>NC_090934.1:24329480-26829480 GCF_040938575.1 Ambystoma mexicanum
TATTCCATATGCCCAAGCCCCTCATGCTCATCCCATATGCCCCCAGTCCCGCACACTCATTCCATATGCCCCAAGCCCCTCAGACTTATTCCATATGCCCCAAGCCCCTCATGTTCATTCCATATGCCCCAAGCCCCTCAGACTTATTCCATATGCCCCAAGCCCCTCACGCTCTTTCATATGGCCCAAGCCCCTCAGACTCATTCCATATGCCCCAAACCCCTCACACTCATTCCATATACCCCAAGCCCCTCACGCTCATTCCATATGCCCCAAGCACCTCACACTCATTCCATATGCCCCAATCCCCTCACGCTCATTCCATATGCCCAAAGCCCCTCACGCTCATTCCATATGCCCCAAGCCCCTCAGACTTATTCCATATGCCCCAAGTCCCTCATGCTCATTCCATATGGCCCCAGTCCCTCACGCTCATTCCACATGGCCCCAGTCCCTCAGGCTCATTCCATATGCCCCCAGTCTCTCACGCTCATTCATATGCCCTAAGCCCCTCATGCTCATTCCATATGCCCCAAACCCCTCATGCTCATTCCATATGCCCCAAGCCCCTCACGATCATGCATATGCCCCAAGCCCCTCAGACTCAATCCATATGCCCCAAGCCCCTCAGACTCAATCCATATGCCCCAAGCCCCTCAACTCATTCCATATGCCCAAGCCCCTCACACACATTCCATATGCCCCAAGCCCCTCAGACTTATTCCATATACCCCAAGTCCCTTATGCTCATTCCATATGCCCCAAGCCCCTCATGCTCATTCCAAATGCCCCAAGCCCCTCACACTCATTTCATATGCTCTAAGCCCTTCAGGCTCATTCCATATGCTCCAAGCCCCTCATGCTCATTCCATATGCCCCAAGTCCCTCACGCTCATTCCATATGCCCCAAGCCCCTCACGCTCTTTCATATGCCAAAGCCCCTCACGCTCATTCCATAAGCACCAACACCTCACGCTCATTCCATATGCCCCAAGCCCCTCAGACTTATTCCATATGCCCTAAGCCCCTCAGACTTATTCCATATGCCCCAAGCCCCTCACGCTCTTTGATATGCCCCAAGCCCCTCACGCTCATTCCATATGCCCCCAAACCCCTCACGCTCATTCCATATGCCCCAAACCCCTCACACTCATTCCATATGCCCCAAGCCCCTCACACTCATTCCATGTGCCCCCAGTTCCTCATGCGCATTCCATATGCCCCAAGCCCCTCAGACTTATTCCATATGCCCCAAGCCCCTCACGCTCTTTGATATGCCAAAGCCCCTCTCGCTCATTCCATAAGCACCAAACTCCTCGTGCTCATTCCATATGCCCCAAACCCCCACACTCATTCCATGTGCCCCCAGTTCATCACGCGCATTCCATATGACCCAAACCCCTCACGCTCATTCCATATGCCCCAAGCCCCTCAAACTCATTCCATATGCCCCAAGCCCCTCAGACTCATTCCATATGCCACAAGCCCCTCACGGCTCATTCCATATGCCCCAAGCCCCTCACGCTCATTCCATATGCCCAAAGCCTCTCATGCTCATTCCATATGTCCCAAGCCCCTCAGACTCATTCCATATGCCCCAAGCCACTCACTGCATTCATGAGCCCCAAGCCCCTCACACTCTTTCCATATGCCCCATACCCCTCAAGCTTATTCCATATGCCCCAAGCCCTTCACGCTCATTCATATGCCCCAAGCCTCTCAGACTTATTCCATGTGCCCAAGCCCCTCATGCTCATCCCATATGCCCAAAGCCCCTCACGCTCATTCCATATGCCCCAAGCCCCTCAGACTTATTCCGTATGCCCAAAGCCCCTCACGCTCATTCCATATGCCCCAAGCACCTCATGCTCATTCCATATGCCCCAAGCCCCTCAGACTTATTCCATATGCCCCAAGCCCTTCACGCGCATTCCATATGCACCAAACCCCTCACGCTCATTCCATATGCCCCAAACTCCTCACGCTCATTCCATATGCCCCAAGCCCCTCACACTCATTCCATGTGCCTCCAGTTCCTCACGTGCATTCCATATGACCCAAACCCCTCACACTCATTCCATATGCCCCAAACCCCTCACACTCATTCCATATGCCCCAAGCCCCTCACGCTCATTCATATGGCCCAAGCCCCTCAGACTCATTCCATATGCCCCAAACCCCTCACACTCATTCCATATACCCCAAGCCGCTCACGCTCATTCCATATGCCCCAAGCACCTCACACTCATTCCATATGCCCCAATCCCCTCACGCTCATTCCATATGCCCCAAGCACCTCATGCTCATTCCATATGCCCCAAGCCCCTCAGACTTATTCCATATGCCCCAAGTCCCTCATGCTCATTCCATATGGCCCCAGTCCCTCACGCTCATTCCACATGGCCCCAGTCCCTCAGGCTCATTCCATATGCCCCCAGTCTCTCACGCTCATTCATATGCCCTAAGCCCCTCATGCTCATTCCATATGCCCCAAACCCCTCATGCTCATTCCATATGTCCCAAGCCCCTCACGATCATGCATATGCCCCAAGCCCCTCAGACTCAATCCATATGCCCCAAGCCCCTCAGACTCAATCCATATGCCCCAAGCCCCTCAAACTCATTCCATATGCCCAAGCCCCTCACACTCATTCCATATACCCCAAGTCCCTTATGCTCATTCCATATGCCCCAAGCCCCTCATGCTCATTCCAAATGCCCCAAGCCCCTCACACTCATTTCATATGCCCTAAGCCCTTCAGGCTCATTCCATATGCTCCAAGCCCCTCATGCTCATTCCATATGCCCCAAGTCCCTCATGCTCATTCCATATGCCCCAAGCCCCTCACGCTCTTTCATATGCCAAAGCCCCTCACGCTCATTCCATAAGCACCAAACACCTCATGATCATTCCATATGCCCCAAACTCCTCACGCTCATTCCATATGCCCCAAGCCCCTCACACTCATTCCATGTGCCCCCAGTTCCTCACGCGCATACCATATGACCCAAACCCCTCACACTCATTCCATATGCCCCAAACCCCTCACACTTATTCCATATACCCAAGTCCCTTATGCTCATTCCATATGCCCCAAGCCCCTCATACTCATTCCAAATGCCCCAAGCCCCTCACACTCATTTCATATGCCCTAAGCCCTTCAGGCTCATTCGATATGCTCCAAGCCCCTCATGCTCATTCCATATGCCCCAAGCCCCTCAGACTTATTCCATATGCCCCAAGCCCCTCACGCTCATTCATATGCCAAAGCCCCTCACGCTCATTCCATAAGCACCAAACACCTCACGCTCATTCCATATGCCCCAAACTCCTCACGCTCATTCCATATGCCCCAAGCCCCTCACACTCATTCCATGTGCCCCCAGTTCCTCACGCGCATTCCATATGACCCAAACCCCTCACACTCATTCCATATGCCCCAAACCCCTCACACTCATTCCATATGCCCCAAGCCCCTCATGCTCATTCATATGCCCCAAGTCCCTCAGACTCATTCCATATGCCCCAAGCCCCTCAGACTTATTCCATATGCCCCAAGCCCCTCACGCTCATTCCATATGCCCCAAGCCCCTCAGACTCATTCCATATGCCCCAAGCCCCTCACGCTCATTCCATATGCCCCAAGCCCCTCACGCTCATTCCATATGCCCCAAGCCCCTCACGCTCATTCCATATGCCCCAAGCCCCTCAAACTCATTCCATATGCCCCAAGCCCCTCACGCTCATTCCATATGCCCCAAGCCCCTCACGCTCATTCCATATGCCCCAAGCACCTCACACTCATTCCATATGCCCCAAGCCCCTCATGCTCATTCCATATGCCCAAAGCCCCTCACGCTCATTCCATATGCCCCAAGCCCCTCAGACTTATTCCATATGCCCCAAGCCCCTCAGACTTATTCCATATGCCCCAAGCCCCTCACGCTCTTTGATATGCCCCAAGCCCCTCACGCTCATTCCATATGCCCCAAACCCCTCACGCTCATTCCATATGCCCCAAACCCCTCACGCTCATTCCATATGCCCCAAGCCCCTCACACTCATTCCATGTGCCCCCAGTTCCTCATGCGCATTCCATATGCCCCAAGCCCCTCAGACTTATTCCATATGCCCCAAGCCCCTCACGCTCTTTCATATGCCAAAGCCCCTCACGCTCATTCCATAAGCACCAAACTCCTCGTGCTCATTCCATATGCCCCAAACCCCCACACTCATTCCATGTGCCCCCAGTTCATCACGCACATTCCATATGACCCAAACCCCTCACGCTCATTCCATATGCCCCAAGCCCCTCAAACTCATTCCATATGCCCCAAGCCCCTCAGACTCATTCCATATGCCACAAGCCCCTCACGCTCATTCCATATGCCCCAAGCCCCTCACGCTCATTCCATATGCCCAAAACCTCTCATGCTCATTCCATATGCCCCAAGCCCCTCAGACTCATTCCATATGCCCCAAGCCCCTC
Source organism: Ambystoma mexicanum (assembly GCF_040938575.1). NCBI lineage: Eukaryota > Metazoa > Chordata > Amphibia > Caudata > Ambystomatidae > Ambystoma > Ambystoma mexicanum. The sequence goes on from NC_090934.1 coordinate 24,333,971, forward strand.
ACTGCATTCATGAGCCCCAAGCCCCTCACACTCTTTCCATATGCCCCATACCCCTCAAGCTTATTCCATATGCCCCAAGCCCTTCACGCTCATTCATATGCCCCAAGCCTCTCAGACTTATTCCATGTGCCCAAGACCCTCATGCTCATCCCATATGCCCAAAGCCCCTCACGCTCATTCCATATGCCCCAAGCCCCTCAGACTTATTCCATATGCCCAAAGCCCCTCACGCTCATTCCATATGCCCCAAGCACCTCATGCTCATTCCATATGCCCCAAGCCCCTCAGACTTATTCCATATGCCCCAAGCCCCTCACGCGCATTCCATATGCACCAAACCCCTCACGCTCATTCCATATGCCCCAAACTCCTCACGCTCATTCCATATGCCCCAAGCCCCTCACACTCATTCCATGTGCCTCCAGTTCCTCACGTGCATTCCATATGACCCAAACCCCTCACACTCATTCCATGTGCCTCCAGTTCCTCACGTGCATTCCATATGCCCCAAACCCCTCACACTCATTCCATATGCCCCAAGCCCCTCACGCTCATTCATATGGCCCAAGCCCCTCAGACTCATTCCATATGCCCCAAACCCCTCACACTCATTCCATATACCCCAAGCCCCTCACGCTCATTCCATATGCCCCAAGCACCTCACACTCATTCCATATGCCCCAATCCCCTCACGCTCATTCCATATGCCCAAAGCCCCTCACGCTCATTCCATATGCCCCAAGCCCCTCAGACTTATTCCATATGCCCCAAGTCCCTCATGCTCATTCCATATGGCCCCAGTCCCTCACGCTCATTCCACATGGCCCCAGTCCCTCAGGCTCATTCCATATGCCCCCAGTCTCTCACGCTCATTCATATGCCCTAAGCCCCTCATGCTCATTCCATATGCCCCAAACCCCTCATGCTCATTCCATATGCCCCAAGCCCCTCACGCTCATTCCATATGCCCCAAGCCCCTCACGCTCATTCCATATGCCCCAAGCCCCTCAAACTCATTCCATATGCCCCAAGCCCCTCACGCTCATTCCATATGCCCCAAGCCCCTCACGCTCATTCCATATGCCCCAAGCACCTCACACTCATTCCATATGCCCCAAGCCCCTCATGCTCATTCCATATGCCCAAAGCCCCTCACGCTCATTCCATATGCCCCAAGCCCCTCAGACTTATTCCATATGCCCCAAGCCCCTCAGACTTATTGCATATGCCCCAAGCCCCTCACGCTCTTTGATATGCCCCAAGCCCCTCACGCTCATTCCATATGCCCCAAACCCCTCACGCTCATTCCATATGCCCCAAACCCCTCACGCTCATTCCATATGCCCCAAGCCCCTCACACTCATTCCATGTGCCCCCAGTTCCTCATGCGCATTCCATATGCCCCAAGCCCCTCAGACTTATTCCATATGCCCCAAGCCCCTCACGCTCTTTCATATGCCAAAGCCCCTCACGCTCATTCCATAAGCACCAAACTCCTCGTGCTCATTCCATATGCCCCAAACCCCCACACTCATTCCATGTGCCCCCAGTTCATCACGCGCATTCCATATGACCCAAACCCCTCACGCTCATTCCATATGCCCCAAGCCCCTCAAACTCATTCCATATGCCCCAAGCCCCTCAGACTCATTCCATATGCCACAAGCCCCTCACGCTCATTCCATATGCCCCAAGCCCCTCACGCTCATTCCATATGCCCAAAACCTCTCATGCTCATTCCATATGCCCCAAGCCCCTCAGACTCATTCCATATGCCCCAAGCCCCTCACTGCATTCATGAGCCCCAAGCCCCTCACACTCTTTCCATATGCCCCATACCCCTCAAGCTTATTCCATATGCCCCAAGCCCTTCACGCTCATTCATATGCCCCAAGCCTCTCAGACTTATTCCATGTGCCCAAGCCCCTCATGCTCATCCCATATGCCCAAAGCCCCTCACGCTCATTCCATATGCCCCAAGCCCCTCAGACTTATTCCATATGCCCAAAGCCCCTCACGCTCATTCCATATGCCCCAAGCACCTCATGCTCATTCCATATGCCCCAAGCCCCTCAGACTTATTCCATATGCCCCAAGCCCCTCACGCGCATTCCATATGCACCAAACCCCTCACGCTCATTCCATATGCCCCAAACTCCTCACGCTCATTCCATATGCCCCAAGCCCCTCACACTCATTCCATGTGCCTCCAGTTCCTCACGTGCATTCCATATGACCCAAACCCCTCACACTCATTCCATGTGCCTCCAGTTCCTCACGTGCATTCCATATGCCCCAAACCCCTCACACTCATTCCATATGCCCCAAGCCCCTCACGCTCATTCATATGGCCCAAGCCCCTCAGACTCATTCCATATGCCCCAAACCCCTCACACTCATTCCATATACCCCAAGCCCCTCACGCTCATTCCATATGCCCCAAGCACCTCACACTCATTCCATATTCCCCAATCCCCTCACGCTCATTCCATATGCCCAAAGCCCCTCACGCTCATTCCATATGCCCCAAGCCCCTCAGACTTATTCCATATGCCCCAAGTCCCTCATGCTCATTCCATATGGCCCCAGTCCCTCACGCTCATTCCACATGGCCCCAGTCCCTCAGGCTCATTCCATATGCCCCCAGTCTCTCACGCTCATTCATACGCCCTAAGCCACTCATGCTCATTCCATATGCCCCAAACCCCTCATGCTCATTCCATATGCCCCAAGCCCCTCACGATCATGCATATGCCCCAAGCCCCTCAGACTCAATCCATATGCCCCAAGCCCCTCAGACTCAATCCATATGCCCCAAGCCCCTCAAACTCATTCCATATGCCCAAGCCCCTCACACTCATTCCATATGCCCCAAGCCCCTCAGACTTATTCCATATACCCCAAGTCCCTTATGCTCATTCCATATGCCCCAAGCCCCTCATGCTCATTCCAAATGCCCCAAGCCCCTCACACTCATTTCATATGCTCTAAGCCCTTCAGGCTCATTCCATATGCTCCAAGCCCCTCATGCTCATTCCATATGCCCCAAGTCCCTCACGCTCATTCCATATGCCCCAAGCCCCTCACGCTCTTTCATATGCCAAAGCCCCTCGCGCTCATTCCATAAGCACCAAACACCTCACGCTCATTCCATATGCCCCAAACTCCTCATGCTCATTCCATATGCCCCAAGCCCCTCACACTCATTCCATGTGCCCCCAGTTCCTCACGCGCATTCCATATGACCCAAACCCCTCACACTCATTCCATATGCCCCAAACCCCTCACACTTATTCCATATACCCCAAGTCCCTTATGCTCATTCCATATGCCCCAAGCCCCTCATGCTCATTCCAAATGCCCCAAGCCCCTCACACTCATTTCATATGCCCTAAGCCCTTCAGGCTCATTCCATATGCTCCAAGCCCCTCATGCTCATTCCATATGCCCCAAGCCCCTCAGACTTATTCCATATGCCCCAAGCCCCTCACGCTCTTTCATATGCCAAAGCCCCTCACGCTCATTCCATAAGCACCAAACACCTCACGCTCATTCCATATGCCCCAAACTCCTCACGCTCATTCCATATGCCCCAAGCCCCTCACACTCATTCCATGTGCCCCCAGTTCCTCACGCGCATTCCATATGACCCAAACCCCTCACACTCATTCCATATGCCCCAAACCCCTCAGACTCATTCCATATGCCCCAAGCCCCTCATGCTCATTCATATGCCCCAAGTCCCTCAGACTCATTCCATATGCCCCAAGCCCCTCAGACTTATTCCATATGCCCCAAGCCCCTCACGCTCATTCCATATGCCCCAAGCCCCTCACGCTCATTCCATATGCCCCAAGCCCCTCAAACTCATTCCATATGCCCCAAGCCCCTCACGCTCATTCCATATGCCCCAAGCCCCTCACGCTCATTCCATATGCCCCAAGCACCTCACACTCATTCCATATGCCCCAAGCCCCTCATGCTCATTCCATATGCCCAAAGCCCCTCACGCTCATTCCATATGCCCCAAGCCCCTCAGACTTATTCCATATGCCCCAAGCCCCTCAGACTTATTCCATATGCCCCAAGCCCCTCACGCTCTTTGATATGCCCCAAGCCCTTCACGCTCATTCCATATGCCCCAAACCCCTCACGCTCATTCCATAAGCACCAAACTCCTCGTGCTCATTCCATATGCCCCAAACCCCCACACTCATTCCATGTGCCCCCAGTTCCTCATGCGCATTCCATATGACCAAAACCCCTCACGCTCATTCCATATGCCCCAAGCCCCTCAAACTCATTCCATATGCCCCAAGCCCCTCACACTCATTCCATATGCCACAAGCCCCTCACGCTCATTCCATATGCCCCAAGCACCTCACACTCATTCCATATGCCCCAAGCCCCTCACGCTCATTCCATATGCCCAAAGCCTCTCATGCTCATTCCATATGCCCCAAGCCCCTCAGACTCATTCCATATGCCCCAAGCCCCTCACTGCATTCATGAGCCCCAAGCCCCTCACACTCTTTCCATATGCCCCATACCCCTCAAGCTCATTCCATATGCCCCAAGCCCTTCACGCTCATTCATATGCCCCAAGCCTCTCAGACTTATTCCATGTGCCCAATCCCCTCATGCTCATCCCATATGCCCCAGTCCCGCACGCTCATTCCATATGCCCCAAGCCCCTCATACTTATTCCATATGCCCCAAGCCCCTCATGCTCATTCCATATGCCCCAAGTCCCTCAGACTTATTCCATATGCCCCAAGCCCCTCACGCTCTTTCATATGCCCCAAGCCCCTCACGCTCATTCCATATGCACCAAACCCCTCACGCTCATTCCATATGCCCCAAACTCCTCACGCTCATTCCATATGCCCCAAGCCCCTCACACTCATTCCATGTGCCCTCAGTTCCTCACGCGCATTCCATATGACCCAAACCCCTCACACTCATTCCATATGCCCCAAACCCCTCACACTCATTCCATATGCCCCAAGCCCCTCACGCTCATTCCATATGCCCCAAGCCCCTCAGACTTATTCCATATGCTCCAAGCCCCTCATGCTAGTTCCATATAACCCAAGCCCCTCAGACTTATTCCATATGCCCCAAGCCCCTCATGCTCATTCCATATGCCCCAAGCCCCTCAGACTTATTCCATATGCCCCAAGCCCCTCACGCTCTTTCATATGCCCCAAGCCCTTCACGCTCATTCCATATGCACCAAACCCCTCACGCTCATTCCATATGCCCCAAACTCCTCACGCTCATTCCATATGCCCCAAGCCCCTCACGCTCATTCCATATGCCCCAAGCCCCTCAAACTCATTCCATATGCCCCAAGCCCCTCACACTCATTCCATATGCCCCAAGCCCCTCATGCTCATTCCATATGCCCCAAGCACTTCACACTCATTCCATATGCCCCAAGCCCCTCATGCTCATTCCATATGCCCAAAGCCCCTCACGCTCATTCCATATGCCCCAAGCACCTCATGCTCATTCCATATGCCCCAAGCCCCTCACACGCATTCCATATGCACCAAACCCCTCACGCTCATTCCATATGCCCCAAACTCCTCACGCTCATTCCATATGCCCCAAGCCCCTCACACTCATTCCATGTGCCCCCAGTTCCTCACGTGCATTCCATATGACCCAAACCCCTCACACTCATTCCATATGCCCCAAACCCCTCACACTCATTCCATATGCCCCAAGCCCCTCACGCTCATTCATATGGCCCAAGCCCCTCAGACTCATTCCATATGCCCCAAACCCCTCACACTCATTCCATACACCCCAAGCCCCTCACGCTCATTCCATATGCCCCAAGCACCTCACACTCATTCCATATGCCCCAATCCCCTCACGCTCATTCCATATGCCCAAATCCCCTCACGCTCATTCCATATGCCCAAAGCACCTCATGCTCATTCCATATGCCCCAAGCCCCTCAGACTTATTCCATATGCCCCAAGTCCCTCATGCTCATTCCATATGGCCCCAGTCCCTCACGCTCATTCCACATGGCCCCAGTCCCTCAGGCTCATTCCATATGCCCCCAGTCTCTCACGCTCATTTATATGCCCTAAGCCCCTCATGCTCATTCCATATGCCCCAAACCCCTCATGCTCATTCCATATGCCCCAAGCCCCTCACGATCGTGCATATGCCCCAAGCCCCTCAGACTCAATCCATATGCCCCAAGCCCCTCAAACTCATTGCATATGCCCAAGCCCCTCACACTCATTCCATATGCCCCAAGCCCCTCAGACTTATTCCATATACCCCAAGTCCCTTATGCTCATTCCATATGCCCCAAGCCCCTCATGCTCATTCCAAATGCCCCAAGCCCCTCACACTCATTTCATATGCTTGCTCTAAGCCCTTCAGGCTCATTCCATATGCTCCAAGCCCCTCATGCTCATTCCATATGCCCCAAGTCCCTCACGCTCATTCCATATGCCCCAAGCCCCTCACGCTCATTTCTTATGCCCCAAGCCCCTCAGGCTCGTTCATATGCCCCAAGCCCCTCAGACTTATTCCATATGCCCCAAGCCCCTCATGCTCATTCCATATGCCCCAAGCCCCTCAGACTTATTCCATATGCCCCAAGCCCCTCACGCTCTTTCATATGCCCCAAGCCCCTCATGCTCATTCCATATGCACCAAACCCCTCACGCTCATTCCATATGCCCCAAACTCCTCACGCTCATTCCATATGCGCCAAGTCCCTCACACTCATTCCATGTGCCCCCAGTTCCTCGTGCGCATTCCATATGACCCAAACCCCTCACACTCATTCCATATGCCCCAAACCCCTCACACTCATTCCATATGCCTCAAGCCCCTCACGCTCATTCCATATGCCCCAAGCCCCTCAGACTTATTCCATATGCCCCAAGCCCCTCACGCTCTTTCATATGCCAAAGCCCCTCACGCTCATTCCATAAGCACCAAACACCTCACGCTCATTCCATATGCCCCAAACTCCTCACACTCATTCCATATGCCCCAAGCCCCTCACACTCATTCCATGTGCCCCCAGTTCCTCACGCGCATTCCATATGACCCAAACCCCTCACACTCATTCCATATGCCCCAAACCCCTCACACTCATTCCATATGCCCCAAGCCCCTCATGCTCATTCATATGCCCCAAGTCCCTCAGACTCATTCCATATGCCCCAAGCCCCTCAGACTTATTCCATATGCCCCAAGCCCCTCACGCTCATTCCATATGCCCCAAGCCCCTCACGCTCATTCCATATGCCCAAAGCCCCTCAAACTCATTCCATATGCCCCAAGCCCCTCACGCTCATTCCATATGCCCCAAGCCCCTCACGCTCATTCCATATGCCCCAAGCACCTCACACTCATTCCATATGCCCCAAGCCCCTCATGCTCATTCCATATGCCCAAAGCCCCTCACGCTCATTCCATATGCCCCAAGCTCCTCAGACTTATTCCATATGCCCCAAGCCCCTCAGACTTATTCCATATTCCCCAAGCCCCTCAGACTTATTCCATATGCCCCAAGCCCCTCAGACTTATTCCATATGCCCCAAGCCCCTCACGCTCTTTGATATGCCCCAAGCCCCTCACGCTCATTCCATATGCCCCAAACCCCTCAAGCTCATTCCATATGCCCCAAACCCCTCACGCTCATTCCATGTGCCCCAAGCCCCTCACACTCATTCCATGTGCCCCCAGTTCCTCACGCGCATTCCATATGCCCCAAGCCCCTCAGACTTTTTCCATATGCCCCAAGCCCCTCACGCTCTTTCATATGCCAAAGCCCCTCACGCTCATTCCATAAGCACCAATCACCTCACGCTCATTCCATATGCCCCAAACTCCTCACGCTCATTCCATATGCCCCAAGCCCCTCACACTCATTCCATGTGACCCCAGTTCCTCACGCGCATTCCATATGTCAAAAACCCCTCACACTCATTCCATATGCCCCAAACCCCTCACACTCATTCCATATGCCCCAAGCTCCTCATGCTCATTCATATGCCCCAAGTCCCTCAGACTCATTCCATATGCCCCAAGCCCCTCAGACTTATTCCATATGCCCCAAGCCCCTCACACGCATTCCATATGCCCCAAGCCCCTCACGCTCATTCCATATGCCCCAAGCCCCTCAAACTCATTCCATATGCCCCAAGCCCCTCACGCTCATTCCATATGCCCCAAGCCCCTCACGCTCATTCCATATGCCCCAAGCACCTCACATTCATTCCATATGCCCCAAGCCCCTCATGCTCATTCCATATGCCCAAAGCCCCTCACGCTCATTCCATATGCCCCAAGCCCCTCAGACTTATTCCATATGCCCCAAGCCCCTCACGCTCTTTGATATGCCCCAAGCCCCTCACGCTCATTCCATATGCCCCAAACCCCTCACGCTCATTCCATATGCCCCAAACCCCTCACGCTCATTCCATATGCCCCAAGCCCCTCACACTCATTCCATGTGCCCCCAGTTCCTCACATGCATTCCATATGCCCCAAACCCCTCACACTCATTCCATATGCCCCAAACCCCTCACACTCATTCCCTACGCCCCAAGCCCCTCACGCTCATTCATATGCCCCAAGCCCCTCAGACTCATTCCATATGCCCCAAGCCCCTCACGCTCATTCCATATGCCCCAAGCCCCTCACGCTCATTCCATATGCCCCAAGCCCCTCAAACTCATTCCATATGCCCCAAGCCCCTCAAACTCATTTCATATGCCCCACACCCCTCACACTCATTCCATATGCCCCAAGCCCCACAAGCTCATTCCATATGCCCCAAGCACCTCACACTCATTCCATATGCCCCAAGCCCCTCACGCTCATTCCATATGCCCAAAGCCCCTCACACTCATTCCATATGGCCCAAGCACCTCATGCTCATCCCATATGCCCCAAGCCCCTCAGACTTATTCCATATGCCTCAAGCCCCTCATGCTCATTCCAAATGGCCCCAGTCCCTCACGCTCATTCCATATGGCCCCAGTCCCTCACGCTCATTCCATATGCCCCCAGTCTCTCATGCTCATTCATATGCCCTAAGCCCCTCACGCTCATTCCATATGCCCCAAACCCCTCATGCTCATTCCATATGCCCCAAGCTCCTCACGATCATGCATATGCCCCAAGCCCCTCAGACTCAATCCATATGCCCCAAGCCCCTTAGACACAATCCATATGCCCCAAGCCCCTCAAACTCATTCCATATGCCCCAGCCCCTCACACTCATTACATATGCCCCAAGCCCCTCACACTCATTCCATATGCCCCAAGCCCCTCAGACTTATTTCATATACCCCAAGTCCCTTATGCTCATTCCATATGCCCCAAGCCCCTCATGCTCATTCCATATGCCCCAAGCCCCTCACACTCATTCCATATGCCCTAAGCACTTCATGCTCATTCAATATGCCCCAAGCCCCTCACGTTCTTTCGTATGCCCCAAACCCCTCACGCTCGTTTTTTATGCCCCAAGCCCCTCAGGCTCATTCATATGCCCTAAGCCCCTCATGCTCATTCCATATGCCCCAAGCCCCACATGCTCATCCATATGCCCCAGGCCCCTCAGACTCATTCCATATGCCCCAAGCCCCTCACACTCCTTCCATATGCCCCAAGCCCCTCACACTCATTCCATATGCCCCAAGCCCCTCACGGTCATTCCATATGCCCCAAGCCCCTCATGCTCATTCCAAATGGCCCCAGTCCCTCACGCTCATTCCATATGGCCCCAGTCCCTCACGCTCATTCCATATGCCCCCAGTCTCTCATGCTCATTCATATGCCCTAAGCCCCTCACGCTCATTCCATATGCCCCAAACCCCTCATGCTCATTCCATATGCCCCAAGCTCCTCACGATCATGCATATGCCCCAAGCCCCTCAGACTCAATCCATATGCCCCAAGCCCCTTAGACACAATCCATATGCCCCAAGCCCCTCAAACTCATTCCATATGCCCCAGCCCCTCACACTCATTACATATGCCCCAAGCCCCTCACACTCATTCCATATGCCCCAAGCCCCTCAGACTTATTTCATATACCCCAAGTCCCTTATGCTCATTCCATATGCCCCAAGCCCCTCATGCTCATTCCATATGCCCCAAGCCCCTCACACTCATTCCATATGCCCTAAGCACTTCATGCTCATTCAATATGCCCCAAGCCCCTCACGTTCTTTCGTATGCCCCAAACCCCTCACGCTCATTTTTTATGCCCCAAGCCCCTCAGGCTCATTCATATGCCCTAAGCCCCTCACGCTCATTCCATATGCCCCAAGCCCCACATGCTCATCCATATGCCCCAAGCCCCTCAGACTCATTCCATATGCCCCAAGCCCCTCACACTCCTTCCATATGCCCCAAGCCCCTCACACTCATTCCATATGCCCCAAGCCCCTCACGGTCATTCCATATGCCCCAAGCCCCTCACGGTCATTCCATATGCCCCAAGCCTCTCAGACTCATTCCATATGCTCCAAACCCCTCAAACACATTCCATATGCCCCAAACTCCTCATTCTCATTCCATATGCCCTCAGTCCTTCACGCTCATTCATATGCCCTAAGCCCCTCACGCTCATTCCATATGCACCAAACCCCTCACGCTCATTCCATATGCCCTCAGTCCCTCACGCTCATTCATTTGCCCTAAGCCCCTCACGCTCATTCCATATGCCCCAAACCCCTCACGCTCATTCCATATGCCCCAAGTCCTTCATGCTCATTCATATGCCCCAAGCCCCTCAGACTTATTCCATATGCCCAAGCCCCTCATGCTCATCCCATATGCCCCCAGTCCCGCACGCTCATTCCATATGCCCCAAGCCCCTCAGACTTATTCCATATGCCCCAAGCCCCTCATGTTCATTCCATATGCCCCAAGCCCCTCAGACTTATTCCATATGCCCCAAGCCCCTCACGCTCTTTCATATGGCCCAAGCCCCTCAGACTCATTCCATATGCCCCAAACCCCTCACACTCATTCCATATACCCCAAGCCCCTCACGCTCATTCCATATGCCCCAAGCACCTCACACTCATTCCATATGCCCCAATCCCCTCACGCTCATTCCATATGCCCAAAGCCCCTCACGCTCATTCCATATGCCCCAAGCCCCTCAGACTTATTCCATATGCCCCAAGTCCCTCATGCTCATTCCATATGGCCCCAGTCCCTCACGCTCATTCCACATGGCCCCAGTCCCTCAGGCTCATTCCATATGCCCCCAGTCTCTCACGCTCATTCATATGCCCTAAGCCCCTCATGCTCATTCCATATGCCCCAAACCCCTCATGCTCATTCCATATGCCCCAAGCCCCTCACGATCATGCATATGCCCCAAGCCCCTCAGACTCAATCCATATGCCCCAAGCCCCTCAGACTCAATCCATATGCCCCAAGCCCCTCAAACTCATTCCATATGCCCAAGCCCCTCACACACATTCCATATGCCCCAAGCCCCTCAGACTTATTCCATATACCCCAAGTCCCTTATGCTCATTCCATATGCCCCAAGCCCCTCATGCTCATTCCAAATGCCCCAAGCCCCTCACACTCATTTCATATGCTCTAAGCCCTTCAGGCTCATTCCATATGCTCCAAGCCCCTCATGCTCATTCCATATGCCCCAAGTCCCTCACGCTCATTCCATATGCCCCAAGCCCCTCACGCTCTTTCATATGCCAAAGCCCCTCACGCTCATTCCATAAGCACCAAACACCTCACGCTCATTCCATATGCCCCAAACTCCTCACGCTCATTCCATATGCCCCAAGCCCCTCACACTCATTCCTTGTGCCCCCAGTTCCTCACGCGCATTCCATATGACCCAAACCCCTCACACTCATTCCATATGCCCCAAACCCCTCACACTTATTCCATATACCCCAAGTCCCTTATGCTCATTCCATATGCCCCAAGCCCCTCATGCTCATTCCAAATGCCCCAAGCCCCTCACACTCATTTCATATGCCCTAAGCCCTTCAGGCTCATTCCATATGCTCCAAGCCCCTCATGCTCATTCCATATGCCCCAAGCCCCTCAGACTTATTCCATATGCCCAAGCCCCTCACGCTCTTTCATATGCCAAAGCCCCTCACGCTCATTCCATAAGCACCAAACACCTCACGCTCATTCCATATGCCCCAAACTCCTCACGCTCATTCCATATGCCCCAAGCCCCTCACACTCATTCCATGTGCCCCCAGTTCCTCACGCGCATTCCATATGACCCAAACCCCTCACACTCATTCCATATGCCCCAAACCCCTCACACTCATTCCATATGCCCCAAGCCCCTCATGCTCATTCATATGCCCCAAGTCCCTCAGACTCATTCCATATGCCCCAAGCCCCTCAGACTTATTCCATATGCCCCAAGCCCCTCACGCTCATTCCATATGCCCCAAGCCCCTCACGCTCATTCCATATGCCCCAAGCCCCTCAAACTCATTCCATATGCCCCAAGCCCCTCACGCTCATTCCATATGCCCCAAGCCCCTCACGCTCATTCCATATGCCCCAAGCACCTCACACTCATTCCATATGCCCCAAGCCCCTCATGCTCATTCCATATGCCCAAAGCCCCTCACGCTCATTCCATATGCCCCAAGCCCCTCAGACTTATTCCATATGCCCCAAGCCCCTCAGACTTATTCCATATGCCCCAAGCCCCTCACGCTCTTTGATATGCCCCAAGCCCTTCACGCTCATTCCATATGCCCCAAACCCCTCACGCTCATTCCATAAGCACCAAACTCCTCGTGCTCATTCCATATGCCCCAAACCCCCACACTCATTCCATGTGCCCCCAGTTCCTCATGCGCATTCCATATGACCCAAACCCCTCACGCTCATTCCATATGCCCCAAGCCCCTCAAACTCATTCCATATGCCCCAAGCCCCCTCAAACTCATTCCATATGCCCCAAGCCCCTCACACTCATTCCATATGCCACAAGCCCCTCACGCTCATTCCATATGCCCCAAGCACCTCACACTCATTCCATATGCCCCAAGCCCCTCACGCTCATTCCATATGCCCAAAGCCTCTCATGCTCATTCCATATGCCCCAAGCCCCTCAGACTCATTCCATATGCCCCAAGCCCCTCACTGCATTCATGAGCCCCAAGCCCCTCACACTCTTTCCATATGCCCCATACCCCTCAAGCTCATTCCATATGCCCCAAGCCCTTCACGCTCATTCATATGCCCCAAGCCTCTCAGACTTATTCCATGTGCCCAAGCCCCTCATGCTCATCCCATATGCCCCAGTCCCGCACGCTCATTCCATATGCCCCAAGCCCCTCATACTTATTCCATATGCCCCAAGCCCCTCATGCTCATTCCATATGCCCCAAGGCCCTCAGACTTATTCCATATGCCCCAAGCCCCTCACGCTCTTTCATATGCCCCAAGCCCCTCACGCTCATTCCATATGCACCAAACCCCTCACGCTCATTCCATATGCCCCAAACTCCTCACGCTCATTCCATATGCCCCAAGCCCCTCACACTCATTCCATGTGCCCTCAGTTCCTCACGCGCATTCCATATGACCCAAACCCCTCACACTCATTCCATATGCCCCAAACCCCTCACACTCATTCCATATGCCCCAAGCCCCTCACGCTCATTCCATATGCCCCAAGCCCCTCAGACTTATTCCATATGCTCCAAGCCCCTCATGCTAGTTCCATATAACCCAAGCCCCTCAGACTTATTCCATATGCCCCAAGCCCCTCATGCTCATTCCATATGCCCCAAGCCCCTCAGACTTATTCCATATGCCCCAAGCCCCTCACGCTCTTTCATATGCCCCAAGCCCTTCACGCTCATTCCATATGCACCAAACCCCTCACGCTCATTCCATATGCCCCAAACTCCTCACGCTCATTCCATATGCCCCAAGCCCCTCACACTCATTCCATGTGCACCCAGTTCCTCACACGCATTCCATATGACCCAAACCCCTCACTCTCATTCCATATGCCCCAAACCCCTCAAACTCATTCCATATGCCCCAAGCCCCTCACGCTCATTCATATGCCCCAAGCCCCTCAGACTCATTCCATATGCCCCAAGCCCCTCAGACTTATTCCATATGCCCCAAGCCCCTCACGCTCATTCCATATGCCCCAAGCCCCTCACGCTCATTCCATATGCCCCAAGCCCCTCAAACTCATTCCATATGCCCCAAGCCCCTCACACTCATTCCATATGCCCCAAGCCCCTCACGCTCATTCCATATGCCCCAAGCACTTCACACTCATTCCATATGCCCCAAGCCCCTCATGCTCATTCCATATGCCCAAAGCCCCTCACGCTCATTCCATATGCCCCAAGCACCTCATGCTCATTCCATATGCCCCAAGCCCCTCACACGCATTCCATATGCACCAAACCCCTCACGCTCATTCCATATGCCCCAAACTCCTCACGCTCATTCCATATGCCCCAAGCCCCTCACACTCATTCCATGTGCCCCCAGTTCCTCACGTGCATTCCATATGACCCAAACCCCTCACACTCATTCCATATGCCCCAAACCCCTCACACTCATTCCATATGCCCCAAGCCCCTCACGCTCATTCATATGGCCCAAGCCCCTCAGACTCATTCCATATGCCCCAAACCCCTCACGCTCATTCCATATGCCCCAAGCACCTCACACTCATTCCATATGCCCCAATCCCCTCACGCTCATTCCATATGCCCAAATCCCCTCACGCTCATTCCATATGCCCAAAGCACCTCATGCTCATTCCATATGCCCCAAGCCCCTCAGACTTATTCCATATGCCCCAAGTCCCTCATGCTCATTCCATATGGCCCCAGTCCCTCACGCTCATTCCACATGGCCCCAGTCCCTCAGGCTCATTCCATATGCCCCCAGTCTCTCACGCTCATTCATATGCCCTAAGCCCCTCATGCTCATTCCATATGCCCCAAACCCCTCATGCTCATTCCATATGCCCCAAGCCCCTCACGATCATGCATATGCCCCAAGCCCCTCAGACTCAATCCATATGCCCCAAGCCCCTCAAACTCATTGCATATGCCCAAGCCCCTCACACTCATTCCATATGCCCCAAGCCCCTCAGACTTATTCCATATACCCCAAGTCCCTTATGCTCATTCCATATGCCCCAAGCCCCTCATGCTCATTCCAAATGCCCCAAGCCCCTCACACTCATTTCATATGATCTAAGCCCTTCAGGCTCATTCCATATGCTCCAAGCCCCTCATGCTCATTCCATATGCCCCAAGTCCCTCACGCTCATTCCATATGCCCCAAGCCCCTCACGCTCATTTCTTATGCCCCAAGCCCCTCAGGCTCGTTCATATGCCCCAAGCCCCTCAGACTTATTCCATATGCCCCAAGCCCCTCATGCTCATTCCATATGCCCCAAGCCCCTCAGACTTATTCCATATGCCCCAAGCCCCTCACGCTCTTTCATATGCCCCAAGCCCCTCATGCTCATTCCATATGCACCAAACCCCTCACGCTCATTCCATATGCCCCAAACTCCTCACGCTCATTCCATATGCGCCAAGTCCCTCACACTCATTCCATGTGCCCCCAGTTCCTCGTGCGCATTCCATATGACCCAAACCCCTCACACTCATTCCATATGCCCCAAACCCCTCACACTCATTCCATATGCCTCAAGCCCCTCACGCTCATTCCATATGCCCCAAGCCCCTCAGACTTATTCCATATGCCCCAAGCCCCTCACGCTCTTTCATATGCCAAAGCCCCTCACGCTCATTCCATAAGCACCAAACACCTCACGCTCATTCCATATGCCCCAAACTCCTCACACTCATTCCATATGCCCCAAGCCCCTCACACTCATTCCATGTGCCCCCAGTTCCTCACGCGCATTCCATATGACCCAAACCCCTCACACTCATTCCATATGCCCCAAACCCCTCACACTCATTCCATATGCCCCAAGCCCCTCATGCTCATTCATATGCCCCAAGTCCCTCAGACTCATTCCATATGCCCCAAGCCCCTCAGACTTATTCCATATGCCCCAAGCCCCTCACGCTCATTCCATATGCCCCAAGCCCCTCACGCTCATTCCATATGCCCAAAGCCCCTCAAACTCATTCCATATGCCCCAAGCCCCTCACGCTCATTCCATATGCCCCAAGCCCCTCACGCTCATTCCATATGCCCCAAGCACCTCACACTCATTCCATATGCCCCAAGCCCCTCATGCTCATTCCATATGCCCAAAGCCCCTCACGCTCATTCCATATGCCCCAAGCCCCTCAGACTTATTCCATATGCCCCAAGCCCCTCAGACTTATTCCATATGCCCCAAGCCCCTCAGACTTATTCCATATGCCCCAAGCCCCTCAGACTTATTCCATATGCCCCAAGCCCCTCACGCTCTTTGATATGCCCCAAGCCCCTCACGCTCATTCCATATGCCCCAAACCCCTCAAGCTCATTCCATATGCCCCAAACCCCTCACGCTCATTCCATGTGCCCCAAGCCCCTCACACTCATTCCATGTGCCCCCAGTTCCTCGCGCATTCCATATGCCCCAAGCCCCTCAGACTTTTTCCATATGCCCCAAGCCCCTCACGCTCTTTCATATGCCAAAGCCCCTCACGCTCATTCCATAAGCACCAATCACCTCACGCTCATTCCATATGCCCCAAACTCCTCACGCTCATTCCATATGCCCCAAGCCCCTCACACTCATTCCATGTGACCCCAGTTCCTCACGCGCATTCCATATGACAAAAACCCCTCACACTCATTCCATATGCCCCAAACCCCTCACACTCATTCCATATGCCCCAAGCTCCTCATGCTCATTCATATGCCCCAAGTCCCTCAGACTCATTCCATATGCCCCAAGCCCCTCAGACTTATTCCATATGCCCCAAGCCCCTCACACGCATTCCATATGCCCCAAGCCCCTCACGCTCATTCCATATGCCCCAAGCCCCTCAAACTCATTCCATATGCCCCAAGCCCCTCACGCTCATTCCATATGCCCCAAGCCCCTCACGCTCATTCCATATGCCCCAAGCACCTCACATTCATTCCATATGCCCCAAGCCCCTCATGCTCATTCCATATGCCCAAAGCCCCTCACGCTCATTCCATATGCCCCAAGCCCCTCAGACTTATTCCATATGCCCCAAGCCCCTCAGACTTATTCCATATGCCCCAAGCCCCTCACGCTCTTTGATATGCCCCAAGCCCCTCACGCTCATTCCATATGCCCCAAACCCCTCACGCTCATTCCATATGCCCCAAACCCCTCACGCTCATTCCATATGCCCCAAGCCCCTCACACTCATTCCATGTGCCCCCAGTTCCTCACGTGCATTCCATATGCCCCAAACCCCTCACACTCATTCCATATGCCCCAAACCCCTCACACTCATTCCCTACGCCCCAAGCCCCTCACGCTCATTCATATGCCCCAAGCCCCTCAGACTCATTCCATATGCCCCAAGCCCCTCACGCTCATTCCATATGCCCCAAGCCCCTCACGCTCATTCCATATGCCCCAAGCCCCTCAAACTCATTCCATATGCCCCAAGCCCCTCAAACTCATTCCATATGCCCCACACCCCTCACACTCATTCCATATGCCCCAAGCCCCACAAGCTCATTCCATATGCCCCAAGCACCTCACACTCATTCCATATGCCCCAAGCCCCTCACGCTCATTCCATATGCCCAAAGCCCCTCACACTCATTCCATATGGCCCAAGCACCTCATGCTCATCCCATATGCCCCAAGCCCCTCAGACTTATTCCATATGCCTCAAGCCCCTCATGCTCATTCCAAATGGCCCCAGTCCCTCACGCTCATTCCATATGGCCCCAGTCCCTCACGCTCATTCCATATGCCCCCAGTGTCTCATGCTCATTCATATGCCCTAAGCCCCTCACGCTCATTCCATATGCCCCAAACCCCTCATGCTCATTCCATATGCCCCAAGCTCCTCACGATCATGCATATGCCCCAGCCCCTCAGACTCAATCCATATGCCCCAAGCCCCTTAGACACAATCCATATGCCCCAAGCCCCTCAAACTCATTCCATATGCCCCAGCCCCTCACACTCATTACATATGCCCCAAGCCCCTCACACTCATTCCATATGCCCCAAGCCCCTCAGACTTATTTCATATACCCCAAGTCCCTTATGCTCATTCCATATGCCCCAAGCCCCTCATGCTCATTCCATATGCCCCAAGCCCCTCACACTCATTCCATATGCCCTAAGCACTTCATGCTCATTCAATATGCCCCAAGCCCCTCACGTTCTTTCGTATGCCCCAAACCCCTCACGCTCATTTTTTATGCCCCAAGCCCCTCAGGCTCATTCATATGCCCTAAGCCCCTCACGCTCATTCCATATGCCCCAAGCCCCACATGCTCATCCATATGCCCCAAGCCCCTCAGACTCATTCCATATGCCCCAAGCCCCTCACACTCCTTCCATATGCCCCAAGCCCCTCACACTCATTCCATATGCCCCAAGCCCCTCACGGTCATTCCATATGCCCCAAGCCCCTCACGGTCATTCCATATGCCCCAAGCCTCTCAGACTCATTCCATATGCTCCAAACCCCTCAAACACATTCCATATGCCCCAAACCCCTCATTCTCATTCCATATGCCCTCAGTCCTTCACGCTCATTCATATGCCCTAAGCCCCTCACGCTCATTCCATATGCACCAAACCCCTCACGCTCATTCCATATGCCCTCAGTCCCTCACGCTCATTCATTTGCCCTAAGCCCCTCACGCTCATTCCATATGCCCCAAACCCCTCACGCTCATTCCATATGCCCCAAGTCCTTCATGCTCATTCATATGCCCCAAGCCCCTCAGACTTATTCCATATGCCCAAGCCCCTCATGCTCATCCCATATGCCCCCAGTCCCGCACGCTCATTCCATATGCCCCAAGCCCCTCAGACTTATTCCATATGCCCCAAGCCCCTCACGCTCTTTCATATGCCCCAAGTCCCTCACGCTCATTCCATATGCACCAAACCCCTCACACTCATTCCATATGCCCCAAACTCATCACGATCATTCCATATGCCCCAAGCCCCTCACACTCATTCCTTGTGCCCCAGTTCCTCACGCGCATTCCATATGACCCAAACCCCTCACACTCATTCCATATGCCCCAAACCCCTCCCAATCATTCCATATGCCCCAAGCCCCTCACGCTCATTCCATATGCCCCAAGCCCCTCAGACTTATTCCATATGCTCCAAGCCCCTCATGCTCATTCCATATGCCCCAAGCCCCTCAGACTTATTCCATATGCCCCAAGCCCCTCATGCTCATTCCATATGCCCCAAGCCCCTCAGACTTATTCCATATGCCCCAAGCCCCTCACGCTCTTTCATATGCCCCAAGCCCCTCACGCTCATTCTATATGCCCCCACCCCTCACGCTCATTCCATATGCCCCAAACTCCTCACGCTCATTCCATATGCCCCAAGCCCCTCACACTCATTCAATGTGCCCCCAGTTCCTCACGCGCATTCCATATGACCCAAACCCCTCACACTCATTCCATATGCCCCAAACCCCTCACACTCATTCCATATGCCCCAAGCCCCTCACGCTCATTCATATGCCCCAAGCCCCTCAGACTCATTCCATATGCCCCAAGCCCCTCACACTCATTCCATATGCCCCAAGCCCCTCAAACTCATTCCATATGCCCCAAGCCCCTCACACTCATTCCATATGCCCCAAGCCCCTCATGCTCATTCCATATG
Source organism: Ambystoma mexicanum (assembly GCF_040938575.1). Classification (NCBI taxonomy): domain Eukaryota; kingdom Metazoa; phylum Chordata; class Amphibia; order Caudata; family Ambystomatidae; genus Ambystoma; species Ambystoma mexicanum. The sequence goes on from NC_090934.1 coordinate 24,353,799, forward strand.
CCCCAAGCACTTCACACTCATTCCATATGCCCCAAGCGCCTCACGCTCATTCCATATGCCCAAAGCCCCTCACGCTCATTCCATATGCCCCAAGCACCTCATGCTCATTCCATATGCCCCAAGCCCCTCAGACTTATTCCATATGCCCCAAGCCCCTCACACGCATTCCATATGCACCAAACCCCTCACGCTCATTCCATATGCCCCAAACTCCTCACGCTCATTCCATATGCCCCAAGCCCCTCACACTCATTCCATGTGCCCCCAGTTCCTCACGTGCATTCCATATGCCCCAAACCCCTCACACTCATTCCATATGCCCCAAGCCCCTCACGCTCATTCATATGCCCCAAGCCCCTCAGACTCATTCCATATGTCCCAAGCCCCTCAGACTTATTACATATGCCCCAAGCCCCTCACGCTCATTCCATATGCCCCAAGCCCCTCACGCTCATTCCATATGCCCCAAGCCCCTCAAACTCATTCCATATGCCCCAAACCCCTCACACTCATTCCATATACCCCAAGCCCCTCACGCTCATTCCATATGCCCCAAGCACCTCACACTCATTCCATATGCCCCAAGCCCCTCACGCTCATTCCATATGCCCAAAGCCCCTCACGCTCATTCCATATGCCCCAAGCACCTCATGCTCATTCCATATGCCCCAAGCCCCTCAGACTTATTCCATATGCCCCAAGCCCCTCATGCTCATTCCATATGGCCCCAGTCCCTTACGCTCATTCCACATGGCCCCAGTCCCTCACGCTCATTCCATATGCCCCCAGTCTCTCACGCTCATTCATATGCCCTAAGCCCCTCATGCTCATTCCATATGCCCCAAACCCCTCATGCTCATTCCATATGCCCCAAGCCCCTCACGATCATGCATATGCCCCAAGCCCCTCAGACTCAATCCATATGCCCCAAGCCCCTCAGACTCAATCCATATGCCCCAAGCCCCTCAAACTCATTCCATATGTCCAAGCCCCTCACACTCATTCCATATGCCCCAAGCCCCTCACACTCATTCCATATGCCCCAAGCCCCTTACACTCATTCCATATGCCCCAAGCCCCTCAGACTTATTCCATATACCCCAAGTCCCTTATGCTCATTCCATATGCCCCAAGCCCCTCATTCTCATTCCAAATGCCCCAAGCCCCTCACACTCATTTTATATGCCCTAAGCCCTTCATGCGCATTCCATATGCTCCAAGCCCCTCATGCTCATTCCATATGCCCCAAGTCCCTCACGCTCATTCTATATGCCCCAAGCCCCTCACGCTCATTTCTTATGCCCCTAGCCCCTCAGGCTCGTTCATATGCCCCAAGCCCCTCAGACTTATTCCATATGCCCCAAGCCCCTCATGCTCATTCCATATGCCCCAAGCCCCTCAGACTTATTCCATATGCCCCAAGCCCCTCACGCTCTTTCATATGCCCCAAGTCCCTCACGCTCATTCCATATGCACCAAACCCCTCACACTCATTCCATATGCCCCAAACCCCTCACGCTCATTCCATATGCCCCAAGCCCCTCACACTCATTCCTTGTGCCCCCAGTTCCTCACGCGCATTCCATATGACCCAAACCCCTCACACTCATTCCATATGCCCCAAACCCCTCACAATCATTCCATATGCCCCAAGCCCCTCACGCTCATTCCATATGCCCCAAGCCCCTCAGACTTATTCCATATGCTCCAAGCCCCTCATGCTCATTCCATATGCCCCAAGCCCCCCAGACTTATTCCATATGCCCCAAGCCCCTCATGCTCATTCCATATGCCCCAAGCCCCCCAGACTTATTCCATATGCCCCAAGCCCCTCATGCTCATTCCATATGCCCCAAGCCCCTCAGACTTATTCCATATGCCCCAAACTCCTCACGCTCATTCCATATGCCCCAAGCCCCTCACACTCATTCAATGTGCCCCCAGTTCCTCACACGCCTTCCATATGACCCAAACCCCTCACACTCATTCCATATGCCCCAAACCCCTCACACTCATTCCATATGCCCCAAGCCCCTCACGCTCATTCATATGACCCAAGCCCCTCAGACTCATTCCATATGTCCCAAGCCCCTCAGACTTATTCCATATGCCCCAAGCCCCTCACGCTCATTCATATGACCCAAGCCCCTCACGCTCATTCCATATGCCCAAAGCCCCTCACGCTCATTCCATATGCCCCAAGCACCTCACGCTCATTCCATATGCCCCAAGCACCTCATGCTCATTCCATATGCCCCAAGCCCCTCAGACTTATTCCATATGCCCCAAGCCCCTCATGCTCATTCCATATGGCCCCAGTCCCTCACGCTCATTCCACATGGCCCCAGTCCCTCAGGCTCAATCCATATGCCCCCAGTCTCTCACGCTCATTCATATGTCCTAAGCCCCTCATGCTCATTCCATATGCCCCAAACCCCTCATGCTCATTCCATATGCCCCAAGCCCCTCATGATCATGCATATGCCCCAAGCCCCTCAGACTCAATCCATATGCCCCAAGCCCCTCAGACTCAATCCATATGCCCCAAGCCCCTCAAACTCATTCCATATGCCCCAAGCCCCTCAAACTCATTCCATATGCCCCAAGACCCTCAGACTTATTCCATATACCCCAAGTCCCCTATGCTCATTCCATATGCCCCAAGCCCCTCATGCTCATTCCAAATGCCCCAAGCCCCTCACACTCATTTCATATGCCCTAAGCCCTTCATGCTCATTCCATATGCTCCAAGCCCCTCATGCTCATTCCATATGCCCCAAGTCCCTCACGCTCATTCCATATGCCCCAAGCCCCTCACGCTCATTTCTTATGCCCCAAGCCCCTCAGGCTCGTTCATATGCCCCAAGCCCCTCAGACTTATTCCATATGCTCCAAGCCCCTCATGCTCATTCCATATGCCCCAAGCCCCTCAGACTTATTCCATATGCCCCAAGCCCCTCACGCTCTTTCATATGCCCCAAGCCCCTCATGCTCATTCCATATGCACCAAACCCTTCACGCTCATTCCATATGCCCCAAACTCCTCACGCTCATTCCATATGCCCCAAGTCCCTCACACTCATTCCATGTGCCCCCAGTTCCTCACGCGCATTCCATATGACCCAAACCCCTCACACTCATTCCATATGCCCCAAACCCCTCACACTCATTCCATATGCCTCAAGCCCCTATCGCTCATTCCATATGCCCCAAGCCCCTCAGACTTATTCCATATGCCCCAAGCCCCTCACGCTCTTTCATATGCCCCAAGCCCCTCACGCTCATTCCATATGCACCAAACACCTCGCGCTCATTCCATATGCCCCAAACTCCTCACGCTCATTCCATATGCCCCAAGCCCCTCACACTCATTCCATGTGCCCCCAGTTCCTCACGCGCATTCCATATGACCCAAACCCCTCACACTCATTCCATATGCCCCAAGCCCCTCAGACTCATTCCATATGCCCCAAGCCCCTCAGACTTATTCCATATGCCCCAAGCCCCTCACGCTCATTCCATATGCCCCAAGCCCCTCACGCTCATTCCATATGCCCCAAGCCCCTCAAACTCATTCCATATGCCCCAAGCCCCTCACGCTCATTCCATATGCCCCAAGCCCCTCACGCTTATTCCATATGCCCCAAGCACCTCTCACTCATTCCATATGCCCCAAGCCCCTCATGCTCATTCCATATGCCCAAAGCCCCTCACGCTCATTCCATATGCCCCAAGCCCCTCAGACTTATTCCATATGCCCCAAGCCCCTCAGACTTATTCCATATGCCCCAAGCCCCTCAGACTTATTCCATATGCCCCAAGCCCCTCACGCTCTTTGATATGCCCCAAGCCCCTTACGCTCATTCCATATGCCCCAAACCCCTCACGCTCATTCCATATGCCCCAAACCCCTCACGCTCATTCCATATGCCCCAAGCCCCTCACACTCATTCCATGTGCCCCCAGTTCCTCACGCGCATTCCATATGCCCCAAACCCCTCACACTCATTCCATATGCCCCAAACCCCTCACACTCATTCCCTACGCCCCAAGCCCCTCACGCTCATTCCATATGCCCCAAGCCCCTCATGCTCATTCCATATGCCCCAAGCCCCTCAGACTTATTCCATATGCCCCAAGCCCCTCATGCGCATTCCATATGGCCCCAGTCCCTCACGCTCATTCCACATGGCCCCAGTCCCTCAGGCTCATTCCATATGACCCCAGTCTCTCACGCTCATTCATATGCCCTAAGCCCCTCATGCTCATTCCATATGCCCCAAACCCCTCATGCTCATTCCATATGCCCCAAGCCCCTCACGATCATTCATATGCCCCAAGCCCCTCAGACTCAATCCATATGCCCCAAGCCCCTCAGACTCAATCCATATGCCCCAAGCCCCTCAAACTCATTCCATATGCCCAAGCCCCTCAAACTCATTCCATATGCCCCAAGCCCCTCAGACTTATTCCATATACCCCAAGTCCCTTATGCTCATTCCATATGCCCCAAGCCCCTCATGCTCATTCCAAATGCCCCAAGCCCCTCACACTCATTTCATATGCCCTAAGCCCTTCATGCTCATTCCATATGCTCCAAGCCCCTCATGCTCATTCCATATGCCCCAAGTCCCTCACGCTCATTCCATATGCCCCAAGCCCCTCACACTTATTCCATATGCCTCAAGCCCCTATCGCTCATTCCATATGCCCCAAGCCCCTCACGCTCTTTCATATGCCCCAAGCCCCTCACGCTCATTCCATATGCCCCAAGCCCCTCAAACTCATTCCATATGCCCCAAGACCCTCAGACTTATTCCATATACCCCAAGTCCCCTATGCTCATTCCATATGCCCCAAGCCCCTCATACTCATTCCAAATGCCCCAAGCCCCTCACACTCATTTCATATGCCCTAAGCCCTTCATGCTCATTCCATATGCTCCAAGCCCCTCATGCTCATTCCATATGCCCCAAGTCCCTCACGCTCATTCCATATGCCCCAAGCCCCTCACGCTCATTTCTTATGCCCCAAGCCCCTCAGGCTCGTTCATATGCCCCAAGCCCCTCAGACTTATTCCATATGCTCCAAGCCCCTCATGCTCATTCCATATGCCCCAAGCCCCTCAGACTTATTCCATATGCCCCAAGCCCCTCACGCTCTTTCATATGCCCCAAGCCCCTCATGCTCATTCCATATGCACCAAACCCTTCACGCTCATTCCATATGCCCCAAACTCCTCACGCTCATTCCATATGCCCCAAGTCCCTCACACTCATTCCATGTGCCCCCAGTTCCTCACGCGCATTCCATATGACCCAAACCCCTCACACTCATTCCATATGCCCCAAACCCCTCACACTCATTCCATATGCCTCAAGCCCCTATCGCTCATTCCATATGCCCCAAGCCCCTCAGACTTATTCCATATGCCCCAAGCCCCTCACGCTCTTTCATATGCCCCAAGCCCCTCACGCTCATTCCATATGCACCAAACACCTCGCGCTCATTCCATATGCCCCAAACTCCTCACGCTCATTCCATATGCCCCAAGCCCCTCACACTCATTCCATGTGCCCCCAGTTCCTCACGCGCATTCCATATGACCCAAACCCCTCACACTCATTCCATATGCCCCAAGCCCCTCAGACTCATTCCATATGCCCCAAGCCCCTCAGACTTATTCCATATGCCCCAAGCCCCTCACGCTCATTCCATATGCCCCAAGCCCCTCACGCTCATTCCATATGCCCCAAGCCCCTCAAACTCATTCCATATGCCCCAAGCCCCTCACGCTCATTCCATATGCCCCAAGTCCCTCACGCTTATTCCATATGCCCCAAGCACCTCTCACTCATTCCATATGCCCCAAGCCCCTCATGCTCATTCCATATGCCCAAAGCCCCTCACGCTCATTCCATATGCCCCAAGCCCCTCAGACTTATTCCATATGCCCCAAGCCCCTCAGACTTATTCCATATGCCCCAAGCCCCTCAGACTTATTCCATATGCCCCAAGCCCCTCACGCTCTTTGATATGCCCCAAGCCCCTTACGCTCATTCCATATACCCCAAACCCCTCACGCTCATTCCATATGCCCCAAACCCCTCACGCTCATTCCATATGCCCCAAGCCCCTCACACTCATTCCATGTGCCCCCAGTTCCTCACGCGCATTCCATATGCCCCAAACCCCTCACACTCATTCCATATGCCCCAAACCCCTCACACTCATTCCCTACGCCCCAAGCCCCTCACGTTCATTCCATATGCCCCAAGCCCCTCATGCTCATTCCATATGCCCCAAGCCCCTCAGACTTATTCCATATGCCCCAAGCCCCTCATGCGCATTCCATATGGCCCCAGTCCCTCACGCTCATTCCACATGGCCCCAGTCCCTCAGGCTCATTCCATATGACCCCAGTCTCTCACGCTCATTCATATGCCCTAAGCCCCTCATGCTCATTCCATATGCCCCAAACCCCTCATGCTCATTCCATATGCCCCAAGCCCCTCACGATCATTCATATGCCCCAAGCCCCTCAGACTCAATCCATATGCCCCAAGCCCCTCAGACTCAATCCATATGCCCCAAGCCCCTCAAACTCATTCCATATGCCCAAGCCCCTCAAACTCATTCCATATGCCCCAAGCCCCTCAGACTTATTCCATATACCCCAAGTCCCTTATGCTCATTCCATATGCCCCAAGCCCCTCATGCTCATTCCAAATGCCCCAAGCCCCTCACACTCATTTCATATGCCCTAAGCCCTTCATGCTCATTCCATATGCTCCAAGCCCCTCATGCTCATTCCATATGCCCCAAGTCCCTCACGCTCATTCCATATGCCCCAAGCCCCTCACACTTATTCCATATGCCTCAAGCCCCTATCGCTCATTCCATATGCCCCAAGCCCCTCACGCTCTTTCATATGCCCCAAGCCCCTCACGCTCATTCCATATGCACCAAACACCTCACGCTCATTCCATATGCCCCAAGCCCCTCAGACTTATTCCATATACCCCAAGTCCCTTATGCTCATTCCATATGCCCCAAGCCCCTCATTCTCATTCCAAATGCCCCAAGCCCCTCACACTCATTTTATATGCCCTAAGCCCTTCATGGGCATTCCATATGCTCCAAGCCCCTCATGCTCATTCCATATGCCCCAAGTCCTTCACGCTCATTCTATATGCCCCAAGCCTCTCACGCTCATTTCTTATGCCCCTAGCCCCTCAGGCTCGTTCATATGCCCCAAGCCCCTCAGACTTATTCCATATGCCCCAAGCCCCTCATGCTCATTCCATATGCCCCAAGCCCCTCAGACTTATTCCATATGCCCCAAGCCCCTCACGCTCTTTCATATGCCCCAAGTCCCTCACGCTCATTCCATATGCACCAAACCCCTCACACTCATTCCATATGCCCCAAACCCCTCACGCTCATTCCATATGCCCCAAGCCCCTCACACTCATTCCTTGTGCCCCCAGTTCCTCACGCACATTCCATATGACCCAAACCCCTCACACTCATTCCATATGCCCCAAACCCCTCACAATCATTCCATATGCCCCAAGCCCCTCACGCTCATTCCATATGCCCCAAGCCCCTCAGACTTATTCCATATGCTCCAAGCCCCTCATGCTCATTCCATATGCCCCAAGCCCCTCAGACTTATTCCATATGCCCCAAGCCCCTCATGCTCATTCCATATGCCCCAAGCCCCTCAGACTTATTCCATATGCCCCAAGCCCCTCACACTCTTTCATATGCCCCAAGCCCCTCACGCTCATTCCATATGCACCAAACCCCTCACGCTCATTCCATATGCCCCAAACTCCTCACGCTCATTCCATATGCCCCAAGCCCCTCACACTCATTCAATGTGCCCCCAGTTCCTCACACGCCTTCCATATGACCCAAACCCCTCACACTCATTCCATATGCCCCAAACCCCTCACACTGATTCCATATGCCCCAAGCCCCTCACGCTCATTCATATGCCCCAAGCCCCTCAGACTCATTCCATATGCCCCAAGCCCCTCAGACTTATTCCATATGCCCCAAGCCCCTCACGCTCATTCCATATGCCCCAAGCCCCTCACGCTCATTCCATATGCCCCAAGCCCCTCAAACTCATTCCATATGCCCCAAGCCCCTCACACTCATTCCATATGCCCCAAGCCATTCACGCTCATTCCATATGCCCCAAGCACTTCACACTCATTCCATATGCCCCAAGCCCCTCACGCTCATTCCATATGCCCAAAGCCCCTCACGCTCATTCCATATGCCCCAAGTACCTCATGCTCATTCCATATGCCCCAAGCCCCTCAGACTTATTCCATATGCCCCAAGCCCCTCACATGCATTCCATATGCACCAAACCCCTCATGCTCATTCCATAGGCCCCAAGCCCCTCAGACTCATTCCATATGCCCCAAGCCCCTCAGACTTATTCCATATGCCCCAAGCCCCTCACGCTCATTCCATATGCCCCAAGCCCCTCACGCTCATTCCATATGCCCCAAGCCCCTCAAACTCATTCCATATGCCCCAAGCCCCTCACACTCATTCCATATGCCCCAAGCCCCTCACGCTCATTCCATATGCCCCAAGCACTTCACACTCATTCCATATGCCCCAAGCACCTCATGCTCATTCCATATGCCCCAAGCCCCTCAGACTTATTCCATATGCCCCAAGCCCCTCACACGCATTCCATATGCACCAAACCCCTCACGCTCATTCCATATGCCCCAAACTCCTCACGCTCATTCCATATGCCCCAAGCCCCTCACACTCATTCCATGTGCCCCCAGTTCCTCACGTGCATTCCATATGCCCCAAACCCCTCACACTCATTCCATATGCCCCAAACCCCTCACACTCATTCCATATGCCCCAAGCCCCTCACGCTCATTCATATGCCCCAAGCCCCTCAGACTCATTCCATATGTCCCAAGCCCCTCAGACTTATTCCATATGCCCCAAGCCCCTCACACTCATTCCATATGCCCCAAGCCCCTCACGCTCATTCCATATGCCCCAAGCCCCTCAAACTCATTCCATATGCCCCAAACCCCTCACACTCATTCCATATACCCCAAGCCCCTCACGCTCATTCCATATGCCCCAAGCACCTCACACTCATTCCATATGCCCCAAGCCCCTCACGCTCATTCCATATGCCCAAAGCCCCTCACGCTCATTCCATATGCCCCAAGCACCTCATGCTCATTCCATATGCCCCAAGCCCCTCAGACTTATTCCATATGCCCCAAGCCCCTCATGCTCATTCCATATGGCCCCAGTCCCTCACGCTCATTCCACATGGCCCCAGTCCCTCACGCTCATTCCATATGCCCCCAGTCTCTCACGCTCATTCATATGCCCTAAGCCCCTCATGCTCATTCCATATGCCCCAAACCCCTCATGCTCATTCCATATGCCCCAAGCCCCTCACGATCATGCATATGCCCCAAGCCCCTCAGACTCAATCCATATGCCCCAAGCCCCTCAGACTCAATCCATATGCCCCAAGCCCCTCAAACTCATTCCATATGTCCAAGCCCCTCACACTCATTCCATATGCCCCAAGCCCCTCACACTCATTCCATATGCCCCAAGCCCCTTACACTCATTCCATATGCCCCAAGCCCCTCAGACTTATTCCATATACCCCAAGTCCCTTATGCTCATTCCATATGCCCCAAGCCCCTCATTCTCATTCCAAATGCCCCAAGCCCCTCACACTCATTTTATATGCCCTAAGCCCTTCATGCGCATTCCATAGGCTCCAAGCCCCTCATGCTCATTCAATATGCCCCAAGTCCCTCACGCTCATTCCATATGCCCCAAGCCCCTCCCGCTCATTTCTTATGCCCCTAGCCCCTCAGGCTCGTTCATATGCCCCAAGCCCCTCAGACTTATTCCATATGCCCCAAGCCCTTCATGCTCATTCCATATGCCCCAAGCCCCTCAAACTTATTCCATATGCCCCAAGCCCCTCACGCTCTTTCATATGCCCCAAGCCCCTCATGCTCATTCCATATGCACCAAACCCCTCACGCTCATTCCATATGCCCCAAACTCCTCACGCTCATTCCATATGCCCCAAGTCCCTCACACTCATTCCATGTGCCCCAGTTCCTCACGCGCATTCCATATGACCCAAACCCCTCACACTCATTCCATATGCCCCAAACCCCTCACACTCATTCCATATGCCCCAAACTCCTCATGCTCATTCCATATGCCCCAAGCCCCTCACACTCATTCCATGTGCCCCCAGTTCCTCACGCGCATTCCATATGACCCAAACCCCTCACGCTCATTCCATATGCCCCAAGCCCCTCAAACTCATTCCATATGCCCCAAACCCCTCACACTCATTCCATATACCCCAAGCCCCTCACGCTCATTCCATATGCCCCAAGCACCTCACACTCAATCCATATGCCCCAATCCCCTCACGCTCATTCCATATGCCCAAAGCCCCTCACGCTCATTCCATATGCCCCAAGCACCTCATGCTCATTCCATATGCCCCAAGCCCCTCAGACTTATTCCATATGCCCCAAGCCCCTCATGCTCATTCCATATGGCCCCAGTCCCTCACGCTCATTCCACATGGCCCCAGTCCCTCAGGCTCATTTCATATGCCCCCAGTCTCTCACGCTCATTCATATGCCCTAAGCCCCTCATGCTCATTCCATATGCCCCAAACCCCTCATGCTCATTCCATATGCCCCAAACCCCTCACGATCATGCATATGCCCCAAGCCCCTCAGACTCAATCCATATGCCCCAAGCCCCTCAGACTCAATCCATATGCCCCAAGTCCCTTATGCTCATTCCATATGCCCCAAGCCCCTTATGCTCATTCCATATGCCCCAAGCCCCTCAAACTCATTCCATATGCCCAAGCCCCTCAAACTCATTCCATATGCCCCAAGCCCCTCAGACTTATTCCATATACCCCAAGTCCCTTATGCTCATTCCATATGCCCCAAGCCCCTCATGCTCATTCCATATGCCCCAAGCCCCTCACACTCATTTCATATGCCCTAAGCCCTTCATGCTCATTCCATATGCTCCAAGACCCTCATGCTCATTCCATATGCCCCAAGTCCCTCACGCTCATTCCATATGCCCCAAGCTCCTCACGCTCATTTCTTATTCCCCAAGCCCCTCAGGCTCGTTCATATGCCCCAAGCCCCTCAGACTTATTCCATATGCTCCAAGCCCCTCATGCTCATTCCATATGCCCCAAGCCCCTCAGACTTATTCCATATGCCCCAAGCCCCTCACGCTCTTTCATATGCCCCAAGCCCCTCATGCTCATTCCATATGCACCAAACCCCTCACGCTCATTCCATATGCCCCAAACTCCTCACGCTCATTCCATATGCCCCAAGTCCCTCACACTCATTCCATGTGCCCCCAGTTCCTCACGCGCATTCCATATGACCCAAACCCCTCACACTCATTCCATATGCCCCAAACCCCTCACACTCATTCCATATGCCTCAAGCCCCTATTGCTCATTCCATATGCCCCAAGCCCCTCAGACTTATTCCATATGCCCCAAGCCCCTCACGCTCTTTCATATGCCCCAAGCCCCTCACGCTCATTCCATATGCACCAAACACCTCACGCTCATTCCATATGCCCCAAACTCCTCACGCTCATTCCATATGCCCCAAGCCCCTCACACTCATTCCATGTGCCCCCAGTTCCTCACGCACATTCCATATGACCCAAACCCCTCACACTCATTCCATATGCCCCAAGCCCCTCAGACTTATTCCATATGCCCCAAGCCCCTCACGCTCATTCCATATGCCCCAAACCCCTCACACTCATTCCCTACGCCCCAAGCCCCTCACGCTCATTCCATATGCCCCAAGCCCCTCATTCTCATTCCATATGCCCCCAGTTCCTCACGTGCATTCCATATGCCCCAAACCCCTCACACTCATTCCATATGCCCCAAGCCCCTCACGCTCATTCATATGCCCCAAGCCCCTCAGACTCATTCCATATGTCCCAAGCCCCTCAGACTTATTCCATATGCCCCAAGCACCTCACACTCATTCCATATGCCCCAAGCCCCTCAAGCTCATTCCATATGCCCCAAACTCCTCATGCTCATTCCATATGCCCCAAGCCCCTCAAACTCATTCCATGTGCCCCCAGTTCCTCACGTGCATTCCATATGCCCCAAACCCCTCACACTCATTCCATATGCCCCAAACCCCTCACACTCATTCCATATGCCCCAAGCCCCTCACGCTCATTCATATGCCCCAAGCCCCTCAGACTCATTCCATATGTCCCAAGCCCCTCAGACTTATTCCATATGCCCCAAGCCCCTCATGCGCATTCCATATGGCCCCAGTCCCTCACGCTCATTCCACATGGCCCCAGTCCCTCAGGCTCATTCCATATGACCCCAGTCTCTCACGCTCATTCATATGCCCTAAGCCCCTCATGCTCATTCCATATGCCCCAAACCCCTCATGCTCATTCCATATGCCCCAAGCCCCTCACGATCATTCATATGCCCCAAGCCCCTCAGACTCAATCCATATGCCCCAAGCCCCTCAGACTCAATCCATATGCCCCAAGCCCCTCAAACTCATTCCATATGCCCAAGCCCCTCAAACTCATTCCATATGCCCCAAGCCCCTCAGACTTATTCCATATACCCCAAGTCCCTTATGCTCATTCCATATGCCCCAAGCCCCTCATGCTCATTCCAAATGCCCCAAGCCCCTCACACTCATTTCATATGCCCTAAGCCCTTCATGCTCATTCCATATGCTCCAAGCCCCTCATGCTCATTCCATATGCCCCAAGTCCCTCACGCTCATTCCATATGCCCCAAGCCCCTCACACTTATTCCATATGCCTCAAGCCCCTATCGCTCATTCCATATGCCCCAAGCCCCTCACGCTCTTTCATATGCCCCAAGCCCCTCACGCTCATTCCATATGCACCAAACACCTCACGCTCATTCCATATGCCCCAAGCCCCTCAGACTTATTCCATATACCCCAAGTCCCTTATGCTCATTCCATATGCCCCAAGCCCCTCATTCTCATTCCAAATGCCCCAAGCCCCTCACACTCATTTTATATGCCCTAAGCCCTTCATGGGCATTCCATATGCTCCAAGCCCCTCATGCTCATTCCATATGCCCCAAGTCCTTCACGCTCATTCTATATGCCCCAAGCCTCTCACGCTCATTTCTTATGCCCCTAGCCCCTCAGGCTCGTTCATATGCCCCAAGCCCCTCAGACTTATTCCATATGCCCCAAGCCCCTCATGCTCATTCCATATGCCCCAAGCCCCTCAGACTTATTCCATATGCCCCAAGCCCCTCACGCTCTTTCATATGCCCCAAGTCCCTCACGCTCATTCCATATGCACCAAACCCCTCACACTCATTCCATATGCCCCAAACCCCTCACGCTCATTCCATATGCCCCAAGCCCCTCACACTCATTCCTTGTGCCCCCAGTTCCTCACGCACATTCCATATGACCCAAACCCCTCACACTCATTCCATATGCCCCAAACCCCTCACAATCATTCCATATGCCCCAAGCCCCTCACGCTCATTCCATATGCCCCAAGCCCCTCAGACTTATTCCATATGCTCCAAGCCCCTCATGCTCATTCCATATGCCCCAAGCCCCTCAGACTTATTCCATATGCCCCAAGCCCCTCATGCTCATTCCATATGCCCCAAGCCCCTCAGACTTATTCCATATGCCCCAAGCCCCTCACACTCTTTCATATGCCCCAAGCCCCTCACGCTCATTCCATATGCACCAAACCCCTCACGCTCATTCCATATGCCCCAAACTCCTCACGCTCATTCCATATGCCCCAAGCCCCTCACACTCATTCAATGTGCCCCCAGTTCCTCACACGCCTTCCATATGACCCAAACCCCTCACACTCATTCCATATGCCCCAAACCCCTCACACTGATTCCATATGCCCCAAGCCCCTCACGCTCATTCATATGCCCCAAGCCCCTCAGACTCATTCCATATGCCCCAAGCCCCTCAGACTTATTCCATATGCCCCAAGCCCCTCACGCTCATTCCATATGCCCCAAGCCCCTCACGCTCATTCCATATGCCCCAAGCCCCTCAAACTCATTCCATATGCCCCAAGCCCCTCACACTCATTCCATATGCCCCAAGCCATTCACGCTCATTCCATATGCCCCAAGCACTTCACACTCATTCCATATGCCCCAAGCCCCTCACGCTCATTCCATATGCCCAAAGCCCCTCACGCTCATTCCATATGCCCCAAGCACCTCATGCTCATTCCATATGCCCCAAGCCCCTCAGACTTATTCCATATGCCCCAAGCCCCTCACATGCATTCCATATGCACCAAACCCCTCATGCTCATTCCATAGGCCCCAAGCCCCTCAGACTCATTCCATATGCCCCAAGCCCCTCAGACTTATTCCATATGCCCCAAGCCCCTCACGCTCATTCCATATGCCCCAAGCCCCTCACGCTCATTCCATATGCCCCAAGCCCCTCAAACTCATTCCATATGCCCCAAGCCCCTCACACTCATTCCATATGCCCCAAGCCCCTCACGCTCATTCCATATGCCCCAAGCACTTCACACTCATTCCATATGCCCCAAGCACCTCATGCTCATTCCATATGCCCCAAGCCCCTCAGACTTATTCCATATGCCCCAAGCCCCTCACACGCATTCCATATGCACCAAACCCCTCACGCTCATTCCATATGCCCCAAACTCCTCACGCTCATTCCATATGCCCCAAGCCCCTCACACTCATTCCATGTGCCCCCAGTTCCTCACGTGCATTCCATATGCCCCAAACCCCTCACACTCATTCCATATGCCCCAAACCCCTCACACTCATTCCATATGCCCCAAGCCCCTCACGCTCATTCATATGCCCCAAGCCCCTCAGACTCATTCCATATGTCCCAAGCCCCTCAGACTTATTCCATATGCCCCAAGCCCCTCACACTCATTCCATATGCCCCAAGCCCCTCACGCTCATTCCATATGCCCCAAGCCCCTCAAACTCATTCCATATGCCCCAAACCCCTCACACTCATTCCATATACCCCAAGCCCCTCACGCTCATTCCATATGCCCCAAGCACCTCACACTCATTCCATATGCCCCAAGCCCCTCACGCTCATTCCATATGCCCAAAGCCCCTCACGCTCATTCCATATGCCCCAAGCACCTCATGCTCATTCCATATGCCCCAAGCCCCTCAGACCTATTCCATATGCCCCAAGCCCCTCATGCTCATTCCATATGGCCCCAGTCCCTCACGCTCATTCCACATGGCCCCAGTCCCTCACGCTCATTCCATATGCCCCCAGTCTCTCACGCTCATTCATATGCCCTAAGCCCCTCATGCTCATTCCATATGCCCCAAACCCCTCATGCTCATTCCATATGCCCCAAGCCCCTCACGATCATGCATATGCCCCAAGCCCCTCAGACTCAATCCATATGCCCCAAGCCCCTCAGACTCAATCCATATGCCCCAAGCCCCTCAAACTCATTCCATATGTCCAAGCCCCTCACACTCATTCCATATGCCCCAAGCCCCTCACACTCATTCCATATGCCCCAAGCCCCTTACACTCATTCCATATGCCCCAAGCCCCTCAGACTTATTCCATATACCCCAAGTCCCTTATGCTCATTCCATATGCCCCAAGCCCCTCATTCTCATTCCAAATGCCCCAAGCCCCTCACACTCATTTTATATGCCCTAAGCCCTTCATGCGCATTCCATAGGCTCCAAGCCCCTCATGCTCATTCAATATGCCCCAAGTCCCTCACGCTCATTCCATATGCCCCAAGCCCCTCCCGCTCATTTCTTATGCCCCTAGCCCCTCAGGCTCGTTCATATGCCCCAAGCCCCTCAGACTTATTCCATATGCCCCAAGCCCTTCATGCTCATTCCATATGCCCCAAGCCCCTCAAACTTATTCCATATGCCCCAAGCCCCTCACGCTCTTTCATATGCCCCAAGCCCCTCATGCTCATTCCATATGCACCAAACCCCTCACGCTCATTCCATATGCCCCAAACTCCTCACGCTCATTCCATATGCCCCAAGTCCCTCACACTCATTCCATGTGCCCCAGTTCCTCACGCGCATTCCATATGACCCAAACCCCTCACACTCATTCCATATGCCCCAAACCCCTCACACTCATTCCATATGCCCCAAACTCCTCATGCTCATTCCATATGCCCCAAGCCCCTCACACTCATTCCATGTGCCCCCAGTTCCTCACGCGCATTCCATATGACCCAAACCCCTCACGCTCATTCCATATGCCCCAAGCCCCTCAAACTCATTCCATATGCCCCAAACCCCTCACACTCATTCCATATACCCCAAGCCCCTCACGCTCATTCCATATGCCCCAAGCACCTCACACTCAATCCATATGCCCCAATCCCCTCACGCTCATTCCATATGCCCAAAGCCCCTCACGCTCATTCCATATGCCCCAAGCACCTCATGCTCATTCCATATGCCCCAAGCCCCTCAGACTTATTCCATATGCCCCAAGCCCCTCATGCTCATTCCATATGGCCCCAGTCCCTCACGCTCATTCCACATGGCCCCAGTCCCTCAGGCTCATTTCATATGCCCCCAGTCTCTCACGCTCATTCATATGCCCTAAGCCCCTCATGCTCATTCCATATGCCCCAAACCCCTCATGCTCATTCCATATGCCCCAAACCCCTCACGATCATGCATATGCCCCAAGCCCCTCAGACTCAATCCATATGCCCCAAGCCCCTCAGACTCAATCCATATGCCCCAAGTCCCTTATGCTCATTCCATATGCCCCAAGCCCCTTATGCTCATTCCATATGCCCCAAGCCCCTCAAACTCATTCCATATGCCCAAGCCCCTCAAACTCATTCCATATGCCCCAAGCCCCTCAGACTTATTCCATATACCCCAAGTCCCTTATGCTCATTCCATATGCCCCAAGCCCCTCATGCTCATTCCATATGCCCCAAGCCCCTCACACTCATTTCATATGCCCTAAGCCCTTCATGCTCATTCCATATGCTCCAAGACCCTCATGCTCATTCCATATGCCCCAAGTCCCTCACGCTCATTCCATATGCCCCAAGCTCCTCACGCTCATTTCTTATGCCCCAAGCCCCTCAGGCTCGTTCATATGCCCCAAGCCCCTCAGACTTATTCCATATGCTCCAAGCCCCTCATGCTCATTCCATATGCCCCAAGCCCCTCAGACTTATTCCATATGCCCCAAGCCCCTCACGCTCTTTCATATGCCCCAAGCCCCTCATGCTCATTCCATATGCACCAAACCCCTCACGCTCATTCCATATGCCCCAAACTCCTCACGCTCATTCCATATGCCCCAAGTCCCTCACACTCATTCCATGTGCCCCCAGTTCCTCACGCGCATTCCATATGACCCAAACCCCTCACACTCATTCCATATGCCCCAAACCCCTCACACTCATTCCATATGCCTCAAGCCCCTATTGCTCATTCCATATGCCCCAAGCCCCTCAGACTTATTCCATATGCCCCAAGCCCCTCACGCTCTTTCATATGCCCCAAGCCCCTCACGCTCATTCCATATGCACCAAACACCTCACGCTCATTCCATATGCCCCAAACTCCTCACGCTCATTCCATATGCCCCAAGCCCCTCACACTCATTCCATGTGCCCCCAGTTCCTCACGCACATTCCATATGACCCAAACCCCTCACACTCATTCCATATGCCCCAAGCCCCTCAGACTTATTCCATATGCCCCAAGCCCCTCACGCTCATTCCATATGCCCCAAACCCCTCACACTCATTCCCTACGCCCCAAGCCCCTCACGCTCATTCCATATGCCCCAAGCCCCTCATTCTCATTCCATATGCCCCCAGTTCCTCACATGCATTCCATATGCCCCAAACCCCTCACACTCATTCCATATGCCCCAAGCCCCTCACGCTCATTCATATGCCCCAAGCCCCTCAGACTCATTCCATATGTCCCAAGCCCCTCAGACTTATTCCATATGCCCCAAGCACCTCACACTCATTCCATATGCCCCAAGCCCCTCAAGCTCATTCCATATGCCCCAAACTCCTCATGCTCATTCCATATGCCCCAAGCCCCTCAAACTCATTCCATGTGCCCCCAGTTCCTCACGTGCATTCCATATGCCCCAAACCCCTCACACTCATTCCATATGCCCCAAACCCCTCACACTCATTCCATATGCCCCAAGCCCCTCACGCTCATTCATATGCCCCAAGCCCCTCAGACTCATTCCATATGTCCCAAGCCCCTCAGACTTATTCCATATGCCCCAAGCCCCTCACACTCATTCCATATGCCCCAAGCCCCTCACGCACATTCCATATGCCCCAAGCCCCTCACACTCATTCCATATACCCCACGCCCCTCACACTCATTCCATATGCCCCAAGCACCTCACACTCATTCCATATGCCCCAAGCCCCTCACGCTCATTCCATATGCCCAAAGCCCCTCACGCTCATTCCATATGCCCCAAGCACCTCATGCTCATTCCATATGCCCCAAGCCCCTCAGACTTATTCCATATGCCCCAAACCCCTCATGCTCATTCCATATGGCCCCAGTCCCTCACGCTCAATCCACATGGCCCCAGTCCCTCACGTACATTCCATATGCCCCCAGTCTCTCACGCTCAATCATATGCCCTAAGCCCCTCATGCTCATTCCATATGCCCCAAACCCCTCATGCTCATTCCATATGCCCCAAGCCCCTCACGATCATGCATATGCCCCAAGCCCCTCAGACTCAATCCATATGCCCCAAGCCCCTCAGACTTATTCCATATGCCCCAAGCCCCTCACGCTCATTCCATATGCCCCAACCTCCTCACGCTCATTCCATATGCCCTAAGCCCCTCACACTCATTCCATGTGCCCCCAGTTCCTCACGCTTATTCCATATGCCCCAAGCCCCTCACACTCATTCCATATGCCCCAAGCCCCTCACACTCATTCCATATGCCCCAAGCCCCTCAGACTTATTCCATATACCCCAAGTCCCTTATGCTCATTCCATATGCCCCAAGCCCCTCATTCTCATTCCAAATGCCCCAAACCCCTCACGCTCATTCCATATGCCCCAAGCCCCTCACACTCATTCCTTGTGCCCCCAGTTCCTCACGCACATTCCATATGACCCAAACCCCTCACACTCATTCCATATGCCCCAAACCCCTCACAATCATTCCATATGCCCCAAGCCCCTCAAACTCATTCCATATGCCCCAAGCCCCTCAGACTTATTCCATATGCTCCAAGCCCCTCATGCTCATTCCATATGCCCCAAGCCCCTCAGACTTATTCCATATGCCCCAAGCCCCTCATGCTCATTCCATATGCCCCAAGCCCCTCAGACTTATTCCATATGCCCCAAGCCCCTCACACTCTTTCATATGCCCCAAGCCCCTCACGCTCATTCCATATGCACCAAACCCCTCACGCTCATTCCATATGCCCCAAACTCCTCACGCTCATTCCATATGCCCCAAGCCCCTCACACTCATTCAATGTGCCCCCAGTTCCTCACACGCCTTCCATATGACCCAAACCCCTCACACTCATTCCATATGCCCCAAACCCCTCACACTGATTCCATATGCCCCAAGCCCCTCACGCTCATTCATATGCCCCAAGCCCCTCAGACTCATTCCATATGCCCCAAGCCCCTCAGACTTATTCCATATGCCCCAAGCCCCTCACGCTCATTCCATATGCCCCAAGCCCCTCACGCTCATTCCATATGCCCCAAGCCCCTCAAACTCATTCCATATGCCCCAAGCCCCTCACACTCATTCCATATGCCCCAAGCCCCTCACGCTCATTCCATATGCCCCAAGCACTTCACACTCATTCCATATGCCCCAAGCCCCTCACGCTCATTCCATATGCCCAAAGCCCCTCACGCTCATTCCATATGCCCCAAGCACCTCATGCTCATTCCATATGCCCCAAGCCCCTCAGACTTATTCCATATGCCCCAAGCCCCTCACATGCATTCCATATGCACCAAACCCCTCATGCTCATTCCATATGCCCCAAGCCCCTCAGACTCATTCCATATGCCCCAAGCCCCTCAGACTTATTCCATATGCCCCAAGCCCCTCACGCTCATTCCATATGCCCCAAGCCCCTCACGCTCATTCCATATGCCCCAAGCCCCTCAAACTCATTCCATATGCCCCAAGCCCCTCACACTCATTCCATATGCCCCAAGCCCCTCACGCTCATTCCATATGCCCCAAGCACTTCACACTCATTCCATATGCCCCAAGCCCCTCACGCTCATTCCATATGCACAAAGCCCCTCACGCTCATTCCATATGCCCCAAGCACCTCATGCTCATTCCATATGCCCCAAGCCCCTCAGACTTATTCCATATGCCCCAAGCCCCTCACACGCATTCCATATGCACCAAACCCCTCACGCTCATTCCATATGCCCCAAACTCCTCACGCTCATTCCATATGCCCCAAGCCCCTCACACACATTCCATGTGCCCCCAGTTCCTCACGTGCATTCCATATGCCCCAAACCCCTCACACTCATTCCATATGCCCCAAACCCCTCACACTCATTCCATATGCCCCAAGCCCCTCACGCTCATTCATATGCCCCAAGCCCCTCAGACTCATTCCATATGTCCCAAGCCCCTCAGACTTATTCCATATGCCCCAAGCCCCTCACACTCATTCCATATGCCCCAAGCCCCTCACGCTCATTCCATATGCCCCAAGCCCCTCAAACTCATTCCATATGCCCCAAACCCCTCACACTCATTCCATATACCCCAAGCCCCTCACGCTCATTCCATATGCCCCAAGCACCTCACACTCATTCCATATGCCCCAAGCCCCTCACGCTCATTCCATATGCCCAAAGCCCCTCACGCTCATTCCATATGCCCCAAGCACCTCATGCTCATTCCATATGCCCCAAGCCCCTCAGACTTATTCCATATGCCCCAAGCCCCTCATGCTCATTCCATATGGCCCCAGTCCCTCACGCTCATTCCACATGGCCCCAGTCCCTCACGCTCATTCCATATGCCCCCAGTCTCTCACGCTCATTCATATGCCCTAAGCCCCTCATGCTCATTCCATATGCCCCAAACCCCTCATGCTCATTCCATATGCCCCAAGCCCCTCACGATCATGCATATGCCCCAAGCCCCTCAGACTCAATCCATATGCCCCAAGCCCCTCAGACTCAATCCATATGCCCCAAGCCCCTCAAACTCATTCCATATGTCCAAGCCCCTCACACTCATTCCATATGCCCCAAGCCCCTCACACTCATTCCATATGCCACAAGCCCCTTACACTCATTCCATATGCCCCAAGCCCCTCAGACTTATTCCATATACCCCAAGTCCCTTATGCTCATTCCATATGCCCCAAGCCCCTCATTCTCATTCCAAATGCCCCAAGCCCCTCACACTCATTTTATATGCCCTAAGCCCTTCATGCGCATTCCATATGCTCCAAGCCCCTCATGCTCATTCCATATGCCCCAAGTCCCTCACGCTCATTCCATATGCCCCAAGCCCCTCCCGCTCATTTCTTATGCCCCTAGCCCCTCAGGCTCGTTCATATGCCCCAAGCCCCTCAGACTTATTCCATATGCCCCAAGCCCTTCATGCTCATTCCATATGCCCCAAGCCCCTCAAACTTATTCCATATGCCCCAAGCCCCTCACGCTCTTTCATATGCCCCAAGCCCCTCATGCTCATTCCATATGCACCAAACCCCTCACGCTCATTCCATATGCCCCAAACTCCTCACGCTCATTCCATATGCCCCAAGTCCCTCACACTCATTCCATGTGCCCCCAGTTCCTCACGTGCATTCCATATGACCCAAACCCCTCACACTCATTCCATATGCCCCAAACCCCTCACACTCATTCCATATGCCCCAAACTCCTCATGCTCATTCCATATGCCCCAAGCCCCTCACACTCATTCCATGTGCCCCCAGTTCCTCACGCGCATTCCATATGACCCAAACCCCTCACGCTCATTCCATATGCCCCAAGCCCCTCAAACTCATTCCATATGCCCCAAACCCCTCACACTCATTCCATATACCCCAAGCCCCTCACGCTCATTCCATATGCCCCAAGCACCTCACACTCAATCCATATGCCCCAATCCCCTCACGCTCATTCCATATGCCCAAAGCCCCTCACGCTCATTCCATATGCCCCAAGCACCTCATGCTCATTCCATATGCCCCAAGCCCCTCAGACTTATTCCATATGCCCCAAGCCCCTCATGCTCATTCCATATGGCCCCAGTCCCTCACGCTCATTCCACATGGCCCCAGTCCCTCAGGCTCATTCCATATGCCCCCAGTCTCTCACGCTCATTCATATGCCCTAAGCCCCTCATGCTCATTCCATATGGCCCCAGTCCCTCACGCTCATTCCACATGGCCCCAGTCCCTCAGGCTCATTCCATATGCCCCCAGTCTCTCACGCTCATTCATATGCCCTAAGCCCCTCATGCTCATTCCATATGCCCCAAACCCCTCATGCTCATTCCATATGCCCCAAGCCCCTCACGATCATGCATATGCCCCAAGCCCCTCAGACTCAATCCATATGCCCCAAGCCCCTCAGACTCAATCCATATGCCCCAAGTCCCTTATGCTCATTCCATATGCCCCAAGCCCCTTATGCTCATTCCATATGCCCCAAGCCCCTCAAACTCATTCCATATGCCCAAGCCCCTCAAACTCATTCCATATGCCCCAAGCCCCTCAGACTTATTCCATATACCCCAAGTCCCTTATGCTCATTCCATATGCCCCAAGCCCCTCATGCTCATTCCATATGCCCCAAGCCCCTCACACTCATTTCTTATGCCCCAAGCCCCTCAGGCTCGTTCATATGCCCCAAGCCCCTCAGACTTATTCCATATGCTCCAAGCCCCTCATGCTCATTCCATATGCCCCAAGCCCCTCAGACTTATTCCATATGCCCCAAGCCCCTCACGCTCTTTCATATGCCCCAAGCCCCTCATGCTCATTCCATATGCACCAAACCCCTCACGCTCATTCCATATGCCCCAAACTCCTCACGCTCATTCCATATGCCCCAAGTCCCTCACACTCATTCCATGTGCCCCCAGTTCCTCACGCGCATTCCATATGACCCAAACCCCTCACACTCATTCCATATGCCCCAAACCCCTCACACTCATTCCATATGCCTCAAGCCCCTATTGCTCATTCCATATGCCCCAAGCCCCTCAGACTTATTCCATATGCCCCAAGCCCCTCACGCTCTTTCATATGCCCCAAGCCCCTCACGCTCATTCCATATGCACCAAACACCTCACGCTCATTCCATATGCCCCAAACTCCTCACGCTCATTCCATATGCCCCAAGCCCCTCACACTCATTCCATGTACACCCAGTTCCTCACGCACATTCCATATGACCCAAACCCCTCACACTCATTCCATATGCCCCAAGCCCCTCAGACTTATTCCATATGCCCCAAGCCCCTCACGCTCATTCCATATGCCCCAAACCCCTCACACTCATTCCCTACGCCCCAAGCCCCTCACGCTCATTCCATATGCCCCAAGCCCCTCATTCTCATTCCATATGCCCCCAGTTCCTCATGTGCATTCCATATGCCCCAAACCCCTCACACTCATTCCATATGCCCCAAGCCCCTCACGCTCATTCATATACCCCAAGCCCCTCAGACTCATTCCATATGTCCCAAGCCCCTCAGACTTATTCCATATGCCCCAAGCACCTCACACTCATTCCATATGCCCCAAGCCCCTCACGCTCATTCCATATGCCCCAAACTCCTCATGCTCATTCCATATGCCCCAAGCCCCTCAAACTCATTCCATGTGCCCCCAGTTCCTCACGTGCATTCCATATGCCCCACACCCCTCACACTCATTCCATATGCCCCAAACCCCTCACACTCATTCCATATGCCCCAAGCCCCTCACGCTCATTCATATGCCCCAAGCCCCTCAGACTCATTCCATATGTCCCAAGCCCCTCAGACTTATTCCATATGCCCCAAGCCCCTCACGCTCATTCCATATGCCCCAAGCCCCTCACGCTCATTCCATATGCCCCAAGCCCCTCAAACTCATTCCATATGCCCCAAACCCCTCACACTCATTCCATATACCCCACGCCCCTCACACTCATTCCATATGCCTCAAGCACCTCACACTCATTCCATATGCCCCAAGCCCCTCACGCTCATTCCATATGCCCAAAGCCCCTCACGCTCATTCCATATGCCCCAAGCACCTCATGCTCATTCCATATGCCCCAAGCCCCTCAGACTTATTCCATATGCCCCAAACCCCTCATGCTCATTCCATATGGCCCCAGTCCCTCACGCTCAATCCACATGGCCCCAGTCCCTCACGTACATTCCATATGCCCCCAGTCTCTCACGCTCATTCATATGCCCTAAGCCCCTCATGCTCATTCCATATGCCCCAAACGCCTCATGCTCATTCCATATGCCCCAAGCCCCTCACGATCATGCGTATGCCCCAAGCCCCTCAGACTCAATCCATATGCCCCAAGCCCCTCAGACTTATTCCATATGCCCCAAGCCCCTCACGCTCATTCCATATGCCCCAAACTCCTCACGCTCATTCCATATGCCCTAAGCCCCTCACACTCATTCCATGTGCCCCCAGTTCCTCACGCTTATTCCATATGCCCCAAGCCCCTCACACGCATTCCATATGCTCTAAGCCCCTCATGCTCATTCCATATGCCCCAAGTCCCTCACGCTCATTCCATATGCCCCAAGCCCCTCACGCTCATTTCTTATGCCCCAAGCCCCTCAGGCTCGTTCATATGCCCCAAGCCCCTCAAACGTATTCCATATGCCCCAATCCCCTCATGCTCATTCCATATGCCCCAAGCCCCTCAGACTTATTCCATATGCCCCAAGCCCCTCACGCTCTTTCATATGCCCCAAGCCCCTCATGCTCATTCCATATGCACCAAACCCCTCACGCTCATTCCATATGCCCCAAACTCCTCACGCTCATTCCATATACCCCAAGTCCCTCACACTCATTCCATGTGCCCCCAGTTCCTCACGCGCATTCCATATGACCCAATCCCCTCACACTCATTCCATATGCCCCAAACCCCTCACACTCATTCCATATGACTCAAATCCCTCACGCTCATTCCATATGCCCCAAGCCCCTCAGACTTATTCCATATGCCCCAAGCCCCTCACGCTCATTCCATATGCCCCAAACTCCTCACGCTCATTCCATATGCCCTAAGCCCCTCACACTCATTGCATGTGCCCCCAGTTCCTCACGCGCATTCCATATGACCCAAACCCCTCATGCTCATTCCATATGCCCCAAGCCCCTCAAACTCATTCCATATGCCCCAAACCCCTCACACTCATTCCATATACCCCAAGCCCCTCACGCTCATTCCATATGCCCCAAGCACCTCACACTCATTCCATATGCCCAAAGCCCCTCACGCTCATTCCATATGCCCCAAGCACCTCATGCTCATTCCATATGCCCCAAGCCCCTCAGACTTATTCCATATGCCCCAAGCCCCTCATGCTCATTCCATATGGCCCCAGTCCCTCACGCTCATTCCACATGGCCCCAGTCCCTCAGGCTCATTCCATATGCCCCCAGTCTCTCACGCTCATACATATGCCCTAAGCCCCTCATGCTCATTCCATATGCCCCAAACCCCTCATGCTCATTCCATATGCCCCAAGCCCCTCACGATCATGCATATGCCCCAAGCCCCTCAGACTCAATCCATATGCCCCAAGCCCCTCAGACTAAATCCATATGCCCCAAACCCCTCAAACTCATTCCATATGCCCAAGCCCCTCAAACTCATTCCATATGCCCCAAGCCCCTCAGACTTATTCCATATACCCCAAGTCCCTTATGCTCATTCCATATGCCCCAAGCCCCTCATGTTCATTCCAAATGCCCCAAGCCCCTCACACTCATTTCATATGCCCTAAGCCCTTCATGCTCATTCCATATGCTCCAAGCCCCTCATGCTCATTCCATATGCCCCAAGTCCCTCACGCTCATTCCATATGCCCCAAGCCCCTCACGCTCATTTCTTATGCCCCAAGCCCCTCAGGCTCATTCATATGCCCCAAGCCCCTCAGACTTATTCCATATGCTCCAAGCCCCTCATGCTCATTCCATATGCCCCAAGCCCCTCAGACTTATTCCATATGCCCCAAGCCCCTCACGCTCTTTCATATGCCCCAAGCCCCTCATGCTCATTCCATATGCACCAAACCCCTCACGCTCATTCCATATGCCCCAAACTCCTCACGCTCATTCCATATGCCCCAAGTCCCTCACACTCATTCCATGTGCCCCCAGTTCCTCACGCGCATTCCATATGACCCAAACCCCTGACACTCATTCCATATGCCCCAAACCCCTCACACTTATTCCATATGCCTCAAGCCCCTATCGCTCATTCCATATGCCCCAAGCCCCTCACGCTCTTTCATATGCCCCAAGCCCCTCACGCTCATTCCATATGCACCAAACACCTCACGCTCATTCCATATGCCCCAAGCCCCTCAGACTTATTCCATATACCCCAAGTCCCTTATGCTCATTCCATATGCCCCAAGCCCCTCATTCTCATTCCAAATGCCCCAAGCCCCTCACACTCATTTTATATGCCTTAAGCCCTTCATGGGCATTCCATATGCTCCAAGCCCCTCATGCTCATTCCATATGCCCCAAGTCCATCACGCTCATTCTATATGCCCCAAGCCTCTCACACTCATTTCTTATGCCCCTAGCCCCTCAGGCTCGTTCATATGCCCCAAGCCCCTCAGACTTATTCCATATGCCCCAAGCCCCTCATGCTCATTCCATATGCCCCAAGCCCCTCAGACTTATTCCATATGCCCCAAGCCCCTCACGCTCTTTCATATGCCCGAAGTCCCTCACGCTCATTCCATATGCACCAAACCCCTCACACTCATTCTATATGCCCCAAACCCCTCACGCTCATTCCATATGCCCCAAGCCCCTCACACTCATTCCTTGTGCCCCCAGTTCCTCACGCACATTCCATATGACCCAAACCCCTCACACTCATTCCATATGCCCCAAACCCCTCACAATCATTCCATATGCCCCAAGCCCCTCACGCTCATTCCATATGCCCCAAGCCCCTCAGACTTATTCCATATGCTCCAAGCCCCTCATGCTCATTCCATATGCCCCAAGCCCCTCAGACTTATTCCATATGCCCCAAGCCCCTCATGCTCATTCCATATGCCCCAAGCCCCTCAGACTTATTCCATATGCCCCAAGCCCCTCACACTCTTTCATATGCCCCAAGCCCCTCACGCTCATTCCATATGCACCAAACCCCTCACGCTCTTTCCATATGCCCCAAACTCCTCACACTCATTCCATATGCCCCAAGCCCCTCACACTCATTCAATGTGCCCCCAGTTCCTCACACGCCTTCCATATGACCCAAACCCCTCGCACTCATTCCATATGCCCCAAACCCCTCACACTGATTCCATATGCCCCAAGCCCCTCACGCCCATTCATATGCCCCAAGCCCCTCAGACTCATTCCATATGCCCCAAGCCCCTCAGACTTATTCCATATGCCCCAAGCCCCTCACGCTCATTCCATATGCCCCAAGCCCCTCACGCTCATTCCATATGCCCCAAGCCCCTCAAACTCATTCCATATGCCCCAAGCCCCTCACACTCATTCCATATGCCCCAAGCCCCTCACGCTCATTCCATATGCCCCAAGCCCCTCACGCTCATTCCATATGCCCAAAGCCCCTCACGCTCATTCCATATGCCCCAAGCACCTCATGCTCATTCCATATGCCCCAAGCCCCTCAGACTTATTCCATATGCCCCAAGCCCCTCACATGCATTCCATATGCACCAAACCCCTCATGCTCATTCCATATGCCCCAAGCCCCTCAGACTCATTCCATATGCCCCAAGCCCCTCAGACTTATTCCATATGCCCCAAGCCCCTCACGCTCATTCCATATGCCCCAAGCCCCTCACGCTCATTCCATATGCCCCAAGCCCCTCAAACTCATT
Organism: Ambystoma mexicanum; assembly: GCF_040938575.1. Lineage (NCBI taxonomy): Eukaryota > Metazoa > Chordata > Amphibia > Caudata > Ambystomatidae > Ambystoma > Ambystoma mexicanum. Next base: position 24,382,053 of record NC_090934.1, read on the forward strand.
CCATATGCCCCAAGCCCCTCACACTCATTCCATATGCCCCAAGCCCCTCACGCTCATTCCATATGCCCCAAGCACTTCACACTCATTCCATATGCCCCAAGCCCCTCACGCTCATTCCATATGCCCAAAGCCCCTCACGCTCATTCCATATGCCCCAAGCACCTCATGCTCATTCCATATGCCCCAAGCCCCTCAGACTTATTCCATATGCCCCAAGCCCCTCACACGCATTCCATATGCCCCAAGCCCCTCACACTCATTCCATGTGCCCCCAGTTCCTCACGTGCATTCCATATGCCCCAAACCCCTCACACTCATTCCATATGCCCCAAACCCCTCACACTCATTCCATATGCCCCAAGCCCCTCACGCTCATTCATATGCCCCAAGCCCCTCAGACTCATTCCATATGTCCCAAGCCCCTCAGACTTATTCCATATGCCCCAAGCCCCTCACACTCATTCCATATGCCCCAAGCCCCTCACGCTCATTCCATATGCACCAAGCCCCTCAAACTCATTCCATATGCCCCAAACCCCTCACACTCATTCCATATACCCCAAGCCCCTCACGCTCATTCCATATGCCCCAAGCACCTCACACTCATTCCATATGCCCCAAGCCCCTCACGCTCATTCCATATGCCCAAAGCCCCTCACGCTCATTCCATATGCCCCAAGCACCTCATGCTCATTCCATATGCCCCAAGCCCCTCAGACTTATTCCATATGCCCCAAGCCCCTCATGCTCATTCCATATGGCCCCAGTCCCTCACGCTCATTCCACATGGCCCCAGTCCCTCACGCTCATTCCATATGCCCCCAGTCTCTCACGCTCATTCATATGCCCTAAGCCCCTCATGCTCATTCCATATGCCCCAAACCCCTCATGCTCATTCCATATGCCCCAAGCCCCTCACGATCATGCATATGCCCCAAGCCCCTCAGACTCAATCCATATGCCCCAAGCCCCTCAGACTCAATCCATATGCCCCAAGCCCCTCAAACTCATTCCATATGTCCAAGCCCCTCACACTCATTCCATATGCCCCAAGCCCCTCACACTCATTCCATATGCCCCAAGCCCCTTACACTCATTCCATATGCCCCAAGCCCCTCAGACTTATTCCATATACCCCAAGTCCCTTATGCTCATTCCATATGCCCCAAGCCCCTCATTCTCATTCCAAATGCCCCAAGCCCCTCACACTCATTTTATATGCCCTAAGCCCTTCATGCGCATTCCATATGCTCCAAGCCCCTCATGCTCATTCCATATGCCCCAAGTCCCTCACGCTCATTCCATATGCCCCAAGCCCCTCCCGCTCATTTCTTATGCCCCTAGCCCCTCAGGCTCGTTCATATGCCCCAAGCCCCTCAGACTTATTCCATATGCCCCAAGCCCTTCATGCTCATTCCATATGCCCCAAGCCCCTCAAACTTATTCCATATGCACCAAACCCCTCACGCTCATTCCATATGCCCCAAACTCCTCACGCTCATTCCATATGCCCCAAGTCCCTCACACTCATTCCATGTGCCCCCAGTTCCTCACGCGCATTCCATATGACCCAAACCCCTCACACTCATTCCATATGCCCCAAACCCCTCACACTCATTCCATATGCCCCAAACTCCTCATGCTCATTCCATATGCCCCAAGCCCCTCACACTCATTCCATGTGCCCCCAGTTCCTCACGCGCATTCCATATGACCCAAACCCCTCACGCTCATTCCATATGCCCCAAGCCCCTCAAACTCATTCCATATGCCCCAAACCCCTCACACTCATTCCATATACCCCAAGCCCCTCACGCTCATTCCATATGCCCCAAGCACCTCACACTCAATCCATATGCCCCAATCCCCTCACGCTCATTCCATATGCCCAAAGCCCCTCACGCTCATTCCATATGCCCCAAGCACCTCATGCTCATTCCATATGCCCCAAGCCCCTCAGACTTATTCCATATGCCCCAAGCCCCTCATGCTCATTCCATATGGCCCCAGTCCCTCACGCTCATTCCACATGGCCCCAGTCCCTCAGGCTCATTCCATATGCCCCCAGTCTCTCACGCTCATTCATATGCCCTAAGCCACTCATGCTCATTCCATATGCCCCAAGCCCCTCACGATCATGCATATGCCCCAAGCCCCTCAGACTCAATCCATATGCCCCAAGCCCCTCAGACTCAATCCATATGCCCCAAGTCCCTTATGCTCATTCCATATGCCCCAAGCCCCTTATGCTCATTCCATATGCCCCAAGCCCCTCAAACTCATTCCATATGCCCAAGCCCCTCAAACTCATTCCATATGCCCCAAGCCCCTCAGACTTATTCCATATACCCCAAGTCCCTTATGCTCATTCCATATGCCCCAAGCCCCTCATGCTCATTCCATATGCCCCAAGCCCCTCACACTCATTTCATATGCCCTAAGCCCTTCATGCTCATTCCATATGCTCCAAGACCCTCATGCTCATTCCATATGCCCCAAGTCCCTCACGCTCATTCCATATGCCCCAAGCCCCTCACGCTCATTTCTTATGCCCCAAGCCCCTCAGGCTCGTTCATATGCCCCAAGCCCCTCAGACTTATTCCATATGCTCCAAGCCCCTCATGCTCATTCCATATGCCCCAAGCCCCTCAGACTTATTCCATATGCCCCAAGCCCCTCACGCTCTTTCATATGCCCCAAGCCCCTCATGCTCATTCCATATGCACCAAACCCCTCACGCTCATTCCATATGCCCCAAACTCCTCACGCTCATTCCATATGCCCCAAGTCCCTCACACTCATTCCATGTGCCCCCAGTTCCTCACGCGCATTCCATATGCCCCAAACCCCTCACACTCATTCCATATGCCCCAAACCACTCACACTCATTCCATATGCCTCAAGCCCCTATTGCTCATTCCATATGCCCCAAGCCCCTCAGACTTATTCCATATGCCCCAAGCCCCTCACGCTCTTTCATATGCCCCAAGCCCCTCACGCTCATTCCATATGCACCAAACACCTCACGCTCATTCCATATGCCCCAAACTCCTCACGCTCATTCCATATGCCCCAAGCCCCTCACACTCATTCCATGTGCCCCCAGTTCCTCACGCACATTCCATATGACCCAAACCCCTCACACTCATTCCATATGCCCCAAGCCCCTCAGACTTATTCCATATGCCCCAAGCCCCTCACGCTCATTCCATATGCCCCAAGCCCCTCACGCTCATTCCATATGCCCCAAGCCCCTCAAACTCATTCCATATGCCCCAAGCCCCTCACGCTCCTTCCATATGCCCCAAGCCCCTCACGCTCATTCCATATGCCCCAAGCACCTCACACTCATTCCATATGCCCCAAGCCCCTCATGCTCATTCCATATGCCCAAAGCCCCTCACGCTCATTCCATATTCCCCAAGCCCCTCAGACTTATTCCATATGCCCCAAGCCCCTCACGCTCTTTGATATGCCCCAAGCCCCTTACGCTCATTCCATATGCCCCAAACCCCTCACGCTCATTCCATATGCCCCAAACCCCTCACGCTCATTCCATATGCCCCAAGCCCCTCACACTCATTCCATGTGCCCCCAGTTCCTCACGTGCCTTCCATATGCCCCAAACCCCTCACACTCATTCCATATGCCCCAAACCCCTCACACTCATTCCCTACGCCCCAAGCCCCTCACGCTCGTTCCATATGCCCCAAGCCCCTCATTCTCATTCCATATGCCCTCAGTCCCTCACGCTCATTCATATGCCCTAAGCCCCTCACGCTCATTCCATATGCCCCAAACCCCTCACCCTCATTCCATATGCCCTCAGTCCCTCACGCTCATTCATATGCCCTAAGCCCCTCACGCTCATTCCATATGCCCCAAACCCCTCACGCTCATTCCATATGCCCCAAGTCCTTCATGCTCATTCATATGCCCCAAGCCCCTCACACTCATTCCATATGCCCCAAGCCCCTCAGACTTATTCCATAGGCCCCAAGCCCCTCACGCTCATTCCATATGCCCCAAGCCCCTCACGCTCATTCCATATGCCCCAAGCCCCTCAAACTCATTCCATATGCCCCAAGCCCCTCACGCTCATTCCATATGCCCCAAGCCCCTCACGCTCATTCCATATGCCCCAAGCACCTCACACTCATTCCATATGCCCCAAGCCCCTCATGCTCATTCCATATGCCCAAAGCCCCTCACGCTCATTCCATATTCCCCAAGCCCCTCAGACTTATTCCATATGCCCCAAGCCCCTCAGACTTATTCCATATGCCCCAAGCCCCTCAGACTTATTCCATATGCCCCAAGCCCCTCACGCTCTTTGATATGCCCCAAGCCCCTTACGCTCATTCCATATGCCCCAAACCCCTCACGCTCATTCCATATGCCCCAAACCCCTCACGCTCATTCCATATGCCCCAAGCCCCTCACACTCATTCCATGTGCCCCCAGTTCCTCACGCGCATTCCATATGCCCCAAACCCCTCACACTCATTCCATATGCCCCAAACCCCTCACACTCATTCCCTACGCCCCAAGCCCCTCACGCTCATTCCATATGCCCCAAGCCCCTCATTCTCATTCCATATGCCCTCAGTCCCTCACGCTCATTCATATGCCCTAAGCCCCTCACGCTCATTCCATATGCCCCAAACCCCTCACGCTCATTCCATATGCCCTCAGTCCCTCACGCTCATTCATATGCCCTAAGCCCCTCACGCTCATTCCATATGCCCCAAACCCCTCACGCTCATTCCATATGCCCCAAGTCCTTCATGCTCATTCATATGCCCCAAGCCCCTCAGACTTATTCCATATGCCCAAGCCCCTCATGCTCATCCCATATGCCCCCAGTCCCGCACGCTCATTCCATATGCCCCAAGCCCCTCAGACTTATTCCATATGCCCCAAGCCCCTCATGCTCATTCCATATGCCCCAAGCCCCTCAGACTTATTCCATATGCCCCAAGCCCCTCACGCTCTTTCATATGCCCCAAGTCCCTCATGCTCATTCCATATGCACCAAACCCCTCACACTCATTCCATATGCCCCAAACTCGTCACGCTCATTCCATATGCCCCAAGCACCTCACACTCATTCCTTGTGCCCCCAGTTCCTCACGCGCATTCCATATGACCCAAACCCCTCACACTCATTCCATATGCCCCAAACCCCTCACAATCATTCAATATGCCCCAAGCCCCTCACACTCATTCCATATGCCACAAGCCCCTCAGACTTATTCCATATGCTCCAAGCCCCTCATGCTCATTCCATATGCCCCAAGCCCCTCAGACTTATTCCATATGCCCCAAGCCCCTCATGCTCATTCCATATGCCCCAAGCCCCTCAGACTTATTCCATATGCCCCAAGCCCCTCACGCTCTTTCATATGCCCCAAGCCCCTCACGCTCATTCCATATGCACCAAACCCCTCACGCTCATTCCATATGCCCCAAACTCCTCACACTCATTCCATATGCCCCAAGCCCCTCACACTCATTCCATGTGCCCCCAGTTCCTCACGCGCATTCCATATGACCCAAACCCCTCACACTCATTCCATATGCCCCAAACCCCTCACACTCATTCCATATGCCCCAAGCCCCTCAAGCTCATTCATATGCCCCAAGCCCCTCAGACTCATTCCATATGCCCCAAGCCCCTCAGACTTATTCCATATGCCCCAAGCCCCTCACGCTCATTCCATTTGCCCCAAGCCCCTCACGCTCATTCCATATGCCCCAAGCCCCTCAAACTCATTCCATATGCCCCAAGCCCCTCACACTCATTCCATATGCCCCAAGCCCCTCACGCTCATTCCATATGCCCCAAACCCCTCACAATCATTCCATATGCCCCAAGCCCCTCATGCTCATTCCATATGCCACAAGCCCCTCAGACTTATTCCATATGCTCCAAGCCCCTCATGCTCATTCCATATGCCCCAAGCCCCTCAGACTTATTCCATATGCCCCAAGCCCCTCATGCTCATTCCATATGCCCCAAGCCCCTCAGACTTATTCCATATGCCCCAAGCCCCTCACGCTCTTTCATATGCCCCAAGCCCCTCACGCTCATTCCATATGCACCAAACCCCTCACGCTCATTCCATATGCCCCAAACTCCTCACACTCATTCCATATGCCCCAAGCCCCTCACACTCATTCCATGTGCCCCCAGTTCCTCACGCGCATTCCATATGACCCAAACCCCTCACACTCATTCCATATGCCCCAAACCCCTCACACTCATTCCATATGCCCCAAGCCCCTCAAGCTCATTCATATGCCCCAAGCCCCTCAGACTCATTCCATATGCCCCAAGCCCCTCAGACTTATTCCATATGCCCCAAGCCCCTCACGCTCATTCCATTTGCCCCAAGCCCCTCACGCTCATTCCATATGCCCCAAGCCCCTTAAACTCATTCCATATGCCCCAAGCCCCTCACACTCATTCCATATGCCCCAAGCCCCTCACGCTCATTCCATATGCCCCAAGCACTTCACACTCATTCCATATGCCCCAAGCCCCTCACGCTCATTCCATATGCCCAAAGCCCCTCACGCTCATTCCATATGCCCCAAGCACCTCATGCTCATTCCATATGCCCCAAGCCCCTCAGACTTATTCCATATGCCCCAAGCCCCTCACACGCATTCCATATGCAGGAAACCCCTCACGCTCATTGCATATGCCCCAAACTCCTCACGCTCATTCCATATGCCCCAAGCCCCTCACACTCATTCCATGTGCCCCCAGTTCCTCACGTGCATTCCATATGCCCCAAACCCCTCACACTCATTCCATATGCCCCAAACCCCTCACACTCATTCCATATGCCCCAAGCCCTTCACGCTCATTCATATGCCCCAAGCCCCTCAGACTCATTCCATATGCCCCAAGCCCCTCACGCTCATTCCATATGCCCAAAGCCCCTCACGCTCATTCCATATGCCCCAAGCACCTCATGCTCATTCCATATGCCCCAAGCCCCTCAGACTTATTCCATATGCCCCAAGCCCCTCATGCTCATTCCATATGGCCCCAGTCCCTCACGCTCATTCCACATGGCCCCAGTCCGTCACGCTCATTCCATATGCCCCCAGTCTCTCACGCTCATTCACATGCCCTAAGCCCCTCATGCTCATTCCATATGCCCCAAACCCCTCATGCTCATTCCATATGCCCCAAGCCCCTCACGATCATGCATATGCCCCAAGCCCCTCAGACTCAATCCATATGCCCCAAGCCCCTCAGACTCAATCCATATGCCCCAAGCCCCTCAAACTCATTCCATATGTCCAAGCCCCTCACACTCATTCCATATGCCCCAAGCCCCTCACACTCATTCCATATGCCCCAAGCCCCTCACACTCATTCCATATGCCCCAAGCCCCTCAGACTTATTCCATATACCCCAAGCCCCTCATTCTCATTCCAAATGCCCCAAGCCCCTCACACTCATTTTATATGCCCTAAGCCCTTCATGCGCATTCCATATGCTCCAAGCCCCTCATGCTCATTCCATATGCCCCAAGTCCCTCACGCTCATTCCATATGCCCCAAGCCCCTCACGCTCATTTCTTATGCCCCAAGCCCCTCAGGCTCGTTCATATGCCCCAAGCCCCTCAGACGTATTCCATATGCCCCAAGCCCCTCATGCTCATTCCATATGCCCCAAGCCCCTCAGACTTATTCCATATGCCCCAAGCCCCTCACGCTCTCTCATATGCCCCAAGCCCCTCATGCTCATTCCATATGCACCAAACCCCTCACGCTCATTCCATATGCCCCAAACTCCTCACGCTCATTCCATATGCCCCAAGTCCCTCACACTCATTCCATGTGCCCCCAGTTCCTCACGCGCATTCCATATGACCCAAACCCCTCACACTCATTCCATATGCCCCAAACCCCTCACACTCATTCCATATGACTCAAATCCCTCACGCTCATTCCATATGCCCTAAGCCCCTCAGACTTATTCCATATGCCCCAAGCCCCTCACGCTCATTCCATATGCCCCAAACTCCTCACGCTCATTCCATATGCCCTAAGCCCCTCACACTCATTCCATGTGCCCCCAGTTCCTCATGCGCATTCCATATGACCCAAACCCCTCATGCTCATTCCATATGCCCCAAGCCCCTCAAACTCATTCCATATGCCCCAAACCCCTCACACTCATTCCATATACCCCAAGCCCCTCACGCTCATTCCATATGCCCCAAGCACCTCACACTCATTCCATATGCCCCAATCCCCTCACGCTCATTCCATATGCCCCAAACTCCTCACGCTCATTCCATATGCCCCAAGTCCCTCACACTCATTCCATGTGCCCCAGTTCCTCACGCGCATTCCATATGACCCAAACCCCTCACACTCATTCCATATGCCCCAAACCCCTCACACTCATTCCATATGCCCCAAACTCCTCATGCTCATTCCATATGCCCCAAGCCCCTCACACTCATTCCATGTGCCCCCAGTTCCTCACGCGCATTCCATATGACCCAAACCCCTCACGCTCATTCCATATGCCCCAAGCCCCTCAAACTCATTCCATATGCCCCAAACCCCTCACACTCATTCCATATACCCCAAGCCCCTCACGCTCATTCCATATGCCCCAAGCACCTCACACTCAATCCATATGCCCCAATCCCCTCACGCTCATTCCATATGCCCAAAGCCCCTCACGCTCATTCCATATGCCCCAAGCACCTCATGCTCATTCCATATGCCCCAAGCCCCTCAGACTTATTCCATATGCCCCAAGCCCCTCATGCTCATTCCATATGGCCCCAGTCCCTCACGCTCATTCCACATGGCCCCAGTCCCTCAGGCTCATTTCATATGCCCCCAGTCTCTCACGCTCATTCATATGCCCTAAGCCCCTCATGCTCATTCCATATGCCCCAAACCCCTCATGCTCATTCCATATGCCCCAAACCCCTCACGATCATGCATATGCCCCAAGCCCCTCAGACTCAATCCATATGCCCCAAGCCCCTCAGACTCAATCCATATGCCCCAAGTCCCTTATGCTCATTCCATATGCCCCAAGCCCCTTATGCTCATTCCATATGCCCCAAGCCCCTCAAACTCATTCCATATGCCCAAGCCCCTCAAACTCATTCCATATGCCCCAAGCCCCTCAGACTTATTCCATATACCCCAAGTCCCTTATGCTCATTCCATATGCCCCAAGCCCCTCATGCTCATTCCATATGCCCCAAGCCCCTCACACTCATTTCATATGCCCTAAGCCCTTCATGCTCATTCCATATGCTCCAAGACCCTCATGCTCATTCCATATGCCCCAAGTCCCTCACGCTCATTCCATATGCCCCAAGCTCCTCACGCTCATTTCTTATGCCCCAAGCCCCTCAGGCTCGTTCATATGCCCCAAGCCCCTCAGACTTATTCCATATGCTCCAAGCCCCTCATGCTCATTCCATATGCCCCAAGCCCCTCAGACTTATTCCATATGCCCCAAGCCCCTCACGCTCTTTCATATGCCCCAAGCCCCTCATGCTCATTCCATATGCACCAAACCCCTCACGCTCATTCCATATGCCCCAAACTCCTCACGCTCATTCCATATGCCCCAAGTCCCTCACACTCATTCCATGTGCCCCCAGTTCCTCACGCGCATTCCATATGACCCAAACCCCTCACACTCATTCCATATGCCCCAAACCCCTCACACTCATTCCATATGCCTCAAGCCCCTATTGCTCATTCCATATGCCCCAAGCCCCTCAGACTTATTCCATATGCCCCAAGCCCCTCACGCTCTTTCATATGCCCCAAGCCCCTCACGCTCATTCCATATGCACCAAACACCTCACGCTCATTCCATATGCCCCAAACTCCTCACGCTCATTCCATATGCCCCAAGCCCCTCACACTCATTCCATGTGCCCCCAGTTCCTCACGCACATTCCATATGACCCAAACCCCTCACACTCATTCCATATGCCCCAAGCCCCTCAGACTTATTCCATATGCCCCAAGCCCCTCACGCTCATTCCATATGCCCCAAACCCCTCACACTCATTCCCTACGCCCCAAGCCCCTCACGCTCATTCCATATGCCCCAAGCCCCTCATTCTCATTCCATATGCCCCCAGTTCCTCACATGCATTCCATATGCCCCAAACCCCTCACACTCATTCCATATGCCCCAAGCCCCTCACGCTCATTCATATGCCCCAAGCCCCTCAGACTCATTCCATATGTCCCAAGCCCCTCAGACTTATTCCATATGCCCCAAGCACCTCACACTCATTCCATATGCCCCAAGCCCCTCAAGCTCATTCCATATGCCCCAAACTCCTCATGCTCATTCCATATGCCCCAAGCCCCTCAAACTCATTCCATGTGCCCCCAGTTCCTCACGTGCATTCCATATGCCCCAAACCCCTCACACTCATTCCATATGCCCCAAACCCCTCACACTCATTCCATATGCCCCAAGCCCCTCACGCTCATTCATATGCCCCAAGCCCCTCAGACTCATTCCATATGTCCCAAGCCCCTCAGACTTATTCCATATGCCCCAAGCCCCTCACACTCATTCCATATGCCCCAAGCCCCTCACGCACATTCCATATGCCCCAAGCCCCTCACACTCATTCCATATACCCCACGCCCCTCACACTCATTCCATATGCCCCAAGCACCTCACACTCATTCCATATGCCCCAAGCCCCTCACGCTCATTCCATATGCCCAAAGCCCCTCACGCTCATTCCATATGCCCCAAGCACCTCATGCTCATTCCATATGCCCCAAGCCCCTCAGACTTATTCCATATGCCCCAAACCCCTCATGCTCATTCCATATGGCCCCAGTCCCTCACGCTCAATCCACATGGCCCCAGTCCCTCACGTACATTCCATATGCCCCCAGTCTCTCACGCTCAATCATATGCCCTAAGCCCCTCATGCTCATTCCATATGCCCCAAACCCCTCATGCTCATTCCATATGCCCCAAGCCCCTCACGATCATGCATATGCCCCAAGCCCCTCAGACTCAATCCATATGCCCCAAGCCCCTCAGACTTATTCCATATGCCCCAAGCCCCTCACGCTCATTCCATATGCCCCAACCTCCTCACGCTCATTCCATATGCCCTAAGCCCCTCACACTCATTCCATGTGCCCCCAGTTCCTCACGCTTATTCCATATGCCCCAAGCCCCTCACACTCATTCCATATGCCCCAAGCCCCTCACACTCATTCCATATGCCCCAAGCCCCTCAGACTTATTCCATATACCCCAAGTCCCTTATGCTCATTCCATATGCCCCAAGCCCCTCATTCTCATTCCAAATGCCCCAAACCCCTCACGCTCATTCCATATGCCCCAAGCCCCTCACACTCATTCCTTGTGCCCCCAGTTCCTCACGCACATTCCATATGACCCAAACCCCTCACACTCATTCCATATGCCCCAAACCCCTCACAATCATTCCATATGCCCCAAGCCCCTCAAACTCATTCCATATGCCCCAAGCCCCTCAGACTTATTCCATATGCTCCAAGCCCCTCATGCTCATTCCATATGCCCCAAGCCCCTCAGACTTATTCCATATGCCCCAAGCCCCTCATGCTCATTCCATATGCCCCAAGCCCCTCAGACTTATTCCATATGCCCCAAGCCCCTCACACTCTTTCATATGCCCCAAGCCCCTCACGCTCATTCCATATGCACCAAACCCCTCACGCTCATTCCATATGCCCCAAACTCCTCACGCTCATTCCATATGCCCCAAGCCCCTCACACTCATTCAATGTGCCCCCAGTTCCTCACACGCCTTCCATATGACCCAAACCCCTCACACTCATTCCATATGCCCCAAACCCCTCACACTGATTCCATATGCCCCAAGCCCCTCACGCTCATTCATATGCCCCAAGCCCCTCAGACTCATTCCATATGCCCCAAGCCCCTCAGACTTATTCCATATGCCCCAAGCCCCTCACGCTCATTCCATATGCCCCAAGCCCCTCACGCTCATTCCATATGCCCCAAGCCCCTCAAACTCATTCCATATGCCCCAAGCCCCTCACACTCATTCCATATGCCCCAAGCCCCTCACGCTCATTCCATATGCCCCAAGCACTTCACACTCATTCCATATGCCCCAAGCCCCTCACGCTCATTCCATATGCCCAAAGCCCCTCACGCTCATTCCATATGCCCCAAGCACCTCATGCTCATTCCATATGCCCCAAGCCCCTCAGACTTATTCCATATGCCCCAAGCCCCTCACATGCATTCCATATGCACCAAACCCCTCATGCTCATTCCATATGCCCCAAGCCCCTCAGACTCATTCCATATGCCCCAAGCCCCTCAGACTTATTCCATATGCCCCAAGCCCCTCACGCTCATTCCATATGCCCCAAGCCCCTCACGCTCATTCCATATGCCCCAAGCCCCTCAAACTCATTCCATATGCCCCAAGCCCCTCACACTCATTCCATATGCCCCAAGCCCCTCACGCTCATTCCATATGCCCCAAGCACTTCACACTCATTCCATATGCCCCAAGCCCCTCACGCTCATTCCATATGCACAAAGCCCCTCACGCTCATTCCATATGCCCCAAGCACCTCATGCTCATTCCATATGCCCCAAGCCCCTCAGACTTATTCCATATGCCCCAAGCCCCTCACACGCATTCCATATGCACCAAACCCCTCACGCTCATTCCATATGCCCCAAACTCCTCACGCTCATTCCATATGCCCCAAGCCCCTCACACACATTCCATGTGCCCCCAGTTCCTCACGTGCATTCCATATGCCCCAAACCCCTCACACTCATTCCATATGCCCCAAACCCCTCACACTCATTCCATATGCCCCAAGCCCCTCACGCTCATTCATATGCCCCAAGCCCCTCAGACTCATTCCATATGTCCCAAGCCCCTCAGACTTATTCCATATGCCCCAAGCCCCTCACACTCATTCCATATGCCCCAAGCCCCTCACGCTCATTCCATATGCCCCAAGCCCCTCAAACTCATTCCATATGCCCCAAACCCCTCACACTCATTCCATATACCCCAAGCCCCTCACGCTCATTCCATATGCCCCAAGCACCTCACACTCATTCCATATGCCCCAAGCCCCTCACGCTCATTCCATATGCCCAAAGCCCCTCACGCTCATTCCATATGCCCCAAGCACCTCATGCTCATTCCATATGCCCCAAGCCCCTCAGACTTATTCCATATGCCCCAAGCCCCTCATGCTCATTCCATATGGCCCCAGTCCCTCACGCTCATTCCACATGGCCCCAGTCCCTCACGCTCATTCCATATGCCCCCAGTCTCTCACGCTCATTCATATGCCCTAAGCCCCTCATGCTCATTCCATATGCCCCAAACCCCTCATGCTCATTCCATATGCCCCAAGCCCCTCACGATCATGCATATGCCCCAAGCCCCTCAGACTCAATCCATATGCCCCAAGCCCCTCAGACTCAATCCATATGCCCCAAGCCCCTCAAACTCATTCCATATGTCCAAGCCCCTCACACTCATTCCATATGCCCCAAGCCCCTCACACTCATTCCATATGCCACAAGCCCCTTACACTCATTCCATATGCCCCAAGCCCCTCAGACTTATTCCATATACCCCAAGTCCCTTATGCTCATTCCATATGCCCCAAGCCCCTCATTCTCATTCCAAATGCCCCAAGCCCCTCACACTCATTTTATATGCCCTAAGCCCTTCATGCGCATTCCATATGCTCCAAGCCCCTCATGCTCATTCCATATGCCCCAAGTCCCTCACGCTCATTCCATATGCCCCAAGCCCCTCCCGCTCATTTCTTATGCCCCTAGCCCCTCAGGCTCGTTCATATGCCCCAAGCCCCTCAGACTTATTCCATATGCCCCAAGCCCTTCATGCTCATTCCATATGCCCCAAGCCCCTCAAACTTATTCCATATGCCCCAAGCCCCTCACGCTCTTTCATATGCCCCAAGCCCCTCATGCTCATTCCATATGCACCAAACCCCTCACGCTCATTCCATATGCCCCAAACTCCTCACGCTCATTCCATATGCCCCAAGTCCCTCACACTCATTCCATGTGCCCCCAGTTCCTCACGTGCATTCCATATGACCCAAACCCCTCACACTCATTCCATATGCCCCAAACCCCTCACACTCATTCCATATGCCCCAAACTCCTCATGCTCATTCCATATGCCCCAAGCCCCTCACACTCATTCCATGTGCCCCCAGTTCCTCACGCGCATTCCATATGACCCAAACCCCTCACGCTCATTCCATATGCCCCAAGCCCCTCAAACTCATTCCATATGCCCCAAACCCCTCACACTCATTCCATATACCCCAAGCCCCTCACGCTCATTCCATATGCCCCAAGCACCTCACACTCAATCCATATGCCCCAATCCCCTCACGCTCATTCCATATGCCCAAAGCCCCTCACGCTCATTCCATATGCCCCAAGCACCTCATGCTCATTCCATATGCCCCAAGCCCCTCAGACTTATTCCATATGCCCCAAGCCCCTCATGCTCATTCCATATGGCCCCAGTCCCTCACGCTCATTCCACATGGCCCCAGTCCCTCAGGCTCATTCCATATGCCCCCAGTCTCTCACGCTCATTCATATGCCCTAAGCCCCTCATGCTCATTCCATATGGCCCCAGTCCCTCACGCTCATTCCACATGGCCCCAGTCCCTCAGGCTCATTCCATATGCCCCCAGTCTCTCACGCTCATTCATATGCCCTAAGCCCCTCATGCTCATTCCATATGCCCCAAACCCCTCATGCTCATTCCATATGCCCCAAGCCCCTCACGATCATGCATATGCCCCAAGCCCCTCAGACTCAATCCATATGCCCCAAGCCCCTCAGACTCAATCCATATGCCCCAAGTCCCTTATGCTCATTCCATATGCCCCAAGCCCCTTATGCTCATTCCATATGCCCCAAGCCCCTCAAACTCATTCCATATGCCCAAGCCCCTCAAACTCATTCCATATGCCCCAAGCCCCTCAGACTTATTCCATATACCCCAAGTCCCTTATGCTCATTCCATATGCCCCAAGCCCCTCATGCTCATTCCATATGCCCCAAGCCCCTCACACTCATTTCTTATGCCCCAAGCCCCTCAGGCTCGTTCATATGCCCCAAGCCCCTCAGACTTATTCCATATGCTCCAAGCCCCTCATGCTCATTCCATATGCCCCAAGCCCCTCAGACTTATTCCATATGCCCCAAGCCCCTCACGCTCTTTCATATGCCCCAAGCCCCTCATGCTCATTCCATATGCACCAAACCCCTCACGCTCATTCCATATGCCCCAAACTCCTCACGCTCATTCCATATGCCCCAAGTCCCTCACACTCATTCCATGTGCCCCCAGTTCCTCACGCGCATTCCATATGACCCAAACCCCTCACACTCATTCCATATGCCCCAAACCCCTCACACTCATTCCATATGCCTCAAGCCCCTATTGCTCATTCCATATGCCCCAAGCCCCTCAGACTTATTCCATATGCCCCAAGCCCCTCACGCTCTTTCATATGCCCCAAGCCCCTCACGCTCATTCCATATGCACCAAACACCTCACGCTCATTCCATATGCCCCAAACTCCTCACGCTCATTCCATATGCCCCAAGCCCCTCACACTCATTCCATGTACACCCAGTTCCTCACGCACATTCCATATGACCCAAACCCCTCACACTCATTCCATATGCCCCAAGCCCCTCAGACTTATTCCATATGCCCCAAGCCCCTCACGCTCATTCCATATGCCCCAAACCCCTCACACTCATTCCCTACGCCCCAAGCCCCTCACGCTCATTCCATATGCCCCAAGCCCCTCATTCTCATTCCATATGCCCCCAGTTCCTCATGTGCATTCCATATGCCCCAAACCCCTCACACTCATTCCATATGCCCCAAGCCCCTCACGCTCATTCATATACCCCAAGCCCCTCAGACTCATTCCATATGTCCCAAGCCCCTCAGACTTATTCCATATGCCCCAAGCACCTCACACTCATTCCATATGCCCCAAGCCCCTCACGCTCATTCCATATGCCCCAAACTCCTCATGCTCATTCCATATGCCCCAAGCCCCTCAAACTCATTCCATGTGCCCCCAGTTCCTCACGTGCATTCCATATGCCCCACACCCCTCACACTCATTCCATATGCCCCAAACCCCTCACACTCATTCCATATGCCCCAAGCCCCTCACGCTCATTCATATGCCCCAAGCCCCTCAGACTCATTCCATATGTCCCAAGCCCCTCAGACTTATTCCATATGCCCCAAGCCCCTCACGCTCATTCCATATGCCCCAAGCCCCTCACGCTCATTCCATATGCCCCAAGCCCCTCAAACTCATTCCATATGCCCCAAACCCCTCACACTCATTCCATATACCCCACGCCCCTCACACTCATTCCATATGCCTCAAGCACCTCACACTCATTCCATATGCCCCAAGCCCCTCACGCTCATTCCATATGCCCAAAGCCCCTCACGCTCATTCCATATGCCCCAAGCACCTCATGCTCATTCCATATGCCCCAAGCCCCTCAGACTTATTCCATATGCCCCAAACCCCTCATGCTCATTCCATATGGCCCCAGTCCCTCACGCTCAATCCACATGGCCCCAGTCCCTCACGTACATTCCATATGCCCCCAGTCTCTCACGCTCATTCATATGCCCTAAGCCCCTCATGCTCATTCCATATGCCCCAAACGCCTCATGCTCATTCCATATGCCCCAAGCCCCTCACGATCATGCGTATGCCCCAAGCCCCTCAGACTCAATCCATATGCCCCAAGCCCCTCAGACTTATTCCATATGCCCCAAGCCCCTCACGCTCATTCCATATGCCCCAAACTCCTCACGCTCATTCCATATGCCCTAAGCCCCTCACACTCATTCCATGTGCCCCCAGTTCCTCACGCTTATTCCATATGCCCCAAGCCCCTCACACGCATTCCATATGCTCTAAGCCCCTCATGCTCATTCCATATGCCCCAAGTCCCTCACGCTCATTCCATATGCCCCAAGCCCCTCACGCTCATTTCTTATGCCCCAAGCCCCTCAGGCTCGTTCATATGCCCCAAGCCCCTCAAACGTATTCCATATGCCCCAATCCCCTCATGCTCATTCCATATGCCCCAAGCCCCTCAGACTTATTCCATATGCCCCAAGCCCCTCACGCTCTTTCATATGCCCCAAGCCCCTCATGCTCATTCCATATGCACCAAACCCCTCACGCTCATTCCATATGCCCCAAACTCCTCACGCTCATTCCATATACCCCAAGTCCCTCACACTCATTCCATGTGCCCCCAGTTCCTCACGCGCATTCCATATGACCCAATCCCCTCACACTCATTCCATATGCCCCAAACCCCTCACACTCATTCCATATGACTCAAATCCCTCACGCTCATTCCATATGCCCCAAGCCCCTCAGACTTATTCCATATGCCCCAAGCCCCTCACGCTCATTCCATATGCCCCAAACTCCTCACGCTCATTCCATATGCCCTAAGCCCCTCACACTCATTGCATGTGCCCCCAGTTCCTCACGCGCATTCCATATGACCCAAACCCCTCATGCTCATTCCATATGCCCCAAGCCCCTCAAACTCATTCCATATGCCCCAAACCCCTCACACTCATTCCATATACCCCAAGCCCCTCACGCTCATTCCATATGCCCCAAGCACCTCACACTCATTCCATATGCCCAAAGCCCCTCACGCTCATTCCATATGCCCCAAGCACCTCATGCTCATTCCATATGCCCCAAGCCCCTCAGACTTATTCCATATGCCCCAAGCCCCTCATGCTCATTCCATATGGCCCCAGTCCCTCACGCTCATTCCACATGGCCCCAGTCCCTCAGGCTCATTCCATATGCCCCCAGTCTCTCACGCTCATACATATGCCCTAAGCCCCTCATGCTCATTCCATATGCCCCAAACCCCTCATGCTCATTCCATATGCCCCAAGCCCCTCACGATCATGCATATGCCCCAAGCCCCTCAGACTCAATCCATATGCCCCAAGCCCCTCAGACTAAATCCATATGCCCCAAACCCCTCAAACTCATTCCATATGCCCAAGCCCCTCAAACTCATTCCATATGCCCCAAGCCCCTCAGACTTATTCCATATACCCCAAGTCCCTTATGCTCATTCCATATGCCCCAAGCCCCTCATGTTCATTCCAAATGCCCCAAGCCCCTCACACTCATTTCATATGCCCTAAGCCCTTCATGCTCATTCCATATGCTCCAAGCCCCTCATGCTCATTCCATATGCCCCAAGTCCCTCACGCTCATTCCATATGCCCCAAGCCCCTCACGCTCATTTCTTATGCCCCAAGCCCCTCAGGCTCATTCATATGCCCCAAGCCCCTCAGACTTATTCCATATGCTCCAAGCCCCTCATGCTCATTCCATATGCCCCAAGCCCCTCAGACTTATTCCATATGCCCCAAGCCCCTCACGCTCTTTCATATGCCCCAAGCCCCTCATGCTCATTCCATATGCACCAAACCCCTCACGCTCATTCCATATGCCCCAAACTCCTCACGCTCATTCCATATGCCCCAAGTCCCTCACACTCATTCCATGTGCCCCCAGTTCCTCACGCGCATTCCATATGACCCAAACCCCTGACACTCATTCCATATGCCCCAAACCCCTCACACTTATTCCATATGCCTCAAGCCCCTATCGCTCATTCCATATGCCCCAAGCCCCTCACGCTCTTTCATATGCCCCAAGCCCCTCACGCTCATTCCATATGCACCAAACACCTCACGCTCATTCCATATGCCCCAAGCCCCTCAGACTTATTCCATATACCCCAAGTCCCTTATGCTCATTCCATATGCCCCAAGCCCCTCATTCTCATTCCAAATGCCCCAAGCCCCTCACACTCATTTTATATGCCTTAAGCCCTTCATGGGCATTCCATATGCTCCAAGCCCCTCATGCTCATTCCATATGCCCCAAGTCCATCACGCTCATTCTATATGCCCCAAGCCTCTCACACTCATTTCTTATGCCCCTAGCCCCTCAGGCTCGTTCATATGCCCCAAGCCCCTCAGACTTATTCCATATGCCCCAAGCCCCTCATGCTCATTCCATATGCCCCAAGCCCCTCAGACTTATTCCATATGCCCCAAGCCCCTCACGCTCTTTCATATGCCCGAAGTCCCTCACGCTCATTCCATATGCACCAAACCCCTCACACTCATTCTATATGCCCCAAACCCCTCACGCTCATTCCATATGCCCCAAGCCCCTCACACTCATTCCTTGTGCCCCCAGTTCCTCACGCACATTCCATATGACCCAAACCCCTCACACTCATTCCATATGCCCCAAACCCCTCACAATCATTCCATATGCCCCAAGCCCCTCACGCTCATTCCATATGCCCCAAGCCCCTCAGACTTATTCCATATGCTCCAAGCCCCTCATGCTCATTCCATATGCCCCAAGCCCCTCAGACTTATTCCATATGCCCCAAGCCCCTCATGCTCATTCCATATGCCCCAAGCCCCTCAGACTTATTCCATATGCCCCAAGCCCCTCACACTCTTTCATATGCCCCAAGCCCCTCACGCTCATTCCATATGCACCAAACCCCTCACGCTCTTTCCATATGCCCCAAACTCCTCACACTCATTCCATATGCCCCAAGCCCCTCACACTCATTCAATGTGCCCCCAGTTCCTCACACGCCTTCCATATGACCCAAACCCCTCGCACTCATTCCATATGCCCCAAACCCCTCACACTGATTCCATATGCCCCAAGCCCCTCACGCCCATTCATATGCCCCAAGCCCCTCAGACTCATTCCATATGCCCCAAGCCCCTCAGACTTATTCCATATGCCCCAAGCCCCTCACGCTCATTCCATATGCCCCAAGCCCCTCACGCTCATTCCATATGCCCCAAGCCCCTCAAACTCATTCCATATGCCCCAAGCCCCTCACACTCATTCCATATGCCCCAAGCCCCTCACGCTCATTCCATATGCCCCAAGCCCCTCACGCTCATTCCATATGCCCAAAGCCCCTCACGCTCATTCCATATGCCCCAAGCACCTCATGCTCATTCCATATGCCCCAAGCCCCTCAGACTTATTCCATATGCCCCAAGCCCCTCACATGCATTCCATATGCACCAAACCCCTCATGCTCATTCCATATGCCCCAAGCCCCTCAGACTCATTCCATATGCCCCAAGCCCCTCAGACTTATTCCATATGCCCCAAGCCCCTCACGCTCATTCCATATGCCCCAAGCCCCTCACGCTCATTCCATATGCCCCAAGCCCCTCAAACTCATTCCATATGCCCCAAGCCCCTCACACTCATTCCATATGCCCCAAGCCCCTCACGCTCATTCCATATGCCCCAAGCACTTCACACTCATTCCATATGCCCCAAGCCCCTCACGCTCATTCCATATGCCCAAAGCCCCTCACGCTCATTCCATATGCCCCAAGCACCTCATGCTCATTCCATATGCCCCAAGCCCCTCAGACTTATTCCATATGCCCCAAGCCCCTCACACGCATTCCATATGCCCCAAGCCCCTCACACTCATTCCATGTGCCCCCAGTTCCTCACGTGCATTCCATATGCCCCAAACCCCTCACACTCATTCCATATGCCCCAAACCCCTCACACTCATTCCATATGCCCCAAGCCCCTCACGCTCATTCATATGCCCCAAGCCCCTCAGACTCATTCCATATGTCCCAAGCCCCTCAGACTTATTCCATATGCCCCAAGCCCCTCACACTCATTCCATATGCCCCAAGCCCCTCACGCTCATTCCATATGCACCAAGCCCCTCAAACTCATTCCATATGCCCCAAACCCCTCACACTCATTCCATATACCCCAAGCCCCTCACGCTCATTCCATATGCCCCAAGCACCTCACACTCATTCCATATGCCCCAAGCCCCTCACGCTCATTCCATATGCCCAAAGCCCCTCACGCTCATTCCATATGCCCCAAGCACCTCATGCTCATTCCATATGCCCCAAGCCCCTCAGACTTATTCCATATGCCCCAAGCCCCTCATGCTCATTCCATATGGCCCCAGTCCCTCACGCTCATTCCACATGGCCCCAGTCCCTCACGCTCATTCCATATGCCCCCAGTCTCTCACGCTCATTCATATGCCCTAAGCCCCTCATGCTCATTCCATATGCCCCAAACCCCTCATGCTCATTCCATATGCCCCAAGCCCCTCACGATCATGCATATGCCCCAAGCCCCTCAGACTCAATCCATATGCCCCAAGCCCCTCAGACTCAATCCATATGCCCCAAGCCCCTCAAACTCATTCCATATGTCCAAGCCCCTCACACTCATTCCATATGCCCCAAGCCCCTCACACTCATTCCATATGCCCCAAGCCCCTTACACTCATTCCATATGCCCCAAGCCCCTCAGACTTATTCCATATACCCCAAGTCCCTTATGCTCATTCCATATGCCCCAAGCCCCTCATTCTCATTCCAAATGCCCCAAGCCCCTCACACTCATTTTATATGCCCTAAGCCCTTCATGCGCATTCCATATGCTCCAAGCCCCTCATGCTCATTCCATATGCCCCAAGTCCCTCACGCTCATTCCATATGCCCCAAGCCCCTCCCGCTCATTTCTTATGCCCCTAGCCCCTCAGGCTCGTTCATATGCCCCAAGCCCCTCAGACTTATTCCATATGCCCCAAGCCCTTCATGCTCATTCCATATGCCCCAAGCCCCTCAAACTTATTCCATATGCACCAAACCCCTCACGCTCATTCCATATGCCCCAAACTCCTCACGCTCATTCCATATGCCCCAAGTCCCTCACACTCATTCCATGTGCCCCCAGTTCCTCACGCGCATTCCATATGACCCAAACCCCTCACACTCATTCCATATGCCCCAAACCCCTCACACTCATTCCATATGCCCCAAACTCCTCATGCTCATTCCATATGCCCCAAGCCCCTCACACTCATTCCATGTGCCCCCAGTTCCTCACGCGCATTCCATATGACCCAAACCCCTCACGCTCATTCCATATGCCCCAAGCCCCTCAAACTCATTCCATATGCCCCAAACCCCTCACACTCATTCCATATACCCCAAGCCCCTCACGCTCATTCCATATGCCCCAAGCACCTCACACTCAATCCATATGCCCCAATCCCCTCACGCTCATTCCATATGCCCAAAGCCCCTCACGCTCATTCCATATGCCCCAAGCACCTCATGCTCATTCCATATGCCCCAAGCCCCTCAGACTTATTCCATATGCCCCAAGCCCCTCATGCTCATTCCATATGGCCCCAGTCCCTCACGCTCATTCCACATGGCCCCAGTCCCTCAGGCTCATTCCATATGCCCCCAGTCTCTCACGCTCATTCATATGCCCTAAGCCCCTCATGCTCATTCCATATGCCCCAAGCCCCTCACGATCATG
Source organism: Ambystoma mexicanum (assembly GCF_040938575.1). NCBI lineage: Eukaryota > Metazoa > Chordata > Amphibia > Caudata > Ambystomatidae > Ambystoma > Ambystoma mexicanum. Next base: position 24,404,623 of record NC_090934.1, read on the forward strand.
CATATGCCCCAAGCCCCTCAGACTCAATCCATATGCCCCAAGCCCCTCAGACTCAATCCATATGCCCCAAGTCCCTTATGCTCATTCCATATGCCCCAAGCCCCTTATGCTCATTCCATATGCCCCAAGCCCCTCAAACTCATTCCATATGCCCAAGCCCCTCAAACTCATTCCATATGCCCCAAGCCCCTCAGACTTATTCCATATACCCCAAGTCCCTTATGCTCATTCCATATGCCCCAAGCCCCTCATGCTCATTCCATATGCCCCAAGCCCCTCACACTCATTTCATATGCCCTAAGCCCTTCATGCTCATTCCATATGCTCCAAGACCCTCATGCTCATTCCATATGCCCCAAGTCCCTCACGCTCATTCCATATGCCCCAAGCCCCTCACGCTCATTTCTTATGCCCCAAGCCCCTCAGGCTCGTTCATATGCCCCAAGCCCCTCAGACTTATTCCATATGCTCCAAGCCCCTCATGCTCATTCCATATGCCCCAAGCCCCTCAGACTTATTCCATATGCCCCAAGCCCCTCACGCTCTTTCATATGCCCCAAGCCCCTCATGCTCATTCCATATGCACCAAACCCCTCACGCTCATTCCATATGCCCCAAACTCCTCACGCTCATTCCATATGCCCCAAGTCCCTCACACTCATTCCATGTGCCCCCAGTTCCTCACGCGCATTCCATATGCCCCAAACCCCTCACACTCATTCCATATGCCCCAAACCACTCACACTCATTCCATATGCCTCAAGCCCCTATTGCTCATTCCATATGCCCCAAGCCCCTCAGACTTATTCCATATGCCCCAAGCCCCTCACGCTCTTTCATATGCCCCAAGCCCCTCACGCTCATTCCATATGCACCAAACACCTCACGCTCATTCCATATGCCCCAAACTCCTCACGCTCATTCCATATGCCCCAAGCCCCTCACACTCATTCCATGTGCCCCCAGTTCCTCACGCACATTCCATATGACCCAAACCCCTCACACTCATTCCATATGCCCCAAGCCCCTCAGACTTATTCCATATGCCCCAAGCCCCTCACGCTCATTCCATATGCCCCAAGCCCCTCACGCTCATTCCATATGCCCCAAGCCCCTCAAACTCATTCCATATGCCCCAAGCCCCTCACGCTCCTTCCATATGCCCCAAGCCCCTCACGCTCATTCCATATGCCCCAAGCACCTCACACTCATTCCATATGCCCCAAGCCCCTCATGCTCATTCCATATGCCCAAAGCCCCTCACGCTCATTCCATATTCCCCAAGCCCCTCAGACTTATTCCATATGCCCCAAGCCCCTCACGCTCTTTGATATGCCCCAAGCCCCTTACGCTCATTCCATATGCCCCAAACCCCTCACGCTCATTCCATATGCCCCAAACCCCTCACGCTCATTCCATATGCCCCAAGCCCCTCACACTCATTCCATGTGCCCCCAGTTCCTCACGTGCCTTCCATATGCCCCAAACCCCTCACACTCATTCCATATGCCCCAAACCCCTCACACTCATTCCCTACGCCCCAAGCCCCTCACGCTCGTTCCATATGCCCCAAGCCCCTCATTCTCATTCCATATGCCCTCAGTCCCTCACGCTCATTCATATGCCCTAAGCCCCTCACGCTCATTCCATATGCCCCAAACCCCTCACCCTCATTCCATATGCCCTCAGTCCCTCACGCTCATTCATATGCCCTAAGCCCCTCACGCTCATTCCATATGCCCCAAACCCCTCACGCTCATTCCATATGCCCCAAGTCCTTCATGCTCATTCATATGCCCCAAGCCCCTCACACTCATTCCATATGCCCCAAGCCCCTCAGACTTATTCCATAGGCCCCAAGCCCCTCACGCTCATTCCATATGCCCCAAGCCCCTCACGCTCATTCCATATGCCCCAAGCCCCTCAAACTCATTCCATATGCCCCAAGCCCCTCACGCTCATTCCATATGCCCCAAGCCCCTCACGCTCATTCCATATGCCCCAAGCACCTCACACTCATTCCATATGCCCCAAGCCCCTCATGCTCATTCCATATGCCCAAAGCCCCTCACGCTCATTCCATATTCCCCAAGCCCCTCAGACTTATTCCATATGCCCCAAGCCCCTCAGACTTATTCCATATGCCCCAAGCCCCTCAGACTTATTCCATATGCCCCAAGCCCCTCACGCTCTTTGATATGCCCCAAGCCCCTTACGCTCATTCCATATGCCCCAAACCCCTCACGCTCATTCCATATGCCCCAAACCCCTCACGCTCATTCCATATGCCCCAAGCCCCTCACACTCATTCCATGTGCCCCCAGTTCCTCACGCGCATTCCATATGCCCCAAACCCCTCACACTCATTCCATATGCCCCAAACCCCTCACACTCATTCCCTACGCCCCAAGCCCCTCACGCTCATTCCATATGCCCCAAGCCCCTCATTCTCATTCCATATGCCCTCAGTCCCTCACGCTCATTCATATGCCCTAAGCCCCTCACGCTCATTCCATATGCCCCAAACCCCTCACGCTCATTCCATATGCCCTCAGTCCCTCACGCTCATTCATATGCCCTAAGCCCCTCACGCTCATTCCATATGCCCCAAACCCCTCACGCTCATTCCATATGCCCCAAGTCCTTCATGCTCATTCATATGCCCCAAGCCCCTCAGACTTATTCCATATGCCCAAGCCCCTCATGCTCATCCCATATGCCCCCAGTCCCGCACGCTCATTCCATATGCCCCAAGCCCCTCAGACTTATTCCATATGCCCCAAGCCCCTCATGCTCATTCCATATGCCCCAAGCCCCTCAGACTTATTCCATATGCCCCAAGCCCCTCACGCTCTTTCATATGCCCCAAGTCCCTCATGCTCATTCCATATGCACCAAACCCCTCACACTCATTCCATATGCCCCAAACTCGTCACGCTCATTCCATATGCCCCAAGCACCTCACACTCATTCCTTGTGCCCCCAGTTCCTCACGCGCATTCCATATGACCCAAACCCCTCACACTCATTCCATATGCCCCAAACCCCTCACAATCATTCCATATGCCCCAAGCCCCTCACACTCATTCCATATGCCACAAGCCCCTCAGACTTATTCCATATGCTCCAAGCCCCTCATGCTCATTCCATATGCCCCAAGCCCCTCAGACTTATTCCATATGCCCCAAGCCCCTCATGCTCATTCCATATGCCCCAAGCCCCTCAGACTTATTCCATATGCCCCAAGCCCCTCACGCTCTTTCATATGCCCCAAGCCCCTCACGCTCATTCCATATGCACCAAACCCCTCACGCTCATTCCATATGCCCCAAACTCCTCACACTCATTCCATATGCCCCAAGCCCCTCACACTCATTCCATGTGCCCCCAGTTCCTCACGCGCATTCCATATGACCCAAACCCCTCACACTCATTCCATATGCCCCAAACCCCTCACACTCATTCCATATGCCCCAAGCCCCTCAAGCTCATTCATATGCCCCAAGCCCCTCAGACTCATTCCATATGCCCCAAGCCCCTCAGACTTATTCCATATGCCCCAAGCCCCTCACGCTCATTCCATTTGCCCCAAGCCCCTCACGCTCATTCCATATGCCCCAAGCCCCTCAAACTCATTCCATATGCCCCAAGCCCCTCACACTCATTCCATATGCCCCAAGCCCCTCACGCTCATTCCATATGCCCCAAACCCCTCACAATCATTCCATATGCCCCAAGCCCCTCATGCTCATTCCATATGCCACAAGCCCCTCAGACTTATTCCATATGCTCCAAGCCCCTCATGCTCATTCCATATGCCCCAAGCCCCTCAGACTTATTCCATATGCCCCAAGCCCCTCATGCTCATTCCATATGCCCCAAGCCCCTCAGACTTATTCCATATGCCCCAAGCCCCTCACGCTCTTTCATATGCCCCAAGCCCCTCACGCTCATTCCATATGCACCAAACCCCTCACGCTCATTCCATATGCCCCAAACTCCTCACACTCATTCCATATGCCCCAAGCCCCTCACACTCATTCCATGTGCCCCCAGTTCCTCACGCGCATTCCATATGACCCAAACCCCTCACACTCATTCCATATGCCCCAAACCCCTCACACTCATTCCATATGCCCCAAGCCCCTCAAGCTCATTCATATGCCCCAAGCCCCTCAGACTCATTCCATATGCCCCAAGCCCCTCAGACTTATTCCATATGCCCCAAGCCCCTCACGCTCATTCCATTTGCCCCAAGCCCCTCACGCTCATTCCATATGCCCCAAGCCCCTTAAACTCATTCCATATGCCCCAAGCCCCTCACACTCATTCCATATGCCCCAAGCCCCTCACGCTCATTCCATATGCCCCAAGCACTTCACACTCATTCCATATGCCCCAAGCCCCTCACGCTCATTCCATATGCCCAAAGCCCCTCACGCTCATTCCATATGCCCCAAGCACCTCATGCTCATTCCATATGCCCCAAGCCCCTCAGACTTATTCCATATGCCCCAAGCCCCTCACACGCATTCCATATGCAGGAAACCCCTCACGCTCATTGCATATGCCCCAAACTCCTCACGCTCATTCCATATGCCCCAAGCCCCTCACACTCATTCCATGTGCCCCCAGTTCCTCACGTGCATTCCATATGCCCCAAACCCCTCACACTCATTCCATATGCCCCAAACCCCTCACACTCATTCCATATGCCCCAAGCCCTTCACGCTCATTCATATGCCCCAAGCCCCTCAGACTCATTCCATATGCCCCAAGCCCCTCACGCTCATTCCATATGCCCAAAGCCCCTCACGCTCATTCCATATGCCCCAAGCACCTCATGCTCATTCCATATGCCCCAAGCCCCTCAGACTTATTCCATATGCCCCAAGCCCCTCATGCTCATTCCATATGGCCCCAGTCCCTCACGCTCATTCCACATGGCCCCAGTCCGTCACGCTCATTCCATATGCCCCCAGTCTCTCACGCTCATTCACATGCCCTAAGCCCCTCATGCTCATTCCATATGCCCCAAACCCCTCATGCTCATTCCATATGCCCCAAGCCCCTCACGATCATGCATATGCCCCAAGCCCCTCAGACTCAATCCATATGCCCCAAGCCCCTCAGACTCAATCCATATGCCCCAAGCCCCTCAAACTCATTCCATATGTCCAAGCCCCTCACACTCATTCCATATGCCCCAAGCCCCTCACACTCATTCCATATGCCCCAAGCCCCTCACACTCATTCCATATGCCCCAAGCCCCTCAGACTTATTCCATATACCCCAAGCCCCTCATTCTCATTCCAAATGCCCCAAGCCCCTCACACTCATTTTATATGCCCTAAGCCCTTCATGCGCATTCCATATGCTCCAAGCCCCTCATGCTCATTCCATATGCCCCAAGTCCCTCACGCTCATTCCATATGCCCCAAGCCCCTCACGCTCATTTCTTATGCCCCAAGCCCCTCAGGCTCGTTCATATGCCCCAAGCCCCTCAGACGTATTCCATATGCCCCAAGCCCCTCATGCTCATTCCATATGCCCCAAGCCCCTCAGACTTATTCCATATGCCCCAAGCCCCTCACGCTCTCTCATATGCCCCAAGCCCCTCATGCTCATTCCATATGCACCAAACCCCTCACGCTCATTCCATATGCCCCAAACTCCTCACGCTCATTCCATATGCCCCAAGTCCCTCACACTCATTCCATGTGCCCCCAGTTCCTCACGCGCATTCCATATGACCCAAACCCCTCACACTCATTCCATATGCCCCAAACCCCTCACACTCATTCCATATGACTCAAATCCCTCACGCTCATTCCATATGCCCTAAGCCCCTCAGACTTATTCCATATGCCCCAAGCCCCTCACGCTCATTCCATATGCCCCAAACTCCTCACGCTCATTCCATATGCCCTAAGCCCCTCACACTCATTCCATGTGCCCCCAGTTCCTCATGCGCATTCCATATGACCCAAACCCCTCATGCTCATTCCATATGCCCCAAGCCCCTCAAACTCATTCCATATGCCCCAAACCCCTCACACTCATTCCATATACCCCAAGCCCCTCACGCTCATTCCATATGCCCCAAGCACCTCACACTCATTCCATATGCCCCAATCCCCTCACGCTCATTCCATATGCCCAAAGCCCCTCACGCTCATTCCATATGCCCCAAGCACCTCATGCTCATTCCATATGCCCCAAGCCCCTCAGACTTATTCCATATGCCCCAATCCCCTCATGCTCATTCCATATGGCCCCAGTCCCTCACGCTCATTCCACATGGCCCCAGTCCCTCAGGCTCATTCCATATGCCCCCAGTCTCTCACGCTCATTCATATGCCCTAAGCCCCTCATGCTCATTCCATGTGCCCCAAACCCCTCATGCTCATTCCATATGCCCCAAGCCCCTCACGATCATGCATATGCCCCAAGCCCCTCAGACTCAATCCATATGCCCCAAGCCCCTCAGACTCAATCCATATGCCCCAAGCCCCTCAAACTCATTCCATATGCCCAAGCCCCTCAAACTCATTCCATATGCCCCAAGCCCCTCAGACTTATTCCATATACCCCAAGTCCCTTATGCTCATTCCATATGCCCCAAGCCCCTCATGCTCATTCCAAATGCCCCAAGCCCCTCACACTCATTTCATATGCCCTAAGCCCTTCATGCTCATTCCATATGCTCCAAGCCCCTCATGCTCATTCCATATGCCCCAAGTCCCTCACGCTCATTCCATATGCCCCAAGCCCCTCACGCTCATTTCTTATGCCCCAAGCCCCTCAGGCTCGTTCATATGCCCCAAGCCCCTCAGACTTATTCCATATGCTCCAAGCCCCTCATGCTCATTCCATATGCCCCAAGCCCCTCAGACTTATTCCATATGCCCCAAGCCCCTCATGCTCATTCCATATGCACCAAACCCCTCACGCTCATTCCATATGCCCCAAACTCCTCTTGCTCATTCCATATGCCCCAAGTCCCTCACACTCATTCCATGTGCCCCCAGTTCCTCACGCGCATTCCATATGACCCAAACCCCTCACACTCATTCCATATGCCCCAAACCCCTCACACTCATTCCATATGCCTCAAGCCCCTATCGCTCATTCCATATGCCCCAAGCCCCTCAGACTTATTCCATATGCCCCAAGCCCCTCACGCTCTTTCATATGCCCCAAGCCCCTCACGCTCATTCCATATGCACCAAACACCTCACGCTCATTCCATATGCCCCAAACTCCTCACGCTCATTCCATATGCCCCAAGCCCCTCACACTCATTCCATGTGCCCCCAGTTCCTCACACGCATTCCATATGACCCAAACCCCTCACACTCATTCCATATGCCCCAAACCCCTCACACTCATTCCATATGCCCCAAGCCCCTCATGCTCATTCATATGCCCCAAGCCCCTCAGACTCATTCCATATGCCCCAAGCCCCTCAGACTTATTCCATATGCCCCAAGCCCCTCACGCTCATTCCATATGCCCCAAGCCCCTCACGCTCATTCCATATGCCCCAAGCCCCTCAAACTCATTCCATATGCCCCAAGCCCCTCACGCTCATTCCATATGCCCCAAGCCTCTCACGCTCTTTCTATATGCCCCAAGCACCTCACACTCATTCCATATGCCCCAAGCCCCTCATGCTCATTCCATATGCCCAAAGCCCCTCACGCTCATTCCATATGCCCCAAGCCCCTCAGACTTATTCCATATGCCCCAAGCCCCTCAGACTTATTCCATATGCCCCAAGCCCCTCACGCTCTTTGATATGCCCCAAACCCCTCACGCTCATTCCATGTGCCCCCAGTTCCTCACGCGCATTCCATATGCCCCAAACCCCTCACACTCATTCCATATGCCCCAAACCCCTCACACTCATTCCCTACGCCCCAAGCCCCTCACGCTCATTCCATATGCCCCAAGCCCCTCAAACTCATTCCATATGCCCCAAGCCCCTCAAACTCATTCCATATGCCCCAAACCCCTCACACTCATTCCATATGCCCCAAGCCCCTCACGCTCATTCCATATCCCCCAAGCACCTCACACTCATTCCATATGCCCCAAGCCCCTCACGCTCATTCCATATGCCCAAAGCCTCTCACACTCATTCCATATGGCCCAAGCACCTCATGCTCATTCCATATGCCCCAAGCCCCTCAGACTTATTCCATATGCCTCAAGCCCCTCATGCTCATTCCATATGGCCCCAGTCCCTCACGCTCATTCCATATGGCCCCAGTCCCTCACGCTCATTCCATATGCCCCCAGTCTCTCACGCTCATTCATATGCCCTAAGCCCCTCACGCTCATTCCATATGCCCCAAACCCCTCATGCTCATTCCATATGCCCCATGCTCCTCATGATCATGCATATGCCCCAAGCCCCTCAGACTCAATCCATATGCCCCAAGCCCCTTAGACACAATCCATATGCCCCAAGCCCCTTAGACACAATCCATATGCCCCAAGCCCCTCAAACTCATTCCATATGCCCAAGTCCCTCACGCTCATTCGATATGCCCCAAGCCCCACACACTCATTTGATATGCCCCAAACCCCTCACACTCATTCCATATGCCCCAAGCCCCTCAAACTCATTCCATATGCCCAAGCCCCTCACACTCATTCCATATGCCCCAAGCCCCTCACACTCATTCCATATGCCCCAAGCCCCTCAGACTTATTCCATATACCCCAAGTCCCTTATGCTCATTCCATATGCCCCAAGCCCCTCATGCTCATTCCATATGCCCCAAACCCCTCACACTCATTCCATATGCCCTAAGCCCTTCATGTTCATTCAATATGCCCCAAGCCCCTCACGCTCTTTCATATGCCCCAAGCCCCTCACGCTCATTTCTTATGCCCCAAGCCCCTCAGGCTCATTCATATGCCCTAAGCCCCTCACGCTCATTCCATATGCCCCAAGCCCCACATGCTCATCCATATGCCCCAAGCCCCTCAGACTCATTCCATATGCCCCAAGCCCCTCACACTCCTTCCATATGCCCCAAGCCCTTCACGCTCATTCTATATTCCCCATGCCCCTCACGCTCATTCCATATGCCCCAAGCCCCTCACACTCATTCCATATGCCCCAAGCCCCTCACGGTCATTCCATATGCCCCAAGTCTCTCAGACTCATTCCATATGCTCCAAACCCCTCACACACTTTCCATATGCCCCAAACCCCTCATTCTCATTCCATTTGCCCTCAGTCCCTCACGCTCATTCATATGCCCTAAGCCCCTCACGCTCATTCCATATGCCCCAAACCCCTCACGCTCATTCCATATGCCCTAAGCCCCTCACGCTCATTCCATATGCCCCAAACCCCTCACGCTCATTCCATATGCCCCAAGTCCTTCATGCTCATTCATATGCCCCAAGCCCCTCAGACTTATTTCTTATGCCCAAGCCCCTCAGACTTATTCCATATGCCCTGAGCCCCTCATGCTGTTTCCATATGCCCCAAGCCCCTTACACTGATTCCATATGCCCCGAGCCCCTCACACTGATTCCATATGCCCCAAGCCCCTCACACTCATTCCATATGCCCTAAGCACCTCACATTCTTTGTCATGGCCTGCACAATCCTGCGGGTGGCACCTTGGATGCTGTCCCATATGGCCTGCCAGTGTTCGGAGTGTGTATGCCCTATCGCCCCCATCTCCCTATGTCTCAGCCCCATCTCATCAATCCTCTTCAGCACTGTGTTGCTTGTTGTTGTGTGCCGTATTGGGGTGGAGGGCTGTGCAGTGAGCCGGGGGCTGTCATCAGGGGAGCCATAGGATGGGGTTTCGATGTCCGGCTCCGGTGTGTGAACTTGCTGTCGGCGGCAAGACCGTTCTGGGGAGTGAGCATGCTGGCAGTGATGAGAGCTTTCTGGTGTTGAGCTATGCTGCCAGTGGTGAGGGCGCCCAAGGGTCTGTAGCCCTTCTGCATGTGTTGACACCGGGATGGTGTCCCCCTGTGTTTCCACAGTCGCCCGGCCTGGAGGTGTGGCCTCCTTGTCAGACTGTCTAGCTGTGGGAGTGAGTGCAGTGGGCCTTGCAGTTGTTCTGGTGGGCTGTGGAGTGGAGTTGGCCTGGCTCTGCTGGGTTGCGGTGTCTCACGGCGGGACATCCAGCCTGGCGTGTGCTGTCTGAGCCTTTGCGGGGTGGCGGTGGTGGCGTACCCTGAGGGCCTGGATGCGGCACTCCCAGATGGGCCTGCCCCCTCGTCCTCCTCAGATGCCTCTAGTGATGCGTGAGTGCCTGTAGGGCACATAGAAAATGTTGTCAAGTATGGTTCCCTCACGTTTGTTGGCATGCAATGTACATTTGCTATGGTACAGGGTGGGACCCCACACATTTGGGCAGCTGGGCATGGTTGGTGAGTGAAGATTACATTTGGGTCCAGCATCATGGGGATGCTTGTAGCAATGAGTGTGACACAGACGGCCAGTTGCTTTTTGGCCTGTGTGGGGGAGCAGGGTGTCCATGCTGGGGCAACTGATGTTTGGCATGTACGCTTGTGGTACTTCATGCACCCACATCACCTCCCTGAGTGGCTCTCAGTTTGTGGGGGTGGGTAGTGTGGTGGTTTACTCCATGGCAATGGCATGGTTCTATGGGGCACCGCTGTGCTGCCAGCAGGGTTGTGCTGTGGTGTACAGTGATTGACTAGCTGAGCCCATGTCAGGACGTGTGCTTCCCTAAGTCTTGTCTGCCATGCCAACATGGGGCCAGCCAACTGGGCCACAACATGCTGGTGTGACTGCTGCATGGTGTTGTGGTTGCTCACGCTCCACAGTCCCGCTGGCACAGGGTGCAACAGCAGGGGAGTGGTGTGCTTGGCACTTGGATAGGTTACTTGTCACCCCTTCCCGCTGCTGCAATTCAGAGGGGTTCCCTTGGTGCCCTGCCTCATGGCTGCTGTGGAGGGTAGCTGATGTGCCAACACCTCACTCCTCCCTATTGGCATGCCCAGCTACTGGGTCTGCTGACATGCGTCACTTTCCACTGGGGCATTTTATGCTGTTCTGTCATTTGTGCATTCACTTGTGCTGGGGGCAGTATTGACTCACCCCTTGCCTCCTGGCTGCTGGTACCCACCTCTGCACCTCCGACTCCCTCAACACCCTCCATATACAGCACCGTGCTGCACTTTTCCTGCTAGTTTGTGAGGACCAGTGGCTCCACAATTCCTCCTCCTGTGGCAAGGGACTCCTGGCAGTGTTGGGACAGCAGCCACGCACCCTGACCCTGAGGCCATTCCAGCATTTTCGACAGGCCCTCCGCGTCACAGAGGACGCTGGCCACAGCTGTCACTTTCTGCCTGATTGCATGGCAGATGGCTGTCCTGCGCTGTGCTAATGTTTTCCTTTGCCTCATGCCATATAGCTTATCAGTGTGAGCAACAACCTCATCGGTCCAGACCACCAGCTTGCACTCGCGAAACTTTGGTTTTCTGAGGCGATTTTCGGCCACCTTGCCTCTGATCCTCTCCTGACACATTCTGGCTTGTTTCCAGGTCCGGATGGCTGCAGGAAGTGGGCAATTGGATGGATTGTGTTTTTCAAAATGGCTGCTGCAATGTTTTCCGTTCCGGCAATGACGCATGGTAATGCTATTTCCACTCAGCAGAAATTACGCCGGATTACTGCCATACTTTTGATGAGGCCCAAAGTCTTAGGCACACAATTACATTTAAGTTTATTATTATTCTAAGGGGTTGTTCTTTGACTTTCCTTCCTTCCCTACATGCCACAATAATATATTAAGTTCATGCAATAAAAGGGGGAAGAAGTCTTGTATTCTGTGACTTGTATTGGAATGTTTGTAGTAGAATGTGGGGTAGAATGGGTATTGTGAAAAACCAGAGGGTCTTTCACTGCCTGGACCCCAGGGATCCCTTACTCAGGTGGCCAGGGCACGGCCATCGCCTTTGGATCCAGACCCTGGGGGTGGACCAGTGCGGGAGGATCCCCTGGGTAAGGGGTTCTCAGGGAGTGGGGGAGGAACGCCTGATGGTGAGACTTGGTATCCCCCCTTTCCAAATACCACTGTCCAATCCTATTTTATAGGATATTTCAACTTCGCAGATCCCCCACACCCCCTTTCCTATACAAACACTGAGCCAGGGAAGAGGAGGAATGAGACTGAAAGGAGTACCACCCATGCAATACATTGGACATGTCCCACTAATAAGATCAAGCAGGGTCAGGCACTTCATCTTAATTACATACACCTGGTGCCTATTAGCTCTCCCCACATGGTTAAAAGGTGGAACACTGAGACACACTCTGAGCTAGGCGATGCACGAGAAGGAGCAGTTCTTCCAGAGCGATGACGAACCATTCAGAGCAGAGCGACAGGCCGAGGGATGGAACCGAGGTACAGAGAAACCTTGGACACCCCAGCGAGACATTACCTCCAAAGGGCCTTGAAGGTTGTGCAAGGAAGCCCAGCCAGAGAGAAGAGACAAACCTCTTTGTGTTCAAGGATACCGGCCACCCTCCTGGGTGAACGGCAGAGTTGGGGAGGCGTAGCAACAGTTGTGGTATCAGCCTTTGTTAAGATGGATTTCTGACCACTCTGGTATGGGTACCTGGTGGGCAGAGGTTCAGAAGGCCAGCCTAGTTTCTTGAAACAGGGTAACATCTGGACAAGCCAGACCAATCAAGGTAGCTATGGCAGGCGGTCAAGACTAGGTCTCAGGAGGGGTGAGGGTGACTGAAGGACCTCAATGAGCACACAGAGCAAGGACACTTACAAATTACTCCCAAACAGGTGTATATATCAAAAACATAAACACATTTATTACAAGGCCTTTGTAACTCAACACACAGTAAAAGAATCACAGCAATACTACTAAACCATCACAACACTATCAATGCAAGATATATACAAGACCATTGGGGTCTAAAGGGTTCACAGCACGAAATATGTCCACAACCTAGAAGGGAAGGAAACAGCCAGTGCAGGTAGTCTTTAGTCCCCTTCCGCATCAAACACACACCTAACTAAGAGGCAGTCCAAGCCCTAAGAAGAGAGAAGAGAGGAGCCTTGTGCTCAATAGTACATGCAGTGCAAGCACACGCAGTTCTTCCAATGGGCAAAACGGGGTCTCTTCAGGGGTCTCTAGCAGCTCGGGAAGGTGGGTGAGGCGATGAAGAATAGTTTCCCACTATTCAGGAAGGACCTCCACTTGAAGGCAGAGGCAGTTCCAAGGTTCGGGAATAGTTCGCTAGTTCGCACTAGCAGTGGAAAGGAGAGGGGCCCCCAGGGGCCACTCATGCTTAAAAATGGATGGAGGCGCTAGGGGCCACCGGTTAGGGTTAGGATTACTCACTGGCCCAAGGCGCACCCCGGACCAAACTTCGCCAGTCGAGTCCACTGCGGTTGCAGGGTCAAATGCGACAAAAAGAACGTCTCTGCGGCTTTCAGTTCCAAAGATACAGCGAGGATTCCCAAACGGGACAGTGGCGATTTCTCTGCTCCTGATATATGGATCAGGCCAGTTTCACTGCAGCAGGCTTCAGGGGCAAGTGGGTCACAAATGCAGCACACCTGCAAAGATAGTTGCCACGACTGGGTAACACAGTAACCGCGTTTACTCCGGTCTGGCGCACTGGTCTCACTTCAGACCTGGGAACGCCAAGTGTACGAAATTCGGTGTGAGGGTGTCGTGGACATAGAGTTAGCAGTTTAATAAATTTTGGGGGCCTCCTCGAAACGGCGGCGGTGACAGAGCAAAAGACCTGGGTAAGCTGGTCAGTCCACTGGTTGGCCCACGGACACTTCCGAGAAAGCTTACTTGCAGGTTGTGATGAAGGTGGCGAGAATAGTTGGTCCCGCTATTCTAATGGGTCGACGCGTCTTCGCAGACCTTCTAGGATGACCAGATGCAGAGGGGTCCCACAGGATGACAGCGGACTCAGGGTGCCAAACCTTCCAGCGGGTCACGAGCGGTACCTCGACTCAGCTTCGTAGTTTCAGGATACTTGGATCCTATCCTTCGTTCAGTGAGAACGCCAGAGATCGACATGGTATGGGTGTTTTTGGCCTCCTCTTATCCAGAGTTCCCTTTGTGCCAAAACGAGGAGGACCCAATGGGAGATCTGCTCACAAACACACACTCCATACGTGGACCAATCATGGACCATGGTGGTCCCAGGCATTCACATCAATCCAGACTCTCTGGCACCCAGGATGTGTATTGGACCCAGACGTTCCAGCCCACACCCTGGAAGCACACACACACACACAGGGCATGCAGAAGCCTGCAAAAGCTTGACGTTTTGCGGGAAAATGCATGACCAAATAAGGACTGACACGGGTCGACCTGGGGAAGGCAAAGGGGCAAGATGGCCAAAGGACAGGACAAAGAACCTTGTGGCATGGCCATTTTGGAGCCAGGCCACCTCTTTGTGCCAAATGTGGTAGTCACGGTTTATATGGCAGGGAAGGGTTAAAATTATATGAAAAGATAAGGTTCCACCAGCCCTGTCCATGACACATCTGCACATCTCCTAAAAAGTCCTACGAGAGTATCTAGGGCCTTTGGAAATGACTAGGAGACGTGCACTGTATGGTAAGGTACATTGTGCACTTGTTACATGTTGCAGAAAAGTTGCAACATTGGAAAAGAACTAAGGGAAACAAAGTCTCGCAGTACTGACTGCATTAAAGCATGACAGTTTCCCCATAAAAAGTGAGCGAAATCCCAAAGGAGTGCAGCTGAAGGCTGTGCTTATCTGGCAAAGTCAGTCTATGGTGCTTAAACAGCAGCAAAATGTTTGGGGTGTACAACTGGAGTGAAAATTACATATAAAATGAAATCTTCCCTAACACTCACCCCTCCCAGACTAAGGACAGGGGGAACTAGTCCACCCCTGGATGAGTCTCATGTTCAGGTCGGTTAAACATTCTGGACAACCCATCAGCATTGCTATGTTGGACACACGGCCTATCCTCAATAGTGAGGTCAGAGCCTTGCGGACTCATGGACCGCCTGAGCAACTTTGGATTTGGATTTGGCAGAAAAAAGTTTGGAGTTGTAAAACTGGAGGGAAAAATACATATAAAATGAAATCTTTCCTAACAGCCTTGACTTCAGGATCAATGCAGCGAAAGACGTAATGAATTAACACAGCCGGTGAGTTGATGAAAGCAATGAAAGTCTGGTCTGTGTTCAATGAAACGGAATCGTACAAAACTGTCGACCTGAGAACTGCGACGGCCGAAAATGTTATGTAAAGGGTTAAAAAAAGAAATCGGCTTTTTCGGCCGTCGCAGTGATCACATAGATCCAAAAGAAACTTGATGGCAACAGTATCCGATAAACAAAGGATGCGGGTGTGCCGATAAGAACTGAGAGAAAGCAAAGCATTGTAAAAAACTGTACATTAAAGATACAAAGTAGAAAGAGTGGTCCAGAAAAAGACGCTTGCCCAATCGAAAGTTTCTGTGAAATGTCTGATGCCGTAGAAGCGGCGGGAAGAAGAAAAATGAAATGCAAGATTTGAACTGTTGTTAGGTTTGATCTAGGCAGAGGGAAACCTTGATGTGAGAGATATCTTTAAACTTTGAAATAAGTACTGTGCCTAAAACTACATTTACTAAGAGGCCATGGTGTAGGAGAGAAAAAGTGACATTTGAGGAAAGAAGGTTAAATTGGTCAAACCGAGGTAAGAGCAAAAGCCTCACAGTTTTGAAAGTCTTCGACAGCACAAGGAAAGTGAAAGGAGGCTTGAGCCTGATGGAGGGAAGCCTGTGAAGGTGTGATTGAAGCTTGGGGGAGGGAACTCACAAATTGTGATTGAAAGGTTTGAGCCCAGCGCGGGGACTCGGTACTGAATTGCGGTAACCAAAAGATAACAAACTTTTGCTGAACTGTTTTACAAGCTGAAAGGTGACCTGGGCTGGAGTGAAAGAAAGCCGAGATGTCCAGCGGATAAACCAGTGACTTTTCGTGGAAGGCCAATTGGGCCCTGGTCCACGAAACTAACTGCATCCTTGTGTCCGAAGCCAGAGTGTGTCGCAAGGTCCAAGTGTGCCACCTTTCCCCATGCTAGTACACGTGGGGAAGGGAGTTTACTCAGCCACACTGACATTTATTTGGACACTGATTTCCCTTTTTGCATTACACATTCCCTTTACAAATTTATTGTATTAGAAAGAGGGCAGGCATTAGGTTCATTAGTATAGGCCAATTTATTTTGACTAAGGACTGACTAGGGCTCTATTTTCTTTTTGTTTGATGGTCGAGAATACTCCCATGTTATAGTGCAAGATAGGAGTTTCCCAACCCCTTTTAAATCATTGATAAAGGTTTTGAAACTTGCAGCTCTTGTGTCAATGTCTGCTTGTGATACGATGCCTCCCTCACAGTATCCAGGGATATTGTGGCGGCGGTTAGAACAAGGCTGGAAGGTTTGGAAGCAGCAGGGCTGCAACATGTACACATTAAAGGAAGAAGTAATACTTACCCAGGTGCCTATCGTGAATACATCAATTATGGGTGGATGGAAACACAGAACCATGCAGTCCTGTACATCCGGGCTACAGTGCTGGGAGGCCATACCGATGGCAGCTCAGCTTTCTACAAATGACACACAACATACGACAATGGAACACTAAGGGACACTAACCCGGAAGGTGTAGAGGAGTCACACAGCAGCCAGTGGAAGTGAGTCAGATTGCAACCACAGGATTGCCAGTGATGGAGGTAGGTACATTCAGTCAAGCACATCTAATGGCTGCTGGTCACCTCCTTTTCACTTTTCCCTAAGAGTACCACTAAGAGGGGTACTTTGGCAGTGATATGGCACTCCAACCCACAAGGCCGGCTACAAACCTATTTGAGAGATCCCGAGGCCCAGCCATGGATCTAAATTTCACACTGGGATTATGTGAAAATCTGGCGTTTAATGTGTTTGCCCATGTGCTAGTGCTCTGGATGTGACCTTGAAATGCCCTTTTATCTGCAACATCATAACTGCTTAATGGGGTTGAGTGTCCTTGTCCACTTTTTTTTAGTTTTGACTAAGGGAGGCGGCGCACGCCACCTGCGTGGAGCCAACTGGCATTTTGAAAGGCCTGGAACTTGCTTCTGATATTTGTGGAGGGACATATATACACTAATAGCATGACCTGCTCTGTGGTGTCTAAATCCTTGTTACATTAGGTGGGTTCAAAGGTCCCTTTGCATGCAAAAACAGCTGTCTTAAAAGTAGTCAGCTATCTGCTGCTAATAAGCTCCAGCAGTAATAAAAATATCCTAACCAAGTGTGCCTTCTGACACGTGGTTTCTAAGCAATGCTCCGCCCCAGGGGACAACCCTCAATGAAAGCGTATTACTGGTCCCATTGTTGGGAATAGAAAAGCTAAAAACGACTATTAGCATGTTATTATTTGTTGTTTTGTAGTGAAACCGTGAAGGGCAATAGAAATGTGCTATTCAATTTAATTGAATCATTTTCAGACAATTGAGAAGTATTAGTTGCAATGTAATAGGTTTATAAATGCATGCCCGTAGGCTCGCTTTGCCAATTCTTGTTTTAAATTATCCTAGGATTTTTCAGCTGTTAATTATGTGAAATAATTGGCCTAAATGGTCAGGATTGTGCCAGGTGTCCAGGGTCCTTGTTGTGACAGAATGGCCTTGTAAGGTGTTAGCAGTCGTGGCCATTGATGGATGTCCCATTGCGTCATGTGACGGCAGCCCAATAATCAAGAACGTTCAAACTTCCTCCTGCGCCTGACCTTTCGCACCCACCTAAAGGTCCCCCAAAGATTACACATCATGTAATACCTCCTGGAATCTGACTCTGGAATCTTCTGTTCCAGGGAACCCGCCTCCAATGTCCAGGAGATGCATCTTCTGACCAGAAGCCTCTGCCATGTCAAACACCAGGCGGGCATCCGCGATGCAGCGAGTGAAGATCCGAGGGTCTCTGCAGCCGGTGCCCACGTGGAAGCTGGAAGGAAAGAAAAAAAAAACAATACAGGGGAGTTCATGATTTCACAAGACAATCAGCCATACATGGTGGCACACAAGAGCGTAATTAGACCAACATTTGGGGTGGAGCCCACTCTTCAAATGGAGTGCTATGGGCCACCTTCAAAGACTTTGTGGGCCTAGGGCAAATCTTCTTGTCTGGGTCCCCCTCTCCGTTCTCCTTCAAGCCTTGCTTCCAGGAACCATTGTCAAATTAGCAGCCAATGGTACATTTCAATGGGAATTTCTACTCAATCCTCAGTGAATAAATTCAGCCGAACCCTGAATCACTGGATTAGTGGGCATTTGCAGGGTTCCCTGGAGTTTTTAAGTCGAGTGACAGGTTCAGGGGTTTCAGTTTCATGCTGATATGTTGTTGCTGTAAACTTTGGGTGCAAGAGGTTAGACCCTTCCCTGCCACCACATATTCAAAACAAACAAAGTATAAACTTAATAGAAAAGGTCACAACCTTTCAAGCCAGAGATACCCAAAGAAAATAAAGGGCGTCATTGCAAGTACGGCTGGGACGGTGTAGGTAAAAACGGAAGCGATGCAGCGTTAATTCCGTTACTGCCACATAACCGCACTGCCATGATACAACTCTGGTGGTATCGAGGAGGATTTTCCACCAGCAAAGATATGAAGGAAATTCCTCCACCTTACTAAGAAAATCAGTGAAATTACCCTATGGACACCGAAAAAGGAGATTAAAATCTCCCTACCACCATTTATAATCCCGCAGTAAATCCCCAGGACCAAGTGGTGGTAAAAGTAATCGTGTTTGGCAGTAATTCGGCTGATTTGCGTCAGCTGATAAAAATAATTTAGCCAAAAGATATCCTTTGTATTTTTCTTTAGGTACAGAGCTCATGACATTGCAAAATGACCCAACTAAAGGGTCTTCATTTAAGCAACGTCATAGGGGTGAAAGTCTGCATCATGAAGACTTGACATGAGACTGTTTATGCCTGAGGATCTTTTTAGAGATGTCAACTTAAAGACCAGGCACGCCCTTCATTTTTGTACAATTCAAACAGGGTGTCGCATGTGTGTGGAAAAATACGGAGACATAAAGTTCCTCCACCATGTGCAAAATATGGAAAGACTGATTCCACACAAAAGCTCAATGCGCCACTGAAAAGTCCTTACAGATTCATACTGCAATTCATCTTTTGTCAAAGCTTTTGCTTTGTGTATTCATGGATTCTTAATTGATGGCCCTTTTTGATTACACGTGTTTCGGCAGATTCATGTGCCTTCTTCAAATCAGGGCAAGTCTTAATTCTTCGGTAATTAAGCGAGAAGATGACATTCAAGCCATGTCACCCAATTTTGACAAAAACAGTACATATATTGCAACAGCAAAGTAATTTCAAAAAGTCACATATGTCACAAGATCAAATACAATTGGAAGTTGTTTGATAATTAAAATTAAAGTTAAAATTGTAGAAAAAATTAAAACACAGAGAAGCGGGATTGGGGATTAGGTAGGATCATTGGGGTCTGTTGATAAACAAAAAAGACATGAAAGAAAAGGGAACCAAAAAAATACAAATAAGATCAATCCGTTCTTTTGTGCAATGTTCACATGTATATGTGTTCAGCACTTCTAGTCCGGCTTAAACATATTTTTCTTATTCCAAGGAGATTTTATATGTGTGATCTCATCACAGATCCATTAGTTGCTACCTCTTTTGTACAAACAGATACATGACATGCTTGTTTCTCAGTTTCAAATCTTATCTATTGGTGTTTTTATCTGCACGAAAATGATATATATATTAAAAATATGTTATTGGTCTAATGTAGATTCTTATGGTTATATGGCTTTCCCTTGGCATGGCTATGTATAGTTCCCCAGAAAGTCTTATCCATATTCTTGCTGTTTTACTTGCTATTTGAAGATTAAATGTCTGGAATCTCTAATTATCCAAGTAAGAAGAAAAAATAGTATCTTATTGGTTGACCACCCCTTACCCTGTTTATTTTCCGTAAATGAGTGTCTGTCAGCTTGTCCAATCTTAAATCATGGGTTAAATAACACCTAAAATGTGATAAACATTCGCTTTGAAAACATCGCTCCTATTCTTGCACTCGATACAAGTAAATAAAATCATAATTTCAGATTCTCAGCATTTAGCTGCTTCTATTGTCTCTCTATATACAGATATTGCGAGAGAAACGCGTTCCTCGCTAAAAAAAATAGCAAATGTAATTGTTGTAAATTTGTTTGTTGTTCGGGCGAAAACATAGGTTACAACCGCTTGGGTTCGTTATGTGGGCCACAGAAATTCCCCGATGTACGTATTCGAGCAGCATTGGTTAAGCGTTGGGTGGGCCAAAGGAGGACCCTAGGGCGTACCTGTGCGTGCGTCTCGCGTCTGTGGTTAGGGAAGGCGCCCAACGCCTGTGCTAATGTTTATGTCCCTTGCTATGGGTGTCTCATGGTCCTTTCCTTCTTGCAGTGGCTCTGCGTAGTTTGGTGGCCATGTTTTGGGGAGTACCATTAACCAGCCTGTATTCTGTGATCTGATCTGTTGGACATTTGCCTGTGCCTAGTATGTAGTTAATATTGGTGTTGCAATAATGATAAGCATATTTCAGTTTCAAACACGTGATTTAATTTGGAAATAATAAAGAAGTCAAGTTCTTCATAAACCGCATAGTTGATTATGTGTTCGGGATTGATTCCTGTATTCGCATCTCATATCATATCGTGAACCGGGCTGGGGCCATGCCTCAGTGAAGATCATGGTGTCTATTGGCATTTCTAAGGTAGAAATCCTAGATCGGTGCACCGGTTATACTACATATACAATGTGGTGCTAGGAGAGCCTAAGAAACACCGCCGAACCCGGAGAGCAAGAGCAGAACGTGCTCCCCCCTGGCATCACGAGAGACAGAGGAACAAGGCGTTGAGTGAGGAAATACTCCTGCTGGCGTACCGGAGAGGACACATAGGAGACGGGGAGAACACCAACGTCAGCAGACCGGAGCCACCTCGAGGGAGCATGACCTGCTATAAAGAAAGGACTCGGGTTCCTGACAGGCGAAGGGAGCACAGAGACCAAACCTAGTCGAGGGAAGAAATAACAAAGAGTAAAAAACAGAGGCAATTTCTTTAAGTTAAATAAAAGCACTGTAAACAAAATATGTCTTCTGATCTGAGTCTTTCTTCTGATACGCCACAACACCTACTGCATGACTGACTCCTCCCCAGCCCTATAGGCTTTTCAGATGTGCATGTCTGGTATGAATTCTCTATATTGTAATATTATAAACCTCAGTAGTACTCAAGGCATTATGCCTAACAAGTATCCGATTGACTCTGCTAGTCCGACTTGAAATCTTAGCATTGCCCACTTCAGCTTTACTAATTTTGTCAACTTCAGAAGGACAAAATACTTAATTGTTCTTACCCAGATTCAAACTTGGGCCTGCAGGGCACAGACAGATCTCTGCAACAGGTACATTAACCTAGTGAGATATCTTACTGCAGAGTTTAAATGTGCTGTCCTACCTCGATAACATTCACAGATGCACAGGGTTGCATTTCCTCTTGCCCACCCCCTTTACAGCCCCACCTCCACCTCTCCCATCCTTCTAACCTGTCTGCCATTCCCTGCAGCATTTGTAGTTATTTTGTGTATATTTTCTTTCCCAAGAATCTACTGCCGAACTTCCCTAAAGATTTGTTGACCTTAAAGGAAATTCAGGCAGATGAGCTAGAAGAAAAATCTGTGGGGACCCGAAACGTATCCAAGTCACAGTTGGAGATTGGCAGAGGCCCGAAAATCACCTTTCAGAAAGTTCACACATGCCTCTTCTGTGGCGGTCAGTTCCCTATACTTCGGCTCTGGTGCCTCAACTGGCCATCGAGAAACATATCTTCCTATCTAATCGAGCGGTATTGGACTGAAATAGGGCTGGTGATACCATAGGACCATGTGCAGCAATAGCATGGGAACACCGGGTGGCTCCATCGGGTTTCTAAGAACATAACATCTGCCCCATTGCAAGAGCGGGATGTGACAAAATGTCCATCTGCTCGGGGCCCCACCAACCCTTGCACAGGCCTCGCCGCATTGGACCTACGGGAGCTGAATAACTAGAAAGTATTACCTGTGACCCATCAGAATCAATGCATGGAAGCCAGAGAAGAGGACACATCCTTTCTGGTCAGGCGTACTGTGTGAAACTGAGTTTACAGGAAGCCCTCCTTCAGAGTGTGAAACTGAGTTTACAGGAAGCCCTCCTTCAGAGTGTGAAACTGAGTTTACAGGAAGCCCTCCTTCAGAGTGTGAAACTGAGTTTACAGGAAGCCCTCCTTCAGAGTGTGGAATATTTACAGGAAGCCCTCCTTCAGAGTGTGAAACTGAGTTTACAGGAAGCCCTCCTTCAGAGTGTGAAACTGAGTTTACAGGAAGCCCTCCTTCAGAGTGTGGAATATTTACAGGAAGCCCTCCTTCAGAGTGTGAAACTGAGTTTACAGGATGCCCTCCTTCAGAGTGTGAAACTGAGTTTACAGGAAGCCCTCCTTCAGAGTGTGAAACTGAGTTTACAGGAAGCCCTCCTTCAGAGTGTGGAATATTTACAGGAAGCCCTCCTTCAGAGTGTGAAACTGAGTTTACAGGAAGCCCTCCTTCAGAGTGTGAAACTGAGTTTACAGGAAGCCCTCCTTCAGAGTGTGAAACTGAGTTTACAGGAAGCCCTCCTTCAGAGTGTGGAATAAAGTGATCAAGCAACATTCCCTCAGATCAACTAGGATGGACTTAGGGTCTTTCTTCAGGAGGAAAATGCACAGAATTTATAGAGCCAAAATACTCTAGACGCAGAGGGAACGGTGAGGAGACAGCGCAGAGACCTGGCGGGAGATTCAGAAAAGAGTGCTTTGGTGTGCAAGAACAGGAGTGGCTACCCGCCGCAGCCGCAGACTGATGCCGGCATTACATGTAACATGTAATCCAATGAAGCTGCCACAGTGGAGTGTTCCTGCTAAGCAGCAGGACGTTGACATTGGTGCATTCATGCCAGAGATGAAGGCACACTCAACTCCCTTGATTCTAAAATGGATACTCTAATCAACAAGGGGAGGCCTTGCAGCACAGAATCACACATTTGCATGGCCGAATGACGGAGGCCGAAGGACATATAAGGTACACAGAGGATGAACTCCATCGGCTGGAAAACAAACTGGAAGGAGTCAAGGAAAACATGGTAGCTTTCAAGGTTAAAAATGAAGATCTAGGATCGTGGTCCCGCCACAATAACATCAGGATTGTAGGCATCCCAGAGCAGGCTCTGAAGTGCTCTACAGAGCTGGTTTGGAAATCGACTTGTCTGAAACAATTGTCCATCCGCTCCAGTCTCCCCAATTTAAGGTTGAGAGAGGCACAGTTCTCTTAGAGTCCGTCCAGATTGGGGTACGCTCTCCCCCACCCCATTAGCCTGCATTTGTAACTGCAGGGACTGTGACATAAGATGAAATATCAGGTGACCCAAATCCACAGGGAGCAGCAGGAGTGTCCCCTGGGCAAATTTGTGCCTGCAGTGCCCAAGCCTGCAAACCCAATGTGTCATGCAAGGGGGAGGAAGCAAAATGCCCCCAGCGTTGCATGGCCCCTTGGGCCTGCATGCTGGAATAATGTAGATTAGTGACAAAGCAGCCAGCCCAGGAGCGCTCTATCTACTTGGCAAGAGATAATGGGAGGAGCAGCAAAGGACCAGGAGGTAATTCCCTGCATTCCGTGCCGGTGTTCATCTGGGAGTCTGTGTGTTCATGAACAGCCTATCACACCATTGCCTTGCTTAATACCGGCAAACAGTGATCAATATATCCCAGGAAAACCATTAAAACTCAAAGTTTAAAATACGAACGGTAGCCTAACAAATGGCGTGAATAGACTAAAAACTTAAAGAAGCACTCTAAGACAGGAGATACGCAGCTCAAAAGTGATGTGGCCCGGTGCGCGTAGTTTTATTTTGTGGGAATCAGGATAATCTCATTAACGTAAATGCATGTATCCTATATATAGCCTAACTCTAGTACAAGGAATAAGATTTATATCAAGGTAATACATTAAGCTTTAGCCATTATCTGGGCCAGTTTATCCCAATTTGCTACCCACTACTCAGCAAAATTAAAACAGTTCTCTCTCTTCAAGGGATTATACATTTGTATAAGTAGAGGCGTGATTGGAGGCCTAGCTATAAAGGCTCATGGCGTTCCTTAAAAAAATGAAGGTAAAGTAACACAAAGCAGTGGAAAGGACTGCAATATCTTTCATGGCCAGCATAGCACTGTGAAATCCTCTGTCATTTAGCAAGCGGATCACCCATCTGACCCACCCTTGACTTTGTAGGTGCTGGGCCCTGATGCAGATCTCTCTGGTGTTTATAGCACCTGCCGGCGTCTCCTTCCCTCTGTTTGCCTGGCCAGTGTCTCCTCACCTCGGCGAGGGCTCAGGTGCAGTGCTGGAGAACCATGCGCTGGCCCCTGCTCACCCAGTATGCCACAGAGACCTCAAGGGTGTCATCGCCAAGTATAAAGATGTTGGCAAAGGTTCCGGAGTGTCATAGTGCAGTAGCCCCTGGACACCTAGAGTCCAGCAAGCATCAGAGAATGCTGATCCCGCCCTGCGGTGAAACACAGGGGCACAGAACTCTGAAGTCGAAGGTGCGATCAGAGCTTGCTACGGTCAGAAAATTATTTTCATGGGGGCGCTGCTGAGCAGCCAGCAAGATGGCTGCCTAGTGCTGTGGCTCCACTAACGGGCGAATGAGTAATCCAAGTGGTAGCAGCAATTGGTAACTGCGAGCACTCCAAATTGGAGCATCGGTGCCCGCCATCGTGGGGACAAACCGATCCCAAAGATGGAGGAAATCGGAGACCTGGCTACCTACTACGGACCACCAAAGTTCTGACTGCACCGGAGGGGGAGGAGCTATAGTGTCGCCAGTGCGGCCTGGCGCTGTTGAGGGACAGCAACCCGTTGAGGTCCAGCCTCGATCCAACGACGTAATATACTGGTGGCCCGACGCGGCATACTGCTGAAGAAGACTGCCCTGCATTCCATCCCGATCCAGCTAGGGAGCGGGGAATTTGCCAGCACGGAGGGTATCCCAATGAGTGCCACGCTTTCCTGACCCCGGGATTCCCGACATGCAGACTCTCGCATACCGGCCCCACCAACGCTGCCCTGAATCCAGGTACGGGTGCTGGGGCAGATGCTGCGGCGGCCCTATCCTGCTAGAAGGGCAGTGCACACCATCCTTGACCCTGCATACCATCGCCAGATAGCTGCAACTTGCCATCCGCAACAGCAAGGAGCTCAGCAGGCTGCTGGGCTAAGCCATCAATATTCAGGGTGGCTCCCTTCCCAATACCCAGGCAGCGCTGCTGGGGGGCGCTGCTGAGCAGCCAGCAAGATGGCTGCCTAGTGCTGTGGCTCCACTAACGGGCGAATGAGTAATCCAAGTGGTAGCAGCAATTGGTAACTGCGAGCACTCCAAATTGGAGCATCGGTGCCCGCCATCGTGGGGACAAACCGATCCCAAAGATGGAGGAAATCGGAGACCTGGCTACCTACTATGGACCACCAAAGTTCTGACTGCACCGGAGGGGGAGGAGCTGCAGTGTCGCCAGCACGGCATGGCGCTGTTGAGGGACAGCAACCCGTCGAGGCCCAGCCTCGATCCAACGACGTAATATACTGGTGGCCCGACGCGGCATACTGCTGAAGAAGACTGCCCTGCATTCCATCCCGATCCGGCTAGGGAGCGGGGAATTTGCCAGCACGGAGGGTATCCCAATGAGTGCCACGCTTTCCTGACCCCGGGATTCCCGACATGCAGACTCTCACATACCGGCCCCACCAACGCTGCCCTGAATCCAGGTACGGGTGCTGGGGCAGATGCTGCGGCGGCCCTATCCTGCTAGAAGGGCAGTGCACACCATCCTTGACCCTGCATACCATCTCCAGATACCTGCAACTTGCCATCCGCAACAGCAAGGAGCTCAGCAGGCTGCTGGGCTAAGCCATCAATATTCAGGGTGGCTCCCTTCCCAATAGCCAGGCAGCGCTGCTGGGGGGCGCTGCTGAGCAGCCAGCAAGATGGCTGCCTAGTGCTGTGGCTCCACTAACGGGCGAATGAGTAATCCAAGTGGTAGCAGCAATTGGTAACTGCGAGCACTCCAAATTGGAGCATCGGTGCCCGCCATCGTGGGGACAAACCGATCCCAAAGATGGAGGAAATCGGACACCTGGCTACCTACTATGGACCACCAAAGTTCTGACTGCACCGGAGGGGGAGGAGCTGCAGTGTCGCAGGCGTGGCATGGCGCTGTTGAGGGACAGCAACCTGTCGAGGCCCAGCCTCGATCCAACGACGTAATATACTGGTGGCCCGACGCGGCATACTGTTGAAGAAGACTGCCCTGCATTCCATCCCGATCCGGCTAGGGAGCGGGGAATTTGCCAGCACGGAGGGTATCCCAATGAGTGCCACGCTTTCCTGACCCCGGGATTCCCGACATGCAGACTCTCGCATACCGGCCCCACCAACGCTGCTCTGAATCCAGGTACGGGTGCTGGGGCAGATGCTGCGGAGGCCCTATCCTGCTAGAAGGGCAGTGGACACCATCCTTGACCCTGCATACCATCGCCAGATACCTGCAACTTGCCATCCGCAACAGCAAGGAGCTCAGCAGGCTGCTGGGCTAAGCCATCAATATTCAGGGTGGCTCCCTTCCCAATACCCAGGCAGCGCTGCTGCCCAAGGAGACCACAAACCACAAGGCAGGGCAAAGCCAGCAAGTAACAGCCCAAGTTACATCCTCTTTATAACAGAACCCAAAGGCTCATTCAGGGGGCAGTGGGAGGACCTGGCGCCAAGTGGGGTATGCTTGCTGTTGCTGCACTCATGGCCCACAGCGCCTGGGCCCAACAATAACCCCCACAATCAGCAAATATAAGGAACAACTGAGCCACTAGCTGCACCGTACATACGGCCCCACGACACTTGGCCTGGTTCACGCGAATCTACAAATACTCACAGGACTGCGAGGTGCAGTGGGAGGTGCAGGGAACCAGGGCTCTGGACCACATACTAAAGCACCCTTCCATTACCAACAGGACCAGGCTGGACTGCACCGGCGGCTGCCCCCAGGAGTCCCCACACTCATCCTGAGGGATTGACTCTGGCCCAGGGACAAGTGACAACCTTCTGGGGTTCCTGACTTGGGACCTTGGCCTCAACTCTGTGCTGACCCAACCACACACCCGCCATGACCAAAGGCGCAGGGGGGGCCATGGACAAATTTGCTAAAATTGCTCTCTGTGAGGCTCCAGAACCCTCAACTAGCTCACACTTGGAACAAACACAACCATCTATGATCCCTCCCTCGGACCTCACTAACATGAGGGAGGCCATGGCCAAGGGCTTTGTAGCAATCCATGAGAAGCCAGACAATATAACGGCCAACGTGGCATCCATGAGAACACAGCTCGCTAGGGAATCTGGGCACATCACAGAGGCAGAGACAAGGATTGGGGAGACTGAAGAGACCGTACAAGGCCTCCACAACACAGTGGCAACTCTGGTGAAGGAGATGAAAAGTCTAAATGTGACGACCTTGAATCACTGCCCAGGATAAATAATATTTGAATGGTTGGGTTCCCCGAGATTGCACTGTCTTGGGGCATGGAACAAGTGGTGGGAAACCTACTCAAGGATCTACTTGGAGCCACGGAGCACTCCCCCTTTTTTGCAGTGGAGCGGGACCAACGGGTGCTCGCCCCAAAACCCAAACCTGGCGATTTTCCATGACCCATCATTGCAAAGATCCTAAATTACCGCGACAGAGATCATCTCCTGCGCCTATCCAACACGAGCTGCGCCAGTTCATTGGAGTCAAGAAACTGCTCTAAGATCGCAATATTAAATACGCAATGCTCTTTACTGCCAGCTTGCGAATTCAATTCCAAGGCAAAATGTACTTTTTTACGATCCCGGATGAAGCAGTTAAATTTAGAGGCTCAGATACCGATCCCGGACCACCCGGAAAATGGTGAAGACAACCCACCACCGATTTGAAGGATCTACTACTATCGCATCATCAGCTATCCTGGATCGTAAAATGAGCACATAGCACCAAATGTATAACCTACTGCTGCCACATGTACATTTTTATATGGGATCCTGCAACCAAGTTGTGGGGCAGGACACAGCGGCAGCAGTCAGCCCTGTAGCAGCTTGTAAGTTAATGTTCAGTTGTCACGCACAGCGGTCGCTGGCAGCTGTGGAGACGCTGGCGCTGGAGCGGCCATTGAATGTAGCCGTCACACCGCCGCGCGTTCCTCAGCAGCGGTCCAGCTTTCCGCCTTCCGACCAGAGGCATCCTTTTTTACGAGCGCCAACCCGGAAGCCCGCGCGTTGCAACCTATTCGCGTTAGGCTTCTGGGTTGGTACGCTTCAGTTCTTTCTTCCGCGGCCGCCGCCGCTCGCTCTCATTCCTCTTCTTCCTCTTCCTCCTGTTGTTTGCGTTCCGCCTTGCTCTTCGGTATCTCCCATTCCTCTCTGGCTTTCCCTCTCTCTTCCCAGTTTCTCCTGTTTCGCTACCTCTCTGCTCGTACATTAACCTTCCCTTCTCTGCACCGTTGTGCACCCTTGAGCGCTCTCCCAGCTCTTTCTGAGGAATCACCATTTTCTGCTGGAGTCTTCTATTTTCATGTAGTCCTGCCTGGTATCCTGTCTGGTATCCTGTCGCCATATCCAACAAGGAAGGGTTTTTTTGTGCCTTTCGGCTTTTCCCCTTCACCGGTCTGCCCCGGTACGGGTGCCCCCTTGGCCCCGAGTTAGAGGGGTAGGGTGGCTTCCTCTCGAGGCAGACCTCATCTGCACTCCAGAGAAGAGGCATTGAGGATAAGGAGATTTGGACTCCAATCAGACGAGGAGACCACAGGTGAGCAGGAGGGCATAAGGGGCACTTGGGGGAGTGGTGTGAAGTCGACTGAACCAAGGATTGAGCGTGACAGTTTGCAATGCCAAAAAGGAAGTATGGCCACCCCCGAACAAATACAAGAATTAGTGGCCGCAGTCCAGGCCATGAACGTAGAATTGCAGAACGTGAAGGCAGATAACGCAGTCCTGAGGCAGATGGTCTCTACTCAGGAAGCTAGGGATTCCGACTTACCTCCCATGGCTTACCTCCCATGGCCTTATCCTCAGGCAAATTTGACGGCAACCCGAAGCACCTTAAGGAATTCCTGGAAGCCTGCTCCATTTATTTCGCCTTTAGACCTCAGTTGTTCTCTAATGACCACGCCAAGGTGGGGTATATGATATCCAACATGATCGGAAATGCTTTAGCTTTGGCCACCCCTCTAGTGACCAACAATAATCCTATCATCAGAGATCATGAGGGCTTTTTGACCTTACTGCAGAAGAACTTTTGGATGTGCAACAGGGTTCCAGTGACCTGCTGACATATATCTCCACCTTTAAACGTTTAGCCTCAGAGGCAGGTTGGCCAGAACGGGCCCAGTATACAATTTTCCATTGAGGTTTGAAAGAGGAGATAAAGGATGAGCTGGCAAGGGTACCCCGTCCTACTACCCTGTCTGACTTATTGTCCATTGTTACTCAGATTGACTATCGCCTCAGTGAACGCAAGGCGGAAAGGAAGAAGCAGAAAGCCCCTGGCTCCCTTCTACCTAGTGCCTACTCAATGCCCTCCCTGGCTCACTCCAGTAACAAGGAGGAACCGATGCAAGTTGGGTCCGCTAGATCCCCCTTGACACCCGAAGAGAGACGACGTCGGAGGGATGCTGGCCTCTGCATGTATTGTGGATCAGGCACCCACTTACTTCGGAACTGTCCAGAAGTCCCGCCTAGACGCTCTGGAAACGAACGACCTCGGAACTAAAGGGGACGAGTAACCGAGGTCAGAACGCAAGTCCCTATGTCACGGTGACGGTAGCTTCTCACCCAACCACCTTGGACTCCCGCCTTATGACTGTTCCCATCCAGTTGGAAACCCAGACAGGAGTCCTTTCCACCATGGCTCTGCTGGATTTTGGCGCCGCAGGAGTATTTATGGATACCATTTGGGCGCACAAACAAGGTCTCCCTCTGCTGAAACGGGAAGAAGTCCAGAAGGTGGAAGGAGTTGATGGTTCTCCACTTTCGTCGGGGCCTATCACCCATTCCACCGTGTCCTTGAAGGTCCGCATTCTCCAGCATTCGGAACAGCTACGATTTGACTTAATTCGAGCAGCCCATTTCCCAGTAATCCTCGGTATTCCCTGGCTGAGGAGGCATAATCCGCTCATCGATTGGGCACAGAACACCATGGCCTTTACCTCCTCATATTGTAAACAAAATTGTTTACTTCATGCTTCAGAAGATTTGGTACAAGTCCTTACTCCCCAACAAGAAGGAGTAAACGAAATTTGTAAGGTTCCCCCGGAATTGGCCAAGTTCAAGGAAGTTTATAAAGACGATCCTGTCTTGGATCTCCCTCCGCATAGGCCGGAAGACTGTGCCATCGAGCTGGTGCCAGATGCCCTGGTTCCTTTAGTCACATGTTTTCCTTGTCTCTACTGGAGAAGAGGGCGCTTCGCAATTATTTGGACTCCCATCTGACCAATGGCCTAATTCATCCCTCCAAATCACCGGCTGGAGCCTCTCTTTTCTTCATACCTAAGAGGGATTCCTCTGAGTTAAGGCCATGCATTGACTATCGGGGTCTGAACAAGGTCACGGTTTCGTGACCGCTATCCAATGCCTTTGATAGCAGACATACTGAAAGCAGCCAGGGTTCAACCATCTTCTCTAAATTAGACCTCCGGAGTGCCTACCACCTTCTATGTATAAGAGATGGGGACGATTGGAAGACTGCCTTTTGGACACCGTTTGGCCTTTTTGAGTATCGAGTGATGCCATTTGGCTTGGTTAACGCTCCTGCCATATTCCAGCGTTTTATGGATCGTCTGTTTTCTGACCTATTATACCTCAGTGTCATAGTTTACCTAGATGACATCTTGGTTTTTTCGAAGTCCTCCTCCGAACATACATTGCATCTTCAGACAGTTCTACATCGTCTACAGTCACAACATCTATTAGTTAAACCTGAGAAGTGCCTTTTCAATATGTCTTCCGTTCCATATTTGGGTTACATCTTATCCCCGGAAGGCATCACCATGGACCCGAGGAAAGTATCTGCCATCCTGGACTGGCCCATACCCGCCTCTTTGAAAGACGTTCAACGGTTCCTGGGTCTAGCCAACTTCTACAGGAAGTTCATCAGACATTTTTCGCAGATAGTACTGCCCATTACCTCACTACTTAAGAAAGATGCCAAACCATTTCACTGGTCGGAACCAGCCAATCAAGCCTTTATTGATTTAAAAAGGGAGATTCTGTTCCACTCCTATTCTATCACAACCAGCCCTTTATAGTTGAGGCCGATGCCTCAGCTAGCGCCTTAGGTGCAGTACTTCTTCAACTCAAGGATGGCAAGGAACATCCTGTAGCATATCTTTCCAAGACTCTTTCCACAAGTCAACAGAACTACTCTGTTATCGAAAAAGAACTTTTGGCTCTCAAGGTGGCTTGTGAAGAGTGGAGACACCTGCTACAAGGCGGAGCGCATCCCTTTACTTTACGTACTGACCATAAGAATTTGAAGATTCTCAGAAATATGGAATGTGTCAACTCAAGACAGGCTCGCTGGGTGCATTTCTTCAGCCAGTATGACTTTACTATAACCTACATTCCAGGCACCCAAAACAGCTTGGCGGACGCCCTATCTAGGCGTCAGTCTTCAGAGTACCACTCTCCTTCCTTTAGCCACCCTATGTTTCCCCGAAACAGAATCGTGAGGATAGTCTCTTCGTTTCTTCAAGAGGTTAAGACAGCAACCCAACCCAATTTGGCAACCACCGTACCTGGTGACTTACGTCCTAAACTCAGTTGGTCTGAAGGTCTTTTACTGGTGGGGCAGCGATTGTACATCCCCTCTAAATCCTTACAACTGAAGGTTCTGGAATGGGGTCACAACCATGTAACCGCCGGACATAGGGGAGTCCGAGGTACATTAGAGTTAATCTAATCTCTCGTTCTTTTTTTTGGCCTTCACTCTCTCACGACATAAAGCAACACTGTAAGACGTGCGTGGTTTGCGCCCAGAATAAGAACTCCACCCACAAACCCTACGGGTTGCTGATGCAACCGGACTTGCCAAGCCGGCCATGGTCCCAAATTTCCACTGACTTTATAGTAGACCTGCCCCGATCCCAGGGGTCGACCTGTCTCACGGTTACGATTGATACATTCACCAAGCTGGCCCATTTCTCCGCGCTGTGGTGAGTGCCGTCCGCCACTGAGATGGCCGAAGTTTTTCTTAGGGACATTTTTAGGCTCCACGGTCTGCCTGATAAGATCATTTCTGACCGGGGTAGTCAGTATACATCTCGATTTTGGGGCGCCCTATGTCAGCGGTTAGGTATAGAGAGGGCTTTGTCATCAGGCTTCCATCCTCAGACCAATGGTCAGACAGAGCGCCTCAATGCCTCTCTCGAGCAATACCTCTGGTGCTATGTCAATAAGAATCAGGACAATTGGGTGAGCCTTCTGCCCACCGCCAAATTTGCGTATAACAACGCTGTGCACTCAGCAACGGGACTCAGCCCTTTCTTTTGTTCTTACGGTTTCCACCCTCGCAGTATTCTCCCGGTTTTTTCCTCACCCACTAATATACCCACCATTGAATCCACCCTAGATCAAATAACCACAGCCCACACTACAGCTCAACGAAGTTTAGCTTCTGCCAGACGCAGGTATAAGGATCTGTCTGATCGAGCTTGTTTACCCTGTCCCGATTGGAAGGAGGGCGATCGGGTCTGGTTATCTACTAGATTCTTGCCTAGATGGGTACACTCGACCAAACTAACCCCCCGGTTTATAGGACCCTTCAAGATAATCAAGAGGATTAACCCAGTGGCTTACAAATTACAACTCCCCAAGTCCATGTCTCGGGTACACCCGGTCTTTCACCCCTCCCTTCTCTGCCCAGTTGATCCAGGCACCCCAGTTAGGAAGACTGCAGGGTTATTGGGCAATCCCAAGTCTATGCCTGAAGAATATGAGGTATCTGCCATCTTAGATTCCAGATATCGCAGGGGCAGGTTGGAATATCTTGTGTCTTGGAAGAACTATCCCAGTTCAGAGGATTCCTGGGAGCCCAGGTCTTATGTACATGCACCTAAGCTTGTCAAGCGTTTTCACCGGACACATCCGGGAAAACCCAGAGGGTTCGGATCTGGAGGGGGGCATACTGTCACGCACGGCGGTCGCTGGCAGCTGTGGAGACGCTGGCGCTGGAGCAGCCATTGAATGTAGCCGTCACGCCGCCGCGCGATCCTCAGCAGCGGTCCAGCTTTCCGCCTTCCGACCAGAGGCATCCTTTTTTACGAGCGCCAACCCGGAAGCCCGCGCATTGCAACCTATTCGCGTTAGGCTTCCGGGTTGGTACGCTTCAGTTATTTCTTCTGCGGCCGCCGCCGCTCTCATTCCTCTTCTTCCTCTTCCTCCTGTTGTTTGCGTCCCGCCTTGCTCTTCGGTATCTCCCGTTCCTCTCTGGCTTTCCCTCTCTCTCCCCAGTTTCTCCTGTTTCGCTACCTCTCTGCTCGTACATTAACCTTCCCTTCTCTGCACCGTTGTGCACCCTTGAGCACTCTCCCAGCTCTTTCTGAGGAATCACCATTTTCTGCTGGAGTCTTCTATTTTCACGTAGTCCTGCCTGGTATCCTGCCTGGTATCCTGTCGCCATATCCAACAAGGAAGGTTTTTTTTGTGCCTTTCGGCTTTTCCCCTTCACCGGTCTGCCCCGGTACGGGGGCCCCCTTGGCCCCGGGTTAGAGGGGCAGGGTGGCTTCCTCTCGAGGCAGACCTCATCTGCACTCCAGAGAAGAGGCATTGAGGATAAGGAGATTTGGACTCCAATCAGACGAGGAGACCACAGGTGAGCAGGAGGGCATAAGGGGCACTTGGGGGAGTGGTGTGAAGTCGGCTGAACCAAGGATTGAGCGTGACATCGGTCAAGAGTTGGAAAGATGGCCATGTTGGGGTAGCCCGCGGGTAAGGATGGAGAGAAGTAAATGGACTCACACTGCTGAGTTTGGGGGGCAGTGAGGGAGATTGGGAGGGGGTTGGGATCTTTGTTCGCACCGGATCCATCCAAAAGATTACGCACTAGTTGAGCTACAGCAATGGGTAGGAGGAAAAAGGGGGAATATTATTTGGCAGCAGAGTATAAGGTGGGAAATGTGCAAAATTGTAAAGACGGAACTAACTATCAGAGCTCGGTAGGGCATCCACTAATAAATGGCATTTCTACTGTAATGGAATTGAAAGTGTTGAGTTGGAATGTTAGGGGGATGGGGAATTTTACTAATCACGCATAAGTATGGCTTATGTGACTAGACATGGGGTAAAGATTGTTCTCCTAAAAGAAACACACGCCAAGGAGAAGGTATTCATCAGTATTGCATCAACATGGGGGGGCAAATAGGATTTTCACGTCATATTCTACCCGATCTAGAGGGGTCAGATTGTTAATTTATACATCTGTAAAATTT
Organism: Ambystoma mexicanum; assembly: GCF_040938575.1. Classification (NCBI taxonomy): domain Eukaryota; kingdom Metazoa; phylum Chordata; class Amphibia; order Caudata; family Ambystomatidae; genus Ambystoma; species Ambystoma mexicanum. The sequence goes on from NC_090934.1 coordinate 24,439,286, forward strand.
GCCTTAAAGAAGAAATACTTAGACCCGAGTGGGCGTTATGTTATCCTGCAGTGCCTCAAGGATGGAATCGAGCTGGACTGGTCAACACCTATTGTCCCAACTTTGACTCCCCTGAATTCTTTGATCAAATAGTATCAATTCTTGCTGGCTATATTGGGATTCCGATCCTGTGGGGCGTGGGGTGATATAGATCTAATTCTATATCAAACTATGGACAGGACCGGGGTAGCCCCCGGTAGCCCCTGACACCAATCACGGGCAGCTCCCCAACTCCGAACGCATATGGAATATCTGGAACTACGGGACACATTGCAAGTACTAAACCCACAAGAGTGACAATACACGTGCTATTCACCAGTGCATGACAGCTCATCATGTATAGACTTATCCCTGACCACTGGCTCGTTAATGAGTAGAGTGGGGAACATGGCAATACTATCCCGCACCCTTTCCGACCACTCCCCAGTGGTCCTGACCCTAAGCACAGGAAGGGTCCCTGAGTCGGGTAGCACCTAGCGGTTTAAACGGGAAGCACTCAATGAGGTAGTGTTTAAGGCAGAAATCTTTTCAACCACTGCTGTTGTGCGGTGGGACGCCTTCAAGGTTAACATTCGTGGAATGTCAATCTCTAGAGAAGCGGGTGTCCTGAACTCTCTAGCGCTCCAAAACTAAACTTAAATCCTTGGAATGAGACTATTCTGACCACTCAAACCCACGGGTCCTAGCACAGATATGCTCTGAATTGGAACAATTCGAGGCACATGCCCTTAGGGAGGTGCGCTACTTCTCGTGCCCGCAGGCAGCTAGGAAATACAGGGATTGGGTAAGACCGGGCAGAACCCTAGCCAGGCTAACCAAATCTGAGAGCAGGCTCACCCAAGTGGACTGTATCACAGATCCACTGAGAAACCCCCAATGGTCAGACCAGGAAATCCTAAAATCCTATGACTTTTATAGCCCCCTATACGCCTCCGAGCAACACCACGAAACACAAGTCATACATTCCCTCCTCAATGAGATCCCCTATCGTACCTAAGTGCCCAAGCCAGTGAAGATCAGGAAGCCCCCCTGTCATTGGAGGTGATACTAGAGGTGATAGCCAACCTGCCAAAGGGAAAGGCCCCAGGCCCCAGATGGCCTCACTCCCGAAATCTACCAAGAGCACGTCGCCTTACTCGCTCCGCGCCTTCTAGAGCTGTGGGGGGAGTCACTTCATGAGGCCATTCTCCCTACGTCCTTGCAAGAAGCTACCATTACCATCCTCCTTAAACCCGACAAGCCATGTAATGAATTTGGGGCTTACAGACCCCTGTCCCTGTTGAATGTGGACACCAAATATTTCGCCAAAGCTCTCGTGAACAGACACCTCCAGGGGGGGCTTAATCCCGGCCAGGTCTACATTACTGAGCATCAGGCGCCTATTTATGACAAGAATAGACCTGCAGTGGAAGCAGTGGCAGTGACAGAAAGCGTTCGACATGGCGTCATGGGAATATCTATGGGCGGTCCTCAGGAAAATGGGAATTGGCCCTGAAATGCTTTGCTACATTAAACCCCTATACACAGGCCCCACAGTCAGTGTCTTAGTCAACTCTTATAAATCGTCACCTTTTGGTCTAAGTAGAGGCACACGACAGGGATGCCCACTCTCTACGATCCTCTTCGCTCTGGCCATTCAACCAATGGCCGACATGATTTGCACCCGTCACAGTCACCGGAGAATCCGCCTCAAGGGCCAACCTGAGATAGTGTCACTCTACACGCATGACGTCCGGGTATATGTAAGAGACCCCCAGGAAAATCTTGATCCTATTCTTAGAGATGTGATTCACTTGGGAAGCTTCTCCGGATAGAATCTCAGGAGCTACAGCCAAAAGACTAGCTAGCCCCCAGTCCCAACAGTTCCGACATCAGCTTAGCCCCGGGTCTTTTCCAGACCTAGCAACTCCCCTGCCTTGAACTATACTGGCTGGCAGCAGAGACCCAATATGCCTCGTGCTGGTACGGGGTAAGCCAACAACCAGCACATGTCAAACTTGAGCACCTAGCAGCCGGCGAATCAGACCTTAGAACTTTAATCATGAATCGCACATATAAAGATGACTGCCCATACAATCCCATCTCTGCCACTCTACGGGCCTGGCGCTACATACTAGCAGGAAAAACTGAGCTACGCCCATACTACAAATGGCTGCCGATATGGCGATTCCCTGCTCTGGGCCCCACCTGGGACACTGCCCTGGCGACACATTGTGAGGGACTAGGCTAGAAAGCACTAGCTGATCTGTTCCCAAACAGGGAATGTAATACACCACAATCATGGCGGGAAGGACACACCGAGTCGAGCCTAGAATTGCCACAATACTACAGGATGCGAGTGGCGGCACAGCCATTGGGCCCTGTTTCTCATCAGAAACCACAGAGACAATTCTGATGGCACCCATAGAGTAATGTCAACATTATGCAAAATGCTCTTGGGCAGACTACCTGACTCCGCCCTCTTACTCAAGAATGAACGTAAGCTTCCAATACCAAAGTAATGTATGTACATTGGAGGCCCCAGGACCGAAATCTGCTGAAAAAATAACTGGTCTGTCTTATTGATTGCTTTGGAAATAACAAGTAACCCGCTGTACTCTGATGTGATTGCCAATAACTAAAGGTTTTTTTTTTTTAAAAAGGCAATAATTTTCATTAAATATTAAAATCCTCACAGAAATGTAGGCCAGCATGCTCAGTCTCTATCAACATTTCTCTCAGCCTCTTTCCACTCCAAAGCTGCTCTCTTTTACCATAAACACTGGCTCCTACCGGTACCCCCTTACCACATAACACGCATAGCACTTGCCTTACTTACACATATCTCCTTCTGCATGTTTTCAAGAGCTTCATTCTGCTGACATAGCAAAGGCAGCTTAAGGATCTGCACATCTCTTTTGAATACACAAATCTGATCAACCCTCCAGCTATTTCCTGGACAAGTACCCCCCTTCACTTGGGTGTACCCCAGAAACGGCGGTAAGTGCGTGACATCCCCCTCACCCAGTTCAGGATTCTCTACAACCCTGGCTACAAAATGAAGGGCTACAAACCGGGTCAACTCTTAAGCTTGATTAAGACAATTTCATGCAACAGGTCTTCATCAAAAGTCACTAGGGTGACGGCACTGCCAGTCACGCGGCTCCTGGCTAGGAGTGCCCCTGCCCATACACACGCGCAGACAGTTTTGTTGTTCCACCCCATGGTGTAACACGGACCCTAATGCATACGACTCCCATGGGATGGAAACGCCACTTTCTTACCCAACAGCTAGTGGTTTGGTTCCAATCCTTGGGGCTAGCAGAAGCCCGGACTGCTGGTGGTTTCATGCACTAGAGCTGCCCTCGCCACAAGCCATTGGCTAGTGATAATCGACTCTTGGCGAGTAAGAAATGGTGTGCTGTTGTTGTGTATAGAATTGAGGTGGCAAGTGACTTTTTAGGGCAGGCTAGCAGCATGAATGTTTTGCCCCTGAACCCCATAACGCCAGAGAACGAGCTCTCACCTGACACCGATTACCTCCAGGTTCAGACTCTTGGCCACCTCCAGCAGGTGCCTGCAGGACTCGAGAGGAGCACCGAACTTCTCACTCGATGGGAATGTCGACGTAGAGTTATCTGCGTGTATCCGAAGCACCATCCTGGGGGAAGAAGCAATGCCTTAGTAAACATAACAAGGACTGCAAGGTCCCGGCAGCCGCTCTATATTGCTCTGAAGATTAAGAGATCCTGGCCCAGGGCTGGTCCATGAAATTAGGTCATCACAGCGACCACTTCAGAGGGTCACAGAGAGGTGGTGCCACCAACCACAGGCTATCACCAGATATGGAGAGCAAGCCTTACAGGAAGTAGTGGCCAGGAACACTCAGAACAGTGTCCTGTCGATAAGACCCCCTGAAAAGCAATGCAGGTGAAATCTTCCACAGCAATATAATGTTTGCAGCAATGATCCTGCAGGAGCCCGCCTATAGGGGCCCTCCTATAGGCGTCCACCTACAGGAACCCACCTGTAGGAGCCCACCTACAGAAGCCCACCTGTAGGAGCCCACCTACAAGAGCCCACCTAGAGAAGCCCACCTGTAGGAGCCCACCTACAGGAACCCACCTATAGGAGCCCACCTACAGAAGCCCACCTATAGGAGCCCACCTACAGAAGCCCACCTACAGAAGCCCACCTATAGGAACCCACCTATAGGGGCCCACCTATAGGGGCCACCTATAGGCGTCCACCTACAGGAGCCCACCTATAGGAGTCCACCTACAGAAGCCCACCTATAGGAACCCACCTACAGAAGCCCACCCATAGGAGCCCACCTATAGGGGCCATCCTATAGGCGTCCACCTACAGGAACCCACCTACAGGAGCCCACCTACAGAAGCCCACCTATAGGAGCCCACCCACGGAAGCCCACCTACAGAAGCCCACCTATAGGAACCCACCTATAGGAGCCCACCTATAGGAGCCCACCTGCAGAAGCCCACCTATAAGAGCACACCTACAGAAACCCACCTACAGAAGCCCACCTATAGGAGCCCACCCACAGAAGCCCACCGACAGAAGCCCACCTATAGGAACCCACCTACAGAAGCCCACCTGTAGGAGCCCACCTACAGGAGCCCACCTATAGGAGCCCACCTATAGGAGACCACCTGCAGAAGCCCACCTATAGGGGCCCACCTATAGGAGCCCACCTATAGGGGCCCACCTACAGGCGTCTGCCTACAGGAACCCACCTATAGGAGCCCATCTACAGAAGCCCACCTATGGGAGCCCACCCACAGAAGCCCACCTATAGGAACCCACCTATAGGAACCCACCCATAGGAGCCCGCCTATAGGAGCCCGCCTACAGGAGCCCACCTATAGGAGCCCACCTATAGGAGCCCACCTATAGGGGCCCACCGATAGGCGTCCACCTACAGGAACCCACCCATAGGAGCCCACCTACAGAAGCCCACCTATAGGAGCCCACCCCTGCAGAAGCCCATCTATAGGAACCCACCTATAGGAACCCACCTATAGGAGCCCACCTATAGGAGCCCACCTGCAGAAGCCCACCTGCAGAAGCCCACCTATAAGAGCCCACCTACAGAAACCCACCTACAGAAGCCCACCTATAGGGGCCCACCTATATGCGTCCACTTACAGGAACCCACCTATAGGAGCCCACCTACAGAAGCCCACCTACAGAAGCCCACCTATAGGAACCCACCTACAGAAGCCCACCTGTAGGAGCCCGCCTATAGGGGCCATCCTATAGGCGTCCACCTACAGGAACCCACCTATAGGAGCCCACCCACAGAAGCCCACCTACAGAAGCCCACCTATAGGAACCCACCTACAGAAGCCCACCTGTAGGAGCCCGCCTATAGGGGCCATCCTATAGGTGTCCACCTACAGGAACCCACCTATAGGAGCCCACCCACAGAAGCCCACCTATAGGAACCCACCTACACAAGCCCACCCATAGGAGCCCACCTATAGGGGCCATCCTATAGGCATCCACCTACAGGAACCCACCTATAGGAGCCCACCTACAGAAGCCCACCTATAGGAGCCCACCCACGGAAGCCCACCTACAGAAGCCCACCTATAGGAACCCACCTATAGGAGCCCACCTATAGGAGCCCACCTGCAGAAGCCCACCTGCAGAAGCCCACCTATAAGAGCACACCTACAGAAACCCACCTACAGAAGCCCACCTATAGGAGCCCACCCACAGAAGCCCACCGACAGAAGCCCACCTATAGGAACCCACCTACAGAAGCCCACCTGTAGGAGCCCACCTACAGGAGCCCACCTATAGGAGCCCACCTATAGGAGCCCACCTGCAGAAGCCCACCTATAGGGGCCCGCCTATAGGAGCCCACCTATAGGGGCCCACCTACAGGTGTCTGCCTACAGGAACCCACCTATAGGAGCCCATCTACAGAAGCCCACCTATGGGAGCCCACCCATAGGAGCCCGCCTATAGGAGCCCGCCTACAGGAGCCCACCTATAGGAGCCCACCCATAGGAGCCCACCTATAGGAGCCCACCTATAGGGGCCCACTGATAGGCGTCCACCTACAGGAACCCACCCATAGGAGCCCACCTACAGAAGCCCACCTATAGGAGCCCACCCGCAGAAGCCCATCTATAGGAACCCACCTATAGGAACCCACCTATAGGAGCCCACCTATAGGAGCCCACCTGCAGAAGCCCACCTGCAGAAGCCCACCTATAAGAGCCCACCTACAGAAACCCACCTACAGAAGCCCACCTATAGGGGCCCACCTATATGCGTCCACTTACAGGAACCCACCTATAGGAGCCCACCTACAGAAGCCCACCTACAGAAGCCCACCTATAGGAACCCACCTACAGAAGCCCACCTGTAGGAGCCCGCCTATAGGGGCCATCCTATAGGCGTCCACCTACAGGAACCCACCTATAGGAGCCCACCCACAGAAGCCCACCTATAGGAACCCACCTACAGAAGCCCACCCATAGGAGCCCATCTATAGGGGCCATCCTATAGGCATCCACCTACAGGAACCCACCTATAGGAGCCCACCTGCAGAAGCCCACCTGCAGAAGCCCACCTATAAGAGCACACCTACAGAAACCCACCTACAGAAGCCCACCTATAGGAGCCCACCCACAGAAGCCCACCGACAGAAGCCCACCTATAGGAGCCCACCCGCAGAAGCCCATCTATAGGAACCCACCTATAGGAACCCACCTATAGGAGCCCACCTATAGGAGCCCACCTGCAGAAGCCCACCTGCAGAAGCCCACCTATAAGAGCCCACCTACAGAAACCCACCTACAGAAGCCCACCTATAGGGGCCCACCTACATGCGTCCACTTACAGGAACCCACCTATAGGAGCCCACCTACAGAAGCCCACCTACAGAAGCCCACCTATAGGAACCCACCTACAGAAGCCCACCTGTAGGAGCCCACCTATAGGGGCCATCCTATAGGCGTCCACCTACAGGAACCCACCTATAGGAGCCCACCCACAGAAGCCCACCTATAGGAACCCACCTACAGAAGCCCACCCATAGGAGCCCATCTATAGGGGCCATCCTATAGGCATCCACCTACAGGAACCCACCTATAGGAGCCCACCTGCAGAAGCCCACCGACAGAAGCCCACCTATAGGAGCCCACCCACAGAAGCCCACCGACAGAAGCCCACCTATAGGAACCCACCTACAGAAGCCCACCTGTAGGAGCCCACCTACAGGAGCCCACCTATAGGAGCCCACCTATAGGAGCCCACCTGCAGAAGCCCACCTATAGGGGCCCGCCTATAGGAGCCCACCTATAGGGGCCCACCTACAGGCGTCTGCCTACAGGAACCCACCTATAGGAGCCCATCTACAGAAGCCCACCTATGGGAGCCCACCCACAGAAGCCCACCCATAGGAACCCACCTATAGGAACCCACCCATAGGAGCCCGCCTATAGGAGCCCACCTACAGGAGCCCACCTATAGGAGCCCACCTATAGGAGCCCACCTACAGAAGCCCACCTATAGGAGCCCACCCACGGAAGCCCACCCACAGAAGCCCACCTATAGGAACCCACCTATAGGAACCCACCCATAGGAGCCCGCCTATAGGAGCCCGCCTACAGGAGCCCACCTATAGGAGCCCACCCATAGGAGCCCACCTATAGGAGCCCACCTATAGGGGCCCACTGATAGGCGTCCACCTACAGGAACCCACCCATAGGAGCCCACCTACAGAAGCCCACCTATAGGAGCCCACCCGCAGAAGCCCATCTATAGGAACCCACCTATAGGAACCCACCTATAGGAGCCCACCTATAGGAGCCCACCTGCAGAAGCCCACCTGCAGAAGCCCACCTATAAGAGCCCACTTACAGAAACCCACCTACAGAAGCCCACCTATAGGGGCCCACCTATATGCGTCCACTTACAGGAACCCACCTATAGGAGCCCACCTACAGAAGCCCACCTACAGAAGCCCACCTATAGGAACCCACCTACAGAAGCCCACCTGTAGGAGCCCGCCTATAGGGGCCATCCTATAGGCGTCCACCTACAGGAACCCACCTATAGGAGCCCACCCACAGAAGCCCACCTATAGGAACCCACCTATAGAAGCCCACCCATAGGAGCCCATCTATAGGGGCCATCCTATAGGCATCCACCTACAGGAACCCACCTATAGGAGCCCACCTGCAGAAGCCCACCTGCAGAAGCCCACCTATAAGAGCACACCTACAGAAACCCACCTACAGAAGCCCACCTATAGGAGCCCACCCACAGAAGCCCACCGACAGAAGCCCACCTATAGGAGCCCACCCACAGAAGCCCACCGACAGAAGCCCACCTATAGGAACCCACCTACAGAAGCCCACCTGTAGGAGCCCACCTACAGGAGCCCACCTATAGGAGCCCACCTATAGGAGCCCACCTGCAGAAGCCCACCTATAGGGGCCCGCCTATAGGAGCCCACCTATAGGGGCCCACCTACAGGCGTCTGCCTACAGGAACCCACCTATAGGAGCCCATCTACAGAAGCCCACCTATGGGAGCCCACCCACAGAAGCCCACCCATAGGAACCCACCTATAGGAACCCACCCATAGGAGCCCGCCTATAGGAGCCCGCCTACAGGAGCCCACCTATAGGAGCCCACCTATAGGAGCCCACCTATAGGGGCCCACCGATAGGCGTCCACCTACAGGAACCCACCCATAGGAGCCCACCTACAGAAGCCCACCTATAGGAGCCCACCCGCAAAAGCCCACCTATAGGAACCCACCTATAGGAACCCACCTATAGGAGCCCACCTATAGGAGCCCACCTGCAGAAGCCCACCTGCAGAAGCCCACCTATAAGAGCCCACCTACAGAAACCCACCTACAGAAGCCCACCTATAGGGGCCCACCTATATGCGTCCACTTACAGGAACCCACCTATAGGAGCCCACCTACAGAAGCCCACCTACAGAAGCCCACCTATAGGAACCCACCTACAGAAGCCCACCTGTAGGAGCCCGCCTATAGGGGCCATCCTATAGGCGTCCACCTACAGGAACCCACCTATAGGAGCCCACCCACAGAAGCCCACCTACAGAAGCCCACCTATAGGAACCCACCTATGGGAGCCCACCTGTAGGAGCCCACCTGCAGAAGCCCACCTGCAGAAGCCCATCTATAAGAGCCCACCTACAGAAACCCACCTACAGAAGCCTACCTACAAGAGCCCACCTAGAGAAGCCCACCTGTAGGAGCCCACCTACAGGAACCCACCTATAGGAGCCCACCTACAGAAGCCCACCTATAGGAGCCCACCTACAGAAGCCCACCTACAGAAGCCCACCTATAGGAACCCACCTATAGGGGCCCACCTATAGGGGCCACCTATGGGCGTCCACCTGCAGGAGCCCACCTATAGGAGTCCACCTACAGAAGCCCACCTATAGGAACCCACCTACAGAAGCCCACCCATGGGAGCCCACCTATATGGGCCATCCTATAGGCGTCCACCCACAGGAACCCACCTATAGGAGCCCACCTACAGAAGCCCACCTATAGGAGCCCACCCACGGAAGCCCACCTACAGAAGCCCACCTATAGGAACCCACCTATAGGAGCCCACCTATAGGAGCCCACCTGCAGAAGCCCACCTGCAGAAGCCCACCTATAAGAGCACACCTACAGAAACCCACCTACAGAAGCCCACCTATAGGAGCCCACCCACAGAAGCCCACCGACAGAAGCCCACCTATAGGAACCCACCTACAGAAGCCCACCTGTAGGAGCCCACCTACAGGAGCCCACCTATAGGAGCCCACCTATAGGAGCCCACCTGCAGAAGCCCACCTATAGGGGCCCGCATATAGGAGCCCACCTATAGGGGCCCACCTATGGGCGTCTGCCTACAGGAACCCACCTATAGGAGCCCATCTACAGAAGCCCACCTATAGGATCCCACACACAGAAGCCCACCTATAGGAACCCACCTATAGGAACCCACCCATAGGAGCCCACCCATAGGAGCCCGCCTACAGGAGCCCACCTATAGGAGCCCACCTATAGGGGCCCACCGATAGGCGTCCACCTACAGGAACCCACCTATAGGAGCCCACCTACAGAAGCCCACCCGCAGAAGCCCACCTATAGGAACCCACCTATAGGAGCCCACCTATAGGAGCCCACCTATAGGAGCCCACCTGCAGAAGCCCACCTGCAGAAGCCCACCTATAAGAGCCCACCTACAGAAACCCACCTACAGAATCCCACCTATAGGGGCCCACCTATATGCGTCCACTTACAGGAACCCACCTATAGGAGCCCACCTACAGAAGCTCACCTACAGAAGCCCACCTATAGGAACCCACCTACAGAAGCCCACCTGTAGGAGCCCGCCTATAGGGGCCATCCTATAGGCGCCCACCCATAGGAACCCACCTATAGGAACCCCCTATAGGAGCCCACCTATAAGGAGCCTGCCTACAGGAGCCCACCTATAGGAGCCCACCTATAGGAGCCCACCTATAGGGGCCCACCGGTAGGCGTCCACTTACAGGAACCCACCTACAGGAGCCCACCTACAGGAGCCCACCTATAGGAGCCCACCTGCAGAAGCCCACCTATAGGGGCCCACCTATAGGAGCCCACCTATAGGGGCCCACCTACAGGTGTCCACCTACAGGAACCCACCTATAGGAGCCCATCTACAGAAGCCCACCTATAGGAGCCCACCCACAGAAGCCCACCTATAGGAACCCACCTATAGGAACCCACCTATAGGAGCCCACCTATAAGGAGCCTGCCTACAGGAGCCCACCTATAGGAGCCCACCTATAGGAGCCCACCTATGGGGGCCCACCGGTAGGCGTCCACCTACAGGAACCCACCTATAGGAGCCCACCTACAGAAGCCTGCCTATAGGAGCCCACCTGCAGAAGCCCACCTATGGGAGCCCACCTATAGGAATCCACCTACAGGAGCCCACCTATAGGAGCCCACCTGCAGAAGCCCACCTACAGGAGCCCACCTACAGGAGCACACCTATAGGAACCCACCTACAGGAGACACCTACAGGAGCCCACCTGCAGAAGCCCACCTACAGGAGCCCACCTACAGGAGCCCATCTATAGGAACCCACCTACAGGAGCCACCTACAGGAGCCCACCTGCAGAAGCCCACCTACAGGAGCCCACCTATAGGTGCCTACCTATAGGAGCCCACCACTCTATTCAGCACTTCCTGATTGCTTGGCGGTTTATTTGTTTTTTAATCTGTTTATCAACTTGCGGTAAACCACACGCTCTGCCACCCCTTGACAATGGCTGGTGGCAACCACTGTAACCAGCAGCATCACAAAGACTTCCATGCACTTAAGGGCAGTGGCACCAAGGCAGTGGGCATCCCTCTAGCCGCTGGCTTCATGCAGACCTCATCTCCCCACCCTGCGCACAGACTTTACAGTGAAGTCATACCTGGCATTTGGGTGGTTCGTTGACACGTTGACCAACTCTGCTTTGCTATCAAAGGTCATCACGGTCACCTCGGTCCTGGCGGCATGCTGCATGTGGGAGGGCTGCTTGCAGGGGTTTGCATAGATGATCCGCTCGGGCGGCACCCCAAAGCCCTCGACCAGCTCCAGCTCTGTCTGGGGAGGCAAAGGCAGCAGGTTTAGAGGCCAATTCTGGAGGGCAGAGTAATGCTGGTAGTGTGAAGTGGGGCTGACAGTTACTTCCAGAGCCAGGGGTGCACTCAGACGCCCCCCTCAAAATAAAGGAGCAGTGACAAGACAGCCTCATCTTAGTATCACAAACACCAATTAAAAGTGACTTTTCTGGTGCATGCTGTCCCTGGAGGAAGGAGAAAAATAGCGAGTGACGCTTCATAAAACCAAAGGACTCAGAACACTGACAACTGAGAGAAATAGCACAGAATTCCAAGATGGCGGAACACAAGCTCTTTAGGTTCGGCAAGTATTTGCTAGGAGTGTAAAGGTAAGTGCCACATACCATTAATAAAGCAGGGCCTAAAATAATAATATAATCCCCATTTAAAGGTAATAACGGAGGAATACATTAGGCATCAGTAATGAATATTAACATTTGCAGATATCCGAGAAACCACGCAAAACTTGTAATGACGCAAGCCGGGATACTATTGACAATATCATAACAGAATGAAACAGTCTTGTGATAAACATTAGGTATGTCATATTAATTGACGGGATAAAATACAGAAACATTAAGACAAGACAAATAAAGCAGACACCAATCTTTGAATGAGTGACAAGGTTTAGACACTTTTACAGAAGTGAAACACACAATGAATGTCACTAAGAGAGGAAATGAATAATTCACATTTATTACTATATTTTTGGGATTTCATCGACAGATTTAGCAAGGAGCATTTATAATCTACAAACCCAACAGGGCCCAACACATACTTTCTAAATCTATAACCCCATGTACATGGTTCCATTAAGCAAGCTTGGAGCTACTTCCGGTTCTTTTCAGGAATCGTTTGAAAAGAAATACCAACCCTTACATTAAATTAAATAAACCAGGAGTCTGGATTGGATTATCTGAGTCTTCCAACGAGTAAAAGAAAAATATATTCTTTGTAAAGCACCCATATCTCATTGCAAAACAAGGAAATAGACTTTCAACCAAAAATCTTATGTACAATGTGGGGTAAACGACAGCACAAGTCTGAGGGGTCTTTGGCCAGTCTGGAGAGTCTTCTCTGCAGGAGGAAAGCATGATCTGGGCACGTTTAGCTGCAATATAAGAATTTATATTACGAATGATTATGAAATATTTCCTAAAGATGAACTGCCTTATGTATTGCATGAGGAATAGATTGGAGACATTTGGATGAAACGGTCCATTGAATTTCATCATACAAAGAGAAATCGGGCTCTTCAGGACCAAACGTGGCAACTGCAGTAGACAAGGGAATGGGTCATTTAGTTTAAAAGAATATGCTGGCGGAGTACCGGCTATGCGGTCACTTCCGTGAAGAGCTCCGGCGGGCTCCGAGCCATAAAAGCAAATAAATGGGCTGAAGCCCATGGCAGCGAGCGAGGGGCAACGCTGACCAACGACAGAGAGGGTACTGAAGATACTACACCCGGGCCCACCCGAATGGGAGGCCCGGGGACGTAAGCTGGGAGGTGGGGGATTTGTGTGATGTCCGGTGGGGCAGCGCCTGTTTGGCGCTGCCCCACTTAGCATGCACATGGTGGGGTCGGGCTGCTGGGTCCCGTAACAAAGGGAACCCAGACAGCGCGTCTCCACGACAGGAGGGTGAGGTGAGAGGGGCAGGTGACAACCGGTAGTCACTGCCCCTTGTCACCTTGCCCTCCAGACTTCAAAGGCCCCCCTTCCCATCCTGCGGATGCTGAGCGGGGGCCTTTTGAAGTTCAAAGAAAGGGCCACCTTGCCCCAGGCCAAATTTTGCCTTTATCTGGCTGGGGCAAGGTGGCCCTTCTCATGCTTCCTCCCCGTCAGCCACGAACAGTTGGATGATTTCTTTTTCACCGGCCCAGCAGGGTCCCTCCTATGCAGCTCATCCCTAAAAACATTCAGCGAAACCATGCAGGAGTTAGGGGTTCTGCTGGCACCCGAAAAAACTGTAGGACCCACCACCACCCTGTCATTTCTAGGAATAGAGATTGACTCTTCCATGGGGGAGTGCCGCCTGCCCAGGGACAAAATAGAGGACCTTCTTCAGACAATAAGGCAGATGACAGGCAGGGACAAGGCTATGCTGCGTGAAATACAGTCCCTTGCTGGGAAGCTGAACTTTGCCACCAGAATCATGCCCCAAGGCCGGGTTTTTCACAGGAGCTAGGAATTAAAAATGAGGGGGGTTACAAAGCCACACCACCACATCAGATTGGGCAAGGAGATAACACTAGACCTGGTCATGTGGGAAGCATTTCTTAACAACTTCAATGACCAAGTGATATGGCGCAAACCCATGAATGGGGCAGACAAAAGGTCCCTGTTCACGGATGCGGCTGGCAGCAGAGGCTTTGGGGTATGTTTTGGTAACAAGTGGTGCGCCGGCCACTGGCCGCCCTGCTGGCAGCAGAGGGGCTGGACCAGAAACATCACATTGCTAGAGATATTCCCCATATGGCTGGCACTCTACCTATGGGGGGACCTGTTGGCCAACACAGAGCTGGTCACATGGTCAGACAACATGGCGGTTGTACACATTTTAAACAAGGGTGCTGCCTCCTGCCCCCTGGTGCTAAAAGTGTTGAGAGAAATGACGAAAGTCACCCTGGAAAATAACATTGTAATAATTGGGCGGCACATTGCAGGCAAAGATAATAAGGCCGCTGACGCTCTGTCCCGTTTTCAGTTCTCCACTTTCAAGGCACTAAACCCACAGGCAGAAGCCAGGAGGACAGCGGTTCCGGAAGAGGTTTGGGCCATCATGGACACACCCAAGGCAGCCCCCGCCAGCCAGCCGGTCACAGCTCTTCCATGAGATGCCCGCGCCCAGCTCTACCCTCACCCCCGGGCCCAGACAAAAGGGGTTGCCTTTCCCGGCACCACACTCCTACAGGTGAGCCTAAAGGTGTCTTAGGGGAACTGGCCAAAAAGGCGCTGGCACAGAAAACTGCCAAAATGTACAATAAGTGCTTGACTGATTTTGGAAGGATCACAAAAGTCACCAACATCAGGGATATACAGGAGTGCCATGTCAATGACTTTATGGAGTGGGCTTTCAAACAAAGCAAAAAGAAGGCATGGGCTTCATCCCATCTGGCAGCAGTTTCATATTACACTAGATTAGCGGGGGCACCCGACCCCACCCACGGCGCACTAACCAGATATGCTCTCAAGGGTTGGTCCAAAATGGAAGGGGCCAATACAGACACCAGGCGCCCCCTCAATTTTGCTAAATTAAAAATTCTGCTAGACACCCTCCCTGCAGTATGCAACAATGCCTACGAGACCTCACTATTTAGAGCCGCCTTCACACTCAACTACTCTGGGGCGTTCAGGATCAGCGAGATAGCCTCCAAAAACACAGGATCAGAGGAAGGGCTGGATATAGGCGACATCCACCTGGGGAAGGATTCCATGGCTGTGAAACTGTGCAGGTCCAAAACTGACCAGTTAGGAAAAGGGAGGATCATCAACCTGTACTGCATTGAGGAAACAGAATATTGCCCCATTTGCACCACCAAGGCATTCATGAGCAAGCGCCCCAGTCGGGGGGGGGGGGGGCAATTATTCACACACAAAAATGGGTCTGCCCTCAGTAGATTCCAGGTGAGGTCTGTCCTCAAAAAGACTATAATAGCTATAGGATGGAATCCTACTGAGTTTGGATCCCACTCCTTCAGGATAGGAGCAGCCACTTCAGCCTGGATGGGGGGGATGCAAGAGAAAGCCATAAAAGGGATTGGGGGTTGGAGATCGGGGGCTTACAAAAGATACATCAGGAAAGACTTGATCTAATAGTATCCTCCATCTCCCCCCCCACCCCCACCCCCCCTCCCTATTTTCCCTATAACACAGGCTACCCCCCATCCCAGACGGCTTGGATCGTGGGTCACTCTTTCATTACCAGGGCCAGCAGATGGCTGGAGGAAACCCAGGACGGCATGCATTTCCAAGACACCATCACCTACTAGTGGGGCAAGCCGGGCATGCGCTGGGGAGACCTACACGACAAACTGGCTGGCCTACTGGGGGCCTGCTCACCTCCTCCCGATTTTCTCATCATCCACCTCGGGGGCAATGACTTGCCTCAGCTGGGCAGGAAGCTTCTCCTGGCCGAAATCTGCACCTCCCTCAGATCCCTGGCACACATGCTAAGACTTCGAACAGAAGTGATGATGTCAGAAATCATCCCTCGCCAACATTGGCATGGTGCAGAGTGCAACAAAGCCATGGAGATTTCTAGGCGCAAACTGAACAAAGCGGTGGCCAATTTCTGCCTTTTCTCAGGCCTCAAATTTATTAAGCATGGGATCTCGGTACACAACCAGGCCATGTTCTGCAGTGACGGGGTTCACCTGTCCATTGAAGGTATGGACATCTTCACCAGGAATATTTTCTGGACCCTTGCAGCCAGAGGCTGTACTTAATCTATAATCCCTTATTTTGGGGGGACCTGGGAGACGCCGGTCAGCATCCCCTCAGGGTGGCGGCGGGGAGCAGCCTCGAGCGGCCCCTAATTGGGATTAGGGCCCCCTGCTCACCTGTTCCCTCTGTCCCCAAAATATTTTATTGTTATTCCTTATGTGATGTTATGGCTGGTTTTTCTTTCGCACCATGGCTGGTACTAAAATAAAGCTTGTGGCCAAAGTTTTTTCCACCTCACATCCTGGTCGTCAGTCTCTTCATTCGTGCAACTGTCATTTCTGTATTGCCTGTCCTGTCACACTTGTCATCCATCCATGTCACTCGCATGCCACTCCCCAGCACAAAAACACTTCCAGGCTTATACACCCGGGCCCACCCGAATGGGAGGCCCGGGGACGTAAGCTGGGAGGTGGGGGATTTGTGTGATGTCCGGTGGGGCAGCGCCTGTTTGGCGCTGCCCCACTTAGCATGCACATGGTGGGGTCGGGCTGCTGGGTCCCGTAACAATGGGAACCCAGACAGCGCGTCTCCACGACAGGAGGGTGAGGTGAGAGGGGCAGGTGACAACCGGTAGTCACTGCCCCTTGTCACCTTGCCCTCCAGACTTCAAAGGCCCCCCTTCCCATCCTGCGGATGCTGAGCGGGGGCCTTTTGAAGTTCAAAGAAAGGGCCGCCTTGCCCCAGGCCAAATTTTGCCTTTATCTGGCTGGGGCAAGGTGGCCCTTCTCATGCTTCCTCCCCGTCAGCCACGAACAGCAGCAGGACGGCTGCAGGCCTAAAAAACCATCCCTCCCACCCTGCAAAAACTGTAGGGAAAGGCTATATCGAGGACCAGATAGAAGATAGAACACAATCATATCATTAGGGGAGGCTAAAACGCCTCACTTTATAAAATAAACATAAAAATTCAACTCCAAGAAGGGCCTCCTTCTAAAATACCGGGGGGTCTTGTATCTATTAGTTAATATTCTAGGAAAAGACAGTTATAGAAGACCCAGGCGCTCAGAATCCACCAGAGAACATCAATACAGGTGGGAGCTCTAAGGGTTTTACAAAACTGAAAAGGAGAGAGGAACTTGAGCAGAAACTTGTACTAATAAGCCTCAAGTATCCACCTCCATGCATACAGAAGGGGGGGGTCTCACCACAAGTGGATCAGGAGCAGGGTAAGTTTCTAGTAAGGCTCCGGAACCCACCCCCTCGCATTTTCTATGCAGGATAAGCGCACTGGGGTACGCAAGTGGATCGTGGGCAGGGGAAATTCCCAGCTATGCCCTTAGAACACACCCCAGTGGCGGAATAGTACAACACAAGCACTGAAGGGGTTTCACACAAGTGGATCGAGAGCAGGGGAAAATTCTAGTAAGGCTCTCTTTTTGAACCCTTTCCAGCTGTAAAAACAGGCAGCCTTAAGCGCCGAGGGGTTCTCATAACGCAAGTGGATCGGGAGCAGGGGAAAAAACCTAGTAAGGCTCTTTGAACCCACCCCGGCTGTAAAAACAAGCAGCTTTAAGCGCTGAGGGGGTTTCACAAGGCAAGTGGATCGGGAGCGGGGTAAAAACCCAGTAAGACTCTTTGAACCCACCCCGGCTGTAAAAACAAGCAGCCTAATGCGCGGAAGGGGTCTCGTGGCACAAGGGGATCAGGAGCAGGGAAGACCCTAGTAAGGCTCCTAGAACCCACCCCCGATGAAACAACTAGCCCGCAAACGGAGCGTGGGGGCTTCAAAAACTCAAGTGGATCATGTGTGTAATAAGTGCCAAATTCATCTCCGAAGAGTGGACCAAGAGGCTAAAACGCCTCCATCCATGGAAAAGTACAAAACACATGACCAAAAAATAAAAATGGCTCTAAGAACACATCCCGCGGAGGATCAAGTGAAAGGCTTCACAACGCAGGGTTTTTGTTCTATCAAGAAATACGGATCAAGAGCCATAACTTCAGCGGAAATCACCCTGTGAGCAAGCGAGGGCGCAAGTGCTAAACCCGGTCAGGTTGGACATCAATAAAGGCACACAAGCGCACACCTCCCCACCTCACATGGAAAGGACAAGAGAAAGCAGGATGAACCTGCTCCAAAGAAAAACAATGACGAACATGTCACAGCTCACACGCTGTGGCCAAACAATTGTCACAAGCTTTCATATGAATGGCGGCGTGGAGCAGCCTCGAGCGGCCCCTAATTGGGATTAGGGCCCCCTGCTCACCTGTTCCCTCTGTCCCCAAAATATTTTATTGTTATTCCTTATGTGATGTTATGGCTGGTTTTTATTTCGCACCATGGCTGGTACTAAAATAAAGCTTGTGGCCAAAGTTTTTTCCACCTCACATCCTGGTCGTCAGTCTCTTCATTCGTGCAACTGTCATTTCTGTATTGCCTGTCCTGTCACACTTGTCATCCATCCATGTCACTCGCATGCCACTCCCCAGCACAAAAACACATCCAGGCTTACCTGACAGTTGCAGGGAAAATCGCAACCCGCAACCACAGGAATCGGAGACCGTAGCCGAGGTAGGCCCACCAATGGCCGGCTTACAAAGATTGTGGCCCCCTAAGGAGGCGCGCAATGAGTCCCGCGCCATCAATGCTGACAGCAGGCAAAGGTGCAGTAGCTACCCCGTAGCGGAGGGAGCGGCGAACAGTTTGCTCCATCCACACTGCGGGACACCAGCAGGGAGCCGGCGCCCACAGATGCAGCACAAAGGGCATCGAAACACTGAATCGGAGTGCCGATCCGGTGAGGTCCCCCCGATGTGAGGAGAGAGCCCTGGACTGCTGTGAGCAGGACTGGAGCATATCGTCAGAAAGCGCCTGCAGCAAAGACCTGCAGCGGCTCCAGACCAGCTGCCTCGGTGTGGGAGGCGTATGGCCGCGGTCAGAGAGCCCTCGCAGCGGCAGGAGCAGTGAGCGGAGGAGAATCCCTCACAAACGACGCGAATGGTCATAATAGAGGCAGCAGACCGCGAGGAGCAGAAGGCCCTCAGAGGAACAACAGCGGTATGAAGTAGCAAATAGCGATCTGCGTCTGGGAATAATCTGAGGAGGGGGAAAAACAGGGCCATTCACCCCTGCCAGCTTCACCCACACAGAGACCAACAACCCATCAGAGGGCAAAGGGAGCAAAGAGAACCCCCCACACCCATCAAGAATTTAACTACTCTGGTGCAGCGCTGACACCCGGCAGGAAGACGACTGGGAGAGCAGCTAGCAGCAACTAAACCCACGCCAGACCATCCCCACAGCCTGAGAGACCCTCAAACACAATGGGCAATAAACCCAAATCCCAGAAGATAGCTGGCATCGCCATCATGCTACAGCAGGACAGGACTAAAAAATCAGACCCTGGACGAGCCACAAACCACTCCCTAGAGCGACCGACAGGGCACCGGGCCACCAAAGAGGACATACCATCCCTTCTGGCGGACATAAAAGCTGAATTCAGGAACTGTGTGACCAAGATATCATCTAAAGTGGAAAACCGTGACGACTGCATGCGGGAGGTGGAACAAAGAGTTAGAGAGCCCTAAACCATGCAGCCCAACTGGCGGAGCTCCAGAGGAAAGTGCAAACCCTAGAAGAGAGTGGCAAAGACATTCAACGTAAGCAAGAAGATATGGAAAACAGGGCCCAGAGGAACAACATTTGCATCCGAGGGATCCCAACAACAATCACAGACCAGGCCCTACAAACATACATAGGGGACCTCTTCCAGGCGCTTCTCCCAGACTACGACAAGCCCCTACTGATGCTGGACTGAACCACAGGCTGCGCAACCACAGGAGACCCCCAGCAAACACCCCCCCAGATGTAATCACCCGGGTCCACTTTTTCTCCACTAAACAAAACATCATGGCCGCTAGCCGCACGCAGGGAGACATAACCTACCAGGGATCTCGGATCCAGATATATCAGGATCTGGCAGGGGCAACAGGAAAAAAGCGAAAGGCGCTGACACCTCTAACAATTTTCCTCCAAGACCAAAAGATAAAATATAGCTGGCTTTTCCTAGCAATGTTTAGCTACACCTTTGAAGGTCAACTACGCACAATTAACTCTCTAGGAGAAGCTGAAGGCATATTGATGGGAGGCCCATCTACACCGGACGAAGATCTGACAAACCCATCACCCTCGGGAGGCCTTAAAAAAGACCTGAAAGCCCAACGAAACTCCTGGGCTAGAGTGTCGCGCCAGGGGAAAACAAAATTCTCACCCTTCAAATCGTTAAAGTCCTCCCTAGAACTCTCCCACAAAGCCTTGCAACCTACGGACCCCTATAACACTAACCGTAGCTTCCCAAAACTAAATCAAATCGCTCGGAGCCCGCACGGCTCACCCCGGCTCTAGGAGTGTACACTCTCTTTGACTCAAGGCACGAGCGGCCCAACAGGAAATTAGAGATAATTCGTAGTTGTGTTGTTAGAAATGTTGCACGTTTGCAAAAAGTTAAAACCTCGGTTGCATCTGACACCTACAGAGTAAAACAACGATGGGGTCCTCCAAGCCCCAAGGACCCCTACACCAGTAGAAGAGCCAGACCCATCGGGAGATACCCCGCCTCACCAAAAACTCTGCTTCATAACCCTTAACAACAGAGGCCTGAACACCCCCAGCAAACGGAAGTCCGTTCTGCGACGACTTGAAGATTTGTCAGGCTCGGGGGTCTTCCTGCAGGAGACCCACCTGGTCCCAAACGACTTCCACCGGCTAAGGAGCAGAACCTTCCCGGTCCAAAAAAGGGGTCACAGTGATCTTAGTGGCCAAAGGAGTCGCATTTACAGAACTGGAAGTACTCAAAAGCCCCGAAGGGTGCTACATCGTGGTGAAGGGCAAACTGTTTGGGCAGCTTTGTATCCTATTCTCAATATACGCCCCCAACAAGAAGCAAGTGATCAAACTTAGGAAAAAGATCTCCATCCATTCTTCGAAGACCATATTATGATGGGAGGAGACTTCAACGTCCCGAACCCACTGACAGATAAATCCCATCAGCCAGCACCAAAAGATTTCAAAATAGCACTGGCCTTGCTTCACCTCCTTAAAGCCTGCAAAGTGGTAGATGCTTGGAGAGTCCTAAACCCAGACACTAAAGACTTCTCCTTCTCACAAGTGCACTGCAACTCCTCCGGCATCGACCTATTGCTTGCTAGCCCCTAGCTGCTTTCCTTCACATACGAGACAGTAATAGGGGTGAGGGTGATATCCGACCATGCCCCGGTATTTCGGACATCCCAGGTGTACGACCCGGACCCTCCGCCGAGGACTCAATGGTCCCTGTACGATACATTACTAAATGATCTGTCACTGCGGGACACATTGACCACAGCTATCCGCAATTACTTTGTAGAAAATCGCACCGAAGATACGTCTGCGGCCATGAGATGGGAAGCAATGAAGGCGGTCATAAAGGGGGAGCTAATAGCCCACACAACAGCTTACCGCAAGCAACGCTCAAAACTACGAGAAGCCCTGGAAAAATGCATAGCATTAGCGGAGGCAAAACACTGCAAAGGCTGGTCACCCAAGGCAGCCCGTGCCCTACATCTCGCCCGCATCAAAACTCAAAGCGTACTATGCGGAAGACACAGCTCAAATCCTCAGCAGAACCAAGCAATGCTACTATGCCAATGGCAACAAAGCCGAAAAATTCCTAGTCTGGAAACTGGCGAAAGCCCACTCCCTGAACTACATCGCAGGCCTAAAGGACGCTGGAGGGGCAACCCAACATCCAGAGGAGACCAAGCTACGAATAGCAGTGGCACACCTACAAAGCACCATGACAGCCTCCCACAGATCCGCAGATCAGCAAAAGCAGTACGTCGCTGAAGCCACCCTGTCCCACCTTTCAGAAGCAAACAGGCAAGCCTTGGACCTGCTGATCTCAACCAAGGAAGTAGACATGGTAATAAAGACCTTGAAACCCAGAGCCCCCGGCCCAGATGGCTTCTCGCCCAAATTCTACAAACTTTTCAAAGGCCCCCTGTTAAGGCCACTAACGGATCTCTTCAACTCCTTCTGAGAAACAAGTACGATAACCACATTGATGCAAGAATCTACCACAAAACCTCTGTTGAAACCAGGGAAGGATCCGAGAATCTGCACCTCTTATAGACCCATATCGCTTCTGAACATAGATGCGAACATATATTCCAAAGTGCTGGCAAACCGGCTGGCAAAGACTCTCCTGGACCTAATAGACACAGACCAAATGGGGTTCATCCTGGGAAGAGGTGCTGGGGACAACATCCGCCGAGCAGTCAACCTAGTCGAGGTGACGGCAACAACGTATTGTGAGATGGCGCTACTGTCTTTGGATGCCACTAAGGCCTTCGACAAAATAGACTGGGCCTTCATGGAACTAGCCATGGAGGCATTTCACTTCGGCCCTCTCTTCTGCAAAATGCTTATAGCTAATTACAAATCCCAGAGAACATCCTTGAAGGTGAACCAGAGGCGCTCAACCCGAGTTCCCCTATCATGTGAAACAAGGCAAGGATGTCCCCTCTCCCCTCTGATCTGAACCCTTCGCCCAAAGAATTTGCAATAACCCGGCAATCAGAGGAGTGGACATAAAGGGCAAACAATATAAGGTATCCCTATATGCAGATGACGTGATGCTCTCCTTTACAGACAGTGTCTCTTCTCTCCTGGAATCCTTGGCCGAACTGGATCGATTCGAACAGGTGGCAGGCTTCTCCATCAATTACTCCAAATCAGGGGCATTAGCTTAGAGATACCCGAGAGTACACTTAACAAGTTACATCATATATGCCCCCTAACATGGGACATAAAGCAATCAAATACTTGGGAGTACAAATCCCAGCAATCCCTGGAGACCTCTGTGCAAAGAGCTTCACTCCCCTATTTAACGATCTAGAAGCAGACCTGAACAGATGGGCAGGCCAGGAGATCTCTATACTGGAAAGAATCACGGCCTGCAAGATGAACCTTCTACCTAGATTCTTATACGTATGTTTGACCCTGCCAATGGAAATTCCTGTCAAGCCACTCCAACGGCTCCTAAAAGCTACTCTTGCGGTTCATCTGGAAGAAAGGAAAAGCCTGAATCCCAAAGGCAGTGATGACAGGGGCGGCCAAATGGGCAGAAAGGGGGTGCCAAACCTGCGTCATTATTATGTGGTGGCACAGCTCAGGAACATGGTCAATGCCCCCCACACCCCGAAATGGGCAATCATAGAGCAAGCCAAGTTCCCTCCACCTCTAAGCTCCCACCAATGGACCCAGAGGTGATCCTACTGGGAGCACCATTAGCAGATAGCTAGCCAAAGAATGGTTGAACGGCGAGACTGATAACCCAGCTCAGCCTGGCGGCAAAAATCACTATAGCCGGGAAGTGGAAGTCGCAGGAGGGCCCGCTCATGATACTTTTAACTGGTGGTTAAAAGTCTGGGGCATTCTGGTGGCAGAAAAAGTCACAGCCGCGAGAGAGGGAGCTCTACATCGCTTTACAGACTGCTGGTCCCCCGTGCTGGTATACGACTGTGAATTCACGTTTAAACCAAAACTGGCAGAGCGGACCTTGCGTTTCTGGAAGAGGGGCGACCTGAGCCGCAGTTCGGCTGTGGGATTGCTGGAAAGATGGGGGCGGGGGCGTGGCGGAGATTACATCGAAACTAAGCTATGTCTTTTCATAAGCCTCGGTAACCATACTGTTGCAACCGACTTTAAATAAAGTTGTTAAAAAAAAAGAATATGCTGACTGCACTACATTCCTTGTCAAACCAAGAGTGCCAAAAATAGAGTATTCTTAAAACAAATCTTTCAATTGTAGCAGATAAACACACCTTCTGGTGGGTGCCAGAAAGCCCTCTGTGTATTGGGAACAGCCGACTGAAGCCTCTCAGGCAGTTTCCATTACATGTCAAGAAGGACATGCCTTAGTTAAAAGCCATGATGTGATAACATGGATATCCTGGGGATTAAAGGGAGCACCGGAAGCCTGCTCAGGCCTACAATAATGTGTAGTCATAATAATATTGGAACTATCAATGTTTAAACATGGGTATAATTATTAAGGAGCAAACGCTTTATGGTAAGTAGGAAATTCTCTTTATTTATTTATTTGCATTTGGTTAGAAATAAACCTTTGCAAAAAGTCAAATCATAAAAATACATTGCAATAAATACATGCATTAATCAAAATCGAATACAATTCACAATTTAACATTTGACAGATTTAGGGAATTTAAAACAGTTAAAACATGTAAAACCTACATTTCTTCAAACTAAATAATTTATTCTACTTTTCATTTCGACTCATAGTATATAAAAAAGGATAAAAGGAAGCAGTCAAATGCCAATTCACCGCTATTTAAAATCTTGGTCCAAAACCTTTCTGCATTAATTAAATCTACAGCCTGCACAAAGCGCTGATAAGCGTTAAAACGAAATCGGACCAAAGCAGAACATTCCAGCAAGAGATGGCGACTCGTTTCAATGTATTGGGGGCAGTGTTGCATGGCACCCCTGTGAGGGGCCATGGTACGTTCCATGGAGGGATGTGGTCACATGGTTACCCATGTGACCAACCTAATAAAAGGTCCGAGCCGCTTCCGGCTCGGGAGTCACGAGTGAACCTGACTCCGCGTGGTGTGTTGTGTTGGTGCCTGGGGGGGGTGCCTCGCCACGTGTGCTGGGCCCAAGGTCGGGGCCCAGCTGGAGGACGGTGCCCCTGCCGGGCAACGCCGTCCGGACGGTGCCCCTGCCGGGCAACGCCGTCCCTGTGAGTCCCCCAACCATGTGAGGCGGGTTGGGGAGGCGACCCCGGCCTGGGTGCCCCCAGAGCCGGGGCCGCGGTAAGCCGGTGGCCAGCCGGCTGTGTGAGGCGCTCCGGTGATCTGGAGCGGGGTGGGCGGAACCCCCACCCCTGAGTATGCGGCGTGATCGCCGCACCGAAGCGTGTCGTGTCGGGTGCAACCCGACACGAATATGGGGCTGCCCGGTGGACCGGGACAGCCCCCAACAATGGCGACGAAGGTGCTCCGCCCGCAGGCTGGAGCTTGTGGGCTGGGAGCCCACGTGTGCAATGGCGGCGTCGGCCGCTTTGCGGGAGGCCCAGCGCCCGCGTACACCATGGGTGCGGCCCACCTGCAGGTTGAGTGATGTGAAGCGGGGGGCTGCCGACCAGCTGAGGCGGCCCCATTACCAGCGGCGTCGGCAGGGGCCGCCGGAAAGCTGAGGCAGCCCCGGAGAAGATTGAGGCCCCGTTCCCACCTGGGCCGCGGCAGAAGGCAGGGATCCCGCGTGCCCCCAGGAGGTTTTGGTGCGGGCCCATTTCCAACGGGGCCCGCACCGGAGAAATGGCGTGGCGGGCCCAACACCAGCTGGGCCCGCGGAAAAGGAAGATGGCGTGCTGCCTTCCCGTCCCCTGAGGGAGATGAGGAAGGAGGCCCGCGGCATCGGCCGCGGTGGGGAGGCGCTGCCCCTCCCCCACCCGCGACGGCGAGCAGTGCCAAAATAGAGATGCGGGCCCATCTCCAACGGGGCCCGCAGAGGGAAACGAGGGGCCGCGGAACAGCTGAGGCGGCCCCGACAGAGGAGCGGCATCGGCCGTGGCACGGAGTCGGGGCCGTCCAACAGCTGACGCGGCCCCCAACGGAAGGCGGGCCCATGATCAGCTGGGCCCGCGGGGGAAAGAAAAAAAAAATGTGTTGCAGGCCCTAATCCAACAGGGCCTGCAAAAGGAACAAAGGAGGCGGGCCCAGCACCAGCTGGGCTCGCAAGCACAATAGAGTGCTCGCCCCGAGGAGCGGGCGGAGAGCTGCCTGCCCCCCCCACCCGCAGGCCGCGGCAGACATCGCCGCCGAAAAAAAATTAAGGCAGCGGGCCCAACACCAGCTGGGCTCGCAAAGAAGCTGCCCGCCCCGTGTGGGGTGATCCTGCGGCGTCGCAGCACCGTGAGGGGAGCTGTCTGCCCCCCAACTGGAGGGAAGCATGCGGCAGTGCCCTTCAAGAGCATGGGCCTGCCATGCAAAGAAAAGGGGAAACGAGGATGCAGGCCCCCAGGCCCCGGCAAGGAGGAACAGGGTTTTCTGCCACCCTGCCACGATCTCCTCTCCGTGCAAGTGGACTTAGCCGATGTGGCCCCTGGGCCTCCCCAGGTGCGGCTTTGCCGGTGTTTTGTGTAATTGTGTAGTAACTGTCCTAAATGAACTCTGGTGAGGGTGCGAGCTGGGTTCCGGTGACTCCATACCGAAGGTGGACCTCATGAGTGACATTCCCCCGGAAGACTGTGAGCCGGCAGACATGGACTTGCTTAAAATGGTCCAGTTAGTGGGCAATGTTGTGTGGTGCCCACCTTCAGGCTCCGAGTGCTTTATGTGGTGCCAGTAGCCCTCACTGGTGCCGTTTAGTGACATGAGAGCCACTCACCCAGGTTAATAAAGGGTGTGTAAAGTAGTCGAGTGGCTCCAGTAGTAGTAGTGGTAGTCGTGGTGGAATTTTGGAGTTTTTGCATTGTGTTATGAAAAAGGAGGAGTGTTGCATGGCACCCCTGTGAGGGGCCATGGTACGTTCCATGGAGGGATGTGGTCACATGGTTACCCATGTGACCAACCTAATAAAAGGTCCGAGCCGCTTCCGGCTCGGGAGTCACGAGTGAACCTGACTCCGCGTGGTGTGTTGTGTTGGTGCCTGGGGGGGTGCCTCGCCACGTGTGCTGGGCCCAAGGTCGGGGCCCAGCTGGAGGACGGTGCCCCTGCCGGGCAACGCCGTCCGGACGGTGCCCCTGCCGGGCAACGCCGTCCCTGTGAGTCCCCCAACCATGTGAGGCGGGTTGGGGAGGCGACCCCGGCCTGGGTGCCCCCAGAGCCGGGGCCGCGGTAAGCCGGTGGCCAGCCGGCTGTGTGAGGCGCTCCGGTGATCTGGAGCGGGGTGGGCGGAACCCCCACCCCTGAGTATGCGGCGTGATCGCCGCACCGAAGCGTGTCGTGTCGGGTGCAACCCGACACGAATATGGGGCTGCCCGGTGGACCGGGACAGCCCCCAACAGGCAGTGTGCATGAGCAGCAGGAAATTCGGGGAAGCGTACCCCTCACCCTTTGCATTTTAGCTTCACTAAGAACAATGTGGGGTCATGCCTTCTTCCTTAGAATTCTTAGAATTGTATAAAGCATGCGTCCGGTCCTGTCTAGCCAGTCCTGCTGTCCATCCTGATTGGGCGGTGAGATATGACTGAATGCAGTGTGCAGGAGCGGCTCAGGGAAGGCATCTCAGATGGCCCTGAGCTGTGACTGACCGAGGGCTCCTGTCCCAAGTGACTCGTGAAGCTCTGACTCAGTATCAGAAGTAAAGACTCGTGTACATTTGCCTTTGCGTGCAGGTTACGTGGAGAGGTCAGCCTAGAAAATAACCCTGGCGGTTCGTCCCTATGCCTTCGTCTATTTCATTTATACATGAGGCCTTTGGCAGAACTGATTCAGCAAAATAGTGTCAGTTTCATGAGCAATGCTGGTGACACTAATATTGGTCACGCTGTCTCGTGCCAGGATGCCGCCATCTTGTAACAGCTATTGAGGGACTGATGAACACACATGTGCTCAGAGTTAAGCCCTGTGAAACTGAGGTACTTTGCTTTACTGCACTTACAAACTCTTGGCAATCTTCCTTCTGGCGTGACCACTTTGCCAGGTCCTGAGTGACACGAACCTCTGGGACTTGACTCTGGAACCCCAAATATCTTCTCAGGGGTGACATCTTTCCTTCCCGAGACATCGGCGCTCACTGCTGTCATTTCCAGATGCAGTTGCAGCTGTTAGTGCCTTTGTGTCTTCTTGGCTTATCTTTGGCAATAGTGTATGACTAGGCGTCCCCAGAAGCAAATGTCCCAAGTGCAAGAGTCCAAAATGATGCATTGGGGATTCTCTTGAAGGTCACAAGATGTGAGCATACATTGCCTTGGCTTCCAGCTAAAAAAAGGGTCATGTTGAGTGAGCGGCATTGCCTTGGCTCCTAGCAAAGAATAGGGTCATATTGAGTGAGCGGCGTTGCCTTGGCTTCCAGCAAAGAAAAGGGTCATGTTGAGTGAGTGGCGTTGCCTTGGCTTCCAGCAAAGAAAAGGGTCATGTTGAGTGAGCGGCGTTGCCTTGGCTGCTAGCAAAGAAAAGGGTCATGTTGAGTGAGCGGCGTTGCCTTGGCTTCTAGCAAAGAAAAGGGTCATGTTGAGTGAGCGGCGTTGCCTTGGCTTCCAGCAAAGAAAAGGGTCATGTTGAGTGAGCGGCGTTGCCTTGGCTTCCAGCAAAGAAAAGGGTCATGTTGAGTGAGCGGCGTTGCCTTGGCTTCCAGCAAAGAAAAGGGTCATGTTGAGTGAGCGGCGTTGCCTTGGCTTCCAGCAAAGAAAAGGGTCATGTTGAGTGAGCGGCGTTGCCTTGGCTTCCAGTTAAGGGTCATGTTGAGTGAGCGGCGTTGCCTTGGCTTCCAGCAAAGAAAAGGGTCATGTTGAGTGAGCGGCGTTGCCTTGGCTTCCAGTTAAGGGTCATGTTGAGTGAGCGGCGTTGCCTTGGCTTCCAGCAAAGAAAAGGGTCATGTTGAGTGAGCGGCATTGCCTTGGCTTCCAGCCAAGAAAAGGGCTAGGTTAGAGGTGCTTTCTTTGATGCATAAGTCCATTTGTATAGGTAGAAATACAACTCTGAGATACAGAACTCACCTCTATCAGCCCCCGAAGCATCTTGGGTGACAGGGAACGTGCTGTTCACCCCCCTCCACGCCCCACAAGATTCAGGCAGTCCAAGCCTGGGGACAGATTCTCCTCTTGCCACAGAAATTGAATGAATTCTCAGGAGTCTTCAGGCAGAAACTTAAGACATTGTTCTGTAGCAAAGCTTTACCACCAGAACCCACATTTCTTTTAATCACTGCAGCACAATGATGCTCAGGCTGATAAGAGCACCTTCTCGAACCCAATTACAAATATAAGTGCACATGCCATGGCCCCAAAGCCATGCTGAAGGAGACATCAAGTGCCCTTCAAGGGGAGCGGCCAAAGTGTGAGGAGTGCCCCTTGGGAGTACTCCCGCAGTGTTTGCCATACCTGGTGAAGGTTCTCCCTGTCTGGCTGTTCAGGGTGCAGGCAGTTTAGCTATATTTATTCCAGCATGGACACTTGTGAGTTGCACAATGGCATTTTGTGTCAAGCTTTGTTGCATTGAGGATATTGTGTTGCATGAGTGCAACCTGTTACAGCAGTGTCCCTTGGGGTCAACTAGTCTGTGCAAGTGGAGAGCGACTCAAGCAGCTGTGTGGCCCACAGAAGGCAGGACAGTGTCCAACTGCTCTCCCTCACTGGCATGTGCAGGCCGATGCAGACATTTCACTGGGCTGCAGAAGTGGCACCTGTTGGCATGTGGCAGCATCGCCGGAGCATTTGCCAGCATGCTAAGCACTGCACTGACGCTTGCACAGTTTGGCAAGAGTATAAAGAGTAGCCCTCACTGGTGTGTGGCCTGCCTGGTCTGTCTTTCCATCCAGCATGTGGGGTGCTTCATGCCGGGGGTGACTGCCACCACACCGCCTCGCCAGCACCCTGCGTACTGCCGGCACAGTGCTCATGGATGTGTGGCAAGTGAAGGTATAAGCAACGTGTGGCGTCCAACTGGGAGTGCCGGGGAATGTAGTTCCGTGCAAAGACCGGTGGTGACAGGATGGCGCCATTGCAATGTCGCAACGTGGCGATAGCGACCGGCACACGTCCTCCTGAAGATGCTTATTTATATATGTATCGGGCATTTATAAGGCGCTTATACAACAAGACTGTGTTTCAAAGCACCACAAGGGAAAGAGAGCAAAGGAAGAAATAATCAATAAATTGACAAAGAATAAATCATAAAACTACAACGGTCCTGCGAGGCCTTGTGACATCCGGAGAATGCAAGTGCCAAGAAAGAGAATAGGGAGGGAGGGAGGCGAGGGGTAAGTGCTGGAGGGTACCCCAGGGGGGAAGTGCCACAGGTGCCAGATGCAGAGGCAACAGGTAAGTGCAAGAGCAGAGACTTCCCAAGTGGAGGGGGAGGTCAACCACCCAC
Organism: Ambystoma mexicanum; assembly: GCF_040938575.1. NCBI lineage: Eukaryota > Metazoa > Chordata > Amphibia > Caudata > Ambystomatidae > Ambystoma > Ambystoma mexicanum. Next base: position 24,469,463 of record NC_090934.1, read on the forward strand.
CAGTAAAGGCAGGCCTGAGGCAACACCCAGGCATGTGTAGGCACATGGCCAGTTCAGGGGACGGGGGTGGATGCTGGGGCAATTGGGAAGATGGCCAGGACCCTATTGGACTCTTAAGGGGCCAGGCCCCCAATCTCAGTGATTACTCCCATTCTGTGTGACATTTAACGGTGCCCCCATGAGCAAGGAAACAAAGGAACAGTGCTGGAGGAACCTGCAACCTCCCAGAAGGCTTTTGGTGGTACATTCTCATGAGTCCCGATGCCCTGAGTGAGAGGCCTGCCCAGGCAGCAGGACAGATACATTATGATGTTTTTTCAACAAAAAGTGGTCCCCACTATTACATATGGTGCATAAGCTCTGTTGCTGTGGAATCCTGCAAAATGGGAGAGGTTTGAGGCTCGCTTTTGGAGGGCCACTTAGAAACTCCCTAATTGTGCACCAATGACCCTAATAAGGTATGAACTAGGCTCTGTATCTTTAGCTATGCAGGTGGCTTGGAAAACATGCGCCTTTTTTGGGAAATGTATTTTGGGTGTTGAATCACGAACAGTACTCAGCACTGTGGCTTGCTATCTGTTGACATCAATGGCCAAATTCCCAACTACGTGGAGGAACAACGTGTTGGACATAATCATTTCTGCTGACTTGTCAATTGATGAATTACTAACCAATCAGGACAAATTCAAGATGAAATTGTACAGATTTGATTGGGTGTGTACTCGAGAGAAATTTACTAAATAGAACGATGTTAATGTGTTAATGTTTGGTCACAAGAAGTTAGGGCTGATGGTGGACTACCTAGTACCCTGTCCTCCTTCGCATATCTGAAATCAGTATTTGAGACTAAGAATGAACTTGGGGAGGCGTGGCCAGCGAGTGCGCGATGAAGACATGAATCTTCGGCGCTCCCCTGGCCGCCTGAAACATCCTGCAAAATCCTGCCATATGGATTGTGTAAAAGCAAAATAAAGATAACTCCGGGCGGCGGAACCTCAGAGCAATACCCAGCGGAGAACAGAGCTAAATTGGCAAAGGGAAACACGAGATATCGGCGTTGGAAGTTTCGCCGGGAACTTCCCAAACAAGATGGCCGCCGCCAAGACCCACTGAAGCGTGACAGGGATTAGCGAATGCAACCCACAAGCCCCGACAGCTGAACACAGCAGCTGCGCCTAGCATCCCAGGGCGATCCGAGGGTGCGCCGCCACTGAATCCTGTCGTCTATCCCCGGTATGGCCGGGGCGGGGAAGACCAGTGTCGGCAAGCCCCCCGGCCTGCGACATCGGCTGGGTCTGCTGCCGGAGCCGCGTGGTGCGGCCAGGGGACGGGGTGCGGATGACTTGACCCTCCCCCAGCGCCGGAGAGTGGATCCCCCCGGAGGGGGAGCCCGATACAGGTGGTGACAGCTCGGAATCCAACCTCCCGCCCCTCCGGACCCTGGAACTAAAGCGAACAGCCACGGTGTGAGCGAGTGGTTTTGGATTCTCTGTGTGCTCCTGGGAGGCGTGTTGGAGCAGTCATTAGTCTCAGTGAGACTTTCATTCGGCACTGCGAGCTAGAGGCTCTTGCCGCATCGGATCGGAGGAGCGCTTCCTGGAGGAGGCGTGGTGTGCATTGCACATGACCTCATCACGTGACTTGGCCTCCCTTCAAAAGCCGGAGGCTGCCGCCCGCCCAGTGTGAGCGAGTGGTTTTGGATTCTCTGTGTGCTCCTGGGAGGCGTGTTGGAGCAGTCATTAGTCTCAGTGAGACTTTCATTTGGCACTGCGAGCTAGAGGCTCTTGCCGCATCGGATCGGAGGAGCGCTTCCTGGAGGAGGCGTGGTGTGCATTGCACGTGACCTCATCACGTGACTTGGCTTCCCTTCAAAAGCCGGAGGCTGCCGCCCGCCCAGTGTGAGCGAGTGGTTTTGGATTCTCTGTGTGCTCCTGGGAGGCATGTTGGAGCAGTCATTAGTCTCAGTGAGACTTTCATTCGGCACTGCGAGCTAGAGGCTCTTGCCGCATCGGATCGGAGGAGCGCTTCCTGAAGGAGGCGTGGTGTGCATTGCACGTGACCTCATCACGTGACTTGGCTTCCCTTCAAAAGCCGGAGGCTACCGCCCTTGCGGCTTTAAGCCCGGCGGGGTCAAGCCCTTCGACTGTTGTGCGGCTGTTGGGGAGCTGGAGGGGCTGAGGGGGCGAAATCACTGTATAGTGGTCAAGTAAGGGCGCAGAGTACGCCGTCACTCTTTCGGGGTTCTTCATAATCGACTATTCTGCACAGTTTCTATTTATTGATGTTCTTTGTATGGGATTTCCCGACCTATTTACTTGCACTCATTTTTAGTACGACAGCGGGCAGTAGTATCTAACTGTTTTAAAATTTTGTATGGTCAAACAAATGATTGGTTAGGACACCTTTTAAAATATTTTTGCAATACTTAATTTTACTCAATCCAGACTTATATTTTTTCATAACTTCTCTAAGAGCGGTGACTCCCTGAGTTTATATAATGGGAGTAAAACTCAGAAGCATGGGAAGTATCCCAGAGGAATCCATAGTACAGGGGGGTAGAGTCCCACCACAGGTGGTAATCTCTCTTCCACATTTGTCGCAAGCGTTTCAACCTGTTAAGTTGGGTTCTGCTCCATTCACTGGAGAAGTGACTCTGGTAGCCCCCCAGGGAAGTCCTACTTCTCCAGGTAAAGAGGTTCCTACGGATTTTGGTCCAGAGCAAATTAATCAAACGGACTCTATTGTAGAGGTGGTGGGAGTTATAAACCGGACTTTGTTAAACATTGAGTCAAAGACGAACTTTTTGGCTGACGAACCAACGGCAGTGGAGCGAGATTTAATTTCAGACACTTCCATATTGGGCCCACTGTTGTCCCATGAACTTTCTAGGAAAGTTCATGGCCCAAGAGACCCTAAATGGAAAGAGCCAGTATCCGCTGTCTTCTCACCTAAGCAATGGGGCTATAAGCAGAAATTGTCACAGTACCAGTTCAGTCACAAGTACGAAAGGGAAATTGGGCGAAGGGATGAGACTTCCCCATTATTACTCCAGGGCAGTGAAAGTGTTAAATCAGGGGATGATGACTTCCTAGTGGAGAAGCCAGAGACTGAGGCTGAAGATCCAGAGTCTATTGAAACTAAAGAAGTCTCCTTACATGATCAGCTACCGCCGGTAGATGAGCTATCATTCCCGGTTCTCTCTAGAATTATGGACTCTATGGATAGAGGCTACGATACATTGAATTATGAAATTCGTGAGTTAAGACAATCAATGAAGGAAGTACTGAGTAAAGTGCACTTTTTGGAAGGCTACATAATGGCAGTCTCAGTTTTAAATACTGTAAACCCAAATAAGATGGACATTGAGGGGGTTGGGGTGGTACAAGGAAATAGTGTTGAACTTAAAAATTTGGGAATGCAGGGGGAGAAGGCTGAGTTAAAGGGAGACTGTGTTTTAGTAGCTCATGAGGTATCAGAAATAGCCCTCCCTTCGGTATCAATGTTGGGGAAGGAACAGGTACAGGAAATCAAGCCGCTGAGTAGTAGCCCAAAGGTGAGCAAACTTAGTAATACAAACAAGCAGTCTCTTCAGCTAAAAAAACCTAAAAACTGTAAACCCCCACCATCACAACAGAATAAAGGGTCACGGAAATTCCTACGTAACCTAAGGTTGGCTGTGGATAAACACATGCAAATTGATAGAGACATATTAGACCAGAGAAAGAAGGATTTCTTTTTAAACAGGAAAAGGGGTCTAAACAAGGAATCAGTAAGGGTTATAGAAGCTGATAAGGTTTCATCTGTGTTGGATACTGTGCAGGAGGGTGATAGTCCTTCCTTCGATCTAAGCAAAATATCCGTCTATCCAGTAGACATGGGAGAGGTAGAGCCCGAATGGACTAAGGGACTAGAGGTTATAAAAAACATTGAACCTGGAATTGGGAAGGGAGTTGGAAAGAGTTGTCCGCTGGTAGAAGGACTATCGACCCCACCATTTATAACAGTAGGAAGGGGTCCGGTGAAACCTTTGGTAGAAGCTGTAGAAACAGGAAATTTACCGGCTCCTAAGTTGTATGCAATTTTCTCGAAACCCGGGGTGGTGAAGACTGACTCGGGGAAGCTGCCACAGTTAAGGGTTCCTCAATTAGTGCCTTTTCCGACCTCGAGATTAGTGGAGGAAGTGGGCCTGGGGACCCCAAAATGTAAGTTCCTGGATCAATCGAAGGGGGTGGGAGAGAGTATGGGGCAAGCAAGATCGCCTAAAAAGTGGAATCCAAGGCAAGAGCCAAACTTGGAAAAAAAGACGCCTGTTAACGGTGAGTTAACCATCTTCATGAGTCGTCTGTTCGAAAGCTCTAATAGATACCCTCTAAACAGACATTATATCTTGGCTTTAATGCAGGAAATCCAAAAGTTGAAATTGATATCCTCAGGGGACATTAAGACGGTAGAATTCGTCTATGACGACTGCCTAGATATTGTAAGACTTCATCTAAGGTCACACTTAACAAAGAAAATAATATTGGGGGAGAGAGAACGGTTCCTAGCCCTTGGTTTTGAAGTTACAGATACAGGGCCCTCAATTTGATCAAGTTTGGTACCCATCCACCAAGTAAAGAAAGGCAAGATACAAGACGAAAGAGAAAGATATAACAAGAAGATTTATAGTTCCAGAGGTTATACGCAAGTTCCATTTGGTAGAGGGATAAACCAGGAAAGGGAGGAAAATCGATTCCAACACACATGATGGTCTAACTGGTCAATAATTACATGGAACTCGAGAGGATACAAGAATATTATGAATAATCACTAACTCTTTTTAAATTTTGACATTATTTGTTTGCAGGAAACTTTTTTGTTAGACACACCCATGATAGATGGATTCAACACAGTCTACGTCAAGGCCCAACGGGGAGCGAAGGGTAGGCCGTTTGGCGGTCTCCTAACTGCAGTTAAACGTTCTTTGGGGGTTTCAATGAAGGTAATTGAGGTAGACAGGTCAGACATTCTGGTTGTACTCTTAGAATGGCAAGAAGACGATGAGAGTCCCACAAGCAAATGTTTCCTGGTAAACGTTTACTTCAGTCCCTTAAAGGATAAGTTGGAAGAAGCCTTGATGGCAATTTCTTTCATATTATTGGGAGAATTTCCAGAGGAGGGGGCCTCAGTGATAATTGTTGGAGACTTTAACGCAGAATGCCTCAATGAAAAGTGGTATCTAGAGAATGATAGAAAGTCTGTCTGCAAGGAATCCCGGGAGAGAGGGAAGAGGATCACCCAGGAATTGGAGGCATGGAACCTAAGTATAATCAACGGTAACATACAGATGGACATTCCGCCAGCTTTTACATGGCAGAATGGGCTGTGGAAATCAACAATAGATTACATCTTCATTTCGCACGATCTTATCACAAAAGGAGTTTCCCTGGAAATAAAATTCCTGAAATGGAGCGACCACGCCCTCTTGGAATTTAAATTGCTTGGTGTGGCAAAATATAGCGAATCAGACACTGTGGGAGTGGAGATAAACTCAAGAAAGAATGAGGTTAAGTGGGCCCCTAGAATAGCGGCGGCATTTTTGTCTGGCATCGTAAACTTGCCAGCAAACAAGATGGCCCGCTTATGCACAGCAGAAGGATACCCTACTATGGTAAGGGAGTTACTAGGAAGGTTAACAACAGATAGGGGTCTAACCCAGACGGTGGCAAGTAGGAAGGGTTCTCACTCCTTTGACACAGAAGTTCAGGTTCACAAAAAGGAACTACATCGAGAAGTGAGGCTTCTCAAAAAATCTGCACTTCCGGGTTACATGGAAAAGGTGAGGAAATTAAAACAAACATATAGGAATTGGGCAAAAGGTAGAAAGTACATATTATACATTAAGGACGCTGAGAGAATGCTGGCTTGTATGTTAGGGAATAGGCCGGGTATATTTTGGGACCTAATTAAACTGAAAGGTACACAAGATTATCTTCAGGCACAGGCGGTAAGTGACATTGGCTGGGTAAAACATTTCTCAGATTTGTATAGGGTGGAAGGTCTAGACCAGTCAGTCACATGGCCAGAGGCGGACTGGAGGGGTGCTATAGAATGGGATCTGGAGGACTTAGAGTTCTTGATAAAGAAAAGTAAGTCCTCGAATGCACCAGGCCCAGACGGCCTCTCTAACCTGACCTACAAAGGCAATTTAGTAGTTTGGTCGCAGGTATTGTCCGCTTTGTTTGTGGATATTTTGGCTAGTAATTCGTTTCCTTCTACCTGGTCAGCAGCAACCCTAATCCTTGTGTTTAAAGGAGGGGATAGGTCCTCTCCTAATTATTATAGACCTATTTCCTTACTAGATGCCTCGAACAAAATATTTGCGAAAATACTGCTGAAAGCTCTACAAAAATGGGCCGTGGAATCAGACTCCTTAGATGTTTTTCAGTCAGGTTTCCGGCAAGGGCTGAGTACATCAACCAATTGCATGGTGCTAGATTTACTAGCACATCAAGCAAAGAAGCAAGCACAGCCAGTATTCTTTGCTTTCTTAGATATTAGTAAAGCTTTCGACATGGTTAACAGGGCCCTTTTGTGGAAAAAATTGTACGACAGGGGGTGTCCCATAGCCCTGATAAGTATTCTGGTGGCCCTCCATACAAACACAAGGATTAGGGTAAGGTTGGATGAACTGGGTAACTTTTCCCCTTGGATACAGACAAACAGGGGCTTAAGACAGGGGTGTGTCTTGGCACCCTTTCTTTTTTGCTTGTATTTATTGGGACTGGGAGGCTGTATGGATTCCGTAAAAACGTTCCCTCCAAGATTGGGTGCTATGGTTGTCCAATATTTACTTTATGCAGATGACATTGTTTTATGTGACCTCACAGCTATTGGGCTCCAAAGAGCTTTATTAGCCGTAGAGGGGTTCCTGGAAAAACTAGACCTAGCACTAAATACTATAAAATCAAAGGTTCTGGTATTTAAGGGGAGTAGGAAAAATTGTAAAGTACTGCCCTGGTACTTGAAAAACGGCAAAATAGAAGTTGTAAATAAATTTGTGTACTTAGGGCTGACAATTTACGACAAGTTCTCTGGTTCCGAACTACAGGAAGATTTACGGGCAAAATTTGTAGGGGCTGGCATACAACTTAGAATTTTCGATGGAAAATTCGGTAGATACTCTCTTTTACCAGTCCTAAAATTATATAAACAACAATTAACCCCAAAATTAATCTACGGAGCGCAAACTTGGAGTCAGCAGATTAATTGGTCATTACTAGAGGGGGCATTATGGAAAGGTTTGCTCCAACTTCCGCAGTCAGTCCCTTTAGCAGGGATTCTGTTTGAATTAGGTTTGCTACCAGTACAAACTCTGGTAGATTGGGGCAAGCTTCAGTTGCTGGTAAATATACTGAACCCACCAGGGTCTTCAATATACGAACAACTAAATCTGGTAAGACTTCAGGGCGGCTGTAGGGTTCTCAGGGACTGGGTTCAGAATTGTCAATTAATGCTTCAGCAGGCAAATATTCCTCTGGAGGAACTGGAGCTGACACCAAAGGTTGCAAAACTAAGATGGTGCAGACATGTATGGTTTAACTTGAGATCTGAGATAATGGAATACAAATGCTTTGGGGATCATTTTCTTTGGTCATGTAAAAGTTTTAACACACCTGCACCTTATCTTAAAAAACATCCTTCGCGATCTTTTAGGTCTCAAGTGCTAAGGCTCAGGTTAAACTTGTTATCAACAAAAGAAGTACTGAGTCGTCGGGCGAACATTCCACAAGATCAGAGGCTATGCCGGCACTGTAACACAAACATTGAGACCCTAAAGCACTTGTGTGTGTCTTGTCCAAAACGGATTGATTTGCGGACATGCTTTTTAGCAGGCTTGGTTTACTCCTCCGAGAATGAACTATGGTGGAGGATAATGTATTGTAATGAATTAAGTTTGACCATACATGTTTTAGAATTTTTAAAGAAAGTTGCTGTAATTTTATAAAGGTTGGTTATTTGTATGTTGGATTGTGTATCTGTGGATTGTATGTATATGTGTTAAAAGTACCTTAGTACTGCATAACACAATAATAAAATAAAGCGAACGGCCACGCGGGACCTGCCAACTCGAATCCGGCGTGCCCATAGGGAGTGCCCCTGGGGGAAACAATAACGTACACGCAATACGCGCAGAAGCACACCGACATCTCCAGTGCGCAAAAGAAGCCAATTCTGACGAACGGGGCCTCCTCCACGGGCACTGACAGATATACGGGGCCCTACACTAAGCAACACCATGGGCAAAGAAAAGAGCAGAAAGACCTCGACACAAAGCACCATGGACCAATACGCCACAAGCACATCCGCTGTACAGGGCACTGAGGACCATGGAGTGACCCCCCCTCCGCCAGACGAGACTGTCTCGTTCAAGGATGTGATGGCCGCCATCGCCAGCTCGCGCTCCTCGGTGGGGCAAAAAATGGACAAGGTCTCTTTCCTCCGCCATGATCTCCAAAAACTGTCATCCCAAACTGGGGAGGCGGAACAACGTATCTCCGGTGTGGAGGATGGCCTTGGTGGGGTACATCAACAACTGGCACAAGCATTAACTAGATTGAAAACCCTGGAGGCCCAAGTGGATGAGGGCGAAGGCAGGTCCCGCCGCAACAACATCTGCATCCTAGGACTGCCGGAACGCGAAGAGGGACCCAGCATGGAGCTTTTTCTGGAGGAATGGTTGTCAGACCTGTATGCGCCAAAGACTCTCTCAAACTTTTTCTCGGTGGAACGTGCACACCGCATACCCGCAGGCCGCCCATCCCCGGGTGCACCCCCAAGGACAATCATAGCAAGGCTGCTCAATTATCGAGACAGGGACGCCATCTTACAAATGGCCCGAAATAAAGGGACAATGACATATAACGGAGCCAGAATTGCCTTCTATCCAGATTATACCCGCGAGGTCCAGAAAACCAGACAATCCTTCGAGCACCTTAAAAGGAAGCTCCATTCTATGAACGTGAGATAAGGGCTGCTGTTCCCGGCACAGTTAAAAATCCAGCATGAAGGTAAAAGCGTCCACTTCACCGATCCTCAGGAAGCCTGGAAATGCGCCGAGACCCACATCATAGGGGACTGGACCGCACCCGTTGAAAACTGCAGAGGTAGACCAAAACCCCGACCACCGGGTGAGGGACCCGCCCAACGACCCATACCGGAGATCCCAGCAGACCCGGACGAAGACCGCGATTCCTGACAAGGTCCCTGGAACAGCCATGTTGACCAGAGACGGGACCTCACGGTACCATCAGTACCCTCAATAATCGATCCCTTTCTTGGCAACCATTTGCAATGCAACGCCCCTCCCGGGTCGACACCAGTGATGGGAAGCCGTCGCTCCCACACAATTGATCAGAGAGCCACGCGCTGCCATCGCTAACACACCATGCCATCGGCTGACACCACGCCCCTGATCCGAGTTACCAGACCCGCAAGCGAGTAGTAAGTTGGTGGGAAGGTGACTACAGTTCACATTAAGTTAATCTGGTGACACTGTTTTGAGCGCCAGTAGAGTTTGGGCAACAGATACTTCATATTGGGGAGGAGTATGGGGAGTGGGGCAGGGATACAGTTCTACGTTAGTTACTTTCCGGGAAATCACACTATATCCACACTGATCCAGATGCCACCGAACACACCATATCCGATGCCAACGCCTCCACCTAACACACACGCCACCTCTCCACGGCCAAACGCACCATGCACCCATCTGGCACAACATTCCAGATCACTAGACAGCAATGACCAAACAGCGCCAAGATGACCCCACTTATGGAAACGCACTAGCCCCAACGACACCCCACGAAAGCCACAGGTCACTCAAAATTATTACATGGAACGTAAACAGCATGGGCTCAAGTATCAAACGCCGATTAGTCACGCAATTCCTTAACTGACGGTCTCCCGACATAACCCTCCTTACCGAGACCCACTTAGCAGGTTCAACCTGCCAGTTCTTTCGCAGAACTAATTACCGACTAGCATACCATGCAGGGTACACGATGGGCTCCCGGGCGCCCTGATCCTTTTACATAAGTGACTCCCGTTTGATCTATCTGCTGTGGTACAGGACCCCTTGGGCCGTTTTGTGATGATTCGGGGCACGCTGAGGGGAGAGACAGTGGCCATTCTAGTGATATATTCCCCGCCGGGGTTGGGGGAGGGTGTCCTGAGGGAGGTGATTGCCCTGATGGCACAACAGCTAGCAGAGGTGTGGATTGTGGGGGGGATTTTAATGATGTTATGTGCAACACACTTCACCGGACCCACATCCACAGCCGGAACCCAGACCATCCCACGCGGCTGCCGACCTTCACATCAGCGCTTGGACTGAGTGACGTGTGGAGAGAACTCCACAATACAGACCAAGGATTCTCCCTCCACTCGGGGGTCCATGCATCCTTATCCAGGTTGGATTACCTCTTCCTCCCGGCCCCAGAAACATATAGGGTTATATCGGCAGATTTCCATCCCCGGGGCATATCAGACCACTCTCCCCTGGAGGTGACGCTCCGTACGGATCGTCCCTTGCCACCCAAAACATGGCAGCTAAATGGCTACTACCTGGGCCTCCGAGTTCGTGGAGCACATCACGGACAAATCCAATGAATTCTTTGAGATCAATACAGGCTCGGTAGAGGACTCTGTGCTATTATGGGAGGCACATAAGACAGTGCTTAGGGGGGAAATGACAGCCTGGATCTGTAACCAAAAGAGAGAACATCACAGGAGGGTGACGGAGGCGGAGGAGGAAGTAAAGAAATGGGAAACCAGATATATATCTTACGCTTCCCCGGAAATGCACCACTCCCTCTTGAAGGCAAGAGCATCACTCCATAACACGGCGCTTGATAACGCACGGCAGGTGCACTGGGAATCAAAGACGAGAATTTATGAGCAAGGGGACAAAGCCGGCAAATTATTGGCATGGCTGGAAAGACGGGAGGAGGGGCACAGACATGTCAGACAGATCACCGATGGCCCGAACGGGCCAGCCCAAACAGACCCAGAAATAGCAGAGGCCTTTGCCAAATTCTACAGTATGCTTTACGCCGCCCCAATGGTCCCCACAGACGCTTCCCTTCAGGATGAGATCGTGCTTCTGCAGTTATCGGAATTGCAGAAAACTCACTTAGACAGGGAATTAGATGAAACCGAAATAGCGGAAGCCATGACCCAGCTACAATCCGGGAAGACACCCGGCCCAAACAGCTTCCCGGCAGAGACCTGGAAGAAATTGGGCAGCAATAAGATGCCCGCCCACCTCCAGGATCTATTCCACGCCGCTAAAGAACAGGCACCCTCCCACCGGATCTACGGACGGCACCATAGTGGTCATTCCCAAAAAAGGCAAACCCCCCGATCAATGCACATCGTATAGACCGATATCGCTTCTCAAAAGCGAAACAAAAATCCTTGCCAAAGTACTGGCCAACAGGCTCCAAGGGGTAATATCCTCACTGGTCAATCAAGATCAATGCGGCTTCATGCCGCAAAGATCGACCAGAATGAACCTACACCGATTACACCTGCACTCCTCGCAATAGATTTCGAGAAAGCGTTCAATTCGGTGGTGTGGGCTAGCCTCTGGGCAACAATGAGGCGCATGGGCATCGGCGAAACGTTCCTTAGCTGGATTCAACTCCTATACGAAACCCCACTAGCTACAGTTAGGGTGAACGGCTGGACCTCTGGGACCTTCCCGCTGGGCAGAGGCACCCGGCAGGGCTGTCCTCTGTCTCCCCTCCTCTTCGCCCTAGCAATCGAACCACTGGCCCGATGGCTCCGACAGGTCACCACATGGTCCGGATTCTGTTGGCCAAATGGATGGGAGGATAAACTTTCCCTTTATGCAGACAACCTATTACTCTACCTGAGTAACCCAGGCCAAGCATGCCCAATCATAACCCAAATGTTAAAGACCTATGGAGACTTCAGTGGCCTCAGAGTAAACTGGGGGAAATCAGTTCTCTTCCCAGTAAAAGGGGATGATCTGGCAATCCCCCGGGACTCCCCATACCGAATAGAAAGAGAAGGCTTCTGCTATCTGGGCATATGGGTCTCCGGGGTTCTCTCAGACTATGTGTGTCACAACCGGCACCCACTGACGGCCCGCTTCGCGGGGGATGTGCGACACTGGATGCACCTCCCCCTCACACTCATGGGAAGGGCGGCCCTCTTCAAAATGATGGCACTTCCACGGTTTCTCTACGCACTGCAGAACGCCCCACTGGCAATACCAAACTCGGAATTTGTCAGGGTGGAACGCCTCCTCAGGGAATTGATATGGAAGGGGGGCAACCTCGAATTGCGCTGACCACGCTGCAGCGATCGATCTGGAAGGGGGGTATTGGTGTCCCACATCTGAAGTCCTACTACTAGGCCAGCCAGCTAAACATTGTCAATGACCTCCTCCATGGGGACTGTGACCTACCACACATCAGAGCAGAACTACCCTTCAGGCAAGATACCCCACCACTCGCAACGATGTATCAATGCCTATCCAGACCCCCCGCACAGACAATGTCCTCGCACATCGCGATCGTCTGGCGGCATACACACACAAGCACATAGGTTGGGGGAACGAACAAGATTACCATGGCACAACCACTATGGAATAACCACATGCTGACGGAAGCGTGGAAGCTGCCCGCCTGGACCCGGTGGGTGAGGGCCGGAATAACCACGATAGGAAATATCTTAACAGAGGGCTCTATTCTTTTGTTTGAAATGCTCCAGCAGAACACTACCATTACACACAATTATCACATGCACTTAGTGGCCACAGGCAAGCACTTGATGACGCCCCAGACTACACACCCCTGGAACGCAACTTACTTCCACAACACATCCCCACCAAGGTGACCAACCTCAAAGCCAGATGGGAGCGGGATGTCGGGGACATTGAGCCAGAGGACTGGATCCAGGTTATCATGCATCCACGTGAAATCTCTATAGACTCCAGAATAAGACTGGTACAGCTAAAGATACTACATAGGGTATACTACCCCCGAGTGGCCCTTTTTGGTTGGGGAAGGGCAACGGATCCAAACTGTTTGAAATGCCGGGGGGAAGAGGGCACCTTCATCCATCTCCTTTGGGACTGCCCTAAAATCAAGACATTCTGGACACAATGCTTACAAATTTTGGCAAGAGCACTGGTTCATGATAGAACTGCGACCCGCAATAATGTTACTGGGGGCCCCGGATGAGAACATCTCAAACAAATGGGAGGGCATTCTTCTCTCCACAGCAATGGGCCTGATAAAACGTGACATTGCACAGAAATCGGGAGCCCCGGAGTGCCCGACAGCAGCTCAGTGGTCCAACGAAATGGACATGTGCGCGGTGAAAGAACAGCACGGGGATGCCCGGCAAAGGCCACTAAAATCTGGGGAGTGTGGGAAGAACGTGTGACCTGAGATCGGTCTGAGGGGTGGGAGAGCGGGAGGTTCAGGAGCACAACATGGACATGGCAAAGAACTTATTACTGGACAGGTGATGTACAGAGTGGCAAGAGACGAACAGATCGACGATCAACCCGGCAAAGGGAGATGGAGGGTGGGGGGAAACAGTTGGTATGTTGTATGAATGTTCAAAAACTTTCAATAAAATATGTTATTAAAAAAAAGAATGAACTTGTGGCCCACAAATGAAATATGTGCTAGATGAGGTATCATATCTAAAGGCTTGAATTTTTGCTGTTTTTGCAAAGAAACTGTGCACAAAGAAACTCTACAGCATTTGGTAGTAGAGTGCTCTGCACTGAAGTCAGAACGGGAAATGTATTTTAAGAATCTTATGGAATTGGTATGCACAGAAAGTCGGGATGACATCTAGCAAGCTCTCTGAGACTGTCTTCCATTGAGCTGAAAAGCAACTCCAATTATATATTACACCAAAAAGGTCTTAGTCGCCTACTATCCCCAAAGTAGTAGAGGTATATACTGTCCCTTGAATCAGTGTTCCAGTGTTCAGAAAAGTATATTTACTAGTTGGTTTACTATATGATTTGCTTGTTAAGTGTGACTGTATAACTGACAGTGTCTACTACCCTTGAATTACTGTAAGGTAATCTGAAAGTAATGTATGGTTTTTCTCCCCAGGAATTGGTGTGACCTATACTGAATGTGTATGATAAGGTCTGACTTCTCTAGAAGTACTGTCCGTTTTCTAAATAAGGCTATACTTTGTACTTTAAAGCACAGTGTTGTGTTTTTATAATTGTGGTTATATTTAATGTGATAGTACTTAATTTCCCCATGATTGATCTAGGCCTACGTGTATTTAAATAAACCCTTTATTTTTACAATAAATAGTGTGTCAGTGTTTCTTTGGACCATTTGTGTTACAATTTCATTGTAGTTATTCTACAGCCCTCTCTCCCTCCTAAGATAAGCCTGGCTGCTCTGTCTACGCTACCATGAGCTCAGGTGGTACAGCCTTATAATAAGAGTGGAGTCTTGTACAGCCTCACTTGAATGGTTTTACTAAGCCCTTAATTGGACTTCAGAAAAACTGTCCTAAGAATGGAAACGCAAACATCTCAAAGCAGCATGCCATTAACAGTTGAAACAGAAAAGGATCATGAGGAAAAAACCAAAAAAATCAATACAATTACTGCTCATTTCCCTCCGACCCCACGGGAGAAAAATCGGTAACACAAAATAACATGGGGACCGATGGGGCCAATGGATGTGAAAACGATCAACCTGATTCTTTAATTATTGACAATTCTCTCCTTGAACTTTGTCATTCTGTACAAAGCGCGGCCAAGGTCCACCCTACCTATGCAGCCGGGCGAGTTTCAGAGCTGGGATGATAAACGAGGCTGGTAGTAGTGTCCTGGCTGATCTGCAACCAGTGCAGCGGGCTGGATTAGTGTCCTGGCTGATATGCAACTGGTGAAACGGGGCTGGTAGTAGTGTCCTGGCTGATCTGCAACCAGTGCAGCGGGGCTGGTAGTATTGTCCTGGCTGATCTGCAACCAATGCAGCGGGGCTGGTAGTAGTGTCTGGCTGGTAGTAGTGTCTGGCTGGCCTGCAACCGGTGCAGCGGGGCCGGTGCAGCGGGGCTGGTAGTAGTGCCCTGGCTGATCTGCAACTGGTGCAGCAGGGCTGGTAGTAGTGTACTGGCTGATCTGCAACCGGTGCAGCGAGGCTGGTAGTAGTGTCCTGGCTGATCTGCAACCAGTGCAGCGAGGCTGGTAGTAGTGTCCGGCTGGTAGTAATGTCCTGGCTGACCTGCAACTGGTGCAGTGGGGCTGGTAGTAGTGTCCGGCTGGTAGTAATGTCCTGGCTGACCTGCAACCGGTGCAGCAGGGCTGGTAGTAGTGTCCTGGCTGATCTGAAACCAGTGCAGCAGGGCTGGTAGTAGTGTCCTGGCTGATCTGCAACCACTGCAGCAGGCTGGCAGTAGTGTCCTGGCTGATCTGCAACCAGTACAGTGAGGCTGGTAGTAGTGACCTGGCTGATCTGCAACCAGTGCAGCGAGGCTGGTAGTAGTGTCCTGGCTGATCTGCAACCAGTGCAGCAGGGCTGGTAGTAGTGTCTTGGCTGATCTGCAACTGGTGCAGGGGGGCTGGTAGTAGTGTCCTGGCTGATCTGCAACCAGTGCAGCAGGGCTGGTAGTAGTGTCCTGGCTGATCTGCAACTGGTGCAGGGGGGCTGGTAGTAGTGTCCTGGCTGATCTGTAACCAGTGCAGCAGGGCTGGCAGTAGTGTCCGGCTGGTAGTAGTGTCCAGCTGGTAGTAGTGTCCTGGCTGACCTGCATTCAGTGCAGCGGGGCTGGTAGTACTGTCCTGGCTGATCTGCAACCAGTGCAGCGGGGCTGGTAGTAGTGTCCTGGCTGACCTGCAACCGGTGCAGCAGGGCTGGTGGTAGCATCCTGGCTGACCTGCAACCAGTGCAGCGGGGCTGGTAGTAGTGTCCTGGCTGACCTGCAACCAGTGCAGCAGGGCTGGTAGTAGTGTCCTGGCTGATCTGCAACCAGTGAAGTGAGGCTGGTAGTAGTGTCCTGGCTGATCTGCAACAATTGCAGCAGGGCTGGTAATTGTGTCCTGGCTGATCTGCAACTGGTGCAGGGGGGCTGGTAGTAGTGTCCTGGCTGATCTGCAACCACTGCAGCGGGCCTCGTAGTAGTGTCCTGGCTGATCTGTAACCAGTGCAGCGGGGCTGGTAGTAGTGTCCAGCTGGTAGTAGTGTCCAGCTGGTAGTAGTGTCCTGGCTGACCTGCATTCAGTGCAGCGGGGCTGGTAGTAGTGTCCTGGCTGATCTGCAACCAGTGCAGCGGGGCTGGTAGTAGTGTCCTGGCTGACCTGCAACCGGTGCAGTGGGGCTGGTAGTAGCATCCTGGCTGACCTGCAACCAGTGCAGCGGGGCTGGTAGTAGTGTCCTGGCTGACCTGCAACCAGTGCAGCGGGGCTGGTAGTAGTGTCCTGGCTGACCTGCAACCAGTGCAGCAGGGCTGGTAGTAGTGTCCTGGCTGACCTGCAACCGGTGCAGCGAGGCTGGTTGTAGTGTCCTGGCTGTCCTGCAACTGGTGCAGCAGGGCTGGTAGTAATGTCCTGGCTGACCTGCAACCAGTGCAGTGGGGCTGGTAGTACTGTCCAGGCTGACATGCAAACGGTGCAGAAGGGTTGGTAGTAATGTCCTGGCTGATCCGCAACCCGTGCAGTGGGGCTGGTAGTGTCCTGGCTGATCTGCAACCCATGCAGCGAGGCTGGTAGTAGTGTCCTGGCTGATCAGCAACTGGTGCAGCAAGGTTGGTAGTAGTGTCCTGGCTGACATGCAAACGGTGCAGCAGGGTTGGTAGTAATGTCCTGGCTGATCTGCAACCCGTGCAGTGGGGCTGGTAGTGTCCTGGCTGATCTGCAGCCCATGCAGCGGGGCTGGTAGTAGTGTCCTGGCTGATCAGCAACCGGTGCAGCAAGGCTGGTAGTAGTGTTGGCTGACCTGCAACTGGTGCAGTGGGGCTGGTAGTAGTGTGCTGGCTGATCTGAAACTGGTGCGGTGGGGCTGGTAGTAGTGTCCTGGCTGACCTGCAACCGGTGCAGCAAGGATGGTAGTAGTGTCCTGGCTGACCTGCAACCAGCGCAGCAAGGCTCGTAGTAGTGTCCTGGCTGACCTGCAACCAGTGCAGCGGGCTGGTAGCAGCATCCTGGCTGATCTGCAACCGGTGCAGCGAGGCTGGTAGTAGTGTCCTGGCTGATCTGCAACCAGTGCAGCGAGGCTGGTAGTAGTGTCCGGCTGGTAGTAATGTCCTGGCTGACCTGCAACTGGTGCAGTGGGGCTGGTAGTAGTGTCCGGCTGGTAGTAATGTCCTGGCTGACCTGCAACCGGTGCAGCAGGGCTGGTAGTAGTGTCCTGGCTGATCTGAAACCAGTGCAGCAGGGCTGGTAGTAGTGTCCTGGCTGATCTGCAACCACTGCAGCAGGCTGGCAGTAGTGTCCTGGCTGATCTGCAACCAGTACAGTGAGGCTGGTAGTAGTGACCTGGCTGATCTGCAACCAGTGCAGCGAGGCTGGTAGTAGTGTCCTGGCTGGTCTGCAACCAGTGCAGCAGGGCTGGTAGTAGTGTCTTGGCTGATCTGCAACTGGTGCAGGGGGGCTGGTAGTAGTGTCCTGGCTGATCTGCAACCAGTGCAGCAGGGCTGGTAGTAGTGTCCTGGCTGATCTGCAACTGGTGCAGGGGGGCTGGTAGTAGTGTCCTGGCTGATCTGTAACCAGTGCAGCAGGGCTGGTAGTAGTGTCTGGCTGGTAGTAGTGTCCAGCTGGTAGTAGTGTCCTGGCTGACCTGCATTCAGTGCAGCGGGGCTGGTAGTACTGTCCTGGCTGATCTGCAACCAGTGCAGCGGGGCTGGTAGTAGTGTCCTGGCTGACCTGCAACCGGTGCAGCAGGGCTGGTAGTAGCATCCTGGCTGACCTGCAACCAGTGCAGCGGGGCTGGTAGTAGTGTCCTGGCTGACCTGCAACCAGTGCAGCAGGGCTGGTAGTAGTGTCCTGGCTGATCTGCAACCAGTGCAGTGAGGCTGGTAGTAGTGTCCTGGCTGATCTGCAACCAGTGCAGCAGGGCTGGTAATTGTGTCCTGGCTGATCTGCAACTGGTGCAGGGGGGCTGGTAGTAGTGTCCTGGCTGATCTGCAACCACTGCAGCGGGCCTCGTAGTAGTGTCCTGGCTGATCTGTAACCAGTGCAGCGGGGCTGGTAGTAGTGTCCGGCTGGTAGTAGTGTCCAGCTGGTAGTAGTGTCCTGGCTGACCTGCATTCAGTGCAGCGGGGCTGGTAGTAGTGTCCTGGCTGATCTGCAACCAGTGCAGCGGGGCTGGTAGTAGTGTCCTGGCTGACCTGCAACCGGTGCAGTGGGGCTGGTAGTAGCATCCTGGCTGACCTGCAACCAGTGCAGCGGGGCTGGTAGTAGTGTCTTGGCTGACCTGCAACCAGTGCAGCGGGGCTGGTAGTA
Organism: Ambystoma mexicanum; assembly: GCF_040938575.1. NCBI lineage: Eukaryota > Metazoa > Chordata > Amphibia > Caudata > Ambystomatidae > Ambystoma > Ambystoma mexicanum. The sequence continues at coordinate 24,487,962 of NC_090934.1, forward strand.
GTGTCCTGGCTGACCTGCAACCAGTGCAGCAGGGCTGGTAGTAGTGTCCTGGCTGACCTGCAACCGGTGCAGCGAGGCTGGTTGTAATGTCCTGGCTGTCCTGCAACTGGTGCAGCAGGGCTGGTAGTAATGTCCTGGCTGACCTGCAACCAGTGCAGTGGGGCTGGTAGTACTGTCCTGGCTGACATGCAAACGGTGCAGCAGGGTTGGTAGTAATGTCCTGGCTGATCCGCAACCCGTGCAGTGGGGCTGGTAGTGTCTTGGCTGATCTGCAACCCATGCAGCGAGGCTGGTAGTAGTGTCCTGGCTGATCAGCAACTGGTGCAGCAAGGCTGGTAGTAGTGTCCAGGCTGACATGCAACCGGTGCAGCGAGGCTGGTTGTAATGTCCTGGCTGTCCTGCAACTGGTGCAGCAGGGCTGGTAGTAATGTCCTGGCTGACCTGCAACCAGTGCAGTGGGGCTGGTAGTACTGTCCTGGCTGACATGCAAACGGTGCAGCAGGGTTGGTAGTAATGTCCTGGCTGATCTGCAACCCGTGCAGTGGGGCTTGTAGTGTCCTGGCTGATCTGCAGCCCATGCAGCGGGGCTGGTAGTAGTGTCCTGGCTGATCAGCAACCGGTGCAGCAAGGCTGGTAGTAGTGTTCGCTGACCTGCAACTGGTGCAGTGGGGCTGGTAGTAGTGTGCTGGCTGATCTGAAACTGGTGCGGTGGGGCTAGTAGTAGTGTCCTGGCTGACCTGCAACCGGTGCAGCAAGGATGGTAGTAGTGTCCTGGCTGACCTGCAACCAGCGCAGCAAGGCTCGTAGTAGTGTCCTGGCTGACCTGCAACCAGTGCAGCGGGCTGGTAGCAGCGTCCTGGCTGACCTGAAACCGGTGCAGCGAGGCTGGTAGTAGTGTCCTGGCTGACCTGCAACCGGTGCCGTGGTGCTAGTAGCAGTGTCTTGGCTGATCTGCAACTGGTGCAGTCCTGGTAGTAGTGTCCTGGCTGATCTGCAACCAGTGCAGTGGGGCTGGTACAAGTGTCCTGGCTGACCTGCAACTGGTGCAGCGGGGCTGGTAGTAGCGTCATGGCTGACCTGCACCAGGTGCAGCGGGGCAGGTAGTAGTGTCCTGTCTGACCGGCAAACGGTACAGTGAGGCTGGAAGTAGTGTCCTGGCTGACCTGCAACCGGTGCAGCAGGGCTGGTAGTAATGTCTTGGCTGACCGGCAACCGGTACCGCAGGGCTGGTAGTAGCATCCTGGCTGATCTGCAACCAGTGCAGCAGGGCTGGTAGTAGTGTCCGGGCTGACCTGCAACCGGTGATGTGGGGCTGGTAGTAGCGTCCTGGCTGACATGCAACCGGTGCAGCGGGACTGGTAGTAGCATCCTGGCTGATCTGCAACCAGTGCAGCAGGGCTGGTAGTAGTGTCCTGGCTGGTTTGCAACCACTGCAGCAGGCTGGTAGTAGTGTCCTGGCTGATCTGCAACCAGTACAGCAAGGCTGGTAGTAGTGTCCTGGCTGATCTGCAACCAGTGCAGCAGGGCTGGTAGTAGTGTCCTGGCTGATCTGCAACTGGTGCAGGGGGGCTGGTAGTAGTGTCCTGGCTGATCTGCAAACACTGCAGCGGGCCTCGTAGTAGTGTCCTGGCTGATCTGTAACCAGTGCAGCGGGGCTGGCAGTAGTGTCCGGCTGGTAGTAGTGTCCAGCTGGTAGTAGTGTCCTGGCTGACCTGCATTCAGTGCAGCGGGACTGGTAGTAGTGTCCTGGCTGATCTGCAACCAGTGCAGCGGGGCTGGTAGTAGTGTCCTGGCTGACCTGCAACCGGTGCAGCGGGGCTGGTAGTAGCATCCTGGCTGACCTGCAACCAGTGCAGCGGGGCTGGTAATAGTGTCCTGGCTGATCTGCAACCAGTGCAGCAGGGCTGGTAGTAGTGTCCTGGCTGGTCTGATACCAGTGCAGCGGGGCTGGCAGTAGTGTCCTGGCTGATCAGCAACCGCTGTAGCGAGGCTTGGAGTAGTGTCCCGGCTGTACTTCAACCAGTGCAGCGGGGCTGCTAGTAGTGTCCTGGCTGATCTGTAACCAGTGCAGCGGGCTGGTAGTAGTGTCCTGGCTGATCTGCAACCAGTGCAGCGGGGCTGGTAATAGTGTCCTGGCTGATCTGCAACCAGTGCAGCAGGGCTGGTAGTAGGTCCTGGCTGACCTGCAACCAGTGCAGCGGGGCTGGTAGTAGGGTCCTGGCTGATCTACAACCAGTGCAGCAGGGCTGGTAGTAGTGTCCTGGCTGATCTGTAAGCAGTGCAGCGGGCTGGTAGTAGTGTCCTGGCTGATCTGCAACCAGTGCAGCGGGGCTGGTAATAGTGTCCTGGCTGATCTGCAACCAGTGCAGCGGGGCTGGTAATATTGTCCTGGCTGATCTGCAACCAGTGCAGCAGGGCTGGTAGTAGTGTCCTGGCTGACCTGCAACCAGTGCAGCAGCGCTGGTAGTAGTGTCCTGGCTGACCTGCAACCAGTGCAGCGAGGCTGGTTGTAATGTCCTGGCTGTCCTGCAACTGGTGCAGCAGGGCTGGTAGTAATGTCCTGGCTGACCTGCAATGGTGCAACGGGGCTGGTAGTAGTGTCCTGGCTGACCTGCAAGCAGTGCAGCGGGGCTGGTAGTAGTGTCCTGGCTGATCTGCAACCAGTGCAGCGAGGCTGGTAGTAGTGTCCTGGCTGATCTGCAACCAGTGCAGCAGGGCTGGTAATTGTGTCCTGGCTGATCTGCAACTGGTGCAGGGGGGCTGGTAGTAGTGTCCTGGCTGATCTGCAACCACTGCAGCGGGCCTCGTAGTAGTGTCCTGGCTGATCTGTAACCAGTGCAGCGGGGCTGGTAGTAGTGTCCGGCTGGTAGTAGTGTCTAGCTGGTAGTAGTGTCCTGGCTGACCTGCATTCAGTGCAGCGGGGCTGGTAGTAGTGTCCTGGCTGATCTGCAACCAGTGCAGCGGGGCTGGTAGTAGTGTCCTGGCTGACCTGCAACCGGTGCAGTGGGGCCGGTAGTAGCATCCTGGCTGACCTGCAACCAGTGCAGCGGGGCTGGTAGTAGTGTCCTGGCTGACCTGCAACCAGTGCAGCGGGGCTGGTCGTAGTGTCCTGGCTGACCTGCAACCAGTGCAGCAGGGCTGGTAGTAGTGTCCTGGCTGACCTGCAACCAGTGCAGCAGGGCTGGTAGTAGTGTCCTGGCTGATCTGCAACCAGTGCAGCGAGGCTGGTAGTAGTGTCCAGGCTGATCTGCAACCAGAGCAGCAGGGCTGGTAATAGTGTCCTGGCTGATCTGCAACTGGTGCAGCGGGGCTGGTAGTAGTGTCCTGGCTGACCTGCAACCAGTGCAGCAGCGCTGGTAGTAGTGTCCTGGCTGACCTGCAACCGGTGCAGCGAGGCTGGTTGTAATGTCCTGGCTGTCCTGCAACTGGTGCAGCAGGGCTGGTAGTAATGTCCTGGCTGACCTGCAATGGTGCAACGGGGCTGGTAGTAGTGTCCTGGCTGACCTGCAACTAGTGCAGCGGGGCTGGTAGTACTGTCCTGGCTGATCTGCAACCAGTGCAGCCGGGCTGGTAGTAGTATCCTGGCTGACCTGCAACCGGTGCAGCAGGGCTGGTAGTAGCATCCTGGCTGACCTGCAACCAGTGCAGCGGTGCTAGTAGTAGTGTCCTGGCTGACCTGCAACCAGTGCAGCAGGGCTGGTAGTAGTGTCCTGGCTGATCTGCAACCAGTGCAGCGAGGCTGGTAGTAGTGTCCTGGCTGATCTGCAACCAGTGCAGCAGGGCTGGTAATAGTGTCCGAGCTGATCTGCAACTGGTGCAGGGGGGCTGGTAGTAGTGTCCTGGCTGATCTGCAACCACTGCAGCGGGCCTCGTAGTAGTGTCCTGGCTGATCTGTAACCAGTGCAGCGGGGCTGGTAGTAGTGTCCGGCTGGTAGTAGTGTCCAGCTGGTAGTAGTGTCCTGGCTGACCTGCATTCAGTGCAGCGGGGCTGGTAGTAGTGTCCTGGCTGATCTGCAACCAGTGCAGCGGGGCTGGTAGTAGTTTCCTGGCTGACCTGCAACCGGTGCAGCGGGGCTGGTAGTAGCATCCTGGCTGATCTGCAACCAGTGCAGCGGAGCTGGTAGTAGTGTCCTGGCTGACCTGCAACCAGTGCAGCAGGGCTGGTAGTAGTGTCCTGGCTGACCTGCAACCGGTGCAGCGAGGCTGGTTGTAATGTCCTGGCTGTCCTGCAACTGGTGCAGCAGGGCTGGTAGTAATGTCCTGGCTGACCTGCAACCAGTGCAGCGGGGCTTGTAGTAGTGTCCTAGCTAACATGCAAACGGTGCAGCAGGGTTGGTAGTAATGTCCTGGCTGATCTGCAACCCGTGCAGTGGGGCTGGTAGTGTCCTGGCTGATCTGCAACCCATGCAGCGGGGCTGGTAGTAGTGTCCAGGCTGATCCGCAACCGGTGCAGCAAGGCTAGTAGTAGTGTCCTGGCTGACATGCAAACGGTGCATCAGGGTTGGTAGTAATGTCCTGGCTGATCTGCAACCCGTGCAGTGGGGCTGGTAGTGTCATGGCTGATCTGCAATCCATGCAGCGGGGCTGGTAGTAGTGTCCTGGCTGATCAGCAACCGGTGCAGCAAGGCTGGTAGTAGTGTTGGCTGACCTGCAACCGGTGCAGTGGGGCTGGTAGTAGTGTGCTGGCTGATCTGCAACTGGCAGACGCTTGCTGCTTTTTTCAGCTCCAGGTGCAGCGTCCAGCACGCCATTTTCCTTTTCTTTTGGCCAATACACTGCATAGCAGCCACAGAACTCCATGTGTTTGCGCCGCAGCACCATCTAAAGGTACTTCCCTTCCTCTCTATTTTGTACTCTCTCTACATATTTTGGATGGGGGTGGTTGGAATAATGTGGCATTACAGCTTCTCCATTGCACATCTTCTCCATCTAGTGCACTTGGGCAGTATGCCCTTTTTAATTTTGATTTTAATTTTCAGAGGAGGATTTGATATATTTTATTATATTTTCTATTAGCTTTGACCATCTTTTTAGAACCCAGGTCGATGTGAGGCCAGCCCTGGTTCACCAATTCGAGTATAACTAGACATGTATTTTTCAAGTTTAAATCATAGGGTCTTGTTTTCTTGTGACAATGACATGTTTATGTACATATCCCCGTTTTTACCATTATGTGTCCTTCAAATTTCTTGTTACTTGTCTCAAGTAACCCCAGCTCCCTTAATTTTTCATAGGGGACTCCATTCCTTGGTTCCATGAAGAAGGCTGTGACCCACTAAGGCCGAAACGTCCTGGGACTCCCATACCCTTGTAGTGTGGCGGGGTGCCCCCCTAGATCCAAGTAGAGATTCACTTCAGGGACGTCGATCAACTATATTTCTTGGTCACCTTTTAGCCTGGCTTAGTTAGACCTATCCAAGGACTTTTACCTTCGAGGATAACTTTCTACAACTAGAAAAATGAAATGTAGTAGCAGCAACAGAATGACGTTATACTTCTGTTAGCATGCACATGTATGACTTTGTCCTATCTTTTGCTACATGTCTTTTCTTCTTTATACATTTTTCTCTATTTAGTTTTATATTTGTTTATATTTTGTATGTGTGACTTTGGTGAAAAAATGTACACCTGTATATTTTGTACTTATAATTTCTTTACAAAAAATATGTAAAAGAACAAGGACAGCCACTTAATAAAAGCTGTTCTTTTACAGACTAATGGTCTAGCACAAGTGGATTATTATGGTTCTCTTATGTACTGCTATCCTTGGTAAATACACAAATGGTGATACCAAAGGATAACACATTGTCGTTAAACCTAGGCTGCAATCAATAAGCGGCAGTCGGCTTAGACTTTTCCAGTCAGGACACCCCCACTCTTTGTACACAATTGTTAATGGCCCACAGTCCTGAGTCTTGGTAGGGCTCTCCCTCTCGTATTTTCTGATCTGCAACTGGTGCAGTGGGGCTGGTAGTAGTGTCCTGGCTGACCTGCAACCGGTGCAGCAAGGCTGGTAGTAGTGTCCTGGCTGACCTGCAACCAGTGCAGCAAGGCTGGTAGTAGTGTCCTGGCTGACCTGCAACCAGTGCAGCGGGCTGGTAGTAGCGTCCTGGCTGACCTGCAACCGGTGCAGCGAGGCTGGTAGTAGTGTCCTGGCTGACCTGCAACCGGTGCAGAGGGGCTGGTAGTAATGTCCTGGCTGACCTGCAACCGGTGCCGTGGTGCTGGTAGTAGTGTCTTGGCTGATCTGCAACTGGGGCAGTCCTAGTAGTAGTGTCCTGGCTGATCTGCAACCAGTGCAGTGGGGCTGGTACTAGTGTCCTGGCTGACCTGCAACTGGTGCAGCGGGGCTGGTAGTAGCGTCCTGGCTGACCTGCACCAGGTGCAGCGGGGCTGGTAGTAGTGTCCTGTCTGACCTGCAAACGGTACAGTGAGGCTGGAAGTAGTGTCCTGGCTGACCTGCAACCTGTGCAGCAGGGCTGGTAGTAATGTCTTGGCTGACCTGCAACCGGTGCCGCGGGGCTGGTAGTAGTGTCCTGGCTGATCTGCAACTGGTGCAGGGGGGCTGGTAGTAGTGTCCTGGCTGATCTGCAAACACTGCAGCTGGCCTCGTAGTAGTGTCCTGGCTGATCTGTAACCAGTGCAGCGGGGCTGGCAGTAGTGTCCGGCTGGTAGTAGTGTCCAGCTGGTAGTAGTGTCCTGGCTGACCTGCAACCGGTGCAGCGGGGCTGGTAGTAGCATCCTGGCTGACCTGCAACCAGTGCAGCAGGGCTGGTAGTAGTGTCCTGGCTGACCTGCAACCGGTGCAGCGAGGCTGGTTGTAATGTCCTGGCTGTCCTGCAACAGGTGCAGCAGGGCTGGTAGTAATGTCCTGGCTGACCTGCAATGGTGCAACGGGTCTGGTAGTAGTGTCCTGGCTGACCTGCAAGCAGTGCAGCGGGGCTGGTAGTAGTGTCCTGACTGACCTGCAACTAGTGCAGCGGGGCAGGTTGTAGCATCCTGGCTGACCAGCAACCGGTGCAGCGAGGCTGGTAGTAGTGTCCTGGCTGACATGCAAACGGTGCAGCAGGGTTGGTAGTAATGTCCTGGCTGATCTGCAACCCGTGCATTGGGGCTGGTAGTGTCCTGGCTGATCTGCAACCCATGCAGCGGGGCTGGTAGTAGTGTCCTGGCTGATCAGCAACTGGTGCAGCAAGGCTGGTAGTAGTGTTGGCTGACCTGTAACCTGTGCAGTGGGGCTGGTAGTGGTGTGCTGGTTGATCGGCAACTGGTGCAGTGGGGCTGGTAGTAGTGTCCTGGCTGACCTGCAACCGGTGCAGCAAGGCTGGTAGTAGTGTCCTGGCTGACCTGCAACCAGTGCAGCAAGGCTGGTAGTGGTGTCCTGGCTGACCTGCAACCAGTGCAGCGGGCTGGTAGTAGCGTCCTGGCTGACCTGCAACCGGTGCAGCGAGGCTGGTAGTAGTGTCCTGGCTGACCTACAACCGGTGCAGCAGGGCTGGTAGTAATGTCCTGGCTGACCTGCAACCGCTGCCGTGGGGCTGGTAGTAGTGTCTTGGCTGATCTGCAACTGGTGCAGTCCTGGTAGTAGTGTCCTGGCTGATCTGCACCCAGTGCAGTGGGGCTGGTACTAGTGTCCTGGTTGACCTGCACCAGGTGCAGCGGGGCTGGTAGTAGCGCCTGGCTGACCTGCACCAGGTGCAGCGGGGCTGGTAGTAGTGTCCTATCTGACCTGCAAATGGTACAGTGAGGCTGGAAGTAGTGTCCTGGCTGACCTGCAACCGGTGCAGCAGGACTGGTAGTAATGTCTTGGTTGACCTGCAACCAGTGCCGCGGGGCTGGTAGTAGTGTCCTGGCTGATCTGCAACCAGAACAGCAGGGCTGGTAGTAGTGTCCTAGCTGACCTGCAACCGGTGATGTGGGACTGGTTGTAGCGTCCTGGCTGACCTGCAACCGGTGCAGCGGGACTGGTAGTAGTGTCCTGGCTTACCTGCAACCAGTGCAGCAGGGCTGGTAGTAGCGTCCTGGCAGATGTGCAACCGCTGCAGCGGGGCTGGTAGTAGCGTCCTGGCTGATCTGCAACTGGTGTAGAGAGGCTGACAGTAGTGTCCCGGCTGATCAGCAACCAGTACAGCGAGGCTGGTAGTTGTGTCTTGGCTGAACTGCAACCAGTGCAGCAGGGCTGGTAGTAGTGTCCTGGCTGATCTGCAACCAGTGCAGCAGGGCTGGTAGTAGTGTCCTGGCTGATCGGCAACCACTGCAGCGAGGCTGGTAGTAGTGTCCCGGCTGATCTGCAAACAGTGCAGCGGGGCTGGAGTAGTGTCCTGGCTGATCTGTAACCAGTGCAGCGGGGCTGGTAGTAGTGTCCTGGCTGATCAGCAACCTCTGCAGCAAGGCTGGTAGTAGTGTCCTGGCTGATCTGCAACCAGTACAGTGGGTCTGGTAGTAGTGTCCTGTCTGATCTGCAACCAGTGCAGCGGGGCTGGTAGTAGTGTCCTGGCTGATCTGCAACCAGTGCAGCAGGGCTGGTAGTAGTGTCCTGGCTGATCTGCAACCAGTGCAGTGGGGCTGGTAGTAGTATCCTGGCTGATCTGTAACCAGTGCAGCAGGGCTGGTAGTAGTGTCCTGACTGATCAGCAACTGCTGCAGCGAGGCTGGTAGTAGTGTCCTGGCTGATCTTCAACCAGTGCAGCGGGGCTGGTAATAGTGTCCTGGCTGATCTGTAACCAGTGCAGTGGGGCTGGTAGTAGTGTCCTGGCTGATCAGGAACCGCTGCAGCGAGGCTGGTAGTAGTGTCCCGGCTGATCTGCAACCAGTGCAGCAGGGCTGGTAGTAGTGTCCTGGCTGATCTGCAACCAGTGCAGCGGGGCTGGTAGTAGTGTCCTGGCTGATCAGCGACCAGTGCAGCGAGGCTGGTAGTAGTGTTCTGGCTGATCTGCAACCAGTGCAGCGGGGCTGGTAGTAGTGTCCTGGCTGATCTGTACCAGTGCAGCGGGGCTGGTAGTAGTGTCCTGGCTGATCTGCAACCAGTGCAGCGGGGCTGGTAGTAGTGTTCTGGCTGATCTTCAACCAGTGCAGCGGGGCTGGTAGTAGTGTCCTGGCTGATCTCCAACCAGTGCAGCGGGGCTGGTAGTAGTGTCCTGGCTGATCAGCAACCAGTGCAGCGAGGCTGGTAGTAGTGTTCTGGCTGATCTGCAACCAGTGCAGCAGGGCTGGTAGTAGGGTCCTGGCTGACCTGCAACCAGTGCAGCGGGGCTGGTAGTATTGTCCTGGCTTACCTGCAACCGGTGCAGCAGGGCTGGTAGTAGCGTCCTGGCAGATGTGCAACTGCTGCAGCGGGGCTGGTAGTAGCGTCCTGGCTGATCTGCAACTGGTGTAGAGAGGCTGGCAGTAGTGTCCCGGCTGATCAGCAACCAGTACAGCGAGGCTGGTAGTTGTGTCTTGGCTGAACTGCAACCAGTGCAGCGGGGCTGGTAGTAGTGTCCTGGCTGATCTGCAACCAGTGCAGCGGGGCTGGTAGTAGTGTCCTGGCTGATCGGCAACCACTGCAGCGAGGCTGGTAGTAGTGTCCTGGCTGATCTACAAACAGTGCAGCGGGGCTGGTAGTAGTGTCCTGGCTGATCTGTAACCAGTGCAGCGGGGCTGGCAGTAGTGTCCTGGCTGATCAGCAACCGCTGCAGCAAGGCTGGTAGTAGTGTCCTGGCTGATCTGCAACCAGTACAGTGGGTCTGGTAGTAGTGTCCTGGTTGATCTGTAACGAGTGCAGCGGGGCTGGTAGTAGTGTCCTGGCTGATCTGCAACCAGTGCAGCGGGGCTGGTAGTAGTGTCCTGGCTGATCTGCAACCAGTGCAGCGGGGCTGGTAGTAGTATCCTGGCTGATCTGTAACCAGTGCAGCAGGGCTGGTAGTAGTGTCCTGGCTGATCAGCAACTGCTGCAGCGAGGCTGGTAGTAGTGTCCTGGCTGATCTTCAACCAGTGCAGCGGGGCTGGTAATAGTGTCCTGGCTAATCTGTAACCAGTGCAGTGGGGCTGGTAGTAGTGTCCTGGCTGATCAGGAACTGCTGCAGCGAGGCTGGTAGTAGTGTCCTTGCTGATCTGCAACCAGTGCAGCAGGGCTGGTAGTAGTGTCCTGGCTGATCTGCAACCAGTGCAGTGGGGCTGGTAGTAGTGTCCTGGCTGATCAGCAACCAGTGCAGCGAGGCTGGTAGTAGTGTTCTGGCTGATCTGCAACCAGTGCAGCGGGGCTGGTAGTAGTGTCCTGGCTGATCTGCAACCAGTGCAGCGGGGCTGGTAGTAGTGTCCTGGCTGATCTGCAACCAGCGCAGCAGGGCTGGTAGTAGTGTCCTGGCTGGTCTGATACCAGTGCAGCGGGGCTGGTAGTAGTGTCCTGGCTGATCTGCAACCAGTGCAGCGGGGCTGGTGGTAGTGTTCTGGCTGGTCTGCAACCAGTGCAGCGGGGCTGGTAGTAGTGTCCTGGCTGATCTGTACCAGTGCAGCGGGGCTGGTAATAGTGTCATGGCTGATCTGTAACCAGTGCAGCGGGGCTGGTAGTAGTGTCCTGGCTGATCTGCAACCAGCGCAGCAGGGCTGGTAGTAGTGTCCTGGCTGGTCTGATACCAGTGCAGCGGGGCTGGTAGTAGTGTCCTGGCTGATCAGCAACCGCTGTAGCGAGGCTTGGAGTAGTGTCCCGGCTGTACTTCAACCAGTGCAGCTGGGCTGCTAGTAGTGTCCTGGCTGATCTGTAACCAGTGCAGCGGGCTGGTAGTAGTGTCCTGGCTGATCTGCAACCAGTGCAGCGGGGCTGGTAATAGTGTCCTGGCTGATCTGCAACCAGTGCAGCAGGGCTGTTAGTAGTGTCCTGGCTGGTCTGATACCAGTGCAGCGGGGCTGGTAGTAGTGTCCTGGCTGATCAGCAACCGCTGTAGCGAGGCTTGGAGTAGTGTCCCGGCTGTACTTCAACCAGTGCAGCAGGGCTGCTAGTAGTGTCCTGGCTGATCTGTAACCAGTGCAGCGGGCTGGTAGTAGTGTCCTGGCTGATCTGCAACCAGTGCAGCGGGGCTGGTAATAGTGTCCTGGCTGATCTGCAACCAGTGCAGCAGGGCTGGTAGTAGGGTCCTGGCTGACCTGCAACCAGTGCAGCGGGGCTGGTAGTAGTGTCCTGGCTTACCTGCAACTGGTGCAGCAGGGCTGGTAGTAGCGTCCTGGCAGATGTGCAACTGCTGCAGCGGGGCTGGTAGTAGCGTCCTGGCTGATCTGCAACTGGTGTAGAGAGGCTGGCAGTAGTGTCCCGGCTGATCAGCAAAAAGTACATCGAGCCTGGTAGTTGTGTCTTGGCTGAACTGCAACCAGTGCAGCGGGGCTGGTAGTAGTGTCCTGGCTGATCTGCAACCAGTGCAGCGGGGCTGGTAGTAGTGTCCTGGCTGATCGGCAACCACTGCAGCGAGGCTTGGAGTAGTGTCCCGGCTGTACTTCAACCAGTGCAGCGGGGCTGCTAGTAGTGTCCTGGCTGATCTACAAACAGTGCAGCGGGGCTGGTAGTAGTGTCCTGGCTGATCTGTAACCAGTGCAGCGGGGCTGGTAGTAGTGTCCTGGCTGATCAGCAACCAGTGCAGCGGGGCTGGTAGTAGTATCCTGGCTGATCTGCAACCAGTACAGTGGGTCTGGTAGTAGTGTCCTGGCTGATCTGTAACCAGTGCAGCGGGGCTGGTAGTAGTGTCCTGGCTGATCTGCAACCAGTGCAGCGGGGCTGGTAGTAGTGTCCTGGCTGATCTGCAACCAGTGCAGCGGGGCTGGTAGTAGTATCCTGGCTGATCTGTAACCAGTGCAGCAGGGCTGGTAGTCGTGTCCTGGCTGATCAGCAACTGCTGCAGCGAGGCTGGTTGTAGTGTCCTGGCTGATCTTCAACCAGTGCAGCAGGGCTGGTAATAGTGTCCTGGCTGATCTGTAACCAGTGCAGTGGGGCTGGTAGTAGTGTCCTGGCTGATCAGGAACCGCTGCAGCGAGGCTGGTAGTAATGTCCTTGCTGATCTGCAACCAGTGCAGCAGGGCTGGTAGTAGTGTCCTGGCTGATCCGCAACCAGTGCAGTGGGGCTGGTAGTAGTGTCCTGGCTGATCTGCAACCAGTGCAGCGGGGCTGGTAGTAGTGTTCTGGCTGATCCGCAACCAGTGCAGCGGGGCTTGTAGTAGTGTCCTGGCTGATCTGTACCAGTGCAGCGGGGCTGGTAATAGTGTCCTGGCTGATCTGCAACCAGTGCAGCAGGGCTGGTAGTAGTGTCCTGGCTGGTCTGATACCAGTGCAGCGGGGCTGGTAGTAGTGTCCTGGCTGATCAGCAACCGCTGTAGCGAGGCTTGGAGTAGTGTCCCGGCTGTACTTCAACCAGTGCAGCGGGGCTGCTAGTAGTGTCCTGGCTGATCTGTAACCAGTGCAGCGGGCTGGTAGTAGTGTCCTGGCTGATCAGCAACCGCTGTAGCGAGGCTTGGAGTAGTGTCCCGGCTGTACTTCAACCAGTGCAGCGGGGCTGCTAGTAGTGTCCTGGCTGATCTGTAACCAGGGCAGCGGGCTGGTAGTAGTGTCCTGGCTGATCTGCAACCAGTGCAGCGGGGCTGGTAATAGTGTCCTGGCTGATCTGCAACCAGTGCAGCAGGGCTGGTAGTAGGTCCTGGCTGACCTGCAACCAGTGCAGCGGGGCTGGTAGTAGTGTCCTGGCTGATCTGCAACCAGTGCAGCGGGGCTGGTAGTAGTGTCCTGGCTGATCTGTAACCGGTGCAGCGGGGCTGGTAGTAGTGTCCTGGCTGATCTGCAACTGGTGCGGTCCTCCTCTCCCAGACGATCAACGTCTCCCAATTTGGCGCTCGAGACGAATGACAATGCCACCTTCGGGAGGCTCCCTTCAAAATGAAGGAATGCAGCAACTGATGGCCACATTACAATTTGCCACATGTTTGCTGAAATGATGCGAGTGTATCCATGAGTGCCAACAGGGTACTGGTTCCATGAGTGCCAACAGGGTACTGGTTCCATGAGTGCCAACAGGGTACTGGTGACGGTTGCACTTTAATGAAACTGGGAGATCGCCCCGATTCCCAACACAGCGGGACATCTGCGCAGCTGGAAGCGCTGGGTCAGGCCCAGGGGAGTTGCCAGGTCTGGAAAAGACCCGGGGCTAAGCTGATGTCGGAACTGTTGGGACTGGGGGCTAGCTAGTCTTTTGGCTGTAGCTCCTGAGATTCTATCCGGGGCTACAACCAAAAGAACAGGGGCTCTAGCCCCCTTAGCCCCCCCTAGCAACGCCTCTGGTCAAGCCATTGAGGAAGCAGTTGTCGTGGGGCCCTGGCAGGAATGTTGGTGGGAGCTGAATAATGACTCGCTGGGGAGCGAGTGGGCAAATTGAGCAGAAATCAACAAGGAACGTTAAACGCATTAGGGTGGGGCACAGAATCAGCAGAGAGAAACGACGGGGGTGTCCCCAACTCGGAGCTGCAGCAGCCGGACCAGTGCAAGGATCTGATGGGTATCAGGTCACTGCATCGAATGCAATACCATCGGAAAAAATGCACCGGAAGAAAAGCATTGACTGCATTTTTTTTTAAAAAGATAAAATGTTTAGTTTAATTATAATGGGTTTCAAAGGTTAGAAAAGGGGAGGGGGTAGGGGGAACCCCATTTTTTTTTAGATGGAATGGTGTGTGGACGCAGGGAACAGGCTCCAAATGCAGGAATGTTGGCAAGCTGGTTATACAGCAACCCGAGGCGGGCAAAGGGGGGGCACAAGAGAAGATGCCTCGGGGATGGGCTGAGGGTCAATCCTGCGAAGAATAAATACGTGTTCTGTCTGAGGAGGGGGCTTGGGGGGGGGGGGGCTGCGCCTCATAACCCGAAAGTGGGCAGGCGCAGCTCCCGCCTAGTGCCTGCTCCCAAACCCTGCTTTCCAGGGGCTCATTTTAAGAGGCTCCCAGAAGCATTTAGTAAAGTGTTTCGTGGTGTTCTATCAATCTGGCGTGCGCACAGGCGTATTCTTGCAGGGCTGCCCTGACGCCACCCTGCGCTGGGGGGTGCTTTCACTGGGCCCCCAGCACACGGCACTGGCGTGAGGACCTTTCTTCTACACAGCATTGCCTGGCTCTGCTTCCCATATTAACGGCTACGCTCAGTGCACTCATTTGAGGGACTGCTTCAGGCGTTTGGAGTGACTGCTGGCGACTGACACCTGTCAGCTCCACACTCTGCACGTGGATGCTGTGTCTGGCTCCCAATGCAGGCTCTCATATTGGGGGGATGTATTTCTTTCTTTTTTGGCAACTGTGACTGAACTGTAAGCCATGTAGGCGGCTGGGCTGCCCGTGGGCCTCGTGCCTTTCATTTTATAATATTTTTAAAGAATCTTTATTTGAAGCATTGCCAAATCCGATTGACCTTAATAGTCTTGTGTGTGATTTGGGGTTTTCTATGGTAGAGGCCCTGAGACGTGGAGCCAGTATCCCGTTCTGCCAAACCCACCGTCAATTTGAACCATCATTCAGCTGGCGTATGGCAACAGAATCAAACATCACGACCTTATGCAGTCAGAAAGCAGGCAGCCCTGCCTTCTTGGCTCTTGACCTACAAAATCTGGGGATGTGCCTGACGAGTCTATCACGTTGCATGACGTGCGTGAAGCAAATGGTGTCGCGACTTCTCGCGTGTCCAACCTTTGCGTCGAGGGCGACTGTTCTTTGCCTCGTGCTCATTGACGCATGGGGTCCATGAGGACCTATTGAGTTGTGAGGATAACAAAACTGTCTCAGATATGTCTATTCTGGCCCCAGTTCTGCTTTCTGAACTAGGAAAATGTGTGCGTCTGTCATTGGGGACTCCTACTCCCCATTCAATGCGGCCATCGGACATTGAGGACGTTTGTTTATACAGCCACCTGTCCTCTCGGCCCACTAGTCCTCGGGCGGCACTTTTGGACAAATTATCAGCGCTCCGCTCATTTTCTGCTTTCCCGGACCTCCATTCAAATCACTCTTTGCAGGACCCACGAGTGAAGGGTTCATCACACTTTGGCGGTCCCATAGATCCATTTGGCCGGACAGAGTCAGATGAGGAGGTTCAGCATACTGCTCAAGGAGTGCACCTCTCAACTCCTCACAAGTCCAACGTTCAGCGACAGGACACGTCACCTCCTGACATCTGTTCCTTTCCTGTCCTCACCAGGATTCTCAGTTTGTTGGAGAAAGGTCATGACTCCACTCACTGCGAAATTCGTGATTTGAATTGATCATTGAAGGAGATTTATGCTAAACATGAATATGTTGGAGGGCTTCATTTGGGCTTGTGGCTATAAAATGGTCAACAGAGAGGCTGAATCTGCATTGAATACAGTGCATAGGAGGTCAGTGGACTGTCAGACCGACTTTGGGAGTGCAAGGGGTCATTCTGCATCCAATTTACCCCTACCGTGAAGCAGGTTTCAGGTGACCTAGAGGGGCATATGGAGTTATTAAAAGGCTTTCATTTGGTGGTCGATTCGGGCATCCCGCCAATGAAATCAGGAATTCATTATAGTATAGACCCCCGCTCAGACATTATGAAGAAATCTGTGACATTCCGGTTTGGAATATGTCTACAATATCTTTATTGGAGGAGAATGTGCAGAGTCTTCTGGTTAGAGTAGACGGAGGAATTACTAATCATTTTCTCTAAGGTGATTTGTACGGCTAATCAGTCTGATTTTCCCATCTGTAAGTCCAATAGCCGGACACCCATTGTGGATTGTATAGTAAAGGACCATGAAGTGCTTGAGATAGACGTAATGGCACCCCCTCTCATGGCTCAAGGGGAGCTGTCCCACTTATCTACCTCTGTGGTCTTGACTTCCAGAAGTATTCAGCGCAAGGAAAGCATAGAAAGGAGGAAAGAGAACAGGAATTCTAACACAAACAATGGAAACATACGCAGTCAGTAACCATCCATGGGCCCAGTTCCTCACTTGAATCCCTATGAACTCTGCCCAGGGAGGAAGCCATCAAAGATCTGAATACCTTAAGCTAGTGAAAGAGGGGAAGCCCGAGGGGGGCTAGGGGGGGCGGCATCCACTCAATATTCCCAACTAGTTACCAAAGGGGTGCATCCTCCGACAGCAGACAAGACTCCGGTGCTGAAGTTTGCTGTTTCGATGGGTTCCCCAGTGGCACAAATAAGCAACAATCGGTGTTTCAAGTCTGAGCTTTTATCTGCGTTACCGCAAGTGGTATCAGTTGGGTCACTCCAAACTAAACTGACTTCTTTCTTTCCAAGTATTGAAAGGAATCGTCAAGGGATGGCCTTGAAGCCGATGTTGGCGATTGCAGTGAGTGTTCATTCCCCCCGGCTCCTCTATTAACAGTGCCAGACTTGGGGGTATTGGGGTCAAATAGTGCTCTCCCTTCGATGGAAGCAGTGGCTCCAGTAACAACTGAGGTGAACCCCCCCCCCCCCACCAGTACAAGATCAGACATCGATTAATAAGGGGCGTTATTGCTTAAAAACCTTTGGAAGGGAAACTGATCTCAAAAGGAATGGTGCTCTCAGATTGAATAGATCAGAGCTGCTGGACTTATTCCAATTGATTCCGGCACTTAGATCTCTCCATTCTTGTGATGTTGAGTGGATCACCCCACCTGTAACCAATAATAATCGCATTTTATGCTGCGTTCAATCAGAGATCATTGCAAACCTTATCTTTGAGCAGCGTTGTGATCTACAGTCGTTGGGCTATAAGCTGCATGTTCTTGTTTTCAACGGAAGATGGCGCGAAATGTGTTTCGTAGTCTACACAACCTCCCACTGTAGCACTGAAAGATGTGCAGGCCGGTAACTCGGCCTCCCCATCAGTCGATTCGTTAGTCGCTCTGCACCCAGGTTTGTCTAAAGAAGGTCAGGACTGGTCACTAACAAGTGCAGGGATGTCATTATTGGGTTGCTGACTCCAATCCTGGAGATGGTCATTGAACCAAGTTTTTAGTGAAAAAGTGTTCTCTGGCTTATGCATTGATGTGCAGATACAATACTACAAGCTTTGCAGTATTTTCAGCCTGGAGCACTGTGGATTAACTCCTAAGTTTGCGCCGCCCCCTTTAACAAGTATAGGAGAGAGAATCTTGGAAGACATTTCGCACCAGAGTATTTTGTGATTGTGAGGGAAGAATTACACTTCAATGTTTTGTCCTGAAGAAGGTCGGAACCACGTCAGGCTGCAATTTCAAGCCCCTGTTTAGCCGACTGAAACATATGTAGACGCTGTAAATAAGCTATGATATTGTACATATATACATACCAATAGGACATATGGGTGTAATGTAAATAATGAAATGTGTATCAACACAAGAAGGGTTCCAGTGATAGGTGGTCCCTTGTGTGTTCTATTATGAACTGTGGCATTGGTTGTGTGAGAGTATGTAGGGTATGAAAGGAGGGAAGAATCAGATGTCAAAAGTATAATTTGTTTTAGAAAAAATGATGTGGCTCTTTTAATATTGCAGTACTTTGTGAAATAAATTGCTTTTTTTTGTATTTGTATCAAATATTATTGTGAATTTTGCTTTTCCAACCTCATTACCAATGTCAATTTTTTAAATATCATTGTATTATTTACCTGAAGGACCTCCGGTTTACAGGTACCCTCATCATCTACACCTGTGTCAAGGCTGCATTAAAAACGTTCTCTGCTATTAAGCCGGGCGTGTTGCATCCCTAGCCTTCGGTCCATTAGTATTCTTTCATGGAATACATGTGGGTTGAGTAATCTCAATAGATGGTTTTACAATCCTAAATCTTTAAATAAATGCAAGTTCCTTATGTTTCAGGAGACAATGGCCTGATCTCAGTTTAATCTTAAAGGCGATCTGACTTTTTACCAGTCCTGCGTTCCGAGCTAATCTTGGACAACCTAGCAGTGGGCTGGCAATTGCGATTGACATAAACGTACCGGTAGCTAGTGAGTTGATTCATTCATCTGATATCCTTTGGGCTGTTTGCGTCAAGTCTTTAGAGGAGAAGTGGGCATTGTTGCTTGTAAATCTCTATTGGAATACAGCTAAACATGTATTAGGAACTTTTCTTCAGAATGTATCTGACCTATTGGAAAAATGAATGATCGCATGTCGCAAATGTTTTGTTGTTCTTGAGGGTGCCTATAATTGTGATTGTTTCGATGGATCTAAGCATATCTCGAGCACCACGTCATTCTCCCTGACCCCTTTAAGTGAACAAAGAGGCAACATTTAGGATGAGTTTCTCTCCGATTGGGATCTACAACAGCTGGAGGTAGCCTCAAGACTTGTTAAACCTATATATACACACATGTCACATATGCACCTTTTCTTCAAAGATTGATTATCTGTTTATTTCCTCAGCACTCAAGGGGAACCGTGAAGCAGTGCATCTGTGGGATAAAGGGCGTGGTGATCATTTGATACTGAACTTCAAAGTTGATATAGGTACCCCAGTTTTTTTAAATTGATCCTACACTGGCCTTTCTACCCGTTGATCGGCCAAGGCTATCTTTGAAATGTAATAAAGATTAAGTGCCAAATTCACTCGTTCATTAAGAAAGGAGGTTGAGCAAACAGGGTTTGTACAATTTAGACTTGAAATCTTTTGAGGGGGTGGCAACTTTGACTGAGCTAGTGTTGCACTGTTTAAAGAGGACGGCCGGATCCAGCATGGCAGCATTGGGGAGTTCCTCTAAACACAAATTTTATGCTAGAATTACCCCCTCTAAAAACGTAAAGAATAAGAATATTAGAGATTTGAAGAAGCAAAATCTAACTAATTTGCAATATGATGAAAGCAAAGCCTCCAGCTGCCAGATGCATAAGAATTTTATAAAATCCCTAAGGACTGACATCTAAGGATTGACACGCATAATAGAGATAATTAGGTGATATTGAAACACCTCTGTGGCAATCAGATGGGAACTTTCTGATCTACTATTAATAAAACTGTGGGCAATTCGCCAGGTGCTATTGAATCTGCAGTACCTGGCGATGCATGGATTAAGTTCTTCACTGCTAAATATAAATTGATGAAAATATTCTCTGAGGTGCCGGAAGCATTTGTGGGCACTCGTATTTGAGGTATCTACCTGGGATGAGGAGGATATTAAATGGGCCATATCTAGATTAAATCCATCTAGAGCTGCTGGCCCTAATGGCATTCCATAGTTAATTCTGAAGAATGGCCCTGTACTATAGGCCTCAATTTTTAAAGTCAAGTTTTATCATATATTTATGTTCAATTGTATTCCAGCATCCTGGGCTGAATCCTATATAATTCCTATTTTTTTAAAAAGGGGACCCCCTAGATGCTGCAAATTATAGACCCAAAGCTCTCACAGACGCATCCTCAAAAGTATTTGCTTGTTGGTTCTTAGGGAACTTGAAACTGTTATGCAGCAGACAGCTCTTCTTTCACGATCTCAGGTTGGCTTCAGAAAGAATATGGGGACACCGTTAAATGCCACCATATTGGCTCATCTTTTGTACAATGTAAAACACAGTCAATCTGGTCCGATTTATATAGCATCCTTGGACATGTCATCTGCTTTCAACTCTGTTATTAGATCTGTCCTGTGAAATAAACGAGAGAGGTTTAAGATGCCCTTAGAATTAGTGCAACTCATGGAGCTTTTACATCAAAATACTAGATTTAGGATTAGTGATATTGAAGAATTGTGGAATGCTCCTAATATAACAGTGAGGCTAGGCAAATTAAGGCTGCATTGGCTTGCCTTTGTCAATGACCTAATTCTCTTTGACAGGACGGCTCGTGGTCTCCAAGTCAAATTGAATCTTTTCCTTCAATATGCACTGGCAAATAACTGGCAAGTTAATGCTCTTAAATCCAAAATACTGGTATTGTCAAGAGCATATAAGTTCAAAACCATGTCTTGGATCATTGGAACAGACGGAACAGACTTTGTTGTGAAATGGAGATATTTGGGATATAATCTTACTAATACATCGTCTATAATCCTCCTCCTCATCACAGGTGACCATGCGATAGACTCTGCCACGCTCAATGCCATCTACCTAACCATCCAAGCATGGATGGCCCATCATGGTCTTCGCCTCAATGACGATAAGAAGGAGTTGCTCCTCATGGGTTCTCAATTCCGTCTCACCAACTAAACGATGCCTTTCATACCTTCAACATTGACGGTAACATAATATCAGTGTCCAAAGAAGTGAAAACCCTGGGTTTTTACTAGGACTCATCTTTAACTCTAGCCAAACAAGTAAAGGCCACTGCGTCAGCACCAGCTCACACTTGCAAGCTCGTTAACGCATGCAGACCTTTCTTGTCACCTGACAGCTGCATCAGGCTGGCCAGAGCGCTCATCTTGACCAGATTGGACTACTGGAACGCCCTTTATGCTGACACTAAGACTCAAAACATTAAAACAAAATTTAGGTACTACAAATGAATGCCTTGAGAGCTGCACTTAACAGTCCCAAAACGACTCACATATCCACTACAAGACAGAAGGCCCATTGGCTTTTGGTGCAAGAATGCATCAATTTCAAAACTCTGACACCTACACGCACATGTCTGTCCAAAGTAGCACCCACATACACAACAAAGTGGTCAAAACCCATTCTAACCGGCCCAAGCGTTCAGCTAACCTGAACCTCTTAGCCACACCAAGATTCAAACCGCAAAAAGCTGGAGGCAGCAGCTTCCCCACAATAGCAGCGACAAATTGGAATGCTTTACCAGCTAAAGTGAGAGCCGAAAACTCCTTCTGGACTTTCCGTAAATTACTGAAAACCCACCTCTTCACACAGGGAACAAATGACTAACTCATGTCCGACAAAAAGTTAATAGCCTAGCCTGCCCATGTATGTATGTTAATAACTGCACTATTATGATATCTGTATATGCAACTATGTAACTACACTACTGATCCATATGCCAATAACGTGTAACTAATTAATGTATGTACCTTTCTCGGGTTAGGTGCGCTATTTAAATGGCAAAATAAATAAATAAATAAATATAAGTATGTGGATGACTTCTTTGTTAGAAAAGCTTTGCCCTCTGATAACAGATATGAAATGTTTATATGTTTGGTTTTGCAAATTCTTGCTACTTCCACTTTTACATTATGACTTGAGGAAGATTGATTGGATCAGATTTGTGTTCACTTGACTTGGGTGATTATTTGAACTATTTACAGGGACGGGTCTGGAAAGAGGATTTTGTCGCGCCAAATCCATGCCAAATGATATCATAAGGCATGAAATGAGACTTATATCTCTGCATACTCAATATCGTTGGAGGCAACTTTCTAATTTTGCAAAATGTGTAGACCCTCCACGTAATTCTTTACATGTTCATTTGGGTTCAATGATAGTGGAGGCCTGTTCCACTTCAGTTACTGTATACAGACAGAAGATACTTTTATTCCTTAATGAAATTTATTCCACTGAAGAGGAACTTATTAATCGTCCGTGTAATGTTAAAAAAACTCTCTTTAGACTTGATTGGCTTTGTACAATGGCCCTTCTAGGGACGTATAGCTCATTTAAAGAGTACGCTAAGTTCCCCGTGGTAAAGCGGCAACTTAGTCCTTACCGGAGATGCTGCCCATGCAACAAGGCGCACGCACTTTAGATGCGATTTCGCCTAAATCAACTTCATACTAGAGAACAAACTAAAAATTGGGCATCTTTTAAGTTTATACATATTTCTAAAGACTGTCGATTTTGTAAAAAAACCACAATGTCATGAAAAATTACAACATTAGATAATCGACTGTCCGTATTTTAGTCACTTTAGGATTAGATTTTTAAATTCTGAAATAAATGTTGAGCTCAAACATGTGCAAGATCTCTTCTGGTCTAGATTGATGTGGGGTGAGAACATTGCTTTGATCCTATCCCTATATCACTTTTCAAATGTTATGGAGTCACACATTATAGGGTTGTAATAGAATCTGGTGAATGGATTTGTTTAATGTTGTTCTTTTCCATGTTACTATTCAATAGTTGATCAAATTGCTTATTAGTGCTATGGTCTAATATAGGATCTTTGTATTTTGGCTGATTGTTAATCTAATGTATGAATTTGTAATTGTGATAAAAAAGAATGAATATAGATCCACAGAAGGTGGGGCAGGGGGGCAATACCCAATTGCCACTTGATGTCAATTTCTTTACAATTGGGTGCATCTTTCCAGAGAAAAAGCATAAAAGAATCACCAGATCAGACCTGCTACAATGATTGCAGTGAATACCATTGCTGCGTATATACGACACTCGGGACTTCTACGTTACAGACCTTATTGATGAAGACTTCATGGGTGCATTGCTACAGAACTGAGACATGACAGAAATGAGCACACAACAGCAAAGTTTCCCGATTTTGGGGTATGATCTGGACGCTGCATCAACCTTGTCTACTCCACTAGTGAATTTGAAAGGAGTAAAGACCAATCATAACGGTATTACCCAAATCGACCTTTTACAATTGACCTTTTGCCCTAATTGACCTAATTATAGTGGTCCTAACTGACCTTCTGCACAATTGACCTTTATATTAATTTTAGTTATTTTATATATGTATTGGGTTGGTTTTGGATTATAAATAATATAAGGGGATTGGGTGGAGGGTTGTCGGGGGTTTCCCCCCGCATATATGTCCTAATTGACCTTATAAATTAGGTCAATTCTCCCAAGGACAATTCTCCCGAGGTCAATTCTCCCGTGGTCAATTGTGAAAAGGTCAGTTAGTATACATCCATAATAACCTCCAGACAACAAACACAATTAATGGTACCCTAAATTGCTAGATATCCAGCCATTTCTGAAGTGAATCACTAGTATGATACCTTGTGAAACAACAAAGAAAGCATGAGTAACTACAATAGGCATCTGGAACACGCAAGGCTTTGGCCATATAAGGGGGGGCTCATATAAACTGTTGGAAAAGAAGGACATCTTGTTGCTCCAAAAGACATGGTTAGTTAAAAATGCGTATATTGACAGATACCAGCAGTATGCAGGTGCTGTCACAAGTTTCTCTCTTTTCTCACCTGTTTTTCCTTGCTTGTGACCTTCTTGGATGCGGCTTCCTTATTTCTCACTGTCCAAGACTTGTACAGTCCGGAGCGTGAGTCTTCGGATTCCAGCGTGAGTTAGCCGGCTGCCCTAACCCGGATGGCGTTCAGTATCCAGGAATGTCAGCCAGAAATCCAGGAAGGAGGAGGAGTAAGAGTTCCAGGCTCGGAGAGTGTCCTGGACACCACGGGACCGAGCACAAGACAGAATCCGGGATGAGGATACAGGCTAACGGGTAAGGTAAGAATCTGAAGGGGGTTCCAGGAAACAAGGGAAAAAGGAAAGATAAGGAACTGGAGATAGCACGGTTAACGGATTCGAAACATACGTCTAGCAACTCCAAGCAGTTGCGTTGGGACGCGCAGAGCTGCGGGGGGGGTGCCTGTTTTCTAGGAAGTCGAGTGTTGCGTGCAAAGGCTAGAGCACAGCGTTTCTGGCCCGTTGGCAATGTTGGAAGGATCACTGAGTTCATGCAGTGGTGCATCATGGACCATGAAGTCCAGAAGGGGCGAATTCGGTGGTTCATGACAGGTGCTTCAGGAAGACCTAGTGGATGTTTTTTGGTGGGTGTGAAGCATAGTATTTAATCGAGAGTAATAGTGTCTCCCATATTGTGCCCTGATCTTATAGCTTTAAAGTACTGCTGAAAATAGATGTGCACTACAGCAGAACTATAATTGTAAATGTGCATAACCTTGTAATGGATCTGAGATGAGGACGCATGCTTTACTAGCTGAATGGGTAACCAATGTTGATCAGGATTTGATTCTTATCATGGGGGATGTAATGCACACTGCCTGGATAAGCAGCTGGAGATGGTCATAGGAGTATTGTATATACAGTCAGTGATCCAGTTTGGAAAGTCTAATTCCAGGGGTAAAACCAGGGTCAATGCCTTCAAGGAGCAGGGACGGCTGATGCTTAACGGCACAATGCCATGATGTACCAAGCAAAGCGACATGGGTGAAGGGTAGAAGCCGCTCCACTCTTGACTATGGGCCTCATCAGGGGATGGGCGGAGCATAAAAAAGGTGGTGGCAACGCAAGTACTGCCGCATTACCCTTCCGTCCCAAACCCGAGTTTGGGCAGAAAGTTGGAGCTATTTACTGGAGGTAAAACTCACCACTTTCTGCCCATTTGCGGTGCTATTACTGCTGTGCTAATACCACTGGCAGTAATAGTGCTGTTAGTGCCCCATAGAATCCTATGGACTCTTCAAAAAATGGGGAGTAACAGCCTTACCACAACTCGGAAACTGGCATGAATAGCGTGAACCGAGTTGCGGTAACGCTATTTGTGTTGGCGTTATCCCGGCCGATTTAATGCCAGGATGCCACCGTATGACATCCTTTCATCGCGGTATCTTTTTTCACTGGATTTTTACTGGGGATTTTTATTTGAAAAAAATCATCTGATTTTTTGGGGGGTTAAACAAATGATATAAATTGGGTGTGGGTGTACGGGAATATAAAAAAAATTAAAGGGGACGGGGGATTGGGGGGGTAACCACCCCAAAAATAAAAAATGTGATGAGTTTTTGCAAAAAAAATCCACAGTAAAAAAAACCAGCGAAAAAACATCCCGCAATGAAATGACATGGAACCGATGCCACCAAGGTTTTGATGAGTCCCTATGACTTTGTCAACTAAGACTTAGCAGCTATGGTTAGTGGGATGACGGTTTGACATACAGAGTATAGCGATCACGCTCTAATCACAGCATTGAGAAAAGAGCCAACAGGGAAAAGATTGGTGATATCAATGTAAATGCGGCGAAAAATAGGATTACACGGAGTACGGGGAATATTAAGCATATGAGAGTGTACATCTCAAACCTTCATCATAAAGAATGTGAAGTGATTGAAAATAAATCCGCCGGAGAAATCGCGACCTAGATCAGCGGTCTAACGAACAAATTAGGGGTACGGACAGGAAATGATATATTTGCTGAGGGCAAGGGAGGCAGCAGAAGATATGACCGAGAGAAAAGAGATGCTAAGCGGGCCATGAGGAGAGAACCTACACAGGTGGCAAGGAGTCCCATGGAGTTGGGCGTGAAACTGGAATGTTCTCGAGGGATTAAACACTGGTATAGGAATTGGATAAACAGCATTAATCCGGGATGGCAAAACATGGTACAGGTACTTTCAAGAGGGGACACTAGATCGATATGGCAACAACTGAATGTATGTAAAGGTAAGAAAACAAAAATGGGTATCAATCCTGTACAAGAAAGAGAGTGGTGAAGTTTGTTGCCAAAAAGTTCGATATGGGTGGAGACTGCAAATTGCTATTAGCCATAACTGAAGCCAAAGGCCGGGCCCTTAAATACGTGGATGCGTTAACTGGGCTAATTAAAACGCTGGAATCGTCAAGGACACCGGGCCCAAATGGATTGGCAAATGCTCTCATTGAAATAGAGCCCAGATCTTGGGCAGTTTTGTTGGAACGATTAATAAAGTTGTCAAGACAAGAGGTGTTCCACGTTCCTTGTGTGCCTCATTGCTGCCACCGGTTTTCAAGGCGTGAAATCGACAGGAGCCGGCTAAATACTGACTCCTGTCGAAGGGGGATTTACCTGAGAAGCTTTTTGCCTCAGTACTCCTCAAGTCTCTGAAGGAATGGGTAAATAGCCACAATATTCTTGATGATCTGCAGTCGGGCTCCAGGGAAGGGAGTTCAACAGTTCACAACCTGCTGTTAATTGACTATTTCACAGCGAGAGCCAGAATTGAAGGAAATCTTGTGCTGTATGTAGCATTTATTGACTTTCGTGACGCTTTTGACACGATTAACTGGAATACACTGTGGGTAAAAATGGCAGCATTAGGCTGCCCTGCAGAGCTGCTAACCTTGGTCATGAGGCTGCACACTATTGGGAGTGTAAAGGTGAGGTTGGACAGTGGTGGAGCCTTCACGGCCCCAATAGCAACAAGCAGAGGAGTGGAGCTAGGATGCGTGTTGGCTCCCCTACGGTTCAAGCTATACCTAGCAGATTTACCTATAATCATGAGAGGGATACCAAATTGCCCGCCTAGGATTGGTGAGGTGTACATAAGTAGTGAAGTATATGCAGACGACATCGTCTTATTTGACTGCACGTGCGCGGGATGAACTCCTCTTTGAGGGCACTGAAGCAGTACGCAGCGGTGAAGAACTTGAGATGAAATGTAGACCAAGGTAAGCAATTTCACAATAGAGCGGTTCCTCGTCCCTCCGTTTGGCTTAGGGGAAAGAAATTGGAGTAGGTGGATAACTGTAAGTACATGGGAGTAAATATTGAAGAGAGCAGCGGTTATGAGTTCCTTGTTAAATATAGGCAAGGAAGGGAACTGTTCCTCACGCACGGTGCCAATTGCAGTATTTGCTACGGGAACACCTGGATACGGCAGGGATGGAATATTGCGATTGTACAGACAGTGCTTTTGTCCATCCTTGCTATATGGATTAGAGGCACTCTCAGGCATGGACCTTAAATGGTTAAGTATTGTGGCAGGAAGAATTTAGTGACAAATCTTATCTTTACCTACCTGTGTCCCTATCTTGACAGGGGCTTGATGTCGCTTGAAGGACATGTTACCGAAAAGAGGGGCTCTTTATATTTTAAGATCTTGATCTTGAAAGAACTGAGGTGTACAATTGTCAGGGCTGTGCACCCCCTAACAGCTGTGAGACAGGCATGGTATCAAGCGAGAAACAGGGAGTCATTCAAAGTTTGGAGGCAGCCATGGTGCTATTAGCACCACGGCTGCCTCCAAAATCGTTCAGGGTCCGGGTTCCTTGAATGGAGACTTACCGGGTCATTCCAACCTAGGAGGCCCCGGTAAGTCCCCATTCAAAAAACCAATCCCCATTCCCATTTGAGCCCCCATTTTGTGCACCCATGCGCCGGTCTTTTTCTCTTATCGTGCCTCTTGCATTCTTATTTCGCTATTTAAGTGCTCACTTGTACCTTTCCTTACTTTTGGGTCACTCGCACCCATCTTATTCACGTTCAAGCCTTTTGCTTTCCTTACGCTCTCTTAGCGCCTTTCTCTCGCTTTGCATTCACGTTCTGCTTTCTCTATTGCTTTCCGCTTCGTGCCACTTTTCAAAATCTGTCTTTTTCCCTTCCCGCTCCAGCTAGCTGCACGCATTCAAGTTTCTCCACTTACTGACTTGAAACTCACCGGGTAGCGTTGTGCTGGCGAGTAGTCTCTACGGGCATATGGGATCGAGGTCAGGACCTCACCACCTGCCCCTCAGACCCCCTTGGAAGGGGACACGTCCCAAGGGAACGAGCACTTTTCTGCACACCACCAGTGGGATACAGTCTGCCTCGCTCCGGCTGCCGGGAGACATGGCTCCTTAGCCACGCTGCAGCCCCACACAGACACAGGGCCAGCGTCTCGGCATGCTGCTCTCCTCTGGATCCTCCAGGCTTCTCTACCTGTGTCTCCCTGCTCCTTGGCTTCTCGTCTCTGATCAGGATTCACAGCTCGCTTCTCTGATTCTACAAAACCACACCTTTTATACTTAAAACGGGAGTCAAGTGTAGTCAGGTGTGAGTAGTCAGTGATAAATGCCTGACCCTGTCGGACTCTATTAATGGGACAACCTAATGGTAGTAGGTGGCCATCTTCCTTCTGTTCCTCAAGGTGTTTCTTGCTGGTAATCCTCACTACTCTCGGTTGCCTCTTCTTCTTCCCAGTATTAGTCGGGAATGGGGAGGGGGAGTTGAATTGGGATTGATACTTAATTCTATTGACTAGAATACTATTAGGATATCGACAGTAGATATAGGAACATACTCTAGCCTTGTTTGTATTTAATGAGCTAGCTTCCTCTTGTGGCAGTGTATTCCATCTCTATGATGTTTTATTATACGAGCATGGGTCTTGATAGTATTCCCTCTGGTCTAGATGGGTAGCAGATGAATGGATATTAAAATCACGTTCCTGTCTCCGTTGTGCTCGCTCTTTCTTCTCATCCGGTCTCGTGTACGTAACTTGTTTCCTCCTCTTACTTGGACCATGAATAATGGGTTTTGATCTTGGAGCAATGAAACTTGGATCAGGGATAAGAGAGTCAGCATACCCCATAAAGGCTTCTGGGACTTCTCCCTCCTCTTTTATTGTCCCCTGGGTATACCGCGTCTCGCCTTGGGTACCCCCATGGATACAAACCCGGCCTGCCCTACCCAGGTGATCCTCCCTCGCTTGTCCACCCCCAGGGTTGGGATCCAAAAGCGATTGCCCTGCCCTGAATAGAGGGTTCTCAGGGTTTACATGGGCGAATACCCCTAGGTTTCTCACACAGCACACGCAGGAGTGGCGAACAAAGGTAACATTTGGCTAGAAACCTTATGCAAGAAGAACTCTGAACTGCTTTACTGGACACCCGACCAGACCCAGGATCAAACCACCTCATGTCGTAGTTGGAAAGTAAAGCAAAAAACTTGGGACTGAAATATGAATTATGAGAAACTGAGGAAGTTGAAAACATATGTGGAAATATGCATAGGTTTCTGTCTCTGCAAAGATACTCGACCATTTGCCCGGCTTGCGAAAGTACGGAGATTTGTATTGCTGCTCTGAATAAAACAACTTCCAGTTTTAGGGGTTGTTGGCCTGAGGCAGGGGGTACAATTGGAACAAAGAGAATGTCGTATGAGTAAAATACCAAGCAGACTGGAAGAACCTCGGCACGTGCTGGCGCAGTGGCAAGTTTACAGGCAGTTGTATATGAGAGAGTTGGGCAGGTTCGATCATAATTTGGATTCTATTAAGAGCTTGTCCCGGTGGAAACAGTGTCTTGTTACAAAAAATCCCTTAATGCACAATGCACTTTACAGAATATGGATTATAGTCGCTGATAAACTAAAAATTGACCGTTTTTAAGAACATTCTTTTTTAGAAATGGTTTGAATACAATGTTTTAATACTAATATGTTTTAGTACTAATGTGCAGATGAACTGAAGAAGCTAGTTTTGGATATGTGTGCATTTGTATTTGTATTCATACTTGTTTTTATGAGGTTTAATAATGATTTAAATTTTATGTGAAAGGTTTTGTTGAAACTAAATCACAGTAAATGATAAATAAATAAATTATAAATAAATAAAAATAGAAAGCCATATTGAAGGAGGTGGTAAAAAAAGAGAGTGAAGATTGAGATAGCAAGTTACCTGAGTGCAAGCAGCCGCTCCAGGATTTTAGAAAGAAATGGCAGAAGCGAGATAAGCTGAAAGGTGGCAGGAGAAGATGGGCCAAGAGTAGACTTCATGGTATCTCCCTTCCTTTGGACTTCTTGCAACTTGTGTCAAAGGGATCTCTTGCCCCACCGCCTTGGACTTTGCCATGACTGTTGTTAAATAATTTCTTCCCCTTGACTTCCTGAGACTCGGACCACAGGATCTCCTCTCCTGGATTTATCGCGACTTGGGTCAGAGGATCTCTTCCCCTGGACTTCTCGTGACAAAGAATCTCTTCCCCTGGACTTCTCGTGACAAAGATTCTCTTCCCCTGGACTTCTCGTGACAAAGAATCTCTTCCCCTGGACTTCTCGTGACAAAGAATCTCTTCCCCTGCACTTTTCGTGTCTTGTGCCAGAGGATCTTCTCCCCTGGACTTCTCGTGACAAAGAATCTCTTCCCCTGGACTTCTCGTGACAAAGATTCTCTTCCCCTGGACTTCTCGTGTCTTGGGCCAGAGGATCCTCTCCCCTGGATTTCCTGTGACTTGGGCCAGAGGATCTCTTCCCCTGGACTTCTCGTGACGGGTGCCAAAGGATCTCTTCCCCTGGATTTGTCATGTCTTGGTCCAGAGGATCTCTTCCCCTGGATTTGTCATGTCTTGGTTCAAAGGATCTCTTCCCCTGGATTTGTCATGTCTTGGTCCAGAGGATCTCTTCCCCTGGATTTGTCATGTCTTGGTCCAGAGGATCTCTTCCCCTGGATTTGTCATGTCTTGGTTCAGAGGATCTCTTCCCCTGGATTTGTCATGTCTTGGTCCAGAGGATCTCTTCCACTGGATTTGTCATGTCTTGGTCCAGAGGATCTCTTCCCCTGGATTTCTCATGTCTTGGGCCAGAGGATCTCTTCCCCTCGATTTCTTGTGACCTGGGCCAGAGGATTTTCTCCCGTGGATTTCTCATGACTTGGGCCAGAAGATCTCTTCCCCTGGACTTCTCGTGACTGGTGCCAAATGATCTCTTCCCCTGGACTTGTCATGTCTTGGTCCAGAGGATCTCTTCCCCTGGACTTCTCGTGACGGGTGCCAAAGGATCTCTGCCCCTGGACTGGTCATGTCTTGGTCCAGAGGATCTCTTCCCCTGGACTTCTCTGTCTTGGGCCAGAGGATCCTCTCCCCTGGATTTCTCATGACTTGGGCCAGAGGATCTCTTCCCCTGGACTTCTCGTGACGGGTGCCAGAGGATCTCTTCCCCTGGACTTCTCCTGACTGGTGACAAAGAATCTCTTCCCCTGGACTTCTCGTGTCTTGGGCCAGAGGATCCTCTCCCCTGGATTTCTCGTGACTTGGGCCAGAGGATCTCTTCCCCTGGACTTCTCGTGATGGGTGCCAAAGGATCTCTTCCCCTGGACTGATCATGTCTTGGTCCATAGGATCTCTTCCCCTGGACTTCTCGTGTCTTGGGCCAGAGGATCCTCTCCCCTGGATTTCTTGTGACTTGGGTCAGAGGATCTCTTCCCCTGGACTTCTCGTGACGGGTGCCAGAGGATCTCTTCCCTTGTACTTCTCCTGACTGGTGACAAAGAATCTCTTCCCCTGGACTTCTCGTGTCTTGGGGCAGAGGATCCTCTCCCCTGGATTTGTCATGTCTTGGTTCAGAGGATCTCTTCCCCTGGATTTGCCATGTCTTGGTCCAGAGGATCTCTTCCCCTGGATTTGTCATGTCTTGGTTCAGAGGATATCTTCCCCTGGATTTGTCATGTCTTGGTTCAGAGGATATCTTCCCCTGGATTTGTCATGTCTTGGTCCAGAGGATCTCTTCCCCTGGACTTCTCGTGACGGGTGCCAAAGGATCTCTTCCCCTGGACTGGTCATGTCTTGGGCCAGAGGATCTTCTCTCCTGGATTTCTCGTGACTTTTGCCAGAGGATCTCTTCCTCTGGACTTCTTGTGACTTGTGCCAATGGATCTCTTCCCCTGGACTTCTCGTGTCTTGGTCCAGAGGATCTCTTCCCCTGGATTTCTCGTGTCTTGGGCCAGACGATCTCTTCCCCTCGATTTCTCGTGACCTGGGCCAGATAATTTTCTCCCGTGGATTTCTCATGACTTGTGCCAGAGGCTCTCTTCCCCTGGACTTCTCGTGACGGGTGCCAAAGGACCTCTTCCCCTGGACTTCTCATGTCTTGGTCCAGAGGATCTCTTCCCCTGGACTTCTCATGTTGTTTTGTGGTGCCCAGACCCCTCTCTCAACTCTGAAAACCGTATTTCTTAAGCCCGGTTCACTAACCTGCCAGGCATCCTTTCATATGTATAAGTCTCTTTGGTTTCTCAAGATTTGGTCCACGACCCTTCTGTCAGCTTTGCAATGTGTCTTGACTTCTCTTTCAATCTCTTTGGGGTGCTCCTTCACCCCCTCAGTTCTCAACTGGTCTCTCTCTTTGGTCCCAATGGGATGAGAAAGATGCCTCTGCACTTCCCCCCCAATCACAGCCTCTGGGATCTCTCTGGACCTTCCCGGTCCCCATCTGTGTACCTTTGCACTTGGTCCGTGAGGGCTCCGGTCCTCGGCAACACTGGTAAGCTTCTGCAGCTTCCCCTGGGCTCTTGCAGTCTTTTGCAGCTTTCGATGGCTCAACCATGCTGGTTTCATACCGCGCATCGGTCTCGCCTGGCTGTCTTGGATTCTGCCAAGGACGCTGGTTTCCCCAACAGCCAGGTAGGTCGTGTCCCTTCTCCTCCTTCTTGGTCCCTGCCTTCTTGTTCCAGGCGTTTGGCCTGCAGCGCATCCTCTCTGTGCTTTTCCGCTCCCCAGCGTGAAGCTCTTCTGGGGCTGGACTGACCTCGAGAACAGTAGGGTTCTTCATTACCCTGCTCTTCCTCGTGGCAGTACATTTGGAGTCATCCATCTTCAATCTTCCCTCACTCTTCCTCGTCAGAGTACCATCGGCCTGTCGCACATGTATAAGGAATCTAGTAGAAGAAAGAAGAGCTAGAAAGGATGGGGTTCTTCATATACTGGACCTCTACTCTACTTGCAGTGCTGCCTTTCCCCTGTAATGGAGGGGAACCCGTTTCCTTTGCCTTCTCCTTTTCTCACACTATTACTACTATGATGTCACCTTTCCTCTCAATGGAGGAGATCCCTCTGGCCACCTCCTTATAAATAAAAACCAATATATATATTGCCACATGGTCTTTTGCAGTCCACATACGCACAGTCAACAACTCACTCCACGTGCACGCTTCCTTCGTTGTTTTCTTCCGCAAAGGTGCACTTACATCTATGCGTTCTCCCGAGCGCCTCCGATACTGGGTCCCCGTCAATTCTCCTGCACAACTGGGTGCAGCGCCCTTCTGCAAGGAGCAGGCAGGCCTTCTGGGAAAATCGCACTGGTCACTTCAGATGGGCGCCGCAACCCAGGATGCGTGACTGGGACACCCCCGACCTCATTGAGAGTCTGGAATCACATCCGGGACACCAATTTGTAAAGAAAGACGTTACCAAAAACAAACATATGATAACAATAATCCAAAGGGCCAAATAACCACTGCACGGTTTGCAAGGGACAGCAAGGTTTATTGCATGCAAAAAGGTCTCAGACGGTCCCGTAGAACCAAACTGACACAGAGTAACCCCAAGAAGTTACAAATTATATAGTGGAAAACCGCACATTAGCATACATAGGTTACACAATTATCCCACCACCCTCATTGGCTACCACCCATATGACATGCTAAAAACCCTCTATTGTCCCTTTGCCGATTGGCCACACTTTATCTAAACCCATCCCACTAAGTACGTGGGCCACTACATCATCACCAGTGTATACTAATACATGATTGGCTACAGGTATATTGATACACTAATAAATCTCAACCATCACGTGTTGCGCAGCCTGTGACACAGGCACGTTCAACGTGAGACTGGTGAGGCCAACTCTGCTATGATATGTCATCATATCAGACTCTGCGGCGCACACAAGCTGCACCCCAGACCTTGGACAAAATTTGCTGTCATCGCCTCTGCTCTACATATCCCAAATCATGGAACGCTCCGAAAAAGGCTTCCCCTTTATCTTCTTGTACGTGAGGTGCCCAGTAGCGACGTGACCAGGGTATACTCTTAGGCTTTAATTTCAGGGATTTATTTGTTTTGGTTACGCATCTACTTGTAGTTCAAATGTGATGGCCGCTCTTTGGGTGATGGCAGTAGTGCTCTAAATCTTTGCCTGGCCGGTTGGCATCACAAAACCTTGTGCCCTGTTCTCATGAATTTGTTCTCCAAAGGGTGCATCCCTACCTGTCCTCCCCACATCCAACATTCCGTTCCCACCACTTGCGAGCTTTGCAGCTGCAGCTGAATACAATTAGCATTTATCTGCACCACGCCGGTGCCTCCGACCTCTGTTTCTCTCTTAGGGGATGGAAAGGGGGGTTTGTCACGGGACTGAGCTAAACAGAGCTGCAGCACCACATCAGGGCCTTCATTCTGCTCCTTTGTTATTAGGCCTTAACATTCAATATAGCTGCACTCTTGCTATGTAGACCCGCTGACTTTGCTCTTACCATAATGCCTTTCCGACTACATCTTCCCCCTACTTCAGCTCCCTTTTTGCACCTCACTCGGAAACATAACCTTGTGTACTATTTCTAAACACAGGGCCTATAATACACTGCACTATCTGTAGCCTCTGTCACTTCAACATTAATACATTTGTGGCGCATTCAGAGTTGCTATATGATGTAGTGTTACAACCAATAACAAGTGGTAAGTGTGCATTCTGCTGCACGAAACTGAAATTGCTTCCACTGTGGCAGCAACAGGTCTTTCTCAACCTGAACCTCTGCCTGGCTGGGGCACTGTACATGCATCCCAACACAATTTAAGTTCCCTGCCCTCTCCTATGCACGGTCAGGGGGCCTCATTTACCTTCCTGTCTTGAGGTCCTGGCTCTGGTCCCCAATAATTGGTTCTCATCTACCTCGACAAGTCACAATGGTCTTGTGAGTAAGAGGGTATCTTCAGCACCTCATGACCCTCCTCCTCTCCCCTCCTTCTTGCTCTGCCGGATGCACACACCTCCACCCAGTCTCCTGTCACAACCCTTTGGTAAGGCGTTGGATTCCCTCTTTCTCCATCTTCTCTGTTCTTCTCTTTTAATGTCCTCCTGTCTTCTTTCACTTACCTTCTCCTTACTTTTGAGGTGCCTTCGCACCCATTTCTCCTGACCTGCTTCACGCCCTTCACCTTACTTGAGAGATGCAGGTTTTCTCTTTTATTCTCCCACTTCCCTCCTGAGCTCAGCATCTGCAACTGACCCTGCTGTGTCCAGTTCTAGCCAGACACAGAATGTAATTCTGGGAGGCGCAGTTCCTGAATGTGTTTTTTTTTTTAATGGACAGGGTGTGTTGTTTTGGGGATATTGCTAGTTTGAGAGGTCTGGGGATTTCATCACCAGCTCCATGTGATGATGACGGTGCGGTCACTTTGTCGCTGAGGTTAGTACAGGACTTAGAGGTAATGACAGAGAGGTTGCCTAAGCATTGTTGGTGCATTTTATCAAATGTAATGCACTAAAGGTTATCTTGAGCCATTCTCATGTGGCCCTCACTAAGATATTGTTTGTAGAATCGTGTGCAGCCCCCCTGTGTGGCTGTGCCTATGTGCACAGGAAAGGTCATGTAGCACTAGTTTAAGAGTGACTTAAAGGCCACATATACAACTGGCATGTCTTGGCATCTGTCCTAACATTCATGAAACGTGTGCATCCTCCTCCTAAAAAGACGGGAAGGTATTGGTATTAAAGGAACAGCTCTATACTGGATCACGTTTTTCCTCATGGGCAGTATGGAAACCACTATATTGGGTTCGTGTAATTCCCGGCCTTGCCCATGTATCTGAGGAGTACCCCAAGGATCCACACACTCACCTCTACTTTTCAACATCTCCATGACATCCCAACTCGACATCATCAATAAATCTGGTGGTGGTCGGTCAAAAGGGCGAAAAAAAAATCTCGAATAACAAAAATCTTGAAAAAAAAGGCCGAAAAAAAAATATCGATTTTTTTTTTTTATATATATGTATTTTTTGGGTCAGGTAAGTAAAAAAAAGGGTTAAAATAAAAAAAAATAGAAAAAAGGGGGGTTGGGGGGAACCCCCCCATTTCGAAAAAAAAACGTCATAAAAAAAAATTCTATCTTTTTTTTTCGGTCTTTTTTTTCGCAATTTTTTTTTTTCGAGATTTATAAGTTCGGTATTATGACTATAAACCAAATCTGGTATCTCCTGCTGCAACTATGCGGCTGATGCAGAAATACTCTGCACATGTGAGAACCACCCATCACCAAACACCCCAGATATTAAAACTGCCTAGCACAGGTAGACGCATGGATGACAGCAAACCGACTAAAACTCCACCCTAACAAAACAGAACTGATGCTGTGTAATCCTACAGGTTCTAACACCACCACAATCCTGTGGCCTGTCAAGAGGCGGCCCTGCCCAAACGCATCAACCATGGTAGAAATCTTGGAATGTGTGAGGAGGTCAAAGAGGCAATGGAGGAAAAAGACGACCCCATTCTAACTTTCAGACCCAGCCCCCAAAAGGTAAAATCAGCAGGGCAAAGTAAAACTACATGTCCCATAACCCACCACGAGAAATGGAACCAAGGTCGGGGAAAGGACAAAATGAACAAAGGGAAGCGGTATAGGTACAGTCCAGTCATACAGTATAGTGGCCGGTACACCCAGAGAAGTACAGTGTGGGATGGCCAAACAGTGTATGTACAGTCCAGTCATACGGTATAGTGGCCGGTACACCCAGAGAAGTACAGTGTGGGATGGCCAAACAGTGTATGTACAGTCCAGTCATACGGTATAGTGGCCGGTACACCCAGAGAAGTACAGTGTGGGATGGCCAAACAGTGTATGTGCAGTCCAGTCATACGGTATAGTGGCCGGTACACACATAGAAGTACAGGTTGGGATGGATAAACAGTGCATGGAACGGGGCGGAGGGAAGAAGGAAAACTGGCTGCAGGTGTGGGAGGTGGGCGGGAAAGGCGGGTGGAAGCTGAGGGGAGGGGAGGAGCAAAGTATGAGTTAAAAGAAGCCCCAGGAAACTCACCAGGTGTCTCTCATTACAGCGGCAGCCCTGGCCGG
Organism: Ambystoma mexicanum; assembly: GCF_040938575.1. Classification (NCBI taxonomy): domain Eukaryota; kingdom Metazoa; phylum Chordata; class Amphibia; order Caudata; family Ambystomatidae; genus Ambystoma; species Ambystoma mexicanum. The sequence goes on from NC_090934.1 coordinate 24,524,378, forward strand.
AGACCACAGAGGAGTGGGAGGAATCCCCAGGTGCTGTACTTTGGGCGTACTAGGAGGCTGACGGAGCGGCATCACGGAGATCCTTATCAAGAGGCAGACTCTCCGCCAAGAAAGGCTCGAGGAGCGGCAGCGCAGAAAAACACACCCGAGGCGGATTCACTGACAAGGGAAGCCCGGCCGTAAGCCATTTCAAAGGACAGTGCTTCCGTGGCTTTACCTTCTCTGTTTGTTTGTTTTTGAAACCCCATTTTGGACAGCTGGCGAAGGAACGGAAAGCTAGCGTCCGAGAAAAGGAATTTATGTGAGCTGTTTATGATTCATTCAAAGAAGCGAGAAGCCTAAGAGGACATTCCTAAGAACTCTGAATTGATTAACCCTTTTCACTGCAAACCCGCTGAGCTAAAAATAAGCATGTTTTGTTGTTTATATTGAGGGTCTGGTGGAAAGGTTAACACAGCAATAAATCTTAACTTGTTAACCCTGCATCCGACTACAGCCTACTACTTTACAGAATGTAAATGGAAAACACCCTCACTCTTGATCTACAGGTCAAATCAATCAGAATAAAGCTGTTTGTCCCAGATGTGCATGCCACGCTGCTTAACATTCACCCACAGGCCACAGCTTTAATTGCTCTACTTCCTTCCAAAACTAGACTATGCAAACAGCCTCTATCTCAGACTCCCAGATCACCTAATGAGGAAACTTCAAAGAGTTCAAAATGCAGCGGCAGGAATACTTCCCAGAATGAAGCGGTTTGAACGTAGCCCGCCAGCATCACATACTCTCAACAGCCTATCCATCAAAAAAGGGAGCAGTTCAGAACCTTGTGCATTGCCCATCGTTCATACCACAGAGTGGGCCAGGCCTCCTTCTTAAATAAGTTTCTACACTGCACTCCTTCCAGGACACTTGGGTCCAGCAATGCTGCACTACTGCTAGCCCCCAACTTCAACAAGAAACAGCAAGAAGGATTCTCGTTTTCAGTTCTGGCCATGAAACTGTGCAACACCCTACCCAAACCCCTCCCCCTGGAGAAGAACCACCTGACTTTTAAGATACAGTGCTAGACCTCGCTTTTTACCAACCACTTTGAAAGAAATGAAAATAATAGCAACTGACTAAAAACTGTGCAACAGAAATGTGGGCTAATTTACGGCAAGCATTTGCAACACACTTGGCACTACCATCTGCGGAAACCAAGCGGACTCATGGAACCTCTGCTGCAACTTTAATCTGAATGAAGTCTACTAGCAAGAGCAAGGAAGTGACAAGCCCTCACCCCCTCTCCACCCCCACATCCCTTAACTAACTCCTCACTACTAAAATCTTACATCCTCTCACCTTCCACACTCCTTCAAACGACCTCCTAGGTCCAGTACACTTAACAGATTCAGACACTATCCATTTTCTATCAACAACCATGCTGTTAATGTTTACACTCCACAATCTGGGGCTGCCCATATGGCTAACCTGTTCAGTCGGTACCAACCACAAACAATACAGAGATGTTCATATCGACACACGGGTAACAGGTAACTGGTACTTCAACACCATAGGTTTCCTCATCTGCCTTCCCATTATCCAACTAACACACCCTGCAACCCTGCACTCCTTTCTTACAGAGCCATGTGAAGCGAGGCCAACATTATTGGCAGAAAAACTTGTGAACAGGTGCGTTATAAATGCCACATCCGTTAGGCTAATTTCCCTTACCTACCGAGTCCCTCAGCAGCTTTGCTGGATTTCACCTGGTAAGAGTGTGAGCCTTTTTTTCCCACTCTTACATGTGTTTTGCTGTGTGTGTTTAACAATTTCTTGTGTTCATAGACTGTGGAGCCTCACCTACTCCATAGGCATCATCTTTTTACTGTGTGTTACACATCACGTTTAGTGCAGTGACCCAGGATTGTCTTTTTCAGACTTCCCACTTTAAACTCCATATTCTGAAGTTGCCATTGACTTTATTAGTCTTTATTAGTCTTTTTAAATTCACAGACCCAGCACAAACTATTTTACATAGAGTACTGGAAAGGGTTAATAGTTATCCCTTTTTGTCTGTCTCTCATGGAACATTATTTCGTTCCCCTTTCTTTAAGATATGGCTGATGGCATTGGTATCTACCATATTTTTCCTACCGCAATCTATGTAAATAGCCTTGGTACTGTTTTAGGCTATCTTAGTAGCCTCGAACTTAAATCCACTGGACCCCATTTACTTTTATTTGGTTCTAGCTGGGTTTATTCGCCATTTCTTTTTGTAAAGGTCTTTCTCGTGCTTTAATCTTCGTGCCAAACCAGGTTTGGTTCCTTTGTTCGTAATCCTTTGGCGGGCTTCTACACAGAAGCCCTCCTTAGGCGCCTGAGAGTCTGGGAGGACAGGATGTGAGGGAGGGGTTTTAGGCCCCCTGCACAGGGTTCTCTTGAAAACCCAACTCGCACTCTGGTTTGATTGGATAGGTGGCTGTCCTGCCAGGACAGCCACCCTGCTGTGTGATTGACAGCCAGGCTGTGTGAATGGGGAAAAACTGCATAAAAAGTAGGTCTCTGGAACTAGGAAGGCAGAGTCGCCACTGGATCGAGAGAACCACAGAGAAGCTGAAAGAAGAGGACCACGACTGAACCTCCCGGTGAAGCCCTGCTGCGGGTCCGAATCTCCAAACTTTGACGACAGAGAAGATCTACAAGGAATCTCCTTCCCTTGAGCTGGTGGGACCAACCAGTTCGCCAAACTGCAAGCAAGGCCTCCCTCCCCTGGTTGAATTTGCTGTGCACAGCTGCAGTGAACGGATAGCCAGGAGGACCGGACCCTGTTTGGGTTTTAAGGAGCGCACCTTTTATTCGTTGCTTTGCTCTGCTGCTGGTTTCTTCCCTGGGCAGTGCAGGATCCTCAAGTCTTCCTACTTCGTGTCAGTCTGACAGTCGCTTGAAGAACCGTGAGCCTTGCAGGACCTGCCAGGAAGTTCTGCCTCAGTTACAGCTTCGTCTCCATTTAAGGTACTGTTCTAACCCGGTTGTTCGTTCCGTCCGACCGCGGTGAAAGTGTTTGAAATCTTTCACGAATCCGAGGGCTTGTCCTTTTCTACTCTTTTAAATAACTTTTCTGCCGACCAACTTCATCTGGAACTCTTGGCAAAGAGTTAACCGCGAACTACCCTAAACTGTGTGATCTTGAGCAAAAGACTTTTGTCCTATTGACTTTGGCCCTAAGCCTTTTTGATTTGATTCCATCCCTGTAGTTCCTCTTTCTAGATTGCCCTGCTTACTTACCTGTTGGTGCTGCTCAATTCCTACCTAACTTTGTCTTTCCCTCCCTTTTTAAATAGTTGGAGTGCCATTTTGCTCATACTTAATTTTGAGTTTAACTTCTCCAGAATCTACTGGGAGTGGTGTGGTGTATTAGGAGTGTTTTTAAACTGCTTTACTTTAGTGAAATGTTATACAACTGATGTGTAAATAAATGTATATTGTTTTACTCAGAAACCTTGAGTCAGTGTTTGCCTGAATCATAGTAATTGCTGTCCTTTGTGTAACTATTGATATTGCTCACTTGCTCTTGAGGTAAGTCTGGCTGCTCAGCCATCGCTACCACTTTACTGTGTAGTACAGGCTTGTACCAAAGGTGAATTTGTACTGTCACTTGTAGTCTTAATTGCATGTAGTGTTCCCCAAGGGTACTGCATGTGGTTCTGCCTAACAACATATCATATGATATCAAGGGTGCTATTTGAGACCACTTTACATCACATTGCATCAGTTTAACATCAAAACCTTACTTGAGTTTTCAATTGGGGATGGCGCATTCCGTGAGGTGAAGTCTGTTAAGTTGGATAGTAGGAAAACTATCCTTGGCAATGGAGACGTCTTAATAATTAATAGTGAATTAAATCATCCCACCAAGGTATGCCACAGATATCAGTGTTGAATGGAGTTCAACAGTTTGTGAGAGAACAGAAATTAACCAGATTTACTTTAATTCAGTTTATATATAGGAGCCAACACATATTCAATAGGAGTTCCATGTAAGGCTTCAAGTGATGAACTAAAAATGTCTCCCCCCCACCTTTGGAGTGAAAAGGCAATGCAGATGTACCTTCCTTGCTCCCCCACACACACCTCTTCTTCCACCGGGGCCAACCAAAATCGACCAAGACAGTGCACCGTTCCTTCAAGAACTTTTCTATGGATGCACTGAAAGGAAATCTCATCACCTTAACCCTCACGTCCGACTCCTTGGAGAATGTGAACGCTCAGCGCACTCATCCATACCCTAACAGAGACCACAAGGATCTATGCAGCACCAAAACTTCCACTCAATAAACATAATCTACACAGGAACACGTCAACAGCAAGTGCGCCATCCACAGAAATAAAATCTATGTGGACAATCCTATCACTAGAAGACCTCATCACCATTGGAACCCTCAGTCAGCACACAGGACGCTCATCGCCACAGGCAAAGCAAAAGTACTAGACAGCAAACATCATCGAAGCATCCAGCAGAATCAGAGCAATCTTCCAAGTCACGAAGCACTGCATCGACCTGCTGAAAGGTGCTACAATGCCACAATCCACTGACAAAAGCAACGCCATCAACAGTTCCTTCAAAGATCAGCTCCAAAAACATCACAAGCACCCCCCCCCATACCAGCCTGCAACATATCATGATGGACCGAATTCAGTACAATTACTCCACAATACCTGACAAACACTCTTGCAGCCCTCACACCCACCAACTACAAACATTACAATTATTATGGTATTTACTGAGCACAGACCTACCTCTGGGGAAAGCAACGGGGCGCTTTACATACATTGGGGCAACAACACAGTGAGGGAATCAGAGAAACAAGAGATCCGGGGGAGCTAACAACAAAGGAGGTGACATTCCCCCCACCTCCATTGTGAAGGACCTCAAAGGTGAAGCATGTATACCACTTCTCAACATCACTAACACATCCCTCACACAAGTCACCGTCCCAGAGGCACAGAAAACAGGTCAGACCCTGCCTCTGCTGAAAGAACTCACTCAGCCCAGATGGCCTGGCCAACTCTTGCTTCATCAAGCATCCACCCTTCCTCAGCAAAGTCAATGAGAAATATGTCGCCATCAGGTTGCACAAAAGGATCACACAGAACAATCTCACATGGGATTACCAATCCAGTTTCAGACCAGGATGCAGCACAGATGTCGCCACCATCCAACACTGTTCCGCATAAAGCTTTCCTCAACATCCTCATCCATGCGCATGTGTTTTAACCAAACAGCCCTGCAGTGCTGTAGTGCATGTGCAAAAATGAGCAAAGAAAACATGGCCCAGATGTGCTGCCATCTTAGACATTCACTTCCATTACAGCAATGAAAGAGCAATGAAAGCCTACGTTTTTTTGTGAACGAACTCAGCAAGTTAACATGTATTTCTGCAACAGAGGCAAGGTCACATTTTGATGTCAGATGAACGAACTGTGGAGAATAGTTGTATTGTCCGCTGAAGGACAAGCCAGAAAGTGCGTCGGAGTGTTCTGCAGGTGCAGTGATAAGGGATACTGGGAACGAAGGCAAAGTGAGAAGCTGGGTTTTCCGACTTATAGCTGGATTTTTCCACTCTGTGCTCCTCATGCTTATTGTCTGCTGTTTGGCCAAGGACAGTCTGGTAACCTATGAGGGGCGGGGATTAGCCCCATAAAGGGAAGAGGTCTTCCTCTTGGGAAGACAGCTAGAACTTGGCCCCCGGGTGGTACAGTGTCGCTGAGAGGGAGGACGCTCCACTCCTGTTAGTACGAGTGATATCTTTACCTTCCTGCTGTGGGACTAAGCAGTGTTGTGGTGGCCGAGATGAAGGTGTCTTCTGCAACTATCCTGACGGTGATGCTCTCTTTTTCTATGTTTATGTATAACTGACTATGTGTTTTTCTTTGTGTATGTTATAAGTGAATAAAGGGCCTATAGCGAGCCATTTATATTATTATTATAACCAGCGTTTTATGTGTAATTCTTTGCCTACCTGAGTCCAATAATTGATTTTGCAAGGGTCTGAAGGACATAAGTTCAAGGTTTTCCCACATGGCCAAGAAAAGCAGAACAAGTGCTGTACCTCGTATCTCTCCAATAGAGACTACCTCGTCCAGATTTGCCCCAACAGACCCCAGCCCCACCCAGAAACCTGCAGAGTGCCACAAGGCTCCATCTGGTCCCCAGTCATCTTCAACCTCTATAGGGAGCCTCAGGGAGGACTCCTCGTGCAGAGCAACATCATGATAAACCAATATACTGATAACACACAGCTTTACCTACCCATGGACCTAAGCACCGCTTGTCCTTCATCAAAGCCTACATGTCAACCACCCACCAGAAGCTCAGCCTTACAGAGACATCATTACCTTTCCTAGAAAACCCCACCCATCATGCCTAAGTGCAGAAATGGCTGACCAACATGAAGCTTGATGGATTCATGCTGCAACTCTCCTCCAGTGCAAAATCGTTCCGCTTTACTATCAACTGTGACCTTTCATTCAAAGCACACATTGTCACAAAGACCCAAGAAGCTGGGTACCTACTTGAGCCTTTCATCCCTTTTCTGAGTTTTAGACCAATTATCCAAGCTCTTGTCCTCTCCCACGGTGGCAAAGCCTTACTTGCAGGAGTCCCAGATGCCACCATAATTTCTTCTGTTGCGCCTTGCCACCTTGCGTGGTTGTGTAATGTGGTACTGCTGTGTATTCGTTCTTAATGAGGATGTTAACCATGCCATGGGTCTGTCATGGATTCACATGCAAACCCTCCCTGCAGCCCCTCTCCGGCTCTTCATGGTCCTACTGCCACTATACGTGCTTACCAAATCGGAGTTTGGCTGCCGGGGGCCGGGCTTGGGGAGAGGACTGTCATTGGATGGGGGCAGTGTGGCCAGGGGGGCGGTGATTGGTTTGGAGGAGAGGTACAGTTTTGGAGTGGAGGTGGGGCTTTTTTCTTTTGTCGAGGATTCCCAGCATGACTGGGAATGTTCATGAGCATGTGAATCCATGCCGGGCCCATGCTGGAGAAAAATAGAGGAAAGTAACATAAACCTTACATTTTATATAGCGGGCCAGCACACCCAAACATATGTGGAGTGCTGGGGGGATACAATGTGTATCCCCTTTCTACTTACCTGGTAAGATTTTTGTTAACTTGAATGGCGGATGGCAGTGACACTACTTTTAAGACTTTTAGTCATTATCACTCTCAGGCTGCTAAATCTGCCAGGGTAATGCACAGGAGAGTCCCCACTCGGCTGGAATGGTGCTAAACCTGCCAGGGTAATGCACAGGAGAGTCCCCACTCGGCTGGAATGGTGCTAAATCTGCCAGGGTAATGCACAGGAGAGTCCCCACTCGGCTGGAATGGTGCTAAACCTGCCAGGGTAATGCACAGGAGAGTCCCCACTCGGCTGGAATGGTGCTAAACCTGCCAGGGTAATGCACAGGAGAGTCCCCACTCGGCTGGAATGGTGCTAAATCTGCCAGGGTAATGCACAGGAGAGTCCCCACTCTAATGGAATGGTGCTAAATCTGCCAGGGTAATGCACAGGAGAGTCCCCACTCTAATGGAATGGTGCTAAATCTGCCAGGGTAATGCACAGGAGAGTCCCCACTCTAATGGAATGGTGCTAAATCTGCCAGGGTAATGCACAGGAGAGTCCCCACTCTAATGGAATGGTGCTAAATCTGCCAGGGTAATGCACAGGAGAGTCCCCACTCTAATGGAATGGTGCTAAATCTGCCAGGGTAATGCACAGGAGAGTCCCCACTCGGCTGGAATGGTGCTAAACCTGCCAGGGTAATGCACAGGAGAGTCCCCACTCGGCTGGAATGGTGCTAAATCTGCCAGGGTAATGCACAGGAGAGTCCCCACTCTAATGGAATGGTGCTAAATCTGCCAGGGTAATGCACAGGAGAGTCCCCACTCGGCTGGAATGGTGCTAAACCTGCCAGGGTAATGCACAGGAGAGTCCCCACTTGGCTGGAATGGTGCTAAACCTGCCAGGGTAATGCACAGGAGAGTCCCCACTCTAATGGAATGGTGCTAAATCTGCCAGGGTAATGCACAGGAGAGTCCGCACTCGGCTGGAATGGTGCTAAACCTGCCAGGGTAATGCACAGGAGAGTCCCCACTCGGCTGGAATGGTGCTAAACCTGCCAGGGTAATGCACAGGAGAGTCCCCACTCGGCTGGAATGGTGCTAAACCTGCCAGGGTAATGCACAGGAGAGTCCCCACTCGGCTGGAATGGTGCTAAATCTGCCAGGGTAATGCACAGGAGAGTCTCCACTCGGCTGGAATGGTGCTAAACCTGCCAGGGTAATGCACAGGAGAGTCCCCACTCGGCTGGAATGGTGCTAAACCTGCCAGGGTAATGCACAGGAGAGTCCCCACTCGGCTGGAATGGTGCTAAATCTGCCAGGGTAATGCACAGGAGAGTCCCCACTCTAATGGAATGGTGCTAAATCTGCCAGGGTAATGCACAGGAGAGTCCCCACTCTAATGGAATGGTGCTAAATCTGCCAGGGTAATGCACAGGAGAGTCCCCACTCTAATGGAATGGTGCTAAATCTGCCAGGGTAATGCACAGGAGAGTCCCCACTCTAATGGAATGGTGCTAAATCTGCCAGGGTAATGCACAGGAGAGTCCCCACTCTAATGGAATGGTGCTAAATCTGCCAGGGTAATGCACAGGAGAGTCCCCACTCGGCTGGAATGGTGCTAAACCTGCCAGGGTAATGCACAGGAGAGTCCCCACTCGGCTGGAATGGTGCTAAATCTGCCAGGGTAATGCACAGGAGAGTCCCCACTCTAATGGAATGGTGCTAAATCTGCCAGGGTAATGCACAGGAGAGTCCCCACTCGGCTGGAATGGTGCTAAACCTGCCAGGGTAATGCACAGGAGAGTCCCCACTTGGCTGGAATGGTGCTAAACCTGCCAGGGTAATGCACAGGAGAGTCCCCACTCTAATGGAATGGTGCTAAATCTGCCAGGGTAATGCACAGGAGAGTCCCCACTCGGCTGGAATGGTGCTAAACCTGCCAGGGTAATGCACAGGAGAGTCCCCACTCTAATGGAATGGTGCTAAATCTGCCAGGGTAATGCACAGGAGAGTCCCCACTCGGCTGGAATGGTGCTAAATCTGCCAGGGTAATGCACAGGAGAGTCCCCACTCTAATGGAATGGTGCTAAATCTGCCAGGGTAATGCACAGGAGAGTCCCCACTCTAATGGAATGGTGCTAAATCTGCCAGGGTAATGCACAGGAGAGTCCCCACTCTAATGGAATGGTGCTAAATCTGCCAGGGTAATGCACAGGAGAGTCCCCACTCTGCTGGAATGGTGCTAAATCTGCCAGGGTAATGCACAGGAGAGTCCCCACTCTAATGGAATGGTGCTAAATCTGCCAGGGTAATGCACAGGAGAGTCCCCACTCTAATGGAATGGTGCTAAATCTGCCAGGGTAATGCACAGGAGAGTCCCCACTCGGCTGGAATGGTGCTAAACCTGCCAGGGTAATGCACAGGAGAGTCCCCACTCGGCTGGAATGGTGCTAAATCTGCCAGGGTAATGCACAGGAGAGTCCCCACTCTAATGGAATGGTGCTAAATCTGCCAGGGTAATGCACAGGAGAGTCCCCACTCGGCTGGAATGGTGCTAAACCTGCCAGGGTAATGCACAGGAGAGTCCCCACTCGGCTGGAATGGTGCTAAACCTGCCAGGGTAATGCACAGGAGAGTCCCCACTCTAATGGAATGGTGCTAAATCTGCCAGGGTAATGCACAGGAGAGTCCCCACTCTAATGGAATGGTGCTAAACCTGCCAGGGTAATGCACAGGAGAGTCCCCACTCGGCTGGAATGGTGCTAAACCTGCCAGGTTAATGCACAGGAGCGTCCCCACTCTAATGGAATGGTGCTAAACCTGCCAGGGTAATGCACAGGAGAGTCCCCACTCTAATGGAATGGTGCTAAATCTGCCAGGGTAATGCACAGGAGAGTCCCCACTCTGCTGGGATGGTGCGACATCTGCCAGGGTAATGCACAGGAGAGTCCCCACTCTGCTGGAATGGTGCTAAATCTGCCAGGGTAATGCACAGGAGAGTCCCCACTCTGATGGAATGGTGCTAAATCTGCCAGGGTAATGCACAGGAGAGTCCCCACTCTGATGGAATGGTGCTAAATCTGCCAGGGTAATGCACAGGAGAGTCCCCACTCTGATGGAATGGTGCTAAATCTGCCAGGGTAATGCACAGGAGAGTCCCCACTCGGCTGGAATGGTGCTAAATCTGCCAGGGTAATGCACAGGAGAGTCCCCACTCTGATGGAATGGTGCTAAATCTGCCAGGGTAATGCACAGGAGAGTCCCCACTCTGATGGAATGGTGCTAAATCTGCCAGGGTAATGCACAGGAGAGTCCCCACTCTAATGGAATGGTGCTAAACCTGCCAGGGTAATGCACAGGAGAGTCCCCACTCTAATGGAATGGTGCTAAATCTGCCAGGGTAATGCACAGGAGAGTCCCCACTCTAATGGAAAGGTGCTAAATCTGCCAGGGTAATGCACAGGAGAGTCCCCACTCTAATGGAATGGTGCTAAATCTGCCAGGGTAATGCACACGAGAGTCCCCACTCTAATGGAATGGTGCTAAATCTGCCAGGGTAATGCACAGGAGAGTCCCCACTCTGCTGGGATGGTGCGACATCTGCCAGGGTAATGCACAGGAGAGTCCCCACTCTGCTGGAATGGTGCTAAATCTGCCAGGGTAATGCACAGGAGAGTCCCCACTCTGATGGAATGGTGCTAAATCTGCCAGGGTAATGCACAGGAGAGTCCCCACTCTGATGGAATGGTGCTAAATCTGCCAGGGTAATGCACAGGAGAGTCCCCACTCTGATGGAATGGTGCTAAATCTGCCAGGGTAATGCACAGGAGAGTCCCCACTCGGCTGGAATGGTGCTAAACCTGCCAGGGTAATGCACAGGAGAGTCCCCACTCTAATGGAATGGTGCTAAATCTGCCAGGGTAATGCACAGGAGAGTCCCCACTCGGCTGGAAGGGTGCTAAACCTGCCAGGGTAATGCACAGGAGAGTCCCCACTCGGCTGGAATGGTGCTAAACCTGCCAGGGTAATGCACAGGAGAGTCCCCACTTGGCTGGAATGGTGCTAAACCTGCCAGGGTAATGCACAGGAGAGTCCCCACTCTAATGGAATGGTGCTAAATCTGCCAGGGTAATGCACAGGAGAGTCCCCACTCGGCTGGAATGGTGCTAAACCTGCCAGGGTAATGCACAGGAGAGTCCCCACTCTAATGGAATGGTGCTAAATCTGCCAGGGTAATGCACAGGAGAGTCCCCACTCGGCTGGAATGGTGCTAAATCTGCCAGGGTAATGCACAGGAGAGTCCCCACTCTAATGGAATGGTGCTAAATCTGCCAGGGTAATGCACAGGAGAGTCCCCACTCTAATGGAATGGTGCTAAATCTGCCAGGGTAATGCACAGGAGAGTCCCCACTCTAATGGAATGGTGCTAAATCTGCCAGGGTAATGCACAGGAGAGTCCCCACTCTGCTGGAATGGTGCTAAATCTGCCAGGGTAATGCACAGGAGAGTCCCCACTCTAATGGAATGGTGCTAAATCTGCCAGGGTAATGCACAGGAGAGTCCCCACTCTAATGGAATGGTGCTAAATCTGCCAGGGTAATGCACAGGAGAGTCCCCACTCGGCTGGAATGGTGCTAAACCTGCCAGGGTAATGCACAGGAGAGTCCCCACTCGGCTGGAATGGTGCTAAATCTGCCAGGGTAATGCACAGGAGAGTCCCCACTCTAATGGAATGGTGCTAAATCTGCCAGGGTAATGCACAGGAGAGTCCCCACTCCGCTGGAATGGTGCTAAACCTGCCAGGGTAATGCACAGGAGAGTCCCCACTCGGCTGGAATGGTGCTAAACCTGCCAGGGTAATGCACAGGAGAGTCCCCACTCTAATGGAATGGTGCTAAATCTGCCAGGGTAATGCACAGGAGAGTCCCCACTCTAATGGAATGGTGCTAAACCTGCCAGGGTAATGCACAGGAGAGTCCCCACTCGGCTGGAATGGTGCTAAACCTGCCAGGTTAATGCACAGGAGCGTCCCCACTCTAATGGAATGGTGCTAAACCTGCCAGGGTAATGCACAGGAGAGTCCCCACTCTAATGGAATGGTGCTAAATCTGCCAGGGTAATGCACAGGAGAGTCCCCACTCTGCTGGGATGGTGCGACATCTGCCAGGGTAATGCACAGGAGAGTCCCCACTCTGCTGGAATGGTGCTAAATCTGCCAGGGTAATGCACAGGAGAGTCCCCACTCTGATGGAATGGTGCTAAATCTGCCAGGGTAATGCACAGGAGAGTCCCCACTCTGATGGAATGGTGCTAAATCTGCCAGGGTAATGCACAGGAGAGTCCCCACTCTGATGGAATGGTGCTAAATCTGCCAGGGTAATGCACAGGAGAGTCCCCACTCGGCTGGAATGGTGCTAAATCTGCCAGGGTAATGCACAGGAGAGTCCCCACTCTGATGGAATGGTGCTAAATCTGCCAGGGTAATGCACAGGAGAGTCCCCACTCTGATGGAATGGTGCTAAATCTGCCAGGGTAATGCACAGGAGAGTCCCCACTCTAATGGAATGGTGCTAAACCTGCCAGGGTAATGCACAGGAGAGTCCCCACTCTAATGTAATGGTGCTAAATCTGCCAGGGTAATGCACAGGAGAGTCCCCACTCTAATGGAAAGGTGCTAAATCTGCCAGGGTAATGCACAGGAGAGTCCCCACTCTAATGGAATGGTGCTAAATCTGCCAGGGTAATGCACACGAGAGTCCCCACTCTAATGGAATGGTGCTAAATCTGCCAGGGTAATGCACACGAGAGTCCCCACTCTAATGGAATGGTGCTAAATCTGCCAGGGTAATGCACAGGAGAGTCCCCACTCTGCTGGGATGGTGCGACATCTGCCAGGGTAATGCACAGGAGAGTCCCCACTCTGCTGGAATGGTGCTAAATCTGCCAGGGTAATGCACAGGAGAGTCCCCACTCTGATGGAATGGTGCTAAATCTGCCAGGGTAATGCACAGGAGAGTCCCCACTCTGATGGAATGGTGCTAAATCTGCCAGGGTAATGCACAGGGGAGTCCCCACTCTGATGGAATGGTGCTAAATCTGCCAGGGTAATGCACAGGAGAGTCCCCACTCGGCTGGAATGGTGCTAAACCTGCCAGGGTAATGCACAGGAGAGTCCCCACTCTAATGGAATGGTGCTAAATGTGCCAGGGTAATGCACAGGAGAGTCCCCACTCGGCTGGAAGGGTGCTAAACCTGCCAGGGTAATGCACAGGAGAGTCCCCACTCTAATGGAATGGTGCTAAATCTGCCAGGGTAATGCACAGGAGAGTCCCCACTCGGCTGGAATGGTGCTAAATCTGCCAGGGTAATGCACAGGAGAGTCCCCACTCTGCTGGAATGGTGCTAAATCTGCCAGGGTAATGCACAGGAGAGTCCCCACTCTGCTGGTTTGGTGCTAAATCTGCCAGGGTAATGCACAGGAGAGTCCCCACTCGGCTGGAATGTTGCTAAATCTGCCAGGGTAATGCACAGGAGAGTCCCCACTCTGCTGGAATGGTGCTAAATCTGCCAGGGTAATGCACAGGAGAGTCCCCACTCTAATGGAATGGTGCTAAACCTGCCAGGGTAATGCACAGGAGAGTCCCCACTCTGCTGGGATGGTGCGACATCTGCCAGGGTAATGCACAGGAGAGTCCCCACTCTGCTGGAATGGTGGGCTCCTTTTTTTCACCATTTCTTGTTTGCTTGTTGTTTCCTAGGTTGTCTTCTGCCATTCTAGGTGGGAACGACCTTGGTTGAAGTTTTGTCTTTGGGAAACCTTTGTATTCCCCACAGAGGCTCCAGAGCTTCTGAGAAGGATGGAAGTGACGTAGGAGTCCAAAATCCTGGAGTGCTTTGTTGTTCACCTTGCCTGAAAGGAACCAGTTCCCACTGGGGGCTGGTTGTCCTTATTAGACAGCCAGGCCGCCCCATTCTGTAAACTGCAGTGAGAGTTTGCAGAAGTTGTGCTGTGGTTCCTGATAAAGACTCAGATTCTGGAAGCTTCTGACAAGTCGAGCACTGGAGCTGAATCCGCAGAGGAAGATGAAGAAAAGACGCCTGTAGTGATTTCCAGCGACCGAAGAGCCTTCTGGGTAACCAGAGTCTGATGTAACCCTTCCGTCCAATTGACCTGGGGATCCCGAATGCTCCACCCAGAGGCTGGAGAGAAGGACTAGTCTCAGGAGGACCTGCAAAACAAGCCGTCCCTGAACATGGTGTGACCTTCCTGGGCTGCAAACGGCCAATATCAGGGGACCTAGAGCCTGAGTGCAGTGCATGGTCTGCCAAAGTCCAAATCCTGCTGAAACTTTGGTGGACTCCTGCTGGACCTCCATAGACACGATTTGAATCCATGAAGTCCCCTCGCCAGAGTGCAGGACCAAGAGAGTGAGGAGAATGTGAGCAGCAATATTCGTCCTTCATCTAGTTCCTGTAAAAAGGCACCAAATCCACAGAGCCCGGGAACAATCCTTTGCTGGAAGCCTCCTCCAGCGAGTGCTGCTTCAAGTTCCCATCCAGTGTCCAGACCAAGAATCCACGTACTGGGTCCTGTGCTGCTGCATCCTGAAGGCATCCACCCGGAAGCTCTTCTATTCTTCCAAGATACTGTGTTGGCTTGGGTAATACTTGCCTTGTGGGAATCCTGTGTGACTGAGTGGTTGATTTGGGTGGTTGGGATTTTGCCCATACCATTCACCCAGGCCTAATGCTGCAACACATATAGGCAGCCTTCTGTGAAGTCCCTGAACACGTGTAACTAACTCTAAAGCTAATACTTGTTCAAGATATCCACTGGGAAGTGAAAAGGTATTTACTTGTAAATGAGTTAGTGTTGTAACTGTATCTCAAAACTACAATAAGTTACAACGTGTCACAAAAGGTATTACTTTAAAGTGCTGGTTGCTCCTTTAAAAAGTATATTTCAGTAGTGTTGCGCTCTTAAAAGTAATTATGTTGCGCGCGTTTTTATTATTCTTAACTGAATGAATGTAAATGCTTGCCAATAGGTTTACCTACCTTGAATAACAGATTGTAATTCTTAAAGTGCACCAATGGGTTTTACTTTCTCTGATCTGCTTAGTGCATTTCTAAAAACAGTCTTGGAGTTAATACTTGTCTTGGAGTTGCCTGAAACCCCTCTGATAAGTATATGGTCCTTACTTGCCTTGAACTGCTGATTGCCTCCTTCTAGAGTTCTTATGTAACTTAGAATTGTACAATACACTTCTGAAAAGTATCAATGGGTCCTGGATTAGTAATAGTGTAAACGTTAAGTACCAATAGGTTATACTAACCTTGAATAGATGCTGGTCTTCTAAACCTGTAATACTGGTTTGTGCTTTTCCTGAATTGCCACAGGGCACTTCTAAAATCGTTTCACTGTGTGTATACTTATCCTTGAGTAGCTTTAGGCCTCTAGGTAGTATACAGGTTAAGTTACTCCCTTTGACATCTGTTCTTAAAAGTGACATTGGTTTGGTAACTGTTTCCATTCTTGATAGAACATGGCATGAATTAGTTTTCAAAAATCGATTAGCAGAGTTTGCTAATTAGAATGTTCTTGATTAGCAAACACACACATTTGATGAGCAATGTGGTAGTAATATTTTTAATGTCGCCCAAAACTAACTTGGATGTAAAATATCATTCTGTCATGGACGCCCTTTTCGCATCTATAGAACCGTAGGGATTGGCTATTCCAGCCTCTAAACCTCATGTGATCACTGATCACATGATCGGCATGCAAAATACATATTACACACAGGGTGTTTTCTATGTTTATAATTACCCTCAGGAAGTCTGTGAGGACAGAACACGTGGCAATTAGTACTCGTTTTTTATGGGTAATATTTTAGCTGTTCATTGACATGTTAAAGATGAACTTTTAACAATAGACTATTTGTTCAAGTAAAATAAATCTTTACTATTTTTGCACTTGTTCAAAACTGAATACCGGGGTTTTCTTTTTTTCTCTGCAGCCTGGATTTGTAGTCGCTCCACACAGTGACTTTATCCATAGCTGGACCTTAGTTGGTCGCTTATGCAGAGCTCGTAAGAGTTTATTTTGCCTACTTCGACCTCCTTCTCGATGGCAGCTCCATGGGACACCTGTTCGCCGACACCTTCATCCACGAATGCTTGGCGATTGTTGACCTTGTGGCGGCGGCCTTTACAGTAGGGAGAGTGGGGCCCTGTTTCCTCTTCTCTCTTTGCGAATGTATTTCTTTCATCCCTCTCCCATTTCTTTTGGTCTGGCTGCCGCTCACCTCTGCTATGGAGAGGACTCACTTTAAAATCTGCCCGTCCTGTAACGGCAAATTTCCCCAGAGAGACACCCATCATAAATGTAACCAGTGCCTTCCTCACGACCATGACGAGCACTCCTGTATGGCCTGTAAAGTTTTTTGACCTAAAACTTCGAAAGACAGACGGACTAAGGGGTGGGCAGCCTTCGCTATGCAGGCCGAGAATCTCTTCCCTTGTTAGCACTGTCGTTTCGGACGAGTAATCCGTCAGCAGCCATTGCTCTGGTTCGGAAGCCATATACCTTTCGGAGGAGCCTACACACTCCCATGTGTCCGTCCCCGGCCCCGACAGGCACGTCACTGCTATGACGAGGTTACACCCGAGCAACAAGGGCCCCTACACACCATGTGTCCATAAACACACAACCCACAAGGCCCCTTCAGCGTCGAAGAAGGCCTCCACTCCCGTAGGCCCGTCGAACACTTTGGCGGAGCCTTCCGAACCTTGTAGTTCGGTGCCCTCCATGCAACCGCCACCACGGTTCTGGAATGGGTTCTGGAATGGGTGGTTCCATTAAAATCTGGTAGCGGATATCGTGGCAGCACCGACAAACGTGCCGAAATCCTTTTAGGCCGTCGATAATACTTCCAAAGCTCTGCAAGAAGCTTTCGGCTACCATTTCGATCACTGGAGACTCCAGGGAAGACTCCTCTTCCCGAGGGGACTCTTCTGAGGCCTCCCAGCCTCTTTCTAAGGCCTTGCATAGGGATTCACCTCCTTCTGTGCAGCCCTTCCCCCTCACTGACCCTTTATCTTTCTCAGAATGGGCCAGGGAGCGGTTTGAGGAGTGTATGGCTAAGATGGCTGAGTTCATCAACTTTTCGAAGCAGTAGGACAATGCCCTGAAGAGACATAGGGTGGTGGTCACATGCCCCATCCCTTCTAAATCTCAGAAACTCCCCTCCCCCGGTGCCCAGTTTCCCTCTTTGGAAGAACCACAGGAACACCAAGTTAATATCTTTGGGGAAGACCCTGAGGACCCGGGTCAGGATGTTTCTTACGGAGGTCTTGACCTTTATGACCAAGACCCTGTCTATCGAGACCCAGACTGGGATCTGTCGGATGACCAGGGCTCGTGGCACACACCGCCACATAACACTGACCCAGACGGGTCTGTCTGGATCTCCCTACTACTCTACTACTCCTCTGCGTAGAGATTTGTCGCCAGTTGACGACCAAATGCTGTTCATCTCCCTCTTAAAAAGAGCAGACGACTAATTTAAGATTGCTACGCACTAAGCCACCCCTGACTCAGACTTCGTGGAGGACATCCTCAAGGAGAAAGCTCTGGTTAGTCAAGCCATTCGCTTATCAAATTCCCTTGAGACGCGTGGCTCCTTCCTTACTCTCCCCTGCACTTACACAGGCAGTTAATACCTGTGTAGAAAAATGGTTTCGCCCGGCCCCCTCTGATCCCCTCTACATTGGGGGCCACACACCACCAGACTCCCTGGTCGTGACCACCACTCTCAAGCAGGCAGGGGTACCACTGTCCTTGGCAGCCCCAGACAAGGATTGTAAAATATGTTATGCCCTTGGTAAGCGTGTCACCGCCTCTGCAGCTTACTCCACGAGGATTGCTAACACCGCCACATTTTTGCCCTGGTGCTTATACCATGCCAACCTGCACTTGTCATGGTGCAATGGTTTTCTAATATGTCACAGTGTTTATAAAAATAAGGCAAACTTTGTCCTAGTTCTAATACCGTGCAACTTTGCACTTGCACCAGTGCAAAGCTTCTATAATCTGGCAGGAAGCCTGCGCAGAGACAGTGGGCGGTGCTTAGCCCCACACATACACACCCCAGAGGGGGACAGAGAACATAGATTGAATTGGGAGAGGTGGCCAAGGCCAGAAGAGGAAGGCTACAGGAACATGGGACAGGAGGCAAGAAATGTGGGTTTTTCAGGTGACGTCAGAAGTGGAGGACGGCCAAGAGTCCCCCAGCGGAAGGAGCGAGTGGCCGTTTATGGAGGAGATTTCTGCAGCAGGGGAGGCATTGGCTTAGGAGTAGTTCTGCAGTGTGAGTGCGCGGGTTTGGGTGACAGGTGAATAAAAGCAAGCGTAAGGAGTGAATGTGAAGTGAACATACTGGGTGGATGGAGGGTGTTTCAGTAGTAGTGGGAGGAGGGGAGTAGTAATCGGAAACGAGGAGGAGTAATAGGAGGCAGGAGTCGTAGCTGGAGCATGGAGTAATGGGTGGAGAGGAGGAAAATGAGAGGAGAATAGTAGTGGTAAGAAAAGAGTAGTAGTGAGGAGAGTAGTAGTGAGAGGAGGAAAGGAGTAGTGGGAGGAGGAGAGTAGTAGTGGAGGGGGAGAGTAGTAGTGGGAGAGGGAGAGTATTAGTGAGAGGAGGGGAGTAGTGAGGAGAGTAGTAATGGGAGGAGGAGAGTAGTAGTGGGAGGAGGAGAGTAGTAGTGGGAGGGGGAGAGTAGTAGTGGGAGGGGGAGAGTAGTAGTGGCAGAGGGAGAGTAGAAGTGAGAGGAGGAAAGGAGTAGTGGGAGGAGGAGAGTAGTAGTGGAGGGGAGAGTAGTAGTGGGAGAGGGAGAGTAGTAGTGAGAGGAGGGGAGTAGTAGTGAGGAGAGTAGTAGTGGGAGGAGGAGAGTAGTAGTGGGAGGGGGGAGTAGTAGTGGAGGGGGAGAGTAGTAGTGGGAGAGGGAGAGAAGAAGTGAGAGGAGGGAAGTAGTAGTGAGGAGAGTAGTAGTGGGAGGAGGAGAGTAGTAGTGGGAGGGGGAGAGTAGTAGTGGGAGAGGGAGAGTAGTAGTGAGATGAGGGGAGTAGTAGTGAGGAGAGTAGTAGTGGGAGGAGGAGATTAGTAGTGGGAGGGGGAGAGTAGTAGTGGAGGGGGAGAGTAGTCGTGGGAGAGGGAGAGTAGTAGTGAGAGGAGGGGAGTAGTAGTGGAGGGGGAGAGTAGTAGTGGAGGGGGAGAGTAGTAGTGGGAGGGGGAGAGTAGTAGTGGAGGGGGAGAGTATTAGTGGGAGGGGGAGAGTAGTAGTGGGAGGGGGAGAGTAGTAGTGGAGGGGGAGAGTAGTAGTGGAGGGGGAGAGTAGTAGTGGAGGGGGAGAGTATTAGTGGGAGGGGGAGAGTAGTAGTGGGAGGGGGAGAGTAGTAGTGGAGGGGGAGAGTAGTAGTGGGAGGGGAGAGTAGTAGTGGGAGAGGGAGAGTAGCAGTGAGAGGAGGGGAGTAGTAGTGAGGAGAGTAGTAGTGGGAGGATGAGAGTAGTAGTGGGAGGGGGAGAATAGTAGTGGGAGGGGGAGAGTAGTAGTGGAGGGGGAGAGTAGTAGTGGAGGGGGAGAGTAGTAGTGGGGGGGAGAGTAGTAGTGGAGGGGGAGAGTAGTAGTGGGAGATGGAGAGTAGTAGTGAGAG
The DNA here is from genome assembly GCF_040938575.1 of Ambystoma mexicanum. Lineage (NCBI taxonomy): Eukaryota > Metazoa > Chordata > Amphibia > Caudata > Ambystomatidae > Ambystoma > Ambystoma mexicanum. Next base: position 24,544,213 of record NC_090934.1, read on the forward strand.
GAGGAGAGTAGTAGTGAGAAGAGTAGTAGTGGGAGGAGGAGAGTAGTAGTGGGAGGGGGAGAATAGTAGTGGGAGGGGGAGAGTAGTAGTGGAGGGGGAGAGTAGTAGTGGAGGGGGAGAGTAGTAGTGGGAGGGGGAGAGTAGTAGTAGAGGGGGAGAGTAGTAGTGGGAGATGGAGAGTAGTAGTGAGAGGAGGAGAGTAATAGTGAGGAGAGTAGTAGTGGGAGGAGGAGAGTAGTAGTGGGAGAGGGAGAGTAGTAGTGGGAGGGGGAGAGTAGTAGTGGAGGAGGAGAGTAGTAGTGGGAGAGGGAGAGTAGTAGTGGAGGGGGAGAGTACTAGTGGGAGATGGAGAGTAGTAGTGAGAGGAGGAGAGTAGTAGTGAGGAGAGTAGTAGTGGGAGGAGGAGAGTAGTAGTGGGAGGGGGAGAATAGTAGTGGGAGGGGGAGAGTAGTAGTGGAGGGGGAGAGTAGTAGTGGAGGGGGAGAGTAGTAGTGGGAGGGGGAGAGTAGTAGTAGAGGGGGAGAGTAGTAGTGGGAGATGGAGAGTAGTAGTGAGAGGAGGAGAGTAATAGTGAGGAGAGTAGTAGTGGGAGGAGGAGAGTAGTAGTGGGAGAGGGAGAGTAGTAGTGGGAGGGGGAGAGTAGTAGTGGAGGGGGAGAGTAGTAGTGGAGGGGGAGAGTAGTAGTGGGAGAGGGAGAGTAGTAGTGAGAGGAGGGGAGTAGTAGTGAGGAGAGTAGTAGTGGGAGGAGGAGAGTAGTAGTGGGAGGGGAGAGTAGTAGTGGGAGAACTAGCAGTACTGGAGGATGGTAGGAGTAGAAGAGAGGGGTGTAGTAAGGTGAAGCAGGAGGAGTGGTAACATCAAAAGGTGGGGGCAAAAACTAGGGGGAGTGAAACATTGGAGGCACAGAATTGGAGGGACAGAAGAGTAGTGAGTAGAGTAAGGTGAAGTGGGAGAGTAAGAGTAAAGAAGGGAAGAGGTACACATGGTCACACGAGAACCAGCCTGAGTCCACATGAGTAAGTGCAAGGCACTTTCCAAAATCCTTGAGCACACTAATGACTGGCTAGAGTAGGGACAGGCAGGAAGTCCCTGGGGGGAGTGGAGAGAGAGCCATTGTTTAGGGAGAGCATCCCTGGTCTAAGTGAAGAATGAGACAGTAGGGCTTTCCGATCAGTAGCACTAACCAGGGATTACATATGCCTGGGTTAGGGAGGATAGTAGCACTAACCAGGGATTACATACACCTGGGTTAGGGAGGATAGTAGCACTAACCTGGGATTACATACGTCTGGGTTAGGGAGGATAGTAGCACTAACCAGGGATTACATACGCCTGGGTTATGGAGGATAGTAGCACTAACCAGGGATTATATACGCCTGGGTTAGGGAGGACAGTAGCACTAACCAGGGATTACATACGCCTGGGTTAGGGAGGATAGTAGCACTAACCTGGGATTACATACGTCTGGGTTAGGGAGGATAGTAGCACTAACCAGGGATTACATACGCCAGTGTTAGGGAGGATAGTAGCACTAACCAGGGATTATATACTCCTGGGTTAGGGAGGATAGTAGCACTAATTTGGAATTACATACGCCTGGGTTAGGGAGGATAGTAGCACTAACCAGGGATTACATACGCCTGGGTTAGGGAGGATAGTAGCACTAACCAGGGATTACATACGCCTGGGTTAGGTAGGATAGTAGTACTAACCAGGGATTACATACGCCTGGGTTAGGGAGGATAGTAGCACTAATTTGGAATTACATACGCCTGGGTTAGGGAGGATAATAGCACTAACCAGGGATTACATACGCCTGGGTTAGGTAGGATAGTAGTACTAACCAGGGATTACATACGCCTGGGTTAGGGAGGATAGTAGCACTAACCTGGGATTACATACGCCAGTGTTAGGGAGGATATTAGCACTAACCTGGGATTACATACGCCTGGGTTAGGGAGGATAGTAGCACTAATTTGGAATTACATACGCCTGGGTTAGGGAGGATAGTAGCACTAACCAGGGATTACATACGCCTGGGTTAGGTAGGATAGTAGTACTAACCAGGGATTACATACGCCTGGGTTAGGGAGGATAGTAGCACTAACCTGGGATTACATACGCCAGTGTTAGGGAGGATATTAGCACTAACCTGGGATTACATACGCCTGGGTTAGGGAGGATAGTAGCACTAACACATACGCCAGTGTTAGGGAGGATATTTGCACTAACTTGGGATTACATATGCCTGGGTTAGGGAGGATAGTAGCACTAACCTGGGATAATATACGCCTGGGTTAGGGAGGAAATCCCACAGGAGACGAGAGAGAGGACCGTCCTCGGGCCCGCAATTTATCATTAAAAACCCTTGGACTGTCTCACAGACGCAGAGTAACTTTTGGGTCACCTGTGACAGTATAACAATGATGAGAGGTGGTGCTGCAAATACAAACACTGTAAAAGAGAAAGGGAGTAGGTCAGGGCTTTCTCAACAGTGGGCGCTTAACATCGGTAGGGGTGACAGTCGTCATGGAGACCGGATCCGCTGAGGACACTACAGAGCAGACGGCTAGACTGTAAAGCGTTCATCAACAGTGATGCGCCAATGAGATGGGGGAATCCAGATGGGGTGACGGTCTTGCTAGATTGGGAGGAGTTTCTGGAGGGCTATGTGAGGAATTCAGTGACCTGACCCTGTCCCAAGGGCAGAGAAGGACTCTAAGATCCAGGGAAACTGTACTACTGGGGCACTCGGGCCACTGCTGGCGGCAAACAGGGTGGGATTCTCAGAGCCTTCAACGCAGGTCACACCCCTTTTGATCAAGTGCAGAGAGATGCCTATGTTAATGAACAAACTGATGCTTTTTCCACCCTCCTTCCTTATCTTATTTTAACAATACTTATAAAGCGCATTGTTCGCCCGAAGGCATCATGGCGCTATAACCGCAGAAGTCTACGGACAGACTGGGTGGAGCAGAATCCTAGAAAAGCAAAGTCTTCAGGGCCCACCGAAAGGGAAGATAGGACTCAATGGCACGCAGGCAGAAAGGAAAGGAATTCCATGCGCTAGCCACAGTCACCGAGAAAGCACTGCCTTCAACCCGGGAGGGTCTGATCCTCGGAGGCTGAATAGGATTGGGATCGCAGAGATCTACGGGGGAATGTAAGGGCAGAACTCTGCATGAACATATCCTGCCCCTGTTTTATAGAAGGCTCTGTGAACGAAGCGCAGAGACTTGAACCTAATGTGCTGCTCAACTGGGAGCCAGTGGAGCTGGCCGAGAAGCAGCATCATATGAGCACCACACGGGGGTCGGGGGGGGGGGGGTGAGCACCGCCCTTGCTGCCATATTCTGCACCAACTTCAGACAGTGGAGCAAATATTGCGGGAGAGCCAGATACGGCACCTTACAGTAATCAATACTGCTGATTACCAAAGAAGATAACACCGGAGCATGGAATTTTGATGGAATATAAGGAAGGACCTTCCATAGGGTCCTCAGCTTAAAGTGTTCCTTCTGACAGATAGAGGACACCTGTTCGGCCATAGCCAGCGATACAGTGATCTTAACACCTACATCTTTCACCGGTGAGGCGGGTACAGGGAAAGGGCTGAGAATCTCAGGCCAGAACTGCGGGGTTGGAAGCATAGAAGGGGCAGCCATGCAAACCACCAGCACCTCTGTTTTCTCACTGTTCAACTTGAGCCAGTTCTTGGCCATCCAATCGCCCACTGCCTTCAAGCAACTCCTCAGCCGACCAGCCGTCTCTGGCTGAGATATGTCAAGTCGCTCAATAAATCGTCGGCGTTGGAGTAGCACAGGAAACAGTGCGCATGGATTATGCCAAGAAGTGGTTGGATATAAATGTTAAACAAGGTGGGAGATAGAAGCCCTGGGGGACTCCACACAGCAGTGGGACAGGCAGGGATTGAAAGGGTGGCAGAGACACAGATTGTGAATGTCCCGCCAGAAAAGAGGAGAACCATGCCAGGACCTGACCAGAGAGCCCACGGAGGAGAGACGGGAGATCCGGGTGGGGTGGTCTAAGGTTTCAAATGCCACTGACAGATCCAAAAGGATCAGGGCACCCACCCCGCCCTGGACCATCAGCAGCACCAGGTCGTCGACCACTGGTACCAAAACTGATTCTGTGCCTTGGCCAGGGTGAAAGCCCGATTGAAAGTGATAAAAAAAGCAGAACATTCCAAGAAGGTACTAAGGAGTGGTGAGACCAAAGACTCAAGCAATTTTTTTTTTTTTAAAAGCAGAGAGATAGGACGATAGTTAGAAAGGACCAAAGGGTCCAGACCTGGCTTTTTGAGCAGGGGAATTATGAGGGCATATTTGAGACAGTCGGGAATAACCCCCGAAGAAAAAAAGAATCATTAACAGCCCTAGCTATCCACGGAACAATCGCATCTGAGACATTTCCTAAAGCAGAGAGCGGGATGGGGTCGCTAGGCGACACCAATTTTAGTTTTTTTTATAGCAGCCAGAACATCCTGGTCTGAGAAGACTGGAAAGGAGGACCAGTGAGCAGCAGCTGTGTCCTGATTGAGGGGTGGACAGGGTGATAGCCCAGGCTGGACAGCCTGAGGGCAAGTCGTAGAAATGGCCTTACAAATTGTAGCTATCTTATCATCAGAAAATAGGGACAGGGAGTCAGAGAGTTCCTGTGCGGAAGGAGCGGTGGACTGGTATTTAGATTGTGCCGTTAGAGATTGAACTGCCTCAAATAGGACTTTGGGTTGATAAATGGCCTGTTCAATCTTGTCGATGAAGAATAATTGCTTAGCCGCTATGATTGCTTTTTGGTATTTAGCAGTGGCAAGACAGTAGAGGATTCTGTCAGATGGCAAATAGGCAATTCTCCATTTTCTTTCAGACTGTCTACGGCGAAGTTTAAGATCTTTAAGTTCATCCGTGAATGAGGGCTCAGAACGGTGAGACTTCACAAGACAGCGATTAGGAGGTGCAAGAGTGTCAGCCACTGATCTGAACGTCTGAGAGATGCTCATCAGAGTGCAGTCGGCGGTATTAGTGCAACCGTTCGGAATCAGGTGGCTGAGATTCTGAGAAGAGACAGCGTGCCAACAGCGCACTATGAGGAACTGTCGGGTAAGAGGAGAAGGGGAAATCTCGACCTTCGTGGAAAAAGGCACCACCATATGATCTGACCAAATATTATTATATGTTGTTGTTCAACTCTTGATTGTGCCCACACTCTATGGGCCCTCTACCTGTCTATGATTCCAATGAATTCTCTAAGCTTCCTTCCCAAGGAACCTATAGAGAATGAACAAACTCTACAAGTAGATGTCTCAAATATTGACTACTTGATCATTCATACTTAGGTACTACACTTTGTATGTCCTCAAATGTGAATGTCCTATGTTTTTGAAAATACTAGTGTATTACTACACCACTGCACTTCAAAATAAAACCCTTTTGTGCAGAAGAACAGTTTCATGAGACTTCTGTGACCACCCACACAAGGGGTTACCCACTCAGGGTGTAGCAGTGGTTACTCTTCAGCAGAGATCGACCTGACCTTGCTCATTCGTTTGTTGATACAAATAATAGGAAGCACAGGAAAGATAGATAGAGATGCTGGAGGGGCGAAAATAAAGTCGCCCAACTGATGCGTAGGGTAGGTTGCCAATTGAGAGAGATCCAGGTCCAGCATTGTTGCCAAGAACTGAATGGCCAGATGGCAGTTGGATTTGTTCATTGGAAGATTAAAATCCCCCACAATGATCAAATTGAAGTCTTTCTGTCGCAGCGAAGCCATGAGGGCCGGAAATTCATCACAGAATGTGCGTTCGTAACCCAGGGGGCGATACACTTGAAGAGCAAATAGAGTGCTGGTAGCAGACAGTGTAATATGAATAAGAATACCACCAATTTTCAAGGAGTGATTACATTGAATAGAAGCAACCTTAGTCTCTAATAAAGATTACAGCAACCCGTCCATCCGAGTGTGACAAGCTGCGATTGCAGTGCACCAACTCGTAGTTGCCCAAGTGAGGTGAAGGGCCTGGGAGAGCTGTAGGGCCTGGCAGAGCTGTAGGGCCTGGGAGGGCTGAGGGAGCTGAAGGGCCTAGGAGGGCTGAGAAAGCTGAAGGGCCGGGAAGAGCTGTAGGTAGAAGTATTGTTAAGATAAGGGCTGAGAGATCTGTAGGTCCAGGGAGGACTGAGGGAGCTGAAGGGCCTGGGAGGACCGAGGGAGCTGAAGGGCCAGGGAGAGCTGTAGGGCCTGGCAGGGCTGAGGGAGCTGAAGGGCCAGGGAGAGCTGTAGGGCCTGGGAGGGCTGAGGGAGCTGAGGGGCCGGGGACAGCTGTAGGGCCTCGGAGGGCTGAGGGAGCTGAAGGGCCAGGGTGAGCTGTAGAGCCTGGGAGGGCTGAGGGAGCTGAAGGGCCGGGGAGAGTTGTAGGGCCTGGGAGGGCTGAGGGAGCTGAATGGCCTGGTGTTAGGCAGAATCCTGTGCAGTGCCCTTAGGGACCACTACACACAATTAGGGCTGCAGGTGGCAATACAAGTTTTTCCATTTGGTACAAGCCTGTACTACTATGTCAGAGTGGTAGCAGTGGCGGAGCAGCCAGGCTTATCTCAAGAGTATATGAGCAGTAGCAGAGATTACACAAAGGACCACAATTACTGTGACTCAAGCAAACACTGATTCAAGGTTTCAGGTACAAAAATATAAGTACATTTATTTGTAAACACGATACTTCTATTAGATTTTAAAACCACACGAAAAATATACTACAACTAACCAATTCACTTTGTACAGGAAGAGCTGTAGGTAGAAGTATTGTTAAGATAAGGGCTGAGAGATATGTAGGTCCAGGGAGGACTGAGGGAGCTGAAGGGCCTGGGAGGACCGAGGGAGCTGAAGGGCCGGGGAGAGTTGTAGGGCCTGGGAGGGCTGAGGGAGCTGAATGGCCTGGTGTTAGGCAGAATCCTGTGCAGTGCCCTTAGGGACCACTACACACAATTAGGGCTGCAGGTGGCAATACAAGTTTTTCCATTTGGTACAAGCCTGTACTACTATGTCAGAGTGGTAGCAGTGGCGGAGCAGCCAGGCTTATCTCAAGAGTATATGAGCAGTAGCAGAGATTACACAAAGGGACCACAATTACTGTGACTCAAGCAAACACTGATTCAAGGTTTCAGGTACAAAAATATAAGTACATTTATTTGTAAACACGATACTTCTATTAGATTTTAAAACCACACGAAAAATATACTACAACTAACCAATTCACTTTGTACAGTAAGTCTCAAAGTAAGTACCCTGTGTTTGAATTGACCGGTGTTACGAACAAAACATGTTACCGCGAATACGATTGCGATCACTTTTTGACAGTTCGGTCTAATAACTAAACGCGTATCCGTGACATGAAATGCTACAGGGGCAAAAACACACTTAGCACCTGAGATACCCAGAGGGAGTTGGAGGCAAAAATCACATGCAATATTTTGGTTTGGCAGACAGAATCGAGAAACACTCAGAGACAGGAGTTCAAGAGTCAAAGGGCCGAGCAAGGGTTAAGTGACACCGGGGACCTGTTGCCGAAGATCACACAGTCAGACAGTTCACGATTCAACGTAGCCAAGAGTACATCGATATTGTCAATGTTCGGAAGCAAAAGTTATAAGAAGGAGGGAAGACAAGGGCAAGCCTTGAAGATGAAGAAAAGGGGTTCATCCTGTTTCCTCTTATTCCAATGGTGCAGCTGGTGCCCTGGCAGTTGTTCCTGTTGGTGTCCCGCAGACCCACGGTTCCTGGAGCTTCGAGGTGAAGGAGGACGTCTGAAGGGGGTCTGCACCACACAGGGATGAAGCCGGCAGCAGCGACAATGAATAAAAGGTGCGCTCCTTAAAAACAGGAGAGGCTCTTCAGGTGGCTATCTGGACCACTACAGCAGTGTGCAGCGATTTCGACCACGAAGGCGACCTCTGGCTGAAGAAGATGAGCTGGTTATCCCCACCAGGCTCAAGTGAGGAAGACTCCGGGCTGGATCTTCTCTAGTCGTCGAAGGGTAGATAGCTCAGGACTGCAGCAGGGCTTCACCGGGACGGGGTAGTTGCAGCAGTCGGCATTCTCTCTGCTTCTCTTTGATTCCTTGTAGTTCCAGTGGCGACTCTGACTTCTAGCCCAAGAGACCAGCCTTTTATGCACAAAAACCCCCATTCACACAGCCTGGCTGTCAATCACCCAGCAGGGGGGTTGTCCAGCCTGGACAACCACCTCAGCCAATCATGGCAAAGTGCGACTTGGGTTTCCTAGGATACCCTGTGCAGGGGATGACTACACCCCTCCCTCACATTCAGCCCACCGAGACACCCAGGCGCCTGGTGGGGGGCTTCTGGGCAGAAGCTCGACAAAAGATGGTGATCAAAGAAGGCGAACCTAGTTTGCTGCGCAAAGTAAAATACAAGAAGGACTTTAACAAAGAGAAATGGTGAATAAAACCAACCGGAGCCAAAAGAAAGACAATTTGGTCAAGCGGGTTTATGTTCGAGGCTAATATAATAGCCTAAAAAGATACCACGTTTATCTAATATAATCACGGTAGAAATGTTAGGTTAGATACCACTGCCACCAGCCAAGTCTAAATGTTAAAAGAGCAAAACAATGCTCTAGCAGATACAGATAAAAAGGGATACGAAGTAACCCTTTCCAGTACTCCATGGAAGATGGGGTGTACTGGATCTGTGGTAGATTGACTAGGTAAAGTTAATGGTAACTTTACCCTTTTCTGGGGGACTGTAGTCAGCCTCAGAAATGGAGTCGGGGAAGTCTCAACGACAACCCTGTGCCATGGCACTGAAGGTGCCGTGTGACACGCAAAAGAAGTGGGCTACTGAAGTGGTGTACTTCAGAGTCCACAATCACAAAAACAGAGAAATATACCTGGCAAAACACAGGTAAGTGGGGGGGAAAGCTCACACTCTTACCAATTGGAAAGAAATAAACTCCAGAAGTCCAGCAAAGCTGCTGGGGGACTCACTAGGTGAGGGAAATTAGCCATCAATGAGAATTCTCCCTAACACCTGGGAGGACCGAGGGAGCTGAAGGGCCTGGGTGAGCTGTAGGGCCTGGGAGAGCTATAGGGCCTAGGAGGGCTGAGGAAGTAAGGGCCTGGGAGGGCTGAGGGAGCTGAAGAGCTTGGGAGAGCTGTAGGGCCTGGGAGGGCTGAGAAAGCTGAATGGCCGGGGAGAGCTGAAGGGCTTTGGGCAGGGCCTGTGAGAAGTGCATGGACTTCAAGAGATGTAGGGCCTGGGAGAGCTGAAGGGCCCGGGAGGGCTGAAGGGCCAGGTAGGGTGGAGTGAGCTGAAGGGCTCATGAGAGCTGAAGGGCCTGGGAGAGCTGAAAGGCTTAGAAGAGGTGAAGGGCAGAGGGCGCTAGAGGACCACCCAAGATGGTGGATCCTCTGTGAGCTCCCCAAGGGCTCCGAATAAATCCTGTCGAATCGCAGCGATCCTGACTTTTTGGTGCGATTCTCTGACACCTACGAAACGCTGGGAACTCTGCGGCGGTTTATAATAGATTTTTAAAAATCGCACCGAAAATTGCCCGGGGGTCCCTGCTGTGCCTGGTGGCGTGGCCCGCGCTGAATCGGGCCTGCAGAGCCGTGACCGGCGCCCTCCCCCACCACCTGGGAGGTGCCGAAGGAAGCTGTGGCAGAGTTTCAGCGCACGGTTGCTGGCAGCCCCGCGGTCCCAAGAGAAGAATACCCACATCCGAAGATCCAGAGCGGGACGCGGGTCGGGCCTGTGGCCCTGAGGCAGCCCCAGAGCCAGAGCTCTGTTGCGGTGCGGCCGCGGTGGAGGAGGGGCCGGCCGGCATGGTCATCGGCCGGTGCTGGCGAGGGCCGATCGCCGAAGGTGAGGAGTGCGGCGGGGGCCCCGAAGACACCCTGGGCGAGGGCGAGGGTGTGCAGAGGGAGCCATCTGAGCGTGGAGGTCGCGCGGGAGGAAGGTAGTAGTGGGCGGCCTCCCCACGGTGCTCTGCCGTGCTCACCTGCACACGGACGCCGAGTCCCAGCACACGAGGGAGAGCTGAGAATGTGAGGCTCTCTCCGAACCAGGCTGCACACGGGACGGCTGCTCCAGGGGCCGTTGGCTGGATTGGGTGCCCGCTTCCGCACTGCGGCTGATGACCGGCATGGACCCAGAGGTTGGCCCCAGAACATCAAACAGCACGCTGGGACCCTACGGCGTGCGTTGTGCCCACGGAACATACCTGGGCCCTACGCCCATGCCTGCAGGTACTGCCTTAGCCCAAATATCAGCGTCCACCTCTATACACTCGGGGGGCAAGGCTGAAGAACTGCACCCATCCACCATCAAGAGCACCATATAGTACCACGAGACCGGCCGTCCCCCCCACCTGCGCGGGCGGCACATGGGCCCGGGCTCTCCCCCTGGAGCGGACCTTCCAGTAAGCAAACACACCAGACAGCCCGACCCCACCTGTTCCCTTACCCTCTGGTGGTGTGACACGCCTGACATTCGGATTGATAAGCGCCAAGATGGGCAAGCAAGACAAATCACAGCGGAAACTCAACTTTGACGCTGGGCCTGCATCCAAAACTCCAAGACATGAAAACTGCCCAGAGTCTCCACTCAACCATGGCGAACTGGAAGATGAACAACAGCGGCAGGTCGACATTCGCGAGATCCTCTTAGAACTCAAATCAGGGATTGGGAATCTAGACAGTAAAATGGACACGCTGTCGTCCAAGGTAGATCTTCTTCAACACCGGCTGGACAAGCACAAAGACAGGCTGGTCAACGCCGAGCAGAGCATCTCAGACCTAGACGACGGCGCTGCCTCGCTAACCACAGGAGTAACCTCCTTTGAAAACCAAATGAAAACTGTTATGGCTAAGAATGAGGATCTAGAGGGGCGTTCCCATCGAAATAACATAAGAGTGATCGGAGTTCGGGAACAAACATCTCCCAACAAAATGGAAGACCTCGTGGAGAAAATGTGCAGAGATCTATTCGGCGATACAGCACTCTCGCAATTATTTGTAGTTGAAAGGGCTCACAGGATTCCAAATACCAAACTGATCCCCGGAGCGCCTCTGCGCCGGATTATAGCCAAACTGTTGAATTATAAGGACCGAGATACCATCCTGAGGCTGGCAAGGGAGAAAGGGAAGCTTCAATATGGCGGAGACGCAATACAATTCTTCCCCAACTTCTCCCCAGCAGTTCAAGCCCAAAGAAGATCCTTCACTGCTGCTAAACAAAGGTTGCGGGAGAACCAAATAACATATTCGATGCTTTTCCCGGCAAAACTCTGCATCCAGTTTGAAGGTAAAGCCCACTTCTTCAATTCGCCCGAAGAGACCACCATGTTCCTAGATGAGCAAAGATGCAAAACCTCGAATGGTGGCCGGCAAATTTCCCGGAGGGAGCGCGCCGAAAGAAATCCGCCAAGACCCAAAGAAGCGCCGAAACAAAGTAGGATGATCTACGTCAAAGGTCAGGATTTAACACACCATGGAAAAGGACCACCTTCCCCTGGGGGGTCGCTGGTGTCCCGCGCGCAGTAGCAATATTTTTATTTTGCGGGGGAAACCAAACGGACAAGTTGGGGGTTGTCCGTGCAAGGTACTGTTTAACAACCGACCGATCCTGACTCGACTCTTCCCGACACCGCCGCGAGCTGCTCTTGTCTCAACGAACGCACCCGCTGCTCCAGATAGACCACTGCTCCACGATGAGCCACCTCAAGGCCGCTCCCAACCCAAGCACTCTGAACAGAGATTCCACCCATCCAATTCAAGGTAGCAACGTGGAACATTAGGGGAGGCAATGTCCCCGCAAAAATAAGGAAGATCCTGCAGTTCCTCAAGCGCCACAAAGTAGATGTAGCAATGATTCAGGAAACACATCTTACCCCGCAAAAAGAACGCCCCTGAACCCGCAACTGGGGCTGCCATCGCTACTTCTCATCCTACTCGTCATACGCCAGGGGAGTAGCCACCCTCATTAATCCCAAAGTTGGCTTTCGCATGAATAAAGTTGAAAGAGACAATGAGGGCAGAGGCCTCCTGGTGCAGGGTGTCATTGCCGGGAAAGATGTCACGTTCATAAACTCATACGGTCCCAACGTGGATGGAGCGAACAATTTCGATTGGGTCCTTTCCCGACTCACACAAAGTGGTCCAACAACCATCATCTGGGGCGGCGACCTTAACACCCACCTGGACCCTCAAAAAGACAAATCGCAGACCACCGCTATACAGACACCCAAGGCGAGCATTCAAGTGCAAGAGATTTGCAAGGCATTCAACCTAGTGGACATATGGAGGAATCAAAACTGGGAGAAATGCGAGTATACATTCCATTCCAGAGTTCACCATTCCAACTCATGTATAGATTACCTGCTTGTCTCTACCCAAAGTACATTCCAATGGGATTGTTGCCAGATCCTCCTAAAAATGTTTTCAGACCATGCCACAGTGACACTTGAATGCAACCTCCCCAATACAACATCAACGCTACTGCACTGGCGCTTCAAACCTGGTGCGCTGACGGACCAAGCATTCGCAGCTGAGCTTCGTGAGGAGATCATATCCTTCATAGACATCAATCAGGACTCAGTCGCCTCAGCGGGGACACCGTGGGAGGCATTAAAATGCTACATAAGAGGTGTGTGCATCGCTAAAGAAAACGGAATCCTAAAGACAATACGTCTTGAGCTAACCATCAGCGAAGATCGTCTGAAAGTCCTAGAGCAACAGATCACTATCGCCTTTTCCGAGCACACCCAGGAGGAACTCAAAGAAGAACTACTCAAATTCAGTGCGCTCGCAGAACGAGAGCTGAAGTTCCTACGCCGCAGCCATCAGATTTGCCAGTATGGTGAGGGGCAACGTCCTGGGACACTCTTAGCCCGCCTAATCGCCGCCGACAGAAAACCCACTCTGGTGGAAAGAATCCGCACCCCACAAGGGACACTAGTCCATACAGAACCAGAAATAACTGACACCTTCCGTGCCTTCTACCAAAACCTGTACAACACGCACTACTTAAACGATCCTGAACTCTTACACAACTACCTAACAGACACTGAACTATACTGGGTGGAGCACGAACTGCGCGAACCAGTAAACGACCCCATCATGCAGGAAGAGATCCTCGAAGCGATAAAGAGCCTGCCCAACACCAAAGCCCCTGGTCCTGATGGCCCAATTGGAGAATTTTATAAATCATTCGCCCTATTAGTAGTCCCCCTCCTGCTGAAGGTGTACGAGGAAGCAGCAGAGAAAGGCATTCTCCCGCTGACCCTAAGGAAAGCAAACGTAATTCTACTGCATAAAAAAGATAAACCCCCCCGAGGAATGCGGTTCCTACTGACCGATTTCCCTAATAAATCTAGACAATAAAATACTGGCCAAGATTCTGGCCACTAGGTTAATCCCTCTGATGCCAGCACTGATCCTTCCCGACCAAGCCGGGTTTGTACCTGGGCGCAACACAACATTTGGTATCAGGAGAATATTCTGAGCCATAGCAGCAGTAGAACCCACACAACAGGCAGCGGCAGTCCTCTTAAACGCCAAGAAGGCCTTCGACTCTGTCGAGTGGCCCTTCATGTTCGCGGTTCTCAGGCAACACGGTCTGGGAAACCAGTTTATAAAACTAGTGGCCCTACTATACAATAAACCCCAATCCACCATCATTTTAGGCTCATCGAAATCTGCGCCTGTCTACCTCCAACGTGGGACAAGACAAGGCTGCCCTTTGACGGCGCTAATATTTGCACCCTTGATGGGACCGCTGGCCTCTGGCCTGCGCTCCCGGCATCTTCACAGAGGACTTTCTATGGGTCACCACAGGGTCGTCATCTCCCTCTGTGTGGACGACGTAGTGCTATTCATACAAAACCCTAATGAAAATTTAAATCCCATAATGCATGAGATAATTAAATTCAGTTTAGTCTCCGGCCTGAAAATCAATCACTCCAAGTCGATAATCTTCCCCCTAACGCATTGGACCAGCAAATTTAAAGACAAATTTAATTTCAAGAGGGAATGGGCCCACGTACGATATCTTGGGATCCTCCTGTCGCTGAATCACAAAGAACTTTTCCAGGACAATTACAAAATCACATTTAAATCTCTTCAAGAGAAGGTGGTCAGATGGAAATCACTCCCACTAACGCTCTGGGGTAGGGTATCTCTGGTGAAGATGGTAATTTTACCTAAACTCCTTTACCTGTTCACCAACATACCACTCCTGCTCCCTCAACACTTTCTGGGGAAACTAAAGAGCCTCATTGTTGAGCTGATCTGGGCTGGCAAACCGGCAAGGGTGGCTTATTCGACTCTCATACTGCCGACAACCAGGGGCGGGCTCGCACTCCCCGACCTAGAACGGTATTATTGGGCCGCACAGGGACACTTTCTCAGCTATTGGTACTCCACTCACTTTGTCAGACCCCACGTATTGAGAGCAGTGATAATTAGCCAACTACCGGTACCACATTCCACACTAAATGGGGTGCTCATAACGGACGCAATCTGAAAAATAATTGCCCAAAAATACAGGTTACTAGTCAGATACTCTCCGATACTACCCATAAGGTTCATTCCAGGGATACCTCTGCCGAACGAGAAAGTTTTCCTTCAATGGGCAGATAAAACACAAATTCAATCACTGGGCGACCTTATTGTTGAAGGAACATTCTTATCTCCCCAACAGGCTAGGGAGAGAGGCGGCACCTCCTCTCTAGACGTATTTATATATTTTAGGCTGCGTTATGCCATCCAGGGAATTTTCCCATCCTTCCCACAGCAACCTCCAACTTGGACACTACTCCACAACACCATACAAGCGCAAGGGAAAGAGAGCTAAAGAACTTGAGAGAGCCGAGAAGCATGAGAGAGCCAAGCGGCCTTAGAGAGCAGAGAGACATGAGGGAACTGAGAGGTGGGAGCGAGCTGAGACGTGTGAGAGCTGAAGGGACCAGAGTGGCCAGAGCAAACTGAGAGGCCTGAGAGGGAAGAGAGAACTGAAGGTCCTGGGAGAGCTGCAGGGCATGGGAGAGCTGAAGGTCCTGGGAGAGCTGAAGTGCCTGGGAGGGCTGAAAGGGGCTGGGGGAGCTGATGGCCTGGGGGAGCTGTAAGGCCCGGGGGAGGTGAATGGCCTGGGGGAGGTGAAGGGACTAGGAGAGCTGAAGTGCTTGGGAGAGGCGTAGGGCCTGGGTGAGCTGGAGGGCCTGCGAGAGGAAGGGACTGGGCAGAGCTTAAAGGGGCTCGTCGAGCTGAAAGGGGCTGGGAGAGCTGGAGGGCCTGGGGGAGCTGGAGGGTGGCCTGGGAGAGGTGTAGGGCCTAGGAGAGGAAGGGACTGGGAGAGCTGTAGGGCCTGGGAGAGCTGTAGGGCCTGAGAGAGCTGGAGGGCCTGGGAGAGCTGGAGGGCCTGGGAGAGCTGGAGGGCCTGGGGGAGCTGAAGGGCCTGGGTGAGGTGGAGGGCCTAGGGGAGCTGAAGGGCCTGTGGGAGCTGGAGGGCCTGGGGGAGCTGAAGGGCCTGGGAGAGGTGGAGGGCCTGGGAGAGCTGAAGAGTCTGGGAGAGCTGAAGAGCCTGAAGAGCCTGGGGAAGCTGAAGGGCCTGGGGAAGCTGAAGGGCCTGGGAGAGGTGGAGGGCCTGGGGGAGCTGTAGGGCCTGGGAGAGGTGGAGGGCCTGGGGGAGCTGAAGGGCCTGGGGGAGCTGGAGGGCCTGGGGGAGCTGAATGGCCTGGGAGAGCTGGAGGGCCTGCCTGGGAGAGCTGGAGGGCCTGGGGGAGCTAGGAGGCCTGGGAGAGCTAGAGGGCCTGAGAGGGAGGGGGAACCTGGAAGAGCTGCAGGGCCTTTGAGAGCTTGAGGGCTTGAGTGAGCAGAAGAGCTTGCATAGTCCTCTTCCTGTTGCACACACATTTCTTTCCTAGTTCTCTTCCTGTTGCACACTGTGATGCTGGACATGCATTGGAGGGACAGGGCCTCTCTGTCCTTGTCCTGTAGTCCTTTTTCATTGTGTTCTGTATTGTTTTCTGGCCAGGAGTCCATGTGGGACTCCTGGCAGTGCAACTCTTCCTGTTTTTGGTTTGGTGTACAGCCCCATGGGATACCCTTATGGCACCCATGGGTGGGAGTACAACCCTGTGCCCCTAGTGTATGTTTTTGGGCACCTGTGGGTGGCCCGCAGAGCAGAGTATGGGCTGGTGGCAGCTCCATGCTGAATTTGACAGGTGCTCTGAGTATCCTCCATTTTGGGATGCCCAGGCCCTGCCATTGGAATCAGTTGATTCCTGATGGAAAACAAGATGGCCCCTGTGGCCTCTTGCTTTCTATTGCCTGTTATCTTGTTTTCCCAAAGTCCTGGGAAGCCCTGACTCTGTCCCTTCCCCCTGACTGGCTGTTGGGTGGCAGTTCCATATATGGTGTTGCTGTGAAGTCCAGTCCAGACTGGCTGGAGCCTTCCCAGTGACTGTGTGTGGGTGGGACCTGGGTGAATGGAGTGTGTGACCAATATGCACTTCTTGTTGTGGCTGTCTGGTTTCTGGCATGAGAGACAAAGACTGAGACAGCCCTGCCTGAAACTGGCCTGAATGCAGTGTGTAGTGTTGAAGGGCTGGGTACTTGTCCCAATCCACATTCCTTGTTGTGAGTGTCTGAGAGGGAGGAGGATGGCCTGAATGCACTGTGTGACTAATTGGCTGATTGACTGCATGAATGCCCTTCTGTATGATTGGCTGCTGAGAGTGACTCAGCAGTGTGGATGAGAGACAGAATAGTATATCTGGGGACCTCTCACCACTGGAAATTGTTCAGAAGCTGTGTCTACACTTGAAGAGTAATTGGAACTGCTGATCCTCGACGCCCAGCTGGAAGAAGAAGACTTGCTGTTGCATTTGCTTCGACCTGATCTGAAAGCTGCAGAATTCGTCGAAGACTGATCCAAGAGAGGACTTGGTAAGGCGCCCTCTTCCCGTGCTCCGACGGACCATCGAGCAGCGCTGACCTTTGCCGACGCTCCCTGGAAGTCAGACCCTCGAAAGGCTGGCGACCCGAGACGGGACCGCGGAGGAGAACGAAGTGAAGCACCCGGACTTCACCGCTGTCGAAGTCCATTGCCATCGACCAGGGTTCGTAGGTTTGTGTGACCGCTGGAGGCCCGACGAAGTTGTGTTGCCCAGACGCGGGGACCGCTTGACGCTGTGCCGCCGACGATCGGAGCCGTCCGCTCCTTTGCCTAAGATTGTTGAATCGAAGGACTCCCTTGTCCGCACCGATGACCGCTTTATCCTGCCGGAGAGAGTCGAGGCCGCCGCCGCGCCGAGGAGAATCCGCCAGTGGGTTTCCCGCCACCTGAAGACCACAAAGACTTTGACGACTCGACGCCCTTGCTGGGCCACAGTTCTTCCGAAACTCTTTGTGGTCCTGAACAATCACTCGCCGAGGTGCCACGCACACGTCATCCTCACAGTACGTCGCCGACGAGCACCGCCTAGATCGACGCCGTGGTCTCAGCACCCTCGAACTTCTCATCGACGCCGTCGATGCCAAGTTCACCCTCTTCGACGCCTCTCGACGATCCGTGGCTCCTGCTTTAAAGGGAGTCACTCAAGAAGGATCCATCGATGCATCTTCGAAGAACTCTGCTCCACCAAGTACATTGGGGGGGTAAAAGCATTACAGGAGAAAGTAAGACTATTGCTCAATATATGGACTGGGCTTGTGCTATATCTTTATTTTACAGGTTGCCCAGGTGGGGGGATCTCCACACAGAACTGTGCTTAATGGTAGAGGCCAGTAATCTGCCTATTGTTTCAACCATCTTGCTTTCCTTCCTATCTCTATTGCTGGTTTTCTTGTTATTGATCTGTGTGACATTCTGACAGTATAGTTGACGCACTTTAATGAGATCTGATAATATTGGTGGTACCACTTTAGAATTGTATATATTTGCCATTGTTGATTTCTGAGTACAAAGTGCGTTATTGTGATAGTGTACAAACCTTTGAATATTAATTATATAAAGACTGTGTTTTCAGTAATACAGTGTGTGGACATTCCTTTGTGGGGGTTCGGGGACTACACTGTACTTAAGAACCAGCCTGCATCACCTCCTGAGAAGCTAGGCCTTGATTGCTCGTCCATTGCTACCACAATAGAGAATCTTGGCTGGGGTCTTTTGTGCCTCTCCTCTACCATATAGAGAGCGGAAGTACAGACACCCCCCACCGGTATCTTTACACACACTACACCTTTATTTCCTAGTTCTCTTCCTGTTGCACACTACACCTTCCTTTCCTAGTTCCCTTGCTGTTGCACACTACACCTTTCTTTCCTAGTTCTTTTGCAGTTGCACACTAAACCTTTCGTTCCTAGTTCTCTTCCTGTTGCACACTACACCTTTCTTTCCTAGTTCTCTTCCTTTTGCACACTACACCTTCCTTTCATAGTCCTCTTGCTGTTGCACACTACACCTTTCTTTCCTAGTTCTCTTCCTGTTGCACACTACACCTTTCTTTCCTAGTTCTCTGACTGTTGCACACTACACCTTTCTTTCCTAGTTCTTTTGCCGTTGCACACTAAACCTTTCGTTCCTAGTTCTCTTCCTGTTGCACACTACACCTTTCTTTCCTAGTTCTCTTCCTTTTGCACACTACACCTTCCTTTCATAGTCCTCTTGCTGTTGGACACTACACCTTTCTCTCCTAGTTTTCTTGCTGTTGCACACTACACCTTTCTTTCCTAGTCCTATTGCTGTTGCACACTACACCTTTCTTTCATAGTTCTCTTCCTGTTGCACACTGCACCTTTCTTTCCTAGTTCTGTTGCTTTTGGTCACGACACCTTTCTTGCCTGGTTCTCTTGCTGTTGCACACTACACCTTTCTTTCATAGCTCTCTTCCTGTTGCACACCACACCTTTCTTTCCTAGTTCTCTTGCTGTTGCACACTACACCTTACTTTCCTAGTTTTCTTGCTGTTGCACACTACACCTTTCTTTCCTAGTCCTATTGCTGTTGCACACTACACCTTTCCTTCCTAGTTCTCTTGCTGTTGCACACTACACCTTTCTTGCCTAGTTCTCTTGCTGTTGCACACGGTTCCCAGTCAATTGGTCGAAAATATTTGGTCGACAGGACAATTGGTCGACACCATTTGGTCGAATGCCAAATGGTCGAATTTTTTTTTTTTTTTTTTTACACTTTTTTTTTTTTTTTTGGGGGGGTCCCCCCCCCCCCCAAACCCCTTTTTTTTCTTTTTTTTTTTTTTTCGACACACGAAAACCCACAAAACACATATATATTAAAAAAAAAAAAAATTCGACCATTTGGCATTCGACCAAATGGTGTCGACCAAATGTCCTGTCGACCAGTTTGCTGTCGACCAATTGACTGGACACCGTTGCACACTACACCTTTCTTGCCTAGTTCTCTTCGTGTTGCACACTACAACTTTCTTTCCTAGTTCTCTTCCTGTTGCACACTACACCTGTATTTCCTAGTTCTCTTCCTGTTGCACACTTGAGCTTTCTTGCCTAGTTCTCTTCCTGTTGCACAGTAGACCTTTTTTCCTAGTTCTCTTCCTGTTGCACACTATACCTTTCTCTCCTGGTTCTCTTGCTGTTGCACACTAAACTTTTCTTTCTACTTCTCTTCCTGTTGCACACTACACCTTTCTCTCCTAATTATCTTGCTGTTGCACACTACACCTGTATTTCTTAGTTCTCTTCCTATTGCACACTAGACCTTTTTTCCTAGTTCTCTTCCTGTTGCACACTAGACCTTTTTTCCTAGTTCTCTTCCTATTGCACACTACACCTTTCTCTCCTAGTTCTCTTGCTGTTGCACACTACACCTTTCTTTCCTAGTCAATTGCATTTGCACACTACACCTTTCTTTCCTAGTTCTCGTGCTGTTGCACACTAGACCTGTCTTTCCTAGTTATCTTGCTGTTGCACACTACAACTTTCTTTCCTAGTTCACTTCCTGTTGCACACTACACCTGTATTTCCTAGTTCTCTTCCTGTTGCATACTAGACCTTTCTTGCCTAGTTCTCTTCCTGTTGCACACTAGACCTTTTTCCTAGTTCTCTTCTTGTTGCACACTAGACCTTTTTTCCTAGTTCTCTTCCTGTTGCACACTGCACTTTCTCTCCTAGTTCTCTTGCTGTTGCACACTAAAATGTTCTTTCTACTTCTCTTCCTGTTGCACACTACACCTTTCTTTCCTAGTTATCTTGCTGTTGCACACTACACCTCTTTCCTAGTTCTCTTGCTTTTGCACACTGCACCTCTTTGCTAGTTCTATTGCTGTCACACACTACACCTTTCTTTCCTAGTTCTCTGGCTGTTGCACACTACACCTTTCTTTCCTAGTTCTCTTCCTGTTGCACACTAAACTTGTCTTTCCTACTTCTCTTCTTGTTGCACACTACACCTTTCTTTCCTAGTTCTCTTCTTGTTGCACACTACACCTCTCTTTCCTAGTTCTCTTCCTGTTGCACACTACACCTTTCTTTCCTAGTTCTCTTGCAGTTGCACACAATACCTTTCTTTCCTAGTTCTCTTGCTGTTGCACACTACACCTTTCTTTCCTAGTTCTCTTGCTGTTGCACACTACACCTTTCTTTCCTAGTTCTCTTCCTGTTGCAGACTACACCTTTCTTTCCTAACTCTTGCTGTCACACACTACACCTTTCTTCCTAGTTCTCTGGCTGTTGCACACTACACATTTCTTTCCTAGTTCTCTTGCAGTTGCACACAATACCTTTCTTTCCTACTTCTCTCCCTGTTGCACACTACACCTGTCTTCCCTAGTTCTCTTGTTGTTGCACACTACACCTTTCTTTCCTAGTTCTCTTCTTGTTGCAGACTACACCTTTCTTTCCTAGTTTTCTTCTTATTGCACACAATACCTTTCTTTCCTCGTTCTCTTGCTGTTGCACACTACACCTTTCTTTCCTAGTTCTCTTCCTGTTGCAGACTACACCTTTCTTTCCTAGTTCGCTTTCTGTTGCACACTACACCTTTCTTTCCTAGTTCTCTAGCTGTTGCACACTACACCTTTCTTTCCTAGTTCTCTTGCTTTTGCACACTAGCCCTTTTTCCTAGTTCTCTTCCTGTTGCACACTAGACCTTTTTCCTAGTTCTCTTCCTGTTGCACACTACACCTTTCTTTCCTAGTCCTATTGCTGTTGCACACTACACCTTTCCTTCCTAGTTCTCTTTCTGTTGCACACTACACCTTTCTTGCCTAGTTCTATTGCTGTTGCACACTACACCTTTCTTGCCTAATTCTCTTCCTGTTGCACACTAGCCCTTTTTTCCTAGTTCTCTTCCTGTTGCACACTAGACCTTTTCCCTAGTTCTCTTCCTGTTGCACACTAGACCTTTTTTCCTAGTTCTCTTCCTGTTGCACACTACAACTTTCTTTCCTAGTTCTCTTCCTGTTGCACACTACACCTGTATTTCCTAGTTCTCTTCCTGTTGCACACTTGACCTTTCTTGCCTAGTTCTCTTCCTGTTGCACACTAGACCTTTTTTCCTAGTTCTCTTCCTGTTGCACACTATACCTTTCTCTCCTGGTTCTCCTGCTGTTGCACACTAAACTTTTCTTTCTACTTCTCTTCCTGTTGCACACTACACCTTTCTCTCCTAGTTATCTTGCTGTTGCACACTACACCTTTCTTTCCTAGTCAATTGCATTTGCACACTACACCTTTCTTTCCTAGTTCTCTTTCTGTTGCACACTACACCTTTCTTTCCTAGTTCTCTAGCTGTTGCACACTACACCTTTCTTTCCTAGTTCTCTTGCTTTTGGACACTAGCCCTTTTTTCCTAGTTCTCTTCCTGTTGCACACTAGACCTTTTTCCTAGTTCTCTTCCTGTTGCACACTGCACTTTCTCTCCTAGTTCTCTTGCTGTTGCACACTACACCTCTTTCCTAGTTCTCTTGCTTTTGCACACTGCACCTCTTTGCTAGTTCTCTTGCTGTCACACACCACACCTTTCTTTCCTAGTTCTCTTGCAGTTGCACACACTACCTTTCTTTCCTAGTTCTCTTGCTGTTGCACACTACACCTTTCTTTCCTAGTTCTCTTCCTGTTGCAGACTACACCTTTCTTTCCTAGTTCTCTTGCTGTCACACACTACACCTTTCTTTCCTAGTTCTCTGGCTGTTGCACACTACACCTTTATTTCCTAGTTCTCTTGCAGTTGCACACAATACCTTTCTTTCCTACTTCTCTTCCTGTTGCACACTACACCTGTCTTCCCTTGTTCTCTTGTTTTTGCACACTACACCTTTCTTTCCTAGTTCTCTTCTTGTTGCACACTACACCTCTCTTTCCTAGTTCTCTTCCTGTTGCACACTACACCTTTCTTTCCTAGTTCTCTTGCTGTTGCACACTACACCTTTCTTTCCTAGTTCTCTTCCTGTTGCAGACTACACCTTTCTTTCCTAGTTCTCTTGCTATCACACACTACACCTTTCTTTCCTAGTTCTCTGTCTGTTGCGCAATACACCTTTCTTTCCTAGTTCTCTTGCAGTTGCACACAATACCTTTCTTTCCTCCTTCTCTTCCTGTTGCACACTACACCTGTCTTCCCTAGTTCTCTTGTTGTTGCACACGACACCTTTCTTTCCTAGTTCTCTTCTTGTTGCACACTACACCTCTCTTTCCTAGTTCTCTTCCTGTTGCACACTACACCTTTCTTTCCTAGTTCTCTTCTTGTTGCACACAATACCTTTCTTTCCTAGTTCTCTTGCTGTTGCACACTACACCTTTCTTTCCTAGTTCTCTTCCTGTTGCAGACTACACCTTTCTTTCCTAGTTCTCTTTCTGTTGCACACTACACCTTTCTTTCCTAGTTCTCTTGCTGTTGCACACTACACATTTCTTTCTTAGTTCTCTTCCTGTTGCAGACTATACCTTTCTTTCCTAGTTCTCTTGCAGTTGTACACTACACCTTTCTTTCCTAGTTTTCTTGCTGTTGCACACTTCACCTTTCTTTCCTAGTCTCTTGCTGTTGCACACTACACCTTTCTTTCCTAGTTCTCTTGCTGTTGCACAATACACCTTTCTTTCCTAGTCTCTTGCTGTTGCACACTACACATTTCTTTCCTAGTTCTCTTCCTGTTGCAGACTATACCTTTCTTTCCTAGTCCTCTTGCTGTTGCACACAATAACTTTCTTTCCTAGTCCTCTTGCTGTTGCACACAATAACTTTTTTCCTAGCTCTCTTCCTGTTGCAGACTACACCTTTCTCTCCTAGTTCTCTGGCTGTTGCACACGACACCTTTCTTGCCTAGTTCTCTTGCACACTACACCTGTATTTCCTAGTCCTCTTGCTGTTGCACACAATAACTTTCTTTCCTAGTTCCCTTGCTGTTGCACACTACACCTTTCTTTCCTAGTTCTCTTGCTGTTGCACACTACACCTTTCTTTCCTAGTTCCCTTGCTGTTGCACACTACACCTTTCTTGCCTAGTTCTCTTGCTGTTGCACACGACACCTTTCTTTCCTAGTTCTCTTGCACACTACACCTGTATTTCCTAGTCCTCTTCCTGTTGCACCCTATACTTTTCTCTCCCCTGTGCTTCTGCTTCCCTTGGTCTCTTCCGGGTTCCCCTGATGAGAGGTGCGCCCCCTGCTAGAGCGGTTGAGTGGAGCCCCCTTCGTGTCTCCTGCTACACTTACATGCATGTGGCCCGTGATACAGGACACCCGGCCATTCATCTGATTTAGTGACAGGTCTTCATCTGGACCTCAATGATGTATTTATTTATTTTAATGTCTATATAGCAGAGCATGCCCGAGGGCCTCAGGAGTTGTTTGATGACTTGTCACGTGCATCTCCTGGATTGAGTTGCTTGGCTGCAAAGGGTGTGATAAAGCACTATATCCAAAGCTGCTCATGTTCCCATGACCCCCCCCCCTCTTTAATGCCATATTATTGCCCCCACTCTCCCCGTTTTACCTTGCTCCAACAGTGGAATCCAGTGCCCAGATCAGCCAGGGTCTGCAGCACGCCTGGGCTGCTGTTACAGCTGACGGCATAAAAGGGCGTCACCCGGGGCAGGGCCTTAACAAACCGCAGGTGCTTCTTGACCACGTCACCCAGGTCGGCCACATAGAACGCGTCTTTTTCATCCTGAGGGAAAACCAGTAAACATGGGTTTAACGAGAAACAGCATTGTCAGCAAATGCTATACAAGACTAGGGCACAGTGGGCAAACACGGCCTGCGCCCGGGCCTGCTCCCGGGGCCTGCATACTTGCCAACATTCTGTGACCAAAAAGATGTAGAACTTTTCAAGTTTCAAAAATAATAATTCACATAACAATGACGTCACAGGAAAATACAAAACATACATTGTTGGCACCATTGAAGCATTCTAAAATACACAACCCATCAAACAGCACAACACTGAAATATGTTGAAATGTTGAAAATGTATAATTCTGAATGTTAACGTAACACTAAATTTAATTACCTAACTTCACAGAAGGTAATTACACAGAGCTGGTGGGCAACGTTTGCCACTGCTCTGTAGCAGCACCCTTGGCAATGCATATGTATTCCTGCAGTGCAAGGTGAACACTGAATGACATAGTGACTGATAACCCCGTCAGTGTGATAGGCAGATGCTGTGTGATGGTGGCACACTCTGCCACTTGCAGTGTCAGGTCGTGCTTGAAACTGACAAGCTCCCAGAACCGACTGAGGAGCACCAACAGCACCTGGACGGGTGACGCCCATGGAGACAGAGTCAACAACCCCAGCCAATCCCATCCAACATCTTCACTCGCCCTTTAGTTACTACCAGGTACCACAGTGTTGTGGAATTGTCCGGATATTGGCAATCACTGCACTAACTGAGTTGTGGACACTGGTAGGTGCACTGGCCGTATGAGTGGGAAGGGAGGACAGGTGGGGTTGTGAGGGAGGCTGGGGGAGGAGGGGGCAAGATGTGAACGGGTCCTTGAATGTCGAACGGGCCCAGATCAGGACAAAGGCGCAGGGTGCCCCCGTCCCATCTGGAGAGACTACTCTAGCCCAAGAGGCCAATTCAGGATAGAGATGCCAACTAACCAATTCCACGAACAATTTCCCCCTCTGCATACATCTCTCAAACTCCAAACCAAACTCAACCACAAACCTACAGCACAACGAACCGCACAAACTTCACTACACTGCAACAACAAAACAAAAAACACACATAGACTTGCAGAACAGTACACGACGACTACCGGCCGCAAACACCCGAGGCCCAGCCAACGGGCCCACTGGGCTGAGGCCGCCAACAGCACATCACTGCTTTCTTGCATTTTTCCAGCTTCCTCCCACTAACTCATCCTCCCCTCCTCTTTCAGAGCCACCAGAGCGCCAGGGGACCACTCCGGTGGTGATAGTGTGCGGTACAAATGTCCTTTAACATTAACCTGCCTTCCTGCCTTAGAGTCACATAAATCACTTGCCACTGTAAAAAGCAGTATCTGTCACTGAAATGTGTAGGCAGTAGGACTGCTTAAAAAGCAGTAGCCTACTGCCTAAATCTTTAGGGTTGGCAAGTATGGGCCTGCACCTTGCACAGTAAAGACGGCCAGTAAGGCCATGGCTGAGCAGCAGAATCTTATTGGAACGCCTCGTCCACTTGCACAGAGGCATTCTGCGCATGTGTGGGAGCAGAGACGGAAGCGAGGAAGCAGGCAAGGGGGGATGGACTGGGTACAGTGCAAGGTGCGGGCAGGGCCAGGCAGATGTGGATGATGGCAGAGGCGCAAGCAGCTTCCAGCTTGCTCAGAACACGGCCTTGCATCTGTAGCTAGAGACCACATCCTGAGCACAGCAGTTTCTAGCCAACTTGCTGCCCAGAGCGAATGAGAACACTGGGCCAAAGTGAGGTTGACTATTAACCTCTGCACGGGCTGCTAGGTACAGCACAGTTGCCTCACTGTGCCTGAGCAAGTAACAGGTATGCAGGTACGTGTAAATGTCATTGAGTCATCAGCTGTACAGTCTTTTGGGCCTGACGGTCTTTGCACCTTGTTAGGAAGGAGCGCCGGGGTCAGTGTGCACACCGCACTCGCCCTGTGCTCAGAATTCCAGCCTCTCGGCAGCCATGCGTGCAGCGGCCCTCAGGTGTCGCGAGATTCGGCCTCAACACGTCTCGCGAGACTTGGTCTCCACATACCTTCTTTTGTTGAGCAGCTTGGTACTACCCCATTATTAAGACTAAAAATGAGTACCAAAATTCGGCTTCGAGTAAGTATTCAGCCGAATTCCGGTGGAAAATTAGGTATTCGGCTTCAGCCGAATACCGAATGGAATGCTTTCTCAAAGCCGGAGTTGCACCCCTAAAGACTGCCCCTGGAAAAGCCCTCTCACTGGGCCCCACCCTTAAGCCCGCGGCCCTGTCACATCTAACCTTTGCCTGTGTCCGCGTTGACGCTCCTTGCAGTGCCGGTCTTAGGTACATCACCAGGAAACACTAGAACACCATGAGGAGCGGTGCGCCCCGGGCTCTGTTAGTGTGCTCGACTCTCTTTGCGTGGGCTTTGCCCTGGGGGCGCCCACAGTCCTCCGCCCCCACCACAGGTAAGGCTGGCGAACTGTGCGCCCAGTGGCACTGTCAGTCATGTTCTGCCCCATCACTTGTGCTCAGGGGTAGAAGTGGGACGTGCAGTCTCGCTGAAGGAATATGGGAGTGCAGAGCGTCCAGGTGGATCCCACACACCCTTGAAGGCAACGCACACATGAAACCCGTCTTTTGTCATGTATGTGTTCACTTTCATTCTAGGGATGTAGCGCTCAGCACTGGAAGGAGTGTAAGCACTGCCAACTGCGCACAGAAGCAAGAACTGGCAGCAGCGAACGAAAATGCGCGTTTTTGAAAGTAGCTTTATGTTGAACTTGCCACCAGGGCAGAATCTTGGTAAAATAGCCCCCAAAATAGCGTTAAGCGTAGAAATTTGCGAACTCCAGTGCAGCGCAAAGAGAGGATCTTGTTGGGCAAGAAAGCAGCCAGGCGACCCCCCCCCCCCCCAGCCTGGGAGCTGTGTTAAGGTGTCCGAGAGGGGCATATACAACTGTTGGTAACACACAGGGCATATATGGCGCCTCTGAGAATCTCACGCTTCCCAGGCGCAGAAGCACAGGTGTGCCCCAGGTGTAAAGCCACGGAAGCAGGGATGTTGCATGTGTCCTGGGCATGCCCGATGGTAGGGCTGTACTGGCAAAAAGTGGCGAGTAGACTACACAAAGGGGGGTTGAAATTGGATGTGCTTTCCCCGGGAGCATGCCTGCTGGGCCCAAGGGCATGAAACGTGCATAAAAAGAAGGATCCTGCGTGCATCCGAGACGTAGAATAGCTATGGCATGGAAATCCCCCAGAGGCCCTGGTGTGCAGAAATGGTGGTGGGACCTGAAACGGTGGAATGGAAAAGAGCGGGAGGGGGCAGCCATGGAGAGGCCACAGTGGGTGTTGGGGAATAGGAAGATTTGTTGGAAACCTTGGGCAGCGGATTAATCCTGACAAGGGAGCGAGGTGTTCCAAATTATGCAAGACTTGCGAGTTGATAGTGTAATTGTGCACTAGGCAGATTTGGGGGGCGGGTGTTGAGGGGTAAGGCGGGAAGGGGAAGGGGGCTGTTGAGGAAGGTATATTGATACGTTATAAAGTGAAGGCTGTAGACACTGCATAGGGCAGAGATGTGAACTCCTGTGGATGCAGGGTGGGGATGGAGGGTCAGGGTGGGAAGAGAATCTGATCTCGAGGAGCCTGCGATGCTGTGGGAGCGGTTGATCTGCAGTGCCATGGCAGAGGGGAGGGCACAGCGGCCATGTAGAAAGTGTAGGCTGCAGTGCTACACGATGTGTAGTCCGCAGGATGCCATCCCATCTGTGGGTGGGGCAGGAGGCGCAGTTCTGGAGTAGGCGCGGCGCCATAAGCCACGCGCTTCTATACTGAGCTGGCGGGTTGTTCCGTCTGAACTCCTGCCTCTTAGAGTGTGTGCTTTTTACAAATGTAGCGCCTACAATTTGTAATAGCTGTTCTCCTGTTGGGGAATGGAGCCCCTGCGGTAAGGATCCGCTCTTACATCTCACTGCAATATCTCTCAGCTGCTGGGTTCACTGTTTCTTTGAATAGAGCTCTATTTCCAAGGTGCTCAAAAGCCCAGCTCGGCCACACTCTGCTTTTGAATTGCTACAGGGCAGGGGGTGTGCAGGTAATGGGGAAGTGGGAGGGGGGTTCTCTGTATATTAATGTGCAAGTCCTGCAAGAGGAGCAGAGGGGTGGCTGAATGGGAAAGGCGGGATGCATGCTGTGTGGGTCTTGGTAGTCATTATAATGCTGTTGTAAAACCTATTGTCCTGGAGTGGAGGAAAGGAAGGACCCAAGTAGGGGTTTGAATTGGGTGAGAGGTCTTGGCAAGGGGGAGGGGCAGAGGGAACATCGTTCCCCTACTTTTCCTTTCACACTTCGACCACTGATCTAGGACCGGTCTGCTCTGGTTACAGCCAGGTACAGAATGGGATCGGGAGCCCTGTGTTGCATCGCAGCCCTCACGCGCAAGTCGCAGACATGGGCTGTTAGCAAACCACAGGCCCGCTCTCATCTTGCTGTGTGTCATCTTTAAGTGCTTACACATGGCTCCAGATTGAAAGCACTTCTAGGCAACCAGTCAGCAGACACAGCACGTGTTGCAGTATAAGCATCCCCGGTGCCTTCCTGGTTGCTGCTCTTTTTCCCCCACTTAGCAAGCCCCGCCC
The DNA here is from genome assembly GCF_040938575.1 of Ambystoma mexicanum. Classification (NCBI taxonomy): domain Eukaryota; kingdom Metazoa; phylum Chordata; class Amphibia; order Caudata; family Ambystomatidae; genus Ambystoma; species Ambystoma mexicanum. The sequence goes on from NC_090934.1 coordinate 24,573,007, forward strand.
TCTGGTGCCTTCCTGGTTGGTGTTCTTTTTCACCACTTAGCAAGCCCCGCCCACCTGGTGCCTTCCTGCTTGCCGCTCTTTTTCCCTACTTAAGGAGCCCTCCAGCTTCTTTTCCTTTGCAGATGGGGAGCAGGTGCAAGTGGATCTAGGTCACCTGGCCTAAGCAAAACCCACCTTCTTAGCCCCGCCTCTTCCTTCCTGCTCTTAACTCTTAGATCAAGGGCGCCTCTCGCCCGGGCGTCCGAAGTGAAGGGCAGATGAAGAAAAGGGCAATTCCTGTTTGGACCTGTTCAGTCCAGGAGGACCCAGGGCCCGCCCCCTGCTCAGACAGCAGGTAAGCATGCACCAACATGTGTTACTCCCTCTGTCCCCACAGGCCATCCCCAGCCCCTCTACTCCCCCCGTGATGTTCCCTTGTGCCCCCACCATTCTCGCACACAGGTGTTGCCTGTTTTGCTTGATTCTTCTACCCTGTCCCCCACTGACCCCCCTCCAGCCTACTTCTGCAGGAGTCTGTCCTTATAAATTCTGGTTTCACCATCACCATCTTGTGGCCAATGCTGGATTTGACTTTTATGGACTTCATTCATTCACGGTGCGTCACTCTTTCTCAACTCTCATGCTCGACTTCCTTTGCATCTTGTACTCATGGTGGCCCTGAATCATGCTGTTCGCATCTTCATCTTGTATCCTGGCTTGCAACATTATGTGTTACTACTGACTTCTGCAATTGCATTCACTCTCCCCTCTTGCTTCTCCACTCTTTTGACTGCTAACTCTTTGTTCACTCCTCCTTTCCCTTCTCCCTTTTCCCATGTCCTCCCCTTACTTTCTTCTATGCACTTACTCTATCAGAATTGTCCCTGGACCTAGTATGATAGCAACCTCGTCTGTCTCCTCCCCCTCTACTTTCTTGTCCCTCCCCCTCCAGCACTATCTGAAATGTCGTCAGGCCTAGTACGATAGTCGCTTGTTTTGTTCCTCCCCTCCCTTTCTGCAACCCTCTCCCTCACCTTTTGCTTTCTCCGGCTCTACCAGAAATGTCGTCAGGCCTAGTACAGTAGTCGCCTGTCTGTTTCCATTTCATTCCCACTCTCCCCCTCCCTTCCTTATCTATGTCTTAGCTCTTGCACTATCTGAAATGTCGTCAGGCCGAGTATGATAGTTAATTTCACATCCTTACTGTTCATGGCCTGTAAGAATGTCATTGTATTTTACTTTGTTCCCTTCCTTGACCTGAAGCGCTTTGAAACACAGTGGGCCTCATTATAATCTTGGAGTTTACAGTATGAAGGGTGCCGGTAAGGCACCGGCACCGTTCATACCGTACCGCCGCATTACGAGTTCTGCTTGCGGGTTCCTGACAGCCTGCCAGGTCTTACCTGGCGGGCTGTGCGGCACCCGCGAGCAGAACTCGTGATTGCATCGGCACCGTGCAACCATGCTCCCCACCCCCATTCTGCCCTATTGGGGATCGGGAGCCCGGCAATACCGCCACCGGCGAATGGCCAATTACCGGCCCATTCAACTCGTAATGGGCCGGTTATTGCCCAATTGGGGGTGGTGGTGCCGGTAGCGAGTTTGGCAGGAGCCTTGCCTGTAGAACAGGCACGGCTACCGCCGAGCTCGTAATGAGGCCCATTGTGTATAGACGTTATATAAATAAACTATCATATCATATCACATATCATACACAAACAACAGATGCAAGCTTCTCTCACATAAAAAGAAAGAAATAGAGGAGCAGCGCATATCACAACAGCGTAAGTTTCCCCCAACCAAAAGCACACCAGGCACAGAACAGTATTTGGTAAATTGGGCTTCACCTTTTACATGATGGAGCAGGGATTGATTTAGAAACCAGGGAAATTACTTTATTAAGTTGTTTCTTTGTTATTAGCAGCGCCTAATCCAATATGCAAATGTTTACGTAATTGGAGTTGGGATGGAACGTTTTCGACTGAAAACTCCCACACAGCCCCAGTTCCCCAATGAATTTCTTATTAGGCAACGAAAGGAAGAAATAATAAAACCCCCCCTCTAAAGCTTAGTTACAGCTATGATCTATCTCCAAGCACTATGCCTTTCCTTCACTGAAGTCCTGTTAAAACAAGCATTGGCTAAAGCCAACCGTTTTGGCTTGTTATGCATATCTTGACACGTTTGCAGTAGTAATCTACTAGTCGGCATCGGCCGAATGGTAAATTTACTATTTGTACACCCCCTACTACAAATCATGCTGGTCTCTTCCTCTCGCGTTGAGGCAGGTTCACTCCACTCTCCTCACTCTGTGGTATCATCTCGACCACCTGCCTCTGTTCAGTCTGCCCCCGCCTTCCGCCAGATGCCTCTATTCGGGAGTCTCCTTGATTTATACACCAGACTCTCTCTCACCTTGTGCCTCATTTCTTGATTTTCCCCTTCATTGGGCTCCTTGGCTTTCCTCTCAAACAAAGCCACCCTCTCCTTGTTCGATCTTCTCCCATCTTGGGTGCACACATTGTTAGGCAGAATCCTGTGTAGTTCCCTTAAGGAGCACTCACCAGATTAGGACTACAGGTGGGAGCAATAAATACCCTTTGGTATCAGTCTGTACCACAAAGATTTAGTTGGAAGCTGTGGCTGAGCAGTCAGACTTATCTCAAGAGGGAGATGAGCAGTATTCAGGGTTTACACAATAGGCCTTCAGTACTATGGCACAAGGAAGCACTGACCAAAGCTTTGTAGTAAAAAGAATATATATATTTATTCTACACACTCTGATGTTCACACACAAATCACTATTATAAAAGCAAGTAAAATCAGTCAAGAAAAGTATACACAACTCCCTATTTAAATTTTAGACAAGTTTGAGCAAGAGTGAAAACTGAGCAAAACGGCACAGTGTAAACCAAGCAGAAATGGCACTCTAGCTTTTTCTCAAAAGAGAGGGAAAGGCCAAGTTATACATGAATATACTCCTAATCACGCCAGCAACACTTCCCAATAAGATTGTGAACAAGTTAGGCAAGGCAGTACTTTAGCATGTATAATACTGACGTGAAAATGGCACTTCACAAGTTTAAAAAGAGGGAAGATAAAGGGGGTTATAAGAGTTAGGTGCACCAACACATTTCTAGGTGAGAAGCAATCTAGAGAAGGCAGTTGTAACAGATTTAGCCAGAGTCAGTAGGCCTGTCCTAGAGTCAGTGGTACAGGGCAAAGGGCCCAGGAGCAAAATGTTCTTGTATGATATGATATGATATGATATGGTATTTGTAACGCGCCTATACACAGGTGTTTCAAGGCGCGACGAGGCAGGGAGGGGAGGAACAAGGGGAGACATACAACGATCCTACTAAGCCAGGTGTCATTCAGATCGCGCAAGTGCAGGGGTGGGGGAGGGGGAAAAGTGCAAGGGGAAGGGGAGGGGGGGAAGTGCAGTAAAGGTAAGTGGCGTAAAGTAATAAATAAATAGGGCCAGCTGGTGGCAAGTGCAAGGTAAGTGCAGAACAAGTGCTGGGGAAGGGGGGGGGGGGCTGTAGGGATACAGAGACTGTCCCGCAGTGCAGAGGGGTTCCAGGGCATCAGTGGCTGGGCCCAGGACCGAGGCCGTTTAGAGTGGTCCAGTTGCAGGATCAGTGCAGTTTAGTGAAGAATTAATTAGCTGTTCAGCAGGGGAGAGGGAGAGAGAAAGCAGAAGCAAAGAGGAAGGTTTTGAGGTGCTTCCGGAACCGGAGATGGTTCTCCTCAAGTTTCAGGGAGGCAGGAAGGCTGTTCCAGAGGGAGGCCCCTGCCGCAGAGAGAGATCTACCCCCAGCTCGTTGCTTAGAGAAGCGGCTGACCATGAGGGAGTTGGAGGCGGATGAGCGAAGGGCTCGGGAAGGAAGATATTTAGGAAGAGAGAGTTGAAGGTATTTAGGGGGAAGGCCCCAGAAGGCCTTGTGGACAATGCAGAGGGTTTTGAACTTTATCCTCGCAGCCACTGGGAGCCAGTGTAGGGATTTCAGTCCTGGAGAGATACGGTCCCTAGGCTTGAGGCCAAGGACAAGTCTCGCAGTTCTGTTCTGGATGAGTTGCAGAGGGCGGAGAGTGGAGGCAGGCAGATTAAGATAGAGGCTGTTACAGTAATCCAGCTTCGAGAGAACCAGGGCTCGGGAGACAGTGAGCTTCTGGGGGAAGGAGAGGAAGGGAAGAATACCTCTGAGGAGGTGCAGCTGGTAGTGTGACCTCTTGGCGACGTCAGAAATATGAGGAGAGAAGGAGAGTGTGGAGTCGAAGATGACCCCAAGGTTTTTTGCCTTGCAGGTAGGAGCAGGGAGGGGGCCAAGGGAGGCAGGCCAGAGAGCTGCAGGGAAGGAGGGAGTGGGAGTACCGATGAGTAGAATCTCAGTCTTACTGGCATTAAGGCAGAGGTCATTGGCGGCACACCATTCTTGGATAGCAGACAGACAGTCAGAGATGAGGGAAGGAGAGGGGGAGGCTGAGGGTAGCCTGAAAATGAGCTGGGTATCGTCTGCATAGCACTGGAAATTAGGGCAGAGAGCGGCGATGCGGTGGGCAAGGAGTGCCAGATACTGGTTGAACAGCCAGGGAGAGAGATTAGATCCCTGGGGGACACCACAGGTGGAGAAAAAGATGTCGGAGAGGAAGGACCCCAGTTGGACCTGGGAGGGTCGATTTGAAAGGAAAGAGGTCAGCCACGCCAGAGCCTGACCAGTGATACCCAGGTTATCCCGGAGACGGTTGAGCAGGATGGCATGGTTGACAGTGTCAAAGGCAGAGGAGAGATCGAGCAGAATGAGAACACACGGAGTGTTGGAATCGAGGTTCAAGAGCAGGTCTTCACGGATGTATAGGAGAGCAGTTTCCGTGCTTCTGGCAGTTCTGAAGCCAGATTGATGATCATGAAGACTACCAACAGATTCAGCATGGAGGTTAAGCTGGGAGATGGCCAGTTTCTCCAGGAGCTTGCCCAGGAAGGGAGTGATGGAGATAGGGCGATAGTTAGCCGGGCAGGAGGGGTCGGAAGAGGGTTTCTTGAGAAGAGGGTGCACAAGGGAGTGCTTGAGGGGGGAAGGGAAGACTCCAGAGGCGAAGGAGTGGTTGCAAAAGTCAGCCAGGGCAGGAGCCAGGGAGTCGATGTGGTCCTTGATAGTTTTGGAGGAACAGGGGTGAACCTGTTTAGACGAGACTTTCATTGATCGGACTTGTCTGGAAACCTCGTCAGCAGAGAAAGGTGGAAAGGCAGAGAAAGAGGGAGGAGGGTTGACCGCAGAAGGGCCAGAGGAAGAGCCGGGTAGGGAGGGAGGGAGGTGAAAGGAGGAGAGCGAGGACAGGATGTCCTGAGTTTTAGAGATGAAGTGAGAGGCCAGTGCAGTGCAGAGGGCCTGGGAGGGGACAGGAGAGGTAGAGACTGCAACAGGGTTGGCCAGCTCCTTGCAGATTTTAAAGAGTTAGGCGGAGTTGTTTGATGCCGCAGAGATGCAGGCTTGGATAAGGGCTCTCTTCTTGGTGAGAACGGAGAGCCGGTACTGTCTTTGGAGCAGGCGGCAGGCCAGTTTGTCAGAGGATGAACATGAAGCACACCATTTCCTCTTTGCAACCCTGCACTTGCGTTTTAGGGTGACGAGATCCGAGTCATACCAGGAGTTACATTTGGCTTTGGGCTTCAGGCGGATTCTCATGACGGGGGCAAGGATATCAAGAGTAACAGATATAGCAGAGTGGAGCATGGAGAAGGCTGTGTCAGGGTGGGAGTCAGCCGAAGAGGCAGGGGGGGGCGAGAAGGTAGCAGCGAAAGCCTCAAATGACACACGCTTCATGGGTCGGATGACCGAGAAGGTGGGTGGCAGTGAAGAGGGTGGCTTTGCCTGTGGGGTAGGGAGGGTGAGGTGGGAGGATAGGAGAAAGTGATCACTCCAGGAGAGAGGAGTGGAGAGAGGGACGGAGAGGGGAAGGTCAGAAGAGATCAGAGCATCAAGAGTGTGCCCAGCAGAGTGAGTAGGCCCAGACGGGAGAATAGAGAGTGAGAGAGAGTCGCAGAGGTCACGAAAGAGACCAGTGGGGGGACTGGAGGCATCAAGGTGGATGTTGAAGTCGCCAAGAAAGAGGAGTTGAGTGGTTGAGGACAGGAGTGAGGAGGAGAGGTCAGCCCACTCAGAGAGAAAGGAGGAAATTTGACCAGGTGGCCGATAGATAGTAGCCACGGTAAGGGAATGGCTAGGAGAGAGAGAGAGTCGGCAGACAAGACATTCAAAAGAGGAGTAGGTCTGCGTAGGAGTGACAGTGGCAGGAATCCACTCAGGGAAGATAAGGGCAACACCACCCCCTGCACGGTTAGGCCTGGGCATGGAGAGGATCTTGTAACCGTCAGGTAGGAGTGTGTCAAAGCTGGTGGCAGAGCTGGCAGTGAACCATGTCTCAGTGAGACAGAGGACGTCGAGGTCCAGTTCCTCAAGAAGGTGACAGATATCGGAGGAGTGCTTGATGGCAGAGCGAGTGTTTAGAGTGGCAATGTGGAGAAGGCTGCCATCCTTGAAGAACTTCCGGGGAGGGGTACAGATCAGAGGTACGCCCTGCGGAGGTATTGAAGAAGGAGGTGAAGAAGGAGCACGAGAGGGGGCAGGGAGGGAGGGTAGAGGCAAGGTAGCCAAGGATAGAGGAGGGGGGACAGCAGGAGAGGAGAGGAAGTTGATGAGGTGTGGGAAGCGTCTATTGAAGAGGTGAAGGTTGGCCTGAGGGCCTTGGACCAAGACGGTCCCATTAGCGTAGACATTAATGATGGCCTTAGAGGAGCGGAAGGGGGCCAATAGGACATCCCAACGGGTGCCACCATTAATGGGAGAGGAGGAGAAAGGAGAGAGCACAGAGACCATATGAAGGGTCCATAGGTCAGGCAAAGGCACGAAAAAGAGGATGTCAGTGAGAGTTTCCTTAGAGCAGGCATTAGTGTAGGTGTCAGCGATAGGGAGGCCTGGGTTGGAGACCAGGATGTCCTTTTTAAACTTTTTCCTACCAGATTTAGTGAGGAGAGCAGGATAGTCGATGGAGAAGCAGTTAGAGAAGATAGGCGAGACAGAGAGCACCATGGAGTAGGAGGGAGGGGGGGGGAGACAGACGAAACGAGAGCACGCAGACAGGAAGTGAGCGGCAAGCACAAGTTACCACAATTAGAGCAAACAAACAGTAGAGCGTATTAGGTACCGGGCCACCTAAGTTTGAGAATCCTGAGAGGGGAGAAAAAGCACCCTAGTATACCACAGTTCAGAGCAAACAGTAATACGTATTTGGTACCGGGCCACCTAAGTTTGAGAATCCTGCGAGGGGAGAAAAAGCACCCTAGTATACCACAGTTCAGAGCAAACAGTAATGCGTATTTGGTACCGGGCCACCTAAGTTTGAGAATCCTGCGAGGGGAGAAAAAAACACCCTAGTTTACCTCAACTGTGAATATAGTGAGGCAAGGCCCCGTGCGGATGTAACCAGGAGTGGAGGGGTGGGCCGGGGAACAGGAACAGGTGGAACTTGCGCCTGGCGTCCCCTGCGGACACCTGCAGACACACAGGGAGCCGCACTGTAGGAGTCGCCCTTGGCATGAGGCCCTTAGCCGCGGGAGCTGCCGGGCAGAGGGCTGCCCAGGAGAGGGGAGGTTATAGGCAGAGGGAGAGGAAGGGGGGGGGTGTGGGCGGGCAGGGAGGTGGGGAGGGAGAGGAAGAACCAGAAAGTGGGAGGGGGGAGCAGGAGCAGGCCAAACACCGCGCTAGGAGCGCGAGAACAAATTAAACAATGTAAACAATAGAAAACACTCACGGAGGCCCACGCAGGGCTTCCCAGGCCTGCTGTTCCCCTCAGGCCACCGGCGACCGCTCTCCACGCTCAGCTGGAGAAAAGAAAGCGAGCGGGGGAACGGCCGTCGAGTAGGCCAGAGGGGAGGCAGGCACACAGCCAATCAGAGGGGGGGGTGGGCGGGCAGGGCGGCGGGGAGGGAGAGGAAGAACCAGGAAGTGGGAGGGGGGAGCAGGAGCAGGCCAAACACCGCGCTAGGAGCGCAAGAACAAATTAAACAATGTAAACAATAGAAAACACTCACGGAGGCCCAGGCAGGGCTTCCCAGGCCTGCTGTTCCCCTCAGGCCACCGGCGACCGCTCTCCACGCTCAGCTGGAGAAAAGAAATCGAGCGGGGGAACGGCCGTCGAGTAGGCCAGAGGGGAGGCAGGCACACAGCCAATCAGAGGGGGGGGTGGGCGGGCAGGGAGGCGGGGAGGGAGAGGAAGAACCAGGAAGTGGGAGGGGGGAGCAGGAGCAGGCCAAACACCGCGCTAGGAGCGCGAGAACAAATTAAACAATGTAAACAATAGAAAACACTCACGGAGGCCCAGGCAGGGCTTCCCAGGCCTGCTGTTGCCCTCAGGCCACCGGCGACTGCTCCCCACGCTCAGCTGGAGAAAAGAAAGCGAGCGGGGGAACGGCCGTCGAGTAGGCCAGAGGGGAGGCAGGCACACAGCCAATCAGAGGGGGGGGTGGGCGGGCAGGAAGGCGGGGAGGGAGAGGAAGAACCAGGAAGTGGGAGGGGGGAGCAGGAGCAGGCCAAACACCGCGCTAGGAGCGCGAGAACAAATTAAACAATGTAAACAATAGAAAACACTCACGGAGGCCCAGGCAGGGCTTCCCAGGCCTGCTGTTCCCCTCAGGCCACCGGCGACCGCTCTCCACGCTCAGCTGGAGAAAAGAAAGCGAGCGGGGGAACGGCCGTCGTGTAGGCCAGAGGGGAGGCAGGCACACAGCCAATCAGAGGGGGGGGTGGGCAGGCAGGGAGGCGGGGAGGGAGAGGAAGAACCAGGAAGTGGGAGGGGGGAGCAGGAGCAGGCCAAACACCGCGCTAGGAGCGCGAGAACAAATTAAACAATGTAAACAATAGAAAACACTCACGGAGGCCCAGGCAGGGCTTCCCAGGCCTGCTGTTCCCCTCAGGCCACCGGCGACCGCTCTCCACGCTCAGCTGGAGCTTGCAGTCTTGTAGCTGCAGTCAAGTCTTTGTTAAACGATTCAAAAAGGCTGTTGCAGAAGGTGAAAGACAATATTAGAAGATAGGGGCGGCCAACCCAGTAGGTACGTAAAGGATTTAAAACACCTTTAGCAGTACCCAACGAAAAGGGAGGCCTGGCGGAACAATGTACCTTAAAAGTGGAAGAGGCTCCTGCAGTGGCGGTAGTTCCTGGTAGTTCCTGCAGTTGGGGAGATCCAGCAGAGGAAGAGAGGCTCTCGTCATGGAGGAAGGTTCGAGTTACTGCACTGCCCAGGGATGAAACCAGCCGCGGTCCTGCCCAACGAATAAAAGGTACGCTCCTTTAAATCGCGGTCCGGGTGGACTGGTGCCTGGCTATCTGGCCTCCGAGTACAGGGTACGGGAGATTCGACCAAGGCAGGTCCGGGAAGGCAGTTGGCAAACTGGTTGGCCCCACCAGTTCAAGGGAAGAAGGCTCTTGCAGGTGAAGATCTTCTCTCGTCGTGTGGAGAAAAGTGGTGAGACGCTGCAGCAGGGCTTCACTGGTGGTTCAGTCATTGCAGATGTCTTTGGCTTCTCTCCTCTCCGGCTTCTTAGTTCCAGTGGCGACATCTTGCTCTTCCAGTCCTCAGGACCCTGCTTTTATGCAAAAAGATCCCCGTTCGTACAGCCTAACTGTCACTCACACAGTGGAGTGGTCATCTTGGCGGGAGATCCTCCAGCCTATCAGGATAGAGTGTGACATGGGTTGCTGAGGCAACCCTGTCCAGGAGTCCTACTCCCCCTCCCACACAATGGACCCACCCCAGACTCAGTGGCGCCGAAAGGAGGGCTTCTCGGCAGAAGCCCGCCAAAAGGACGAACAAAGGATCCCCAACCTGGGTTACGAGTTTAGAGGAAGACACGAGAAAGAAGTTATATTAAAGTTCTGGCAATAAAAACCTACTGGAGTAAAGGTAATATTAAAATGTATGTTAGAGGCTGTCAGTAAAAGGGATAGCCAAGAACAATGGGAAAATCCCATAGGGAAATATCCGCGGTCGAATATTTACGGTAGTAACCACTGCCACCAGCCAGAAACCTTTGAGAGAGGGACTGTATGGTACCCTCTCGAAAATGAACATAGGGGAAAAAACTATTAACCCCTTCCAGTACTTCCATAGTAAGATGGGTTGTACTGGTTTAGTTCATGGGATTCAACTAGTAAATTCAATGGGGACTTTACATGACCTGGGAGACAGTAGTCAGTCCCAGGGTATGGAGTCTATGTTTGGGGGTCGTTACGGCACCCCTGTGTCACTGCACGAAGGGTGCTGTGTAACACATGTGAATAAAGATGGTTCCTATGGGTGAGAGAAAAAATCCCATAGGCATTAAACACAAAAATAGCCTAGAACAAACATAGCAAAAATGCCTAAGAGTGGGAAAAAGAGTCTCACTCTTAGCAGGAAAAAAAGAAACAAACCCTTCAAATCCAGCAAAGCTGCTGGGGGACTCGCTAGGTAAGGGAAATTAGCCATAGAATGAGAATTCTCCCTAACAGGATGATAACGAGCTGCTTTCACCTGATGGCTAGTGCTCTGCCTCATGAACCTTTCCTACTCTCTGGAGATGAGTTGGACCCCGTTGCCTGTGATGATTTCTTTGGGCAGGCCCTCCCTCTGAAAAATGTCCTTGAGGACACCCATGACTGTGGCCATCATGATATCGGGCACACACTCAGCTTCCACCCACTTCCATAGATAGCTAACCACAACTATCCCATACCAGTGTTCAGTTCCAGCTTGTGCCACACACACTCCGTTATCTCTTTTGGATGCAAAAGTGCTTGTCTGACCTTCAGCCTCTTGTGACTGTTTATGCTCTCATGACACCTTTATCTGCCATGATCCTTATATCCTGGTAATGCCGGGTCACCAGTATGACTCTGTCACACGTCTTCTTGTCATGTTGCTTCCCAAGTGCCGCGCACGGGCCCTGCACATGATGGTCTTCCTAATACCAAATGGTGGAATGACTTGATCCCCTCTCATCAACAGCCCCTCGCTCTGAGAAATGTCCTTGGTCACCTTCCAGTATGGCTACAGACCACCCAGAATCGATCTTTCGTCGGGCCAAGCTTTCCTGACTCATTCTGTGAGTTTCGCCATTGTTGCCTCGCTTGCTGTCTTCCAGTGCTCTTCGCTCATTTCGAGGAACTCCTTGCTTCGGAGATCTTCCAAGGACGCCACTACACACTTGTCCTTGAGGAAGTTGTTTGCTGCCTCTCTTGCTTCGGGTAGCCTGGACATACAGTCTGCTTGGGCATTCTGCCACCCCGCGATGTGCACAATCTCGTACATGTACTCTTTTAGCTTAGCAGCGATGTGTGCCAGACGTCAACGTTTTTGTTCCACCCGGGCTAATCATGTGGGCTAATGGTTTATGGTCAGTCACCAATTGAGTTTTCATGCCCCTCATGTGCTTTCTAAAGTACTCCACTGCCCAGGCACATGCTAGCCTCTCCTTCTCCACCGTGCAATAGATTTTTCTGCCTGGGACAGTGCTTTGAACGCAAACACCACAATATGTTCAGAATCACCTCTCTTCTGAGTCAACGTCGCCCCCAACCCATACGCGCTGGCATCCGTAGTTATTATGGTTTTCCACAGTGGAGTAAAGGGCTGGAGACAAGGGCCATGGGTGATGCGCTCTTTGACATCCTCAAACGCCTTAGACTGATCTTTGCCCCATGTGTACTCAGTGCCCTGTTCAGCAAAGAATTTCATGTAATATTCTGCCAGACCTAGAAACAACCTCAGTTCCTTTTTATTAGCTGGCGCAGGCACTTTCACAGCGGGCCGCAGCAAGTTCCTTTTCGGACTGATCCCCTCGCTAGAATTCCTATAGCCTAGGTACTCCACTTCTTTAGTTTTGATCACACGCTTGTCAAAATGTGATTTCACCCCAACTTCTTGTAGTTTGGTGAGAACTTTCCAAAGTACAATGCCATGAGTCTTCACATCTTCTGCATAAAATAAAATATCATCCTGGAAGTAGAACACATTGCCAATGTTGTGTAGAGGGGAGTCCAACATGTGCTTGAAATGCTGATGCTGCCGAAGACATTGGGGGTCATTACGCGTATGCCGGTGGGGGCTTAACTGCATCGTTAAGGATGGCGGTGCCATTAAGCCCTTACCGCCATATTCCGAGGTCCCTTAGCGGGTCCCAGCAGGAACGGCTGGTCTGACCAGCCGTTCTTAGTGGGACCCGTTAAGGGACCTTGGAGCAAATAACGGGCCCGCTATTTGCGGGCCCGTTATTTGCTCCTTCCCCATTCCCATTGAGCACTATGGGGGCTCAAATGGGAATGGGGAATGGTTTACTGAATGGGGACTTACCGGGTCCTCCACGGTTGGAATGACCCGGTAAATCCCCATTCAGTGAGACCAAACCCGGACCCGGGTTTGGAGACAGCCATAACTCTAATAGCGCCATGGCTACCTCCAAACTCGTAATGACCCCCATTGACAGAACGACATGCAGGTAAACTGGAAAGTGCCAAACGGCGTTATGAATGCCGTCAATGGCCTCGGCTCTTTATGGAGGCTGATTTGGTGATTTGCATCTCTCATGTCAAGTTTTGAAAACACTTTGGCCTCCTTCATCCTGAGAATGAGCGATTTAGACTGTGCAAATCAATGCCAACTCAGATATCTTCCTGAGTGCTGTTTTTTATCAGTACTACTGGGCTCAGCGATTTGACGATTCCATCGTACCATCATTTAACATTTTCTCCAATTGCGCTTATAAAGCCCCCGTCGCTGTCGCCAGCACCGGTCTCACTTTGTGCTTCACTGGAACTGCATTCAGCTTTAACACTATCTTGTGCATGTAATTCTTAATCTTTCCTGGCTCATCATAGAATAACTGGGGAAATTCCTCTCTGGACACCAACGCTTCTCCTGTGATCACTGATGGTACTTGGTCCTCCTTGCTGGGGTCCAGCCTGATCTTTAACTTGGCTTGGTCATCCCAACCCAGCACAGCCGGGCCCTTCTCTGAATAGTAGATTCTGGTCTTTGTCACTCTTCCCTTGAACTTGACTGTGCCCAAAATTTACCCCAGTAGGTTCATGGTGGCTCCTCCAAAGACCTTGGGTTTGTGCTTTGTTGTCCGCACCACCACCTTGCTATTGCCAACCATGCCTTTATACGTATCAATTGGGACCATCGTAAGATCCCAGTCAGAGTCTGCCATCACCCTCATCTAATTTCTGTCGACTTTGATGATGCAGTGTGCTTTCTCCCTTCGGGCCAGCCCGCTGTCAACCATGATGATTGTCGGACACCCCTCTTCACCATATGACTCATCGCCCTTCGCTTCTTCACTCAGCACTGACACCTCTATTTTCTTACCCTGCCATTTCCAAGCTATTGCTATTTGTCTGAACCTCCTGCAACTCAAACACTCTTTGTTTCTTGCTGGACATTCTCTGTCTTTTGCCAGGTGGCGGGTGCTGGTGCAACTATGACACTTGAGCGCTTTGCACCTTCCCCCTTTCTCATCTTTGGACTCCAGCTACCACTGCCTGTGCGGTACGTTAATTCTCTTTGAAGAATACATAGGTTGGGTCAGCTAACTGATACTTGTGCTGGCCCTCTAAATAAAAATGACCCATGTTCAGTTCTTAACACTGAAATAAAGCACATACTGTGTAAAAACAATGGCGGAGCCATCACTTACAAATTGCCCCACTTGAAGGGCTGCCAACACAAACAATCAGGGGTGCAGGACCCACAGAGAAGGCCTACAGAAATGCCATTTTTGAAGCTAAAGCTCAGTTCTTGATAAATAATATTGGGCAAGCGACTAATAGGCCAAGGGAATTATATTCTGTTATTGCAAACTTTGTTGAAGATAGTAGTGCTGTATCGACTTTGGGGGCCTCTCAAACACAGGCTGATGCGTTCAATTCCGTTTTCGTGGAAAATATGGAGCTGATTCGGGCAAAGATTGTTCAATCATCGTCTCTCGAACCAGAGCAGCAAGTGTACGACAGCGGTGCTAATGAGGCTGGTGGTCTACCAGCTCGAAAACCGTTTGCGTTCTCTAGGGTTACAGAAGAGACAGTACATTCCCTTCTCTCTAAGTTGAGGCCTGCCAATAATACCTTATTCCCAATACCATCTTGTGTGGCAAAAGGTTTGGCATCAGACAACTCACCTTTCATAAGCGACTTTGTAAACAAATCCTTAGCAACAGGCTTTGTACCTGCAACTGGCAGTTGTTACTCTGCTCCTAAAGAAACCAAAATGAGATCCCAAAAATGTGCAGAACTATCGGCCAGTGGCAGGATGATCTTGGCCAGGAAAGATCCTTGAGAAAATAGTAACTTCCCAATAACAGGAGTATGTGGAGAGGGAGGACTTATTGGACTCTTTCCAATCAGATTTTCGACCTAGTTTTGGTACCGAGACGGCCCTGCTGATGGTGTGGGACGATCTCCTTGAGATGGCAGACAAGGGAGATATATTGCCTCTGACTATGTTAGATCTGGCGGCGGCGTTCGATACGGTTGATCACGATATTTTGTTACGGCGCCTTAGTGAGGTTGGTAATGTCTCTGTACAAACCTTAGGGTGGTTTGAGTAATTTCTGACTGGTCGGGAACAACGGGTAAGATTTGGGGGATATCGTTCGGATTCCCTCTCGCAGACCTGTGGTGTACCTCAAAGGCTTGTCACTCTCTCCTCTCATTTTCAATTTATACGTGAAACCTCTCATGGATATTTTGAGGAGACATCAAGTTAAATTCCATTTGTATGCTGACGATACCCAGGTGTTCCTTTGAGTGGAGAGAACAGTGGAGACGTTTGAGTTGGTGGAACGCTGCCTAATGGAAGTTCAAGCACGGATGTGCTCAAACCAGTTGTTGTTGAACGCAGGAAAAACGGAAGTAGCATTGTATGGTTCCAAACATCAACTACAAAATGGCAGGCACCCTCCATCGCCTTGTCTTTTAGGGTCACACCTGACCTTTGCTCTCAAGATAAAAAATCTGGGCTGCATTCGGGAAGATGACCTGGGGAGTAAAGCACAGGTCAGTGCAAAGGTACAATCAGTGTTTTATACTCTACGGCTGTTAAGACAGATACTACCATACATACCAGGTAAGGACCATATAGCAATTGTGGGGACCCTCACTAACTCACGCCTGGATTATGGCAATTATTTGCTGACAGCAATCCCAACTACCCAAGTTTGGAGACTGCAAATAGCATCAAATGTGCCAGTGAGACTTATTTTCGGGGTGGCAAAATCATCTCCTATCTCTAATCTGAGGCGCTCACTGCATTGGCTTGCGGTGAAGGAACGGACAGATATTAAAATTCTCTGTATCATCTTCAAATGTGTGAAACAGCTGCCACCTAGTTATCTGTAGTATAGAATTAAGATCTATACTACAGGCCGCCAGTCACGCTCCTGTAACAAGTTGTTACTGCAAGTCCCAGCATCCAGATATGTATTCAGGGGGATCAAAGGCTTGGTGTATATGGCCCAATTCCCAATGGGAATCCGAGCACAAAGAACACTCACTGCTTTTCGGAAGGCCCTGAAGACTTATCTCTTTTGCTAAATTAGTGAACTTGGTGATGTGGTTGGTTGCTTGGACATTGATGTTTGTGGAGCTGATAAGATTCTTTAGGCGGCATATTTTGGCCGACCTTTATTTCCAGCTGCGCCCAGATACGACTGGTTTCGCTTGGTGTGCACGATATAAATGAATTCAAATTCAGGGTGTGTGACTCCAGAGCATCTCACACGCTGGGTTTGGAATATGCATTCCTTTGTTTGCAAATTCCAACGCATCCGGTCATCCAAAAGACAGCAGAAAGCAGCAGCCGAACATCGCAGAGGAGCACCCACCGGCACAGCAGGCTGCTAAATCTTGTCGCCAGCAAGATCAGCGTCAGCTTTCTGGGTGGGCCCCTTACTGCACCCCTTTACTGAGCTAATTAGCTCTGCGCCCCGGGCCATAGCCCGCTCCGCCCATTGCAAGAAACGTGTCTAGCCCTGAGCAATATGATTGGGTCAGGCACCTGCCCCATGTGCTAATGAATAAACTAAGCGATATGTCTGCATTCCAGAGGCCATTAAGACCAGATGGTAATGGTCTTTGGCCCATGTTAATAAGCCCACGTGAAGTGAGCACCTGTGACGAGGTTCAAGGGACGTTACCACCAGATAATGGGCCGTGGAGGGGGGAACCATTGGCATTAGACCATTCAACCTAGTGGGGGTAGAATGTTCTGTTTAAATCAAGGCAAGACAAAGGGGAAACATTGGAATGTTGGGACAGAAAACATGTACCAGCCATTACTACTCAATTCATGTTCCTTCTCACATCTGATTGGACGATCTGTGGGCTGTACAAACAGTTATAGACTGCAGATTGTTCAATGCCTCATTCTCCGTCATGCCAGTGGTCTTCTCTTCCTACCGCGTCCCTCTGTATGCAGAGCTTCTCGCCTCTGCAGCCTTCGTCTCAGTGCCGCCACCAGCATGATCCTCTACCCCGGTTCCTGATCCCATCAGCCCCATCAAAGTGACCCCACACTAAGACCCATAGTAGCTGGCACTGACAGCATTTTCGACCCACTTTCCATATATATTGACCTTTTACTTCAACCACTGATCCAGGACATCCCAACGTACCTTAAGGACACTTCAGACTTTTTAAACTGCATTCAAGAAATAAGAGCATTAAGTTCAGAGTGCATACTGTTCAGTATGGATGTGTGCAGTTTGTACACTTCCATCCCACATGAGGAAGGAATCCAAGCAGTGGAATGGCTGCTATTGAATTCACAAGCAACGAGAGGTGATCCACAATTGATTGTGAAGCTCCTAAGCTTGATATTGAATAATAACTATTTCAGATTTCAAGGTAATTTCTATCTTCAAGTCACGGGAACATCTATGGGGTCAGCGATGGCCCTCGTGTACGCGAATACCTTCATGTACAGATTCGAACACATACATGTACTGGAGAATGTGGACTGGTCAGATAAAATATTAAGATGGAAACGATTTATCGATGATATTTTTGGGATTTAGTGTGGCACCAAAGAGGAATTGACCACTCTTTTCAACTTTTTGAATTCAGTACATCAAAGCATTAAATTCACAATGGAAGTAGGAACACCATCTCTACATTTCCTAGATGTATGCCTGGTGATTAAAAACAATCAAATTGAGACCAATGTCTACCACAAACCAACCGACGTCAATAACTTATTACATTTTTCTAGCTTTCATCTGAAGTCAATGCTGGGTAGCTTACCCTATAGCCAAATTCTGAGATTGAGAAGGATTGTTTCGGATCCAGCGGGACTTGATGTCGAATGCACCAAATTGTTGGACAAGTTTGCAAAGAGGGGCTACCCACACTCTGTTTTAGAGGAAGCCAAGGAGAGATCATCCAGTGTGAGCAAGGAACAACTACTCACACCAAAGATTAAGAACAAAGAGACACCATTACTCTACATTTCAAAGTATTCTCGACAGAGTTTCCAAGTAGGGAGAGCAATCAAAAACACTGGGGAATTCTCCATAGTGACCCACTACTCGAAAAACTATTTTCCAAGTCCCCAATGATGGCCTTTAAAATAGGCCAAAATTTAAGAGACAAACTAGTGAGAGCGGAGAGACCCCCTAAAGAGAAACAAACATTTTTGCAAAGAAGAAAGAAGGGCACAGTCCCATGCTTGGGATGCTCCCACTGCAATAATGTAATCCAGGGGGAAAGCGTAACACATCCCCAGTCGGGCAAGAAACACAAATTACGAGACGACGCTACCTGCATGTCAACAGGGGTTATTTATGAGATTAAATGCCCTTGTGGTAAACTGTATGTGGGTCAGACTACAAGAGCGGTGAAAGAAAGAATAACTGAATACAAATCGAACATCTGATGTAAAAATATTAAATCTCCATTGGCAAGACACTTCACAGAATACCATCATACAGTGGCCCAGATTAAATTCCAGATTTTGGAGGTAGTCAAGAAACCACACAGAGGGGGAGACTATCAATCAATTCTCTCAGGCAGGGAAAAGTTTTGAATACACCTCCTTGATACATTAAATCCACAAGGTCTCAATGAAGAGTTTTCCCTGAGGTGTTTTATCTGATTATCTGACAGATGAGAGACCTTTATTCTTTATTTTTGTTTGATTATGTTGAATGTATAATTTTGCATTTTCTTCCCATCTTTGTAAAATCTCGTTTGAATTGGGGCACACTCATATAAAATAAACACCCCAGAGGCAATTGCTTGGTCCACTGGGGAGAGTAAGCTGTTAAAAATGTTAAAAGAGAGTAAAAAATGTCCTACATGAGACGTAACAAATGCCACATACTGTTCTTGACAGTGGAACAACTGTTAAAATGGATTTAGTCCGGGGTGTGTTGACCAGCCCACTGTTCACAATTAAGACCTTATCTATGAGTACTTTACATGTTTATTTTATGTACAATCATGTATATAAAAGACCCATAAGATTCATATAGCAGGATGTCTACTGTGGCCAGAGTGTAATTCTCATATACGTGCATCAAGGCTAATCTCTACCACCTCCCCCAGCTCTTTTACTCACCATATCCACTCTCATAACAAACATGGTTACACCGTTGATTATTCATTACTTTTACTTCATTTTACAATAACATCAGATCTAACTAATAATAGTAGCACGTCGATGTAACTTTATTAATGAGCTTTTTGGATGTTCCAAGATGGCGCCCATACACACAGCTCTAAGATAGCACCTTGCACATGAGACTCAGAATAGTCCGTCTTCTATGTTTATGAACACGCATACAGACAGAGATGGTCTCAGTATGCATTGTATTTGCCGACAACTAAGAGGGTTGCCAGGGTTATGAGGAAACCCACCGCAGCACGAACGAGGAGCGCATCCATCTGTTTAGAGCACGCGCGGCCTCAGGGAGAAGCACAGAGAAGAACAAACATTTTTTATCCACGATTGTGGATTTCCACATTAACACTGCAGAGGTAAGCAGGTGTTAGGGTGGACAGTTGTGTATTTACTCCTTTACATAGCCCCAAGAAGGCCTTTGGGAACAGAGCTCACTCCTCTATCTTTTTATTTTCATATTTTTCTCTGCATAGAATATCCCAGTTGATCCTGTGTTGACAATGCCTGGCACACCAGGTTTTCTAAGCAAGACGAGCCATAGCCCTCTCATTTTCTTCAAACCTCTCAACTTTAGAGGTAAGCCATTTCACTACTTATGGCGATTTCTTCTGATGTAGCAGTATAATTTTGTTCTGCTTTTTTGTTTGGCAGTTTTATATTCCAAAGATTTGATATTACATGCTGTAAGGGACCTATAGTTTTATTAACCACACATTTTGGAGATTAAACAGGATTAACTATATCCCAGGAATTTAAGTCAGGATATATTTCCCATTTCGTCACTTTAGGTGCTCCACACTCAGCAGAGGAACACTTCTTCTATCCGAAGTTGAACACACCATTTCACCATTTCCAGGGGAAATACAAACTTTAATTTCTCTACATTCAAGGTATGCTAACTCTAAACAATATGATGGAGAGTTGCATTTATAACTAGATGGTTTCTTAACTGATTGATTTGGGACGTATAGTGAGTATACCAGTGCACACTGGCTGCAGTAGAGGCCTCGAAATACGACTCTCATGCTAGAATGTCTTTTGAATTGTGTTCAGAATGATATAGCAACACATATATGACTAATTGGCAATGTTATGTATAACTTGTTATTCCTCTGTAGATACATGATGTTTATGGGAAGAATACAGGATTGAAACAGTCTTCATTTATGTTTGTTTTCCAGTTTAAACCACTTGGCTCAAGAAGAAGGGATGCTTATCCCGAAACGCGTCAGCCACTTTTGAATTGTATACATGGATTATCATTGCTTATCATCATATTCTGTTGACAGCTAATTTGGCTTTTGCATTTTCAGTTTTAATGGTGAATTAATTGTGACTACAATTAAATTTCTTTGGTTTTTACCAGATGAATGAACATCTTTGTTAGTCATAAAACTTATATACTTTTGAGTTATAACAACTAGTTTATTTGACTTTGATGAACCATCTGTTGATGGATTTAGAATAGAGTGCAGGGGACGGGAGGGCTCCTACCTTTGGATCCTCTTTTCTTTTCCTACGTATATGTTGCAGTGATCCTGTGCCAGGGTCATTTTTCCTCCCCCGCACCTGGAAATAATATCTAATTACTACATAGAATTTAGAAAATTGACTTTTCATACAAAACAGAAGGTAGTGCGCCTACTAATCCCTTTCTTCCCATCAGCCCCTGATCCATTTCTTTCGCAGCCTCTCTCAACCTTCGTCACATCGATGAAGTGCACTGTAACACCTCCTCCACTTAGGGCTGAAATAAAAAGTGCTGTGTATACCACGTGTCGCTATTAAGAGTTAGGTTTCCATGTGTTACGTAGTAGGAGAAAACAGCGGCGTGTAGGCCACATATCAAGTGGATGCCACCTAAACCCCAGCGTGGTCAGCCTTTACGAATTCATCAACGTTAAAACACGTGATGGCTGTACTAGAGCTTTGAACAGTTATTTAAGTAACTGGGTGGTCTAGCTTTTTAAATTGCTATGTAGTGATAGGCACAGAGGGCTACATGGTATGAGGACTAACCAGCCCAGCGCTGGGTGGTGTAGACAGAGCACCTAGGGCACAGAGGGGTAGATGCAATGGGGACTAATGAGCCCGGAGCTGGGTGGCATAGGAAGGACCCCTAGGGCACAGAGGGGTAGATGGAATGGCGACTAACCAGCCCGGAGCTGGGTGGCATAGATAGAACCCCTGGGGCACAGAGGGGTAGATGCAATAGGGACTAACGTGCCCGGGGCTGGGTGGCATAGGCACGGCCCCTGGGGCACAGAGGGATAGATGGAAAGGGGACTAACGAGCATGGAGCTGGGTGGCACAGACACGGCCCCTGGGGCACAGAGGGATAGATGCAATGGAGACTAACAAGCCCGGGGTTGGGTGGCATAGACACAGCCCCTGGGGCACAGAGGGCTAGATGGAATGGGGACTAACCAGCCCGGAGGTGGGTGGCATAGACAGAGCACCTAGGGCACATAAAGGGGTAGATGCAGTGGGGACTAACGAGCCCGGAGCTGGGTGGCATAGACACGACCCCTGGGGCACAGAGGGCAGATGCAATGGGGAGTAAGCAGCCTAGAGCTGGGTGGCATAGATAGAGCCCCTGGGGCACAGAGGGGTAGATGCAATAGGGACTGGCATAGGCAGGGCCCCTGGGGCACAGAGGGGTAGATGCAATGGGGACTAACAAGCCCCGAGCTGGGTGGCATAGACACGGCCCCTGGGGCACAGAGGGCAGATGCAATCGGGACTAAGCAGCCAAGAGCTGGGAGGCTAGATAGAGCCCCTGGGGCACAGAGGGCAGATGCAATGGGAAATAAGCAGCCTAGAGCTGGGTGTCCTGCAGAGGACAAAGCTCACCAAGTCCTCCTGAACAGAATTCACTTTGCAGTGACCTCTGGTGGCAGTGTCACAGCGTGCAGTCAGACAGGGTATGCTAGTATGACAGGGGCTCGAGAGAAGCTGGTCAGTGCCTGAAAGTGAAGGTATTGTCGTGGTGAATTCCCTGAGGAGAGTAGGAGTGTCATGGCAGGGCATTGATTGGATAGCTAGAGGAGTAGCAATCATAAAAGATTTCTCAAGGGGCCATAGGTCCAGTTATTGGGCCATTGGTGGTTAAGAGACCGTGGAGTGCTTTGACCGTCCTGTGGGCACTAAGGTGCTGTGGTAAGACCTTGATCATTTGAGAGTGAGTAATGTTTTACCTGTGCACATCCCAGAGGAAGCGCAGGCCTCATGGTGAGGTTCCCCTTGTACGAATAGTGTATTACTTCGGTATGTCCCATCAGGGATGCAAGCCTCGCGGTGAGGGTCTTTTTTTGGCATAGAATACAGTATGTGTACATCCCATTGGAGGATGCAGGTCTTAAGGTGAGGGCCCACTCCCTATGTGGAGAATAGAATATCTGCTGTGAATGTCCCAGTGGGGTCTAAGGTCTCAAGGTGAGGCCCTGTGCAGTTTTCAAGGAGTGTCAAGGTGTCCCAAGCATCCTGGGTGGGGCCGCACTCAGGAGGTAGCCCTGAGGAAGACGGGGTGCAGAGACTGACCAAGGGGTTGTGGTGGGGCAGCCTATAATAAAATGACATCTGCTGCTTCCCACATTGGAGAAGATGAATGGAAGGCACTGTCACAGATGCTCGAGAGACACTCCAATGCTCAAGCACAGTTCAAGGGTTTTTAATGAACTTTTAATGAGGACCATGCCTGTCCTTTTCTCGCTCATCTGAAAGCACCTCCACCCTAACCCAGGTGTCTGTAGAACCTGCTTAGCAGATAGTGATTGTTTCACCAACCTAGGTTGGTAAGTCCTCTTACTTCAGTTGGCCAGGGTGTCTCCTTGTGTTGTTGGTAGGTGCGGGTTGCTGTTCTCTTTTCAGGACTTCCGTTTATTTATGTGATTTAACTGGGAGGGTTTCCTGCGGTCGGCTTGCTGTACCTTGTTGGTTAAAGGAGAAACAACCTCTAAGATAACATAAGGCCAGTGCCATCTTGCTACGACCTTGTATTGAGTGGTTGCTTATAGGACCATCACCTGGTGTTCCACTTGAAAGGTACACACTTGAGCTTCCTTTTTATGTATTCTTTCTTGTCGACTCTGGACTCTTGACAGAAATTGGTTCTGTCAAGCTGCCAGTCTTTCTCCATATGTTCTTGGGTATTCTGTATCAAGGGATAGTCACTGGTCTGCCTGCATTTGTGCCCTTCCAATTTCTCTCTTAAGATATCCACAACATACCTGGGGATTCTTCCATAGACCAGCTCAAATCGGGACAAGCCAGTGGAAGATTGGGGTGTCTTTGGAATTGCAAACAGAGCCCACAGAATCAGATCATCCTAATTACGCCCATCTTCACCAACCAGTTTGGGGGCGTGGCCTGGAAGCCATGAGAAAGGACCTGTCTGAACGGGGGCTCCCGCTGATCCGAACATCATCCGGCTGAATCCGCGCAAGGACCGCTACGATGTGGCAGAGATGGTGATGACTGTACACGTGAAGCTCGGCTGCACGCGTGGATATATTCTTACACGGGATTGCACAGCGCTGGTGTACTTAGGCTGCGAGAAGATTTGGTGCCGGAACCCCGACGGCAGAGAAAATGGCCGCCGTCGTTTGACGAGAGGACAAAGGATCGGGGACCGGGACTCCGGTGGCGGTCCCCTCAGCATACGTGCAGCGCGATCCAGCGCGACCAAGCCCGTTTGGAGGTGGCTGACGCTGTTGGGCGAGCTGGCGGACAGAAGACATTTGAAACCGAGTGGTGGCGGGCGGACATAGTGCCTTAGCGAGACCTAAAGGACGCTCCTGACTGGAGACATGTCGAGCAAGCTCCTGAGGGCGAAGAACAAACAACCCACGCTCGACGAATTCGCCAAAACGCCGCCTGGCCCGGAGGGTACCAGGAGCAAGGAGAAGGCCCAGCCCAAGGAAATGGCCGCAGGGGGTACGAACCAGGAGGTCCTGGCGGCAATCGCAGACCTGAAGGCAACGTGGGAGACCAAGCTTCAACTTGCGGTGGCTGAACTGAAAACCACGATGGAACTACAGGTTGGGGCGGTACAGGAGGACGTGAACCTCCTGAGGCAAGATGTGCGAGACCTGGCCGAGCGCACAGAGACCTTGGAGAAAGAGATGGGCCCTACTGCGGCGGAATGCACCGCACACAAGCGGGATATCCATGCCCTGGTGCAGAGGGTGGGCAATCTGGAAAGCAGGGCTGAAGAGGCAGAAGGTCGGGCCCGGAGAAACAACGTCCGTATTGTGGGCCTACCGGAGGGGGCGGAAGGCCTGAATCCCACTGAGTTTATTGAGAACTTGCTACTGCAGGAGATTACAGGGGGCGCCCTGATGCAGGGGTTTGCGGTGGAGAGGGCACATAGGGCCCTGATCAGAAGGCCACCGCCGGGTAATCCGCCCAGGCCTGTGATCGCCAAGATCCTCAATTACAAAGATTGGGAAAAGATCCTGGAATACTTTCGTAAAGGGGGCACCATACGGCGAGGAGAGGCAACCATCACTGCTTACCCCGACTACACCTTACAAGTGCAGCGCAGTCGCATGAACTTTGGGGCGGTCAAGAGGCGCTTGCGGGCGGCCGGTTTCAAGTACATGCTACTTTACCCAGCCAAACTGAAGGTCTTCTTTAAGGCTAAGATGCTGTTCTTTGACACCCCGGAGGAGGCCATGGAATGGCTTGATGCACAGAACTGCCCGCAGGAGCCAGATGGGCGGATGGCGGACGGAGCGGGGAGAGATAAGTGATGCTGCGGGCCTGGCTGGGCTCTGAACATTTGGACTGGAATATAGTCTTTGCCACTTTGTGATGGGGGTGTATGCTCTAGGAGTTTGGAACTTGGTCCGTGAGCGCGGTTCCGGATGCGGAGGGTGGCTTCCGGGGGCCGTTGTTTCGTACCCCAGTTTGTGTTTAGGTTAGTCACGGTGTGAGGGGTGACACCCTGTCGGGTTCTCTACCTGGGCTTCCGGAGAGAACCAAACACGGGGATGCCTGAGATCCAGGGATGGAGCTGGGCAGTTGGTTGGGTTAGGGGGGTGGGGGGTGTTAGTTGTTATGTGAGCCTGGGGAAGAAACTGAGAAGGGAGATAGTCGGGGTGGGGGAGAGGCGGACAGGCCGGGGGTGGAAGTGGATGCTACTGATAAATCATGGGAGACCTTAAGATACTAACGTGGAACGTTAGAGGGCTGAATAGCTACCTAAAGCGCAACAAGGTCATGCTGTATTTAAAGAGACAAAAGATAGATGTGGCCTTGTTACAGGAGACGCATTTGACACGGGATAAACTGGAATTGGTGAGGAGAAAATGGAGGGGGACAGTAGTTGGATCCACATTCTCTGCTTATGCTAGAGGTGTGCTGGTTTGGGTCGCACCACACGTCCCGTTCAAGCTTTTGGGGGAGGTTGTTGAGTCTGACGGGCGGCTGGCCATGGTGAGGGGGCTTGTGGAAAGTAGAGTTGTTTGTATTATAAATACTTATGCTCCCAACCAGGACACAGCGACTTACTTTAGGACTCTGTGTGCGAGACTCGGAGAAGGGATGGGGAGTACGGTAATCTGGGGAGGGGACTTTAATTGTGTGCTTAACCCCAGGGAGGACAGGTCGGATGACAAGATGGTTAGGCCCAGCCCTGCGGCCAAGGTATTGCAGTCGCTACTGATGGACCTAGGCCTGGTAGACGTGTGGAGAGTGAGGCACCCGGGTGGGAGGCAGTATTCACACTATTCGGCTCCGCACCAATTGCACACGAGGCTAGATTACTTTTTTGCCACTCCGGACATTCTTACGGAGTGTGAGCAGATTGACTACAGGGCGAGGGTCCTTTCCGACCATTTGCCCCTGGTCATGCGATGGCAGCTGCGCCCCCCACGTGCGCGGATTCCAACATGGCGCCTTCGGGCGGAAGCGCTATGGGATCCAGTTTTCAAGGAGGACATGAGGGAGGAGATAGGCGCGTACTTTGAGGCGAACACAGGTAGTGTCAAGTAGGCTGGTACTTTGTGGGAGGCTTTTAAGGTGGTGATGAGAGGAGTAGCCATCGCAAAGTCTACTGGATTAATGGGTGGAGTCCTGACCGATCTGCGGGAAGCCGAGATCGAGTTGGAAAAAGAATTGGAGAAGGGCGGGATTGACATGGAGACGGTCACTGAGCTGCAGCAGCGGTGCGCGGAACATTGGGACAGACTCTGTAATCTGAACTACAGGAAGTACATCGAGAGGTTGCATGCGGGAGGAGATAAGACAGGCAGGCTCCTTGCTTGGTTGTATAAGAACGAGACCCCGAGAGCCCCGATCCGATCGGTCATCACTGAAGGGGGTGCGGAGGTTGACACTCAGGAAGGGGTAAATGGGGCATTCGTGGAATATTACCAAGCTTTATATG
Organism: Ambystoma mexicanum; assembly: GCF_040938575.1. Lineage (NCBI taxonomy): Eukaryota > Metazoa > Chordata > Amphibia > Caudata > Ambystomatidae > Ambystoma > Ambystoma mexicanum. The sequence continues at coordinate 24,599,091 of NC_090934.1, forward strand.
AGGATCGGGAAGGGGGGAGCCGGGAGGAGATAGATGGAGTTCTCGAAGATATAGGCCTGCCCAGAATCAGTGATGAAGAGCGAGAGGAGATGGATGCTCCAATCACTCTGGAAGAGCTTAGGGAGATTGTGCGACAGCTGCCCACTTGCAAGGCCCCTGGAGCGGATGGGTTTCCTAGTGAATTTTATAAAGCGTATGGAGAGGAGGTGCTCCCACCCATGCTGGATATGTTCAACGAGGTGTTCGAAATTGGGCGACTGCCAGAATCACTCAGGGAAGCGGTCATAGTGCCACTCCCCAAGCCTAATACACCGGGACACGGTTGTGGCTCTTATCGGCCCCTGTCGATGCTGAACCAGGACAGCAAGATCCTAACAGCTGTCCTGGCGGCCAGAATGCGGAGGGTAATAGGTAAGCTGATTCATCCTGACCAGACGGGCTATGTTCCGAATAGGAACATCACCCACAATCACAGACGCCTACACAGGGTGGTTGAATGGGGATGTAGCGAGGACGGCGAAATGGCGATAGTGGCGTTGGACGCGGTCAAGGCGTTTGACTCTGTTCGTTGGCCTTGGCTGCTGGCGGCGTTGGGTCACTTTGGATTGGGGCCAGGATACATGAGGTGGGCCGAGTTATTATATAGCGCGCCTCTGGTCAGAGTCCGTACGGGAGCAGTTGTGTCGGATAGGTGGCAGTTGGGTAGGGGCACTAGGCAGGGGTGTCCTTGGTCCCCTATGTTGTACATACTGGCCCTCGAACCCCTGGCAATTTACCTCCGGCAACAGTATGACCTGGTGGGTATAGAGGTGGGAGGGGAGAGCCATCTCATATCCCTGTATGCTGACGATATGCTGTTATACCTTCAATACCCAGAAGAGAATTTGCAATATGTCTTGGCGGTAATGGAGAGGTTCGCCTGGTTGTCTGGCATAGCGGTTAACCCTCGGAAATCCATTCTGTTCCCGCTGGCCGGTTATGTGGGGAGACCGGCTGAGAGGTTGCCAGTGTTGCGGATCCCGTGGGCGACAAGCACCTTCCGGTACCTGGGCATCGACGTGTATCACACGACCGGGGAGGAACATAGGCACAATACTGAACTAGCTGTGGGTAAGATTGAGAAGTGCATGAGGTTTTGGGAGAAACTACCTTTGGCGATGATGGGCCGGGGAGCCATGCTTAAGATGGTGGTGCTACCTAGGCTACTGCATTATTTTAATAACATCCCGTACATGATACCTAGGAGGTTCTTTGCTAGACTACATAGTGTATGTAGAGATTTCTTATGGCACGGCACGCGTAACAGGGTCGCGTTGTGGAAATTGCAGAACGCTTATGAGAAGGGCGGCGTGAGGCTGCCGAACTTTGAGGCCTATTACGTGGCTGCGCAGCTGCAATATGTGGCCAAGTGGCTTTCGGATGACGAAACCTCGGAACACAGACTGTTGGGGAAGGACTGCTCCCCCTTCTATCTGCGAGACGTTATCTGGGTGTCCAGCGCAGGGATGAGGGGGCGTCCCACGATGCTAGCTCTGGGCAGGAACATGTGGCGGCGAGCCTGCCAGATGATGGGGGACCCTCAGCTGTGCATGCCGCAGTTGCCGCTGGTCGCCCTGGCAAAGGAAGACGGGCAGCTTAGAGCCATTCTGCGGACATACTGGGAGTCAGTGGGGTTGGTCACTATGGGCGACATTTGGCATGATGGGACCCTAGCGGAATTCGAAGAGCTAGAGGCGGGGGCGGGGCTGCACAGGGGGCAATACATGACGTATCACAGAGTGGTCCGGGAGGTCCGGGGCACGTGGCCCGAGACCATACTGGCTGAGGAGCCGGATGAGACGCTGGAAATAATGTATGATGCATCCGAGGGTGGGCACGAGGTCTCCAAGTTGTATGAAATGCTGATGACAAAGGTTGGGAAGGATTTGGGATACCTGAGGTTGGAGTGGGAAACAGAGATGGGGGCCCCGATGGCGGATGGGCTGTGGGAGCGCGCCTTGGGGTACCATAAAAAAGTATCGAGGAATGCCAGGTTTAAACAGATACAGCTATATATCACGCATAGGGCATACATGACCCCCCAGAGAATTTCTAGATTTCGAGACACAGGGCGCCAGGCGTGCCCTAAGTGCAATGAAGAGAATTCGGACATGATACATATGTTCTGGGCTTGCCCTGTGATTGCGACCTACTGGGGCGAAGTGGCGCAGAAGCTGGCAGGGAGGGGTATTGCACTAAAGATAGATTCGGCCTGGGCTTGTTTGCTTGGAGGGTATCCCAGGGCGCACAAGCTTCGGCATGTGGAGAAACTTAAAGATCTGGTCTATGTGCTTGCCAAACGTAGAATAGCCATGGGGTGGAAGAAATGCCAGAGGCCACGAGTGGAGGTATGGTGGTGTGATCTCCAAAAATGGGCTGCTGCTGAAACGGCAGCGTGGTGGGATGCCAGTAGGGCGGGGGAAGAGGAGGAGACGGGCTCCCTCATGGCATGGAAGTCGATGTTAGCTGGACTGTTTGGCACGGGGACGACCTCGGCTGGTTCTGAGAGCGATGATACCCCACTGCACGTAACGGACAATGATGGTGGACACCCTACAGGCTCATAGGGGGGAGGGAAGGGGATTGCTGTGTTATTTACATTTGTTTTTTCTTTTCTTTTTTTCCTACACTGTCTTATTTGTTTGTTTGGCCTCTTGGTGGCTTGATGTGTTTATTTATGTTCTGTTGCACTGTTGTTTGGTTGAAATAAAATAAAATATATTTAAAAAAAAAAAAAATCTTCACCAACCAGTTTCAAGAGGATGCGCTTCAGCGTCTGATTAAAATGCTCCACCAGGCCATCGGTCTGCGGGTGGTAAATGGACGCCCAGAGAGTCTTGGTTTTCATCAGGGCCTTCATTTCGTTCATGATTCTTAACATGAAGTTACTTACCTGATCTGTGTGAACCTCTACTGGAAACCCTACTATTGTGAAGAAGGGAATGAAGCTCTTCAGGATAACCTTGGTAATGTTGCTTTTCATGGGAACGGCCTCCAGGTATTAGGTTGCTTAGTCGAGAATCACAGACTATAGCCATTCCCTGATGTGGCAGGTTTCAGGGGGACGACTATCCTCAGGTCGATTTGATGAAAAGGGACCTATATGACGGGTGGGGATTTGAGTAGTGCTGAGTGTTCATCGTCTGGAGAGTTCTTCTCACAGATTGGTGAGCATGAACAAAACTATTTTGTCTCTGGGTAAACGCCTGGCCAGTACAACTGGCGAGCAGAGCTTTTTGAGTGTGTTCCAGTTGAAGGTGCCCCACTGTCACTTTAAAGTAGGAAAGCTCCATTTCTGCAATCTAGAACTGCGTTGGTACTAATAACGTATGATAGTTGACCCTGTCTCTTTGTGAGTTGATGTGGACCTGATATAATAGTCCTCCCCTGTCAATGAAGTGTGGGGTCTTCAGGGTTTGGGTATCGGCTTCTGAAACCAGCTTCTTCGGAACTTATTCCACAAAGGGATGCATTCTCTGGGCTACCACGAATTTCAGCAAGTCTGGTCCAGCAACTTCTAGGCAAAAACCCACAAACCCACCACTGAAATTACTAATGATATAGTATGAATCGACAGGTTAGATTAACACAGGTACCCGAGCCTGATATCCGGAAGAACTCTAAACAGTGCCCCAATACATTGACATTTGTCAGTGGCAGTGGAATGTTTTTAAAAGACAAATATTTATTCCATCAAAAGATTTACAATCAGCAAGTTCTAACCATGAGAGAACTTTTTCGGTAACATCGATCCATTAAAGGTGCAGTGCCAGCTCAACTGCCACTACTGGCCAACAGTACGGGAGAAGTCTAAGGGAGCACACCCTCCGCGTTGTGGGGTGCCAAATGGGGGCTTCTGATAATTTGAGGTTTATTTTTAGAATGGCACTGACATAGCACTACATGTTTTTACAGGGTCTTCAAACATGACGTGAGGAAGGCAACTTGACTACCAATGTCGACCGCTGAGACTTAAACAGGGGGCTTGAGTAGTCGGGTCCCCTCAATAGTTTTGTGAAAGGTCACACATGTTGGCAGACCGTTCCCAAGAAAAGACTTTAGTGATTGAGTACTAAGCCTCTTTAAATATCCCGGTGATATCAGGATAAAGGAAATGAAATAAGGATACATTAATTGAATGCTTTGGTCATGCATTGTTAAATATTTCCACTACTAATGGATACAGAACCATACATGATAAGCAAACCAAATGATTAGGACATTTGGTGGAGTTCCAGAAGTTGATTGGGACATAAATTAAGATGAACTGTGTTTTTGATTAAGTTTGATCTACTATGAGATTTTCTTCTCTGTCTATCTTTTCTTTAGATACACTTCTCTCAATTCTTTTGTATGGTGTTGGTAACTAGGGACTTTTTACCGAAATGTAGGCAACCACACCCCTTTCCTTCGGGTCTTTCCTCTTTTTGTTTGTGTCTTCTTCCACAACTATCGCCCAAGGCCCTGTCTCTTGGTTCTTTGCTAGTTTTGTTTTAAGGTACTATGGGTATTTCAATGTATTGGATATCACTTGCTGATAATAAATATTTGTCTTTTTGAAAAATTCCATTACAACTGTCAAATGTCGTTGTATTGGTGCACTGTTTAGTGTTATTCCGGATATCAGGCTAGGTTATCCGTGTTAATCTGTTGGCGTTTACTAAAACTATTGGCTTTGCCAATGCTTGTTAAAACAGGCTGCTGGCTGCCGTGCCTGTGTGTGGTATGCACATAATAAATAACCAACTTTCATTCAGAGCAGGGCATGTAAATATACATCTGTTTTTGTATGGAACACGTTTTAAAAGAATTGGCCTTTGTTCATTTAGGCCTGACAGGGCTCAAAGTGCCAGAGACTGAGTTTTTTTTAGCTCCTGCTTTTAGCTTAGAAGAGGCCAGTCAGCTTGCCACTAAGAGCTACCAGGAGCTACTTTCGTCAATGCAGATATCCTGGTGCCAAAGAAATATATTTTGTGAAATTAACGGAATAGTGTGCTCAAAAATGTTATTGTCCCGAACGTTCGGGCATATGGTTTCATGCAAACTGTGATCGATCGTAAAAACATTTCCTATGCACCTTACCTTAGTTTTCCTCACTTTTACAAATGCAAAATCAACGAGCGGGCGCGGCCATCTTGTGCTAATCTTATACGTTGCCGCATCGCCCTAAGTTCGACTGCCTTTGCGGCACTAAATCATATCACCCGGCCCTGAAGCTGACATCAGTAGACACGTACGGCCCATTTCACAACACGAATGCACGTCTCGGGTCAACCTTCTCTGTGCCCCAGCTAATGACGGGTCTCCATGGAAATGGCAGGACGCCTCTTTCCTCAATAAGTATAAACAGACCACTTCTCATCAGATAACATAAGAGTTGCTTTTTCAATCGTTTCAGAGTTTTTTTTGTGTATCCTGTGACTCATTTCTGCTCTGTTCAGCTATCTTCGTTGTTCGGAGCCCGTGCGAACAGATACTTGTACTAGCATTACTATCGATTTTAATTTTGTCTTATAATGGCAACAATACAGCCCTACCAGTACGAGCCAGAGTATTCCAAGGTGGAATTAGTTGATAGAGAAAGATGCAGAAAAGATGGGGCATCGGATGACAGTTGGGAAGACGAATCACTGGATCCTGAGCTGAGCCTAGTCGCATGGAAGACGTTGCCACCTGGTGTACCTGCAATTGGTGCAAGATGGGTTCGACATTGTGGTTTTGCAGTGGGAGAGTTTGAAAGTAGAGCCCAGGCAGTCTTTGGAGACTTGAGAGCCACTCGATTCCACATCTGCAGCCTGCACTTTAGCCCAAATATGTACAACCAATCGGCGAACACAAAAAAGGGTCGCCCCAGAATGTTTCATAAATTGCTTCCAAATGCATTTCCAGCTCTATTGACACACGTTGCCGCAGGTGAGTACCGGATGATGAATTAGCTGTAGGCGTTGGGTACTGTACAGGTAACTCCATGAACAGATTGGTGCTTTTGGTGTAAATGTGTCCTACTAAAGTTTGCATATTTACCAGATTGTATTACATTTTAACTATACATCTGTCCCTGGTTTATGGATCCTCAATTGAAGTAACTATGACCATGGAAAACAATGCCATAGTGCCCTTCACAAGAAGCGTAATGTTTTCATAATCGGGTGTTTGACATGTCCATTTATTTAGGAAAGCATACTGACAGAAGCACAGACCCTCAAAAGTGACGAAACCACTGACACATCCAGTATTCCAATCGTGAGCCCTGCAGACTTGCAGAAGTTTATATTGTCGAGAGTTGGATTTTACCTACATATCTAATGCAAATCTAAATTTCCCTTTTACCACTTCATGACAATGCACTGAAAATGAAGGAGCACGATTCTGCATCCATTTATTTTCACGAGTCAACTACAACTTCAAGCGCTTATCAGGTTATTTTATTTCACTTTTCCTCTACAAGAATGTATTATGCTTGGAGTTTCCAATAATATGAAAATGTTTATGTATCCTGTCGGTTGTTTACACTAGGTGTCATTTATGGGTTTCTCTTTATATGTACCATTGTCAGCATCCCATTGTCTCTGTTCCATTTTGCGGTTTTCATCCATACTAAAACAAGTACTGTGTTACAGGGGGATTCTGGTACTTATACTACAATTACATTGTCCTTTGAAGCTGTACAGAGTATGAGGTATGCATTCTAACAGTTACATTGAATGAAAGAAATTAAATCCTACATAGGATACTATTAGACAGCGACATGCATATAAACATGCTGTGTTTCAAACTTTTCTCATTTCAGTTCTAACGTTACACTTCCTCCCTAATGCAGAATACATTGCAAAATGTTTGAGGTCAACATTACAAATGGTATGTTTTGCACGGTGATCTCTGATCAAGTACACTTGCCATCAATCAGGTGAAATTCGAAATGTATATTTTGACTAAATGACGTGCACTGTTTGGGAGGTTATGTGGGTAAGCGATGTGTGTGATGAAAGATTTTAATTTCCAATAGGATTGACTTTTGTTTTGTTTAATGAATATTCTATTTAAGGAATGTACACATGGTGTGGAATTAGAAGAGGAGGCACATGGATCAGAGGTGGAGGATCAGCTTGCTGCTGCAGTCGTTACAGAGAAGATCACGATTTCACAGAAAATCAAGAAAACAGGGGTAACTAGCAAACCATTTTGTTTTATAAAGTGTTTTGGGCTGGTGTTTCTTCATAACATGTTTTTGTATTTAAAGTGCTATCCACTGTATGTGTGCTAAAAATTGAATATGTTTTTACAACGCCTCTCCTAGAGGCCCTAAAGGAACAGACACAGGCAACAAATGAAACCAAAGAAGCTGCTTGCCAAACAGTTTACACCATGGAGCAACTACTATTTGAGGCGCCGCATGGTCCATTCAATAAGCAGACTCGTGATGCTTATGCCCAAATGACCTGAAACTGAATGCAATGTGACCAGCGAAGCCAGCAAAGTGTTCTTGGACCATTGCTGCAATGTGAGAACTCGACAAGATGAAACTAAATATAATGAAGATGCTTTGGAATTCCTAGCAGACCACTTGACACAATCTACACCCGCGAAAAAGGTCCACCCAATAAACAATCGACGTTGATGGCTTCTACGCAATTGACTGAAGAACTTGCCGAAAATCTCGACTAGAGTTTGTCTAGTTTGGCCGGTTTGTCCACCACAGTTGAGTCACAAAACACAATCATGCAGGACGATTGGCTAATAAAGGAGCAAAAATACATTGTATTCGACAACTGCCTGGTAGAGATTATACTGATGCTGAAATGTGTCCATACATTGAGGGGGAAAATATGCGGGCAGCCACTGGTGCATGTGTCTCGTGTATTACAAGGAATTAACCTGAAAATCCAAGCCAGCTGTGTCCACTTCCATGATACATTTTCATCGTCCACTCAACTGATGCTGGGCAAAGTGCCAGCTGGAAATCTACTGTGTTCAGCAGCTTTACTTTTTAGTGGTTCGACTTTTAGTAAATTGTCCAGTTTCTGTCAATTTGTGGGAGTTCAGTTCCTTGCTAAAATGCAGTACTACAAATATCAAAAGGAATTCTTATTTACTGCTATTAGTCAAGCCTGGAATATTGAACAAAGGTCAATTGAAAGCACATTTTCAGGCAAATAGTTCAGGCTAGCTGGCGACGGACAGTGCGACAGCCCTGAATTTTCAGCAAAGTACTGCTCATGCCACTTTCAAGACATGGAAACAAAACAAATTGTTAGTTTGTAGATTGTGCCGGTGTCCCAATGTAAATCCTCTGTGGCCATGGAGAAACATGGTTTCGTAAAATCCCTGGAACTTCTTCGATCAAAGGGAACGCAAATAGACCTCATAACCACTGACAGACACGTTTCAATAGCCAAGGCCATGCGAGAGCAGTTTCCAAAAAATCTTCATCAATTTGATGTATGGCACGTTGCCAAATCAGTCAATAAAAACATTACAGCTGCTGGTAAAAAGAAGGGTTCGGAAAATATTTGACAGTGGTCTTAGTCTTTCAACAACCATCTTTGGTGGAGCTCCAAAACTTGTGTCTGCGGAATTTCTACTTGAAAAATGGCGCTCATTAATGCACCACTGTTCCAACGTTCACTCATGGACAGAAAACCAATATTTTCACCAATGTGCACATGGACCTTTATCGGAGGAGCAGCAACACAAGAAGAAGTGGTTGGTTCCATCTTCACGTCCACACAAAGCTCTTGAGAAGATTATGTTTGATAAAACTCTAACAAGAGATCTGAAGGGACTCACAGAATTCGGTCACATGGGAGATTTGGAGGTGTTCCACAATATGTGCCTAAAGTACAGGCCCAAGAGATTGCATTTCAGTATAAACGGGATGCAATATAGGACATTACTAGCGGTATTAGCGCATAACGAGAACGTCGGGTGTGAACAATCGAGGACTGCAGGAAACTTTGGGATGCTTTGTTAAACAATGGGCTTTGCAAAACAAAGCAAAAAATGGGTGGCCAAGCCAATATACCAGGAAGTGGAATTCGATTTTGTGAAAGATCTCACTTTGACTGTGTTGGACATGCATACTCATGGAATCGATCCTGATTTTGTTCCTAGGACACATACATTGACACAAAACATTGCAAACGTTCCCCGTCCACCTAAAGCGGATCTCAATGAACAGCTGACTTCCAGGTATAAATGATTTGCAGCAGTGTTCGTACATGAACAATAGAATGCTATTAAATTCGAATTTCAAAGCTATTAAATGTATTAAGAAATATTTAATTATGCACATTTAATCCAGTTTATGATTCATTAATTTATAACTTTAACGGTAACATGCATGTCTGTGGTTGCTTGGTGTCTGTAAAGCTCGACATAGGTGGCCATAGTGCAACTCTGTGTTTTGCCCCCTCCCACTTTTGCCCCCTCTTGTGGGTCCTTCACTGATCAGGGCACGGGAAGGTCAGATGGATATCAGCATGAAAGGAACTACGGGGTCTGAGCTGGTGGGCTCAGGCCAGGCGGGATGTAGGTTGTTAGTGCACAGGAAGTTCAGTGGAGATGAATTAGCACTTGGATTTATGACTGGTCAGTGTCTCACGTTATCCGCAGAGCACATTCCTCTGTGAGAACGGGACGAGCGCAGACGTGGCGAGGACAGGGGTGAGCTGGCTGAGCTAGGCGCTGGGGATGGGAGAGTTGCATTTGTACAAAGAGAGATGGATTTTCGGCCTAGTAGAAAGATGTCATTGGGCCTATTTGAAAATGGTTTCATCGTTATCTGTTTTACTTACCCTAACTGTAACTGTTTTCCAAAACTGTTTTCCAAAACTATTGATGGCTACAAAAGTATTCACGATAGCCTGGCATTGGTGGATGCCAGCAAACAATTTGTTAATTTTTCGAACATATTTCAAATGCCACGTTGGTCAGCCGGCGGGCTAATCGCTCCCATGGAGTGAAGGTCACTTCATTTGATGTAGGCTGTGTATAGTTCACACCGACGCATCTTGTACTGTATGTTTTTGATTTGTGGCTTTCCTTCACAAAAACAAAACTTATCATACACGCTCCTTAGAAGGTTCAATTGTTGTTCGACCCTGGAAGAAAGGGAAGATTCGCTATGGATTGAAAGACGGAAGTTGGGAAATACCAGAAAAAATGATGAGGTTCACTATTTTAAAACTTGACACTGGAACATTTATTTTCATTCCATGAAAACCGTTGTTCTGAGGGGACACACTGCGTTACGCCGAGAGAATGGAAATACCAAATATCATGTAAGTTTGACTAAAGCCAAGTTTGTAGACGAACGAGTAAGGTTTCATTTTCTGACAGGTATTGCTTGCTTACATTGTGATGGGTTGATGGTTGGGGCATATTGTGACGACAAGCAAACACAACCTGTATGCAGGCAAGTGATATCTAAACCACTTATTCCGATTGCATATCAGTGTTTGCTATCAACGTTGTATTATTGGGTAGCAGGCGCCCCTCTCTAGAAAGAACATTGCATGATAAACTGTAATGTGTTTTTTTGACACTTTGAGTGTCCGCAGCCATCGCCTTCAGCTCAATGTACCTTTCACAGATGGGAAATATCCATTTGCATATTTGCCTTTATCCTGGGCACATGGGCAGTCCAGCACCGAAATGCTATGGCAATTCCCTTCTCAACTAGAGTACCTACAGCAATCCCATACACGTGTTTCAGCCTTGTTGAGCCTCATCAGGGAGGTGGAGCTGTGCCTCTCTGAGCACAGTGAGCATGGAGTCCACGTCTGGATTGCCCCAGGTTCCACCAACCCCAAGTTTTTTGCTAATATTCCGTTATAATGCGGTCTATGTGTTGTTCAAATTTTTCCATCATCTTCTGCATGCCATTGGGAGCTAAACATATTCCACAGCACTAACCTCTCAATCACATCGTAGACTCGAACTTTCCCCAATGTTTTCTGTGTGTTTCCATTGTTTGTGGTTTGTGTTGGTTATTATGTTTCACCCGGCGCAGAATTAAAGGGTAAATGGATACATTTGAATAAAGAACAGCTACTGAAATATATTTTTATTCTGTTTTCTACGCAGATACATTCTTCCTTTCTGCGAATGTCATCGTTTCCAAATGCCGAGTGACGGTTTCTTCAACCAGCAGTGGCACATACGCCTAAATGGATGGATGTTTATTATGCTGATATGGGACGATCGCCTGGGACTGATATGCTCTTTCATGGTACCAGCTACAAGGAGCAACCTGTCATCGCTTACGGTGGTCTAGCAAGAATCGAGGTGCGTTGAATACGCGTCTTCTCCCGAAAGGAACACTGTGTGCCTCATGATAAAGTTTTGATGCTGTAACCCAAAGACATTCAAAAATTGTTTTTAAATGGAAAGCTGCGGATGCTCTCGCAGCGTTTTTTGTGAAATAAAAGCACATTATAAATTGCAGAGGATTGGTGTTTCCTTTAAATATGGTGTTTTCTATTCCGATTTGGGACGTGCTGTGCTGTGAGAGGATGTGATTGTTGAATTTCCGAGTTCTGTGTCAACTGACGATAACAAGTAGGTGATGACTGGGCGCGTTTGGTTACGCTGCCCACTAGCGTTATGAAAGTAGGTGGAGAATATCGCTAGGAATGGTGATGTCAGCTTCAGGGGCGGGTGATATGATTTAGTGCCGCAAGGGCAGTCCAACTTAGGGCAATGCGGCAACGGATAAGATTAGCACAAGATGGCCGCGCCCCACTCGTTGATTTCGCTTGTGTAAAAGTGAGGAAAACTAAGGTAAGGTGCATAGGAAATGTTTTTACGATCGATCACAGTTTGCATAAAACCACATGCCCGAACACTCGGGACAATAGCATTTTTGAGTGCACTATTTCTTTAAGTCTGGGTGTTTGAGAATATGTCTACATGAGCCTTGGGCAACACTGAAGGGTGTTAGTTGGACGTTTTTGAATCAATCATAACCACTGGCATTTTTTTGGGAATCTCTCCATACAACAGTTCTTCAGCCTGCCAAGCCATTACAGAAAGGAGAAAGACTATATGCAAATCAGACTTGGCCCCACCCCGAAAGGGGAGATCCAGTTTCGCGCTGCTTGAACACTTGCCTTCTGAACGAGACGACGACCGACCTTGGACTTGATAAAGGGTTCTAGGCAATCACCATTGAAATGTAGCCTGGGGCTCTAATTCAAAACCTTCCAGCCATCATTTTTCAGTTTTGTGCATGAACATTGGGACACTTCTAGAAGACATTTAAACCTTAATGAGTCTTATATATTGGACAAAGGGTCATAATTAGCTTCTATTATGGAAGTTAAATTTGCAGCTCGCTATGTAATTCCGTGCAGCAAAATGGGCTATGTTTTGGCCCCTCCTTTCCTGGGAGATCGAGCAGATAGTTCAGGGGCAACGCATGTGTCTTGGAGGCAAGATAATGCACAGCAACACAGGTTCAAATCCCGGTCCCGCGCTTAGGGACTGGTCTCCAGTATGAAGTGCACTATAAAAGATTAATTTGTTAATTAATTAAACTCCCAGTAATAACTCCTTCTTACTGTGTGATCCTGGATACACAGGAGCTGTTTTTACTTCCTGTTCTACAAATCCTTATGTGGAGTAGAAGGTCTCAGGTCTGTTTGCTATAATCTGGTATAATCTGAAGCAATGAAGCTCGGCGCTCATTTTGGCCTTCAAACCAGCTTCAGAGCCCGCAAGAATGCCCTACTCCTCCAAACAGTTCCGATTCTGGCTGAGTACCAACTTCCCAAAAATCTGCCCAGAATTCACTCTCCTAGGAAACCCCAAAAAGCATGCCCAGGCCCACCCTTGGCAAACTGACATGAAGCTCGACAGACTCCCACCTAACCTCCCATCAGTGCATAATCGCTCGACTTTACTATCGACTGTGACCTCCCATTCAAAACACAAATTCTCAGGAAAGCCCAAGCAGCATGGTGCCCGCCTGCGTTCCTCTGCAAAGTCAAGCCTTTCATCCCTGCCCCGGGTTTTGCAACAGTTCTCCAAGTCCCGGCCATCTCTTACCTGGAAGGTGGCAACATTCTACTCAGAGGAGTCCCAGGTGCCAGCTTGACCCCCTGAACACCGTCCAAGACGCTGCAGCACATCGTATCACCAGGCTAAGAAAATTCCACTCCATGTCCCTAGCCTTGAGGACAGACCCTTCCTTATGGTCCTTCCGCGAACAACCTCCAAACGTGGCTCTTCTCTCAAGATCACAACTAACTCGAGACCAGCGCATGCTCAGGACATGGTATCCAAGAGTTTTATTGAACTTAAAGAAAACGCCTGGCTAACCCTTTTGCTAAAAGGGGAGTTCCCTTCCTAACAAACTATACTAAAGGTGCTTGTCAATAGCCAAAATAATAAAAATGGTCCTCTGTCCAAACCTGTCCTCTAAACTGGCCCTTTCACCTTATAAAAGAAAAAAAAATAGGAAGAGTGTACTGCCTTCAGAGTTGTTCACCCCAATCTTTCTCAGGACTTCCAGGAATTCCTCCTGGTTTTGGATCCAATGTTTCTCCGTGGAAAACAATGCTCCTTGGTTTAACAGTTCTTGACCGTCTGTCAAAGTTCCAACAGCATCTCGTGTTTCCAAAATAAAGTCTGAAGTTCCTGAAAAACTCGAATGTACAGGTTGTCGTAGGTGGAGGGATACAGCCGTAGTGCCTCGCCATCACTTGCGCGGGTTTCACGCCACTATGTTCATGTCTTGGTTGTCTTACTTATCTCTCAGGGGTGTTAGTGACCCCCCTTCACATATGACTCTCCTGTTTCTTGAGAGCTTCTGTGAGCCGTTTGGCTGCTTATAATATTCGTGTTTTTTGAGCTCTCGTAGTAACCCTTATGGTTCCTTGTTTCCTTCTCTCTCTCTCTATGGGGATGTATTGCCCTTCTAGGAGTTTAGAGTAATCCTTCCTTCTCCCCTTTCACTCTCTGGTCTCTCGGCCCGCTCCACTACGGGCAACCCGGGGACTTTTGCCATTGCAGGGCTGGCGTTCTCAGCGGCTTTCTGGTGCTCCTTCCTGCATATGAGTGCATTTGCTGCTCCGCTCATCTCAACACTTCTCTGCTCGTCGACTCCTGTGCGTCCCTCACACTCTGTGTTCGGCATTGTTTCTCAGGCCCCACCATCAGTCCCACAATTGAAGGTAACGTGTATTTCTCGGGTTCCTGTGTATGCAGAAAACGTCTAAGTTAAAGGGAGTTCCTTTAGGAATTGAAGCCCTTGTACCCTTGAGGGGAGTCACTCCCAGTGAGGACCGCTTTTCCCAAACCACTAGGGAGGGCTTGGCTTAGTGGGCTGGCCTCCCTAGCCTGAAAGGGGGTGGATGAAACCTCCAGGTCCGTCAGAGTATCGAGCTGCCCCTTGCTTGGGCTGTCTCTGAATTGCCAAACTGGGTCTTCCCTTTGAATTGCTCTCGCTCATCGTCGACCCCTTAATGTCGGGTGGGTGGCTGTCAGAGGAAGTAAAAAGGGTGGACATGGGGCTTAGACCCAGCACAGGAGAGGTAAACGGATGCTCAGTGCGTCCTGCTTTGCCTGTAGAGATGACGGACTTCTGGGGTGGGGTACGGGGGGGGGGGGTCTGTCGCAGACCTACTTGGTGTATCCTTTAACTTCCCCAGCCCTCGACACAACAGACCAGCCTTTCTGAATAGACAAAATGGAAACAGCTGTTTTTTTAAAAGGGGTCACAAACATGACATGCTGTGCGCCTTAAAACCGATGCTTCTATGAGCTGGACCGGCCCTTTGCTACACTCTGCCGTTTACGTGTGGAGTGTCAGGCGGTGGGATACTGCGGGGTGGGGGGCTGGTGGGTGTGTCTCCTCCTGCTGTCCCTCACATGCAGTGGATAGGCGGAGTGTCGGGCTGCGGGACATTGTGGGGGTCCACCTGCCCCATGACCCCCACGCATTACACTAGATGGGGCCTCTCGTGTGCCCCTTTATTTGAGTATTTTACCCCCAGTATACGTCTAATTCATTGGCTTATGAAACTATTCCATTGAAATGAAACGCTGCTATTGCGCTGCCAGCGGGCATTAGGCGACCGCGCTGTGGTGCCCTGGGTGACAACTTTTATTGGGGCAGACATTCGCCCCCCTCCCCCACCCGCCGAACATGAGTAAGTGACTGTCCAGCGCCCTCCTCTGGTTGAACAGTGCATTTTACAGCGCATACATTTTAAAGGGAATTGCAAAACAGCCATGGGATTCACAGCAGCTTGAAGCACTTAGCATGTCAGCAACAGTTACTCAACCCGCTGAGCTACCTTGGTAGCAGTCTATATTCTACTTTACGACACATCACTCTACTTTCAAGGAATTCAGCAGAAGTTGCGGATCCCTGATGGAGCACCAAAGCACTGTGTTACCCCAGCTCAGTACACGCGCATGGGTGGGAAGGCGACAGCGCCGTCTCCGCACCCCCCCCCCCCCCCCCGCGATGCCACATTGCCCTTTGGGGTGCAGGCAGAGAATGAAAGCTGTACGCATCTCTAAAAGGCAGACGAGAGGTTCTTCCCCCATCACGGACAGGTGCCCCCTTGCCCCCCCCTCGCACTCGTGTCTATGGATGAAATCCCTTCAATTAAACAGACTCTTGTCTACATATTATTTTAACATGACTTCTGTTTTAGTACTATTAGTTGGTTGACCAATAAGTGAGGTCTCCTCAATGAAGGCATGCCGCTTCTTGCATGTATGAACACCATGTCTAACAACAAGCTGCATGCCTGCATCAAGCCATGACCAAGAGCTGGTGACTAGGCCACATGTATAACCCAATGGGAAGATTAAAGACCTCTCGGGTGTTAGATGCTAAGCCCGTCCTTGTCCTCACATTGCATTCTGGTACTTCTAAACCTGGCTTTATAGTCTGAAAGAAAATGACAATTCTGCCGAAGAATCCCAAGTGTGTGTCTACCCTCACTCTGTTCCCATGTGCATGCTCGCTCTCTGTAACCGAAAGACCTATATACATACATCCTTATGGTAGGTTTCACCCCTGCTTTTTCCTACTCTGCTGTCCTCATGTTCACTGTAACCCAACGAGCTGTGCACATCTTCGATGTTAGGTCTAACAACTGAGTAACCCACCTACCTATGTAACATCGCCCCGATGCCCGCGGGCTGTTCTGCGGCTATACAAATAAAGACATTTAAAAAATAAATAAATAACAAAGTGTTCTGAAAGCAAGGACGTTATGTCTCAGCCCTTGCAGGGCACCTCGCCAGAGGTTCAGAGGTTTGCTTCTGCATATTATCAACATAGTCTAAATAAACAGCAGTAACTTAGCCCTTTGCCCTATAATTATAGGAGACCCAAGCTACACCTCACTGATGAGGTCCAACTCGGCTGAAACATGTCAGGGGATGCTTTTAGTCTCGTGCAGAAGGGATGTGACCTAGCAGTTCGGCCTGGACTGCCCCTTTTGGGGTGGGACTAAGCCTGATTTGCATATGGTCTTTCCCCTTCTGTAATGGCAGGTGTAGAACTATGCTCTGGAGGGCTGCCCAGAGCAATGCCAGAGGTTAAGATTCATTCTAAACCTTCCAGCCATCACCTCTTGTGTTTTTGCTATAGTCACCCGAGTGGAACAGGCATGCCCAGACATGGGTAACGGGCCTGCTGGAGCTAGAGACCCAAGCTACACCTCACTGATGAGGCCCAACTCGGCTGAAACATGTCAGGGGATGCTTTTAGTCTCGTGCAGAAGGGATGTGACCAAGCAGTTCGGGCTGGACTGCCCCTTTCGTGGGGGGGGGGGGGGGACCACGCATGAGTTGCATATGGTCTTTCCTCTTTTGTAATGGCCTGGCAGGTGTAGAACTATGCTCTGGAGGGCTGCCCAGAGCAATGCCAGAGGTTAAGATTCATTCTAAACCTTCCAGCCATCATCTCTTGTGTTTTTCCTATAGTCACCCGAGTGGAACAGGTATACCCAGACATGGGTACTGAGCCTGCTGGAGCTAGAGACTCAAGCTACACCTCACCGATGAGGCCCAACAAAGCTGAAACATGTCCGGGGATGCTTGTGGTCTCGTGCAGAGAGGACCTGGCCTAGCAGTTCGAGCTGGACCTCCCCTTTTGGGGTGGGACCAAGCCTGATTTGCATATGGTCTTTCCTCTTCTGTAATGGCTTGGCAGGCGAAGAACGATGGTCCGGAGGGTTGCCCAGAGCCATGCCAGAGGTTAGTATTAATTCCAAACCTTCCAGACATCACCTCTTTTCTTTTGTTATGTTATGTTAGCGGTACTTGTATAGCGCACCGTCACCAACAGAATTGGTCCCCAGGCGCTCTGCCGGATCTGCAAACAGAATGGGTGGGTAGGGTTAGTCGGGAAGAGGGGAGAAGGAGAGTGGGAGAGGTGGTGTGCTGTTGGCAGCTTCAGCTCGGTATACACCGAGTGCTGGGCTTTGGTGCTAGTATCGGATCGGGCAAAGACCTCGAGTGCTGTGGGTGAAGTTTATGTGTTGTTGATGCAGTGTGGTAAAGTGTGTGCGGATTGCTGGGAGAGAGATGGTTGTGTGGTTTTGTGTGGGTTTAAGTATGTAGAAGATTGAGGGTTGGGTTAGTGGGACTGTATCCTGATTCAGGTGCTTATGGTTCCGTTACAGTTTTATACCTGTGGATTGGGATTTTGCTGGTTCCTCGTGGGCCGACTCGCTTTGGTAATGTTGCGCTGATCCAACTGTATCCTATTGAGTATAGTATGGATTGGTAGGTGCGTCTGAACCTAATTTTTCTGGAGTGGGACTGGGTGGGTAGTAACTTTTATCAAGTTATGTAGTGTGACCCTGGTCGGTTAAGGCTTTGAACGGTTCAGGGTCGGAGTCGTGTCAGTGTATTGTCCTGGTGGGTCCGTATTGGTGAACCAGTGTATTCAGATGTTCGTATCCTTCTATCCTGACTGGTTCTTTGGTTTCCGTGGGGTGAACATCCTTGGGACTATTGTTTAGTTGTAGTTTTGTGTGCTGGGGCGTTGTGCTCCTTGCTTAGTATTGGTGGGCAGTGTGTAATGATGAAACATTCTGTTTTTCACCCATTGCATTTTTTTGTTGTTATGTTGATGCCCCTGTGGCCAGACTTTCTAGTTATGATGTGAAAAGCCAGGTTTTGAGTAATTTCCTGAAAAACAGGTGGTTTCTTGTGTTACGTATGTACTTTGGAAGGTCGTTCCAGGTTTTCGGGGCTTGGTGAGAGAAGGAGGATTCTCCAAGTATTCTTTTGTAGTAGGGCTTCGGTTCCAGGCGGTTGTCCATGCTTGATCTGAGTGTTCTTGTTGGTTGATGTAGGCGCAGTTTGTCTCTTAGGAACTCAGCGCCTTTGTTGTGTACTGCTCTGTGCGTAATGCACATTGTTTTGAATTTTATGTGTTGTTTTATTGGTAGCCAATGTAGTGTTTTCAGTGCTGGTGCGGTGTGTTCTCTTCGGGGTAGTTTCAGCAGTAGTCTGGCTGCCGCGTTTTGAATGCGTTGTAGTTTTTTTTAGGAGTCGTTCAGGCATGCCTAGGTATAGGCTATTGGTGTAGTCTACGTTGGACATGACGAGTGTGATGGTGGTTGTTTTGTTGGCGAACGATAGGAACGGTAAGATTTTCTTTGCTGCTCACAGGAGAAAGAAGCATTTCTTGATGAGAGCGTTTACTTGTGGCTCTAGCGTGAGATTATTGTCCATCAGAACCCCCAGGTTTTTTACAATCGGCGATGGTGCTGGGGTTGTCCCGAGTTCCCTTGGCGAAGGGATGAATTGGTTTTCTCCTCCATTTTTTGTGACGATCCTTATTTCAGTTTTGCCTGGGTTGATTTTGAGGGAGTTGGATTTCATCCAGAAGAATACATTGCGGAGGCAGTTTTCTAGCGTTGTGTTTCTTTCCAGGTTGTATTGTATTTTGAAGATTATTTGTGTATCATCAGCGTAGTTGTAGCAGGTGAGTCCGTGGCTTTTGAAGATTCTGATAAGTAGATACAGGTAGATGTTGAATAGTAGCGGGGAAAAGGCTGATCCTTGTGGTACTCCACAGGTGGAATCTCTCAGGCTGGATTTGAAGGGTTTTATCCATACGGTTTCTGTTCTGTTTGTTAGGAAGGATTTGATCCATAGTAGGGCGGTGTCTGTTATTCCAAGTGCTTCTAATCTCGTTATGAGGGTGTCGAGGTCGACTATGTCAAATGCTGCCGATAGGTCTAGGAGTATCAAGGAAGTGCTGTTGTCCGAGTCTGCATTGAATTTTAGATCGTCCCACATTGAGAGTAGAGCTGATTCTGTTCCTCTCATTGGTCTGATGCCAACTTGTGCTTGGTCTAGTAGGCCGTGCTCTTCTATAAAATCTTGGGTTATTTTGTATATGTACGTTTCGAGCAGCTTGGCTGTATACGGTATGTTGGAGATGGGTCTGTAGTTGGAAAGGTCCTCTACGTTTCCCGCTGTATCTTTGAGTAGTGGCCTGATGTATGCAGTTTTGAAGGCTTGTGGCACTTTCCCAGTTGTGATGGAATGGTTGAGAACGTTCCTGTGATATTCCATGGGCGTTCCTTGTTTAAGAATCAATTTGTATATGTCTGGTGGGCAGGGGTCTTCGGGGGACCCTGAGTTATTGCTTTCATTCACCAGTTTGCCGAATGTCTCCACTGATAATTCTGGAAAGCTACGTAGTTTGTTTGGGTGCTCCTCCCTGGTGTAGGTTGGGGTTGTGGTCAGATCAGACGATCTGCTTTGTATGGTTTGTTGGATGTTGGTGATTTTGTTTTTGAAGTGGTCTGCAACGTCGTTGCAGAGTTTTGTAGACGGAGTTGGTGTGTTGTTACATCCCGGAGGGTTTTTTATTTCGTTTATGATTTTGAAGAGCTCTTTTTGGGTGTTTGGTGCTTCGAAGATTTGGTTGTAGTAGTGTTTCCTCTTAGCTTTTTGTATTTCCTTTTTGTAAGCCCGGTTGTGTTGTAGGAATTTCAGTTTGTTTGCCGCGTCGTTTTGTTTTCTCCAATCAAGTTCTAGTCTTCGTTTTTTTCTTTTCATGGTGCTAAGTAGTGGGGAAAACCATTTTGCCATAGACCGTTTATTAGTAGAAGCGAAGGGTTTTTCTTTGGTGATGTTGTCTATAGTAGTTATAATCCAGGAATGCAGCAGGGTTACCTTTTTGTCCAGGTCATCTTCTTCCATGAATGTTGGGTCTTGTTTGTTTAGTTCCAGCAGTTCGTTCAGGTTGGAGTTTTTGATGGTTCTCCAATTTCTTTTCATGGTGGTCATTGTTTTGTCCGGTGGATTGTTTGTTAGACTGGTCATTTTGATTACGAAGGGGATGATGAGGTGGTCGCTCCAGGGTATTTGGATTGGGGGTGCCGTGGTGAGGAGTAGTTTGTTTGCGAAGATTGCGTCAAGTGTATGCCCTGCCGAGTGGGTTGCTCCTTTGACTAGTTGTTGTAGGTTCATTGCTGCTAGTTGGCTGGTTAGCGATTTTTGGACGGTCGTGCTTTCGCCTTCAAACCAGATGTTGAAATCTCCTAGGACTATCGGGTGATTGTGTTTGATGGCTAGGACGGTGATTGCTTCTGTGAAGGAGTCTACGAAGGTTGCATCGTAGGTTGGTGGTCTATGTATTAGTACGAATTTCAAGTTTGTTTTGGGTATTACCGCTACGCTAGACGTATGATTAGGGATTTGCATTTATCGATGATTAGTGGGTCTTCCAGTTCGATATCCAGGTGTTCCTTGTGAATGATTGCCAGCCCTCCCCTCTTTTGGTTTTTCTGTTTGATTGGACCCATTTGAAGTATTCAGGCAAGCAGTTGTTGAGGGTGCCCATCATTATTCCTCCAGACAAATGGTGACAACCTGTGGCCCTGCAGAGGCTTTGTCCTAGAACTCCCATCTGCCCTACCCAGGATAGTGAATGGAGAGGGGCCATGTGGCCCCCCACTGCCCCAGGACAGTGAATGAATGTGAATGGAGAGGGGCCATGTGACTCTCCACTGCCTCACTGCCCCAGGACAGTGAATGGGGAGTAGCCATGTGCCCCCCCCCACTGCCCCAGGACAGTGAATGTGGAGTGGCCCTGTGGCCCCCCACTGCCCCAGACTGTTAGTATATTTCCAGAAGCAAGCGGTGTCTCCGTGGCAGGTAGTTACATGGACATGCAAGTCGATTCCTCTCACACTGCGCCCCCTCGCCCCGCTGGCACTGAGGTACACATTCTATCCCGAGCTTGAGTGCACAGGGAGCCGAAGTGAAAGTGTCTCTATCACGTGATAGGCGCAGAGACGGCAAGCTACACCCAAACCTACAGCGTCTCTTTCTCTCCCTCTCACCCCCCACCCCCCATCTACCCACCTGATCTCAATCACCAGTGTTGTCCTTTCAATGTTTGGCAACGTTTTGCCCCATGCAGTCAACCCACCCACACCCAAGACTTAGCTTCCTAAACGTTTTGCCTGAATGAGGCCGGAGTCATTTTTTATTTCAAGGTGGCCCTCGGATTCTGTATTGGGGGTCCTCGGCCCAGCATTCCCTGTGAGTTAGTCACGCCCAAAGTTTGCAAGCGTACCCCGCACTGCCTATCAGGTGTCAGTAATGTGGTTGTAGTGCAGGAGTAGTGTGGGTACATTTTCCCAAACCATGGACGTCCGATTTCTTACTCATGAAGCGCTTGCCTTTGACATCTGTACGTAACCTGCACACACGTTAATACTGCTGAGTCAGCTCGGCCCTTTGTCCTTCCGAAGCTGATAAAGTGAGTTCCGTGAGGGTCCTGTGGAACCCAGTGCCCGCTCGGCTGGCTGGGCACAGAGGGGGATCGCCTAGTCTTCAGGAAATCCCTCAAAGCCTGGCTGAGCACTAGATCGCAACAGACACACCAGCATGACACACTGCAAAGACTGGAGCAGGCAGACATGTCAGCCTCTAGCCCGCTCCCTCCCACCCAGCCCCCAGGCTGGGAAGGGACCCCTCGGAAGAGCCAGCATGGTTCTGACACCCCCAGAGGGTGGGGCACCGCCATCACACATCTGGACACAGAGAGTGACCAGAGCAGGAAATGGAGACTGACCCATGTGGGCCAGCCTCACTGACACGTGACAGGCGCCTGTGCAAGTCCCCCCATCAGACGTAACACCCCCACACCAGCCCACAGCCATCGTACATGTATCGCTAGAACAGTAGCTCTACCTTCAGTCTAGCCCTACAACTCCACAGCAGGGCTGCACAGGAGCCTGAAAGCACCTGCGTTTGCAAATGTGCAACCGTGTGTCATGACCTGCACAGACCTGTTATCGTCTTAAACCTACTCTGAGCTTGCAGAAGGACCAAACAGGTTGGTAAAATGGATGTTTACTTAAACAAGTTTGGACTGTTGACAGTTGTCTGTGCCCCCACCTCACCCCCCCTGACTTTATTTGTGCCCCTGGGTTTCACCCATTATTTTGCTTTCCAGAGACTCCAATAGCAATAGCCCGTTGCTACACTCTGCTGTGTAAGTGGGAAGTGGCAGGGTGAGGGCACTGTGTGGGTTCTGCTGCTCCCATGCACTGGACAGGCCCTTTGTGGCACTCTGCTGTTAGGGAGTGTTAGGCTGTGGGGCGCTGTGGGGGTCCTCCTGCTGCTCCCATGCACTGGACAGGCCCTTTCTGGCACTCTGCTGGTAGGGAGTGCTAGGCTGTGGGGCGCTGTGGGGGTCCTCCTTTCGCCCCCATGCACTGGACAGGTCCTTTGTCACACTCTGCTGGAAGGGAGTGTTAGGCTGTGGGGCGCTGTGTGGGTCCTCCTTTCGCCCCCATGCACTGGACGGGCCCTTTGTCACACTCTGCTGGAAGGGAGTGTTAGGCTGTGGGGCTCTGTGTGGGTCCTCCTTTCGCCCCCATGCACTGGATGGGCCCTTTGCTACACTCTGCTGTGTAAGTGGGAAGTGGCAGGGTGAGGGCACTGTGTGGGTTCTGCTGCTCCCATGCACTGGACAGGCCCTTTGTCATACTCTGCTGGTAGGGAGTGTTAGGCTGTGGGGCACTGTGTGGGTCCTCCTCTTACCCCCATGCACTGGACAGGCCCTTTGTCACACTCTGCTGGAAGGGAGTGTTAGGCTGTGGGGCGCTGTGTGGGTCCTCCTCTTGCCCCCATGCACTGGACAGGCCCTTTGTCACACTCTGCTGGAAGGGAGTGTTAGGCTGTGGGGCGCTGTGTGGGTCCTCCTCTTGCCCCCATGCACTGGACAGGACCTTTGTCACACACTGCTGGAAGGGAGTGTTAGGCTGTGGGGCGCTGTGTGGGTCCTCCTCTTGCCCCCATGCACTGGACAGGCCCTTTGTCACACTCTGCTGGAAGGGAGTGTTAGGCTGTGGGGCGCTGTGTGGGTCTTCCTCTTGCCCCCATGCACTGGACAGTCCCTTTGTCACACTCTGCTGGAAGGGAGTGTTAGGCTGTGGGGCGCTGTGTGGGTCCTCCTCTTGCCCCCATGCACTGGACAGGCCCTTTGTCACACTCTGCTGGAAGGGAGTGTTAGGCTGTGGGGCGCTGTGTGGGTCCTCCTCTTGCCCCCATGCACTGGACAGGCCCTTTCTGATACTCTACAGGTGCTCCGTGCACAGCAAGGGGCCATGCACACACCGCAGCAGTGCAATGAAGTCCGTGATGGGCACTTACCGTGTCAGGTAGATCACCGACCATCTGGTCGATGAGGTCTCGGGACGTGACGCCCTCCTCCAATATCACGACATGGGAATCGCGGAGATGAGGCATCGTGGCGGGGCAGTGCTGCTCTCACCGGGGGCTCCGCGGACACTGAGCGTGCACTAACCTCCTGCATGCACGTCAAGGGCCCCGCCCCCTAGGACACTCCCCCACCGGCCTGGGTGCCTCTCGCATGAGGGCCCTCGGGCGCCGCGCTCTAAACACGGTGCCGGCTGCACTCCGTGAGCCTCGGGCCCCTGCAGGTAACCACGCCCGTCGCGAGGCCCGTAAAGAGGCCCACAGAAGCGCCTGCCACTGTTCTCACGAGTGTTCAGTGTTGCTTTCTATGCAGACTGTCAGTCCCCCCCACTGGGGGACCGAGAGGGTGGGGGCACGACCCTCCTGCTGTGGTCTCTTTACCCACTGTGCCGACACCAGTTCAGCGTTTCTCCACCTTCCTGCAGTGCCCACATACCAGCACTTATCCTGCTCCTTAGTTCCCCTTTCGCTTTATATGGAAAAAAGAAGTGCAGGTGTTCACCAAATCCAAGCTTTAACTGGGCCGGGACTCACCGGGTAAGGGCCAGACACTACTCTCTATTAAATGTACCCTGTCTCCCCGCCAGTCATCGTCTCACTTTCTGTGTGTGTCTCACGCTTCCAATCACGATTTGTCACGTGTCTCTTTCCAAACTTACCTCTGTTCCACTCATATGTACACCCTCTCTTTCATTCTGTGTAAACCCCCTTTTTTGTACATATATGTATGTATATTGGCATTAGCACACGCCCATTGAAGGTCAGGACATGTGACCTTATCCCTGCGATTAAAATGAAGGATGGCAAGTGTCCATTGGCGGCTCCTTGCACTTGTGAACATAAAGATTTGCACATGGAAAATACCAGATTCTGTGAAACGCTCACTACAGCATGAAAGAGCCGGGGTCACGAAGAAGCCAGAATTATATCTAAATACAGAACTACCATTGCTGCGGCCTCATCCCAAGTTGGGCCTTAACCCTTAAATACGGCAGCATTCATCATTTACACAGCATTCATTCTTCATTCACTCTCACATTCACACACACATGCATCAGCATTCATCATTTACACAGCATTCATTCTTCATTCACTCTCACATTCACACACACATGCATCAGCATTCATCATTTACACAGCATTCATTCTTCATTCACTCTCACATTCACTCACACATGCATCAGCATTCATCATTTACACAGCATTCATTCTTCATTCACTCTCACATTCACACACACATGCATCAGCATTCATCATGTACACAGCATTCATTCTTCATTCACTCTCACATTCACTCACACATGCATCAGCATTCATCATTTACACAGCATTCATTCTTCATTCACTCTCACATTCACACACACATGCATCAGCATTCTAGCATTCATTCTTCATTCACTCTCACATTCACTCACACATGCATCAGCATTCATCATTTACACAGCATTCATTCTTCATTCACTCTCACATTCACACACACATGCATCAGCATTCTAGCATACATTCTTCATTCACTCTCACATTCACTCACACATGCATCAGCATTCATCATTAACACAGCATTCATTCTTCATTCACTCTCACATTCACTCACACATGCATCAGCATTCATCATTTACACAGCATTCATTCTTCATTCACTCTCACATTCACACACACATGCATCAGCATTCATCATTTACACAGCATTCATTCTTCATTCACTCTCACATTCACTCACACATGCATCCACATTCATCATGTACACAGCATTCATTCTTCATTCACTCTCACATTCACACACACACATGCATCAGCATTCATCATTTACACAGCATTCATTCTTCATTCACTCTCACATTCACACACATGCATCAGCATTCATCATTTACACAGCATTCATTCTTCATTCACTCTCACATTCACACACACATGCATCAGCATTCATCATTTACACAGCATTCATTCTTCATTCACTCTCACATTCACACACACATGCATCAGCATTCTAGCATTCATTCTTCATTCACTCTCACATTCACACACACATGCATCAGCATTCATCATTTACACAGAATTCATTCTTCATTCACTCTCCATTCAAACACATGCATCAGCATTCATCATTTAGACAGCATTCATTCTTCATTCACTCTCCATTCAAACACATGCATCAGCATTCATCATTTACACAGCATTCATTCTTCATTCACTCTCCATTCAAACACATGCATCAGCATTCAACATTTACACAGCATTCATTCTACATTCACTCTCACATTCACACACACATGCATCAGCATTCATCATTTACACAGCATTCATTCTTCATTCACTCTCCATTCAAACACATGCATCAGCATTCATCATTTACACAGCATTCATTCTTCATTCACTCTCACATTCACACACACATGCATTAGCATTCATCATTTTCACAGCATTCATTCTTCATTCACTCTCACATTCAAACACAGGCATCAGCATTCATCATTTACACAGCATTCATTCTTCATTCACTCTCCATTCAAACACATGCATCAGCATTCATCATTTACACAGCATTCATTCTTCATTCACTCTCCATTCAAACACATGCATCAGCATTCATCATTTACACAGCATTCATTCTTCATTCACTCTCCATTCAAACACATGCATCAGCATTCAACATTTACACAGCATTCATTCTACATTCACTCTCACATTCACACACACATGCATCAGCATTCATCATCTACACAGCATTCATTCTTCATTCACTCTCCATTCAAACACATGCATCAGCATTCATCATTTACACAGCATTCATTCTTCATTCACTCTCCATTCAAACACATGCATCAGCATTCATCATTTACACAGCATTCATTCTTCATTCACTCTCAATTCAAACACATGCATCAGCATTCAACATTTACACAGCATTCATTCTACATTCACTCTCACATTCACACACACATGCATCAGCATTCATCATTTACACAGCATTCATTCTTCATTCACTCTCACATTCACACACACATGCATCAGCATTCATCATTTACACAGCATTCATTCTTCATTCACTCTCCATTCAAACACATGCATCAGCATTCATCATTTACACAGCATTCATTCTTCATTCACTCTCACATTCACACACACATGCATTAGCATTCATCATTTTCACAGCATTCATTCTTCATTCACTCTCACATTCAAACACAGGCATCAGCATTCATCATTTACACAGCATTCATTCTTCATTCACTCTCACATTCACACACACATGCATCAGCATTCATCATTTACACAGCATTCATTCTTCATTCACTCTCACATTCACACACACATGCATCAGCATTCATCATTTACACAGCATTCTTCATTCACTCTCACATTCACACACACATGCATCAGCATTCATCATTTACACAGCATTCATTCTTCATTCACTCTCACATTCACACACGCATGCATCAGCATTCATCATTTACACAGCATTCATTCTTCATTCACTCTCACATTCACACACACATGCATCAGCATTCATCATTTACACAGCATTCATTCTTCATTCACTCTCCATTCAAACACATGCATCAGCATTCATCATTTACACAGCATTCATTCTTCATTCACTCTCACATTCACACACATGCATCAGCATTCATCATTTACACAGCATTCATTCTTCATTCACTCTCACATTCACACACACATGCATCAGCATTCATCATTTACACAACATTCATTCTTCATTCACTCTCCATTCAAACACATGCATCAGCATTCATTATTTACACAGCATTAATTCTTCATTCACTCTCACATTCACACACATGCATCAGCATTCATCATTTACACAGCATTCATTCTTCATTCACTCTCACATTCACACACACTTGCATCAGCATTCATCATTTACACAGCATTCATTCTTCATTCACTCTCAGATTCACACACACACGCATCAGCATTCATCATTTACACAGCATTCATTCTTCATTCACTCTCACATTCAAACACATGCATCAGCATTCATCATTTACACAGCATTCATTCTGCATTCACTCTCACATTCACACACACATGCATCAGCATTCATCATTTACAGAGCATTCATTCTTCATTCACTCTCACATTCACACACACATGCATCAGCATTCATCATTTACACAGCATTCATTCTTCATTCACTCTCACATTCACACACACATGCATCAGCATTCATCATTTACACAGCATTCATTTTTCATTCACTCTCACATTCACACACACATGCATCTGCATTAATCATTTACACAGCATTCATTCTTCATTCACTCTCACATTCACACACACATGCATCAGCATTCATCATTTACACAGCATTCATTCTGCATTCACTCTCACATTCACACACACATGCATCAGCATTAATCATTTACACAGCATTCATTCTTCATTCACTCTCACATTCACACACACATGCATCAGCATTCATCATTTACACAGCATTCATTCTTCATTCACTCTCACATTCACACACACATGCAACAGCATTCATCATTTACACAGCATTCACTCTCTTCATTCACTCTCACATTCACACACGCATCAGCATTCATCATTTACACAGCATTCATTCTTCATTCACTCTCACATTCACACACACATGCATCAGCATTCATCATTTACACAGCATTCATTCTTCATTCACTCTCACATTCACACACACATGCATCAGCATTCATCATTTACACAGCATTCATTCTTCATTCACTCTCACATTCACACACACATGCATCAGCATTCATCATTTACACAGCATTCATTTTTCATTCACTCTCACATTCACACACACATGCATCTGCATTAATCATTTACACAGCATTCATTCTTCATTCACTCTCACATTCACACACACATGTATCAGCATTCATCATTTACACAGCATTCATTCTTCATTCACTCTCACATTCACACACCCATGCATTAGCATTCATCATTTACACAGCATTCATTCTTCATTCACTCTCACATTCACACACATGCATCAGCATTCATCACTTACACAGCATTCTTCATTCACTCTCACATTCACACACACATGCATCAGCATTCATCATTTACACAGCATTCATTCTTCATTCACTCTCCATTCAAACATATGCATCAGCATTCATCATTTACACAGCATTCATTCTTCATTCACTCTCACATTCACACACACATGCATCAGCATTCATCATTTACACAGCATTCATTCTTCATTCACTCTCATATTCACACACACATGCATCAGCATTCATCATTTACACAGCATTCATTCTTCATTCACTCTCACATTCACACATATGCATCAGCATTCATCATTTACACAGCATGCATTCTTCATTCACTCTCACATTCACACACACATGCATCAGCATTCATCATTTACACAGCATTCATTCTTCATTCACTCTCACATTCAAACACTCATGCATCAGCATTCATCATTTACACAGCATTCATTCTTCATTCACTCTCCATTCAAACACATGCATGAGCATTAATCATTTACACAGCATTCATTCTTCATTCACTCTCACATTCAAACACACATGCATCAGCATTCATCATTTACACATCATTCATTCTTCATTCACTCTCACATTCACACACACATGCATCAGCATTCATCATTTACACAGCATTCATTCTTCATTCACTCTCACATTCACACACACATGCATCAGCATTCATCATTTACACAGCATTCATTCTTCATTCACTCTCCATTCAAACACATGCATCAGCATTCATCATTTACACAGCATTCATTCTTCATTCACTCTCACATTCACACACACATGCATCAGCATTCATCACTTACACAGCATTCATTCTTCATTCACTTTCCATTCAAACACATGCATCAGCATTCATCATTTACACAGCATTCATTCTTCATTCACTCTCACATTCACACACACATGCATCAACATTCATCATTTACACAGCATTCATTCTTCATTCACTCTCACATTCACACACACATGCATCAGCATTTATCATTTACACAGCATTCATTCTTCATTCACTCTCACATTCACACACACATGCATCAGCATTCATCATTTACACAGCATTCATTCTTCATTCACTCTCACATTCACACACACACATGCATCAGCATTCATCATTTACACAGCATTCATTCTTCATTCACTCTCACATTCACACACACATGCATCAGCATTCATCATTTACACAGCATTCATTCTTCATTCACTCTCCATTCAAACACATGCATCAGCATTCATCATTTACACAGCATTCGTTCTTCATTCACTCTCACATTCACACACACATGCATCAGCATTCATCATTTACACAGCATTCATTCTTCATTCACTCTCCATTCAAACACATGCATCACCATTCATCATTTACACAGCATTCATTCTTCATTCACTCTCACATTCACACACACATGCATCAGCATTCATCATTTACACAGCATTCATTCTTCATTCACTCTCCATTCAAACACATGCATCAGCATTCATCATTTACACAGCATTCATTCTTCATTCACTCTCACATTCACACACAAACATGCATCAGCATTCATCATTTACACAGCATTCATTATTCATTCACTCTCACATTCACACACACATGCATCGGCATTCATCATTTACACAACATTCATTCTTCATTCACTCTCACATTCACACACACATGCATCAGCATTCTAGCATTCATTCTTCATTCACTCTCACATTCACACACAAACATGCATCAGCATTCATCATTTACACAGCATTCATTCTTCATTCACTCTCCATTCAAACACATGCATCAGCATTCATCATTTACACAGCATTCATTCTTCATTCACTCTCACATTCACACACAAACATGCATCAGCATTCATCATTTACACAGCATTCATTATTCATTCACTCTCACATTCACACACACATGCATCAGCATTCATCATTTACACAGCATTCATTCTTCATTCACTCTCACATTCACACACACATGCATCAGCTTTCATCATTTACACAGCATTCATTCTTCATTCACTCTCACATTCACTCACACATGCATCCACATTCATCATGTACACAGCATTCATTCTTCATTCACTCTCACATTCACACACACACATGCATTAGCATTCATAATTTACAGAGCATTCATTCCTCATTCACCCTCCATTCACCCACAAACAACCATCATTCATCATTTATATATAATTCATTCTTCATTCACTCTCACATTCACACACACATACATCAGCATTCTAGCATTCATTCTTCATTCACTCTCACATTCACACACACATGCATCAGCATTCATCATTTACACAGCATTCATTCTTCATTCACTCTCACATTCACACACACATGCATCAGCATTCATCATTTACACAGCATTCATTCTTCATTCACTCTCACATTCACACACACATGCATCAGCATTCATCATTTACACATCATTCATTCTTCATTTACTCTCACATTCACTCACACATGCATCCACATTCATCATGTACACAGCATTCATTCTTGATTCACTCTCACATTCACTCACACATGCATCAGCATTCATTATTTACACAGCATTCATTCTTCATTCACTCTCACATTCACACACACATGCATCAGCATTCATCATTTACACAGCATTCATTCTTCATTCACTCTCACATTCACTCACACATGCATCCACATTCATCATGTACACAGCATTCATTCTTCATTCACTCTCACATTCACACACACATGCATCGGCATTCATCATTTACACAGCATTCATTCTTCATTCACTCTCACATTCACACACACACATGCATCAGCATTCATCATTTACACAGCATTCATTCTTCATTCACTCTCACATTCACACACACATGCATCAGCATTCATCATTTACACAGCATTCATTCTTCATTCACTCTCACATTCACTCACACATGCATCCACATTCATCATGTACACAGCATTCATTCTTCATTCACTCTCACATTCACAAACACATGCATCGGCATTCATCATTTACACAGCATTCATTCTTCATTCACTCTCACATTCACACACACACATGCATTAGCATTCATCATTTACAGAGCATTCATTCCTCATTCACCCTCCATTCACCCACAAACAACCATCATTCATCATTTATATAGCATTCATTCTTCATTCACTCTCACATTCACACACACATGCATCAGCATTCATCATTTACACAGCATTCATTCTTCATTCACTCTCACATTCACACACACATGCATCAGCATTCATCATTTACACAACATTCATTCTTCATTCACTCTCACATTCACACACACATGCATCAGCATTCATCATTTACACAGCATTCATTCTTCATTCACTCTCACATTCACTCACACATGCATCCACATTCATCATGTACACAGCATTCATTCTTCATTCACTCTCACATTCACTCACACATGCATCAGCACTCATCATTTACACAGGATTCATTCCTCATTCACCCTCCATTCACCCACAAACAACCATCATTCATCATTTATATAGCATTCATTCTTCATTCACTCTCACATTCACTCACACATGCATCAGCATTCATCATTTATATAGCATTCATTCTTCATTCACTCTCACATTCACACACACATGCATCAGCATTCATCATTTACACAGCATTCATTCTTCATTCACTCTCACATTCACACACACATGCATTAGCATTCATCATTTACAGAGCATTCATTCCTCATTCACCCTCCATTCACCCACAAACAACCATCATTCATCATTTATATAGCATTCATTCTTCATTCACTCTCACATTCACACACACATGCATCAGCATTAATCATTTACACAGCATTCATTCTTCATTCACTCTCACATTCACACACACATGCATCAGCATTCATCATTTACACAGCATTCATTCTTCATTCACTCTCACATTCACACACACATGCATCAGCATTCATCATTTACACAGCATTCATTCTTCATTCACTCTCACATTCACTCACACATGCATCCACATTCATCATGTACACAGCATTCATTCTTCATTCACTCTCACATTCACTCACACATGCATCACACTCATCATTTACACAGGATTCATTCCTCATTCACCCTCCATTCACTCACAAACAACCATCATTCATCATTTATATAGCATTCATTCTTCATTCACTCTCACATTCACTCACACATGCATCAGCATTCATCATTTATATAGCATTCATTCTTCATTCACTCTCACATTCACACACACATGCATCAGCATTCATCATTTACACAGCATTCATTCTTCATTCACTCTCCATTCAAACACATGCATCAGCATTCATCATTTACAAAGCATTCATTCTTCATTCACTCTCCATTCAAACACATGCATCAGCATTCATCATTTACACAGCATTCATTCTTCATTCACTCTCACATTCACACACA
Source organism: Ambystoma mexicanum (assembly GCF_040938575.1). Lineage (NCBI taxonomy): Eukaryota > Metazoa > Chordata > Amphibia > Caudata > Ambystomatidae > Ambystoma > Ambystoma mexicanum. Next base: position 24,632,267 of record NC_090934.1, read on the forward strand.
CATGCATCAGCATTCATCATTTACACAGCATTCATTCTTCATTCACTCTCCATTCAAACACATGCATCAGCATTCATCATTTACACAGCATTCATTCTTCATTCACTCTCACATTCACACACAAACATGCATCAGCATTCATCACATTCATCATTTACACAGCATTCATTATTCATTCACTCTCACATTCACACACACATGCATCAGCATTCATCATTTACACAGAATTCATTCTTCATTCACTCTCCATTCAAACACATGCATCAGCATTCATCATTTAGACAGCATTCATTCTTCATTCACTCTCACATTCACACACACATGCATCAGCATTCTAGCATTCATTCTTCATTCACTCTCACATTCACTCACACATGCATCAGCATTCATCATTTACACAGCATTCATTCTTCATCCACTCTCACATTCACACACACATGCATCAGCATTCATCATTTACACAGCATTAATTCTTCAGTCACTCTCACATTCACTCACACATGCATCCACATTCATCATGTACACAGCATTCATTCTTCAGTCACTCTCACATTCACTCACACATGCATCCACATTCATCATGTACACAGCATTCATTCTTCATTCACTCTCACATTCACACACACATGCATCAGTATTCATCATTTACACAGCATTCATTCCTCATTCACTCTCACATTCACACACACACATGCATTAGCATACATAATTTACAGAGCATTCATTCCTCATTCACTCTCCATTCACCCACAAACAACCATCATTCATCATTTATATAGAATTCATTCTTCATTCACTCTCACATTCACACACATGCATCAGCATTCATCATTTACACAGCATTCATTCTTCATTCACTCTCACATTCACACACACTTGCATCAGCATTCATCATTTACACAGCATTCATTCTTCATTCACTCTCAGATTCACACACACACGCATCAGCATTCATCATTTACACAGCATTCATTCTTCATTCACTCTCACATTCAAACACATGCATCAGCATTCATCATTTACACAGCATTCATTCTGCATTCACTCTCACATTCACACACACATGCATCAGCATTCATCATTTACACAGCATTCATTCTTCATTCACTCTCACATTCACACACACATGCATCAGCATTCATCATTTACACAGCATTCATTCTTCATTCACCCTCACATTCACACACACATGCATCAGCATTCATCATTTACACAGCATTCATTTTTCATTCACTCTCACATTCACACACACATGCATCTGCATTAATCATTTACACAGCATTCATTCTTCATTCACTCTCACATTCACACACACATGCATCAGCATTCATCATTTACACAGCATTCATTCTGCATTCACTCTCACATTCACACACACATGCATCAGCATTAATCATTTACACAGCATTCATTCTTCATTCACTCTCACATTCACACACACATGCATCAGCATTCATCATTTACACAGCATTCATTCTTCATTCACTCTCACATTCACACACACATGCAACAGCATTCATCATTTACACAGCATTCACTCTCTTCATTCACTCTCACATTCACACACGCATCAGCATTCATCATTTACACAGCATTCATTCTTCATTCACTCTCACATTCACACACACATGCATCAGCATTCATCATTTACACAGCATTCATTCTTCATTCACTCTCACATTCACACACACATGCATCAGCATTCATCATTTACACAGCATTCATTCTTCATTCACTCTCACATTCACACACACATGCATCAGCATTCATCATTTACACAGCATTCATTTTTCATTCACTCTCACATTCACACACACATGCATCTGCATTAATCATTTACACAGCATTCATTCTTCATTCACTCTCACATTCACACACACATGTATCAGCATTCATCATTTACACAGCATTCATTCTTCATTCACTCTCACATTCACACACCCATGCATTAGCATTCATCATTTACACAGCATTCATTCTTCATTCACTCTCACATTCACACACATGCATCAGCATTCATCACTTACACAGCATTCTTCATTCACTCTCACATTCACACACACATGCATCAGCATTCATCATTTACACAGCATTCATTCTTCATTCACTCTCCATTCAAACATATGCATCAGCATTCATCATTTACACAGCATTCATTCTTCATTCACTCTCACATTCACACACACATGCATCAGCATTCATCATTTACACAGCATTCATTCTTCATTCACTCTCATATTCACACACACATGCATCAGCATTCATCATTTACACAGCATTCATTCTTCATTCACTCTCACATTCACACATATGCATCAGCATTCATCATTTACACAGCATGCATTCTTCATTCACTCTCACATTCACACACACATGCATCAGCATTCATCATTTACACAGCATTCATTCTTCATTCACTCTCACATTCAAACACTCATGCATCAGCATTCATCATTTACACAGCATTCATTCTTCATTCACTCTCCATTCAAACACATGCATGAGCATTAATCATTTACACAGCATTCATTCTTCATTCACTCTCACATTCAAACACACATGCATCAGCATTCATCATTTACACATCATTCATTCTTCATTCACTCTCACATTCACACACACATGCATCAGCATTCATCATTTACACAGCATTCATTCTTCATTCACTCTCACATTCACACACACATGCATCAGCATTCATCATTTACACAGCATTCATTCTTCATTCACTCTCCATTCAAACACATGCATCAGCATTCATCATTTACACAGCATTCATTCTTCATTCACTCTCACATTCACACACACATGCATCAGCATTCATCACTTACACAGCATTCATTCTTCATTCACTTTCCATTCAAACACATGCATCAGCATTCATCATTTACACAGCATTCATTCTTCATTCACTCTCACATTCACACACACATGCATCAACATTCATCATTTACACAGCATTCATTCTTCATTCACTCTCACATTCACACACACATGCATCAGCATTTATCATTTACACAGCATTCATTCTTCATTCACTCTCACATTCACACACACATGCATCAGCATTCATCATTTACACAGCATTCATTCTTCATTCACTCTCACATTCACACACACACATGCATCAGCATTCATCATTTACACAGCATTCATTCTTCATTCACTCTCACATTCACACACACATGCATCAGCATTCATCATTTACACAGCATTCATTCTTCATTCACTCTCCATTCAAACACATGCATCAGCATTCATCATTTACACAGCATTCGTTCTTCATTCACTCTCACATTCACACACACATGCATCAGCATTCATCATTTACACAGCATTCATTCTTCATTCACTCTCCATTCAAACACATGCATCAGCATTCATCATTTACACAGCATTCATTCTTCATTCACTCTCACATTCACACACACATGCATCAGCATTCATCATTTACACAGCATTCATTCTTCATTCACTCTCCATTCAAACACATGCATCAGCATTCATCATTTACACAGCATTCATTCTTCATTCACTCTCACATTCACACACAAACATGCATCAGCATTCATCATTTACACAGCATTCATTATTCATTCACTCTCACATTCACACACACATGCATCAGCATTCATCATTTACACAACATTCATTCTTCATTCACTCTCACATTCACACACACATGCATCAGCATTCTAGCATTCATTCTTCATTCACTCTCACATTCACACACAAACATGCATCAGCATTCATCATTTACACAGCATTCATTCTTCATTCACTCTCCATTCAAACACATGCATCAGCATTCATCATTTACACAGCATTCATTCTTCATTCACTCTCACATTCACACACAAACATGCATCAGCATTCATCATTTACACAGCATTCATTATTCATTCACTCTCACATTCACACACACATGCATCAGCATTCATCATTTACACAGCATTCATTCTTCATTCACTCTCACATTCACACACACATGCATCAGCTTTCATCATTTACACAGCATTCATTCTTCATTCACTCTCACATTCACTCACACATGCATCCACATTCATCATGTACACAGCATTCATTCTTCATTCACTCTCACATTCACACACACACATGCATTAGCATTCATAATTTACAGAGCATTCATTCCTCATTCACCCTCCATTCACCCACAAACAACCATCATTCATCATTTATATATAATTCATTCTTCATTCACTCTCACATTCACACACACATACATCAGCATTCTAGCATTCATTCTTCATTCACTCTCACATTCACACACACATGCATCAGCATTCATCATTTACACAGCATTCATTCTTCATTCACTCTCACATTCACACACACATGCATCAGCATTCATCATTTACACAGCATTCATTCTTCATTCACTCTCACATTCACACACACATGCATCAGCATTCATCATTTACACATCATTCATTCTTCATTTACTCTCACATTCACTCACACATGCATCCACATTCATCATGTACACAGCATTCATTCTTGATTCACTCTCACATTCACTCACACATGCATCAGCATTCATTATTTACACAGCATTCATTCTTCATTCACTCTCACATTCACACACACACATGCATCAGCATTCATCATTTACACAGCATTCATTCTTCATTCACTCTCACATTCACTCACACATGCATCCACATTCATCATGTACACAGCATTCATTCTTCATTCACTCTCACATTCACACACACATGCATCGGCATTCATCATTTACACAGCATTCATTCTTCATTCACTCTCACATTCACACACACACATGCATCAGCATTCATCATTTACACAGCATTCATTCTTCATTCACTCTCACATTCACACACACATGCATCAGCATTCATCATTTACACAGCATTCATTCTTCATTCACTCTCACATTCACTCACACATGCATCCACATTCATCATGTACACAGCATTCATTCTTCATTCACTCTCACATTCACAAACACATGCATCGGCATTCATCATTTACACAGCATTCATTCTTCATTCACTCTCACATTCACACACACACATGCATTAGCATTCATCATTTACAGAGCATTCATTCCTCATTCACCCTCCATTCACCCACAAACAACCATCATTCATCATTTATATAGCATTCATTCTTCATTCACTCTCACATTCACACACACATGCATCAGCATTCATCATTTACACAGCATTCATTCTTCATTCACTCTCACATTCACACACACATGCATCAGCATTCATCATTTACACAACATTCATTCTTCATTCACTCTCACATTCACACACACATGCATCAGCATTCATCATTTACACAGCATTCATTCTTCATTCACTCTCACATTCACTCACACATGCATCCACATTCATCATGTACACAGCATTCATTCTTCATTCACTCTCACATTCACTCACACATGCATCAGCACTCATCATTTACACAGGATTCATTCCTCATTCACCCTCCATTCACCCACAAACAACCATCATTCATCATTTATATAGCATTCATTCTTCATTCACTCTCACATTCACTCACACATGCATCAGCATTCATCATTTATATAGCATTCATTCTTCATTCACTCTCACATTCACACACACATGCATCAGCATTCATCATTTACACAGCATTCATTCTTCATTCACTCTCACATTCACACACACATGCATTAGCATTCATCATTTACAGAGCATTCATTCCTCATTCACCCTCCATTCACCCACAAACAACCATCATTCATCATTTATATAGCATTCATTCTTCATTCACTCTCACATTCACACACACATGCATCAGCATTAATCATTTACACAGCATTCATTCTTCATTCACTCTCACATTCACACACACATGCATCAGCATTCATCATTTACACAGCATTCATTCTTCATTCACTCTCACATTCACACACACATGCATCAGCATTCATCATTTACACAGCATTCATTCTTCATTCACTCTCACATTCACTCACACATGCATCCACATTCATCATGTACACAGCATTCATTCTTCATTCACTCTCACATTCACTCACACATGCATCACACTCATCATTTACACAGGATTCATTCCTCATTCACCCTCCATTCACTCACAAACAACCATCATTCATCATTTATATAGCATTCATTCTTCATTCACTCTCACATTCACTCACACATGCATCAGCATTCATCATTTATATAGCATTCATTCTTCATTCACTCTCACATTCACACACACATGCATCAGCATTCATCATTTACACAGCATTCATTCTTCATTCACTCTCCATTCAAACACATGCATCAGCATTCATCATTTACAAAGCATTCATTCTTCATTCACTCTCCATTCAAACACATGCATCAGCATTCATCATTTACACAGCATTCATTCTTCATTCACTCTCACATTCACACACACATGCATCAGCATTCATCATTTACACAGCATTCATTCTTCATTCACTCTCCATTCAAACACATGCATCAGCATTCATCATTTACACAGCATTCATTCTTCATTCACTCTCACATTCACACACAAACATGCATCAGCATTCATCACATTCATCATTTACACAGCATTCATTATTCATTCACTCTCACATTCACACACACATGCATCAGCATTCATCATTTACACAGAATTCATTCTTCATTCACTCTCCATTCAAACACATGCATCAGCATTCATCATTTAGACAGCATTCATTCTTCATTCACTCTCACATTCACACACACATGCATCAGCATTCTAGCATTCATTCTTCATTCACTCTCACATTCACTCACACATGCATCAGCATTCATCATTTACACAGCATTCATTCTTCATCCACTCTCACATTCACACACACATGCATCAGCATTCATCATTTACACAGCATTAATTCTTCAGTCACTCTCACATTCACTCACACATGCATCCACATTCATCATGTACACAGCATTCATTCTTCAGTCACTCTCACATTCACTCACACATGCATCCACATTCATCATGTACACAGCATTCATTCTTCATTCACTCTCACATTCACACACACATGCATCAGTATTCATCATTTACACAGCATTCATTCCTCATTCACTCTCACATTCACACACACACATGCATTAGCATACATAATTTACAGAGCATTCATTCCTCATTCACTCTCCATTCACCCACAAACAACCATCATTCATCATTTATATAGAATTCATTCTTCATTCACTCTCACATTCACACACACATGCATCAGCATTCTAGCATTCATTCTTCATTCACTCTCACATTCACACACACATGCATCAGCATTCATCATTTACACAGCATTCATTCTTCATTCACTTTCACATTCACACACACATGCATCAGCATTCATCATTTACACAGAATTCATTCTTCATTCACTCTCCATTCAAACACATGCATCAGCATTCATCATTTACACAGCATTCATTCTTCATTCACTCTCACATTCACACACACATGCATCAGCATTCATCATTTACACAGCATTCATTCTTCATTCACTCTCACATTCACACACACATGCATCAGCATTCATCATTTACACAGCATTCATTCTTCATTCACTCTCACATTCACTCACACATGCATCAGCATTCATCATTTATATAGCATTCATTCTTCATTCACTCTCACATTCACACACACATGCATCAGCATTCATCATTTACACAGCATTCATTCTTCATTCACTCTCCATTCAAACACATGCATCAGCATTCATCATTTACAAAGCATTCATTCTTCATTCACTCTCCATTCAAACACATGCATCAGCATTCATCATTTACACAGCATTCATTCTTCATTCACTCTCACATTCACACACACATGCATCAGCATTCATCATTTACACAGCATTCATTCTTCATTCACTCTCCATTCAAACACATGCATCAGCATTCATCATTTACACAGCATTCATTCTTCATTCACTCTCACATTCACACACAAACATGCATCAGCATTCATCACATTCATCATTTACACAGCATTCATTATTCATTCACTCTCACATTCACACACACATGCATCAGCATTCATCATTTACACAGAATTCATTCTTCATTCACTCTCCATTCAAACACATGCATCAGCATTCATCATTTAGACAGCATTCATTCTTCATTCACTCTCACATTCACACACACATGCATCAGCATTCTAGCATTCATTCTTCATTCACTCTCACATTCACTCACACATGCATCAGCATTCATCATTTACACAGCATTCATTCTTCATCCACTCTCACATTCACACACACATGCATCAGCATTCATCATTTACACAGCATTAATTCTTCAGTCACTCTCACATTCACTCACACATGCATCCACATTCATCATGTACACAGCATTCATTCTTCAGTCACTCTCACATTCACTCACACATGCATCCACATTCATCATGTACACAGCATTCATTCTTCATTCACTCTCACATTCACACACACATGCATCAGTATTCATCATTTACACAGCATTCATTCCTCATTCACTCTCACATTCACACACACACATGCATTAGCATACATAATTTACAGAGCATTCATTCCTCATTCACTCTCCATTCACCCACAAACAACCATCATTCATCATTTATATAGAATTCATTCTTCATTCACTCTCACATTCACACACACATGCATCAGCATTCTAGCATTCATTCTTCATTCACTCTCACATTCACACACACATGCATCAGCATTCATCATTTACACAGCATTCATTCTTCATTCACTTTCACATTCACACACACATGCATCAGCATTCATCATTTACACAGAATTCATTCTTCATTCACTCTCCATTCAAACACATGCATCAGCATTCATCATTTACACAGCATTCATTCTTCATTCACTCTCACATTCACACACACATGCATCAGCATTCATCATTTACACAGCATTCATTCTTCATTCACTCTCACATTCACACACACATGCATCAGCATTCATCATTTACACAGCATTCATTTTTCATTCACTCTCACATTCACACACACATGCATCTGCATTAATCATTTACACAGCATTCATTCTTCATTCACTCTCACATTCACACACACATGCATCAGCATTCATCATTTACACAGCATTCATTCTGCATTCACTCTCACATTCACACACACATGCATCAGCATTAATCATTTACACAGCATTCATTCTTCATTCACTCTCACATTCACACACACATGCATCAGCATTCATCATTTACACAGCATTCATTCTTCATTCACTCTCACATTCACACACACATGCAACAGCATTCATCATTTACACAGCATTCACTCTCTTCATTCACTCTCACATTCACACACGCATCCGCATTCATCATTTACACAGCATTCATTCTTCATTCACTCTCACATTCACACACACATGCATCAGCATTCATCATTTACACAGCATTCATTCTTCATTCACTCTCACATTCACACACACATGCATCAGCATTCATCATTTACATAGCATTCATTCTTCATTCACTCTCACATTCACACACACATGCATCAGCATTCATCATTTACACAGCATTCATTTTTCATTCACTCTCACATTCACACACACATGCATCTGCATTAATCATTTACACAGCATTCATTCTTCATTCACTCTCACATTCACACACACTTGTATCAGCATTCATCATTTACACAGCATTCATTCTTCATTCACTCTCACATTCACACACCCATGCATTAGCATTCATCATTTACACAGCATTCATTCTTCATTCACTCTCACATTCACACACATGCATCAGCATTCATCACTTACACAGCATTCTTCATTCACTCTCACATTCACACACACATGCATCAGCATTCATCATTTACAGAGCATTCATTCTTCATTCACTCTCCATTCAAACATATGCATCAGCATTCATCATTTACACAGCATTCATTCTTCATTCACTCTCACATTCACACACACATGCATCAGCATTCATCATTTACACAGCATTCATTCTTCATTCACTCTCATATTCACACACACATGCATCAGCATTCATCATTTACACAGCATTCATTCTTCATTCACTCTCACATTCACACACATATGCATCAGCATTCATCATTTACACAGCATGCATTCTTCATTCACTCTCACATTCACACACACATGCATCAGCATTCATCATTTACACAGCATTCATTCTTCATTCACTCTCACATTCAAACACACATGCATCAGCATTCATCATTTACACAGCATTCATTCTTCATTCACTCTCCATTCAAACACATGCATGAGCATTAATCATTTACACAGCATTCATTCTTCATTCACTCTCACATTCAAACACACATGCATCAGCATTCATCATTTACACATCATTCATTCTTCATTCACTCTCACATTCACACACACATGCATCAGCATTCATCATTTACACAGCATTCATTCTTCATTCACTCTCACATTCACACACACATGCATCAGCATTCATCATTTACACAGCATTCATTCTTCATTCACTCTCCATTCAAACACATGCATCAGCATTCATCATTTACACAGCATTCATTCTTCATTCACTCTCACATTCACACACACATGCATCAGCATTCATCACTTACACAGCATTCATTCTTCATTCACTTTCCATTCAAACACATGCATCAGCATTCATCATTTACACAGCATTCATTCTTCATTCACTCTCACATTCACACACACATGCATCAACATTCATCATTTACACAGCATTCATTCTTCATTCACTCTCACATTCACACACACATGCATCAACATTCATCATTTACACAGCATTCATTCTTCATTCACTCTCACATTCACACACACATGCATCAGCATTTATCATTTACACAGCATTCATTCTTCATTCACTCTCACATTCACACACACATGCATCAGCATTCATCATTTACACAGCATTCATTCTTCATTCACTCTCACATTCACACACACACATGCATCAGCATTCATCATTTACACAGCATTCATTCTTCATTCACTCTCACATTCACACACACATGCATCAGCATTCATCATTTACACAGCATTCATTCTTCATTCACTCTCCATTCAAACACATGCATCAGCATTCATCATTTACACAGCATTCGTTCTTCATTCACTCTCACATTCACACACACATGCATCAGCATTCATTATTTACACAGCATTCATTCTTCATTCACTCTCCATTCAAACACATGCATCAGCATTCATCATTTACACAGCATTCATTCTTCATTCACTCTCACATTCACACACACATGCATCAGCATTCATCATTTACACAGCATTCATTCTTCATTCACTCTCCATTCAAACACATGCATCAGCATTCATCATTTACACAGCATTCATTCTTCATTCACTCTCACATTCACACACAAACATGCATCAGCATTCATCATTTACACAGCATTCATTATTCATTCACTCTCACATTCACACACACATGCATCAGCATTCATCATTTACACAACATTCATTCTTCATTCACTCTCACATTCACACACACATGCATCAGCATTCTAGCATTCATTCTTCATTCACTCTCACATTCACTCACACATGCATCAGCATTCATCATTTACACAGCATTCATTCTTCATTCACTCTCACATTCACACACACATGCATCAGCATTCATCATTTACACAGCATTCATTCTTCATTCACTCTCACATTCACTCACACATGCATCCACATTCATCATGTACACAGCATTCATTCTTCATTCACACACACATGCATCAGTATTCATCATTTACACAGCATTCATTCTTCATTCACTCTCACATTCACACACACACATGCATTAGCATTCATAATTTACAGAGCATTCATTCCTCATTCACCCTCCATTCACCCACAAACAACCATCATTCATCATTTATATATAATTCATTCTTCATTCACTCTCACATTCACACACACATACATCAGCATTCTAGCATTCATTCTTCATTCACTCTCACATTCACACACACATGCATCAGCATTCATCATTTACACAGCATTCATTCTTCATTCACTCTCACATTCACACACACATGCATCAGCATTCATCATTTACACAGCATTCATTCTTCATTCACTCTCACATTCACACACACATGCATCAGCATTCATCATTTACACAGCATTCATTCTTCATTCACTCTCACATTCACTCACACATGCATCCACATTCATCATGTACACAGCATTCATTCTTCATTCACTCTCACATTCACTCACACATGCATCAGCATTCATTATTTACACAGCATTCATTCTTCATTCACTCTCACATTCACACACACATGCATCAGCATTCATCATTTACACAGCATTCATTCTTCATTCACTCTCACATTCACTCACACATGCATCCACATTCATCATGTACACAGCATTCATTCTTCATTCACTCTCACATTCACACACACATGCATCGGCATTCATCATTTACACAGCATTCATTCTTCATTCACTCTCACATTCACACACACACATGCATCAGCATTCATCATTTACACAGCATTCATTCTTCATTCACTCTCACATTCACACACACATGCATCAGCATTCATCATTTACACAGCATTCATTCTTCATTCACTCTCACATTCACTCACACATGCATCCACATTCATCATGTACACAGCATTCATTCTTCATTCACTCTCACATTCACACACACATGCATCGGCATTCATCATTTACACAGCATTCATTCTTCATTCACTCTCACATTCACACACACACATGCATTAGCATTCATCATTTACAGAGCATTCATTCTTCATTCACTCTCACATTCACTCACACATGCATCAGCATTCATCATTTATATAGCATTCATTCTTCATTCACTCTCACATTCACACACACATGCATCCGCATTCATCATTTACACAGCATTCATTCTTCATTCACTCTCACATTCACACACACATGCATTAGCATTCATCATTTACAGAGCATTCATTCCTCATTCACCCTCCATTCACCCACAAACAACCATCATTCATCATTTATATAGCATTCATTCTTCATTCACTCTCACATTCACACACACATGCATCAGCATTCATCATTTACACAGCATTCATTCTTCATTCACTCTCACATTCACACACACATGCATCAGCATTCATCATTTACACAGCATTCATTCTTCATTCACTCTCACATTCACACACACATGCATCAGCATTCATCATTTACACAGCATTCATTCTTCATTCACTCTCACATTCACTCACACATGCATCCACATTCATCATGTACACAGCATTCATTCTTCATTCACTCTCACATTCACTCACACATGCATCAGCACTCATCATTTACACAGGATTCATTCCTCATTCACCCTCCATTCACCCACAAACAACCATCATTCATCATTTATATAGCATTCATTCTTCATTCACTCTCACATTCACTCACACATGCATCAGCATTCATCATTTATATAGCATTCATTCTTCATTCACTCTCACATTCACACACACATGCATCAGCATTCATCATTTACACAGCATTCATTCTTCATTCACTCTCCATTCAAACACATGCATCAGCATTCATCATTTACAAAGCATTCATTCTTCATTCACTCTCCATTCAAAAACATGCATCAGCATTCATCATTTACACAGCATTCATTCTTCATTCACTCTCACATTCACACACACATGCATCAGCATTCATCATTTACACAGCATTCATTCTTCATTCACTCTCCATTCAAACACATGCATCAGCATTCATCATTTACACAGCATTCATTCTTCATTCACTCTCACATTCACACACAAACATGCATCAGCATTCATCACATTCATCATTTACACAGCATTCATTATTCATTCACTCTCACATTCACACACACATGCATCAGCATTCATCATTTACACAGAATTCATTCTTCATTCACTCTCCATTCAAACACATGCATCAGCATTCATCATTTAGACAGCATTCATTCTTCATTCACTCTCACATTCACACACACATGCATCAGCATTCTAGCATTCATTCTTCATTCACTCTCATATTCACTCACACATGCATCAGCATTCATCATTTACACAGCATGCATTCTTCATCCACTCTCACATTCACACACACATGCATCAGCATTCATCATTTACACAGCATTAATTCTTCAGTCACTCTCACATTCACTCACACATTCATCCACATTCATCATGTACACAGCATTCATTCTTCAGTCACTCTCACATTCACTCACACATGCATCCACATTCATCATGTACACAGCATTCATTCTTCATTCACTCTCACATTCACACACACATGCATCAGTATTCATCATTTACACAGCATTCATTCTTCATTCACTCTCACATTCACACACACACATGCATTAGCATTCATAATTTACAGAGCATTCATTCCTCATTCACTCTCCATTCACCCACAAACAACCATCATTCATCATTTATATATAATTCATTCTTCATTCACTCTCACATTCACACACACATGCATCAGCATTCTAGCATTCATTCTTCATTCACTCTCACATTCACACACACATGCATCAGCATTCATCATTTACACAGCATTCATTCTTCATTCACTCTCACATTCACACACACATGCATCAGCATTCATCATTTACACAGAATTCATTCTTCATTCACTCTCCATTCAAACACATGCATCAGCATTCATCATTTACACAGCATTCATTCTTCATTCACTCTCACATTCACACACACATGCATCAGCATTCATCATTTACACAGCATTCATTCTTCATTCACTCTCACATTCACACACACACGCATCAGCACATATCATTTACACAGCATTCATTCTTCATTCACTCTCACATTCACACACAAACATGCATCAGCATTCATCATTTAGACCGCATTCGTTCTTCATTAACTCTCCATTCAAACACATGCATCAGCATTCATCATTTACACAGCATTCATTCTTCATTCACTCTCCATTCAAACACATGCATCAGCATTCATCATGTACACAGCATTCATTCTTCATTCACTCTCACATTCACACACACATGCATCAGCATTCATCATTTACACAGCATTAATTCTTCATTCACTCTCACATTCACACACACATGCATCAGTATTCATCATTTACACAGCATTAATTCTTCATTCACTCTCCATTCAAACACATGCATCAGCATTCATCATGTACACAGCATTCATTCTTCATTCACTCTCCATTCAAACACATGCATCAGCATTCATCATTTACACAGCATTCATTCTTCATTCACTCTCACATTCACACATACATGCATCAGCATTCATCATTTACACAGCATTAATTCTTCATTCACTCTCACATTCACACACACATGCATCAGCATTCATCATTTACACAGCATTAATTCTTCATTCACTCTCCATTCAAACACATGTATCAGCATTCATCATGTACACAGCATTCATTCTTCATTCACTCTCCATTCAAACACATGCATCAGCATTCATCATTTACACAGCATTCATTCTTCATTCACTCTCACATTCACACACACATGCATCAGCATTCATCATTTACACAGCATTCATTCTTCATTCACTCTCACATTCACACACAAACATGCATCAGCATTCATCATTTACACCGCATTCGTTCTTCATTAACTCTCCATTCAAACACATGCATCAGCATTCATCATTTACACAGCATTAATTCTTCATTCACTCTCACATTCACACACACATGCATCAGCATTCATCATTTACACAGCATTCATTCTTCATTCACTCTCACATTCACACACACATGCATCAGCATTCATCATTTACACAGCATTCGTTCTTCATTCACTCTCACATTCACACACACGTGCATCAGCATTCATCATTTACACAGCATTCATTCTTCATTCACTCTCACATTCACACACACATGCATCAGCATTCATCATTTACACAGCATTCATTCTTCATTCACTCTCACATTCACACACACGCATCAGCATTCATCATTTACACAGCATTCATTCTTCATTCACTCTCACATTCACACACAAACATGCATCAGCATTCATCATTTACACCGCATTCGTTCTTCATTAACTCTCCATTCAAACACATGCATCAGCATTCATCATTTACACCGCATTCGTTCTTCATTAACTCTCCATTCAAACACATGCATCAGCATTCATCATTTACACAGCATTCATTCTTCATTCACTCTCCATTCAAACACATGCATCAGCATTCATCATGTACACAGCATTCATTCTTCATTCACTCTCACATTCACACATACATGCACCAGCATTCATCATTTACACAGCATTCATTCTTCATTCAATCTCCGTTCAAACACATGCATCAGCATTCATCATTTACACAGCATTCATTCTTCATTCACTCTCACATTCACACACACATGCATCAGCATTCATCATTTACACGACATTCATTCTTCATTCACTCTCACATTCACACACACATGCATCAGCATTCATCATTTACACAGCATTCATTCTTCATTCACTCTCCATTCAAACACATGCATCAGCATTCATCATTTACACAGCATTCATTCTTCATTCACTCTCACATTCACACACACATGCATCAGCATTCATCATTTACACAGCATTCATTCTTCATTCACTCTCCATTCAAACACATGCATCAGCATTCATCATTTACACAGCATTCATTCTTCATTCACTCTCACATTCACACACAAACATGCATCAGCATTCATCACATTCATCATTTACACAGCATTCATTATTCATTCACTCTCACATTCACACACACATGCATCAGCATTCATCATTTACACAGAATTCATTCTTCATTCACTCTCCATTCAAACACATGCATCAGCATTCATCATTTAGACAGCATTCATTCTTCATTCACTCTCACATTCACACACACATGCATCAGCATTCTAGCATTCATTCTTCATTCACTCTCACATTCACTCGCACATGCATCAGCATTCATCATTTACACAGCATTCATTCTTCATCCACTCTCACATTCACACACACATGCATCAGCATTCATCATTTACACAGCATTAATTCTTCAGTCACTCTCACATTCACTCACACATGCATCCACATTCATCATGTACACAGCATTCATTCTTCAGTCACTCTCACATTCACTCACACATGCATCCACATTCATCATGTACACAGCATTCATTCTTCATTCACTCTCACATTCACACACACATGCATCAGTATTCATCATTTACACAGCATTCATTCTTCATTCACTCTCACATTCACACACACACACATGCATTAGCATTCATAATTTACAGAGCATTCATTCCTCATTCACTCTCCATTCACCCACAAACAACCATCATTCATCATTTATATAGAATTCATTCTTCATTCACTCTCACATTCACACACACATGCATCAGCATTCTAGCATTCATTCTTCATTCACTCTCACATTCACACACACATGCATCAGCATTCATCATTTACACAGCATTCATTCTTCATTCACTCTCACATTCACACACACATGCATCAGCATTCATCATTTACACAGAATTCATTCTTCATTCACTCTCCATTCAAACACATGCATCAGCATTCATCATTTACACAGCATTCATTCTTCATTCACTCTCACATTCACACACACATGCATCAGCATTCATCATTTACACAGCATTCATTCTTCATTCACTCTCACATTCACACACACACGCATCAGCATACATCATTTACACAGCATTCATTCTTCATTCACTCTCACATTCACAAACACATGCATCAGCATTCATCATTTACACAGCATTAATTCTTCATTCACTCTCACATTCACACACACATGCATCAGCATTCTAGCATTCATTCTTCATTCACTCTCACATTCACTCACACATGCATCAGCATTCATCATTTACACAACATTCATTCTTCATTCACTCTCACATTCACACACACATGCATCAGCATTCTAGCATTCATTCTTCATTCACTCTCACATTCACTCACACATGCATCAGCATTCATCATTTACACAGCATTCATTCTTCATTCACTCTCACATTCACACACACATGCATCAGCATTCATCATTTACACAGCATTCATTCTTCATTCACGCTCACATTCACTCACACATGCATCCACATTCATCATGTACACAGCATTCATTCTTCATTCACTCTCACATTCACACACACATGCATCAGTATTCATCATTTACACAGCATTCATTCTTCATTCACTCTCACATTCACACACACACACATGCATTAGCATTCATAATTTACAGAGCATTCATTCCTCATTCACTCTCCATTCACCCACAAACAACCATCATTCATCATTTATATAGAATTCATTCTTCATTCACTCTCACATTCACACACACATGCATCAGCATTCTAGCATTCATTCTTCATTCACTCTCACATTCACACACACATGCATCAGCATTCATCATTTACACAGCATTCATTCTTCATTCACTCTCACATTCACACACACATGCATCAGCATTCATCATTTACACAGAATTCATTCTTCATTCACTCTCCATTCAAACACATGCATCAGCATTCATCATTTACACAGCATTCATTCTTCATTCACTCTCACATTCACACACACATGCATCAGCATTCATCATTTACACAGCATTCATTCTTCATTCACTCTCACATTCACACACACACGCATCAGCATACATCATTTACACAGCATTCATTCTTCATTCACTCTCACATTCACAAACACATGCATCAGCATTCATCATTTACACAGCATTAATTCTTCATTCACTCTCACATTCACACACACATGCATCAGCATTCTAGCATTCATTCTTCATTCACTCTCACATTCACTCACACATGCATCAGCATTCATCATTTACACAACATTCATTCTTCATTCACTCTCACATTCACACACACATGCATCAGCATTCTAGCATTCATTCTTCATTCACTCTCACATTCACTCACACATGCATCAGCATTCATCATTTACACAGCATTCATTCTTCATTCACTCTCACATTCACACACACATGCATCAGCATTCATCATTTACACAGCATTCATTCTTCATTCACGCTCACATTCACTCACACATGCATCCACATTCATCATGTACACAGCATTCATTCTTCATTCACTCTCACATTCACACACACATGCATCAGTATTCATCATTTACACAGCATTAATTCTTCATTCACTCTCACATTCACACACACACATGCATTAGCATTCATAATTTACAGAGCATTCATTCCTCATTCACCCTCCATTCACCCACAAACAACCATCATTCATCATTTATATATAATTCATTCTTCATTCACTCTCACATTCACACACACATACATCAGCATTCTAGCATTCATTCTTCATTCACTCTCACATTCACACACACATGCATCAGCATTCATCATTTACACAGCATTCATTCTTCATTCACTCTCACATTCACACACACATGCATCAGCATTCATCATTTACACAGAATTCATTCTTCATTCACTCTCCATTCAAACACATGCATCAGCATTCATCATTTACACAGCATTCATTCTTCATTCACTCTCACATTCACACACACATGCATCAGCATTCATCATTTACACAGCATTCATTCTTCATTCACTCTCACATTCACACACACACGCATTAGCATACATCATTTACACAGCATTCATTCTTCATTCACTCTCACATTCACAAACACATGCATCAGCATTCATCATTTACACAGCATTAATTCTTCATTCACTCTCACATTCACACACACATGCATCAGCATTCTAGCATTCATTCTTCATTCACTCTCACATTCACTCACACATGCATCAGCATTCATCATTTACACAACATTCATTCTTCATTCACTCTCACATTCACACACACATGCATCAGCATTCTAGCATTCATTCTTCATTCACTCTCACATTCACTCACACATGCATCAGCATTCATCATTTACACAGCATTCATTCTTCATTCACTCTCACATTCACACACACATGCATCAGCATTCATCATTTACACAGCATTCATTCTTCATTCACTCTCACATTCACTCACACATGCATCCACATTCATCATGTACACAGCATTCATTCTTCATTCACTCTCACATTCACACACACATGCATCAGTATTCATCATTTACACAGCATTCATTCTTCATTCACTCTCACATTCACACACACACATGCATTAGCATTCATAATTTACAGAGCATTCATTCCTCATTCACCCTCCATTCACCCACAAACAACCATCATTCATCATTTATATATAATTCATTCTTCATTCACTCTCACATTCACACACACATACATCAACATTCTAGCATTCATTCTTCATTCACTCTCACATTCACACACACATGCATCAGCATTCATCATTTACACAGCATTCATTCTTCATTCACTCTCACATTCACACACACATGCATCAGCATTCATCATTTACACAGCATTCATTCTTCATTCACTCTCACATTCACACACACATGCATCAGCATTCATCATTTACACAGCATTCATTCTTCATTCACTCTCACATTCACTCACACATGCATCCACATTCATCATGTACACAGCATTCATTCTTCATTCACTCTCACATTCACTCACACATGCATCAGCATTCATCATTTACACAGCATTCATTCTTCATTCACTCTCACATTCACACACACATGCATCAGCATTCATCATTTACACAGCATTCATTCTTCATTCACTCTCACATTCACTCACACATGCATCCACATTCATCATGTACACAGCATTCATTCTTCATTCACTCTCACATTCACACACACATGCATCGGCATTCATCATTTACACAGCATTCATTCTTCATTCACTCTCACATTCACACACACACATGCATTAGCATTCATAATTTACAGAGCATTCATTCCTCATTCACCCTCCATTCACCCACAAACAACCATCATTCATCATTTATATAGCATTCATTCTTCATTCACTCTCACATTCACACACACATGCATCAGCATTCATCATTTACACAGCATTCATTCTTCATTCACTCTCACATTCACACACACATGCATCAGCATTCATCATTTACACAGCATTCATTCTTCATTCACTCTCACATTCACACACACATGCATCAGCATTCATCATTTACACAGCATTCATTCTTCATTCACTCTCACATTCACTCACACATGCATCCACATTCATCATGTACACAGCATTCATTCTTCATTCACTCTCACATTCACTCACACATGCATCAGCACTCATCATTTACACAAGATTCATTCCTCATTCACCCTCCATTCACCCACAAACAACCATCATTCATGATTTATATAGCATTCATTCTTCATTCACTCTCACATTCACTCACACATGCATCAGCATTCATCATTTATATAGCATTCATTCTTCATTCACTCTCACATTCACACACACATGCATCAGCATTCATCATTTACACAGCATTCATTCTTCATTCACTCTCACATTCACACACACATGCATTAGCATTCATCATTTACAGAGCATTCATTCCTCATTCACCCTCCATTCACCCACAAACAACCATCATTCATCATTTATATAGCATTCATTCTTCATTCACTCTCACATTCACACACACATGCATCAGCATTCATCATTTACACAGCATTCATTCTTCATTCACTCTCACATTCACACACACATGCATTAGCATTCATCATTTACAGAGCATTCATTCCTCATTCACCCTCCATTCACCCACAAACAACCATCATTCATCATTTATATAGCATTCATTCTTCATTCACTCTCACATTCACTCACACATGCATCAGCATTTATCATTTATATAGCATTCATTCTTCATTCACTCTCACATTCACACACACATGCATCAGCATTCATCATTTACACAGCATTCATTCTTCATTCACTCTCACATTCACACACACATGCATCAGCATTCATCATTTACACAGCATTCATTCTTCATTCACTCTCACATTCACTCACACATGCATCCACATTCATCATGTACACAGCATTAATTCTTCATTCACTCTCACATTCACTCACACATGCATCAGCACTCATCATTTACACAAGATTCATTCCTCATTCACCCTCCATTCACCCACAAACAACCATCATTCATCATTTATATAGCATTAATTCTTCATTCACTCTCACATTCACTCACACATGCATCAGCATTCATCATTTATATAGCATTCATTCTTCATTCACTCTCACATTCACACACACATGCATCAGCATTCATCATTTACACAACATTCATTCTTCATTCACTCTCACATTCACACACACATGCATCAGCATTCATCATTTACACAGCATTCATTCTTCATTCACTCTCACATTCACTCACACATGCATCCACATTCATCATGTACACAGCATTCATTCTTCATTCACTCTCACATTCACTCACACATGCATCAGCACTCATCATTTACACAGGATTCATTCCTCATTCACCCTCCATTCACCCACAAACAACCATCATTCATCATTTATATAGCATTCATTCTTCATTCACTCTCACATTCACTCACACATGCATCAGCATTCATCATTTATATAGCATTCATTCTTCATTCACTCTCACATTCACACACACATGCATCAGCATTCATCATTTACACAGCATTCATTCTTCATTCACTCTCACATTCACACACACATGCATTAGCATTCATCATTTACAGAGCATTCATTCCTCATTCACCCTCCATTCACCCACAAACAACCATCATTCATCATTTATATAGCATTCATTCTTCATTCACTCTCACATTCACACACACATGCATCAGCATTAATCATTTACACAGCATTCATTCTTCATTCACTCTCACATTCACACACACATGCATCAGCATTCATCATTTACACAGCATTCATTCTTCATTCACTCTCACATTCACACACACATGCATCAGCATTCATCATTTACACAGCATTCATTCTTCATTCACTCTCACATTCACTCACACATGCATCCACATTCATCATGTACACAGCATTCATTCTTCATTCACTCTCACATTCACTCACACATGCATCACACTCATCATTTACACAGGATTCATTCCTCATTCACCCTCCATTCACTCACAAACAACCATCATTCATCATTTATATAGCATTCATTCTTCATTCACTCTCACATTCACTCACACATGCATCAGCATTCATCATTTATATAGCATTCATTCTTCATTCACTCTCACATTCACACACACATGCATCAGCATTCATCATTTACACAGCATTCATTCTTCATTCACTCTCCATTCAAACACATGCATCAGCATTCATCATTTACAAAGCATTCATTCTTCATTCACTCTCCATTCAAACACATGCATCAGCATTCATCATTTACACAGCATTCATTCTTCATTCACTCTCACATTCACACACACATGCATCAGCATTCATCATTTACACAGCATTCATTCTTCATTCACTCTCCATTCAAACACATGCATCAGCATTCATCATTTACACAGCATTCATTCTTCATTCACTCTCACATTCACACACAAACATGCATCAGCATTCATCACATTCATCATTTACACAGCATTCATTATTCATTCACTCTCACATTCACACACACATGCATCAGCATTCATCATTTACACAGAATTCATTCTTCATTCACTCTCCATTCAAACACATGCATCAGCATTCATCATTTAGACAGCATTCATTCTTCATTCACTCTCACATTCACACACACATGCATCAGCATTCTAGCATTCATTCTTCATTCACTCTCACATTCACTCACACATGCATCAGCATTCATCATTTACACAGCATTCATTCTTCATCCACTCTCACATTCACACACACATGCATCAGCATTCATCATTTACACAGCATTAATTCTTCAGTCACTCTCACATTCACTCACACATGCATCCACATTCATCATGTACACAGCATTCATTCTTCAGTCACTCTCACATTCACTCACACATGCATCCACATTCATCATGTACACAGCATTCATTCTTCATTCACTCTCACATTCACACACACATGCATCAGTATTCATCATTTACACAGCATTCATTCCTCATTCACTCTCACATTCACACACACACATGCATTAGCATACATAATTTACAGAGCATTCATTCCTCATTCACTCTCCATTCACCCACAAACAACCATCATTCATCATTTATATAGAATTCATTCTTCATTCACTCTCACATTCACACACACATGCATCAGCATTCTAGCATTCATTCTTCATTCACTCTCACATTCACACACACATGCATCAGCATTCATCATTTACACAGCATTCATTCTTCATTCACTCTCACATTCACACACACATGCATCAGCATTCATCATTTACACAGAATTCATTCTTCATTCACTCTCCATTCAAACACATGCATCAGCATTCATCATTTACACAGCATTCATTCTTCATTCACTCTCACATTCACACACACATGCATCAGCATTCATCATTTACACAGCATTCATTCTTCATTCACTCTCACATTCACACACACATGCATCAGCATTCATCATTTACACAGCATTCATTTTTCATTCACTCTCACATTCACACACACATGCATCTGCATTAATCATTTACACAGCATTCATTCTTCATTCACTCACACATTCACACACACATGCATCAGCATTCATCATTTACACAGCATTCATTCTGCATTCACTCTCACATTCACACACACATGCATCAGCATTAATCATTTACACAGCATTCATTCTTCATTCACTCTCACATTCACACACACATGCATCAGCATTCATCATTTACACAGCATTCATTCTTCATTCACTCTCACATTCACACACACATGCAACAGCATTCATCATTTACACAGCATTCACTCTCTTCATTCACTCTCACATTCACACACGCATCCGCATTCATCATTTACACAGCATTCATTCTTCATTCACTCTCACATTCACACACACATGCATCAGCATTCATCATTTACACAGCATTCATTCTTCATTCACTCTCACATTCACACACACATGCATCAGCATTCATCATTTACATAGCATTCATTCTTCATTCACTCTCACATTCACACACACATGCATCAGCATTCATCATTTACACAGCATTCATTTTTCATTCACTCTCACATTCACACACACATGCATCTGCATTAATCATTTACACAGCATTCATTCTTCATTCACTCTCACATTCACACACACTTGTATCAGCATTCATCATTTACACAGCATTCATTCTTCATTCACTCTCACATTCACACACCCATGCATTAGCATTCATCATTTACACAGCATTCATTCTTCATTCACTCTCACATTCACACACATGCATCAGCATTCATCACTTACACAGCATTCTTCATTCACTCTCACATTCACACACACATGCATCAGCATTCATCATTTACAGAGCATTCATTCTTCATTCACTCTCCATTCAAACATATGCATCAGCATTCATCATTTACACAGCATTCATTCTTCATTCACTCTCACATTCACACACACATGCATCAGCATTCATCATTTACACAGCATTCATTCTTCATTCACTCTCATATTCACACACACATGCATCAGCATTCATCATTTACACAGCATTCATTCTTCATTCACTCTCACATTCACACACATATGCATCAGCATTCATCATTTACACAGCATGCATTCTTCATTCACTCTCACATTCACACACACATGCATCAGCATTCATCATTTACACAGCATTCATTCTTCATTCACTCTCACATTCAAACACACATGCATCAGCATTCATCATTTACACAGCATTCATTCTTCATTCACTCTCCATTCAAACACATGCATGAGCATTAATCATTTACACAGCATTCATTCTTCATTCACTCTCACATTCAAACACACATGCATCAGCATTCATCATTTACACATCATTCATTCTTCATTCACTCTCACATTCACACACACATGCATCAGCATTCATCATTTACACAGCATTCATTCTTCATTCACTCTCACATTCACACACACATGCATCAGCATTCATCATTTACACAGCATTCATTCTTCATTCACTCTCCATTCAAACACATGCATCAGCATTCATCATTTACACAGCATTCATTCTTCATTCACTCTCACATTCACACACACATGCATCAGCATTCATCACTTACACAGCATTCATTCTTCATTCACTTTCCATTCAAACACATGCATCAGCATTCATCATTTACACAGCATTCATTCTTCATTCACTCTCACATTCACACACACATGCATCAACATTCATCATTTACACAGCATTCATTCTTCATTCACTCTCACATTCACACACACATGCATCAACATTCATCATTTACACAGCATTCATTCTTCATTCACTCTCACATTCACACACACATGCATCAGCATTTATCATTTACACAGCATTCATTCTTCATTCACTCTCACATTCACACACACATGCATCAGCATTCATCATTTACACAGCATTCATTCTTCATTCACTCTCACATTCACACACACACATGCATCAGCATTCATCATTTACACAGCATTCATTCTTCATTCACTCTCACATTCACACACACATGCATCAGCATTCATCATTTACACAGCATTCATTCTTCATTCACTCTCCATTCAAACACATGCATCAGCATTCATCATTTACACAGCATTCGTTCTTCATTCACTCTCACATTCACACACACATGCATCAGCATTCATTATTTACACAGCATTCATTCTTCATTCACTCTCCATTCAAACACATGCATCAGCATTCATCATTTACACAGCATTCATTCTTCATTCACTCTCACATTCACACACACATGCATCAGCATTCATCATTTACACAGCATTCATTCTTCATTCACTCTCCATTCAAACACATGCATCAGCATTCATCATTTACACAGCATTCATTCTTCATTCACTCTCACATTCACACACAAACATGCATCAGCATTCATCATTTACACAGCATTCATTATTCATTCACTCTCACATTCACACACACATGCATCAGCATTCATCATTTACACAACATTCATTCTTCATTCACTCTCACATTCACACACACATGCATCAGCATTCTAGCATTCATTCTTCATTCACTCTCACATTCACTCACACATGCATCAGCATTCATCATTTACACAGCATTCATTCTTCATTCACTCTCACATTCACACACACATGCATCAGCATTCATCATTTACACAGCATTCATTCTTCATTCACTCTCACATTCACTCACACATGCATCCACATTCATCATGTACACAGCATTCATTCTTCATTCACACACACATGCATCAGTATTCATCATTTACACAGCATTCATTCTTCATTCACTCTCACATTCACACACACACATGCATTAGCATTCATAATTTACAGAGCATTCATTCCTCATTCACCCTCCATTCACCCACAAACAACCATCATTCATCATTTATATATAATTCATTCTTCATTCACTCTCACATTCACACACACATACATCAGCATTCTAGCATTCATTCTTCATTCACTCTCACATTCACACACACATGCATCAGCATTCATCATTAACACAGCATTCATTCTTCATTCACTCTCACATTCACACACACATGCATCAGCATTCATCATTTACACAGCATTCATTCTTCATTCACTCTCACATTCACACACACATGCATCAGCATTCATCATTTACACAGCATTCATTCTTCATTCACTCTCACATTCACTCACACATGCATCCACATTCATCATGTACACAGCATTCATTCTTCATTCACTCTCACATTCACTCACACATGCATCAGCATTCATTATTTACACAGCATTCATTCTTCATTCACTCTCACATTCACACACACATGCATCAGCATTCATCATTTACACAGCATTCATTCTTCATTCACTCTCACATTCACTCACACATGCATCCACATTCATCATGTACACAGCATTCATTCTTCATTCACTCTCACATTCACACACACATGCATCGGCATTCATCATTTACACAGCATTCATTCTTCATTCACTCTCACATTCACACACACACATGCATCAGCATTCATCATTTACACAGCATTCATTCTTCATTCACTCTCACATTCACACACACATGCATCAGCATTCATCATTTACACAGCATTCATTCTTCATTCACTCTCACATTCACTCACACATGCATCCACATTCATCATGTACACAGCATTCATTCTTCATTCACTCTCACATTCACACACACATGCATCGGCATTCATCATTTACACAGCATTCATTCTTCATTCACTCTCACATTCACACACACACATGCATTAGCATTCATCATTTACAGAGCATTCATTCTTCATTCACTCTCACATTCACTCACACATGCATCAGCATTCATCATTTATATAGCATTCATTCTTCATTCACTCTCACATTCACACACACATGCATCCGCATTCATCATTTACACAGCATTCATTCTTCATTCACTCTCACATTCACACACACATGCATTAGCATTCATCATTTACAGAGCATTCATTCCTCATTCACCCTCCATTCACCCACAAACAACCATCATTCATCATTTATATAGCATTCATTCTTCATTCACTCTCACATTCACACACACATGCATCAGCATTCATCATTTACACAGCATTCATTCTTCATTCACTCTCACATTCACACACACATGCATCAGCATTCATCATTTACACAGCATTCATTCTTCATTCACTCTCACATTCACACACACATGCATCAGCATTCATCATTTACACAGCATTCATTCTTCATTCACTCTCACATTCACTCACACATGCATCCACATTCATCATGTACACAGCATTCATTCTTCATTCACTCTCACATTCACTCACACATGCATCAGCACTCATCATTTACACAGGATTCATTCCTCATTCACCCTCCATTCACCCACAAACAACCATCATTCATCATTTATATAGCATTCATTCTTCATTCACTCTCACATTCACTCACACATGCATCAGCATTCATCATTTATATAGCATTCATTCTTCATTCACTCTCACATTCACACACACATGCATCAGCATTCATCATTTACACAGCATTCATTCTTCATTCACTCTCCATTCAAACACATGCATCAGCATTCATCATTTACAAAGCATTCATTCTTCATTCACTCTCCATTCAAAAACATGCATCAGCATTCATCATTTACACAGCATTCATTCTTCATTCACTCTCACATTCACACACACATGCATCAGCATTCATCATTTACACAGCATTCATTCTTCATTCACTCTCCATTCAAACACATGCATCAGCATTCATCATTTACACAGCATTCATTCTTCATTCACTCTCACATTCACACACAAACATGCATCAGCATTCATCACATTCATCATTTACACAGCATTCATTATTCATTCACTCTCACATTCACACACACATGCATCAGCATTCATCATTTACACAGAATTCATTCTTCATTCACTCTCCATTCAAACACATGCATCAGCATTCATCATTTAGACAGCATTCATTCTTCATTCACTCTCACATTCACACACACATGCATCAGCATTCTAGCATTCATTCTTCATTCACTCTCATATTCACTCACACATGCATCAGCATTCATCATTTACACAGCATGCATTCTTCATCCACTCTCACATTCACACACACATGCATCAGCATTCATCATTTACACAGCATTAATTCTTCAGTCACTCTCACATTCACTCACACATTCATCCACATTCATCATGTACACAGCATTCATTCTTCAGTCACTCTCACATTCACTCACACATGCATCCACATTCATCATGTACACAGCATTCATTCTTCATTCACTCTCACATTCACACACACATGCATCAGTATTCATCATTTACACAGCATTCATTCTTCATTCACTCTCACATTCACACACACACATGCATTAGCATTCATAATTTACAGAGCATTCATTCCTCATTCACTCTCCATTCACCCACAAACAACCATCATTCATCATTTATATAGAATTCATTCTTCATTCACTCTCACATTCACACACACATGCATCAGCATTCTAGCATTCATTCTTCATTCACTCTCACATTCACACACACATGCATCAGCATTCATCATTTACACAGCATTCATTCTTCATTCACTCTCACATTCACACACACATGCATCAGCATTCATCATTTACACAGAATTCATTCTTCATTCACTCTCCATTCAAACACATGCATCAGCATTCATCATTTACACAGCATTCATTCTTCATTCACTCTCACATTCACACACACATGCATCAGCATTCATCATTTACACAGCATTCATTCTTCATTCACTCTCACATTCACACACACACGCATCAGCACATATCATTTACACAGCATTCATTCTTCATTCACTCTCACATTCACACACAAACATGCATCAGCATTCATCATTTAGACCGCATTCGTTCTTCATTAACTCTCCATTCAAACACATGCATCAGCATTCATCATTTACACAGCATTCATTCTTCATTCACTCTCCATTCAAACACATGCATCAGCATTCATCATGTACACAGCATTCATTCTTCATTCACTCTCACATTCACACACACATGCATCAGCATTCATCATTTACACAGCATTAATTCTTCATTCACTCTCACATTCACACACACATGCATCAGTATTCATCATTTACACAGCATTAATTCTTCATTCACTCTCCATTCAAACACATGCATCAGCATTCATCATGTACACAGCATTCATTCTTCATTCACTCTCCATTCAAACACATGCATCAGCATTCATCATTTACACAGCATTCATTCTTCATTCACTCTCACATTCACACATACATGCATCAGCATTCATCATTTACACAGCATTAATTCTTCATTCACTCTCACATTCACACACACATGCATCAGCATTCATCATTTACACAGCATTAATTCTTCATTCACTCTCCATTCAAACACATGTATCAGCATTCATCATGTACACAGCATTCATTCTTCATTCACTCTCCATTCAAACACATGCATCAGCATTCATCATTTACACAGCATTCATTCTTCATTCACTCTCACATTCACACACACATGCATCAGCATTCATCATTTACACAGCATTCATTCTTCATTCACTCTCACATTCACACACAAACATGCATCAGCATTCATCATTTACACCGCATTCGTTCTTCATTAACTCTCCATTCAAACACATGCATCAGCATTCATCATTTACACAGCATTAATTCTTCATTCACTCTCACATTCACACACACATGCATCAGCATTCATCATTTACACAGCATTCATTCTTCATTCACTCTCACATTCACACACACATGCATCAGCATTCATCATTTACACAGCATTCATTCTTCATTCACTCTCACATTCACACACACATGCATCAGCATTCATCATTTACACAGCATTCATTTTTCATTCACTCTCACATTCACACACACATGCATCTGCATTAATCATTTACACAGCATTCATTCTTCATTCACTCACACATTCACACACACATGCATCAGCATTCATCATTTACACAGCATTCATTCTGCATTCACTCTCACATTCACACACACATGCATCAGCATTAATCATTTACACAGCATTCATTCTTCATTCACTCTCACATTCACACACACATGCATCAGCATTCATCATTTACACAGCATTCATTCTTCATTCACTCTCACATTCACACACACATGCAACAGCATTCATCATTTACACAGCATTCACTCTCTTCATTCACTCTCACATTCACACACGCATCCGCATTCATCATTTACACAGCATTCATTCTTCATTCACTCTCACATTCACACACACATGCATCAGCATTCATCATTTACACAGCATTCATTCTTCATTCACTCTCACATTCACACACACATGCATCAGCATTCATCATTTACATAGCATTCATTCTTCATTCACTCTCACATTCACACACACATGCATCAGCATTCATCATTTACACAGCATTCATTTTTCATTCACTCTCACATTCACACACACATGCATCTGCATTAATCATTTACACAGCATTCATTCTTCATTCACTCTCACATTCACACACACTTGTATCAGCATTCATCATTTACACAGCATTCATTCTTCATTCACTCTCACATTCACACACCCATGCATTAGCATTCATCATTTACACAGCATTCATTCTTCATTCACTCTCACATTCACACACATGCATCAGCATTCATCACTTACACAGCATTCTTCATTCACTCTCACATTCACACACACATGCATCAGCATTCATCATTTACAGAGCATTCATTCTTCATTCACTCTCCATTCAAACATATGCATCAGCATTCATCATTTACACAGCATTCATTCTTCATTCACTCTCACATTCACACACACATGCATCAGCATTCATCATTTACACAGCATTCATTCTTCATTCACTCTCATATTCACACACACATGCATCAGCATTCATCATTTACACAGCATTCATTCTTCATTCACTCTCACATTCACACACATATGCATCAGCATTCATCATTTACACAGCATGCATTCTTCATTCACTCTCACATTCACACACACATGCATCAGCATTCATCATTTACACAGCATTCATTCTTCATTCACTCTCACATTCAAACACACATGCATCAGCATTCATCATTTACACAGCATTCATTCTTCATTCACTCTCCATTCAAACACATGCATGAGCATTAATCATTTACACAGCATTCATTCTTCATTCACTCTCACATTCAAACACACATGCATCAGCATTCATCATTTACACATCATTCATTCTTCATTCACTCTCACATTCACACACACATGCATCAGCATTCATCATTTACACAGCATTCATTCTTCATTCACTCTCACATTCACACACACATGCATCAGCATTCATCATTTACACAGCATTCATTCTTCATTCACTCTCCATTCAAACACATGCATCAGCATTCATCATTTACACAGCATTCATTCTTCATTCACTCTCACATTCACACACACATGCATCAGCATTCATCACTTACACAGCATTCATTCTTCATTCACTTTCCATTCAAACACATGCATCAGCATTCATCATTTACACAGCATTCATTCTTCATTCACTCTCACATTCACACACACATGCATCAACATTCATCATTTACACAGCATTCATTCTTCATTCACTCTCACATTCACACACACATGCATCAACATTCATCATTTACACAGCATTCATTCTTCATTCACTCTCACATTCACACACACATGCATCAGCATTTATCATTTACACAGCATTCATTCTTCATTCACTCTCACATTCACACACACATGCATCAGCATTCATCATTTACACAGCATTCATTCTTCATTCACTCTCACATTCACACACACACATGCATCAGCATTCATCATTTACACAGCATTCATTCTTCATTCACTCTCACATTCACACACACATGCATCAGCATTCATCATTTACACAGCATTCATTCTTCATTCACTCTCCATTCAAACACATGCATCAGCATTCATCATTTACACAGCATTCGTTCTTCATTCACTCTCACATTCACACACACATGCATCAGCATTCATTATTTACACAGCATTCATTCTTCATTCACTCTCCATTCAAACACATGCATCAGCATTCATCATTTACACAGCATTCATTCTTCATTCACTCTCACATTCACACACACATGCATCAGCATTCATCATTTACACAGCATTCATTCTTCATTCACTCTCCATTCAAACACATGCATCAGCATTCATCATTTACACAGCATTCATTCTTCATTCACTCTCACATTCACACACAAACATGCATCAGCATTCATCATTTACACAGCATTCATTATTCATTCACTCTCACATTCACACACACATGCATCAGCATTCATCATTTACACAACATTCATTCTTCATTCACTCTCACATTCACACACACATGCATCAGCATTCTAGCATTCATTCTTCATTCACTCTCACATTCACTCACACATGCATCAGCATTCATCATTTACACAGCATTCATTCTTCATTCACTCTCACATTCACACACACATGCATCAGCATTCATCATTTACACAGCATTCATTCTTCATTCACTCTCACATTCACTCACACATGCATCCACATTCATCATGTACACAGCATTCATTCTTCATTCACACACACATGCATCAGTATTCATCATTTACACAGCATTCATTCTTCATTCACTCTCACATTCACACACACACATGCATTAGCATTCATAATTTACAGAGCATTCATTCCTCATTCACCCTCCATTCACCCACAAACAACCATCATTCATCATTTATATATAATTCATTCTTCATTCACTCTCACATTCACACACACATACATCAGCATTCTAGCATTCATTCTTCATTCACTCTCACATTCACACACACATGCATCAGCATTCATCATTAACACAGCATTCATTCTTCATTCACTCTCACATTCACACACACATGCATCAGCATTCATCATTTACACAGCATTCATTCTTCATTCACTCTCACATTCACACACACATGCATCAGCATTCATCATTTACACAGCATTCATTCTTCATTCACTCTCACATTCACTCACACATGCATCCACATTCATCATGTACACAGCATTCATTCTTCATTCACTCTCACATTCACTCACACATGCATCAGCATTCATTATTTACACAGCATTCATTCTTCATTCACTCTCACATTCACACACACATGCATCAGCATTCATCATTTACACAGCATTCATTCTTCATTCACTCTCACATTCACTCACACATGCATCCACATTCATCATGTACACAGCATTCATTCTTCATTCACTCTCACATTCACACACACATGCATCGGCATTCATCATTTACACAGCATTCATTCTTCATTCACTCTCACATTCACACACACACATGCATCAGCATTCATCATTTACACAGCATTCATTCTTCATTCACTCTCACATTCACACACACATGCATCAGCATTCATCATTTACACAGCATTCATTCTTCATTCACTCTCACATTCACTCACACATGCATCCACATTCATCATGTACACAGCATTCATTCTTCATTCACTCTCACATTCACACACACATGCATCGGCATTCATCATTTACACAGCATTCATTCTTCATTCACTCTCACATTCACACACACACATGCATTAGCATTCATCATTTACAGAGCATTCATTCTTCATTCACTCTCACATTCACTCACACATGCATCAGCATTCATCATTTATATAGCATTCATTCTTCATTCACTCTCACATTCACACACACATGCATCCGCATTCATCATTTACACAGCATTCATTCTTCATTCACTCTCACATTCACACACACATGCATTAGCATTCATCATTTACAGAGCATTCATTCCTCATTCACCCTCCATTCACCCACAAACAACCATCATTCATCATTTATATAGCATTCATTCTTCATTCACTCTCACATTCACACACACATGCATCAGCATTCATCATTTACACAGCATTCATTCTTCATTCACTCTCACATTCACACACACATGCATCAGCATTCATCATTTACACAGCATTCATTCTTCATTCACTCTCACATTCACACACACATGCATCAGCATTCATCATTTACACAGCATTCATTCTTCATTCACTCTCACATTCACTCACACATGCATCCACATTCATCATGTACACAGCATTCATTCTTCATTCACTCTCACATTCACTCACACATGCATCAGCACTCATCATTTACACAGGATTCATTCCTCATTCACCCTCCATTCACCCACAAACAACCATCATTCATCATTTATATAGCATTCATTCTTCATTCACTCTCACATTCACTCACACATGCATCAGCATTCATCATTTATATAGCATTCATTCTTCATTCACTCTCACATTCACACACACATGCATCAGCATTCATCATTTACACAGCATTCATTCTTCATTCACTCTCCATTCAAACACATGCATCAGCATTCATCATTTACAAAGCATTCATTCTTCATTCACTCTCCATTCAAAAACATGCATCAGCATTCATCATTTACACAGCATTCATTCTTCATTCACTCTCACATTCACACACACATGCATCAGCATTCATCATTTACACAGCATTCATTCTTCATTCACTCTCCATTCAAACACATGCATCAGCATTCATCATTTACACAGCATTCATTCTTCATTCACTCTCACATTCACACACAAACATGCATCAGCATTCATCACATTCATCATTTACACAGCATTCATTATTCATTCACTCTCACATTCACACACACATGCATCAGCATTCATCATTTACACAGAATTCATTCTTCATTCACTCTCCATTCAAACACATGCATCAGCATTCATCATTTAGACAGCATTCATTCTTCATTCACTCTCACATTCACACACACATGCATCAGCATTCTAGCATTCATTCTTCATTCACTCTCATATTCACTCACACATGCATCAGCATTCAT
The DNA here is from genome assembly GCF_040938575.1 of Ambystoma mexicanum. Lineage (NCBI taxonomy): Eukaryota > Metazoa > Chordata > Amphibia > Caudata > Ambystomatidae > Ambystoma > Ambystoma mexicanum. The sequence continues at coordinate 24,668,857 of NC_090934.1, forward strand.
CATTTACACAGCATGCATTCTTCATCCACTCTCACATTCACACACACATGCATCAGCATTCATCATTTACACAGCATTAATTCTTCAGTCACTCTCACATTCACTCACACATTCATCCACATTCATCATGTACACAGCATTCATTCTTCAGTCACTCTCACATTCACTCACACATGCATCCACATTCATCATGTACACAGCATTCATTCTTCATTCACTCTCACATTCACACACACATGCATCAGTATTCATCATTTACACAGCATTCATTCTTCATTCACTCTCACATTCACACACACACATGCATTAGCATTCATAATTTACAGAGCATTCATTCCTCATTCACTCTCCATTCACCCACAAACAACCATCATTCATCATTTATATAGAATTCATTCTTCATTCACTCTCACATTCACACACACATGCATCAGCATTCTAGCATTCATTCTTCATTCACTCTCACATTCACACACACATGCATCAGCATTCATCATTTACACAGCATTCATTCTTCATTCACTCTCACATTCACACACACATGCATCAGCATTCATCATTTACACAGAATTCATTCTTCATTCACTCTCCATTCAAACACATGCATCAGCATTCATCATTTACACAGCATTCATTCTTCATTCACTCTCACATTCACACACACATGCATCAGCATTCATCATTTACACAGCATTCATTCTTCATTCACTCTCACATTCACACACACACGCATCAGCACATATCATTTACACAGCATTCATTCTTCATTCACTCTCACATTCACACACAAACATGCATCAGCATTCATCATTTAGACCGCATTCGTTCTTCATTAACTCTCCATTCAAACACATGCATCAGCATTCATCATTTACACAGCATTCATTCTTCATTCACTCTCCATTCAAACACATGCATCAGCATTCATCATGTACACAGCATTCATTCTTCATTCACTCTCACATTCACACACACATGCATCAGCATTCATCATTTACACAGCATTAATTCTTCATTCACTCTCACATTCACACACACATGCATCAGTATTCATCATTTACACAGCATTAATTCTTCATTCACTCTCCATTCAAACACATGCATCAGCATTCATCATGTACACAGCATTCATTCTTCATTCACTCTCCATTCAAACACATGCATCAGCATTCATCATTTACACAGCATTCATTCTTCATTCACTCTCACATTCACACATACATGCATCAGCATTCATCATTTACACAGCATTAATTCTTCATTCACTCTCACATTCACACACACATGCATCAGCATTCATCATTTACACAGCATTAATTCTTCATTCACTCTCCATTCAAACACATGTATCAGCATTCATCATGTACACAGCATTCATTCTTCATTCACTCTCCATTCAAACACATGCATCAGCATTCATCATTTACACAGCATTCATTCTTCATTCACTCTCACATTCACACACACATGCATCAGCATTCATCATTTACACAGCATTCATTCTTCATTCACTCTCACATTCACACACAAACATGCATCAGCATTCATCATTTACACCGCATTCGTTCTTCATTAACTCTCCATTCAAACACATGCATCAGCATTCATCATTTACACAGCATTAATTCTTCATTCACTCTCACATTCACACACACATGCATCAGCATTCATCATTTACACAGCATTCATTCTTCATTCACTCTCACATTCACACACACATGCATCAGCATTCATCATTTACACAGCATTCGTTCTTCATTCACTCTCACATTCACACACACGTGCATCAGCATTCATCATTTACACAGCATTCATTCTTCATTCACTCTCACATTCACACACACATGCATCAGCATTCATCATTTACACAGCATTCATTCTTCATTCACTCTCACATTCACACACACGCATCAGCATTCATCATTTACACAGCATTCATTCTTCATTCACTCTCACATTCACACACAAACATGCATCAGCATTCATCATTTACACCGCATTCGTTCTTCATTAACTCTCCATTCAAACACATGCATCAGCATTCATCATTTACACCGCATTCGTTCTTCATTAACTCTCCATTCAAACACATGCATCAGCATTCATCATTTACACAGCATTCATTCTTCATTCACTCTCCATTCAAACACATGCATCAGCATTCATCATGTACACAGCATTCATTCTTCATTCACTCTCACATTCACACATACATGCACCAGCATTCATCATTTACACAGCATTCATTCTTCATTCAATCTCCGTTCAAACACATGCATCAGCATTCATCATTTACACAGCATTCATTCTTCATTCACTCTCACATTCACACACACATGCATCAGCATTCATCATTTACACGACATTCATTCTTCATTCACTCTCACATTCACACACACATGCATCAGCATTCATCATTTACACAGCATTCATTCTTCATTCACTCTCCATTCAAACACATGCATCAGCATTCATCATTTACACAGCATTCATTCTTCATTCACTCTCACATTCACACACACATGCATCAGCATTCATCATTTACACAGCATTCATTCTTCATTCACTCTCCATTCAAACACATGCATCAGCATTCATCATTTACACAGCATTCATTCTTCATTCACTCTCACATTCACACACAAACATGCATCAGCATTCATCACATTCATCATTTACACAGCATTCATTATTCATTCACTCTCACATTCACACACACATGCATCAGCATTCATCATTTACACAGAATTCATTCTTCATTCACTCTCCATTCAAACACATGCATCAGCATTCATCATTTAGACAGCATTCATTCTTCATTCACTCTCACATTCACACACACATGCATCAGCATTCTAGCATTCATTCTTCATTCACTCTCACATTCACTCGCACATGCATCAGCATTCATCATTTACACAGCATTCATTCTTCATCCACTCTCACATTCACACACACATGCATCAGCATTCATCATTTACACAGCATTAATTCTTCAGTCACTCTCACATTCACTCACACATGCATCCACATTCATCATGTACACAGCATTCATTCTTCAGTCACTCTCACATTCACTCACACATGCATCCACATTCATCATGTACACAGCATTCATTCTTCATTCACTCTCACATTCACACACACATGCATCAGTATTCATCATTTACACAGCATTCATTCTTCATTCACTCTCACATTCACACACACACACATGCATTAGCATTCATAATTTACAGAGCATTCATTCCTCATTCACTCTCCATTCACCCACAAACAACCATCATTCATCATTTATATAGAATTCATTCTTCATTCACTCTCACATTCACACACACATGCATCAGCATTCTAGCATTCATTCTTCATTCACTCTCACATTCACACACACATGCATCAGCATTCATCATTTACACAGCATTCATTCTTCATTCACTCTCACATTCACACACACATGCATCAGCATTCATCATTTACACAGAATTCATTCTTCATTCACTCTCCATTCAAACACATGCATCAGCATTCATCATTTACACAGCATTCATTCTTCATTCACTCTCACATTCACACACACATGCATCAGCATTCATCATTTACACAGCATTCATTCTTCATTCACTCTCACATTCACACACACACGCATCAGCATACATCATTTACACAGCATTCATTCTTCATTCACTCTCACATTCACAAACACATGCATCAGCATTCATCATTTACACAGCATTAATTCTTCATTCACTCTCACATTCACACACACATGCATCAGCATTCTAGCATTCATTCTTCATTCACTCTCACATTCACTCACACATGCATCAGCATTCATCATTTACACAACATTCATTCTTCATTCACTCTCACATTCACACACACATGCATCAGCATTCTAGCATTCATTCTTCATTCACTCTCACATTCACTCACACATGCATCAGCATTCATCATTTACACAGCATTCATTCTTCATTCACTCTCACATTCACACACACATGCATCAGCATTCATCATTTACACAGCATTCATTCTTCATTCACGCTCACATTCACTCACACATGCATCCACATTCATCATGTACACAGCATTCATTCTTCATTCACTCTCACATTCACACACACATGCATCAGTATTCATCATTTACACAGCAATAATTCTTCATTCACTCTCACATTCACACACACACATGCATTAGCATTCATAATTTACAGAGCATTCATTCCTCATTCACCCTCCATTCACCCACAAACAACCATCATTCATCATTTATATATAATTCATTCTTCATTCACTCTCACATTCACACACACATACATCAGCATTCTAGCATTCATTCTTCATTCACTCTCACATTCACACACACATGCATCAGCATTCATCATTTACACAGCATTCATTCTTCATTCACTCTCACATTCACACACACATGCATCAGCATTCATCATTTACACAGAATTCATTCTTCATTCACTCTCCATTCAAACACATGCATCAGCATTCATCATTTACACAGCATTCATTCTTCATTCACTCTCACATTCACACACACATGCATCAGCATTCATCATTTACACAGCATTCATTCTTCATTCACTCTCACATTCACACACACACGCATTAGCATACATCATTTACACAGCATTCATTCTTCATTCACTCTCACATTCACAAACACATGCATCAGCATTCATCATTTACACAGCATTAATTCTTCATTCACTCTCACATTCACACACACATGCATCAGCATTCTAGCATTCATTCTTCATTCACTCTCACATTCACTCACACATGCATCAGCATTCATCATTTACACAACATTCATTCTTCATTCACTCTCACATTCACACACACATGCATCAGCATTCTAGCATTCATTCTTCATTCACTCTCACATTCACTCACACATGCATCAGCATTCATCATTTACACAGCATTCATTCTTCATTCACTCTCACATTCACACACACATGCATCAGCATTCATCATTTACACAGCATTCATTCTTCATTCACTCTCACATTCACTCACACATGCATCCACATTCATCATGTACACAGCATTCATTCTTCATTCACTCTCACATTCACACACACATGCATCAGTATTCATCATTTACACAGCATTCATTCTTCATTCACTCTCACATTCACACACACACATGCATTAGCATTCATAATTTACAGAGCATTCATTCCTCATTCACCCTCCATTCACCCACAAACAACCATCATTCATCATTTATATATAATTCATTCTTCATTCACTCTCACATTCACACACACATACATCAGCATTCTAGCATTCATTCTTCATTCACTCTCACATTCACACACACATGCATCAGCATTCATCATTTACACAGCATTCATTCTTCATTCACTCTCACATTCACACACACATGCATCAGCATTCATCATTTACACAGCATTCATTCTTCATTCACTCTCACATTCACACACACATGCATCAGCATTCATCATTTACACAGCATTCATTCTTCATTCACTCTCACATTCACTCACACATGCATCCATATTCATCATGTACACAGCATTCATTCTTCATTCACTCTCACATTCACTCACACATGCATCAGCATTCATCATTTACACAGCATTCATTCTTCATTCACTCTCACATTCACACACACATGCATCAGCATTCATCATTTACACAGCATTCATTCTTCATTCACTCTCACATTCACTCACACATGCATCCACATTCATCATGTACACAGCATTCATTCTTCATTCACTCTCACATTCACACACACATGCATCGGCATTCATCATTTACACAGCATTCATTCTTCATTCACTCTCACATTCACACACACACATGCATTAGCATTCATAATTTACAGAGCATTCATTCCTCATTCACCCTCCATTCACCCACAAACAACCATCATTCATCATTTATATAGCATTCATTCTTCATTCACTCTCACATTCACACACACATGCATCAGCATTCATCATTTACACAGCATTCATTCTTCATTCACTCTCACATTCACACACACATGCATCAGCATTCATCATTTACACAGCATTCATTCTTCATTCACTCTCACATTCACACACACATGCATCAGCATTCATCATTTACACAGCATTCATTCTTCATTCACTCTCACATTCACTCACACATGCATCCACATTCATCATGTACACAGCATTCATTCTTCATTCACTCTCACATTCACTCACACATGCATCAGCACTCATCATTTACACAAGATTCATTCCTCATTCACCCTCCATTCACCCACAAACAACCATCATTCATCATTTATATAGCATTCATTCTTCATTCACTCTCACATTCACTCACACATGCATCAGCATTCATCATTTATATAGCATTCATTCTTCATTCACTCTCACATTCACACACACATGCATCAGCATTCATCATTTACACAGCATTCATTCTTCATTCACTCTCACATTCACACACACATGCATTAGCATTCATCATTTACAGAGCATTCATTCCTCATTCACCCTCCATTCACCCACAAACAACCATCATTCATCATTTATATAGCATTCATTCTTCATTCACTCTCACATTCACACACACATGCATCAGCATTCATCATTTACACAGCATTCATTCTTCATTCACTCTCACATTCACACACACATGCATTAGCATTCATCATTTACAGAGCATTCATTCCTCATTCACCCTCCATTCACCCACAAACAACCATCATTCATCATTTATATAGCATTCATTCTTCATTCACTCTCACATTCACTCACACATGCATCAGCATTTATCATTTATATAGCATTCATTCTTCATTCACTCTCACATTCACACACACATGCATCAGCATTCATCATTTACACAGCATTCATTCTTCATTCACTCTCACATTCACACACACATGCATCAGCATTCATCATTTACACAGCATTCATTCTTCATTCACTCTCACATTCACTCACACATGCATCCACATTCATCATGTACACAGCATTAATTCTTCATTCACTCTCACATTCACTCACACATGCATCAGCACTCATCATTTACACAAGATTCATTCCTCATTCACCCTCCATTCACCCACAAACAACCATCATTCATCATTTATATAGCATTAATTCTTCATTCACTCTCACATTCACTCACACATGCATCAGCATTCATCATTTATATAGCATTCATTCTTCATTCACTCTCACATTCACACACACATGCATCAGCATTCATCATTTACACAGCATTCATTCTTCATTCCCTCTCACATTCACACACACATGCATCAGCATTCATCATTTACACAGCATTCATTCTTCATTCACTCTCCATTCAAACACATGCATCAGCATTCATCATTTACAAAGCATTCATTCTTCATTCACTCTCCATTCAAACACATGCATCAGCATTCATCATTTACACAGCATTCATTCTTCATTCACTCTCAAATTCACACACACATGCATCAGCATTCATCATTTACACAGCATTAATTCTTCATTCACTCTCACATTCACACACAAACATGCATCAGCATTCATCATTTAGACCGCATTCGTTCTTCATTAACTCTCCATTCAAACACATGCATCAGCATTCATCATTTACACAGCATTCATTCTTCATTCACTCTCCATTCAAACACATGCATCAGCATTCATCATGTACACAGCATTCATTCTTCATTCACTCTCACATTCACACACACATGCATCAGCATTCATCATTTACACAGCATTAATTCTTCATTCACTCTCACATTCACACACACATGCATCAGCATTCATCATTTACACAGCATTAATTCTTCATTCACTCTCCATTCAAACACATGCATCAGCATTCATCATGTACACAGCATTCATTCTTCATTCACTCTCCATTCAAACACATGCATCAGCATTCATCATTTACACAGCATTCATTCTTCATTCACTCTCACATTCACACATACATGCATCAGCATTCATCATTTACACAGCATTAATTCTTCATTCACTCTCACATTCACACACACATGCATCAGCATTCATCATTTACACAGCATTAATTCTTCATTCACTCTCCATTCAAACACATGCATCAGCATTCATCATGTACACAGCATTCATTCTTCATTCACTCTCCATTCAAACACATGCATCAGCATTCATCATTTACACAGCATTCATTCTTCATTCACTCTCACATTCACACACACATGCATCAGCATTCATCATTTACACAGCATTCATTCTTCATTCACTCTCACATTCACACACAAACATGCATCAGCATTCATCATTTACACCGCATTCGTTCTTCATTAACTCTCCATTCAAACACATGCATCAGCATTCATCATGTACACAGCATTCATTCTTCATTCACTCTCCATTCAAACACATGCATCAGCATTCATCATTTACACAGCATTCATTCTTCATTCACTCTCACATTCACACACACATGCATCAGCATTCATCATTTACACAGCATTCATTCTTCATTCACTCTCACATTCACACACAAACATGCATCTGCATTCATCATTTACACCGCATTCGTTCTTCATTAACTCTCCATTCAAACACATGCATCAGCATTCATCATTTACACAGCATTAATTCTTCATTCACTCTCACATTCACACACACATGCATCAGCATTCATCATTTACACAGCATTCATTCTTCATTCACTCTCACATTCACACACACATGCATCAGCATTCATCATTTACACAGCATTCGTTCTTCATTCACTCTCACATTCACACACACGTGCATCAGCATTCATCATTTACACAGCATTCATTCTTCATTCACTCTCACATTCACACACACATGCATCAGCATTCATCATTTACACAGCATTCATTCTTCATTCACTCTCACATTCACACACACGCATCAGCATTCATCATTTACACAGCATTCATTCTTCATTCACTCTCACATTCACACACAAACATGCATCAGCATTCATCATTTACACCGCATTCGTTCTTCATTAACTCTCCATTCAAACACATGCATCAGCATTCATCATTTACACCGCATTCGTTCTTCATTAACTCTCCATTCAAACACATGCATCAGCATTCATCATTTACACAGCATTCATTCTTCATTCACTCTCCATTCAAACACATGCATCAGCATTCATCATGTGCACAGCATTCATTCTTCATTCACTCTCACATTCACACATACATGCACCAGCATTCATCATTTACACAGCATTCATTCTTCATTCAATCTCCGTTCAAACACATGCATCAGCATTCATCATTTACACAGCATTCATTCTTCATTCACTCTCACATTCACACACACATGCATCAGCATTCATCATTTACACGACATTCATTCTTCATTCACTCTCACATTCACACACACATGCATCAGCATTCATCATTTACACAGCATTCATTCTTCATTCAGTCTCCATTCAAACACATGCATCAGCATTCATCATTTACACAGCATTCATTCTTCATTCACTCTCACATTCACACACACATGCATCAGCATTCATCATTTACACAGCATTCATTCTTCATTCACTCTCCATTCAAACACATGCATCAGCATTCATCATTTACACAGCATTCATTCTTCATTCACTCTCACATTCACACACAAACATGCATCAGCATTCATCACATTCATCATTTACACAGCATTCATTATTCATTCACTCTCACATTCACACACACATGCATCAGCATTCATCATTTACACAGAATTCATTCTTCATTCACTCTCCATTCAAACACATGCATCAGCATTCATCATTTAGACAGCATTCATTCTTCATTCACTCTCACATTCACACACACATGCATCAGCATTCTAGCATTCATTCTTCATTCACTCTCACATTCACTCACACATGCATCAGCATTCATCATTTACACAGCATTCATTCTTCATCCACTCTCACATTCACACACACATGCATCAGCATTCATCATTTACACAGCATTAATTCTTCAGTCACTCTCACATTCACTCACACATGCATCCACATTCATCATGTACACAGCATTCATTCTTCAGTCACTCTCACATTCACTCACACATGCATCCACATTCATCATGTACACAGCATTCATTCTTCATTCACTCTCACATTCACACACACATGCATCAGTATTCATCATTTACACAGCATTCATTCTTCATTCACTCTCACATTCACACACACACATGCATTAGCATTCATAATTTACAGAGCATTCATTCCTCATTCACTCTCCATTCACCCACAAACAACCATCATTCATCATTTATATAGAATTCATTCTTCATTCACTCTCACATTCACACACACATGCATCAGCATTCTAGCATTCATTCTTCATTCACTCTCACATTCACACACACATGCATCAGCATTCATCATTTACACAGCATTCATTCTTCATTCACTCTCACATTCACACACACATGCATCAGCATTCATCATTTACACAGAATTCATTCTTCATTCACTCTCCATTCAAACACATGCATCAGCATTCATCATTTACACAGCATTCATTCTTCATTCACTCTCACATTCACACACACATGCATCAGCATTCATCATTTACACAGCATTCATTCTTCATTCACTCTCACATTCACACACACACGCATCAGCATTCATCATTTACACAGCATTCATTCTTCATTCACTCTCACATTCACTCACACATGCATCCACATTCATCATGTACACAGCATTCATTCTTCATTCACTCTCACATTCACTCACACATGCATCAGCACTCATCATTTACACAGCATTCATTCTTCATTCACTCTCACATTCACTCACACATGCATCCACATTCATCATGTACACAGCATTAATTCTTCATTCACTCTCACATTCACTCACACATGCATCAGCACTCATCATTTACACAAGATTCATTCCTCATTCACCCTCCATTCACCCACAAACAACCATCATTCATCATTTATATAGCATTCATTCTTCATTCACTCTCACATTCACACACACATGCATCAGCATTCATCATTTACACAGCATTCATTCTTCATTCACTCTCACATTCACACACACATGCATCAGCATTCATCATTTACACAGCATTCATTCTTCATTCACTCTCACATTCACACACACATGCATCAGCATTCATCATTTACACAGCATTCATTCTTCATTCACTCTCACATTCACTCACACATGCATCCACATTCATCATGTACACAGCATTCATTCTTCATTCACTCTCACATTCACTCACACATGCATCAGCACTCATCATTTACACAAGATTCATTCCTCATTCACCCTCCATTCACCCACAAACAACCATCATTCATCATTTATATAGCATTCATTCTTCATTCACTCTCACATTCACTCACACATGCATCAGCATTCATCATTTATATAGCATTCATTCTTCATTCACTCTCACATTCACACACACATGCATCAGCATTCATCATTTACACAGCATTCATTCTTCATTCACTCTCACATTCACACACACATGCATTAGCATTCATCATTTACAGAGCATTCATTCCTCATTCACCCTCCATTCACCCACAAACAACCATCATTCATCATTTATATAGCATTCATTCTTCATTCACTCTCACATTCACTCACACATGCATCAGCATTTATCATTTATATAGCATTCATTCTTCATTCACTCTCACATTCACACACACATGCATCAGCATTCATCATTTACACAGCATTCATTCTTCATTCACTCTCACATTCACACACACATGCATCAGCATTCATCATTTACACAGCATTCATTCTTCATTCACTCTCACATTCACTCACACATGCATCCACATTCATCATGTACACAGCATTAATTCTTCATTCACTCTCACATTCACTCACACATGCATCAGCACTCATCATTTACACAAGATTCATTCCTCATTCACCCTCCATTCACCCACAAACAACCATCATTCATCATTTATATAGCATTCATTCTTCATTCACTCTCACATTCACTCACACATGCATCAGCATTCATCATTTATATAGCATTCATTCTTCATTCACTCTCACATTCACACACACATGCATCAGCATTCATCATTTACACAGCATTCATTCTTCATTCCCTCTCACATTCACACACACATGCATCAGCATTCATCATTTACACAGCATTCATTCTTCATTCACTCTCCATTCAAACACATGCATCAGCATTCATCATTTACAAAGCATTCATTCTTCATTCACTCTCCATTCAAACACATGCATCAGCATTCATCATTTACACAGCATTCATTCTTCATTCACTCTCAAATTCACGCACACATGCATCAGCATTCATCATTTACACAGCATTAATTCTTCATTCACTCTCACATTCACACACAAACATGCATCAGCATTCATCATTTAGACCGCTTTCGTTCTTCATTAACTCTCCATTCAAACACATGCATCAGCATTCAGCATTTACACAGCATTCATTCTTCATTCACTCTCCATTCAAACACATGCATCAGCATTCATCATGTATACAGCATTCATTCTTCATTCACTCTCACATTCACACACACATGCATCAGCATTCATCATTTACACAGCATTAATTCTTCATTCACTCTCACATTCACACACACATGCATCAGCATTCATCATTTACACAGCATTAATTCTTCATTCACTCTCCATTCAAACACATGCATCAGCATTCATCATGTACACAGCATTCATTCTTCATTCACTCTCCATTCAAACACATGCATCAGCATTCATCATTTACACAGTATTCATTCTTCATTCACTCTTACATTCACACATACATGCATCAGCATTCATCATTTACACAGCATTAATTCTTCATTCACTCTCACATTCACACACACATGCATCAGCATTCATCATTTACACAGCATTAATTCTTCATTCACTCTCCATTCAAACACATGCATCAGCATTCATCATGTACACAGCATTCATTCTTCATTCACTCTCCATTCAAACACATGCATCAGCATTCATCATTTACACAGCATTCATTCTTCATTCACTCTCACATTCACACACACATGCATCAGCATTCATCATTTACACCGCATTCGTTCTTCATTAACTCTCCATTCAAACACATGCATCAGCATTCATCATGTACACAGCATTCATTCTTCATTCACTCTCCATTCAAACACACATGCATCAGCATTCATCATTTACACAGCATTCGTTCTTCATTCACTCTCACATTCACACACACGTGCATCAGCATTCATCATTTACACAGCATTCATTCTTCATTCACTCTCACATTCACACACACATGCATCAGCATTCATCATTTACACAGCATTCATTCTTCATTCACTCTCACATTCACACACACGCATCAGCATTCATCATTTACACAGCATTCATTCTTCATTCACTCTCACATTCACACACAAACATGCATCAGCATTCATCATTTACACCGCATTCGTTCTTCATTAACTCTCCATTCAAACACATGCATCAGCATTCATCATTTACACCGCATTCGTTCTTCATTAACTCTCCATTCAAACACATGCATCAGCATTCATCATTTACACAGCATTCATTCTTCATTCACTCTCCATTCAAACACATGCATCAGCATTCATCATGTACACAGCATTCATTCTTCATTCACTCTCACATTCACACATACATGCACCAGCATTCATCATTTACACAGCATTCATTCTTCATTCAATCTCCGTTCAAACACATGCATCAGCATTCATCATTTACACAGCATTCATTCTTCATTCACTCTCACATTCACACACACATGCATCAGCATTCATCATTTACACGACATTCATTCTTCATTCACTCTCACATTCACACACACATGCATCAGCATTCATCATTTACACAGCATTCATTCTTCATTCAGTCTCAATTCAAACACATGCATCAGCATTCATCATTTACACAGCATTCATTCTTCATTCACTCTCACATTCACACACACATGCATCAGCATTCATCATTTACACAGCATTCATTCTTCATTCACTCTCACATTCACACACAAACATGCATCAGCATTCATCATTTACACCGCATTCGTTCTTCATTAACTCTCCATTCAAACACATGCATCAGCATTCATCATTTACACAGCATTAATTCTTCATTCACTCTCACATTCACACACACATGCATCAGCATTCATCATTTACACAGCATTCATTCTTCATTCACTCTCACATTCACACACACATGCATCAGCATTCATCATTTACACAGCATTCGTTCTTCATTCACTCTCACATTCACACACACGTGCATCAGCATTCATCATTTACACAGCATTCATTCTTCATTCACTCTCACATTCACACACACATGCATCAGCATTCATCATTTACACAGCATTCATTCTTCATTCACTCTCACATTCACACACACGCATCAGCATTCATCATTTACACAGCATTCATTCTTCATTCACTCTCACATTCACACACAAACATGCATCAGCATTCATCATTTACACCGCATTCGTTCTTCATTAACTCTCCATTCAAACACATGCATCAGCATTCATCATTTACACCGCATTCGTTCTTCATTAACTCTCCATTCAAACACATGCATCAGCATTCATCATTTACACAGCATTCATTCTTCATTCACTCTCCATTCAAACACATGCATCAGCATTCATCATGTACACAGCATTCATTCTTCATTCACTCTCACATTCACACATACATGCACCAGCATTCATCATTTACACAGCATTCATTCTTCATTCAATCTCCGTTCAAACACATGCATCAGCATTCATCATTTACACAGCATTCATTCTTCATTCACTCTCACATTCACACACACATGCATCAGCATTCATCATTTACACGACATTCATTCTTCATTCACTCTCACATTCACACACACATGCATCAGCATTCATCATTTACACAGCATTCATTCTTCATTCAGTCTCAATTCAAACACATGCATCAGCATTCATCATTTACACAGCATTCATTCTTCATTCACTCTCACATTCACACACACATGCATCAGCATTCATCATTTACACAGCATTCATTCTTCATTCACTCTCACATTCACACACAAACATGCATCAGCATTCATCACATTCATCATTTACACAGCATTCATTATTCATTCACTCTCACATTCACACACACATGCATCAGCATTCATCATTTACACAGAATTCATTCTTCATTCACTCTCCATTCAAACACATGCATCAGCATTCATCATTTAGACAGCATTTATTCTTCATTCACTCTCACATTCACACACACATGCATCAGCATTCTAGCATTCATTCTTCATTCACTCTCACATTCACTCACACATGCATCAGCATTCATCATTTACACAGCATTCATTCTTCATCCACTCTCACATTCACACACACATGCATCAGCATTCATCATTTACACAGCATTAATTCTTCAGTCACTCTCACATTCACTCACACATGCATCCACATTCATCATGTACACAGCATTCATTCTTCAGTCACTCTCACATTCACTCACACATGCATCCACATTCATCATGTACACAGCATTCATTCTTCATTCACTCTCACATTCACACACACATGCATCAGTATTCATCATTTACACAGCATTCATTCTTCATTCACTCTCACATTCACACACACACATGCATTAGCATTCATAATTTACAGAGCATTCATTCCTCATTCACTCTCCATTCACCCACAAACAACCATCATTCATCATTTAAATAGAATTCATTCTTCATTCACTCTCACATTCACACACACATGCATCAGCATTCTAGCATTCATTCTTCATTCACTCTCACATTCACACACACATGCATCAGCATTCATCATTTACACAGCATTCATTCTTCATTCACTCTCACATTCACACACACATGCATCAGCATTCATCATTTACACAGAATTCATTCTTCATTCACTCTCCATTCAAACACATGCATCAGCATTCATCATTTACACAGCATTCATTCTTCATTCACTCTCACATTCACACACACATGCATCAGCATTCATCATTTACACAGCATTCATTCTTCATTCACTCTCACATTCACACACACGCATCAGCATTCATCATTTACACAGCATTCATTCTTCATTCACTCTCACATTCACACACAAACATGCATCAGCATTCATCATTTACACCGCATTCGTTCTTCATTAACTCTCCATTCAAACACATGCATCAGCATTCATCATTTACACCGCATTCGTTCTTCATTAACTCTCCATTCAAACACATGCATCAGCATTCATCATTTACACAGCATTCATTCTTCATTCACTCTCCATTCAAACACATGCATCAGCATTCATCATGTACACAGCATTCATTCTTCATTCACTCTCACATTCACACATACATGCACCAGCATTCATCATTTACACAGCATTCATTCTTCATTCAATCTCCGTTCAGACACATGCATCAGCATTCATCATTTACACAGCATTCATTCTTCATTCACTCTCACATTCACACACACATGCATCAGCATTCATCATTTACACGACATTCATTCTTCATTCACTCTCACATTCACACACACATGCATCAGCATTCATCATTTACACAGCATTCATTCTTCATTCACTCTCACATTCACACACACATGCATCAGCATTCATCATTTACACAGCATTCATTCTTCATTCACTCTCCATTCAAACACATGCATCAGCATTCATCATTTACACAGCATTCATTCTTCATTCACTCTCACATTCACACACAAACATGCATCAGCATTCATCACATTCATCATTTACACAGCATTCATTATTCATTCACTCTCACATTCACACACACATGCATCAGCATTCATCATTTACACAGAATTCATTCTTCATTCACTCTCCATTCAAACACATGCATCAGCATTCATCATTTAGACAGCATTCATTCTTCATTCACTCTCACATTCACACATACATGCACCAGCATTCATCATTTACACAGCATTCATTCTTCATTCAATCTCCGTTCAAACACATGCATCAGCATTCATCATTTACACAGCATTCATTCTTCATTCACTCTCACATTCACACACACATGCATCAGCATTCATCATTTACACGACATTCATTCTTCATTCACTCTCACATTCACACACACATGCATCAGCATTCATCATTTACACAGCATTCATTCTTCATTCACTCTCACATTCACACACACATGCATCAGCATTCATCATTTACACAGCATTCATTCTTCATTCACTCTCCATTCAAACACATGCATCAGCATTCATCATTTACACAGCATTCATTCTTCATTCACTCTCACATTCACACACAAACATGCATCAGCATTCATCACATTCATCATTTACACAGCATTCATTATTCATTCACTCTCACATTCACACACACATGCATCAGCATTCATCATTTACACAGAATTCATTCTTCATTCACTCTCCATTCAAACACATGCATCAGCATTCATCATTTAGACAGCATTCATTCTTCATTCACTCTCACATTCACACACACATGCATCAGCATTCTAGCATTCATTCTTCATTCACTCTCACATTCACTCACACATGCATCAGCATTCATCATTTACACAGCATTCATTCTTCATCCACTCTCACATTCACACACACATGCATCAGCATTCATCATTTACACAGCATTAATTCTTCAGTCACTCTCACATTCACTCACACATGCATCCACATTCATCATGTACACAGCATTCATTCTTCAGTCACTCTCACATTCACTCACACATGCATCCACATTCATCATGTACACAGCATTCATTCTTCATTCACTCTCACATTCACACACACATGCATCAGTATTCATCATTTACACAGCATTCATTCTTCATTCACTCTCACATTCACACGCACACATGCATTAGCATTCATAATTTACAGAGCATTCATTCCTCATTCACTCTCCATTCACCCACAAACAACCATCATTCATCATTTATATAGAATTCATTCTTCATTCACTCTCACATTCACACACACATGCATCAGCATTCTTGCATTCATTCTTCATTCACTCTCACATTCACACACACATGCATCAGCATTCATCATTTACACAGCATTCATTCTTCATTCACTCTCACATTCACACACACATGCATCAGCATTCATCATTTACACAGAATTCATTCTTCATTCACTCTCCATTCAAACACATGCATCAGCATTCATCATTTACACAGCATTCATTCTTCATTCACTCTCACATTCACACACACATGCATCAGCATTCATCATTTACACAGCATTCATTCTTCATTCACTCTCACATTCACACACACACGCATCAGCATACATCATTTACACAGCATTCATTCTTCATTCACTCTCACATTCACAAACACATGCATCAGCATTCATCATTTACACAGCATTAATTCTTCATTCACTCTCACATTCACACACACATGCATCAGCATTCTAGCATTCATTCTTCATTCACTCTCACATTCACACACACATGCATCAGCATTCTAGCATTCATTCTTCATTCACTCTCACATTCACTCACACATGCATCAGCATTCATCATTTACACAACATTCATTCTTCATTCACTCTCACATTCACACATACATGCACCAGCATTCATCATTTACACAGCATTCATTCTTCATTCAATCTCCGTTCAAACACATGCATCAGCATTCATCATTTACACAGCATTCATTCTTCATTCACTCTCACATTCACACACACATGCATCAGCATTCATCATTTACACGACATTCATTCTTCATTCACTCTCACATTCACACACACATGCATCAGCATTCATCATTTACACAGCATTCATTCTTCATTCAGTCTCAATTCAAACACATGCATCAGCATTCATCATTTACACAGCATTCATTCTTCATTCACTCTCACATTCACACACACATGCATCAGCATTCATCATTTACACAGCATTCATTCTTCATTCACTCTCACATTCACACACAAACATGCATCAGCATTCATCACATTCATCATTTACACAGCATTCATTATTCATTCACTCTCACATTCACACACACATGCATCAGCATTCATCATTTACACAGAATTCATTCTTCATTCACTCTCCATTCAAACACATGCATCAGCATTCATCATTTAGACAGCATTCATTCTTCATTCACTCTCACATTCACACACACATGCATCAGCATTCTAGCATTCATTCTTCATTCACTCTCACATTCACTCACACATGCATCAGCATTCATCATTTACACAGCATTCATTCTTCATCCACTCTCACATTCACACACACATGCATCAGCATTCATCATTTACACAGCATTAATTCTTCAGTCACTCTCACATTCACTCACACATGCATCCACATTCATCATGTACACAGCATTCATTCTTCAGTCACTCTCACATTCACTCACACATGCATCCACATTCATCATGTACACAGCATTCATTCTTCATTCACTCTCACATTCACACACACATGCATCAGTATTCATCATTTACACAGCATTCATTCTTCATTCACTCTCACATTCACACACACACATGCATTAGCATTCATAATTTACAGAGCATTCATTCCTCATTCACTCTCCATTCACCCACAAACAACCATCATTCATCATTTATATAGAATTCATTCTTCATTCACTCTCACATTCACACACACATGCATCAGCATTCTAGCATTCATTCTTCATTCACTCTCACATTCACACACACATGCATCAGCATTCATCATTTACACAGCATTCATTCTTCATTCACTCTCACATTCACACACACATGCATCAGCATTCATCATTTACACAGAATTCATTCTTCATTCACTCTCCATTCAAACACATGCATCAGCATTCATCATTTACACAGCATTCATTCTTCATTCACTCTCACATTCACACACACATGCATCAGCATTCATCATTTACACAGCATTCATTCTTCATTCACTCTCACATTCACACACACGCATCAGCATTCATCATTTACACAGCATTCATTCTTCATTCACTCTCACATTCACACACAAACATGCATCAGCATTCATCATTTACACCGCATTCGTTCTTCATTAACTCTCCATTCAAACACATGCATCAGCATTCATCATTTACACCGCATTCGTTCTTCATTAACTCTCCATTCAAACACATGCATCAGCATTCATCATTTACACAGCATTCATTCTTCATTCACTCTCCATTCAAACACATGCATCAGCATTCATCATGTACACAGCATTCATTCTTCATTCACTCTCACATTCACACATACATGCACCAGCATTCATCATTTACACAGCATTCATTCTTCATTCAATCTCCGTTCAGACACATGCATCAGCATTCATCATTTACACAGCATTCATTCTTCATTCACTCTCACATTCACACACACATGCATCAGCATTCATCATTTACACGACATTCATTCTTCATTCACTCTCACATTCACACACACATGCATCAGCATTCATCATTTACACAGCATTCATTCTTCATTCACTCTCACATTCACACACACATGCATCAGCATTCATCATTTACACAGCATTCATTCTTCATTCACTCTCCATTCAAACACATGCATCAGCATTCATCATTTACACAGCATTCATTCTTCATTCACTCTCACATTCACACACAAACATGCATCAGCATTCATCACATTCATCATTTACACAGCATTCATTATTCATTCACTCTCACATTCACACACACATGCATCAGCATTCATCATTTACACAGAATTCATTCTTCATTCACTCTCCATTCAAACACATGCATCAGCATTCATCATTTAGACAGCATTCATTCTTCATTCACTCTCACATTCACACATACATGCACCAGCATTCATCATTTACACAGCATTCATTCTTCATTCAATCTCCGTTCAAACACATGCATCAGCATTCATCATTTACACAGCATTCATTCTTCATTCACTCTCACATTCACACACACATGCATCAGCATTAATCATTTACACGACATTCATTCTTCATTCACTCTCACATTCACACACACATGCATCAGCATTCATCATTTACACAGCATTCATTCTTCATTCACTCTCACATTCACACACACATGCATCAGCATTCATCATTTACACAGCATTCATTCTTCATTCACTCTCCATTCAAACACATGCATCAGCATTCATCATTTACACAGCATTCATTCTTCATTCACTCTCACATTCACACACAAACATGCATCAGCATTCATCACATTCATCATTTACACAGCATTCATTATTCATTCACTCTCACATTCACACACACATGCATCAGCATTCATCATTTACACAGAATTCATTCTTCATTCACTCTCCATTCAAACACATGCATCAGCATTCATCATTTAGACAGCATTCATTCTTCATTCACTCTCACATTCACACACACATGCATCAGCATTCTAGCATTCATTCTTCATTCACTCTCACATTCACTCACACATGCATCAGCATTCATCATTTACACAGCATTCATTCTTCATCCACTCTCACATTCACACACACATGCATCAGCATTCATCATTTACACAGCATTAATTCTTCAGTCACTCTCACATTCACTCACACATGCATCCACATTCATCATGTACACAGCATTCATTCTTCAGTCACTCTCACATTCACTCACACATGCATCCACATTCATCATGTACACAGCATTCATTCTTCATTCACTCTCACATTCACACACACATGCATCAGTATTCATCATTTACACAGCATTCATTCTTCATTCACTCTCACATTCACACGCACACATGCATTAGCATTCATAATTTACAGAGCATTCATTCCTCATTCACTCTCCATTCACCCACAAACAACCATCATTCATCATTTATATAGAATTCATTCTTCATTCACTCTCACATTCACACACACATGCATCAGCATTCTTGCATTCATTCTTCATTCACTCTCACATTCACACACACATGCATCAGCATTCATCATTTACACAGCATTCATTCTTCATTCACTCTCACATTCACACACACATGCATCAGCATTCATCATTTACACAGAATTCATTCTTCATTCACTCTCCATTCAAACACATGCATCAGCATTCATCATTTACACAGCATTCATTCTTCATTCACTCTCACATTCACACACACATGCATCAGCATTCATCATTTACACAGCATTCATTCTTCATTCACTCTCACATTCACACACACACGCATCAGCATACATCATTTACACAGCATTCATTCTTCATTCACTCTCACATTCACAAACACATGCATCAGCATTCATCATTTACACAGCATTAATTCTTCATTCACTCTCACATTCACACACACATGCATCAGCATTCTAGCATTCATTCTTCATTCACTCTCACATTCACACACACATGCATCAGCATTCTAGCATTCATTCTTCATTCACTCTCACATTCACTCACACATGCATCAGCATTCATCATTTACACAACATTCATTCTTCATTCACTCTCACATTCACACACACATGCATCAGCATTCTAGCATTCATTCTTCATTCACTCTCACATTCACTCACACATGCATCAGCATTCATCATTTACACAGCATTCATTCTTCATTCACTCTCACATTCACACACACATGCATCAGCATTCATCATTTACACAGCATTCATTCTTCATTCACTCTCACATTCACTCACACATGCATCCACATTCATCATGTACACAGCATTCATTCTTCATTCACTCTCACATTCACACACACATGCATCAGTATTCATCATTTACACAGCATTCATTCTTCATTCACTCTCACATTCACACACACACATGCATTAGCATTCATAATTTACAGAGCATTCATTCCTCATTCACCCTCCATTCACCCACAAACAACCATCATTCATCATTTATATATAATTCATTCTTCATTCACTCTCACATTCACACACACATACATCAGCATTCTAGCATTCATTCTTCATTCACTCTCACATTCACACACACATGCATCAGCATTCATCATTTACACAGCATTCATTCTTCATTCACTCTCACATTCACACACACATGCATCAGCATTCATCATTTACACAGCATTCATTCTTCATTCACTCTCACATTCACACACACATGCATCAGCATTCATCATTTTCACAGCATTCATTCTTCATTCACTCTCACATTCACTCACACATGCATCCACATTCATCATGTACACAGCATTCATTCTTCATTCACTCTCACATTCACTCACACATGCATCAGCATTCATCATTTACACAGCATTCATTCTTCATTCACTCTCACATTCACACACACATGCATCAGCATTCATCTTTTACACAGCATTCATTCTTCATTCACTCTCACATTCACTCACACATGCATCCACATTCATCATGTACACAGCATTCATTCTTCATTCACTCTCACATTCACACACACATGCATCGGCATTCATCATTTACACAGCATTCATTCTTCATTCACTCTCACATTCACACACACATGCATCAGCATTCATCATTTACACAGCATTCATTCTTCATTCACTCTCACATTCACTCACACATGCATCCACATTCATCATGTACACAGCATTCATTCTTCATTCACTCTCACATTCACTCACACATGCATCAGCACTCATCATTTACACAAGATTCATTCCTCATTCACCCTCCATTCACCCACAAACAACCATCATTCATCATTTATATAGCATTCATTCTTCATTCACTCTCACATTCACTCACACATGCATCAGCATTCATCGTTTATATAGCATTCATTCTTCATTCACTCTCACATTCACACACACATGCATCAGCATTCATCATTTACACAGCATTCATTCTTCATTCACTCTCACATTCACACACACATGCATTAGCATTCATCATTTACAGAGCATTCATTCCTCATTCACCCTCCATTCACCCACAAACAACCATCATTCATCATTTATATAGCATTCATTCTTCATTCACTCTCACATTCACACACACATGCATCAGCATTCATCATTTACACAGCATTCATTCTTCATTCACTCTCACATTCACACACACATGCATTAGCATTAATCATTTACAGAGCATTCATTCCTCATTCACCCTCCATTCACCCACAAACAACCATCATTCATCATTTATATAGCATTCATTCTTCATTCACTCTCACATTCACTCACACATGCATCAGCATTCATCATTTATATAGCATTCATTCTTCATTCACTCTCACATTCACACACACATGCATCAGCATTCATCATTTACACAGCATTCATTCTTCATTCACTCTCACATTCACACACACATGCATCAGCATTCATCATTTACACAGCATTCATTCTTCATTCACACACACATGCATCAGCATTCATCATTTACACAGCATTCATTCTTCATTCACTCTCACATTCACTCACACATGCATCCACATTCATCATGTACACAGCATTCATTCTTCATTCACTCTCACATTCACACACACATGCATCAGCATTCATCATTTACACAGCATTCATTCTTAATTCCCTCTCACATTCACACACACATGCATCAGCATTCATCATTTACACAGCATTCATTCTTCATTCACTCTCCATTCAAACACATGCATCAGCATTCATCATTTACAAAGCATTCATTCTTCATTCACTCTCCATTCAAACACATGCATCAGCATTCATCATTTACACAGCATTCATTCTTCATTCACTCTCAAATTCACACACACATGCATCAGCATTCATCATTTACACAGCATTAATTCTTCATTCACTCTCACATTCACACACAAACATGCATCAGCATTCATCATTTAGACCGCATTCATTCTTCATTAACTCTCCATTCAAACACATGCATCAGCATTCATCATTTACACAGCATTCATTCTTCATTCACTCTCCATTCAAACACATGCATCAGCATTCATCATGTACACAGCATTCATTCTTCATTCACTCTCACATTCACACACACATGCATCAGCATTCATCATTTACACAGCATTAATTCTTCATTCACTCTCACATTCACACACACATGCATCAGCATTCATCATTTACACAGCATTAATTCTTCATTCACTCTCCATTCAAACACATGCATCAGCATTCATCATGTACACAGCATTCATTCTTCATTCACTCTCCATTCAAACACATGCATCAGCATTCATCATTTACACAGCATTCATTCTTCATTCACTCTCACATTCACACATACATGCATCAGCATTCATCATTTACACAGCATTAATTCTTCATTCACTCTCACATTCACACACACATGCATCAGCATTCATCATTTACACAGCATTAATTCTTCATTCACTCTCCATTCAAACAGATGCATCAGCATTCATCATGTACACAGCATTCATTCTTCATTCACTCTCCATTCAAACACATGCATCAGCATTCATCATTTACACAGCATTCATTCTTCATTCACTCTCACATTCACACACACATGCATCAGCATTCATCATTTACACAGCATTCATTCTTCATTCACTCTCACATTCACACACAAACATGCATCAGCATTCATCATTTACACCGCATTCGTTCTTCATTAACTCTCCATTCAAACACATGCATCAGCATTCATCATTTACACAGCATTAATTCTTAATTCACTCTCACATTCACACACACATGCATCAGCATTCATCATTTACACAGCATTCATTCTTCATTCACTCTCACATTCACACACACATGCATCAGCATTCATCATTTACACAGCATTCGTTCTTCATTCACTCTCACATTCACACACACGTCCATCAGCATTCATCATTTACACAGCATTCATTCTTCATTCACTCTCACATTCACACACACATGCATCAGCATTCATCATTTACACAGCATTCATTCTTCATTCACTCTCACATTCACACACACGCATCAGCATTCATCATTTACACAGCATTCATTCTTCATTCACTCTCACATTCACACACAAACATGCATCAGCATTCATCATTTACACCGCATTCGTTCTTCATTAACTCTCCATTCAAACACATGCATCAGCATTCATCATTTACACAGCATTCATTCTTCATTCACTCTCCATTCAAACACATGCATCAGCATTCATCATGTACACAGCATTCATTCTTCATTCACTCTCACATTCACACATACATGCATCAGCATTCATCATTTACACAGCATTCATTCTTCATTCAATCTCCGTTCAAACACATGCATCAGCATTCATCATTTACACAGCATTCATTCTTCATTCACTCTCACATTCACACACACATGCATCAGCATTCATCATTTACACGACATTCATTCTTCATTCACTCTCACATTCACACACACATGCATCAGCATTCATCATTTACACAGCATTCATTCTTCATTCACTCTCCATTCAAACACATGCATCAGCATTCATCATTTACACAGCATTCATTCTTCATTCACTCTCACATTCACACACAAACATGCATCAGCATTCATCACATTCATCATTTACACAGCATTCATTATTCATTCACTCTCACATTCACACACACATGCATCAGCATTCATCATTTACACAGAATTCATTCTTCATTCACTCTCCATTCAAACACATGCATCAGCATTCATCATTTAGACAGCATTCATTCTTCATTCACTCTCACATTCACACACACATGCATCAGCATTCTAGCATTCATTCTTCATTCACTCTCACATTCACTCACACATGCATCAGCATTCATCATTTACACAGCATTCATTCTTCATCCACTCTCACATTCACACACACATGCATCAGCATTCATCATTTACACCGCATTAATTCTTCAGTCACTCTCACATTCACTCACACATGCATCCACATTCATCATGTACACAGCATTCATTCTTCAGTCACTCTCACATTCACTCACACATGCATCCACATTCATCATGTACACAGCATTCATTCTTCATTCACTCTCACATTCACACACACATGCATCAGTATTCATCATTTACACAGCATTCATTCTTCATTAACTCTCACATTCACACACACACATGCATTAGCATTCATAATTTACAGAGCATTCATTCCTCATTCACTCTCCATTCACCCACAAACAACCATCATTCATCATTTATATAGAATTCATTCTTCATTCACTCTCACATTCACACACACATGCATCAGCATTCTAGCATTCATTCTTCATTCACTCTCACATTCACACACACATGCATCAGCATTCATCATTTACACAGCATTCATTCTTCATTCACTCTCACATTCACACACACATGCATCAGCATTCATCATTTACACATAATTCATTCTTCATTCACTCTCCATTCAAACACATGCATCAGCATTCATCATTTACACAGCATTCATTCTTCATTCACTCTCACATTCACACACACATGCATCAGCATTCATCATTTACACAGCATTCATTCTTCATTCACTCTCACATTCACACACACACGCATCAGCATACATCATTTACACAGCATTCATTCTTCATTCACTCTCACATTCACAAACACATGCATCAGCATTCATCATTTACACAGCATTAATTCTTCATTCACTCTCACATTCACACACACATGCATCAGCATTCTAGCATTCATTCTTCATTCACTCTCACATTCACACACACATGCATCAGCATTCTAGCATTCATTCTTCATTCATTCTCACATTCACTCACACATGCATCAGCATTCATCATTTACACAACATTCATTCTTCATTCACTCTCACATTCACACACACATGCATCAGCATTCTAGCATTCATTCTTCATTCACTCTCACATTCACTCACACATGCATCAGCATTCATCATTTACACAGCATTCATTCTTCATTCACTCTCACATTCACACACACATGCATCAGCATTCATCATTTACACAGCATTCATTCTTCATTCACTCTCACATTCACTCACACATGCATCCACATTCATCATGTACACAGCATTCATTCTTCATTCACTCTCACATTCACACACACATGCATCAGTATTCATCATTTACACAGCATTCATTCTTCATTCACTCTCACATTCACACACACACATGCATTAGCATTCATAATTTACAGAGCATTCCTTCCTCATTCACCCTCCATTCACCCACAAACAACCATCATTCATCATTTATATATAATTCATTCTTCATTCACTCTCACATTCACACACACATACATCAGCATTCTAGCATTCATTCTTCATTCACTCTCACATTCACACACACATGCATCAGCATTCATCATTTACACAGCATTCATTCTTCATTCACTCTCACATTCACACACACATGCATCAGCATTCATCATTTACACAGCATTCATTCTTCATTCACTCTCACATTCACACACACATGCATCAGCATTCATCATTTTCACAGCATTCATTCTTCATTCACTCTCACATTCACTCACACATGCATCCACATTCATCATGTACACAGCATTCATTCTTCATTCACTCTCACATTCACTCACACATGCATCAGCATTCATCATTTACACAGCATTCATTCTTCATTCACTCTCACATTAACACACACATGCATCAGCATTCATCATTTACACAGCATTCATTCTTCATTCACTCTCACATTCACTCACACATGCATCCACATTCATCATGTACACAGCATTCATTCTTCATTCACTCTCACATTCACACACACATGCATCGGCATTCATCATTTACACAGCATTCATTCTTCATTCACTCTCACATTCACACACACACATGCATTAGCATTCATCATTTACAGAGCATTCATTCCTCATTCACCCTCCATTCACCCACAAACAACCATCATTCATCATTTATATAGCATTCATTCTTCATTCACTCTCACATTCACACACACATGCATCAGCATTCATCATTTACACAGCATTCATTCTTCATTCACTCTCACATTCACACACACATGCATCAGCATTCATCATTTACACAGCATTCATTCTTCATTCACTCTCACATTCACACACACATGCATCAGCATTCATCATTTACACAGCATTCATTCTTCATTCACTCTCACATTCACTCACACATGCATCCACATTCATCATGTACACAGCATTCATTCTTCATTCACTCTCACATTCACTCACACATGCATCAGCACTCATCATTTACACAAGATTCATTCCTCATTCACCCTCCATTCACCCACAAACAACCATCATTCATCATTTATATAGCATTCATTCTTCATTCACTCTCACATTCACTCACACATGCATCAGCATTCATCGTTTATATAGCATTCATTCTTCATTCACTCTCACATTCACACACACATGCATCAGCATTCATCATTTACACAGCATTCATTCTTCATTCACTCTCACATTCACACACACATGCATTAGCATTCATCATTTACAGAGCATTCATTCCTCATTCACCCTCCATTCACCCACAAACAACCATCATTCATCATTTATATAGCATTCATTCTTCATTCACTCTCACATTCACACACACATGCATCAGCATTCATCATTTACACAGCATTCATTCTTCATTCACTCTCACATTCACACACACATGCATTAGCATTAATCATTTACAGAGCATTCATTCCTCATTCACCCTCCATTCACCCACAAACAACCATCATTCATCATTTATATAGCATTCATTCTTCATTCACTCTCACATTCACTCACACATGCATCAGCATTCATCATTTATATAGCATTCATTCTTCATTCACTCTCACATTCACACACACATGCATCAGCATTCATCATTTACACAGCATTCATTCTTCATTCACTCTCACATTCACACACACATGCATCAGCATTCATCATTTACACAGCATTCATTCTTCATTCACTCTCACATTCACACACACATGCATCAGCATTCATCATTTACACAGCATTCATTCTTCATTCACTCTCACATTCACTCACACATGCATCCACATTCATCATGTACACAGCATTCATTCTTCATTCACTCTCACATTCACACACACATGCATCAGCATTCATCATTTACACAGCATTCATTCTTCATTCCCTCTCACATTCACACACACATGCATCAGCATTCATCATTTACACAGCATTCATTCTTCATTCACTCTCCATTCAAACACATGCATCAGCATTCATCATTTACAAAGCATTCATTCTTCATTCACTCTCCATTCAAACACATGCATCAGCATTCATCATTTACACAGCATTCATTCTTCATTCACTCTCAAATTCACACACACATGCATCATCATTCATCATTTACACAGCATTAATTCTTCATTCACTCTCACATTCACACACAAACATGCATCAGCATTCATCATTTAGACCGCATTCGTTCTTCATTAACTCTCCATTCAAACACATGCATCAGCATTCATCATTTACACAGCATTCATTCTTCATTCACTCTCCATTCAAACACATGCATCAGCATTCATCATGTACACAGCATTCATTCTTCATTCACTCTCACATTCACACACACATGCATCAGCATTCATCATTTACACAGCATTAATTCTTCATTCACTCTCACATTCACACACACATGCATCAGCATTCATCATTTACACAGCATTAATTCTTCATTCACTCTCCATTCAAACACATGCATCAGCATTCATCATGTACACAGCATTCATTCTTCATTCACTCTCCATTCAAACACATGCATCAGCATTCATCATTTACACAGCATTCATTCTTCATTCACTCTCACATTCACACATACATGCATCAGCATTCATCATTTACACAGCATTAATTCTTCATTCACTCTCACATTCACACACACATGCATCAGCATTCATCATGTACACAGCATTAATTCTTCATTCACTCTCCATTCAAACACATGCATCAGCATTCATCATGTACACAGCATTCATTCTTCATTCACTCTCCATTCAAACACATGCATCAGCATTCATCATTTACACAGCATTCATTCTTCATTCACTCTCACATTCACACACACATGCATCAGCATTCATCATTTACACAGCATTCATTCTTCATTCACTCTCACATTCACACACAAACATGCATCAGCATTCATCATTTACACCGCATTCGTTCTTCATTAACTCTCCATTCAAACACATGCATCAGCATTCATCATTTACACAGCATTAATTCTTCATTCACTCTCACATTCACACACACATGCATCAGCATTCATCATTTACACAGCATTCATTCTTCATTCACTCTCACATTCACACACACATGCATCAGCATTCATCATTTACACAGCATTCGTTCTTCATTCACTCTCACATTCACACACACGTCCATCAGCATTCATCATTTACACAGCATTCATTCTTCATTCACTCTCACATTCACACACACATGCATCAGCATTCATCATTTACACAGCATTCATTCTTCATTCACTCTCACATTCACACACACGCATCAGCATTCATCATTTACACAGCATTCATTCTTCATTCACTCTCACATTCACACACAAACATGCATCAGCATTCATCATTTACACCGCATTCGTTCTTCATTAACTCTCCATTCAAACACATGCATCAGCATTCATCATTTACACCGCATTCGTTCTTCATTAACTCTCCATTCAAACACATGCATCAGCATTCATCATTTACACAGCATTCATTCTTCATTCACTCTCCATTCAAACACATGCATCAGCATTCATCATGTACACAGCATTCATTCTTCATTCACTCTCACATTCACACATACATGCATCAGCATTCATCATTTACACAGCATTCATTCTTCATTCAATCTCCGTTCAAACACATGCATCAGCATTCATCATTTACACAGCATTCATTCTTCATTCACTCTCACATTCACACACACATGCATCAGCATTCATCATTTACACGACATTCATTCTTCATTCACTCTCACATTCACACACACATGCATCAGCATTCATCATTTACACAGCATTCATTCTTCATTCACTCTCACATTCACACACACATGCATCAGCATTCATCATTTACACAGCATTCATTCTTCATTCACTCTCCATAAAAACACTAATCAGCATTCATCATTTACACAGCATTCCTTCTTCATTCACTCTCCATTCAAACACATGCATCAGCATTCATCATTTACACAGCATTCATTCTTCATTCACTCTCACATTCACACACAAATGCATCAGCATTCATCATTTACACAGCATTCATTCTTCATTCACTCTCACATTCACACACAAACATGCATCAGCATTCATCATTTACACAGCATTCGTTCTTCATTGACTCTCCATTCAAACACATGCATCAGCATTCATCATTTACACAGCATTCATTCTTCATTCACTCTCCATTCAAACACATGCATCAGCATTCATCATGTACACAGCATTCATTCTTCATTCACTCTCACATTCACACACACATGCATCAGCATTCATCATTTACACAGCATTCATTCTCCATTCACTCTCCATTCAAATACACGCATCAGCATTCATCATTTGCAAAGCATTCATTCTTCATTCACTCGCCATTCAAACACATGCATCACCATTCATCATTTACACAGCATTCGTTCTTCATCCACTCTCACATTCACACACACATGCATCAGTATTCATCATTTACACAGCATTCATTCTTCATTCACTCTCACATTCACACACAAACATGCATCAGCATTCATCATTTACACAGCATTCGTTCTTCATTAACTCTCCATTCAAACACATGCATCAGCATTCATCATTTACACAGCATTCATTCTTCATTCACTCTCCATTCAAACACATGCATCAGCATTCATCATGTACACAGCATTCATTCTTCATTCACTCTCACATTCACACACACATGCATCAGCATTCATCATTTACACAGCATTCATTCTTCATTCACTCTCCATTCAAACACATGCATCAACATTAATCATTTACACAAAATTCATTCTTCATTCACTCTCACATTCACACACACATGCATCAGCATTCATCATTTACACAGCATTCTTCATTCACTCTCACATTCACACACACATGCATCAGCATTCATCATTTACACAAAATTCATTCTTCATTCACTCTCACATTCACACACACATGCATCAGCATTCATCATTTACACAGCATTCATTCTTCATTCACTGTCCATTCAAGCACATGCATCAGCATTCATCATTTACACAGCATTCATTCTTCATTCACTGTCCATTCAAGCACATGCATCAGCATTCATCATTTACACAGCATTCATTCTTCATTCACTCTCACAGTAACACACACATGCATCAACATTCATCATTTACACAGCATTCATCATTTACACAGCATTCATTCTTCATTCACTCTCCATTCAAACACATGCATCAGCATTCATCATTTACACAGCATTCATTCTTCATTCACTCTCACATGCACACACACATGCATCAGCATTCATCATTTACACAGCATTCACTCTTCATTCACTCTCACATTCACACACACACACATACAT
This sequence comes from Ambystoma mexicanum, assembly GCF_040938575.1. Lineage (NCBI taxonomy): Eukaryota > Metazoa > Chordata > Amphibia > Caudata > Ambystomatidae > Ambystoma > Ambystoma mexicanum. Next base: position 24,702,356 of record NC_090934.1, read on the forward strand.
CAGCATTCATCGTTTACACAGCATTCATTCTTCATTCACTCTCACATTCACACACACATGCATCAGCATTCATCATTTACACAGCATTAATTCTTCATTCACTCTCACAATCACACACACATGCATCAGCATTCATCATTTACACAGCATTCATTCTTCATTCACTCTCATATTCACACACACATGCATCAGCATTCATCATTTACACAGCATTCACTCTTCATTCACTCTCACATTCACACACACACATACATTAGCATTCATCATTTACACAGCATTCATTCTTCATTCACTCTCACATTCAGACACACATGCATCAGCATTCATCATTTACACAGCATTCATTCTCCATTCACTCTCACATTCACACACACATGCATCAGCATTCATCATTTACACAGCATTCACTCTCTTCATTCACTCTCACATTCACACACACACATGCATCAGCATTCATCATTTACACAGCATTCATTCTTCATTCGCTCTCCATTCAAACACATGCATCAGCATTCATCATTTACACAGCATTCATTCTTCATTCACTCTCCATTCAAACACATGCATCAGCATTCATCATTTACACAGCATTCATTCTTCATTCACTCTCACATTCACACACACATGCATCAGCATTCATCATTTACACAACATTCATTCTTCATTCACTCTCCATTCAAACACATGGATCAGCATTCATCATTTACACAGCATTCATTCTTCATTCTCTCTCACAGTCACACACACATGCATTAGCATTCATCAATTACACAGCATTCATTCTTCATTCACTCTCCATTCAAACACATGCATCAGCATTCATCATTTACACAACATTCATTCTTCATTCACTCTCAAATTCACACACAAACATGCATCAGCATTCATCATTTACACAACATTCATTCTTCATTCACTCTCACATTCACACACAAACATGCATCAGCATTCATCATTTACACATCATAATTCTGCATTCGCTCTCCATTCAAACACATGCATCAGCATTCATCATTTACACAGCATTCATTCTTCATTCACTCTCCATTCAAACACATGCATCAGCATTCATCATGTACACAGAATTAATTCTTCATTCACTCTCACATTCACACACACATGCATTAGCATTCATCATTTACACAGCATTCATTCTTCATTCACTCTCCATTCAAACACATGCATCAGCATTCATCATTTACACAGCATTCATTCCTCATTCACCCTCCATTCACCCACAAACAACCATCATTCATCATTTACACAACATTCATTCTTCATTCACTCTCACATTCACACACATGCATCAGTATTCACACAGCATCAATCATTCTTCATTCACTCTCCATAAAAACACTCATCAGCATTCATCATTTACACAGCATTCATTCTTCATTCACTCTCCATTCAAACACATGCATCAGCATTCATCATGTACACAGAATTAATTCTTCATTCACTCTCACATTCACACACACATGCATTAGCATTCATCATTTACACAGCATTCATTCTTCATTCACTCTCCATTCAAACACATGCATCAGCATTCATCATTTACCCAGCATTCATTCCTCATTCACCCTCCATTCACCCACAAACAACCATCATTCATCATTTACACAACATTCATTCTTCATTCACTCTCACATTCACACACATGCATCAGTATTCACACAGCATCAATCATTCTTCATTCACTCTCCATAAAAACACTCATCAGCATTCATCATTTACACAGCATTCATTCTTCATTCACTCTCCATTCAAACACATGCATCAGCATTCATCATTTACACAACATTCATTCTTCATTCACTCTCACATTCACACACACATGCATCAGCATTCATCATGTACACAGAATTAATTCTTCATTCACCCTCACATTCACACACATGCATCAGCATTCATCATTTACACATCATAATTCAGCATTCACTCTCCATTCAAACACATGCACCAGCATTCATCATTTACACAGCATTCATTCTTCATTCACTCTCCATTCAAACACATGCATCAGCATTCATCATTTACACAGCATTCATTCTTCATTCACTCTCACATTCACACACACATGCATCAGCATTCATCATTTACACAGCATTCATTCTTCATTCACTCTCCATTCAAACACATGCATCAGCATTCATCATTTACACAGCATTCATTCTTCATTCACTCTCACATTCACACACACATGCATCTGCATTCATCATTTACACAGCATTCATTCTTCATTCACTCTCACATTAACACACACATGCATCAGTATTCACACAGCATCAATCATTCTTCATTCACTCTCCATAAAAACACTCATCAGCATTCATCATTTACACAGCATTCATTCTTCATTCACTCTCAATTCAAACACATGCATCAGCATTCATCATTTACACAACATTCATTCTTCATTCACTCTCACATTCACACACACATGCATCATCATTCATCATTTACACAGCATTCGTTCTTCATTAACTCTCCATTCAAACACATGCATCAGCATTCATCATTTACACATCATAATTCTGCATTCACTCTCCATTCAAACACTTGCATCAGCATTCATCATTTACACAGCATTCATTCTTCATTCACTCTCCATTCAAACACATGCATCAGCATTCATCATGTACACAGAATTAATTCTTCATTCACTGTCACATTCACACACACATGCATCAGCATTCATCATTTACACAGCATTCATTCTTCATTCACTCTCCATTCAAACACATGCATCAGCATTCATCATTTACACAGCATTCATTCTTCATTCACTCTCACATTCACACACACATGCATCAGCATTCATCATTTACACAGCATTCATTCTTCATTCACTCTCACATTCACACACACATGCATCAGCATTCATCATTTACACAAAATTAATTCTTCATTCACTCTCATATTCACACACACACATGCATCTGCATTCATCATTTACACAGCATTCATTCTTCATTCACTCTCACATTAACACACAAACATGCATCAGCATTCATCATTTACACAGCATTCATTCTTCATTCACTCTCACATTCACACACACATGCATCAGCATTCATCATTTACACAGCATTCATTCTTCATTCACTCTCCATTCAAACACATGCATCAGCATTCATCATTTACACAGCATTCATTCTTCATTCACTCTCACATTCACACACAAACATGCATCAGCATTCATCACATTCATCATTTACACAGCATTCATTCTTCATTCACTCTCACATTAACACACACACATGCATCCGCATTCATCATTTACACAGCATTCATTCTTCATTCACTCTCACATTCACACACACATGCATCAGCATTCATCATTTACACAGCATTCATTCTTCATTCAGTCTCACATTCACACACACATGCATCAGCATTCATCATTTACACAGCATTCACTCTTCATTCACTCTCCATTCAAACACATGCATCAGCATTCATCATTTAAACAGCATTCATTCTTCATTCACTCTCACATTCACACACACATGCATCAGCATTCATCATTTACACAGCATTCATTCTTCATTCACTCTCCATTCAAACACATGCATCAGCATTCATCATTTACACAACATTAATTCTTCATTCACTCTCCATTCAAACACATGCATCAGCATTCATCATTTACACAACATTCATTCTTCATTCACTCTCACATTCACACACACATGCATCAGCATTCATCATTTACACAGCATTCATTCTTCATTCACTCTCACATTCAAACACATGCATCAGCATTCATCATTTACACAGCATTCATTCTTCATTCACTCTCACATTCACACACACATGCATCAGCATTTATCATTTACACAGCATTCATTCTTCATTCACTCTCACATTCACTCATACATGCATCCGCATTCATCATGTACACAGCATTCATTCTTCATTCACTCTCACATTCACACACACATGCATCAGCATTCATCATTTACACAGCATTCATTCTTCATTCACTCTCCATTCAAACACATGCATCAGCATTCGTCATTTACACATCATTCACTTTTATTCACTCTCACATTCACACACACATGCATCAGCATTCATCATTTACACAGCATTCATTCTTCATTCACTCTCCATTCAAACACATGCATCAGCATTCATCATTTACACAGCATTCATTCTCCATTCACTCTCACATTCACACACACATGCATCAGCATTCATCATCTACACAGCATTCATTCTTCATTCACTGTCCATTCAAACACATTCATCAGCATTCATCATTTACACAGCATTCATTCTTCATTCACTCTCACATTCACACACACATGCATCAGCATTCATCATTTACACAGCATTCATTCTTCATTCACTCTCCATTCAAACACATGCATCAGCATTCATCATTTACACAGCATACACTCTTCATTCACTCTCACATTCACACACACATGCATCAGCATTCATCATTTACACAGCATTCATTCTTCATTCACTCTCCATTCAAACACATGCATCAGCATTCATCATTTACACAGCATTCATTTTTCATTCACTCTCACATTCAAACACACATGAATCAGCATTCATCATTTACACAGCATTCTTAATTCACTCTCACATTCACACACACACATGCATCAGCATTCATCATTTACACAGCATTAATTCTTCATTCACTCTCACATTCACACACACATGCATCAGCATTCATCATTTACACAAAATTCTTTCTCCATTCACTCTCACATTCACACACACATGCATCAGCATTCATCATTTACACAAAATTAATTCTTCATTCACTCTCATATTCACACACACATGCATCAGCATTCATCATTTACACAGCATTCATTCTTCATTCACTCTCACATTCACACACACATGCATCAGCATTCATCATTTACACAGCATTCATTCTTCATTCACTCTCCATTCAAACACATGCATCAGCATTCATCATTTACACAGCATTGATTCTTCATTCACTCTCACATTCACACACACATGCATCCGCATTCATCATTTACACAGCATTCACTCTTCATTCACTCTCACATTCACACACACATGCATTAGCATTCATTAGTTACACAGCATTCATTCGTCATTCACTCTCACATTCACACACACATGCATCAGCATTCATCATTTACACAGCATTCATTCTTCATTCACTCTCACATTCACACACACATGCATCAGCATTCATCATTTACACAGCATTCACTCTTCATTCACTCTCACATTCACACACACACATACATCAGCATTCATCATTTACACAGCAATCATTCCTCATTCACTCTCACATTCACACACACACATACATCAGCATTCATCATTTACACAGCAATCATTCCTCATTCACTCTCCATTCAAACACATGCATCAGCATTCATAATTTACACAGCATTCATTCTTCATTCACTCTCCTTTCAAACACATGCATCAGCATTCATCATTTAAACAGCATTCATTCTTCATTCACTCTCACATTCACACACACATGCATCAGCATTCATCATTTACACAACATTCATTCTTCATTCACTCTCCATTCAAACACATGCATCAGCATTCATAATTTACACAGCATTCATTCTTCATTCACTCTCCTTTCAAACACATGCATCAGCATTCATCATTTAAACAGCATTCATTCTTCATTCACTCTCACATTCACACACACATGCATCAGCATTCATCATTTACACAACATTCATTCTTCATTCACTCTCCATTCAAACACATGCATCAGCATTCATCATTTACACAACATTCATTCTTCATTCACTCTCACATTCACACACACATGCATCAGCATTCATCATTTACACAGCATTCATTCTTCATTCGCTCTCACATTCAAACACATGCATCAGCATTCATCATTTACACAGCATTCATTCTTCATTCACTCTCACATTCACACACACATGCATCAGCATTCATCATTTACACAGCATTCATTCTTCATTCACTCTCACATTCACTCACACATGCATCCGCATTCATCATGTACACAGCATTCATTCTTCATTCACTCTCACATTCACACACACATGCATCAGCATTCATCATTTACACAGCATTCATTCTTCATTCACTCTCCATTCAAACACATGCATCAGCATTCATCATTTACACAGCATTCACTTTTATTCACTCTCACATTCACACACACATGCATCAGCATTCATCATTTACACAGCATTCATTCTTCATTCACTCTCACATTCACACACACACATGCATTAGCATTCATCATTTACAGAGCATTCATTCCTCAGTCACCCTCCATTCACCCACAAACAACCATCATTCATCATTTATATAGCATTCATTCTTTACACTCTCGCATTCACACACACGCATCAGCATTCACACAGCATCATTCATTCTTCATTCACTCTCCATAAAAACACTCATCAGCATTCATCATTTACACAGCATTCATTCTTCACTCTCCATTCAAACACATGCATCAGCATTCATAATTTACACAGCATTCATTCTTCATTCACTCTCACATTCACACACAGATGCATCAGCATTCATCATTTACCAAGCATTCATTCTTCATTCACTCTCACATTCACACACAAACATGCATCAGCATTCATCATTTACACAGCATTCATTCTTCTTTCACTCTCCATTCAAACACATGCATCAGCATTCATCATGTACACAGCATTCATTCTTCATTCACCCTCACATTCACACACACATGCATCAGCATTCATCATTTACACAGCATTCATTCTCCATTCACTCTCCATTCAAACACGTGCATCAGCATTCATCATTTACACATCATAATTCTTCATTCACTCTCCATTCAAACACATGCATCAGCATTCATCATTTACACAGCATTCATTCTTCATTCACTCTCCATTCAAACACATGCATCAGCATTCATCATTTACACAGCATTCATTCTTCATTCACTCTCCATTCAAACACATGCATCAGCATTCATCATTTACACAGCATTCATTCTTCATTCACCCTCACATTCACACACACATGCATCAGCATTCATCATTTACACATAATTCATTCTTCATTCACTCTCCATTCAAACACATGCATCAGCATTCATCATTTACACAGCATTCATTCTTCATTCACTCTCCATTCAAACACATGCATCAGCATTCATCATTTACACAGCATTCACTCTTCATTCACTCTCACATTCACACACACATGCATCAGCATTCATCATTTACACAGCATTCATTCTTCATTCACTCTCCATTCAAACACATGCATCAGCATTCATCATTTACACAGCATTCGTTTTCATTCACTCTCACATTCAAACACACATGCATCAGCATTCATCATTTACACCACATTCTTAATTCACTCTCACATTCACACACACATGCATCAGCATTCATCATTTACACAGCATTCATTCTTCATTCACTCTCACATTCACACACACATGCATCAGCATTCATCATTTACACAAAATCCATTCTCCATTCACTCTCACATTCACACACACATGCATCAGCATTCATCATTTACACAGCATTCATTCTTCATTCACTGTCCATTCAAACACATTCATCAGCATTCATCATTTACACAGCATTCATTCTTCATTCACTCTCCTTTCAAACACATGCATCAGCATTCATCATTTACACAGCATTCACTCTTCATTCACTCTCACATTCACACACACATGCATCAGCATTCATCATTTACACAGCATTCATTCTTCATTCACTCTCCATTCAAACACATGCATCAGCATTCATCATTTAAACAGCATTCATTTTTCATTCACTCTCACATTCAAACACACATGCATCAGCATTCATCATTTACACAGCATTCTTAATTCACTCTCACATTCACACACACATGCATCAGCATTCATCATTTACACAGCATTCATTCTTCATTCACTCTCACATTCACACACACATGCATCAGCATTCATCATTTACACAAAATTCATTCTCCATTCACTCTCACATTCACACACACATGCATCAGCATTCATCATTTACACAGCATTCATTCTTCATTCACTCTCACATGCACACACACATGCATCAGCATTCATCATTTACACAGCATTCACTCTTCATTCACTTTCACATTCACACACACACACATACATCAGCATTCATCGTTTACACAGCATTCATTCTTCATTCACTCTCACATTCACACACACATGCATCAGCATTCATCATTTACACAGCATTAATTCTTCATTCACTCTCACAATCACACACACATGCATCAGCATTCATCATTTACACAGCATTCATTCTTCATTCACTCTCATATTCACACACACATGCATCAGCATTCATCATTTACACAGCATTCACTCTTCATTCACTCTCACATTCACACACACACATACATTAGCATTCATCATTTACACAGCATTCATTCTTCATTCACTCTCACATTCAGACACACATGCATCAGCATTCATCATTTACACAGCATTCATTCTCCATTCACTCTCACATTCACACACACATGCATCAGCATTCATCATTTACACAGCATTCACTCTCTTCATTCACTCTCACATTCACACACACACATGCATCAGCATTCATCATTTACACAGCATTCATTCTTCATTCACTCTCCATTCAAACACATGCATCAGCATTCATCATTTACACAGCATTCATTCTTCATTCACTCTCCATTCAAACACATGCATCAGCATTCATCATTTACACAGCATTCATTCTTCATTCACTCTCACATTCACACACACATGCATCAGCATTCATCATTTACACAACATTCATTCTTCATTCACTCTCCATTCAAACACATGGATCAGCATTCATCATTTACACAGCATTCATTCTTCATTCTCTCTCACAGTCACACACACATGCATTAGCATTCATCAATTACACAGCATTCATTCTTCATTCACTCTCCATTCAAACACATGCATCAGCATTCATCATTTACACAACATTCATTCTTCATTCACTCTCAAATTCACACACAAACATGCATCAGCATTCATCATTTACACAACATTCATTCTTCATTCACTCTCACATTCACACACAAACATGCATCAGCATTCATCATTTACACATCATAATTCTGCATTCGCTCTCCATTCAAACACATGCATCAGCATTCATCATTTACACAGCATTCATTCTTCATTCACTCTCCATTCAAACACATGCATCAGCATTCATCATGTACACAGAATTAATTCTTCATTCACTCTCACATTCACACACACATGCATTAGCATTCATCATTTACACAGCATTCATTCTTCATTCACTCTCCATTCAAACACATGCATCAGCATTCATCATTTACACAGCATTCATTCCTCATTCACCCTCCATTCACCCACAAACAACCATCATTCATCATTTACACAACATTCATTCTTCATTCACTCTCACATTCACACACATGCATCAGTATTCACACAGCATCAATCATTCTTCATTCACTCTCCATAAAAACACTCATCAGCATTCATCATTTACACAGCATTCATTCTTCATTCACTCTCCATTCAAACACATGCATCAGCATTCATCATTTACACAACATTCATTCTTCATTCACTCTCACATTCACACACACATGCATCAGCATTCATCATGTACACAGAATTAATTCTTCATTCACCCTCACATTCACACACATGCATCAGCATTCATCATTTACACATCATAATTCAGCATTCACTCTCCATTCAAACACATGCACCAGCATTCATCATTTACACAGCATTCATTCTTCATTCACTCTCCATTCAAACACATGCATCAGCATTCATCATTTACACAGCATTCATTCTTCATTCACTCTCACATTCACACACACATGCATCAGCATTCATCATTTACACAGCATTCATTCTTCATTCACTCTCCATTCAAACACATGCATCAGCATTCATCATTTACACAGCATTCATTCTTCATTCACTCTCACATTCACACACACATGCATCTGCATTCATCATTTACACAGCATTCATTCTTCATTCACTCTCACATTAACACACACATGCATCAGTATTCACACAGCATCAATCATTCTTCATTCACTCTCCATAAAAACACTCATCAGCATTCATCATTTACACAGCATTCATTCTTCATTCACTCTCAATTCAAACACATGCATCAGCATTCATCATTTACACAACATTCATTCTTCATTCACTCTCACATTCACACACACATGCATCATCATTCATCATTTACACAGCATTCGTTCTTCATTAACTCTCCATTCAAACACATGCATCAGCATTCATCATTTACACATCATAATTCTGCATTCACTCTCCATTCAAACACTTGCATCAGCATTCATCATTTACACAGCATTCATTCTTCATTCACTCTCCATTCAAACACATGCATCAGCATTCATCATGTACACAGAATTAATTCTTCATTCACTGTCACATTCACACACACGCATCAGCATTCATCATTTACACAGCATTCATTCTTCATTCACTCTCCATTCAAACACATGCATCAGCATTCATCATTTACACAGCATTCATTCTTCATTCACTCTCACATTCACACACACATGCATCAGCATTCATCATTTACACAAAATTAATTCTTCATTCACTCTCATATTCACACACACACATGCATCTGCATTCATCATTTACACAGCATTCATTCTTCATTCACTCTCACATTAACACACACATGCATCAGCATTCATCATTTACACAGCATTCATTCTTCATTCACTCTCACATTCACACACACATGCATCAGCATTCATCATTTACACAGCATTCATTCTTCATTCACTCTCCATTCAAACACATGCATCAGCATTCATCATTTACACAGCATTCATTCTTCATTCACTCTCACATTCACACACACATGCATCCGCATTCATCATTTACACAGCATTCATTCTTCATTCACTCTCACATTCACACACATGCATCTGCATTCATCATTTACAGAGCATTCATTCTTCATTCACTCTCACATTCACACACACATGCATCAGCATTCATCATTTACACAGCATTCATTCTTCATTCAGTCTCACATTCACACACACATGCATCAGCATTCATCATTTACACAGCATTCACTCTTCATTCACTCTCACATTCACACACACACATACATCAGCATTCATCATTTACACAGCAATCATTCTTCATTCACTCTCCATTCAAACACATGCATCAGCATTCATCATTTAAACAGCATTCATTCTTCATTCACTCTCACATTCACACACACATGCATCAGCATTCATCATTTACACAGCATTCATTCTTCATTCACTCTCCATTCAAACACATGCATCAGCATTCATCATTTACACAACATTAATTCTTCATTCACTCTCCATTCAAACACATGCATCAGCATTCATCATTTACACAACATTCATTCTTCATTCACTCTCACATTCACACACACATGCATCAGCATTCATCATTTACACAGCATTCATTCTTCATTCACTCTCACATTCAAACACATGCATCAGCATTCATCATTTACACAGCATTCATTCTTCATTCACTCTCACATTCACACACACATGCATCAGCATTCATGCATTCATTCTTCATTCACTCTCACATTCACACACACATGCATCCGCATTCATCATTTACACAGCATTCATTCTTCATTCACTCTCACATTCACACACATGCATCTGCATTCATCATTTACAGAGCATGCATTCTTCATTCACTCTCACATTCACACACACATGCATCTGCATTCATCATTTACAGAGCATTCATTCTTCATTCACTCTCACATTCACACACACATGCATCAGCATTCATCATTTACACAGCATTCATTCTTCATTCAGTCTCACATTCACACACACATGCATCAGCATTCATCAATTACACAGCATTCACTCTTCATTCACTCTCACATTCACACACACACATACATCAGCATTCATCATTTACACAGCAATCATTCTTCATTCACTCTCCATTCAAACACATGCATCAGCATTCATCATTTAAACAGCATTTATTCTTCATTCACTCTCACATTCACACACACATGCATCAGCATTCATCATTTACACAGCATTCATTCTTCATTCACTCTCCATTCAAACACATGCATCAGCATTCATCATTTACACAGCATTCATTCTTCATTCACTCTCACATTCACACACACATGCATCAGCATTCATCATTTACACAAAATTAATTCTTCATTCACTCTCATATTCACACACACACATGCATCTGCATTCATCATTTACACAGCATTCATTCTTCATTCACTCTCACATTAACACACACATGCATCAGCATTCATCATTTACACAGCATTCATTCTTCATTCACTCTCACATTCACACACACATGCATCAGCATTCATCATTTACACAGCATTCATTCTTCATTCACTCTCCATTCAAACACATGCATCAGCATTCATCATTTACACAGCATTCATTCTTCATTCACTCTCACATTCACACACACATGCATCCGCATTCATCATTTACACAGCATTCATTCTTCATTCACTCTCACATTCACACACATGCATCTGCATTCATCATTTACAGAGCATTCATTCTTCATTCACTCTCACATTCACACACACATGCATCAGCATTCATCATTTACACAGCATTCATTCTTCATTCAGTCTCACATTCACACACACATGCATCAGCATTCATCATTTACACAGCATTCACTCTTCATTCACTCTCACATTCACACACACACATACATCAGCATTCATCATTTACACAGCAATCATTCTTCATTCACTCTCCATTCAAACACATGCATCAGCATTCATCATTTAAACAGCATTCATTCTTCATTCACTCTCACATTCACACACACATGCATCAGCATTCATCATTTACACAGCATTCATTCTTCATTCACTCTCCATTCAAACACATGCATCAGCATTCATCATTTACACAACATTAATTCTTCATTCACTCTCCATTCAAACACATGCATCAGCATTCATCATTTACACAACATTCATTCTTCATTCACTCTCACATTCACACACACATGCATCAGCATTCATCATTTACACAGCATTCATTCTTCATTCACTCTCACATTCAAACACATGCATCAGCATTCATCATTTACACAGCATTCATTCTTCATTCACTCTCACATTCACACACACATGCATCAGCATTCATGCATTCATTCTTCATTCACTCTCACATTCACACACACATGCATCCGCATTCATCATTTACACAGCATTCATTCTTCATTCACTCTCACATTCACACACATGCATCTGCATTCATCATTTACAGAGCATGCATTCTTCATTCACTCTCACATTCACACACACATGCATCTGCATTCATCATTTACAGAGCATTCATTCTTCATTCACTCTCACATTCACACACACATGCATCAGCATTCATCATTTACACAGCATTCATTCTTCATTCAGTCTCACATTCACACACACATGCATCAGCATTCATCATTTACACAGCATTCACTCTTCATTCACTCTCACATTCACACACACACATACATCAGCATTCATCATTTACACAGCAATCATTCTTCATTCACTCTCCATTCAAACACATGCATCAGCATTCATCATTTAAACAGCATTTATTCTTCATTCACTCTCACATTCACACACACATGCATCAGCATTCATCATTTACACAGCATTCATTCTTCATTCACTCTCCATTCAAACACATGCATCAGCATTCATCATTTACACAACATTAATTCTTCATTCACTCTCCATTCAAACACATGCATCAGCATTCATCATTTACACAACATTCATTCTTCATTCACTCTCACATTCACACACACATGCATCAGCATTCATCATTTACACAGCATTCATTCTTCATTCACTCTCACATTCAAACACATGCATCAGCATTCATCATTTACACAGCATTCATTCTTCATTCACTCTCACATTCACACACACATGCATCAGCATTCATCATTTACACAGCATTCATTCTTCATTCACTCTCACATTCACTCACACATGCATCCGCATTCATCATGTACACAGCATTCATTCTTCATTCACTCTCACATTCACACACACATGCATCAGCATTCATCATTTACACAGCATTCATTCTTCATTCACTCTCCATTCAAACACATGCATCAGCATTCATCATTTACACATCATTCACTTTTATTCACTCTCACATTCACACACACATGCATCAGCATTCATCATTTACACAGCATTCATTCTTCATTCACTCTCCATTCAAACACATGCATCAGCATTCATCATTTACACAGCATTCATTCTCCATTCACTCTCACATTCACACACACATGCATCAGCATTCATCATCTACACAGCATTCATTCTTCATTCACTGTCCATTCAAACACATTCATCAGCATTCATCATTTACACAGCATTCATTCTTCATTCACTCTCACATTCACACACACATGCATCAGCATTCATCATTTACACAGCATTCATTCTTCATTCACTCTCCATTCAAACACATGCATCAGCATTCATCATTTACACAGCATACACTCTTCATTCACTCTCACATTCACACACACATGCATCAGCATTCATCATTTACACAGCATTCATTCTTCATTCACTCTCCATTCAAACACATGCATCAGCATTCATCATTTACACAGCATTCATTTTTCATTCACTCTCACATTCAAACACACATGAATCAGCATTCATCATTTACACAGCATTCTTAATTCACTCTCACATTCACACACACACATGCATCAGCATTCATCATTTACACAGCATTAATTCTTCATTCACTCTCACATTCACACACACATGCATCAGCATTCATCATTTACACAAAATTCATTCTCCATTCACTCTCACATTCACACACACATGCATCAGCATTCATCATTTACACAAAATTAATTCTTCATTCACTCTCATATTCACACACACATGCATCAGCATTCATCATTTACACAGCATTCATTCTTCATTCACTCTCACATTCACACACACATGCATCAGCATTCATCATTTACACAGCATTCATTCTTCATTCACTCTCCATTCAAACACATGCATCAGCATTCATCATTTACACAGCATTCATTCTTCATTCACTCTCACATTCACACACACATGCATCCGCATTCATCATTTACACAGCATTCACTCTTCATTCACTCTCACATTCACACACACATGCATTAGCATTCATTAGTTACACAGCATTCATTCGTCATTCACTCTCACATTCACACACACATGCATCAGCATTCATCATTTACACAGCATTCATTCTTCATTCACTCTCACATTCACACACACATGCATCAGCATTCATCATTTACACAGCATTCACTCTTCATTCACTCTCACATTCACACACACACATACATCAGCATTCATCATTTACACAGCAATCATTCCTCATTCACTCTCCATTCAAACACATGCATCAGCATTCATAATTTACACAGCATTCATTCTTCATTCACTCTCCTTTCAAACACATGCATCAGCATTCATCATTTAAACAGCATTCATTCTTCATTCACTCTCACATTCACACACACATGCATCAGCATTCATCATTTACACAACATTCATTCTTCATTCACTCTCCATTCAAACACATGCATCAGCATTCATCATTTACACAACATTCATTCTTCATTCACTCTCACATTCACACACACATGCATCAGCATTCATCATTTACACAGCATTCATTCTTCATTCGCTCTCACATTCAAACACATGCATCAGCATTCATCATTTACACAGCATTCATTCTTCATTCACTCTCACATTCACACACACATGCATCAGCATTCATCATTTACACAGCATTCATTCTTCATTCACTCTCACATTCACTCACACATGCATCCGCATTCATCATTTACACAGCATTCACTTTTATTCACTCTCACATTCACACACACATGCATCAGCATTCATCATTTACACAGCATTCATTCTTCATTCACTCTCCATTCAAACACATGCATCAGCATTCATCATTTACACAGCATTCACTTTTATTCACTCTCACATTCACACACACATGCATCAGCATTCATCATTTACACAGCATTCATTCTTCATTCACTCTCACATTCACACACACACATGCATTAGCATTCATCATTTACAGAGCATTCATTCCTCAGTCACCCTCCATTCACCCACAAACAACCATCATTCATCATTTATATAGCATTCATTCTTTACACTCTCGCATTCACACACACGCATCAGCATTCACACAGCATCATTCATTCTTCATTCACTCTCCATAAAAACACTCATCAGCATTCATCATTTACACAGCATTCATTCTTCACTCTCCATTCAAACACATGCATCAGCATTCATCATTTACACAGCATTCATTCTTCATTCACTCTCACATTCACACACAGATGCATCAGCATTCATCATTTACCAAGCATTCATTCTTCATTCACTCTCACATTCACACACAAACATGCATCAGCATTCATCATTTACACAGCATTCATTCTTCTTTCACTCTCCATTCAAACACATGCATCAGCATTCATCATGTACACAGCATTCATTCTTCATTCACCCTCACATTCACACACACATGCATCAGCATTCATCATTTACACAGCATTCATTCTCCATTCACTCTCCATTCAAACACTTGCATCAGCATTCATCATTTACACATCATAATTCTTCATTCACTCTCCATTCAAACACATGCATCAGCATTCATCATTTACACAGCATTCATTCTTCATTCACTCTCCATTCAAACACATGCATCAGCATTCATCATTTACACAGCATTCATTCTTCATTCACTCTCCATTCAAACACGTGCATCAGCATTCATCATGTACACAGCATTCATTCTTCATTCACCCTCACATTCACACACACATGCATCAGCATTCATCATTTACACATAATTCATTCTTCATTCACTCTCCATTCAAACACATGCATCAGCATTCATCATTTACACAGCATTCATTCTTCATTCACTCTCCATTCAAACACATGCATCAGCATTCATCATTTACACAGCATTCACTCTTCATTCACTCTCACATTCACACACACATGCATCAGCATTCATCATTTACACAGCATTCATTCTTCATTCACTCTCCATTCAAACACATGCATCAGCATTCATCATTTACACAGCATTCATTTTTCATTCACTCTCACATTCAAACACACATGCATCAGCATTCATCATTTACACCACATTCTTAATTCACTCTCACATTCACACACACATGCATCAGCATTCATCATTTACACAGCATTCATTCTTCATTCACTCTCACATTCACACACACATGCATCAGCATTCATCATTTACACAAAATCCATTCTCCATTCACTCTCACATTCACACACACATGCATCAGCATTCATCATTTACACAGCATTCATTCTTCATTCACTGTCCATTCAAACACATTCATCAGCATTCATCATTTACACAGCATTCATTCTTCATTCACTCTCCTTTCAAACACATGCATCAGCATTCATCATTTACACAGCATTCACTCTTCATTCACTCTCACATTCACACACACATGCATCAGCATTCATCATTTACACAGCATTCATTCTTCATTCACTCTCCATTCAAACACATGCATCAGCATTCATCATTTAAACAGCATTCATTTTTCATTCACTCTCACATTCAAACACACATGCATCAGCATTCATCATTTACACAGCATTCTTAATTCACTCTCACATTCACACACACATGCATCAGCATTCATCATTTACACAGCATTCATTCTTCATTCACTCTCACATTCACACACACATGCATCAGCATTCATCATTTACACAAAATTCATTCTCCATTCACTCTCACATTCACACACACATGCATCAGCATTCATCATTTACACAGCATTCATTCTTCATTCACTGTCCATTCAAACACATGCATCAGCATTCATCATTTACACAGCATTCATTCTTCATTCACTCTCCATTCAAACACATGCATCAGCATTCATCATTTACACAGCATTCATTCTTCATTCACTCTCACATTAACACACACATGCATCAGCATTCATCATTTACACAGCATTCATTCTTCATTCACTCTCACATTCACACACACATGCATCAGCATTCATCATTTACACAGCATTCATTCTTCATTCACTCTCCATTTAAACACATGCATCAGCATTCATCATCGCCTCTGTAACTGCCCAATACCCGTGTTGATAGACACAGGCGCTTCTGTGAGCGTCATGGCAGAGCACCACTACTGGCAGCTGGAGAGTGCACCACCCCTAAGAAAGATGAACGTCCGTATCTTTACATTCGGCGGGAAGCAACCGCTACCACTTGTGGCCGCATCTGTGGCCCGAGTCACTCATGAGGACACATCGATCAGGACCCGTTTCTTTGTAACCAAAGTGAACGAGGTGACTCTACTAGGGTGCACTTCTGCAGAGGCATTCAATATATTGAACGTCGCATTTGGAGTGCACCTGGAGGACATCCAGACTCTGCTCACCAGCTATGCAAAGGTATTCACAGGAATTGGGAAGCTCGTAGGAGATCCGGTGTGGCTGCACATTGATAACACAGTACAACCGGTCGCGTTAAAGCATCGCAGGGTGCCATTTCATCTGAGAGCATGCTTGGAACAAGAACTTGACAATCTGATCCGAGTAGACATCATCGAGACGGTGGAGGGTCCGACTCTGTGGATATCTCCCATAGTGATCGCAAGACAACCCAAGCAGCCAGACGCCATATGCATCTGTGTGGATATGCGCCTCCCAAACAGAGCAATCCGTCGGAAGCGACCCATTACACCGACCCTAGACGACATCCTGGCGGACCTACAGGGTGCGTGTTATTTTTCCAAGTTGGATCTCTTTGCCGGGCAACACCAGCTCGAACTGGATCCAGAGTCGCGTCATATTACGACCTTCACCACACACAAAGGGCTATACAGGTACAAACGCCACAGAGGTTTTCCAAAATTCCATCAGAGGGGTGCTGGTGGGACTACAAGGAGAAATCAACATCAGCAACAATATCATGGTATACGCGAGTTCTGAACAGGAGCATCTGGAAAGACTGGAAGGTGTATTGCAGTGCATCAAACACCTTGACCTCACACTTCACCAGGACAATGCGCTCTGTTGCAGAAAAATATCAAGTTTTTGGGATTTGTGTTCCAGGAGGGTGTCATATCCCCTGACCCAGCAAAGGTGAGAGACATCTAGGAAGCAAGTGCCCGGGTAAATGTGTCAGAGGTGCGCAGTTTTCTGGTCATGGCCACGTATTGTTGCCAGTTTAGGCAAAACCTGGCAACTCTTGCCGAACCGATCTGAAGTCTAACAAAAAGGAGTGCGCATGGAGATGGACGGTGGTTGAACAGAGAGCGTTCAACGATATCAAGGTAGCCCTGACAGCAGAAGACACAATGGCGTTCTTCAATCCGGAAAAGGATTCAGAGATAATAGTCGACACCAGCCCGTTCGACTTAGGGGCCATCCTTATGCAGTCAGGTGAAAATGGTGTGGACCGTCCAGTGGCTTTTGCTAGCCGGGCACTCTTGACAACCGAGCAGAGATATTTTCAGATTGAACGGGAGGCCTTTACGGTACTCTGGGGGCACAGACATTACCATCTCTACATCTAGGGCAAACTGGTGAAAGTCATCACAGACCATAAACTCCTGATCCCGATCATGACCGGCTCCTCCGCTAAGCCACCAGCGAGAATTGAAAAGTGGCTTCTTGCCCTACAGGAATACGATGTGAAACTTGCGTTCCGCCCCAGAGCCACCAATGCTGCAGACTATTTGTCATGCCACCCCAGCCCAAAGACAGAGAGCATTGAAGAGGTGGAGATTGTGGAGTATATAAATAACATTGCTGAGGTGATGGCCCCAACCCTCATGTCAATCGATGACATTCGAAAGGCGTCCGTCGATGATGAATGTTTCAGAATTCTCCAGACTACTGGAACGAGAGGGGAATGGCAGAGAGTCCTTGAGAAGTTTGAGGCACGGATCCACGATCTCGCGAGGCAGAGTCCCCACACACCTCCTTCGGTGGGAAAAGATGGTTGCTAGTTCATGACGAAGTCTGTGAACCTAGTGGGCTTTTTTCTCTCCCGCTGGGGTCTGTCCTGGTTAGAGATGGCGCCTGGGGCTTGGGTGGTGATGCAGGGGGTTTCGGGTGGAGCGAGGTCGTCTGGTGTTGCCCCCCAGTGTGGTTCTCTGGACTGGGGCTGGGGGCTCATGTATGCCTGTTCCCTTTGATCCTTTTCTCCTGACGCGTCTGTCTCAGAATGTTGGGGTCAGCTGCCCGAACCCCATTGTTCATAGTCATTTCCTACCTCCGTGGACGGGTGGTTGGTGGACACTCTTTTGCGGTACACGGCCACTCTTTCCAGGTTCCATCGTCTTCCATCACTGGTGTGGACGTGGTTGGTTCCCTTTCTGGTGACCTCTATGGCCCTGCTGTATTTGGAGCCAGTTGCGGAACACGATGACTCTCATGTCTATGTCTTCGTCTTCTCTGATTTGGTGTAGCCATGGCGGTACCAGTGTGGATGCAGCCCTTCTTCCTCTGAACAGCTGAAACGGAGAAACTCCAGTGATGGCATTGGCCGTGATGCGGTGGGCCGCAACGGCCTCTTTCACTATCTTGTTTGGTTCTAAGCCCGATGCGCACGCCAGTTATAAGGCGCCTTTGAGGAAACGGTTCACCCTTTGCACTAGTTCATTTGCTTGTGGGTGGTACAAACTTGCTCTCAGCTGGCAGATGTTGTGTTTCCTCAGGAACATTTCCATTTCCCTGGACACTAACTGCACTCCATTGTCGGTTACAATTTCCTCGGGGAGCCCTTCCCTCTGACAAACAGCACTGAGCACCTCTATGACTGTGCTCCTGGTGATGTCTGCCACAAATTCGATATCTACCCACTTGGAAAAGTAATCCACCATGACTATTTCGTACCTGTGGTCTGCGACATGCCATCCAGCGGGCCAATGAAGTCTAGTCCTATTTTGTGCCATACGCTATGTGGGATTTCCATGGGAATCATAGGTGCCTGTCTCACTGACAGCCGTTTATCACTGTTCATGCACTCATCGCATCTTTCAATCATTGCCCGTATGTCTTGATCAATACCGGGCCACCAAAAGGCATTGCATACTCTGCGTCTTGTCATGTTGTTCCCTAAGTGGCCTGAATTTGCTCTGCAAAGAATTACCTTGCGGATGCCTCTTGGAGGGATTGAACGGTCACCTCTCAGTATGAGGTTGTTCATTACTGTGATCTCGTCATCCACTTTCGAATATGGACGTAGACCTTCTGGAACTGTTCTTTTGTTGGGACATCCCTCGCAGACCCACTCTGGCCCGCGGCGCAGGGCATCGTCTTGTTCCATTTCCTCTTGCCAATGTAGCTCGCTCAACTCCATGAAGTCCCCATTCCTCAGGCCACTTATGGAAGCCACCATGCATTCATTTTTGAGGAATGTGGTCCCTGGGATATTTTGGTTGAGCAGCCTGGACATGCAGTAGGTCAGGGTGTTCTTCCAGAAGGTAATGTGGATGATTTCATATGTATACTCTTGGAGCTTCGCAGCAATCCTGGCCAGTCTCAGAGTCGCTGTTTTGGTGCCGCCAGGGCTCCGCATGTGTATTCGGGGCTTGTGGTTGGTAACTAGAGGACATTTTGTACCCCACACGTACAACCTAAAGTATTCCACAGCCCAGGCGCATGCCAGCATTTCTTTTTTGACGGTGGAGTAATTTTTCTCCGATGCGGATAGTGCTTTGGACGCAAAGGCCCCTATATTTTCTGTGTCTCCCTTTTTCTGGGTGAGGTTGGCACCTAAACCATAAGCACTGGTGTCTGTCATGATGCATGTTTCCCATTCGTGATTAAAGGGTTTGAGACAGGGTGCGTGCAGGATCCTCTTTTTAATCTCGACGAAAGCTTCGTCTTGTTGACGTTCCCAAATGTAAGCTGCACACTTTTTCAGGAGCTCCCTCAGGGGCGATGCAGTTTCGGAGAATCTGGGGACAAATTTTGCATAGTATTCTGTGTAAGTCCCAGAGATTCGATAGTGTTAGGGAGAATTCTCAATATGTGCTAATTTCCCCTTCCTTTTGAGACCCCCAGCAACCTTGCTGGATTTCTAGGATTTGATGTTTTTACCTGGAAAGAGTGTGAGCCTTTTTTTCCCACTCTTTCATGTATTTTGATGTGTGTTGTACTTTTGTGTTCTTTGGTTATGGTGTTTTAAACAACCTCCATGGCATCATCTTTTTCTGTGTGGCACACAGCACCTTCAGTGCAGTGGCACAGGGGTGTCTTTCAGACTCCCCCAGGTTTAAACACCTTCTCTGGGACTGACTACTGTCTCCCAGAGCATGTAAAGTTAAATTGACTTTACTAGTCTCTTTAAATTTACCGGCCCAGCACACACTATCTTCCTATAGAGTGCTGGAGGGGTTGCCTAGCTTCCCCTGAGTCAAAACACTCATGTAACAGTAAAATGTTACCTTTTTCTACTTTAAATGGCTGGTGGCAGTTGTTTAGATCAAACTACCATCATTTTTTCCGACCGCTAACTACGGTAGCTAAAAATCGGGTCCACCATGTTTTTCAATATGGCGCCCAAGACCTAATGTAAAAACAGACTCTGGTCATCTTTTTTCGCCATTTCTTTTTGGAAAGGTCCTTCTTGTGTTTGTCTCTGCGCGGCAAACCAGGTTTGATCCCTTTGTTCGTTGGCCTTTGGCGGGCTTCAGTGCTGAAGCCCTCCTCTGGCGCCTGAGTGTCTGGGGTGGACAGGATGTGAGGGAGGTGTCCGAAACCCCCTGTGCTTAGTCTCCTAGGACACCTGAATGCACTCTGGCGTGATTGGCCAGCTGGCTGTCCGGCAAGGACAGCCACCCTGCTGTGTGAGTGACAACCAGGCTGGAATGAATGGGGGAAAACTGTTTTAAAACCAGGTCTCTGGGACTTGGAAAGCAGAGTCGAACGAAAGAACCAAAGAGGAGAGGAAGTAAAAGGACTGCTGCAACTCCTGGACGACCGGTGAAGCCCTGCTGCAGGTCCGAATTGCCTGAAACTCCGACAACAGAGAAGCCCTTCAAGGTTAACTTCTTCCCTTGAGTTTGGTGGGAACAACCAACTCGCAAGCCACCTGGACACCGTCCTATTCTGATCGAATTTTCATCAGAGTGCTGTTGAAAACCGGATAGCCAGAGGGAAGGAAATCATCTGGTGGACTTTAAGCCACTCACCCCTTAAACCGACGTCTTGTTACAGCTTTTGTACTCTTCCCTGGGCAGTGCAGGTACCTCCCAACGTCCTCCTTCTTGTCCCCACGACTGAAGCTCAGGAACAGCGAGAACTGCTCGCACTGCCAGGAACAACTGCCTCAGCTAGAGCTTCACTGACAAGGTACTGTGCCAACACAGTCCGGAAATCTTTTAGGCCATCAAGAAAGTGTGTGAAACTTTCCTCAACTACAAAGGCTTGTCCTTCCCTTAACAATCGTCAAACTTTTCGCCTAGGCAAATCCTTTAAAAATCTGTGGCAAAGACTTAACCGTTATATACCAGAACTGTGCTATCCTATACAAAAGACTCTGAACCATTGACTTTGGCCCAGGCCTATTGAGAAGTATTGATGGTTGTATTTAACTGAAACCCTTTGCTATGCCTATGAATGTATTTGGGATGTCTATTCTTATAACCTTGTCTTTTCCCTCCTTTATTAAGTATCTGAAGTGCCATTTTGTTCTCACTTCATTTTGGTGCTAAACTTGTTCATTTACTTACCGGTTGGATTTTTGTGGTGTATTAGTTTGTGATATTGAGCTGCTTATTCTAGAGTAATGTTTTATAACTGACTGAGTAAATAAATGTATATTCTTTTACCAAGAAACCTTGAGTAAGTGTTTACTTGAATCACTGTATTGGTTGGTCCTTTGTGTAACTTGTTCTACTGCTCACTTAAACTCTTGAGATAAGTCTGGCTGCTCAGCCATCACTACCACTTTACTGTGTAGTACAGGCTTGTACCAAAGGTGAAATTGTGCTTACACATGTAGTCCTAATTGCCTGTAGTGTTCCCAAAAGGTACTGCAGGTGATTCTGCCTAACAGATAGCCCAGGTATTGAACTTCTCCAGCGCCAAATACGCACTTCTCATGGTGCAGGTGGACTCCCACATCCTGAAGCTTGCTCAGTACTGTTGGGGAGAAGCTGGACCCCCACCAGGGCAGTGGGGGGCCAGCAGCCATACCCTCACCAGCTATGGGAGACCCAACACCTCCCATATGGCCCCCAGAAATGCAACAGAGTCCCAAGCAGGCAGCAGCATGTTCCAAACTGCGTTTATTTCTGGGAAGCAAAAAAGAAAAAAACATGCAGGGCATCGTGCACATCGAGAGTTCAGGCGCCGTCTCCCCCGGGGCTGGCTTGCAAGCCAGCTTTATAATCACACTGCAGGCTGACCTCACAGAATTGGATCAGCTCCCAGAAACTTATCTCCTCCTGCTATTGGCTGCTAAGTGAGAGGTTACCTATGTAGCCCTTATAGAGAGTCTGACAATTGGATGTTAGCCTTTTTGCGTCAGTGGGTTGGTTTAGCTGTGCCAGCCCCCATTACCTAATTCTAACTTGTTACATTATGACCTTGTTCTCATAACTTTTTAGCTGAAACAAGCAGTTTGCACTTGAGCTCTGAGCGCTAATTGGCTGGGCTGAGCCATTCTTGTTACAATTATGTTTCAAATGTGGTGCGAGTCCTTGAGAAAATGTCTTTCTTTCCAAGAAAGAAAAGAAAAAAATACACTGGGTTGCCGTGGTTTATTCGCATTTGTGGAGAATTAAAAATGTTTGTCTGCAGAAAGCAATCTTATCTTTAATGTGTGACCTTGGCAGCTCGGGGGTTGCGGGGAACATTGCTGAAGGCTTCTGCAGCCAGTGTTCAGTGAGAGAAATGAACTTGGCTGTAATTTTCCTGAAACATGGCTTTACACTGTGCAATTAGACCATGTTAATTCATATAGGCATTTGCAAGCCTTTAAACAGGGATTTTTGTGTTTGTAGATTCTGATATTGCAGCATTGATTCTAATGTAGCAACAAAGAGTTCATCATTCTCTGGAAGGCCGAGGCCGCTGAGGACAGGCCGAACGGCATGCATGTGTACTGGTATGTGTCGAAGGGGGTGATGAACGCGGTGAGCGGGCGTTAGGTCTTGTGCAGACTTATTTGATGGTATGCGTCACGCATGTCAAGCATTGAAAATATGGATGCTTCCTTCATCATGAGCACCATGTCATTGATGCTGGGAAGCGGAAAGCTGTCTGTGACCACTTCTAGATTCAAACTGCGTAGGTCTATGCAGACTCTCAGTTTGTTGGATGATTTTTTCTTGATGAGTACCACTGGGCTAATCCATTCGGAGAATTCCACTGTCTGAATGGTGCATTCTTTGACCATCTTCTGGAGCTGAGCTTCGAGTGCTGACCTCGCTGTCAGCATTGGGTTTGAGGCGAATCTTGTGCACGTCGTGCATGCTGCAGCCACGTGGACAAATCGTCTGCATTTGAAGCATTCCTTATTCCTGGCAGGACAGTCACGATCATTCGCCATGTGCTTGGTGCTGGCACATCTGTAGCACTTGGGTGCCTCTCTCTGTTTGGGTGCCTTATCTCTGGCGGTATCACAAGGCTGTTTCTCCCTGTGCATTCTCCACTGCAGCGCAGTCAGTTCAGGAACGGGTGATAGCCTTCCGACTTCCTTGTGCCTGCTGGAGGTTTCCTCTTTGGCCCTGGCGATCTACAGCGCTTTATCCAGGTCAATCTCTTTCTCCTGTATGAATTTTCTGGACCTTTCTGGAATTGGTGTGGACCACCAACATGTCGCAGATGACCTGTTTGACGTTGCTGCCAAACCCACACAATGATGCTAGTTCCCAAATTCTGGTGATGTAGTCATCTACGGGCTCATTGCTTTCCTGCTTCCTGGTGTAGAATTTGAGTCTGTGAAGCACCAAGTTTTATTTATTGGTGAATCTCTTGATGATGTGGTGGATTGCCTCCATGTAGACATTGTCATCATCTTCTGCTACGGGTATGGCTTCGAGCCCTGCATAGATGCGCTTCACTTCAGCCCCCATGGCATTGAGCAGCATGGTCTTCTTTCTGGCTGGTGCATATTCTGTGCCGCCTAGTGTCTCCAGGTACGTGGAGAACAGTGGCTCCCATTGCTGCCACGGAATAGCCGGGGTGCCCGGAGAGGGGAGGAAAGCGGGGGGCGGCGTGGCACCCTGCATGGTCTTAGTCCTCATCACCAATTATGTGGTGGCCTGGACAAATAACAGGACAAGGTCGAAGCTTGAAATAGTGTTTATTGAGACACCTCAAGTAAATGGATAACTGGGGGTATATAAAGTCCAGGGCAGGGGTGGTGAAAGTACTCACAGTTGGAGTTGTCCAGTTAATGCCGCTTACTACACTGCAAGCCGTATGCGTGTTTATACCAGCATACCTGATCAGCCAGAGCACCCAGGAGGCTAGCGAGAGGCCAGGTCCATCTTAGCAGCCTTTGAGGCCAAGGGCACAGATAGCGAGAGGCCAGATCCATCTTAGCAGCCTTTGAGGCCAAGGGCACAGATAGCGAGAGGCCATATCCATCTATTCAGCCTTTGAGGCCAAAGGCACAGATAGCGAGAGGCCAGATCCATCTTAGCAGCCTTTGAGGCCAAGGGCACAGATAGCGAGAGGCCAGGTCCATCTTAGCAGCCTTTGAGGCCAAGGGCACAGATAGCGAGAGGCCAGGTCCATCTTAGCAGCCTTTGAGGCCAAGGGCACAGATAGCGAGAGGCCAGATCCATCTTAGCAGCCTTTGAGGCCAAGGGCACAGATAGCGAGAGGCCAGATCCATCTTAGCAGCCTTTGAGGCCAAGGGCACAGATAGCGAGAGGCCAGATCCATCTATTCAGCCTTTGAGGCCAAGGGCACAGATAGCGAGAGGCCAGGTCCATCTTAGCAGCCTTTGAGGCCAAAGGCACAGATAGCGAGAGGCCAGATCCATCTTAGCAGCCTTTGAGGCCAAGGGCACAGATAGCGAGAGGCCAGGTCCATCTTAGCAGCCTTTGAGGCCAAGGGCACAGATAGCGAGAGGCCAGGTCCATCTTAGCAGCCTTTGAGGCCAAGGGCACAGATAGCGAGAGGCCAGATCCATCTTAGCAGCCTTTGAGGCCAAGGGCACAGATAGCGAGAGGCCAGATCCATCTTAGCAGCCTTTGAGGCCAAGGGCACAGATAGCGAGAGGCCAGATCCATCTATTCAGCCTTTGAGGCCAAGGGCACAGATAGCGAGAGGCCAGATCCATCTATTCAGCCTTTGAGGCCAAAGGCACAGATAGCGAGAGGCCAGATCCATCTTAGCAGCCTTTGAGGCCAAGGGCACAGATAGCGAGAGGCCAGATCCATCTTAGCAGCCTTTGACGCCAAGGGCACAGATAGCCCTGAACTTCGCTAGTCCCCCTCGCCCCTCCAAACTTTGCCACCCCCCCCCCCCCAAACCTCGCTGAATCCCTTCTCCCCAAACAAAATTAAAGTATTGCACACGAGGGTCAAATTTAACAGCAGCTCATCTAAGCTTCAAATTAATTGTCCAGCCTTTAAACATGTAAACATTGCGTAGCTCTATGACCTGTTTCCCCAACAATGACTTGAAGTCAGTGACATTAGGAATCATTTTGTTTTGTGTCTAGAGTCTTGAAACACAGAGGGTGCATTCTGCTGTGTCCAGGATTCACTCAGAAAGGGGTAAATAAAGCAGTGGGTTGTCAATGTCTAAGCACACCAGGGTGGCTTGACTGTCTTTCACATCCGGGGGGCTTGCATGTCTTTCACATCAGGGTGACTTGCCTGTCATTCACTTCCGGGGGGGCTTGCCTGTCTTTCACATCCGGGGGCTTGCCTGTCTTTCACATCCGGGGGGCTTGCCTGTCATTCACACCAGGGTGACTTGCCTGTCATTCACTTCCGGGGGGGCTTGCCTGTCTTTCACACCAGGGTGGCTGACCTGTCTTTCGCACCAGGGTGGCTGACCTGTCTTTCACATCCGGGGGGCTTGCCTGTCTTTCACACCAGGGTGGCTGACCTGTCTTTCACACCAGGGTGGCTGACCTGTCTTTCACATCCAGGGGGATTGCCTGTCTTTCACATCCGGGGGGCTGACCTGTCTTTCTCACCAGGGTGGCTGACCTGTCTTTCACATCCGGGTGGCTTGCCTGTCTTTCACACCAGGGTGGCTGACCTGTCTTTCACATCCGGGGGGCTTGCCTGTCTTTCACATCCGGGGGGCTTACCTGTCTTTCACACCAGGGTGGCTTGCCTGTCTTTCACACCAGGGTGACTTGCCTGTCATTCACTTCCGGGGGGGCTTGCCTGTCTTTCACATCCGGGGGGCTTGCCTGTCTTTCACACCAGGGTGGCTTGCCTGTCTTTCACTTCCGGGGTAGCTTGCCTGTCTTTCACACCAGGGTGGTTTGCCTGTCTTTCACACCAGGGTGTCGTGCCTGTCTTTTGCCACACAGGGCTTAGCAACTCCTACACACTCCGCAGCCCTGAGTGGAGAGGAAGGAAGGTGTGGGGAGGTTAATGCAATTAAGTGAGTCTACTCTCCCAGAAATACTAGAATGCTAGCTCCTGTATCAAGACCTAAGGCAGGATTGTGAATGCCTTTGCATTGAGTGACAGCGATTAGACCCATTAAGCATCCATACACCATTCAGACATGGGCGGTTACGGATTTCGCACGGCCCTCCGTGTCACAAGGAGTACAGGAGCCCTTCATTTTCAATGCTGCGTTTGCATTGTCGTCACAGTCAGGGGCCAGGCAGAACATGATGTCACAAGGAGTGACATCAGTCTGATCCTCAAGTCCATGCATCATGGCAAGCTACACTAAAATAACTTTGGGCCTCATTACGACCTTGGCGGAGGTCCATGGTGCAATTAGCACCATGGACCTCGGCGGATTTCGGAAAATACCGCCATGGGGGTTGGCGGACTTACCGCCCCATTACGACCTTGGCGGGGCGGTAAGTCCCCATTCCCCATTTTGCCCTTCCCCATTCCCATTTTTGCCCCATAGGCCATAATGGGAGTGGGGAAGGCGTTAATTACGCCACCGTAGATTACGGTGGCGTAATTAACGACGAGGTCCCTTACCGCCATGGATTTTTCCGGCTGCTAAAAGCAGGCGGAAAATTCTCCATGGCGGTAACGGAACTCGTAATACGGCGGAGAGGTACGCCATGCATTACGCTGGCGTAATTCCCTCTCCGCCAGGGTCGTAATGAGGCCCTTTGTGATATACAAATGTATGGTTATTATATGTGGAATATTAAGAGCCATGCATTGACTCTCACACAAGTAGAACCCTTAATCCTTCCCCCGTCATCCTTCTTCCATGGATACATCAGGTCTGACAAACAAGGATTATTAAAGCGCTTAGAAGCAGCCAGTCCTCAGGATGCAGCACATAAATGAATGTGTTTAGGAAACCCATTGCAGTCCTCTTTAGCTTTGGCCTATATTGGACCTCTCCTTGCCATGAGGTTTAAGTTGCACAATAAACATGTCCTATTAGCTGCTCTCATCGGGCCTATGGAGTCCTAGGGGCGGCTTCAAGTGTAACACAAGAGAGGGGAGAGGGGAGGGACAGAAGGAGCGGGACAGGGAACATGCGAGAGGGAGTTACACTCAAGATCCATTCCTGGGGGGCTGCAGACCACACACTACAAATGTAACTGCCTCCAAGAAAGTCAAGGATAAGATATTAAATGATATATTTTATTTGTATCGCGCCCATACACAATTGTTTCAGAGTGTGACGAGGCAAGGGACAGGAAACAAGGGAGGACAAAACAAGCATCTTACTCAGCCCAGTGGCATTGAGAATGCGCACGTGCAGGGGAGAGGGAAGGGGGAAAGTGCGAGCGACAGGGGTGCAGTGGAAAGTGCTGAACACGTGATAGAACAACTAGTGCGGCCAGCAGGTGGTAAGTGCGAGAAGGTGTACACAACGGGTGTCTAATAAGTGTTGGAAGGGGACTGGAGGGTGGCAGATACAGACCCGAGTGCAGGGGTCGCCAGGAGGCAGTGCGGGTGTGTCGCTAGGAGGGTATGGCTCTGGCCCCGAAATCAGAGGGTGACCTGGTGCCCAGTGCCAAAGCAGACAGTTTAGCAGGGGAAAGGAAGAGCAAAGGCAGAAGCAAAGAGGAAGGTCTTGAGGTGCTTCCGGAACCAGAGATGGTTCTCCTCAAGTTTCAGAGAGGCAGGGAGGCTGTTCCAGGGGGAGGCCCCAGCTGAGTAAAGGGAACTACCCCCAACTCATTGCTTCGTGTAGTGACTGACCTTGAGGGAGTTGGAGGTGAAGGAGCGAAGAGCTTGAGGAGAAATGTATTTACGGACGGAGAGTTGAAGGTCTTGTGGACCCAGGCCCCACAAAGCCTTGTGGACAATACAAAGGGACTTGAATTTAATCCTTGTAGCCACTGGCAGCCAATGAAGAGATTTCGGGACTGGAGAGATAGGATCCCAGGGCTTGACGCCAAGGACGAGTCTTAGGGGGTCATTATGACCCTGGGAGTAGGGGGTTAATGGGGCCAGTAGAGCTGTCGGCCCCGTTAACCCCCTACCGCCTCATTATGAGGTCTCCTCGCGGGACCCGCTAAGGACGCCTGTCTGTACCACACACATTTAGTTGGTAGCTGTGGCTGAGCAGCCAGACTTATCTCAAGAGGGCGATGAGCAGTATTCAGGGTTTACACAAAAGGACTACAGTACTATGGGACAAGAAAACACTGACCAAAGCTTTGTATCAAAAAGAATATATATATTTATTTTTCACACTCTTAACTCAACACACAAGTCACTATCATTAAAGCAAGTTAAAACAGTCAAGAAAAGTATACACAACTCCCTGTTTAAATTGTAGACAAGTTTGAGCAAGAGTGAAAACTGAGCAAAATGGCACAGTGTAAACCAAGCAGAAATGGCACTCTAACAATTTCTTCAGAGGGAGGGAAAGGTCAACTTATACAGGGTTAGACTCCTAAACACACCAGCAACACTTCCCAATCAGATTGAGAACAAGTTAGGCAAGGTAGTACTTTAGCATAAGCAATACTTAGGTGAAAACCGAGCAAAATGGCACTTCAACAATATAAAAAGGGGAAGGAAAGGTGGTTATAAGAGTTTAGGTGCACCAACACATTTCTTGATGAAAAGCAATCTACAGAAGGCAGTTGTAACAGAATTAGCCCGAGTCAATAGGGCTGTGCCAGAGTCAGTGGTACGATGTGAATTGCCCAGGTTCAAACGGTTCTAATAGCTGCAGTCAAGTCTTTGTTTAACAGTTGAAAAGGAGGGTGCAGAAGGTAAAAAGACAATGTTAGACGATAGGGGCGGGCAGCCCAGAAGGTAAGTAAAGGATTTAAAACAACTTTAGGCCTACCCAACGAAACGGAAGGCCTGGCGGAACAATGTACCTTAAAAGTGGAAGAGGCTCCGGTGGTGGCGGTAGTTCCTGGCAGTTCCTGCAGTTCGTGAGACCCAGCAGAGGAGGAGAGGCTCTCATTGTGGAGGAAGTTTCGAGTCCCTGCACTGCTCAGGGAAGAAGCTGGCCGCGGTGATGCTAAAATGGAATAAAAGGTCTGCTCCTTTAAATTGCGGTCGTGGTGGACGGGTGCCTGGCTATCCGATCTCCTAGTGCTTGGCACTGGCGATTCGACCAAGGCTGGTCCGGGAAAGCAATTGGCGAACGGGTTGGCCCCACCAGCTCAAGGGAAGAAGGCTCTTGCAGGTGAAGATCTTCTCTTGTCGTTGGAGAAAAGTGGTGAGGATCTGCAGAAGGGCTTCTCTCCCCTTTGGATTTCTCAGGTCCAGTGGCGACATCTTGTCCTCCAGTCCTCAGATCCCTGCTTTTATGCAGAAAAACCCCCATTCATACAGCATAGCTGTCACTCACACAGCGGGGTGGTTATCCTGGCGGGATAACCCCCCAGCCTATCAGGGCAGAGTGCGACTTGGGTTGTTTAGGCAATCCTGTCCAGGGTGCCTACTCCCCCTCCCACACATCCTGTCTACCCCAGAGTCACTGGCGCCTGAAGGAGGGTTTCTGTCCAGAAGCCCGCCAAAAGGACAAACAAAGGGGCCCCAACCTGGGTTTGGATTACAGAGCGAGACACGAGAAAGAAATATTATCAAAGATCTGGCAAAAAAAAAAACACTGTAGTAAAGTTAATAAAAAGATAAACCGGCAGTATGTTAAAGGCTATCATAAAAGGTGGTAGCCTCGAACAATGGGAAAATCCCATAGGAAAATATTCACGGTTGAATATTAATGGTAGTAACCACTGCCACCTGCCAGAAACTTTGGAGAGCGGGACTGGACAGTACCCTCTCGAAAAGGAACACCAGGCAAAAACTATTAACCTTTGCCAGTACCTCCATATGATATGATATGATATGGTATTTGTAACGCGCCTATACACAAGTGTTTCAAGGCGCGACGAGGCAGGGAGGGAGGGAAACAAGGGGAAGACAGACAAACGATCCTACTAGGCCAGGTGTCATTCAGATCGCGCAAGTGCAGAGGTAAGGGGAAAAGGAGAAAGTGCAAGGGGAGGAGGTGGGGGGAGAGTGCAATACAAGTTAAGTAGCGTAATAAAATAGTAAATAATAAATAATAAATAAAAGGGCCAGCTGGTGGCAAGTGCGAGGTAAGTGCAGAGCAAGTGCTGGGAAGGGGGCTGTAGGGATACAGTGACAGTCCCACAGTGCAGGGGGAGCCGGGGAGGCAGTGCAAGTGGAGAGTGGCTGGGCCCTGAACCGAGGTCGCTGAGAGTGGCCAAGATGCAGGTTTAGTGCAGAAATTCAGTGGGGAGTTAAGCAGGTTTAGCAGGGGAGAGGGAGAGAGAAGGCAGAAGCGAAGAGGAAGGTTTTGAGGTGCTTCCGGAACCGGAGATGGTTCTCCTCAAGTTTTAGGGAGGCAGGAAGGCTGTTCCAGAGGGAGGCCCCTGCTGCGGAGAGAGATCTACCCCCAGCTCGTTGCTTCGAGAAGCGGCTGACCATGAGGGAGTTGGAGACGGATGAGCGAAGGGCTCGTGAAGGAAGATATTTAGGAAGAGAGAGTTGAAGGTAAGTAAGATGGTGTGTACTGGTTTTGTTAATAACTATTGACTAGCAAAGTCAATGGTAACTTTGCATGCCCTGGGAGACAGTAGTCAGTCCCAGGGTATGGAGTCTATGTTTGGGGGTCACCATGACACCCCTGTGTTACTGCATTGAGGGTGTTGTGTAACACACATGAATAAGATGATACCTATGGGGGTGAGAAAAACCCCATAGACCATAAGCACAAAAATAGCCTCAAACACACATCAAAAATATGCCTCAGAGTGGGAAAAAGAGTCTCACTCTTAGCAGGAGAAATAAATAAACCCTGGAAGCAAAGCTGCTGGGGGACTTTATAGGTAAGGGAAATTAGCCTTTAAAGAGAATTCTCCCTGACACTCGCCCCCCCCAGACTAATGGACAGGAGGATCTAATCCACTTCTGGATGAGTCTCTTACCTCTAGTCGGTTAAAAACATCCTAGCGAGACCCTCAGCATTTTGATGGTGACATCCAGACCTGTGCTCAATGGTAAAATCAAACGCTTGGAGGCAGATTGACCATCTTAATAGCTTTGGTTCTCCCCTTTCATTTGCATTAACCATCTCAAGGGTTGGTGGTTAGTCTGAATAATAAAAGTAGATTCATACAAGTATGGTCTAAACTTCTTCAGAGATCACACAATGTCAAAACACTCTCTCTTAATGGTTGCCCACCTTGTTTCCGGTTCCTTCAGTTTCCTACTGATGAAGCAAATGGGGTGCTCCCTAGCTTTCTCATCCAGTTGAATAAGGACTGCACCTATACCTGTATTGGAAGCATCTGTTTGCACAATGAATGGTTGGTGGTAGTCAGGAGCTCTTAGAACTGGAGCTTGACAAAGGGCTCTTTTCAGGTTTTCAAAGGCCTGATTGTACTCCTCATTCCATTTGACCTTTTTAGGGAATTTTGGAGAGGAGATTACATTCAGTGGAGAAGCTATGGTCCCATAGTTCTCTATGAAATTCCTGTAGTACCCAGTGATGCTCTCACTTGGGTTTGAGTAGAAGGGGTTGTCCAATTTTGCACAGCTTCTATCTTGCTGGGCAATGGCCTTATTTCACCACCTCCTACCTCATGACCAAGGTAGACCACTTTACTCTGACCAAGTTGACATTTACCAGCCTTTATGGTCAGTTGGGACTGCTCAAGAACCTGCAAAACATATCCTAGGTGGTCAACATGTTCTTTCCAAGTAAGGCTGAACACTGCAATGTCATCCAAGTATGCCATGCAGAAGTCCTCCATCCCATTCAGAACCTGATTAACCATCCTTTGGAATGTAGCAGGTGCATTCTTTAATCCAAAAGGCATAACCTTAAATTGGTATAAGCTAGCTGGGGTGGAGAATACAGTTTTTTCCTTGGCATGGTCTGTCAAGGCTATTTGCCAATAGCCTGACGTGAGATCAAATGTACTGAGGTATTTGGCTGCACCAAGTCTATCTACCAGTTCATCTGTCCTTGGCAAAGGATGGGCATCAGTCTTAGTGACTGCATTTAGAGCTCTATAGTCCACACAGAATCTCAACTCCTTGGATCCTGCCTTTGGTACTAACACAACTGGGCTAGACCATGGACTAGTAGAGGGTTAGCCGGTCAAGTGGCACAGTGAGTAGAGCGCTCGCTTTGACATCCGTGCAGAGCCTG
This sequence comes from Ambystoma mexicanum, assembly GCF_040938575.1. Taxonomy (NCBI): domain Eukaryota; kingdom Metazoa; phylum Chordata; class Amphibia; order Caudata; family Ambystomatidae; genus Ambystoma; species Ambystoma mexicanum. The sequence goes on from NC_090934.1 coordinate 24,737,295, forward strand.
CTAATGCAGGTTCAAATCCCGGCAGGGCCAAACTCAGCCATTCATCCTTCCGAGGTCGATAAATGAGCACCACACACCGTGGGTAATAATAAGCAGCGCTCAGATACCTGAGGGTTCGTAGCGCTATATAAGTGCCAAATTATTATTATATTACCCTGAGATTAAGCATCTTGCTGACCTCTCCTTTTATGTGGATTCTGACATTCTGTAACCCCTGCCTTTAACAGGTAAACTGTCACCAGTGTTGATATCATGCTGGCCCCAAGGGGTCAAGCCTGGTGAAAGTGAAAACAGGGGAGCAAATTGATTCAACAAAACGTTGCACTCCTGTTGTTCAAAAGTCAGATTAGAAGAGAGATTAACTCCTTCTATTTTCTCATCTAAAGGTTCACCTCTGAGAAGGTCAGGCAAAGTTCACTCTCCTCTTGAGATGAAGCTAGAAGCAAAGCTCCCACTTCTGGTCTCGAGACATAAGCCTTCAAACGGTTGGTGTGAATGTTAGACGCTCCTCTGCACACCAGAACACTGCTAACATCTCCACAACACCTTCCCCGGGTTCCCACACTACTCCCTCCAGGGTTCGAGACTCACGTGATGTGGTTACCCCAAAGGACCGAAAGCTCCGTACCAGGTACAATGTACGTGCTCGGTTGCAGCCCTTCCTGCATTGGCAGTTGCCATGGAGATCATACAGCAGAAGGGGCGGCGGAACACCTCCGCATCGATCATTCATTTGCTCACGTGATTCAGAGCGGCGTTTCCCACGTGACCATGGTGGACGTCACATGACTCAGAAGCGCACAGTATATAAAGCTTGATGCACGGAGCACTCACCGCTTCTCAGCTGTCTTTTGACTCTGTTTGGCGCTACGTTTGATATACTCTGTTGGTTTACCTTGATCTTGGATCTCTCACCTGGACTGCCTCGGATTACCCTTTCGTACCTTTGCTTGGAACTGTTTACCCATTGCTGAACCTCGACACGTCCCTTGCCTGTCTTCGGATCATCCCTTGGTACTCTGTTGGACTTCTACGCCATTGCCCTTTGGGAACTCAAGCTACGTCTTCAGCTCCACAGGTGGGCTATCCTGTGTCCACGCTTGACTCCGTTCCCTGTTGTTCTGGGGACCGCCTCTCATCTGAGTCTCGAACCTCCTTCACTAGGTTTCCCGGGTTTTCCAACCACCGGATAGGTTAGATTATTCAGATCCTCTGATTCTTGTGTTATATTGTACTTGCCTGGTACTTAACCTCGTTCTTTTTGCAGCAGCATCGGTGTTCCAGAGGTTCCGTGGATCCGGGAAGTAACATCTCCCACCTGTGGCTCCAAAGGTCGCATAGCGGGGTTCTTTTGGTTCCCCCTGTGCGTCACTTGGGGACAGAGGTCTCAACGGTCTACACGACACTCAAGTCAGAACAGACTGAGAAGCCGTATAGTCGTGTTGGATAATGCAGGGGTCCACGGAAGAACCCATAGCTGCTTTAGTTCAGGCAATTACAGTATTAAGGGCAGATATGGCCGCCGCGAACACGGTGATTCACCAAAGGCTAGATTCCATACAGAGTGTCCAGCATTCCCTCCCTGCAGACTCTGAATTCGGGGATGCTGCCACTCCAGCCACACCTCCTCCATTGGCAAGTACCCCTGCTCCAACCCTGGTGGTCCTTCCAGCCCCTTCTCCCTTGGCCACTCCTGAACGTTATCAAGGCGACCCCAAGAAGTTCAGGACCTTCATCAATCAGTGCAAATTACACTTCCTGTGTAGACCTCTGGCCTTTCCTAATTCCACTGCTAAAGCGTCCTTTACCCTTTCCCACCTGTCCGGAACGGCTGCCGCTTGGGCTAATCCTTTACTGGAGAACAATAGCCCGGTTCTCTATGATTTTGATTTGTTAGTTACCGAGATGTCCCGAGTCTTCAACACCCGACACAAGGCACAATCTAGGGATCTGGAGTTGTTAGAACTAACCCAGGGTAGAGGGACCTTGATAGACTACATCACCCGCTTCAACCAATTGGTCGCCGAGACATCATGGCCAGAAAGCAAGCGGGCGGTCATATTCTATAGAGGGTTGAATAATCCAATGAAAGATGCCTTAGCCATGATCCCTTCCATGCCCACTCAGTATCAAGAACTAGTGGATCTTGCCCTGCAGGTAGATGCACGTCGCTCAGAGCGCAGGGCTGAGTTGGGTTTTTCTCATCCTACAGTTGTCAGTACTCCCGCCTCCAGCACTGAGGAACCTATGCAAGTGGGAGGTTTACGTAGTCCTATCACAACATCCGAGAGAGAACGTAGGAGGGTGGATAATGCATGCTTTTATTGTGGCACCACGGGACATTATGTTAAGGAATGCCCTCGACGTCCCAAGAAGTCCCAGGTTTTTCGGACAGCTCGACCTTAGATCCGGAGACCAGGTCGAGCTTCCAGTCCTCATCTCCGGGTGCCACTCCTGCCTTCGCTCGTGTCCAGCCCATCTTTGTACAGGCCATTCTTTGTCCCTCTGCGGGTATCTCTCACGCAGTCACGATCATCATTGACTTTGGTGCCACGGGGAACTACATAGACATTGCTTTAGCCCATTCTCTCAATCTACCTTTAGTGGTGAAAACCCGACCTGAACCGGTTCAGGCCATAGATGGAATGGCCCTAGTCTCTGGTCCCGTTAGACACCAAACTGCTCCTCTATTATTGACTATACAAGACATTCACACAGAGACGCTAAGTTTTGACTTGATCACCACACCCTAGTTCGGTATCATATTAGGAATACCATGGTTGCGTGAACACAATCCTCTAATTAATTGGCAAACAGGCACGGTTCTCTTTGAGTCGGATATCTGCCAGAACTTTTGTCTCCCAACCCATCTAGAAACAGATACTCCGTCACGGGCTTTGGGAGCTCTCGCTCAGCTCACATTGAATGATGTTGGATCAGCGGTTGTGAATTCCCATACCGTCGGAGGGGTAGTTACCGGGATTCCCTCTGAGTACAAAGCATTCGAGTCAGTTTTCGATCGCGGTTCTTCTGAGGTGCTTCCTCCACACAGATCATATGACTGCCCGATTGAACTAATCCCGGATTCTACCATTCCTTCGGGCAGGATCTATTCTCTGTCCCCCTCGGAAGAACAAGCTCTGAAACAGTATATCCAGAACGCCCTACGACTAGGACACATCCGCCCGTCTACTTCACCAGCTGCAAGCCCTATTTTTTTTGTACCCAAGAAAGAGGGGGACTTACGTCCTTGTGTGGATTACCGACGCCTTAACGCCATCACGAAAAAGGACAGGTATCCAATCCCTTTGATCACCCCTCTCCTGGACCGCTTATCCCATGCCTCCGTTTTTACCAAGCTGGACCTTCGGGGCGCATACAATCTAGTGCGCGTCCGCGAGGGCGATGAGTGGAAAACTGCCTTTTGCACCCGTTACGGGTTGTATGAATATCTAGTCATGCCCTTCGGCCTATGTAACGCCCCGGCAACATTCCAGCATTTTATGAATGACATATTCAGGGACATTCTGGACGTGTACATGGTTGTTTATCTGGACGACATCTTGATCTTTTCACGGAATATTGATGACCATGTACAGCATGTTCGGGAGGTTTTATCCCGTCTGAGAGAACATTCGCTGTTTGCCAAACCCGAGAAATGTCAGTTCCATAAAACGTCTGTTGAGTTTCTGGGCTTCCACATTACCCCTGGGGCACTATCCATGAACAAATCCAAGGTTAAGGCGGTCTTAGATTGGCCGATTCCTCAGACACTTAAGGCCTTGCAGGCCTTTTTGGGCTTCGCCAACTTTTACAGGTGATTTATTTCGTCCTTTTCTACAATTGTGGCCCCACTTACGGCTCTGACTAGCCCTCAAGTACCCTATCAGTGGCGAAAGGAACATCAGGAATCCTTTGAGGCTCTGAAGACCGCTTTCACCACCGCACCAATTCTTCAGCACCCCAATCCCGAACTTCCATTCATAGTTGAGGCGGACGCCTCTTCTTTTGCCCTCGGTGCGGTGTTATCTCAGACATGTCCTACGACGGGCAAGTTGCACCCGGTGGCATACCATTCCCGAAAGTTTTCCAGTACTGAGACCCATTATACTGTAACGGAGAAGGAACTTCTGGCTGTCATGGACGCCTTTCGTGTCTGGTGCCATCATCTCCTGGGGGCTAAGCATCCAATCACTGCCTACTCCGATCATCAGAACCTACAGGATCTGGCCTCCCTAAAATGCATCAACAGCAGACAGGTCCGGTGGCATCTCTTCTTCTCCGCCTTTGATTTTCACATCACTCATCGTCCTGGGATCACTCATGGAAAAGCGGACGCCTTGTCACGCTCTCCGGGTGGAGTCTCGTTGCCAACCTTCCCCGATACCGTTCTAGGTAAGAGTCACGTGGTTTGTCTCTGCACTCCCTCTCTATCATTGTTGGATTCTGTGCGAGCATGGACGAGCAGTCATTCTGACCAACTGCGGGATTGGGATCCTGTGTATTGTGATGGTTTACCTTTTGTGCATGATCGCTTGTTTCTCCCCACGCCTGACACCCGTAACCTGGCCCTTGAATGGTCTCATGATGCCCCCTTTAATGCCCATCCCGGCCCGGAGCGTACCATGGATCTCCTAAAGCGCTGGTGCTGGTGGCCCTCTATGAAGCGCGATGTGGAATGCTATGTCAACTCTTGCGCTGTCTGCGCTCAGGCCAAACATCGAAGATGTCATCCAATCGGCCTGCTGCTTCCGCTACCGGTACCCCCAAGACCTTGGCACACACTGACTATGGATTTCGTGACCAATCTCCCCAAGGTGCGGGGTTTTGATACCATCTGGGTGGTGGTGGATACGTTCACAAAAATGGCTCGCTTTGTTCCTTGTAAGGGGATCCCTTCAGCCCCGGTACTGGCTGAGTTATTTTTTGAATCTGTGTTCACGTTGTTTGGGCTTCCTTCTGTCATTATCTCCGATCGTGGGTCACAGTTCACCTCTCGTTTTTGGAGAGCTCTGACTAAGCTGCTTGGCATCGATACCAGTTATTCCTCGGCCTATCACCCCGAGACTGATGGGCAGACTGAAAGGACAAATCAATCTATGGAGCAGTATCTCCGGTGCCTTATCTTGCAGCTGCAGTCCTCCTGGTTGAGTGCTTTACGGCTTGCAGAGTTCGCATACAATAACGCGGCTCACTCTGCTACAGGTTTTTCTCCTTTCTACGCCCTCTATGGCCAACACCCCAAGGTCTTGCCTGTCCCTGATGCCTCTGTTTCTTTGAATCCTGCGGCCACGGCTTGTCTTAGGGATCTTTCTGCTGTTCATGCTCGTACTCTGGTCCACCTTACTGAAGCAAAGGCCTCTATGAAGTCCCGTGCTGATGGCAAGCGCTTGGCTGCTCCTCCACTTGCGGTGGGTTCTAGAGTGTGGTTGTCTTCCCGTCACCTTCGGCTGGTTGGTTGTCGGAAACTTCTGCCTCGCTTTGTTGGCCCGTATGTGATCTCTCAGGTGGTGAATCCAGTGGCTTTTCGTCTAGTTCTCCCGAACTCTTGGCGTATCCATCCTGTTTTTCATGTCTCTCTCCTCAAGCCCTGCCCTGATTCCTCCCGTCTTCGGGCTCCAGCTGCCCCGGTGTCCCTGGCCTCCCCGGATGTCTTTGAAGTGTCAGCTATTTTGGGTTCCCGTTGGTTTAGGGGTGGGCTCCAGTATTTGGTGGATTGGAAGGGTTATGGCCCGGAGGAGCGCTCTTGGGTTTCCGCCCTGGACGTTAACGCTCCTCGGTTGGTGGCCCGGTTCCATAGGGATCACCCGTCCTGCCCACGGGGTCGTGGGCCGTTGGGGGGGGGCTATGTTAGACGCTCCTCTGCACACCAGAACACTGCTAACATCTCCACAACACCTTCCCCGGGTTCCCACACTACTCCCTCCAGGGTTCGAGACTCACGTGATGTGGTTACCCCAAAGGACCGAAAGCTCCGTACCAGGTACAATGTACGTGCTCGATTGCAGCCATTCCTGCATTGGCAGTTGCCATGGAGATCATACAGCAGAAGGGGCAGCGGAACACCTCCGCATCGATCATTCATTTGCTCACGTGATTCAGAGCGGCGTTTCCCACGTGACCATGGTGGACGTCACATGACTCAGAAGCGCACAGTATATAAAGCTTGATGCATGGAGCACTCACCGCTTCTCAGCTGTCTTTCGACTCTGTTTGGCGCTACGTTTGATATACTCTGTTGGTTTACCTTGATCTTGGATCTCTCACCTGGACTGTCTCGGATTACCCTTTCGTACCTTTGCTTGGAACTGTTTACCCATTGCTGAACCTCGACACGTCCCTTGCCTGTCTTCGGATCATCCCTTGGTACTCTGTTGGACTTCTACGCCATTGCCCTTTGGGAACTCAAGCTACGTCTTCAGCTCCACAGGTGGGCTATCCTGTGTCCATGCTTGACTCCATTCCCTGTTGTTCTGGGGACCGCCTCTCATCTGAGTCTCGAACCTCCTTCACTAGGTTTCCTGGGTTTCCAACCACCGGATAGGTAAGATTATTCAGATCCTCTGATTCTTGTGTTATATTGTACTTGCCTGATACTTAACCTTGTTCTTTTTGCAACAGCATCGGTGTTCCAGAGGTTCCGTGGGTCCGGGAAGTAACATCTCCCACCTGTGGCTCCAAAGGTCGCATAGCGGGGTTCTTTTGGTTCCCCTGTGCGTCACTTGGGGACGGAGGTCTCAACGGTCTACACGACACTCAAGTCAGAACAGTGAAAGACTCTGGGAGCCTCCTTAGGATTGCCTAAATCCACCAGATAGTTCACCTCTCCAAGTTTTCCCACAATCTTGAAGGGTCCTGTCCACTTGTCCTGCAAGGCCCTCTGCCTTGTTGGCACCATAACAAGAACTAGCTGGTCTTGAGCAAACTCAACCATGTTGGCCTTCTGGTCATGCCAATGCTTAACCAGAGCCTGACCTGCTTTCAAGTTGTCACTTGCTTCAGCCATCATGTGTGGCATTCTCCTCCGGAGTACTATCACATAGTCAGTCACTCTGACTGGCTTGGGGGAAGGAGCACTCTCCAACCCCTCCTTAATCAGGGCCAGTGGACCTCTGACTGGATGGCCATAGAGAAGTTCAAAGGGACTGTAACCCACTCCCTCCCGAGGGACTTCTCTATATGCAAAGAGAAGGCATGGCAGTAGATGGTCCCATTTTCTTTTAAGGGGGTCTTTTAAAGCTCCTATCATGCTCTTCATGGTTCTGTTGAACCTTTCTACCAACTCATTTGTCTGAGGGTGGTATGTGGTAGAGAACTTGTATTTAATTCCACAGTTTTTCCACATGGCCTTCATGTAGTGGGACATAAAATTTGACCCCCTGTCGGATATTACCTCCTTAGGAAACCCAAACCCTGGTAAAAATACCAAGGATGGCCTTAGCCACAGCCTGAGCTGTAACAGTCCTCATAGGAATAGCTTCAGGGTACCTAGTAGCATGGTCTACTACAACAAGTATAAACCTGTTGCCTGAAGACGTTGGAGGGTCAAGAGGACTGATAATGCTGATTCCCACCCTCTCAAATGGTACTCCCACCACAGGGAGAGGCACTAAAGGTGCCACGTACTTGGAGCCACTCTTACCAGAAGTTTGGCAGGTGTGGTAACTCTTGCAATACTTATCTACCTCAGCCCCCATTTTAGACCAATAAAAGTAGGGAGAGATCCTTTCCTTGGTCTTCTTGAAACTCAAGTGACCAGCCAAAGGTATCTCATGGGCTAGTTGCAAGAATTGGAGTCTGTTCTCTTGGGGCACTACAAGTCTTTTGTAGTCTCCAGGGGTTGACTCGGTCGGTTCAGTGTAGAAGAGGCCATCTTCTCAATGCAACCTATACTTCCCAGGCTCTTGCCCTTCAAGCTGAGAAGCTGCCTGGTGGCAAAGACCTTCCAGAGTTGGACATTCTCTTTGCCCCCCACTGAAGTCTGCCCTGTTGGGTCCAACTTCTTCCATTAAAGACTGCAGCTCAGGATGGTCCACAGGGTCCAGATCTCCAATAAGATCCTGGCCTTCTACTAGATATGAATCCTCAGGTTCTAGTTCAACCACACAGGGTTGTACCTCACTCTCAGCCGGAGGAGGAGTCACAGGTGTGACTTTGGACAACCTAGTCGATGTCCTTGTTGGAAGCACATGAGTGCTTCCTGCTGGTTTCTTCTTAGATGTCTTGGGTTTCCCCTTTGCTTCTGGTTGTTCAGAAATAGCAGTTAGTAACTGCAGTGGAGTAGGAGTGATTTCTTTTTCTATCATCTCCTCAGGAGATCCCCTCAAGGTCCTCTCCATTGCAGGTCTGGTGAGCTCCTGCAATCTTTTACTAGGAGGTCTGGGAGTACTTGACACTACTCCAAGATCTTTTAGGTCATTTCCTAACAGAACCCTTCCTGGTACTTCAGATTGCACACTAACAGGTATCCTGACAGTCATGTCATTGCACTGGATGAGAGCTGGTAATTGGGGAAGCATCTGCACAGGCCCTCCAGCTAACTTGGTGAGGAGGTTGGGTGCCTTAGCAACATCCTCCACCTTGAAACAAGATTTGTCCAGCACAGTTATGCTGCCCCAGTGTCTCTAATGGCAGGGGCCTCCTGGCCATTCACTAGGACACTGTGCTCATAATACTCTTTAGTATTATTTGGGATAGAATTATACACATCTAAATTCTGTTGTTCCCACAACCCCAAGGACACTAAAGAAACACTAGCTGAGACTCGTATGGGGTCATCAGCTAGTACTTGAAAGTTTCCACTGGCCATTTGTACTTCCTCCTCAGGAGTGAAGGCCAAGGAGACAGTGTGGACCCCTGAAGGTTTACCCTTACATCTGGAATTCCCTTTCACATGGTCAGTTGAACCACAAACATAACATTTCCCAAATGTCTTTATGAATGGTGGCTTGTTCTGACCTCCTTCTGGTCTGGGACCAGAAGGTACACTAGCCTGATTGGGTTTCCCTTGTGGCTTACCCTGGTTATGTTTGGGGCCCTCTTTTGGATTGGAATTATTGGAATTCTCTTTGTTGTCTTTCTTAGGCTGCTTTCCCTCATCCTTTTTCTGAGTGACCCCAGAATCCTTGTGAGTAGCCCTGTTGGCACCCCACAAGTCAGCAGCCTTAGCTAGTTTCTTGGAATCTATTTCCTTTGAATCAGCCAAGTGCTGTCTGAGCTCAGGAGAGCAGGCATCATAGATAGACTCCAACATGACAAGATTTCTCATTCCTTCATAAGTGTTCACTCTGTAACCCTTAATCCATCCCTCTAAGTTTTTCAAACACTCACTCACCCAGGTAGCCCAAGGAGTACCATCATGCTTTTTGAGGGTCCTAAACCTATTAAGGTACTGGGAAGGGGTATTTCCAAATCTAGCAATTAAAGATAACTTCACACATTCATGATCCATCCTATCCACCTCCCCCAACTCCATTACCACATCAGATGCAACAGGGGGGAGCCTAGAGAATAACCAGGTAAGCAACTGATTCCCTCTGATTTCCTGGAGCCGATGATTGTATTCAAACATAGCTAACCAATCTAACACATCCAATTTAGGTTCATACATACCCACAATCTCTTTAGGCATCCGGGGTCTCTTTGGACTGGAAGATCTAGAGGATCCGGGGAGAGAAGAATTTTCCACAGACAATTTCTTCATCTCTAACTCATGATTGAGCTCCATTTCTCTGAGCCTTAGTTCTTGGTGTTTCTGTTCAGTTTGGGCCTTAAGTCCTTTGAATTCAAGTTCAAGCCTCATTTTTTTCTAGTGAGATAAACTCAGGACTTAATGTGGGACCTGACAAAGGTCCAGTAGCCAAGGCTTGAGGCCTTAGAGCAGGCAGAGGGGCAGAGGGGGTTACAATGTCAGCCTCCTCTTCCTCATCTGTCTCAACAATAACATCATCAACTTTATCATCCTCAATATTTACTACAGTTGCTGGAGGAGTAGGCACTACAGCCCCACTCTCCAGTCTTTGTTTCTCCAACAATCTTTCAATCAACTCTGATTTCTTGCCTTTGACAGGAAGACTTTTCTGTCTGCACAGATCCCTTAAATAATCAGCAGTATTTACAAGGAGGGTTTCCTGGCTATAGCTTTCCATATTTGACTTGATTTTTTTTAAATGAGCTTTTAGTGATTGTTAAGCCTTGTGGTTAGTTGAACCAAGGTACTAGCAGCACTCTAAAATGTAAACTCAACACTTCATCCTCACCGCTGTACACCAGTGTTATGCATAATCCTATGCAGTTCCCTTAGGGAGCACTACAAAATATTAGGACTACGGGTATATGCAATAAATCCCCTTTGGTATCAGTCTGTACCACACAAATTTAGTTGGCAGCTGTGGCTGGGCAGCCAGACCTATCTCAAGAGGGAGATGAGCAGTATTCAGGGTTTACACAATAGGACTACAATACTATGGAACAAGGAAGCACTGACCAAAGCTTTGTATCAAAACTCAACACACAAGTAACTATCATTAAAGCAAGTTAAAACAGTCAATAAAAGTATACACAACTCCCTATTTAAATTGTAGACAAGTTTGAGGAAGAGTGAAAACTGAGCAAAATGGCACAGTGTAAACCAAGCAGAAATGGCACTCTAACAATTTCTTCAGAGGGAGGGAAAGGTCAAGTTATACAGGGTTAGACTCCTAAACACGCCAGCAACACTTCCCAATCGGATTGTGAACAAGTTAGGCAAGGTAGTACTTTAGCATAAGCAATAATTAGGTGAAAACCAAGCAAAATGGTACTTCAACAATATTTAAAGGGGAAGACAGGTGGTTATAAGAGTTTAGGTGCACCAACATATTTCTTGATGAAAAGCAATCTAGAGAAGGCAGTTGTAACAGAATTAGCACGAGTCAATAGGGCTGTGCCAGAGTCAGTGGTACGAGGCAAAGTGCCCAGGTTCAAACGGTTCTAAGTAAAGGATTTAAAACAACTTTAACAGTACCCAACAAAACGGGAGGCCTGGCGGAACAATGTACCTTAAAAGTGGAAGAGGCTCCAGCGGTGGCGGTAGTTCCTGGCAGTTCCTGCAGTTCGGGAGACCCAGCAGAGGAAGAGAGGCTCTCGCCGTGGAGGAAGGTTTGAGTCACTGCACTGCCCAGGGTGATGCCAAAACAGAATAAAAGTTACGCTCCATTAAATCGCGGTTGTGGTGGACGGGTGCCTGGCTATCCGGTCTCCTAGTGCTTGCTACTGGAGATTCAACCAAGGCAGGTCCAGGAAGGCGATTGGCGAACTGATTGGCCCCACCAGCTCAAGGGAAGAAGGCTCTTGCAGGTGAAGATCTTCTCTTGTCGTCAGAGAAAAGTGGTGAGGATCTGCAGTAGGGCTTCAGCAGTGGCTCAGTCATTGCAGATGTCTTCGGCTTCTCTCCTCTTCGGATTTCTCAGATGCAGTGGCAATGTCTTGTCCTCCAGTCCTCAGATCCCTGCTTTTATGCAGAAAAAACCCCATTCATACAGCCCAGCTGTGACTCACACAGCGGGGTGGTTATCCTGGTGGCTTAACCCCCCAGCCTATCAGGGCAGAGTGTGACTTGGGTTGCTTACGCAACCCTGTCCAGGGTGCCTACTCCCCCTCCCACACATCCTGTCTACCCCAGAGTCACTGGCGCCTGAAGGAGGAACAAAGGGGCCCCAACCTGGGTTTGGATTACAGAACGAGACATGAGAAAGAAATATTATCAAAGATCTGGCAAAACAAAACACCAGAGTAAAGTTAATAAAAAGATAAACGGGTGGTATGTTAAAGGCTATCATAAAAAGTGGTAGCCTCGAACAATGGGAAAATCCCATAGGAAAATATTACTGGTCGAATATTAATGGTAGTAACCACTGCCACCAGCCATAAACTTTGGAGAGGAGGACTGGACAGTACCCTCTCGAAAAGGAACACCAGGGAAAAACTATTTACCCTCCCCAGTACCTCCATAGTAAGATGGTGTGTACTGGTTTTGTTCATAACTATTGACTAGCAAAGTCAATGGTAACTTTGCATGCCCTGGGAGACAGTAGTCAGTCCCAGGGTATGAAGTCTATGTTTGTGGGTCACTATGACACCCCTGTGTTGCTGCACTGAGGGTGCTGTGTAACACACATGAATAAAATGATACCTATGGGGGTGAGAAAAACCCCATAGACCATGAGCACAAAAATAGCCTCAAACACACATCAAAAATATGCCTAAGAGTGGGAAAAAGAGTCTCACTCTTAGCAGGAGAAAAAAATAAACCCTGGAAATCCAGCAAAGCTGCTGGGGGACTCTATAGGTAAGGGAAATTAGCCTTTAAAGAGAATTCTCCCTAACAACGTGGTAGCAGTGGCTGAGCAGCCAGACTTATCTCAAGAGTAATATGAGCAGTACAAGATGTTACACAAAGGACAGCAATCACAGTAGTTCAAACAAACATAATTCAAGGATTCTTGGTAAAAGAATATACATTTATTTAAAAAGTCAGTTGGAAAACATTCCACTCGTAAGAAAGCAGCTCAATTTCACCCTCTAGTACACTACAGCACACAACCAATACGTTTCTGAACAAGTTAAGCTCCCCTGAAGTGGCAGCAAAATGGCACTTCAGTTATTTTCAAAAGGGGTAGAAAGACAGGGTTAAAAGAATTTAAAGCACAATTACCTTCATAGGCAGGGCAAATAGTTTCAGGTCACTACAACCAGCAATTCATTTCAATAGGCCTGGGCCAAAGTCAATGGTTCAGATTCTTGTGTAGGATAGCACATTTCTAGTAGTAAACGGTTAAGTCTTTGCCAATGTTCGAGGAAGTAGTTTGCCAGAAAAAGAGTTATATGTCAGTTTAGGAGCAAACAAGGCTCCAAAGTTGGGAATATTTCACAAACTTTCACCGCAGCAGGAAGGATTTATATACCGCCTTTGCATGGTACCTTAATGATGAAGAAAAGCTGTCGCTGGGGCAGTTTTTCCTGGCAGTTCCTGCAGATCTCGCTGTTCCTGAACTTCAGTCATGGGGACAAGAAGGAGAAAGTCGGGAGGTTCCTGCACTGCCCAGGGAAGAGGCACAAGCTTGGTTAAGCGTCGGTTTTAGGGTCTGAGTGCCTTAAAGTCCACAAACTGGTATCCTTCTCACTACCATTCCGGTTTTCAACAGCACTCTGAAGAAAATTCGACCAGTATGGAGACGTTGTCCAGGTGGCTTACGAGTAGGTTGTTTCCACCAGCTCAAGGGAAGAAGTCGTCCTTGAAGGAGCTTCTCTGTCGATGGGAGTTTCAGGCAATTCGGACCTGCAGCAGGGCTTCACCGGGCAAACCAATGGTCCAGGAGTTGCAGCAGTCGTCTTCCTTCACCTCGTTTTCGGTTCTTTCGTTCCAGTGGTCGACTCTGCGTTCCAAGTCCTAGAGACAAGCTTTTAAACAGTTTTCTCCCATTTATTCAAGCCTAGCTGTCACTCACCCAGCAGGGTGGCTGTCCTTGCCAGACAGTCATCCAGCCAATCACACCAGAGTGCATTCAGGTCTCCTGGGAGTCTAAGCACAAAGGGTTTCAGGCACATCCCTCACATTCTGTCCACCCCAGACATTCAGGCACTAGAGGAGGGCTCCAGCACTGAAACCCACCAAACGGCATTGAACAAAGGGACAAAACCTGGTTTGGCGCTCAGAGTTAAACACAAGAAGGACCTTTTCTAAATGAAACAGCGAAAAAAGATGACCGGGGTCATGGGCGCCGTATTGAAAAACATGGCAGACCCGATTTTTAGCTACCAGTGTTTGCAGTCGGGAAAAATCATGGTAGCTTGTTCTAAAACCACTGCCACCAACCATTGCAAGAGGAAAGGGTAACATTTGACTGTTACATGAGTGTTTAGATATAGGGGATGCTAGGCAACCCCTCCAGCACTCTATAGGAAGACGGGGTGTGCTGGGTCTATGAATTTAAAAGGACTAGTAAAGTCAATTTAACTTCACATGCTCTGGGAGACAGTAGTCAGTCCCAGAGAAGGTATTTAAACCTTGGGGAGTCTGAAAGACATCCCTGTGCCACTGCACTAAAGGTGCTGTGTGACGCACAACAAAAAGGTGATGCCTATGGAGTTGTTTAAAACCCCATATCCAAAGAACGCAAAAGTAAAACACACATCAAAATACATGAAAGAGTGGGGAAAAAAAGGCTCACACTCTTCTCAGGTAAAAATAAAAATCCTAGAAATCCTGCAAAGTTGCTGGGGGTCTCAAAAGGAAATGGAAATTAGCACATTCTTGAGAATTCTCCCTAACAATGGCCGTGAACCATGTCTCGGTGAGACCAAGGACATAAAGGTCAAGTTCTTCCAAGAGGCAGCAGATGTCGGAGGAGTGTTTGACAGATGAGCGAGAGCTGAGAGTGGCTATATGAAAAAGGTTGCCAACCTTGAAGGACTTCCGAGGATGGGTATAAATCGGAGGTACGCCCTGCAGAGGTGTAGAAGAAGCCCGAGGGGGGACAGAAGAGGAAGGAGGGGAGGGCAAGGTAGGCAATGAGGGGACAGAGGGGGACGCAAGGAAGCTGAACAAGAGAGAAACAGGACAGCAAGAGAAGAAAGGAAATTGCTGAGGCATGGGACGCATCTGCCAAAGAGGAGAAGATTGGCCTGAGGGCCTTGAACCAAGACGGTGCCATTAAAGTAGCGAATAATGATTATCTTAGAGGAGTGGAAGGGGTCCAGGAGTGCCTCTCTCCAGGTGCCACCATTAATGGGTGAGGAAGAGAAAGGAGGGAGCACAGAGACAATATGAGGAGTCCAAAGGTCTGGTGAAGGAACAACAAAGAGGATGTTGGTGAGGGCCTGTCTGGAGGAAGTGCTAGAGTAGGTGTCAGCGATATGGAGATCAGGGTTGGAGGCGAAGATATCCTTTTGAACTTCTTCCTACCAGACTTACTGGTGGTGACGCTATTACCGCTGTATTTAAGGGTCTGCCAAATCACAGGCTCGGCGGATTTACCCCCAGCTCTGAGCTGAGAGCAAATCCGCCACGATTTTGCAGATTTTCGGTGATATTACCACCAGCGGTAATCCCAACAGTGGTAATAGCGCCGCACATTCCCCATTGGGCCCAATGGGGAATGGGAAATTCCTGAATGGACCCAATGGGGAATGGGGACATACCGTTCTGCTAAACCTGTGATCCGGTGCTAATAGAGCCAGGGGTCTGGAGCTAGGGCGAAAAGCCCTGGCGGTAATACCGCTGTGGTTAGTGCCCAACTCGTGATGAGGCCTTAAGGGTAGGATAGTCAATGGAGAAACAGAAAAAATAGGAGAGACAGAGAGTGCCATAGGTGTCGTGAAGGAGGTGGAAGAAAAGGGAGAGAGAAGTGGAGGGCGGGTGGGGGGGAGACAGGATGTGGGGGAAAGCAGTATAGGGTAGCACAGGGTAGTCACTGTTCACAGCTAAATTCAAAATAGCAGCACATGGTACTAACAGCGAAATTCAAAATAGCAGCAAATGGTACTAACAGCGAAATTCAAAACAGCAGCAAATGGTACTACACGCAGACCAGTCACAGGCAATAAGTGTGGGAGTAAGGGTGAGATGGGGTGAAGGTGGAATAGTTAAGGGTGTAGAGTGTTGAGATAGGGGTGACTAACCCATGGCTGCAGATGTGAAAGTGACACGGTAGTAGTTCAGGGTTCCAGGAAATTGCGATAGCACCATCCTCAAGGTGCTTGAGAGGGGTCGAGGGAGACCTCGCACTGTGAACGGGAAGTGGACAGGGAGCAGATAGGGGCCTTAGGAAGTTGGCCTTTGGTAAGGGGGCAAGCTAAAGTCTGCCGGTCCACCATAGGCTACAAGTAATGTGCAGATGGCCAATGGCAGGCAGCAGATGCCGAGGTGCACCAGAGCCTCTTTTCTGGTACACCTCAGCATTAACCTAAGCTCTCTGTTCCTCTCCACCTTACTACTTTGAACAGCTATTTTAGGAGGAGGTTTACTTATACAACTGCAGGCAGTGCAGAAGCATGCACAGCAAATCAGTGTTTTCTCTAATCACACTCACAAATCTCAAATAGCCCCCTATGGGACATAATGCTATGGTACTGAGATGCAGCCTGTGTGAGAGACCCCACTCCATCCCCCTGCCCTAAAACAGTGTTCTCTCTGGACATTCCTATTGTAACACACAGCAAAACACACGTGAGAAGCACTTCCCGATGGGCCTCATTACAAGTGTGGCGGTCCATAAATAAGGGTGCCAGTCACACCATATCGGCACTCTTTCCGGACTGCCACACTCCAACTATATCTTCCTGAGCCATTGCACCCACAGGTCTGACCTGCCGGGCGCATCTGCCCCGGTAGGCGAAGCTGTCATGAAGTCACCGGCACCGTTAGCAACAGTGCCGGTGCTTCTGTATCTCCATTCCTATGGAGTCCTATGGGACTCTATAGGAATGGAAACTTACACTTTCCACCGCCTAATATCCCGGGCCGCAGGGACTTGTCTCGGTGGCTCTGGGGTATCAGGCGGCAGAAATGGTGTTACGTGTTCGGGCGACAACCCGTCGGTAACACTGGCGGGTTACCGCCGAACTCGGAATGAGGCCTATACACATGTATGTATATATTCACAATCATCGAAGTGCCCTCATCTAAAAACTAGTCATTATTGTTACAAGTTGTCTAAGAAAACAGCCCCCTCACAGTATCCTGTATCAGTCCAATAATAACTCTTGCAGAGGACACAAGTTGCGTGATCAGACTCAAGGATCTCGGTATCACGCGGATCCTGGAAGGAGGACCCGAGCCCCATGCATTGCTTCAAAGGTTTTATAAACACCTGGGCCTAACGTGAGAGGAGACTGTGCACAGAAAAGGGGGCAAGCATTCTGACCACCCTCTGTTACGAATAGACACCTATATCCACAGAGTTCTAGGGGTGTCACAGTTGACATCCACGCTCTCTTAGGATTCAATACCTCTATCCCCAGAGTTCTAGGGATGTCACGGGTGACATCCACACTCTCTTTGGAATTGACACCTCTATCCCCAGAGTTCTTGGGATGTCACAGGTGACATCCACGCTCTCTTAGGAATTAATACCTCTGTCCCCGGAGCTCTGGGGATGTCACGGGTGGCACCCACACTCTCTTTGGAATTGACACCTCTATCTCCAGAGTTCTAGGGATGTCACAAGTGACATCCACGCTCTCTTAGGATTTTATACCTCTATCCCCAGAGTTCTAGGAATGTCACAAGTGACATCCACACTCTCTTTGGAATTGACACCTCTATCCCCAGAGTTCTTGGGATGTCACAGGTGACATCCACGCTCTTTTAGGATTTGATACCTCTATCCCCAGAGTTCTAGGGAAGTCATGGGTGACATCCATGCTGTTTTAGGATTTGATACCTCTATCCCCTGAGTTCTATAGATGTCATGGGTGACATCCACGCTCTCTTAGGATTTGATACCTCTATCCCCAGAGTTCTAGAGATGTCATGGGTGACAGCCACGCTCTCTTAGGGACTGATACCTCTATCCCCAGAGTTCTAGGGATGTCACGGGTGACATCCACACTCTCTTAGGGACTGACACCGCTATCCTCAGAGTTCTAGGGATGTCACAGGTGACATTCGCTCTCTCTCAGTAATTAACATCTCTATCCCCAGAGTTCTAGGCATGTCACGGGTGACATGTTCACACAGTACTGACTTTTGAGCTCCCTCCTCTTCTTTGCATCCTGGTGCTCGTTGAGTCCCCTATTGTGTTATGGAGAACAGTTAGGCTCAGGTACCAGAATGCAATAGGCGCCAAATAAAAAGCCAGAAACCCAAGAAACATGAAATGCATAAAGATATTTTTTTTTAAATTATTTTTATTGGTTTGTTACAAACCTTTAAAAAATAGGGGAAAAAAAAGAAAATCTCAGAATACATTAGAAAGTTCATTCTTGAAGAAGAAAGATTTGCCGAAGGAGCTCCAATCGGAAAATAAGGGCAAAGATAGACAGAAAGACTAGAGGAAGGCGAGAGGGAGAGGCATAAGACTAAGGAAGGAGCGTTTGCAGTCCAAAACACTCTTAGATTGCCAATGTTCAAGCTGAAGTTACGGCGACTTTGATGTCGTTTTCATGTTTTTCCAGCTTTTCGATCATCTTTTCAAGAAGGAAAGTCAGTTCGATTGTTAGGCTGCGTTCCACGTCTTGATGCATCATATCCCACCAATCCTCAGCAGACAGGGTTGGTCTTGCCACAATATATTTTCTCAAGTGAATAGATCGTTCCTGTCGCAATTGTGTGCAGAACAGAATAAGGTGTTTCAATGTTTCATTTTCCTCCCCACATAAGCGACAGGTCAAAATTGGAGCTCCATCTTTTTGTCGAATTGCCAACATTTCTCTTGTTGGGAATTGGTTCAAGCAAAATTTCATATAAAGGAGTCTACGGGCAGTATCTGGGAACTTAAGCAAGTAAGATTGAGGATCATTTAATTTTCTTGCTTCGGCTGGACATGTTTTCATAATTCTATGAGTTCCTCTTATGTCCCCTGTATCAATCCAATCTTGCTGCCATAATAGTAATTTTACTTTGACAGGATTCATATGGAGTAACTCTCTATTGGTGCATAGATCACTGAGGATGGTGTCACAGCGTGTTATCCCTTGGGACAGAATACAGTTTGTCGGTCCTGTGTCTGCACTGGTTAGAATCTGGTATTGAGGAGCAGTTGAATCAGAGGTTATTTTTCTAAATTCATTTAGAGTGGTCCACGTTACTATTGCATTGATTGACAAGAGAGTTAGCTCGTATCTTATGCAACCAGTTGGTACGCCCATTGGGAGACGCAAGACTTTGGACCAGAAGTGTTGTTCAAGCGATGACCATAATGTGTCTGGACATCCCAGAGCACTATTGGCTCCATGTGTAATTGCCGGAATGAATTTCATTTTATAGAAGTCCATGACAGGTTTTAATGAATGTTTACCAAGATACATGGTCTGGTCAACGCTTTTTAAGGCCTCCTTCCCAATTCTCCATTTAAACTTTTTCAGGCCCTCTCTCTTTTTGTTTTTTTGAAGATCTTGCAGAGTTAGGATTACAGATTTTTTGGAATTCACAATTGATCCGTTTTGCGTGACATACTGATCAAGGATCTGCAATTTCCGTTGCAGTCCTATTGGTGTTAAATCCAATAGGACTAGACCGTCCGCATACAGGAGCCAATTTACTTCATTTCCGTTTATTTTTGGAGCAAAGGCATTGTTATTTTCAAAGGCAGCCCCCAGGTCTGAGATGAACAGATTAAATATTATGGCAGCAAGTGGGCAACCCTGTTTAACTCCTCTATAAGTTTTTATTGGCTCAGAGAGGAGTCCTTGTTGATTCAGTCTCACCCTTATCACTGTGTCGGTGTGAAGTGCTTTAATAGCCAAGAGTAGACTGAGAGGGCAGTTCCAGGTCGCCATTTTCTTCCATAATAATTCCCGGTCAATGCTGTCAAATGCCTGGGATAAGTCCACAAACGCAAGATAGATTTTCTTGTTTGCTCTTATAGCATCCATTTTCAAAATGTTCAACAGTAGCAGATTTAGGCCGCAGCCAACGCCTCGGACAAAACCAGTTTGACGGAGGTCCAGAAGTTTCGTAGATTCAATTCATTTCATTAGTTGGTTTTGTAGCTGGGTAGCAAAGATTTTTCCAAGGACATCTAATAATGCTATGGGTCTATAGTTTTTTCGGATCTGCTCTGTTTCCATTCTTGAAGATGGGAATTATAATTGCTGATTTCCAGCTAGATGGTATGGTGGCTTCTTCCGTGATCTTTGTGAACAGTAGCATGAGGAACTCAGACCAATCCTCTGGGTTTTGTTTTATTGGATGGTTGGTAAGTCCATCCGGACCCGGTGCTCTTGAGGAAGATGCTCGTAGGATGCTCTGTGCTATGCTCTCCTTGTCGAACCTTAAATCCCACTTGGTGAGCTTCGGAAATTTAGGTTCAATTGTTGAGCTGTTTTTCTGTAAACCGAATCGAAATGAGTAACCCATTCCGCTTGCGGGACCATGTTTGTCTGAATTGCACTTTGTTGACAGTTCATGTTGTTAATCAGATTCCAAAGGTCGGCTGAATTCTTGTTGCTAAGCACCGCTAACATGGCTTTGCTGTCCTGTTGGTATTGGATGGATTTATGCGAAATTAGCCAGTTTTTATATTGCTGCTTTGAGGCTTTTTTTGCATGCTGTCGCTGATCAAGATCAAGTTGTGCGTGATGTCTTAGCTCTTTTCTTAATTGCCTCTTTCTTATTGCAATTTCGAGATTATAGCAGTGTTTAGGAGCAAAGTCCGGTCTTTTTGAACCATTATGAATAGTCATAAACTGTTCTAATACAACAGTGTATTCAAGGCTAGCGTCTGTTGAGTTTGTTATGAGGTTATAGTATAAATCTGTAATCCACTTCACCTCAAATGGCTTTATTTTCAGGCGAATTCTGTTAGATTCTACTTCAACCTGATTCCTCCAGCTGTTTGGTTTCACTACGATCGGGGAAAGCAGAGTGAGTGTTAACTTACTGTGGTCACTGTTTAGATCTTCTAATACCGTTAGTTCCACAGCTCGTTGGCTCAGATTGTCAGAAATAAAGAAATAGTCTATAGTGGAAGATGACTTTCCACTTTTCCATGTTTTTTTGTGCTGGAATATCTCCACTAGTGTTCCCATTTGCCATTGTTATGTTTCTTTCTTGCAGGGCCGAGCAACATTTTGCTGCCAACTTTTGCGTTGTGGTTGATGCGGCAGAATCTTGCACGTCCCTTAAGCCTGATAGATTGAAATCACCACAGCAGATTATGTTGGGTACTTGTTGCTCGCTATTAATCGCGTCAATTTGATCCAATACTGTATTCATAAATTTGTATGTACCAGCTTCTTTATGATGCCAGTATAAATTGATTATGTTGAGCTGGATTTTTTTCCCAGGATTCATTGAAGTAGCCTCTGCAATTGTGTGTTGGATGTATGGAGTATAATTGCAGGCACTTTTCACTGTCCAACCCGAGTTTTTTTTCACCATTGTTATTAAACCAGCAGATGGGCGACCTTTTTTTCTCGCTATAGCTGGGTTCATAACTATTTCATACTCATCTGATAATGGGCACAGAGTCAGCCACGTTTCCTGCAGACAAATCACTGTTTGATTCAATGGATTTTTTTTAGATTCACTAAATAAATGCATGAATCCTCGGGTGTTCCATGAGAGGACATTCATGTGGGGACTACAGCGTCCCTGATGGCATTAGCTAGATTGCCCTCCCAGAATGCCAGCTGGCCAATTCCAATTTATTGTCGTGTTATTATCATCCAAAGTTTGTGATTCAATGTTTTGCTCGCTTGCAACTGCAAAATTTGTTCCCAAAATTGTAATTTTGATGTTTTCTCCCAAGTTACAAAATGTTTCTTCCTGTGGGAGGCTGTTTAATTCCTTGTTGATTTCTGGCTTGTTGTTCGGTGTCATAATGACAGCTTTATTGGGAGGATTTAAGTTAGCATTGTTTCCAAAGGTAACCTTGTAGGTTGAGGACGAATTGTTATCTATTGCTACCATTGCCTTTGTGGAACAAGGGTCTGCAATATTATTTTGAGAGACCTCATGGATGTCAAAGCCCAAAGATAGCAGGAACGAGACTGCATTTAGAAGTAAATCACAGACAAGTCTGGAATTTATATGCAGTCCGACTTTGTCATTCTGATGATCATTGATGAAGGCCACTGTTTGAATGTCATTGGACTCAATTGATCGAATTCCAGGAACATGATGTAAAAGTCTAAGGACATTGTTTCGATTCAAAGTTAGGCCATCTTTAGTGTCCAATATTCTTTCCAATATTAGCATATACTTCGCAGTTTTTACCAGTTTGTCTTTGTTTACGAAAAGGTTTTGTTGCGAACTTTGTTGGTTTTTGTTAGCCACATTTGATGTTGCGGTTGTTTTGGGATCCTTCAGGATGGGCTGAATTGTACTAGCCATATCAGTCATGTTAAGTTTTGATTTATCAATGTCTTCAGTCTGCGTTTTGCTATGGTCATTCCAGCAAGCTAAGCTATTTTCAGTTCCAAATTTTGGGGCTTCTTTCCGAGCACCCAGGCGTCTTCTTTTTTCCGCCATAGTTTCGAATTTGTTAGAGTTTTCAATGGGGGACAACGGGATCGCTTCTGTTGGCGGGAGTATTAGTTCACAAACTCGCCCGTTACTGGCTCGGGGTGCCCCATTCGAAGAGTTTGACCGGTCAATTTTTGCCAGGGCCTTAGGACTTGTGATTTTGTGTGCCGACTCCTCATCATCTATATCGGCATTTGTCACATCTTCATAGACTGATAAATTTAAGAGCTCTTGCTCATCAGTTTCGGCGCTTTCATCTATCACAATTGTTGGTTCAGATTCGTCCGGGCACTTTTACAAGACATCTATATTGGTCTTTTTGGATGATTCATTTGCTTTTTCTGTATTAACAAATACATTGACTGATTTTAGATTTCTTAGAAATTTCCTTGATCCCATGTTGTTACCTTTTCGTTTGCATTTTTGATTCTTTGATTTTTTTTCCTGCAGTTTGCTTACATCGGCAAGGTGTGCTTTCTGGAATATTTCATAAGTTTTATCTTTTGTGTCAAAACAGCAGCTTGCTTCATGTTCTGAGAGTCCAGTAATTCCTTCAGTATTAGCAGACGTAGATGGCGCAGGGATACTTACATCCAATAAGTTGTTTTCAGGTTGGGTAGATGGAGTACCTGAAGGAGGTTTCATTGGGGTTTCAGATTGCTCGATAAGAGGTGATATAATGTTTATGTCTGGCAGACGAATAACAACATCAGCAACCCGAATAGTCGGTGGTAGCTTCTGTGACGAATCTGAGTGAGACACATCTGAGGGATTGACTCCCTCGCTCATAGATCTTTCATCACCCAGGGGAACCCTCTGGTGAATACTCACAGTCGGCTGCATTATTTGAGGCCTAGAGGTATTTGCCTCCTCTCGTCCATTCATTGTTGAAAATGGAGCAATTGTCCTCAATGACTTTCCTGGATCATTTTGACGAAGGACACAGCCTTCCCGCACAGTTGATAAGGTGTCTGCCATTAGTGGTGCGGACTCAGATTCCCAAGAACTGGATGGGACTCGTCATACGTTCTCTTTGGTGGTTGAGCCTGTTTCAGCAGGCTTAACACTTCCAATGTTATTTCACATCTATATTGTTTTCTTTACATGCCTTTTCTTATCTGTTTATGGCCTGAGAGGTGGGCATAATGTTATTTATGTACAGTTCCAAGGTTACACCAATTGAAAGTGTCTTCTGTGTCAATAACAATGCCACATTTGCATGTACTACTTCACACCTGATTTGCCTGCTTCTAAGTAATGTAATAGTGCATGTTAATATCAATGGATTGTCCTGAAAAGAGTGGAGGTCTCTCGGGACGTACACCTGTCAGTCTAGGCGGGAACTGATAGGGGCCTAGATTTATTTTGAAAAAACGTTTGTTTGTTTTCTGGTCTGAATAAAGGGCTTTTGTCAACAGGCGCAGCCAATGACTGAATGAACAGCCACAGTGACTGTGTGTGTGTATTTTAGAGGGGGCGGCATGGCAACGCGTCGACATGCTGCACATCACATGGTGCAATCACGTGTTTCTTGTAGACATCACACAGTCTGCAACAGGAAAGGCCAGTGCAACACTGGTCTTCCTGCTGCCAGATCCAGGACACTTATGAGTGTATGAGTATAGGTGTGAGTGGAAGTGTGGTAGGGGGCGGGAGGGAGAGAGTGTCACTGAGGGTGCGGCGTGTTAATACACGGTAGTTATGTGGATGTGTGAGCGAAGTGTGTGCTGCTTGCAGGCTGCATCCATCATACCTCAGGGAGAAAGTGTCAGGGGGGTATGGAGTGTTAGTATATGAGAGTGGACGCGTGCATGTCCTGTGTGAGTGCTGGTGTGAGTGTGTGGGTGTATGTGTGCTGCTTGCGCGCTGCATCCATCATACCTCAGGGAGAAAGTGTCAGTGGGGGTATGGAGTGTTAGTATATGAGAGTGGACGCATGCATGTCATGTGTGAGTGCTGGTCTGAGTGTGTGTATGTGTGCTGCTTGCATGCTGCATCCATCATACCTCAGGGAGAAAGTGTCAGTGGGGGTATGGAGTGTTAGTATATGAGAGTGGACGCGTGCCTGTCATGTGTGAGTGCTGGTGTGAGTGTGTGTGTATGTGTGCTGCTTGCACGCTGCATCCATCATACCTCAGGGAGAAAGTGTCAGGGGGCATGGAGTGTTAGTATATGAGAGTGGACGCGTGCATGTCATGTGTGAGTGCTGGTGTGAGTGTGCGTGTATGTGTGCTGCTTGCAGGCTCCATCCATCATTCCTCAGGGAGAAAATGTCAGTGGGGGTATGGAGTGTTAGTATATGAGAGTGGACGCGTGCATGTCATGTGTGAGTGCTGGTGTGAGTGTGTGCTGCTTGCAGGCTCCCTCCATCATACCTCATGGAGAAAGTGTCAGGGGGGTATGGAGTGTTAGTATATGAGAGTGGACGCGTGCATGTCATGTGTGAGTGCTGGTGTGAGTGTGTGTGTATGTGTGCTGCTTGCACGCTGCATCCATCATACCTCAGGGAGAAAGTGTCAGGGGGTTTTGGAGTGTTAGTATATGAGAGTGGAAGCGTGCATGTCATGTGTGAGTGCTGGTGTGAGTGTGTGTGTATGTGTGCTGCTTGCAGGCTCCATCCATCATACCTCAGGGAGAAAGTGTCAGGGGGGGTTTGGAGTGTTAGTATATGAGAGTGGACGCGTGCATGTCATGTGTGAGTGCTGGTGTGAGTGTGTGCTGCTTGCAGGCTCCATCCATCATACCTCAGGGAGAAAGTGTCAGTGGGTGTATGGAGTGTTAGTATATGAGAGTGGACGCGTGCATGTCATGTGTGAGTGCTGGTGTGAGTGTGTGTGCACGTGTGCTGCTTGCAGGCTGCATCCATCATACCTCAGGGAGAATGTGTCAGTGGGTGTATGGAGTGTTAGTATATGAGAGTGGACGCGTGCATGTCATGTGTGAGTGCTGGTGTGAGTGTGTGTGTATGTGTGCTGGTGTGAGTGTGTGTGTATGTGTGCTGCTTGCACGCTGCATCCATCATACCTCAGGGAGAAAGTGTGAGTGGGGGTATGGAGTGTTAGTATATGAGAGTGGACGCGTGCATGTCATGTGTGAGTGCTGGTGTGAGTGTGTGTGTATGTGTGCTGCTTGCACGCTGCATCCATCATACCTCAGGGAGAAAGTGTCAGTGGGGGTTTGGAGTGTTCGTATATGAGAGTGGACGCGTGCATGTCATGTGTGAGTGCTGGTGTGAGTGTGTGTATGTGTGCTGCTTGCAGGCTCCATCCATCATACCTCAGGGAGAAAGTGTCAGTGGGGGTTTGGAGTGTTTGTATATGAGAGTGGACGCGTGCATGTCATGTGTGAGTGCTGGTGTGAGTGTGTGTATGTGTGCTGCTTGCGGGCTCCATCCATCATACCTCAGGGAGAAAGTGTCAGTGGGGGTTTGGAGTGTTTGTATATGAGAGTGGACGCGTGCATGTCATGTGTGAGTGCTGGTGTGAGTGTGTGTGTATGTGTGCTGCTTGCAGGCTCCATCCATCATACCTCAGGGAGAAAGTGTCAGGGGGGGTTTGGAGTGTTATTATATGAGAGTGGACGCGTGCATGTCATGTGTGAGTGCTGGTGTGAGTGTGTGTGTATGTGTGCTGCTTGCAGGCTCCATCCATCATACCTCAGGGAGAAAGTGTCAGTGGGGGTTTGGACTGTTTGTATATGAGAGTGGACGCGTGCATGTCATGTGTGAGTGCTGGTGTGAGTGTGTGTGTATGTGTGCTGCTTGCACGCGGCATCACCCCACAAAGGAGCACATGATGCTTCCTTCCAAAATAAGAATGAGGCAAACAAAGGGCAAAGCAAGGCCACTGCGCACTCCAGGCTGCCGCTTCCCTGGAAGCATTTGGTGATGGCGTGCAGGTGCACAGACCTGTCACTGACTGCAAGCTCCGCAAAGTGCATGCAATGCTGCACTGCAGCCCTTCAGTCGTTGCCCTTGAAGCACGCTCGGCCCTTGGCCTACCACACACGCTTCATACATGCATCATGTAATCTCTCTTTTTTTTTTTTTATATTAAAGCGCAACGTTTTTATTTGCACGAAATGTGATACAGGTCCTTTCGAATCAGCAGAATCAGCAATTTTGGCATCTCTGCTTAAATTGCTCCTATCCCTTCCTAGATTTCATAGATTTCAGAAAGCCATCATCCAGTGTAACTATAAAGTTCCACACACATCCATTACTGTGCCACCAAAAAAATATTGTTCAAAAGCAGTTATGTTTGTTCATTTTCAGCCTTATTTATTTTTAGTTGCAGCCCATATTGATGACACGTGTTTCGGCACTCTCACTTTGCCTTTCTCAAATCTGGGCAATTATTCTTATACAAATTACTATCCAAACTGATCAGTAAAGAATCAGTAAAGAACCAACAAAAATTCAATTTTCACAGTTATTTTAAAAAAAGAAAAATAAATTCAGAAAGCATTATTTTAAAACATATCATAATGCAGAGCAAAACATATTTGTCATCATAAATATCCATCATGAGAAAGTAAAAGAAAAAAAATAAATAAATAAAAAGAGCACATACCAATATATTGTCCAGTTGCAAGGTAGGTGCATGCGTGGTGATTTAGTGTTCCGATGGAGATGGAGAAAGAGAGGGGTGGGGTAAATTAAATTAAAAGAAAAAGAAAAAGAGAGAGTAGAAATAAAAGGGATTAAACGAAATTTTAAATTGAATGAGAGGGGTGGGGGGCAAAAATAGTATAGCAATATGGTTAATGCCGTTTGTCCTTCCAAGTATCATTTGTTTATTAAGTGCAAGTATTATCTAAAATAGAGCTTACCGATCTTTTGTTGTTCATGGTTTCTCTAAATGACGTGGGTGATACAAATGGAGAGAGTCCCGTCAGACTCGTGGACGAGGTACGTCCTGGTAAGGTAAAAAGAATGAAATATTGGGAATGGGTTGGTTCCCTCATTATCCCGCTCGCAATTCACCATTTACTGGTTTAGGGATTCGAATCTAGGCGACAGGTGCATTTGTTTTTTTAGGGGTTTTAGTTACAAAACGAAATTATAAATTGATAAAAATTGCAACATTCATAAGTAATCCTTTGTCTATGTGTTCTGCCATTCACAATGCGTTTTTTATATAGCATGGAGGCCGGCTACGGCACATACACACTTTCATTTCTTAACAGCAGTTCATTATATGTTTGACTTTTCATTCTAGAGTTAGTGCGGCTCCATGGGCCGTCTCGTCTCTTTTGCGGATCTGAGACTGATAGGAAGGTAGCAATGGGTGGTCTCATGCTTAGTTAGAGCTTACCTGAAAAGTCACAATTCCGGCATCAAGCGTCGTGTATTTACTAGGCGTTCGCCTCCTACTGAATGGGGAGTATGTATGCTGTTACCAAGGTAACTTGTTCGTCCTACTTCGCTTTCCACCTTCTCCCTGCCGTCGGCCATAGATTGGGATACTATGCCTCTATTAACCTGTGTCATGAGGTTACACGAAGTTTAATTCCATTATGCAATTTAAACGCATAGTTATGCATTTAGCTTTACAAACGGAGCCCTTTTTATTGTTGGCTCGTGTGAAAACCTAATAAATCTTTATTATTGTCTGGTAAAGTCACGTTTATCTCCTTCACCCATAGTCTCATGGGAACTGTAGTTTCTGCTATATTTAGTGGCTTTTAATCCCTTCACCCATAGTCTCATGGGAAATGTAGTTTCTGCTATATTTAGTAGCTTTTTATCTGTCCTTTAACTCAGTGTGTATTGTTCTTATTTTTCCATTGTTAGTGCGAGTCTATGTGGACAAATATACAGGGAAATGCAATTGCTTACTGTGATGCTGGAAATGCATCAGAGGGACAGGGCCTCTGAATCCTTGTCCTTTTCTGCCTTTTTATCGTGTGTTCTGTATGTTTTCTGCCCAGGAGTCCATTTGGGACTCCTGGCAGTGCAGCTCTCTCTTTTGGTTTGGTGAACAGACCCATGGGATACCCTTATGGCACCCATGGGTAGGGGTGCAACCCTGTGCCCCTAGTGTATGTTTTTGGGCACCTGTGGGTGACCCACAGAGCAGGGTATGGGCTGGTGGCAGCACCATGCTGAAATTGACAGGTGCTCTGGGTGTCCTCCATTTTGGGATACCCAGGCCCTGCCATTGGAATCAGTTGATTCCTGATGGAAAACAAGATGGCCCCTGTGGCCTCTTGCTTTCTATTGCCTCTTACCTTGTTTTCCCAAAGTCCTGGGAAGCCCTGACTCTGTCCCTTCCCCCTGACTGGCTGTTGGGTGGAAGTTCCATATATGGTGTTGTTATGAAGGCCCAGCTAGACTGACTGGAGCCTTCCCATTGACTGTATGTTGTGGGTACCTCCTGTGGGTGGGACCTGGGTGAATGGAGTGGGTGACCAATATACACTCCTTGTTGTGGTTGTCTGGTTTCTGGCATGTGAGACAAAGACTGAGACAGCCCTGCCCGAAACTGGCCTGAATGCAGTGTGTAGTGTTGAATGGCTGGGTACTTGTCCCAATCCACATTCCTTGTTGTGAGTGTCTGAAAGGGAGGAGTGTGGCCCGAATGCACTGTGGGCCTGATTGGCTGACTGACTGCATGAATGCCCTTCTGTGTGATTGGCTGCTGTGTGTGTGCCAGCAGTGTGGATGAGAGACAGAATAGTATATCTGGGGACCTCTCACCACTGGAAATTGTTCAGAAGCGTTCAGAAGCTGAGTCTCCACTCAAGAGTAACTGGATTTGCTGACCCTCGACGCCCAGCTGGAAGAAGAAGACTTGCTGCTGCATTTGCTTCGACCGATCCGAAGGCTGCCGTGTTCGTCGAGGACTGACCCGAGAGAGGACCTGGCTAGGCGCCCTCTTCCCGTGCTCCGAGGGACCATGGAGCACCACTGAATCTTCGCCGAAGCGCCCTGGAAGTCAGACCCTCGAAAGGCTGCCGACCCGAGACGGGACCGCCGAGGAGATCGAAGTGAAGCACCCGGACATCGACGCTGTCGAAGTCCATTGCCGTCGACCAGGGTTCGCAGGTCTGTGTAACCGCTGGAGGCCCGTCGAAGTTGTGTTGCCCAGCCGTGGGAACCACTTGACGCCGTGCCGCCGACGACCGGAGCCGTCCGCTCCTTGCCTAAGAACATTTGAATCGAAGGACTCCCTCATCCGCATCGTCGACCGCTTTTGTCCTGCCGGAGAAAGTCGAGGACGACCAACGCGCCGAGGAGAATCCGCCGGTGGGTTTCCCGCCACCTCACGACCCCAAAGACTCGAGCGACTCGACGCCCTTGCTGGGCCACCGTCATTCACAATCTTTGCGGTCCAGAACTAGTGTCGCCAAGGTGCCCCGCACGCCTCTTCCTCGCAGGACGCCGACGTCTCGACGCCGACGAGCACCGCTCGGATCGAAGCCTGCCGCCTCATCGACGCCGTTCTACCCTGTTTGTTGTCGGACGTTCGACGCCCCGTGTCTCCCGCTTGAAAGGGAAGGCATTCAAGAAGGGCCGTCGATTCCCCGACACCGAACACCGAGTTCCTCGACGCTTCTCGACGCCTCTCGACGATCCGTGACTCCTGCTTTAAAGGGGGTCACTCAAGAAGGATCTGTCGACGCCTCTTCGAAGAACTCGACTCCACCAGGTACATTGGGGGGGTAAAAACATTATAGGAGAGAATAAGACTATTGAACAATATATGGACTGGGCTTGTGTTATATCTCTTTATTTTACAGGTTGCCCAGGTGGGGGGATCTCCACACAGAACTGTGTCCAGTGGTAGGGGCCAGTATTCTGCCTATTGTTTCAACCCTCTGTTATCTCTCCTTTCTCTATTGCTGGTTTCCTTCTTATTGATCTGTGTGCATTTTGACAGTAATGTGAATGCACTTTAATGAGGTCTAATATTAGTGGTACCACTTTAGAATTGTAGATATTTACCATTATTGATTTTCCTGAGCACAAAGTGCGTTATTGTGATAAGTGTACATAACCCTGGAATATTAATTATATAAAGACTGTGTTTTCAGTAATACAGTGTGTGGACATTCCTTTGTGGGGGCTTGGGGAATACACTGTACTTAAGAACCAGCCTGCATCACCTCCTGAGAAGCTAGGCCTTGATTGCTCGTCCATCGTTACCATAATAGAGAATCTTGGCTGGGGTCCTCTGTGCCTCTCCTCTACCATAATAGAGAGCGGAAGTACAGACCCCCCCACCGGTCTTTACAAAGCTGGTGGCAGCGGTGGGATGCTTATGGTTTTAAGAATCAGTGTATAACCGTGCCACTTACAAAATATCCGCACTTTTATTAGATTAAGGTTTGGGTGTGTACCAAATAACTGCATTACAAGCAATGGAGTCCATTGCGAATGGTAAATTGACTAGGATGAGCTTAGAGGCTCTCCAGAGTGCTTGTGAAGCCAGGGAGTTAGACTTTGTGGATAAGTCTAGGGCTGAGCTAATAGCTGCCCTGGTGGACTACCAGACTGATGGTGAAACTCTTGATGAAGGGGGGGATGCAACCAGTGAGGACTCTGCCCCTGGGGTTGTCGCTGAATCTGTTTCTGGGAATGCCGCCATTCCTGCTGCCTCTGTTCCGAACCCCAGCAATTCCATGGAACTTGAGTTATTAAGGATGAAGTTAGCCTTTGAATATCGCAAGTTGGAAATAGAAGCTGAGCTTAAGAAAGAGGAGCTGGCACAGCAAGTGGAACTCAAGAATAGGGATCTTGAACTCAGAAATAAGGACCTTGAACTCAAGAGCCAGGACACTGAATGTCAGAGAATCCAGCTAAAGAAAGCTAGAGTGGAGACTTCAGCTAAAACCAGTGAGAGTGTCAGGTCCCCAGCCACCAAGTTTATGAAAGACTTGGTGGGTGTGTTTGTGGAGGGTTCAGATATCCTCCAATGGATTGAAGCGTTTGAAATGGCTTGTGCAATTCATGATGTTGATAAAAGAGATTGGGCTAAGTGTTTGTTAGGCAGAGTGCCTCAAACTGGATATGACTGTATTCTGAAGCTGAGTGTGGAAGAAAGGGGTCAGTATGAGTGTATGAAGTCTGCTTTGATTGCCAAGTTTGGCAAGACACCTACCCAATACCTTAAAAGGTTCAGGGATTTTAAGAAACGAGAGAATATGTCTTGGGCTGACTGGGTGAGTGCTGCGCACATGAACATGATGGGGTGGATTGATGGTTACAAGGTGAAAACTTTTGCTGAATTATCCCACCTGTTGTTTTTTGAGCATTTTTCTGAAGCCTGTTCACCAGAGCTGCGTCAGTATGTGGCTGACCAGAACATTTTGGACCCCTTTAAGCTGGCTAGGTTGGCTGACAAGTGGGTCTCCCACCGGGTGTCCCCTAAGGACTCCAGTGGGAAGGACAAGGACAAAGAAAAGGGGACCTCTCAGAAAGCTGAGGAGTCCCAAAAGCAATCCCAGTCGGGTAAACCAAAACCTTCCTCTCCTAAGACCCAAAAACCTAGTGGGGATAAGTCATCTGTGGGTGGGAATAAGAGTAGTGGTCCACCTGCTGCAAAGCAGGCTCCCAGTGGTTCCAGTACCGTACCCCGCACTCCTGGCACTTGTTGGGATTGTGGGGCTCTGGACCACAGAAGGGGTGACTCCAAGTGTAAAGGTAAGGCACTTGGAGTACAGGCTGTCAGCCTGAGCTACCCTTACCCCATGTCTGGGGTGGAGGCCACTGTCCTCCCCTCCTCTACAGGAATCACCTTTGGTGCTCCGGTAGAGATTTCCTTAGTGTCCCTTGGGGCCTGGGACCAGTACGCAGAAGTACTGGCGACTATCCCACAGAACACCCGTAGGTTTTTGAGAAGTGTCCTCTTGAATGGCCAGCCTTCTACTGGCTTGAGAGACACTGGGGCAAGCATGACAGTGGTGGACAGGACCCTGCTCAAGCCAGAGGACTATGTAGGTGCTCCTCTGAGAACCACCAGGTTAGCTGGTGGGCCTCCCAAATGATCGCCTGTAGCCTTAGTCACACTCATGATTGGAGACAAGACAGCAAAGCTTCCTGTCCTGGTTCAGGACAATGTCCCTGCTAACATTCTGTTAGGTAATGATCTTATAGAGTTGGGGTTGATCTCGGATGGTCTTCCCATGACTGCTGCTGCGGTCACTAGGTCACAGGTGACACCGGGTCTGGCTGTGAGTCAGGTACCCGAGCCAAAGGCGAGGCCTAAGGCAAGAAGAAGGAAGACCAAGAAGGCCACCTCTGTGGGAGGAACACCTTCTCTTCCTGCTGTTCCGACAGCACCCATTGGGATCCATGCTCCGGACGGGCTGGGTCCAGTGGAAAACCCAAACTCAACTCCTGTGGGAGAAGAGACAGAAGACTCTCCTGTGGGAGAGGTTCTCAACCCGGAGGATCATCCCGACCTCCAATGCTTGTTAGCTGAAGGGGGACCCTCCCGGGCAGACTTCTGTAAAGGACAGAGAGAGTGCCACTCTCTCTAGGGTCTGAGGAAGCAGGCCCTGTCCCAGGCACAAGGTGAAGTACCTAGGACATTCAAGATTTATTGGGAGGGTGAGCTCCTTGTTAGTGAGCCCACTAAGCCTGAACCTGGTGCCCTCAAGAGGTTGGTGGTACCCCAGGTTTACAGGCCCTTCCTGCTGCAGTTGGCGCATGAGGTGCCCTTGGCTGGTCATCTTGGTACCAAGAAGACTAAGCAGAGGCTCTCTGCCCACTTCTACTGGCCCCGGATGGGAGTGGAAGTGGAGTCCCACTGCAGGACCTGCCCAACTTGTCAGTTGTCTGGCAAGACTGGAGGCAGGGTCATTGCCCCACTGCAGCCATTGCCAGTGGTTGGCACACCGTTCGAGAGGGTGGGCATCGACATTGTCGGTCCCCTGGACCCTCCCACTTCCGGTGGACATCGGTTCATCCTGGTCTTGGTTGATCATGCCACCAGGTACCCTGAGGCTATACCCCTTCGGACTATTACTGCCAAGGTGGTTGCCAGGGCTCTCCTGGGTATTTTTACCCGTGTTGGATTCCCCAAGGAGGTTGTCTCTGACAGAGGATCCAACTTCATGTCTAGTTACATGAAAACCATGTGGAAAGAGTGCGGGGTAACCTACAAGTTCTCCACCTCTTACCACCCCCAGACCAATGGTCTGGTTGAGAGATTTAACAAAACTCTCAAGGGCATGCTAGGTGCTTTGGAAGAGCCCCTAAGGAGGAAATGGGATCTCCTCCTGCCATGCCTGCTGTTTGCTTACAGAGAGGTACCTCAAGAGGGTGTTGGTTTCAGCCCCTTTGAGTTACTCTTTGGACATCCCGTGAGGGGGCCCCTCGCCTTGATCCGAGAAGGCTTGGAAGCCACCCCTCCAGGTCCCGCCAAGCAAGTGGGGGACTATGTGTTAGGCCTCAGGCGGAGGATGGCACAAATGATGGGTCAGGCAACAGCAAATCTCAAGGCCAGCCAGGAATTGAATAAGTACTGGCATGACCTTAAAGCTTCGCAAGTGGATTGGACTCCGGGACAGGAAATCCTTGTGATGGAGCCTACAAAGCCTAGAGCTTTGGCAGACAAGTGGACTGGACCATTCAGGATCATCTCCAAGATGGGCGAAGTCAATTATCTGGTTGACATGGGCGCCTCTGGGGTAGCCCCGCAGGTATTCCATGTCAACAGGCTCAAGCCTTTCCACAGGCGAGCAGAGGTCTCATGTCTCTTGCTAGCTTCAGGGCAAGAAGAGGATGAGAGTGAGCCCCTTCCTGATTTGCTGCATAGCAACCCTCAGGATGGCTCAGTGGAGGGAGTTCCTCTCTCTCCAGATTTGACAACAGAGCAGCAGAGGGCCTGCAGGGCTTTGCTCCAGCAGTATGCCTCTCTGTTTTCACTGACACCGGGCCTTACACCGTGGTGTAAGCACGAAATTGACACTGGTGACAGTGTGCCTGTCAAAAGCAGGTGCTACCGTATGTCAGATACCGTCAAGAACCACATCCAGGCTGAGGTCGCCAAGATGTTGGATCTGGGTGTTATTGAACCCTCAACCAGTCCCTGGTCCAGTCCAGTGGTCCTTGTCCCTAAGGCAAGTTCCCAGGCAGGTACCAAGGATTGGAGGTTCTGTGTGGACTACCGAGGAGTCAATGCCGTCACCAAAACTGACGCGCACCCATTGCCCAGGGCTGATGAGCTCGTGGACACCATAGGTGCTGCCAAATTTGTGAGCACCTTTGACCTCACCTCAGGCTATTGGCAAATAGCTCTGACGGACCATGCCAAGGAAAAGACGGCATTCTCCACACCTGAGGGACTCTACCAGTTTAGGGTCATGCCTTTTGGGTTGAAGAATGCCCCTGCCACCTTCCAGAGATTGGTCAACCATGCGCTCAGTGGGCTGGAAGCCTTTTGTGTGGCTTACTTAGACGACATTGCCGTCTACAGTTCCACCTGGGAGGAGCATTTGACACATCTGGATAAGGTGTTGCAGGCCTTGAAAAGGGCTAACCTCACTATCAAGGCCACCAAGTGCCAGATAGCTCAGGGGAAAGTTACCTATCTTGGTCATGAGGTAGGAGGGGGTCAAATCCAGCCTCTTTCCAGTAAGGTACAGGACGTACAGAACTGGGAGACTCCCACTACTCAAACCCAGGTGAGAGCCTTTTTGGGCCTCACTGGGTACTATCGCAATTTCATGGCAGACTATGGAACCATAGCTGCACCCCTGACAGCTCTAACTTCGCCCAAACAGCCTAGGAAGGTTAATTGGACCGAAGACTGTCAGAGGGCCTTTGAGGGCTTGAAAGAAAGTCTGTGTAGGGCACCTGTGTTGTGTGCGCCTGACTACAGCCGACCCTTTATCGTCCAGACGGATGCCTGCGACACCGGAATTGGAGCTGTCTTGTCCCAGTTAGATGACAAAGGGAGAGAACATCCTATCATATTCATCAGTAGACAACTCAAGGGTAGAGAACTTAGGTGGGCTACTGTTGAAAAGGAGTGTTTTAGCATAGTTTGGAGCCTTAGGCGTTTTAGGCCCTACCTTACGGGGTCCACCTTCAAGGTCCAAACAGATCATAAGCCCCTCAAGTGGCTTATGCAGATGAAGGGTGAGAATCCGAAATTGCTCAGGTGGTCCATTAGCCTGCAAGGGCTAGACTTCACCATAGAGCACAGACCAGGGAAGAGTCACGATAATGCAGATGGCCTTTCCAGAAGGTATGTTGACCGTCTGGATGAGGGTGTCTATCCCGTGGGAGATTAGGCACCCTCCACCTCAGTCTGGGGGGGCGACTGTGATGCTGGAAATGCATCAGAGGGACAGGGCCTCTGAATCCTTGTCCTTTTCTGCCTTTTTATCGTGTGTTCTGTATGTTTTCTGCCCAGGAGTCCATTTGGGACTCCTGGCAGTGCAGCTCTCTCTTTTGGTTTGGTGAACAGACCCATGGGATACCCTTATGGCACCCATGGGTAGGGGTGCAACCCTGTGCCCCTAGTGTATGTTTTTGGGCACCTGTGGGTGACCCACAGAGCAGGGTATGGGCTGGTGGCAGCACCATGCTGAAATTGACAGGTGCTCTGGGTGTCCTCCATTTTGGGATACCCAGGCCCTGCCATTGGAATCAGTTGATTCCTGATGGAAAACAAGATGGCCCCTGTGGCCTCTTGCTTTCTATTGCCTCTTACCTTGTTTTCCCAAAGTCCTGGGAAGCCCTGACTCTGTCCCTTCCCCCTGACTGGCTGTTGGGTGGAAGTTCCATATATGGTGTTGTTATGAAGGCCCAGCTAGACTGACTGGAGCCTTCCCATTGACTGTATGTTGTGGGTACCTCCTGTGGGTGGGACCTGGGTGAATGGAGTGGGTGACCAATATACACTCCTTGTTGTGGTTGTCTGGTTTCTGGCATGTGAGACAAAGACTGAGACAGCCCTGCCCGAAACTGGCCTGAATGCAGTGTGTAGTGTTGAATGGCTGGGTACTTGTCCCAATCCACATTCCTTGTTGTGAGTGTCTGAAAGGGAGGAGTGTGGCCTGAATGCACTGTGGGCCTGTAGTGATACACGAAATTGCAACCTTGCCAATCAGGGCTTTAGATGACAGCATTAGCCGCTGAAAGCCAATAGTGTATTCAAAGTATGTGCTAAAAATGCTGACAGTAGTCTGTTGTAGCACTTCCATTATGCAGTAGTGAGCTACAAGGAATATGCAGGCCTAGTATGAGATAGGTCAAATTAAACATTGTTGATAGACAGGCAGGGAGGGCCCCTAGCCATGTAGCTAATAGGTTTTTGGAGTGTTTGGAACATCATGGCACCTATATAGCGCTTAGATAGCCAGTCTTAAGCGCTATAAACACTAAGCTATGAGTGCATGCCTTTTAGAGCTTGCAGATGGGGTTAATACATCCCTGCTTCCCTTAGAATATTCAGCCTCACTAACGTTAGCCCTGGCCCCAAGCTAATCTTCCTTTTCTCTGGGAAGGTACTGATAAGACATTCCTCAGCCAGCGCAGATGGGAACAAGGGAGGGGGTAGGAGCGAGCAGGGAGCATCTCAGAGAGAGCTGGGTTTTTTCCATGAGCCAGTTGCACAGGGAAAGTTCTGGAACTGTGCGTCATGGTGACTGACAGCAAGAAGTTATAAAATATCCATGCACACATGGATCAGGGGGAGATCGCCTGTGGACTTGATTCGTGCAGAAACAGGTGCCCGGCATTGGCTCATACGGTGTCCTTCAGCATTGTCCTCTGAGCGGGGCTTGTTTACAGCTAGCTTATGAGGGCCCAAGGTCTCCCCAGTGCTGATTAAAGGGACGTAAGACTGTGTTTCTCTATGTTTCTCTATATTTCTCTATGTTTCTCTATGTTTATCTAAGTTCCATGTTTCACTATATTTTGCATTGCTCTAAGTGTTATGCTTTGTAATATTCTGTAACTTGAATCCCAAATGTATATGAAATTCACTGCTTAGAATAAATATGCTAATAACACTTTGAGGGTGTCATTTGTCACTTGCATGAGATCACTGCTCAGCACAATAGAACCTGTATTTTGGGCTGAATTGGGTATTTTTGCTCTCAAAGGGCTGGCCCCGAGGAAGATTTTGCCCAATATCAAGACATTTGGTGGCAGCTTTGTGGGATTGTGAAGAGCAGTGCCATGCTGACATGACAAATGGTGTGAGAGAACACAGTGTAGAGTGGGGAGCAGGCTGTCGCATTTCCTTGATGGTCTCACTGCAGCTCTGAGACTTCAAAAGGCAGCAATGTTGTGTCGGCTTGCCGTGGCCGATAGCTTGTGTGGTTAAGACTCCCTTCATGGGATTGGTGCCAGGGAGTACAAGGCAATAATCGAGCGGGAAATGGCTTTGTTTAAAGCACTCCGATGAATGGTTAAGAAAGATGTATGCTCAATTAGAAAAGAATTTTATCATGTGGTTTCCCAAGTTTAAAGTTGTAATTTGGAATGCATAGTGAGACGGAGTTCTCATCTCTATTCTGTCATGAGGGCAGGAAAAAAAATAATAATTGCAGGGATTTGACATGCAAATTGTGAATAGTGATTTAACCATTGACTCAGCCCCAGTGTGCTAGCGAGTGGGGGCTGTAATGTTCGGAGGCGAAGGTTCGTCTTTTTTGATGTATGCTTTTGAAGGGTTGGCATTCCTGAATAATGAGGAAGGGGAATGAGCCATGCTTAGGAGAATGAGTAACATCTGTGCTGAGAGCCTAAAGAGTTTTTTTTTCTTTCTTTTGGCAACTGTAAAATTCCATGTGCTAATGGTGGCAAATTCTGTTTAAAGGAAACACACTAAAATGGTTATATTGCATTTTAGGCTGTGCCATGCTTTTATTGGGTGAGAGACTCACTTAAAAGGAAAGTGAGTGAATGTTATTTGGATTTTCGATTTTTGTGTACTGATTTGAAATTGCAGAACCAGCTTGCAATGGTTGGGGGGAAAAACAATTTATATTTTTCTAAATTGCCCCTGGAGTATTTTTGACTGTCCCCATGCTATGCCATGGATTTGTGCTGTTGCCTCAAAAGTGATGTATGCTTTGAAAATAGTGACCTGTTGACTGTGATACATGGGGAAAAATGTTGTTGACACATTAAACAGCCCACAAGCAATAGAGTGTGGGTTGTTCTTGCAGAAAAAAAACGTGCAGGGAGCTGCACTAAATATGGCATTTTTATTTTTTAAATGCACTGAACTGAGTGGTTATAGTTTGGCAATGGTACAACAGAATGAAACATCTGTGTGTGATAAGATAGCACAAAGATTTAATGGGTTGTGAGTTCTCTTGAAAGATCGCACATTACAAGAAAAAAAAGACGCTTTGACATTTTGCAAAATTACATGGAGTAGAAAAATGACAAGAAAAGTGCCGCTTTTGAAAACAAGAGTCTTGCTGTGTGTGCAGAGCTTGTGCCTTGAAGCTGTCTTGGGCGAGGTGCGTGAAGGCAAACAAAAGCAGAAACAGTACAAGAAAGAGTTAATCTGGATGAATTGTCTGAAACGAGTGAAGCCGCCACAGTATAAGAGTTATAGGCAAAAGAGATAAGCTGCGTGCTAATGGCGCTGCCAGGTGCACACGAAAGATAAACATGCCTGCATTCCTGAGGAAGGGGGAGCAAAAACAGAGAGCTGTTCAAAAAGTAAAGAATTTGCCTAGTAAACTGTGGTACGGAGCAAAGGCTTCATGCAGGATGGCAGACGGGCACATCACATCTGAACATTTACCTATGCATCTGTGAATGGGCCAAGAAAAGACAGCTGCCCATTCCAACAGATATTACTGTGCAAACCGCATTCCCATGTGATGTGATGTGAAGTGAAGTAAAGCGCTATTGCTGTGCAAGCTGCATTCCAATGCTCCATGTGATGTGAACTGAAGTAAAGCGCTGTGCACTGGAGAAGAAACCTCTAGGCGCTTTGAGAAGAGAAAATACACATCTGGCAAACTGCAAGCTACATTGCCAGGGGATGGAGTAACTGACAAAGACATTATGGCCTTCCAGATGGAAGCAAAACTGACAAAAGTGCTTAGCCGTTTTGCAAGAGACAACATGCAGAGCGGGGCTTTGAAGTAAAACATGAACACTGCACATTAGCCATGATCCAGAAGCCACACGGCTTAGTGCAAGAATGAATGATTTGTTGAAGCAACAAAAGAAACTGACTCAGACTATCGCACTCAAAGGAGTGGTTCAAAAACAGCAAACGCCCTTTGAAAAAAAATGATGACAAGTGAAAAAACCAGAGGCTTGAAAAGACACTGCTAAGAAAAGAAAGATAAATACTGAAAGACTTTACCTTTGAAAAATGGAGTGATGCCAGCAGGGCAACCTAAACCAAGATCATGGGACACTGGAAGCAAGTTGGCGCCTGGCATTGGTGATCGCTTTGGTGAAAAAGAAAAGCATTGTGCGACCTGGGTACTTACTATATGGCTTTGTAAAAGCACAGATCAGTCTGAGGTACCATTGACCAGCTATGATTGCATTGCACAAATGAGTTTGTGATTAGGCAGTTACACCCCGTATGGTTGAGTGTAAATAAGCCCCCAGAAACATGCAGAAAGGTGATAAATAATTGCAGTAGCAATGACAAAGTGTGTAGTTACCTGATGAGAC
Organism: Ambystoma mexicanum; assembly: GCF_040938575.1. Taxonomy (NCBI): domain Eukaryota; kingdom Metazoa; phylum Chordata; class Amphibia; order Caudata; family Ambystomatidae; genus Ambystoma; species Ambystoma mexicanum. Next base: position 24,777,080 of record NC_090934.1, read on the forward strand.
TTTTTGAAGATGGGGGTGGTATTATGGGAAGGGGTGGATAACGCTGATATTGAAGTTTTGATGACATCCTAACATTTCTGTTTGTATTTTGCCTAGGCAAAGCACGACAAGACATTTCATAATATAGGAAGATAATGTGCAGTTTGTGGGTGACACTGATCAAAGAAGGGTCAGACGCATTCTCAGAGAAAGCGAGCCACTGCGAACTGAACTGGCACGGTGCAGACTTGGCTAATTATCAAGTATTTGATGCTACACATTTAAATGACATGTTTTGCCCTTTCTTGTTTAAAGGACTATGGACAATGAATTGTGGACTGTAACATCAGGCACCACATACAGCTGTGTGACACAGCAATTGAATGCTAACACATTGAAAAATGGTTTTTAAATGCACTGTTGAGATGAATCTGAAAAAACCAAATGGTTTTACTCTTCCAACTGAATGGCTTTAACCAGAGATGTTTTGTTTTTTGAAAAAAAAAAAATATTCTACATTGCACGTAGGCAGGAGAATGATTTATGAACTGTTGGGGCAGCAGAATTATGCAAGCAGGAGCGTAATTTATTTTGAGATAAGATGGGTGCGCACATCAAAGTCACCTGTGCGTAGGTTAAGATTCTTAATTGAAGTAATGCTGCCAAGTGTATGAGCTATAATTTGAAATGGTAATCTTTGAAACACTGGATACTTTTACAGCCAGCTTAAGGCAGGTAAATGAAACCATGACTGACTTGATGTTTGATTTTATGACACAGAGTGTGACACGGTTTTTTGTTAAACCAACCAGTTTCATGTTTTTGTGGGGACAGCTGTCTCCAGCACACTAATGCAAAGAGTCACCTTTTGATTGTAAACATTTGGAATAATTCTTTGGAAAAGCGCTGCAAATGAGTATCCACATGGAATTGCTAGAGTACTGGCCTGGCACATTGTCAGGCATCTTTTGTCACTGAATGGATACCATTTGTTTAATTTGTCTAATGTGATGTTTTTCTGACCAAGAACTGCAGCGAGTGTTCTCGCCAAGATTTAATGAACTATAACTTGACTAAATGAATTTTTTCCATGGTGTGATGAAACAGCCACTGCCGGATAGTAGTATGGTGTTTGTGGCTAAAGTTAATATTGTATATGGTAGATATCCCACTTGAAGAAGGGTATTCTCCAAGTCACAGAAGGTAGACACTGTGAACCTGTTAGATTTTCCAGTAGTAAGACAACATGTAAATTGTAGACTGGTAATGCACACCTTCATTATTACAGTGCTACACTTAGACATAGATTTATCATGAGGCAATGTTTCCTTAGTACTACCAAGCTGCTACAAATGGAGTCCATTTCTATGGCCCATCACTAGAGTGCGTGTAGCTAGGGAGCTAGATTCATTAATTGCAGGAGCTTTATATGCTTGTGACATAGAAACTGTGCACAATAAGCTAGCCACTATGGGTTCTGATGCCAGCTCTGCTATAGAACTTCTGGCCTAGTGGGGCCCATTGATATGCCCAGCACTGCTATAAGTATTGACAGCCAATTGAAGATAACAGTATTTTAGACATGAAGACATTTTTGTCTGCCATAGGGCAGGTCAACAAGACTGCTAAATACACACAATGCATTGTATGGCAAACATTGTTAAATCAGCAGGTGTTGGCTTTTTACTGGGTGGGGGCGACCATCCTCCACACACTGGCACGCAGAGCTACAGTTACCAGCATACATATGGATTGAATTGCTTGCTTTTGATTGCATGAATAACACATGCCATGCTTTGATGTAAATTAGTAGAATTGTTTTTATTTAGACAACCTGGTGCCCATGGGTTCACCTTGTTCAAGAAATTAGATGGTTTCTGGTTGGGTTCCACCTACCTGGGGGAAGTGTCTAGTCACACAGCCCATAGTCACGCTTGAATGCCCTGGGATCAGGGGGAGGGTAGGCCCTTAGGGTGAAAGGCTGCCAGGTTTTAGAATTGGTAACCATACATAAATGCAATAGTGCATTGTAGATTAGACTACACTGGATTGCCTTGACATTTTAACTGCATGCTGCTTTTTAACTGACAATCAGTTATACAAAATTGATTTAGGTATTTTTGTGTAGGCCAGGTTTTGGCTAGAGTAAATGTCCATGTTCACTTGGCGTAGGTATTTTTGTGTAGGCCAGGTTCTGGCAAGGGTATATGTCACTGTTCACTTTGTGTACATTTTTGTTTAGGTAGTGTTTTACCTTGCATGCCACGCTAACTAACCGCTAGAAGATAGTTTGCTTAAACCTCTTGCAAAGCCCCTAGGTCTTTATCACTGCACTAAATACTATGTTGATAGGTATTAGTCAGCATTTGTCGCACAAACGTTGAATAGGGGTGGAATGTAGTGATACACGAAATTGCAACCTTGCCAATCAGGGCTTTAGATGACAGCATTAGCCGCTGAAAGCCAATAGTGTATTCAAAGTATGTGCTAAAAATGCTGACAGTAGTCTGTTGTAGCACTTCCATTATGCAGTAGTGAGCTACAAGGAATATGCAGGCCTAGTATGAGATAGGTCAAATTAAACATTGTTGATAGACAGGCAGGGAGGGCCCCTAGCCATGTAGCTAATAGGTTTTTGGAGTGTTTGGAACATCATGGCACCTATATAGCGCTTAGATAGCCAGTCTTAAGCGCTATAAACACTAAGCTATGAGTGCATGCCTTTTAGAGCTTGCAGATGGGGTTAATACATCCCTGCTTCCCTTAGAATATTCAGCCTCACTAACGTTAGCCCTGGCCCCAAGCTAATCTTCCTTTTCTCTGGGAAGGTACTGATAAGACATTCCTCAGCCAGCGCAGATGGGAACAAGGGAGGGGGTAGGAGCGAGCAGGGAGCATCTCAGAGAGAGCTGGGTTTTTTCCATGAGCCAGTTGCACAGGGAAAGTTCTGGAACTGTGCGTCATGGTGACTGACAGCAAGAAGTTATAAAATATCCATGCACACATGGATCAGGGGGAGATCGCCTGTGGACTTGATTCGTGCAGAAACAGGTGCCCGGCATTGGCTCATACGGTGTCCTTCAGCATTGTCCTCTGAGCGGGGCTTGTTTACAGCTAGCTTATGAGGGCCCAAGGTCTCCCCAGTGCTGATTAAAGGGACGTAAGACTGTGTTTCTCTATGTTTCTCTATATTTCTCTATGTTTCTCTATGTTTATCTAAGTTCCATGTTTCACTATATTTTGCATTGCTCTAAGTGTTATGCTTTGTAATATTCTGTAACTTGAATCCCAAATGTATATGAAATTCACTGCTTAGAATAAATATGCTAATAACACTTTGAGGGTGTCATTTGTCACTTGCATGAGATCACTGCTCAGCACAATAGAACCTGTATTTTGGGCTGAATTGGGTATTTTTGCTCTCAAAGGGCTGGCCCCGAGGAAGATTTTGCCCAATATCAAGACAGGGCCTGATTGGCTGACTGACTGCATGAATGCCCTTCTGTGTGATTGGCTGCTGTGTGTGTGCCAGCAGTGTGGATGAGAGACAGAATAGTATATCTGGGGACCTCTCACCACTGGAAATTGTTCAGAAGCGTTCAGAAGCTGAGTCTCCACTCAAGAGTAACTGGATTTGCTGACCCTCGACGCCCAGCTGGAAGAAGAAGACTTGCTGCTGCATTTGCTTCGACCGATCCGAAGGCTGCCGTGTTCGTCGAGGACTGACCCGAGAGAGGACCTGGCTAGGCGCCCTCTTCCCGTGCTCCGAGGGACCATGGAGCACCGCTGAATCTTCGCCGAAGCGCCCTGGAAGTCAGACCCTCGAAAGGCTGCCGACCCGAGACGGGACCGCCGAGGAGATCGAAGTGAAGCACCCGGACATCGACGCTGTCGAAGTCCATTGCCGTCGACCAGGGTTCGCAGGTCTGTGTAACCGCTGGAGGCCCATCGAAGTTGTGTTGCCCAGCCGTGGGAACCACTTGACGCCGTGCCGCCGACGACCGGAGCCGTCCGCTCCTTGCCTAAGAACATTTGAATCGAAGGACTCCCTCGTCCGCATCGTCGACCGCTTTTGTCCTGCCGGAGAAAGTCGAGGACGACCAACGCGGCGAGGAGAATCCGCCGGTGGGTTTCCCGCCACCTCACGACCCCAAAGACTCGAGCGACTCGACGCCCTTGCTGGGCCACCGTCATTCACAATCTTTGCGGTCCAGAACTAGTGTCGCCAAGGTGCCCCGCACGCCTCTTCCTCGCAGGACGCCGACGTCTCGACGCCGACGAGCACCGATCGGATCGAAGCCTGCCGCCTCATCGACGCCGTTCTACCCTGTTTGTTGTCGGACGTTCGACGCCCCGTGTCTCCCGCTTGAAAGGGAAGGCATTCAAGAAGGGCCGTCGATTCCCCGACACCGAACACCGAGTTCCTCGACGCTTCTCGACGCCTCTCGACGATCCGTGACTCCTGCTTTAAAGGGGGTCACTCAAGAAGGATCTGTCGACGCCTCTTCGAAGAACTCGACTCCACCAGGTATATTGGGGGGGTAAAAACATTATAGGAGAGAATAAGACTATTGAACAATATATGGACTGGGCTTGTGTTATATCTCTTTATTTTACAGGTTGCCCAGGTGGGGGGATCTCCACACAGAACTGTGTCCAGTGGTAGGGGCCAGTATTCTGCCTATTGTTTCAACCCTCTGTTATCTCTCCTCTCTCTATTGCTGGTTTCCTTCTTATTGATCTGTGTGCCATTTTGACAGTAATGTGAATGCACTTTAATGAGGTCTAATATTAGTGGTACCACTTTAGAATTGTAGATATTTACCATTATTGATTTTCCTGAGCACAAAGTCTGTTATTGTGATAAGTGTACATAACCCTGGAATATTAATTATATAAAGACTGTGTTTTCAGTAATACAGTGTGTGGACATTCCTTTGTGGGGGCTTGGGGAATACACTGTACTTAAGAACCAGCCTGCATCACCTCCTGAGAAGCTAGGCCTTGATTGCTCGTCCATCGTTACCATAATAGAGAATCTTGGCTGGGGTCCTCTGTGCCTCTCCTCTACCATAATAGAGAGCGGAAGTACAGACCCCCCCACCGGTCTTTACACTTACACATTCTGTGCAAACGGTAAGTGCATAGGAGCAGTTGCTTGTGTATAGCCACAAAGTTTAATAAATGGTTCAACGCTATCAATGGCATAGTTACAAGTTTTATTGCGTGGGTCCTTTTTGGTTCACACACTTTTTGATTATTATCAAAATTAAACATTGTTTCATTAGTGAAACCAATATAGTTTTTATATGTGGTGAATTCACGTGCATCTATTTCTCCCAATGTCTTATGGGAACTGTAGTTACTGCTGTATTAAGTGAATTTGTTTGGGATAGCAGTCTATTAGCTCTGTATGTGTTCTTTTTGTTCTGATTTTAAATATATGTCCACAAATATACACGGAAAACCCAATAGTTGCCAATTTCATACAAACAACTGACACATAGAGCACTTATTTCAATAAAAACACAAAGGTTAGTGTATGATTCAATCTTTTCAATGGCATGATTCTACATTTTCGCGCATAAGTCCTTTTTGGTTCACTCTTTTTGGGTTATTATTATAGAAAATTGGACATCTCATTGTCTGTGTTTAAACCTGTTTCAATACATCTGAAAAACTTGATTAACTTCGCTTCTTCTTGTCGCAATCTTAGTTCCTGGTTTCCACCTCGGCATCCCAAGGATACCTTTTTTAGACCAATAAATTTGATGTCCTGCTTGCAATCCAATTGATGAAGACTCTGCCAGTGTTCTGCCAATGGTAGATTCTTATCTTGGTTTCCAATCACTGCCAAGTGTTCTCGTATTCTTGTGCGTATTTCTCGGATCGTGCTTCCTATATAGATTTTGCTGCAAATGCATATAATCGCATAGATCACATATTTCGTGCGACAATTGATCTGCTCCCTTATTTTCATTTTGATGCCATCTTTATTCTCGAAGCGGTCAGTCATGGGAACCGCATGCTTGCACATGGTGCATGTTCCACATTTTCTGAACCCTACTTTGGGATGTAACCAGTTCTCTGTTTTCTCCTCTTTCTCGTCAGGTAGTAATGATGGACTAAGGCTCAGTTTTAAGGTTCTCGCCCGTCGATACACTATCGAAGGGTAATCTTGTATTTGTGGTCCAATGTGTGGGTCCAATTTGAGCAGGCCCCAGTGTCTTCTGAGGGTTCTTTTAATCAACTGCTTATTGGTACAAAAGGTGGTAATAAATTGTACCTGTTTGTCTTGAGTAGGTTTGTTGCGTTGTAAAAGAGTTTGTGATCTTGTTATTTGGTGAGCTTTCTGGTATGCCGTTTTGATGCTTGTTCCCGGATAGCCTCTAGCTTTGAATCTAGTAGACAGGATTTCACATTCCTTCTCAAAGTCTGTTTGTTCACAGCAGTTCCTTCTCGCTCTAATATATTCACCCTTGGGGATGTTACGGATGACAGGTGCATAGTGACAGCTGGTAGCATGTAGCGTGGAGTTTACTTCAGTGCTCTTGCGATATGTTCGAGTCTTCAGGCTATTGCCTGATACATAGATTGTTAAATCCAAGAACTTTATTTCAGTGCTGCTGTATTCCCCTGTAAACTCTATACCCAACTCGTTGGCATTTATTTCTTGTCGAAAAAGCTCTAATTGCTGTGGTGTTCCTTGCCATATAAACAAGACGTCGTCAATGTACCTGGTCCATTTAACAACATGTAGGCCGAATGTCTCTGTAGTATAGATCTTGAGGTCTTCAAACATGCCCATCACTAGGTTCGCTAGGGCCGGTGCATATTTAACCCCCATAGCTACGCCTCGTTTTTGTTTGTAGAAACTGTTATTGAACATGAAGATACTATTATCTAGAGTAGCCATGAGAATTTCTTTAAGCATGCAAACAAATGGGAGATAAGATGCTGATTCATTTTTAAAAGTATGGTCAATTGCATCTAGGGCAAGGTCATATCCTATAGACGTATAAAGCGCCTTAACATCCCAAGTTGCGAGTAGATAGGTTGGTTGCCATTGAATACTTTCAATAATGTTTATTGCTGCGGTTGAATCCTTCAAATAAGCTTGTACATTTGTAACTTTCGGTCTTAATAAGTTGTCAATATACTCCGAAATATGTTCCGTGGCCCAGCCTATTCCGCTAAGTATTGGTCTGCCTTCTGGAATTGTTAAAAATGTTTTGTGTACTTTCGGGAGAAAATAGATGGTACATTGACGACGTCTTGTTTATATGGCAAGGAACACCACAGCAATTAGAGCTTTTTCGACTTTGACTTTGAGACTTTGAGAAGGAATGTGAAATCCTGTCTACTAGATTCAAAGCTAGAGGCTATCCGGGAACAAGCATCAAAACGGCATACCAGAAAGCTCACCAAATAACAAGATCACAAACTCTTTTACAACGCAACAAACCTACTCAAGACAAACAGGTACAATTTATTACCACCTTTTGTACCAATAAGCAGTTGATTAAAAGAACCCTCAGAAGACACTGGGGCCTGCTCAAATTGGACCCACACATTGGACCACAAATACAAGATTACCCTTCGATAGTGTATCGACGGGCGAGAACCTTAAAACTGAGCCTTAGTCCATCATTACTACCTGACGAGAAAGAGGAGAAAACAGAGAACTGGTTACATCCCAAAGTAGGGTTCAGAAAATGTGGAACATGCACCATGTGCAAGCATGCGGTTCCCATGACTGACCGCTTCGAGAATAAAGATGGCATCAAAATGAAAATAAGGGAGCAGATCAATTGTCGCACGAAATATGTGATCTATGCGATTATATGCATTTGCAGCAATATCTATATAGGAAGCACGATCCGAGAAATACGCACAAAAATACGAGAACACTTGGCAGTGATTGGAAACCAAGATAAGAATCTACCATTGGCAGAACACTGGCAGAGTCTTCATCAATTGGATTGCAAGCAGGACATCAAATTTATTGGTCTAAAAAAGGTATCCTTGGGATGCCGAGGTGGAAACCAGGAACTAAGATTGCGACAAGAAGAAGCAAAGTTAATCAAGTTTTTCAGATGTATTGAAACAGGTTTAAACACAGACAATGAGATGTCCAATTTTCTATAATAATAACCCAAAAAGAGTGAACCAAAAAGGACTTATGCCCGAAAATGTAGAATCATGTCATTGAAAAGATTGAATCATACACTAACCTTTGTGTTTTTATTGAAATAAGTGCTCTATGTGTCAGTTGTTTGTATGAAATTGGCAACTATTGGGTTTTCCGTGTATATTTGTGGACATATATTTAAAATCAGAACAAAAATAACACATACAGAGCTAATAGACTGCTATCCCAAAAAAAATTGACTTAATACAGCAGTAACTACAGTTCCCATAAGACATTGGGAGAAATAGATGCACGTGAATTCACCACATATAAAAACCATATTGGTTTCACTAATGAAACAATGTTTAATTTTGATAATAATCAAAAAGTGTGTGAACCAAAAAGGACCCACGCAATAAAACTTGTAACTATGCCATTGATAGCGTTGAACCATTTATTAAACTTTGTGGCTATACACAAGCAACTGCTCCTATGCACTTACCGTTTGCACAGAATGTGTAAGCAATTGCATTTCCCTGTATATTTGTCCACATAGACTCGCACTAACAATGGAAAAATAAGAACAATACACACTGAGTTAATGGATAGATAAAAAGCTACTAAATATAGCAGAAACTACATTTCCCATGAGACTATGGGTGAAGGGATTAAAAGCCACTAAATATAGCAGAAACTACAGTTCCCATGAGACTATGGGTGAAGGAGATACACGTGACTTTACCAGACAATAATAAAGATTTCTTAGGTTTTCACACGAGCCAACAATAAAAAGGGCTCCGTTTGTAAAGCTAAATGCATAACTATGCGTTTAAATTGCATAATGGAATTAAACTTCGTGTAACCTCATGACACAGGTTAATAGAGGCATAGTATCCCAATCTATGGCCGACGGCAGGGAGAAGTTGGAAAGCGAAGTAGGACGAACAAGTTACCTTGGTAACAGCATACATACTCCCCATTCAGTAGGAGGCGAACGCCTAGTAAATACATAACGCTTGATGCCGGAATTGTGACTTTTCAGGTAAGCTCTAACTAAGCATGAGACCACCCATTGCTACCTTCCTATCAGTCTCAGATCCGCAAAAGAGACGAGACGGCCCATGGAGCCGCACTAACTCTAGAATGAAAAGTCAAACATATAATGAACTGCTGTTAAGAAATGAAAGTGTGTATGTGCCGTAGCCGGCCTCCATGCTATATAAAAAACGCATTGTGAATGGCAGAACACATAGAAAAAGGATTACTTATGAATGTTGCAATTTTTATCAATTTATAATTTCGTTTTGTAACTAAAACCCCTAAAAAAAGCAAATGCACCTGTCGCCTAGATTCGAATCCCTAAACCAGTAAATGGTGAATTGCGAGCGGGATAATGAGGGAACCAACCCATTCCCAATATTTAATTCTTTTTACCTTACCAGGACGTACCTCGTCCACGAGTCTGACGGGACTCTCTCCATTTGTATCACCCACGTCATTTAGAGAAACCATGAACAACAAAAGATCGGTAAGCTCTATTTTAGATAATACTTGCACTTAATAAACAAATGATACTTGGAAGGACAAACGGCATTAACCATATTGCTATACTATTTTTGCCCCCCACCCCTCTCATTCAATTTAAAATTTCGTTTAATCCCTTTTATTTCTACTCTCTCTTTTTCTTTTTCTTTTAATTTAATTTACCCCACCCCTCTCTTTCTCCATCTCCATCGGAACACTAAATCACCACGCATGCACCTACCTTGCAACTGGACAATATATTGGTATGTGCTCTTTTTATTTATTTATTTTTTTTCTTTTAATTTCTCATGATGGATATTTATGATGACAAATATGTTTTGCTCTGCATTATGATATGTTTTAAAATAATGCTTTCTGAATTTATTTTTCTTTTTTTAAAATAACTGTGAAAATTGAATTTTTGTTGGTTCTTTACTGCTTCTTTACTGATCAGTTTGGATAGTAATTTGTATAAGAATAATTGCCCAGATTTGAGAAAGGCAAAGTGAGAGTGCCGAAACACGTGTCATCAATATGGGCTGCAACTAAAAATAAATAAGGCTGAAAATGAACAAACATAACTGCTTTTGAACAATATTTTTTTGGTGGTGTAGTAATGGATGTGTGTGGAACTTTATAGTTTCATTTTTGACAAGCGAAGTGGGGGAACTCTGTGTCTTCGCTCTCTACACACATCATTGCGACACGATTGAGTTATTACTTTTGTATTAAGTTGCGGAGGTTTAAGAGTGCAGCTAGAAAAGCTCCCCAAGTTTGCAAATCATCCAGTGTAACCTTCCTTGGGATACAGACTTTAGCATAGAGGCCATTTTTAAAAAAAATCAATGTAAAGAAAGAGGAAATATGTGAAAGCAGAGCATTATGCTACATTTTGGATCTACTGCGCTAAACGTAAATGGTGAAAACCTAAAACAAAATAGCCAAAGGTTTATACAAAGAACTAAACGCCTGCAAAAGCGGATTTTTGGTTGTATAGTATTTTATATTACATGTGGACTGCTGCTGCTCCTCTGTTAAACAGGCTTGAGCTACACTTCTCGCTGCTGCAACATTGCCTTTTATCTTATCAGAGTTCCAGCCCTCTCCCCACACCAAATATTGTGGATATGATCTCCCGGCGAAGAGGCATAACGTAATGCACGGTGTGAAGTGGGAGATAAAAGGTGCAAGTCTCTTGCTTTCAGTCATCGTCACAATTCTGCTGTAAGGATGTTATATGCCTGAATAACAAGTCCTTCCGGGAACCCTAAAGCCGTTCACCTCTCTATAGCTTCTTTTTCCTGAGGGGTTACTTGAATATAGTTCATGTGACCACTTCCAGAGTCTCCTGCCATTCCCACACCACTGCTGCTGCCACCAGTACTGCCTCCAACACTGCCACCACCACTCTGGCCACCAGCGGACTCTTGAACTGGCTCATTTAACATCTGACTAAACTGCTCCTGGTGTTGGCTGATTTGCTGGAGCAGGGAAGGATTTTCCCGCCCTTTCTGTTGTAATAAGGCTGGAGCAGGGAAGGATTCTCCCGCCCTATCTGTTGTAATAAGGCTGGAGCAGGGAAGGATTTTCCCGCCCTTTCTGTTGTAATAAGGCTGGAGCAGGGAAGGATTCTCCCGCCCTTTCTGTTGTAATAAGGCTGGAGCAGGGAAGGATTCTCCCGCCCTATCTGTTGTAATAAGGCTGGAGCAGGGAAGGATTTTCCTGCCCTTTCTGTTGTAATAAGGCTGGAGCAGGGAAGGATTCTCCCGCCCTTTCTGTTGTAATAAGGCTGGAGCAGGGAAGGATTCTCCCGCCCTTTCTTTTGTAATAAGGCTGGAGCAGGGAAGGATTTTCCCGCCCTTTCTGTTGTAATAAGGCTGGAGCAGGGAAGGATTTTCCCGCCCTTTCTGTTGTAATAAGGCTGGAGGATTCTGCTGAATAATTTGTCTCATCTGCTGAAACTGCGGCTGGTTCTGTAAACATTCCAGTGGGTTCCCTGCTGCAGAAGGCACAGTAGTAGGAGTGGTGGTAGTTGTGGTCACTGCTGCAGCTGCTGCTGTTGGCAGAGGCTGGGGAGTTGCAGTGCTGACTGCTTGCAGCGGCTCCACCAAGGACTGATTTTCTTCATCCCCAGGAATGCCCACTAAAAGGCCCTCCACAGCTCGATCAGGATTGTTGAAACTGCCCCTCAGGGCTGCAATAACCTGCTCTCTCTCATAACCCATGGCCATGATGGTCGAGGGCCACTTAGTGAACTGCTATCAGTCGATGTTGGGGTAACAGTATAAGGAGGATTTTCAATCTCCCCTGCAGGCGTTTCTTCTTTATTTTTTGGGGGAGCATCTGCAATGACTTTTACTGAAGCTGCTGCAGCCGTTGGAGTGGTAGGGGCAGGAAAAGGAGTGGGAAAAGTGGTGGGAGTAGGGGTGGGTGTTGTGGTCAAGACAGGCAAAGGGGTTGATGCAACAGCTGTGGCAGTCGAAGTCACAACAGTAGGAACAGCACTGCATGAAGATGTCACTGCTGGTGATGGCGCAGGGGACTGGGACTGGTACTGGAGCAGCTGGTGCTGAATTGTTGGTTGCTTTTGGTTTTGTTACCATAACCACAACAAAATTATTGTCCTCAATTTTATATTCCTTGAGGGCAGTCTCATCATTTAGAAAATTCTAAATTATGCATGTAATCGCTAAAACACTGAGGCCTGCCTTCCATAAGCTGTGCCAGCAGCAAGCTGCACACCTTACAGACTACACCACCACATGTGAAAGACCCTACTGCGGCATCCCCTGATGCCATGTCCCACTGTGCTCTGAATACGTGCTCTCTACCGCCTGCCCCCACCCTGTACAACACCCTATAGCTAAGTCTGCTGGCCAACCACGGTGCTCAACTACTCAGTGTCCATCGTGCCCCTCCCCCTGACTGGCCGGGCTTCTGCACCCCCTGATTATTGCCCTGTACTCGCCCCACTTCTGCTAGTCTGCACTATCATTCATTTATCAAACGCCTGCTGTGCAGCTGCTGGGCCATCCACACTGAGCTGACTGATGTTCTTGTGTAGTCAGTGAATGATACCAGGAGCTGGATTAGAGGATGCCTGTGGGCTGGGGGTTACGATGAGACTGGGATGGATCATGCGACGAGACTTCCTGTCTCCTATAGCACAGTTACCATCCGACGAGACATCCTGTCTCCTGTAGCACAGTTACCATCCGACGAGACATCCTGTCTCCTATAGCACAGTTACCATCCGACGAGACATCCTGTCTCCTATAGCACAGTTACCATCCGACGAGACTTCCTGTCTCCTATAGCACAGTTACCATCCGACGAGACATCCTGTCTCCTATAGCACAGTTACCATCCGACGAGACTTCCTGTCTCCTATAGCACAGAGTTACCATCCGACGAGACTTCCTGTCTCCTATAGCACAGAGTTACCATCCGACGGGACATCCTGTGTCCTATAGCACAGAGTTACCATCCGACGAGACTTCCTGTCTCCATAGCACAGTTAGCATCCAATGAGACATCCTGTCTCCATAGCACAGTTACCATCCGACGAGACATCCTGTCTCCTATAGCATAGATTTACCATCCGACGAGACACCCTGTCTCCTATAGCATAGATTTACCATCCAACGAGACATCCTGTCTCCTATAGCACAGTTACCATCCGACGAGACTTCCTGTCTCCTATAGCACAGAGTTACCATCCAACGAGACATCCTGTCTCCTATAGCACAGAGTTACCATCCGACGAGACATCCTGTCTCCTATAACACAGTTACCATCCGACGAGACATCCTGTCTCCATAGCACAGTTACCATCCGACGAGACTTCCTGTCTCCTATAGCACAGTTACCATCCAACGAGACATCCTGTCTCCATAGCACAGAGTTACCATCCGACGAGACATCCTGTCTCCTATAGCACAGTTACCATCCGACGAGACATCCTGTCTCCATAGCACAGTTACCATCCGACGAGACTTCCTGTCTCCTATAGCACAGTTACCATCCGACGAGACATCCTGTCTCCATAGCACAGTTACCATCCGACGAGACTTCCTGTCTCCTATAGCACAGTTACCATCCGACGAGACATCCTGTCTCCATAACACAGTTACCATCCGACGAGACATCCTGTGTCCTATAGCACAGAGTTACCATCCGACGAGACATCCTGTCTCCATAGCACAGAGTTACCATCCGACGAGACTTCCTGTCTCCTATAGCACAGTTACCATCCGACGAGACATCCTGTCTCCATAGCACAGAGTTACCATCCGACGAGACATCCTGTCTCCATAGCACAGAGTTACCATCCGACGAGACATCCTGTCCCCATAGCACAGAGTTACCATACGACGAGACTTCCTGTCCCCATAGCACAGAGTTACCATCCGACGAGACTTCCTGTCTCCTATAGCACAGTTACCATCCGACGAGACATCCTGTCTCCATAGCACAGAGTTACCATCCGACGAGACATCCTGTCTCCATACCACAGAGTTACCATCCGACGAGACATCCTGTCTCCTATAGCACAGTTAGCATCCGACGAGGCATCCTGTCTCCATAGCACAGAGTTACCATCCGACGAGACATCCTGTCTCCATAGCACAGAGTTACCATCCGACGAGACATCTTGTCTCCTATAGCACAGTTAGCATCCGACGAGACATCCTGTCTCCTATTTTTTTTATTTTTTTTTAATGTTTTGTTTGATTTGTCAAACTTTTCATTTTTCCATTTTTTTGAGTCTTCATAACAAAAAGGTTTTTAAAACTGTGATTCAATTCGGCTTTTCTTTTATAATTCTTTATCGATCTCAATCCAGAAGTTGATCACTGTGATGATCAGCCACTGATGGTTTCCTTGGAGCAGTGTTGCCCATCTCTCCTCTGCTGTCATTTGTTGCTCTGAGATTTAAAAAAAATCCTGTCCCCATAGCACAGAGTTACCATCCGACGAGACTTCCTGTCTCCTATAGCACAGAGTTATCATCCGACGAGACTTCCTGTCTCCTATAGCACAGTTACCATCCAACGAGACTTCCTGTCTCCATAGCACAGAGTTACCATCCGACGAGACATCCTGTCTCCATAGCACAGAGTTACCATCCGACGAGACTTCCTGTCTCCTATAGCACAGTTACCATCCGACGAGACATCCTGTCTCCTATAGCACAGAGTTACCATCCAACGAGACTTCCTGTCTCCTATAGCACAGTTACCATCCGACGAGACATCCTGTCTCCTATAGCATAGAGTTACCATCTGACGAGACATCCTGTCTCCATAGCACAGAGTTACCATCCGACGAGACATCCTGTCTCCATAGCTCCATAGCACAGAGTTACCATCCGACGAGACATCCTGTCTCCTATAGCACAGAGTTACCATCCGATGGGACATCCTGTCTCCTATAGCACAGAGTTACCATCCGACGAGACTTCCTGTCTCCATAGCACAGAGTTACCATCCGACGAGACATCCTGTCTCCATAGCACAGAGTTACCATCCGACGAGACATCCTGTCTCCTATAGCATAGAATTACCATCTGACGAGACATCCTGTCTCCATAGTACAGAGTTACCATCCGACGAGACATCCTGTCTCCTATAGCACAGTTACCATCCGACGAGACATCCTGTCTCCATAGCACAGAGTTACCATCAGATGAGACATCCTGTCTCCATAGCACAGAGTTACCATCCGACGAGACATCCTGTCTCCATAGCACAGAGTTACCATCCGACGAGACTTCCTGTCTCCATAGCACAGAGTTACCATCCGACGAGACATCCTGTCTCCTATAGCACAGTTAGCATCCGACGAGACATCCTGTCTCCATAGCACAGAGTTACCATCCGACGAGACATCCTGTCTCCATAGCACAAAGTTACCATCCAACGAGACATACTGTCTCCATAGCACAGAGTTACCATCCAACCAGACATCCTGTCTCCTATAGCACAGAGTTACCATCCAACGAAAACACCTGTCTCCTATAGCACAGTTACCATCCGAAGAAACATCCTGTCTCCTATAGCACAGTTACCATCCGACGAGACTTCCTGTCTTCGATAGCATAGATTTACCATCCGACGAGACACCAGGTCTCCTATAGCACAGAGTTACCATCCGACGAGAACACCTGTCTCCTATAGCACAGTTACCATCCGACGAGACATCCTGTCTCCTATAGCACAGAGTTACCATCCAATGAGACTTCCTGTCTCCTATAGTACACTTACCATCCGACGAGACATCCTGTGTCCTATAGCACAGAGTTAGCATCCGACGAGACATCCTGTCTCCTATAGCACAGTTAGCATCCAACGAGACATCCTGTCTCCTATAGCACAGTTACCATCCAACGAGACATCCTGTGTCCTATAGCACAGTTACCATCTGATGAGACATCCTGTCTCCTATAGCACAGTTACCATCCAACAAGACATCCTGTGTCCTATAGCACAGTTAGCATCCACCGAGACATCCTGTGTCCTATAGCACAGTTAGCATCCACCGAGACATCCTGTCTCCATAGCACAGAGTTACTATCCGACGAGACTTCCTGTCTCCTATAGCACAGAGTTACCATCCGACGAAAACACCTGTCTCCTATAGCACAGTTACCATCCGACGAGACATCCAGTCTCCTATAACACAGTTACCATCCGACGAGACTTCCTGTCTCCTATAGCATAGATTTACCACCCGACGAGACACCATGTCTCCTATAGCACAGAGTTACCATCCGACGAGAACACCTGTCTCCTATAGCACAGTTACCATCTGACGAGACATCCTGTCTCCTATAGCACAGGTTACCATCCAATGAGACTTCCTGTCTCCTATAGTACACTTACCATCCGACGAGACTTCCTGTCTCCTATAGCATAGATTTACCATCCAACGAGACACCATGTCTCCTATAGCACAGAGTTACCATCCGACGAGAACACCTGTCTCCTATAGCACAGTTACCATCCGACGAGACATCCTGTCTCCTATAGCACAGAGTTACCATCCAATGAGACTTCCTGTCTCCTATAGTACACTTACCATCCGACGAGACATCCTGTGTCCTATAGCACAGAGTTAGCATCCGACGAGACTTCCTGTCTCCTATAGCACAGTTACCATCCGACGAGACTTCCTGTCTCCTATAGCATAGATTTACCATCCAACGAGACACCATGTCTCCTATAGCACAGAGTTACCATCCGACGAGAACACCTGTCTCCTATAGCACAGTTACCATCCGACGAGACATCCTGTCTCCTATAGCACAGAGTTACCATCCAATGAGACTTCCTGTCTCCTATAGTACACTGACCATCCGACGAGACATCCTGTGTCCTATAGCACAGAGTTAGCATCTGACGAGACTTCCTGTCTCCTATAGCACAGTTAGCATCTGACAAGACATCCTGTCTCCTATAGCACAGTTACCATCCAATGAGACATCCTGTGTCCTATAGCACAGTTACCATCCGACGAGACATCCTGTCTCCTATAGCACAGTTACCATCCAACAAGACATCCTGTGTCCTATAACACAGTTAGCATCCGCCGAGACATCCTGTCTCCATAGCACAGAGTTACCATCCGACGAGACTTCCCGTCTCCTATAGCACAGAGTTACCATCCGACGAGACTTCCTGTCTCCTATAGCATAGATTTACCATCCGACGAGACACCATGCCTCCTATAGCACAGAGTTACCATCCGACGAGAACACCTGTCTCCTATAGCACAGTTACCATCCGACAAGACATCCTGTCTCCTATAGCACAGAGTTACCATCCAACAAGACTTCCTGTCTCCTATAGTACAGTTACCATCCGATGAGACATCCTGTGTCCTATAGCACAGAGTTACCATCCAACGAGTCTTCCTGTCTCCTATAGCACAGTTACCATCCAACGAGACATCCTGTGTCCTATAGCACAGTTACCAACCGACGAGACATCCTGTCTCCTATAGCACAGTTGCCATCCAATGAGACATCCTGTGTCCTATAGCACAGAGTTACCATCCGACGAGACATCCTGTCTCCATAGCACAGTTACCATCCGACGAGACATCCTGTCTCCTATAGCATAGTTAGCATCCGACGAGACATCCTGTCTCCTATAGCACAGAGTTACCATCCGACGAGACATCCTGTCTCCTATAGCACAGTTAGCTTCCGACGAGACATCCTCTCTCCTATAGCACAGTTAGCATCCGACGAGACATCCTGTGTCCTATAGCACAGAGTTACCATCCAACGAGACATCCTGTCTCCATAGCACAGAGTTACCATCCGACGAGACATCCTGTTTCCATAGCACAGAATTACCATCCGACGAGACATCCTGTCTCCTATAGCACAGTTAGCACCCGACGAGACATCCTGTCTCCATAGCACAGAGTTACCATCCGACGAGACTACATGTCTCCTATAGTACAGTTACCATCTGATGAGACATCCTGTCTCCTATAGCACAGTTACCATCCGACGAGACATCCTGTGTCCTATAGCACAGTTACCATACGACGAGACATCCTGTGTCCTATAGCACAGAGTTACCATCCGACGAGACATCATGTCTCCATAGCACAGAGTTACCATCCGACGAGACATCCTGTCTCCTATAGCACAGTTAGCATCCGACGAGACATCCTGTCTCCTATAGCACAGTTACCATCCAACGAGACATCCTGTGTTCTATAGCACAGTTACCATCCAATGAGACATCCTGTGTCCTATAGCACAGAGTTACCATCCAACGAGACATCCTGTCTCCTATAGCACAGTTAGCATCCGACGAGACATCCTGTCTCCATAGCACAGTTAGCATCCAACGGGACATCCTGTCTCCATAGCAGAGAGTTACCATCCGACAAGACATCCTGTCTCCATAGCACAGAGTTACAATCCGACGAGACATCCTGTCTCCATAGCACAGAGTTACCATCCAACGAGACATCCTGTCTCCCATAGCACAGAGTTACCATCGGACGAGAACACCTGTCTCCTATAGCACAGTTACCATCCAACAAGACATCCTGTCTCCTATAGCACAGTTACCATCCGACGAGACTTCCTGTCTCCTATAGCACAGAGTTACCATCCGACGAGACATCATGTCTCCATAGCATAGAGTTACCATCCGACGAGACATCCTGTCTCCTATAGCACAGTTAGCATCCGACGAGACATCCTGTCTCCTATAGCACAGTTACCATCCAACGAGACATCCTGTGTTCTATAGCACAGTTACCATCCAATGAGACATCCTGTGTCCTATAGCACAGAGTTACCATCCGACGAGACATCCTGTCTCCATAGCACAGAGTTACCATCCAACGAGACATCCTGTCTCCTATAGCACAGTTAGCATCCGACGAGACATCCTGTCTCCATAGCACAGTTAGCATCCGACGGGACATCCTGTCTCCATAGCAGAGAGTTACCATCCGACAAGACATCCTGTCTCCATAGCACAGAGTTACAATCCGACGAGACATCCTGTCTCCATAGCACAGAGTTACCATCCAACGAGACATCCTGTCTCCCATAGCACAGAGTTACCATCGGACGAGAACACCTGTCTCCTATAGCACAGTTACCATCCAACAAGACATCCTGTCTCCTATAGCACAGTTACCATCCGACGAGACTTCCTGTCTCCTATAGCACAGAGTTACCATCCGACGAAAACACCTGTCTCCTATAGCACAGTTACCATCCAACGAGACATCCTGTCTCCTATAGCACAGTTACCATCGGACGAGACTTCCTGTCTCCTATAGCATAGATTTACCATTCAACGAGACACCATGTCTCCTATAGCACAGAGTTACCATCCGACGAGAACACCTATCTCCTATAGCACAGTTGCCATCCGACAAGACATCCTGTCTACTATAGCACAGAGTTACCATCCAACGAGACTTCCTGTCTCCTATAGTACAGTTACCAACCGACGAGACATCCTGTGTCCTATAGCACAGAGTTACCATCTGACGAGACTTCCTGTCTCCTATAGCACAGTTAGCATCCGACGAGACATCCTGTCTCCTATAGCACAGTTACCATCCAACGAGACATCCTGTGTTCTATAGCACAGTTACCATCCGACGAGACATCCTGTCTCCTATAGCATAGTTACCATCCAACGAGACATCCTGTGTCCTATAGCACAGAGTTACCATCTGACGAGACATCCTGTCTCCATAGCACAGAGTTACCATCCGACGAGACATCCTGTCTCCTATAGCACAGTTAGCTTCCGACGAGACATCCTGTCTCCTATAGCACAGTTAGCATCCGACGAGACAGCCTGTGTCCTATAGAACAGAGTTACCATCTGACGAGACATCCTGTCTCCATAGCACAGAGTTACCATCCGACGAGACATCCTGTTTCCATAGCACAGAGTTACCATACAACGAGACATCCTGTCTCCTATAGCACAGTTAGCACCCGACGAGACATCCTGTCTCCATAGCACAGAGTTACCATCCAACGAGACTACCTGTCTCCTATAGCACAGTTACCATCCGACGAGACATCCTGTGTCCTATAGCACAGTTACCATCCGACGAGACATCCTGTCTCCTATAGCACAGTTACCATCCGACGAGACTTCCTGTCTCCTATAGCACAGTTACCATCCGACGAGACATCCTGTCTCCTGTAGCACAGTTACCATCCGACGAGACATCCTGTCTCCTATAGCACAGTTACCATCCGACGAGACTTCCTGTCTCCTATAGCACAGTTACCATCCGACGAGACATCCTGTCTCCTATAGCACAGTTACCATCCGACGAGACTTCCTGTCTCCTATAGCACAGAGTTACCATCCGACGAGACTTCCTGTCTCCTATAGCACAGAGTTACCATCCGACGGGACATCCTGTGTCCTATAGCACAGAGTTACCATCCGACGAGACTTCCTGTCTCCATAGCACAGTTAGCATCCGATGAGACATCCTGTCTCCATAGCACAGTTACCATCCGACGAGACATCCTGTCTCCTATAGCATAGATTTACCATCCGACGAGACACCCTGTCTCCTATAGCATAGATTTACCATCCAACGAGACATCCTGTCTCCTATAGCACAGTTACCATCCGACGAGACTTCCTGTCTCCTATAGCACAGAGTTACCATCCAACGAGACATCCTGTCTCCTATAGCACAGAGTTACCATCCGACGAGACATCCTGTCTCCTATAGCACAGTTACCATCCGACGAGACATCCTGTCTCCATAGCACAGTTACCATCCGACGAGACTTCCTGTCTCCTATAGCACAGTTACCATCCAACGAGACATCCTGTCTCCATAGCACAGAGTTACCATCCGACGAGACATCCTGTCTCCTATAGCACAGTTACCATCCGACGAGACATCCTGTCTCCATAGCACAGTTACCATCCGACGAGACTTCCTGTCTCCTATAGCACAGTTACCATCCGACGAGACATCCTGTCTCCATAGCACAGTTACCATCCGACGAGACTTCCTGTCTCCTATAGCACAGTTACCATCCGACGAGACATCCTGTCTCCATAACACAGTTACCATCCGACGAGACATCCTGTGTCCTATAGCACAGAGTTACCATCCGACGAGACATCCTGTCTCCATAGCACAGAGTTACCATCCGACGAGACTTCCTGTCTCCTATAGCACAGTTACCATCCGACGAGACATCCTGTCTCCATAGCACAGAGTTACCATCCGACGAGACATCCTGTCTCCATAGCACAGAGTTACCATCTGACGAGACATCCTGTCCCCATAGCACAGAGTTACCATACAACGAGACTTCCTGTCCCCATAGCACAGAGTTACCATCCGACGAGACTTCCTGTCTCCTATAGCACAGTTACCATCCGACGAGACATCCTGTCTCCATAGCACAGAGTTACCATCCGACGAGACATCCTGTCTCCATACCACAGAGTTACCATCCGACGAGACATCCTGTCTCCTATAGCACAGTTAGCATCCGACGAGGCATCCTGTCTCCATAGCACAGAGTTACCATCCGACGAGACATCCTGTCTCCATAGCACAGAGTTACCATCCGACGAGACATCTTGTCTCCTATAGCACAGTTAGCATCCGACGAGACATCCTGTCTCCTATTTTTTTTATTTTTTTTTAATGTTTTGTTTGATTTGTCAAACTTTTCATTTTTCCATTTTTTTGAGTCTTCATAACAAAAAGGTTTTTAAAACTGTGATTCAATTCGGCTTTTCTTTTATAATTCTTTATCGATCTCAATCCAGAAGTTGATCACTGTGATGATCAGCCACTGATGGTTTCCTTGGAGCAGTGTTGCCCATCTCTCCTCTGCTGTCATTTGTTGCTCTGAGATTTAAAAAAAATCCTGTCCCCATAGCACAGAGTTACCATCCGACGAGACTTCCTGTCTCCTATAGCACAGAGTTATCATCCGACGAGACTTCCTGTCTCCTATAGCACAGTTACCATCCAACGAGACTTCCTGTCTCCATAGCACAGAGTTACCATCCGACGAGACATCCTGTCTCCATAGCACAGAGTTACCATCCGACGAGACTTCCTGTCTCCTATAGCACAGTTACCATCCGACGAGACATCCTGTCTCCTATAGCACAGAGTTACCATCCAACGAGACTTCCTGTCTCCTATAGCACAGTTACCATCCGACGAGACATCCTGTCTCCTATAGCATAGAGTTACCATCTGACGAGACATCCTGTCTCCATAGCACAGAGTTACCATCCGACGAGACATCCTGTCTCCATAGCTCCATAGCACAGAGTTACCATCCGACGAGACATCCTGTCTCCTATAGCACAGAGTTACCATCCGATGGGACATCCTGTCTCCTATAGCACAGAGTTACCATCCGACGAGACTTCCTGTCTCCATAGCACAGAGTTACCATCCGACGAGACATCCTGTCTCCATAGCACAGAGTTACCATCCGACGAGACATCCTGTCTCCTATAGCATAGAATTACCATCTGACGAGACATCCTGTCTCCATAGTACAGAGTTACCATCCGACGAGACATCCTGTCTCCTATAGCACAGTTACCATCCGACGAGACATCCTGTCTCCATAGCACAGAGTTACCATCAGATGAGACATCCTGTCTCCATAGCACAGAGATACCATCCGACGAGACATCCTGTCTCCATAGCACAGAGTTACCATCCGACGAGACTTCCTGTCTCCATAGCACAGAGTTACCATCCGACGAGACATCCTGTCTCCTATAGCACAGTTAGCATCCGACGAGACATCCTGTCTCCATAGCACAGAGTTACCATCCGACGAGACATCCTGTCTCCATAGCACAAAGTTACCATCCAACGAGACATACTGTCTCCATAGCACAGAGTTACCATCCAACCAGACATCCTGTCTCCTATAGCACAGAGTTACCATCCAACGAAAACACCTGTCTCCTATAGCACAGTTACCATCCGAAGAAACATCCTGTCTCCTATAGCACAGTTACCATCCGACGAGACTTCCTGTCTTCGATAGCATAGATTTACCATCCGACGAGACACCAGGTCTCCTATAGCACAGAGTTACCATCCGACGAGAACACCTGTCTCCTATAGCACAGTTACCATCCGACGAGACATCCTGTCTCCTATAGCACAGAGTTACCATCCAATGAGACTTCCTGTCTCCTATAGTACACTTACCATCCGACGAGACATCCTGTGTCCTATAGCACAGAGTTAGCATCCGACGAGACATCCTGTCTCCTATAGCACAGTTAGCATCCAACGAGACATCCTGTCTCCTATAGCACAGTTACCATCCAACGAGACATCCTGTGTCCTATAGCACAGTTACCATCTGATGAGACATCCTGTCTCCTATAGCACAGTTACCATCCAACAAGACATCCTGTGTCCTATAGCACAGTTAGCATCCACCGAGACATCCTGTGTCCTATAGCACAGTTAGCATCCACCGAGACATCCTGTCTCCATAGCACAGAGTTACTATCCGACGAGACTTCCTGTCTCCTATAGCACAGAGTTACCATCCGACGAAAACACCTGTCTCCTATAGCACAGTTACCATCCGACGAGACATCCAGTCTCCTATAGCACATTTACCATCCGACGAGACTTCCTGTCTCCTATAGCATAGATTTACCACCCGACGAGACACCATGTCTCCTATAGCACAGAGTTACCATCCGACGAGAACACCTGTCTCCTATAGCACAGTTACCATCTGACGAGACATCCTGTCTCCTATAGCACAGGTTACCATCCAATGAGACTTCCTGTCTCCTATAGTACACTTACCATCCGACGAGACTTCCTGTCTCCTATAGCATAGATTTACCATCCAACGAGACACCATGTCTCCTATAGCACAGAGTTACCATCCGACGAGAACACCTGTCTCCTATAGCACAGTTACCATCCGACGAGACATCCTGTCTCCTATAGCACAGAGTTACCATCCAATGAGACTTCCTGTCTCCTATAGTACACTTACCATCCGACGAGACATCCTGTGTCCTATAGCACAGAGTTAGCATCCGACGAGACTTCCTGTCTCCTATAGCACAGTTACCATCTGACGAGACTTCCTGTCTCCTATAGCATAGATTTACCATCCAACGAGACACCATGTCTCCTATAGCACAGAGTTACCATCCGACGAGAACACCTGTCTCCTATAGCACAGTTACCATCCGACGAGACATCCTGTCTCCTATAGCACAGAGTTACCATCCAATGAGACTTCCTGTCTCCTATAGTACACTGACCATCCGACGAGACATCCTGTGTCCTATAGCACAGAGTTAGCATCTGACGAGACTTCCTGTCTCCTATAGCACAGTTAGCATCTGACAAGACATCCTGTCTCCTATAGCACAGTTACCATCCAATGAGACATCCTGTGTCCTATAGCACAGTTACCATCCGACGAGACATCCTGTCTCCTATAGCACAGTTACCATCCAACAAGACATCCTGTGTCCTATAACACAGTTAGCATCCGCCGAGACATCCTGTCTCCATAGCACAGAGTTACCATCCGACGAGACTTCCCGTCTCCTATAGCACAGAGTTACCATCCGACGAAAACACCTGTCTCCTATAGCACAGTTACCATCCGATGAGACATCCTGTCTCCTATAGCACAGTTACCATCCGACGAGACTTCCTGTCTCCTATAGCATAGATTTACCATCCGACGAGACACCATGCCTCCTATAGCACAGAGTTACCATCCGACGAGAACACCTGTCTCCTATAGCACAGTTACCATCCGACAAGACATCCTGTCTCCTATAGCACAGAGTTACCATCCAACAAGACTTCCTGTCTCCTATAGTACAGTTACCATCCGATGAGACATCCTGTGTCCTATAGCACAGAGTTACCATCCAACGAGTCTTCCTGTCTCCTATAGCACAGTTACCATCCAACGAGACATCCTGTGTCCTATAGCACAGTTACCAACCGACGAGACATCCTGTCTCCTATAGCACAGTTGCCATCCAATGAGACATCCTGTGTCCTATAGCACAGAGTTACCATCCGACGAGACATCCTGTCTCCATAGCACAGAGTTACCATCCGATGAGACATCCTGTCTCCTATAGCATAGTTAGCATCCGACGAGACATCCTGTCTCCTATAGCACAGAGTTACCATCCGACGAGACATCCTGTCTCCTATAGCACAGTTAGCTTCCGACGAGACATCCTCTCTCCTATAGCACAGTTAGCATCCGACGAGACATCCTGTGTCCTATAGCACAGAGTTACCATCCAACGAGACATCCTGTCTCCATAGCACAGAGTTACCATCCGACGAGACATCCTGTTTCCATAGCACAGAATTACCATCCGACGAGACATTCTGTCTCCTATAGCACAGTTAGCACCCGACGAGACATCCTGTCTCCATAGCACAGAGTTACCATCCGACGAGACTACATGTCTCCTATAGTACAGTTACCATCTGATGAGACATCCTGTCTCCTATAGCACAGTTACCATCCGACGAGACATCCTGTGTCCTATAGCACAGTTACCATACGACGAGACATCCTGTGTCCTATAGCACAGAGTTACCATCCGACGAGACATCATGTCTCCATAGCACAGAGTTACCATCCGACGAGACATCCTGTCTCCTATAGCACAGTTAGCATCCGACGAGACATCCTGTCTCCTATAGCACAGTTACCATCCAACGAGACATCCTGTGTTCTATAGCACAGTTACCATCCAATGAGACATCCTGTGTCCTATAGCACAGAGTTACCATCCAACGAGACATCCTGTCTCCTATAGCACAGTTAGCATCCGACGAGACATCCTGTCTCCATAGCACAGTTAGCATCCGACGGGACATCCTGTCTCCATAGCAGAGAGTTACCATCCGACAAGACATCCTGTCTCCATAGCACAGAGTTACAATCCGACGAGACATCCTGTCTCCATAGCACAGAGTTACCATCCAACGAGACATCCTGTCTCCCATAGCACAGAGTTACCATCGGACGAGAACACCTGTCTCCTATAGCACAGTTACCATCCAACAAGACATCCTGTCTCCTATAGCACAGTTACCATCCGACGAGACTTCCTGTCTCCTATAGCACAGAGTTACCATCCGACGAGACATCATGTCTCCATAGCACAGAGTTACCATCCGACGAGACATCCTGTCTCCTATAGCACAGTTAGCATCCGACGAGACATCCTGTCTCCTATAGCACAGTTACCATCCAACGAGACATCCTGTGCTCTATAGCACAGTTACCATCCAATGAGACATCCTGTGTCCTATAGCACAGAGTTACCATCCGACGAGACATCCTGTCTCCATAGCACAGAGTTACCATCCAACGAGACATCCTGTCTCCTATAGCACAGTTAGCATCCGACGAGACATCCTGTCTCCATAGCACAGTTAGCATCCGACGGGACATCCTGTCTCCATAGCAGAGAGTTACCATCCAACAAGACATCCTGTCTCCATAGCACAGAGTTACAATCCGACGAGACATCCTGTCTCCATAGCACAGAGTTACCATCCAACGAGACATCCTGTCTCCCATAGCACAGAGTTACCATCGGACGAGAACACCTGTCTCCTATAGCACAGTTACCATCCAACAAGACATCCTGTCTCCTATAGCACAGTTACCATCCGATGAGACTTCCTGTCTCCTATAGCACAGAGTTACCATCCGACGAAAACACCTGTCTCCTATAGCACAGTTACCATCCAACGAGACATCCTGTCTCCTATAGCTCAGTTACCATCGGACGAGACTTCCTGTCTCCTATAGCATAGATTTACCATTCAACGAGACACCATGTCTCCTATAGCACAGAGTTACCATCCGACGAGAACACCTATCTCCTATAGCACAGTTGCCATCCGACAAGACATCCTGTCTACTATAGCACAGAGTTACCATCCAACGAGACTTCCTGTCTCCTATAGTACAGTTACCAACCGACGAGACATCCTGTGTCCTATAGCACAGAGTTACCATCTGACGAGACTTCCTGTCTCCTATAGCACAGTTAGCATCCGACGAGACATCCTGTCTCCTATAGCACAGTTACCATCCAACGAGACATCCTGTGTTCTATAGCACAGTTACCATCCGACGAGACATCCTGTCTCCTATAGCATAGTTACCATCCAACGAGACATCCTGTGTCCTATAGCACAGAGTTACCATCTGACGAGACATCCTGTCTCCATAGCACAGAGTTACCATCCGACGAGACATCCTGTCTCCTATAGCACAGTTAGCTTCCGACGAGACATCCTGTCTCCTATAGCACAGTTAGCATCCGACGAGACAGCCTGTGTCCTATAGAACAGAGTTATCATCTGACGAGACATCCTGTCTCCATAGCACAGAGTTACCATCCGACGAGACATCCTGTTTCCATAGCACAGAGTTACCATACAACGAGACATCCTGTCTCCTATAGCACAGTTAGCACCCGACGAGACATCCTGTCTCCATAGCACAGAGTTACCATCCAACGAGACTACCTGTCTCCTATAGCACAGTTACCATCCGACGAGACATCCTGTCTCCTATAGCACAGTTACCATTCGACGAGACATCCTGTGTCCTATAGCACAGAGTTACCATCCGACGAGACATCCTGTCTCCTATAGCACAGTTAGCATCTGACAAAACATCCTGTCTCCATAGCACAGAGTTACCATCCGACGAGACATCCTGTCTCCTATAGCACAGTTAGCATCTGACAAAACATCCTGTCTCCATAGCACAGAGTTACCATCCGATGAGACATCCTATCTCCATAGCACAGAGATACCATCCGACGAGACATCCTGTCTCCTATAGCACAGTTAGCATCCGACGAGACATCCTGTCTCCTATAGCACAGTTACCATCCAACGAGACATCCTGTGTCCTATAGCACAGAGTTACGATCCGACGAGACATCTTGTCTCCATAGCACAGAGTCACCATCCGATGAGACATCCTGTCTCCATAGCACATAGTTACCATCCGACGAGACATCCTGTCTCCTATAGCACAGTTAGCATCAGACGAGACATCCTGTCTCCATAGCACAGAGTTACCATCCGACGAGACATCCTGTCTCCATAGCTCCATAGCACAGAGTTACCATCCGACGAGACATCCTGTCTCCTATATCACAGTTAGCATCCGATGAGACATCCTGTCTCCATAGCACAGAGTTACCATCCGACGAGACATCCTGTCTCCATAGAACAGAGTTACCATCCAATGAGACATCATGTCTCCTATAGTACAGTTACCATCCGACGAGACATCCTGTGTCCTATAGCAGAGAGTTACCATCCGACGAGACTTCCTGTCTCCTATAGCACAGTTACCATCCAACGAGACATCCTGTCTCCTATAGCACAGTTACCATCCAACGAGACATCCTGTGTCCTATAGCACAGTTACCATCCGACGAGACATCCTGTCTCCTATAGCACAGTTACCATCCAATGAGACATCCTGTGTCCTATAGCACAGAGTTACCATCCAACGAGACATCCTGTCTCCATAGCACAGAGTTACCATCCAATGAGACATCCTGTCTCCTATAGCACAGAGTTACCATCCGACGAGAACACCTGTCTCCTATAGCACAGTTACCATCCGACAAGACATCCTGTCTCCTATAGCACAGTTACCATCCTCCGAGACTTCCTGTCTCCTATAGCACAGAGTTACCATCCGATGAAAACACCTGTCTACTATAGCACAGTTACCATCCGACGAGACATCCTGTCTCCTATAGCACAGTTACCATCCGACGAGACTTCCTGTCTCCTATAGCATAGATTTACCATCCGACGAGACACCATGTCTCCTATAGCACAGAGTTAGCATCCAACGAGAATACTATGTCTCCTATAGCACAGTTACCATCCGACGAGACTTCCTGTCTCCTATAGCACAGAGTTACCATCCGACGAGACATCCTGTCTCCTATAGCACAGTTAGCATCCGATGAGACATCCTGTCTCCTATAGCACAGTTACCATCCAACGAGACATCCTGTGTCCTATAGCACAGTTACCATCCGACGAGACATCCTGTCTCCTATAGCACAGAGTTACCATCCGATGAAAACACCTGTCTCCTATAGCACAGTTACCATCCGACGAGACATCCTGTCTTCTATAGCACAGTTACCATCCGACGAGACTTCCTGTCTCCTATAGCATAGATTTACCATCTGACGAGACACCATGTCTCCTATAGCACAGAGTTAGCATCCAACGAGAACACTATGTCTCCTATAGCACAGTCACCATCCAACGAGACATCCTGTCTCCTATAGTACAGTTACCATCCGACGAGACATCCTGTGTCCTATAGCACAGAGTTACCATCCGACGAGACTTCCTGTCTCCTATAGCACAGTTAGCATCCAACGAGACATCCTGTCTCCTATAGCACAGTTACCATCCAATGAGACATCCTGTCTCCATAGCACAGAGTTACCATCCGACGAGACATCCTGTCTCCTATAGCACAGTTAGCATCAGACGAGACATCCTGTCTCCATAGCACAGAGTTACCATCCGACGAGACATCCTGTCTCCATAGCTCCATAGCACAGAGTTACCATCCGACGAGACATCCTGTCTCCTATATCACAGTTAGCATCCGACGATACATCCGGTCTCCATAGCACAGAGTTACCATCCGACGAGACATCCTGTCTCCATAGCACAGAGTTACCATCCAATGAGACATCCTGTCTCCTATAGCACAGAGTTACCATCTAACGAGAACACCTGCCTCCTATAGCACAGTTACCATCTGACAAGACATCCTGTCTCCTATAGCACAGTTACCATCCTCCGAGACTTCCTGTCTCCTATAGCACAGAGTTACCATCCGATGAAAACACCTGTCTCCTATAGCACAGTTACCATCCGACGAGACATCCTGTCTCCTATAGCACAGAGTTACCATCCAATGAGACTTCCTGTCTCCTATAGTACACTTACCATCCGACGAGACATCCTGTGTCCTATAGCACAGAGTTAGCATCCGACGAGACTTCCTGTCTCCTATAGCACAGTTACCATCCGACGAGACTTCCTGTCTCCTATAGCATAGATTTACCATCCAACGAGACACCATGTCTCCTATAGCACAGAGTTACCATCCGACGAGAACACCTGTCTCCTATAGCACAGTTACCATCCGACGAGACATCCTGTCTCCTATAGCACAGAGTTACCATCCAATGAGACTTCCTGTCTCCTATAGTACACTGACCATCCGACGAGACATCCTGTGTCCTATAGCACAGAGTTAGCATCTGACGAGACTTCCTGTCTCCTATAGCACAGTTAGCATCTGACAAGACATCCTGTCTCCTATAGCACAGTTACCATCCAATGAGACATCCTGTGTCCTATAGCACAGTTACCATCCGACGAGACATCCTGTCTCCTATAGCACAGTTACCATCCAACAAGACATCCTGTGTCCTATAACACAGTTAGCATCCGCCGAGACATCCTGTCTCCATAGCACAGAGTTACCATCCGACGAGACTTCCCGTCTCCTATAGCACAGAGTTACCATCCGACGAAAACACCTGTCTCCTATAGCACAGTTACCATCCGATGAGACATCCTGTCTCCTATAGCACAGTTACCATCCGACGAGACTTCCTGTCTCCTATAGCATAGATTTACCATCCGACGAGACACCATGCCTCCTATAGCACAGAGTTACCATCCGACGAGAACACCTGTCTCCTATAGCACAGTTACCATCCGACAAGACATCCTGTCTCCTATAGCACAGAGTTACCATCCAACAAGACTTCCTGTCTCCTATAGTACAGTTACCATCCGATGAGACATCCTGTGTCCTATAGCACAGAGTTACCATCCAACGAGTCTTCCTGTCTCCTATAGCACAGTTACCATCCAACGAGACATCCTGTGTCCTATAGCACAGTTACCAACCGACGAGACATCCTGTCTCCTATAGCACAGTTGCCATCCAATGAGACATCCTGTGTCCTATAGCACAGAGTTACCATCCGACGAGACATCCTGTCTCCATAGCACAGAGTTACCATCCGATGAGACATCCTGTCTCCTATAGCATAGTTAGCATCCGACGAGACATCCTGTCTCCTATAGCACAGAGTTACCATCCGACGAGACATCCTGTCTCCTATAGCACAGTTAGCTTCCGACGAGACATCCTCTCTCCTATAGCACAGTTAGCATCCGACGAGACATCCTGTGTCCTATAGCACAGAGTTACCATCCAACGAGACATCCTGTCTCCATAGCACAGAGTTACCATCTGACGAGACATCCTGTTTCCATAGCACAGAATTACCATCCGACGAGACATTCTGTCTCCTATAGCACAGTTAGCACCCGACGAGACATCCTGTCTCCATAGCACAGAGTTACCATCCGACGAGACTACATGTCTCCTATAGTACAGTTACCATCTGATGAGACATCCTGTCTCCTATAGCACAGTTACCATCCGACGAGACATCCTGTGTCCTATAGCACAGTTACCATACGACGAGACATCCTGTGTCCTATAGCACAGAGTTACCATCCGACGAGACATCATGTCTCCATAGCACAGAGTTACCATCCGACGAGACATCCTGTCTCCTATAGCACAGTTAGCATCCGACGAGACATCCTGTCTCCTATAGCACAGTTACCATCCAACGAGACATCCTGTGTTCTATAGCACAGTTACCATCCAATGAGACATCCTGTGTCCTATAGCACAGAGTTACCATCCAACGAGACATCCTGTCTCCTATAGCACAGTTAGCATCCGACGAGACATCCTGTCTCCATAGCACAGTTAGCATCCGACGGGACATCCTGTCTCCATAGCAGAGAGTTACCATCCGACAAGACATCCTGTCTCCATAGCACAGAGTTACAATCCGACGAGACATCCTGTCTCCATAGCACAGAGTTACCATCCAACGAGACATCCTGTCTCCCATAGCACAGAGTTACCATCGGACGAGAACACCTGTCTCCTATAGCACAGTTACCATCCAACAAGACATCCTGTCTCCTATAGCACAGTTACCATCCGACGAGACTTCCTGTCTCCTATAGCACAGAGTTACCATCCGACGAGACATCATGTCTCCATAGCACAGAGTTACCATCCGACGAGACATCCTGTCTCCTATAGCACAGTTAGCATCCGACGAGACATCCTGTCTCCTATAGCACAGTTACCATCCAACGAGACATCCTGTGCTCTATAGCACAGTTACCATCCAATGAGACATCCTGTGTCCTATAGCACAGAGTTACCATCCGACGAGACATCCTGTCTCCATAGCACAGAGTTACCATCCAACGAGACATCCTGTCTCCTATAGCACAGTTAGCATCCGACGAGACATCCTGTCTCCATAGCACAGTTAGCATCCGACGGGACATCCTGTCTCCATAGCAGAGAGTTACCATCCAACAAGACATCCTGTCTCCATAGCACAGAGTTACAATCCGACGAGACATCCTGTCTCCATAGCACAGAGTTACCATCCAACGAGACATCCTGTCTCCCATAGCACAGAGTTACCATCGGACGAGAACACCTGTCTCCTATAGCACAGTTACCATCCAACAAGACATCCTGTCTCCTATAGCACAGTTACCATCCGACGAGACTTCCTGTCTCCTATAGCACAGAGTTACCATCCGACGAAAACACCTGTCTCCTATAGCACAGTTACCATTCAACGAGACACCATGTCTCCTATAGCACAGAGTTACCATCCGACGAGAACACCTATCTCCTATAGCACAGTTGCCATCCGACAAGACATCCTGTCTACTATAGCACAGAGTTACCATCCAACGAGACTTCCTGTCTCCTATAGTACAGTTACCAACCGACGAGACATCCTGTGTCCTATAGCACAGAGTTACCATCTGACGAGACTTCCTGTCTCCTATAGCACAGTTAGCATCCGACGAGACATCCTGTCTCCTATAGCACAGTTACCATCCAACGAGACATCCTGTGTTCTATAGCACAGTTACCATCCGACGAGACATCCTGTCTCCTATAGCATAGTTACCATCCAACGAGACATCCTGTGTCCTATAGCACAGAGTTACCATCTGACGAGACATCCTGTCTCCATAGCACAGAGTTACCATCCGACGAGACATCCTGTCTCCTATAGCACAGTTAGCTTCCGACGAGACATCCTGTCTCCTATAGCACAGTTAGCATCCGACGAGACAGCCTGTGTCCTATAGAACAGAGTTATCATCTGACGAGACATCCTGTCTCCATAGCACAGAGTTACCATCCGACGAGACATCCTGTTTCCATAGCACAGAGTTACCATACAACGAGACATCCTGTCTCCTATAGCACAGTTAGCACCCGACGAGACATCCTGTCTCCATAGCACAGAGTTACCATCCAACGAGACTACCTGTCTCCTATAGCACAGTTACCATCCGACGAGACATCCTGTCTCCTATAGCACAGTTACCATTCGACGAGACATCCTGTGTCCTATAGCACAGAGTTACCATCCGACGAGACATCCTGTCTCCTATAGCACAGTTAGCATCTGACAAAACATCCTGTCTCCATAGCACAGAGTTACCATCCGACGAGACATCCTGTCTCCTATAGCACAGTTAGCATCTGACAAAACATCCTGTCTCCATAGCACAGAGTTACCATCCGATGAGACATCCTATCTCCATAGCACAGAGATACCATCCGACGAGACATCCTGTCTCCTATAGCACAGTTAGCATCCGACGAGACATCCTGTCTCCTATAGCACAGTTACCATCCAACGAGACATCCTGTGTCCTATAGCACAGAGTTACGATCCGACGAGACATCTTGTCTCCATAGCACAGAGTCACCATCCGATGAGACATCCTGTCTCCATAGCACATAGTTACCATCCGACGAGACATCCTGTCTCCTATAGCACAGTTAGCATCAGACGAGACATCCTGTCTCCATAGCACAGAGTTACCATCCGACGAGACATCCTGTCTCCATAGCTCCATAGCACAGAGTTACCATCCGACGAGACATCCTGTCTCCTATATCACAGTTAGCATCCGATGAGACATCCTGTCTCCATAGCACAGAGTTACCATCCGACGAGACATCCTGTCTCCATAGAACAGAGTTACCATCCAATGAGACATCATGTCTCCTATAGTACAGTTACCATCCGACGAGACATCCTGTGTCCTATAGCAGAGAGTTACCATCCGACGAGACTTCCTGTCTCCTATAGCACAGTTACCATCCAACGAGACATCCTGTCTCCTATAGCACAGTTACCATCCAACGAGACATCCTGTGTCCTATAGCACAGTTACCATCCGACGAGACATCCTGTCTCCTATAGCACAGTTACCATCCAATGAGACATCCTGTGTCCTATAGCACAGAGTTACCATCCAACGAGACATCCTGTCTCCATAGCACAGAGTTACCATCCAATGAGACATCCTGTCTCCTATAGCACAGAGTTACCATCCGACGAGAACACCTGTCTCCTATAGCACAGTTACCATCCGACAAGACATCCTGTCTCCTATAGCACAGTTACCATCCTCCGAGACTTCCTGTCTCCTATAGCACAGAGTTACCATCCGATGAAAACACCTGTCTACTATAGCACAGTTACCATCCGACGAGACATCCTGTCTCCTATAGCACAGTTACCATCCGACGAGACTTCCTGTCTCCTATAGCATAGATTTACCATCCGACGAGACACCATGTCTCCTATAGCACAGAGTTAGCATCCAACGAGAATACTATGTCTCCTATAGCACAGTTACCATCCGACGAGACTTCCTGTCTCCTATAGCACAGAGTTACCATCCGACGAGACATCCTGTCTCCTATAGCACAGTTAGCATCCGACGAGACATCCTGTCTCCTATAGCACAGTTACCATCCAACGAGACATCCTGTGTCCTATAGCACAGTTACCATCCGACGAGACATCCTGTCTCCTATAGCACAGAGTTACCATCCGATGAAAACACCTGTCTCCTATAGCACAGTTACCATCCGACGAGACATCCTGTCTTCTATAGCACAGTTACCATCCGACGAGACTTCCTGTCTCCTATAGCATAGATTTACCATCTGACGAGACACCATGTCTCCTATAGCACAGAGTTAGCATCCAACGAGAACACTATGTCTCCTATAGCACAGTCACCATCCAACGAGACATCCTGTCTCCTATAGTACAGTTACCATCCGACGAGACATCCTGTGTCCTATAGCACAGAGTTACCATCTGACGAGACTTCCTGTCTCCTATAGCACAGTTAGCATCCAACGAGACATCCTGTCTCCTATAGCACAGTTACCATCCAATGAGACATCCTGTCTCCATAGCACAGAGTTACCATCCGACGAGACATCCTGTCTCCTATAGCACAGTTAGCATCAGACGAGACATCCTGTCTCCATAGCACAGAGTTACCATCCGACGAGACATCCTGTCTCCATAGCTCCATAGCACAGAGTTACCATCCGACGAGACATCCTGTCTCCTATATCACAGTTAGCATCCGACGATACATCCGGTCTCCATAGCACAGAGTTACCATCCGACGAGACATCCTGTCTCCATAGCACAGAGTTACCATCCAATGAGACATCCTGTCTCCTATAGCACAGAGTTACCATCTAACGAGAACACCTGCCTCCTATAGCACAGTTACCATCTGACAAGACATCCTGTCTCCTATAGCACAGTTACCATCCTCCGAGACTTCCTGTCTCCTATAGCACAGAGTTACCATCCGATGAAAACACCTGTCTCCTATAGCACAGTTACCATCCGACGAGACATCATGTCTCCTATAGCACAGTTACGATCCGACGAGACTTCCTGTCTCCTATAGCATAGATTTACCATCCGACGAGACACCATGTCTCCTATAGCACAGAGTTACCATCCGACGAGAACACTATGTCTCCTATAGCACAGTTACCATCCAACGAGACATCCTGTCTCCTATAGTACAGTTACCATCCGACGAGACATCCTGTGTCCTATAGCACAGAGTTATCATCCGACGAGACTTCCTATCTCCTATAGCACAGTTAGCATCCAACGAGACATCCTGTGTCCTATAGCACAGTTACCATCCGATGAGACATCCTGTCTCATAGCACAGAGTTACCATCCGACGAGACATCCTGTCTCCTATAGCACAGTTAGCATCCGACGAGACATCCTGTCTCCATAGCATAGAGTTACCATCTGACGAGACATCCTGTCTCCATAGCACAGAGTTACCATCCAATGAGACATCCTGTCTCCTATAGCACAGAGTTACCATCCGACGAGAACACCTGTCTCCTATAGCACAGTTACCATCCGACAAGACATCCTGTCTCCTATAGCACAGTTACCATCCTCCGAGACTTCCTGTCTCCTATAGCACAGAGTTACCATCCGATGAAAACACCTGTCTCCTATAGCACAGTTACCATCCGACGAGACATCCTGTCTCCTATAGCACAGTTACCATCCGATGAGACTTCCTGTCTCCTATAGCATAGATTTACCATCCGACGAGACACCATGTCTCCTATAGCACAGAGTTAGCATCCAATGAGAATATTATGTCTCCTATAGCACAGTTACCATCCGACGAGACTTCCTGTCTCCTATAGCACAGAGTTACCATCCGACGAGACATCCTGTCTCCTATAGCACAGTTAGCATCCGACGAGACATCCTGTCTCCTATAGCACAGTTACCATCCAACGAGACATCCTGTCTCCTATAGCACAGTTACCATCCGACGAGACATCCTGTCTCCTATAGCACAGAGTTACCATCCAATGAAAACACCTGTCTCCTATAGCACAGTTACCATACGACGAGACATCCTGTCTCCTATAGCACAGTTACCATCCGACGAGACTTCCTGTCTCCTATAGCATAGATTTACCATCCGACGAGACACCATGTCTCCTATAGCACAGAGTTAGCATCCAACGAGAACACTATTTCTCCTATAGCACAGTTACCATCCAACGAGACATCCTGTCTCCTATAGTACAGTTACCATCCGACGAGACATCCTGTGTCCTATAGCACAGAGTTACCATCCGACGAGACTTCCTGTCTCCTATAGCACAGTTAGCATCCAACAAGACATCCTGTCTCCTATAGCACAGTTACCATCCAATGAGACATCCTGTCTCCATAGCACAGAGTTACCATCCGACGAGACATCCTGTCTCCTATAGCACAGTTAGCATCAGACGAGACATCCTGTCTCCATAGCACAGAGTTACCATCCGACGAGACATCCTGTCTCCATAGCTCCATAGCACAGAGTTACCATCCGACGAGACATCCTGTCTCCTATATCACAGTTAGCATCCGACGATATATCCGGTCTCCATAGCACAGAGTTACCATCCGACGAGACATCCTGTCTCCATAGCACAGTTACCATCCAATGAGACATCCTGTCTCCTATAGCACAGAGTTACCATCCGACGAGAACACCTGCCTCCTATAGCACAGTTACCATCTGACAAGACATCCTGTCTCCTATAGCACAGTTACCATCCTCCGAGACTTCCTGTCTCCTATAGCACAGAGTTACCATTCGATGAAAACACCTGTCTCCTATAGCACAGTTACCATCCGACGAGACATCATGTCTCCTATAGCACAGTTACCATCCGACGAGACTTCCTGTCTCCTATAGCATAGATTTACCATCCGACGAGACACCATGTCTCCTATAGCACAGAGTTACCATCCGACGAGAAAACTATGTCTCCTATAGCACAGTTACCATCCAACGAGACATCCTGTCTCCTATAGCACAGTTACCATCCGACGAGACTTCCTATCTCCTATAGCACAGTTAGCATCCAACGAGACATCCTGTGTCCTATAGCACAGTTACCATCCGACGAGACATCCTGTCTCCTATAGCACAGTTACCATCCAATGAGACATCCTGTGTCCTATAGCACAGAGTTACCATCCGACGAGACATACTGTCTCCATAGCACAGAGTTACCATCCGATGAGACATCCTGTCTCATAGCACAGAGTTACCATCCAACGAGACATCCTGTCTCCTATAGCACAGTTAGCATCCGACGAGACATCCTGTCTCCATAGCATAGAGTTACCATCTGACGAGACATCCTGTCTCCATAGCACAGAGTTACCATCCGATGAGACATCCTGTCTCCTATAGCACAGTTAGCATCCGACGAGACATCCTGTCTCCTATAGCACAGAGATACCATCCGACGAGACATCCTGTCTCCTATAGCACAGTTAGCATCCGACGAGACATCCTGTCTCCTATAGCACAGTTACCATCCAACGAGACATCCTGTCTCCTATAGCACAGAGTTACCATCCGACGAGACATCCTGTCTCCTATAGCACAGTTACCATCCAACAGGACATCCAATCTCCTATAGCACAGAATTACCATCCGACGAGACATCCTGTCTCCTATAGCACAGTTAGCACCCGACGAGACATCCTGTCTCCATAGCACAGAGTTACCATCCGACGAGACATCCTGTCTCCATAGCACAGAGTTACCATCCAACAAGACTACCTGTCTCCTATAGCACAGTTACCATCCGACGAGACATCCTGTCTCCTATAGCACAGTTACCATCCGACGAGACATCCTGTGTCCTATAGCACAGTTACCATCCAATGAGACATCCTGTGTCCTATAGCACAGTTAGCATCCGACGAGACATCCTGTCTCCTATAGCACAGAGATACCATCCGACGAGACATCCTGTCTCCTATAGCACAGTTAGCATCCGACGAGACATCCTGTCTCCTATAGCACAGTTACCATCCAACGAGACATCCTGTCTCCTATAGCACAGAGTTACCATCCGACGAGACATCCTGTCTCCTATAGCACAGTTACCATCCAACAGGACTACCTGTCTCCTATAGCACAGTTACCATCCGACGAGACATCCTGTCTCCTATAGCACAGTTACCATCCGACGAGACATCCTGTGTCCTATAGCACAGTTACCATCCGATGAGACATCCTGTCTCCTATAGCACAGTTAGCATCCGACGAGACATCCTGTCTCCTATAGCACAGAGATACCATCCGACGAGACATCCTGTCTCCTATAGCACAGTTAGCATCCGACGAGACATCCTGTCTCCTATAGCACAGTTACCATCCAACGAGACATCCTGTCTCCTATAGCACAGAGTTACCATCCGACGAGACATCCTGTCTCCTATAGCACAGTTACCATCCAACAGGACATCCAATCTCCTATAGCACAGAATTACCATCCGACGAGACATCCTGTCTCCTATAGCACAGTTAGCACCCGACGAGACATCCTGTCTCCATAGCACAGAGTTACCATCCGACGAGACATCCTGTCTCCATAGCACAGAGTTACCATCCAACAAGACTACCTGTCTCCTATAGCACAGTTACCATCCGACGAGACATCCTGTCTCCTATAGCACAGTTACCATCCGACGAGACATCCTGTGTCCTATAGCACAGTTACCATCCAATGAGACATCCTGTGTCCTATAGCACAGAGTTACCATCCGACGAGACATCCTGTCTCCATAGCACAGAGTTACCATCCGACGAGACATCTTGTCTCCTATAGCACAGTTAGCATCCGACGAGACATCCTGTCTCCATAGCACAGAGTTACCATCCGACGAGACATCCTGTCTCCATAGCACAGAGTTACCATCCGACGAGACATCCTGTCTCCTATAGCACAGTTAGCATCCGATGAAAACACCTGTCTACTATAGCACAGTTACCATCCGACGAGACATCCTGTCTCCTATAGCACAGTTACCATCCGACGAGACTTCCTGTCTCCTATAGCATAGATTTACCATCCGACGAGACACCATGTCTCCTATAGCACAGAGTTAGCATCCAACGAGAATACTATGTCTCCTATAGCACAGTTACCATCCGACGAGACTTCCTGTCTCCTATAGCACAGAGTTACCATCCGACGAGACATCCTGTCTCCTATAGCACAGTTAGCATCCGACGAGACATCCTGTCTCCTATAGCACAGTTACCATCCAACGAGACATCCTGTGTCCTATAGCACAGTTACCATCCGACGAGACATCCTGTCTCCTATAGCACAGAGTTACCATCCGATGAAAACACCTGTCTCCTATAGCACAGTTACCATCCGACGAGACATCCTGTCTTCTATAGCACAGTTACCATCCGACGAGACTTCCTGTCTCCTATAGCATAGATTTACCATCTGACGAGACACCATGTCTCCTATAGCACAGAGTTAGCATCCAACGAGAACACTATGTCTTCTATAGCACAGTCACCATCCAACGAGACATCCTGTCTCCTATAGTACAGTTACCATCCGACGAGACATCCTGTGTCCTATAGCACAGAGTTACCATCCGACGAGACTTCCTGTCTCCTATAGCACAGTTAGCATCCAACGAGACATCCTGTCTCCTATAGCACAGTTACCATCCAATGAGACATCCTGTCTCCATAGCACAGAGTTACCATCCGACGAGACATCCTGTCTCCTATAGCACAGTTAGCATCAGACGAGACATCCTGTCTCCATAGCACAGAGTTACCATCCGACGAGACATCCTGTCTCCATAGCTCCATAGCACAGAGTTACCATCCGACGAGACATCCTGTCTCCTATATCACAGTTAGCATCCGACGATACATCCGGTCTCCATAGCACAGAGTTACCATCCGACGAGACATCCTGTCTCCATAGCACAGAGTTACCATCCAATGAGACATCCTGTCTCCTATAGCACAGAGTTACCATCCGACGAGAACACCTGCCTCCTATCGCACAGTTACCATCTGACAAGACATCCTGTCTCCTATAGCACAGTTACCATCCTCCGAGACTTCCTGTCTCCTATAGCACAGAGTTACCATCCGATGAAAACACCTGTCTCCTATAGCACAGTTACCATCCGACGAGACATCATGTCTCCTATAGCACAGTTACCATCCGACGAGACTTCCTGTCTCCTATAGCATAGATTTACCATCCGACGAGACACCATGTCTCCTATAGCACAGAGTTACCATCCGACGAGAACACTATGTCTCCTATCGCACAGTTACCATCCAACGAGACATCCTGTCTCCTATAGTACAGTTACCATCCGATGAGACATCCTGTGTCCTATAGCACAGAGTTATCATCCGACGAGACTTCCTATCTCCTATAGCACAGTTAGCATCCAACGAGACATCCTGTGTCCTATAGCACAGTTACCATCCGACGAGACATCCTGTCTCCTATAGCACAGTTACCATCCAATGAGACATCCTGTGTCCTATAGCACAGAGTTACCATCCGACGAGACATACTGTCTCCATAGCACAGAGTTACCATCCGATGAGACATCCTGTCTCATAGCACAGAGTTACCATCCGACGAGACATCCTGTCTCCTATAGCACAGTTAGCATCCAACGAGACATCCTGTCTCCATAGCATAGAGTTACCATCTGACGAGACATCCTGTCTCCATAGCACAGAGTTACCATCCAATGAGACATCCTGTCTCCTATAGCACAGAGTTACCATCCGACGAGAACACCTGTCTCCTATAGCACAGTTACCATCCGACAAGACATCCTGTCTCCTATAGCACAGTTACCATCCTCCGAGACTTCCTGTCTCCTATAGCACAGAGTTACCATCCGATGAAAACACCTGTCTCCTATAGCACAGTTACCATCCGACGAGACATCCTGTCTCCTATAGCACAGTTACCATCCGACGAGACTTCCTGTCTCCTATAGCATAGATTTACCATCCGACGAGACACCATGTCTCCTATAGCACAGAGTTAGCATCCAACGAGAATACTATGTCTCCTATAGCACAGTTACCATCCGACGAGACTTCCTGTCTCCTATAGCACAGAGTTACCATCCGACGAGACATCCTGTCTCCTATAGCACAGTTAGCATCCGACGAGACATCCTGTCTCCTATAGCACAGTTACCATCCAACGAGACATCCTGTGTCCTATAGCACAGTTACCATCCGACGAGACATCCTGTCTCCTATAGCACAGAGTTACCATCCGATGAAAACACCTGTCTCCTATAGCACAGTTACCATCCGACGAGACATCCTGTCTCCTATAGCACAGTTACCATCCAACGAGACTTCCTGTCTCCTATAGCATAGATTTACCATCCGACGAGACACCATGTCTCCTATAGCACAGAGTTAGCATCCAACGAGAACACTATTTCTCCTATAGCACAGTTACCATCCAACGAGACATCCTGTCTCCTATAGTACAGTTACCATCCGACGAGACATCCTGTGTCCTATAGCACAGAGTTACCATCCGACGAGACTTCCTGTCTCCTATAGCACAGTTAGCATCCAACAAGACATCCTGTCTCCTATAGCACAGTTACCATCCAATGAGACATCCTGTCTCCATAGCACAGAGTTACCATCCGACGAGACATCCTGTCTCCTATAGCACAGTTAGCATCAGACGAGACATCCTGTCTCCATAGCACAGAGTTACCATCCGACGAGACATCCTGTCTCCATAGCTCCATAGCACAGAGTTACCATCCGACGAGACATCCTGTCTCCTATATCACAGTTAGCATCCGACGATACATCCGGTCTCCATAGCACAGAGTTACCATCCGACGAGACATCCTGTCTCCATAGCACAGAGTTACCATCCAATGAGACATCCTGTCTCCTATAGCACAGAGTTACCATCCGACGAGAACACCTGCCTCCTATAGCACAGTTACCATCTGACAAGACATCCTGTCTCCTATAGCACAGTTACCATCCTCCGAGACTTCCTGTCTCCTATAGCACAGAGTTACCATCCGATGAAAACACCTGTCTCCTATAGCACAGTTACCATCCGACGAGACATCATGTCTCCTATAGCACAGTTACCATCCGACGAGACTTCCTGTCTCCTATAGCATAGATTTACCATCCGACGAGACACCATGTCTCCTATAGCACAGAGTTACCATCCGACGAGAAAACTATGTCTCCTATAGCACAGTTACCATCCAACGAGACATCCTGTCTCCTATAGCACAGTTACCATCCGACGAGACTTCCTATCTCCTATAGCACAGTTAGCATCCAACGAGACATCCTGTGTCCTATAGCACAGTTACCATCCGACGAGACATCCTGTCTCCTATAGCACAGTTACCATCCAATGAGACATCCTGTGTCCTATAGCACAGAGTTACCATCCGACGAGACATACTGTCTCCATAGCACAGAGTTACCATCCGATGAGACATCCTGTCTCATAGCACAGAGTTACCATCCAACGAGACA
The DNA here is from genome assembly GCF_040938575.1 of Ambystoma mexicanum. Classification (NCBI taxonomy): domain Eukaryota; kingdom Metazoa; phylum Chordata; class Amphibia; order Caudata; family Ambystomatidae; genus Ambystoma; species Ambystoma mexicanum. The sequence continues at coordinate 24,820,707 of NC_090934.1, forward strand.
TCCTGTCTCCTATAGCACAGTTAGCATCCGACGAGACATCCTGTCTCCATAGCATAGAGTTACCATCTGACGAGACATCCTGTCTCCATAGCACAGAGTTAGCATCCGATGAGACATCCTGTCTCCTATAGCACAGTTAGCATCCGACGAGACATCCTGTCTCCTATAGCACAGAGATACCATCCGACGAGACATCCTGTCTCCTCCTATAGCACAGTTACCATCCGACGAGACTACCTGTCTCCTATAGCACAGTTACCATCCAACGAGACATCCTGTCTCCTATAGCACAGTTACCATTCAATGAGACATCCTGTCTCCTATAGCACAGAGTTACCATCCGACGAGACATCCTGTCTCCTATAGCAGTTAGCACCCGACGAGACATCCTGTCTCCATAGCACAGAGTTACCATCCGACGAGACATCCTGTCTCCATAGCACAGAGTTACCATCCAACAAGACTACCTGTCTCCTATAGCACAGTTACCATCCGACGAGACATCCTGTCTCCTATAGCACAGTTACCATCCGACGAGACATCCTGTCTCCATAGCACAGAGTTACCATCCGACAAAAACACCTGTCTCCTATAGCACAGTTACCATCCAACGAGACTTCCTGTCTCCTATAGCACAGAGTTACCATCCGACGAGACTACCTGTCTCCTATAGCACAGTTAGCATCCGACGAGACATCCTGTCTCCTATAGCAAAGAGATACCATCCAATGAGACATCCTGTCTCCTATAGCACAGAGTTACCATCCGACGAGAACACCTGTCTCCTATAGCACAGTTACCATCCGACAAGACATCCTGTCTCCTATAGCACAGTTACCATCCTCCGAGACTTCCTGTCTCCTATAGCACAGAGTTACCATCCGATGAAAACACATGTCTCCTATAGCACAGTTACCATCCGACGAGACATCCTGTCTCCTATAGCATAGATTTACCATCCGACGAGACACCATGTCTCCTATAGCACAGAGTTAGCATCCAACGAGAATACTATGTCTCCTATAGCACAGTTACCATCCGACGAGACTTCCTGTCTCCTATAGCACAGAGTTACCATCCGACGAGACATCCTGTCTCCTATAGCACAGTTAGCATCCGACGAGACATCCTGTCTCCTATAGCACAGTTACCATCCAACGAGACATCCTGTGTCCTATAGCACAGTTACCATCCGACGAGACATCCTGTCTCCTATAGCACAGAGTTACCATCCGATGAAAACACCTGTCTCCTATAGCACAGTTACCATCCGACGAGACATCCTGTCTCCTATAGCACAGTAACCATCCAACGAGACTTCCTGTCTCCTATAGCATAGATTTACCATCCGACGAGACACCATGTCTCCTATAGCACAGAGTTAGCATCCAACGAGAACACTATTTCTCCTATAGCACAGTTACCATCCAACGAGACATCCTGTCTCCTATAGTACAGTTACCATCCGACGAGACATCCTGTGTCCTATAGCACAGAGTTACCATCCGACGAGACTTCCTGTCTCCTATAGCACAGTTAGCATCCAACAAGACATCCTGTCTCCTATAGCACAGTTACCATCCAATGAGACATCCTGTCTCCATAGCAAAGAGTTACCATCCGACGAGACATCCTGTCTCCTATAGCACAGTTAGCATCAGACGAGACATCCTGTCTCCATAGCACAGAGTTACCATCCGACGAGACATCCTGTCTCCATAGCTCCATAGCACAGAGTTACCATCCGACGAGACATCCTGTCTCCTATATCACAGTTAGCATCCGACGATACATCCGGTCTCCATAGCACAGAGTTACCATCCGACGAGACATCCTGTCTCCATAGCACAGAGTTACCATCCAATGAGACATCCTGTCTCCTATAGCACAGAGTTACCATCCGACGAGAACACCTGCCTCCTATAGCACAGTTACCATCTGACAAGACATCCTGTCTCCTATAGCACAGTTACCATCCTCCGAGACTTCCTGTCTCCTATAGCACAGAGTTACCATCCGATGAAAACACCTGTCTCCTATAGCACAGTTACCATCCGACGAGACATCATGTCTCCTATAGCACAGTTACCATCCGACGAGACTTCCTGTCTCCTATAGCATAGATTTACCATCCGACGAGACACCATGTCTCCTATAGCACAGAGTTACCATCCGACGAGAAAACTATGTCTCCTATAGCACAGTTACCATCCGACGAGACATCCTGTCTCCTATAGCACAGTTACCATCCAATGAGACATCCTGTGTCCTATAGCACAGAGTTACCATCCGACGAGACATACTGTCTCCATAGCACAGAGTTACCATCCGATGAGACATCCTGTCTCATAGCACAGAGTTACCATCCAACGAGACATCCTGTCTCCTATAGCACAGTTAGCATCCGACGAGACATCCTGTCTCCATAGCATAGAGTTACCATCTGACGAGACATCCTGTCTCCATAGCACAGAGTTACCATCCGATGAGACATCCTGTCTCCTATAGCACAGTTAGCATCCGACGAGACATCCTGTCTCCTATAGCACAGAGATACCATCCGACGAGACATCCTGTCTCCTATAGCACAGTTAGCATCCGACGAGACATCCTGTCTCCTATAGCACAGTTACCATCCAACGAGACATCCTGTCTCCTATAGCACAGTTACCATCCAACGAGACATCCTGTCTCCTATAGCACAGAGTTACCATCCGACGAGACATCCTGTCTCCTATAGCACAGTTAGCACCCGACGAGACATCCTGTCTCCATAGCACAGAGTTACCATCCGACGAGACATCCTGTCTCCATAGCACAGAGTTACCATCCAACAAGACTACCTGTCTCCTATAGCACAGTTACCATCCGACGAGACATCCTGTCTCCTATAGCACAGTTACCATCCGACGAGACATCCTGTGTCCTATAGCACAGAGTTACCATCCAATGAGACATCCTGTGTCCTATAGCACAGAGTTACCATCCGACGAGACATCCTGTCTCCATAGCACAGAGTTACCATCCTACGAGACATCCTGTCTCCATAGCACAGAGTTACTATCCGACGAGACATCCTGTCTCCTATAGCACAGTTAGCATCCGACGAGACATCCTGTCTCCTATAGCACAGTTACCATCCAACGAGACATCCTGTGTCCTATAGCACAGTTACCATCCGACGAGACATCCTGTCTCCTATAGCACAGTTACCATCCAACGAGACATCCTGTGTCGTATAGCACAGAGTTACCATCCGACGAGACATCCTGTCTCCATAGCACAAAGTTACCATCCGACGAGACATCCTGTCTCCTATAGCACAGTTAGCATCCGACGAGACATCCTGTCTCCATAGCACAGAGTTACCATCCGACGAGACATCCTGTCTCCATAGCACAGAGTTACCATCCGAGGAGACATCCTGTCTCCATAGCACAGAATTACCATCCAACGAGACATCCTGTCTCCTATAGCACAGAGTTACCATCCAATGAGACTTCCTGTCTCCTATAGCATAGTTACCATCCGACGAGACATCCTGTCTCCATAGCACAGAGTTACCATCCGACAAAAACACCTGTCTCCTATAGCACAGTTACCATCCGACGAGACTTCCTGTCTCCTATAGCACAGAGTTACCATCCGACGAGACTACCTGTCTCCTATAGCACAGTTAGCATCCGACGAGACATCCTGTCTCCCATAACACAGAGTTACCATTGACACTCATCTTGACGGAAGTCTAATGGGGGTGGTGGGACTCGAGCAGGTCACACAGGGGGGAGTAAGGTGCCTTTTGTGCTGCTGCACACTCACCCATAGCCACTCCCACAGTCCTAAAAACAGTGGAGGGACTCAACATACGCAGTGGGAAGAGGCACATTGAAAGTTAGATATCATGCAAAGGTTAAAGTAATGGGAATAACGTTTCCTAATCAGAAGAAATCACACAGGTCACAGGATCATCTGACGTTCTGAAAATGAATCCACATCTTAAACAGAAACCAAGAGAGGAGATTTTCCTATAACGTTGCAGCCAAGAATAAATGGCGATATGATATTTATATCGCGCTCGTACCCTGGTGTTTCAGAGCGCGACCAGGCAAAGGAGGGGAATAGGGGAGAAGCAAAAACAACGATCTTACTAGGCCCAGTGACATTGAGAACGCGCAAGTGCATGGGGAAGGGAAAAAGGGGGACAGTGCATGGGGAAGGGAAAAAGGGGGAAAGTGCAGAGCATAGGAGAGAACAAAATAAATAGAAGTAAATAATTAATTAAATTGGGTGTTAGCAGTGGTAGTGCAGCCTGTAAGAGGCAAAGGTGCTAGGTTAGTCAGATAGGGTGTATCAGATAAGTGCAGAAGAAAGGTGGGTGGGGAACTGTATGGGTACAGATACAGGCACCAGTGTAAGGGGTGGCCTGGAGGCAGTGCGGGAGGGTGGCAGGGTGAGCGGGTACCTGGGCCCGAAGGACAGAGGGTGGCCAGGTGCACAGTGCCGAGGGAGAGGGCAGATCAGCAGGGGAGAAGAGGGGCAAAGACAGAAGTGAACAGGAAGGTCTTGAGGAGCTTCCAGAACTGTAGATGGTTCTCCTCAAGTTTCAAGATGGCAGGGAGGCAGTTCCAAAGGGAGGCCCCAGCCGAAGACAGAGATCTACCCCCAGCTCGTTTCTTTGAAAAACGACTGACCCTGAGGGAGTTAGAGGTGGAGGAGTGAAGGGCTCGAGAGGGGAGGTATTTACAGAGGGATAGTTGAAGGAATTTTGGACTCAGGCCTCAGAAAGCCCTGTGGACAATGCAAAGGGTTTTAAATGTAATCCTTGCATCCACTAGCAGCCAATGTAGGGATTTCAGAGCTGAAGAGATACGATCCTGGGCTTGAGGCCAAGGACAAGTCTCGACGTCCTGTTCTGGATTAGTTGTAAAGGGCAGAGAGTGGAGGCAGGTAGATTTAGAAAGAGGCTGTTACAGTATTCCAACCTAGAGAGAATCAAAGCTTGGGAAACAGTGAGCTTCTGAGGGAAGGTGAGGAAAGGAAGAGTACCTCTAAGGAGGTGCAGTAAGAAGTTTGACTTTTTAGAGACATCAGTTGTTGGCGGAGAAGGAAAGTGTGGAGTCAAAGATGACCCTGAGGTTCTTAGCCTCGTAGGTGGGGGTAGGAGGAGGGCCAAGAGAGGCCAGCCAGAGAGTGAGGGGAAACGATGGAGAGGGTGTACCAATGAGGAGGATCTCAGTCTTGTTCGCATTTAAACAGAGATCGTTGGTGGCACACCAATTTTTAATGGCAATGAGACAGTCAGAGATGAAGGAAGGAGAGGAGGTGGCTGAAGGAAGCCTGAAAATGAGTTGGGTGTCATCGGCATTGCACTGGTAATTTGAGTAGAAGATAGAAATGCAGTATTGGAGAGTTGCCAGGTATTGGTTGAAAAGCCGGGGTGAGAGGTTAGACCCCTGGGGAACACCACAGGTAGAGAGGGAGATAGAAGATAGGAAGGACCCAAGTTGTACCTGGGAGGGTCGATCAGACAGAAAAGAGGCCAGCCAGGCCAGAGTCTGATCAGTGATACCCAGGTTGTCACAGAGACGATTGAGCAGGGTGGCATGCTTGACTGTGTCGAAAGCAGAGGAGAGATGAAGTAGGATGAGGACAGAGGGAATGTTAGAGTCAAGGTTGGAGAGCAGGTCTCCACGGATGTTCAGGAGAGCAGTTTCCATGCTTCTGGCTGATCTGAAGCCAGATTGGTGGTCGTGGAGAGATCCAACAGAGTCAGAATGAAGGTTAAGCTGAGAGATGGCAAGCTTTTCCAGGAGCTTACCCAAAAAGGGAGTTATTCAAATGGGCGATAGTTAGCCGAGCAAGAAGGATCAGCTGTGGGTTTCTTGAGGAGAGGATGCACAAGGGAGTGCTTGAGAGGGGAGGGGAAAGACCCAGAGGCAAACTAGAGGTTGCAGAAATCGGTAAGGGCCGAGCAAGGGTAGCAAGGGTATGAACGTGGTGCTTAATGGTTTTAGAGGAACAGGGATCGACCTGTTTTGATGAGGCTTTCATAGATCAGACTTGTCTAGTGACCTCATCAGGGAGAAGGGAGGAAAGGAGGAAAAAGATGGAGGGGGGGGTTAGCTGAGGGTGGGTCAGCAAGCAGAGAAGGAGAGAAGTAAGGAGTGGGAGAGGAGGAGAGAGTGGACAAGATGTCCTGGGTTTTTGAGACAAAGTGTGTGGCAAGGGCATTGCAAAGAGCCTGAGAGGCGAGAGGAGGGGTAGAGACTGCAGCAGGGTTGGCAAGCTCCTTGCAGATTTTAAAGAGTTTGGCCGAGTTGTTAGATGCTGCAGAGACACGAGCTTGAATGTGGACTCTCTTCTTGGTGAGGACAGAGAGTCGGTATTGCCTTTGGAGCAGGCGGCAGGCCAGTTTGTCAGAGGATGAGCAAGAAGCCCTCCATTTCCTCTCGGCCGCCCCACACTTACTTTTAAGTGTAGCTAGGTCAGAGTCATACCAAGAATCGCACTTGACTTTGGGCTTCAAACGGATCCTCATGACGGGGGCAAGAGTATCAAGAGTAGCAGAAATAGAGGAGTAGAGCAGAGACAGTGCTGTGTCAGGGTGTGAGTCAGCCTGAGGTGACGGAGGGGGTGAGAAGCTGGCAGCGAGAGCCTCGACTGACACATGCTTCATGGGCCTGATGTCTGAGAAGGTGGGTGGCTATCTTGCGGTGGGCTTGGCTTGCGGGGATGAGATGGAAAGATGAGAGGAGAGGAGGCAGTGATCACTCCAGGAGAGAGGAGTGGTGAGGGGAGTAGAGAGGGGGAGGCCGGAGGAGATCAGGACATCAAGTGTGTGTCCAGCAGAGTGAGTCGGGCCGGAGGGGAGGATTGAGAGGGAGAGTGAATCGCAGAGGTCGCGAAAGAGCGCAGATGAGGAACAGGGAGAATCAAGATGGATGTTGACGTCACCAAGGAGGAGGAGTTGAGAGGTAGAGACCAGGAGGGCAGAGGAGATGTCTGCCCACTCGGAGAGAAAAGAGGTGATTTGACCAGGGGGGCCGGTAGAGCGTAGCAACAGTAATAGAGTGACTAGAAGAGAGACAGAGCCTACAGACAAGGGATTCGAAAGAGGAGTAAGTCTGAGTGGGGATGATAGAGGCAGTAATCCACTCAGGGAAGATCAAGGCTACACCCCCACCGGGACGGGTGGATCTGGGGGTGGAGAGGATCTTGTAGCTGTCAGGGAGGAGAGAGTCAAAGCTCGTGACAGAGCTGGCCATGAACCATGTCTCAGTGAGACCGAGGACATCAAGGTCAAGTTCTTCAAGGAGGTGGCAGATGTCAGAAGAGTGTTTGACAGCAGAGCGAGAGTTGAGAGTGGCAATATGGAGAAGGTTGCCAGCCTTAAAGACCTTCCGGGGAGGGGTACAAATCAGAGGTACACCCTGCGGAGGAGTGGAGGGAGCATGAGATGGGGAAGATGAAGAAGAAGAAACGGGCAAGCTAGCCAAGGGAGGGGAGTAGAGTACAGCTGGAGATGAGAGGAAGTTGATGAGGCGAGGGAACCGCCTATCAAAGAGGAGGAGATTATCCTGAGGACCTTGCACCATGACAGTGCCATTTAGGTAGACATTAATGATGACTCTGGAGGAGTCAAAGGAATCCATACGAACTTCCCAGCGGGTGCCACCATTAATGGGAGAGGAAGAGACCGGACAGAGCACATAGATCATCTGGGGGGTCCAGCGATCTGGCGGAGGAACGACAAAGAGGATGTCAGGGAGGGTTTGTCTGGCAGAAGCGCTGGAATAGGTATCAGCAACTGGGAGACCTGGGTTGGAGGCCAAGATATCCTTTTTTAAATGTCTTCTTACTAGACTTAGTGAGAAGGGAAGGATAGTTGATAGTAAAGCAGTTTCAGTAGATATGAGAAACAGATAGCGCCATGGGCAGGTAGAGAGAGGGGGCAGTGGGAGAAATAAGCGAATTGACTTTTGAAAAACGCACCCAAATTTGACATTTGGTGGTAAATGATAGGGAACCATAGGTAACTGTAATGAAGTTAGAGTAGAGGTGACTGTTGAAGTGAGAGCGAATAAAGATCATGTCAGAGAGAAACATTTGGAACAGGGAGGGGGGAGAGTGAAGGATCAAGAAGGGAACAGAAAGGGTAAAAAGAAGGAGGGGTCTAAACCCATGGAGAGGAAAGTATGGGAGTCCTGGTAGTCCAGTTACATGGCTGAGTGAGCTGGCAGCCCTAGGGCGGGCCCAAAGGGTCAGACTGTTGTAATGGCATCATGAAGCGCCTCGGTAAAGCTGACAGGGGCCTTAGAAGTGGGCCTTAGAAGTGGGCCTTGGAACAACAGGCCGGCTCCATGCCTCCGGGTGCCACCAATCAGAAGATAAGGTGGAAGTAGCCAATCACCAGGGCCAAGAAGCAGGCAGGGCAGAATGCAGAAATCAAGCGCCCATTTTGAAATGGGTTGCTCTATTACTGAAGAAATGGAAGTCAAAAGGCTTTCAGCCGAGAAAATCAGGAGTGCACTACAGTAATAAACTGCACAAACAACACGTGGATTCTGTGCACATGTGGCTGCAATGACAAGCGCTAACAAGAGATGCACTTTCAGAGTCGAATAAAAAAAAAAAAGTCTTTTCATTCTTTTGCACACCTTTTATACAAAGCAATTAGTATTGAAATGTTCACTGCAGAGTAACACCCTGATAGGAGACATTCACATAGGAACGGTTCATGTAGCCTCGTGGGGACATTTCTCGCCTGGGATCCTGACACCAGAGTTTCGTGGGGAAGGTTCTCGCCTGGGATCCTGACACCAGAGTCTCGTGGGGAAGGTTCTGGGGAAGGTTCTCGCCTGGGATCCAGACACCAGAGTCTCGTGGGGAAGGTTCTCGCCTGGGATCCTGACACCAGAGTCTCATGGAGAAGGATCTGGGGAAGGTTTCTCACCTGGGATCCTGACACCAGAGTCTCGCGGGGAAGGTTCTGGGGAAGGTTCTCGCCTGGGATCCTGACACCAGAGTCTCGTGGGGAAGGTTCTTGCCTGGGATCCTCACACCAGAGTCTCGTGGGGAAGGTTCTTGCCTGGGATCCTGACACCAGAGTCTCGTGGGGAAGGTTCTTTCCTGGGATCCTGACACCAGAGTCTCGTGGGGAAGGTTTTGGGGAAGGTTCTCGCCTGGGATCCTGACACCAGAGTGTGAACCCAGCGAGCATACAGCACACACTAAACTGAATTTAAATAAAGCCAAGACGCAATGCAATATATGTAAATCGAAAAAGGAGGCAGCCAGGTGTGTGCCCAGCCTCCAAGGTGGGGCACAGATGCCCCTGCCCAGTATGGAGGTTCTGGGCAGGTGCCCAGTGTGCGCCCCATAAAAACATCCCTGCTGACTAGAGACCTACGGAGAAATCTCCTGAGTTCCTTGTAGGCCAGTCCAGCACTGGAGGGGGCGGGAAGAAGTAGGAAGTGGGGGGATCCCTAGACCACCCTCACCTTCTCTCCTCGGTTAGTGCTTCACAGGAGCACTACCCCACCTAGAGAGCCATCCCAGCCCCCTTAGGGTGATAACGTCACAGCGCCACATCATATCCAGTCCCCGGTCCACCTGAGAGTAGGACTCACAGGACCAATTCCCAAACCCCTGCAGAAAGAAACTAGTTAGACACTACCACGTCCGAAAGAAACCAGGTATTCAGGACTGCATGTCCCAAAATGCATCAGCTTTAGAAATCCAAAACCCAGAGCGGACTGTGAGTGTGTTTTAGGTATTCAGGGAAGGATAAGCTATGGGGAAACATTGGCACATCCAGAGTGACCCCTTAGTCAGCAGGTACAGAGCATCTAAAAGAAAAACCTAACGTATGCCAACCCCCACCCAGCTGCAGGGTTTAGGTCTATTTGACCTAAAATATTTCACCAAATTTATTTGACCTTTTTTTTTTCTAAAATGCAGGGAGATGCCTCCCAGAACCCCCCGACTTCCACTCAACCTAATCTATACCCTTACCTACCCCATATATATATTTAATTAAATTTGACCAAAAAAAAAGTCAAACAAATTCGATCTAATGTTTTAGGTCAAATGTTTTTAGATCAATTATGCTAATACCAGCAACAGGGCTTGTGAAGGAGAATGGTTTCTCCCCGCCCTGCAGCTGCATCATTTAAGAGGCGAAATACTTCATTTTCTTTTCCCAAAGAGAAACCTATTTTGCGTAGGTGGGAACTACTAGAGGTTTTCCTGTCCCTAGGAATGGCCTTTTAACCATCAAAAACCCACAAACCGCAATTCTGTGCAGAGGGACAGCCAGGATGCAAGGCACGAGCAGAGCAGCAGATACACATCAACTCCTGCACTAGGAAACCAAGCAAAAGAAATCCAAGATGGAAGAACACTTTTTAAAGGCTTCCTTTCCATGGCTTGCAAGAGGAAGCAAATTAACCAATCAATACAGAGGTTTGCCTAAGCCAATCGCAGAACCGTAAGGGCTTTATAACCAAGGCTAAGAAACACCCAGACAGTGTCTTTTGGTCTGGGAGCTGAGGAGAGGAGTTTGCTAACATAGCGGGAGGGCACCAGAGCAGGGGATCCCCTTGAGCCAGGAAGAGGGAGGTGTTTCAGTGAGAGAAAGAGGAGCCCCCCCCCCCGCCAACGAAATACAAAAGAGGAGCCTGCTGCAGTGAGAGGAGAGATATCCCCTCAACCCCCGAAAATGGGTGTGTTACAGCAAGGAGGAGAAGAGACCCCCACTCAAACCCCTGAAGAACAGGTTCTCCTGTGAGAGGAGAGCACTTTGAGACAAAAAGAAAGAAACCTCTGACTCAAGAGAATGGGGCGGGGGTGGGTAGTGACAGAGAAAGAGTGGCTTTGACAGTAGAAGAGGGAATGTGTAACAGAAAAGGAGAGCCCCTGAAATCCAAAAGAGGGGTGTGCTACAGTGAAGAGAGAGCAGGGCCCTATATCCCTGGGTGCACATTAGTGAGCAGGGCACTATATCCCTGGGAGAGTGAGCAGGGCACTATACACCTGAGTGTGGGTTAGTGAGCAGGGCACTATATCCCTGGGTGCACATTAGTGAGCAGGGCACTATATCCCTGGGAGAGTGAGCAGGCACTATATCCCTGGGAGAGTGAGCAGGGCAGTATATCCCTGGGTGTGGGTTAGTGAGCAGGGGACTATGTCCCTGGGTGTTGGTTAGTGAGCAGGACACTATGTCCCTGAATGTGGGTTAGAGCAAGGTGCTATATCCCCGGGAGAGTGAGCAGTGCACTATATCCCTGGGTGTGGGTTAGTGAGCAGGGCACTGTATCCCTGGGTGTCGGTTAGTGAGCAGGGCACTTTGTCCCAGGGAGAGTGAGCAAGCACTATATCCTTGGGTGTGGATTAGTGAGCAGGGCACTATTTCAATGGGTGTGGGTTACTGAGCAGGGCACTATATCCCTGGGAGCACATTAGTGAGCAGGGCACTACGTCCTAGGGAGAGTGAGCAGGGCACTATATCCCTGGGTGTGGTTTAGTGAGCAGGGTACTATGTCCCTGAGTGTAAGTTAGTGAACAGGGCACTATGTCCCTGGGTCTGGGTTAGTGAGCAGGGCACTATATCCCTGGATGATGGAGCATGGCACTGTATCCCTGAGTGTGGGTTAGTGAGCAGGGCACTATATCCCTGGGTGCACATTAGTGAGCAGGGCACTATATCCCTGGGAGAGTGAACAGGGCAGTATATCCCTGGGTGTTGGTTAGTGAGCAGGGCACTATGTCCCTGGGTGTGGGTTAGAGCAGGGTGCTATATCCCTGGGAGAGTTGTACAGGAGGGCAGCGCATCCTCTGACGGACCCATAGGTCAGAGCTCACCCTCTAGTACCTGTAAAACAAGATAGCTGCACCTTGAGGAGGTTAGGGTGCAGTATTCACTTACTCCGACACACTTCAATAAGAACAACTCGATAGTTTGGCAAAGGGAAGTCCGTTTAATGACAAGTACAAAAAACGGGGAAACAAATGGTAATCATCAATGATGCAATCGTCTGTCTCGCTTCAACTCCCCAAATTCTTCATTCAGACAGCAACTTTTATGGGCAAAATTCGTCATCCTTTGACGTGCAGAACTCATAAGTTTGTCATGCAATTTCTATTGGTCGGAAAGGTAACTTAAGTATAGGTGCTATATCTGTATTTGGTAACAGAGCATGTGGATTGGATAACTCTTATCAGGTGGGCGTCTACACCCATCGCACTACATCACTCGTGATAGACGTCACTACAACTATGACATCTTATTTGTTCTACAAGCTATAGGACCCTAGATTATTTGGTCCATTGTGATTGGTTGGGTTACACCCCTAGACATAAATCTCCACTTTAATTAGCAGCATGCAGAATGGGCACCCAGATGCAGAGTGCCCGAAGATTCACCCTTCCTTCCTTCCATCAATCAGTACCTTTAGGGCTATGTGTCAATTAGTTGGCTGAAGATGGCCTTGAAACTGTAGTTCTTATCAGGAAAAGTTATGGCATCCTTGGGTTCTGGGTGACATCAGACGTTGGTACCTCTTTGCCCTTGGCTGGTCACATGTCTGTTCACCATGAATCTGCTTCAGTTTCCTTCTTTTCGTAGAGTTGATTCTTTGTTCAGCCCAGCCACCTGCCTGGGGCCTCCTTATCACGACCTTCACTGGCTGGCTGGTATGCTCTGAAGTTTCGATTCTTCAGGGATGGCGCTATTCTCCCTTCCTGGAGTTGACCTTGAATTCTCAAGCATCAGCTACTTCTTGCTGACTTTCGATTCCGCTCTTCCCTTCTGGTTTTAGCTGGAATATGAATATCGGCCTTGGTGGCCCCTTGCAGCCCGGGCTTAGTTCTGCTTTACAAAATGGAGTTGCACTCGTATAGCGTGCTTCATTGAGGTAGAGATATAATTGGCGCATGCCGCTCTATTCTTCTCCTAAGCATTGCAAGCAGTACCGTTTTTCTTAGCTTCTTGCGTTCCAAGCCTATTTACATGCATTCAGTTAGGGTTTATAGTCATTAAATCGAAAGCAATAATGTCGAAAAAGTCAAAATATAGAAAAAATAATGTCAAAAAACAAAAAGTCGAATTTCTTTTTTATTACTTTTTTTTCTCGAAATGGGGGTTCCCCACTAAACCCCCTTTTTTGCGTAGAATCCTTTTATGGTAGTGTTGATGGTCTGCAATAACTCCCATCTGGTTATCTGCAACCATTTAGCATTCACTCCTATTTGGATGTGCAGCAAGAGCATTGTGGTGAATACTGTGTAGGTGAGGCTAAACAGCCTGTGCTTATATGGGACTGCATGAAATGCTTCTACTGATTTGGCAGAAAAGTAAATTCTCTCTCTTAATTCGGGATACCAGTTCCACAGATCTCCTCTTTCTCGCGTGAGCATCTACCTTTGGGAAGCTGTCAATGCTCAAGTCACTTTTTGGGATCACTAGTGCTGGAACGTGGACATTCACTATCTTGCATATACCTGCCCAGTTTTTTGGCAACATTATGAATGCCTTGGATCCACACGCCCAGTAATGATCCATAATTACTGCGGTTCTGTGAGTCATACCTGGAGCTTCAAAGATCCGTCCGCAGTTCTGATTGGCTCCCATCTTCCTCGTGCCATTATTTCTAAAGAATCATTTTGGGCTTTCCAGTGGCACTATCTGCAGGGGTCCCCCTCTATCTTCGACCCATGTTAGTAACTGCACCAATTTTGGCCATAGGGGTTTGCACAGTTTTTGAGAGTTTTCTATTGCTTCCTTGCAGGCTCCAAGGACCATCCATGCTCGGCGTTTCACTACTCCTGCTTCCCATCCGTCTGGGGAAAGCACTGTTCCCCAAATCTGCATCTGGCCTCTATTTTGGATGAAGGCGCTATATAAATAACACATCATTATCATCGTTATCATTAACATTACTTTTCCATATTTGCGCTTCTTTTGGAGTTTTTCCTTGGACGTTCAGTCTCGGGTTTATCTCCCATCTTGTTCCTGCTCCTTGTGCTTCTGGCTTTGCATACCTAATCACGTAATTCCTGGTGTGAGCTCTGTTTCTTGTCTTGATGTCTTGGATACAGTCATCTTCATCAGGGTATGCGTTTCTGTTGCCCATATCAGTGAGGCATCTCTCCCCATGAATTGTCCTCTGGTGTTGCACATTGCTACGTGTGACAAACAGTGTGCTGCCGGGAGATCAATTTCTACAGCCATGAAGATCTTGGACTTTCCCATGCTGTACGGTAGGAGTGCGCAGACGTAGCATTCTCCTTCAGCTTTTCTTCTTCCGACCTCTTTCATGTGTTGGTACCAAATGTTATTTCCTAGATGTGCTGTGCTGTCTAGGTAATCGTTTAGTTCGTTGTTGTCTTCATGTGGGTTTCTCTTGATTCTTAATGTCTTTTTGTAGTTAGCTATAAGTACATCTCTAAATGCATCTATGTGACTTTTTCTTGCTGGAGGATTCTCAGGCATGCTTGTTGGAGGAACAGGCTTCATTACCTGTATCGCTGTGGTAGGAGAAGGTTTTGTGTGTCTCTTCTTCTCCTCTTGCATTCTCCCTTAGGGCTCCTTTAACCACCATCTGTGTATCATCTGTTCAACGTGTGTCCTCATCGTGGGCCTGGTGCATGTAGGAACTGATGTGCTTGCTGCGATAGTCATTGTGGTTCTATTTTTTAGTTCCTCATGCACTTTCCTTGCTCTGGCTATAAACGGGAACAAATGGTCTATCAGCATTTGTGTCTTTGCAGCAAATTCTTTTGCAGCAGCCTCTGTCTTCTTGAGTGCTTTGGTTGTATCTTTTTCAGTTGGCCTTTTGCTTGCTTCCTCTTGGTCACTTCCACTATTTTCTGGAACTGGTTGTTCGGTTGGCAGTCTCTTACTTTCTGTTGCCATCATTCGAGGTTCTGTAGCCATTGACACTTGCTCGTGTGCATTTAGTGTGTGTGTGCGTGCAGTGGTCAGTGCTACGTTTTCATTCATTCCGCGCTGACCCTGTCTCCAGCTTTTCTCTTCATTCGTTACCTCAAATGTGTATGAATCACTGTTCATTACATTTAATTTTAGCTTGTTTGCTTTACCATCAGCTTTTCTTGGAACTGGAATAACAATATAGGGTCTGGGTGCTTTTGTGGGATTCGTACGTACGCATACGTGAAATTGGAACGCTTCGTGCACCAATAAAGAACGCAGTTCTGATTGTTAATGACAGAAAAACAATAATGATCACTATACATATGCACATTATCGTTCCATATGACAATTTGCAGCATTTTCTTCCAGGGAAGTGGGGGCGCCCCTCCGCTTGTGGGAGGACTAGGTTACTGTTCTGGGCCCTCATTTCAATCATATCAATAGTTAAAGTATAAAGATCTCGTCTTTTCATTTACTCCATTATGGTCTTTCAGGAGGTCTTGGATGTAAAGTGTCTTGTGCTTCGTAAGACGCCCCCCTCTCGAGGGTGACGATTGTCTCTGGTTGCGGGATGTAGTTTCCTTGCTAGACTATGGAAAAAGATTAGACTAGCCTCTTTGGTGAGTCACACTCATTGAGCATATTCAAAATAGGTCAATTCCCAGTCCATCCCCCAAATTTGCCTTAGTCCGGAAGACATGCTGGAATGTTGCTTAAATGCGAAAAAGATGGAAAAAATTGGAAACAATAGAAAAAATGGAAAAAATGGTAAAAAAATGGGAAAAATGGTACCGTTCAAAATCAAATCAAAATGGGAATCAAATAACCATAAAAATGAAAAAATAAAAATAAAAACAAGCAGTGAAGTTCTCTTCCCTGTTCTTCTCGATCTGTCCCTCTGCGGAAAGATGAAGAACTGTGTCTCTGTCTCCTGGATCTGTCCCTCGGCGGACAGTTTCACTGGAATCTCCTCAGGTACTCTCGCTGAACGTTGGACAGCTCCACCTGGAGCATAATACCGTGAAGGAGTGTGCCCTTATGTGCGACATTAGCTGGGTCTCTGAGGTAGGTGATGACGTCAACATCTGCAGACCTTCCCACCATTTCTGGATAGTCAGTGACTAGACGAAACAGGACATTATGCGCCAGGCGGCTGTCCTCGGGTGACAGGGACATTTGTCCTGCTTGGTTGGGTTCTGGATCACAGGCCTTTCTTTTGATGAGAACAGTCTCTGCACTTTCCTGCTGCGTGGATTGCAATCACATAGTTTAGCTTGATCCACACTTGGTTCGGGTATTCATTGTTTCTTGGATCTCCGATGAATGTTAGGGTATCCGTGGTTCTCCCGATGAGTCCTGGGCACTCCTCTATGATGCGAAAGAAAAACATATAAGTGAGTTCATCTATTATCACCTGTGGAGGAAGCATCTGTGTCTATATTCCCGTACTCAGGTAGTACAATGAAGGCTTCTGCGATGACAGTCAGTAGTTGCCAGATCACCTTCTTGTTGGCAGGATTTTGGACAAAGTCTGTGATGCTGGTAACTCTCCCTACAAGCGATGGATATGTCTCTAATATTAACTGAAAACAGGACAGCACATCTCTTGTGATATTCCTGTTGGGGGATGTCATACATTCTGAAAAACAAAGCCTGGGTGTTGGTTGATTCAGGTGACTGTGTGATGTTCTTAACTTTTGCTCTTAGTTCATTAAAGTCTTGTTTACTAATAATGCTTGGATCTGGCTTGATTCAAAAAGTTTGTATCATCAGTGTGTTGTGGCTTAGATGTGCGATTATCTTCTTTACCCTGCAACTAGAATGTGTTTGTTTTGTCCTTATCCCCCTTTGCTTGGAGGAACTGTGCAGTTTTAAGCCACAACTTGTATCTGGGTTCTTGTCTTGGTTTTCCTGCTCATGCGTCCTTTTTCCTCGTCATACTTCTCGACTGCACATGCTGAGGTTCTTCCCCGTTGTCTGTAGGTTCTTTGCAGTGGGGTGCAGCTAAGGGGATCTCACCGATATAATCTTTAATGTCATTTAGGAAGATCCAACCTCTCCTGCCTTGCAGTTTCACGGCTGAGGGAGTGCAGTCCTCCACGTCGAACGGGCCGTTGAATCTTGGCTCTTCTCACCTTTTCTTTGTGTGATTTCTCACAAGTACTGTGTCACCAGGGAAGATGATTGGCGCTCATAGCCCTTGAGCTGTGGCTGTTTCAGCATCTCTCTCTGGGTCTGGTGTTGTGCTGCACCCTTTTCGTCGTCGCTGCAGTTGGTCTGAAATGACAGCGAGGCTTGATGTCATGCAGTTCAGGTATTCCGACAACTCGGTTCCCGGGACGTCTTGGGTAGACTGGGCATCTCGAGGGGTAAAGGGATCCGCATTCTCCTTCCCGTGACTATCTCGTGCGGCGTGAGATGATGGTCGGAGCCTGGTTGGTTCCGAACTGCATACAATGCCAGTGGTAGACAGTGCAGCCATCCTTTCTTTAGAGTAAGCTTCAACTTGGCTATCCTTTCCTTTAACAAGCCGTTGAGCCTCTTGCATATACCATTTCCCTCTGGATGATACGCCGACACGAACTTGTGCTTTATACCAAGCAACAAGCTAATCTGTTCAAAAACTGTATTTACAAAATGAGCCCCATTATCTGATCTCATCACCTCACACACCCCCCATCTAGGGAATACTTCCCTCACCAGGAATTCGGCAGGACAGGTTGAGTCTGGGTGTGTACAGGGACCTGCTTCTATCCATCTAGAGAATGGACACACCACTACAATTAAGTACCTGTACCGATTACATACTTGAATCATGTCGATATAATCGACGTGCAAGTGCTAAAATAGCCCATTTGCCGGGGGATGACTCCTCTCACTACTTCTAATGTGTGCCCAGCTGTGAACTGCTGGCAAATTATGCAGTTCACTATAAAAAAATGCAACCTGCTCAGCTAAATTTGGTATGAACCAGTCTTCTGCGAGCATTGCGGCTAGATTTTCTTTTGTCATATGGAACGGGTAATGTATTTGTTCTAGTGATATCTTTAGTAGGGCTACAGGCATTTCTGGTTTACCAGTGCTGTCTTGCCTCCACAATCCATCCGAGGGGTTCAAAGAACACCCTCGTAATTTCCACAGGT
Organism: Ambystoma mexicanum; assembly: GCF_040938575.1. NCBI lineage: Eukaryota > Metazoa > Chordata > Amphibia > Caudata > Ambystomatidae > Ambystoma > Ambystoma mexicanum. The sequence continues at coordinate 24,838,782 of NC_090934.1, forward strand.
TCTTTTCATCCTGTGGTGCCTCCCCTTGTAGCTCCATCAATTGAGTTTGACCTATATTACTATAAGCCTCTGGTGTGGCTCGAGCTATCACCATATGCTCATGGGTGCGTGCCACTTCTACCTCCATGATTGTCTCATTTTTGGATGCCATACACTTGGCTTCTGTGTCTGCTGCATGATTTCCACGTGACACAAAATCTGTCCCGTGAGTATGGGCGGTGCATTTCACGACCGCTATGCCAACTTGGAGCTGTAGTGCCTTAATCAGCCTGTCCAATAGGGCTGCGTGCTGCACTGGCGTGCCATCTGCTCGGAGGTAGCCCCTCCTTTTCCAACGCACTAGTCCTGCGTGCACTGTGGACTTCACATAGGCGGAGTCACTGTACACCGTTACTTCCTGGTCTGCATGATTCTCAATGGCGGGTATCAACGCCAATAATTCTGCAGCCTGTGCTGAATAACGAGATGGTATTCATGCATTAACGAGTACTTGAAATTCTCTATTTGCTATTTGTTTTATTACGGCAACGCCCGTATATCTTTGTCCGTCTTCTTGGTTGATTTTCGAGGACCCGTCAATGAAAACGATCTCACCTCCCGCCAGGGCATTTTCTTTTACCCTGGGGATCATAGAATTCTTTGTAGTTTGCGCAGTCATGTATCGGCTCACCTTCAGTGACTGGTTCAGCTATAAACGTGGCTGGATTCACTGTTTTACATCGCACTATTTTGATCGATGGATTCAATATGATCACCTCATAGGCAGAGGCCCTTTGAGATGTCAATGTAGCTTTTGGTTTCTCTAATATGGAAAATAATGAGTGTTCAACATATAATGTCATGGAGCATCCCATTAAAATAGTTGCTGCCTTCACTATGGTGAACACTGCGGCTGCTAAGTTTGTTCGCATGGGAACTGGCCTCTCATTACTGGGTCCAGATTCCCACTGTAATACGCCAGAGGCTTGTACCCAACGAGGTTTTTGAGCGAGTACTGCCGTCATAACATTTCCATTCGTGTGCGAGAACAGGTAGAATTCCTCCTGCATAATTAGGAATCCCGAGAGCTGGAGCTGCGCAAAGTGCTCTCTTTAGTTCTGTGAACCCCTCTTCCATCGCTTCAGTCCATTCAATTTCTTCTTTTGTCGCTCGGAGCTTCTTGAGGGCCTGGAGCAAGGGCTTGGTATACGAGCTGTAGTCGAAAACCCATGCCCTAACATAGTTTCTATTTCTATGTGTTTGTAACGCGCCGACAGCCCACGGGCATCAGGGCGCGGAGACATCCTAAGGAAGAAAAGACGCATGCGAGAATAGGAAAACCGAAGAGAAATAAGGCAAATCAACGTCTATCGTGAATGCCTAAAAATGCCCGGATTTATCTAGGGGTTATTGAAATAAGTGGGTTTTCAGTGATTTCCTGAAATTACTGTAATTCCCTTCCTGTTTTAGGTTCCCTGGGAGACTATTCCAAAACTTGGCTGCTCTGATTGGGAAGGATCTGCCTCCACCTGTTGCCCGTTTGACCCTTGGGATGGCCAGGAGGCCTATGTTGGCTGACCTAAGGTTTCTCCTAGGTGTGTAGAGAGAGAATTTCTCTTTAAAGTACCTTGGCGCCTTGCCATATAGGCATCTATGAACAATCGTCATGGCTTTAAAATTAACTCTCTCTTCAATTCTGAGCCAATGAAGGTCTCTCCTTGCAGTCTATATGTGTTCTCCATATTTGGCTTTCTTGACGATACGAACGGCATCATTTTGCATGACCTGGCATCGTTGCAGCTCCCTCTTGGTGGCACCCACTAGTAACGCATTGCTGTAGTCCAGACGGGACAAAATGATCGCTTTTGCGATGTTTGCAGCGTTAGCTTCGCTAATATATGGTCTAATGGCTCTCAGCAGGCGCAAATAGTATGCATTATTTTTAGATAAGTAATTTACCTGTGCTTCAGCCCCCACTGATGCTTCTACCATCATCCCTAATGTTTTGACTTGAGATAGCACTGGAATTTTGGCTTCTTTTATCATAAATTCCCTAACTTGTATCTTACATGCTGGGATCCAAAGATCATGAGCTCTGTCTTGCTATTATTTAGACACATCCAGTGTCTCTGCATCCAGATGTCAATGATCTTATAAACCTCCTCTATTTTAGCGCTATCTGTCATATAATCTCCAGTTATTTCAAAAACCAGCTGTGTATCATCGGTGTAGTTTGTAAAACACACGCCGATGCTTTGCAATAGGTCACAGAGGCTACGCATGTAAAGATTAAAAAGCAGAGGAGAAAGACTCCAAATAAGATGAGAGCTGCTTCTGAGAATGTATCTCCCCAGTGGATACGTGCCTTCCTATCACTTAGAAAGGATGCTATCCAAGCCAGTGCTGATGGGGAGCAGCCTACAATGTTATCTAGTGCGGCTTGTAATAGTTGGTGATCCACTAGGTCGAAAGCTGCGCTAAGGTCGAGCAGCATGAGCATCCCTGCTTTGCCCTGGTCCATCAGCTCTAGCATATGGGATTGTAGGTCAAGCATGGCTGACTCCGTACTATGGGCTGTCCTAAAACCCGATTGCTGGGTGTGTAACAACTCCAGCGTTTCTACATGTTTTTGTAACTGATTCGTGGCAATTTTGTCCAGAATCTTCAGTACAAAATTGGAGTTTGTTATTGGGCGTAAGTTGCCAGGATCTTTCGGATCCAAACCCGCCTTTTTGACCAGAGGAGTTATTGTTACTTCTTTAATGGTGTTTGGTATTTTCTCTTTAGAAAACGAGGCGTTCATTATTTTGTTGAGGGTGGGTGCAAAAAGCTCTTTATTATCCAGAATGATCTTTGTGGGCAGGATGTTCTCCGCACAGGATGTAGGCTTCATTTTGGACAGCACCTGACAAAAAAACCTCCTCTGTTATGGCTTCAAACTGAAAGCTTTCTCTATTTACTGATCTGGGCTCTTCAGTAGTGCCGGTTACTGGGCTGGTGGACTCCCTTGCCTGTATTATATTAGTTCTGGCTTTTAATATTTTTGCCGCAAAGGCTTCTTGTACTCTCCCACAGTCTTCTTTGGAAGGACTGTGGGGTGGTGAAAGTGCTTTGGGTTTTTCAATTGACTTGAGAATTTCAAAGAGTTTGCTTGTTGAGTTATCAGCTGACTCTATTTCTCTATTGTAGTAGTTTAATTTGGCTTCTTTGACTGCCCTTTTGTACTCCATGTCCTTACATTTCCAGTCATTTCTGTTCTCTTGTGATTGGTTCCGTAGCCATGCTCTTTCTTTGGCGCGTTTCGCTTGTTTCAATGTATTAATTTCATCATTACACCATTTGCATTGGTTATTATTTTTTCTAACTGACTTGTTTTTCAATGGGCCGTGCTTGTCTACTAATATTTGCAGATGTGCAGTGTATTTAGCTAGCATGATCTCGCAGCTGTCATTTTCTGCAAATGACTCTAAGAGCAGGTGCAAGTAGTAAGCAGGGTTTAAGAACTTCTGGCCCTAAATTCTTAAAATTCCTACTCCGAATTACTATATGTGGATTTTCCTGCCTTTTGGGAGGGGGTTCTAGTATTATTTCAAAAGAAACCAGGCTGTGATCAGACCAGATACACGGCTCCATGGAAACGTGCTCTGATTGTACGTTGTAGATGCAAATCCAGTCTAGCTGGTTCCCTTCGGGTGTTGTAGGATCATTGTTAATTACATAGAAGCCCATGTTATTCAAGGACTTTTCTAGAGCCAATGCTTCTTTGTCCGTCGGGTCCCCTCTCCACCCGTTCGTATCACCTAATAGTATAGTGGAGGAGGCCTAGGAAGCTCTGCATTTGTTTTATCGTGAGCGGCTTAGCCGTGTTCATGATAGATTCAGCCCTTTCAGGGTGACCTTTTCCCCTCATGCGAGATTAGCTGGCCTATGTACAGCACCTCTTGTTGACAATATTGTAGCTTTTCTTTGTCAACCTTATATCCTTTCTCAGCCAATATAGTCAGAAGCTGGATAGAATAGCGCCTGCATTGTTCTTCAGTGGTGCTGCAGATCAGAATGTCATCTACATACTGCAAAACAACACTGTCTACTGTAATGTTGCCTAGGTCCATTTGCAAGACTCTGTTGAAAATGGATGGGGACTCACAGTACCCCTGCGGCAACCTCGTTCTTTTTAGGCGCATTTGTCTGAACGTGAAGGACGTCAGATCTTGTGAGTCACGGTGCAGCGGGATTGAGAAAAAAGCATTTTTCAAATCAATCACTGTGAAGTATTTTGCCTCGATCGGTATGTTACACAAGACTGTAGATGGATTAGGGATTATAGGGAACTTGGCTTCAACAATATCGTTTAATGCTCTTAAATCTTGGATTTAACGCCACGACCCTCCCCTTGATTTCTTGACAGGGTAAATCACTGTATTGCAGGGTGATTCTGATGTTACAAGGATGCCCTGCTCCATCATGGTGGAAATTGTCTTTGCAATCCCTTCATCTGCTTCTCTGGACATGGGATATTGTCGTGCCCTTGGTAAAATTGCTCCTGGTTTCAATTTAATTTTCCCTTCTCCTTCTCCTTTCAGGAGGCCTACGTCATAGGGTCCTGTAGTCCATACTGAGACAGGCACCTGGGACACATCGTCATCAAAGTATGTCGGGCGGATCAGTGTCAACATCATACTCTGTGGCACTTCTCGTTTGATCATTTTGACCCAAAATATGAGACTCACTTCCACCCATGCCTCTTCTGAGTCAGGGTGTTCTTCGAACAGATCATCATCGGTGACGTCAGTCACTCTGTACCCTTCTTCAATGGCGATAATTGCACACCATTGTCTGCCTTCATCATCGTACCCTTCGACCATTACTACCTTCCCTCGTACTGCTGCAATATGTATTGATAAGGGAAATACTTTTCCCTCTTCTTCATGCATAGGTATTCTTGGTCTGAATAGAAACAATCCCGCCATAAGCACACGCACGCCATATGCGAAGACTTCCGATTCTAATGGTATAGCTCTCATGGCTATGCGTCTGGAGTACGCTCTGATCATTTCACACACGTTAGAATAATACATTCCTGGAGTGGAGCATACCATGCCCTCTACTATGAATGATATAGTCATATTCAACTTTGTCATTAAATCTCAACCCAAAATGTTTACTGGGGTCTGGCGTGAATATAAGGGTACATTCATCTCACATTCCCCCACAGAGACTGGGAGATTGTCCTGCTATGAGCTCCTGTAAAACTCTGAGTGTCTATGGCCTGGAAAACTTGCCTTCTCGTATGCACGAGCGTGTTGCACCTGTGTCAACTAAGAAGGAATATTCCCCCCTATGATGACATTTACCCTAGGTTCCCAGTTAGGGTCTGGTGTCACTGATAGGATAGAGCACATCAGAGTTTCCCTTGAGCTGTTCTATTGTATATATAGGTTTGGTCCACTGTATACTTGTGGACTTCCCCCATTACCAGGATTGACTCCCCCTCCGGAGTCAGTGCCCTGCGACATTTGCGGCGGTGCCTGTTGGGATTGTCCCTGTGGCAAATTCCCCATATTCGAGGGTTGAACCCCTTGCGGTGTACCTTGCTGCAAGACTGGCGCCTGCTGCTGCACTGCGTGATTCTGTGCACCGTCTTGTTGTGGGATGGCAAGCTGATTCACCATGCCTGTTCCCATCCCTTGGCCATTTTGCCACATGCCTTGGCTTCTGCACACGTGCGCCACATGTCCTGTCATTCCACACAGCCAACACACTGGCGGTGGTCGGGCCATCGGTCCATCTGGCGTAGCTGGACTGCCCATCTGCATGTTCTGAAAGCCACCTTGATTATTCTGAAAACCTCCCTGATTACTTTGAAATCCTCCCTGATTACTCTGCCATCCTCTTCCTCTAAATCCCCTACCCCTCGGGTAAAATCCCAAGCTACCCTGGTTATTCTGCAATGGGTCAGTCACTTGTTGCGTGCTTGGTTCAGCTGGGTTTGTCAGCATGGCTCCCTCAAGAGCATACTTTGAGAGTTTCTTTTGCACCAGCTTCGCTTCCTCACCTTTACGAGTTGCCTCCTTTTTTTGGTTCTTTTCTTGCAACAATCTACAGTAGTGTGCAATTGTCAACTGTATTTCAGCCCACGGTTTAGCTTCTACTCCTACCAATTTCTTGAGCTGTCTCTCCACCGGTTCTGGCAACACTTGGCTCAATATATGGTAGAATACAGGGATAGCTTTCGCCCAAGATTCATGCGTTTCGAGCACCCACGCATCTTGAAAATTCTGGATATAAATCAAGGGATCCTCTGACTCTTTCATTTTTCGAGTCATTATAGCTCTCATATAGGAAGTGTCTGGGTACAGCACTTGTAGCGCTTTCCACACTGTTGCTCTACAATTATTGAATGGTGCTCTGTCGTGGGTAGTGTTAATTATGGTCACCCCAGGGTACCCAGCCCGCTTCCATACATCGTCTGCTCTCTCACCCAGTATGGCGATCAGGAGACCTTTAATGTCCCCTATAGCCAACGTGACACCCCCTGTCATTTTTTCTAACTCGTGTATCCATTTCCCGGCTCCTGAAGTCAGCATTGGAAGCTTGTTTTTCAAGTTCTCTTGATCCATGTGTGGCCATGGGATATATTGTTGTCTTGCGCCCCCCCTTTTCTAGCAGCGGGAACTGAAATGCGCAGTCTTCCTCCTCTTTCCCCATAGCTCTCCTGTCTATCGCTGGGGCAGCATTCCTGCATCGCGGTCTACCTGGCAATGTCCTCAATCTGTCTACATAGGCAGGTGCTGTCTCCCCCCTCTGACCGCGGGGTATTCCCCCATGTCGGCCAGGCTGTGCGGCGAACTCCGCTGCCCTAGGTGCGGACTCGCTAGGGTCTGACCATCGTACCCCTTGGTCCCTTGGGAGCCACTTCTCACTTCGTCTCCCTTCTTCATGTGTCTCGTCCAGTGCCTTAAGTGGCACTACAAATCGAGCCGGGGCTCATTGAGGGGGCGTGGCCTAACAGTGGGGCCTTGATGGCCCGTTAGGCCACGCCCCCTTGACCAGCCCCCGGCTCAATGGGCTACTGGCACCCCTGCCAGGCAGCCTGTTGTAGAGATTAGCACCCTCTCCCCCGCTATGGGGGACAGGGTGCTAATCTCTTCATTTATATTCTATAGGTTTGTCTGGCAGGGGACAGCGCCTCCCTATTCAGCCTTAATGGTGGTGCTGCCCCTCGCCATCTGGGGAGGGGCAGCGTCACCATCAAGGCTGAAAGGGTGAGGTTTTCTCCATAATGGTGGTGCCGGCCCACGTGCATCACTTGATTAAAGGGATGCCTCGCAGGTTCGGTGCCACCATTATGGCTGAAAGGCATTTTTTTCTGAAGCCTGAAGCTCTCGCACACGAGCGAGAGCTTCAGGCTGTAGAAAAAAATGCCTTTTTGTGTAGTGGCCGGGGCTGCCAGGGGAAATTAGTGGGCCCCGGCAGGGCCCCGCCTCAAAACGAAATTTCGGAGCCTGCCGGGGCCCAGCCCCGGCAGGCCCCGGCCCACTTAAAGCCCTGGTCTCGTCCTCCATTTCCCCAATGGAGTTGGACGCTGATTGTTCCCAGTTCACGCAACTCCTTACATCTTCTTCATTCTTACTAATTTCTAGCCTATCCAGGGACAGTCACCTGCTCCCACTACTTTGGGTGACATCCTCAGTGTCATACAGCTGAGTGCTTTCCAAGCGCTCATCTTCCCTTCCCCCTTGGGAAATTTGTTCCAGCCCCATTTAATCGTATATTTTATCAATCGTTTCCCCGATGCTGCTGGTGTCAAAGTCATCTTCAATGTTTGCCCCATTCGTGCCTGATATTGACTCATTTGCAGGGAAGAATTCTTCAATGTCTTCCTATTCTACAACAGGATTGGGTTTTTTAACTTCCCGCTCCAAATATTCAAGGTCCTGTGCCCTCTGTCTACGTCTGCGTTCTATATCACCATCAACTTCCTTGCGCTTCCTTGCTTCTTCTCTAGTCTTATCTTCTTCTCTTCTTCTCTCATTTCTACGTTCATTTGCCCTTCTAACTTCCTCATCTTCCTGTCTCCTTATTCTCTTTTCACGTACTCTTTGCTCTTCTTCTGACCTTTGCATGTTCTGTCTGTACTGTGCACAGGCTACACATTGTTTGCGACTGAGCGGTTTTCCTTGCTCTTCGTGATATAGCTGTTCTCTCCTAAACCTATCTTGCTTTTTTATTCTCTCGTCCCTCATTTCCTTTTCCTTCTCCTTTTCCCTTCTCTGTGCCTCATAAGACTTCTCTCTTGGCCTTATATTATCACTTCCTTTACCATCAGGTTTCAGCAATATCTGTCCCCCATCCATTCATCTTTTGCGAATGCTATCTCATCAGTTCTGCCTTCGCTTCCCTTCCATTTCTTTCTCTCTCTTTTCTTAACGAGAGGTGCACTACTCTGTGCCTCGTCTTTCCTCTCCTCATTGCATCTCTCCTTGTCCCACGGGACTGCGGAGGTAACTGCTCCTTCTCCTTGATTTCGTCACTACTCTACGTAGGTGACTCATATGCGGGGTTGCTGTACCCCGTAGCTGCCTTAAGCTCTCTTAACGTGTAGAGTCCCTCTGACTTACTCCCCTCGATCTCTGGCTCAGGCAGCGCTGGTGGGGCGGTAGGCGTTTCACCCCCCTCCGTGCATACGTTTAGTATCCAATCTGCAGGAGGCTCTTCCTCCTTTGGCTGTTCAAACATTTCCCACAGTTCTAGAACAGCAAAACGTTTCTCTAGTTTCTTGCCTGTGTATGTGGCATTCAGATACGTCGTCATATGTTGTAAAACGGCTTTAGATAAAGACCCGTTCTTTGGCCCCGGCATAAACATTTTGTGGGCGGTACCCTTAACCCACTCCGCACTATACATCTTAAGCTTGAGTGCGTGCTTGGGTAATTGCTTGCACAAATGGGCAAGTGGGGTAACCGCCTCCATCCTCAACTTTCATTACCAACACTATTTTATGCAATCTTCACACGTCCAAGTATGAGCGAGCACCAAATACGCAAGCTCCAATCCAATCTTTCCCGCCAAAATTCTATATCATCACTTTATTCAGGAACATCAATTCATTGGCGATTCCCTCTTAGATACTGAATCGCGTAAAGCCCAAACTTCATTTCAAACAAACAATGATACAGTTCTTTACGTTTGGCATATAACAGGACATGTATGACAGACATTTGACAGACTAGACGGACACCAGCTGGACACACATATACCTGCCTTCTAATCAATACCCCGACATGGGGTTTATACGAACTCCATTTGTGCCGTCTTTAATCGTCACAGTAGCCTAATCGTCCCCTATTATGTGGGCGCTGAGTTCACGTTTCTTCTGACCGCTGTATTAAAGCGCAGGAACAAGGCAAATCCTCTTACTTTTTCTCTCGGATGCCCTCCCGGTATCCTCTACTTTTTCCTCTCGGGTGTCCTCCCGGTAACCTCTACTTTTTATCTGGGGTGTCCTCCCGGTAACCTACTTTTTCTCTCGGTGTCCTCCTGTTAACCAATTTTTTATCTTGGGTGTCTATCCCGGTAACCACTTTTATCTTGGGTGTCTATCCCAGTAATCACTTTTTATCTCGGGTGTCTATCCTGGTAACCTACTTTTTCTCTCGGGCATCCTCCCGGTAACCACTTTTTATCTCAGGTGTCTATCCCGGTAACCACTTTTTATCTATTATACTCGAGTCATTAACCCCTTATATATATATATATATATATACAATCTTCTCTACTTCTAACTATTTTTATTTTTCTCCGCCACCCTCTGTTACCTTTCCCTTACTTGTTCTAATGCCTACAAGACATTTGCGAAAGTAATGAGTCTATTGTTTCACTCACCGCTCGCTTCTTTTCCTCTCTGGAACTTCGGGATCACCAGCCCCTCCATCATTAATCCCGCTTCTTGCGGTCTTTTCGTCCGATCCGCTGCCCATGGGAATGAGAAGGGTTATGCTTGGAAAGGCAGGTTCCTTCAGACCTACTGCAGATTTGATGGACTTACTTCTATCATTTTCCAAGGGAAGCTTCTCAGTCTATCTACTCAGCCGAATAGCGAAGGTCTCGTGATATTACCGAAGGCCTAGAGTTACTTCGTGCAGTCGGTCTATGGGTATCTTAGTATTAATTAATCAATAGTTGATGGTCGAACCATCCTCACACTACCAAGTATACAGGAGGGCGGAGCATCCTCGGACGGGCCCATAGGTCAGAGCTCACCCTCTAGTACCTGTAAGACAAGATAGCTGCACCTTGAGGAGGTTAGGGTGCAGGATTCACTTACTCCGACACCCTTCAATAAGGACAATTCGATAGTTTGGCAAAGGGAAGTCCGTTTAATGACAAGTACAAAAAACGGGGAAACAAATGGTAATCATCAATGGTGCGATCACCTGTCTCGCTTCAACTCCCCACTTCTTCATTCAGACAGCAACTTTTATGGGCAAAATTCGTCATCATTTGACGTGCAGAACTCATAAGTTTATCATGCAATTTCTATTGGTTGGAAAGGTAACTTAAGTATAGGTGCTATATCTGTAATGGCAACAGAGCATGCGGATTGGATAACTCTTATCTGGTGGGCGTCTACGCCCATCCCACTGCATCACTCGTGATAGACGTCACTACAACTACAACGTCTTATTGGTTGTGCAAGCTATAGGACCGTAGATTATTTGGTCCATTGTGATTGGGCTGGTTACACCCCTAGACATAAATCTCCACTTTAATTAGCAGCATGCAGAATGGACACCCAGCTGCGCAGTGCCCCAAGATTCACCCTGCCTCCCTTCCATCAATCAGTACCTTTAGGGCTATGTGTCAATTAGTTGGCTGAAGATGGCCTCGAAACTGTAGGTCTTATCAGGAAAAGTTATGGCATCGTCGGGTTCTGGGTGACATCAGACATTGGTACCTCTTTGCCCTTGGCTGGTCACGTGTCTGTTCACCGTGAATCTGCTTCATTTTCCGTCTTTTCGTAGAGTTGATTCTTTGTTCAGCCCAGCCACCTGCCTGGGGCCTTCTTATCATGACCTTTACTGGCTGGCTGGTATGCTCTGAAGTTTCGATTCTTCAGGGGTGCTGCTCTTCTCCCTTCCTGGAGTTGACCTCGAATTCTCAAGCATCAGCTACTTCTTGCTGAATTTCGATTCCACTCTACCCTTCTGGCTTTAGCTGGAATACGAATCTCGGCCTTGGTGGCCCCTTGCAGCCTGGGCTTAGTTCTGCTTTACAAAATGGAGTTGCACTCGTATAGCGTGCTTCATTGAGGTAGAGATATAATTGGCGAATGCCGCTCTATTCTTCTACTAAGCATTGCAAGCAGTACCGTTTTTCTTAGCTTCTTGCGTTCCAAGCCTATTTACACGCATTCAGTTAGTCGCATATGTTCATCTTACTTGGTGGTTACGTTCCTGTTTGGTAACATAGTTTCTTCTTTTATGTCCATTACATCGTTATTCTTTATTTTTTCTGTCCTTGTGTGTCAGTTTTTGTTCGTCGTTTGTGTTCATTTGTTGTCACCATCTGCCCTCCATTAAGGCTCTCTGGGTCTCTTCAGGGACTGTTTGTAGATAATCTTCATTTCGTATCAGCTGCTGGTATGGCTGTCTCAGAGGGTACCTTGCAGCCCACGGTTGTCTGGTTATTGGCGCTTCAATAGTTATAGATGTCCCTCTGATGGGTACTGGACAGAGCCCCACCGTGGCTCTCTGTTGTTTCATTTGCTCCTTATATGTCACATATCTTGGCTAGTATGCTTCTGGCATTTAGACATGGGTGGCTGGAGTGCAGGCCATGTTTGGGACCTCCTCTACAGAGTGAGCAGGGCACTATATCCCTGGGGGTGGGTTAATGAGCAGGGCACTATATCCCTGGGTGTGGGTTAGTGAGCAGGGCACTATGTCCCTGGGTGTGGGTTAGTGAGCAGGACACTATGTTGCTGGTTGTGGGTTAATGAGCAGGGCACTATATCCCTGGGAGAGTGAGCAAGCACTATATCCTTGGGTGTGGATTAGTGAGCAGGGCACTATGTACATGGGTACGGGTTACTGAGCAGGGCACTATATCCATGGGAGCATATTAGTGAGCAGGGCACTATATCCTGGAGAGAGTGAGCAGGGCACTATATCCCTGGGTGTGGTTTAGTGAGCAGGGTACTATGTCCCTGAGTGTGGGTTAGTGAACAGGGCACTATGTCCCTGGGTGGGGGTTAGTGAGCAGGGCACTATGTTGGTGGTTGTGGGTTAATGAGCAGGGCACTATATCCCTGGGAGAGTGAGCAAGCACTATACCCTTGGGTGTGGATTAGTGAGCAGGGCACTATGTCCATGGATGCGGGTTAGTGAGCAGGGCACTGTATCCCGGGGAGAGTGAGCAGGGCACTATATCCCTGAGTGTGGGGTAGTGAGAAGGGGACTATGTCCCTAGGAGAGTGAGCAGGGCACTATATCCATTGGTGTTAGTTACTGAGCAGAGCACTATATCCCTGGGTGCGCATTAGTGAGCAGGGAACTATATCCCTGGGTTAGTGAACAGGGCACTATGTCCATGGGTGCACATTAGTGAGCAGGGCACTATATCCCAGTGTTAGTGAACAGGGCACTATGTCCCTGGGTGTGGTTTAGTGAGCAGGGCACTATGCCCTGAGAGAGGGAGCAGGGAACTATCTGCCTGAGTGTGGGTTAGTGAGCAGGGCACTATGTCCCTGGATGTGGATTAGTGAGCAGGGCACTATGTCCCTGTGTGTGGGTTAGTAGCTGGGTGCTATATCCCTGGGAGAGTAAGCAGGGCACTATATCCCTGGGGGTGGGTTAGTGAGCAGGGAACTATGTCCCTGGTGTGGGTTAGTGAGCAGTGCACTATGTCGCTGGTTGTGGGTGAATGAGCAGGGCACTATATCCCAGGGAGAGTGAGCAGGGCACTATGTTAATGATAATGTTAATGTTAAAGGTCATTTGTACCGCGCACTATCACCACCGGAGTGGTCCCCTGGCGCTCTGGCGGCTCTGAAAGAGGGAGGGAGGGGTGGGTTAGTGGGTGGAGGCTGGAAAAGTGCAAGATTGCAGTGATGTGCTGTTGGCAGCCTCAGCCCGGTGGTTCCGTCGGCTGGGCCTGGGGTGTATGCGGCCGGTAGTCGTCGTGTGCTGATGTGCGAGTCTGTGTGTGTTTTTGTTTTGTTGTTGCAGTGTAGTGAAGTTCGTGCGGTTTGCTGTGCTGGAGGTTTGTGGTTGTGTTTGGTTTGGAGTTTGAGAGGTGTATGCAGAGAAGGAAGTTGTTAGTGGTATTGGTTAGTTGGTATCTCTATCCTGGATTGAGCCGGTTGGGCTGGTGTAATCTTACACGACGGGATGCTTGTACACCCTGTGCCTCAGGAGGTACGTGCTCGTTTTTTTTTTCTCCATTCGAGGCCGTTTGAGGATTTAGCTGTCCCCTCCGCCCGCTCCCTTAATAACTTTGCATGCTCCTCACCCCCCCACATGACTAGCGCAGCTGCTAGTGTCCATACTTCCGTTTGTGTGGTGATTAGTGGTGTCTTGTCCGTTCCACAGCTCGTGGTACCTACTTGTGGCTGTATGGGCGATGGGGGATGGTGAGGGTTAGTCCCTGGGCGTGGGTTAGTGAGCAGGGCGCTATGTTGCTGGTTGTGGGTTAATGAGCAGGGCACTATATCCCTGGGAGAGTGAGCAGGGCAGGATATCCCTGGGTGTGGGTTAGTGAGCAGGGCACTATGTCCATGGGTGTGGGTTACTGAGCAGGGCACTATATCCCTGGGTGCACATTAGTGAGCAGGGCACTATATCCCAGGGAGAGTGAGCAGGGCACTATATCCTTGGGTGTGGGTTAGTGAGCAGTGCACTCTGTTCCGGAATGTGGGTTAGAGCAGGGTGCTTTATCCCTGGGAGAGTGAGCACGGCAGTATATCCCTGGGTGTGGGTTAGTGAGCAGGGCACTGTGTCCATGGGTGCGGGTTACTGAGCAGGGCACTATATCCCTGAGAGAGGGAGCAGGGAACTGTCTGTCTGAGTGTGGGTTAGTGAGCAGGGCACTATGTCCCTGGGTGTGGATTAGTGAGCAGGGCACTATGTCCCTGTGTGTGGGTTAGTGAGCAGGGTGCTATATCCCTGCGAGAGTAAGCAGGGCACTATATCCCTGGGTGTGGGTTAGTGAGCAGGACCTATGTCTCTGGGTGTGGGTTAGTGAGCAGGCCACTATATCCCTGGGAGAGTGAGCAGGGCACTATGTCCCTGGGTGTGAGTTAGTGAGCAGGACACTATGTCCCTGAGTATGGGTTAGTGAACAGTGCACTATGACGCTGGTTGTGGGTGAATGAGAAAGGAACTCTATCCCCGGGAGATTGAGCAGGGCACTATGTCCGTGGGCGTGGGTTAGTGAGCAGGGCACTATGTTGCTGGTTCTAGGTAAATGAGGAGCAGGGCACTACATCCCTGGGAGAGTGAGCACGGCAGTATATCCCTGGGTTTGGGTTAGTGAGCAGGGCACTATGTCCATGGGTGTGGGTTACTGAGCAGGGCACTATATCCCTGGGTGCACATTAGTGAGCAGGGCACTTAGTCCCAGGGAGAGTGAGCAGGGCACTATATCCTTGGGTGTGGATTAGTGAGCAGGGCACTATGTCCATGGGTGCGGGTTACTGAGCAGGGTACTATGTCCCTGGAAGGGGGAGCAGGGCACTGTATCCATGAGTGTGGGTTTGTGAGCAGGGGACTATGTCCCTCAGTGTTGGTTAGTGAGCAGGGCACTCTGTCCCTGGGTGTGGGTTAGAGCAGGGTGCCATATCCCTGGAAGAGTGAGCAGGAAACTTTATCCCTGGGTGTTGGTTAGTGAGCAGGGCACTAAGTCCCTGGGTGTGGGTTAGAGCAGGGCACTATATCCCTGAAAGAGCGAGCAGGCCACTATGTCCCTGGGTGTGGGTTAGTGAGCAGGGCACTATGTTGCTGGTCTTGGGTTAATGAGCAGGGCACTATATCCCTGGGAGTGTGAGCAAGCACTATATCCTTGGGTGTGGATTAGTGAGCAGGGCACTATGTCCATTGGTGTGGATTACTGAGCAGGGAACTATATCCCTGGGAGCACATTAGTGAGCAGGGCACTATATCCTGGGGAGAGTGAGCAGGGCACTGTATCCCTGAGTGTGGGGTAGTGAGCAGGGTACTATGTCCCTTGAAGTGGGTTTGTGAGCAGGGCACTATAATCAGGGGAAAGTGAGCAGGGCACTATGTCCCTGGGTGTGGGTTAGTGAGCAGGGCATTATACCCCTGGGTGTGGGTTAGTGAACAGTGCACTATGTCGCTGGTTGTGGGTGAATGAGCAGGGCACTATATCCCTGGGAGAGTGAGCAGGGCACTATGTCCCTGGGCATGGGTTAGTGAGCAGGGCGCTATGTTGCAGGTTGTGGGTTAATGAGCAGGGCACTATATCCCTGGGAGAGTGAGCAGGGCAGTATATCCCTGGGTGTGGGTTAGTGAGCAGGGCACTATGTCCATGGGTGTGGATTACTGAGCAGGGAACTATATCCCTGGGAGCACATTAGTGAGCAGGGCACTATATCCTGGGGAGAGTGAGCAGGGCACTGTATCCCTGAGTGTGAGGTAGTGAGCAGGGTACTATGTCCCTTGAAGTGGGTTTGTGAGCAGGGCACTATAATCAGGGGAAAGTGAGCAGGGCACTATGTCCCTGGGTGTGGGTTAGTGAGCAGGGCATTATGCCCCTGGGTGTGGGTTAGTGAACAGTGCACTATGTCGCTGGTTGTCGGTGAATGAGCAGGGCACTATATCCCTGGTAGAGTAAGCAGGGCACTTTATCCTTGGGTGTGGGTTAGCAAGCAGGGCACTATGTCCCTGGGTGTGGGTTAGTGTGCAGGGCACTTTATCCCTGGGTGTAGTTCAGTGAGCAGGAGTCTATATCTCTGAGAGAGTTAGCAGACCACTTTATCCATGGTGGTGGGTTAGTGAGCAGGGCACAATGTCCCTGGGTGTGGGTTAGTGAGCAGGGCACTTTATCCCTGGGTGTAGTTCAGTGAGCAGGAGTCTATATCTCTGAGAGAGTTAGCAGACCACTTTATCCATGGTGGTGGGTTAGTGAGCAGGGCACAATGTCCCTGGGTGCAGGTTAGTGAGCAGGGAACTATATGCTTGGTGGTGGGTAAGTGAGAAGGGCACTATGTCCCTGGGTGTGGGTTAGTGAGCAGGACACTATGTCCCTGATTGTGTGGGTTAGTGAACAGGGCACTATTTTGCTGGTTCTATGAGCATGGCACTATATCCCCGGGAGAGTGAGCAGGGCACTATATCCCTGAGTGTGGGTTAGTGAGCAGGGCACTATGTCCCTGGGTGTGGATTAGAGCAGGGTGCTATATTCCTGGGAGAGTGGGCAGGGCAGTATATCCCTGGGTGTGGGTTAGTGTGCAGGGCACTATGTCCCTGGGTGTGGGTTAGTGAGCAGGGACCTATATCCTTGGGAGAGTGAGCAGGGCACTATATCCCTGGGTGTGGGTTAGTGTGCAGGGCAGTATATCCCTGGGTGTGGGTTAGTGAGCAGGGCACTATATCCCTGGGTGTGGGTTAGGGAGCAGGATACTATGTCCCTGGGTGTGAGTTAGAGCAGGGTGCTATATGCCTGGGAGAGTGAGCAGGGCAGTATATCCCTGGGTGTGGGTTAGTGAGCAGGGCACTATGTCCCTGGGTGTGGGTTAATGAACAGGGCACTATATCCCCAGGAAAGGGAGCAGGGCACTATGTCCCCGGGTGTGGGTTAGTGAGCAGGGGACTATGAGCCTGGGTGTGTTTTAATGAACAGGGCACTATATCCCTCGGAGAGGGAGCAGGGCACTATATCCCTGATTGTGGGTTAGTGAGCAGGGCACTATGTCCCTGGGTGTGGGGTAGTGAGCAGGGCACTATGTCCCTGTGTGTGGGTTAGTGAGCAGGGCACTATATCCCTGGGTGTGGTTTAGTGAGCAGTGCGCTATGTCCCTGGGAGAGTAAGCAGGGCACTATATCTGTGGTGGTGGGTTAGTGAGCAGGGCACTATGTCCCTGGGTGTGGGTTAGTGAGCAGGGCACTATATCCATGGGTGTGGATTAGTGAGTAGGGCACTATATCCGTGGTGGGTTAATGAGTAGGGCACTATGTCCCTGGGTGTAGGTTAGGGAGCTGGGCACTATGTCCCTGGATGTAGGTTATTTAGCAGGGTACTATGTCCCTGGGTGTGGGTTAGTGAGCAGGGCACTATGTCCCTGGTTGTGGGTTAGTGAGCCGTGCGCTATATCCCTGGGAGAGTAAGCAGGGTACTATATCACTGGGTGTGGGTTAGTGAGCAGGGCACTATATCCCTGGGAGAGTGAGCAGGGCACTACATCTGTGGTGGTGGGTTAGTGAGCAGGGCACTATGTCCCTGGGTGTGGGTTAGTGTGCGGGGCACTAGGGTGTAGGTTAGTGAGCAGAGCACTACGTCCCTGGGTGTGGGTTAGTGAGCAGGGCACTATGTCCCTGGGTGTTGGTTAGTTAGCCGGGCACTATATCCCTGGGAGAGTGAGCAGGGCACTATATCCGTGGTTGTTGGTTAGTGTGCAGTGCACTATGTTCCTGGGTGTCGGTTAGTGAGCAGGGCACTATATCCCTGGGAGAGTGAGCAGGGCACTATATTCTTGGGTAAGTGAGCAGGGTACTATATCTGTGGTGGTGGGTTAGTGAGCGGCGCCCTATGTCCCTGGGTGTCGGTTCATCATGCAAGTATTGAGTATAGCACACTTAACAGCTTATCCCCAAAAAAATAAGTTGGCTCAATCCACAGTCAAATATCTGCTATTTTTTCATTGGTAATGGCACTTTACAGCCTCATCAGGAAAACGTTAAAGTTGTCCTTGATACCCCCACACCAAAGACAAAGAAAGACCTTAGAGCCATTTGGAGATTGATCGGCTACTACCGTTTTATCCCAAATTTCTCAAGTAAAACCGCAAGGCTCACAGATCAACTGAAAAATGCTGAGCCCCAAAAGATCATGTGGGATGAAAAAGATAAAGGACCTCATCACAAGACTGGTGGTAATCCGGCGCAATTTCCACTGAGCAGAAATAGCGTTCTACTGAGGAGAAATAGCATTACTGCCGGGTTGTGCAGCCTAATTAGCCCTACATTGCAACCTGGCATAAGTCTGCCCCGACTCCAGCGGTACCGCTATTAGCGCTAGCAGAAACTGCGCTGACTAATGGTTACCGCTGATAAAAAACATGCTAATAGCGCTGCCGCCGGCGATCCCAGCACTATTAGCGAATCACTGCCGTAACGGAAGCATTGTGGCAGCCATTTTGAAAAACACAATCCATTAAATATCTCCACTTCCTGTATCCATACAGTCCTGGAAAGAAGAAAGAATGTTCCAGGAGAGAATAAGAGGCAAGGTGGCAGAACATCGTCTGGCACATCAGCCACCCTCCACAGTAGCCATGGGGCAAGGCACAAAAGGCACCCCTGAGCATCACAGCAGCGGGAAGGGGTGGTAAGTGCCCCAAACAAATGCTATGCGCACCACACCCCTACTGGCACACCCTGTGCCAGCAGGGTTGAGGTGTGTGAGCTACCACAGCACTGTGCAGCAGTCACACTATCGGTACAAGCAACCCCATGATGCTGGTCTCACATGCAATCTCCCCTGACCAACCATGCCCATTTGCCCATATGTGTGGGGTCCCACTCTGTACAATAGCAATTGTGCTTGCATGCCAAAACAAGTGGGGGAACCATACCTGACTACATTTCCTATGTCCCCTACAGGCACAAACGCATCGCCAGAGGCATCAGAGGAGTTGGAGGATGTTGCTGGACCATATGGGTGCGGCGCATCCAGGCCTTCAGGGTTTGCCATCATCACCACCCTGCAAAGGCCCACTCAGGCTACACCGAGACAGATGTCCCGCTATGTAACTCTGCAACAAAGCAAGGCCACGCCAATGTCCACACCACAGGCCACCAGGAGCAGTGCAAGGCACACTGCACTCACACCCGCGGCCCGAGGCACAAACACTAATGCCACACCTGCTGGCAGGGCGAATGAGAAGCCACAGGGTTACACCAGCCCGGTGTCACCACCTGCTGAAGGGCCACAGACCCCAGAGAGCCCACCACGCCTTCAGCTCCAACACTCCCCAGAGAACCCACCACACCGACAGCGTGCACGGAACACCTACAATGAACATTGATACACCATCATATGGCTCCTTTGAATACAGCCCAGGTCCAGTGCATAGCCCCTCACCCAGACAGCACACACCAGCACGCAGCATACTGTGGCAGAGGCTTGAGGACATGGAGCGCAGACAGTGGGAGATGGAGGCAAATGGTCACACGCACCCAGAACACCTACAGGCCATTAGGGACAGCATCCAAGGGGCTACCTGCAGGATTGTGCAGGCCATCATGTGGAACAGGGCCAAGACAACATCCAACACTGCTGTCCTGACCCTGTACGCCTAGAGGGTCAGGGAGACGACAGAAGGTGTCTCTGCACTGGTAGAGTCCATTTGGCAGGGCACAGAGGTGCAATACCAACAAAACCCGGGGACGTGCTCCATCCTTTCCACTTCCACCCTACCACAGAGGGGTCACACCAGGGCATGCCGAGGTGTCAGTCACAGCTCCTTCTGCGCCCAAAATCACTGGTGGCTGGCTGTCTTGGAAAGGGGTGTTTCTTCCCAGGGACCAGCCCTTGAGAGCATAAATTAACAAATTCAGCCCAAATTACAGGTCCGCTCGTGCCAAGCAAGGAACTCATGCTAGTGAAATGACACAGTCAGTATAAATGTAGCATTTATTAGACAAAAAGCATAATATAACAGAACAGTAAATTTAGCAGCAATGTGGTATTTAAGTTAGAGAAGAGTACAAAACTCATTGGAGAAATCACAAAACTTAGAGAAACCACAAAACTTAGAGAAACACAGTCATACGCCCCTTGAGATGGTATCATTAATCAGCGCTGGAGACCCTGGTCATCTTAATCTAACTGCTGCCAGCACCGCTCAGATAACAGCACTGCAAGGTGCCGCAAAGAGCCGGTTCCAGGCACACACTCGGTCCGCGGATGAATCTCCCGCCCAGGTCTGGGTGCGTGCACCTTTTGTGCTCTTGTGCCGTCAATCAACATGACGCACAGTTCCAGACCCTTCGTCGTGCAAAAAATAGGTTTGCCCATGGAAAAACCCAGCTCAGTGAATTTCCAACGTGCTCCCTTCTCTGCCCTTCCCTACTTGGAGCCCCTCTGCGAAAGCACAGGAATTTATTATCTGTGTGTGTGCAAGGCCGTACCAGGCCTTCTCAGGGAAAGAGGATTTGTTTACGAAGCCACGCAGAGCTACAGTTGCAAAGACAGAATATTCTAGTAGAAGCTGAAATCAATTAACCCCTAGTGAGCAAGCTCTACCAGGCCGGCACTCATAGCTTAGTGTCTATAGTGCTTCAAAGATTGGCTATCTAAGTGCTATAAAGGTGCCATAATGCTCCAAACACTCCAATACAAGTCTCTATTAGCTACTGAACTGGGGCCTCCGCCCTGCCTGTCTATGCACAAGGCATAATGTGACCTACCACCCCTACTAGACCTGCATATTCCTTGTAGCTCACTACTGCGTAATGGAGGCGCTACAACACATCACTTTCAGCATTTAGCACATACTTTGAATAAGCTATTGGTTTTAGCTCTTAATGCAGCCATATAAGGCCCTAATGTGGAAATATGGCACTTTGTATCTCATGACACAGGTGGGGGCAGAGGAGAAGAGGCCCCGGTTGTGAAGGACTCTGAGACACTGTTTGCCATGAGTGGCCATGCTGGGCGGTTGGTGGTGGGAGGGGGGATAGTATGATGGGGAGTTGGTGGTGGGAGGAGGATAGTGTGATGGGGAGTTGGTGGTGAGAGGGGGATAGTGTGATCGGGAGTTTGTGGTCGGAGGGGGGATAGTGTGATGGGGAGTTGGTGGTGGGGAGGATAATTTGGGCACTTCATTACATTAAAACCGTTAAACTACATCAATGTGAAAACATTCCTGATTGTGTCATAGTCGTGTTTATTGATTGAGGTGGTATCACGCAGTCGTGCATGGCTTGTGCCATGTGAAAGTGTCAAAAGAAATAGTCTAACAGTCCCTGGTGTGCCATTCTCCCATTCCTCGCGTCATCTCTGGCAATGCGTGCATTTACCCCAGGCACTGTTCCTCATCCTCTGGGGGTGGCATGTCCATGTCAGGGTAGTGGAACATTTCTCCTCAGGTAGATATTGGGCAGCATGGCACACACACGCACACTTTTACCCACTTTCTCTGTAGTGTACATCAGGGTTCCACCAGTACGGTCGAGGCAGGGGAAACGTGAATTCAGGAGGCCAAAGGTATGTTCAATGCAAACAAGGGTCCTGCTATGAGTGTGGCTGAAGGCAATATCCTGCAGGCTTTGTGGATCATGCACAAGGGTCATTCGCTTGAGCACCCGCGGTGCCGGATCACTCTTACTATGTATCATACCTTTTCTGATTCATATTAAAGTTCAAACATCCATCAGCAATTGAGCTTAACTTGCGTCTTTCATCACACCCGTTAATATTCTTTGCTCTTAATACAATGTTGCCACTTGCAACCTTGACTTCAACACAGACCGGTCTTGTATCTCTTTCCCCAACTCACCGGCTATGTTGATTTCTCTGGCGCTGCTTTGAATTTGGAGCCAAGGACGGTACCGTGGCAGCTGCTGCTCCTCCCCGCCTTGGCCAGTCATGCAGGAGGGCCTTGTGTATCTCCGACACACAATGCTGGATTCTTCAGTCTGGTTTCCTGGCCTTATGCCTTTTAATCTGAAGGCTTCTGGAAAGTAACGGTTCTCGCTGACAAGGTCGAGGGTGTCTCCCTCTTCGTTCTCCCTTCCCAGTTTGCTGCATTACTCCCCTCGTTCAGCTGCTGCCTGGAAAACTCAGTTCCTTTGCGTGTTTTTCCTCACTCATGTGCTCTCGTGCTCCTCCTTTTATCCGTGTGGCGAAGATTACTGGAAGTCAGGTGTGAGTTGTCAAAAGTAATTGCTTGACTTTGCCTGACCGTAGCAGTCAGACATATCAGGTGCATTGCTCGGGTATGAGTCTGTTTTCTCCCAGAGCGGGCTGTCTGTGTGAAAGTTTTCATGTAGGGAAAGGAGGGAGTGGAGTACAGTTCCCAGGTATCCTATCTGGTAGGATGGGGTCAAGGTGCTGCAGGGTGGGGAAACCACGTCTCACCATCAGGTGTCCCACTTCCACTCCCCAAAGACATTGATCACATTTGGCATTTGGACAATTGCATTGAACTGTGCATTCATGGCACTGACCTGGGCTGGGGTGGTAGGCAGTGAGATGTGGTGATGCACTTGCCGCAGGAGGGCTTCAAGCACCTGGGCCAAGACTGCACAGAATGTGGGCTGTGCCATGCCACCCACCCATTATGGGGCCTGGGTCCAAAATACCTTCAGCCATCCCTCCGCAAATACATCCCCTTTCAAGCTCTTTGCTCCTCTACCTTCAACTCCCTCAGGGTCAGTCGATTTTCAAAGAAACAAGCTGGGGGTAGATCTCTGTCTTCGGCTGGGGGCTCCCTCTGGAACA
Organism: Ambystoma mexicanum; assembly: GCF_040938575.1. Taxonomy (NCBI): domain Eukaryota; kingdom Metazoa; phylum Chordata; class Amphibia; order Caudata; family Ambystomatidae; genus Ambystoma; species Ambystoma mexicanum. The sequence continues at coordinate 24,861,444 of NC_090934.1, forward strand.
GCCTCCCTGCCACTCTAAAACTTGAGGAGAACCATCTCCGGTTCCAGAAGCACCTCAAGACCTTCCTCTTTTCTTCTGCCTTCGCTCCCCCTCTCCCCTGCTGATCTGTTCTCTCTTGGCACCATGCACCTGGCCAACATCTGTCCTTTGGGCCCAGGTACCTGCTCACCCTGCCACCCTCCCGCACTGCCTCCAGGCCATCCCTTGCACTGGGGTCTGTATCTGTACCCATACAGCCCCCACCTTTTTCTTTCTGCACTTATCAGACCTACCCTGTCTGCTGCCTTAAACCTAGCACTTGCAAATTGCTGGCTGCATTACCACTGTGTGTTACCTTTATTATTTACTTATTGTTATTTATCTGTTTCTCCTCTGCTTCGTACTTTCCACTTCTCCCCCCTTCCATGCACTTTTCCCCTCCCCCCTCGCCCATGCACTTGCGCGTTCTCGATGTCACTGGGTTAAGTAAGATCGCTGTTTTGTTCTCCCCTGTTCCCCTCCCTTGCCTTGTCGCGCTCTGAAACACTTGTGTACGAGCGCGATAGAAATAAAATATCAATCAATCAATCAATGGCCACAGAGTGCTGGAAGGTGCCAGTTCCAAGAAATGGTAACACAGACACTAGCTTCAACAGTGTGGGCACAGCTGTACGGATATTGATCCTGCTCCCTATGTAGTCCTGTATTGTGTTGATCAGCTCTGTTATGGCCTCCCTGTTGAGGTGGTCCAGGGTGACCAACTGGTTGTTGGTGAGGGTCCAAGGTGAAGGCCTAACACTGGGGATCGGTGCACGCTTTGCCTGGGCTCTCCTCCTCCTCCTAAACCACCAACACTCCCCTGTGTTCCCTGTGCCCTGGACGGGTTGTCCTGCATCTCTACTTCCTGGCGCAGCATGAGCAGCTGAATGTCCCAGCTCACAGTGGATAATGGCAGCATGGTGTTGTAAATAATGTTTAGGTTAGGGTTGCGCCTTATGCAGCCCTCTGGAGTAAATTGGGAGCACCTGCGGCTTCATTTCCGGCACCTGTGTACATTTACCTCCAGCTGGAGGCTGGAGGCGATTGCACCTTGTTTGGGCCTCAGCTATGTGAATCCACCCCCACACATGCCTCTCCCCATGCCGGTGACTCTGGATACCCGCAGCTGGCTTGGCTAATGACCCCGTGCGCTATCCACAGACACCGCCCGACACAGTCTACAACCACGCACACAGCAGCACCCATCTGTGCATTAAGCGCACCGTTGGACTCCTGAAGGCATGGTTCCACTTCCTAGACCGTACAGGTGGAGCCCTTATGAACGCTCCAGAGAAAGTAGGAAGAATAGTGCTCGCATGTGCCATGCTACACAACATGTGCATAAGGAGGAATGTGCCCCTAACCCCTGACGTGGACATGCCATCCCCAGATGATGATGACGACGTGCCTGAGGCCGGGGCCACAGCAGGCAACGTGAGAGACAACGTGAGGGATGGGATATGAGGCAGAATCCCCTGCATTACCCTTTGTGAACACTACAGGCAATTCGGACTACAAGTGTAAGCACAATTTCACCTTTGGTACAAGCCTGTACTACACAGTAAGGTGGTAGCAATGGCTGAGCAGCCAGACTTCTCTCAAGAGTTTAAGTGAGCAGTAGAACAAGTTACACAAAGGACCAACTAATACAGTGATTCAAGGTAAAAGAATATACATTTATTTACTCAGTCAGTTAGAAAACATTACACTAGCATACGCACCTCAATACCACACACTAATAAACCACAAAAATACAAACGGAAAGTAAATGAACAAGTTTAGCTCCAAATGAAGTGGGAGCAGAAGCGCACTTCAGATACTTAATGATTGGGTAAAAAAGCAAGGTCATAACAATAGACAGCCAACATACATTCATAGGCAGGGCAAAGGGTTTCAGTTAAATAGAAGCAGCAATTCTTCTCAACAGGCCAGGGCCAAAGTCAATGGTTCAGAGTCTTTTGTATAGGATAGCACAGTTCTGGTAGATAACGGTTAAGTCTTTGCCACGGAGATTAGAAGAATTTGGCTAGGCGAGAAGTTTGACGAATGTTAAGCGAAAGACAAGCCTTCGTGGTTGAGGGAAGTTTCACGCACTTTCTCGGTGGCTGAAAAGATTTCTGGACCGCTTTTGCTCAGTACCTTGTTAAAGAAGAAAGCTGTAGCTGAGGCAGTTGTTCCTGGCAGTTTGAGCAGATCTCTCTATTCCTGAGCTTCAGTCGTGGGGACAAGAAGGTGGACGTCGGGAGGTTCTTGCACTGCCCAGGGATGAAGCCAAAAGCTTTAGCAAGACGTCGGTTTAAGGTGTGATTTCCTTAAAGTCCACTAGCTGGTTTCCTTCCCTCTGGCTATCCGGTTTTCAACAGCACTCTGATGAGAATTCAACCAGATGGAAACAGTGTCTAGGTGGCTTGCGAGTTGGTTGTTCCCACCAAACTGAAGGGAAGAAGTTAACCTTGAAGGGCTTCTCTGTCGATGGTCGACTCTGCTTTCCAAGTCCCAGAGACCTGCTTTTAAACAGTTTTCCCCCATTCATTCAAGCCTGGTTGTCATTCACACAGCAGGGTGGCTGTCCTTGCCGGACAGCCAGCCGGCCAATCGCGCATTCAGGTCTCCTAGTAGATTAAGCACAGGGAGTTTCGGGCACCTCCCTCACATCCTGTCCACCCCAGACACTCAGACACCAGAGGAGGGCTACAGCACTGGAGCCCGCCAAAGGCCAACAAACAAAGGGACCAAACCTGGTTTGGCACGCAGAGACAAACAAGAAAAGAAGGACCTTTCCAAAAGGAAATGGTGAAAAAAGTTGACCGGAGTGAGTCTGTTTTTACAGATAGGTCTTGAGCGCCATATTGAAAAACATGGCTGACCCGATTTGTTAGCTACCGTTGTTCGCGGTTGGGAAAAATCATGGTAGTTTGATCTAAACCACTGTCACCAAGACTGATGCCCACCCTTTACCAAGGACAGATGAACTGGTGGATAAACCTGGTTCAGCCAAGTACCTCAGTACATTTGATCTCACTTGAGGCTATTGGCAAATAGCACTGACAGACCATGCCAAGGAGAAAACTACATTATCAACGCCAGCAGGCCTCTGCCAGTTTAAGGTTATGCCTTTTGGTCTAAAGAATGCGCCTGCTACATTCCAAAGGATGGTTAATTGAATGGGATGGAGGACTTCTGCATGGCATACTTGGATGACATTGCAGTGTTCAGCCCTACAGCCCTACTTGGAAAGAACATGTTGACCACTTAGGATATGTTTTGCAGGCTCTTGAGCAGGCCCATCTGACCATAAAGGCTAGTAAATGTCAAATTGGTCAGAGTAAAGTGGTCTACCTTGGACATGAGGTAGGAGGGGGTGAAATCAGGCCATTGCCTAGCAAAGTACAAGCTGTACAAAACTGGGCCACCCCTACTACTCAATCCCAAGTGAGAGCCTTCCTAGGCCTCACTGGGTATTACAGGAACTTCATTGAAAACTATAGGACCATAGCTTCTCCCTTGAATGTCATCTCCTCTCCCAGATTTCCTAAAATGATCAGGTGGAAGGAGGAGTGCAATCAAGCATTTGAAGGCCTGAAGAAAACCCTTTGTCAAGCTCCAGTCCTAAGAGCTCCTGACTATAACCAAACCTTCATTGTGCAGACAAATGCTTCAAATACAGGTATAGGTTCAGTCCTTAGACTGGATGAGAAAGGTAGGGAGCACCCCATTTGCTTCATCAGCAGGAAGCTGAAGGAACCAAAAACAAGGTGGGCAACCATAGAGCGTGAGTGCTTTGCTATTGTGTGGTCACTGATGACGTTTAGACCATACTTGTATGGTTCTACTTTTGTCATTCAGACTGACCACCAACCCTTGAGATGGTTGATGCAAATGAAACTGGAAAACCCAAAACTACTGAGATGGTCAATCAGCCTGCAAGGGTTTGATTTTACCATTGAACATAGGTCTGGGTGTCACCACCAAAATGCTGATGGTCTCTCCCAGATGTTTGACCAACTAGAGTAAGGAGATTCATCCAGGAGTGGATTAAATCCTCCTGTCCCTTAGTCTGGCGGGGACGAGTGTTAGGGAGAGTTCTCAATATGTGCTAATTTCAATTACCTTTTGAGACCCCCAGCAACTTTGTTGGATTTCTAAGACTTGGTTGTTTTACCTGAAAAGAGTGTGAGCCTTTTTTCCCACTCTTTCATGTATTTTGATTTGTGTTTTACTTTTGTGTTCTTTGATTATGGAGTTTTAAAACAACTCCATAGGCATCAGTGGCACAGGGTTGTCTTTCAGACTTCCCAAGATTTAAATACCTTCTCTGGGACTGACTACTGTCTCCCAGAGCATGTGAAGTTAAATTGACTTTACTAGTCTCTTTAAATGAACGGACCTAGAGCACACTATCTTCTTATAGAGTGCTGGAGCGGTTGCTTAGCTTCCCCTGAGTCAAAACACTAATGTAACAGTAAAATGTTACCCTTTCCTACTTTAAATGGCTGGTGGCAGTGGTTTAGAACAAACTACCATGATTTTTTCTGACCACGAACAATGGTAGCTAAAAATCGGGTCAGCCATGTTTTTCAATATGGCGCCCAAGTCCTATCTGTAAAAACAGACTCCGGTCATCTTTTTCCACCATTTCTTTTAGGAAAGTTCCTTTGTGTGTTTGTCTCTGCGCGCCAAACCAGGTTTGGTCCATTTGTTCATTGGCCTTTGGCAGGCTTTATTGCTGAAGCCGTCCTCTGGCGCCAGGGTGACTGGAGTGGACAGGATGTGAGAGAGGTGCCCGGAACTCCCTGTACTTAGTCTCGTAGGAGACCTGAATGCACTCTGGCGTGATTGGCCGGCTGGCTCTCCAGCAAGGACAGCCACCCTGCTGTGTGAGTGACAGCCAGGCTGAATGAATGGGGAAAACTGTTTAAAAGCAGGTCTCTGGGACTAGAAGAGCAGAGTCGAACACTGGATCGAAAGAACGAAGACGAGCTGAAGGCAGACGACTGCTGCAACTCGTGGATGACCGGTGAAGCCCTGCTGCAGGTGAGAATTTCCTGAAACTCCATCGACAGAGAAGCCCTTCAAGGTTAACTTCTTCCCTTCAGTTTGGTCGGAACAACCAACTTGCAAGCCGCCTGGACACTGTCCCCTTCTGGTCTGCAGAGTGCTGTGGAAAACCGGATAGCCAGTGGGAAGGATACCAGTTTGAGGTCTTTAAGGCACTCACACCTTAAACCTACGTTTTGCCAAACTTGTGGCCTCTTCCCGGCACAGTGCAGGAACCTCCAGACATCCTCCTTCTTGTCCCCACGACTGAAGCTCAGGAACAGCGAGATCTATTCGAACTGCCAGGAACAACTGCCTCAGCTATAGCTCTTCTGCACTTTAAAGGTACTGTGCAAACGTGGTCCGGAAATCTTTTCGGCCACAGTGAAAGTTTGTGAAACTTTCCCGACTTCGAAGGCTTGTCCTTCACTAAACCAACATCTAACTTTTCGTCTGACCAAATTCTTCTAAGATCCGTGGCAAAGACTTAACCGTTTACTACCAGAACTCTGCTATGCTTGTTAGGGAGATTTCTCTGTTTAGGCTGAATTTCCTAACCTAGTGAGTCCCCCAGCAGCTTTGCTGGATTTTTGGGGTTTATTTTTTCTCCTGCCAAGAGTGAGACTCTTTTACCCTCACTCTTGGGCATGACTTGAGAGTATTTTTGTGACTTGCTATGTGCTTATGGGCTATGGGGTATTTTTTCCCCATAGGCTATCATTGGTTTTTGAATGTGTGTTACACAGCACCCTCAGTGCAGTAACACAGGGGTGTCATAGAGACCCCCAAACATAGACTCCACACCCTGGGACTGACTACTGTCTCCCTGGGTCTGTAAAGTCACCATTGACTTTACTAGTCTTAATTTAGGAACTTAACCAGTACAAACCATCATACTGTGGAAGTACTGGTAGGGGCAATTAGATTGCCCCTGTGTCTGTTGTCGAGGGGGTACTGTCCCGTCCCCCCTCGCTGAGTTTCTGGCTGATGGCAGTGGATACCACGGAAATATTCCACCGGAATATTTCCCAATGGGATTTCCCATTGATTTTAATGCACCACTTTTTGGTGCAATGTTAAAGATACCGCCGGTTTATTTATTTAATATAAATTCACCGGTTGGGATTTTTTGCCGGAACTCGCTGCCAAAATGGCGTCTAGGTTCACTTCAGTAACCCTGAACCCGAGTCGAGCCTTTGTTCCACTTTTGGCGGGCTTCAGCACAGAAGCCCTCCAAAGTGGTGCCATTCTGTCTGGGTACCACAGGGGGTGTGGGAGGGGGTTTAGGCACCCTGGACTGAGTTGCCTTGCCAACTCATGTCGCACTCTAGTGTTATTGGCCCAAGTGGTGAGCCGCCCCGCTCACCACTTAGCATGTTTGAGTGACAGCTAGGCTGTATGAATGGGGGTTTGCTGCATAAAAGCAGGGTTTTTGGGACTGGTTCTTCAGAAGTCGCCACAGGACCTAAGAAGCCGAAGAGGGAGAAGCCGAGCCGACCTGCCAAGATGACACCACCGGTGGAGCCCTGCGGAACCGTCTCACCACTTTTCCCAACGACAGAGGAGATCTCCAGCCTGGAGAGTCTTCTTCCCTTGACTGGTGGGGACAACCAGTTTCTGCCTTCTTTTCACCGCCCTGAAGCATCTCGTGGCTGCCTTGCCTGTGCCAAGCACCCCAGCAATTGGGATACCACTTTTTACCTCAACCGCGAAAGAGGGGTAACAGCCTTTTAACCGGAAAACTCCACGGCTGGTTTCTTCCCTGGTAGTGCAACGACCTTCAGCTTTCCTCCACGTCGAGATCTTCTCTTCCTCTGGACGACGCCGTGACTTGCACCCACTACCAGGAACAACTGCCACCGTTGGAGGATCCTTTCCATTTTAAAGGTACCGTGTTCCGCCCGGCTTCGCTTGCCACCGATTGTACGGGGTAGATTTAGCCCTCGGCTCTTGAACCTGGGTAAGCCTGGGACACCCTAACTAAACTTTTCTAAACTTAGTAAAACCTTTTCTACTCACCTGTAAAGACTTGTGACATTGTGTGATCTTGGACATCTTTTCGCCTGGTTTGCCCTAGAGTGGGCCTGGCAACCGAACTTCCTTGCTCCTCAATAGACTGCCTTTCTAAACTCACTGTGAATCTCTGAAAAGTGTTTTGCCTTGCTATTTTCATTACTTTTGCCTTTTCCCTCCCTTTTTAACTAACTTGTTGGAGTGCCATCTAACGTTAAGCGCTCACCTCTGTTTGGAAATAAGTGGTGTTAACTTAGACTTGTCCAACAAATAACTAGGGATGTACATATAAGTAATAGTGACTGTGTTTTGACTTACTTACCTTTTCTGTGCTAGTGTAATTTATGTGTATGTCTTTTAAATAAATAATTATATACTTTTACACCTAGCTCTGGTCAGTGTTTGCTTGTACTACTGTGCCTCGGTACCTATTATGTATGCTCTATATACTGCCTAACTCTTCTTGAGGGAAGTCTGACTGTTCTGCCACAGCTACCAGGTAAATCTGGGTGGTACAGACTGCTACCAAGTGGGTTTACTGCCAAACACCTGTAGTCTTAAATCTTTTGCAGTGGTCCCAGAGGGAACTGCACAGGTTTCTGCCTAACACTGGTGTACAGCGGTGGGATTTGTATTGAGTATACACTTTAGTGTACTTTTGAGATACCTTAGTGCAACTAACCACAAAGCTTAAGCACAAAAAGAAAAAGTCATTTTCTAACCTGTCTGCTATGGAAAGTTATAGTCAAGAGTCCCTTGCTACAAAAACTGCTGATTGTTTAAGAGTTCTCTGTAAGCATAAGAATCTCATGACTAAAGGAAAGAAAATGGAGCTAATAGAAAGGTTGTTAGAAAACCAAAGTCTGGATGATGGTTCAGAGGAACCTACCACTCCAGCAAATGTAGAAAACAGTAATGATATTGATATTGAACAAAGTATTGATGATCTTGGGTCAGAACCAGAAGAGGAAGATGAAACTGTTGTAGATGTTCCCTCTAGACCTCTGCTTGCTCTACCAGCTGTACCTACTGGGCCTTTGCCAGGTCCCACATTTGGTCCTCAGTACTACGAACTGGAGAAAATGAAACTTGAATTAGAGTACAAAAAACTTAATGCTCAAACTCACAAAGAACTAAGGCTAAGAGAAATGGAGCTCAAGTATAAGCTAGAAATGAAGAAATTGTCTGTTGAGAATGCTTCTCTCTCGGGCTCCTCTAAAAGTTCCAGTCCTAAAAGACCCCGGATGCCTAAAGAACTGATTGGTATGTATGAGCCTAGGTTGGATGTGTTGGATTGGTTGTCTATGTTTGAGTATAATCATGGGCTCCAGAACATCACAGGTAATGACTTACTCACCTGGTTGTTCTCTAGGCTTCCCCCTGTTCCGACTGATGCAGTAATGGAGTTGGGGGAGGAGGATAGGAAAGAGTATGAATGTGTGAAACTAGCTTTGATAGCTAGGTTTGGGAAGACCCCTTCCCAGTATCTTAGGAGGTTTAGAACCCTCAAAAAGCATGATGGTACCCCTTGGGCTACCTGGGTGTGTGAAGGGTTGAAAAACTTAGAGGGATGGATTAAGGGTTACTGTCACGCCCCTCCGAAGGCGGTGGTCCTTGTGGCATCGATGGACCTTAGGAAGGCGGGTGTCAGCCATTTTTACTAGCAAGATGGCCACCGCAACTAGAGATGCGGGTCTAGCCTCTGCACGACTCGGTATCCAGGAAGTGCTGTCTCCCTACCCGAGTGTAGGTATATCTGTTCCTGTGATCAGCACACAAATGCGTTGCTACTCTGCTACAACAACGCTACGTAAGTTCGCATCTAGGTTTCCTGATACGTCTTGCTAATCACTAACCTTTCGGTATACTAAACATTCCTACCCTGTCTCAATTTCAGTGCACTCCTCACCGCCTCTCGGTCTTCCGATTCCACGGACTCCATCTCTTTCTCACCCAAGTTTGCCCACCGGTTTGCCCACCGGTCTCGTTGCGGAGCGCGGTAAGCTGCATTCGGGATTCTCTGGCATATTAATTCCCGTTTCTCTACCTTTCCCGACTCACTATGCTATCTTCCTATTCATAGTTACAGGCTTATGCTACACCGGTATGGCGACTGCCCGTGCAAAACCCTGCACTATCGAAACAACTCCTAGCTCCGCCCTTCTTGCCTCTCAGGTAAAGATTCCCCCATGGCTTTCCCCTATTCGATCTAGTTCTCTTACTAGTTCTAATCACAACCTTTCCTTACTATCGGAGAGGTTTTCTGAAGTTTCTGACTGGCACCTTTTTCCACACATCGTTCCTGTTTAAGGGTAATCTGCATTCCTAAACCTCTTACATTTTCATATTTCACTTACCTGCTTATACTTACCAGTTTCTTTCTCTTTCAAGACGAACGTCCTCCGGACTTCTCCTGAATCTCCGCTGCAATGGAAGACATCTCTTCCGCAACCTTCGACACAGGGTTTTCTTCCCCAGAGGGTTTCCCTGGGACCTCTTCTCCTACCTGGTTATCTGGGTGGGGGAAGAGGTACTTGGGAGGCTTTCACTTTCATCTCCCCGTTTGGAACAAGGAGAGTCTTCCCCTGCCGGAAGGTGTCAGTCACAGGATAGGAAGAGAGGTGACGGTGAGTCCTTGGGGTAACCTACCAGCTGTTAAAGTGTGTAATGATTATTGTGACTATCATCATTTCTGACAGTTACAAAGTGAACACTTATGAAGGAATGAGAAATCTTGTAATGATGGAGTTAATTTATGATGCCTGCTCTCCTGAGCTCAGACAGCACTTGGCTGATTCACGGGAATTAGATTCTAGAAAGCTAGCTAAGGCTGCTGACTTGTGGGTTGCCAACAGGGCTACTCACAAGGATTCTGGTGTAACTCAGAAGAAGGATGAGGGGAGACAGCCTAAGAAAGACTCCAAAGAGAATTCTAATAATTCCAATTCCAAAGAGGGCCACAAACCACACCATAAGGGTAAGCCACCTGGGAAACCACAGCAGAGTAGTATACCTTCTGGTGCCAAACCAGAAGGAGGTCAGAACAAGCCTCCATTCCAAAGGACCTTTTGTCACGCCCCGAGGTATTTTGAACACACCTCACAAAACACACCCTCCCCTGAAAACTTGCCAGCAAGGATTGGGACAAGGTCAACGACGCAGAGTTTTGCCATCTCAACACTGGTTTCCATTCAATCGATGGCAGTTGCCATGGAGACGCGCTACGAGCATTCTACAGCGTATCCGTTGTCGGCAACTAAAAGTTCCTCCTCAACACGCTCGATCACGTGACGGTTGACGGAGTCATGTGATCACCAGTCAGCGTTTAAAAGGGACGCGCCGACTGCCTTCGACGCTTCACAGCTGATCCTGTTGGGCGTACTACGGATTTGAACCAAGTGTACTACTGGACCTCGGATTGAACTTTGGACTCTGATTTGGCTTTTTCCCTCGCGGTATCGTTGTTTTCGGAACTTTGCCTCTACTGGATTTGACCATTTTTCTGTCCCTGGATTGCTATCGGATTATCCCTTGTCATGAACTATGTTCTTGGACCACTCTGATTGATCTACGTTCCTGGCTTCCACGTCAGGTGGTGATTTAATCCATCCCGTCATCCTTGCTGGCTGCTTCTGACACATTTCCTTTATTAAGTCCTGACCAACTTCGCAGGGTAAGCCTTGTTCCAGATTTATTGTAGTCACCTGTAAACTGGGGGTTATTTGCTTTTGACCTAATCACGTATTTTCCTTACAGCGGTCATCAGGGGCACCTTCCGGCATCTACAGGCATTCCTTGTTGCGGCTGACGAAGATCACCACCTGTGGCCTCAAAGATCGCTCGGTGCAGTAACTTCCTTATCTGCCCGAGTGGTACTTGGGGACAGAGGTTCCATCGGCTACACGACCATCAAGTCTTGACAGACTGTGAAGCCCTTTTTCTGGTCGTTCAGACGATGGAACCGACTGCCGGGGACCCTGTGGCTGCTTTAATGCAAGCTGTTGCATCCCTTAGAACCGAAGTAGCGGCTGCTACTACCGCGATCCATCATCGTTTAGACAACATTCAAAGTACCCGCAACCCTCTACCGGCAGATGCTGAATTTGGGGATCAGGCAACACCCCCACCAGTTCCCACTATACCTCCTACTCCCGTGGTGTTACCTACACAATTTCCATTGGCACCTCCAGAGAAATTTCAGGGTGATCCTAGAAAATATCGCACTTTCATTAATCAGTGCAAACTTCATTTTCTTTGCCGACCACTAGTGTTCCATGATTCCACTACAAAGGCAGCCTTTTTGTTATCCCATTTGACCGGGGTTGCAGCTACCTGGGCTAATCCTTTTCTTGAGAATAACCATCCAGCCCTTTATGATTTTGATCTTTTGGTAAGCGAATTGGCCAAAGTTTTTGACACCAGGTACAAAGCCCAGTCTCGGGATCTGGAGCTCTTGGATTTATCTCAGGGCAGACAAACCTTAATAGAATACATCACACGCTTTAATCAATTATCAGCTGAGACTTCATGGCCCGAAAATAAGAAAGCTGTAGTATTTTACAAAGGTTTGAGTAACACTATGAAGGACGCCCTTTCTGTAATACCTTCCCTCCCTGATGCATATCCTGAACTAGTAGATTTAGTTCTTCAAGTAGACGCTCGAAAATCTGAACGTCGGGCAGAATCTGGCTTTTCAGGCAAATCCTTACCTTCTCCACCGGATGGTACAAGTGAACCCATGCAAATAGGTGGTCTACGAAGCCCCATCACTCAGACCGAAAGGGAGCGTCGGAGAACCGACAATGCATGCTTCTATTGTGGACTTAGTGGTCATTTTGTCAAAGAATGCCCAAGACGCCCGAAAACCAAGTCTTCGGGTTTTCAGAAAGCTCGTCCTTGAATATGGGGGACAAGACGAGCTTGATTCATATACCTTCTGGTGCCAAACCAGAAGGAGGTCAGAACAAGCCTCCATTCCAAAGGACCTTTTGTCACGCCCCGAGGTATTTTGAACACACCTCACAAAACACACCCTCCCCTGAAAACTTGCCAGCAAGGATTGGGACAAGGTCAACGACGCAGAGTTTTGCCATCTCAACACTGGTTTCCATTCAATCGATGGCAGTTGCCATGGAGACGCGCTACGAGCATTCTACAGCGTATCCGTTGTCGGCAACTAAAAGTTCCTCCTCAACACGCTCGATCACGTGACGGTTGACGGAGTCATGTGATCACCAGTCAGCGTTTAAAAGGGACGCGCCGACTGCCTTCGACGCTTCACAGCTGATCCTGTTGGGCGTACTACGGATTTGAACCAAGTGTACTACTGGACCTCGGATTGAACTTTGGACTCTGATTTGGCTTTTTACCTCGCGGTATCGTTGTTTTCGGAACTTTGCCTCTACTGGATTTGACCATTTTTCTGTCCCTGGATTGCTATCGGATTATCCCTTGTCATGAACTATGTTCTTGGACCACTCTGATTGATCTACGTTCCTGGCTTCCACGTCAGGTGGTGATTTAATCCATCCCGTCATCCTTGCTGGCTGCTTCTGACACATTTCCTTTATTAAGTCCTGACCAACTTCGCAGGGTAAGCCTTGTTCCAGATTTATTGTAGTCACCTGTAAACTGGGGGTTATTTGCTTTTGACCTAATCACGTATTTTCCTTACAGCGGTCATCAGGGGCACCTTCCGGCATCTACAGGCATTCCTTGTTGCGGCTGACGAAGATCACCACCTGTGGCCTCAAAGATCGCTCGGTGCAGTAACTTCCTTATCTGCCCGAGTGGTACTTGGGGACAGAGGTTCCATCGGCTACACGTCCATCAAGTCTTGACACTTTGGATCCTGTTATGTTTGTAAAGCTACTGACCACGTGAAAGGAGATCCCAGATGTAAGGGTAAACCTTCAGGGATCCAGCTTGTCTCCTTAGCCTTCGCTCCAGAGGAGGAAGTCCCTATGGCAAGTGGAAACTTTCTACTACTGGCTGATGAACCCACTGGAGTCTCCGCCAGTGTTTCTTTAGTCTCTCTGGGGTTGTGGGAACAACAGAATTTAGATGTCTATAATTCTATCCCAGATAATACTAAAGAGTATTATAAGGACAGTGTCCACGTGAATGGTCAGGAGACTCCTGCCATCAGGGACACTGGGGCCAGCATAACTGTGGTGGATGAATCATTTTTCAAGGCAGAGGATGTTGCTAAGGCACCCAAATGCCTCACCAAGTTAGCTGGAAGGCCTGTGCAGATGTGTCCCCAGTTACCAGTTCTCATCCAGTGTAATGATATGACTGTGAAGATACCTGTCAGTATACAATGTGAAGTACCAGGAAGGGTTCTGTTGGGTAATGACCTGAAAGCTCTTGGAGTTGTGTCACATACCCCCATACCTCCTAGTAAAAGGTTACAGGAGCTCACCAAACCTGCAAGAGAGAAAACCCTGCGAGGTTTATCTCAGGAGATGATGATAGAAATCACTCCTCTTCCACTGGAGCAACTTACTGCAGTAACTACCAGATCAGGAGCAAAGGGGCAACCCAAGACTCCTAGGAAAAAACCTACAGCAAGCACTCCAGTGCTTCCAACAAGGAGTTCCCCGAGGTTGTCCAAAGTTACACCTGTAACTCCACCTCCAGCTGAGGCTGAGAGGGAGGTACAACCCTGTCTGGTTGAACTAGACTCTGAAGAAGAGCTAGTAGGAGGCCCAGAACTTATTGGAGACCTGGACCTGGCTGACCATCCTGAGCTGCAGTCTTTACTGGCAGAAGGTGGACCCAGCAGGTCAGCTTTTCGTAAGGGACAAAGAGAATGTCCAACTCTGGAGGGCCTTCGCAAACAGGCAGCTTCTCAGGCTGATGGGCAAGAGCCTGGGAAGTATAGGTTACACTGGGAAGATGGCCTCTTCTACAGTGAACCAACTGGATCTGAACCTGGAGCCTACCAACGCCTGGTAGTGCCCCAAGAGAACAGGCAACAGTTCTTGCAACTAGCCCACGAGATTCCTTTGGCTGGTCACTTGAGTTTCAAGAAGACCAAGGAAAGGCTCTCTCTCTACTTTTATTGGCCAAAGATGGGGGCTGAAGTAGATAGATATTGCAGGAGCTGCCATACCTGCCAGACTTCTGGTAAGGTTGGTTCCAAGAATGTGGCACCTTTAGTGCCTCTCCCAGTTGTGGGAGTCCCATTTGAAAGGGTAGGGATTGACATTGTTGGTCCCCTTGATCCCCCAACCTCCTCAGGCAACAGGTTTATCCTTGTTGTAGTAGACCATGCTACTAGGTACCCTGAGGCAATTCCTATGAGGACTGCTACAGCTCCGGCTGTAGCTAAGGCCCTCCTTGGTATTTTTACCAGGGTTGGGTTTCCTAAGGAGGTGATCTCTGACAGGGGGTCAAATTTTATGTCCCACTACATGAAAGCCATGCGGAAAACCTGCGGAGTTACCTACAAGTTCTCAACCGCATACCACCCTCAGACAAACGGATGGTAGAAAGGTTTAACAGAACCATGAAGAGCATGATAGGTGCTTTAGAAGAACCCCTTAAAAAGAAGTGGGACCTTCTACTGCCATGCCTTCTCTTTGCTTATAGAGTCGTCCCTCAGGAGGGAGTAGGTTACTCTTCCTTTGAACTTCTCTATGGCCATCCCGTCAGAGGCCCCTTGGCCCTGATTAAGGAGGGGTTGGAGAGTGCTCCTTCCCCCAAGCCAGTCAGAGTGACTGACTATGTGATAGGTCTCCGAGGGAGAATGTCACACATGATGGCAGAAGCAAGTGACAACTTGAAAGCTGGACAAGCTCTGATCAAACATTGGCATGATCAGAAGGCTAACATGGTTGAGTTTACTCAAGACCAGCTAGTTCTAGTTATGCTTCCAACAAGGCAGAGGGCCTTGCAAGACAAATGGATGGGACCCTTCAAGGTTGTGGGAAAACTTGGAGAGGTCAACTATCTGGTGGATCTGGGCAAACCCAGGGAAGCTCCCAGAGTCTTCCACACCAACCGCCCCAAAGCCTATGTCTCTAGACAATAAGTAGGAGCCTTGCTTCTAGCTTCATCAGAAGAGGAGGAGGAGAGTGAAGCTCTGCCTGACCTCCTGAGAGGCTTACCTTTGGACGAAAAGGTTGAAGGAGTTAATCTCTCTTCAGATCTGACCCCTGAGCAACAGGAGGAGTGCAAAGCTATGTTAAATCAGTTTGCCCCCCTGTTCTCACTTTCACCAGGCTTGACCCCTTGGGGACAGCATGATATACTCACTGGTGACTGTCTGTCAGTCAAAAGCAGAGGATACAGAATGTCAGAACATGTCAGAACCCACATCAAAGGTGAGGTCAAGAAGATGCTTGATCTCGGGGTAATAGAGCCCTCTACTAGTACATGGTCTAGCCCAGTGGTGTTAGTACCAAAGGCAGGATCCAAAGAGTTGAGATTCTGTGTGGACTATAGAGCTCTTAATACAGTCACCAAGACTGATGCCCACCCTTTGCCAAGGACAGATGAGTTGGTGGATAAACTTGGTGCAGCCAAGTACCTCAGCACACTGGACCTTACGTCAGGCTATTGGCAAATAGCCCTGACAGACCATGCCAAGGAGAAAACTGCATTTTCTACCCCAGTTGGCCTATACCAATTCAAGGTTATGCCTTTTGGACTAAAGAATGCACCTGCAACATTCCAAAGGATGGTGAACCAAGTTCTAGCTGGGATGGAGGACTTCTGCATGGCATACTTGGATGACATTGCAGTCTTCAGCCACTCCTGGGAGGACCATGTGAACCACTTAGGATATGTTTTGCAGGCTCTTGAGCAGGCCAATCTGACCATAAAGGCAAGCAAATGCCAAATTGGATAGAGTAAAGTGGTCTACCTTGGACATGAGGTAGGAGGTGGAGAGATAAGGCCTTTGCTCAGCAAGATTGAAGCTGTGCAAAATTGGACAACACCTACCACTCAGACCCAGGTGAGAGCCTTCTTAAGCCTCACTGGGTATTACAGGAATTTCATTGAGAACTATGGGACCATAGCTTCTCCTCTGAATGTGATATTGTCTCCAAAATTCCCTAAGAAGGTCAAATGGAATGAGGAATGCAATCAGGCCTTTGAAAACCTGAAAAAGCTCTTTGCCAAGCTCCAGTACTCCGAGCTCCTGACTACCACCAAACTTTCATTGTACAAACTGATGCTTCCAATGTAAGTATAGGTGCAGTTCTTAGCCAACTGGATGAGAAGGGTAGGGAACACCCCATTTGCTTCATCAGTAGAAAACTGAAGGATCCTGAAACAAGGTGGGCAACAATAGGAAGAGAATGCTTTGCTATTGTGTGGGCACTGAAGAAGTTTAGGCCATACTTGTATGGTTCTACTTTTGTCATTCAGACTGACCACCAACCTTTGAGATGGTTAATGCAAATGAAAGGGGAAAATCCAAAACTATTGAGATGGTTAATCTGCCTCCAGGGGTTTGATTTCACCATTGAGCACAGGTCAGGGTGTCACCATCAAAATTCTGGTGGACTCTCTAGGATGTGTGTCATCGACTAGAGGTATGAGGTTCATCCAGGAGTGGATTAAATCCTCTTGTCCCTTAGTCTGGGGGGGGGGGGGGGGGTGTTAGGGAGAATTCTCTGTTTAGGCTGAATTTCCTAACCTAGTGAGTCCCCCAGCAGCTTTGCTGGATTTTTGGGGTTTATTTTTTCTCCTGCCAAGAGTGAGACTCTTTTACCCTCACTCTTGGGCATGACTTGAGAGTATTTTTGTGACTTGCTATGTGCTTATGGGCTATGGGGTATTTTTTCCCCATAGGCTATCATTGGTTTTTGAATGTGTGTTACACAGCACCCTCAGTGCAGTAACACAGGGGTGTCATAGAGACCCCCAAACATAGACTCCACACCCTGGGACTGACTACTGTCTCCCTGGGTCTGTAAAGTCACCATTGACTTTACTAGTCTTAACTTAGGAACTTAACCAGTACAAACCATCATACTGTGGAAGTACTGGTAGGGGCAATTAGATTGCCCCTGGGTCTGTTGTCGAGGGGGTACTGTCCCGTCCCCCCTCGCCGAGTTTCTGGCTGGTGGCAGTGGATACCACAGAAATATTCCACTGGAATATTTCCCAATGGGATTTCCCATTGATTTTAATGCACCACTTTTTGGTGCAATGTTAAAGATACCGCCGGTTTATTTATTTAATATAAATTCACCGGTTGGGATTTTTTACCGGAACTCGCTGCCAAAATGGCGTCTAGGTTCACTTCAGTAACCCTGAACCCGAGTCGAGCCTTTGTTCCACTTTTGGCGGGCTTCTGCACAGAGGCCCTCCAAAGCGGTGCCATTCTGTCTGGGTACCACAGGGGGTGTGGGAAGGGGTTTAGGCACCCTGGACTGAGTTGCCTTGCCAACTCATGTCGCACTCTAGTGTTATTGGCCCAAGTGGTGAGCCGCCCCGCTCACCACTTAGCATGTTTGAGTGACAGCTAGGCTGTATGAATGGGGGTTTGCTGCATAAAAGCAGGGTTTTTGGGACTGGTTCTTCAGAAGTCGCCACAGGACCTAAGAAGCCGAAGAGGGAGAAGCCGAGCCGACCTGCCAAGATGACACAACCGGTGGAGCCCTGCGGAACCGTCTCACCACTTTTCCCAACGATAGAGGAGATCTCCCGCCTGGAGAGTCTTCTTCCCTTGACTGGTGGGGACAACCAGTTTCTGCCTTCTTTTCGCCGCCCTGAAGCATCTCGTGGCCGCCCTGCCTGTGCCAAGCACCCCGGCAACCGGGATACCACTTTTTACCTCAACCGCAAAAGAGGGGTAACATCCTTTTAACCGGAAAACTCCACGGCTGGTTTCTTCCCTGGTAGTGCAACGACCTTCAGCTTTCCTCCACGTCGAGATCTTCTCTTCCTCTGGACGACGCCGCAACTTGCACCCACTACCAGGAACAACTGCCACCATTGGAGGATCCTTTCCATTTTAAAGGTACCGTGTTCCGCCCGGCTTCGCTTGCCACCGATTGTACGGGGTAGATTTAGCCCTCGGCTCTCGAACCTGAGTAAGCCTGGGACACCCTAACTAAACTTTTCTAAACTTAGTAAAACCTTTTCTACTCACCTGTAAAGACTTGTGACATTGTGTGATCTTGGACATCTTTTCGTCTGGCTTGCCCTATAGTGGGCCTGGCAACCGAACTTCCTTGCTCCTCAATAGACTGCCTTTCTAAACTCACTGTGAATCTCTGAAAAGTGTTTTGCCTTGCTATTTACATTACTTTTGCCTTTTCCCTCCCTTTTTAACTAACTTGTTGGAGTGCCATCTAACGTTAAGCGCTCACCTCTGTTTGGAAATAAGTGGTGTTAACTTAGACTTGTCCAACAATTAACTAGGGATGTACATATAAGTAATAGTGACTGTGTTTTGACTTACTTACCTTTTCTGTGCTAGTGTAATTTATGAGTGTGTCTTTTAAATAAATAATTATATACTTTTACACCTAGCTCTGGTCAGTGTTTGCTTGTACTACTGTGCCTCTGTACCTATTATGTATGCTCTATATACTGCCTAACTCTTCTTGAGGGAAGTCTGACTGCTCAGCCACAGCTACCAGGTAAATCTGGGTGGTACAGACTGCTACCAAGTGGGTTTACTGCCAAACACCTGTAGTCTTAAATCTTTTGCAGTGGTCCCAGAGGGAACTGCACAGGTTTCTGCCTAACAATGCTATACAAAGACCCTGAACCATTGACTTTGGCCCAGGCCTATGAACTGAACTGCTGGCTGTAGTTAACTGAAACCCTTTGCCCTGCCTATGAAAGTATGTGTGCTTCATTTCTTATAACCTTGTCTTTTTACCCCTTTTTAAAGTAACTGGAGTGCCATTTTTCTCCCACTTCAGGGGAGCTGAACTTGTTCAGTAACTTATTGGTTGTGTATTTGTAGTATATTGGCATATGATATTGAGCTGCTCTTTCTAGTGTGATGTTTTCCAAATGACTGTGTGAATAAATGTATATTCTTTTACCAAGAAACCTTGAGTAAGTGTATATTTGAATCACTATATTAGTTGGTCCTTTGTGTAACTTGTTCTACTGCTCACTCAACTCTTGAGATAAGTCTGGCTGCTCAGCCACTGCTACCACTTTACTGTGTAGTACAGGTTTGTATCAAAGGTGAAATTGTACTGACACTTGTAGTCTTAATTGCAGTGTTCCCCAAGGATACTGCATGTAATTCTGCCTAACACGCGGGCCCTACCCCCTTTGATATTGGTTTCTTTTTCTTGGGTCCTAGGCCCCTTTGGTATTGGTTTCTTTCTCTTGGGTCCCAGACCCCTTTGTTTTTGGTTTTTTTCTCTCGTGTCCCAGACCCCTTTGGTATTGGTTTTGTCATGACCATTGCCCCTGGCCCTCACTTGCAAGTCAGCCTTCCAGTTAGGGCCAGGTCAAAGGCCTTAAAACCTCATCCAAGACTCTCTTGGAGTCGGTCCTGATGCCTTTGGCGCCAGGATCATAACCATCATGAAGACCAATATTAGAACTTGGAACTATTTAACTTGGGGGCGGGTTCAGCCAACATTGAGGCACACACATAGCTCAGTTACAAGGAACTGAGCTATGCGGTCTAGTCTTTTGGGTGTGGCAGGCCTGGGACTACTTTACCTGGACTACTTTGGGTGTGGCAGGCCTGGGACTATTTTACCTGGACTACTTTACCTGAGACTATTTAAACCGCACCCAAACAGCAGAACATGATTTGTGTTATTCTGCTGTGGGCAGCGTAACACTCACCGTGTCCAGTTCTTTGATGCCAGCTTACCTGAAACCAAGGACCTGCAGAGAGACAAAGAACACTACGAAACCTACCTGGAACAGTATCCTGTCTTCAATCCATCGCTGACTTCAGTTCCAGTCACCTGAAGGTACGAACTCCATCATCCGGCACTGCATGCATCCTGGAATACCATAACCTGGAAAGAGGAGAAAAAAAGACAGCATTAGTGAGGGTTTACTCACGTTTCCTCCCGAATGAAGAAAGCCACACAATTGTTATCTGGGTAGTCATCTCCTGGTCAGTATCATTGCTGGAACATTACGGCGCTCGGCGAGGATCATTGCAACCTGCAAGGAGAGAAAAGACACAGGTTAGCAATATAAAAGGTGAAACAGCGCCGCGCATCGCGCATTACTCACCGGACAACATTGCGCACACCCCGCTTTCACCTACCGGCCCATGCTCATCTTCAAACTGCATGACAACACCAAAATACCTTTCCATACCTAAAAGGAAAGAAGCAAGACATTATTATTCGAACTAAGAGAAACATAAGAACTGAATATAAAGACTGTAAAGCAGCAAACCTGCTGAATCGCAGCAGGCCTGGATTCCCACAGGGGGGCTTGCACCAGTGAAGTAACTTGGTCGCTGCTCGACCCCACATCTACATGCCCCTGCCACGAGGAGCAGGACGGAGAATCCACCTTTTACAATATTAAGGTGAGGAGAAGGCCCAAGGGGGAGGAAGGAGTTGAGGCCAAGGGAGATGGGAAAACATAAAGACAATCTGGTATTGAATCCAGCTCTCCTATATTGCAGACCCATCTTTAACCAGAGACATTACCAAGGGACAAGGAGAGGGTTCAAGAGTGCAAATCATCCAACCAGGGCTGGGTGACGTCCCCGTGGAAACCAGGTGAACGTAACAGAATGCAAAGCCTCAATAATATTATCCACCTGGGCGTCATGGAGACTTCAGAGACTGACCAGTTAGTTCAGTTGTTGGGACAATTACGCGCTGAAGTACATTCAGCGAGGCAAGAAACCAACGCTCTTAGGAGGGATTTGATTGTTACTAAGGATCGTACTGACGAAATAAGTAGACAATTGCTCCAATCACAGGCAGGACAGACCCCATTGTCTGGTAACATTCCGCCAGCACCTGTACCAACTTCTACCAATCCAGAACAAATAACCCTTCCTCGGGCAGTTCCTTTAGCTCCACCTGAACGATTTACAGGGGCCCCCAAGAAGTATGCAACGTTCATGAACCAGTGTCGTCTTCATTTCCTTTGCAGACCTGGGGCTTTCCCTAACGACCAAGCGTGCGTTGCTTTTGTCTGGTCATATCTGAGTGGCAGTGCTGCGGATTGGTCGGTACCATTGGTAAGTCAGGATAACCCGTTGTTACATGACTTTGGGGGTTTCCAGATGGAAATGGAAAAACTCTTTGCTCGTCATACCCACGGCCAAGCATTAGACAACAAACTTTTGTCACTCCATCAAGAAACTCAACACTTGCTTACATATATAGCAACATTTAACAGAGAAGTCGCTGAAGCTGGGTGGCCTGAGGAAAAAAGGACCACACTATTTCATCGGGGTCTACAAGGGGAACTAAAGGATGTGCTTCCTCAAGTGGTTAACCCACCTAAAGACTGTGGAGAATTCATCAACCTTGTGGTGCAATTAGATCACAGATTACAAGACCAAAAAGCGGACCGGCTAAGTTTAGACACTCGAGCTGTGTATGTCCGTTCAAAGGATAATGTTCCACGTACATTGGAAAACACGGTAGAACCCATGGAAATCAGAGGTGTATGGCCTCCTTTAACTAAAACTGAAAGAGACAAGAGAAGGCAACAGCAATTATGCTCATATTGCGGAAAATCAGGCCACTTCCTCAAAGAATGTCCAGTGAAACCACCAAGGAGAACTGTTGGAGCCACAGAGAAGGAAGATAGTAACAAAGAGTCAGAAAACTACCGAACCCGGCAAGCGTGGAGGTCCGCTTGTCGAGTGAAAAGGATGAGCCACAGACCTCACACTTTGCATTACCAGTAATTTTGATCAATCACCAACAACCGTCTCGGATGCATGCTGTTGAAGCATACATAGACCGCGGAGCAGTTGGGAATTATGTAGACCAAGATCTGGCAGCAGAAATGGGGCTTACCTTATGCTCTAAGTCGACGACTGAAAAAGTTACTACTGTTGATAGGACAGAAATAGCTTCCGGACCAGTAACCCAGTGCACAGCAGCACTAACCCTGCAGTGCCAGGATGGACACCGAGAATCTATTGCAATCGATCTCATCAAAGCTCCTCAGTTTCGACTAATCTTAGGGATGCCATGGTTGGTAGCTCACAACCCTCTAATAGATTGGCGTGCCAAGAAGTTGGCCTTTTCCGATGATTGTGCTCGCACCTGTTATTACCAAGAAAAAGGGAAAACAGACTTATGTACATCTACTACTCCCAGTACGGCGGTGATTGTACTAGGTGTGACTAGTACTCTACCAAATGAATACCAAGATTTTCAAGACCTGTTCCAGAAAGACCAAGCCGATACTCTACCACCGCACAGGCCATACATGGTCGAATCTATGCACTTACTGAACCAGAAAACCTCCATTTGAAATCTTATCTTGATCAGTACCTGGAAAATGGATTTATCCGCTCATCTAAATCACCGGCAGCCAGTCCCTTATTCTTCGTAAAAAAGAAGGAAGGAGATTTGAGGACTTGCATTGACTATCACGCATTAAACTAGATCACAGTAAAAACCGTTATCCACTGCCCCTTATTCCCGATCAAGTCAAAGACGCCCAAATCTATACCATACTGGACCTTAGGGGGGCGTACCATCTTGTTCGAGTGAAGAAAGGAGACGAATGGAAAACCGCCTTTCGTACAAGATATGGCTTGTATGAATACCAGGTAATGCCTTTTGGACTTTGCAACGCTCCTGCTGCATTCCAGTACTTTATGAATGATATGTTGCGGGAGTTAATTGACATTTGCGCCCTGGTTTACATTGATGACATCTTAGTGTATTCTGCTACAAAAGAAGACCATGTCAGGCATATCCGCCCCTTCCTTACTAAACTCTGCCCAACATAAACTGTATGCTAAAATTGAAAAATGCTGTTTTCATGTCACTGAAGTGGAGTTCCTCGGTTTTATCCTCACACCAAAAGGTATCAGAATGGATAGACACAAGGTAGATGCCATTCTTAACTGGCCGTCACCAACTTCATTTAAAGGAATCCAGAGTATGTTGGGCTTTGCAAACTTTTACCACCAATTCATCCCAGATTTTTCCCAAATAGTGCATCCAATTACATCACTATTGAGAAAAAACAATAAAAAGTTTCATTGGACCGAAGAAGCAGAGAAGGCCTTTCAAGAACTTAAGAAAAAAATCACTTCTGCTGCATTTCTACGGCATCCTCGCCCAGACCTCCCTTATATAGTTGAAACAGATGCCTCTAGCATGGCTATGGGAGCTGTTCTCTCACAAAGGGACCCAGGAACTGGCCAGTTACACCCTGTGGCCTTCTGGTCACAAAAATTCTCACCTTCCGAAC
Organism: Ambystoma mexicanum; assembly: GCF_040938575.1. Classification (NCBI taxonomy): domain Eukaryota; kingdom Metazoa; phylum Chordata; class Amphibia; order Caudata; family Ambystomatidae; genus Ambystoma; species Ambystoma mexicanum. Next base: position 24,884,874 of record NC_090934.1, read on the forward strand.
TCAACTATGCTATCACAGACAAAGAACTCTTGGCTATAAAATCAGCTTTCAAGGCATGGCGACATTAACACCTTGGTGCTAGACATACTGTCATGGTCATAACTGATCATCGAAACCTGCAATACCTAAAAATAGCAAAGGCTCAATCATCCCGTCAATTGCCGTGGGCTATTTTCTTCGCTGAATATGAGTATGTGATCACCTACCAGGCAGGAGTCCGAAACGGAGAGGCTGACGCCTTGTCCTGCATGGGTGTTGATGAAAAGGTATACATAACTCCAGATCCAGTAGCCATCATTCCAGAAGACAAACTCCTGGGTCTTATGACCACGTTGACACAGGGTGAACTCCAAAACAAGATCCAACTCTTAATGGATCCCACTTTCTCACAAGAGTGGTGTACTCAAGGAGAACATTACACCATTAAAGACCAGTTACCATATTTTAGGAACCGTCTATACTTGCCAAGTAAAGATTTACAAGAGCAGGTTATTTCGGGTTATCACGACTCCCTGATTGAAGGTCATCCTGGAATTGCCAAAACTATAGCTAAAGTAAAACAATACTATTGGTGGGCCACATGGCGTAAAGACATCATGCAGTCTATTCAATATTGCGATGTGTGTGCACAAAACAAGTCCCAAAAGCAGAAATTCCTCTCGCACCATGGCACACACTGTCCCTTGATTTCATTCCAGATTTACCTCCCAGTCAAGGATTCAACACCATCTTAGTAGTTGTAGACTTGTTCTCCAAAATGGCACATTTTATTCCTTTTAAGGGTTTTCCAAATGCACCAATTTAGCAAAAGTATTCCAGGAGGAAATCGTACGGCTACATGGCTTTCCATCAGTCTTGATCTCAGATCGAGGTAGTCAGTTCGTATCCAACTTCTGGAGGAAATGCTGTTCAATGGCCCAAATTGACATTCGACTATCCACAAGTCACCATCCTCAAACAGATGGCCAAACAGAAACAACAAACCAAACCCTCGAGCAATACTTACGTTGCATGTTACATCAAGTGGAAAGAAATTGGAAGGACTTGTCATGGATAGCTGAATATGCCCATAATAATTCATTACACACCAGCACTGGACAAAACCCTTTCTACACTATATATGGTAGACATCCACGTACTTCAGAATTGGATCTCCCAACCACTTTGGAAATGCCAGCGGTTAAAACCCTGAATACAATTATTTCCCAGGCCTTCAAAGAAGCAGCAGAACATTTACTCCAAGCCAAGAACAGACAAAAGAAATTTGTTGACCAACATCGTAGTAAAGCCCCCAACTATCAAATTGGAGACAAGGTTTGGTTAGCATCAAAATATGTGCCCATAAAAGGGACTCGGACCTTTCGTCCCCGATATCTGGGACCTTATTATATTGAATCCACAATAAATCCAGTGGCAGTTAAATTAGCCCTACCATCACTCCTGAAACCGGTACGACCCGGTACTCGGGTTACAATACCACCAAAACCAGTATTAGTTGACGGAGAACCAGAGTTTGAAGTAAAGGATATCCTAGACTCAAAATACACCAGATCCAGACTATACTACTTAGTTGATTGGAAGGGATAAGGCCCTCAAGACAGATCACGGGAACCTAGTGAATACATCCATGCACCTCACTTAATTAAAAGGTTCCATCAGAATTACCCAGCCAAACCAGGACCAGGCAGAAGTGCCACCATGAGAGCGGCCTGGGAGGGGAGGCGGGGGTTCGGTGCTGTCATGACCCTTGCCCATGGCCCTCACTGGCAAGTCAGCCTTCCAGTTAGGGCCAGGTCAAATGCCTTAAAACCTCATCCAAGACTCTCTTGAAGTCAGTCCTGGCACCTTTGGTGGCAAGCTCATAACTGTTATGAAGACCAACTTTGGAATGGGACTATTTACTTGGGAATACTTAACTTGGGGGGGGGGGGGTTCAGCCAACATGGAGGCACACACAGAGCTCAGTTACAAGGAACTGAGCTATGCGGTCTAGTCTTTTGGTTGTGGCAGGCCTGGGACTACTTTACCTGGACTACTTTGGGTGTGGCAGGCCTGGGACTATTTTACCTGGACTACTTTACCTGAGACTATTTAAACCACAGCCAAACAGCAGAACATGATATGATATGATATGATATGATATGGCATTTGTAACGTGCCTATACACAAGTTGTGGGCAGCGTAACGCTCACCGTGTCCAGTTCTTTGATGCCAGCTTACCTGAAACCAAGGACCTGCAGAGAGAGAAAGAACACTACGAAACTTACCTGGAACAGTATCCTGTCTTCAATCCATCGCTGACTTCAGTTCCACTCACCTGAAGGTACGAACTCCATCATTCGGCACCGCATGCATCCTGGAATACCATAACCTGGAAAGAGGAGAAAGAAAGACAGCATTAGCAAGCATTTACTCACGTGTCCTTCCGAATCAAGAAAGCCACACAATTCTTACCTGGGTAGTCATCTCCTGATCAGTATCATTGCTGGAACATTACAGTGCTCAGCGAGGAACATCGCAACCTGCAAGGAGAGAAAAGACAAAGGTTAGTCAGAATCCTGTGCAGTGCCCTTAGGGACCACTACACACAATTGTGCCGGTCAAGTGGCACAGCGAGTAGAGCGCTCGCTTTGACATCTGTGCAGAGCCTGCTAACGCAGGTTCGAATCCCGGCGGGGCCAAACTCAGCCTTTCATCCTTCCGAGGTCGATAAATGAGCACCACACACCGTGGGTAATAATAAGCAGCGCTCAGATACCTGAGGGTTCGTAGCGCTATATAAGTGCCTAATTATTATTATATTATTATTAATTATTAATTAAGACTACAAGTGGTAATACAAGTTCACCTTTGGTACAAGCCTGTACTACTATGTTAAAGTGGTAGCAGTAGCGGAGCAGCCAGGCTTATCTCAAGAGTATATGAGCAGTAGCAGAGATTACACAAAGGGACCACACTTACTGTGACTCAAGCAAACACTGACTCAAGGTTTCAGGTAAAAAATATATAAGTATATTTATTTTTAAACCTTCTGTAAAACACAACACTTCTATAAATTCAAAACCACATGTAAAATACACGAAAAAACAACCAATTCCCTTGGCACAGAATAGCTCAAGGTAAGTACCTTATGTTTTGGCGGACCGGTGTTGTGAAACAAAAGACGTTACCGGGAACACATATGCGATCACTTTTTGACATTTCGGTCGTATTAAAGAAACCCGTATCCGCGGCAAGAAATGTTACCGGGGCAAAACACACTTAGCACCTGGGCTAACCAGTGAGAGTAGGGGTCAAAAATCATAGGCAATACTTTTGTCAAGGCAGACAGATCTGGCCTCATTACGAGGTTGGAGGTAACCATGGCGCTATTAGCACCATGGCTGCCTCCAAAACCTTACCGACTCCGTCCTGGTGAATGGAGCAATTACCGGTCCATTCCAAGGTTGGCTGGACCGGTAATTCCCCATTCACGAGGGCCCTTCCCCATTCCCATTTGAGCCCGCATAGGGCCCAATGGGAATGGGGAAGGCGCTAATAACGGTACCGCAAATTGCGGTACCGTTATTAGCTCTAAAGTCCCTTTGCAGGTCCTGTCGTTAGCGCCTGGAAAAACCAGGCGTTAAGGGAGGAGCCGCAAAGGGAACTCATAGTAGGGCAGTAAGGGATTACCGGCACCGGTGTCCTTAACGGTGCCGGTAATCCCTTACCGCCCACCTCATAATGAGGCCCAGAATCAGAGAACACTCGCTGACAGAAATACAAAGTCAATAGGCCGGAGCCAGTGTCAAGTGGAACCGGGTTCCTGTTGTCGAGGATCACACAATCAGACAGTTCAAGATTCAACATTGCCAGAAGTACTTGGATATTGTCAACATAGGAAGCAAATCTTATAAGAAGGAGGGAAGACAAGGGCAAGCCTTGGATGAGGAGAAAAAGGATTCACCCTAGTTCCTTGATGCAGAACACAGTACCTTATTCAAAGAAGAAGCTGGTGCCACGGCAGTAGTTCCTGGTGGTTTCCTGCAGACCCACTGTTCCTGGAGCTTTGTGCGAAGGAGGACGTCTGGAGGGGTCTGCACCACACAGGGATGAAGCCGGCAGCAGCAACGGTGAATAAAAGGTGCGCTCCTTAAAAACAGGAGAGGCTCTTCTGATGGCTATCCGGACCACTACGGAAGTGTGCAGCGATTTCGACCACGAAGAGGATCCTCTGGCTGTGGAAGATGAGCTGGGTGACCCCACCAGGCTCAAGGGAAGAAGACTCCAGACTGGATCTTCTCTGGTCGTCGAAGGGTAGATAGCTCAGGACTGCAGTAGGGCATCAACGTGGACGGGATAGTTGCAGCAGTCGTCTTCTTCTCCGCTTTTCTTCGGTTCCTTGTAGTTCCACTAGCGACTCTGACTTCCAGCCCAAGAGTCCTGCCTTTTATGCGAAAATCCCCCATTCACACAGCCTGGCTGTCAATTACTCAGCAGGGGGGTTGTACAGCCCTGACAACCACCTCAGCCAATCATGGCAAAGTGTGGCTTGGGTTTCCTAGGATACCCTGTGCAGGGGGTGACTACACCCCTCCCTCACATTCAGCCCACCTAGACACCCAGGTGCCCAAGGAAGGCTTCTTGACAAAAACCCGCCAAAAGACAGTGAACAAAGAAGGAAAACCAGGTTTGCCGTGCAAAGTAAAACACAAGAAGGACTTTAACAAAAATAAATGGCGAATAAACCCTGACCGGAGCCAAAAGAAAGAGTATTTGGTCAAGCGTGTTTATGTTCGAGGCTAATATAATAGCCTAAAACAATACCACGTTTATATAGTATAATCGCGGTAGAAAAATTAGGGTAGATACCACTGCCACCAGCCAAGTCTAAATGTTAAAAGAGAAAAACAATGCTCTAGGAGGTACAGATAAAAGGGCTAAGGATTAACCCTTTCCAATACTCCATGTAAGATGGGGTTTACTGGATCTGTGGTTATTTGACTAAGTAAAGTTAATGGCAACTTTACCCTTTTCTGTGAGACTGTAGTCAGCCCCAGAAATGGAGTCGGTAGGAAGTCTCAAAGACAACCATGTATTACTGCCCTGAAGGTGCTGTGTAACACACATAACAAGTTGGGCTCATGGAGTGGTGTGCTCCAGAGTCCAAGATCACACAACAAGTAGGGATGCACATGACAAAACACAGGTAAGAGTGGCAAAAAGAGGCACACTCTTACCAAGTGGAAAAAAATAAACTCCAGAAGTCCAGCAAAGCTGCCGAGGGACTCACTAGGTGAGGTAAATTAGCCATAGAATGAGAATTCTCCCTAACACTCGCCCCCCCAGACTAAGGGACAGGAGTACTTAATCCACTCCTGGATGGATCTCATACCTCTAGTCGGTTATAAACATCCTAAAGAGACCACCAGCATTTTGGTGGTGACTTCCTGCTCTGTGCTCATTGGAAAAATTAAATCCTTGCAGGCAGCTTGACCATCTGAATAACTTTGGGTTTTCCCCTTTCATTTGCATCAGCCATCTCAAGGGTTGGTGATCAGTCTGAATAATGAAGGTAGATCCATACAAGTATGGTCTAAAACTCTTCAGTGACCACACAATAGCAAAACATTCACATTCTATTGTTGCCCACCTTGTCTCAGGATCCTTTAACTTCCTGCTGATGAAACAAATGGGGTGTTCCCTACCTTTCTCATCCAGTTGACTAAGGACTGCACCTATACCTACATTAGAAGCATCAGTTTGTACAATGAAAGGTTGGTGGTAGTCAGGAGCTCTTAGGACTGGAGCTTGACAAAGGGCTTTCTTCAGACCTTCAAAGGCTTGATTGCACTCCTCATTCCACCTGACCTTTTTAGGAAATTTGAGAGAGGAGATGATATTCAAGGGAGAAGCTATGGGCCCATAGTTCTCTATGACGTTCCTGTAATAACCAGTGAGACCTCAGAAGGCTCTCACTTGGGTTTGAGTAGTAGGGGTGGCCCAGTTTTGTACAGCTTGTACTTTGCTAGGCATTGGCCTTATTTCACCTCCTCCTACATCATGTCCAAGGTAGACCACTGTACTCTGACCAATTTGACATGTGCTTGCCTTTATGGTCGGATGGGCCTGTTCCAGAGCCTGCAATACATATCCTAGGTGTTCAATATGTTCTTTCCATGTAGGGCTGAACACTGCAATGTCATCCAAGTATGCCATGCAGAAGTCCTCCATCCCATTCAGAACTTGATTGACCATCCTTTGAAATGTAGCAGGTGCATTCTTTAGTCCAAAAGTAATTACCTTGAATTGGTAGAGGCCAGCTGGGGTGGAGAATGCAGTTTCCTCCTTGGCATGGTCTGTCAGGGCTATTTGCCAAAAGCCTGACGTTAGGTCAAATGTGCTGAGGTACTTGGCTGCACCAAGTTTGTCCACCAGCTCATCTGTCCTTGGCAAAGGATGGGCATCAGTCGTGGTGACTGCATTTAGAGCTCTATAGTCCACGCAGAATCTCAACTCCTTGGAATCTGCCTTTGGTACAAGCACAACTGGGTTAGACCATGGGCTAGTAGAGGGATCAATAACCCTGAGATCAAGCATCTTGTTGACCTCATTCCTCATATGGGTTCTTACATTGCCTGACATTCTGTACCCCCTGCTTTTGACAGGCAAACAGTCACCAGTGAGTATATCATGCTGGCCCCAAGGGGTCAAGCCTGGTGAAAGTGAGAAGAGGGAGGCAAACTGATTTAACAGTGATTTGCACTCATCCTGCTGGTCAGATGTTAGACTGGAAGAGAGATTAACTCCTTCCACTTGCTCATCTAAAGGTAAGCCTCTGAGGAGGTCAGGCAGAGGTTCACTCTCCTCCTCCTGAGCTGAAGCTAGAAGCAAAGCTCCTATGTCAGGTCTAGAGACATAAGCCTTCAAACGGTTGGTGTGAAAGACTCTGGAGCCTCCTTAGGATTGCCTAAGTCCACCAGATAGTTCACCTCTCCCAAATTTACCCACAACTTTGAAGGGTCTTATCCATTTGTCCTGCAAGGCCCTCTGCCTTATGGGGACCATAACAAGAACCAGCTGGTCTTGAGTAAAAACCATGTTAGCCTTCTGGTCATGCCAATGCTTGACCAGAGCCTGACCAGCCTTCAAGTTATCACTTGCCTCTGCCATCATGTGTGACATTCTCCTCCGGAGACCTATCACATAGTCAGTCACTCTGACTGGCTTGGGGGAAGGAGCACTCTCCAACCCCTCCTTAATCAGGGCCAATGGGCCTCTGACTGGATGGCCATAGAGAAGTTCAAAGGGACCGTAACCTTCTCCCTCCTGAGGGACTTCTCTTTATGCAAAGAGAAGGCATGGCAGTAGAAGGTCCCACTTTTTCTTAAGGGGTTCTTCTAAAGCACCTATCATGTTCTTCATAGTTCTGTTAACCCTCTCCACCAACCCATTGGTTTGGGACTGGTAGGCAGTTGAGAACTTGTAGGTGACTCCACAGGTTTCCACATGGCTTGCATGTAGTGGGACATAAAATGTGATCCCCTGTCAGATATCACCTCCTTAGGAAAACCTACTCTGGTAAAAATACCAAGTAGGGCCTTAGCCACAGCCTGAGCCATATAGGTATTGCTTCAGGATACCTAGTAGCATGGGAAAGGCACCAAGGATGCCACATTCATGGCTCCACTCTTACCAGAGGTTTGGCAAGTGTGGCAGCTCCTGCAGAATTTGTCTACTTCTGGGCCCATCTTAGGCCAGTAGAAGTAAAGAGAGAGCCTTTCCTTGGTCTTTTTAAAACTTAAGTGACCAGCCAAAGGTATCTCGTGGGCTAACTGCAGGAACTGGAGTCAGTTCACTAGAGGTAATTCAAGTCTTTTGCAGTCTCCAGGGGTTGACTCAGTCGGTTCACTGTAGAAGAGGCCATCTTCCCAGTGCTACCTATACTTTCCAGGCTCTTTCCCTTCGAGCTGAGAAGCTGGCTGTAGGCAAAGACCTTCAAGAGTAGGACACTCCCTTTGTCCTGTGCTGAAGTCTGCCCTGTTGGGTCCACCTTCTACCAGTAAAGACTGCAGCTCAGGATGTTCAACAGGGTCAAGATCCCCAACCAGGGTAAGATCTTCTTCTAGATCCGATTCCTCAGTATCTAGTTGAACCATACAGGGTTGAACCTCACACTGAGCCTCAGCTGGTGGAGGAGTCACTGATGTGACTTTGGACAGTCTGGAGATGTCCCTCTGGGCACAGGAGTGCTTGCTGGTTTCTTGCTGGTAGACTTAGGTTTCCCCTTTGTCTTTTCTTGTCCTGCAATAGCAGTAAGTAAGTCCTGTGGGCTTGGGGTGATAGTTTCCTCTATTATGTCCCCAGGAGAGCCTCTCGAGGTTCTCTCCCTTGCAGACCTTGTGAGCTCCTGCTTTCTTCTGCTGGGGGTACTAGACACAACTCCAAGAGTATTAAGGTCATTACCCAGCAGGACCCTCCCAGGTACGTTATTTTGCACACTTACAGGTATCCTGACAGTCATGTCATTACACTGGATGAGAGCTAGTAACTGGGGAACCATTTGCACAGGGCCTACAGCTAAATTGGTTGGGTGTTTGGGTGCCTTAGCAACATCCTCCACCTTGAAAAAACATTCATCAACCACAGTTATGCTGGCTCCAGTGTCTCTGATGGCAGGGGTTTCCTGATCATTCACAAGAACACTATCTTTGTAATACTCTTTAGTATTATCTGGGATTGAGTTATAGACATCTAAGTTCTGTTGTTCCCAAAGACCCAAGGACACTAAGGAAAAACTAGCTGAGACTCTCAACGGCTCATCAGCTGGTAACTGAAAGTTTCCACTGGCTATAGGTGCTTCATCCACCTGGGAGAAGGCTAAGGGGACAGTGTGGACCCCTGAAGGTTTACCCTTACGTCTAGGATCTCCTTTCACATGGCCAGTTAACCCACAAACAAAGCATTTTCCAAATGCTTTCTGGAATGGGGGTTTGTTCTGACCTCCATATGTTTTGGGACCAGATGGTACACTAGCCTGATTTGGTTTCCCATGTGGCTTACCCTGGTTATGTGTGTGGCCATCCTTTGGATTGGAATTATTGGAATTCTCTTTGTTTTCTTTCTTTGACTGCTTTCCCTCTTCCTTGTTCTGAGTTGCCCCAGAATCCCTGTGAATAGCCCTGTTGGCAACCCACAAGTCAGCAGCCTTAGCTAGCTTCTTAGGATCTATCTCCTTTGAATCAGCCAAGTGCTGTCTAAGCTCAGGAGAGCAGACATCAAAAATAGACTCCAACATTACAATATTCCTCAAACCTTAATAAGTGTTTACGTTGTAACCCTTAACCCAACCATCTATGTTTTTCAAACATTCACACACCCAGGTAGCCCAAGGGGTACCATCATGCTTTTTGAGGGTTCTAAACCTCTTAAGACACTGGGAAGGGTCTTCCCAAATCTAGCTATCAAACCTAGCTTCATACACTCATAATCCTGTTTATCCTCCTCCCCCAACTCCATTACAGCATCACTTGCAACAGGGGGAAGCCTAGAGAAAAGCCAGGGAATCAGCTGATTCCCTGAGATACCTTGAATCCCATGATTGTACTCAAACATTGCTAACCAATCCAAAACATCAAGTTTAGTCTCATACATTCCAATCATTTCCTTTGGCATATGGGGTCTCTTAGGGCTGGAAGACCTAGAAGATTCTGGGAGAGAAGCATTTTCCACAGACAGTTTCTTCATCTCTAGTTCATGATTCAGCTCAATTTCTCTGAGCCTCAACTCTTGATGTTTCATGGCAGTTTGTGAATCAATACGTTTCACTTCCAATTCAAGTCTCATTTTCTCAAGTGCAATAAACTCAGGAGTAATTTTAGGACCTGTGGGGGTCCCTTTGGACAGAGGTTGGGCTTTCTGAGCAGGTAAGGGAGTTGTAGGGTTTCCTAACAAAGACTCATCTACTTCTTCTAATACAACACTCTCAGAATCAGAAACATCAGTATCCACATTTGCTGGAGTGGTAGGCCCTTCTGACCCACTCTCCAAACTTTGTTTTCCTAATATTTTAGCAACCAGTTCAGATTTCTTTCCTTTACCAGAGAGATTCCTCTCCCTACACATGGTTCTCAAAACCTCAGCAGTGTAGTTTAAGAGACCCTCTTCAGTGTAGTTTTCCATATTTTACATGATTTCTTAGTTAAATAGAATTAGTGGTGTTAGCCTTGTGGTTAGTTGAACCCAAGCAATAGCAGCACCCTTAGTGTAATCACTCTACTTTCAAATCCTCACCGCTGCCACCAGTGTTAGGCAGATTCCTGTGCAGTTCCCTTAGGGACCACTACACACAATTAAGACTACAGGTGGCAATACAAGTTCACCTTTGATACAAGCCTGTACTACACAGTAAAGTGGTAGCAGTAGCGGAGCAGCCAGGCTTATCTCAAGAGTAAGTGAGCAGTAGTAGAGATTACACAAAGGGACCACACTTACTGTGACTCAAGCAAACACTGACTCAAGGTTTCAGGTAAAAAATATATAAGTACATTTATTTTTAAACCTTCTGTAAAACACATTACTTCTATAAATTCAAAACCACATGTAAAATACACTAAAAACAACCAATTCTCTTGGCACAGAATAGCTCAAGGTAAGTACCTTATGTTTTGGCGGACCGGTGTTGTGAAACAAAAGATGTTACCGGGAACACATATGCGATCACTTTTTGACAGTTCGGTTGTATTAAAGAAATGCGTATCCATGGCAAGAAATGTTACCGGGGCAAAACACACTTAGCTCCTGGTCTAACCAGAAAGAATTGGGGGAAAAAAACATAGGCAATACTTTTGTCAAGGCAGACAGAATCAGAGAACACTCGCTGACAGAAATACAAAAGTCAATAGGCAGGAGCCAGTGTCAAGTGGAACCGGGTTCCTGTTGTCGAGGATCACACAGTCAGACAGTTCAAGATTCAACGTTGCCAGGAGTACTTGGATATTGTCAACAGAGGAAACAAAAGTTATAAGAAGGAGGGAAGACAAGGGCAAGCCTTGGATGAGGAGAAAAGGGATTCACCCTAGTTCCTTGATGCAGAACACAGTACCTTATTCAATGAAGAAGCTGGTGCCACAGCAGTTGTTCCTGGTAGTTTCCTGCAGACCCACGGTTCCTGGAGCTTCGGTCGTGGAGACGAGAAGGAGGACGTCTGGAGGGGCCTGCACCACTCAGGGATGAAGCCGGTAGCAACGACGGTGAATAAAAGGTGTGCTCCTTTAAAACAGGAGAGGCTCTTCAGATGGCTATCCGGACCACTACAGCAGTGTGCAGCGATTTCGATCACGAAGAGGATCCTCTGGCTGTGGAAGATGAGCTGCTTGACCCCACCAGGCTTAGGGGAAGAAGACTCCGGACTGGAACGTCTCTGGTCGTCGAAGGGTAGATAGTGCAGGGCTTCACCGGGATGGGGTAGTTGCAGCAGTCGTCTTCTTCTCCGCTTCTTTTCGGTTCCTTGTAGTTCCACTGGCGACTCTGACTTCCAGCCCAAGAGTCCTGCCTTTTATGCGAATATCCCCCATTCACACAGCCTGGCTGTCAATCACGCAGCATCAGCCAATCATGCCAAAGTGCGACTTGGGTTCCTAGGATACTCTGTTCAGGGGGTGACTACACCCCTCCCTCACATTCAGCCCACCTAGACACCCAGGTGCCCAGAGGAGGGCTTCTTGGCAGTAGCCCACCAAAAGACGGTGAACAAAGAGGCAAACCTGGTTTGCCGTGCAAAGTAAAACACAAGAAGGACTGTAACAAAAATAAATGGAGAATAAACCCAACCGGAGCCAAAAGAAAGAGTATTTGGTCAAGCGGGTTTATGTTCGAGGCTAATATAATAGCCTAAAACAATACCACGTTTATATAGTATAATCGCGGTAGAAAAGTTAGGGTAGATACCACTGCCACCAGCCAAGTCTAAGGGCCTCATTACACGGATGGCGGTAGGGATTTACCGGTAAATCCCTACCGCCTTACTACGAGGTCCCTTTGCGGGTTGGGGGATTTAACGCCTGCTTTTTGCAGGCATTAAAATCCAACCCGCTAAGGGACCTCGGAGCTAATTACGGCACCGCAAAATTGCGGTACCATAATTAGCGCCTTCCCCATTCCCATAGAGCCCTATGGGGCAGAAATGGGAATGGGGAAGGGCAATGGCGGAAGGGGGATTTACCGCCCCTCCAACCTTGGAATGGGGCGGTAAATCCCCTTTCCGCCAAGGCGGTGCCAGTATTTTACCGGCATGAGCCATGGCGCTAATAGCGCCATGGCTCACCGCCTACCGGGTAATGAGGCCCTAAATGTTAAAAGAGCAAAACAATGCTCTAGGTGGTACAGATAAAAAGGGCTAATGATTAACCCTTTCCAATACTCCATGTAAGATGGGGTGTACTGGATCTGTGGTTATTTGACTAAGTAAAGTTAATGGCAACTTTACCCTTTTCTGGGGGACTGTGGTCAGCCCCAGAAATGGAGTCGGTGGGAAGTCTCAAAGACAACCCTGTGTTACTGCACTGAAGGTGCTGTGTAACACACACAACAAGTTGGGCTCATGGAGTGGTGTGCTCCAGAGTCCAAGATCACACAACAAGTAGGAATGCACATGACAAAACACAGGTAAGAGTGGCAAAAAGAGGCACCCTCTTACCAAGTGGAAAAAAATTAACTCCAGAAGTCCAGCAAAGCTGCTGGGGGACTCACTAGGTGAGGAAAATTAGCCATAGAATGAGAATTCTTCCTAACATCGCGCATCGCGCATTACTCACCGGACAGAATCGCGCACACCGCGCTTTCGCCTACCGGCCCATGCTCATCTTCAAACTGCATGACAACACCAAAATACCTTTCCATACCTAAAAGGAAAGAAGCAAGACATTATTATTCGAACTAAGAGGAACATAAGAACTGCATATAAAGACTGTAAAGCAGCAAACCTACAGAGTCACAGCAGGCCTGGATTCCCACAGGGGGGGCTTGCACCAGTGAAGTAACTTGGTCGCTGCTCGCCCCCACATCTACGCGCCCCTGCCATGAGGAGCAGGACAGAGAATCCACCTCTTACTGAAGGGGCCCCTGAGGGACCTTCGGATGTGGAAACAATCACCACACACGAACTGATACGCTAGACACGAGGTTGTATTCCCAAAATCTAGGGTTTATTGCAAAACAAATAGTCCCAGTTCGCCAAATTGTCCCACGCCCCGCAACGTGTGTCTAACAGACCTCGGGGGATGGAAGAGAGCGAAAATCTTACACCAGTTACATATATACAAAATGAGCATCTTACAATCAGTAATGACACATTTGACACATTCAATGCCGCCCCTAATTCATTCCTTTTGAAGTGGAGGCGATGATCGACCATGGTGACGAATATGACATTTTAGATCACCATATTTAGTAAGAGTTTGCAATCTTGAATTTACAGACACTATTCTTTATTTGTGAGAACACAGCGCGTCTGTTTTCATGGACAAGCTGCGTGTAGGGGGACTGGCACATTCCAGGCCTTACTATCTCCTGGTTTCGATACACGCTCTAGAGGTCAGCTTGCTCTCTGGGGCTCACAGCGCTCAGAAGGGGGGCCGTAAAGAAGAACATAATTCAAACCCTTTAATATTAGTTTCGTACATTCCTATTCTTTTAAAAGATACTCACTGGCATCCGCGTACTGATTAAAATGCCTTGCTCCTTGCCTTCAAGGATATGTGCGGGAGGGAACCGGGCATTTCTGTCTGGCTCTCCAGCGTAATGTTTCAACATGTCTTTAGTAACCTTGGACCATTGAAGCGAAATAATATCTACAGCAAAGCAGTTTTACATGAGGCAAGGTGGCAACGCTAGAGAGAGCAGAGAGAAAACAAAATGGCAATTCTGGTCATCTTAAAATGGCCGCACTCAAGCTAAGCTAGTAACTATGTAATGACTAATGAGCATATATTCTTGACACTTTAAATGAGGCGGTTGGTCTTCGACCAACCAATTATCCTGCATTGCCTTCAGTTCGAGGGGTGTCTAATTTTCTAGACTGACATTACAATATTAAGGTGAGGAGAAGGTCCAAGGGGGAGGAAGGAGTTGAGGCCAAGGGAAGTGGGAAAACATAAAGACAATCTGGTATTGAATCCAGCTCTCCTATATTGCAGACCCATCTTTAACCAGAGATATTACCAAGGGACCGGGAGAGGGTTCGAGAGTGGGTTCGAGAGTGCAAATCATCCAACCAGGGCTGGGTGGCGTCCCCATGGATACCAGGTGAGCGTAACAGGTTTCTTTGTCTCGGGTCCCAGACGCCTTTGGTATTGGTTTCTTTCTCTCTGGTTCCAGACCCCTTTGGTATTGATTTCTTTCTCTCGGGTCCCATGCCCCTTTGGTATTGGTGTCTTTCTTTTGGGTCCCAGACCCCTTTGGTATTGGTTTCTTTCTTTTGGGTCCCAGGCCCCTTTGGTATTGGCTTGTTTTTCTTGGGTCCCACGTCCCTTTGGTATTGGTTGCCTTCCCTCGGGTCCCACGTCCCTTTGGTATTGGTTGCTTTCTCTCCTGTCCCAAACCCTTTGGTATTGGTTTCTTTCTCTCCTGTCCCAAACTCCTTTGGTATTGGTTCGGCCAACCAATTATCCTGCATTGCCTTCAGTTCGAGGGGTGTCTAATTTTCTAGACTGACATTACAATATGGTATTGGTTCGGCCAACCAATTATCCTGCATTGCCTTCAGTTCGAGGGGTGTCTAATTTTCTAGACTGACATTACAATGTTAAGGTGAGGAGAAGGTCCAAGGGGGAGGAAGGAGTTGAGGCCAAGGGAGGTGGGAAAACATAAAGACAATCTGGTATTGAATCCAGCTCTCCTATATTGCAGACCCATCTTTAACCAGAGATATTACCAAGGGACCGGGAGAGGGTTCGAGAGTGGGTTCGAGAGTGCAAATCATTTGGTAATGGTTTCTTTCTCTCCTGTCCCAAACTCCTTTGGTATTGGTTGCTTTCTCTCGGGTCCCAGGCCCCTTTGGTATTGGTTTTTTTCTCTTGGGTCCCAGACGTCTTTGGTATTGGTTGCTTTCTCTCGGGTCCCAGACACCTTTGGTTTTGTTTTTTTTCTCTCGGGTCCCAGGTGCCTTTGTTATTTGGTTGCTTTCTCTCGGGTCCCAGACCCCTTTGGTATAGTTTTTTTTCTCTCGGGTCCCAGACGTCTTTGGTATTGGTTGCTTTCTCTCGGGTCCCAGACTCCTTTGGTTTTGATTTTTTTCTCTCGGGTCCCAGATGCCTTTGGTATTTGGTTGCTTTCTCTCGGGTCCCAAATCCCTTTGGTATTGGTGTCTTTCTCTCGGGTCCCAGACCCCTTTGGTATTGGTTTTTTCTCTCGGGTCCCAGATGCCTTTGGTATTGGTTTCTTTCTCGCGGGTCCCAGGCCCCTTTGGTATTGGTTTTTTTCTCTCGGGTCCCAAATCCTTTTGGTATTGGTTTCTTTCTCTCGGTCCCAGGCCCCTTTGGTATTAGTTTTTTTCTCTCGGGTTCCAGGCGCCTTTGGTATTGGTTTCTTTCTCTCGGGTCCCAGGCTCTTTGGTATTGGTTTTTTTCTCTCGCGTCCCAAACCCCTTTGGTATTGGTTTCTTTCTCTCGGGTCTCAGGCCCCTTTGGTATTGTTTTTTTTCTCTCGGGTTCCAGACGCCTTTGGTATTGGTTTCTTTCTCTCAGGTCCCAGGCCCCTTTGGTATTGTTTTTTTTCTCTCGCGACCCAAACCCCTTTGGTATTGGTTTCTTTCTCTCAGGTCCCTTTGGTATTGGTTGCTTTCTCTCGGGTCCCAGACCCCTTTGGTATTGGTTTCTTTCTCTCGGGTCCCCGACCCCTTTGGTATAGGTTTCTTTCTCTTGGGTCCCAGACCCCTTTGGTTTTGTTTTTTTTCTCTCAGGTCCCAGGCCCCTTTGGTATTGTTTTTTTTCTCTCGCGTCCCAAACCCCTTTGCTATTGGTTTCTTTCTCTCGGGTCTCAGGCCCCTTTGGTATTGTTTTTTTTCTCTCGGGTTCCAGACGCCTTTGGTATTGGTTTCTTTCTCTCGGGTCCCAGGCCCCTTTGGTATTGTTTTTTTTTCTCTCGTGTCCCAAACCCCTTTGGTATTGGTTTCTTTCTCTCGGGTCTCAGGCCCCTTTGGTATTGGTTGTTTTCTCTCGGGTCCCAGACCCCTTTGGTATTGGTTTCTTTCTCTCAGGTCCGAGACCCCTTTGGTATTGGTTTCTTTCTCTCGGGTCCCAGACCCCTTTGGTATTGGTTTCTTTGTCTTGGGTCCCAGACCCCTTTGTTTTTTTTTTTTTTTCTCTCAGGTCCCAGACGCCTTTGGTATTGGTTTCTTTCTCTCGGGTCCCAGGCCCCTTTGGTATTGGTTTTTTTCTCTCGGGTCCCAGACCCCTTTGATTTTGGGTTCTTTCTCTCGGGTCCCAGGCCCCTTTGGTTTTGTTTTTTTTCTCTCGGGTCCCAGACGACTTTGGTATTTGGTTGCTTTTTCACGGGCCGCCGACCCCTTTGGTATTGGTTTCTTTCTCTCGGGTCCCAGACCCCTTTGGTTTTGTTTTTTTTCTCTCGGGTCCCAGAGGCCTTTGGTATTGGTTTCTTCCTCTCGGGTCCCAGACGCCTTTGGTATTTGGTTGCTTTCTCTCGGGTCCCAGACCCCTTTGGTTTTGGTTTCTTTCTCTCGTGTCCCAGACGCCTTTGGTATTGGTTTCTTTCTCTCGGGTCCCAGACGCCTTTGGTATTGGTTTCTTTCTCTCGGGTCCCAGACGCCTTTGGTATTGTTTTTTTTCTCTCGGGTCCCAGACCCCTTTGGTATTGGTTTCTTTCTCTCGGGTCCCAGACCCCTTTGGTTTTGTTTTTTTTCTCTTGGGTCCCAGGCCCCTTTGGTATTTGCTTGCTTTCTCTCGGGTCCCAGACGCCTTTGGTATTGGTTTCTTTCTCTCGGGTGCCCGAGCCCTTTGGTATTTGGTTGCTTTCTCTCGGGTCCCAGGCCCCTTTGGTATTTGCTTGCTTTCTCTCGGGTCCCAGATGCCTTTGGTATTGGTTTCTTTCTCTCGGGTCCCCGACCCCTTTGGTATTGGTTTCTTTCTCTCAGGTCCCAGACCCCTTTGGTTTTGTTTTTTTTCTCTCGGGTCCCAGGCCCCTTTGGTATTTGCCTGCTTTCTCTCGGGTCCCAAACGCCTTTGGTATTGGTTTCTTTCTCTCGGGTCCCAGACGCCTTTGGTATTGGTTTCTTTCTCTCGGGTCCCAGACGCCTTTGGTATTGTTGTTTTTCCCTCGGGTCCCAGACCCCTTTGGTATTGGTTTCTTTCTCTCGGGTCCCAGACCCCTTTGGTTTTGGTTTTTTTCTCTCGGGTCCCAGGACCCTTTGGTATTTGCTTGCTTTCTCTCGGGTCCCAGACGCCTTTGGTATTGGTTTCTTTCTCTCGGGTCCCCGACCCCTTTGGTATTTGGTTTCTTTCTCTCGGGTCCCAGACCCCTTTGGTATTGGTTGCTTTCTCTCGGGTCCCAGACCCCTTTGGTATTGGTTTCTTTCTCTCGGGTCCCCGACCCCTTTGGTATGGGTTTCTTTCTCTCGGGTCCCAGACCCCTTTGGTTTTGTTTTTTTCTCTCAGGTCCCAGGCCCCTTTGATATTGGTTTTTTTCTCTCGCGTCCCAAACCCCTTTGCTATTGGTTTCTTTCTCTCGGGTCTCAGGCCCCTTTGGTATTGGTTGCTTTCTCTCGGGTCCCAGACCCCTTTGGTATTGGTTTCTTTCTCTCAGGTCCCATACCCCTTTGTCATTGGTTTCTTTCTCTCGGGTCCCAGACCCCTTTGGTATTGGTTTCCTTCTCTTGGGTCCCAGACCCCTTTGGTTTTGTTTTTTTTCTCTCAGGTTCCAGACGCCTTTGGTATTGGTTTCTTTCTCTCGGGTCCCAGGCCCCTTTGGTTTTGGTTTTTTTCTCTCGGGTCCCAGACCCCTTTGATTTTGGGTTCTTTCTCTCGGGTCCCAGGCCCCTTTGGTATTGGTGTCTTTCTCTTGGGTCCCAGACCCCTTTGGTTTTGTTTTTTTTCTCTCGGGTCCCAGACGACTTTGGTATTTGGTTGCTTTTTCACGGGTCCCCGACCCCTTTGGTATTGGTTTCTTTCTCTCGGATCCCAAACCCCTTTGGTTTTGTTTTTTTTCTCTCGGGTCCCAGACGCCTTTGGTATTGGTTTCTTCCTCTCGGGTCCCAGACGCCTTTGGTATTTGGTTGCTTTCTTTCGGGTCCCAGACCCCTTCGGTTTTGGTTTCTTTCTCTCGTGTCCCAGATGCCTTTGGTATTGGTTTCTTTTTCTTGGGTCCCAGACGCCTTTGGTATTGGTTTCTTTCTCTCGGGTCCCAGACGCCTTTGCTATTGTTTTTTTTCTCTCGGGTCCCAGACCCCTTTGGTATTGGTTTCTTTCTCTCGGGTCCCCGACCCCTTTGGTATAGGTTTCTTTCTCTCGGGTCCCAGACCCCTTTGGTTTTGTTTTTTTCTCTCATGTCCCAGGCCCCTTTGGTATTGGTTTTTTTCTCTCGCGTCCCAAACCCCTTTGCTATTGGTTTCTTTCTCTCGGGTCTCAGGCCCCTTTGGTATTGTTTTTTTTCTCTCGGGTTCCAGACGCCTTTGGTATTGGTTTCATTCTCTCGGGTCCCAGGCCCCTTTGGTATTGTTTTTTTTCTCTCGCGTGCCAAACCCCTTTGGTATTGGTTTCTTTCTCTCGGGTCTCAGGCCCCTTTGGTATTGGTTGCTTTCTCTCGGGTCCCAGACCCCTTTGGTATTGGTTTCTTTCTCTCAGGTCCCAGACCCCTTTGTCATTGGTTTCTTTCTCTCAGGTCCCAGACCCCTTTGGTATTGGTTTCTTTCTCTTGGGTCCCAGACCCCTTTGGTTTTGTTTTTTTTCTCTCAGGTCCCAGACGCCTTTGGTATTGGTTTCTTTCTCTCGGGTCCCAGGCCCCTTTGGTTTTGGTTTTTTTCTCTCGGGTCCCAGACCCCTTTGATTTTGGGTTCTTTCTCTCGGGTCCCAGGCCCCTTTGGTATTGGTGTCTTTCTCTTGGGTCCCAGACCCCTTTGGTTTTGTTTTTTTTCTCTCGGGTCCCAGACGACTTTGGTATTTGGTTGCTTTTTCACGGGTCCCCGACCCCTTTGGTATTGGTTTCTTTCTCTCGGGTCCCAGACCCCTTTGGTTTTGTTTTTTTTCTCTCGGGTCCCAGACGCCTTTGGTATTGGTTTCTTCCTCTCGGGTCCCAGACGCCTTTGGTATTTGGTTGCTTTCTCTCGGGTCCCAGACCCCTTCGGTTTTGGTTTCTTTCTCTCGTGTCCCAGACGCTTTTGGTATTGGTTTCTTTCTCTTGGGTCCCAGACGCCTTTGGTATTGGTTTCTTTCTCTCGGGTCCCAGACGCCTTTGGTATTGTTTTTTTTCTCTCGGGTCCCAGACCCCTTTGGTATTGGTTTCTTTCTCTCGGGTCCCAGACCCCTTTGGTTTTGTTTTTTTTCTCTTGGGTCCCAGGCCCCTTTGGTATTTGCTTGCTTTCTCTCGGGTCCCAGACGCCTTTGGTATTGGTTTCTTTCTCTCGGATCCCCGACCCCTTTGGTATTTGGTTGCTTTCTCTCGGGTCCCAGGCCCCTTTGGTATTTGCTTGCTTTCTCTCGGGTCCCAGATGCCTTTGGTATTGGTCGGGTCCCCGACCCCTTTGGTATTGGTTTCTTTCTCTCAGGTCCCAGACCCCTTTGGTTTTGTTTTTTTTCTCTCGGGTCCCAGGCCCCTTTGGTATTTGGTTGCTTTCTCTCGGGTCCCAGACGCCTTTGGTATTGGTTTCTTTCTCTCGGGTCCCAGACGCCTTTGGTTTTGTTTTTTTTCTCTCGGGTCCCAGACCCTTTTGGTATTGGTTTCTTTCTCTCGTGTCCCAGACCCCTTTGGTTTTGTTTTTTTTCTCTCGGGTCCCAAGCCCCTTTGGTATTTGCTTGCTTTCTCTCGGGTCCCAGACGCCTTTGGTATTGGTTTCTTTCTCTCAGGTCCCTGACCCCTTTGGTATTTGGTTGCTTTCTCTCAGGTCCCAGGCCCCTTTGGTATTTGCTTGCTTTCTCTCGGGCCCCAGACGCCGTTGGTATTGGTTTCTTTCTCTCGGGTCCCCGACCCCTTTGGTTTTGGTTTTTTTCTCTCGGGTCCCCGACCCCTTTGGTTTTGGTTTTTTTCTCTCGGGTCCCAGGCCCCTTTGGTATTTGCTTGTTTTCTCTCGGGTCCCAGAAGCCTTTGGTATTGGTTTCTTTCTCTCGGGTCCCTGACCCCTTTGGTATTGGTTTCTTTCTCTCGGGTCCCAGACCCCTTTGGTTTTGGTTTCTTTCTCTCGGGTCCCAGGCCCCTTTGGTATTTGCTTGCTTTCTCTCGGGTCCCAGACGCCTTTGGTATTGGTTTCTTTCTCTCGGATCCCCGACCCCTTTGGTATTTGGTTTCTTTCTCTCGGGTCCCAGACGCCTTTGGTATTTGGTTGCTTTCTCTCGGGTCCCAGGCCCCTTTGGTATTTGGTTGCTTTCTCTCGGGTCCCCGACCCCTTTGGTATTTGGTTGCTTTCTATCGGGTCCCAGACGCCTTTGGTATTTGGTTGCTTTCTCTCTGGTCCCAGGCCCCTTTGGTATTTGGTTGCTTTCTCGCGGGTCCCCGACCCCTTTGATATTTGGTTGCTTTCTCTCGGGTCCCCGACCCCTTTGGTATTTGGTTGCTTTCTCTCGGGTCCCAGGCGCCTTTGGTATTTGGTTGCTTTCTCACGGGTCCCCGACCCCTTTGGTATTTGGTTGCTTTCTCTCGGGTCCCAGACGCCTTTGGTATTTGGTTGCTTTCTCTCGGGTCCCAGGCCCCTTTGGTATTTGGTTGCTTTCTCTCGGGTCCCAGACGCCTTTGGTATTTGGTTGCTTTCTCTCGGGTCCCAGGCCCCTTTGGTATTTGGTTGCTTTCTCTCGGGTCCCAGACGCCTTTGGTATTTGGTTGCTTTCTCTGGGGTCCCAGGCCCCTTTGGTATTTGGTTGCTTTCTCGCGGGTCCCCGACCCCTTTGGTATTTGGTTGCTTTCTCTCGGGTCCCATGCCCCTTTGGTATTTGGTTGCTTTCTCTCGGGTCCCCGACCCCTTTGGTATTTGGTTGCTTTCTCTCGGGTCCCTGACCCCTTTGGTATTTACTTGAACAAAACACATACTTACATGTACCGTTACCTATCAGGTCGGAACGATTGTTTGTGTTGCTTCAAGAAAATAAGTTTGTGACCGACAATGCCATTGATCTGTTGTTGCACCTGGCACACGCCAACATTTTGTATGGACTTGTTGAAGCAAATGTATATGATCAATGCCAATGACATGCCAGCAAGTTTTCCCGTGACATTAGTTGCTGACATCGGGTCATAAAAAGCTTTCTTTTTTTGTGTTTAGAAATTCTGTCCCATGTCAACTGCGTGCTAGACTCTGAGACGCTAAGGTTCATGGAACGTGCTCCTGTGGGATTGCGCCATTAGAAGACACTTCCATGAATCAGACCGTAGCCTCAGGCATCACTCGTTTGCCCTCCCCACATTCGTTGTTCTCTTTGGAGAAGTATCTGTTAGCTCCTGTCAAGGAAATAGCCGCGGGTTTTGCCAACTGCCCGCATGCACAGTCACCCCCGTGCAAAATCATTTGTATTTCCAACACAGCGACAGAACCTTTCCCGTTGCCGAGGTAACGGGCATATATCGGTTTTGTTATCTTTTTGTTTTGCTATTTAGTTCTGTTTTGTTTTGTGAAAAGTTCTTTGAACTATAACACACTGAAACATTTGTTTTAAAAGGTATGGCTCTGACGCTAATAAAGTTTGGTAAATGTTCCGCGTCACACCGCTCGCCCAGACGCATGTGCGGCTTCCAGGCACTACACGCCGGAGAGGCCGAGAAGTAAGTCTGCTCCCTCGCGGGGATATTTTCATGCTAAAATGGTGTGTTTTGACTGGATTTTTATGAGCACACCATTGTCTCAGTAGGTTCTGGCACACAGCACGTTGTATTGTATTAGTCCTTAAATAAATACAGGCGATCACACAGCTCACCCACGCCGGCCCTGGTTATGGGGCATTAACAGGTCACCCAGTCACCCCATGAGATGCCCAGCACAATGTTTCTTAATAAAGTTTAGTTTAGTTTTGTTTATTTATTTGTAGAGCACGCCAAGCCCAGAGGCATAACTTGACCCTCTTATTAATCCATACTTGCCAACCCTACAGATTTAGGCAGTAGACTACTGCTTCTTAAGCAGTCCTAGCGCCTAGAGAGGTGGGTGACAGATCCTACTGCTTTTTACAGAAGCAGGTCATTCATGTGACTCTAAGCCAGGCTCCAGGACAGAGCATACAACACATTAGTTAGTCTGTCTATATAGTGGGCTGGTAGGTGATTACTCTGATTGGGCTCAGACCAATCTACTGACCTGACAGCTGCGTGACTGTCCTGCACTCTTTCCTTGACAACCCTGAAGTGAACCAGCAGTGAAGGCAAGTGGCAGAGTGTAACACCATCACACCGCATCTGCCTATCAGACTGAGGGGGGTATCAGTCTGCATGTCATTCAGTGTTCACCCTGCACTGCAGGAGTAAATATGTACTGCCCGGGCTGCTGCTGCAGAGCAGTGGCAACGGTTGCCCACCAGCTCTGTGTGATTACCTTCTGTGGAGTTAAGCAATTGAAATTGGTGTTAAGTTACCATTCAGAATTATACATTTTTAACATTTCAACTTCATTCCATGTTGTGCTGTTTGATGGGTTGTGTGTTTTAGAATGCCTCAATGGTGCCAACAATGTATGTTTTGTATTTTCCTGTGATGTCATCGTTATGGGCATTATTATTTTTTAATCCTACATCTTTTTGGTCGCAGAATGTTGGCAAGTGTGCTAATCTACCGCTGACTAGTCGGCCAGCAGCATCCTTTCTATCACGTTAGCCACAGCCATGACGCGGCACTTCTGGTGTATTTGTTCCATAATAATCAGGCCAGTGGGTTTCCTAGCAAACCAGGCCTGGCTAAGCAATCTCCTTCAGCCAAGACCCTCTGCCTCTGGCATACGATATCCCCCTGGCAACGACCTCCTTGAAAATCCGCCACCCTTGAGTCAAAGTTGTGGCTCTCAATACACGTAGCCATTCAAACCTTTACCTTTAGACAACATGGTAGGACTATGAATACTGGCCACTGCTGCCTATCTGGCACATTCTTTTGTTTTTCAAAAACATTCCCCAGCAACCAGCTGATCCAGTTCTGCCAGCTGATCCAGTCAGCTGGCCTGGAGTCATAGCTGCCCTCTTATGACTTTGCCTAACAAGAAGCCGGTACATGGTCACCTAAAAACTGGAACTGCCTGGCTCACGAAGAAACGATGCCATGTGTTAGCTAAAACAAGCCGTAGTTTCCTTTTCTCTGCAGCAGCCACCAGAGCTAATATCAGTGACATGTCACTGTGCAGACGACAGTCCCCCATGATTCCAGCCCAAGACACAGAGAAGTCATATTAGGCCGGTACCAGCCCACGGACACCCGAGCCCAAGTTTATGGCTTCCTTCCTTGATCTATAAGACGCCCCTTTCTGGCACAATGATCCAAAGAACGTGTTCTGGTAAGAACTTTACCCTGCTTTTAGCACCAGCGCCCTGAGGACATGACACATTGTGTTAACCAGAATTCTTTCTTTGAGACCCCCGGCCTGGATAGATGAAATGTGCCGTGCCTGCTGGCAGCACATACCATCCCTCTTAATTACTGACCTCGCCCTTTGAGGGGTTAAATTGTCTTAGATTGGTGTGTTGTAAATGGCCATTTCAGCTAATTGCTCTGATTACTCACTCTGCCATGTTGTTTTTAGTGTGATATATTATGAATTTAGAGTACATTTTGTGGGGGTCTCAACCTTGCCACCCGGGATGTGCCCCGTGTATCCTCCTGTTCCCCGGCCTTACCACCATGTCCCGCTACACCCCTCACGCACCCTCCACTCTGCCTCACTTCCTCTTCTCCCAGTCCCCATCCCCTTTGCCCTCAAGTCACTGTTATAGCTGATAGGATTACAACACGGTATGGTTTATCTTAATTCCCAACAAGAGAACAATTTGGAATAGACACCAACCTGATCGAGCCTTAGCTTGACTGAAGCATCAACTGCAGAAGGAAAGAATCACCCGGAAGTCCCTGCGTCCCCTAACACTGGGAAGTAGACACCAGCGAAGGGAAACACGAACCCCAGGGAAACCCTCTAGGGAAAAAAACCCTGGGCGTCTGGGATCGGTCTTCTTGGAGTGGCGACTCAGGAGGTCTGGAACAGGACTTCTCGGAAGGGTGACTCTTCTCAAAGCGGAGAATGAGGGAGGAGTCCTACAGGATGAAAGAATGACATGTAAGAGGGAGAAGGAGAGAGTGTGAGAAATGACAATCTGGGAGGGTGAGAGCGCTTACTAATGACTGAGGTGACTGGAAGTAAACCCTTCGCCTTGAGCAATCCGGGTGGCTGGGAGCGTTGTAATCCGAAGGGGGTAGAAATCACTGCCAAGGTAAGAATAATTAATGATAGCCCAAAGCAAGAAAGAAACGGAAGAATCAATAGAGGATCGGGACTTACTTCCGCAAAGCAGACTCTTTCTCTGATTGGGTGTTTGAAACGAAACCCCGGCTCGAACGAACGGGAGACGTCAAGGGAATCACAGAGGGAACAGAGGCGGGAAGCTCGAAACGGGACACAATTCTATAAGAGAAAGAATGGGAGTCAGGAGAGTGAGTAGGTAGCTTGCAAAGGTTAGATCACAAGGATAGAATCTTCTGCGAACTTACGGAGCATCACATTCAACAGAAGCGACGCATCGAAGCGGCGTTCCGTGTTCCTTAAGAGGCGTCAGGTGAGCAGTCACGTGCTTCTGCCGGCAACGTGGAACAGCTAGTCTGTTGAAACAGTTCACTTTTGCCCTATCGGAATTACCTAATAAAACATCTCCAAACAGAGACCAATGACGCTGGATTTTCCATCGCAGGAAAGGTGTAACAGTCACTGGAACTCCCTTCCCCTCCACATCAAAGCTCTACAGTAGTACTCACTGAAGCTCTGCCTCCTCAGCCGTGGTGGGGGTGGCAGGAGGCCCCCATCTGACCTTCCTGATTCTCTCCTGTCTGCACCGTCTCTCACCCAGGGTCTAGATTCCTGGCACCTGTGTCGAGGGCGCAAGGTGGTTCCAGCAATCATTTAAGGCCAGGGACTTACCAACATTCGAAGGGTTTCCAAGGGGCGCTAGGGTTGCCGCCTTGCCTACCTCCTGCTGTTATACGGTTTAAGAGAGGGTTACAATCTTTAAACTTCCATTGTCTGTGTAGGAAGCTAACTCTAGCGGAAAATACCATTTCCAAACTGGTTATGTTATTTTATTTGTAACGCGCCAAAGCCTGTGGGATTCCAGGCACAGAGAGACAGAAGTAGATCATTCAAAACTGGTAAAAGAGTGAGTAGAAATGCCGGCGGCGACGCTCTGGTTTCCGCCAGGAAGCTGCATATTGAATACCGCTGCATTTAAAGGTTGGCCCTGTTATGGGTTGGGCGGAAAGTTTGGACTGGAGGTAAAAATCCTACTTTGCACTTGTTTCTGGCGCTATTAGCCCGGCGCTAATTGCGCCAGTGCTCACAGCGCCATTAAAACCCCATTGGGTCCAGTGGGAATGAGTAATAACTGCCCAACCGCTACTCGTGATCTGAGGCTAATAGCGCCGGACCGTGTAGGAATAGCGCTATTTGCACTGGCGGTATCCCGGTGGTATTATCGCCGGGATACTGCCAGACTCATGATGAGACCCAAAAGGTAAGGGTCTGATCATGAGTTGGGCGGTATCCCGGCATAAATACCACCAGTACACCGCCCAACACAAATAGCATTACCGCTACTCGGTTCGGCACTATTAGCCCCCGATCACGAGTAGCGGTAAGCCGGGAAATCTCCATTCTCTATTGGGTGGCTGGTGGGTGCTATTAGAACCGGCACTAATTGAGCCAAAAACGGGCACTAAATGGGATTTTCACCTCTAGCAAAAAGCTGGAGGTGAGACAGCCCATTTACAGGGTAATTCATAGAATTTCGCACAAAAGTGGCGCACGCGGCTGGCGCACAGTGTGCGCATGCGAATGTCTGCGCCAGCCGCGTGTGCTAAAATCAATTTCCGCACACAGCGTATTCATGGATTTTAGCCTCCAAAACCAGCTGTGGCGCAGAGTGGCGCAGCAACCCTGCAGCAGCGCCAGTTACGCCCCCAAGAACGCCCTCTCGCAAGGAAAAGCCATCAAAATTCCCAATTCAGCGCAAAGGGCTGCGCTAACCCTGGACCAGTTTACAGGGCTGCCAAACAGCAAACGCCAAGCGGGGAACGTGTATTACTGGGGTTCGCAGGAAGTTTCACACGCAATTTCAGCAGTATACATGTATTACAGGGTTTGCGGGAACTTTCACACGCGAAAGGGCCTGTGCGAGTGGGGTACGTGTATTGCAGGGGTGCGCGGGAAGTTTCACACGCGAATGGCCTGGGTACTTGTATTTCAGGGGTGCGCAGGAAGTTTCACATGCGTTTGGCCTGTGTGCGTGTATTTCAGGGGTGCGCGGGAAGTTTCACACGCAATTGGGCTTGGTACATGTATTTATGGGGTGCGCGGGAAGTTTCACACGCGATCGGCCTGGGTATGTGTATTTCAGGGGTGCGCGGGAAGTTTCACACGCGATTGGGCTTGGTAGTGTATTTCAGGGGTGCGCGGGAAGTTTCACACGTGATTGGGCTAGGTACGTGTATTTCAGGGGTGCGCGGGAAGTTTCACACGCGATTGGCCTGGGTACGTGTATTTCAGGGGTGCGTGGGAAGTATCACACGTGATTGGCCTGGGTACGTGTATTTCAGGGGTGCGCGGGAAGTTTCACACGCGATTGGAGTAGGGTACGTGTATTACCGGGCTGCGCATGAAGTTTCACATGCAATTTTGCTGTCAGAGCGGGGAACGCATATTTTGGGGTGCACGGGGAGTCCTACACTTGAATTGGCAGTGTGGGTCCTCCCAGGTGTCCCCTCTACCCCCTCCTCGGCCCCTGCAGGCAGCCCACACCACAGGGGACTACCCCGCACCCCTGGTCATGTCCCGCAGGCAGCCCATCCACCATGGGCATGCCCCCCAGCCAAGCCACATGTCACATTGCAATATGATCACCAACTCATGTCTCCCAGCACCCCCACCCCCCAGCAGTGCAGGGCACCAGCCAGCAGGCCCCCACACATGTCCCCCAGCACCCCCACCCCCCCGCAGTCAGGGGCACCTGCCAGCAGGCCTCCACACATGTCCCACACATGTCCCCCTGCACCCCCACCCCCCAGCAGTCAGGGGCACCTGCCAGCAGGCCCCCACTCATGTCCCACACATGTCCCCCAGCACCCCCACCCCCAGCAGTGCAGGGCAGCTGCCAGCAGGCCCCCACTCATGTCCCCTTGCACCCCCACCCCCGAGCAGTGCTGGGAACCTGCCAGCAGGCCCCCACTCATGTCCCCCAGCACCCCACCCCCCAGCAGTGCAGGGCACCTGCCAGCAGGCCCCCACTCATGTCCCACACATGTCCCCCAGCACCCCCACCCCCAGCATTGCAGGGCACCTGCCAGCAGGCCCCCACTCATGTCCCCTTCAACCCCCACCCCCCAGCAGTGCAGGGCACCTGCCAGCAGGCCCCCACTCATCTCCCACACATGTCCCCCAGCACCCCCACCCCCCAGCAGTCAGGGGTGCCTGTCAGCAGGCCGCCACTCATGTCCCACTCATGTCCCCTTGCACCCCCATCCCCCAGCAGTGCAGTGCACCTGCCAGCAGGCCCCCACTCATGTCCCCCAGCACCCCCACCCCTAGCAGTGCAGGGCACCTGCCAGCAGGCCCCCACACATGTCCCCCAGCACCCCCACCCCCCAGCAGTCAGGGGCACCTGCCAGCAGGCCCCCATGCATGTCCCACACATGTCCCCCTGCACCCCCACCCCCCGCAGTCAGGGGCACCTGCCAGCAGGCCCCCACACATGTCCCCCAGCACCCCCACCCGCCAGCAGTCAGGGGCACCTGCCAGCAGGCCCCCACTCATGTCCCACACATGTCCCCCAGCACCCCCCCCAGCAGTGCAGGGCAGCTGCCAGCAGGCCACCACTCATGTCCCCTTCAACCCCCAGCAGTGCAGGGCACCTGCCAGCAGGCCCCCACTCATGTCCCCTTCAACCCCCACCCCCCAGCAGTGCAGGGCACCTGCCAGCAGGCCCCCACTCATCTCCCACACATGTCCCCCAGCACCCCCACCCCCCAGCAGTCAGGGGTACCTGCCAGCAGGCCGCCACTCATGTCCCACTCATGTCCCCTTGCACCCACATCCCCCAGCAGTGCAGTGCACCTGCCAGCAGGCCCCCACTCATGTCCCCCAGCACCCCCACCCCCCAGCAGTGCAGGGCACCTGCCAGCAGGCCCCCACACATGGCCCCCAGCACCCCCACCCCCCAGCAGTCAGGGGCACCTGCCAGCAGGCCCCCACAGATGTCCCACATATGTCCCCCTGCACCCCCACCCCCCAGCAGTCAGGGGTACCTGCCAGCAGGCCCCATACATGTCCCTCAGAACCCCCAACCCCCAGCAGTCAGGGGCACCTGCCAGCAGGCCCCCACACATGTCCCCCAGCACCCCCACTCCCCAGCAGTGCAGGGCACCTGCCAGCAGGCCCCCACTCATGTCCCACTCATGTCCCCCAGCACCCCCACCCTCCAGCAGTGCAGGGCACCTGCCAGCAGGCCCCCACACATGTCCCCCAGCACCCCACCCCTCAGCAGTCAGGGGCACCGGCCAGCAGGTCCCCACACATGACCCCTTGTACCCCCACCCCCCAGCAGTCAGGGGAACCTGCCAGCAGGCCCCACTCATGTCCCACACATGTCCCCCCTGCACTCCCACCCCCCAGCAGTCAGGGGTACCTGCCAGCAGGCCCCCACACATGTCCCCCAGCACCCCCACCCCCCAGCAGTCAGGAGCACCTGCCAGCAGGCCCCCACACATGTCCCCCTACACCCCCACCCCCCCAGCAGTCAGGGGCACCTGCCAGCAGCCCCCACACATGTCCGCCAGCACCCCCACCCCCAGCAGTGCAGGGCACCTGCCAGCAGGCCCCCACTCATGTCCCACTCATGTCCCCCAGCACCCCCACCCCCCAGCAGTCAGGGGCACCTGCCAGCAGGGCCCCACACATGTCCCCCAGCACCCCCACCCCCCAGCAGTCAGGGGCACCTGCCAGCAGGCCCCCACACATGTCCCACACAGGTCCCCCTGCATCCCCACCCCCCAGCAGTCAGGGGCACCTGCCAGCAGGCCCCCACACATGTCCCACACATGTCCCCCTGCACCCCCACCCCCCAGCAGTCAGGGGCACCTGCCAGCAGGCCCCCGCTCATGTCCCCCAGCACCCCCACCCCCAGCGGTGCAGGGCATCTGCAGGCAGGCCCCAACTCATGTCCCACACATGTCCCCCAGCACCCGCACCCCCCAGCAGTGCGGGGCACCTGCCAGCAGGCCCCCACTCATGTCCCCTTGCACCCCCACCCCCCAGCAGTGCAGGGCACCTGCCAGCAGGCCCCACTCATGTCCCCTTGCACCTCCACCCCCCAGCAGTGCAGGACACCTGCCAGCAGGCCCCCACTCATGTCCCCCAGCACCCCCACGCCCCAGCAGTCAGGGGCACCTGCCAGCAGGCCCCCACTCATGTCCCACTCATGTCCCCTTGCACCCCCACCCCCCAGCAGTGCAGGGCACCTGCCAGCAGGCCCCCATTCATGTCCCCCAGCACCCCCACCCCCAGCAGTGCAGGGCACCTGCCAGCAGGCCCCCACACATGTCCCCCAGCACCCCACCCCCGCAGTAAGGGGCACCTGCCAGCAGGCCCTCACACATGTCCCACACATGTCCCCCTGCACCCCCACCCCCCAGCAGTCAGGGGCACCTGCCAGCAGGCCCCCACACATATCCCACACATGTCCCCCTGCACCCCCACCCCCCAGCAGTCAGGGGCACCTGCCAGCAGGCCCCCACTCATATCCCCCAGCACCCCCACCCCCAGCAGTGCAGGACATCTGCCAGCAGGCCCCAACTCATGTCCCACACATGTCCCCCAGCACCCCCACCCCCCAGCAGTGCAGGGCACCTGCCAGCAGGCCCCCACTCATGTCCCACTCATGTCCCCTTGCACCCCCCCCAGCAGTGCAGAGCACCTGCCAGCAGGCCCCCACTCATGTCCCCCAGCACCCCCACCCCCCAGCAGTACAGGGCACCTGCCAGCAGGCCCCCACTCATGTCTCATTCATGTCCCCTTGCACCCCCACCCCCAGCAGTGCAGGGCACCTGCCAGCAGGCCCCCACTCATGTCCCCCAGCACCCCAACCCCCAGCAGTGCGGGGCACCTGCCAGCAGGCCCCCACTCATGTCCCGCACATGTCCCCCAGCACCCCCACCCCCCAGCAGTGCAGGGCACCTGCCAGCAGGCCCCCATTCATGTCCCCCAGCACCCTCACCCCCCAGCAGTGCAGGGCACCTGCCAGCAGGCCCCCACACATGTCCCCCAGCACCCCACCCCCCAGCAGTAAGGGGCACCTTCCAGCAGGCCCCCACACATGTCCCCCTGCACCCCCACCCCCCAGCAGTCAGGGGCACCTGCCAGCAGGCCCCCACACATATCCCACACATGTCCCCCTGCACCCCCACCCCCCAGCAGTCAGGGGCACCTGCCAGCAGGCCCCCACACATATCCCACACATGTCCCCCTGCACCCCCACCCCCCAGCAGTCAGGGGCACCTGCCAGCAGGCCCCCACTCATGTCCCGCACATGTCCCCCAGCACCCCCACCCCCCAGCAGTGCAGGGCACCTGCCAGCAGGCCCCCATTCATGTCCCCCAGCACCCTCACCCCCCAGCAGTGCAGGGCACCTGCCAGCAGGCCCCCACACATGTCCCCCAGCACCCCACCCCCCAGCAGTAAGGGGCACCTTCCAGCAGGCCCCCACACATGTCCCCCTGCACCCCCACCCCCCAGCAGTCAGGGGCACCTGCCAGCAGGCCCCCACACATGTCCCCCTGCAGCCCCACCCCTCTGCAGTCAGGGGCACTTGCCAGCAGGCCCCCACTCATGTCCCACACATGGCCCCCTGCACTCCCACCCCCCAGCAGTCAGGGGCACCTGCCAGCAGGCCCCCACACATGTCCCCCAGCACCCCCACCCCCCAGCAGTCAGGGGCACCTGCCAGCAGGCCCCCACACATGTCCCCCTGCACCCCCACCCCCCAGCAGTCAGGGGCACCTGCCAGCAGGCCCCCACACATGTCCCCCAAGCAGATGCTTGGGTGATCCCCTTGCTCAAAAAACCTTCCCTCGACCCTAGCATACCCACCAACTACCGACCCATCAAGCATACCTGCAAATCCAAGAGCACTTGAAAGCCAACAATCTTCTAGGCCTTAGACAATTTGGTTTCCGACCCAAACACGGAACAGAGACAGCTCTACTTGACTTAAAAACCCAAATCGAAGTATTAAAGGACAATGGCAAACTTGCCTTATTACTCCTACTTGACCTCTCTGCGGCCTTTGACTTGGTCAGTCACCAAATCCTATGCAAGCATCTTCACTCGGCCGCCCATTTCTCACCATCAGCCACGGCCTGGATCAAATCATTCTTGAGTAATAGATCTATGCGGGTCTTCTCTCAATCTGCAGCTGCAGATCCTTCCCCGATTTATTGCGGCATCCCCCAGGGCTCTTGTGTGTCGCCAACGCTCTATAACGCCTTTACAAAACCACTTTTTGATGTACTTGACTATCTGGGTGTCTCATATACGAACTACGCTGACGACACCCAGATACTCATTCCCATCACTGGTGACTACTTGGCTGACACTAAGGCCTTGAACGAGGTCTACTTGGTTATCCAAGCTTGGATGGCACAACACCAGTTATGCCTCAATGATGACAAGACTGAGCTCCTCATCTTGGGCACTACGCAACGCCTTAGTAAACTTGAGCCATCCTACCAATCATTTGTCATCGATGGCAACACCATCCAAGTCTTGAAAGACACCAAAACCCTAGGTGTCTATCTTGACGCCACCCTATCCCTATCCAGACAAACAAATGCAGTCAGATCCTCTTCAGCATACACCTGCAAACTCATTGCAGCTTGCAGGCCATTCCTGGCCACCCCCAACGCAGTCACTCTGGCCAGAACTCTTATCATGGCCAAAATTGACTATGCGAGCGCCCTCTACCTTGGAACGAGCCAAGAGAATATGAACAAACTGCAAATTACCCAGAATAACGCTATCAGAGCAGCCCTAAACATCCCACGAAACCACCACATCTCAGAATCTAGATCTAACTTACACTGGCTACCGGTCAAACAGAGAATTTCACTGAAAGCCTTAGGCCTCACCCACAAATGCCTAGCTAACCAAGCCCCACCATACCTCTCTAGCCGGCTATCCCGACACGCGCCCACCCGTCCACAAAGAACGGCTCAGACCCACTGCCTAACCATCCCTAGGTTCAAACTACAAAAGGCGGGTGGATCTAGCTTCCCCGTCCTAGCCTCTAAGCTTTGGAATGCCCTCCCTCTCACCATCCGATCCGAAGAACGCTTTAGTGCCTTCAAAGCTAAAACCAAATCCTGGCTGTCCAACCAGCCATGATGTCCGGACCAGCCCTGGGAAACTCCTGCGCTAATCTACCTTCTGTAAATATGTATATTGCTGTATGCCTTGTATACTATGTACTGTTCAATGCTTTGAATATATTTAATTGTATGCTTATGTAACCATGTCTAAATTGCGCCCTGATGCCTCCGGGCCGGATGGTGCATGTTACAAATAAAACAAATACAAATACAAATACAAATACCCCCACCCCCCAGCAGTGCAGGGCACCTGCCAGCAGGCCCCCACTCATGTCCCACTCATGTCCCCCAGCACCCCCACCCCCCAGCAGTCAGGGGCACCTGCCAGCAGGCCCCCACACATGTCCCCCAGCACCCCCACCCCCCAGCAGTCAAGGGCACCTGCCAGCAGGCTCCCACACATGTCCCCCTGCACCCCCACCCCCCAGCAGTCAGGGGCACCTGCCAGCAGGCCCCCACACATGTCCCCCTGCACCCCCACCCCCCAGCAGTCAGGGGCACCTGCCAGCAGGTCCCCACACATGTCCCTCAGCACCCCCACCCCCTAGCAGTGTAGGGCACCTGCCAGCAGGCCCCCACTCATGTCCCCAGCACCCCCACCCTCCAGCAGTCAGGGGCACCTGCCAGCAGGCCCCACTCATGTCCCACTCATGTCCCCTTGCGCCCCCACCCCCCCATCATTGACAAGCACCTGCCAGCAGTCCTTGACACATGTCCCCCAGCCAACACGTCATCACAATCCAGATCCCTGGCTCTTATGGCCACACAAATCCCACCCCACAGCACCCCAGTCCAAACACCCAACCAAGCTTTACATCCACTCCAAATAGAAATCCTGTTACATGATAGATCACAAATAAGCAGTATGCGCATGAGTACAAGTCTGTCCGACCCACACAATGGCAACGCATGACTGAGAAAACCCACATTGTGACATGCATGAAACCAATGAGAGAAGACCACACATTGAAGTAAGAAACAAAAATGTAATCAAGTCAAAATGAAGGGAATGAAATAAAAACGCACAATAATGCCAATAATAATGAAAATGCAGCAAGTCCCAAAAAATGATAAATAAAAAAAATGAGAATCCAAATTAATCCAAATGAAAATGTGTCCAAAGTCACCGTCCAACAAAGCAAATCCAAAGGGAAAGAAAAGCGTAATATCCATTGCTCCATGGTGAAGAAAAATAAAGATGAAGGAGAAAAATCCACTGTAAAACTATGTACAAATAGCAAATCCAGGGTCCATGAGCCCAACGACATAAATGAAACCTACAATGAAACCTACCTAATTACTAACTATATACAAAAATGTGGGGCATAGTCCATGCGCCCCAAATGAAAGAAAAAAGAAATGAAACTTAACACTAATGAACTATATACAATGGCGGCGGGCAAGTCCAATGGCTCACTTGTTGATGTCATGGGCCAGGGCATCATCGAACTCCTGTCCAATGTCTTGGAGGCGGGCCTGTTCTCTGGCCCCGAGGTCTCGCAGGGATAACGCCATGTCCACCTCCAACTCCCTGCAAATTCCCTCGAGGCACTCAGCCCCCCTCAGCGCCCTGTGCATGGAGTTCTCCGCCCTGACCATCGTGAGCCGTGCCTCCTCTGCCCACCGCCGCTCCGCACCTATCTGCTGGCCCAACCGCTGCCACACAGAAGACATTCCGATTCCAGGGTCCTCCTGCCCTCCGGTCGATGCCTGCCCCTTTGATGTAGATTGCCCCGAGCCATGATGCCTCCCACGTTGAGCCTGCCGCTGCCTCCGACGCAACTGCCTCTGCCAGCATGACGGCATCCAGGCTGATGGAATCCACCGACGCCGTTGTGCACGTGCCCTGCTCGATGATGCCAGCACATCCTCCATCTGCTGGGGTCCAGTTGCTGTGGTGTCCACCCCTGTTGGACCGCCGACTCCCGACTGTGGCAGGGATGGGATCCCCACCGAGCTGGCTGCGTTGGTCAGGGCAGGTCCACAGGGGGCCCTGGTGGCATCTGGGCCGGAAGACGGCATGGAGAACGACTGGCGCATAGTCTCCACAGAGGAGGAGAGGGCCGCCAGAGTGGCTGACACATGTACAAAACCCCCGACCATGGACACACCCAACTGGGCCGCATTGGCACGCTGCTCTTCGTGATGACGTGCGTGCTCCCCCCGGGAAGCATGCACGTCATCACGAATGTCACGCATTGGACGGGAGTGGAGAAGCAGCGAAGCGAAACGAAGCGAAACGAAGCTGTGAGCTGCGGATAGTAGCGGATAGTAGCGGAGAGCTGGCGAAGAACGGCGGCCCTCACAAACGGGCGGTGAGTACATGAGCCCGCGTTCGTGTCCGTTTTACCGACTAAGATAGTATTGGTGAGAGCGGTGAGCAGCAAACTTGTGCAGCAGGTGCTCGCTGACTCTGCTGACTTCGCTCGTCTCTCGGGCTGCACAATTCTGTTTGACAGCTACAACAGAGCAGGAGGAGGCTTTACAGGAGGAGAGGTACACGCAGACTCCATCTGGTGGTTTATTTTTTGGCCATAGGTGGGGGGCGTGTAAGCGTGCTTGTGGCTCTGTCCCTGTGTGTGAGAAGTAGCCGGGGATCTGAATCACAGAGCTCTGGCCAGCCTGGCCAGTGGTGCGTGCCCCCCTGAAATCTGCTGTCCCATTGATTGAACTTTTAGTACCTGTGAGCTCTGACTCCGTATGGCACTAGAGGGAGATTTTTGATATAATCAAGCATGTATAAGTAAGTGGAGTGGCACTACCTGCAGGCTTTAGTAGCCTATATTTAAAGTGTAAGTGTTAGTGCAAGTTCTCCACTATTATAAATATTTCACCCCACAAGAGACTGATAGTGTCAGTCCCTTAGATCTTGTGGTGAACAACACTACCAAACAACGGAGTCGCTATTTCGGGATCCTCAACCTCTCACCCCGCAAGAGACCGAACGGGCTAGACCCTTGGATCTTGTGGCGAATAACACTACCAAGTAACAAAGACGCCATCCCGAGACCCTCAGCCCATCACCCCACAAGAGACCGAAAGGGCTTGACCCTTGGATCTTGTGGCGAACAACAATACCCGGAAGTAATTATAACTAATAAGAGCTTGCAAGAATACTCCCAATAAGACTGCAACTGCCAGTTTCAATTATCCCCACTGGAGACCGAAAGGGCTTGTCCCTTGGATCCAGAGGATACTAGCTTTACGTCAACCATCTCACCCACAAGAGACCGGAAGAGCTTGACCCCTGAATCCTGTGGGTGGCTCCACTATCAACGGAGCTCATCTTTCCCTGGAAACAGCAAGTACCGCTGAGAGACTGATAGGCTACTACCTCGGGGTAGTCAAAAGGAGACCGAAAGGACCAGTCCCTTGGATCCTCTACCCAGTAGCATCATCAACAGAGACAAAACCTCTCTGGAAGAACTCCTAATCTGGGAGACCGGAAAGGCAAACTCCTTGCATTCCAACTGTGCAAGCCTGATCTAAACGACCTCCTTCAAACCCTTCACTTATAGGAGACCGAAAGGATAGTTCCTTGGATCCTGCAACTTGTCCCTTCAACCTCAAATTAACAATTCACAGGCATCCCGCGAAGACAACCGTATCACTCACCCAGAACCTGACAGTAAACTTCCTACGTCCTGCTAGCAACTTTGCTACGCCCCACACAGAGCTTCGTTCCTCTGACGGGTGACGCACTTAAAGAAGAAATGGGGTCAACTAGACCTAAGCAACAATCAGCCGTGCGGCCAAAAACAAGACTAAGAACCAAATTAAGCACAGCAGCCTTGTCTGTCCTCGACGTATCACAACTGACGTTAGAACAATCACTTTCGAGAGTTCAGTCAGCAAAACTCACACGGAACCATCAGATACAGAACGCCACTCACGACACTGAACATCACCTTATTGAAGATGACCTGTTCGAAGCAGAAACTGCTACAACAACCCAAACAAACGCTTACCCAAGCCCTCAAGCTCAAACCAACCCAAAAGCACATCTTCATCACAGTGCGCTGACAGCTGAAAATTTGCTTACTCACAACTCTGACAATAATTATGAGGAAGTGTCAAGCGCGGCTCAAGCAGAAACCGTCCTAATCAAACCCCCAAAGGAAACCTACTTAACTGAACCTAAAATCTATGATGAACCAGCCCTGTCAGAGCCCATCTCTAATACATCACACTACCCAGGCTCGTCAAATACGCCTGAAACTCCAGTAAATGAAAACATAGCGCCTGAAAAAAATACGCCTGACAGTACAGAAACTGGCAAAAAAGCGCTAAGAACGAATACCATTCCGCCCATAGAAAACACTAAACAAACCGATGAAGAACATTTCGATGAAAAAGAACAAAAAAAAAAACGCGACGAGCAGCTAAATGAAACACAAGATCCTTTGAACATGAGCTCAAGACGAGGCCAATCTGAGGAACTAAACAAATCACCTCAAGCATCAACTGGGGACCGACACCAAGAACTGTCTACGGTTCCTCAATGGCAGACGCACAATAAAGAACCACACACACATAGCATGAACGCTGCCTCTAAGCATCAGCCCACCATAGAATTTACGCAAGCTTCCGACGATGAAAAGAAAAGCCAAGAGGCTCCAAGTTCCACAACAAAAGGACAACAAGCAAATAAAGCCACTCAACAAACGCTTCAAGGAAACGAATACACAGGAGAGCCCAATTCAATAACAGCCGATGCACAGGCTATTAACACAGATCATACAGACCAAACCCCCATTGGAATTGGACCGCATGAACCTTTCAACGGAAGTGGGCCTCACGAACCTCTCAAATTGCAATTAGAAGAACAACGGATTTCCACAACATCACGCAACTCACAACTAAATGTAACTCAACAAGCGAAAAAGGAGAAAGCAAGACTAGCTAAGCTTGCATGGCTGCAAACTCACAACTCAAGCAAATATCCACAAGCGTCTGAAAACATCAACGAACAAACTATAACCAAGGCAAAAAGATTATCAATGGACATAACAGAAATAGAATCTATCATGCTAAATCTCGACAAACGAAAAGAAATATTCGGTACAACACTAGGAATTCATAACTCGCAGCTGACCTCAACGCCTTGTCTATTACAAGAACTTGGAAACAGAATAATTAAAAAAGAACACGAGAAGATCCAACCAGGAAACCACAAGGTTCCCAACCAATTTAACTATGATACAGATGAATCATTTTACACGCCTGACATCTTCAACAAAAATGAGCAGTCAAAACAGGCAGCATATGTTTCAGAAACCAAACCTCCAATCCCACCACCTGAGCATAACGAACAGGATGAAAACACCAATCCCAGGATTCCAACCACGATGCTCGACCTGCAAAATACGTTGATTGCAGTGCTCTCGCAAACAATGATACCTTTCATTAAGATCCAAGAATCAATGAAGGATAACATCAAGGATCAAGCAACTCTGTTAGCCATGATTCATTCTAAGCAGATCTACATCGAGAATTTCATCAATACAATAGAAGTCCGACTGAACTCAGAAGCGGAGCAATCAAATCGCTGGCAACAACGACTAGCAGAAATGGCTAGAAGCGATCGACAGGAAAAAACAAGCTTAAACCTTGAATTACTAACCCTTCTTAAAGCACAGCGTGAACAACAACAAAACCAACTGGTGGATATAAGAAACAATCAAACACTAGTTCCACAAACAAATGAAAACCCTATACAAAGTACAAAGGCACAACTACAAACACCTGGCGTAAACACCACTCAACAGAGAACCGCGTCTGTTGCAACTCTACACCCAGAGGTACAAGGCGACGGTCATCAAAAAGAGAATAAAACAGAACAATACAAGATCTTCTCGAAAGAAAAAGCAATCAATGCTGCAAAATCAACACAGCCTAAAACTATCAAAAAACGACAAACAGGCTCTAGAGCGTTCCTCAGAGGAATAAGACCCACTGAACTAATCCCACAACCAGGAACAGTGGACCTGTTGGGAAAAATCCATTCAAGAACTGCTGAGAAGAAATCAGCAGGTACGATCAATGTCACTGCTAAGCAGTTTCAGAACGGAACACCACCCTTACGTCCTCAATTCACATCAGATTCCGCTTCGCAAGAGGATGACCTACTAAACTGCACAACTCACGAAGACCAAGAACCAAACAATACGCCACCAGATATACAACCTGCAACATCCCTAAGTTACATAATAATTGACGAATATAACAGTAACCGAGACCTGCAGTCAAGACTGTCATATGAAGATATCTCAGAAAGTTCACTACAGGAAAATTCAATCACAGCGTCTGTTAGCGATGGCTCCTTATCAGTGGAATACTATGATCAAGTCACGGATAATTCTTTCACCTCACACACAGCATCCACATCTGACTGCATTTTGCCTACGTTTATAAACCCACTGCAACAAAGTCAAATCTATGAAATCCATATTGAAAACCGAATCAACAGAAAAGAACCCCTTATACTGAACAGAACAAATACTCTCCGCCTGCTTGGAGCAATACCTCAACTACAACACATAACAACAACTGAGATTGACTTAATCAGCTTTAAAGATCATAAGTACCTAGACAAAATTGTCGCTGAAATCTCGAATCAGGATGATCAAGAACTGATTGCATCAAAAGGCGCCCAACTTCTCAACCTTGGGTTCAAGTGCTGGGCCACCACAACAACAAGGAAACACCCGGCGAGAAACCATAGGCCCGCTCGCACAAATGATCATCACGCCAACAATGAAAAAACGATCAGAGATAAAAGAGCAGAACAATGGAAAAGTCATGATCGACCCTTTAAAAGGATATACGATCTAGAGCTTTCAACTACAGAAACCATCTCTTCAAGAAGCTCAGTTTACTCATATTCATAACAATTAAACAACACAAATTTTACATGGTCACTTTGTTCATGGAACACAAGAGGGAATCTTCACTTATACACTCAGCCATCAACTGATCTTGAGAACTTTCAAATTATATGCCTACAAGAGACCTGGATTACTGACACACCAGCATGCGACGGCTTCCTTGCATTCCTAAATCCTGCTATAAAAAAAAAACAGGGAAGGCCAGCTTCAGGTCTCCTTACCCTAATCAAAATAAATCCCCATTGGAGGGTACTGACCACCGAAAACATAAACCCTTGGATTCAGATGACCATAATAACAACAAAGACCCATCAAGACCAAAAAGAAAACGATGAAACAAAAATCGCCATACTGAATCTTTACTGGAATCCTGCAGCCATCACAACTAATGAATTCATCGACGCTGTATTCATCACAGTCGACAACCTAGCTGACACTTACCGAAACTTGGAACTAATACTCTGCGGAGATCTAAACATCAATCTCATCACACAAACCGGTACTCCACGATCACCTGAACACCTATCGGCTAAAGCGTCAGGATGGATGAAAGAAATCCATATCCGAGATCTCAGCCTGCTAAACCATGCAAAAAACAATTCTACGCCCTTTATGCCAACATGGAGTAGAGCTTCCTCTGTAGCAATTATCGACTATATTTTTCTCTCTCAAACCCTGCAAGATTCGGTCGACATTGCTCAAACCATAGTTTGCGACAACAGCGATCACAACAAGCTAACAGTTCAGTCATACTTTACCAGACAACAAGAGGCATCTCTAGTACAACCTTTACTTGAACTGGATGGTACATCATCAAGACTCCGCATTCCACAAACAGCACTACCATTCCTTCCAAAGAAACTATTAACCTCCCAAAAACCAGACCTGGAAAAATTGAATTATGAATGGATTCTGCTCCCGTTCCAGCAAACAGTCGAAAATCGCTCACAAAAAACTCATCTGCACAGCTACAATGAGGAAATAGCAGCAAAAAAAAAGGAGCTAGCGAAACGGATAAGACAGCTCAAGAAAAATAGACAACCTGAAAACATCATTCAGATTGCTAAACTAAAACAAACCTACAACAACTGGAAAAAATCTCAAAAGGCAATATTACTACAAACAGATGCAGAAACAATAATGAAAACATATCGGACGAATAATACCAAAGAACTCAATCAAAAACAACAAAAGCTAACAGCTAACATACCAAAGGAGACATGGGTCAGTCATTTTTCAAACATGTATGCAGCTCTACCTGATTCAGTTGAACAAGAGGAAAGTAAAAATAACACAAAATGGTCAGTACCCATTTCATATGAAGATCTTCTATCCATGATCAACCGACTTAACACTTCAAGAGCTACGGGCCCTGACGGACTTTCGAATGCCATGCTTAAACAAGACCCCTCGGCATGGGCAAGCTTTCTGCACAAGATAATTGACATTATAAACTCACACAATCAAATTCCTACTACCTGGAAAACGGCAACAATAGTTCCCATACACAAGCAAGGCTCGCGCGGCAATCCACAAAACTTCCGCCCCATTGCCTTACTGGACCCTTTAGGGAAACTCTTTGCATCAGTCCTACTAAAACAACTCACTGCCTGGGCCAACTCGACCGGCAGATTCTCAACACGGCAAACTGGATTCACTCCTAATCTTGGAACGAACATCAATCTCCTTCTACTCCATCTCATTAAACATGAAGCGATTAACAGCAAGACCAGGATATACGCCGCGTTCATCGACTTAAAGATGGCCTTCAACGCGATATCTCGGCAAAAACTATGGGCGAAGCTTAAGGCATGGAACTGCCCTCCGAACATTCTTGAGCCCATCAAACTACTTTACTCAGACACCTCAATAAAAGTCAGGCTCACAAAACAAGGAATGACCACTGAAGCAATACCAACATCTAATGGACTAAAGCAAGGATGTCCTCTAGTAGCGACTCTTTACAACCTCTATACATCAGATATTGAACAACATCTGGAAAACAATAAAGTAAACCCCCCAAAAATCAATTCAACCCCTGTCTCCATAATGGCATACGCAGACGACATTGTCTTAATGGACAAAACTCCATCTGGCCTGCAACTTTCACTCACAGCCCTGAGCAACTACATGACCCAAAATGATCTAACAATCAATATCACTAAAACAGAATCTATGCAATTGACGAAATCTCAACCTAAAGCAAAACAACAACCCACCTTCAATATCAATGGAAACAAGTTGGAAAACGTGACAACATTCAAGTATCTTGGTATCATGATTAACCAATCAAACACAGAAGCAGAATGGTTGGACAAAATTGAACAGAAGGCGCAAGCATTGGCACGCCAAGGCTGCATCCTACACAGAAAATTTGGAAAGTTTTCATTTAAACCGATAATTGCGTACTACAGGCAAAAATACACCCCAATAATAACTTATGGCTCTGAAACAATGTTGAATGCACAAGAAGTAAACTGGATGAAATTTGAGTCCATATTCTGGCGTAAGATCTTATCTCTACCAAAATCGTACCCCATGCCACGAATAAGGTACGAACTCGCAACTCAATCTATCGGCTCCATGGTACGATGGAAACGTCTGGACATCTATCGCAAACTCCTGTCCGACGATAAGACACCGGCAATCCAAATTCTCAAAACTAAAACGGCGACCTTAAATATCACAGTTCTATCAAAATGGAAAAAATCTATCACCAAGGAAATGGAACAAGAAGAAATATCTCAAGAACTTTTAACGAAGCGTCCCCAATATGCCAAAGTTAAACTCTTACAAAATGACTGGACCAAAACCATTGAACAGAAAAATTCCTACAAGCGGACGCTACACTGCAACAAGGACAACAGAAAACTAAATGAACCACAACTATACCTGCGATTATTTCCGGATCCAGTGATTAGAGCAACATTCCTGAGAATTAGATTGAATATCCTGCCGACAAACTGCTACTTAGCCATAACAAACCGGATCCCTAAAGCAAAGAACTACTGCCGTTTCTGCGAAATTGAAACCATACCGGAGACCATATTCCATCTAGTCATGGAGTGTCCGGCGCTGGCAGCTCAACGCATCCAATTTGGCTCCCATTTCGATCTGGCTTCACAACAAATGAACACAGATGAAAGATGGAATACTATCCTCAGCGGAAATAACAACAAATACATATTCACAGTTGTCCTTTTTCTGACTAACATTCTTGACCTCAAGCGAAGAAAATTGTAAAGCTCTTCTTACATCCTCTTCGCTCTTGTATAAGATTCATAATGATGCAAAAGTTTACCACTAAACTAAAACATCAAAAAAAAAAAAAAAAAAAATGTCACGCATGTGCAACGCGACACCAATCAGGACCTTCTCCATACGGCCAGGGGTCCCCTCGTCCGCAGATAGAGGAGTTTCAGATGACATGGACATCCCCCCTACCTGCGGACGGGCCTGGGATGGGGCATCCCTGCTGGTGCATGGTGGTGCAGTCACAGGGTCACGGACAACGACATGCACAGGCCCCACCGCGATGACCTGTGCTGCCTCCTGCCCCTGGCCCTGGACTGCACCACTTGCACCAGTGGTACCACCCCCACCAGGCCCCATGTGCGCCTCAGTAGCGGCCTCCTCCTCCTCTGTGGAAACCACCAACCTGGATGGCTCCACACCGTCTTCCGCCGTTGCAAGCCCCTCTGGGGGCTCACCCACCCCTTCCATTGCAGCCGTAGTGGCAGACGCAGCACCAGTCCCCTCACTCCCGGACGATGGTAAATTCTGGGAGGGTGACTGGGCCTTGCGTTCCCGGCCGGTGGGGGCATCCCCGCCGCTTTGCTCCACAGCGCCGTCTCCGCCCTCTTCATCACTTGCCGCTGTGTAGAGGGAGACATAGAACACATCAGGGTGCTGTACAATGGTCCCCTAGACAGGAAGCAATAGCAGATGAGTGGCACTGTCAAAGATCACTTCCATCATGTCCCTCCACAACACATGGGTCAGTGCAGGCAAAACACATGCAGTAACAGGCATGGTGCATGCTATGAACATTAGCATACATGTCCAAGGGACTCTTCAAACATACAATGCTGGTTTGAAACTCACATGCATCATGGGTCATGCCCATCACATGCACACACTTCACCCTAGTTTCATCCATCTGGCCTCGTACACCCCAGACACAGTGGATACAAGGATGAGTAGGCTGCATCAGTGAATCTGAACATTGTCACAGACATGTGTCATGCATCCATGGCATTTCCAAGTCACAGACACGCAAGTCAGACACACAGACATGGACACCATACATGTCCATGACAGCAGCACCCATCTCTCACACCCCATCCATGTCCAATAACAGAGACAGGCATGCATTAATGTGTGCATTCCCCATGCTGCTCCGCATGTTGCATTGTAACACATGCATCAACCATGTGGTACACACATTACTGATCTCACATGCATGACCATGATGTCCCTGCACACACACATACGTACATGGCCTATGTCACACATACAAGCAAGTATCAGGCAACCAGCACCCTGCAACATGCCCTGTCTCACACAGCAATGCTTGGCCACTTACCGCTCAACTCCGGATGGGACTGCCTCCGAAGGATCTGGGCGTGGAGCGCTGGGCCTACGCGTTCCAGGACCCTCATCTGGATGGTACTCATGCTGCCCGGCCCCCCACCGAGAGGCGCCGGGCTTGTTGAGGGTCCTGGACCTCAAGTCCTCCCAGCGCTTCTTGACATGTTGGTAGTTGCGGGTTGCCACCCCCTCCGCATTGATGGCAACCACTGCGTCATCCCAGATCCTCTCCCGTCCTTCCTTGTTGGCGCGTCTTGTTCCGAAGAGGGCATCATAATGCCCCAGTACATGCTCCACCAGGACACCAACTTCGGTGGCAGTGAAGCTGGTGGCCCTCTGCCTCTCTGGCTGGGGGTTGCCAGTGGTGCCAGATGGAGATGTGCCCGACATGGCAACCCCAGAGGCAGGAGTGGGTGGCCAACTGGGTCCTGGGGATGGGCTGTGGAACGATGGAATCCCAGTCGGGAGTCTTCTGTTCCAGCAGGGGTGGACAGAGCAACTGGACCCCTGCAGATGGCTGACGTGCAGGCACCAAATAGCAGGGCACGTGGGCAGCAGGCAGACAGGCAGCAGCAGATGGCTGGTGGGAGCGTGCTCGGGGTTCTTGGGGGCAGGAAAATGGCCTCCAGGGCAGGAGCATGGTCTTCCGTGTGTGTACGTGTGGCCAGCTTGATACGGAGTGATTTGGCACG
Source organism: Ambystoma mexicanum (assembly GCF_040938575.1). Classification (NCBI taxonomy): domain Eukaryota; kingdom Metazoa; phylum Chordata; class Amphibia; order Caudata; family Ambystomatidae; genus Ambystoma; species Ambystoma mexicanum. The sequence continues at coordinate 24,929,827 of NC_090934.1, forward strand.
TGAAAATCTTGCACGTCAGCGTGTAATTCGAGGAAAGGCCCTTAGCGCGTAAGCGCGTCAGCACACGTACGTGATATCATTGGACCAAAGGCCCTTAGTGCGTAAGCGCATCTGTGACGTATTGTGCACGGGCGTTGCCTTTCGCGTGTAAAACTTGCCGCGCACCCCTGAAATACACGTACCCCACTCGAACAGGGCCCTTTCGTGTGTGAAACTTCACGCGAACCCCGTAATACACGACCCGGCTGAAATCGCGAGTGAAACTTCATGCAAACCCCAGGAATACACGTACCCTGCTGAAATCGCGGGTGAAACTTCCCGCGAACCCCAGGAATACACGTACTCTGCTCAACAGGTGTCACAACTTTTACGCAATTTGGAAAAGGATACAGATTTATAAAGGATACAAGGTCAGCATCCGCTTTTGGAACCCCTTCACTCTGGGATGTCCTGGACTATCACCAAGATGGTTCTGGGATATCTTGAACGCGATGTTTGCACAAGACTTTCCCCCCCAAGAGCGCAGCCTGTAGAAAGTATACTAACTAACAGGCCAGGGCTTAAGTGGAAAGGCAGGAGCAGCGACAACAGAGCTAAGGGAACAAAGAAAAGGATAGTTCAAGATAGCAGCCAAAGAGTTACGAAAATACAGCACTTGTTCCCTCCCCCCCCCGTAATTGCCCCCTCTTACCTGCTTAGTAAGACAGGAAGTCCCGTAACCTAAGAGAGTGCAGTAAGATGGTGACTTGATGATGGAAAATGGAAGTTCCAGTTGAAGGAAGTCTGTGCAATGGTCCACCTAACCCGAACGGCACGAGGGCGCAACTAGTAGTGTCCAAAATAATCCCCAAGTGTATTCAGCAGAGCGTCCCCAAGTGTATTCAGCAGAGCGTCCCCAAGTGTAAGTAACCAATCCAGGGAGTGACCGCCAGAAACAGGAGAGCGTCCGTTTGGTCACTTCAGTATGTAGAGCGCTGTCTTCTTGTGAGGCGGGCAGCGCCGTGGATCTGTCCGTGGTAAAGAGTTTGTATGTGTTCAGTGTACTAGGTGAAGGGGAAGAGAATCAGGATACTCGTGCAATAGTGATAGCACACTAGAGAGAAAGAAACGTGCGTGGAAGTTTAGTTTGGGTTTCTCTCCGTTTTCAACAGAGAGTAGCACTGGAGGTCTTTTATTCTTGCATAAATCCAAATACCACAACACACGGGAGCAGGAGGAGAACAAATCCGAAATGGGAGCCAGGAGTTCGTTAACCAGGGGGAACAACCGAGGGAGTCAGGAACCAGAAATCGAAGGAGAAGACGTTCAGAATAGTCCTTGGTACAAAGCCGGGTCAGGAATAAAACAGGAATCAGAGTAACAGAAGGTCGAGTACTCGAACTGAATAGTCAGTTTTAGGAGCACCCGTTACAGGGACACGCCATACTAAGTACTGGAATCTGTTTCAGAACGTGAGGCACGTTGCGGGCGGTTGACGTGACCGCGAGCAGATGGAATTCTGGACCTTGTAGTGCGGCGGATTCCGTGAGCTGCAAACAGTCTCCAGGGCAGTTTCCACCTGGAAGTAAACACCCGCGAGCGTCCAGAAACAGGAATGCGGGGCATGACAGTACCCCCCCGCAAAGGACGACCACCCCTGCGGGCATGCAGTCTTTCCAACCAAAAGGCACGCAAGAGTCGGGGTGCATGCAGATTTGAGGCCGGTTCCCAAGTCCTATCTTCAGGACCGTAACCCTTCCAATCAATCAGGTAGAAACGCACTCCGCGACGCAGACGGGAGTCCAATATAGCACGTACTTCATATTCATCTTCACCCTGTACACTAATTGGAGCAGGGGCAACAGAAAGCCGAGTGCCAGGTATAAAAGGACGGAGTAGGGATACGTGGAAGACTGGGTGAATCCGCCAATGGGATGGTATGTTCAAACGGACAGCAACAGGATTGAGACAAGAACGGATCTTGTATGGACCTACATAACGAGGCACGAGCTTTCGTTTACCCCGAATGTTGAGATGTTTAGTTGCCAGCCAGGCACAATCACCCGGTGCATAGGAGGGGGCAGGCGACCGATGTTTGTCCGCTTGCGTCTTTGCCCGGAACTGCGCAGCTTGTAGATGTGACATAACGGAATCACGTATAGCAACCATAGTGTCCCTCGTGGTTTTTGCAGCAGGGATTTGGTCCAAGGAAGGCAAGACAGGTGGAAGGATCCTTGGATGTAATCCATACAAGGCGTAAAACGGAGAACATCCTGTTGAAGTATGTCGAGAGTTGTTGTAAGCAAACTCCGCTGTTCCCAGAACGGATAACCAATTTGTCTGATGTTGCAAGCACAGGCAACGAAGATATTGTTCCATGGTGCCATTTGTGCGTTCGGTTTGTCCGTCCGTTTGAGGATGATAGGATGACGAAAGCCATGCATCAATACCCAAAGAATGGGTAAGGGCTTTCCAAAACCGCGAAGTAAATTGAGTACCTCGGTCAGAAATCATGATTGTGGGTAGGCCGAAGAAGCGTACCACATGATCAAAAAAAAAGAGTAGCCAATGATGGGGCGGTGGGTATACCTGAGCATGGTATAAAATGTGCCATCTTTGTGAATACGTCCACCACCACAAGCACCGTTGACATTCCCCTAACCAAGGGCAGTTCCACCACAAAGTCGAGTGAAACCGTATGCCAGGGATGTGGAGGAAGCGGCATGTTCATCAATAGACCGAAGGGTCTCCCTGGTTGCCTTTTACATTGTACACATATCGCACATGTAGATACGTATGACGCGGTGTCCTTCTTCATACCTGGCCACCAGCACCATCGATGTAACAGGTCATAAGTTTTAAGCTGACCTGGATGTGCAGCTAACGGGGTATCATGGGCCCATTCCAAAGCCTTCCGTCTGGTGTGGTTGTCAGGTAAGTATAAAAGACCATGAACATAAGGAAGACCCGTGACAATCTGGGCACCCAAGGTATCAAGATAAGAGGCATGTTCTTTGGCCCACTGTCGAACTCGATCCAGAAGTGAGGGGGAGACCGAACAAACACAAATGACAGAACCTGAAGGTAGCATAGAGGTAACCGATTCTCGGGTGTCGAAATCGGCACCGACACGGGATAAGGCATCTGCCTTTCCGTGTAGAGGTCCAGGGCGATAAGTAACTGTGAAGTCAAATAGCGTGAAAAATAAATGCCAACGTATTTGTCGAGCATTGGTGCATTTTGCGTGTGAAAGAGCCTGTAAATTCCGATGGTCGGTGTACACAGTTACTGGATGTCGAGCACCCAGAAGGTGGTGTCTCCACTCCTTAAAGGCTGCCCGAATTGCTAGGAGTTCCCTCTCCATAACAATGTAATTGTGTTCAGCCTGAGATAATTTACGGGAGAAATAAGCCACTGGATGCAGTTGCTGTGTAGTGGGGCAGATCTGTGACAGAATGGCCCCCACCGCGATAGCGGAGGCGTCAGCCTCCACTATAAACGGAAGGGAAGGGTTTGGGTGTTGCAGAACGGGAGCAGTAGTAAAGGCCTCTTTTAATGTCTCAAAGGCCGACTGGGCTTCGCAATCCCAAAGGAATGGAATCTTCGGGCTGGTGAGACGGGTCAAGGGCGCTACTATCTCAGAAAACGAGGCAATAAAGCGCCTATAAAAGTTTGAGAAACCCAGAAAAGATTGAAGTGCCTTTACAGAATCTGGGAGTGCCAGTCCCTTACCACTTTAACCTTAGAAGTACACATGAGCACCCCTTTCGCAGATATCTGAAACCCCAAGAACTCAACTGATGATGCATGAAATACACATTTTTCCAATTTGGCATAGAGAGAGTGTGTACGTAAATGCTGCAGTACAGAGCGAACATGTTGGATGTGTTGAGTGAGTGAATCCGAGAAGATCAAGATATCATCTAAGTAGATCACCACATAGCAATCTAGCATGTCTCCAAAAATATCATTAACAAAGTGTTGGAATGTGGCTGGAGCGTTACAAAGTCCAAATGGCATGACGCAATACTCATATAGCCCAAACTTTGTTTTGAAAGCGGTTTTCCATTCGTCCCCGCTTCGTATCCTCACCAAATTATATGCCCCTCTGAGATCTAATTTGGTAAAAATAGTTGAGGATGTCATCTTATCAAGCAGTTCCGTTATGAGGGGCAACGGGTACTGGTTCTTGACTGTTATTTTGTTCAAGGCTCTATAATCCACGCAAGGGCGCAGATCCCCCTCCTTTTTCAGTACGAAAAAGATGGGAGAGGCAGCAGGGGACCGGGAAGGTCGAATATGTCCCAGACGAAATGCCTTCTCCACATACTCTTTCAGGTGTTCTTCTTCGTTCCTGGTCAGGGAGTAAACACGACCATGAGGTACCACTGCCCCAGGTACCAAATCAATGGGGCAATCATAACAATGATGTGGAGGGAGTTTTTCTGATAGCCCTTTGTCGAACACATCGGAAAAGTCCTTGTATACTGCTGGAAGTTCGGGGTTTGGGCCTCCCAGCGTGGCATTAACAGAGGAGACATTAGACACCAAAGCCAAACAAGGAGACGAAGGCGTCACACCGGGGCTTCGAGAGCAATGTTGGGTACAGAACGCAGAAGAGAAATGCACTGTTTGTTTGACCCAATCAATCATAGGGTTATGAGTCCGGAGCCAAGAAAGACCAAGAATGATCCCAAACTGAGGGGCTGAAATAAGGTCAAAAACTATTTGCTCAATGTGGTCCTCTGAGGTAAACATGCGAAGTGGGACAGTCTGTTCCGTTATCCATCCCGACACCAGATGAGAACCATCTACTGCATGTACTTCCCCAGGTCTTTTTTTTGGAACCACCGGTATGCCATGGTGTTGAGCTAATTGTATGTCTATATAGTTTCCACTAGCCCCTGAATCGATCATAACTGGACTGGTGAAAGGCTCAACACCAGGGAGGACAAAACACATGGCAAGATAGATGTGTGAGGAGGAAGGGCATTGGTCCGAGCCATCCATATGGTGACTCATCCTTAGGGCTCGGTTTAAGGACGAATCTTGGCGTTTCCCGCTACCTTAACAGGTCTCTTAGGACATGCACGAATGAAATGGCCAGATTGACCGCAATAGAAGCATAGGTTGTTAACCATACGCCGTTCTCGCTCGGCTTTGGTTAAAGGACCTCTGATGGCCCCTATTTGCATCGGCTCGGCTTCTCCTGAGGAGGTAGTCGGAGTCGTTTCTGACTTGACTGAGAGGCGAAGGTCAGGACTACGCCGTTCACCACGTCTTTGCCGCAGCCGAGCGTCGACCTGTAGGACCAAGTCCAACAATTCCAGGAAGCCGGTTGGTAAAGCCGGTACCACTGATAAGGCGTCTTTTAACTCATCCGAAAGACCCTTATAGAAGACGGCTGCCTTCTTCTGTTCGGGCCAGGTGGTTTCTGCTGCTAATTGATTAAAGCGAGCAAGGTAAGACAGAAGGTCTGATTTGCCTTGACTGATAGCAAGGAATTCGAGATCCGAGGTTTGTGCCTTGTAACGCATATCGAATACGCTATTCATAGACTGAATAAGGGCATCAAAATTATATAAGGCTGGATCATTGGCTTCGAGTAATGGGTTAGCCCAAGCCGCTGCTGTTCCTCCCAGATGTGAAAGGAGAAACGCTGCTTTGGTAACAGCGTCAGGAAATGCCAGCGGTCGACAAAGAAAATGCAGACGGCATTGATTTACGAAGGTCCGATAAGTCTTAGGATCTCCATAGAAGCGTTCAGGAGGGGCCAAAGGGAACGGTCCAGGAAGCACAATGGGTGCGGAAGCAGAAGATTGTGCCTGGGGTACAGGAGGGGCTGCTGCGGCAGCAGCATCACTGAACTCCTCATCGGGGGGTAAGGGCTGCACAAAACTCTGTAGTACATCCATATGTTGATGGAGAGTCGCATTCGCAGATGCCATATCGGTGCGTAAGGTCGCAAAGGCTTGCATCAAAGCAGCCATTGGATCGGCTCCAGTTTCCATGACCGATAGGCAAAATTAATAGGCTCCTAAATCTGTCACAACTTTTACGCAATTTGGAAAAGGATACAGATTTATAAAGGATACAAGGTCAGCATCCGCTTTTGGAACCCCTTCACTCTGGGATGTCCTGGACTATCACCAAGATGGTTCTGGGATATCTTGAACGCGATGTTTGCACAAGACTTTCCCCCCCAAGAGCGCAGCCTGTAGAAAGTATACTAACTAACAGGCCAGGGCTTAAGTGGAAAGGCAGGAGCAGCGACAACAGAGCTAAGGGAACAAAGAAAAGGATAGTTCAAGATAGCAGCCAAAGAGTTACGAAAATACAGCACTTGTTCCCTCCCCCCCGTAATTGCCCCCTCTTACCTGCTTAGTAACACAGGAAGTCCCGTAACCTAAGAGAGTGCAGTAAGATGGTGACTTGATGGTGGAAAATGGAAGTTCCAGTTGAAGGAAGTCTGTGCAATGGTCCACCTAACCCGAACGGCACGAGGGCGCAACTAGTAGTGTCCAAAATAATCCCCAAGTGTATTCAGCAGAGCGTCCCCAAGTGTATTCAGCAAATCGTCCCCAAGTGTAAGTAACCAATCCAGGGAGTGACCGCCAGAAACAGGAGAGCGTCCGTTTGGTCACTTCAGTATGTAGAGCGTTGTCTTCTTGTGAGGCGGGCAGTGCCCTGGATCTGTCCGTGGTAAAGAGTTTGTATGTGTTCAGTGTACTAGGTGAAGGGGAAGAGAATCAGGATACTCGTGCAATAGTGATAGCACACTAGAGAGAAAGAAACGTGCGTGGAAGTTTAGTTTGGGTTTCTCTCCGTTTTCAACAGAGAGTAGCACTGGAGGTCTAGCATTCTTGCATAAATCCAAATAACACAACACACGGGAGCAGGAGGAGAACAAATCCGAAATGGGAGCCAGGAGTTCGTTAACCAGGGGGAACAACCGAGGGAGTCAGGAGCCAGAAATCGAAGGAGAAGACGTTCAGAATAGTCCTTGATACAAAGCCGGGTCAGGAATAAAACAGGAATCAGAGTAACAGAAGGTCGAGAACTCAAACTGAATAGTCAGTTTTAGGAGCACCCGTTACAGGGACACGCCATACTAAGTACTGGAATCTGTTTCAGAACGCGAGGCACGTTGCGGGCATTTAACGTGACCGCGAGCAGATGGAATTCTGGACCTTGTAGTGCAGTGGATTCCGTGAGCTGCAAACAGTCTCCAGGGCAGTTTCCACCTGGAAGTAAACACCCGCGAGCGTCCAGAAACAGGAATGCGGGGCATGACAACAGGGCCCTTTCGCATGTAAAACTTCACGCTGTACCTCAGAACTACACGTACCCCGCTCGCTCGCACAGGGCCAATATTTCTGGGGTTCGCGTGAAGTTTCCCACGCGATAGGCCCTGTGCGAGTGGGGTACATGTATTACTGGGGTTCTAGGCAAGTTTTACACGTGATAGGCCCTGTGCGAGTGGGGTACGTGTATTACTGGGGTTCGCATGAAGTTTCACACGTGATAGGGCCTGTGCGAGTGGGGTACATGTATTACTGGGGTTCGCATGAAGTTTCACACACGATAGGCCCTGTGCGAGTGGGGTACGTGTATTACTGGGATTCCCGTGAAGTTTCACACGCGATAGGCCCTGTGCGAGTGGGGTACGTGTATTACTGGGGTTTGCGTGAAGTTTCACACGCGATAGGCCCTGTGCGAGTGGGGTACGTGTATTACTGGGGTTCCCGTGAAGTTTCACACGCGATAGGCCCTGTGCGAGTGGGGTACATGTATTACTGGGGTTTGCGGGACGTTTCACACACGATTTTGCTGTCAGAGCAGGGTACGTGAATTTCGGGGGGGCGCGGGGAGTCCTACACGTGAATTGGCAGTGTGGGTCCTCCCAGGTGTTCCCTCTACGCCCTCCATGGCCCCTGCAGGCAGACCACACCACAGGGGAATACCCCGCACCCCTGGTCATGTCCCGCAGGCAGCCCATCCACCATGGGCATGCACCCCAGCTAAGCCACCTGTCCGCTTGCACCACTGATCACCAACTCATGTCCCCTTGCACCCCCACCCCCCCAGCAGTGCGGGGCACCTGCCAGCAGGCCCCCACTCATGTCCCACTCATGTCCCCCTGCTCCCCCAGCAGTGTGGGGCACCTGCAAGCAGGCCCCCACTCATGTCCCACTCATGTCCCCCTGCACCCCCACCCCCCAGCAGTGTGGGGCACCTGCCAGCAGGCCCCCACTCATGTCCCACTCATGTCCCCCTGCACCCCCACCCCCCAGCAGTGCGGGGCACCTGCCAGCAGGCCCCCACTCATGTCCCACTCATGACCCCCTGCACCCCCAAACCCCAGCAGTGCGGGGCACCTCCCAGCAGGCCCCCACTTATGTCCCACTCATGTCCCCTTGCACCCCCACCCCCCAGCAGTGCGGGGCACCTGCCAGCAGGCCCCCACTCATGTCCCACTCATGTCCCCTTGCACCCCCACCCCCCAGCAGTGTGGGGCACCTGCCAGCAAGGCCCCACTCATGTCCCACTCATGTACCCTTGCACCCCCACCCCCCAGCAGTGTGGGGCACCTGCCGGCAGGCCCCCACTCATGTCCCCTTGCACCCCCACCCCTCAGCAGTGTGGGGCACCTGCCAGCAGGCCCCCACTCATGTCCCCTTGCACCCCCACCCCCCAGCAGTGTGGGGCACCTGCCAGCAGGCCCCCACTCATGTCCCACTCATGTCCCCTTGCACCCCCACCCCCAGCAGTGTGGGGCACCTGCCAGCAGGCCCCCACTCATGTCCCACTCATGTCCCCTTGCACCCCCACCCCCCAACAGTGTGGGGCACCTACCAGCAGTGCCCCACTCATGTCCCCCACAACATGTCATCACGATCCACAATCATGGGCCTCATGGCCACCCAAATCCCACCCCACGCCACCCCAGTCGAAAAACACAACCAAGTATTACATACACCCCACATTGAAATCCCCATCACATGAAACATCCCAAATGGCAAGTATGCACATCAATACATGTCCATCACACACACACAATGGGTGCAAGTGAATGAGACAACACGCATCGTGACATGCAGGAAACCAAGGAAAGCATACCACACAATGAAGTATTGAATAAAAATGTATTAGACACAAAAGCAAGGGAATGAAATGAAATCCCACAATAATGTAAATAATAAATAAAAAGCTGCATGTCCAAAATATGAAAAAGAAGATGTGTAAAACCAGAATAAAAATCAATCCAAAAGCAAATGGGTCCAAAGAGTCTGTCCGTCAAATCAAATCCAAAGTGAAAAAAAAGAAAAATCCATTGATCCATGGTTAAAAGAAAAGGCAAATGAAGTGAAATCCATTGTGGAACTATATACAAAGTACAAATTCCGGGTCCATGAGCCCAACCATTGAAAGGAAACCTACAAAAACCCTACATAATGAACAACTATATACAAAAAGGTGGGGCATTGTCCAAGCGCCTCAAATGAAAAGAAAAACAAAAGGAAACCTATCTCTATATAACTATTTACAATGGCAGCGGGCTAGTCCAACGGCTCACTTTCTGATTTCCAGGGCCAGGGCATCATCGAACTCCTGCCCGATGTCCCGGAGGCGGTCCTCTTCCATGGCCTGAGGGTTTGCAGGGACGATGACATCTGGACCTCCAGGTCCCTGCGAATGGCCTCGAGGCACTCGGCCCGCCTCAGGGCCCTACGCATGGAGTTCTCCGCCCTGACCATCGTGAGCCGTGCCTCTTTCGCCTGCTGCCGCTCCACATCTGTAGCATGGCCCAACCGCTCCCACACAGAAGACACTTCCCGTCCTGGGTCCTCCTGCCCTCTGGCCGATGCCTGCCCCTCCGATGTTGAAGGCCCCGAGCCATCATGGCTCCCACCTTGTTGCTGCTGCTGCTGTGCCTCTGCCTGTGCCCTGGCTCCTGCTGCCTGCACATCCTCCTCCGGCTGGGGTGCAGTTGTTGAGGTGGCCACCCCTGCTGGACGTCCGACTCCCAACTGTGGCAGGGATGTGTCCTCCACCAGCCTGGCCGCAGGGTCAGAGGCAGCTCCACAGGGCACCCAGGTGACACATGGGTGGGAAGATGGCACGGAGGACGACTGGCGCATAGGAGGTTCAGTTGAGGAGGGGGTCGGAACAAGGTCCATAAAACGGAGGAATCCGACCATGGTGAGCTGTCCCAGTGGGTCAAAGCGGTCAACGAGCCATGCGAGAAGACGTGCAGTCTCCTCATGAAAAGACTGCAGGTCAGCTCACATGGCACGTTGACGCAACGCCACTCCACCCAGGACAGGCTCAACCCGGTGCCGGATAGCCACATCTGCAGGGAGAGGAAGGCCAGTTAGTGTAAGCCGATCCCCTCCCTGAGAACGGGTCTGGACGTAGGCATCCCTGCTGGTGCGGTATGATGCAGTGACAAGATCGGGGACAGGATTACACACAGGCACCTCCGCGGCGGCCTGTGTTGCCTCCTGTCCCTGCCCCTGCACTGCACCACTAGCACCAGTGGAATCCCCACCTCCAGACCCCGTCTCTGTTCCTTGCATGGCCTCCTCCTCCACCAAACCCCCCACCAACCTGGATGACTCCATGCCATCTTCCTCCGTCGGACCCTGTGGGGTCTCAGCTGCCCCTTCTGCTGCCGAGGAGTCCAACTCCGACCTCCGCCTCTTGGACCTACCCTCGGCAGCTGCGGCCTGGGACGCAGCACCAGACTCCTCACTCCCCGACGAGATCACAACCTGGGAGGGGAGACAGGCCTTGCGTCTCCGGCTGGCGGTGCAATCCCTGCCGCTGTGCTCCACAGCACCCTCTCCGCCCTCTTCATCAGTTGATGCTGCAGACAGGGAGAGATAGGAGACCGGCATCAGGGCACTGTACAATGGACTGATACACACATGACAGTTTCACATGAGTGGCTGTGTCAAACTTCAGACATGGCATCGCAATCCCCAACACACATGTCATTTGAAATCACACACATGAGCTATTCTACAGCCATATCACAACAGCCAGCAACATCCATATACATACAACAGCATGAGCAGCCACAGATGAGCCAGACATCACATGAAACACAGTGAGTGCACTAGACATGCACACACGCCACCACACTTACATGCATGTGTACACTTCCACCAGCTGTCACAGTGATGAGATCGGCATCCATGTCACATCTGGCAATCAGCCTTCTACATATCAGTGTCACATGCATCCATGTTGCATCACTGTTGCACCCTTGTCAAATACACACACATGCACATGTGCACGGTGCAGATACATGCAGCTGGAACCAACATCCATCTGTGACACCACTACCATGCCAACTTACATACACAGTCACACATATGCATTTGGCCTGCATGCTTACCCACACATACACCATCCATGTGTCTCACACATGAGAGAACTCACATGTGTTAGCCTCACGGCCCTATACATACACATCCATACATGGCCCTACAAAACCACATGTGCAACCTGCACACTACTGGCACACCACCACACGCACAGCTTCCAATCAGTATGCATGTACACTTACCGCTCGACTCCAGACGGGTCTGCCTCTCAAGGACCTGGACGTGGAGCGCTGGGCATATGCGTTCCAGGACCCTCATCTGGTGTTCCGACAGGTGGCCCCGGCACCCCTTAGCATCTGCTGCCTTCAAGAGGCGCCGGGCCGTGTTGAGGGTCCTGGACCTGAAGTCCTCCCAACGCTTCTTGACATGTTGGAATTTGCGGACTGCCACCCCCCGCCCCCGCGTTCATGGAAGTCACAATGTCCATCCAGATCCTGGTCCGTCCTTCCTTGTCGGCGCACGAACTTCCGAAGAGGGCATCATACTGCCCCATGACTTGCTCCACCAGGACACCATCTTCGGTGGCAGTGAAGCTGCTGGCCCTCTGCCTCTCTGGCTGGGGGTTGCCAGTGGTCTCAGATGGTGGTGTGCCCGACATGGCAACCCCAGAGGCAGGTGTGGGTGGGCAACTGGGTCCTGGGGCTTGGCTGTGGAGCGATGGTATCCCAGTCGGGAGTCTTCATTTCCAGCAGGGGTGGTCACAGCAACTGCACCCCTGGCTGATGTGCAGGCAGCAAATAGCAGGGCACGTGGGCAGCAGGCAGGCAGGCAGCAGCGTGCTCGGGGCTCTTGGGGGCAGGAAAATGGCCTTCAGGGCAGGAGCGTGGTCTTCCGTGGGTTTTCGCGTGGCCAGCTTGATACGGAGTGATTTGGCACGTGAAAATCTTGTACGTCTGCGTGTAATTCGAGGAAAGGCCCTTAGCGCGTAAGCGCGTCAGCACACGCATGAGATTCCATTGGACGAAAGGCCTTAGCGCATAGGCGCTTACATTACATTACGCGCGCGGGCGTTTCACTCGTAGCACGTGATGACGGAGCACACGTGGAAAAACTGCACCTCCGAGTGTCATCGCGTGTAATTGGATAAAAGCGCCCGCGAACACGCGTCTCTGACGTGTACGTGTGGGCCAGTTTAAAAGCTGCATGTAGGACGCCATTTCCTTGCACATGCTTTTCGTGGAGAGCGAATGGGTGAAATCTGTACTTTTTGTCGGTTCACACGCGATTACTTCACAGCGTTTCTAGTTCGTACTCCCTGTTACCTCTGACAGCTATTTTCTGTTTTTTTCTTGGGCCTGTTTCCTCAAACAGAGTTTACTTCTCCTTTTGTCCTGTCTCCTCAGACAGCGTACAGTTCTTCTTTTGGCGGGGGTGTTGCCAATGCGCATACGCGCGTATTTTTCACGTTCTTTTTCCAGGCAGATGGTGAGTTCCGCACGTACTTAGCAACTGTGCTTGCCCCTTGTGTCGTCTTCCCCTTCAAAGGTCATTGTAGGCTGCGTGTATTATGCATACGCTTATTTTTGTGTTTCTGGGTGCCACAGCATAGTGCGGGTTCATTTTTTCACGCACGTGGTCTACGAGGGGTTGCGTGCACGTTTATTTTTGATTTTGGGCTGCCTGTGCGTTGCGTGACCCGTCATATTCCCCCAGGGGTCACAGACAGCATTGTTAGAGCACTAGGGTACGAATTCCATCTGGTATCCTACCGCTTTGACCCCCAATTGCCCAGGACAATAGTTTACTGCAACTCCCATACGCACAAGAACATCAGTGCCATGGCTGGGAGGCGAGCAAGCGGTAAGGGAGGCAAAGGTGGCCGACCCTCAAAAGGTGGGCGTGGTGGGCATGGTAGGGGACGTGGCCGGGATTTGCAGGGTGCCCCTATGACCCCATGTGTGGAGGAACAATCAGGGACACCCATGCCCCCCCCATGGTTGGGGGAAACGTGGCTGACACCATCCAAGCTCAGCCCCTGTTGGACCAGCCCATTGTGGCACCTGACCTGGCACAGGATAACTCCCTGGCTGACTTCCAGGTCAGCAAGTCGAGGCCACGTGTGGCGGTGCAAGTTGTTGTCACCAATCCACGTGTATGTGGGGCAGCTATGTCATCTGCTGCCCCAAGTATGCAGGGTGGGGAGGCTGCAGGGGCAGCTGCAGCTCCATCCGCCCCAGCTCTGACTCTCCCAGCCAGGACAGTGTCAGTCCCAGTCCATCAAACTGACGTTCCCCCTGCCAACATTACCCTGCAACCAATGCCTACATCAGGGACTATGGTCATTGTGCATTCCCACACTCCTACTACCCAGTCCACCGGTGATTCTGCCCCTACTGACCAGAGCGGCGTAAGCCACTCTGGCTCTGCTCCACCTTTAAAGAAGAGGAAGAAGGGTGCTCTGGCACGACAGGCTGAGACCCCAGGCACGGCTGCACACTCCGGTACCTCAAGGAAGCCTTGCTTCAATGATTCGGAACTTGATGCACTTGTGAGCTATGTGTTGGCACAGAGCCACGAAATGGTGGTGACTGCAGGGTCCAAGACCACACCTGGTCAATGTAAGGCACACTGGCAGACCATCGCCAACCACATAAGTGCCCTTGGATTTGTGAGGCGCTCAGCTGATGATTGCTACAAGCAAGAGGACAACAAACTCACTGAACATGAGTCGGTTGCTGGGACCTTCGTCACAGAGGAACAGATCTGAGGTGTGGGAGAACTACCCGATTATGACACATTGTCCGGTGAGTGCCCATGCGTGTGTGTGTTAGGCAGAAACCTGTGCAGTTCCCTCTGGGACCACTGCAAAAGATTTAGGACTACAGGTGTTTGGCAGTAAACCCACTTGGTAGCAGTCCGTACCACACAGATTCACTTGGTAGCTGTGGCTGAGCAGTCAGACTTCCCTCAAGAAGAGTTAGGCAGTATACAGAGTATTCACAATAGGTCAAGAGCACACAATAGAACAAGTAAACACTGACCAGGGCTTGGTGTAAAAGAGATATAATTATTTATTTAAAACCAAATCTAGAAAAACAAACAGGCACTAGTAGTAAGCAATTCAAAAACACGGTCACTAAAAGATATACACTCCATTAAAAGAATATTAGTCAAGTCTTAAGTAAAGCCCCACTTATTTTCAGACAGCGGTGAGCACTTAACGTAGATGGCACTCTAATAGGTTGTTTTAAAAGGGAGAGAAAAGCAGAGAACAAGTTGAAACAGATCCCAACACTTTTACAAGAACATAACAAGAGAGGAAGGCAAGGTAATTCAGAGTCAGTAGGCTGGATCCGCTTTAAGGGGATCGAAACGAGATGTGTACAAGGTCACAGGGTTGCAGTGCACAAAAAAATCTTGTAATGGTTCAAAAAGGAGTTGGACCAAGGAAAGGGACCAGTTAGAGGGTCAAGGCGGCCAGCCCAGTCCAGAAGGTTAAGGAGTTATTATTACCTTGTAGCAATCTTTAGAAAGGGAGGCCTGGCGGACACGGTACCTTAAAGTGGTGAGAACACTCCAGCGGGGACAGTTGTTCCTGGCAGCGGATGCAAGTCGGTGCTTCGTCCAGGGGAAGAGAGGATCTCATCGTGGAGGAAGACAGGAGTCCGTTGCACTGCCAGGGAAGAGACCAGCTGCAGAGTTTCTCAGGTACAAGGAGCGATCCGTTGATTTGCGGTTCAGTGGTGAGTGGCTATCCGGCCGCCGGAGTGCTTGGCACGGGCAGTTTGACCACAAACCGGCCTGGAGTGCGAAGAAAAGAAGGTAAACTGGTTGTGCCCACCAGTCAGGGGAAGAAGCCTCTCCAGCCGGGAGATCTTCTCTGTCGTCGGGAAGTGTTGAGTCGGTTCTGCAGGACTCCACCGGTGATGTCGTCGTGGTAGGTCGGCTCAGCTTCTCCCTCGTCGGATTCTCAGGTCCTGTGACGACTTCTGAAGTTGCAGTCCCCAAAGCCCCGCTTTTATGCAGAAAACCCCCATTCACTCAGCCTAGCTGTCACTCAAACATGCTAAGTGGTGAGCCGGCCGGCTCACCACTTGGGCCAATCACACAAGAGTGTGACTTGAGTTACCAAGGTAACTCAGTCCAGGGTGCCTAAACCCCCTCCCACACCCCCTGTGGTACCCAGACAGAGTGGCACCACTTTTGGAGGCTTCTGTGGAGAAGCCTGCCAAAAAGTGGAACAAAGGGCTCGACTTGGGTTGGAGTCACAGAAGAGAACACAAACGCCATTTTTGAATCGAGTCTTGGCAAAAAATACCAACCCGAGAATTAATATTAATTAAATAAACCGGCGGTATGTTCGAGGCTATGAGAATTAAATAATTAAAGTAGGTAGCCTCGAACAATGGGAAAATCCCATAGGAAAATATTGGCGGTCGAATATAAAAAGTAGTTTCCACTGCCACCAGCCAAAACTCGATCAGGGGGGACAGAGACGTGCCCCCTCAACTAACAGAACCCCGGGGCAATTGAATTGCCCCGACCAGTACATCCACAATATGATGGTTTGTACTGGTTTCTGTTAATAATTTGGGACTAGTAAAGCCAATGGTGACTTTACATGCCCTGGGAGACAGTAGTCAGTCCCAGGGTATGGAGTCTATGGTGGGGGGTCACTATGACACCCCTGTGTTACTGCACGGAGGGTGCTGTGTAACACACATAAGAAAAACACATGAGACCCTATGGAGTAAAGAACCCCATAGCCCATAAAACACATAAGCAGTCAAAGGAACACCATAAATCATGTCCAAGAGTGGGAGAAAAAGAGTCTCACTCTTGGCAGGAGGAAAAAAATAAACTCCAGAAATCCAGCAAAGCTGCTGGGGGACTCACTAGGTTAGGAAATTCAGCCTAAAGAGAGAATTCTCCCTAACAGTGTGTAATGCATGTGTATGTTGTTTGGGTGACGGGTTCTGATTGAGTGGTAGGTGAGGGTGTGTGTGACTGAGTACTATGGGTCACCCATGTGCTTCATCCAAAACATTCTGCGGCCTTGAATTTGGGTGTGACAGTATCCCTTCTGCCCACAGTAATAATTTAGCGCAACATTACGGCAGTTGTCCTTGAGGTGGCATCATGCAACAACATTGTTTGTATTTTTCAGTGTTCTTTCAGGCTGATTGTTTCAATTATCCCACTTTTGCAACACATTCCTCAGCCCTATTGTGACATATGTGACATGCTTCTGTCATTGAAGAACCCCACATTGGCCCACATGTGTCACCTTGGTAGTTGAATGATTTGACCATTCAGGCTGAATGAGTATTGTCCTGATCACATCATGTTTTTGGGCCTGTTTGAATGTGGAACATGCTAGTTGTTTCCTGTCATGTTGAGGTGCACAACCATTGATGTGTACATGGCCCTGCAATCACTGTATGTTTGTGCACTGGATGTGTTGCAGTGTGTGGCACATGGCGTATCTTTTCACACTATGTGGCATTTTTTCATGTCCATCTCACATGGAGGAGTGACAGTACTCATTCACTGACATATGGACATATGGATGTACTTGTGGAATGTACCATGGCTATGGTACATGCCATCTTTGTGATGGCATGTGTCATTTATGTGTATAGGACATGCCACTCACAGGCCAATGTGTGATGCAGTGCTACCCAGCATGCAGCAAATGTGTTGCTCTTCCATCTTGGTGTCATCAGTGTCTGACTTTTGCCTCCCGTTCCAACTCTGTGACAGTGCATGCATCGGAGGGTTATAGTCATGTGTGACATGTGTAAATCATGTACTGGTTCTGTAGCTTGTCAGGCCTATTTGTGTGCTATGGTGCTAATGCCTGTTTCCATTTTTTGTCTTTCATGTTTTTGCAGGGGATGACGCACTTGATGCTGTTGAGGTTGAGGAGATGGTGCAGACCCAGGAGGAACCTGAGGCACAACCGGCCACCAGTGGGGGACGTGGTGTGGTGGTGGGTGAGAACCCACTCTTGCTGCAGACGATTCTGTCCAGGGGTGTCTCTGGGTGCACCTCCCCAGACCTCTATTCAGGTGTTGATTCGGATGATGAGACCTATGTGGCATTGCAGGTAAGTGTTTCTGGAAGGGGTTCTGTTCTGTCCAACCCACCTGCACCAGGGGTAGACCTTCTATTGGGATGTCAGTGTTGGTTAGTCAGCCTTTGGCGGTCACGGGTGCAGGGTCACACTCCACAACATCTGATCCTGTTCCTGGGCCAGCAGATCAGAGGGGGAATGCAGTCCTGCAGCCTCAGGCAGTACCGGCACAGCAAGGCGCAGATCGCCTTGCCCCAAACAGGTGTGGTGCCCGCCGACGTGGTGGCCGTACGCCACCAGGCAGTACCGCATGGCAACAATCCATGTACGTTATGGCAACCCAACAGGCAGCATCAGTTGAGATGATGGCTCAAGCAATGGAGAGGGTGGCCACTTCCATTGTCCCCCCTGAAAGGCAGATGGAGCAACTACAGCAGGCAACAGACTCCATTTGCCAATCACACAGGGAAGACATGTTGGCATCCAACAGGGACAGACGGGTGGCACTGGAGACTCTACGCCAATCGATATCAATAGAGTCCCAGGGCCACAGGGAAGCCCTGAGGGTAGAACTCCATCACCTCAGGGAGACTCTTGTTGACCTTGAGACTGCCACTAACTTGAGGACAGAACAGCAGCTGGAGCGGCTCACACGTTCGCTCTCAGCTAAGATGCAGGCAACTCGGGAGGAGATCCGGGCATCATGTCAGGTGCTGCATGGGATCTCTGCACTATAATCCTCCAGAACGAGACCTTCCACACCCGCATGCTTGCTGCCATGGAGGACCATACCAGGGCTTTGCGTGGGCTGCCTCCCATAGCACCACCACCTCCTGTGGCAGCAGCAGAGGGTGTTCAGAGCGACAGCAGCAGTTCTCCCACATTGGAATAGCCGTGCAGGCCATGAGCCCATGGAGGTGTTTTTTTCCCAACATCCACACAGACGGCTGTTGGTGCGCACCCTGTCCTTGGACCTCCTGGGTGGCCTCCTCCCCCTGACCCCCCCAGCCCCCACATGGCCATTTTTGATTTTTGATTTTTTGATTTTTGATTTTTTTAAAATTATTTTTTGACAGTGTGTTGCCTTGTGTGGCTCCCGTGGGCATCCACTGTATTCTGGCTGGGCACATGCAGGCTTGTCCTGAGTTTGGGTTCGATGCTTGGGTTCGTAAGACACACACCCCTCCTGCTTCCCGTTTCCAAGGGCTTGCAAAGGGTGTGACCAAGTGACAGTGATGTACACAGTGATGTTGGGCTCCCATGAGCTGTGTGGACAGTCTGTAGTCAATACTGTGTAGACATTCCTTGTGTATATTGTTGTTGTATTGTACACTGCATGTTGTAATTATGTATGCTTCTGCTTCCATGTCTCCCTCTAAATTTGCAGGTTCATTCCTCATGTCTTCACAAGGCCGTCTACTTTGGAGATGGAGTTCATGTTGTATGTAGTACACAGACAAGTTTTGAAGCCTGCAAGACTACAGTTGGAAGGGGGCAATGTGGTGGCATATTCAGGTTGTAAGACTACGACTACTTTAACTTAGTACTGTCATGTTTTAGTTATGTTTGAGCTTGTGTAGCTGCATTGTATTGTTGGTAAGTATTTGGTCATGTGTGTTGTTAGTTCAACATTACTGGGAGCATATTGTGTGTGGCCAGTTTCCATTAGGGACACTGTACTTCGTGACACTTGTGTCAGGTTTTCGGGATTGCTTTGTTTGCTCTCACATAGCATGACATGCCATGGTGTGTTGGGTGGCGGTGCTGGGGAGGGGTTGGGTGACATGGCACTGTTCTCATGTTGTATTTTGCAAGGGGGTAATGCATTTAGCAGCATATGTGTCTTTTGATGACACACCATTGGTGGTGTTTCTGTAGGTAGGGATGCACACATTGTGACACTTCTAGGTGACCAGTCTCAGGCTGGTATGGTTGTGACAGTTGACTGTCCCTTATGTCATCATCGATTGTCAGCTGGTATGTGGCAGGGCTGTGTGCACTCCACAGGGGTGTGATTCTAAGTGAAGTAATTAGCCACCAGCTGCGTTCGGGCTGCCTCACCTCATGCTCTTTCCCCTCCCATGCGCAGCGGGCGTGCATGTGGTTGGGGATGTGGGGGCACCACCATGTCCACCGGCAGGCCCCGGCGTGTTGAAACATTGTGCAGGACACATGCTGCCACTATGATCCTGCACACTACTGGGGGAGCGTAGAACAGCTGCCCGCCAGAATGGTCAAGGGAGCGAAAGCGTGACTTGAGCACTCCGAATGTGCGCTCCACTATGCCTCGGGTTGCAATATGGGCTGTGTTGTATCTTACCTCGGGTGGCGTGGTGGGGTTCCGAATAGGCGTCATCATGTGGGTGCTTAGTGGGTAGGCACTGTCCCCTGGGGAGGTGGTGATGGGTATCATTAGTAGGGTTGTGACATTACTCAGTATCTGGCATGCATGCATGTGCTGTGGCATTTATACTCACCGAGCAGCCATGTATCGCCATGCCGCCCAGCTTCTAGGTCCCGGTTTAGGGTTGACATTCTGTAAATGAAACTGTCGTGGGTGGACCCTGGATAGTTGGCATATACTGAGGTGATGATTCCCTTGGCATCACATACTACCTGCACGTTGATGGAATGCCAGTGCTTGCGGTTTCTATAGATGTGCTCTGATGCCCTGGGGGGACGTAGAGCCACATGGGTGCAATCAATGGCACCTAGGACTTTGGGGAATTGTGCCACCCCGTAGAAATCCTGGACGGCAGCCTGCCTTTCTGCAGGTGTTCTGGGCAGGTATATGTGCCTGCGGACTGATGGACGTGCAGTCATGATGGCCAAGACCTGGTGTAGGCAGCGTGACTGCGTGGCCTGTGACATCCCCGCCCACTATGGCACTTATCCGCTGAAATTATCCGGTGGCCAACAAGTGCAGTACATTGAGGACATTCATTGAGGACATTCTCCAGAGTGCTTGGGAGCAGAGGGTGGGTGATGTGAGGTTATCCTCCCACTCACTGACCAGCTCGAGTATTATGTGAGGTGGAAACCTGTACCTCCCATACATCTGGTCATCAGGCATCCCAAAAAGGCTGGTTCTGGGTGTGAAAATTCTGGGCCTGACTATCCTCCTCCTGCGGTATCCCACGACCACTGCTGCTAGGAACGGTATGTTCATCCTGGCATCTGAGCTTGCTTGTTGTTTGCGCGCACTTTTATGCTGCGCGGGTCCAGGTACGCCTGCTTCCTGCTGGCGTACGTGTTTCCGGATTAGCGCGTCTTTTTTGGCACGTGCGTGTGGGCGTTCCGCGCATTTGCCTCCTGTACTTCCCTGCCCACCCCAGTAATACACGTACCCCGCTCGCCCAGGCCCAATCGCGTGTAAAACTTCCCGCGAGCCCCTGAAATACATGTACCCCGCTCGCTCAGGCCCAATCGCGTGTAAAACTTCCTGCGAGCCCCTGAAATACACGTACCCCGCTCGCCCAGGCCCAATCGCGTGTGAAACTTCCCGCGCACCCTCAAAATATATGCTATTTTTGACATAGCGGGTGTCCATGTTTGTCACGGACCCTTTTGCACGTCATTTGTCCTAGATGGCCACAGTATGGGACATTCATCTGAGCTGTATATACGTGCTTTTTGTTAGCGCACATTTTTTTACTGCGCAGGGACGCTACCGTCTGCCTTCGTATGGCGGACATGTGTTGATGTACATAGTTGACTTTTGGTTTGTGTCATGAGATTGCCATTTCACTGCTGGGGGGTGGGGGTGCAAGGGGACATGAGTGGGACATGAGTGGGGGCCTGCTGGCAGGTGCCCTGCACTGCTGGGGGGTGGGGGTGCTGGGGGACATGAGTGGGGGCCTGCTGGCAGGTGCCCTGCACTGCTGGGGGTTGGGGGTGCAAGGGGACATGAGTGGGACATGAGTGGGGGCCTACTGGCAGGTGCCCTGCACTGCTGGGGGACATGAGTGTGGGCCTGCTGGCAGGTGCCCTGCACTGCTGGGGGGTGGGGGTGCTGGGGGACATGTGTGGGACATGAGTGGGGGCCTGCTGGCAGGTGCCCTGCACTGCTGGGGAGTGGGGATGCTGGGGGACATGTGTGGGACATGAGTGGGGGCCTGCTAGCAGGTGCCCTGCACTGCTGGGGGGTGGGGGTACTGGGGGACATGAGTGGTACGCGTTGCAACGTTCCGGGTTCCTTCCTATGTTGCTGCCGCTCCCATTGTTGTTTCCGGCTGTCATCCCGTTTAGCATATTTTCTCAGCACCCTTGCTTTGCTGGGTATTTCTTCTGCCACTCCCTTGTTCCCCTTAGATTTTTCCTTCCTTCCCTCCTCCTCCCGTATCGCTTCCTGCCTTTCCTTTCCTCTTTTCTCCTCCGTCTCCTGTCCTCTGCCTGTCCTAGCTCCTTTTTCCTTTTCTTTCCCTCCTCACCTGTTTCCTTCTTTTCTTCGTTGTTTTCTTTCATCCTTGGCCTGCTTCCGGACTGCCTTTGCTATTCCCTTGTACCTTGTTGGATCTGCTGCTTACCTGACTTGTGCCTACTTACCGGACTGCCTTTGCTTTTCCCTTGTACCTCGCTGGACTTTCTGGTTCCCAACCTGTGCCGGTTGGTTGGACTGCTCATCCATCACCTACCTTTCTTCAGTGCATCTGCCAACTTCGCCAATTCTACCAGAAGGAAGTCTTTAGGGTTTTTTTGTGCCTTTGGCTTTTTCCCCTGGGTTGCGCTCCCGGTGGGAACGCCCCCGTTGCCCCTATCTTAGTGGCACGGTGGCATCCTATCGAGGGCGTCCATATCTCCATAAAAAAAAGGAGAAGCCTTCAAGACGCAAGGAAGGAAAACCCAAGAAGAAAGTGGAAGGTGAGGAGTTGGGGGAAGGGGGAGAATCTGCTTTATCATCTGAAGAAGAGGATATAACCGACGTTTGTGACAGTTTGCAACGCCAACAAGAAACCGAGATGGCAACTCTGCAGCAAGTACAGGAACTTGTAGCTGCCGTCCAAAACCTTAACCTGGAGGTTCAGAACCTCAAGGCCGCCAATGCAGCACTGCAACAAAGAATGACGGAAAGAGAACAACCTTCTTCAGACCTACCCTCGCTCCCTTTGGTGTTAGGCAAATTCGATGGTTCGCCTAAGCAGGTGAAGGAGTTCCTAGATGCATGCAATCTTCACTTTTCCTTCCGCCCACAGACATTCGCTTCAGATCATGCCAAAGTAGGATTCCTGATTACCCACATGACGGGTAATGCCCTGGCTTGGGCCACTCCTTTGGTCAATCAACCCGATCCTGTGCTACAGAATTATGATGATTTCAAGACTCTACTACAGCAGACCTTTCTGCGCACGGAAAGTACTTTCCTGGCATCCGAAGATCTCTTGGACATCCGACAGGGCAACACAGACTTACTCTCCTATATTACCACCTTCAAGCAGATAGCCGCCAAAGCTGGCTGGCAGGAACAGGCTCAACACGCCATTTTTCGTCGAGGGCTGAGAGAGGATCTCAAGGACGAGTTGGCACGTATAGACCGTCCGACATCCTTTTTGGATCTCATAACTGCCACTCTTCGGATTGATTTTCGGCTGTCGGAACGACGGTCTGAAAGAAAGAAGACCAAATTCTACAGTCTCCCTCCCCCTGAGACTCAGTCACCTTCCTCTGTACCGTCTTCTCGCCAAGGCAAAGAGGAACCGATGCAAATAGGAACAGCTCGAGCCGCGCTCACCCCGGAGGAACGTAAGAGGCGACGGGATGGGAATATGTGTATGTACTGTGGAGCCTCTAACCATTTGCTACGTGACTGTCCAGATGTCCCACCTAGACGTTCGAGAAACGAGCGCCCTCGGTAAGTGTTAGGACGCACTCCCGAGGGGCCATCCCAAGTCCTTACGCAACTCTTTCGGTGTCTTCTTCTGGTACTCCAGAGGATTCCAGGCTGATGGTTCTTACTGTTACCCTAACTTTGGGCAAGACAGAGATCCTAACCCAGGCTTTGCTCGATTGTGGCGCTGCCGGCAACTTCATCGACACCTTGTGGGCAGAACAGAAGGGTATCAACCGCCTGGCTAAACAAGAGGACCAGAAGGTAGAGGGAGTTGACGGAGAACCTTTGAGTTCCGGCATGATGACCCACACCACTGAAGAACTAAACCTACACATCCAGCAGCATTCTGAAATTATCTCATTCGAGAAGCTCATTTCCCCATCATACTGGGGATAGGGTGGCTCAGAAGACATAACCCTCACATAGACTGGACAAAGAACATACTGAGCATTCAGTCCGCTTTCTGTAAGGCAGAATGCCTTCCAGAGCCAAGGTTCGAGACAGTCCAGACCACCAGTATCTACGATTCCAGACTCATCCACTGCCTTCCTCATCACCTCCAGGAATACGCTGAGGTAGTGACAGAGAAGTCTCCTAGTGAACTACCTCCTCACAGACCGGAATATTGCTGCTTAGACCTTGTCCCAGGAGCATTAGTACCATTTTGTAGGATGTTTCCTCTATCGCTCAGGGAGAGACACTTCCTCTGGGAATACCTGGACAACAATTTGGCCAATGGGCTCATTAGACCATCGAAATCTCCGGCAGGCGCTTCCCTGTTTTTCATCCCCAAGAAGGACTCACAGGAATTGAGACCCTGTATCGATTACAGGGGTCTGAACAAGGTGACCATTAAAGACAGATACCCTATGCCACTCATTACCGAAATCATTCAAGCCGTTCATGGCGCCACGGTTTTTACCAAATTGGATCTCCGGAACGCCTATCACCTTCTCCGGATTCAAAAGGGGGATGAATGGAAGACAGCGTTCAGGACTCCTTATGGGCTATACGAATACCAGGTGATGCCATTCGGGCTAGTAAATGCCCCTTCGGTATTCCAGCGCTTTATGGACAGACTTTTTTCAGATCTACTGTGTCAGACCACCATAATCTACCTTGACGATATCTTGGTGTACTCTAGGACTATGGAAGAACATGAAGGCAATGTCAAAGAAGTGTTCCAGAGATTAAGAGACAACCGTCTCTCGGTCAAGCTTGACAAATGTGTGTTTTCTGCAACCTCTATTCCGTATCTGGGATTCATATTGTCTAGTCAGGGTATCGCCATGGATCCTCGCAAGGTATCCGCCATCCTGGAATGGCCTTCTCCTACATCTATCAAGGCAGTATAAAGGTTCCTTGGACTGGCAAACTTTTATCGAAAATTAATCTCCAACTTCTCCCACAGGATAATACCCATTACCACCTTGCTCAAGAAATCTTCTAATCCGTTTTCCTCGTCCAAGGAAGCTGAAGACAGCTTTTGCAAACTCAAAGGAGCCTTTTGTACCGCTCCCATCCTTCAACAGCCAGATCAAAGCCGACCCTTCATTGTCGAGACCGACGCCTCCTCATCTGCTATAGGGGCGGTTCTATTGCAAAGACATCAAGGAGTGGAACACCCGATTGCCTATTTCTCTAAAACCCTCAATGCCAGCCAAAAGAACTATTCAGTCATTGAGCGCGAACTGTTGGCCATGAAGTCGGCCTGTTTGGAGTGGCGACATCTACTACAGGGAGGTAAACATCCATTTTCCATCAGAACCGATCATAAGAACTTACAAGTACTGCGACAATTCGAGTGCTACAACACACGTCAAGCTCGTTGGGCCCACTTCTTTGCCCAGTTTGATTTTGATATCACCTACATCCCAGGGCGTCAGAATCTAGTCGCTGACTCTCTGTCCCGCCGAGGAGACTACATGTAGGGATCAGATTGTGCTCATGATCTGATGTTTCCTCTGCCAAGAAGGATAGGAGTACTAACCATGTTTCTGAGACAAGTGAAAGAAGCTTCTGGAGACAAATTTGAGTTAGAGAAACATCCCCACAACATCCTATACGACATCAAGGAGGGTCTCTACCTTGTGGAAGGCAAGTTGTATTTGCCTACTTCCGACTTCCGGAAACTGGCTTTAAATTGGTGTCACGATTCCAAGATGGCTGGTCATAGAGGCACCAAAGGCACTTTGGACTATCTGCAGAGACATTTCTACTGGCCAGATATGAAAAGAGATGTGATCCGTTACGTACAATCCTGTATGACATGCCTTCATAGCAAGGGTACCCGCCTAAGGCCAATGGGACTTTTGGAACCCAATGCCGTTCCTGATGGACCTTGGAACGTCATTTCAACCGATTTCATCGTTGACTTACCTCCATCCCAAGGGTGCACGTGCATCATGGTGGTGATCGATTATTTCACTAAGATGGCTCACTTCTCTCCACTACCAGGTATCCCGACAGCGGCTGGTATGGGCGAAACGTTTATCAAGGATGTCTTCCGTCTCCATGGGGTACCTAAGAAAATCATCTCCGATCGGGGTAGCCAATATACTTCCCGATTCTGGAAGAAGCTATGAGACCGATTAGGCGTTGAGAGAGCCTTGACGTCCGGATTCCACCCTCAATCCAATGGGCAGACGGAACGCCTCAATGGTACCTTGGAGCAATACCTGCAATGCTATGTGAACCTCCAACAGGATAATTGGGTCTCTCTACTACCTCTGGCCGAGTTCTCTTACAATAACTCTTTTCACTCTACTCTCGGTCTAACCCCTTTTTACTGTAACTACGGTTATCACCCACGGTCCGTACTGCCCGTCTCTAACATATCTATCAGCTTACCCACTGTAGATTTCACTCTCGCCATATTGCGGGACGTTCACCTGCAGTGCAAACAAAACCTTAGTGAAGCCCAAAAAAGATACAAGATGCAGGCCGACAAATATCGCAACCCGGTCCCTAGATGGGAGGTGGGTTCTTGTGTCATGTTATCCACGAGATACTTATCACGATGGGCACACCCTTCCAAGCTTTCCGCTAGATATCTGGGTCCATACGAGATCACACAAGTTATCAACCCGGTGGCTTTTAGATTAAAACTACCCAAAGGCCTGCACAGAGTCCACCCAGTGTTTCATGCTTCCCAAATGAAACTTTTTCATGAAGACACTTGGTCCCGTCAACCCAAAAGAACCCTCTTTCCCACTGATTCTACCCAGGAGGAATTTGAGGTGGCCCAAATCTGTGATTCCCGTTACCGCCGGGGTAGGTTGGAATACCTGGTACGATGGAAGGGTTATCACTGGTCAGAAAACCATGGGAACCAGCCTCCCACATCCATGCCCCACTTTTAGTCCGCAGGTTCTATCACTTTCATCCTGGCAAACCTGGGGGAGGCCTCCCTAGGAAGGGGGCATACTGTCACATCGCGGCAGGGATGGCGGGTATGGAATCGCTGGCACGTGATCGCTGACGTGACAGTCCGCCATTGATTTCCATGCTCGGCTGATCCCTGCGCCGTCCTAGACGCTGCGCACGTACGTGGCCGGAAGTATAAAGATCATCGCTTCTGGGTTACGTACGCTTTGCAACATTCCGGGTTCCTTCCTGTGTTGCTGCCGCTCCCGTTGTTATTTCCCGTTGTCAGCCCGTTTAGCATATTTTCTTGGCACCTTTGCTTTGCTGGGTATTTCTTCTGCCACTCCCTTGTTCCCGTTAGATTTTTCCTTCCTTCCCTCCTCCTCCCGTATCGCTTCCTGCCTTTCCTTTCCTCTTTTCTCCTCCGTCTCCTGTCCTCTGCCTGTCCTAGCTCCTTTTTCCTTTTCTTTCCCTCCTCGCCTGTTTCCTTCTTTTCTTCGTTGTTTTCTTTCATCCTTGGCCTGCTTCCGGACTGCCTTAGCTATTCCCTTGTATCTTGTTGGATCTGCTGCTTACCTGATCCGTGCCTACTTACCGGACTGCCTTTGCTTTTCCCTTGTACCTCGCTGGACTTTCTGGTTCCCAACCTGTGCCGGTTGGTTGGACTGCTCATCCATCACCTACCTTTCTTCAGCGCATCTGCCAACTTCGCCAATTCTACCAGAAGGAAGTCTTTAGGGGTTTTTTGTGCCTTTGGCTTTTTCCCCTGGGTGGCGCTCCCGGTGGGAATGCCCCTGTTGCCCCTATCTTAGTGGCAGGGTGGCATCCAATCGAGGGCGTCCTTATCTCCATAAAAAAAGGAGAAGCCTTCAAGACGCAAGGAAGGAAAACCCACGAAGAAAGTGGAAGGTGAGGAGTTGGGGGAAGGGGGAGAATCTGCTTTATCGTCTGAAGAAGAGGATATAACTGATGTTTGTGAAAGGGCCTGCTGGCAGGTGCCCTGCACTGCTGGGCGGTGGGGGTGCTGGGGGACATGAGTGGGGGCCTGCTGTCAGGTGCCCTGCACTGCTGAGGGTGGGGGTGCTGTGGAACATGTGTGGGACATGAGTGGGGGCCTACTGGCAGGTGCCCCTGACTGCTGGAGGCTGGGGGTGCTGGGGGACATGAGTGGGGGCCTGCTGGCAGGTGCCCTGCACTGCTGGGGGTGGGGGTGCTGGGGGACATGTGTGGGACATGAGTGGGGGCCTGCTGGCAGGTGCCCTGCACTGCTGGGGAGTGGAGTGCTGGGGGACATGAGTGGGGGCCTGCTGGCAGGTTCCCTGCACTGCTGGGGGGTGGGGGTGCAAGGGGACATGAGTGGGACATGAGTAGGGGCCTGCTGGCAGGTGCCCTGCACTGCTGGGGGGTGGGGGTGCAAGTGGACATGAGTGGGACATGAGTGGGGGCCTGCTGGCAGGTGCCCTGCACTGCTGGTGGGTGGGGGTGCTGGGGACATGCGTGGGACATGAGTGGGGGCCTGCTGGCAGGTGCCCTGTACTGCTGGGGGGTGGGGGTGCTGGGGGACATGAGTGGGGGCCTGCTGGCAGGTGCCCTGTACTGCTGGGGGGTGGGGGTGCTGGGGGACATGAGTGGGGGCCTGCTGGCAGGTACCCTGCACTGCTGGGGGGTGGGGGTGCAAGGGGACATGAGTGGGACATGAGTGGGGGCCTGTGGGCAGGTGCGCCCTGCACTGCTGGGGGGTGGGGGTGCAAGTGGACATGAGTGGGACATGAGTGGGGGCCTGCTGGCAGGTGCCCTGCACTGCTGGGGGGTGGGGGTGCTGGGGGACATGTGTGGGACATGAGTGGGGGCCTACTGGCAGGTGCCCTGCACTGCTAGGGGGTGGGGGTGCTGGGGGACATGAGTGGGGGCCTGCTGGCAGGTACCCTGCACTGCTGGGGGGTGGGGGTGCAAGGGGACATGAGTGGGACATGAGTGGGGGCTGCGGGCAGGTGCCCCTGACTGCTGGGGGGTGGGGGTGCTGGGGACCAGTGTGGGACATGAGTGGGGGCCTACTGGCAGGTGTCCTGCACTGCTGGGTGGTGGGGATGCTGGGTGACATGAGTGGGGACCTGCTGGCAGGTGCCCTGCACTGCTGGGGGGTGGGGGTGCAAGGGGACATGAGTGGGACATGAGTGGGGGCCTGCTGGCAGTGGTGCCCTGCACTGCTGGGGGTGGGGGTGCTGGGGGACATGTGTGGGACATGAGTGGGGGCCTGCTGGCAGGTGCCCTGCACTGCTGGGGGGTGGGGGTGCTGGGGGACATGAGTGGGGGCCTGCTGGCAGGTGCCCTGCACTGCTGGGGGGTGGGGGTACAAGGGGACATGAGTGGGACATGAGTGGGGGCCTGCTGGCAGGTGCCCTGCACTGCTGGGGGGTGGGGGTGCTGGGGGACATGTGTGGGACATGAGTGGGGGCCTGCTGGCAGGTGCTCTGCACTGCTGGGGGGTGGGGGTGTTGGGGGACATGAGTGGGGTCCTGCTGGCAGGTGCCCTGCACTGCTGGGGGGGGGGGTGCAAGGGGACATGAGTGGGACATGAGTGGGGGCCTGCAGGCAGGTGCCCCTGACTGCTGGGGGGTGGGGGTGATGGTGGACATGTGTGGGACATGGGTGGGGGCCTGCTGGCAGGTGCCCTGTACTGCTGGGGGTTGGGGGTGTTGGGGGACATGAGTGGGGTCCTGCTGGCAGGTGCCCTGCACTGCTGGGGGGAGGGGGTGCAAGGGGACATGAGTGGGACATGAGTGGGGGCCTGCTGGCAGGTGCCCTGCACTGCTGGGGTGGGGGTACTGGGGGACATGTGCGGGACATGAGTGGGGGCCTGCTGGCAGGTGCCCTGCACTGCTGGGGGTTGGGGGTGCTGGGGGACATGAGTGGGGGCCTGCTGGCAGGTGCCCTGCACTGCTGGGGGGTGGGGGTGCAAGGGGACATGAGTGGTACATGAGTGGGGGCCTGCTGGCAGGTGCCCTGCACTGCTGGGGGGTGGGTGTGCTGGGGGACATGTGTGGGACATGAGTGGGGGCCTGCTGGCAGGTGCCCTGCACTGCTGGGGGGTGGGGGTGCTGGGGGACATGAGTCGGGGCCTGCTGGCTGGTGCCCCTGACTGCTGGGGGGTGGGGGTGCTGGGGGACATGAGTGGGGGCCTGCTGGCAGGTGCCCCTGACTGCTGGGGGTGAGGGTGCTGGGGGACATGAGTGGGGGCCTGCTGGCAGGTGCCCTGCATTGCTGGGGGGTGGCGGTGCTGGGGGACATGAGTGGGGGCCTGCTGGCATGTGCCCCTCAGTGCTGGGGGGTGGGGGTGCTGGGGGACATGAGTGGGGTCCTGCTGGCAGGTGCCAGTCAGTGCTGGGAGTTGAGGGTGGAGGGGGTCATGCGTTGGTGATCAGTAGTGCAAGCTGACATGTGGCTTGCCTGGGGGGCATGCCCATGGTGGATGGGCTGCCTGCGGGACATGACCAGGGGTGCAGGGTAGTCCCCTGTGGTGTGGGCTGCCTGCAGGGGCTGTGGAGGGTGTAGAGCGAACACCTGGGAGGAGCCACACTGCCAATTGACGTGTAGGACTCCACGGCACCCCCGAAATACACGTACCCTGCTGAAATCGCGTGTGAGACTTCCCGCGAACTCCAGATTTACACATACCCAGGCCAATTGCATGTGAAACTTCACGCGAACCCCAGGAATACACGCACCCCACTCGCACAGGGCCTATCGCATGTGAAACTTCCCGCGAACCCCAGATTTACACGTCCCCCGCTCGCCCAAGGCCAATCGCGTGTGAAACTTCCCGCGCACCCCTGAAATACACGCCCACGCTATTTATGACACAGCGGGTGTCCGTGTTTGTCGCATACCCCTTTGCGCGTCATTTGTCCTAGAGGGCCACAGTATGGGACATTCATCAGAGCTGTATATACGTGCTTTTTGTTAGCGCACATTTTGGCGCACATTTTTTTCGTGCGCAGGGACGCTACCGCCTGCCTTCGTGTGGCGGACGTGTTTAGGCCTGTGCGCGTCTTCGCCTGTGCGCTGGTTTGCCCTATTCGATTCCATGAATAAGTGTTGTAGGCGAGCGTGTGGGCGTTCCGCGCACTTGCCTCCTGTACTTCCCCCGTGATGCCCACATTTTCACGCGTTGTTCCCCATTCCGCGTGTCACGCCCCGTGTTACGCCTACTTTTGTTATGTGCGCCGCGCTATGTGCGCTTTCGCTGTGGCCGTAGCGCACGCCGTTAGATGACCTGTGCGCCGGCGTGCACCACACAGATTTTCAGCGCACATCCCAGATTTTACTCGCGCACGGACTTCCATGAATCGATGTGCACGGGTTTTGCTGCGATTTTCGCACTTGCACTGCGATTTTCTCACTTGCACTGCCATTCGCACGGTTTCGCACGCTTGCGTGGGAATTTTCAGCGCACTTTAATTCCATGAATCGGGCTGTTAGTGTCCAACTCGTGATCAGGCCAGCCCTTAAATGCGGCAGCAGAGGCGTTGCTAAGGGGGGCTGCAGGGGCTTTAGTCCCGGGTCTTTTGGTTGTAGCCCTTGATAGAAGCTGAGGGGTTTACAACCAACAAGGCTATAGCTAACCCCCAGTCGCAACAGTCCCAAAATTAACTTGGGACGTAGCCCTGAGTCTTTTCCAGACCTAGCAACACCCATGTGCGGTGGTAATAGCGTTACTGCCGCATTTAAGGGCTGGAGCCGAACCCGTGATGAGGCCTAGCCTGGGTATTTATTGGAGGATGTGGGAGGTGCTAAACACCCCCTAATGGCAGGGCTAGCTGTGTTTCAGCACTGGGAACACATTCACAATGAGGATAGGACCATTGGTGAAAGGAGCACGCACTCAGGCCAGCCCCCATCAGAGTCTTCGAGAAGGTTCCTGCTGAGAATCCTGCTGAACAGGAAGGTGCAGGAGTACACTGCTGAACGCCCCCAAGGCTCCTCGGCTGCCTTCATTGACGTCTTCCATGCTCCTGCCATTTGTAAAGCTAATTAATTCAGAGGAATGCATGTGTGATTAGGGAAATGTTCCCTTTTTACATTTTATGATATATGCGTTCTATGAAAGAAGCCTCTGGGTGTTTGCCAGGTGCAAGCATTTGGAGCAGGGCATCCGGGTAGAAGGCCGAGGAGGCATGTCTGTCGTATGACTGCCAGAGCCTGCCAGGGGGTTCTCCAGAGTCCCCTGCTCCAATGGGCTGCCCAGAATCGCCAGGCACGGGCTGATGCATGCCAGATAACTGACTTCACCCCCCCTACTCACATTTCTGGCATAACGTTCATTTGTGACTGACTCTTGCCCAGCCCTTCCCACCCGTGAGAGGGGGGCCAATTGGCCATGCAGCCCGCTGTGCCCGAGCAGTCTTTTAGATGTAAACATGAGGTGTGGCATCGCCCATCACAGCCCTACCGGCCTTTCAGATGTCCCCCCTGGCATGCGACTGACTCTTGCCCAGCCCTTCCCACCCGTGAGAGGGGGCTGACTGGCCATGAAGCCCTACTGGCCTTTCAGGTGTGCCCCCTGGCATGTGACTGGCTGTGCCCTGAGCAGAGCGCCTGCTTGTTCGCGGTGACCCCATGCCAGTCACTGTTACCCTGGCGGTGGTATGGCCAGGATGTCCTGGCCACTGTGCGGCTGTTCCTGACTCTTGGCAGGTGGCACTCCTCTTTCCCAAAGGCCCAAAGCCCAGCGCTGGCGAGGGTCCAGGACTAGCCCACCACTTTCATCCGTCAGGTGTGCATGGGATTTATAAAGCGCCTACCTGCCTGGGAACTAGCAACGGACCGCTGGACAAAGGGGCGCTCCGAGGGGGTCACACTAGAGTGCAGGGGCAGCAGAGGGGCTGGGAAGAGAAGGGGGCCAGAGCTGGGACACCAGAAAGGGAGAGTGGGGTGGACTGTAGGCATCATTATATGTGTTTCCAGCAGCAAAGACCGAGGACATGTAGGGACGTCATTTCACCAAAATGCCAGGGGTAACGGAAGTGACATCACTGGCCTTTGGCCTCTGATGACATCACAGGAAGTGATGTAATTTGACCCCACCATGAAGTGATATTGCAGGAATCGATGGAACACAAGCTTTCACCCTTTGACAAAACAGGAAGTGGCATCACAGAGCACTGTTCGTAGACTACGAAAAATATGGTTATGATATCACTATAATGCGAAATACATTTCCTACAAGAATGGATCGCCATATGTATCATTAACATCAGTGTGTATAGGCCCATATTACCAAATTACTGTGAATGCAAGAAGACGTCCAAGACCAAATGATAATGATGTGTTATTATATAGCACGTACGTTTAAGCGCTTTATATAGAAAAAATATACACCCATTATCACCCAACCTGTGTTGGTACTCATTTATCGCCCTCAGAAGGATGAAAGGCTGAATTGAGGCGTTTAAGAACAGACTAAATCAGTGACTCACCCCCTGAAGTGTGCCTGAAATAAACCTTTAATGAGTCTAGCAATTACTGTATATTGTATAGATTTCCAGAAAGACACATTATTTGGTATTCCTATTCTTTCTTATTTAGGGTCAGTGCTGAAAGTGTTAGAGTTGTGGAAACCCTTTTCATTTTATTTTAAGAGGCCTGAACAAGAAAGCCAGCCACTCCAGAAGTAAAAAGCAACATGGTGCTGGCCACAGCCCAGGAGCTTGCATAAAAAAAAGAGACCTTTTTGTTTTCCTTTTTTTTTATTTTTAGGGTTAGCAAGGGAGTCCACGGGGGTAGCAAGGGAGACCTCAGGTGTCACAATTGCGACCCCTAAATGACGTCCCTGAGGACATGACGTGGGTGGGGGGTCTGCTTGGGCAGCACGCGCAGTGAGAGATTTTGATTTCTCCTGGGTTTGTAGGAAATGTCTTTTGACACGTGTGCGGCTTGAAGAAGTAAAGAAAGTGTAGCGCCTTGGTAGGGTCCGCGGCCCCCGCCTTGATCTAGTGCCATCAATGGTAGACGGTAGGAATGTCAGTGGCCCTCCAGTGCAAGGATGCCAAGGTGAGCTCCCCTTCCTGAAGCTTGGCTGAAATGCCACGCTTTGTTTTGAAGCTTTCACGCCATCTAGCGGCTAGAAATGTTGATGCACACTGAGAAAAACCATAGCACCCCCAATCACCCGATTGCCTTCCCTCACATACATATACGTCTACTCTCCCTTATAAGGCGTGGGAATATTCAAGTCAACTCTCCCTCATAAGGCGTGGGAATATTCAATTTGTCAATATCTTGTAAAATGTGTTCCCTTTTAACATTTACCTAGTCAATGGGAAAGTCACAGGCTTTCTCTTTCATATTCATTGCCTGTTGGCCGGGAGCACAGCCCTGTGCTGCAGCTCCCTGCCCACCCTGAGGACCACCCACTAAAATGTAAGGGGCGACACAACAGTCCCTCAAAGCTTTATATCCATCACGCGTCTCCACTTCAAAATCTACTGCTTTGAATCCTGACATTTGCACGCTCTGACCTGTGCTTTTAAAAATGTTGACACTTTCTTAGCCAAATCAGACTCGCACAACAAACATACTCAAAATGCTAAATCTAACACTAAAGAATTGTTTAACATTCTCAAAGAATTAGAATCACCCACACCCCCTCCCACAACCTCCCTGAAGGACACCACCTGGAGTCAGAACATCCGAAAGGCTTTATCAGACAAAATTGAGCTCCGGCCCGTCATTCTCCAAGCTGTGTCTCTCTAAGCCCACACAAAGATGGCGGCTTTTGGACGTACGCGCATGCGCGGCGTTCCTGGCGACCATTAACATGGGGCAGAGGAGAGCGGCTCGTCTTGGCGACGGGCTGCTCGACTTCTGCTCCGAATCGGAACTAGAAAGTAACTTATACAGGCACACTATTGCCATTACTAAATGACGGTTTCTAGCAACTAGAAAGTAAGTGTATAGGGGGAAACTGTTAATCCTTTGTTACACCAACCGACACAGGCACACTCTTGCCATTACTAAATGATGGTTTTAGTAATGAAGATCACTGCAATT
This sequence comes from Ambystoma mexicanum, assembly GCF_040938575.1. Classification (NCBI taxonomy): domain Eukaryota; kingdom Metazoa; phylum Chordata; class Amphibia; order Caudata; family Ambystomatidae; genus Ambystoma; species Ambystoma mexicanum. The sequence continues at coordinate 24,964,457 of NC_090934.1, forward strand.
TACTGAATGAAATTGGTTTTTACTTTCATTCAATACCATAGCTTTCCTGACCTCGGGCACATGCCTGAGATGCATATGTGCCCTGACATTATAATCTGGAGTGTATTCTCAGTATGTTCCCCAGAATGTTTTCTTCACCCGGGTTCCCTCCTATTACAGATACCCAAGGGAGCCTCTACCCGCCATCTCTTCATTGCTGTCTGGCTTCTAGGAGATATTCTCCAAACCTGACAAAAACAAAGGAGTTCCTTTACTCCACCACTAAGGTTGGTGCATGCATTTATTATACTTTAACTCGAATACCCTTAACCACTTATAGAGATCTCATTAGTTTATTCTTGTTACTCATAGGATTAACCTAGAGAAATCATCCTGAACACATTGTGAAAGCTTAACAACTCCTGCCCTGAAGATGGATGAGCACAATCCGAAACGCATTGGCATCAACCGCCACTTAGGAGTGTTTTTCTATGTTGATGACGGTTTGAGCACAAATATATTACATTGCTCAAAACAATAACAAAAGTTATGTTCAGTGATGGAATTGTGACACAACTATTGTATATTTCTTCAGGTTTATTTGAGCATCATCTCAGCTCAATTGTGTTATTGTTGTTTGAAACACTATATTGTAGATTGTTTGCTTTCATTTACATTCCGCACTGTGTGCTTAACAGTGTGGCTTCAAATTATTGTGGTATATAAATACTGTTCTTTACCTGTTTTAACCTGTCTTGAGTCAGTTTGTTTTCTTTCCTTACTACATTCCAGCAGGTTGACAGGCATATGTAAACATGGATATGTTTTATTAACTATGACCTCTGAATGAAATGAAAGCATAACCTTAAATACTTTTTGCCCAAAAAATACTCTAATACCACCAACTAGCTGGGCCAACTAGCTCCGTCGAGGGGCTTATTAACCTCACCTGGTTGCATAATTACATCAGGGATTTATCCCTTTGGGAGTGCAGCTTTGGGCTACTGGTCGGCAATGTCCAGTGTTCGTTTTGTTCTTTCCTGGGTAGTGCAGGACCCTCCAGCCTTCCAACTTCGTGTCAGTCCGACAGTCACTTCAGGAACCGTGAGCCTGCAGGAACTACCAGGAATGTCTGCCTCAGCTACAGCTCCCTCTCCGTTTTAAGGTACTGTGCAAACCCGGTTGCTCGTTTCGTTCAGCCGCAAGGAAAGTGTGTGAAATCTTTCTCCAACCCGAGGGCTTGTCCTTCTCTTCTCTTTGAACTAACTTTTCTACCACCCAACCTTGTCAAAAACTTTACCGCGAACTACCCTGAACCGTGTGATCTTGAGCAGAAGACTTTCGTCCTATTGACTTTGGCCCTAAGCCTTTTCTACCTGATTCTATCCCTGTAGTTCCTCTTGCTCTATTGCCCTGAGTACTTACCTGTTGGTGTGGTTCACTTTCTATTAACTTTGTCTTTCCCTCCCTTTTAAATTGCTGGAGTGCCATTTTGCTACCACTTCATTCTGTAGGCTTAACTTGTGTGAAATAAATATATATTCTTTTACTTGAAAACCTTGAGTTAGTGTTTGCCTGAATCATATTAATTGCTGTCCTTTGTGTAACTATTTGATACTGTTCACTTACTCTTGAGATAAGTCTGGCTGCTCGGCCATCGCTACCACTTTAACTGTGTAGTACATGCTTGTACCAAAGGTGAATTTGTACTGTCAATTGTAGTCTTAGTTGTGTGTGGTGTTCCCAAAGGGAATTGAAGACTCTCTTTCGTACAAATGCGCCACACTGCAATAGTGATGTCTCAAAAAGCTGAGATTTATTTATGAGCGCCCTTCATGGTAACACGTGTTTCGGCGACATTGCATAGTGCCTTTCTCAAACCAGGGCTATTGAATATACATTTACACATTAGGTAATGAAATGCATAAAGTGCACACGTAAAAATATAACATTAAATAATGAGAATATGACATTATTCGTCATGATTTGCCAACAAAAATACCATTTATATAAAACATTTGTTGCTAGACAGAAACATAAGGGATGGGCATAGGGGAGGATATGTGAGGTAGAAAACATGTGCATATGGAGAAAAAGAAAAAGAAAGAAAAAAAGGGAAAAAAAGAAAAAACAAATCAAGAAAAATGTTAATTCAAATCATCATTTTGTTAACACTTGACTTGTGTGCTACTTAAAACATTCTACTGTGTTCAATGATGTGACAAACATCTCATCTTATTGTTAGTGTGTTCTTACTTTCCCATTACCGTATATGAATCAAGCAAGATACTGGGCCTCATTACGACTCAGGCGGTAAGGGGTTTACGGCGGCGTAAACAGCGCCGACCCTTACCGCCTGATTCCGAGGTCCCTTAGCGCCATGGAGGTTTTAACACCTGCTTTTTGCAGGTGTTAAAATCCATGGCGCTAAGGGACCTTGATGCTAATTACGCCACCGTAATTTACGGTGGCGTAATTAACGCCTTCCCCACTCCCATTATGCCCTATGGGGCAAAAATGGGAATGGGGAAGGGTAAATGGGGATTGGGGACTTACCGCCCCGCCAACCTCGGAATGGGGCGGTAAGTCCGCCAACCACCATGGCGTAAACGTAGTTTACGCCATGGTGGTAAAGTTACGACCCAGGCGGTAACTTACCGCCTGGGTCGTAATGAGGCCCACTGTCTGTATTGCTCAAAAGTGATTGTACTGGTTAATCATATAGTGCTGTGAACCACTAGTCAGTGCTTGAACATGATGGGGGCTCAAAATTGAAACCCCTTTCCCCTCATTCCATTCTTTGTTACCAACACCATTTAATAACAATTTATGCCAATGTTACCTGTTGGAATGTTGCAACTTGATTTAAACTTTCCGTCAGTGCTTGATATAATAAATGGGTTAAATCGCTGTAAGGAAATGTGTCTCGTTATTCAACTCATTAAATTAGCTTGTCTTTGGCTGACGGCCACTAACGCCGCGTAAAGTCGAGAAATTAATTTATTTCTTTTTTTAATTTTTATTTTGAATAATTGTGAATGCATAATTATTCTGAACTCGATATGCCACTGACATCATTCTACTCAATAACAAGCATACCTGATACTCCCATGACCCTGTTGGGTTTTCGGGGAGCACCGTTATCACAGCTCACAACATTTTCGTCATGGCCTGCACTGTACGTAAATTTACATTTTTTCGTTGCATTGTTATGTCCTTGGTTAAATGCTAATGTTTCTCATTTGATCGAACAATATTTCTCAAATATAATTCGAAATGCTTGATTCTTAAATGCTGAATATGTTACCGACATGATTCTCAATTCTGAAAAATGCCCCAATATTGTCAGCGAAAATGTTAATTGCTTAGAACGCATCAATGTTTTGGTTGCGTACTTTCATTAAATTATGGGCTAAACAAACTGTTAATTGGTACTTATGTATCATGTACGTGTCCTATGGACGCATCATGTCTAATATCGAGTGCCGCGATGTAATCGCGAGCGCTCAAAATCAGTTTATAGCCAGAAAGTAAAATCGGATAAATTACCAGTTTGTCGGGCACGTCCTGTGTGGTACCGATCAACCCGCATTCTGGCTGTGTTTGTACTTTATACAAACTCAGCGTTCCTGTTGTTCGCCGGAGTCATGGAAACCACGGTAGTCCCTCCTTGATTGCCATGACTGTGTCGGCCATCTTTTGGGCAAATTGGTATTTGCTAACCTGGTAAAGCATATTCTCAATGGTATATTGTCACTAAATGTTGCGATTAGAAGGTATACAGCGCTCGAAATCAGTACATAGCCAGAAAGTAAAATCGGATAACTTACCAGTTTGTTGGGCACGTCCTGTGTGGTACCGATCAACCCACATTCTGGCTGTGTTTGTACTTTATACAAACTCAGCGTTCCTGTTGTTCGTCGGACTCATGGCAACCAAGGTAGTCCCTCCTTGCTTGCCATGACTCACTCGGCCATCTTTAGGGCAAATTGGTATTTGCTAACCTGGTAAAGCGTATTGTCAATGGTATATTGTCGCTAAACGTTGCGATTAAAAGGTATACATGTACCGATCGGTACAATGTTTTGGATTACCGATGGTCATTATGAGTATGTTGATTAATGAGTAGAATGACACCATTGCATTTTGATTGCTTTGAGCCTTGCAATATCATGAATGTTTAAATACTGAGTTCTAATCGTCACATATTATTATAAATGTTTAAATACTGATGTTCTAATCGTCACACAGTGCATTATTATGATTGCAATACGCAATACCTATATGAGATACCAGTTGGCCTTAAATTTCTAGGTGTTTCTAGAGCCGGTGAGTGAAGCTCAGTGTTTAGGTTCACTCAGCAAGCCTTGTAACTGTGTTCAGCTCTAAAGCAACTCATGTATGGTTGAAGGTGAGTAAAAACTGTTTGTTGTTCTGAAATCACTTCTTAACAATGGAAATGTAGCACACGCACTAATAGTGAAAGCCGTAGTATTTGCATATGAAGTAAAGAACATTTCATCCATTGTTGAACACTTTTTCCTATTGCCGAAGTAGTTGCGTGTCCTTAATGAAAAAAGAAACAATGGGTAAAAAGAATTCTGAAAATGTAACATTGACTTCTAAAAGAGTTACAAAGGAATACTGCATCAAAGCAAGGTTGCATGCGGCCAGTTGTGTTTCCCGAGAGAAGTCCGAAATCATCTCTGTGAGAAAATATGGGAATACAATGACTTGCAGCCCATTAAGGTTACAGATCTATCTTAAAGAGTGGTCGTGGGTGCCTAATTCTGTTTTCCCTTTGAAGACTGAACCTCGTAGTAACCCAAACTGTCATTCTTTATTACCAGAAGTTGTTATACTGACGATATGAACAAGCAATACCCATGTCAAAAGGCTAACCCTTTCCATAGTAAAACAAATCCTGTTCAAACCCAAATCCTTTTCAAACCCATCCACCTACTCTGTGAAGCTGTTAATGGTCCAGTGGCCCCTGGTACAAGTGCAGCATTGTTGTATGAAGCTGAAAGAGTGGCACTTCAGCTTCTGGACAGTTATTTGAAGATTGAAGGTGTGAGTGAAACTGAGGCAGGGGAGCTGGGTGCTTGTATAAAATGAAAGAAGTGACCTATAATGGTAAAGACCGCTGAAACTGAGAGGTAGTTAGTCTTGGGGCAGTGGCAGGTTATCATTGTGGCAGTAAGACAGATAGCAGAGGCAAAGAGGCTGCCCCTTTTCTTGCAACTTGTAGAAAGAAAGAGTATCTTGCCTACCTGTAGAGGTCCAAGTGTCTTGTCTGTATATGCCTAACTATTCTGAAATAAACAACTGAAGCAGAAGTACCTGAACTGTGGAAGTGTAAAACTTTCAGTGGCTGTCACATTAAAGTTGTTTGGAGTAGTGACTTGCTATGAGACAAAGGTGACCGTTCTCACAGTAACATTAGTAGAAGGGTCGTTGTTAAGAGGAAAGCAGCAACCCGAACAGAAGCATCCTGACAATTATAATGAATGTACTGCAGAGGTTCTAACTAAGTATAACGTTGTAGATAACGAACTGTCCCCAATGGATTTGTGTTTGATGAATTTTTGTTTGAATTAGAACCAATAAGAACTGGTTCATGATTTTTCTTTTCGTTTAAACATTTTGAAACAGACTTTAAAACCCTGGGGAAGGGATTTTCCCAGGACAGGTGAAGGCCATCCAGTGGTTGTTTATGTGTTTCTATTATTTGCTTTGAATGTTTTGTTGCTTCGTGTGAGGGCTAGTTTACCTATGTTAGTAGTTGTTCCCTTAGCCTTTAGACTAGGTAGGGAATTCCCTGATAGAGCAGGGCAAGCAAGGCTTATTTTGCAAACTTTTACTTTATTATTATGTTTAATCTTGACAAAGATTTTTTTTTCCTTTATTGTGCTTTAGCCGACATTTGACTTTTCACAATTCACATCAAGTAAAACAGACTTTGTTGTAACTTCACATATCATATTGACAAATCATTCACAATTTGATAAAACCCAGTTCATTTAACAGTTTTAAAACTTCTAACGCCAAAGAAACTTCACGTCCTGCTGACAGTCTCTCCCAGAAATGGTCTGTCGCTAACCATTCTTTCTTGTCCACAAAGCGTCTAAAATGGCTAATTCTCTTACTCCTTAATAGCTCTACATTCCAGAATCATATATTTCGAGGTCTGTTTTTGACATTACCCACACATATTATAGAGACTATCAATCCCTTGGGCTTTATTTCGAATAAATCGAATTTCACTCGTTAGAATTGGTACAGGGCACGCTTCTCACATTCCCCTTGTCCATCACGAGTTTGGAAACCGTTGTAGGTACTGCAGGATATATGCTCTCAGTTTATCTAGAGCCGATAAGGTCTGTGTTAATACTTAAGGCACGCATCTTTGATATTGTGTTAATCCAGTCCGATCTTACTAAAGCTGATTTTGCCCCCAGGGGATTACACACTAGATCGTCCTCATTGCGCTCACTGTCCACCAAATGTTTATTTACATTCTTGTTCAGTTGTATTAAGAAAGTAGTGTTCCCCCTACCCATCTGGGACCTAATATTCTCATAGAAGGAGTCCTTTATTCGGCAGCAGGATCATTCTATACCATGTGATGATCTTCCGGTCAAAATAACAGGTCTAACTCATACCGTGAGCTGGCCATTGGAAGTCTCTGAGAAGATTTAACACCCCTCTCCACAATTTCCTCCCCTTCTTGTCCAGTTTACTCCACAAGCCAGAGGTTTTACATCCAGACCATATAAAAGTGCAATAATTACCCTACCCTTATAAAACCTCACTGGAGGGATAACGGAAAACCTACAATAAGTATGAAACAGGTTTTTCATTTGGCAGGCCAGTTGGTCGAGTTTGGTCTCCATTTCCTTCTCTAAACCATTGACCGATTGATTAGGTCTTAACCTTAGGCTCAAGTATACTACTTCATGTACAACTGGCACTGTTTGGTCTTACAAGGTCCATTTAATATCAGTAACATGCTTTAAGGGATTTAAAAAATGCATGATATTTGACTTGATCATTTAATATAGCGTAGTTCCCAAAAGCTATCAGGAGACGTGGAGGCTTATGCCATCCCCAAAGGCTATCAATTTTATCACCTGGGATCCAATTTTTGGGCTACCCATTGCTGCAGGTCTAATGCTTCTCCCAGATCGGCCAATTAGAAGTTAAAGAGGCAGGGGCACAATATGGACCCCTGCCTCACGCCTCTCCTGGTAAGAACGGATGATAATAAGTTTCCCTGGGAATATAACCTTACCTGCAATCAGGAACTGTTATGAAGAGTCACTAATATTGCTAGGAGGCTAGACGACATACCCCAGTCTTGTAGGTTTGTCCACAGGCATTGTCGTTTAATTGTATCAAACGCCTTTGAAAAGTCAATCTTGAAAATACTACAAGCAGTTGTCCACCTCGCATTACTGACCCCTCACATACATACGTCCATTCAGATGTCCTTTGTGGAATGGGCTTCTCCTTTTTTGAAACAAATGATGCAATGTGCTAGCGCATTTCATTACTTTGTCAACTTTGAGAGCCTAGCCCTTTGTGTCCTTTCTGCAAAAAGGGCGTGGAGAGATATTCAACTGGGTATACCTGAAAAAGGCAACCCACAAGGGTCCTACCCCATCTTTGGTTTCTGAGTATTCCTTGAAAAGTTGCGGATCTGCCGCTTCGCGCCACGAATGGGAGTTTCTTTGCTTTCTTTTGCCTTTCCTGTTTCTAGAGCTGTGACCAGTGCCCAGATGATATCGCTCTCAGTCCTGAACGCTAGTTGCTGATCCAGTCCTACGCCCAGTTGTGATGTCACCTGCCAGAACATCACATGCTGGTAGGTCTTCTGCACCTCGAGTTCCTCAGGTAGGTGGAAGGGGGTTGTACAAACCGAAGATCAGATAGTAAACAATCCTCCCTTTTTTTCTTATCCCCACTACTCGTTGACGATCCTGCATGCATCCCATAGAACCACGCAAGTGAGAATTAACCATCTCAAGAAGGTTTCTAGCGGTGGATCCGGCCAACGGGTAGGCTTCCCTTCCAGTTTGGTGAGGTGAGGTTGTACTTGGGGGGCTGAAGTGCAATATCATTGTTCCCTGAGCAACTTCTGGTGAGTCTTTTTGTAAAATACAACTAGGAATACTTCTCAATGTAGGGGCTGAAATTGGCAGGCAATGCTATTGAGCACCTGCTTCTAGTCTACTAGATCTTTGTTAGCATGATTCCAACAGCTGCCACAAGTTATATTTAACTTCACCGGCCAAGTGCTACTATACAAACCCTCACTATCCCCCCCATCATCTAAGTGGGGTTTATCTGCCTGTGGCTCAAACCTGTCCTATCAGGGGATAGGTGGCTGCGCATTCCAAATGGAAAAAAATTAGGCTCCTTCCGTGGGGCAATAATGCTAGAAAAGATCCATCTGCTAAATTTATTTACTAGGAAAGAATATCAAATTTTGACACATTCTTTTAAACAAATGGAATTATCTGCGATGTGTGGAAGTATGTTGTTTCACAAGAAGGATCTTAAATAGATTTTGAAATCATTTTGCAGCATCTTTAGAAACATTTGTTGAGGATGAACAGACAGAATAGCTGTGCATCCTTCCCCGCAACACAATCACGAGGACACACAAAGTGCTCTGGTTTTAAGGCCTCCCCAGGTTCCAACCCTAAAATGCACACTATGGGGTTCTGTGTGTGCATCTGTCACCACATGCCCCCTCCTGTAACCCATCCTTAATGCTAAATTCGTGCATTCCTTCTTCTCTTCATTAGTGTCTGCGATGATGGGCCTGGTCCAGGTCAGGCCCGGAGAAATGAAGGACGACACAGACACCGGTGTACTCATAACGGGTCTGCTCCAACTGCGCCGCAGGGGCCCACCTTTATTGGATGAGCAAACACGTAACCACGTGCGTAGCACCGGCACTCAAAGGGACATGCTACACTCCTCCCTTTTCATATTTATTTTTCAAACATACAAACAACAACAGAATGCATGCCTACATGTACAGCACAACCATGTAACATAAGTAACCAAGTTCAATAACACAATCTAGATAACTGCACCCTGGGTGCCCTCAGGCATCAGGGGAGATCTACTTCAAAGTCGCGCAGGTAGTTGGGCTGCCTGTGGCGCTCTCGTACAGGATATTGCCTCTCCCCGCCAGGATCGTCTTCTGCAGAGCCCAAACCTCCTCCTTGCTCAGTGGGGCCACCTTCCCTGCTACTGAATGCTGATCCCTCCTGGCTAGTTCCTTCTCTCTCGCTGTCCAGGCTCAGCCACCTCGGTAGGTGCTCAGGCCTCCGGCATCGTCCAGGTCTTGACTCCGCCGACTGTCCCTTTTTCCTGAAGCAACAAGAGTCTTTGCTCACCATCGTGTTGCCCTCCGATGCGGTCACCATTGATACCTTTGTGTCCCCCACTCTGAGTGGGACCGGCTCGTGGGGCAAGAACAACTTCCCTCTCACATTTCTGGTTCTCACCAGCACCCGGTCACCAACCTCCAGGCGTTCGCTCCTCAGTCTCCTCCAATCGTTCTCCCTCTTGTTAGCTCTCCTTCTTCCCTCGGGTACTGCATCAATGATCCTGGGTGTTCGCTGCGTGTGATCTGGGAGAAGTCCTTGCGGCACCTTTGGAATAGTGCCTTAGCTGGGGATACCCCTGTGGAACAGTGAGGGGTGGCACGATACTCTGCCAAGAATTGGTACAGGGAACGCTTCTCACATTCCCCTTGTCCATGGGCTATCCTGAAGACTTTGTTTAAAGTCTGCATCAGTCTTTTGGCCTCCCTGTCTGCCCTCAGCCAGAGAGGCGTGATCTTTCAGTGAATGTGTTCTCGTATCCTCGCCGCGATCCTGCAAATGCTCCACGAACCCCCTACCCTGGAAAAGGGCCCATTGTCAGAACATATTTCCACTGGGAGTCCATGCGTGGCAAAAGCTTTCTCCAGTGCCGTTATTACCTCCTCCAAGGACATGAAGTCGATGCATCAGGGTATCTCGAACATTGATCGACAAGGACCTCAAAATGATTATCCCTGCAAGTGGACCCAAAGTCCATGTTTACTGTGCCCCAGGGCACACAGCTTCTTTCCATCAACTCAATTCGGGGCTCTCGTCGGTGTGGCAGTGCTGCCTAGCACACACACAGCTGCAAACAAACTCTTCCACCCGTTCCTCAAGGCCCGGAAACCACACCTTCATGCGTAGAAGCGCCTTGGTCTTGGCCACGCCCTAGTGACATTTGTGTGCCAGTTCCAATGATTTCCCCACTAGGCTAGAAGAAATAACCATCTTCGAGCCTCTTAACACAATGCCATCTTCCATGAAAGTGAGCCTCCCCTCACTCTCCACATCTTCTCTAGCACCCTACCCGCTTCTGTGGTGCATTTGTCGGGCCTTTTGAGGACTCTCCGCCACTCACACTTCGGCCCATCAGCCTGGAGTATCCTGAAGCACTCATCCTCAACCGACGCCTTTCTAATGTTGTCAATTGACATGGAGACGTGGGTCATTGATTCTGCTAGACTGTGTAGGTATTCCTCTGTCTCCGCCTCATCCGTACTCTTGTTCCCATAACTGGCGTGGCGTGACAGGTAGTCTGCTGCGCTAGTGTTTGCCAGGCAGTATGTCATCTCGATGTCGTACTTCTGCAGAGCGAGTAGCCACTTCTCAATCCTCGCCGGCGGCTTCGATGAGGACCCAGTCATGATCGGTATCAGGGGCTTGTGGTCGGTGACGACCTTCACAGGTTTGCTGTAGATGTATAGGTGGTAGTGTCTGCATCCCCAAAGCACCGCACAGCATCCCATTCAATTTGTGAATACCTTTGCTCGGTCACTAACAGCGCCCTGCTGGCGAATGCCACTGGTCGTTCTGATCCACTCTCATCCGGATGCATAAGCACGGCTCCCAAACCAAATGGGCTGGCGTCAAATGTGATCTCCGACCTCTTCCCCGGGTTGAAGAACACCATTGTGTCCTCTGCTGTTAGGGCCCTTTTTAACTCATCAAACGCACTCTGTTCCAGTGCCATCCACCTCCATTCACATTCCTTCTTCGTGAGGCTTAGAAGCGGTTCAGCTAGAGTGGCCAGGTTCCGTATGAACCTTCCACTGTACGTGGCCATCCCCAGAAAGCTACGCACCTCCAACACATTCACCGGTACGCAGGCTTCCTGTATGTCCTTTCCTTCGCCGGGTCAGGGGAAATGCCACCCTCCTGGAACACGAATCCAAAGAACTACATTTTCCTCTGCATCAGCACACACTTGTCCCGGTGCAGGGTGAGACCCAGTTATTGGATCCGCTTTAGGACATTCTCGAGTCTTTCCAGATGTTCTTGTTCAGACTCTGCATACACCATGATGTTGTTGCTAATGTTTATCGCACCACCCAGGCCAGTGAGCGCCCCGCTGATGATTTTTGGAAAAACTTAGCGGCGAACGATATTCCAAAGCTCAGGCGCTTGTACCTGGACAGGCACTTGTTCATAGGGAACATGGTTATGTAGCATGATTCAGGATCCAGCATGAGCTGATGGTAACCGGCACAGAGGTCTAGCTTGGAGAAATAGCGCACACCCTATATGTCTGCCAGGATGTCATCAAGGGTGGGCGCGAAGTCTCTCACCTGTCGGATCGCTCTATTTGGGAGAGGCGCATGTCCACACAGATGCGTATAGCTTCGGGTTGTTTGGGATTTCTTGCAACCACAATGGGGGAGACCCATGGGGTTGGTCCATCCTGTCAAGCTATCCTCTCATTCCGTCCCTATTTCACAAGCATCTAGGACAGGCAATACTCACACTGTATCTAGGACAGGTAACACTCACAATGCATCTAGGACAGGCAACACTCACAATGCCTCAGTTACCCCAGCCAGGTTCCCATTTCCTGTCATTCACAGTGGACGGGTGTCACGTGAGCGGGTTTACCCCAAGGGCCACATATGCAGACTCGGGGGTTCCCCGTTCCTTCACTGGCATCTGCCATGGCGTCTGCAGGAGGGAGCTCACAGACGCCGGCTGCAGGACGCTGCGCGCAGAAAGTCATTTCCGCGATCATTGAGATCTAAACAACGCTCACGTGTCGCGCTTGTGGTTCACGTGACGCGTTCATCCGTCTCACTCGCGGATCATGTGACGCGGAAGCACCCACTACTTAAGCGCTGAACTTCCGCACTTCCGCGCTTCACAGCTGTTCTTTGGAGGACTCTGTACGGCGTTCGGATACTTTGTGTTTCACGGCTCTTGACTCTTGGACTGTTATTCGGATTTGCTTTGCTCACGTCCTTTGGCTCTGTTTGCTGGATCAATTGAACTCGGAACACCTTTTGGACTGTCTTGGATTACCCTGAATGGCTTGGCATTTTCCTCTTCACTGCATTACGTTACCAAGTACTTTGGATTTTGGTCCTTTCGTTTCATCAGTTACAGGAGGGCAGGTTGGGTCTATGCCCATTCTACAGTTCTTCTCCCTATTGTCATCGGGGAAACCAGCTCACGTGCCCCTCCACGGAATTATCACCCATCATAGGATTCTGGGCTCCATCACCCATCAGCTTAGGTAAGCACTGCTCTTTATCCTGCTTGTTTGCTTGTACTGTACTCATTTGATTGCTAATAAAGGTTTTCCTTTACAGCTGCCTTGGGTTTCGACATTCCGTGGTCCCGGGCTTCAAGAACTACCCACCTGTGGCCTCAATGATCGCATAGGGAGTAATCTTGTATTCTCTCTCTGTGGTACTTGGGGACGGAGGTATCATACTCTTCACGACAATCAAGCAACCTGACAGACTCTCACGCTTTCCTCTCATTCCGTCCCTATTTCACAAGCATCTAGGACAGGCAATACTCACACTGTATCTAGGACAGGTAACACTCACAATGCATCTAGGACAGGCAACACTCACAATGCCTCAGTTACCCCAGCCAGGTTCCCATTTCCTGTCACTCACAGTGGACGGGTGTCAAGTGAGCGGGTTTACCCCAAGGGCCACATATGCAGACTCGGGGGCTCCCCGTTCCTTCACTGGCGTCTGCCATGGCGTCTGCAGGAGATCTGCTTTGTTTAGATCTCAATGATTGCGGAAATGACTTTCTGCGCGCAGCGTCCTGCAGCCGGCGTCTGCGAGCTCCCTCCTGCAGATGCCATGGCAGACGCCAGGGAAGGAACGGGGAACCCCCGAGTCTGCCTATGTGGCCCTTGGGGTAAACCCGCTCACGTGACACCCGTCCACTGTGAGTGACAGGAAATGGGAACTTGGCTGGGGTAACTGAGGCATTGTGAGTGTTGCCTGTCCTAGATGCAGTGTGAGTGTTACCTGTCCTAGATACAGTGTGAGTATTGCCTGTCCTAGATGCTTGTGAAATAGGGACGGAATGATAGGATAGCGTGACACATCCACCTTTTCGATAATGTCCAACCTGACCAGATTGTCCAGTCCTTGCTCAACACATTCTCTCAGATGTATTGGCACCCTCCGATGCTTGAGCGCGAAGGGCTGGACCGTATTGTCGATGTGCAACCGCACCTGGTCACCCACCAGTCTTCCATTTCTGTGAAAGGCACTCGCATATCTGGTGAGCAGGCTCTGAACGTCCTTGAGGTACACCCCAAATGCGAAATTCACTATGCGCATCACCTCCGCCGCTGAGCACTCCAGCAGGGTCACTTCGCACACGTTGGTGACAAAGAAACGGGCCCTAATGGACACGTCCTCATGACAGAAACTGGCTACGAACATGCCTTCCAGGGGAAATGGGTGTTTCCCACCGAATGTGAATATGCGCACCTTCGTCTTGGTTAGGTGTGGGGCATTGTTCAAATGTTGGTAATGGTCCTCTGCCATGACGCTCACGGAGGATCCAGTGTCAATCAGTACGGGGCCCAGGGAGTCACAAATACAGACCATGCACTTGGGCTGACGTCGTCCTGACCATTGCAGCACAGACATGTTTGAGATGAAGAACACATTCTCCTCATTTTCTTCTTGTTCCTCCTCCGTCAGTTGTTCAACTTGGGCCACCTTGCATTGCAACCTCTGAGTTGCTGGCCTCATGGATGCCTGCCCCCTCGAGTGTGTTGATGGTGCCGGCGCCATGAAGACACACGCAAAATGTTTCGCTATGCCACAACGTCCGCAGACGTGCCCTTCATTGGGCAGTCTTTGAGATGGGGCAGGTCGTAACCAAAGTTGAGGCATGGGACCGTCGCCCCACTTTTTCTTCTTTCCAGCCCCATTGCTGGTGCCTGTCACCACACTGGAACTGCCTCCGCCCTACTGCGCAGGCGTCCTCGACCTTGACTGCCTTCTTCGCTGAGCACATCTTGCTCGCCCGGACATCCGCCAGCTCATGGGACCTCCCCAGTTTAGGATGCGCATTAGCATGATTACAGGCTTGTGCACTATCTGGCACCCCAATTTGATCCCAAGGGAGCCCTGTATAATTTGCTGACGCACCTCATGCTCCATGTCAGGCCAAGCACATGCCACTGACATCCACCGTAGACTGCTGTAAAAAGTCTCAAGAGATTCCCCCTCCCTTTAAACAGCAGTCCTCATGAGGGTCTTCTCTTAGCCCATGTTCGTCATGGGCGCAAAGTACTCCAACAGAGCCGCTTTGGCAGTGTTAAATGAGTGATCCGCGGGCCGCAGAGTCTCAAAGATGTTCTGGACACCCGGGCCAGCTGAGTAAAGCATCATGGATGTCATTGTCTCATCGTCGTCCTCACCTGTGGCCTTGAAGAACATGTCCAGTCTCTTCACCCACGCAATCCATCTGGGACCCTTCGACGATGGGCCCCCGTAATGTCAAATTCTTGCAATGGGGCGAGATGCGCTGATGACTGCAGTATTGTGGGAGCCGCAGGTGCCTCGTGTTCCTTCACCATGATGCACTGCTGTGGTGGTCCCTGGCTGGAGTTGGCCCAGGGGTTCCTTGGGCGAGAGATGCACTGGGAAAAATCAAATGTGGGGCCAAGGGCACATAGACACGCACCTCAGCAGCTGCAACCATGTGAGACCCTGTCCACTGCCACCTTCCAGGGTGGTGGCAGTCAGCTTGGGTGCACAAGCGCTCCTTTAGGAGCTGCAACCCACACTGTGGTATTAGCACGTGGTGCCGAAGGAGATACTGTCCCCAGCAAGCTGCCTGTGGCACATGGTGCTGTTGGAGGGGCCGCCCCTCAGAAGAACGCTGTCAGCACGTGGTGCTGGTTGCAGAGCTATCCCTCAGAATGAAGTTGGGTGCCGCTTGATGCGCGCACCACAGAACATATGTTGGAGAGGGCCTAGGGACCTGTATATGTCTCTTTCCTCCCTGTGGTTTTCTTGTTTCAATAATTTATTTTTAAATCCTTGCTCCGGGGACTGGAGCAGGGTGATGTGCCCCTCCCCTAGGTACCTCCGGCGTCTGGTACTGCTAGCGGCCCAGGCCACGATGCAGAGGAGGTGGGGGAGGAGGCACAAGGCTGCAGGAGCGGGACGGCAAACCAGATACCTGCCGCGGGCAGGAACAAACTGCCGACACACACAGGATCACCCGCCTTGTAGCCAATGTAATGAAGGGCATGGTCCAGGTCAGGCCCAGAGCAATGAAGGACGACACAGACACTGGTGTAGTCATAATGGGTCCCCTACTCCAACTGACGCATGCGCAGCAGGGGCCCACCTTTATTGGATGAGCAAACACATGACCACATGTGTAAAACCAGCACTTAAAAAGGCACACTACAATGTCCCCTATTTTACTCACAATGTTGAATTTCTTCTCTGTTTCACTTTAATACTTTTTGGGGGCTTTCTCTGTTTCTGGCTGCAATACGAGCTGCTGTTCTTTACACCCTGTCTTCTTTGCACTATGTTTTATATGCAGCTGCAACTTGACCCTCATTCAGGCTTTTCTTTGTCTGAGAAGTGTGCCAATAAACTTGTTTGAAAACAGAACATTTGACAGCTTTGTAGGAGCATTTCCATTAATGGTCTTGTTTTGTTCCACTCTGCTTGTTTGCAAATTCAGCTGTCCTATGACATCCCTTTACCACAAACCATCAATACGTAGCTCTCAACTCACATGCTTTTGGCGGGTGTCACCCGCCATGGAATCCGTTCATTTACCGGCCCTTAATCTGCTCATACTATTCAATGGGCTCTCACCACCAAATGGGAAATCTTCTTTTTTCACCCACCTTGGAAAGAGAAAAGGTTGAGAGGTATGATCAATATTATGGTGTTTTTTTGTTTTAATACAGCAAAATAATCGATTCAATGTAAAAGTAAGAATAGCCTCTCAGTTAACACACCACAGTTCACAACACCACAATCATCTCATATAGAGACAAGTGTAAGCTTTTCGGTTAATTTGCATACCAGCAGTGTCTTGCTCTATGACTCGGTCCTAGAGGAACATACATGCATAGCTCTCAACTCACACGCTTTTGGCGGGTGTCACCCGCCTTGTAAACAGCTGACTCACCCGCCAAGCCTCCTGCACGCCCATTCATTTCAATGGGCGTCTCACCCGCCAAAAACAAAATCGGGTGATTTCACCCGCCTTTTCGACACAAATAGTTGAGAGCTATGATACATGGCAACATTCCAGTGAGATGTTGACAGAGAAATCGGGAGATGGGAGATTTCGTCCGAGAAAAAGGGAGATGTACATTTTCTCTTAGGAATGAACTGGGGCTAGAATTACTTGAGGCGGGAGAACGTGAACAATAGCATTATTTTTCACTGAAAAATCGTGAGTCTCCCACCAGAATTGGGAGGGTTGGCATGTATGTAGGAAAGCGCTCATATTGTGAAAGCGCCTATGTTACTCCTGAACTAGGTGTGAAAGCCCTGGTCTTGACTAAGCTTCTTTTATGGTTATGCAGCGTGATAATTCCCCCTGCGATTGCCAAAGCAAGCTTCATGCACAGGCAGGGCAGCCTTGTATTATGAAGTAAGGAATCCCTGCCTGTCGCCCACTTCAAGATGGCGTCGGAGTCAGGCCGCGTGCCTGTGCGCCTGCGTGCGTGCGTGGGTGCCGCGTGCCTGTGCGCCTGCGTGCGTACGTACAGTGCGTACGTACGTACGTGCGTGCGTGCCGTGCGTCTGCCCTCGCTGCCTCCCCGCAGCCTCCACGCCTCTCGCTCCGCCATGGCCCCCAACGCGACCCCTTCGGAGCGGCTCCAGGACTCGGTGCGGGAGGGCATTAGGGCCATCCTGCTGGGGCCGCCCGGCGCAGGCAAGGGGACTCAGGTAATGGAGCGGGGCGCAGGAAAGCGACCTGCGGGCCGGCGTGCACGGGGCCGCGGTGACCTCTACCGGTGACAGCGGACACTGCGGGGAGATTTCACCCCGGCACTGGGGAGCGGGCGGGGGAGGGGGAGATGTAACCCCTGATACTGGGGAGAATGGGAGGCTGAGATTTAACCCCTTGAACTGGGGGGGAGAGATTTAACCCCTGATGCTGGAGAGCAGGTGGGTGAGGTTCACCCCCTGACACTGGGGAGCAGCTGGGGGAGATTTAACCCCCCTGACACTGGGGAGCAGCTGGGGGAGATTTAACCCCCCTGACACTGGGGAGCAGCTGGGGGAGATTTAACCCCCCTGACACTGGGGAGCAGCTGGGGGAGATTTAACCCCCCTGACTCTGGGATGCAGCTGGGGGAGATTTAACCCCCCTGGCTCTGGGGAGCAGGTGGGGGAGATTTAACCCCCCCCCTGACACTGGGGAGCAGCTGGGGGAGATTTAACCCCCCCCCCCGACACTGGGGAGCAGCTGGGGGAGATTTAACCCCCCTGACTCTGGGAAGCAGCTGGGGGAGATTTAACCCACCTGACACACAGGGGCAGCTGGGGGAGATTTAAACCCCCTGACACTGGGGAGCAGGTGGTGGAGATTTACCCCCCTGACACTGGGGAGCAGCTGGGGGGGGATTTAGCCCCCTGACACTGGGGAGCAGCTGGTGGAGATGTATTCACCTGACACTGGGGAGTAAGGGGGGGGGGGTGGAACCCCTGACATTGGGGAGGGGAGTGGAGATGTAACCCCTGACATTGGGGAGCAGGTGGGGGACATGTAACCCCCTCGTTCTGGGGAGATAAAGCGGGGGGGATGTAACGCTTGACACTGGGGAGCAGGCGAGGCAGATTTAATCCCTACACCAGGCGGGGGAGATTTGACCCCTGGCACTGGGGAGCAAGTGAGGGGCGATTTAACCCCAGTCTCTGGGGAGCAAGGGGGGTTTAATCCCCCTCTCTGGGGGGAAGGTGGGGTAGATGTGGCCCCTGGCTCTGCGGAGCAGGCAGATATTTACCCACAATCTCTGGTGAGCAGATGATGGGGAGGTTTAAACCCTGTCTCTGGGGAAAGGAGGGGGCGGTTGAGCCATGGCTCTGGGGAGCAGGCGGGGGAGATTTTGGAAAAGTGCTAACCCCAGGCTTTGAGGAGCAGACGGGGGTGGTTTAACCTTGCGCTAGGGAGAAGGTTGGGGAGATTAACCCGTGGCGCTGGGGAGCAGGTGGGTGGAGATTTAACCCCAGGATCTGGGTGGCAGTGCTAACCCCAGGCTCTGAGGAGCTTGGGGGAAGTGTTAACCCCGTTCTCTGGCACAGCAAGGGGGGTTGTCTGGAGCGGGTGTGTGCCCATGATTCTGGGCGCAGGGCGGGTTGCGCCCATGTCTCTGAGGGAACGGGGGAAGTGTTAGCCTCTGTCTCTGTGAAGACAAGGGGGATAGGGTTTTTTTGAACCCGGTCTCTGGAGGAGGGGGCAGTGGGGAAAAGTTGGCCCCTGTTCGAAGGTTGGGAGGGGTACACCAGGCAACCTGTCTGCTGACCATCATGTGGCGCTTTAATGACCTCTTTGAATGTTGAACCCGGTTTGACTTTTAACTTCTATCGTATAACTGGGATTTTGGGGTGGTTGCATTTCTGCATTCCAACATTCTTGTATATGCTTCGTCTGCGATACCCTTCTTGTGGGGCGGATGATTACTCATAAATAAGCAGTGGCTCCCTTGAATGTGAAGCATGCTGCCACATGGAAGTATCTGCAAAGTAGCACCGTTGTTTGTGGCCTCTGCTGGGGGTTCCCATCACCGTTTCTCTCTGCTGGCCGCCCCTTTGCGCTCTGTGTTCCTGTTCCACCCCACCATGTCCTCCCTGCTGCTGCTCACCCCTTCATTCACAGGTTCTCTCTTCTGGGCACCCCCTCTCCTCCAATTCCCAACGTAGTCTTTCTGGGAAGTGGTGCTTTTGGGGTTCTCCCCGGGTTCATGTCTGCCTTCCTTTGTGCGATGGCATGTACTAAACCGTGCCATGGCCACCTCTTCCAGTAGCTCAGCATGTTAGCTCCAATCTTTATTACCTATTTTATTTCAACTGTTTTATGCGAGAGTACCCACTCTCCCCACAACTTCCATGGACTTTTCCCCTCGTCCATGCACTTGGGCGTTCTCAATGCCCCTGGGCCTAGTGAGGTCGTTGTTTTGTCTCCCCTTTTCCCCTCCCCTCCCTTGCCCTGTTGCGCTCACTTGTATACGAGCACGATAGAAATAATCAATTCAATGTTTGTTGTGATAACTCAAGCCTCCAATGTTAGGGTAACCAGACTTAAAAAAATAAAAAACCTGGACTGGATATCTACAAAAAAATGACTTCACTTTGAAAGACACTAACTTGAATACCCAACAGTAGTGAGCTAATGAGGGGGCTGAGGAAGTGGGGGTTTCGTATAAACTGTAAAGACTTGATTGTGACTGTAAGCATGCTAATAACAACAAAGCCCTTACATATTCAGTCTCTGTGGCATGATCATCAATGCACGTTACTGCTAACCAAAAGGTTGTGAGTTCGAGGCTGTCGCTAATGGACTTTTACAGTCGCACCTGTGATTCTGCCAATAGCCACCCTGGCTTTAGAAAAAATTAAAATGGGGCCCCACATCTGCGACAGTGCCGGCAAAGCCAGGATGGTCTGGTCAACCTATCCAATGCGTCCTTGAGCCTGGGGGCTGATGTGTGCATGCAACACCCACACGCCGAGCCAGTCTCTTTAGCAGTTTCTAACTGAAGCACATGTTTGTGTGGGAGGGGGCATGCATACACTTGCCGTCTTTAAGGGGAAAGTATGTCAGGGAGCGCCAAGCAAACAGCTCTTGCTGCCGTCACGTGGCCAATTGCAGTAATTGATGTCTTGTCTCTGAAATAGATTCTAGAAGCATACAGACTGCTGCTGGATTCCCTGCAGCCATGCAGAGAACTCGAGCAGGCGTGGCTTCCCTTGGATGGATGCCTGCCCTTGAGCCTAGAGCTATCTATGGCGTGCACCTGTTAGGCGGTGTGTGACGACCTTCCCTTCTGAAGAAAGCTGCACTTTTTTAAGGTTGTCTTCCCAAATCTTGGCAAACATACTAGCTCTGGGGGTGGAGCAGGCAGCAAGGTAGACTAGACTAGCATTACTGTTAGTAAAGCAAGGCCCATACTGAACTATGAGAAAATATTTGCCTGCAAAATTTCCATTTGGCATTCGTGACTGAGATTTTCATGTGTTGTGTACATGTGCAGGGTTCAAAATTACTGGGGGCTATTTACATACTGCCTATGGGCCAGGAGAGCCTAGGTGGCTTGACACCAACTACCAGGAGCTACATTTGGTTTAAAGGCCCAACTGGTGCCATACAAATATATCTAAATGATATGAACCCTGTGCATTTGGGAGTTTGCGTAAATGAGAATGAAGACCCCCGCCCCACCCAGAAGACATTTTAAATCAAAATGAGTCCTATGTAATTGACAAAATGTTGAAGGCAAAAATGAGCTTCGAAAAATTGATTTGCAGAGTTTAATTAGAAATGTCTTCATAGCAATGTTGTAATCATATTTTTATTGTGGCCAGAAGTTATTTGGACACAAAACATAAAAGGAGCAACAATACAGCATGTTTGTGTCCTGCTGAAGAAAGACATTAGTGAGAAATTGGGCCTTGCCAATTGTTTAATATCCCACTAACCCTGCAGGTCAAGTAACTTAGTTTACCTACTCGACCTAAGAGAAATACACTTGATCCATAGCATCGGGTGACAAAAAATGTAAATGTGTCTGTAAAATGGTGCATGTCACCACAAACTCACTTTGCTTGTCACACTGCTGCCGTCCTTATGCCAGCCATGAACACAAACTTTTATGTGACGTTTACTAGAAACAAAGTTAAAGATTACATAAACGGGGTTTGAAATTGAGATTCGATGAGCAGGAGCTAAAACCAGCTCCTGGTGTCGGGCATCGCCCTGTATGCAGGAGCGATCACAGAGGAACCAGAAGTTACCAGAGATGCTCCTTTAACTTCTCCATTTGTATGAATCATTGTGTTCAAAGGTATATTAGATGTGTTCTCATTCTTCTTTATTAAAATTCTCAAAGTTAATGTCACATTTACAATTGGCCCTAAGAGCTAAAAATAGCTCCCGATAGCTGTTGGATTAAAGCTAACCAGGCTCTACTATGCAAGAAGCGGGAGCTCACAACATAGTTCACAACTCCACTCCATTTCAAACCATGATAAAGGTTTCAAACATCCACTGCAAATTGTACTCTACCTTTGTAAAAAAAACTGCGAGTGGGCAAGTAGTGAAAGCAAGCGTCCTCCATAAGGCAGTAACCTCCCCACAATGAGGGGCAATAAAGGACACACCCCAGGAGGGAATGAGACTAGGACCAAGTGCGGGTGGTGTAAAAAGGGTTTTTATATAATTAATAAACCCTATATAAACAATATAGGGCATGCAAAGGACTGCAAGCTCAGAGAGCGCTATGTCTGACAATAGCAAAAACAGTTGTATTTATTACAAAACTACGTCATAAATTCTGTAAACTATAGGGGGCACAAAAGTCTCGGGGATTGGGTGGAGTTGACTAAGCTATAGGTGGTGTATCGATGAGCTGCTCCAGGATTGGTGGACATCTGCATGGTGCCAACGTGGGGCGGACAGGTCAGCTGGGCTCGTCGGGGTGGAGCTGCCAGGCCGGATGTGGTCTGTCGATGATTGGCGGCTGTACTTTGCCCTTGTGGCCACACACACATCACCTTATACGACTCTGGTTGTCCTGCAAATTCTACAATAGGTAAAGCTAAGATCACAAGACAGACGGAGACGGCATGCAATATGAAGCTTCACAATACATCAATGTACAATTACTCTTGACCCAATGACCAGGTGCCATAAATCCAGGTGTCTCGTCAGAGGGCATGGGGTGAGCTGCCTTGTCATTCTATTCTGTTGATGTGGTGAGAGATTACTGTACGATATGTTAGTACAGGGGTGAATAACTGTCTCTATGGCCCATTAATTTGGGGTGAACTGGAGTACTATTGGATTATTAAGGGCACATCTCTGGCCCCTCAAGGTGTGGGATTTAGGACCAGGTTGTACATAATTCATTGGCCAAACTACGGCGGCCTCTGACATGGGCGAGGCAAATACTTAAAGCGGGTCCAGTGGGGAGGTGGGGCTGTGCTGTTCGAACACAAGCAAGCCCTGGTGGGCCTTGGCGGGAGGAGGGGGAGATGGCCTTGTAGCTCTAAGCGATTCTGTGCCTGGACTACACAATATACCATAAGGGGAGACGGTTACTACAGTTCGTAGCATTAAGATGATTACATGTTTCTATCCTTTACAAATTCGTTTACTGCTTCATACGTAACAATGGGGGACGGGCAGCGACACATGTATTACATAACGTTAGTTGAACACATGTTGATAATTCATAGGACATGCAAACAAATAATGTGAGGTAGCGTCAGGTTGGATTGTATATGCAGGATCAGAGAAGCAATATGTTTACATTCTTGTTCATAGCAAAAACCGGCTCAATGCCCTTGACGGCTGTTACTTTTTAAACCGTATTTCACTACATTACACACCAGTATTCTCTGTAACGCTTTTCGCTTTATCCTTTGTACAATAGCAGCAATCATTAGTTGGCATAAGGCTGAATCTATCAAGCCCTTTCATTAAACCTTCAAGGCACATGGTATTTTGCAGTGGGCAGGAGTTCATGGAGGAAGGTTATTGACACCATATATATTAAATATTTGGGGTTAGATGCAGGGTCAAGACTTGTTTGTTTGGGATGGTTCTTGTTGTTTTCCAGACTTGAGCAGCAAGTCAGGTCACTTCTAGGACAGTGATCTACTGCAGAAGGTAAATGATAGTGTTTGTTCTGATACTTGTTCGTGTCTGGTGGCTCGTGAGAGCGGGCCTTCAGCGGATCTGCCATGGGGTGGAGGAGCGGGTCTAAGTGCATGGCTCCCTGTGAGCAGAGGCACAGCTACAGCTTTCGCATGTAGGCTGTCACTTGGGGTTTGGTTTGTACATCTAAAATGGAGTCTTGGCATTTTCAAAATGGTGTCTATGGTACGGGTCGTGAGGCCTTGTGTCGATCAGCAGCCATCCTGCCTCCCGGGCCAGGTGCATGGGGGGGGGGCGCTCACGCACCTCACGGAGGTGGGGAATGTTGGGGAGGGAGGTCCTAAAGACCTGTCTTCCCATACAGGAGTTTGTGAGCCCTGGATGAATGTCTGTAAAATAGGTTGACTGAATGAGTGGATTAAATGGATATGATAAAAAGGCTCTGAAAAGATTTGGCTAACTCTCGCCTGCAGGTGCTATTATATAATGCAATCATAGTGAGCTGTGGAGACTTAACAGTGTATGGTATTGCTGTAGATCTAAATACTGAATGGAACTATTGATCACTACTTCGCATAACATCTAATTCTACTTGTGTATGCATGATGTAAGAGGCTAAGCAGAGTCTGACATAGCAGGCAGAGAACTCGGCGCAATATTGTAGTTTACAGGTACCTCACATTCAGGGCATAAGGTATGAAACGACTCATGGGTTGAGCACCAATTGCACATATGTATGCAACCAGAGCAGATCACAGAACTAGGTCTGCCATCAAAAGCATTTGGCCGTATGATCATGCACATTTTCATAAGTGTTCACTCATGTGATGCATTTTTCCCAACAAAATGAAGTTTACACTGTGGTTTTAGATATATTTTTAGGAATGGAATTGCTTGACTGTTGATAAAAGTTCACATTGGTATTGCCAAACAGGATATAGTTAACTTAATAAAAGATTAATCCAGATTACTTCTGGATTTTAATTGTTTAAAACGGAGACCAACCTTCCCTAGCACTCCCACAGGCCTTTGTCACTTAACCACTTAACTGCTAATGAATGTGGACACAATGAACATTCCCATGCATCCAGGACAATCCTATTCGTCCTCCGCACTAAAGGAGATAAGAGTGAAAGAGATGACTACTGCTGCACTCTCTCCATTAGCCCATTTGAACTTGTCTGAACAAATAAAAAAGGGAGCCAGAGAGGCATTTGGGGTGAGCTGTGCTTTCATTGAACAGGGTTACTTTCTAGATGGGTTTCCTACACAAGTGTCAATTTTATTAGCAAACATATAGAATTGCATTCCAAATTGCTATGCGACACTGCTTTAAAAAAAAATTCCTTTAAAGTTATAGTTTGCATCTCATGTGAGAGGTTAATTTTGGATATGCTATACAAAAGCGCCTGCTTACTGGCTGATGTCAGATAGGTATTCGGTCAAGAGGGTTTAGAAAGAACGCTCTGTAGGCGCACAGATCTGTCTTTCTAAATCGAACTGTCAGCCCCTGTGACGCACACCAGTGCGTGCAGGGGCTGACGGGCACGCTAACACCCAGAAACGGCCTCAACGGAGAACGGCTACATTGATGTGTGTTTTGGGTGTTCGTGTTTTTTGATGGGCATGGGAGTCTTGGGAGGGAGGTGGCGGGGGCTGAGTGTGAGGTTCAGGGGTGAAACCCCCTGATTTGGAGTAAATCTGTGAAGTGGGGGGGGGGACAACAAATGTCAATTTTGTAGGTTGACTAAAATCGGCTGAAAAAAATAAATATTTTTTTGTTAGGTGATCTGCAAAAATCGAAATGGACCGTCAGATACACAGGAGCTGCTTTTTGCTCCTGCTAATCAAATTCTTATTTTGATCTGTGCTTGCGGTGAGGTGAAAAAATGCCTGTGTACCCAGCTTCCACTTGCAGTCCGTGTGAGTGCTATACCAGGATCGTACAGGCTACTTGTCGCATGGTAGCTCCCATCAGTCCCCACTCTCATCTGGGACAGGGCATATTGGATGTTAAGTTCAGAAGCGCTAGGGAATAGCCACAACCCAGGGCAACTTAAGGAGGCACTAGAGTGTGTGCAAATGATTGAGGCACTCTACCAGCGCTGGAGCACATGTGCAAATGGTTGAGCCGCACTCAAGCTCTGGAGCCAATGTGGGTATGATTTTGCAATTCAGCCGACCTGGGACAAAACTCGCCTGATCTATGTGCTCGCTACATGGTCAGCTTTCTCTCCCCTATCGCCTCTTCCATTAATGGTGGCACTCGCTGGGAGGTTCTCCTTGACCTCTTTGCCATTTCCAGAGTCCTCATTGATGTCTATTGCAATGGAACCATCATGGTTCAGGGTCCTCAACCCAACCACCTTCTCTCTGATGGGCTCCTCCCTCGCCTCTCTAACGTTACCTCTCCCTCTGGCCAGGCTCCCTTGCACACTGGGCCTCCCTCCTCTGCAGACCCCCTTGCCTACTGCACCTATTTCATCCTTGGTACAGGTTCCCGTACCCACTGTACCTCCCTCCTCCTCTGCAGTCTCTCTTGCCTACTGCACCTACTTCCTCATCAGCACAGGCTCCTGTGCCTCCCTCCTCGGCATAGGCTCCCGTGCCCACTGTGCCTCCCTCCTCTGCACAGGTGCCCTTGCCTTGCCTGGTACCTCTGCGAACTGCCACTATCCCCCTGGCTCTCCTGCCACTGTCCCCTGCACCCTTCCCCTCCCTCCCCCTGCAGAAGCCCTTCAAAGATGGCAATCTGCTCCATATTGCCGCGCTAAACTCTTGCTCCGCTGTCACACTCGTCTGACATCTGCAACCACCTTGAATGCATGGATCTTAATGTGCTCGCCATCACGGAGACATGGTTCAGGGACAGCTCTGTCACAAGCTATGACATACTACTATCTGAAGGATACAAGAGCCTCTGTGCCCAGTCCCAAGGGATTGGGGAAGATGTGTGGGGGGGGGGTGAGGTGTTGATCTTCCCAGACTGTGTACCTGTGTCCATCATCCCCATGGTTCTAAGTGGTCCGACCGCTGCTGATTTTGCCGCGGCCGGAAAGTTTGCATGAGAAAGGTGCAAACTAGCAAAGGTTTGCAAATGCACTTGCATACTACGGGGGCTGCAGGGGTTTTACTGTGAAGTATAGTGAGCTGGGTGTTGCAGGGGAAACCCCACAACCCCCTTTTGTTTTTTCGCGGGTGTGCATTATTTTTTTTATTTTTTTTTTACTTATCTGCAATGCTGCCACCAAAGGTTTGAACTATTTTTTTTCGATTGTACAATACCACCCCTCCCTCCTTCAAATGCCTAGTCTGCAGGCTCTGCCTCTCTCCTAAATTCTCTCTGACCACCGGGACAGTCCATGCTCTTCCACTCAGAATGAGCTGACCTGGCACATCCCTCTGGACTCGCCTGACTCTCTCTCTCCGTCTCTCTTATCCTGTAGCCCTACGCACATAGCGGGCCACACTTTGGATGCCCTCATCTGACATCCCTCTCTCTTGGACAGACCACTCCCTTCTCACTTGAAGCTCTCCTCTTGCACTGGCACACTCAGTGCAACCACTCGGTTTCATAGTCACCAGACCATGAAAAGTGACAGTGGCTACCTTTTTAGCCTCCGCCTACTCCTCCCTTCCTACTCCTGCAGCTGACTCCCAACCTGACACAGCCCTCGCTAACTTCTATCTCTTTATCACAAACACCCTTGATACTCTTGTCCCTGTCATGCGGGTCTGACTGAAGCCTTCCAAAAAGTGCAACTCCTGGTACGACTCTGATCTGGCTGCCCTTAAACGAGTGTAGGGCAGCTGAGCAGAAATGAAATTCATCAGGCGTACCCTCTGACAAACTGGCCTGGCGCCTCCTTCAAAGGCAATATCGACTCTGTATCCACACCAAGAAAATGTTTATTCAAGCCCATGTCTCCGCTGCATCAAACTACACAGCGGCACATTTCAAAGTCTGTAAGGAACTGGTCAATCCTGCAGCAGCCTCCTCCGCTGTCACGCCCACCCAGGACCTGTGCACAGCCCTGGCCTTACACTTCACTGCAAAAACCCAAAGCATCCTTTCCTCTCTCACTTCCACACCACATCTAACACCCACACCCCTGGAGCCTCCCTTGGCACCTCCACCACGTCTCCTTTCCGCTCTCACTCTGTCACACCTGATGAGGTTGCCAGAAAAATCCAGTCTATGATGGCGTCATCTAAACAGGTGGACCTCTTCCCCTCCAAAACCATTAAGGGCATTGACTCTCTCGTTCCAGCCTTGGCTGATGTCTGCAACCTCTTTTGCCACTGGAGTTTTTCAAATTTTCTTAAGCACTCCCTTATGCACCCTCTGCTTAAGAAACCCTCCGCCGACCCCTCCATTCCGGCAAACTTCTGCCCTCTATCACCCCATTCCTGGGCAAATTGAATAAAAAATTCTACATCTACTTGTAACAGCTCATTGATGCCCCTGGGCTCCAAGTGCGCTATACAAATATAAATAAATAAACTTGTGGAGAAGTTGGCCATCTCTCGGCTCACCCTCCATACTTAATCTGCTGGTTGCCTCCACGACACTCAGTCTGGGTTTAGAGCAGCCAGAGGCACGGAAACTGCTCTGAACACCCGTGAAGATCTGCTCTCAAATCTCGACACTAATTCTCCCTCACTCGTCATTCTTCTAGACCTCTCCTCTGCCTTTGATACAGTAAACCACAACACCCTGATCGCAAGTCTCCATGACACCCTGGGAATCGCAGGCTCTAACGTGGTTAACCTCCCTTTTCCGACCACCCATCCCAGATGGAACTAGGGTCCTTTCTCTCTACCATTCAACCTCCGCGTTCCCCAGGGCTCTAGCCTGTCCCCCTGGTTCTTGAATGTCTACATGGCTGTCTTGCCACGTGTGACTGCCACTTTCATCTCTAACTTCCAATGTTATGCGGATGACACGCGTCTTTCAGGCTACCCTTAACCACCTCGTCTACCTCGCTCATATCTGCCTGTCCGCAATTCAGTCATGGTGTACCGCAAATGACCTCTGCCTCAACGCCAGTAAGACTGAGATCACTCACATTGGGACTCCTGCACTCTCTGGCTGGCCTCTCTTGGCCCTGCGCCCGCACCCACCTGTGAGGCAAAAAACCTTGGTCATCTTCAACTCCACTCTCTCCTTACATTTTGGACATCTCCTTACATTTTGGACATCTCTAAGAAGTCAAACTACCAGCTGCACCTCCTCAGAGGTACTCTTCCTTTTCTCACCTTCCCCTAGCAGCTCACTATCACCAGAGCCCTGGTTCTTTCAAGGCTGGACTACTGCAACAGCCTCTTCCTTAACCTCCCTGCCTCTGCTCTGTGCCCTCTGAAACTCATCCAGAACAGAACCGCAAGACTTATCCTTGGCTTCAAGCTTAGGGACCGCATCTCTCCAGTGCTGAAATCCCTCCACTGGTTCCCTGTGGCTGCAAGGGTCAAGTTCAAAATCCTCTGCATTGTCCATAGGGCTTTCTGTGGCCTGGGACCTACCTATCTGCAACAGTGCCTTCCTAAATGCTGTCCTTCCCGAACCCTCCCCTCCTCTACCTCAAACCATCTAAGAGTGAGCAGCTTCTCCAAGCAGAGATTTGGAGGCAGATCTTTATCCTCAGCAGGGGCCTCCCTCTGTCTTGAGCCCAATCTCCTTAAGTTCTGCAAACTCCTTAAGGCCTTCCTCTTCTCCTCTCTCCCTCTACCGTGCTAACCTTTCTCTCCACGATCACTCTCTCCCTCCTTTTCCGTACAGCTTGCTGACTGGCTGCCTAGTGTTATCTCAGTCTCGCAGGTCACTGGAACCCTCAAAAACAAAGTGGTGATGGCTGGAAGGTTTAGAATTAATCTTAACCACTGGCATTGCTCTGGGCAACCCTCCAGACCATCGTTCTTCGCCTGCCATTACAGAAGGGGAAAGACCATATGCAAATCAGGCTTAGTCCCACCCCAAAAGGGGCAGTCCAACCCGAACTGCTAGGTATCATCCCTTCTGCACGAGACCACAAGCATCCCCAGACATGTTTCAGCGTTTTGGGCCTCATCAGTGAGGAGTAGTTTGGGTCCCTAGGCCCAGCAGGCACGGGACCAACGTCTGGGCATACCCGTCCCACTCAGGGTGACAAAGCAAAAACAAAGAGGTGATGGCTGGAAGGTTTAGAATACATTTTAACCACTGGAATTGCTCTGGGAGAGAGGGTATGCCCAGGCGTGGGTCCCTTGATCGCAGAGCCATATGGAACCCAGCTGCACCTCACTGAGGAGGCCCAACAAGGCCGAAACATGTCTGGGGTTGCTTGTGTGTCTGTGCAGAGGGGACCTGGCCTAGCAGTTCGGGCTGGGCTGCTACCATTGGTGGCAGTACCTGACTGATTTGCATATGGCTGGACCCCTTTTGCAATGGCGCAGACGGGCTAAAAAACGGTGGTGTGGAAGGTTGCCAAGAGCAATGCCAGTGGTTCAGATTCATTCAAAACCTTCCACCCATCACTTTTGTGCCCACTGGAACCCTCAAACAGTCCTCTCGCACTTGCCTTCGGGCCTTGTACTAGCCTCAACACCACTGCACTTGGTCAACGGCCCAAGAGAGGTCATCTCTCTGCACTTACCCCAGCCTTCACCAACTGAGCACACTTGGACTCCCCCCTGCACTTGTCCCCGTCACCTCCCCCGTAACAGTCTGTGCACTTGCGCAATCTGATCTGTACTATGCCTGAAGATTGTTTTCCCCTCGTCTTTCCCTCCCTGCATGGTGGCGCCTTGTGCACTTGACAAACTGCAGAATCGTCGTTGGACCGTATTGCTGTTATCTCGATATGCACCTGTATCATTTCAGAATTTCAAGAGCTCTGAACCCTTTTTCCCCTTGTCCCCCTCCTTCCTTGAGCGCTTTTAAACACATGCTTGTGTATAGGCGCCATACAAATAAACTGTTCCATGTCATTTCATTGCAGGATTTTTTGTTTGCTGGTGTTTTACTGCAGATTTTTTAATGAGGAAAACAAATTTGATTTATTATTTTTGGGGGGGTTCCCATCCCCTTAATTTTTTTGCTATTCTCGAACACGCACCTCATATAGTTTTCTAAACCCCCCCCCCCACTCAAAATGTACGTTTTTTTTCGTGAAAAAGATCTGCTGTAAAAAACCCTGCAAAAAAGGATGTCGTACCCAAATAAGCTTTACCATATAACCCCATAATGTTTGCTGCTGCACTTTAGCAAAGGGGCCGGGAGTTATAAAAATGGATGGTGTGAATGCTGAGGGGGGAATGCGCTTGAGTTGATTTTAATTACTTAATGCGGTGTACAGGAGCAATTATGTGCGTTGTTATATAAAAAAAAAGTTATCTGTAATGATAGAAAACCAGCATTAACATTGGCAACAGTTAGGATTGTGTTTAGTGAAACTGTTTACCTTGTTGCTACTGTAGATATTGAATTCACACGCGCATGTACCCTCACGATTTGCTTAGTGTTACAATTGCATCTCCAAGTTACCATTGTTCGGTTTTTGGTTACGTAAAAAAGCTACAATTTCAAGCAAGAGCGAAGTTTTGGGAAAAATAAATTACATAGAAGCAATAGAATCTTTGCAACGGCAAGTGCCTATCATTTAGACAATTCATATAAACATTAGTTAATGACATACCTTCCTTTTTGTAATATTGCGGTAGACTAATTTTAAATCCTTAATGTTAAATTGCAATGATCAAATGATTATGGAGAGGGGAGTGCAGTGTGTAATGGCAGTGGAGGAGCAACCTGGGTGGTAGGGGGAGTGTTGTGGTGTTTCTCCTGGGCGTAATATTGTCTGAAGGGGTCAACATTTATATTGCAAATGCAGGAGCTGAAAGCTGGTCGTGGGAATCCAGTATTAACCAGTGACCAGGAGCTTCCAATGGGGAACGAGAAGCCAGTGCAAAACCTTGCACCAATCTAACTTCCTCATAAGATGCAAATATAAAATTTTGAGCATTATTTATGACCCCTTATGCTTTAGACGTTGTATAATGTGTACTAATGTGCAAATGGTCCCAAATGCAGAGTTAAAATCACATAGATGTTTGTCCGGCATCGGTTGGCATGGGGAGCCAAAAGTAGCTCCGGGTAGTGTTGGTTTCAAGTTAACCATGGTCGGTAGGCTACAAGCAGGAGCTAAATGACTCGCCTCAATTTCGAACCCTGGTCTACAAACTGTCACAATGCTACGGTTGTATGACAATCCAAGATGGATTCCCAAACACCACTCATGAAAGCTCTGTTGTAGACCTCTGTTCCTGAGGCAGGCTGTAGTCATGCCCACCTATGGACACCTGTATCTCACTCGTGCAATCAGTGCCTGGCTGTTGGTAATTGATTTTAAATTAGACTTCTCGGGGTTGTACCCATCCCCAAATTGAGGTATCTTGAGTGATTCCCCATTTTATAGCACACCAATTGCATGATCATGGACATGTGATACAGAGGCAATCGAGGGCTTACAATTGCCTGATATTTTCCACCTCCCTTGGACAACCCTGCCCTCCCCGCAACTCCCCATGCCCATTCGGACTGCAAGCCCTACCTATTAAACTGCTTGTTCTTCTGTTTTTTTCTTTTCCCATGTATCTGCAAGTAAGTGTTTCATAGTAACAGCGCTGCGATGCCTGCGAGTTGTTGCATGCTCTATACATTAAATAAGCCTGCATGGGTGCAAACACCGCCTGGAATTTGATGCTCAGAGGAAGGGACTCATTCCACTACCTAGTTATGCTACATGCGATTAATTAACTTGCAATCCGTTCATCTCTGCCTATGTTCAAGAGTAACCATGCCTTTCTGCAAGCGTGCATGCCTGGAGTACAATTGGCTCTTGTGGCATGAATAAAGTTACTTCATGGCAGTTTCAAAATGAGACCAATGGTGCACAGGATAGCCCCGACTGTGTATCCTGCCCCCATAGATTTTCCCTTGTCCTTTTGTACCTTGAATTTACCACAAGACACCTTATGTGGTACCCGCCTCCTTTCTGAGA
Organism: Ambystoma mexicanum; assembly: GCF_040938575.1. NCBI lineage: Eukaryota > Metazoa > Chordata > Amphibia > Caudata > Ambystomatidae > Ambystoma > Ambystoma mexicanum. The sequence goes on from NC_090934.1 coordinate 24,996,693, forward strand.
CCTGGCCTATTTACAATCCCTTGTATCTTGTGCAGCTTCTGCTATGGCACCGTTTATTTTGTAGCATGTTAATGTGGCTTTCTATTGTCATGTATGAAATTGAGTGGCCGCAGGGTGAACGTGTGTCGCCAGTAGCCACTTGCAGTACTAACCATGTAACAGTGTCTCTTGGCTAAAGGCAGCCATTTTCCTATTTGAAATGTACATGGACCCACTATGTGGTATTGTACCAGGTTTGGACAGCAAATAGGATTGTAATAAGGCCATCCTGGACCCAGGGCAGGGTGTAGGTTCTGAAAAGGCCCCCTTATGTGGCACTGTAGAGGGCTGGGACCAGCACATCCGATTGTAACAAGGCCATCCCACACACAAGGGAGGGCCTAGGCTCAGGAAAGGACTTGTGTGGTCTCTGACATTGAATATATTGCATGGTCCCCTTGCTGGGGCTCACACCCCATGAAAGATAATCAGGCTCTCGCTAACTGTTGCTCTTCCTTCTGGTGAATCCTGATGCTGCTTCCAGTTTTCACACGGGTTAGTACATGTCTTCTAAAAATTGGTTGTAACGAGGAAACGCACTATTTACCCCTCCCAAGTAACCAGAAGGGAGTTGGCAGGCTTCTAAATCCCTCCTTCGCAGGCATGTACACTGGCTCCAAGTCCTGGGCACCTGCCAGCTTTATGCCATGGTTGTCACTGTGTGCCACTCCCTGCCTTTTACATGTATTTATGAGCCTTCTGTGCTTGAGACCCACGTCACTGACTGGGCCTCTGGGATCAGAGCTGTTGGAAAATCTTAATGTGTGAAGCTGCATGGGGTTAGCTTGTAAGCTGGTTTCGAAGGAAGGCCCCAGCTAGAACTAGGCAAGTGTTTGCCCCCTGTCCAAGCACATACTTGGTAAATGCCAGATGTTTGTGCTATTTTCTGTATTCTTTTGCTAATTTGCTGCGGCAAAGATGCCCGGCAGGTTTACCCTAGTTTACGGAAGCACTTAAGAGTTCCATTTATTTGTGTTTTCTCAAGTGCTACGTGTTGGCTTTTGGCTACTTTAGTGCGAAGGTGGAATGCTTCTGCCACACATTGATTAGTCTGAAGTTCATTTGATTTAGGGTTGATGGGGAATCTGTCCATGGAGTGGGGTCCAGGCCCGCTTCTAGGAGCTTGTGCGTATAGGGCTGTGGGCTGTCTAAGGAGGGACCATCCGGGTCCTTGCCTGATGGCCTCGTGAGTATTTTGCCAGCGTATGTTGGGGACAATGGGTTGTACTGGGCTCTGGCAGTATCCGGTAGAAAGTGGAGTACTCCTCCACATTCTGCTTCACCCAGCTTATATAGCAGCATAAAGCATGAGCTCCATTCGCCGGCTGCAGGAGAAGCATAGCGGCATCTTTAAAGAAAAGGTAAGTGTCCCGACACGCAGCCGAAAGAAAAGCCGTTATGACATTTTTTTCTTATGAGAAGTACTACAACCCATTTCATTTTGCATTGTACATATGCTTGCCACACTGATGAGGCCAAAGCAACAGCAAGCTATTGTTGCCGGTGGTCGGTCATTTTTTCGGAAAAAAATTGTGGAATTCGTTTTTTTAAAATTATATATTTTGGGGTTCGGGATAAAAAAATGGGTAAAAAAAGGGGGGGTTGGGGGAACCCCATTTCGAAAAAAAATGCATTAAAAAAATTCGACTTTTTTTTTCAGAAAAATGACTCGACATTATTGGTTTCAAAATTATGACTATAAACCATTGTTGCCTAGTAACCCTTGTGTTACTCTGTTATCTGAAGATTCGAATCACTGACAAGATGGCCTCCATAATTGCATTTCGTCGAGCAGCCACCCACTCTCCAGCGTCCTGCAGTGATTGACTCCTCACGTCTTATTGCAATCAATCACACGACCGGCAGGCAGAAGCCGGTCCATCATTCCAAAGCCCTTTTTCTAAAGTGGTTTGAGAGCTTGTTAGGACTGTGGATCTTGCGCTACTGTGTGCGTTGCTATCTTCTTTACATTGCCTGCCGCCTGTCAGGTGGATCTCGAAGGGTCCAAACTCCTAAGGTCCCAATGTTTGCAAGGGTTGTTCTGGGTTACTGAGATCAAAAAACTTGAAATTGGGCACTGGACAGTGGTTCCTTAGTGAGTATCCAATGAGTATCAATTTCCACACGCGTTAGGTGTTTGCAACATTTGTTGATTTTTTTTTTTTATTTTTCCTTCAGTAATTCACACATTGGGTGTCACTCTAGTGACCAGCATATTCTTTGCTAAAACTTCATATGTGGTACAGAGTATGTGATATACTTTTATTCCATTGGTGCGGACACTTCCTCACTGAAGCAGGTCACCATGAGACCAGGAGACTACACAAACGCTCACCCAAGAGTAAGAGGTGTCACCCTCTACCATTGCTGAACATAAGAATTTCAATTTCAACCATCCGGGAACACGCTAACCCTACATTTGCCTTGAGAAAGACCTCAAAGGTTGGAACACGTGTCGGCACTAATGGAATAAAAGTATATAGACAACCAATATGTGAATTACTGAAGGAAAAATAATTCAACCAATGTTGCAAACGCCTAACGTGTGTGGAAATTGACTCATTGGATACTAAGGAACCACTGTCCAGCGCCTAATTTCAAGTTTTTCGGTCTCCGTAACCCAGAACAACCTTTTTCTAAGGCTCCTGTCGGAGCGTGGAGGAGCACCACAGCTGCTCCCTCTCTGTGGAACGCACAAGCCAGGTACCAAGCAAGCATGGACCAGTCTCCTCAGTACCAAGTAAGGTATAACTTCCCGCAAGCATTCCAATCTGTTCTCGTTATCACCCTGGCTCTTTAATGCCCTACCAACCATAGCCTGACAATTGGCACACTCGTTGCCACACACCCCACAATGTGCAATTTGGGTTTGCTCTTACAATATATGTTACGAGGTTTGCTTTCGTAGCAGGCCGCTTGGCCATACTCAAACTAAGGTCATTTCTTATTATGCCTAGAATGCCCTTCAGCCTCACTCAATTCCCGTTGTCTTATTATGGCACATGTTTAGTGGACCTTCAGACTCCTCTTAGAAATAGGTGTGTTTTTACCAGGTCTCAACAGGCCCCATTGCCTACTCAAACCCAGCAGTGCTTTACTCCGCATAGAGGCCCCTCGCTGCCTACTCAAATCAATCTTGCTCAGTATGCCCCCTGACCTCAATCTAACTTAAGTGAACTGTGGCTACCTCTTCAGGCCCTGAAGGCACCCAAAGCGAATACTGCCCCCATTTGGTCAGCCAGCACTAGCGACTGGCACCTAACAGCCTTCATGCGACCGACAGACCTCTCACAATGACCAGCCCCATTGCGGATCTGAAGCACCTAGCTACAGACCCAACCAGAAGCTCCCAATAACTCAGTCTATATGACCTCTCTAAGTCGACACATATACTCTCCCTGAAGATGGCACTCGTGCTCCCAAACTCGAGGGACATCCCACCAACTTCGTTCCTTGCATAGCCAACCTTCCTCTTCGCACTCCCAACTGCCCCCCCCCCCCCAAACCTCTGGTCAAAATACCCTCCTCAACACTAAGAATCCTTGCTCCCTGGAGCACAGGAATAAACGCATAGCAACCCGTCTACCCCAACCCCAGCTGATGGCACGGTCTCAGCATACCACCACATAACAGCCATCCAAGCGACCTGTGGTTCCCTCATACCGCATGAAATTGTTTGCTCAAGACAGGAACAAACGCCTAGTGTCGCCTAACCCCGACCAACAACACCTACCAACTATATGGAGAAATTAACATCAAAACTCGCGAATCAAAACCTCCTCAAAGTCGATAAGAGAACACCTCCCGAAGAGATTAAGCTCACCACTCAGTCTACATGATCACATAAGTACCCTCGGGACTACAGACATCATAAAAGTACTCGGTTACCAATGGTAACCAATTGCCACCCCAAAACCTACGCTGGAAAAAGAACTCCCCCAGAAGCCGACATCACCGGATAACCAATACGCACCTGCTGGCAGCCCTAATTAATGCCAGATCCCTCATAGCTCATGCACTTGACATTGCAGACCATCATATTCAACAACCTAGACTTCCTAGCTGTCACTGAAACATGGCTACACCCAGCTGCCGGTCCTGCACTCTCCCTAGCCATCCCTGAGGGATACACTAAGACAGATTTCCAAAGGAGGAGCAGCCGTCATTGCCAAAAACCACCTCCCAGTCCTCAGCGATCCCCCTCAGTGAGATTTTAAGTGCGATTAATTCACTATCTGCTACATCCACCTTACATACAGACCACCAGGCCCTCTGCGATCATTCGAGGAAGATAATCGCACAATTCCTCTCTACCAATACTAAGCCCCCCTCAAAAATCATCATTCTGGGGGACTTCAGCCTAGGTCTCAACAACCCAGCGGACGCACTGGCCATTGCTAACTCTCTGGAAGCGCAAGGCTATTTTTCATTGAATAGCCTACCCAAACCATGACATGGGCCTCGTTCTCGATTGGCTTGCAGACTGCAACTGGCACACAAATATTCTAGCCAACAACCCCTGCCCATGGTCTGACCACAACCGCATCCTTTTCTCCAACACAACCCAGCTGCCCATCCCGCCCCAACTCACCCTGGCGACACCATTGAGAAACTATTGCAACATCACCCCTGACAGTATACTTCCCCCTACCACTAACCACATACCCCCTCATACCTACTCCGACCCCTCGGACATGGTAGCACCCTATAACCAAACCCTTCTTGTGCCATAAATAAAATGGCCCCTCTGGGCAACCGCAAGCCAAAACCAACTAGCATCTAAATTCATGCTACACCCCAACCTCAAAGCCCTACGTACGTAAAAAGAATTGCGGAAAGTGCTGGAAAAAACTGTCGCCCGAGAAACATTTCAACAACCTGACTACGGAATATAAACAAGCCATCCTCCAATCCAAAGGCAACTCCTAATGGAAGTATCACACAAGCAAACTCTAAACAATAGAGCTCTTATCGATTCTGCGGGAACTAGAATCCCCTGCCTTCGCATTAGACCATTGTAACAAAGATATACCCTGATGCAAAAACATTCAAAAAGCCCTCCTTGATAAAATCGCATCACTCCAAACGCAAAAACACCAAAATAGCTTCAGCTGCCCAGACCAGTGACCGCATCCCACACTGTTCAATCCTATGCCTCGATTCGAATTCACCCCTGTAACTATCACAAACTACCAAAATCATTCATGGCCTGAAACCGTCCACATGTCAAGGAGACCTCTGCCCATCCTCCCTCATTAAAGACTGTGCTGAAGTGCTTGCACCCTTCATCACAGCCCTAATCAACAACTCATTCTCTTCCATCAGTGTCCCCGAAAATCTCGAAGCATAGGTACACCCACTTCTCAAAAAACCCACTCTGGACCCCAACATCCCCACCAACTATCACCCTATCACCACGGTACTCTTCCCTTCTGAAAATACTGGACAGGGTAGCATATGTGCAAATACACAAATACTTGGACACCCATAACCTCCTTGGCCTGCGCCAATCAGGCATTCGCCCTGGTCAGGGAGCGGAAACTACCCTCCTGGACCTTCAAATCCAAATGGATGAGACTAAAGATGAGGGCAACATTGCCATACTCCTTTTACTTGACCTCTCAGCGGCCTTTGACTTGGTAGACCATAATATACTCTGCAAACACCTTGCCACAGCTGCCCACTTCACAGCCAACGTCATAAAGTGGATTGAATCCTTCCTATCTAACTGCACCATGAGTATTCTCAACCACCGCCGTGGCCCCTCGCGCCCAAGTCACCTATCTCCCAAGGCTCCTGTGTCTCCCAAGTTGAGGTTTTCTGAGCAGCTTGACACTGGAAAGGATCTGATGAGGAATGTGCGTGAGAAAGGTAATCCATTGAAATATACCTTTCATAGCCAGCTGCAGGGGAGCATGACTCCAATGCAAGCCCATGGTGCTGGACGTTGCATCAGGCATGGTATATCTGGAGCTCTGACATTGGTTCCTCCTTTTTCCCAACAGTCAGCAGCTGGGACAATAAAACAGCAGTAGGTGAACAAGCTTATCAAACAAGAGGGTTGGGTTGGGAGAAAGAACATTACTGAGAGTAAAGTAATTTGTTTTTCCAATGGCTTCCTTCCACAGATTTCTCATCTTGGATAGACTTCCGTAGTAGTACAGAACCCTGGAGAATGGAGGACAAGTTCTGCCATCTAGACCAGAAAACTCTGGAACAAAAGGGCATCCTGATCAGATAAGCAATCAAGACATAAGTGGTGGCAAATGTGCCCAAGGAAGCCCAACTATTTGCCTGGCAGATTTATAAAACTGGGATACCTCTCTGCAGGGCCGAAGTGGCTGACAGACATCTGATGGAGTGAGCCCCGACACCCTTAGTTATGTGCTTCTCAGACAGATCATGATCTACTTAGACAAGTTTGCTTGGCAATGACTCTGCCTGCACCAGCATAACCAATAAATATCTAATCATCCTTTCTGAAGCCCCACCCGAGAGACTTTGGCGAGAACCTGCTTGGGATTCAGCTGATGGAACCGCTCCTCCATCATGCATTCATTCATGGATGGGTGAGGTGGAGGATAGAAAACCAGAAAATAAATCTTCTGAGAAAGATTGAAATCCGACACAATCTTGAGTAGGTTCAGACATACTAGGAGTCATTCTCTCTCCTTGGAGAATATCAAGTAGGAATTCTTCACTGTATAAGTCTGAATCTCACTTACCTCCCTAGTGGAAGTGATGGTAACTAGCAGAGCACCTTAAATATGAGCAATCTTAACAAGAATAAAGGGGGTCAAGTGAGCTGCCATTATGAAGATGTGGGGGTGCATTTAAAGGCCCCAAACAGAAGTCCCTTTAACGTAAATAGCAAGATTTTCAACACAAAAAAATGGCCTGGTTTTTGTTTTGCAAGTAAAGCTAAAGAGCCAAGTGGAAAGGGTCCTACCTGTCATTACCAATAGACGAGCAGCATTTTAATTTACCAAAGAAGGCATTGAAGATCCCTGTCACATTTAAAAACAAACAGCCTGCACGTGTGTGCAAATAAACTTGTTTCAAAAGTGAAAAAAATATCACTGCTCACAGAACGTCAGGAGAACAAAACGTGTGGGTTGACAAAAGCAATATATATTATGTTTCACCTACCAAAACCCAGTGACATTTGAAGAGCCATTTGTCTTCATGGAAAATTCAGCCCACCCCAAGCCCTGTTTCTGGCTGTGGGCAAAACTAACTCCCACTTCCAGCCTGGATGTGTCATCTCCCATGTAATGACCACCCGCAATGAAAATGTGCTGCTGAAGGCGTCAAAGTTCAATGTTCTCCAGACCTGCTGGCTCAGAAAGCAGGGACTTCAAGGAAATTCACCCTTGGCTGGAGCACGACTAATATTTCTGAAAATGGGGGAACCCACTTCAAAGAGCAAGCTTCTAACACAAAGAAGACTGATGAAGGTACTGGCTGACCCAGTGAAAACAAATGGCCGGAAGGCCGAAACTGCCATTAATCCCACATGAACATTCACAATCAATTTAAAAGGACTATTCTCATTTAGTATGAAAGGAGTGGGGTGGACCAAGTAGACGAAAGATGACAGATTACTATTTCTTAACTCATAATAGCATCCTATTTATTTGTAAAAATACGAAAGCAGTTTCACAAAAAATGTTAGGCTCAATGTACAAAAAACATCCCTCCAGTCTATTCATTCGTAACCCACACATTCATTCATCATACTTGCATACGTTAGGACAATAAGGTAACATGTTACCATCTCAAATACTGATCAAACAAATGTTACTTTAAAATTGTAGTATTATCTGATGTGACCCTCGGTGTATCTTCAGGTGAAGTGAAAACTATCGTCGACATATGTTTCGGTTGAGTTCTCAAACAAGGGTAAAGTCCCCTTGCCCAATTTTGTTCATCCTTTCTCAGGACTGGGTGCAATCGCCGGTTTCACGTTGCCTCTTCATAGCAAAAAAAAGGTAGGGGGTGTGTAACAAGAGCCTCAATTCTCCTCTGGACTACCAGGGGCCGGTGAATCGGTAATTGGAGCAAATTCTGGCATGTGTGCTACCACAAATGGGGCTCCACGTCAATTTAATGTCTCTCTATTGTCTTGCATGTTATTGTGTGAACTCGTGTCCGGCTCAGCGTAGTATATGGCAGAGTGTAAGGCGGACGCCAGGTCAGAAATGTGGACCAACCCTGGTTCATAGGCAAGGCGCTTCAGATGACTGTTAACTGGCTCAACGGTAGCTGTTTGGAGAGCATGGGCATGGAAAAATGTTGGACGCCAGCGGCAGTAATCCACACCTGTAGCCTGCAGCATCGGTCATTTTTCCATTTCCAGTTGTTGGAAGCTACACAGACTGATAACATGCACCCAGGCTCTCCAAACAGTGACCATTGAGCCAGTTAGCAGTCATCGGAAGCGCATCGTCTATGAACCAACACAGGGTGGTCCACATTTCTGGCGCCCGCCTTAATCTGCCATTTACTACTGTCATGATTCCTCCCCATCATGTCCCCAGCCCTCCAAGATATCGGGCTGGAGCCAGGACACGATCCCCTACATGGCCCTCAAGGGCTCCTCCATCCCTCCAAAGACCCACTTGGAGTCTTGGTGCTTGTGGCACCAGACTCATTCACTCCCATAGGATAACATTGGGGATTGGACTTGTAGTGCATTGATGGGGACAAGATGGATGCCCCCACATATTTCGGTTGCCAGAACTGCATCTGTCTAGTCTTTTGGGTGTGGTTCAGCCCAGAGACACATGGGATATCGAGAGACTATAGGCCACGCCCAGGCTGAGAAACATGCTTTGTGTTTTCTACACCTGCAGCGTGACACTCGCCGTGTTCGGATCAGTCTCCAGTAGGTCTCCATCTATCTTCTGCGCTCAGCTTCTACAAGAACACTGTTGGGAACAGCCTTACCTTGCGGCGCTTCTGCCCATCCATCGCTTCTTCTGTTCTGCGGGCATCTTCGTGGTGTCATTCCCATCCCGGCACGCTGCTTCCTAAGGAAAAGAACAGAAAAAGGGCATTAGTAAGCATTCAGCAAATCTTGGCTTATTTTTAAAGACTGTACGAGCTTCAAACGCTTACCTGAATCCCAGCTGCTCTGAGGGAACTCTGTCTCGAACTTCTCATACATCTGCAAGAGGGAAAAGGCACTCCATGTTAGCGTGGAAACATCTAGAGGCGCTGCAAACCGTGCTTACTCACTGCATTTCTTCTTCATAACCAGCATCCACGCTGAAAACGTTGCGGCACCTAAAAGACACAGAAAAAGAACTCGGTTCAATATAAATACGAGGGTTGCATTGCGCTCTCACCCTCAGCGCTATGAATCTCAGCAGCACGCCGCCATCCCCGGACGCCGTCCATCATCTAAGGAAGGAAAGGAACAAAGTTAGAGAACTGTTCAAAAGACTCATTATACTTACCTGTCGGACTCTTGCCAGTGAAGTAACCAGGCAGCAACGAGCCTGCATCAATCAACTCGCCCCTGCGCTGGAAGCAGGACTGATCACACTTTCCAAGAAAACCAGGCCCAGTCTCCAATCGAGTGGACTCCAGTGAAGGGTTTGAGGTTGTAAGAGGTCAGAACAGGCTGAGTGACGTCCCGTGGATACCAGGTGAGCGTTACAGAACACAAAGCCTCACATCAAAATCCACCTGGGCATCATGGAAACCTCAGAAACCGACCAGTTAGCCCACATGTTGGGGCAGCTACGTTCCGAAGTACATGCAGCCAGGCAGGAGACCAACACCCTGAGGAGAGAGCTGATGGTAACCAAAGAACGCACTGATTTAAGCCGGCAACTTCTCCAATCACAAGCAGGGCATGCACCATTGCCGAGAAGTGTGCCCTCTCGATGCCAGCACCATCAGCCAATCCCGTTCAGATAACCCTTCCTGGGGCCGTTCCCTTGGCCCCGCCCGAACAATTTACAGGGGATCCCAAGAGGTTTGCAGCGTTCATGAACCAGTGCCGGCTGCACTTCCTTTGTAGACCAGGGGCCTTTCCGAATGACCAATCGCTGGTCGCTTTTGTGCTATCGTACCTGAGTGGCAGCGCCGCGGACTGGTCTGTACCCTTTGTGGCCCAAGACGATCCTTTGCTGCATGACTTCAGGGGCTTTCAGCAGGAGATGGAAAAGCTGTTCGCCCGTCGTACTCATGGGCAGGCATTAGACAACGAACTTCTGTCCCTACGCCAAGGGAATCAAGAACTATTAACATACATGGCCACGTTCAATAGACTCGTAGTTGAAGCAGAATGGCCAGTAGAGAAGAGAATCACGTTATTTCATCAGGGGTTGCGGGGGGAGCTAAAGGATGTTCTCGCACAAGTAGTGAAAAACCCCCGCCCTCTCCTCGCCCCCCCCCCCACCTGAAAGACTGCTCAGAATTCATTGGCCTTGTTGTTCAACTGGATCATAGGTTGCAGGACCGAAGATCAGACCAGACCAGACCCTCGCCCTATGTATGTGCATTCAAAGGACAATATTGCCCGCACAACGGAAGGTTCGGGAGAACCAATGCAAATCGGGGGGGAGGGGGTCAGATCCCCCTTGACTAAAGCGGAAAGGGATAAAAGGAGACAGCAGCCGTTATGTCTGTACTGTGGAAGGTCAGGTAATTTCCTTAGAGTGCCCTGTGAAGCCACCGAGGAGGACGGTAGGGGCCACGGACAAGGAAGATACCATCAAGGAATCGGAAAACTCCCCAGTCCGGCAAGTGTAAGGGGGGTCCACTTGTCGAGCGAAGAAAGTGAACTACAGACCTCCCATTTTGCACTATCTGTGGTCTTGATCAATCACCAACAACCATCTCGGATGCACGCAGTAAGAGCGTACATTGACAGTGGAGCCATTAGGAATTACATCGACCAGGATCTTGCGGCAAAGATGGGGCTTCCGTTACGCCCTAAATCAACCACCGACACTGTTACCACTGTCGGCGGCACGAAAATAGCTTCTGGTCCAGTATCCCAATGCACTGCAGCTTTAACCCTTCTGTGCCAAGATGGACACCAAGAATCTTATTTTCGACCTCATTAAGGCACCACAGTTCCGGTTGATTTTGGGAATGCCATGGTTGGTAGCTCGCAATCCTCGATTGGCGAGCAAAAGAATTGGCCTTTCCCGAGACTTGCGCCCACACGTTATCGCCAAGAGAAACAACCAATAGACACCAGAACCTCCATGCTTGCGACTGTGCCAATTGGCAACCTACCAAGTAAATACCGGGACTTTCAAGATGTCTTTCAGAAAGAACAGGCTAATACCCCGCCACCGCATAGACCATACGATTGCCAAATCAACCTGATAACCGGCGCACAAATCCCTTGTGGGCGAATTTACGCACTCACGGAACCAGAAAACCAGCACCTGAAGGCCTATCTTGACCAATACCTGGCCAACAGGTTCATCCGTCCCTCGAAGTCTCCAGCAGCCAGTCCTCTATTCTTTGACGACTTGAGAACGTGCATCGATTATCACGCACTGAACCAGATTACTGTAAATACCGCTACCCCCTGCCACTGATCCATGAATTGCTTGATCAAGTCAAAGATGCCCAAATCTACACAACTAGACCTGAGGGGGGCATATCGCCTTGTTCGCGTAAAACAGGGGGATGAATGGAAAACAGCTTTCCGCACCAAATACGGCTTGTACGAATATCAAGTAATGCCCTTTGCAACGCGCCTGCAGCATTTCAATACTTCATGAACAATGTCTTACGGGAATTGATTGATGTCTGTGCTCTAGTGTATATCGACAATATTCTAGTATATTCCGCATCAAAGCAGGACCACGTTAAACATGTCCCATCCGTATTGGAGAAACTCTGCTCTACGCCAAGCTCAAAGTGCTCATTCCATGTCTCCGAGGTGGAATTCCTGGGCTTTATTCTCAGCCCGAATGGAATCCAAATGGATGCACACAAGGTAGATGCTGTCCTGAACTGGCCATCCCCAAATTCATTCAAGGGGGTTCAAAGTATGCTGGGTTTTGCAAACTTCTACCGCCGGTTCATCCCAGGATTTTCACAAATTGTGCATCCCATCACGTCATTGCTAAGGAAAAGCAACAAAAAGTTCCAGTGGACAACAGAAGCCGAGTAAGCTTTCCAGGAACTCAAAGCAAGATTCACATCTGCCTCAATCTTACGCCACTCTCGCCCTGATCTTCCATACCTGGTGGAAACTGACGCCTCAAGCAGGGCTATGGGAGCCGTCCTCACAAAAGGACCCCGAAACGGGCCAGTTACACCCTGTTGCCTTCTGGTCGCCTAAATTCACACCCCCTGAACTCGATTACGCTATCACAGACCAAGAACTCATGGCCATTAAGATTAAGTCAGCCTTTAAGGCATGGCGGCACTACCTCTTGGGGGCCAGACACACAATCACCGTAATAACTGACCACCGGAACCTCCACTACCTAAAAACGGCAAAGGCCCAATCCTCGACAACTACGTTGGGCTTGTTTATTTTTAATTTTTTTTTTGCTGAATATGACTAAGTGATTACATTTCGACCAGGGATGAAAAACGGGTAGGCCGATGCCCTTTCCCGTATGGGGGTGGAAGAGCAAGGGTATCAGACCCTTGACCCCAATAGCAATCATCCCGAGTGACAAGCTCCTAGGAAGCACAGCAACCATAACTCAGAAAGAATTACACGAAGAAATCCAAAACCTGATGCAATTACAAGCATGAAGTGCACAAGGAGAACATTACATGATAAAAGATCAGTTGCCCTACTTCAGGAATTGTTTATTCTTACCAAACCAAGAACCACGAGAACAAGTCGTGTCCGGTTATCATGATTCCTTGATCGAGGGCCATCCCGGAATCGCTAAAACCCTAGCCAAGGTTAAACGAAATTATTGGCGGCCCACGTGGCGTAAAGACATTCTCCAATTCTTCCTATCTTGTGGAGTGTGTACTCAAAACGAGTCATCCAAGCGAAACCGGCTGGGCTATTACAAACATTGGAAATCCCACCAGCACCCTGGCACACGTTGTCCCTTGATTTTATTACTGACTTACCACCCAGTCAAGGGTTTAACCCTATTCTTGTGGTGGACCTAATTTTAAAAATGGCACATTTCATTCCTCTTAAGGGGCTCCCAAATGCTTCCACTCTGGCAAAGGTATTTCTTGAAAGCATTGTACGGCTCCATGGGTTTCCTTCAGTTTTAGTCTCAGACCGAGGTACTCAATTCGTATCTCGCTTCTGGAGAAAATGCTGTTCTATGGCCCAGATCGACATCCGGCTATCCACCAGTCACCACCCCCAAACGGATGGTCAAACTGAGAGGATATATCGGATGCTCGAGCAGTATCTGCATTGCATGTTACACCAAGCTGAAGGAAGCTGGTCCGACCTATTATGGATAGCTGAATATGCTTATAATTCCCTACACACCAGAACTGGGCAGACACCCGTTTATACCATGTATGGTAGGCACCCTCGTACTTTGAGTGGGGACGTTCCTACAACCCTGGAAATGCCAGAAGTCAAAACCTTGCACACGACCATTTCTCAAACCTTTAAAAGGGCAGCTGAACACCTACTTCGAGCTAAGAATCGCCAAAAGAAGTTTGCTGATCAACACCGAGCAAAGGCCCCCAACTACCAAGTGGGAGACAGTCTGGCTGGCGTCTAAACACGTGTCCATAAGGAACCCGAACTTTCGATCCAAGATACCTGGGTCCATTCACCGTCACCTGCGTGATAAATCCTGTGGCGGTCAGACTAGCTTTGCCGTCAAACATGCAGATTCATCCTGTGTTCCACGTCTCTCCTTAAACCTGTTCAACCTGGGTAGCAACGCCACCGCAGCCAGTAGTAGTCGCTGTAAGTCAGATCCCAATTATACTACTTAGTAGACTGGAAGGGGTATGGTCCACAAGACAGGACATGGGAGCATTGTGAGTACATCGATGCACCTTGCTTGCTTAGACGATTTCATCAAAACCAAACAAACCAGGACCAGACAGAAGAGCCACCTTGAGAGGGGCCTTTGGGGTGGGGGGTGCTGTCATGATTCCTGCCCCTCATGTCCCCAGCCCTCCAAGATGTCAGGCTGGAGTCAGGCCGCGATCACCTACATGGCCCTCAAGGGCCTCTCCATCCCTCCAAAGACTCACTTGGAGACAGACTTGGCGCTTGTGGCACCAGACTCCCTCAACCCTGTAGGATAACATTGGGGATTGGACTTGTAGTGCATTGATGGGGACAAGATGGAGGCCCCCCACATATTTCGGTTCCCAGAACTGCATGTGCAGTCTAGTCTTTTGGGTGTGGTTCAGCCCAGAGACACCTTGGATACCCAGAGACTATTTAAGCCACGCCCAGGTTGAGAAACATGCTTTGTATTTTCTGCACCTGCATCGTGACCCTCGACGTGTTCGGATCGGTCTCCAGTAGGCCTGCATCTTTCTTCTGCGCTCGGCTCCTGCAAGAGCAAGAACACCGTTAGGAACAGCCTAGCCTTGCGCGCTTCTGCCCATCATTTATCGCTTCTTCTGTTCTGCGGGCATCTTCGGCGGTGTCATTCCCATCCCGGCACGCCGCTTCCTAAGGGAAAAGAACAGAAAAAAGGCATTAGTAAGCATTCAGAAAATCTTCGCTTATTTTTAAAGACTGTACGAGCTTCAAACGCTTACCTGAATCCCAGCCACTCTGAGGGAACTCTGTCTCCGGAACTTCTCATCCGTCTGCAAGAGGGAAAAGACACTCCAGGTTATCGTGGAAACATCTAGAGGCGCCGCATACCGAATTTCAGCGCTACTCGTCTCAACAGCACGTCGCCATCCCCGGACGCCGGCCATCATCGAAGGAAAGGAACGAAGTTAGAGAACTGTTCAAAAGACTCATTATACTTACCTGTCGGACTCTTGCCAGTGAATTAACTAGGCATCACCGAGCCTGCATCAATCAACGCGCCCCTGCGCTGAATGCAGGACAGAGCACACTTTCCAAGAAAACAAGGCCCAGCCTCCAGTCAAGTAGACTCCTGGGAAGGGTTTGAGGTCGTAAGAGGTCAGAACAGGCTGAGTGACGTCCCCGTGGATACCAGGTGAGCGTTATAACCACGCTGAGCCGGACATGAGTTCACACAATAACATGCAAGACAATAGATAGATTAACCGGCCCATGGTAGTCCATAGGAGAATTGAGGCTCTTGTTACACACCCTCTACCTTTTTTTTTTGCTATGAAGAGGCAACGCGAAACCGGCGATTGCACTGCGCCCTGAGGAAGGTTGAACAAAATAACTGGGCAAGAGGACTTTACCCTTGTTTGAGAGCTCAACTGAAACACGTGTCGACGATAGTTTTCCCTATCCCTGAAAATACAGAGGGTCACATCAGAGAATACTAGAGTGTTAAAGTGACATTTGTTTGATTCGTATTTGAGATGGTAACAGGTTACCTTATTTTCCTAATGTATGCGAGTATGATGAATGTCTGTGTGAGTTACAAATGAATAGATTGTGGAGGGATGTTTTTTGTACATTGAGCCTCACTTATTACTTTTTTGTGAAACTGCTTTCGTATTTTTACAAATAAATATGATGCAATGAGTTAAGAAATAGTAATGTCATCTTTGGTCTAGTTGGTCTCACCTGGAGGACCATAGACACAGTACCAGGCATCCCTTATGTTTGTCTATTCTCATTTAGGCCTTTTTCGCAGCTGCCATTATGTGGATTGATTTCATTTTTGTACTTTTTTAAATGTAATTTCTAGGCAATTTTGGGGATATAATATGCATCTACCTGAGATTCTGGGAACTGTAATGGCCAGTTAGACTAGGTTTCTGACTAATCTGAACATGTTCCAAATGTGAGAGTTGGTGAGCAGGTGGGAAATGAAATGGGGGATATGCTTAATAACTTGTATAGTCATAGCTATTGTGCCTTTTATGGAAACAGCAGATATGTGCCACATGGCCATGCTACATCGAATGGATTTGGTGGTCGGCTCATGTTAACTCTCTATGATAAGCTGAAACAGAAAATGTTTAGTAAGGCAGTTGCTAGTAAAATTATGAAGTTGTGTACAACGTCTTCACCAAGCCAATGTTTGACCTCTTAGACAAACTGGGGATCACATACACCAACTACCAACTGGAGGAGTATTTGGGTGGATGACGGAAATACTCCTCCATCACCGGCAACCATTACACAGGCTCCAATGTCTTGAACAAATCTACCTATCTATTCAAGCCTGGATGGCGCAAAAAACAAGCTCTGCCTCAATGACAAGAAAACGGAACTAGGTCATTGGGGTTATAGGTCAAAGGATCGACAACTAAAGGATCGAATGGTCAGAGGGTCGACACCAAAGGACCGAAAACAAAAGGATTGAATTATATTTTTTTTAACCATTTTTTATTTGGGGGGGTCCCAACCCCCATTTTTTGGGGGTAAAAACCACTTTTTTTCCCTAAACGAAAACCCCCCAAAAAACGTGATTTAAAAAAAAAATGTGATCCTTTGACCATTCGACCCTTTGACCGGACACCGGTCATTGGCAGTCAATCTCGTTTTAAAACCCTCTCCAACGACTATAAATCATTCACCATTGACGGCAACAATCACCACTACAAAAGAGGTTAAAACCCTGAGTTTACCTTGATTCATCCCTGACAAGACACGTTGACTCAATTGCAGCGGCCTATCCCATCAAACTGATAACTGCCAGTAGACCCTTCCTGACCACTGACAACTGCATCACCCTGGCTAGAGCACTTATTCTGTCATGGATTGACTACTGTAACTCCCTCTTTGCAGGTTCCCGGAACATTAACAAACTCCAAATTATCAAGAACAGTGCTGTAAGAGCAACTCTTTAACAGCTAGACGCAAGATCCATTGGCTCCCGGTGTGTGAGCGTATAACATTCAAAACGCTATCTCTAACACTTCTCGGAGTGCCCCAATTTATCGAACTAGTCAAATATCCAAAGCAGTCTAACGGACCCACCCGAGCTGCTTGCTTCTGCCTCGATATCCCTCGCTACAGACACCAAAAAGCAGGTGGTTGTACCTTCCCGGTGATTGCGGCCAAACAATGGAACTCCATGCCTTCAGCACTAAGATCAGATCCATCCATCTGGTCCTTTTGCAAAGGCCTCAGGGCTCTTCTGCCAAGACAACTAGAAGCTCAAATTCTATAATGTTTCATAATTGGCCGGCTTCCTGCTCCCACCTGCAAGGCTAAAAACCTCCGGGTCCTCTTCAACTCCACACACTCCTTCACTCCTCACATCTCCGTCTCTAAGAAGTCACACTACCAGCTGAACCTCCTCAGAGGTATTCTTCCCCTCCTCTCCTTCCCCCAGAAGTTCACCGTCTCCAGAACCCTGGTTCTCTCCAAGTTGGACTATTGCAACAGCCTCTATCTAAATCTGCCTGCCTCTACTCTCCGCCCTTTGCAACTTATCCAAAAAAGGACTGCGAGACTTGTCCTTGGCCTCAAGCCCAGGGATCGTATCTCTCAGGACTGAAATCTCTGCCCTGGCTCCCAGTGGCTGCAAGGATTAAGTTCAAAACCATCTGCATTATCCACAATGCCATCTGGGGCCTGGTACCTCATTACCTTCAACTCTCTTTTCCTAAATACCTTCCTTCCCGGGCTCTTCGCTCTTCTAGCTCCAACTCCCTCCGGGTTAGCCGCTTCTCCAAGCAACAAGTTGGTGGTTGATCTCTTTCCTCGGCTGGGGCCTCCCTCTGGAACAGCCTTCCTGCCTCCCTGAAACTCGAGGAGAACCATCTCCAGTTCCAGAAACACCTCAAAACTTTCCTCTTTGCTTCCGCTTTCTCTGCCTTTCTTCCCCTGCTGAAATTCCCTGCCGATTCTGCACTGGTTACCTGGCCACCCTTTCTTATCCTGGGGCCAGGTCCTGCCTTTTGCTCACCTGCCCTGCCTCTCTAGCAACCCCCCTGCACTTGGGGACTGGTTCTGAAATCCCTTCAGTCCCCTTACCAGCACTTATGTATGCTCTTACCTTGCACTTGCCACCATCAGGCTTTTTTATTTATCGTATTTATTCTTCTTTCCCATGTACTGCACTTCCCTTCCCCTTGCACTCTTCCCTTTCCCCCTACCCTCGCACTTGCGCGATCTGAATGACACCTGGCCTAGTAGGATCGTTGTCTGTCTTCCACTGTTTTTCCCCTCCCTTGACTCGTTGCGCCTTGAAACACTTGTGTATAGGCATGTTATAAATGCCATATATCATATGATGCAACCGTATCCTCTGTCTTTGTGATCCACACCCTGTGGCTTCATGTAATCCACCACATATCCTGTAATCTATAACATAACCTGTCATTTGATGTAACCTAATGTAATATGCAATGACAAACTAAGGTAATATGGAACCACTGCAACCATCACTCTTATGTAACCAGCGCCCAGATGCCTCTGGGTTTGGTGCGCTTAATTAACAAGAGTCAAAATAAATGTATCTCTTAGCTTAACAAAACTAAAACAAAGTTGGCCATTTGAGGAGGAGTGGATGTGTGTGGCCTGCGAGTCTTGTTCAAATTGCTAAATGTAAGGCACCACCTTTCATCCTACAATGAAAGCAGATGACGCTTCTTAAACCCCACTTTTAATGAGGTTTGTTTGCCAGTAATGCAGACTCTACCCCAGTGTTAATCACCCAGTGCATGCATTTTGTAATCTTCTGTTTATGATCTTCTGGCCGATGTAACCTTTCTTCCTTTCCCACAGGCTCCGAAGCTTGCAGAGAAGTACTGTGTTTGCCATCTAGCCACTGGAGATATGCTCAGGGCCATGGTGGCCACTGGCTCTGAGCTCGGGCAGAGATTAAAGGCCACCATGGATGCTGGGAACCTGGTGAGATGGGAGGTTGGGTGGAAGCATGTGGCTTCTGACGCTTTGCAGGCACTGGGCAGGAACATGTACCCGTGTCCCAACCCCCTCTCAATTATTGTGCAAGGCCGGTGGGAACCTTTGCTTATAGAACACTAAAGGGTGATTGCTGGGAGGCTTTTAATAGATTTGAACTGCTGGCATAGGTCTAAGCAACCCTCAAGACCATTGTCTTTTCAGCATGCCGAGCCCTTAAGAGTAAGGACCATATGCAATTCAGGCGAGGCCATATCCCTTTTACGCGAACACCAGTTACTCCAGGTGTGTTTCAGCCTCTTGGGGCATAATCTGTTAGGTGAAACTGTTCTCTAGGAACGGCAGGAGCCTGGGCATGGCATCTGGAAGTGGGCATCCATTGTGTGGGCAAGAAGGGTGAAGACCCAAACATGGCATCTGGAGGCAGGCTCTTATTTGAGTTGCAGGGTGGGTACCTGGGCATGGCTTTTGGAGACAGGCTCTTAATGTGGGGCAGGAGTTGCAGGGTGGGTACCTGGGCATGTCATCTAGAGGTGGACACCCATTGGGGGGGTGGGAGGGGGCAGAAGCATGTGAACCCTAGTTTGGCATCAGAGGGAGGGCTTTTACTGTGTGAGGTGAAGGGCAGGGGACCCTTGGCATGACATCTGGGTGGGGCGGGGCTTTTATTGGGGGTGTGAAGGGTCGCACCCAGGCATGGCATCTGAGGCATGCTTTTATTGTGTTGGGTGCAGGGTGGAAACCTATGCATGGCATGTGGAGGCAGGCTCTTATTGTGGGAGGTGAAGGGTGGAAACTGGGCACACTTGGAGAGGTGATGGCACATGGACGATGAGTGGTACTTTATCTTGGGGTACGAGCAGGTTTATACTTGGTTACGATTTCTAATGTAACAAGGGCATCTGTCATAGAATGCTTTGAGTTATGGTTGGAAGCTTAAATGGAATCCTGGCCTCTACCGGTAACCAATGGAGCCTCTTTGCGCACTTGGCCAATATAATGGTGGCGAGGGGTATTGGTAACTATTCCTATTGCAGTGTTTTGCAAAACCTTCAGCATTTTGATTGCGTACTTTGGGTGTGGGGGGAGGGGTACTGAGGGGGGAGGGTCCTGGAGCTTTGCAATACTCCAATTTGGAGTCAATAATGGCTCTTGCAATGGTAGCACAATGGGATTCTTCAAGCAAGCGTCTAATTTATAATCCATGTAGTAAGTCTACTGCCTGCATTTAAACCAGGACTACTTTTGGTGGGCTGAGCTTGACTCTCCTAACCTGTATATATTGGCTTAACAGTAGAAAAATGGGTTCTGTTTGGGATGTTCATGCATGTCTGCAGTGGCGGGTAGATGCTTCCCTCATGGCAGACAATTTCATTTAACAGATTTTTTTTCCCTTGTCAGGTGAGCGACGCGATGGTGGTGGAGCTGATTGAGAATAATCTGGACACGCCTCCTTGTAGCAAAGGCTTTTTGCTGGATGGCTTCCCGCGCACAGTCAAGCAGGCTGAGATGGTGCGTGCGCCCTGTCTTTTTGCCTGCTTAATCATGTCCTATTCACAAGGTGTTGAGTTTCTGAGGGAGAGGCATTTGGCCTCCACTGTTGAGTGGTTGTAGGGTCCACTTTCTAATCTTGTGTTCATTTGTGTCACGATATCTATCTAAAACAGATTGCAAGGATCTCCGTTCTGAGGTAGAGCTCCCTCTGCCCTTTGGTTTTTTGTCTAATTATCTAGTTTCTGGCCTTGGGCTCTTTGTATTATGTAGAAAATGCCCTAATCCATCTCTGTGCTGTAGAAGTACTGGAGAATATGCTTGTCCGGTCCTTATGATAGTAGGTGATCCAAGGATGGGGATAAACGTAGGCCTCAATGAAGAGTTGGTTTCATAAAGTTATGGTATTGGAAGAAGGATTTGCAGCAATTGGGTGGCATTGCATTAAGCTCAGATCTGCAAGGGTTAAATGCTTTACTGAAGGTTTCAATGGAAGCCACTGCTATCTTGCAGTTCAGCTGTCTGCCTTCTGGAAGATGTTTTGGGAGTAGGATCGCCCAGATGTAGGTGAGTTGTCCTTTTGCCTTGGGGAGCAGTGTTTTTTGAGTATGACACCTGGTTTGGTTTGTGTGGCACAGGCTAAGCGCAAATAATTTCTCAAGCTAATCCGTCATTAGCAATTCATAACATTAAAATTGCCAGTCAACAGATGATCGCAACCAAGATAAACTGATTGACCTAGTGGTGGTGGTGGAGGAGGAGAGGTGGCGTTTGTGTCTCTCTCAACCCAAATCTTAGATGCAGTAGGATTTGCGCACCAGTCACTGGACCCAGGCTTGGATGCAGGTGGGTTTCAGTCTGCAGAGTATGGTTAAAATCTTTGCATCGCTAGGCATCTGTTTGCTAGCATGCGTATTGGGGTGAGGGAGCTGGTGTGCCTCACTTGGGAACACCAAGTAAGGCTTTAAGGCCTTTGAAATGTATTCTGTGGTGTGCTTCACTTGGGGATTCCTGGTGATGTAATCTGTGGCCCTTCTGTGAAGGGCTTATGGAATAGATTTTGAATTTGGATCTGAAGCACATTGCATGGCTTTTAGCACTATAAGAGGAATGGTCTTTGAGGTGCAGTTTCATAGTGAGGTGCCCATATCTCTACTTCACCACTTGAAGATTTGCAGTCTCATTATTTCTGCTTTTTCTCTTGTGCATTTTCATTCTCTTTCTTTCTCCTATACATCCTGCAGTTGGACGAACTCTTGGAGAAGAGGAAAGAGAAGCTGGATTCTGTGATTGAGTTCAAAGTGGAAGACTCTCTTCTTGTCCGGCGTATCTGTGGACGGTAAGAGTGTACTTTGAGCAAGGTAGCTGCATGGCTCCCACCCCCACCATGGATCCGGGTTGACCACTTATGCAGGGCACATCTTCTTGGAGTCCTGCCGTTTTTATGCTCACTTTTAGAAATATAGCTTCAGTCCACCAGAGGTAGGTATGGCACCCTCCAAAAATGGAACCTCCCTAGCATCTTGCAGCCTGAAGCAGTTCACTGCTTACTAAGCATGCTTTGCTTTGTGTCCCACCACCCTTCTTTTCCTGCAGCTAGGCTTTGTCCTCACTCCAACACTTTCTTTGTATGGCCTGTTACCTATATTCTAATGTTCCTTTTCTCTCTGTAGGCTCATTCACAGCCCAAGCGGGCGATCTTACCATGAAGAGTTCAACCCTCCGCGGGAGCCAATGAAGGATGATGTATGTCCATGTCCGAGTCATGCCGTAAACTCATAACCACAGCAATTGTTTCTCCCACACCTGCATGTTGTACTCCTCCAGTTCTGAGTCCAGTCATCTCTCAAGCCCTCCCCCCGGGATGGTGCTCCCATCACTAGCTCCTTGCAGAGGCTTCTCCCTGTCACCACAGAGTTGGTTGTCTGCTCGCTTGCCCCTCACCTTGTTGCAGAGTGTGGAGTTGACTTACCGCACCCAAAACCCTCTTTTTGTTGCCCTTAATGTGTAGCAGGCTTCACCTCCGTGCCCCTAAAAATAAGTGTCCCAAAAGGGAAGCTGACACTAGCACCTTCCACACAAAGGCATACTTCGGTACTCCACGATTTGATTGTTTTGAATTGATCATATGGTACATCTGTCCGATTTTGGCCAGTACCAGATCGATTTAAAATGATCAAATGTTTGGTAGTGATGGCCTTTAGGGGTTGTGGGGGTATCCCCCGCATTTGGAGGTGGGCGGGTGGGGAATGGAGATCCTGCAGTGTCGGATCTGACTCACATAGGAGGGACGGAACTGACGTTGCAGGGTCAAAAGAAAACCGGCTGTCAAAAGGTGGGTGGGGGGCATGTATTGGGGGCTGTGGGGGTTTAAAGTTTGGCTGCACAAAAATTGGCTTTGCGGCCAAATTGTATACATCCCTTACTTCTGCGTCAGGGCATCACCCAAATCTCTCACCAGGGCAATGTACATTTACACAAGTCAAGGGATGAAGTGTTACACAAAGTTGTGCTAAATGCCAATCCCCTTGTATGATATGATTGTTTGTATCGTGCTCATACACGCGCGATTGTAATGTTTGTTTTCTGTACCTACTCGGTGGTACTTTTATTCTCTTTTTTTTAATTCTTCTGGAAGTAAGCACTTCATAAATTTAGGAAGAAATGTAATATTTGCTTTGTAGCCCCTCTGATTGGTCAGGTGCCCCTTAACCCTGATGTCACCCCACATATAAGCCTTTGTATTTTATTTTATTGTGCATTTGTAAGGCACTTATACATCAAGTAATTTGTGTTTCAAAGCGTCCACAGGGCAACGGGGGAGGGATCATGGGAATAAAAGGCAAATATAACAGTGAAAGAGAGAGGCGGTCCTACTAGGCCTTGTAAGCATTTAGAACGTGCAAGTGCAGCGAGAAGGGATGGGGGGCAGAGAGCAGTTAAGTGCTAGGATTACCACAGAGCGAAGTGCTAGGGAGTAAGTTGCGTGCACCTTTTAGTGATTGGTAGAGATCACTTGTTAAGAGTGGTCCGCTGCCAATAAAGTGCTGACTTGTGATGGCATAGGCCAGTGGACGCCAAGGCAAATGCTGGAATTTGGCGGAAACTGAAGGCGATTGGGGATGGGAGGCCAGGGCCCAAGTGGGCATAAGGTCCCTGGTCACCAATCTCGGACTGTGGGGATTAGCAAAGGAGGGAGTGGGAAGGAGGAGGAGGTGAAAAGGAAAGTCTTGAGGAGCTTCTGAAATTTGAGGAGGTCTAGCTCAAGACGAAGGGGGGAGAATGTTCCATAAGAGGGGGCAGCTGAGGAAAAAGATTGGTCTCCTGCTCGCTGTTTAGCGAACGCTAGACACGCAGAGTGTTTGTGCCAGAGGAAAGTAAAGGTCTGGAGGGAGAGGAGTAACAGCCAGTTGTAGATGGCGTGGTCCTGGCCCCAGACAGCCATATCGATCATGCAGAGGGATTTCAATTTGATCCTTGCAGCAACCGGGAGCCAGTGGAGAGATTTTAGGGCAGGAGAGCGATGCGGTCACTGGGCTTGAGGCCAAGAATAACCCTCTCAGCCCTATTCTGGATTAGATGTAGCGGGGAAGAGGGCAGATTAAGGAAGAGGCTATTGCAGTAGTCTAGCCTAGAGAGAACCAGCGCTCTAGAGACATTGAGCTTCTGGGAGAAGTGTATGAAAGGAACCTTTATCTTTCTGAGTGTCCTGGAAGTGATTGCTCAGTTTTGAGCCATCTGATTAGTTCCTGAGGTGATGTCCATTCTTGATACAGTTGTCAGACTTTATTCAAGACCTAGTAAATCTAGGATTTTTACCTCTGCTACAAGGTGCATTATTTTTGTTGTCATGACGTAGTAGCTGAGTGACTTTGAGAGTCAGGCAGCAGAAAGACACCTGTTCATGTAGTTTGTGCAGTCTCTTGCTGAGATTCCTCAAGCTGTGCATTAATCTTCGAGCAGAGTTAAAGGTGTATTTGTTGCATTCTTGTGACATGAGTAGGGAGAACGCCTTAAGACGGTTGTGCTTACCACTGTTTCATTGAGGGTTGCCCTAGAAAATGGAAACGCCCAAAAATAAATGTCATTGCATTACGGCTTGTAAGCCACTGTGTCTGCCTTCTTATAATGGGTTTCCAGTTGGTTTGAGGAAGTAGTGTAATTCTAATGATGACCCCCAAACTGATCTCTGTTAAGCTGGAACATCTCTTCTGGGCAGTGATGGGGGAATGCACCCATGGGCCACTGATTATGCTTTCTCTGACGTTTTATCATATGGAGGGTGCATTGTTTCAGATATGCAGGCCTCATTGACACTCCTATGCCAGGTACCATTTTAAGAATTGGTCCCCAAGTATACCATTAATATGCTGTGGTACCAGTATTTTTTTGGAACACCCATATCCAAGGGTATCATGGCATTTAGTACATGGGCAGGAAGAGATACACTGCAGACACGAGACCAACGTTATTCATACTTGTCAGATAACCAGGTCTTGATCTGTTTCTTGAACTTGTTGGAGTGTTCAATTCTGATGTGTGCAGGGAGAGAGTTCCAGAGCACAGGGGCTGTGATGCAGAAGCTGACGCGCCTACTGTTCTGCTCTTAAAGCATGGGGTGGTGAGCAGAGTGCACACGCTAGATCTGAGCAAACGCACTGGAACCTTAATGGAGATGCATCGATTGTTATAAGGGGGGGGGATACTTGGTGGATGCATCAGTGAGCGATGGACAATGTTTTGAAATCCACACTTGCTTTGATGGGGAGCCAGTGGGATTCAAGTCTAATGGCTGTAATGTGGTCAAGTGTTTCAGTCCAAGGGCTGCACGGAGGGCTTTGTTTTGGAGAAGTTGCAGTTTGGACATGTTCGTGGTTGAGGAGGGCATTGAAGTAATCAAGCTTGGAAAGGATCAGGACACGTTCCAGATTGAAGTAGTTGGAAGGGGAAAGGAATTGTCTACTTGGCGAGATGAGCCTTGCAGTGTAGGCAGCTAGAGATTTAATCTGCCTGGTCATTGTTAGGTCGGCTTTGAGGTGGACCCTTAAGGTTTTTATTTGGTTGAGGACTGGTTTGGAGGAGCCATCAATAAAGATGGAGGAGATGTTTGAGTTGGTGTGGGAAGCCAATGATGAGGAGCTCAGTTTTCGCATCATTGGACACAGGTTGTGGGTGGCTATCCAATTTTTTGGATCGTGCTGTAGACAGAGTTGATAGTGGTTGTGTCAGTGGTGTCAGCTGAGATAGGAATGAGAATTTGGTTGTCTGCAAAATTGGTGTACATGATTTCCCTATAATCCAGCAGATCCAAGAGTAATTTAGTGTATGTATTGTACAGTGTGGGGGAAAGGCAGGATCCCTAAGAAACGCCCTCGGGTGCTTGGACTGGGTCGGTTGAATAGTCCTCAAGGGAATATTTGTGTGGTGAGATCGCTCAGGAAGGATTTAATCCAAGCAGTGGCTTTGGGGAGTGAAGTGGAAATGTTGGCTGCGGTGGAGGCACAGCATGTAATGGTCTACTAGGTTGAATGCTACAGAGATATCTAGCAGGAGGAGGATGGCTAGCTTTCCCGAGTCGCGGAAACAGTCATGAGTTTGTCCACAGAGCAGTTTCTGTACTATGCTTTGGTAGGAAGCCGGCCTGCCTTTTGCCTAGCAGGTGGTTTTGTTCTAGGTGTTGGTGGACTTGGGAGTAGGCTAGGTGGTCCAATATATTGTGGTCCAATATTTTGAGACGAAAGTACTGTTGTGGTGGCACGGTAGTTTGTGGGCATGGCAGGGTCGAGGGATTTGTTTAAAAATGTTTTAACAATGGTGTGACAAGGCAGATTTTATGTTTGAGGATACTAAGCTGTTCAGGAGGAAGAAGTTGGCAAATTTGGTGGTGATGGGGGGGGGGGGGGGGGTCTAGTGCTAGTATTGTGATAGGTGGTTGCTATGCACGGGTACCATCTGGGAATTGGTATCAGAGAATAGCATTGATATGTTTGGGTTCTAGTATTATGCTCGATGTTATGTTGGGGTACCATTTATGAATTGGTATACAAAAATACCATTGATATGCTCGTGAACCAGTATTGTGATGTTTGGTATTTTGGGGTTCCTGTATTGATAGCTGTTTGATATGCTAGGGTACCACTTTTGAATTTTTTTAGTAAAGTCCAGGCTTTATGAAATTGATGAAATGTGTACTGCTGTATAGGATTTAGCATGAGACAGTTGATGCATCTGCTTTCTCACCTGGGCAGTGAATGTTGCACTCTGTTGATCCTGGCAGAACTGGACAATGCCATCTTGTTGGGCTTGAACGGCTACCACAGAAGGTATAGGCAGATAATACTTGCACCAGTTCCCTTACCAGACCTATACAAGATTGCCTTTCATGGGCTGTGATTATTCGCGGAGACCACCTTGACCATGTTTTGGGCAGTGTAGGATTTCAGAGCTGCCACCTGGCAGTATGTGCGTATTATTGCCCTGATGTAGTATCTGGTGTGATGGTCCAGTTGGGCAAACCTCTGGTCTGTCTTGTCAGATGGGTTTATGGTATTTCTACTGCCCTGCAGTCTATTGTGCTCCCAATATCCAAATGATTCCGTGCTGGTGAATGAGCTTGCCTGAAGTGCTACTTCTTCATTGTGCATATATTGCATATGGGGCTCTTTCAGTACTGTATTGAACTTTGCTTTTTGGAGACGATGGTAATCTGGGATAGTGGGGGGGGAGAAGAAGCTGCAGTCAAATGTTTGTTTGAAGGGAATTGTGGCTTAGTACATGGTCGGCGACATCTTGTTTTGTTGCGCATGGGAGATGACTTGTGTGTGAGATCTTTCCTTGTAAAGCCTACTTCCGCATTCTCCTGAATGTCTCCCCTCGAAGATCTTCCTTTCGCCTTACAGTGTACACACAACTCCCCCAACAGACGGAGAACACAGGCCTAGCCATTAGCACTCCACGACTAAGCTCTTTGAGCCCTGTTTTGCTCTCACATCACTGGCTAACCAGACCCCAGGCTCGTTGTCCATCAGCTCTTGGGCTCGTCCCTGTGAATAACATACTTTTGCGTTTCTCTGCCAAACCCATAGAAAGCTGATTGGCACTTAGAGGTACTTCAGCCTGCACCCATCAACACCATAGCTTTTGCATCTGCCTTTCCCACTGTGGAAAGTGAAAGCTCATCTCACTAAATTATGCAGGTTACTACAGGAACAAACTTCCCAATAAACAGTGGACTGAAGACTGGCAGTCAAGTCATGGAAACCTGTATGTTAAACCAGTCTCTTCCTACCACCCCTGTGTGCTCTGTGCACTTGCTCGTAATCTGCCTACATCGGTCCTTGGCCCAAGACTGAGTTTTGTAGGTGAGGTTTTTTTCTAAGGCTCCATTGGCGAGGTTGTAGAATCTCGTCTGAGTTGTAGCTGTTACAGGTTGTAGTACAGTGGAGGCTGTAGGTAGGAGCTGTTTAGGTTGGAGCGGTGTCTTTCTGGAACTCTACACTCGTGCAGTATTACGGGTGCAGATCTTTTGCTAATGCTGCACTCTTTACCTCCCATTCTGCAGGTCACCGGGGAGCCCTTAATTCGCCGTTCAGATGATAACGAGATGACTTTGAAGTCGCGCCTCAACGCCTACCACACGATGACCACGCCGCTGGTGGAGTACTACAGCAGACACGGCATCCACACTGCTGTGGATGCCTCCCAGGCCCCGGATGTAGTGTTTGCCAGCATCCTGGCAGCCTTCTCCAAAGTCAAATGTAAAGACCTGGTCCTGTTTATCTAGCGTGCGCTTTCCTTTCTGGGGTGAGGGATCGAGACTGGGGGAATCAAACCTGTAGCCTGCAAAGGGAGGTGGTACTGGTGGTGAAGGAAGGGGTACTCGGCACTTTGACTATATTAAAAACCTATTGAGAGAAACTTTGCATTGGGTGTGTATGGATCTGTGAGGAATTGCGCTTTGCAGGGTGTCGCTGTGAGGAGGAGCGGTGTATGGAATATAAAGGTCTGGAAGGTCATAGTGCAGGCCCTCTACTCGTGGGAGGAACATGTGGGACCTGTGAGCTGTACAAGGAAACGTGCAGTGGAGGCGACATCGGAGGGATACCTGTACAAGGAGAAGGGCTCAGACCGGAGTGACACCAGCATGTGAATACTGTATATGTGGGAGCTTTGAAACATCTATGCAATCAGTTGGTGTACAGAACTTGGGATGCAACCATTTGCTGGACAGTGTCTAAGGGAACTGCAAAGAGGTGCTCCACAAGTGCCCTGCGATTGATTGTATGTTAGGGGGGTGGAGGGGCAAGGAGGGTGTTCTCTGAAAGTATCTGATCTGTAATCCTGCAGATTTTTGGAACTGTGAGTGTTTGTGGAGTGTAAGCTGAGCTTGTTGAATCTGCAACTGGATTGAGTAGGAGGGGCTCTGATCGTCTCATTCTGAGACTGGTAAATGATCATTGTCCTGCCATTGGCCGTAAGTAAATATATAGATGTTTTAATGCAGAGGGGTGGTGGGGGGTTGGATTGGGCTGGGTGTAATTGTTTAGCATGCCACTCATTATGCAGTACCCTCTGACAGCACTCTAGAAACTTATGGTGCATGTAAGGTCAACTCGACTGAACCTTGACATCCCGTATGGCACAGTGGTGATGGTCATTGAGAAGCTTCTGGAATTCGGGAGAGGATTGGGAATCGTATCTAGGCCCATCGATCAGTGGGGGATATGCCAGGTTGCTGCATCCCATCGATCAGTGGGGGATATGCCAGGTTGCTGCATCATTTTCTTGGTCATTTGTATAAAATGCTGAATTATTTCCAAATTTACTTTGTGTTCCTTGCTGCTCAGTTGGTACCATATTCTGCAGTGTGAACCACCTCCCCTTGCAGAGTTTTACTTTTATTTTGAAAAAAGGGCCTGTCCCAGACACATTGCATGAGACTGCAACCTGCCAAGCAATTTACAATTTCCACTGATCAACGTCGATTAGTTACCATGAGGATTGCAATGATGTCCAAGTTATTATTGTGTAAAACAGGAGTGCCTCTAGTAATGTCCATCCATTGCACATTCCAAGATGGCCAGTTGTGCCTGTGTTCGCGTGGCAGAGACCAGCACTGTTCCCTGTGGTGTCTGGTGCACTGGCTCCGATGGACGGAGAGGGTTCTGTTCTGCCTGCAATGCTGAACCTTGTTCGATGGCCGTCTGGTTTGATCTGTCATGTCAGTCTGCGGTCTTGGCTATTCATCTTCTTCTGTATTTTCTTATCGTTGTTGGGACTCGTTGATTTGACTTCCCATCCCCTCTCTGCCACGCCTGCTTGGAGCTGTACTTCATGCGTTTTTGCTGCTGTGCACGTTTGCTTCTATCCTGTTCTTCCAACATTTGCTGATTATATGCTTTGCCATTAATGCTTTTATGTAAAGTCATCTTTTTTTATTTCTTTTTGAAAATGTAATTTCAGCAACCTGAGTGCTGCAACTTGGAACCACTGCTGTTCTCCCAGGAGATACCAAGGCCCGAACCTCTCCTGGCTGCTGGCGGAAGGCCTCTGGGGAGGCTGGCTAGCTTTTCTCTGTATTTTCATCCTTTGGGGGGATTATGCGTGTCTGTTTTTAAATTGAGTGTTTGAGTAGTGCTGTGAGCTGCAGTTCCCGTGAAAATCCTGTGCCTTCGGTGTGAGTGACTTTTGCAGCTAGACGCGTCTGCCCATTTTGTAAAATGATTGCCTCTTTCAGGGATGAAGTACACTTTAGTTATTTTCTCACGATGTCTTAAACTATTGACGTTACGTGGATCAGTTTGCTAAGTGGACTTGCATTAAATGCATTGTCTCACAAGAGCCCCCAAATTTGCCTACACCTCAAACGTAATCATTGGAACTGTGATGCTAAAGACCTGTCTACCTCTCCTGACCGCTGCAAATACCAAAGATGTGGAATGTGTACGCTGCTGGCTCCCCTCTTTTCTGCAGAGGGTGGGTGGGTGGAGCGGCCTGCTTTAGAATCAGGCCTAAGTCTAGTTGAATCACCGACCAGGCAGTGGTTTTCTCTGCCTGTATCATCCCAACGTTTAACTGGTGTGCAATTCCTGCCGCTGTCAACCAAACCGTAGATACTGAACCATTTCTGAGATCAATGGTCAGCTGATGGATTTCATGTAGTGCTTTCTTTGTAGTGTGTGTGTGTCTGCTCTTGTGGGACCATGAAGCGTTTGTGTTTACATGATGGTGAATGATCCTAAAAGGGTTATTTGGGGCTGTGTGTTGTCTTATTACCAGAGGTGCCTTCTTTCAATCACTGTGATGCCTTGTTTAGTCTGAAGGAATAAACAGCCTGCGGGTTATCCATCAACCTCATTGTCATTGGTTTTTGAGAAGGACGTGAGTCTTCATTTATTCTTGCAAGCAGCCTTTGGCTCTGCTTAACATGTTATGCATCAATGAGGAACCCAGCTGATTCTGGGTTCTGAGCTCCCCATCCCTGCTTTGTTGTACACCATCTTACAAAAGAATAACTCTTTAGATTGTGGTAACCTAGGTAGGTCATCTGGACTACTGAGATGGGGCAAAACCTTTGAGTCAGATGCTGGGAGTGAAACGGGCAGTAGGATGTAGCTCAAAGAAATTAATTGAGCAAAAAGAATGGCAGAATGAAATGTTTGAGAAATTTGCAAAGGTACAATTGTTGGAATAACTTATCATGCATTGTTAAATTGTAAAACTAATGAGCAGCACTTCTGCTTCTCTCTTTCGGGTGACCTTTACGGCATCCATGCGCTGCAAAAAATGATTTGAGGTATTACAACAGGGAAAGAAAAAGAACAAAAGATTTCTGCGAACAGTTGTAGAAATGTGTTGTGTAGGATACTAATTTCATGTCCCTGATACAGTCCCACCCCACCCCACAATTGTGGTAAGAAAAACAGTGATTTCTGTAAACACGAAATTTCTTTAAAAGAATTGAGATCAGGTCAATCTGAACAAAGGTGGTCTCCAACCTTAAAATCACCCCAATGTTATAGGCACAAAAGCCATTTGTTAGTAACACATGGTTTTACCTGCCTACAAGAATCTAGATATCACTTTGCACAAGCACTCCTTTCCATAATCGATGCTATATAATTATAGCCTACTGTAAAAAGATACTAGGCGGTCCAAACACTTCCATTACTTGGCATCCTTAACTTCACAAAATCATTTCAACATGCTGCACAATATTACTATTTCATTGAATCAAAATAGTCTTCGTTTTCCCCAATGACGCTCACCATTTACAGATCAAAATACTTTTTCCGCGTAAAATGTGACGCAGAGGGTTCGTGCATGTTACATGTGTATCTGTGTGTGCGGATTTCATTTTAGTCCTATTTATCAACCTTCAGCTACACAAGTTTGAGCTGGAGATGTATAACCATCTTCAATACAAGGTACCCCTTACTCGTAGGTCTGTCTACCTATGCAATCTCAAGATAAGGGAGTTCAGTGGAACACTTTGCATGTTTTTCTGTGAGTAGGAAGAATTCTCTATGCTAATGTCTGAACATCTGATTTGTGACTTGGCTCCCCTCTGGGTGCAAACTTGCATATCACATTACTTAATAGTCATTTAGTGATTATATGCTGGCATGAGCCAAGAACTCCATTTTAATTTGGTATAATGCTACAAAACTAATCTGCGTTAATTTTGTTTAAAATACTGTCCATTTGAATTTGCCTCTATACAAAAATTCATTGGCTTTTAAGGAAATTACATCTCACTTGGTGCTCAATTTTTAAAGGGGAGACCTAGATCGCCATGTTTAACACTGCACTGGCATCTTTGTTACATTATCATCTACCTCCTTGATTCCTGAGATTTGACCATGGATACTCTACAGCAGTGGTCTTCAAATTAGAGGGGTGTGGAGGACTGGAAGGATGCCCAGAGGAGGCGCAATACTTTATAACTGGGTTACAGTGACCTGTTTAATTCATTTAGTCATTTGTATAGCGCGTTTCACCATAATTATGGGCCCAACAAGGTGTTGGTTAAAAGCCTTCAGAGGGAGCAAAGTCCATGCTATTATGCATGTGTGCATTTCAGCCATTAAAGTTGTGAGGGTGGCCAAGACCCTGCTACTAGTCACCCATGTCTGGATGGTGTGTGGATGGGCATAGCAGAGGTATACTATGAATTAAACAGGGGTGGATTTTGTTTGAGACAGAATTATGTGGGAAGCTGCTATCGAATTTCTGTTAAAGGTAGCTTCATTCTTATTGCAGAAGTGTTGTGCAATAGTGTTTGTTATATGTGAGTGCAGGGTGTTTGGAGTGAGCCTGTGCCTTCTACTAAGTTACGATGGTGCAGTGTGCGGGAGGAAAATGGGTACGCTGTACAAGCAACAATCTCTACATCCTGGGTTTCGTCTATGTGCCTTGCACATTTGGGCTAAAAGCAAGGTATGGCTACCTTAGATATGCCTGGCTAACACAAATGGGCTAAAACTACATGGGCTATATTATAATAGGTAGTAAGAGTGGTGGAGTTTCAATGGAGTACAATAATGGCTGTACTCCCACCCACACCGTGCTGACTTTATCCATTGCTGTAGGTAGTCTGTGTCAGGCGAACATGGGGAAACAGAGTGTAGGTGCTCAGTAGGGAGCTGCCATTTGCATCTGGCCCTTAGCAGAGCGCTGCCTGGGCAGGGGCTGCCCTGGGTTCCCACTGTTAAGAGGGTGCCTTCCACACCAGTCATGCAGGGCTAGGGGAGGGATTGCAGGTGGTAGCCACACAAGGACCTGGGAATAGGCAAACAAAAGGAAGCACATAAAAAGAACTTTGAACGCAGATTCCTGTGCTTTGGATTGGTTTACCTCATTTCACACTGGCCGTAAACCATGCATACATGTGCAAGGTTTCTTGTCTGAATCCTCCACCAGTGTTGTGGTGTACCACGGGGATCGGCCGTCTCCCCTCTTGTATTCAATATTTATCTTCGGTCACTAATGGCCATTTTGGAGAAATCTTAGATTCCATTCGTATGCCGGTGACACAATTGTATATCGGGTTGGATGATGCAGAGGACGACCTGGCTATGGTAGCCAAGTGCCTGGCGGAAAAAGGATCCTGGTTGGTAAAAAAATTGGCTGCAACTTAGCCCCCCCCAAAAAAGAGGTTATTCTGTTTGGACCAAAACAGCAGCTCAATAGAAAGTCCCCCTGCCACACCGGTGTTTGGGGTCTAGCCTAAAATATGCCACTAAGGTTAAAAATCGCTTTGGCAGAGCGACTTGGATTGTAGTGGCCAGGTATCAGCCAAAGTTCAGTCTTTCTTTTTTTTTTATAACTTACGCCTTCTCTGTCGATCATTACCATATGTACCTGACACTGATCGGGCTTCGGTGGTGGGAGCTCTGGTCAATTCTAAATTAGACTATTGTAATAGACATTTGGCCAGAGCCCCGGCTAAACGGATCCAATGTCTACAAAGCGCAAAATGCCTGAGTAGGACTGGTGTTTGGTGCATCTAAAAACACTCCATCCTCAGGTCTCCATTGCTCTCTACCTTCACTCCATCCTCAGGTCTCCATTGCTCTCTACCTTCACTCCATCCTCAGGTCTCCATTGCTCTCTACTTCACTCCATCCTCAGGTCTCCATTGCTCTCTACCTTCACTCCATCCTCAGGTCTCCATTGCTCTCTACCTTCACTCCATCCTCAGGTCTCCATTGCTCTCTACCTTCACTCCATCCTCGGGTCTCCATTGCTCTCTACCTTCACTCCATCCTCGGGTCTCCATTGCTCTCTACCTTCAGGTCTCCATTGCTCTCTACCTTCAGGTCTCCATTGCTCTCTACCTTCACTCCATCCTCGGGTCTCCATTGCTCTCTACCTTCACTCCATCCTCGGGTCTCCATTGCTCGCTACCTTCAGGTCTCCATTGCTCTCTACCTTCACTCCATCCTCGGGTCTCCATTGCTCTCTACCTTCACTCCATGCTCAGGTCTCCATTGCTCTCTACCTTCACTCCATGCTCAGGTCTCCATTGCTCTCTACCTTCACTCCATGCTCAGGTCTCCATTGCTCTCTACCTTCACTCCATGCTCAGGTCTCCGTTGCTCTCTACCTTCACTCCATCCTCGGGTCTCCATTGCTCTCTACATTGGCTAGCGGTGGAAGACCGCATTACATTTAAAAGTGGGTGTTTGGTGTTTAAATACCTAAATGGATTGGCACCAACTTATTTAATGAATAAACTGAACCTTTGTTACCCCACACAAGCTTTAAGGTCAGAGGATCAACGCCTGTTCATTAGTCTGAGGTCAAATTGTGTTACAAGAGGAGATTGTAGCTTCTCAGTTGCTGGACCTAGATTGTAGAACAGCCGTCCCCTGACTCTAAGAAGGGCAAATTCTTTACTGACCTTTAGAGCCGGTTTAAAGACCTAATTATTTAAATGGGTACCGTCCTCATTTGACCCGCTCAGTGAATTTCACTGGCACTAACCTCATCTGGCTGACATTTTCTATTCAGTCAGTGTTACATCTGCGCCAGGATACGATTTAGTTTGTTGTGTGCGCTATAAAAAATGCTTCAAATTCACACATGCGAGCTGGAGGGTGGCACTCCACTGGATGGGGATGGCTGCTGCAGGACCCGCATGCACAGGCCTGCAGCTGGTGGAAATGCCGCCCTGAATACAAAACGAGCTCAAAGCAGGGCTTTGATTCGACAATCGCGTGTGGCAGGGAGGGAGAAGAGGCCAGAGAAGGCATTGCAGGTGGGAGGGAGAAGAGGCCAGAGAAGGCATTGCAGGTGGGAGCAGAGGAAGGAGAAAAGGCAGGGAGAAGGAAGCATGCAAATGTGAAAAGCAAGCAAGGTGGGAGGGGGGTACTTGCCTGTATCGGGTCGGCTGCTGCATGACCCCCGTGTATGGACCTGCAACTGGTGGAAAATCTAATAGAAAATATAATTTATGGCTTGTGGGGTTTGCATGCTTAACATACAAATGTTTGAAGGACACTGGTCTATAGGGACAATTATGAGTTTCTCAGGGCTCTACTTACTTTAAATTTGGCTTTTCTTATCTGGGCAATCAGCTTGGGCCATCAATCTGGAATTGCTGCATTATGAAGATCCTTTTCAGCTGCCTGTCTGGAGAATCGGTCTCCATGATGTGACCTGCTCCTCTATCTGAAATGGCCAGGAAACCAGCCCCCGGTTGATTTGTGTCCATCTCGCCAGCAATCTCCTTCTGGTTGTATCCAGAAATATTGTACCATATTAGTCCCTCAGTTCTGTGTGCAATTTATTGTAAAATCTCAGCTCCTCCCTTCGTCTTGTAACTAGGTGTGGTTTCCACCGGTCTCATGACCTAGAAGGGAGGGGTAAACTCACTCCTAAACTTATGCAGAGGCTTTTCTTTTATGTTGAGTAACTTTGGAAGCGAACATAAGTTTGATAAAAATAATTATCATTACATCCGAAAGCTCAAATGAAGATGTTGAATTTCCAGGTGTGGGTGTATTTGTAGAGCATTCATGGTTTTACTTTTTCTCCCCATTATGCACCAGGTGACTTTTATATTGGTTGTAAGAATTTTCAAATGATTAAATGTTAGTGTTAAAAATGTAACACATTAACTTTACTATTTGATAAATTGTTGGGGGTAGGAAATATATCATGCCGCGATGCGTTATTTGGGAGTGGGATTTGTTGCCCTGGGATGGACTGCTGGGAGTGAAATGTGTGTTGCACTCTTGGATGTTTGGGGTCAGAAACTGCTGCACCTGGATGGCATGTTGGGGATGGGGAATGTTTCACCTGTATGGATTGCTCGGGTGGCAAATGTCTCATTTAGATGGATAGTTGGGTGTAGGAAATGTATTGCCACAACTAACTGTACTGAAAACCTGACTTTCTGCATACGCACCACAAACTCTAAACTAAACACAACCATACCTCTACTGCACCACAAACACCTCACAACACCTGACATGAAAACAAATGATGCACAATCGCACCTCAACACCACATGACGGCTACCAACTGAAAATGCACCAACGCTTAGTGACGCGTTTCTCCGCTGAACTGAAGCTGCCAACATCACATCAAAGCTCTTACTCTTCTCCCTCTCAATCCCACTAACAAACTCGAAACCCTCCTTCCATTGCAACCAGTCAGAGCGCACAAAAGTGGCAACAGTGTGTTCAATTTGTACATCCTATGCACAATCTCCTTCATGATGTCACTAAATGTCCAACTACTTTCTTTAGCTTGTTCAGATCTTATGACTTTAGAATGTATTTTTTGATGGGTCTGGATTTCATTCTCTTGGTATGTTCTTCAGCCAGCATCTGGCAATGTTTGAGTCTTGGAACTGGTTTGAACAAGATGAATTGGGGCCTCACTGTGGTATCCTCTTGTGATGTGTTTAAAGACTGGAGAGACGGGGGTTGGAGGGGTAATATGTACTCCTGCCCTCTTATATGGCAGAGTAGAAGCACAGAGCACCCAACCAAGATTCTCTATAGGGTAGTGAAGGTCGAGCAATCAAGGCTGAACCTCTCAAGAGGTGATGTGGGCTGGTTCTTAAGTACAGTGTAGTCCCCATGAGTGACCACACACTGTTAGTGATACGGTTTTAAAAAAATATAAATAAGGTTTCAATTATATACACAATCACGCACTTTGTGCTCAGGTAATTCTAAAATGGTAAATATATAGTCTCAATGTGTGGTACCACAATGACCCTTGATAAAATGCACCAACTGCTGACAGTTCCAAATGCCATACAAATCAATTAGTAAAAGGTACAGTAGACTTGGGAAGGAAAGCAAGTGGTTAAACAATTGGCAATATACTGGGTCCCTACCAACTAGACACAGTTCTATGTGAGGATCCCCCCGCAACCTGGGCATAAAGTATATTGACAAGCCCAGTCCATATATTGTCTAAAGTCTTATCTCCTGCTACAAAAGTTCTACTATCCCAATGTACCTGGTTTAGCAGCGTTCGATGTCGGGTCGCTGACGGACCCTTCTTGAGTGGACTCCCTTTAAGGCAGGAGCCATGGATTGTCGAGATCCCACAAAGAAAAGGGTGAACAAAGGCAGTGAGGCAGCAGATTCAGTCCTGGTGGTGATGATTGGTCGTGGACGTCCTGTGATGATGTGTGCAGTGCACCTCGGCGACAATAGTTGGTAGCTGCAAAGAGATAATGAAGAACTTTGGCCCAGCAAGGGTGTTGGGTCGTCGGCCAATGGGATGTGACCATAGCTGTCTTCTGGATCTTCGTTGGCATCTCTGAGGTCTTTGGGTGGCGAGAAACCCACTGGTGGATTCTCCACTTGACTTTCTCTGGTTGTCGGTGATGAGGAAGGGAGTCCTTGTTTCAAATGTCCTTAGGCAATGGAGCATTGCAGGATGATCGTGGTCGACGGTGATGGACTTCAATGTCCGGCCACTTCGCTTTGTGATTCTGTGGCGGTCCATGTCTCTGGTCGGCAGCCTTTTGAGGACTGACTTCCAGGGAACCTTGGAGAAGGTAAGCTGGTGGACGATGATCCCTTGGAGCTTGGGAAGAGGTCGCCTAGCCAGGTCCTCTCTTGGATCAGTTTCTTGAAGGCACAGCAGCTTTCTGATTGCATTGAAGGGAAACACCGGTTCACCACCTTCTTCAGGCTTGGATCGAGAGTAAGCATCAACTTCAGCTTCTGAAGGATTGCCATCTGTGAGAGGTCCCACGATATATGGTTTGATCTCTCATTCACTCTGCTGGGTCACACTCAGGCAACCAAGCATTCAGAAGGGCATTCATGCAGGCAGGCAGGCAGGCATTCACTTCCCTCCAGACATTCGCAACAAGGAATGGGTATTGGGACAAGCACCCAGCTATTCAGCACTCCACACTGCGTTCATACCAGTTTTGCGCAGGGTTGTCTCATTCATTGTGTTACATACCAGAAACCAGACGCCCCTAACATGTTGGTCACACACTCTATTCACCCAGATCCCACCCCCAAGGGTTTACCCACAACATACAGTCATTGGGAAGTCGCCAGTCTGGCCTGGGTTTCCCCTCAATATCATATATGGAAGTTTTACCCAACAGTTAGTCGGAGGAAGGGACAGTCAGGGCTTCCAAGGACATTTGGAAAAAAACAAGGTAATGGTCAATAGGAGACAAGATGGCCCTTGTGGCCATTTGCATTCTATCACAAATCAACTGATTCCAATGGCAAGGCCTCTGTATCCAAAAAGGGAGGATAGTCTGAGCACATGTCAAATTCAGCATGGAGCAGCCACCAGCCCATAACCTGTTCTGTGGGCTAAACACAGATGCCAAAAAACATACACTAGGGGTACAAGGGTTGTACACCCACCCATGGGTGCCATGAGGGTAGCCCAAGGGACTGTTCACCATGACCAAAAAGAGGAAGAGCAGCACTGCCAGGAGTCCTGCATGGACTCCTGGGCTGAAAACCATACAGAACACACATGAAAAAAACTACAGGACAAGGACAGGGAGGCCCTGTCTCTCCAATGCATTTCCAGCATCTCAATGGGGATGTGGCTTGGGCTGCTGGAGTGAGGCAACTTCGGCTGCATTTACAATGGAGTAGAGAAAGTTTGAGGCCTAGCATTCTTGGGGCCTCTAGTAATGCTTGTGGTGGGGACTCTCTCCTGGATTATTGCCTCATACCTGCACTCCTCGTCGCTGTGCCCATTGTGGAGGGCCAGTGAGCGGGTCTGCGCTCAATGCATGGCATGTTTTCCATAAACCCATTGCAACACAGAGAGCTGGGTCTAGGAGAAGAGCCTTGCCGCAGGCATGGGGATCTGTGGCTGGCAGGGGACCTCTAGTAACTGTAAACCCAGGATGGGTTGTTCTCGGTGGTGCTACTTCCAGAATCTTTATTGGCAGCCATCTTGATATCTGGCCCAGACCTGCCATTGTCTCAGTAGTTTGTGGACTTCCTCGTGGACCCGGGCTGCTTCATTGCTGACACTAAGAACTGATAGTGCCCTGTTTGTTAAGGGCTGCCTGTGGTTGTCTCGCTGGGACTCTGCATCAATGGTGTCATCTCTGAAAAATGTTCTAAGTGCCCAAAGCCTCTCCCATACTACCCAGAAGCCCATATTACCCAAGGTGCACATGCTTTTGCGTGCACCCTGTTTGGTAAGGGCTGTCTTGGGATGGCTGGGGGTGCATAGGGGCCCACATAGATGTTATTTCAATTGTGTGCTTGTTTTTCCATTCTTGTTATTGCCAACTTTGGACGCGCTTTGGCTTTATTGCATGATAGTAAGTTCATCTTCTGTGATTGCACAAAGCTACTTTGCCGGTAGCAATATACTTGTATGTGACAGCTAATCTTATTACAAAGTGGCACTGCCTTTTTCTCACTCCGAACATTTGCATCTGATAAGTGGATTCCTCTTTTCTGTATGTCTTCTGGTCTATTATTGTGTACTACTGCTTAGTTATACAAAATCATTTGACGCCTTATTTTCAGCTGTGAAGGATTTTAAGCAGTCTGTCGTGCTCTAATTTGGGCTTCCAATATGGCAGGGGGCTTAAGAAGCAGCCATTTTCATTTTGATCAAGCAGCATCTGATTTCACTGATGTTGAAATCATGCCACAACAAAACGTGGAAGATTCTATTATCACGTCTGAGGTTTTGGGCTCACATTTAGCAACAACTACTGCTAATAGTGACCGGGAAAACATAGCACTACAAAGTGCTGAAAAACCCCTAATTTTACATAATTTCCCCGATCAGGTAGAGCTTTTAGGAACCATAAATGTCTGCATGACTAAATTGACCAGCATTGCCCCCAGCAAAATATTATGTCACGAGGTTGCTTTCTCGCATATGCAAGCTCAAATACATACACCTATTACCCACTCACAGCTAGTTCATCTGCATTGAAAGACCTACACGATCCTGATTTATCCATGGCTCAGTTAATGTAAAGGAGACTGCAGACAACTTTAATATTTCTTCTATCCCTGTGCCTAATCACCCTGTTCCACGTGCAGATGTTTCAATGAGGGTTCCTGCAGTCATGATGGAACTGGACAAGAGTACAATTATCTTTGGGTCCATCCACTCCGGTTACTGCATGTTGGGTGGGGCGAAGGTACACTTGCATAGTAAATATTACTTCAATGTTGCAAGTAATTTTTTCCCATCAAATATGGGATCTAGCCCTCGTATATCCCTGCATCCTTCATTGCCAGTTCACTTAAGTACTAACATGTTGATCAGTCTTGATCACAGAACTGTGATAACACACTAAGGGGTCAGCTCCCTATTGATAACAGTGACTTAACTTCTCATCACCAAAAATGTGACGATCATACCTAACCAGGTGGATAGTTTACTCCTCAACCCAACACTTCTGATGATTAAAACCTCCTAGTGATCTTGTGCATACTAAATCTTCTGAACAAGGGCCATGACTAGACTCGTTCAGAATTACGAAATTTGAAGTCTTTGAGTAATGTAATTTTGTGCAAGCTGAATAAAATAGAAGCTTTCTGCTAACAGAGACCAATATTGAAATAGTCAACTCAAACAGCCTGCACTTCGAACTAGTTCCCCACAAACCATCACTTACACTACTGTCTCCATCATGAGTCAAACTGACAATTTGATTCATGGCAACGATCCAAAAAAGTAACGTATGCACAAGTGGCTGGTTCCAATACAGTGGCCATTAATCCTAGCCATACTCATAATCTCATCAAATAAATTGTAATACTGAAAAAATACATATGATGGAGCAACAAGTACAGATGTTTCTATCTAATAATGAAAAATCAGCCACTGATAGAGCTACATCAAAAGCATTTGACTCCGATAATGATGTTGTCTGCAACGACTTGGATAGCCCCAGTGCCCTAAAAAAGATCATCGAAGAAGGACAAATGGAACATCCATCCTGCAAGCAAAACTCAGTCGAAGTTGATGACATAACTGGTTCACTAAAAAAACTACTCGTCATTTATCGCTGCATGCAAAAAGTCTTAAATTGCGAGCCCAAAAAAGATGGTTAAAGAAATTCAAAATCCATCAACTCAAAATGTCACAATGCAATATAAATGATGTTTGTGATTTGTCCATTGATGATGTCATTGTGGTCTCAAACAACTCGACAAAGAGAGCAAACTTGCTCTCCAAGTCGATGAATCAAAACCACAATGTGATGCAATAATACTTCTGGCAAGATATTACAAAATTCTCAGAACAATAAGCCAAAGTTGAAGAGGTTCAAGCAAAAGTATCCCCTGGTGCTATAGAGCCGGAGACCAGTTTTTCAACACATACAAAGATCTCTGCACCTCCCACAATGTTGGAGCATAGCTTCAACAAACAGACCCAGCCATCTACTTTTTACTCTGTTACTGCTATTAAAAAGGTGATGAGTGGGTTTTCAAGCGTAGAATATATTCCAGGCAATTTAATTCAGCTCTTGGCTCCTTATCTACTACCTCATTGATGCTTGGATCCGACCAACAAAAGCCATCCTCGAATAAGAACGATGCTCCTACAACAGATCATGAAGTAGTGATATTACCCAATAAAATAAAGTAATCTCCTGCTCTGAGTCCTGAAGTGGTGACATTAGAAACCAACTCACCTAACGACTAAACGGATCCTTCATATTGCAGGCCTTTAAATGTATTCCACCTTTAGGAGCTCTGATAACCTAAGACATTGGTTGGATCAACCTCAATTTGACAAACAATAATCGTATGACCTGCCAGCTTAACTCTAATATCATAGTTAAAATGATATGGCAACATAGAGCAGATTTAGTATTTGTAGGACTCTAAACGCCTCTAATTAAAACTGGTGATAAAGCTGCAAAATATGTAGACGACCAAGAATCTCCAATCACAAATAGCGGAAATTCTAACCTTTCAAATAAACAGGAAAACGCAATTACGTCTTCTCAATTAAATCAACTTGCTTCTCTATCTACAGTCATAAACAATTGGTCTTTGCTCGAACCTCTCTTAAAAATCTTTGTTCCTTCCAGTGCAGAGAAAACTCCACCGTAGCTCAATTACACTTAAAATTACCTCTTGGAACTCGTGTAGTTTTAAAAATCTTGCAACCTGGTTAAACTCTCAACCAATCTCTGCCTACCCTGATTTGATTCTTAGTGTAGAATCTATGTATGTATATGAGTTCCAAGTTAATGGGTATGCCACTTACTGTTCTCCAGCCAAAATTGGCTCTTGTGGCAGGCATCACAGAGGTCTTGCAATCCTAATAAATAACAATTCAAAAATCTAATCTGACTTCTTGTATGCCCGATATTCTTGCCATAGAACTTGTGATTCAATGTGACATCCCTATTAATATCCTCTTGATTTCCCTATATTGGAATCCTGCTGCCAATACCATTGAGTTAATGTTGGAGAAACTAGATTCCAACTTAATACATGCTTTCTCCAGAAATCCTGAATATAACTTTATCATTGGTGGAGATTTCGACAGCAATTGCTGTTAACTTTAACTTATCGCCCTGTTCCAATTAAGAAATCGTCCCACAATTCTGAAACCTACAATAGAGGAAGAAGGGGTTTAAAAAGAAGTTACATTGATTTCTTTGCGGTTTCGATTAACCATAATTTAATTAGTTTCTCTGATGACTTGCACTGACCCGCACACTGGTGATCATCTAATAATCCACTCAACAATAAATCTTATTCCACCAAAGTTAGATGTTGCAAAGGAACTGCAATTGGTGGAATTTGACCAATCCCATATTTCAATTCACTGGAATCGTAAGTTGTGCAACGAACTGACAGATCTAGTCAAAATACACTATAGGAGGTTCTTCAAAGTTAATGGCTAACTTAGTTTTGGAATTTATTGAAGCGAGAAATCGTGAGATTATCAAAGATCTTCTCTGTATGCTAGCCACTAGACACATTGAAACCAGTAAGTGTTTTCTCCACACTCAGGATTCTTAGATTTAGCTTGCGCCGCACCTAGATAGAAATGTGATTCTTAGCATGTGCCACACTCGGGATTCTTAGATTTAGCTTGCGCCGCATCTAGATAGAAATGTAATTCTTAGCATGTGCCACACTCAGGATTCTGAACTTTAGCTTGCGTCGCATCTAGATAGAAATGTGATTCTTAGCATGTGCCACACTTAGAATTCTGAACTTTAGCTTGCGTCGCATCTAGATAGAAATGTGATTCTTAGCATGTGCCACACTTAGAATTCTGAACTTTAGCTTGCATCGCATCTAGATAGAAATGTGAATGTCAGCATGTACCGCACCTAGATGGAATCCCATAATTGCAAGGACAGCAATGCCAACTAACCAACCAACTAACAATTTCATCCCTCTGCATACACCTCTCAAACTCTAACCAAACACAACCACAAGCATAAAACGCAGCAATACGCACAAACTTCATAACAATGCAACAACAAAACAAACCACACATAGATTTGCACAACAGTCCACGACGACTACCGACCGTAAAACACCCCAAGCCCAGCCAACGGACCCACCGGGCTGAGGCTGCCAACAGCACATCACCGCTCTCTTGCACTTTTCCAGCTTATTCCCACTAACCCACCCCCTCTCCTCCCCTTTTTCAGAGCCGCCAGAGCGCCAGGGGACCACTACGGTGGTGATAGTGCGCGGTACAAATGTCCTTTAACATTAACATGCATACAACCCTAAAATTGTGTGTATTAAACGTCTAAAAACTTTCAGCTAAGATCGTATAATACTACTTCTTCTAGATATTACTCCCTAAAGAAGCAAATATTGCAGAACTACAAAAGATCCATTCGGTTGTTAAAACATTCTATATAGAATCGTGAAAATTAAATGATGGTATATAATTTATGTACTAATAATAAAAGATCAGTTTGGGCTTTAATGAAAAATGTTGCAGCTGTCAATCATTTTTCTTCCGAATGTAGTCCGTGCACTTGGACAGTTGAGGATATTTTTGGGGCAATAAATAACTTGAAATACTCCAAAGCCAATGGCCCAGATGAAATTCCAGCGTGCATTCTAAAACATGATCCTAATCTCTGGGCCCCTATTCTCAAGATGAAGTTTGATATCTTCAAAACCAACAATATTCACATATCATGGCTTATCTCTATTATTATTCCTATTTTTA
The DNA here is from genome assembly GCF_040938575.1 of Ambystoma mexicanum. Classification (NCBI taxonomy): domain Eukaryota; kingdom Metazoa; phylum Chordata; class Amphibia; order Caudata; family Ambystomatidae; genus Ambystoma; species Ambystoma mexicanum. Next base: position 25,041,295 of record NC_090934.1, read on the forward strand.
AAAAAGGGCGATCCAAACCTACCCGAAAGTTACCATCCAATTGCGCTCATGGACGTGTCTGCTAAAATCTTTGCTATGTTACTGTTTAGAGAATTGAACAGCTTCATCGATCAACATGACCCCTTTTCCTGCTATCAAATAGGCTTCAGAAAAGGGATGGGAACTACACTGAATGCTACCATCCTTGCTCATATCCTAAAAAGATATAAATCTGCTAACACAGGAGCAGTCTATCTGGCCTCATTAGATCTCTCTTCTGCCTTTTTATTGTGTCATTCAATAGATTCTATGAGACAAAATGTATAAAATTTGCTTTCCCAGGTGACTTATTTATATGATTGCCAAAATGCATCGTATTGCATTAGAATTTCATCACAAGGTGCCTTGTCTGATCCCATCAAGACCTTCATAGGGGTCAAACGGGGCTGCAATTTGGTTGCCTCTCTTTAATATCTACCTATCGAATCTCGATGAAATTTGGCAAGATGATATTGGATTTCCTGTGAAATTGGGTAAATTGAGTATCAAATGGATGACCTTTGCAGACAAGGTTATCTAATTTGACGAAACATAATACAGACTCCAAAAAAAACTTCAGACTTTTGCCCAGTATGCATATAATCTTAATCTGCAGTCCAATGCTTCCAAATCTAAGATAATGGTCTTCAACAATAAGAAAAGGAAAATAGATAGATTTTAATGGATAATCAACATTGTGGTACACTTGTTGTCCAGTGTACCACAATGTTAAGATACCTGTGCTATAATCTGGTCGACACTGCCTCCAAGTGTATGTGGCAAACACATTTGAATCAAAAAAATCATCCCTCTTATTGCCCAGAGAAAGGTTATATATAGGAATCTATGTAAATATTCCATGCTCCCTGTAGTTTATTACTAGATACTGAAGGTTGAAGCTATCATCTTATTTGGGCTGGACATGTGTCTTTTGAATATAGATGATATACTCGATAAATTACAAGGAAAGATCTGGAAAATGACACTGTCCTCAGCCAACTCGAAACCTGAATTCTATCATAAGGCATGAGTTAGGGATTACCTCCTTATCAAACAAACGCTCCTGGAGACTCCTATCAAATTTCTCAAAAATGCTATTGCCACCACGCAACTCCTTGTATGAGGATTTTGTGAAGATGATATTAGATCAACATCCAGCATCTATAGTCTTGTTCTCTACTCAGATGAGAGTGCTCCTGCCTAAGATTGACACTAATTGTGAAGATCTATGCTTAAAACCAGCCAACGTTAAGGGCAAATTATACGAGTATGATTGGTGTCTGACAATAGACTCAATAGCTATAAGAGTTACAAAGAGAACTCTAAATCCTTGAGGATAATCTTTTCCCAGATTGGGATATTTACTAATTATTACTTGTCAAATTGCACGAGATCTGTACTTAAGGTTTAGATTAAACCAATTTCATACTCTAGAAAAAATCAAAAACTGTAAAACTAATAAGCGTGTGCATATTGTGGACTCATATCGCTTTTGCTCCAATTCTATGTATACAGAAACACTTAAGCATTTAGTCTTGTACTGCTCTTACTTTGCTACAAGTCGAGCGTTGATGCTGAGATCCTTTAATTTACGAGATAGTATCAACTCTCGTGAATTGTTATAATACTTGCCCCGACTTGTATGCTGAAATTAATCAAACGTGAATTGAACATGCAAAATTCCTTCCCTTGTTTTATGCCTGAAGATGAACTATAATGCTAAGTTGATGCATGCTCTGGTTTATCGAGGCATGCTTAAATTCTTGGTTGCCCTGCAATGCAATGTTGATGCTGTTGTTTCTAATCATTAAATGTCCATGTATACTTCATAATTTTTTTCAATTGTCATACTGACATGAATAGTTCAAATATTTACATCTAGGACTATAACACATATTCTAAACTTGTATCTATGATGAATCTACCCAATTCTGGAAAGTGAGGTTTTTGCAACTTTTATATTAATACTTTGTTGTTTTTATAAATTTGGTCTATTGCAGAAATATCAAAAATGTCATTCAAATTATGAAACATCAGTCACTTATGTTTTTATCAAGACAACTTTTTATTTATGTATTTGAATGTATGTGACGCGTATCACAATATTTATGTTTAGCTTCTTATTATGTTGAAATTGTATGTATTTGATATCTTTTGAAATAGTTTGCTTTTTACAAAATAAATACAATTTAAAAAAAAAAATAGGGAATTGCACCATTGCATCTTGGGCATCTTGCGGGTTCAGAGCTGCCTGGGAGTTTGGGTGGTCATGCTTTGTCGGACCTCTCGATTGTTCGTTGACACTCCGTGAGAGGATCCCAGTTGCATTACCCGCCCAGCATGAAAAATAGAATAGTGTAATTAGGCAGGTGGTCAATAGCAGCAGCAGCATTAGCTCTTGGAAATTGGAGTCGAAGTAAGGCCTTAGAAAGGGAGGGGTAGAAGATGAAGAATGAGAAAGTATCCCAAAAGGAAGAAGTGGTGGAACAAAGGGCAGAACATAGATTATCAATTTTAGAAGTAAATTAGAAATTGGAAGCAGAGAGCAGTCAATTCAAAGTTGGACAAGTAGCATGAGGGGCTAGAAGATTAATAGAAAAAAACAAGATTGAACAGATTGACAATTGACAAGTGATTGATGGAACTGTTATTTGGCATGAAATAAACTAGAGGAAGAAACTTCAAATGGCATTCAGCCTGAAAACAACTGGAGTGTACACAAACTATAAGAGATCTCAGAATCATTTTTAACACCTCAATAAGAGAATGGCAGTGGACTGAAGAGCTAATACGCAAAATGACTAATCTGAAACTTCAAGGTGCAAAATTTGGTAAATTCACGCTCCTTCCAGTATTTACATTTTATCGTCAAAAGGCCGCAATCACATTTGCAAGTGAAGCTAGATAGAACATCAATCACACTTTGTGGAATCAGCTAGAATGCCAGTTTTGGCAAAGAGTTTTAAGGTTGTCTAAAAATGTTTCCATCACAGCCATTCATTATGAATCGGGATTACAATCGCTAAGCTCCATAGTCCTGTGGAAATCGATCTGCTTGTTGCAAAAGATGATGATGATAGATTCAGCCCGTCCATATGGGATCTTAAAAGAAACTCCAGACAAACCCTATCGAGGTCTGATGATAAAAGATTGGTCGTGTAAAATATTAAGATGCCTAGAGTATGTTGGGGCAAATCTTGAACTACTACATGTCAAGCCGTGTGCAGTAAATAAAAAGTTGTTGAACTGCGACTGGATTAGTACTATTAATCGTAGAGCCGAGTTGAAATCCAGTCTTAATCTTAATGGAGAATCTCGTGGTGTTAAGCAAGACCCGAGTTATCTACAAAAATTTCCATCAACATATCACCGGGATCAGTTCCTCTGGTTGAGACTGAACCAACTACCGACTAAGGGGATGCTGCTGTTAAAACATGAGAAGAACACCATGAAATAGCTGCTGTAGATTCTGCCAGGACAAAGTGGAACCCTTGAAACATTTGGTTGTCAAATGTATAGCATTAAACTCAATGGGAACTGTGGCTTTGAAGAAATTTGCTCCACTGAAAGGAAACATGGACTATTGGTGGTTGAGTATACTGTCAGGTAATAATCAGATGCTAACGTCTGCAGTTAGCAACTACCTTGACAGTCTACTATATCAAGAACGTTGGTCATAAGCCCAAACAAAGACTGAAGTAATCGTGATGGATGAATAGTCTTGTGGTTCCTCTCTCTGTGCCTTTTTGATTTTGTCTCCTTTATCTGGTCATAATTGTGACTTTTTAGTGATGGATGTAAGGATATTATGCCAGTTTTGTAAAAGTTTGAAATACACTAACCATAACAAAATAAAACATTTAAATAAACCAAAATATTAAGATTAATGTTAAGGAAGAGCAACAAGTTACTGTGTTTTCTGGCAGCCTCTTTCATATAACCTATTAGGTGTGATCTAAAGAAGCAGAGTTAGCCAAAGCTCTGTGCGCGCTGTCATGATGGAACAAAGAACCAGGAGGACAGCAAGAATCTAAACAAGATGCTCGAGCCAGAGGACAGAAGATTACAGGAGCAATCAGTGCAGAGAATACAGCAAGCAGGGAAGGGGACTGGTAGACACCAGCAATAAAAGATGGAGCATCAAAGGGAAGAAGATCATGTCACAGAGAAGAGCAGATGGAAGGAATAGAAGAAGGGAAAAGGGAATCTGTAGGAAACAGGCAACAATAATTGGTCAACAGTGGACAAAGGAACAAAGGTCAACAATGGAGGGAATGACTCCTTCTCCAGGTCTCAATCCCTTTTTAAGGCACCAAAACAAAGTTCCAAGTTGTAATGCTAAACAGCAGTAAAGTTCCAGCTCAAACACCAACATTGCTTATTGCCCATAGTAGTAGCTTCACTATTAGATTCCTGGATAATGCCTCTCTTCTCCTGGTATCTCTGGTATCTTGTTCTCAGAGTTTTCACAATGCCAGAGGGATGTCTCCCTTCCCCTGTGCAAAACACGCAGAAAAGGAAAAGTTCAAAATAGTTCTCCTTGCCAGATAACAGGAATGGGTTTCTTCCCCAGTTGCAACACAAAAGGCAACATTCCACACAACCAGGGGGGAATTACTCCCTTCCCCTGGTCTTGGTTACCCGTAGAATGACTCCCTTCTGGTATCTTGACTCTAGGATTCGCACCACTTTGTTCGCTACGAGAATGCCTCTCCTCTGCTAGTATCTTGGCAGTTCAAAACAAGCAGGGGAAATGACTTGCTTACCCTGGTTTTGGTTACCAGGATAATTTCTCCCTTCTCCTGGTATCTTTTGACTTGTTAGCACAGTTCCAGATCACCGTGGGGTGTGGGGGGAATTGCTCCCTTCCCATGGTCTCTCTTCCACTTTAGTTTGAAATGCACAGTTCTTGACTCATTCGTCTTTGATTGGGCTCACTTGGTCTATCTCTTTACAAAGTACTGCGACAAGAAAGATGACTCATGCTGTTTGTGGATTTTGGGTCCCCCACCTCGGCTTCTTCTCTTTCTGTTTGGTATGGGCCACTTGGTTCACTCTCTTGACAAGTGGGGCCAGGAAGAAGATACCTCACTTCCTGCTTTGGGTCCAGGCACCTGCTTCTCTCACTCCCTGGATCAGCACTGTTGGCTCACCCGCCAAATACTGTTCCGACAGAGATATCTTACTTCCTGTGGGGGTACCAGCTCCCTGTTTCTCCCCTTCTTGGGCTTGGCTCCCTTGGCTCGCTCTCCCACCAAGTACTGAGGTGAGGGAGATGCGTCACTTCTTGATGCGGGTTCCAGACCCTCGCCTGTGGTCAGTCATTTTTGTGACACCACTGGGCAGAGGAAGCATTCCTTTGATGCAGAGCTCTCTTGCCGCCTGCCTTGTGTCTGACTGTTTTACGGTGTATGATTGGTTTGAAGATGCCTAGGATTTAATGGCAGATTATGAACCCGAAGAGTTTTGGGAAAACAACAATGTGGTTTTGGAGCAACTATTTATGGCCAATGTGGGCTCCGAAGCTAGGGACTCTGAATCTATGGCTCTGCAGGCAGATGCAGTGATGATGTCGAAAACTGCTCATCTCTCCAGGGGACTTGATGAAAAACAGGGTCCTGTGTCAGGAGTGAGGAGTGTCAGGCTGTAGCAGAGATTATTAATATTGACTGTGCTTGCTGTTCAAATCAACTTGAAAACCGGGCGCTTAGTGATAATAGTCTATGTCAGGTCTATGTTTCGCTAATGGAGACCAATAGCATTAAAGACAATAATAATTTAGCACTTATATAGTGCTACGAACCCTCAGGCATCTGAGTGCTGCTTATTATTACCCACGGTGTGTGTGGGGTGATCATTTATCAACCTCAGAAGGATGAAAGGCTGAGTTTGGCCCTGCCAGGATCTGTACCTGCCTCAGCAGGCCCTGCACAGATGTCAAGCGAGCGCTCTACTTGCTGTGCTAACGGACTGAATGATATTTATTGTGCTTGCTGTTCAAAACAAATTGAAAACACAGGGGATCGTGATAAGTGTGTGTAAGGAATGCGTCTCACTAATGGAGACCGATATGGACATGCCAGTTCTCCTTTGCGCTGATATTCGGGCTAGACAGGGGTTTACAGCCATAATGGCTGGGGCATGTTTAAAACAACACTTCTACAGATGCTGCTATGGACATGAAACTGATGACCACCCAGCAGGGTGCTTACAACTGTTGGAAGATAACTTACACTGATAATACACTACGTAAAATATGTTCCATGTTGAGCTTTAAACGTCTTGTAGATCTGCTGCACTTGAGGCAGCCGCTGATAGAGATCAGGATTGGTGTAGGGACTGAACAATGCGTGCCTAAAACATTATTGGCTAAAGAATCATCAAGTAACCCTCTTTTGAAAATTAAGCAGTTTAGATGCATGTGTTTGATGGGTGTTTGAAACATTGTTGAGAAAACAGTTTGCAAATGGGAGGTGTAAGAAAGGCATTTCATCAATAGTATAGACAGACACTATAGATACAAGTTTTGAAAACCTTAATTTGGTATTTTGGTTGGGTTGGTAGAATTCCTAACTACCCCTAACTCTATAACGGGATTAGTCTCGACCATTAAATAAATAAATAAATAACAAACAAGTCCAAGTCAGTCTAGTCAAAATTAAAAAAGCCTACACTAAAAAAGAACTAACCTTGCCCTCCTTCTGAAAATAACAAATGTGTTAAGGGAATACAAAAGGAAAAAAGTGTCTCAAAAGAAATGTCAGAATGGCTTAAATAACAGCTCCCTTCCTCATGTTCAGCAGCACAGGGTCTAGAGAGTTTACTAAAATGTATGGGTGGATGGCACAGTTCTATCAGTCTTGCACACTTTGGCTTACTGGTACAATTCAACAGTTCAGGCGTGGGCTTCAAGCTTATGGTAGCGCAATCACTCCTTAGGCTTCAGCCACCTTGTCTTAAATACACAGTTCCACTTTTGAGGTTTGCTTTCTGTAAGGAAGGCATGGTATCAACAGTAAGACAGACACAAGTGACCAAAGTTCAAGGGGGTTTATTGAACTTCAGAAAGGGTTTTAAAAACACCTATCCAACCCTAAATCTAAAGATGGGAGCAAGCTACGACCATCAAATAATAATAACGCAGCCATAGTGGTGTCTTGTCAAAACAAAAGGGCCTAAGCAAAAAAGAACTATTGCCAATCCTGGGGACTTTGTTGTGAAACACCATCCCGATTTTCACAAAGGGGATAAAGTATATCTAATTGAACGGCTAACGGAATGTTGACATGTTTGCTTATTGAGGCAGTGATGTGCAATGTGTCTGCAGTAATCCCATATATTACAAATTCTGTACAAGGACTGATCAACATGCAGCGTCTGTCAAACCCCAAACTATTTAATGCAAATATATTTTGAATACAAATGCATGTTTTAAATGTTAATAGAAATCTGTTTGTGGATGTATGTTTAGCAGTCATGAGGCAAACATGAATGGCTTGAAGCTGTTGAAAATATATTATGATGAAGGAGGTGTTGGTAGTTATGGAGTGGTTGACAGCCTGTGCCGTAAACTGTGAACCGATGGTTAGAAGATGTCACGGAGAGTGGTCATGGCATGGCTTTTGGGGGACGAGACCTACGCACTGCACAAGCCAGCCCTGAAACATTTTAAACGGCAAATGACTGTAATAACTGACATCGATCAACAATGGCAGGCAGATACTATGGATTTGAGCCATTTTTGCGAAGACAACAATGGTTTTCGCTATATTCTAGCCGTCACTGATGTTTTACAAAATGTCCCCATGTCAAGGCTTTGAAGAACAAGACAGGCCACCGTGTAGCAATGGCTTTTAAATGCATATTTAACAAATGCTGAGTCCCCGTTAAACTAGAGATGGTTGCTGGTAAAGAGTTTTTAAATAAACAGTTGCAGGGTCTTCTAAAGCAACACAAGATGTGTCACTTTGTAACACACTCTGAAGTTAAAGCCTCTACTGTAGAAAATTTTATACTCCCCTTTAAAACACGACTCTGGCAATTCCTCATTGCTAAAAATACTGTAGATGTGTGGAGATGTTACCAGCATTTATAAATGTGTATAACACGCATCATAGATCTATTAAAGCCACCCCAGCTTGTGTAATGCCACAGAATTACCTGGAGGTATGGAAAAAACTGTACAGCTAAAGACTTTTTAAAAAGGACGACACTTGGCCCCTCAAAAAGGGGGATCGTGTGCGTATCTCCAAACCCAAGGCCGTCTTTACAAAGGGGAATGAGCAGAACTCAGCAACGAGATATTTATTATAGATGGAGTGGCTCAGCGTGAGGGTCTTTTCATATATAGTTTAGTTGATTATGCGGGGGAGGCTGTTCACAGTATTTTCTATAGGAAGGAGATCCAGAAAGTGAGTAAAGACCAACAGCGAGTTTTAGAATCAAAAAAGTCAAGGTTGTGGAGCCAAGATGCACTATCTAGTCAAATGGCTGGGGTGGCATGACAAATTCAACAGTTGGGATCCCTAGAGGCCATGGGCGGGTAACGGGACATCATGGAATCTATACCTTTTTACATTATGCTTACCTACAATGCTTCAGCCGAGATATTTCCAGAGAACAAAACTGCCAACTTTACTATGAAGCTGGCCAAACCCATACATTTGGAGGGGCAATGGACGGTGGTGCGTACTGAAGTTCAGTACATCCGATCGTGGGACGGTTTAGCACCAGGGGAAGCCACTTTTATCATAAAACGAACAAACCCACCGAAATTCTAGCCTGGTGGGTTCTCTGAGGGGCATTATCCAAATATACAGGAACTTGTCAGAGCCATCAACAAAGCTGTATCAATCATACCCGAGTATGGCGATATGCCGCTACACAGACGCGCACCAGCAGAAGGTTTTTCTACAGGTTGAAGATACGCCTGTTTGGTTTTCAACAACAGGTAGACTGTGTATTTCACACCAGATGCAGAGAGAGTATCAACACTCTTCCCCCAACCACAGAAGCCAAATGTATTCGACCCTCCCACCTGATGGTTGGCACAGGCGCCTAGCAGTCAAGGGGGAAGAGGGATTAGGGAGAGGTTGTGGTTAGAGAGGGGAAAGTTAGGGAAACAGGAAAGCGGTGAAGTAATAACATAGTTCGATGGGTATGGGGAAGTATAGGGAAAGAATATGCACATATATGTATTGAACACTACACATAGGACCCTACCTGCAGTCCTAACCTCCTTCAACACACTGCCATATCTGATAATGTACTAAACACCCTCCTCCCGTGTGTGCCTTGCTTATACACATAACATTTGGTATTAAACATAAGGTTGCACTGGGGAAACAAACATTAGCAGGCAGTATGGAATATACAGGGGATTTCTCCCAGATGAATATACAAACTCATGGCCTTTTAGGCAAAGCAGAACATAAAACATACATAAATCAACATAATAGCCCCCTGGTCTGCGGAGGCCCTAGAGAATGTTCTGTGGAATGGTGCGTGTTTGAATCTGCACACGTACCCCCCCCTAAACCATGCGCCACCCACGCTTATGACAGCGAGATACGCCAACCCATAGTTCATGTTCTAACAAGTGTTTAGAGTTTGAACCAACAGAAAAACCTGTATGAGATTTGTACATATCATCAGTTCCAGGATGCAACAACACTGCCTACAAGACGCACAGAACATTCAATAATTGCGAGCGTGCCACTTATCTGTAGGTCCGGGTGCCTGAACATGAAGGAATAAGGCGACGAAAGCAGAGGTTTCCCTGTCACTGCCGCAGGGCCTGGGTTCCCGATCACCGGTCCATGTTTCCGACTCCTCCTCTCCTACTTCTACTTCTGCTTCCAGGAAACAAACTGCTGCATCCGCCCGTGCCGACTCTCAATCCGCACTTGGCACAGGCGGGCAGCGCCTTATAACACAATGACAATCACGTGCAGTTGCACCGGCGCGCAAAAGACTCCCCAGTCCTGATGGGAAATGTCTCTTTCTATTCCGGGCTCCTATTAACACCTGTGCCCGAAACGTCCCCATCCACCCCAACCTCCTTTCCTGACAGCGTAACATTATGGAAACCGTGCAACACATTGGAAGTAAAGAATCATTGAACAATACGTGCTCCAACATTAACAGGGATTTTTATAGGTTACTGCTTTACAGCGATATCCTGGAGTATCAAAGGGTGGGGAGAAAGCTACACACTGCTACTTAGAACCATGGAGATTAAAGGGAAGAACAACAATATTGTGAACATTCAATACAACAAACCTGATTATGTCCCAGTGTGTAAAAAACATTTGGATACCATCAACATACAGATACGAGATGGCCAGGGACATTTTGTATCATTTAAATACAGAAAGATCTGGCTGCACTTCCGACCACTCCGGCTGAAAGACTAATAAAACAGCGTTATAATGGCTGTGTTGAAGAACTATGGAGACCCCAGGACATTTATAAAATATTACAAGAACCAGAGTGGTTATAGGGATCAGCCATATTTTAGTGGGACCCTCATAATGTATGGTGCCGGTATCTTTAGAAGTCGATGCCCTTTCTACGCCAGACATGGAGACTATGGCAACGCTGGAAACACCACTAATACTTTCTTTTCCCCCCCTTGTTACAGCCGCGGTCTAGTCTTCCACCAATATGGCTGCCGGTATAAATATGGGGCAGATACTTCCTCCATTGCATTGTATCCGTCTAACGGTGTGTTCGCCTTTCGTTGCTCTGTGCTTTCGTTGCTTTTCCTCACTTTTTGTACTTGCAGACTTTGCCATTCTTTATTGGAGTACTTTGACAGCTATGTTCTGTTAGCGTACTGTTCCCTATCCTTTCTTGGCTTCTGTCTCTTGGGTCTATCGACGCTGTGTTCTTGCACTCTATTGATTTCCCTTTTTTCCGTTTGCACTTAGGTAAGCCTTTTTTTGGGGTTCTATCTTATTTCTTATCTTACGCAGCTACCGTCTCTTTGGCAGCTGTTCTGTCTGTTTTTTCTATTAACTGTTCCGGACTTGTTCAGAACTTGTATTCATCTTACCTTTCGTTTTGCGTGTTCTACGCTTATTTCTTTCGCCTTCTCCCTCTGTTTCCATCCGTTCCGTTCCTCCGTATACTTCTGGAGTCCTTTCTTCAATCCCAGAACATTCTATTTCTTTCCTTGTATTCATTCCCTTTCTATCTTGTCATTCCTTACTTCCTTTGCTGCTACTTTTCTGTTGTGAATATTTCCGGCTCCTCCAACGGATTCAGGACAGTGTTCTTTCACTCTCATTCCGGAAGCATATCCCTTACAGCCAAAGTTCTACTCATCTATCAGGACATTTTTATTGGACATTCTTATCTTGTGCATCTGCGGAGATTATTCCAAGGACAAGAAGGGAGAGGACTACAAATATCCTTCCAGGGTTTTTTCTGCCTATAAGGCTTTTTCCCTGAATTTGGAGTTGGTTTCCAGGGGGTTCCCAGATTCAGGGTCTACTTCTGATCACAGTGGCCTCTGAGGGAGCCCACCCATATCTTCACCAAAAGAAGGAAAGGAAACCTTTAGAACTCAAAAGATCGAGGAGGAAGAAGGAGTCAGAGACCAAGAACAGTCCAGTGGAAGATACAGGTGAAGAGGAAGGTCGGCAGCGTTCTACAAAGCCTGACAGTATACTACGCCCAACAACTACCATGGCCTCTTTGGAGCAGTTTCAAGAGGTGTACAATGCCCTTCAAGGGCTAACAACGGAGGTACAAAGCATTCGGGCTGAAAATGTGACTTTACGGCAGCAAGTAGTTGCTGGTGATGAACATCGAGGGGATCTCCCATCAACCCCTCTTCCTTGGGAAATTCAATGGTAGTCCTAAGCACGTAAAGGAATTTCTCGCTTGCCTGTTCTGTGTACTTTTCCTTCCAGCCGAAGACCTTTGAATTGGATAGAGCTAAAGTGGAGTTTGTCATCTCCAATCTGTCGGGGAATGCATTGTCATGGGTAACCCCTTTGGTCACAGATTCTGATCCTTCAGTCAATGACTATATGATCAATTCATGCCAGGATTTAAGCAATGTTTTGAGAGGCCAGAAGTCCAGTTTTCCTCATACGAAGCAATGTTGGACATTCACCAAGGGGCCCAATATGTGCAATCTTATGTCGCACACTTTGAATGAATATCAGCCTGTTCAGGTTGGCCAGACTCTGCTGAACAAACTCTATTTCGTAGAGGATTACATGAGGAAATAAAGAACGAGTTGGCAAGGATAGCAAGACCCAACACCTTTCAGGAACTGGTTACTCTGGCATTGCAGATTGAGCTTAGACTAACCGAAAGACGACAAGAAAAAAGAAGAGGTCGGAGTTATCCTCCGATACAAGGACCAATTGCCACTCAAAAAGAGAAGACAACACAGGAGGAACCAATGCATATAAGAGCTGCTAGAGGACCACTGACCCAGGAAGAGAGGAAGAGACACAGAGAGATGGGATTGTGAATGTATTGTGATTCCTCCAAGCATTTATTATATATACTGTCCTGAAGTACCACCAAGGAGTCGGGGAAACAATCTACCCCGTTCCTAAGCAGGGATGCCAGTGGGGTAAGCAGCAAGAGTCCCTGCAACAATACTCAACCCAGGTTTAAGGAAGACTGTAAGCTGATGGTTTTTCAGATTTCTTTTCTCTCCCCTCCCAATCATCCTCGGACTCTACTGGCAATTCTCGATAGTGGGGCAGCCGGTAATTTCATTGACATTACGTGGGCAGAAGAAAACCACCTACTTCTCCAACCAAAGGAAAGAGCTATATCAGTGGAAGGTGTAGATGGCAAACCTTTGTCATCCCGCCCCATATGCATGGAAACCGGTCCCATCAAAGTAACCATGGGAATTCACAGAGAGACTTTAACCTTTAATGTTATCCGGGCTGCCCATTTCCTGGTTATTGTGGATATTCTGTGGTTAAGGTTACACAATCCACAGATCGATTGGAGCACCAGTCGGTTAAGATTTGCCTTGAACTACTGTAATCAACATTGTCATGAGGTTTCTAAGACGGAAACATTGCAGGGGGATTCAGTCGCCTTAGAACCATCTACTATCTCATCCATTCCAATGATCTACCAAGCCTTTTCGGAAGTGTTTGAAGACAAGATGCCGAAGCTACTACCCCCATATCGACCTGAGGATTGCAGCATTGATCTGAAATCGGATGCGCCTGTACCATTGGAAGAATGTATCCATTGTCCTTACCGGAAAAGGAGGCTTTGCATGAATATCTGGATGCCAATCTGCAGAATGGGCTAATCCAAGAGTCTAAGGGCCTCATTACACGTTGTGCGGTAATGGAATACCGGTACCGGTAAAGATTTACCGGTACCGTTAATTCCTTAAGCCAATCACGGCCCGAACCCACCGCTATCTGCGCACCCGTTAATTACGGTGCCACTAATAGCGACAAGGCCGCGGGCGCGTGACCCCCAGGCCGGAATTAGCGTCATGGCGCTAATACCAGGCCATCACAAGCCATGCGGACATGGTATTAGCGGCATGTAAAACACCCAAAAACCCCTTACCGGCATGGCGCTAATAACGGCATCGAAAAGCACCCGTTAAGAGACCTGAGCAGTGTACCCATCAACTACAGGTGGACACAATCAGCACAGGTGCATGCAATGGAGACAGGCAGCACAAAATAGCACACCACACCCCTTCCCACACCAAGACGGTGCCAATAGCAGCAGCATGACATGACAGCCTTGACTACATGATAGCAGTGCAGCACCAACAACAACAGCCCATACCAGAGGTGACCCGTAACAGGTACCCATTCCTCACACCATACAGGCAATGCCAGCGATCCACTGAGGAGGTGGCTCCCAACACCTGTACGGAACCCACAGAACCAGCAGGAAGAGGACAACAATATAGTACATCCCTCCAATGACAGTGCTCCGCTGCCTAAGCGGCCTGGGTGTGGCACTCCTGCACGGCCGTGTCAAAGTGGCAAAGACAACCATGGCATGTGTAGAGCATCACAAAATGTGCATATGATGCAACGTGCCTATGCCACCTGAAATTGACATGCAACCACCAGAAGAGTATGATGTGGCTGAGGATGAGTGCGGGTGGAATGCCCCGGCAGGACATGAAAGAGGCAGTGCCAAGGAGGCACACGATGTACATCAGCATCTGATTCTGAAATCTCATCATTCACCAAGGTGAAATAGCATGGACGTAGATGGGAATTGTTGCCCTGGTGCATGTTTAGAGGCCCACAAAGGACCCTGTCCACAATGAATGACACATACACAATAATGGAGACCACGCTTGGGTGTCAAACTCTGAACAGTGTATATTGAACATATTGTGGTACGAAAGTGCATTGCCCAAACTCCCAAAATACACCCTTACCCCCCTCCCCCCTCAACACACCCAAACAGACCCTTACTCTTCCCCCTTCAACACACCCAAACAGACCCTTACCCCCCTCCCCCCTCAACACTCCCATGTGAGTCTCATGACGTGATTGTGTCCATCGCCACATGTGGCACACGAATCCTGGTGGCCCTATTTGCCAGTGCCTGCATCGTCATCTGGTGGTTGTGAAGCCGTGCGCCGCAGGTTCCGCATAGACCGGCGCAGGGGACTAGTCTGGCGTGAACTCCCAGACGAGGAGGGGCCTGGTTCTTCCTGGCCCGTGAGTGGGCACCGACGCTCAATAGCGTCTGCTATGCGGTTCATGGCCTGCCGCAGTTGGGCCATTTCACTGCAGATTCGGCTGGTGCATGCCTACATGCCCTCCCTTGTCTGCTGTGCCAATGTAGCAATGTCCTCCCTCAGGCGGACTGTCTCTGCCACATGTTGACCTACTAGGCCACTCATCTCGTTCTACCTCTGGTAGATGCTCGAGAGGTCATGTCGCATGGTGGGTGCTGGTGGGATGGCTGATGCACCTGGTCCCATTGCACTTGCATCAGGAGAGGATATCTGGGGGCTCCATATCCCTTCAGGGGTGGGTGAATCTCCATGACTACCCGGACCTGAGGAGTACCTCGGGCTTGCCAGTAAGGGGCTCGTTGGTCTGGGGCTCTGGCTATCGGCATCAATGGCAGGTGTGTCCTCCTCATCTGAAGGTGGGGCCGTGGCTGCTGCTTCACCCGTTGAGCTGGTGGCAGCAGAGTGCATTCCCTCGATGCTGCCCTCACCTGCTGGGAGACACTTCCGTGGGTGCCACGACGGGAGCAGCCATGGCCTGTGGATGCGTGCAACTGGTGTTCCGGCTGCTTCTGTCCCTGTGGTCATGGACACTCGTCCTGGCTGCCCTTGTGGATGTGGCGGTGTCCCCTGTGGCATCCCTCCTTGTTTTTTTGCTGGATGTGGGAGCAGGTGTGGAAGTGCGTGCCTCCTCAGTGTCAGTGTGTGATCCTGCAAGGGTGAGAAATGTTGACAACCATCAGTAATGGGTCGACCTGCCTTGAGCAAAATGAATACGTCATGCCATTCTATGCATTCCGGGCTCTTCAGTGTGGATGCAGGTAATGGGGATGTTGGGTGGGTCATGCATGAATGGGTCTGTGTTGTTTGGGCATGTGGTGATGCATGCATGTCTGTTTGTGGCTGGAGCCACGGCATTGATATGGACACATGATTGGGGGAACATCACACTTCACTGTGCATTGTTTGATGCATACACTCACCTCCATCGGACGAAACGGCCACGCCATGCTCCATTTGTCCAACTCCCTCAATGCATTCCACCCCGATGGTTGATGCGCATGTCTCCTCCCACTCGATGAGCTTGATTGGCGATTCACTGCCTCCTCCTGTGCCCGTAGCCAGGTTGCGGTTCACGGATAGAATGTTCCGCACACGGAGCCGGAGGTCATCCCACCTCTTTCGGCAGTCTTTGACTGTGCGGGTTGTGGTGCCTACAGCGCGGACCTTGTGTGCTACCTCTTCCCAGATGGCCTTCTTCTTCACAATGGTCTCCCGACGCATGTCGTTGTTGAAGACGACATGAGCATTGTCTGCTAGTGTCTGTGTTAGCATCAGGAGCTCCTCCTTGCAAAACTTCTCCTTGCGTTGCCGCTCAGACGATTTTTTAATGGCCTTGGGCATCTTCACGGTGTCCTTGGTGTATTTCCCAACGTGGTTCCTGGTAAGGTGTCCTGGATAAGGGGGATGGCAATGGATTGTGTTTTTAAAGATGGCCGCCGTGCTCTTTCCAGTTCCGGTGCGATGACGCTATTTCCGTTTCCGCAATATAGCGGTGACCGCTATTAGCGGTGACCGCTAATGGCGGTCACCGCTATTTGCGGAAACCGCTATTTGCATGTGGCGGCAGGGCGGAAGTGCTAACAGCGCTTTCGAGGATGCCGTTAAGGGACTTTTTGGGGACTTTTGCGGCATGGCGGTAGGCTCATTACCGGCATGGCGGTAGGCTCGTGCCCGCGATCTCGTAATGGCATGCAATTTGCGGCCTCTTGCGAGGGCGGACACGCTATTTACGCCATGCCGGCAATTGCCGGTTTTTACCGCATACCATGTAATGAGGCCCTAAGTCTTCAGGAGGGGCGTCTCTCTTCTTCATCTCTAAGAAGGGCACGTCAGAATTGAGATCTTGTATAGACTACAGAGGCCTAAATCAAATCACTATACGAGATTGCTTCCCCATGCCCCTTTTCAGAGACATTTTAGAAGCAGTCCAAGGCTCACGGGTTTTTACTAAGCTGGACCTCAGAGGAGCATATCAATTGCTCAGAATTAAGAGAGGAGACGAATGGAAGACCGCCTTTCGTACTTCGCTGGGACTGTTTGAATACAGGGTTATGCCATTTGGATTGGTAAACCCTCCCACAGTCTTTAAAAGGTTTATGGATAGATTGTTTTCTGACTTATACCTGTCGGTGGTTGTATACTTAGACGACATATTGATCTTTTCATCTAACTTGACAGAACATCGACAACATGTGGAAGAGGTACTCAAGTGTCTTCAGAACAACCAACTTTATCTTTATGCCAAGCTGGAGAAGTGCATGTTTGAGGCCTCTGAGGTATCCTATTTGGGGTACATACTATTTTCTGAAAGTATCAAGATGGATCCTGAAAAGGTGCAAAGGCTATTGTGAACTGGGCAGCACCCAACACTGTAAAAGAGGTCCAAAGATTCCTGGGACTTGCTAATTATTACTGGTGGTTCATTCCTAATTTTTCCACTGTGATGTTACCCATCACCTCCTTACTTAAGAAGGGAGTATCCTTTTCATGGAGTACTGAATCTCAGAAGGCATTTCAAAGCCTGAAGATATTGTTCACTACTGCACCCATTTTAATCCAACCTGATCAATCGCTTCCATTCATCCTAGAAGCTGATGCTTCTGGGGGAGCTCTAGGAGCAGTACTCTTACAAAAGACCCAAGACAACATGGAGCATCCAGTGGCCTATTTCTCAAGGACTCTCACCTCTAGTGAGAGGAATTACTCTGTATTAGAGAAAGAATTGTTGGCCATTCGACAGGCATGTGAAGAATGGAAGCATTTGCTTCAAGGAGCACCCCACCATCGTGGGCACAGACCATCGGAATTTGAAGGTTTTGAGACAGATGGAGTGTACCAACTCCAGGCATGCCCATGCGTCATCAATTACATTCCAGGCTCACAAAATATTGTAGCAGATGCATTATCCCGCAGTCTGGGGGAGGACACTGGTTCTTATCAAGGCAGTGAGAAATTACTGCCAGAAGGATCTTTTTTGTCTAATATTCATCCTTTTTTAGAAGAGGTCCGAGATAATTCAATTCCTAGCATCTTGCAAATGCAGACCTTCTCTGTTATCAATTGACAGAAAGAGAGGGTCTTCTCTACAAAGGGGAAACATTGCTGGTGTCATGATCTTCCTTTAGCTGGACATAAGGGACAGAAGGCTACATTGGATTTGATATCCAGAAGTTTTTGGTGGCCTAAGCTGAATCAAGATGTCAAGTCTTATGTCTTTTCTTGCCCGGTCTGTGCATCACATAAGATCCCTCGAAGCAAACCATTGGGCCTTCTTCAACAGAATTCTTTGCCATCTAGACCCTGGACACACGTCTCACTAAACTTCATAGTAGATCTGCCCCTCTTGAAGGGCAAGACAGCCATCCTAGTTACTATAGATCCTTATAGCAAGATGGCTCATTTTTCTACCTTCCCAAGTGTACCTTCGGCTTCAGAAACAGCAGCTGTTTTTCTACGAGATATTGTCCGAATACACAGACTTGTGAGTGATCGGGGTACCCAATTCACCTCTAAGTTCTGTACAGCCTTATGTGATCAGCTTGGTATCCAGAGGGCACTGTCTTCAGGGTACCATCCGCAGTCTAATGGCCAAACGGAACATTTAAATGCAAAGTTGGAACAATATCTCTGCTGCTTCTGTAACCAGAAACAAGATGATTGGGCTGATTTCATATCCTTCGCAGAATTGGCCTACAATAACACCCTTCATACAGCAATCCCGATGAGCCCTTCATGTGTACCTATGGGTACAATCCCCAACATCTACCTTGGTCTTGATACACCACATCTAAATCCCCAACAGTGGGCAGTCTCTTGTCTAGACTCCATTAGGCGCACAAGGATACCTTAAAAGCTTTGGAAGACAGCCAGAAGGGCTATAAGAGGTATGCAGATGTGAAGCGAAGTCCCAATCCAGAGTGGAAGCCGGGCACCCAGGTTTGGTTATCTACTAAATATCTACCTCAATGAACTCACATGGGAAAGTTTGCTCCTCGGTTTATTGGCCCCTTCCGCATTTTGTCCAGAGTCAATCCTGTTGCCTTTAAACTCCAGCTCTCCACAAAATTGAGAAGAGTTCATCCGGTTTTCCATACCTCCCTCCTTAAAGCCTACGTCCTTTTAATAGGACTCACAAAAGAGCCTCTTTGTCAAGTTCATCGGAACCTGAAGAATATGAAGTGGCAAGACTTATTAATTCCATATACAGAAGGGGAGTGTTACAGTACCTGGTTCACTGAAAGGGTATCCTGATTCTGAGAGAACATGGGAACCTAGGTCTCACATACATGCCCCTAGACTTGTAAAACAGTTTCACCGTCTCAACCCGGGAAAGCCTGGGGAAGGGGTGCATAGGAGAGGGCATACTGTCATGCGCAGACATGGAAACTATGGCAACACTGGAAACACTGGTGATACCTTCTTTTTCCCCCTTGTGACAGCCACGGTCTAGTCTTCCACTAATATGGCTGCCGGTATAAATAGGGGGCAGATACTTCCTCCATTGCATTCTATCCGTTTAACGGTGTGTTCACCTTTCGTTGCTCTGTGCTTTCTGTGCTTTTCCTCACTTTTTGTACTTGCAGACTTTTCCCTTCTTTATTGGAGTACTTTCACCACTACGTTCTGTTAGCATACTGTTCCCTATCCTTTCTTGGCTTCTGTCTATTGGGTCTGTCGAGGCCATGTTCTTGTACTCTATTGATTTCCCTTTTTTCCTTTTGTATCTTACACAGCTACTGTCTCTTTGGCAGCTGCTCTGTCTGTTTTTTCTTTTCACTGTTCCGGACTTGTTCAGAACTTGTGTTCATCTTACCTTTTGTTTTGCGTGTTCTACGCTTATTTCTTTCGCCTTCTGCCTCTGTTTACATCTGTTCCGTTCCTCAGTAGACTTCCGGAGTCCTTACCTCAATCCCGGAACATTCTATTTCTTTCGTTGTATTCATTCCATTTCTATCTTGTCATTCCTTACTTCCTTTGCTGCTACCCTTCTGTTGTTAATATTTCCGGCTCCTCCAGTGCATTCAGGACAGTGTTCTTTCACTCTCATTCCAGAAGCATATCCATTACAGCCAAAGTTCTACTCATCTATCGGGACATTGTTATTGGACATTCTGATCTTGTGCATCTGCAGAGATTATCCCAAGGACAACAAGGGAGAAGATACAAACATCCTTTCAAGTTTTTTTCTGCCTAAAAGGCTTTTTGCCTGAATTTGGGGAATCAGGGTCTACTTCTGATCATGGTGGCCTCCGAGGGAGCCTCCCCATATCTTCACCAAAAGAAGGAAAGGAAATCTTTAGAACTCAAAAGATCGAGGAGGGGCGAGGCTGCGCATGTGCGAGCCGTGCATGAAGGACTAAAGAATCCAGCTGTTACGCTCACCTGGCTCCCACAGGGGCGTCGATCTGAACTGCGTAGCTGCGGTCTCCACCAGTGTGACGCGTAGTGCCGAGATGACGGACTGGACTGGCCCACCTAGCTTCGTTTGCTTGGCCCATAGGAATATTCTTCTGCAAATGGAGAAAGGGATTAAACACCCGTGGAGTTGAGCGTTAACCCCTCCACCCCCACTCACGCTGTTCTCCCCACTAATCACCTTTGATATCCCCTCTTATAGTCTCACCTGATGGTTTGAAAAGAGGAGCTCTCCATCCTGCATTGAGCGCAGGGGCGCGTATATAACCAGTTGCTTCACTGGCTCGAAGGAATTGGTGAGTTCCAGAACAATATTGACTCTGAGATTCTCGGCAAGACGCCGTAAGTATGTAGTTCGTAAGAGTTCAAATGTCTGACTTTCACTCTTGTCCGATTCCTTGCAGGTTGCAGCTTGACCCTAGCGAAGAGTTCCTCGTGGCAACCGGTAATATTGAGGTAAGGATTTGTATTATCCAACACAGTTCGATAAAATAATGTCAATATGTAACCTGTTGCTTTCTCCCTTATTCAGGCGCTGAGAGAAAGTATGAAGTCTCGGGGAATAATGCCTCTTGCGGTAAAATCAGGTAAATCTATTGTGGTGAGGAGGTTTCCCCTTGTTTGTCCCTTTGTTTCACCTTGCTTTCCTTTTGTTTCCCTTTAGGGGCCGGGGTTCGGCGAGGATGCAGTGGAAGCTGCGCCGACCCGTGAAGAGGAATAGTACCCCCGGTGGTAAAATCAGGGAAGTCTATGGGGGGGTAACTAATATTGCCTCTGTGTATTTCCTTGGCTCACCTTGCTGTTCTTGTCTTCCCCTTAGGCGCCGGAGTACGGCGGGAACATGCATAAGGATGCAGTGGAATGTGAAGGTGCTGCGAAGGCCGGTGAGTTCAGCACGGCGCTGCAGCAGGCATGGTGACGCGCATAAAATAACTTCTTTCTTCCAGCTTGAAGGCTCGATGGATCGGGAATTCAGGTAAGGATCAAAGGTATTGCTCTTGTTCTAACCTTTTCTCCTTTTTCTCCCTTTTTCTAGGAGCTCCAGACTCGAGGCGGGCATGGCAGAAGACTGGATGCAGACTTGCAGCACGGTGAGCGTTACGCTGCTGGATGCAGAATAACGCGAAGCGTGTGCTGCTCTTCGGGCGTGGTATAAATAGCCTCCAAAGTAGTCCCAGGTAAGTATTCCTGCCCAGCACAAGCCTCTTTTGGCTTGGAGCTCTTGCAGCATGGTCTGCATCAGGTAAGTTTGCAGCATGGTCTGCATCAGGTAAGTTTTAATCTATGAGCCTGCGCCTATGGCGCCAGGACTGACTCTACAAATAGGCCTGGCGCCATAGACGCCAGGACTGCACCCAAATAGCCCCTAGCAGGAGTTGTTGGGCTTGCTTAGAATAACTTGATGCCTGCTTCCGGGGTTGCCTGACTTGGTCTGGGTCCCCGGGGGTAGGCATCATGACACCAGCTCCGGTGGCTGCGGCCAACATCCTGCAAATAGAACCACCCTCTGGACCGGTCCTTTTAAGTGACGGGACGTCCGTGCAGCGGAACCTCACCTGCATTACCGGCTGCAATCCCGTCAAAAATTGGGGCCGGCAAAGTGGGAAACGTACAGACTGCCTCCGGCGGGGCGACGGTGTCATCTTTGCCCTGGACCTGACAATAGGCAAACAGCCCACACACTGCTCCAGTGCCCACTGCGCCTTTTGGAGGGGCCCGGGCTAAAGAGGAGACCCGGGCTAGCGAGCGGCGGCTGGGTGCCAGCCATAGGGAAAAGCACTCCACAAGCTACACCGGCTGCAGACACCGAGCCCATCTGGGACCCCTCCCCCACACCCAGCTGAAGGTGCTCCCTGGCGCCCACGAGACCCGCAACAAACCGCGGCGGGAAGGCGCGGACCCTGAGGACGGTGCACCTGCTGCTCCAGACCGGAGAACTCTTCTCCCGGGTACCAGCAGGACTTCCTGGGCTGCCGGGGCTGGCGTGCCCTCCTATACACACGAAACGGACCCCTGGACTCATCTGAGGCCTCTCGCTGCAACGACTCTGCACCTTAATAGGTGCCGTGGGGAGGAAGACCCAGTGGACCCAGGCAAGAGCAGTCTGCACTCCAAACACCCCAAGCAACCCGGACTGACACCGGTCCCCGAGAGCTGTGACATGGTGCAGTGCCGGAAACCAACCTGCCAGGCAGCACTGGGAACATGCATCATCGGCTCAGCTCAATTGTGGAGGCGGGGCTGCCCTGACACCATACCACGGATACCGACTGCAACTCCTTCCCCCCACCGAACCAAAGCAGTGGCAGGTGAGCCCCCCCACAGCCTGAAACACACTCCACAGCCCCTGGGAGATATTGCCCCACCAGGAGGATCCCCAGGCCACCACACCACAGTGTGAGATAGAGGGCCCAAACCCCACGGAGCAAAGACAGAACGGCTTGTACGCTGCAAGCACCTCCCTGGGCAACCATCAACACTTGACCTCCCCTGGGGAGACGGTTTCTTTGCTACCCCCTGCCCCCGTGCCGGTACTGGGACCAGACCACTGGTGGGCCCGCAGAGGGGCACCTCATTAGCCACGAACTCGCCCCCAGCTACCCGCAGCCAGCACAAGGAAGGGGCCTACGAGACGCTCTCTTCTCCTCCCCCCTTCGACAACACGCTAGCATGGCTGGTCCCCTGGACTAAGCACATCTGACGAACTAAGGGAGAGAGATCCACCCTCGTGCAACCAGGGGGAACCTCATTGGCACCCCATCATCCACAGCAGAGGTCGACATCATAGAGGCTGGACACATGCAAAACTCTCTACGCCAAGCCTCACCAAGACACTGAAATGACCCATCTAGACCCCGCGCCTCGCTGAGATCGCCTACCGGCGCCATGGGTAAGCAAAAGGTTAAGAGACAAACCCTACAAAGCAAAATGGACCTCTTCACAGTAGGGGCCCATCCTCAACATGGGATACAAACCCTAGAGGGGTAAGAACACAGGGAAGATGCTCAAGACCCTCCTATCTCACTAACAGACCTAATGAGAGCGATTGGTGACTCGAGAACATCCCTGGGACTCAAAATTAGAGAGCTCTCTGCAGAAGTACCCCTCCTCTGCCAAGCTCTATGCAATCTGTCGTCCAGAGTTGGGGAATCTGAACAAAGAATATCAGACACGGAAGACACAGTTCACCAACTAGAGCAACATCTGGCAGACATCTCCAAGAAAGTTGACCAACTCAAATACTGTGCCGAGGACAGTGATGGAAGGGCGCGACATAACCATCTTAGGATTCTCGGGATCCCAGAAAAGGAGTAGGGGCCCAGCGCTAAACTCTTCTTAGAAGACTGGCTGGCTCACATGTTCACCCACAAAAAACTATCTAAATTCTTCTTCAGTGAGCGAGCACATAGAGTGCCCACGGGGCAACCCACCCCGGGAGCCCCGCCAAGAACGATTATTGCACGCCTTTTAAATATTCGAGACCGAGACGTTATCCTCCAGATGGCCCGAGCCTTGGGCCCAATTACATACAACGGATACGGTGTAGGGTTCTATCCAGACTACACCAAGGGGGTCCAAAAGACCCACCAATCTTTTGACTCTGTGAAGAAGAAACTCCAATCCTTGTCGATCAAGTACGCTCTCTTCTTCCCTGCATTACTCAAAGTCCAGCACAAGGGCGTCACCCACCTGTTCTACAACCCTAAAGAGGCATGGGAATGGCTCGAAACAAGAATCCTCAATGGCCCTGATACCCGATGCTCGCCTCCTAGATCACCTGGACAGAAACCCAGGTCCAAATAGCTCTCACCCTCCTTAACCCCTACGGGCCCGGGAGCCAAAATGCTGCAGCACCCCGACGAAAGCACCACTGAGAACGAATGAGGCCTCTACACCGCAATGACTGGACTGTAATACAACTCCACAGGAAGTCTAACTCTGCGGCCACCGCTCTCCAGGTGGTGAATCTACCACCCCAGTCCGGGTTACCCCGAAGAAGTTTTATAGTTTAAGTTCAATGTTTGGGCGACAGGTGCTTCCAGTTGGGGGGAAGTACAGGGTGGGGGGAGTTTTATGGGTGTTGGCAACCAGAACCACAGAACAAGATGGCAAGACATCCATCCCTCCCGATGCAAGAAATACAAGCACTCCACCCGCTGGGTCTGAGATGCCCACAATACCCAGTTTCAAGTCACACAGTTACAGGGCAGCCTTCAGGCATCCCCTTGCAAGAGATACACTTGGCTATTCCAGGTTTATACTGCGCACCCACTGGCAGTGATGGGCCCAGGTATGGGAGACACCAAACAAAGATCAAGAAATCAAAACACATGGACCGAGAGGCTACCAAGACAAGGGATCCTCTTAGATGCCTCAAAACGAGACCCACGCGTCCAGGACAAACACCAATAAACTGTCCCTATTGACCTGGAATGGCAACAGCCTAGGCTCCTGCGTGAAACGTAGACTGGTGCTCCAATACCTCAATCGATACTCACCAGATATAGCCCTCCTCACGGAAACCCACTTGATCGGAACCGGCAATGGCTTCTTCTGAAGGTCCAATTACCCGCATACTTACCAAGCAGGGTTCACAAAAGGTGCCAGGGGCATGATGATACTCATCCGCAAATGGGTACCCCTACAGGTCAGGAAGGTGCGGACCGACCCTCGTGGCCGATTTGTAGTGCTACTCGCTGACATCTGGGGAGAACGATGGGGCCTTATCGCGGCTTACACTCCCCCATCACTCACGAAGGAACTCTTTGGCAAACTACAGAACGTACTGTTAGAGGAAGAGGCGGACCTGTGGGCACTCGGGTGGGGGGGGACTTCCACGAAGTTATGGAAGTCACCACTGATAGATCTCACAGAAGATCCGGAACCCAACATGCCCCGACCGCTCTGTACACTTTTGCCGAGACACTGGGAATGTCTGACACCTGGCGATCACTACATGACACTGATGCCGGATTCTCGTTCTACTCCAGTGCACACAAAGAATTCTCTAGAATTTACTATACCTTCATCCCCCGAAACATGTCCCACAGGCTTGTATCCACTGAGTTGCTGGCAAGAGGCATCTCAGACCACTCCCCGCTCCTTATAACCATGAAAAATGCTCACCACCGCCCAGACACCACCTGGCGCCTGAATACTTATCACTTGAGGCTTCCCGAAATTGTAGAAGAATTAGAGAAAAAGACAGCGGAATACTTCGAAATAAATGAAGGCTCAGTGGAATGCCCAATCTCGATATGGGAGGCATATAAAACAGTCCTCTGTGGAGAAGCCATCTCTGCGGTGTCAGCCCACTGCAAACAACACACCCAAAAGATCGTAGACGCTGAAAAACGAGTGTCTGAATGTGAGGAACAATTCCTCACGCAAGGAACCCAAATCACAAAGGAGGCCCTGATAACGGCTCAAGAAGCCCTTAGCAACATAGCCCTGGATAATGCACAGACAGCTCATCGACTAATTTGAAGCCAAATCTATGAGAAAGGGGACAAGGCAAATAAAACCCTAGCCTGGCTGGAGAGACGCGAACAAACAAAAGGGTATGTGCGGACTATCCGATCGCCTGAGGGGGAACTACTAACTGCAGACTCCGACATAGCAGAGGCATTCACCATCTTTTATGAAAAACTCTACGCCCCACCCATAAGGAACCCCACACCCGCTCCTTCTAAATTTCTCGACCAAATGGAGGTCCAGAGACTCTCAACACAACAAGCAGACCTCCTAGAGGCCGATATTACTGAAAATTAAGTGTAAGAGGCACTGGCACAGCTTTAAGCCGGAAAGACCCCGGGCCCCAATGGTTTCCCAGTGGGGACCTGGAAATGCCTCGGCACCACACTAACTGGTCACATGCACCGCATGTTTGTCCGAAGTAAAGAACAAGGCGCACTCCCCCTCAACCTCAGAAGAGCATACATAGTGGTCATACGTAAAGCTGGGAAGCCACCAGAAGAATGTGCCTCCTACCGCCCCATCTCACTGATCAATGGAGAGGCCAAAGTCCTTGTCAGGGTACTGGCTAATAGACTGCTCAAGGTGATCGAGTCCCTCGTCCACCCAGATCAATGTGGGTTCATGCCCAAAAAGTCCACCCGCATGAACCTATGTAGAGTCCAACTTGCCCTTCACAGGGCCCTGGAGATACCGTGTCCATTGGCCCTCCTGGCGGTCGATTTCGAGAAAGCATTTGACTGAGTCGGGTGGGAGGCCCTGTGGGAAACCATGGCCCGGATACATTTTGGGTGAGACTTCATCTCCTGGGTTAGACTCCTATACTCATCCCCACAGGCAACCGTAAGGGTGAATGGCAAAACTTGTAGACTGTTTCCACTGGGCCGCGGCAACAGACAGGGCTGCCCCTTCTCTCCCCTCCTATTCTTGCTAGCTATTGAGCCACTAGCAACTCCGATCGGATAAAAGCTGGTCCGGATTAACCTGGCCATGGGGAGGAGAAGATCGGCTCTCGCTATATGTAGACAACCTCCTCATATACCTTGGCAATCCTCTCACCTCATGTCTGATTGTGTCACACACCCTCAAGGAATACCAAAACTTTGCTGTCTGAAGGTGAACAAGCAAAAAACCATCTACTTCCTGATGCAGGGAGGCGACGCCGCGATCCCGAGACTTGCCCTTACCACGTCTGCATTCGAGAATTCACACACCTAGGCATACGCATTGGCCCGACCCTAGACCGATACCTCCAGCTCAACCTACAGCCTGTACTACACAGATTTAGCAAGGATGTCTCCACTGGCAATCGCTCCCCCTATCATTAATGGGCAGGGCAGCTCTATTTAAAATGATGACACTCCCAAGACTCCTATATGTTCTACAAAATGCTCCACTCCCCATCCCTCACAAAACCTTTGCATGCATAGGCAGGAACTTACGCACACTGCTTTGGGGAGGGAAACAACCCAGAATTGCTCTTACTACACTCCAATGCTCTGTATGGGACAGAGGCATTGGATTACCATGTATGCGCACGTACTATCTAGCAACACAGACAGGGGTGGTAAAGGAATGGCTACACGCCAAAGTCATATTACCACATATCCGCATTGAAACCGAGGCTATGCACCCCGTACTACCCCTTCAGGCCCTATACGTCACCAACAATCGAACCTCGAATATACCAAGAATGTCATTTCATATCCGCCATACCTGGGGGGAAGCGCATAAACATATTGGCTGGGGAGCAAAACCAACACTAGCCCGACCCATATGGTACAACACACACCTCCCAGAAATACAGAAAATGGGCTGTTTAGAGAACTGGGAAAAGCGAGGGATAACCACATTGGCACATGTGATCCAAGAGGGACGCATACTAGAGTTCGATACTCTTCATGACAAATTTGGTCTGACACCGATGGACCGGTTCTGACATGCACAGCTGGCTCATGCCATACACACCCAGTTCCCAGACATATCCACCATACCCCTCTGATCCCCCCTAGAGACCAACTGTCTTCCACAACGTATTTCCTCCAAAGCCACCTCCACGCTCTACCAAGCCCTTAACTCTTTCGGAACTAAAGAACTCACTAAGCTGAAGAGAGATGGGAAAGGGATCTGGGTGACCTGGAACCAGAAGACTGGGTAGATGCATTGATGTTCCGCTGAGAGACAGGTATCGAAGCCAAACTCAGACTGATACAACTCAGAATACGTCATCGCTCCTTCTACCCTCGCACAGCCCTTGCCAGATGGGGAAGGACCAGAGATGAGACATGTCTCCGATGCAAACGGGAGACGGGTACCTTTTTCACATAATTTGGGACTGCGAGGTGCTACAAACCTTCTGGGATGAATGCATCAATACGGTTTCCAACATACTAGGAGCACCAATTCCGAAAGACCCCAAAATGACACTCTTGGGAATCTGGGGGGGAGGTCGACCTCACTAAACATGAAAAGTTGTTCCTAGCAGTGGCATTGGGAGCAGGGAAACGGCTGATCGCTGCAACCTGGGGCTCGGCAGACTCAATATGCTTGAACTGTTGGATCAATGAACTAAGCAGGTGCGCATCTATGGAACGCTGCATCTACAATGCGAGGGGCTTTCCCCCAAAAATTTGAAAAGATATGTGGAAATGGCTAGACGTGTACTGAGAGATATCCCCTCCCGTCCCCTCCCTAACACCCCCCTCCCCAGTCTCCCCTCCCTCCCCTTCTCCCCTCTCCTCACCCAGGGACATATCACATAGCCAGAACTGCCACCCGTTTTCTGACTCGGGTGTACCCAAGGTACCCTTATGAATTTCCTACCTGCCATTGTCAATACTTCCATAATTTGCTTGATGAATGCCTATGTTTATGATGTTTTGTTGTTGAAACCCAAATAAACAGAGAAAAAGCGTTAAGAGGAAGAGGTCAACGTCCCTGCTGCATGGCCCCCCGAAACCCACCAAAAAAAAAAAACAGATCAAGAGCCTGAAGCAGACAACAGAATAAGAAGAAGAAGAGAGTTACTCCTTGAAGACACACAGGGGCTGATATCCTTTAAAGAACAATTGTCTTATTACACAGAGCCTCCAAGGAATGTGTGAAATCAGAGCTCGATCTCTTCAACACACCCCCAAACCAGACCAGCATCCATGACAGTTTCTTCATGGAGGTCTCGCCTCTGGCAGCTCTATCGCCACTAGCCCCCATAGAATTATTTATATTGGGTATTGACCGACATGTATATGGATTTGAACAACACACTGCTGTATCTAACTTGTAAAATAACAAAGGCGAACAGGAGTGACATCAAGGCTACCGCACACTTGGCCATGATCGCCTTTCCCATCGCCACCATGTTCAACCAGGAGGACGTAACGTTGGGCCATAGAATGATAACGCAGAGTGATAATATGTACACCTACACGGCCTACATAGAAAGCCTGTTAAATTATGGCTTGATACCCTGGATAAGCAGCTCTCGGCAGGCCTCTTTTTTTCGCGACAATGCAGGGAATTTCTACGCCACGTCTTTGGATGGCAAAAACACAGGGTTTACAAAGAGAGCCTGCCTTGCCAGTACCAGTAGAGTATTCGATTTAGTAGGCCGTCTGCACGCGGGTCTTTTGTTCCAGGATAAACTATTGATCAATTGAATTGACCTTAAAATAAAACTATCTAGAAACACAGACACTTTCTGTCGCCTGAGCAGAAATGCTGAACAATAGAAGTTTATTTGTTAAACATGTGAGTGTCTCTCCGACTATTAGACTGGCACATGCAGATGGGTCCAGGTGCCTAACCTATTCACAAGATTATGTTGTCACATTCATCAACCATTCCTTTAGATCTCATAAGACAATTATTTATTGTTTGTTATCGTGAGGGGAATATATTGACACAGATGGGATCAGGGGTCTGGGGTGAGGTGGGGTGGTACATTGATGAGGGGCATGCAATCGTTACATCAAAAGGCTTTGGGGTAAGGGGCTTATTGCCCATATTTCTTTAACCAGAGTCTGGGGTTGCGAGGCAAGTTCATGGTGACATCATGTGTCAAAGGGCTGAGGGGAGGGTGGAAGGGTGAGAGGTTACATTTGTAGCATCAGGGCATCAGTGAGAAAAGGGCCTTTCGCCATCAGCCCAGCATGAGGGGGGGAGTGGTGGGGCTGAGTGTGTGGCGCTGCAAGACAGGGAGAGAAGCCCCTGAGGCATGTTAGGTTTGGTCCCGTTCGATTTGTGGGTTTATATGTGAATCATTAGGATGAGGTAAACCCAGGTTGTTGTCACTGCATGTACAACAAATAATAAGCAAGCTCTGGTTACATAACAGGTTATGTCTTTGCAGTTATCATGCTGCAAAATAACTCTATTCACATTAGCCTCGTGGCCTTGTCATTTATAATGTACACATGAGAAACTTATACTGAACAGGTTTAAGAATATAGATAGTATTGAAAAATGATTGAGCACTCGGGTCATATACTGCGCATCAGATCAAGCGAGCTACTTGGCACATTATACGTTAGTATAGGTCTTTGGTAGGGTACGATATGTAACCAACAATATAGGTCCCAAACATATGAAGCATGACTTTGTGTTTTGTGCAATCTGGTAAAGATCATTTTGTTGCATTTCATAGAGTCAGCCCCTTAGCACACAACCACAGAGGGGGATTTACAGTCTTTATAGGGGGGGATTAGCAGTGTGGGTGAAACAGGGTGGCACACAGGCATGGGGTATGTATCTGTTACTTCAAAAGAGCGCGGTTGGGGGGGTTATCCACAGCATATGTCATAAATGTAGGGTCTGCAAGGGACGGGACATGTTTGTGGAGATTAATTGTTTCTCTCAGACCCAAGCTCTTGCCCGGTCATTCATAGGTCAGTGATGGATGGAGGAAAGCGAAAGATAGTGTTTGTCTTGTAGCTTATTCGCCTAGTCTCCCGTGAGATTAGGACTGCTGCAGGGACACAGAGGGGAGGAGGGTGAGGGAAATAACTGGCCCACTGTGCGCAATCTCGAAGAGAGCTGCAGCCTTGCAGGCTGCTTTTGCCCAGGAGGCCTGTTTTAGCATGTACAAAATGGAGTCTGTAATCAGCCTTCTGGTTAAGTTTTGCATCCATATGGGTCGTCCCGCGTCTATACGGCATCCCTGGCCACAGGCGCATGGGTAGCCGTTGGACACACATAATGTGCAAGTGGGTTGGAATGGAGGGGAGGGGGCCTAATATACCTTTCCTCCCATGCATTCCCCCCTTTCATTACTTAAGTAACGAATATTGTAGTTCACCCAGTCTTTTACGCTCCTCCTCCTCGGCCACTGCCTCATCCCATGCAGGTGTTCCCTTTTGTGGCATCCATGCTCTGCATACTGCTCTGAGACTCTCCCCAGCCCTAGAATACTCATGTTGAGTATAAGTCAAGTAGATACAGCCCCATCTCCCTCCAGGTCCACCCACGCCTCATCATACCAAACTAGCTCACGGAGCTCTTTTATTGTGGTGTGATATAACCTATCTACAATGTACCCATTGTTGTATATGGCCATTAGCCTGTATTTTGGCCCTGAGTCATCCCCTGTTTGTACTTGTGCCTCGTACATCATCTGTACTGCTCATTTTGAACTGCTCATTGTCACCATCATCATTGCACTGTTAGGTACTGCATTTGCGCAGCACCTAAGGGCTTATTGGCACACACAAAAAATCAAAAGCAGGAGAACGATGGTGGGTATTAGTAGTTTGACAGCCATCCCAAGCTAGGACAGTACCCACAAAAACAGGTCATCGAACCAAGTGCTGGGCTGCACCCCTCCTTCTTTCATTCGCTCGCCAAGGTTGTGCACGGCTGAAATTACGTGCGACAAGGTTCCATTGTCCGCGTCTGCAGAAGGTACGAAAGTGCAGCATGTGCTCCCGATTTTTTGGCAAACACCTCCATCCATGGCATGGCTGTCAACAGGTCTAGAACATACCTGGTCTGCATCGTCATCAACCGCAGGGCCCGCAGCTCCACCTTGATGGCATTAAACCCTTCTTCTGTGTCGTTGGCCAATTTGATTAGCTCCCAGCAGGTGATCTGGAGCCATTTTGCATTGGCTCGCTCCTGGATGCTTGAAACGAGGGACGCAAAGAACGTTTCAGCGGAGTTAAACCATCTGAACCTATCTGGGATTTGTGCCAAGAGTTCAGAGGCTGCCTTGGTGATATAGTTTGACAACCTTCTTTTTCTTGAGACAGTGCTTTGCAGTTTTTCCTCGGATAGGGCATATAAGGGGGCAGCGTCTTCAGTTGGTTGCAGGGACTCTGGATCTTTGACGGCCCACGGCCCGTTCTCCCCTTGAATATGTCATTCAGGTATCACCATCAGGCCGGAATGCAGCTTTTCCAGAGAGCACATGCCCCTCAATGAATATGAAAGGTGCAGGTACTCCTGTTCACCGCAAACCCAGTAAGTATCCATCAGTGCAGCAGTCCCTTTTTTATGTCTGGAATGATGAGTGTTTTGTCACAGTTCTTGTTTGTGCCCATATTTACTTTTCCCTCTCAATGAAAGCACAGTTCATATGATATTTCTTTCTGCAGTTTAAATGGTTTTTCAAGGGCCGTGACCCACGTGAGCTTTGCGAAGTGGTGGGTCCAGATCGGGGCACACGTTCTCTGGATCCATTGCAATTTTTCATCTGCCAGTGCTCGTAGTGCCTCTGCTTTGCAAGTTATCTGCTCATCTTGCCACTTGTCCAAATATAATGTTCCCTTTATAACTAGAAAACGTTCTTTCAGGCAAATTACACCTTCATGTTTTGAGTAGCATGTCTTTTCATTTTGGAGCATTTCAAAATAAACAGTGTGTGCTTGAAAAATATTTTTTATTCTGTATAGTGCAAGATGAAGGAGACACTGTGCCTCTGGAACAGGTGACTATTCTGGTAACAGCACTTTAGGAGTACCCGAGGCATGGGGTATTAGAGAGAACACATAGCAGCTCTCATTAGTTGTTTGCTTTGCAGTAGAGCTCGTATCTGCATACCATTTATTAGACTGGTGGGGGTGTTGTGGGTTTTCTATTGCGTCTAGTCCTAGCCCATGGTATTCATAATATACCTTCAGTCCCGCCCCTCTTTTTCGTCTTCTATTACTTCCCGGGTGCCCCAAAGCTTTCCTATCATCATGCTGGGTTAAGGGTGTTCCGCCTGCCTCCCCGTTTTCCCTCTTGTTATATAGAGCAATACATTTCTCTACAGTTTTTTAATTATTCACTACATTTTGTTCATTTGTGTCAGGTACAAGTGATACAGTTGGACCAGGATCATCATATAGCCAGGGTATTTCATAGGGTTCTGGGTCATTCATGTCATAAACATTGAACTCAGATTTGTTATATGGGGCAGTGGGGCGTACTGATACGGTTGTGCCGGTTGTGCTGTTTACGTGCTGTGTACCGTTCCTCTGTGACCCGTATTCCCAGATGAGTTTGAACCCATCCCATATGAGGTGTGTGCCTTTTTTTACCAAGTTGGTCCCCCCCCTCATTTAGATCGATAGATATAAATTCTATTGCCCAGTACACTACCAGGCCAAACAACATTGAAAAGACAATTACTGCGCAAAAGAACAATCAACATTCATACAAGTACTTCCTCAAATTAAATCCACTATTTCCATTTCTATCTAATCTAACATTGTTGACATCAGTGGGCCCCTCTGTTCCCATGGTTACTCCTACAGAATGAGCAATAAAGGCGGGTTAAGCATACCTACATACATATATAGGTATATTGTTTCTCGCATTTTACTATATACTTTACTATATACTTTTCCGTTTCATTGTAGACATTATTCTCATTAATTCTTGTGCATTTTATTAGAGAGAGAGAGATACAATTTTCATTATCACTTGTTATTGTAATCTTGTTATATTTACACTTGACACTTCAATTTCTTCAAATTATTTACACTCCAGAATACACATCTTGTTTCAGTTTAGTCATTTTATTTCTCTTATTGTTTTGTTTTACTATCTCGTCAGTTGTCTGCTTTTCATTTTATGTTTGGGTCTCTCCTTCTGACCTATCTGTATCCTCATTTTGGGCTAGCACTGCAGCTGCCCTATCGGGTATTATTGTTTTTCCATCTTTCGATATCAGATGACCCAAATACAACACTTCTGTCAAACAGTATTGTAATTTCTCTCTGTCCACTTTGTAGCCTTT
Organism: Ambystoma mexicanum; assembly: GCF_040938575.1. Lineage (NCBI taxonomy): Eukaryota > Metazoa > Chordata > Amphibia > Caudata > Ambystomatidae > Ambystoma > Ambystoma mexicanum. The sequence continues at coordinate 25,075,191 of NC_090934.1, forward strand.
GTGTGCCAACAATGTCAATAGTGTTACAGAGTCCTGTCTGCACTCGTCCTCACTCTTTCCACAAATCAAGAGATCGTCTACGTATTGAATGATCGTGCTCCTTTTGTCAATATTTCCAAGATCTTCATGTAAGATTCTGTTGAATATGCTTGGGCTCTCACAGTATCCCTGGAGCAACCTACAATGTTCATATCTTTTTCCCCCCTAGGGTGAAGGCTGTCAAGTATTGTGACTCGGCATCTAGTGGCACTGAGAAGAAGGTATTCTTCAGATCTACCACTGTGAAACATGACGCATCTTTGGGTATACTGCACAATATTGATGCAGCATTTGGGAAAAGTGGCAATTCCTTTTGTATGACGTCATTGAGGTGGCGTAGGTCCTGTATCATCCTCACAGCCCCTGCCTTTGCTTTTTTAAGGGGGTATATACATGTATTACAAGGTGAATTTGAAGGCACTATGATCCCCTGCTGTAGTAGGGCATGTATTGTTTCTTTTATCCCTTCTTCTGCTTCTCGTGACAGGGGCTACTGTTTTACCCGGGGCAATAATGCCCCTTCTTTGAGTTTTATTTTTACTGGTGTCACTTCACGCAACAATCCCACGTCATGTTGGCCTGTTGTCCATAAATCTTGCGGCACATGTTGCATGTCATCATTAAAGAATGCTGGTGGTGCGCGCACTACAGCTATAAGAGATAGTGGCACTTGTCGATTCTGAATCATTATATCAAAGGGAATTGCTATCTCCATTAATATTTCTCCATCACTATCTGAGTCAGTGAAGAGCTCCTCGTCAGACAAATCTCACAAAGCTATGTTAGCATTGATACACAATACTGTTCGCCATTCACACCCATGTATGTCTAATCCGATCACTGCTATTCTTTGTGATGATACCTGCACCCCATGTAAATCTAGGGACACCACTGATCCTGGCATTATCTTGGGGCGTGCTACAGGACGGAACAAAAATTCTGTTGGCACTCTCCATTCTTGGCGCTTCAGTTCAGGTACAACCCGCGCTAGTGTCTTCAACACCTGGATGAACATATCTGGGTCTACGGGTATTCCATGTACTTGCTGTGCCATGGCTTGTGTATGTATCACTAGCATTGCTCTCATTGCACAGATCCCAGGAGTAGAACATACTATGCCTCTTTCTGTAAATGGATTGGTCATATTGAGTTTACTAAGGAGGTCCCTCCCCAGCAAATTTATAGGTGATTCTTCATAGTATAATAGAGGTGCTCGCACAGTTCCCCCACCCACTGTTACGTCCAATTCTTCTGTGTATTGCACCTCGACCACCACCCCAGAGAACCCCTGCGTCTCCATTTTACGATTAGATAATGGAAACCTGCCTTCTAGTAGGCACGATTTTTCAGCTCCCGAGTCTATGATAAAAATGAACTGTTTGTTTCCTATCTCCGCCCCCACCAGAGATTCCTCAACTGCATCGAGGGTCGTTGATAGTACTGGACACACAAGTGCTCTCTGTGGGCTGTCCTATGCTGAATATCTCATATTCTCCCCATTGTCGAAAACATTGCCTGACACCACTACTGTCCCTCTGAAAGGTGCGGGGGCACCATTTGCTGTTGTAACAAAGGGATTACCACGAACAGGGGCCATGTGTTGTCGGGCCTGTGGGTGTTGTTGTGCTCTCTGTGGGGGTGCTCTGTGTTCGTCTATGTAACTAAGATCGGGTTGCTCTTCTCTCCTGCCACCACCATGGGCAGCCAATGCGTGCTTCCTGGGTGGGTGTGACCATACTGCTGTTCAGTCCGATAGTTATTCATTATACTTTGACACTCTCTTAGAAAATGTCCCCACCTCCCACAGTTCCAACACGTCTCTTGTCCTCCTCTGGGACCCTGTCCTCCATACCCCCGTACCCTCTGTACCCGTATCCACCATCTCTGGATCCTCTGTACCCATCTCTTCCTCCACGGGTGTTCCTTGCCTGCCATTGTGGCCCTCTGTATTGTTCCTCACCATTCCACTGCTCCTGTCCATTTGCTGCCCAGTTTGCTGCCATTCTGGCTTGTATTGCTAACGGCCCTTCCCCCTCCTCTCATTCTCTGTCTGTAGGTAGGGCAGCTACTGCTGCTGTGACCTTCATCAATTTTATTTGAATCAATTTAGCCTTGTCAGCCAGTCTCTTTTGGGCTATCTCCCTCTCTCTTTCTTTAATTGTTTTGCAATGATGTACTATACTACTTTGTATTTCTGGCCAGCCTTTGGCTTCTATCTCAGCTATTTTATCAAGAGCCTTCTGAACTTCCTTTGCTAGTCCCCTTTTGATTAAAAAGTAGAACAGGGAAGTTGACTGATTCCACCCCGTGCCCGTCTCCGCTCTCCACATCTCCTGCACCCGTAAAATGAAGGCTGTTGCATCCTCTTCCTCACCCATTGTATACTGCATTACACACTGTAAATCTGGTGTATCTGGAAAAGTCTCTTAATACATCCCATACTCTTGCTCTTACCGTGTTAAAGGATGCCCCATCGTGGCGGTCACAGTCTAGTGTTATTCCGGGGAAAACTGCATTTTCCCAAACCCTGTTAGCTTGGTCATCTACTGTGGATACTAATAAACCTTTAACATCCCCCACTGCCAAGGGAACCCCGGCGGTGTTTTTCTCAAATGCGTATATCCGTTTGCTTGCCCTTCCACCCCGAGGGTGGGGGTAACAACTTTTTTAAGGTTGCCTTGTCCATTTGGGTCCATGGTATATAATTGGGTTTTCCTCTCCCCCTGTGTATTGGTGGTAACTGAAACTTGTTTTTTGCTTCCTTCCCTGTGCTCACCTTCGCTCCCTTTTTTCTTAATATCGCCATTCGCCCCATTCTGTTCCTCAACCTTCCGTTCCACTCTTCCTCCATCACCCTTCCCAAGGGAGTCTGTTCTATCCCTGCTGGTGCCCCACCCATTTCGCTCCCCAGTCTCCTCGCTTCCTGTTCTTGCTCTTCTATGTCGCACCACAATTCCTCCTCTCTATCTGATGCCATGCCCCCTCCTTCTGCCCCCCCGTTTATTTCCTGACCTATCTCTATTATTCTCATTGGTGTCATTTATTCAGAACAATATTTCCCCCTTTTTCCACCCCTCTTCTGTCGACCTGTCAAGTGATTGTGACATTTGTGTCTGTTCTATTCTGGAGGTGCCAGATCCCCTTGTTCGCATATATCTCTCAATCGGGATAGTTCAGTTTGGGCCATTGTTAATCGTGAGTCTAGATCTTGTGTGAATTTTTCGATGTCTATTGCTGGGGTACTCCCCTGTCCACCTGGTTTTGGACACTCGTATGGGGGAGGTGCTGTGGGTTGGGGTGCGGACGGGGATGTAGGCTTTGACACGTAGACTGGGTCACTGTACCCTTCAGCTGGTACTGGCTTTGGTAGGAGGGGATATAGTCATGCAACCTCTATTTGGCTTCCTTCTCTTCCTCTTCCTTCCCACTGTTACCTACTGCCAGGGGAGATGAGCTCTGTTCTCTGCTTGGTTCTTTTCCCTTGCTTGGAGGTACTTCCTTGAAGAGCCTCCATAAGCCTAATATTTCTCGTCTGTTATGTAACTGTTTACCCTTATATTTCACAAACAAGCAGGTGGCTACCATGTCTAGGATTGTCTTGTCAAATGATCCTCCTTTTGGCCATACCTGTGGTAGGCCTTCCCCTTTTAACTCCATGATCCATTGATCACGGTATTTCGTGATCCTTTCTGCGTACCCTGGTAAACTCTGACAGATGTGGGCCAACAGTGTTTCCGCACCAATTCTGTCTTTAATGCTTCCCTTCCCCACCGTATGAATCTGTGCAGAAAAAAATATGCAATTCACAATTCCTCAATATTGCACACCTGTACGTACCATTTCAGTGCCATAATATTTAGTACTCTCCAGTTTGTCACACTTACTATGACAATGTATGTAAAAGAGTAATGCAATACTTGTTTTGTCACGGCTTGCCCGTGTACACTATGCACAACAAACACAACAAGACAATTACATAACACTAACCAGAAAACATATCACATGTAACATTTAAAATAAATCCTCCCTACCTGTCCCCTTTACCCCTGTAATTAATCCCTTAATATTCTACGTCCTATTCTCTCTTAGTCCCTTATACATTTCCCCTTTGCCCAAAGAAAAGAATCAAGCGTTTCTAAATTCAACTCTGAGTCTTCCTTTATGTGAAACTCCTACTTATTCCACTTATTTTTCCTCTTTATATCCAGCACTAGTCGAGATAGCACTATGCGGCGCCGCCTTCCACCCCCACGTGGAGCTAAGTTCCCGTACTCCTTTTTTCACCTTGTAATCTCCTTAGCTTGTCCTAGTGGCAATATGCAGAAAGAATAAGAAAAATAGATCAAACCTACGAGACCTCCCTTAGCTATGTTAACCTTTACCCTTCTTTAATCCCCCTTCACTTCATCTGACTCTGTGTACTATACCTGCATCCCACTTCTAGCTTCTTTTAACGTTGCTCGCACTTGATACTCACGTATCCATCTTGATCCGAGACCCTCCAGACCAGGTCTGTCCAGCCGCTGCCCCGCACTCAATGGCCTCACCCGGCTCTGGCGCGCGGTACGGTGTGTTTTTGCAAAGCCGGGAACCGTACCCTCTCGCCCTACTGCGTGCGCACGTCTAGGTGTACGGTTGTCGTAGGTGGGCAGCTCTCTTGAGGGGGCACGCCCTGGGTCTCCGCTTTGGCCGGGGACGTCTTGTGCCAGAAGAAATAGAAATTAACGCTATCACGTCGGAGTCACCAATGAAAATGAGCGTCTCCCAAAAATACAGTGATAGCTCCCCAATGAGAGTCAGTAATGGACACACCCCAGGAGGGAATGAGACCAGGACCAAGTGCGGGTGAAGATAACAAATAAAGTTTATCCAAAACCAAATAGGGCAAGCAGAGAACTCTACAAACTCCGAGAGCGCTCTTCCAGACAATAGAAAAACATTCATATTTATTACAAAATCGCATCATAGATGATGTAGACTATAGGGGGCACATAAGTTGTGGGGATTGGACAGTGCAGACTGGACATTATGTATTCTTTAGGCACAATGCTCCAGGATTGGCAGAGGTCCACGTGGTGCCAGCGCGGGGTGCACGGTCATCTGGGCTCTTCTGGGTGGAGCGCAGGGTCAGATGATGTCCGAGCTGTTACAATTTATGCTACATAGCTATCGCCCTTGTGGCCACACATACCTTGAACGTTATTTGTGCAGTTTGACATATGAGAGATATATTACTAAACATCTGACCTGGACAATAAAAGTGAGAATACATGGGTCCAGGTGCCTAACCTATTCACGAGATTATGTTGTCACATTCATCAACCATTCCTTTAGATCTCATAAGACAATTATTTATTGTTTGTTATCGTGAGGGTAATATATTGCCACACATGGGATAAGGGGTCAGGGGTGAGCTGGGATGGTACATTGATGAGGGGCATGCAATCGTTACATCAAAAGGCTTTGGGGCAAGGGGCTTATTGCCCATATTTCTTTAACCAGAGTCTGGGGGTCTGAGGCGAGTTCATGGTAACATCATGTGTCAAAGGGCTGAGGGGAGGGTGGATACTTGGTGCGGGCTCAGTGGAAGGGCGGAAAGGTGAGAGGTTACATGTGTTTGTTTGTTTGATTATTTATTTGTAGCGTGCCAGACCCGAAGTTATCAGGGCGCGAAAACAAGAATACTTTAAGCTTACATACATAGTTACAAGGTTACATAGTCACTTTATGACAATATTTTAAGTTTACATACATAGTTGCAAGGTTACATAGTCACCGAGCTACAGGGCTACAGGTAAGTACAACAATACAGCAGGTAATACATATTCAGTGATCGGTATGGAGCCACAGCTGAAGCGCAGGGTCCAATCTAGGTTACAAGGTCAAGTACTAGGAGTAGCTGGTAATAATGGAGCTACAGATCGTTTTCTTTAAGCCACTTGATGATGTTTAATCGAAAGTGTGGGTAGGATTGATCTGTCCTTAAGGTAGGCGGCAGGGAATTCATATGGCAGGTTATTCTCAGGTTACTTAGGTCATACAGTCTGATGCCTTGGTCACCTGAGGCATCCTCTGGGTTACGTAGATCTTACAGGCTCAGACCTCAGATGGCAGAGCTATTGCTAGGCTACTCAGATCATACAGGCTGATGCCGTGGCTTTCGGTGGTACTCCTGGGTTACAGAGATCTTACAGGCTCAGACCGCAGATGTGGCACTATCTTCAGGTTACTCAGATCGTACAGGCTCATCCCTTTGGGCGGCCGAGCTATTCCCTGGGTTACACAGATTTTACAGGCTCGGGACTCACACAGCAGAATTAGACCTCTGGGGGGACAGAATGTGCAGGCGCGTGCTCCAGACAGAATGTGCAGGCGCGTGCTCCAGACAGAATGTGCAGGCACGTGCTCCAGACAGAATGTGCAGTTGCGTGCTCCAGACAGAATGTGCAGTCGCATGCTCCAGACAGAATGTGAAGGCAGATTATCCAGACAGAATGTGAAGGCGCATGCTCCAGACAGAATGTGCAGTCGCATGCTGTTAGGCAGAAATCTGTGCAGTTCCCTCTGGGACCACTGCAAAAGATTTAGGACTACAGGTGTTTGGCAGTAAACCCACTTGGTAGCAGTCTGTACCACACAGATTCACTTGCTAGCTGTGGCTGAGCAGTCAGACTTCCCTCAAGAAGAGTTAGGCAGTATACAGGGTACTCACAATAGGTCAAGAGAACACAATAGAACAAGTAAACACTGACCAGGGCTTGGTGTAAAAGAGATATAATTATTTATTTAAAACCACATCTAGAAAAACACACAGGCACTAATAGTAAGCAACTCAAAAACACGGTCACTAAAAGATATACACTCCCTTAAAAGAATATCAGACAAGTCTTAAGTAAAGCCCCACTTATTTTCAGACAGCGGTGAGTGCTTAACGTAGATGGCACTCTAATAATTCGTTTTTAAAAAGGGAGAGAAAAGCAGAGAATAAATTGAAACAGAACCCAACACTTTTTCACGAACACAACAAGAGAGGAAGGCAAAGTAACACCGTGAATTCAGAGTCAGTAGGCCGGATCCGCTTTAAGAGGATCAAAACGAAATGTGTCCAAGGTCACACAGTTGCAGTGCACAAAAGTCTTGTAACGGTTCAAAAAGGAGTTGGACCAAAGAAAGGGACCAGTTAGAGGGTCAAGGCGGCCAGCCCAGTCCAGAAGGTTAAGGAGTTATTATTACCTTGTAGCAATCTTTAGAAAGGGAGGCCTGGCGGACACGGTACCTTAAAGTGGTGAGAACACTCCAGCGGGGGCAGTTGTTCCTGGCAGTGGATACAAGTCAGTGCTTCGTCCGTGGGAAGAGAGGATCTCATCGGGTAGGAAGACAGGAGTCCGTTGCACTGCCAGGGAAGAAACCAGCCGCAGAGTTTCTCAGGTACAAGGAGCGGTCTGTTGATTCGCGGTCCAGTGGTAAGTGGCTATCCAGCTGCCGGGGTGCTTGGCATGGGCAGTTCGACCACAAACCGGTCTGGGGTGCGAAGAGAAGAAGGTAAACTGGTTGTGCCCACCAGGCAGGGGAATAAGCCTCTCCAGCCGGGAGATCTTCTCTGTCGTCGGGAAGTGGTGAGTTGGTTACGCAGGCTCCACCGGTGGTGTCGTCGTGGTAGGTCGACTCAGCTTCTCCCTCGTCGGATTCTCAGGTCCTGTGGCGACTTCTGAAGTTCCAGTCCCCAAAGCCCTGCTTTTATGCAGCATACCCCCATTCACTCAGCCTAGCTGTCAATCAAACATGCTAAGTGGTGAGCCGGCCGGCTCACCACTTGGGCCAATCACACACGAGTTTGACTTGAGTTACCAAGGTAACTCAGTCCAGGGTGCCTAAACCCCCTCCCACACCCCCTGTGGTACCCAGACAGAGTGGCACCACTTTTGGAGGCTTCTGTGGAGAAGCCTGCCAAAAAAGTGGAACAAAGGGTTCGGCTTGGGTTGGAGTCACAGAAGAGAGCACAAACACCATTTTAGAATTGAGTCCTGGCAAAAAATACCAACCAGCGAATTAATATTAAATAAATAAACCGGCGGTATTTTCGAGGCTATGAGAATTAAATAATTAAAGTTCGTAGCCTCGAACAATGGGAAAATCCCATAGGGAAATATTTGCGGTCGAATATAAAAAGTATTATCCACTGCCACCAGCCAAAACTCGATCAGGGGAGACGGAGACGTACCCCCTCGACTAACAGACCCGGGGCAATCGAATTGCCCCGATCAGTACGTCCACAATATGATGGTTTGTACTGGTTTCTGTTAATAATTTGGGACTAGTAAAGCCAATGGTGACTTTACATGTCGGTACTAACATAACTGGGCTAGACCATGGACTAGTAGAGGGCTCTATTACCCTGAGATCAAGCATCTTGCCGACCTCACCTTTGATGTGGGTTCTTACATTTTCTGACATTCGATATCCTCTGCTTTTGTTTTGACTGGCAGACAGTCACCAGTGAGTATGTCATGCTGTCCCCAAGGGGTCAAGCCTGGTGAAAGTGAGAACAGAGAGGCAAACTGATTCAACATAGACTTGCACTCTTCCTGTTGCTCAGGTGTCAGATTAGAAGAGAGATTTACTCCTTCAATCTTTTCGTCTAAAGGTAAGCCTCTGAGGAGATCAGGAAGAGCTTCACTCTATTATTCTTCCTCTGATGATGCTAGAAGCAAAGCTCCTACATCAGGTCTGGAGACATACGCTTTTAGTCTGTTAGTGTGGAAGACTGTTGGAGCCTCCTTGGGGTTGCCCAATTCCACCAGATAGTTGACCTCTCCAAGTTTACCCACAACTTTGAAGGGTCCCATCCATTTGTCTTGCAAGGCCCTCTGCCTTGTTGGAATCATAACGAGAACTAGCTGGTCCTGAGTAAACTCAACCATGTTAGCCTTTTGGTCATGCCAGTGCTTGACCAATGCTTGTCCAGCTTTCAAGTTATCACTTGCTTCTGCCATCATTTGTGACATTCTCCTTCGGAGACCTATCACGTAGTCAGTCACTCTGACTGGCTTGGGCGAAGGAGCACTCTCCAACCCCTCCTTGATCAGGGCCAATGGACCTCTGACCGGATGACCATAAAGAAGTTCAAAGGGAGAATAACCTACTCCCTCCTGAGGGACTTCTCTATAAGCAAAGAGAAGGCAGGGCAGTAGAAGGTCCCACTTTCTTTTAAGGGGGTCCTCTAAAGCACCTATCATGCTCTTCATGGTTCTGATGAACCTTTCAACCAGCCCATTTGTCTGAGGGTGGTATGCGGTTGAGAACTTGTAAGTAACTCTGCAGGTTTTCCACATGGCTTTCATGTAGTGGGACATAAAATTTGACCCCCTGTCAGAGATTACATCCTTAGGAAACCTAACCCTGGTAAAAATACCAAGGAGGGCCTTAGCCACAGCTGGAGCTGTAACAGTCCTCATAGGAATTGCCTCAGGGTACCTAGTAGCATGGTCTACTACAACAAGTATAAACCTGTTGCCTGAGGAGGTTGGAGGACAAGGGGACCAACAATGTCAATCCCTACTCTCTCAAATGGGACTCCCACAACTGGGAGAGGCACTAAAGGTGCCACATTCTTGGAGCCGACCTTACCAGAAGTCTGGCAGGTGTGGCAGCTCCTGCAGTATTTATCTACTTCAGTCCCCATCTTTGGCCAATAAAAGTAGAGTGAGAGCCTTTCCTTCGTCTTCTTGAAACTCAAGTGACCAGCCAAAGGAATCTCATGGGCTAACTGCAAGAACTGTGGTCTGTTCTCTTGGGGTACTACAAGTCGTTTGTTGTCCCCAGGTGCAGACTTGGTTGGTTCACTGTAGAAGAGGCCATCTTCCCAGTGTAACCTATATTTCCCAGGCTCTTGCCCTTCAGCCTGAGCATCTTCCTGGTGGCGAAGACCTTCCAGAGTTGGACATTCTCTATGTCCCTTACTGAAGTCTGCCCTGTTGAGTCCACCTTCTGCCAGTAAAGACTGCAGCTCAAGATGGTCAACAGGATCCAGATCTCCAATGAGGTCCTGGCCTTCCACTAGCTCTTCTTCAGAGTCTAGTTCAACCACACAGGGTTGTACCTCCCTCTCAGCCTCAGCTGGAGGGGGAGTTACTGGTGTAACTTTGGACAACCTAGGTGAAGTCCTTGTTGGCTGCACTGGAGTGCTGACTGCTGGTTTCTTGTTAGAAGTCTTAGGATTCCCCCTTTGCTTCTTGTTGCTTAGAGACAGCAGCTGACATCTCCAGTGGAGCAGGAGTGATCTCTTTCTTCATCATCTCTTTGGGAGTACCTCTCATGGTTCTCTCCCATGCAGGTCTGGTGAGCTCCTGTAACCTTTTACTAGGAGGTCTGGGGGTATGTGACACTACTCCAAGAGTTTTCAAGTCATTACCCAGCAGAACCCTTCCTGGCACCTCACTTTGTATGCTGAAAGGGATCTTCACAGTCATTTCATTACACTGGATGATAACTGGCAATTGGGGAAGCATCTGCACAGGCCCTCCAGCTAACTTGGTGAGGCGTTTGGGTGCCTTAGAAACATCCTCAGCCTGAAAAAACGATTTGTCCACCACAGTTATGCTGGCCCCAGTGTCCCTAATGGCAGGAGACTCCTGACCATTCACCTGGACACTGTCCTTATAATACCCTTTGGTATTATCTGGGATAGAATTATAGACATCTAAGTTCTGTTGTTCCCACAAACCCAGAGACACTAGAGAAACACTGGCTGAGACTCCAGTGGGTTCATCAGCCAGTAATAGAAACTTTCCACTTGCCATTTGTACTTCCTCCTCTTGAGCGAAGGCTAAGGAGACAAGCTGGACCCCTGAAGGTTTACCCTTACATCTGGGATCTCCTTTCACATGGTCAGTAGAGCCGCCACAAACAAAGCATTTACCAAATGCTTTCTGGAATGATAGCTTGTTCTGACCTCCTTATGGTTTGGCACCAGGAGGTACACTAGCCTGATTCGGTTTTCCTGGTGGCTTACCCTTTTGGTTCTGTTTGGGGCCCTCTTTGGAATTGGAATTATTAGAATTCTCTTTGGAGTCCTTCTCTGGCTGTTTTCCCTCATCCTTTTTCTGAGTAGCCCCGGAATCCTTGTGAGTGGCCCTGTTGGCAACCCACAAGTCAGCAGCCTTAGCTAACTTCCTGGAATTTAATTCCTCTGAATCAGCCAAGTGCTGTCAGAGCTCAGGAAAGCAGGCATCATAAATTGACTCCAACATTACAAGATTCTTTTTTTTTTTTAATTTATTTATTTGTTTATGGCTTTCCTGAGAAAACCTTTACAAAATCAGCTGAGAAAAGAACATTAAGAACTTTAAAAACATAAGCCTTGCAAGTCGGTCGAGAAAAGCTCACCCACTCTACAGCACTTGAGGTGTACTTTGTGAGTATCAAGCAATTTTCTAAGACCTTTACAATTGCCGTGGTGAGCATAACTTCCTGACCGGAGATTAGTCTATCCCAAAAGGAATCTTGTGATAGGGTCTCCTCTCTAGCGACGAATCTTCCAAGCAGCTGGCGTCTTGGGGTCCAGGTCCCCTCGCACTCTAGCAGCAGATGTCTCAGTGATTGTAGGTTCGGTGGATCGCAAAACCTACAAAGCTTTATAGTCTTGTCACCCTGGTGTCTTTTAGCCAAAATTTCTCCAGTGTGAGCCAAGTTTAGTCTTAGTCTAAGAAAGTTGTTTCGAATACTCTGATCGGGAAATTTTTGAAGGTAACGTGGTAGTGTGCCTACTTTTCTCTCCACTTTCAGGAAAAGGTTCGGTGGATTTAAAAGCCTGACTCCTTCAATCGTGCGAATCCAGTCACATATTTCAAGTTGTTTTTTGGTTTTCGCGGGATTGTCAATCAATAGTTCTATTGATAAATTCAGCCTAAGTAGAATGTCCCCCACTTTTCTTTCCAGGTCGAGAAGTTGTTTCGATTTGGCCTTTTTATGATGACCAAGCATATCGAAGAGAAGAGTAGAGGGTCTAGCGGTGATAATGTCGCTATAAAGCGACAAGAGCTTCCAATCAACACGACAGCCTAAGGAGATCAGACCCAGTTCATATCGCAGGCTGTTAAGGGATGTACAAACAGGCAGGTTTAGTACTGCTCTCCACAACCGACCCTCAATTTTGTTCCACTCGTGGTTCCAAAGCATAGGTTTCACTTCTAGACCGTAGAGAAGGACTGGAACAGCCTTACCAATGTAGAATTTAAGAAGCGGCGATAGTGAGAATTTACAGAACTTCCCCATCAGATTCTTCATCTGGGCCGTGATTTTAGAGGTCTTGCCAAGGATGATTGGTAGCATCTTACTCCTGGATGGAGATGCAAAAATTTCGTAACCCAAGTAAGTGAGCTCTTCGACTCTAGGAATTTCTGTTTCATCGAGGATCCATTTCCTAGAGGGTAGGTTTTTCCTTGGATGTTTAAATACCAGAATTCTAGATTTTGAGGGATTGATTATTAGACCATTTAGCTTGGCATAGTCACTTAGTTTAAGAAGGAGCTGTTGCAGCCCCCGGGCCGAACTATCCAGCAAGACAATATCATCTGCATAGGCCAGCCAATGTATACTTCTCCCATTAATCCTAGGTGCTATCATAGAGGCCAATTCAAGGAAATTCCCCAAGTCTGCTAGAAAAAGGTTGAACAATAAGGGAGCACCCAGACAACCCTGCCGAACTCCCTTGAAAACCTCTATAGCCTCTGAAAGATTGCCGGCGTCATCTAGCCTTACCCTAATAGTGTTGTTCCTATGTAGCTCTATGAGCATAGAAGGGGTGCTGGAATCCCCCAGTTATGAAGCTTCCGCCAAAGATGTGCCCTATCCACCAAGTCAAATGCTTTGGATAGATCCACCCATGCACCAAAAAGTGGGGAGCCATCTTTCTCGTTGGAACCCTCACTGAGTAGGTTCAGGATAAGGCCATTTAAGCTAGTAGATAGGCCTTTCCTGAAACCCGTTTGATGCCGGGAAAGAATATCGTTGGTATCAACCCAGTGAGTGAGTTCTTTCAGGAGAAGTCGCATGAACAGTTTGCTATCGATGTCAAGGAGGGCGATTGGCCGATAGCTTGCAGGCTTAAGTCTGTCGCCCCCCTTAAAGAATGGAATAATCAGTGCATTCTTCCAGGACGGAGGAAAAGAGCCATTCTTTATAATTTCCCGAAAAAGGTGGTACAACAGCTTTGCCCATAATGTGGGGTGATTTTTTAAGACTTGATAAGTTAAGCCATTAGGACCTGCTGCCTTAGATGTAGAGGCTGAAAGAATGAGATCTATAATGTCTTGTTGATTGAATGACAATGACCAGATTGTTGGAGGTCCAGTGAATTCTCTGGAACCTGGATGTTCAAAGTTCTTGGTCAAGTAGTCAATCCAGGATTGCTCTGGAACCAAGTTGCAGAGAGAGCTATTACGGCCTGATTCCAGTTGGTTGAGTGCAGCCCAGAAGCTTCTACAGTTGTTGGCGTTAAGTAAATAAAGCATCTTTTCCCCGTCTTCTTGCTGAATTTGATGTTTATGATTGCGAGACCAGTTTCTGTAGGATTGTTTGACTTTCCTAATTTTTTGCGAGGTTTCTCGTGGGTCTCCTCCTCCTTTTTTCTGTAAAGTGCGAATAAGATGGCGAAGAGTCCTCTTTTGCTTGTGTATTTCCTCGTCAAAATGGTGGAAGTGTGTTTGGTTTCCTACAGCTTTTGTCTCCTGTGGTGGACAAATTGACCACACAAAATTCACAAATCTTTCGGGATGGAATTCCTCAGTCCATAACGGTGCCGGGACTGCTTCTAGAAGTTGATTTAGTTTTCCCCCACCAAATTTATATTTGGCCACTCTCAATTTGCCCTTAAATCCGACTAAGTCCTGCGGGCGCGGTAGATAAGAGGCTCTCTAAGAAGCCGGGAATCCAAGTTCTAGGCTTGCATGGTCACTGCCTCCTTCCCAATTAAGGGTTAGGATCGGGCAGTGAGATGCGAGACCTGGTGTCACAAAAATGTAGTCTAGAGTGGATTTCGAAGAGCCCTGGCACCAGGTGTGGTGACCTGTTTCGTTGTCCCCATTTTGCTTGAGGATCCTTTCCAGGTCCCAGGAAGAAAGAAAGTCCCACCACAGTTTACCCTTTCGTAGTAAGGTCGGCTTGAGGTGTATGGGCTGGCTATTTTTTGGGGTAATATGGTCTGCGTTAAGGTCTCCTGCAACTATAATATGAGCTCCCTGAAAATTGGTCTTCACTGCTATTAAAATGGTCTGTAAGAATTCTATAAACTCTTGCAACTTTATGGTGGCTGGGTTCCAGTATATATTAATGAGTACTAGAGTGACTCTTGAGTTGTCTAGGTCCAGCTCTACTTTACAGGCCTGAATGCCTGCAACATTGTTACAGAGAGGGGTGATTTGTTTAATGCTCGAGTTTTTAAGGGCCATTAAGAGTCCGCCTGCTGGTCTCCCTTTAGATTTTTGTGAGGCCCCAAGATTTATGACTGTAAAACCCTCTATCTCTATGGGGTTGACGAGCCATGTCTCCTGGAATAGTAGAATATCAAATTCTTTTAGCAGTTTGTTTTTTAGTAGCTTTTTTTTTTTAGAAAGCTAGAGCCTCTTGTGTTCCAGGAGACAAGACCGAGACCGTTTTGCCTAAAGGCTAATTTGCTCCTCGCCAAGATTCAGAAGAACCTGCGATATGATCTCAGGTAATTTCATGATTAAATTCTCGCTCAATTTGGGACCAGAAATGGGGTTCCTTGAATGTTCAGTCGGCGGACCAACTGGTCTTCTCAGTCTTAGAGTATCCTCTCTGTTTGTGTGTGTGCTAGAGTAGTTTCTGAATCCATCTTCCTCCTCCCGCTCAAAGACCAGCAGGCCTGCTCTAGCCAGTTCGATTTTATTCCCAATTAGTGCCTGAAAGGCTCTTCTAGAACTGAGGCCAGCCTCCACGAAAAATTTGTCATTGGCAGCTGGAAATTTGACATATTCAATGTCATCTGACGAAAAAAGAAACAACTTATAGTTTTTTCTGATTTCTGTCAGGAGGACTGATCTGCAGAGGGACTTGTACCCGAGTGGTCTTTCCAGTCTTAGCCAAATCCTTGGAATTGTGAAGTCAACTATTTCCCGCTCTGTATCCCTCACGGGAGAGGTGTGGTAAGGGCCATCTGACTCCTCTCCCATTGGACTAGACTGTGGACAGAGCTCTAGATTTTTCGATTTTCCTAGGCCATTCCGGCAGTCTACTTCATGAGCCAAGGGCCCTGTTGGAGCATTATCGTTAGTCGGTTGAGGCTCAAGAAAAGAGACCATTGGGGTTGCAACAGCAGGATTCGTAGTAGTTTTTAAGAAGATAGGCGCCAGTCTAATATTGCTTGCGCTTGTTTGAAGGGCCACACTACTGTTAGCATTTTTTTGATACCCTTTTTTCGAAAGATAGGTGCTATTTTGATATTCATATTAGGCATGCTTGAGCTCGAGTTATTAAAGGCTCCGCTCACGAGATTTATTGGCTCAGTTTGCATGCCCATAGTTATGGTTTGAGGCATAATGTCGCTATGGGCTTTTTTTTTGATATTGCAGGAATCTCCTTAATTCCATTTGGGCCCTTTCCTTTTTTGATGGATCTTAAGGCACTTTGACTTTTACTCTGAACGGGGCCAGCGACTGAAGATGCTTCAGCTTCTGGGTTTGTGGTCTTTTCCTCATTCAATGTTAATTTTTTAAAGAAGGCATTTGTTCCCGATTTATTTAGAGCTCTTTTTTTTTGTTTTTTTGTTTTTTTTAGGGTTTTCTCCATTTGTGGGTAAAAGTAGGAATCTGTTGCTAGAGGCCTCTTTTTCTGCTTATTTCTTCTTCTTCTTTTGGGGTGACATGAGGTGACCGGATCAAGGTTTACTTCATTATGCGGGGAATCTTGACATTTACAACTGTGGTTTTGTTTGGACTCTCCGAAATCTCTACTATGGGTTCTATTTCAACATTCGCTAGTCTTCGAAATTCTTCTAGGACTGAGTTTGATAATGGACTATCGTCAAAGCAGTCCACGAGATCCTCTTCTAACTGAGGTTGGATCTTAGTTGAGGTGTCTCGGATTTCCATGGGGAGATTTCTTAGGAGTTCTTGTGTTATGAGATTATTCTTAGCTTCTTCTTTCAACAAGGAGTAAATTAGAGTAAGATCCGAACCTTGTTTCACTCCCTCAATTTGTGAGTCTTTTATTATTGGAATCAAGATTGTATTCATGATATTATTGAGTGCTGTTGTCGTTGATTCGTTCTTTGATACTTCATTTGCGAGTTCTAGTAAGACGCCTGCTTGTGTTTGAACTTCTGATTTCAAAAGCTCGAATACAGAGACCAGAGAGTTCAGTACAAAACTCAGTGCTGTCAGCGTGTTTTCACTGGCTGTAGAGGGCACCCCCTGTAGTTGGGGGGTGCGCTCTTCATGTTCGTCCTGTAGACCTGATGAAACTGGACCATTTTTTGATAATAATGGTTCTGATAGATAGGGACAGTCAATGGACAGGGGTGGTGAAAGGGTAATATCACTCTCCTGATCTGTACAGATAGTCTGGCCAGTTGTGACCATTAAATCAGCTGGGTCATTGGTGCCTTTATTTCTTTTTCCTGCGAAATGATCATTGATTCTACTTTGTATTTTTTTAGTCGTTAGAGTGTATTCCAGACCTCTTCTCCACCCTTCCTGAATAAGGGGGGGGGATACGTGGACTTCGGAGGCCAATTGGCAATCAGCATGAATAATGTCTTGACTAGCCTGAATGGGTAAATGAGATGTTCCTGGAAGAGTAAGAGGTAGAACATCAGGTGTAGTGCTGCCCTCCCCCCCAAGGTATGAGCCTTCTTGGTCTACCATCTCTTCCAGCGGTGGTGAGCTTCGGAGTCTCATTTAATGGCTTCCTTTCTAGTTCAGTGAAGGTAAAGTTTAATGAGGTCCCCACGCTCCCCAGAGGTAATGAAGGATTGTAAGTTACCTTTTACGATGACGAGCCCGAAGAGTGGTAAGAGGAGATAATGTGCCTTGTGCGCCTCCCCGCCTAACAGCCGCTTAACAGTCAGACTCCGGACTTTACCCTGCAGGGCTTAACGCCGCAAGGGTACACTAGGAGTGCTTTTATGCCCGGCGAATGTCACGTGAGCGGTCACGTGAACGGCCCGAAGCTCCGCCTCCTCCAGGAAGCGAGCGGCCGTGCAGCAAGCGCGAGTTCCAGAAAACTCCCAGCGCTGGCACGCAAGCAGGGGCCTCAGGTAGGGATATCCTTCAATAGAGATGCGGCGGTATCTGTTGCGCTAGTTCTCGCCGCTCGGCTGCACTAGGAGTGCTTTTATGCCCGGCGAATGTCACGTGAGCGGTCACGTGAACGGCCCGAAGCTCCGCCTCCTCCAGGAAGCGAGCGGCCGTGCAGCAAGCGCGAGTTCCAGAAAACTCCCAGCGCTGGCACGCAAGCAGGGGCCTCAGGTAGGGATATCCTTCAATAGAGATGCAGCGGTATCTGTTGCGCTAGTTCTCCATTCCTTCATAAGTGTTAACTCTGTAACCCTTAATCCATCCCTCTAAGTTTTTCAAACTTTCACTCACCCAGGTAGCCCAAGGGGTACCATCATGCTTTTTGAGGGTCCTAAACCTCTTAAGGTACTGGGAAGGGGTCTTCCCAAATCTAGCTATCAAAGCTAGTTTCACACATTCATAATCCTTCTTATCCACCTCCCCCAACTCCATTACCACATCAGTTGCAAGCCTAGAAGTAACTCATTCCCTGTGATGTCCTGAAGCCCATGATTATACTCAAACATTTTTAACCAATCCAACACAACCAACTTAGGTTCATACATACCCACTAATTCCTTAGGCATCCGGGGTCTTTCGGGACTGGAACTCCTAGAAGAACCAGAGGAGAGAGAAGCATTTTCCACAGACATCTTTTTTATTTCTAGTTCACGATTTCAGATTGAGCAATAAAACGTCTGTACTCTAATTCAAGCTTCATTTTTTCAAGTTCAAAATAAGCTGGGTTACATGCAGGACCCGGTATAGGCCCAGTATGTACAGTAGGTAAGGCAGACAGAGGCTCAGAGTGGCTAACTTCATTAGGTTCACTTTCCTCTTCTGACTCATTATGAAGACTTTGATTCAGATCAATACCATCACTGTTTTCTACATTTGCTGGGGGGTGGGTAGATTCCTCTGTACCACCCAGACTTTGGTTTTCTAACAATCTTTCTATAAGTTCCATTTTCATGTCCTTCTCAGAGAGATTCTTATGTCTACACAATACTTTTAAGCAATCAGCAGTTTTGGCAAACAATGATTCTAGGGTATATCTCTCCATAGCAGACATAGTTAGAAAATCAGCTTTTTAGTGCTAAGCTCTGTGGTTAGTTGTCCTAAAGTGTTCAACAAGCACTCTAAAGTGTATACTCAATGCAAATCCCACCGCTGTACACCAGTGTTAGGTAGAAATCTGTGCAGTTCCCTAGGGGACCACTGCAAAAGATTTAGGACTACAGGTGTTTGGCAGTAAACCCACTTGGTAGCAGTCCGTACCACACAGATTCACTTGGTAGCTGTGGCTGAGCAGTCAGACGTCCCTCAAGAAGACTTAGGCAGTATACAGGGTATTCACAATAGGTCAAGAGAACACAATAGAACAAGTAAACACTGACCAGGGCTTGGTGTAAAAGAGATATAATTATTTATTTAAAACCACATCTAGAAAAACACACAGGCACTAATAGTAAGCAATTCAAAAACACGGTCACTATAAGATATACACTCCCTTAAAAGAATATTAGACAAGTCTTAAGTAAAGCCCCACTTATTTTCAGACAGCGGTGAGTGCTTAACGTAGATGGCACTCTAATAATTCGTTTTAAAAAGGGAGAGAAAAGCAGAGAATAAATTGAAACAGATCCCAACACTTTTTCACGAACACAACAAGAGAGGAAGGCAAAGTAACACCGTGAATTCAGAGTCAGTAGGCCGGATCCGCTTTAAGAGGATCAAAACGAAATGTGTCCAAGGTCACACAGTTGCAGTGCACAAAAGTCTTGTAACGGTTCAAAAAGGAGTTGGACCAAAGAAAGGGACCAGTTAGAGGGTCAAGGCGGCCAGCCCTGTCCAGAAGGTTAAGGGGTTATTATTACCTTGTAGCAATCTTTAAAAAGGGAGGCCTGGCGGACACAGTACCTTAAAGTGGTGAGAACACTCCAGCGGGGGCAGTTGTTCCTGGCAGCGGATGCAAGTCAGTGCTTCGTCCGGGGGAAGAGAGGATCTCATCGGGGAGGAAGACAGGAGTCCGTTGCACTGCCAGGGAAGAAACCAGCTGCAGAGTTTCTCAGGTACAAGGAGCGGTCCGTTGATTCGCGGTCCAGTGGTAAGTGGCTATCCGGCTGCCGGGGTGCTTGGCACTGGCAGTTCGACCACACACCGGTCTGGGGTGCGAAGAGGAGAAGGTAAACTGGTTGTGCCCACCAGTCAGGGGAAGAAGCCTCTCCAGCCGGGAGATCTTCTCTGTCGTCGGGAAGTGGTGAGTTGGTTCCGCAGGGCTCCACCAGTGGTGTCGTCGTGGTAGGTCGGCTCAGCTTCTCCCTCGTCGGATTCTCAGGTCCTGTGGCGACTTCTGAAGTTCCAGTCCCGACATGCCCTGCTTTTATGCAGCATACCCCCATTCACTCAGCCTAGCTGTCAATCAAACATGCTAAGTGGTGAGCCGGCCGGCTCACCACTTGGGTCAATCACACAAGAGTGTGACTTGAGTTACCAAGGTAACTCAGTCCAGGGTGCCTAAACCCCCTCCCACACCCCCTGTGGTACCCAGATAGAGTGGCACCACTTTTGGAGGCTTCTGTGGAGAAGCCCGCCAAAAAAATGGAACAAAGGGCTCGACTTGGGTTGGAATCACAGAAGAGAACACAAACGCCATTTTAGAATCGAGTCCTGGCAAAAAATACCAACCGGCGAATTAATATTAAATAAATAAACCGGCGGTATGTTCGAGGCTATGAGAATTAAATAATTAAAGTTGGTAGCCTCGAACAATAGGAAAATCCCATAGGGAAATATTCACGGTCGAATATAAAAAGTAGTATCCACTGCCACCAGCCAAAACTCGATCAGGGGGGACGGAGACGTGCCCCCTCGACTAACAGACCCTGGGGCAATCAAATTGCCCCGACCAGTACGTTCACAATATGATGGTTTGTACTGGTTTCTGTTAATAATTTGGGACTAGTAAAGCCAATGGTGACTTTACATGCCCTGGGAGACAGTAGTCAGTCCCACGGTATGGAGTCTATGGTGGGGTGTCACTATGACACCCCTGTGTACTGCACGGAGGGTGCTGTGTAACACACATAGGAAAAACGCATGAGACCCTATGGAGTAAAGGACCTCATAGCCCATAAAACACTTTCACAGTCAAAGGAATACCATAAATCATGTCCAAGAGTGGGAGGAAAAGAGTCTCACTCTTGGCAGGAGAAAAAAACAAACTCCAGAAATCCAGCAAAGCTGCTGGGGGACTCACTAGGTTAGGAAATTCAGCCTAAAGAGAGAATTCTCCCTAACACATGCTCCAGACAGAATGTGCCGTTGCATGCTCCAGACAGAATGTGCAGGCGCGTGCTCCAGACATAATGTGCAGGCGCATGCTCCAGAAGAATGTGCAGTCGCATGCTCCAGACAGAATGTGAAGGCACATGCTCCAGACAGAATGTGAAGGCGCATGCTCCAGAAGAATGTGCAGTCGCATGCTCCAGACAGAATGTGAAGGCGCATGCTCCAGACAGAATGTGAAGGCACATGCTCCAGACAGAATGTGCAGTCGCATGCTCCAGAAGAATGTGCAGTCGCATGCTCCAGACAGAATGTGAAGGCGCATGCTCCAGACAGAATGTGCAGGCGCGTGCTCCAGACAGAATGTGCAGTCGCATGCTCCAGACAGAATGTGAAGGCGCAGGCTCCAGACAGAATGTGCAGGCGCATGCTCCAGACAGAATGTGAAGGCGCATGCTCCAGACAGAATGTGCAGTCGCATGCTCCAGAAGAATGTGCAGTCGCATGCTCCAGACAGAATGTGAAGGCGCATGCTCCAGACAGAATGTGCAGTCGCATGCTCCAGACAGAATGTGAAGGCGCATGCTCCAGACAGAATGTACAGGTGCGTGCTCCAGACAGAATGTGCAGGCGCATGCTCCAGACAGAATGTGAAGGCGCATTATCCAGACAGAATGTGAAGGCGCGTGCTCAAGACAGAATGTGCAGTCGCATGCTCCAGAAGAATGTGCAGTCGCATGCTCCAGACATAATGTGAAGGCGCATGCTCCAGACAGAATGTGAAGGCTCATGCTCCAGACAGAATGTGAAGGCGCGTGCTCAAGACAGAATGTGCAGTCGCATGCTCCAGAAGAATGTGCAGTCGCATGCTCCAGAAGAATGTGCAGTCGCATGCTCCAGACAGAATGTGCAGTCGCATGCTCCAGACAGAATGTGAAGGCGCAGGCTCCAGACAGAATGTGCAGGCGCATGCTCCAGACAGAATGTGAAGGCGCATGCTCCAGACAGAATGTGCAGGCGCGTGCTCCAGACAGAATGTGCAGTCGCATGCTCCAGACAGAATGTGAAGGCGCAGGCTCCAGACAGAATGTGCAGGCGCATGCTCCAGACAGAATGTGAAGGCGCATGCTCCAGACAGAATGTGCAGTCGCATGCTCCAGAAGAATGTGCAGTCGCATGCTCCAGACAGAATGTGAAGGCGCAGGCTCCAGACAGAATGTGCAGGCGCGTGCTCCAGACAGAATGTGAAGGCGCATGCTCCAGACAGAATGTGCAGTCGCATGCTCCAGAAGAATGTGCAGTCGCATGCTCCAGACAGAATGTGAAGGCGCATGCTCCAGACAGAATGTGCAGTCGCATGCTCCAGACAGAATGTGAAGGCGCATGCTCCAGACAGAATGTACAGGTGCGTGCTCCAGAAGAATGTGCAGTCGCATGCTCCAGACATAATGTGAAGGCACATTATCCAGACAGAATGTGCAGTCGCGTGCTCCAGACAGAATGTGAAGGCGCATTATCCAGACAGAATGTGAAGGCGCGTGCTCAAGACAGAATGTGCAGTCGCATGCTCCAGAAGAATGTGCAGTCGCATGCTCCAGACATAATGTGAAGGCGCATGCTCCAGACAGAATGTGAAGGCTCATGCTCCAGACAGAATGTGAAGGCGCGTGCTCAAGACAGAATGTGCAGTCGCATGCTCCAGAAGAATGTGCAGTCGCATGCTCCAGACATAATGTGAAGGCGCATGCTCCAGACAGAATGTGAAGGCACATTATCCAGACAGAATGTGCAGTCGCGTGCTCCAGACAGAATGTGCAGTCGCATGCTTCAGACAGAATGTGAAGGCGCATGCTCCAGACAGAATGTGAAGGCGCGTGCTCCAGAGAAGATGTGAGCTCCTCACCTGACACAGCAGAGAGGTCTAAGAAAGGGGAACTCTACCTTTCACCTTGGACCAGTTTAGCATTTTGGCAGGAAAAATGATCATGATATTTGTCCATCTGTTTGCCTCTTTGATCAGGTGTTCTATGCCCCCTATGCCCCCTAGCTGTGTCACCTTTGACACAGGAAAGAGTCTGTGGTCCAATGCTGGTTCCTGGGCAAGTGCTTCCGGCTGCTCACAGCTCCTCATGACAGTTCTGTGATCCTCTCTGCATCAGGGCATCAGTGAGAAAAAGGCCTTTCAGCATCAGCCCAGCATGTGGGCGTGGGTGGTGGGGCTGAGTGTGTGGCGCTGCAAGACAAGGAGAGAAGGCCCTGAGGCCTGTTAGGTCTGGTCCCGTTCGATTTGTGGGATTATATGTGAATCATTAGGATGAGGAAAACCCAGGTTATTGTCACTGCATGTACAACAAATAATAAGCGAGCTCTGGTTGCATTACAGGTTATGTCTTTGCAGTTATCATGCTGCAAAATAACTCTATTCACATTAGCCTTGTGGCCTTGTGGTTGATAATTGTTGTTTATAATGTACACATGAGAAACTTATACTCTTTTGAACACGTTTAAGAATATCCATAGTATTGAAAAAACCATTGAGCACTTGGGTCATATACTATCAGATCAAGCGAGCTACTTGGCACATCTTACATTAGTGTAGGTCTTTGATAGGGAACGATATGTAACCAACAATATAGGTCCCAAACATATGGAGAATAACTTTGTGTTTTGTGCCCTCTGGTAAAGATCGTTTTGTTGCGTTTCATAGAGTCAGCCCCTTAGTACACAACCACAGAGGGGGATTTACAGTCTTTACAGGGGGGATTACCAGTGTGAGTGAAACAGGGTGGCACACAGGCTTGGGGTATGTATCTGTTACTTCAAAAGAGGAGCGAGGTTGGGGGTTTATCCACAGCATATGTCATAAATGTAGGGTCTGCAAGAACGGGACATGTTTGTGGAGCTTAATTGTTTCTCTCAGACCCAAGCTCTTGCCCGGTCATTCACAGGTCAGTGATGGATGGAGGAAAGCGAAAGATACAGTGTTTGTCTTGTAGCTTATTCGCCTAGTCTCCCGTGAGAACAGGACCTCTGCAGGGACACAGAGGGGAGTAGGGTGAGGGAAATAACTGGCCCACTGTGCGCAATCTCAAAGGGAGAGCTGCAGCCTTGCAGACTGCTTTTGCTCATGAGGCCTGTTTTACCATGTACAAAATGGAGTCGGAGTGTGGTAAAAATGGAGTCTGTAATCAGCCTTCTTGTTGAGTTTTGCATCCATATGGGTCGTCCCGCGGCTATCCGGCATCCCTGGCCACAGGGGCATGGGTAGCCGTTGGATGAACATAATGTCCAAGTGGGTCGGAATTGAGGGGAGGAGGCCTAAAAGACCCCCCTTACTCCCAACGATCAGAGAAACATACTCTTTGATATTTAATGGATTCTTTAACGATAAAAGGATTTCTGCATAAGCATAGACATGATTGAAAAACATTTTACAGTGTGTATGCCAGCGATAAAGGCCCCAAGCACCTATCCAAGATTCGACCAGTTAGTCTGGTGGTGAACACCGATTCACAGGTCCATGGTGCAACACATTGGATAGCTTTGTGGTTGGAGGGGGACGCGCTAACGATGTTTGACAGTTTGGTACACTTCCCATAACTCCCCATATACGCCCGGGTTTTAATGGACTATGTGAAAAGCATTGCCAAGTATTTAGGTTATACCAATGTGCCAGTTCAAGACTCTATCAGTCAAATGTCTTCATGGAGATTGCTGTCAGCAGTTTTGAAAATGTATTAGAACAATTGCAATCAAAACGATCAAATGGTGGCCAAATTAGTTAACAAGACGCTATCTAATGTGTATAGATCTTGCAAAATATTGACAGTGTGTCTAAAATGTAAATGAGGGTCGTCTATCTAGTGATACATGTATCAATAAAATAACCTTTTATAAATCAACAAGCATCATGTGTTATTATACATAATAAATAATACAACATAATAAAGATAAATAATAAACATCTAAGCATCACCCACAAATGTGTCCATCTTGCCGCCCCAATGTACCTTTCGCAGAGGATCCACCTGGTCTCCTCCACAAGACCCACTAGATCACCCTATGGAAGCATGCTCTCAGTACCCAGGGTAAAAAGGACCAGAGCAGGGGGCTCCAGTTTCCCGTACCTCGCTGCCGTACACTGGAACACCCTCCCTAGCTCCCTGCGCTCTGAACCCTCACTGACCGCCTTTCGGAAAACCCTGAAAACGACCCTGTTCATCTAACAATTACATGGCCTAGCCCTCATAATTGTATTGTATGATGTATTATGTGATATATCTAATCACAGGTCACTGCCTTACTGTAACCCAAGGCACAACCTGCTCACATTGTAACTAAGTCTTCCTGCAAGTAACAGTGCCACAATGCCCCTGGGCTGCCTGCGCGCTATATAAATTTAATAAATAAATAAATAAATAAAAGAACCAGTCAGTTTTATGATTTGAAAATAAACATTTTATATTTGCAAAAATAGAAAAGGAATAATGAATATAGAAAGAATAAAGGTTATACCACAAACTTGTCAATAAATTACAAGAAAAGAAAAGTATATAGTCAGACAAAGATGGGGCTTTCATTAATCGGATAACCATATAGTCCTGATGCGTCTCCGCCGTGGCCTAGACACTTCAGGGGTATGGATGAAGGGGGCGTCATAGATTTGTGAGGGGGTGGGTAAATACTCTTTAAACCAGCTGGTATTCCACCCCTCTTTGAGACTGGGGGAATGGTGGCTGTTCATAGGGGTATTTAGAGGGTTGTGTCGTTGACCAGGAGTAATGGGGACACACATTTTTAGCCACTCCAGAAGGTGTTGTTGGGCCACGGTACCCACAACGGCTATCAGGATATTTAAATCAGCGACCGCTTTCATAAACCCCTTCCAGCCGATGGGGGCATTTATTATAGACGTGGGGTGTCAATTTGTGACACTCCTTACTAAGTCATGCAGGTTTGAACCCCTTACAACTATGCCTCTGTAAATAAACTTGCCCCTATCGGTCCAGGTGGCCACCTCTTTTGCAAGTTCCATTTTATGTAGCAATAGTTCCATGTTAGGTTCATAGCATTAGTTAAAAGTATTCACCACGTCCGCCACTTACGGATCTGGACCTGGTGGGGCCTTCACATCACTAGATTCTTCGGGCGGTATGTATAAAGTTAGTTTGTTTTTTTCTGCATCGCCTCGCTGGGCGCGGTTTAAATATTTATGTAAAATATCTGTATATAAGGCCACTTTATCATGCGCCAGTAAATCAGGTCTCTCTAAAACATCCTTCATTTCCAAGTCGAGATGCATGGTGGAAACTTTCCTTGTATCCCAATCTGTGGGGGTTGTCAAACTTTATAACTGACGTTTGTCAACCAAATACATTTTATGGGTGTGCTCCATCACTGGCCCCCGAGCAAGCTGGTGATTAGTGGTAGGGCTGTGGCTATCAAAGCTTCTATAAATCCGCCAGCCTAAAAGCCTACTTTTCTTTTAGCCCTTAACGATATCCGCCTAGTGACCCTTTTTTTGAGGATGCCCTTTTTCAACACACTTACTTGACAGTGTGTTAGGGGCACATGTCCCTTTAAAGTGTTCTAAGCAATCTCGGAAATAGCAGTCTCCAGGTCGTCAGAGGCTGCAGCTAGAATGGCCTTGTGTTGTTGAGGCGTGGCATATACAAGCATTTTGAGCAGCTCAATGTTTCTCCGCATACATGGCGACATGATGAAAGCACGACCGGCTACTAACATGGTATTGCAATTAATGATGTTTTTTAGATGTTTTATTAAGAGTATAAACAGCTGGTAGCTCTGGTGGAAATAT
Source organism: Ambystoma mexicanum (assembly GCF_040938575.1). Lineage (NCBI taxonomy): Eukaryota > Metazoa > Chordata > Amphibia > Caudata > Ambystomatidae > Ambystoma > Ambystoma mexicanum. The sequence continues at coordinate 25,101,630 of NC_090934.1, forward strand.
ATCAGTGGGCAATCTATGATTGATTTAATCAGATGATAACCATAGGGCTTACTGGTTGCGTCTTCAAAATCCTGCTTAAAAAAAACATTTTGAGCAGATACATTTGTCGAACTATCACAGCTAGTTGTTGTTTATCCCGAGGGTTTTTAAATAACACTATATAACTAGCATTTTGCATTATAGATCTGTTGCTCTTGCTCTTGTTGAACAAGTTCTGCAGAATGTAGCAAATGCTTAGATTGCGATGATGGGAGTATTGAGCAAAGGCTTTTTCTAGCTCTGCCCCCCTCGATCATCAAATCATCCACGATGATCATATTCACCATGCTTGGCGGCAGTAAACAATCATCATTGAGACTGTATGGCGTACTGTGAGACACCTGAGGGTGTTCTCACTTATAGACCCTGGGGATCCTTTGTTCAGGTGGACGAGGTGCGGTGGCTTCGTGCTTAGATCCTGACCCTGGAGGTGGGCAAGCAAGGAAAGATCACCTGGGCAGGGGGTCCTTGGGGAATGCAGGAGGAACACCCTTGGCAGAGACATGGTATCCACCCACTTTCCGACACACCCCTTCCCGACATTTCCTCCACCGTAATAGGCTGCTGTGAGTCTTGTCCCATTGGCCCTGCCCCAATTCCAACAGGTAACAAGATAAGGGGGAGTCATAGGCGAACCGGGAAAAGGAAATACGACAACTCCCATAAACCCATTCCTCTATTTAACTACCCAAGGACTGAGATGAAGAAGATCACGTTGAGAGTCATGAGGATTCCCCTTAGGAATCAACGGGCAATGGATTCCTATGGGCAGTCTCCATTTTGTCCCGTTAACAAGGTCAGGCAGAGTTGTGCAGGGCTGGGCAACTACTCACACTTGACTCCTGTTAATTCTCCCAGTCAGTATAAAAGGCAGAGCACACCGGCACACATTGAGCGAGCTGGGGATGCTAGATGGTGCCCAGAGGCCGGGAGGAAGGAACAGCAGCAGTAGAAACCCCGGAGGGCCTAGAAGGAGAAAGACTGCCAGAACACTGAACCTGTGATTACAGGGGAGGCTACAGTGTGGCGAGGGAGATGTGACTCCAGGGAGCCAAAACAGGGACAGCTGGGGTTGCCTGGTACCTCCCAAGCCAGAGCTCCTTCCCTGGGCAATATACTTAAGCCCAGGCCTCCGATGAGCAGGTGGTGCGACCCTGACCTCAGAGACATCCCATTGAGACAATCTGCTACTCCCAAAACTGCCAGAATGCTAACAAGGGGAGCTAGCGAAGTGGAAGCAAAAGAAGAGTGAGGCATTGTGGAACTTGAAGTTTAGACATTTTTTTGGTTGTGCAAGGTGACACATGAGAAGGAGCAGATCTTCCGGAGCGAAGGCGAACCCACTGGAGCAGGCCGACCGACCGAGGGACTAGAACGAGGGATAGAGAGACCCTGAAGATTCCTGCAGGAGGTCGTTTCATCCGGGAAACCGTGAAGGATACACAGAGAAAGCCAAATCCCAGATGAGAAGATGCCTGCATTGTGTTTCAAGGACGCCAGCGACCCTCTCGGGTGAACGGCAGAGTTGGGGAGGCGAGGCGAAGCCTGTGGTATCAACCTTGACACGTGATTGAAAACCGCAGAGAAAAGAAAGGAATGCACACAACCATTGAGTTACTGAAAGACACGAAAGGCCGGTTTGTGTCAAAGGAAGATTGAAGACGTAACAGTGTATCTTACAATTAAAGGTTGCGCACGTGCTGATGAGACGCGAAAGAAAGCAAATCAGTAGTGTACTTTAAAGATCCTGATAACTCTGAAGCCAGTGATACAGAGTAGCAGAGTGTTCCGGCCAAAGGAAGTAGCCCACTCGAAAGTCTCTGCAGAAATGTGTATTGTCTTGTTAAAAAGCAACACAGTGAACGGCACCTCAGTCTGAACACTGACAGGAATCCTCACTGTCATGTTATTACACTGAATGAGGGCTGGTAGAATAAGAACCAACTGGCAGGACCTCTAGAAAATTTAGTGGGACCTTTGGGTGCTTTAGCAACATCCTCAGGCTTGAAAAAGCCTTCATCCACTACTGTTCTGCTGGCCCCAGTGTCCCTCCTGGCAGGAGTATCCTGGCCATTGACAAGAACACTGTCCATGTAATATACTTTAGAGTTTTCTGGAAGGGAGTCATACATACCCCTATTCTGTTTGCTAACCATACCCATGGACTCTAAGGATACACTTGCTTGAAGACCGAAGGGTGCTTGCGCAAACAATTCATAATGGGCACTAGCCATTTGTACTTCTTCCTGTGGGGAGAAGGCCAAGAAGACTCTGCTGATCCCTGCAGGTTTACCCTTGCATCTGGGATCACCCTTTACATGGTCAGTAGACCCACAAACATAGCATTTTCCAAATGCACTCAGGAATGGGGGTTTCTGCTGACCTACCTCTGGTTGGGCCCCAGAGGGTTGACTAGCCCTATTTGATTTCCCAGGTGGCTTACCCTGGCTATTGTGTTGTTTTGGCCCTCTTTGGGATGGACAGTATTAGAATTCTCTTGGTTCTCTTTTGGTGGCTGCTTCCCCTCATCCTTCTTCTGATTTTCCTCAGATTCCTTGTGAGTAGCCCTAATGGCAACCCACAAGTCAGCAGCCTTGCCTAACTTCCTAGGATCCATTTCCTTAGAATTAGCCAAGTGCTGTCTGAGCTCAGGAGAGCAGGCATCATAAATAGACTCCAACATAACAAGATTTCTCAATCCCTCATAAGTGTTAACTCTGTAACCCTTTATCCAGCCATCTAAGTTTTTCAAACACTCACTCACCCAGGTAGCCCAAGGGGTACTATCATGCTTTTTGAGGGTCCTAAACCTCTTAAGGTACAGGGAAGGGGTCTTCCCAAATCTAGCTATCAAAGCTAGTTTCGCACATTCATAGTCCATCCTGTCCACCTCCCCCAACTCCATTACCACATCAGATGCAACAGGGGGGAGCCTAGAGAATAACCAAGGAAGCAACTGATTCTCTGTGATTTCCTGGAGCCCATGATTGTACTCAAACATAGCTAACCAATCTAACACATCCAACATAGGTTCATACATACCCACAATCTCTTTAGGCTATCTCTTTAGGAAATCGTAAGTCTCTTTGGACCGGAAGATCTAGAGGATCCAGGGAGAGAAGGGTTTTCCAAAGACCATTTCTTTATCTCTAACTAATTATTGAGCTCCATTTATCTGAGCCTTAGTTCTTGGTGTTTCTATTCAGATTGGGCCTTAAGTCTTTTGAATTCAAGTTCAAGCCTCATTTTATCTAGTGAGATAAACTTAGGACTTAATGTGGGACCTGACAAAGGTCCAGTAGACAAGGCTTGAGGCCTTTGAGCAGGCAGAGGGTCTGTGAGGGCTACATTGTCAGCCACCTTTTCCTCATCTGCTTCAACAATAATATCATCAACATTATCACCCTCAATATTTGCTACAGTTGCTGGAGGAGTGGGCACTACAGCCCCACTCTCCAGACTTTGTTTCTCTAACAATCTTTGAATCAACTCTGATTTCTTGCCTTTGGCAGGAAGACTTTTCTGTCTGGACAGATCCCTTAAATAATCAGCAGTATTTACAAGTAGGGTCTCCTGGCTATAGCTTTCCATATTTGACTTTTGTTTAAAATAAACTTTTAGTGATTGTTAAGCCTTGAGGTTAGTTGCACCAAGGTACTGGCAGCATTCTAAAATCCAATACTTTCTCCTCACTGCTGTACACCAGTGTCAGGCAGAATCCTATGCAGTTCACTTGGGGAGCACTACAGAAGATCAGGACTACAGGTATATGCAATAAACCCCCTTTAGTATCAGTCTGTACCACACATATTTATTTGGTAGCTGTGGCTGAGCAGTCAGACTTATCTCATGAGGAAGATGAGCAGCATTCAGGGTTTACACAATAGGACTACAATACTATGGAACAAGGAAGCACTGACCAAAGCTTTGTATCAAAAAGAATATATATTTATTTTACACCCTCTTAGTTCAACACACAAATCACTATCATTAAAGCAAGTTAAAACTGTCAATAAAAGTATACACAACTCCCTAAGTAAATTGTAGACAAGTTTGAGCAAGAGTGAAAACTGAGCAAAATGGCACAGTGTAAAACCAAGCAGACATGGCGCTCTAACAGTTTCTTCAGAGGGAGGGAAAGGTCAAGTTATACAGGGTTAGACTCCTATATACACCCAAGCAACACTTCCCAATTGGACTGTGAACAAGTTAGGCAACGCAATACTTTAGCATAAGCAATACTTAGGTAAAAACCGAGCAAAATGGCACTTCACAATATTTAGAGGGGAAGGAAAAGGAGGTTATAAGAGTTTAGGTGCGTCAACGCATTTCTTGAGGAAAAGCAATCTAGAGAAGGCAGTTGTAACAGATTCAGCCAGAGTCAATAGGCCTTCGCCAGAGTCAGTGGTACAAGGCAAAGTGCCCAGGATCAAACGGTTCTAGTAGCTGCAGTCAAGTCTTTGTTTAACGGTTCGAAAAGGAGGGTACAGAAAGTCAAAAGACAATGTTAGACGAAAGGGGCGGTCATCCCAGAAGGTAAGTAAATGATTTAAAACACCTTTAGCAGTACCCAACGAAATGGGAGGCCTGGCAGAACAATGTACCTTAAAAGTGGATGAGGCTCCTGCAGTGGCGGTATTTTCTGCCAGTTCCTGCATTTCGGGAGATCCAGCAGAGGAAGAGAGGCTCTCGTTGTGGAGTAAGGTTTGAGTCACTGCACTGCCCAGGGATGAAGCCAGCCGCGGTGATGCCAAAATGGAATAAGGCAGGTCCTGGAAGGCGATTGGTGAACTGGTTGGCCCCACCAGCTCAAGGGAAGAAGACTCTTGCAGGTGAAGATCTTCTCGGGTCGTTGGAGAAAAGTGGTGAGTATCATGAGCAGGGCTTCACCGTTGGTTCAGTCATTGCAGATGTCTTCGGCTTCTCTCCTCTTCGGATTTCTTAGGTCCAGTGGCGACATCTTGTCCTCCAGTCCTCAGAGCCCTGCTTTTATGCAGAAAAACCCCCATTCATACATCCTAGCTGTCACTCACACAGCGAGGTGGTTATCCTGGCGGGATAACCCCCCAGCCTATCAGGGCAGAGTGCAACTTGGGTTGCTGAGGCAACCCTGTCAAGGGTGCCTATTCCCCCTCCCACACATCCTGTCTACCCCAGACTCAGTGGCGCCGAAAGGAGGGCTGTGCAGAAGCCCGCCAAAAGGATGAACAAAGGATCCCCGGCCTGGGTTAGGATTTCAGAGAAAGACACGAGAAAGAAATATTATCATAGATCTGGCAATAAAACCCTACTGGAGTAAAGTTAATAATAAAATCAACTGGTGGTTTGTTAGAGGCTGTCAGTAAAAGTGGTAGTTTGAACAATGGGAAAATCCTATAGGAAAATATTCACGGTCGAATATTTATGGTAGTAACCACTGCCACCAGCCAGAAACTTTGGAGAGAAGGACTGCACAGTACCCTCTCGAAAATGAACGCCATGGAAAAACTATTAACCCTTTCCAGTACCTCCATAGTAAGATGGTTTGTACTGGTTTTGTTCATAACTATTGACTAGTAAAGTCAATGGTAACTTTACATGCCCTGGGAGACAGTAGTCAGTCCCAGGGTATGGAGTCTATGTTTGGGGCCACTATGACACACCTGTGTTACTGTACTGAGGGTACTGTGTAACACACATGTAAAAAGATGATACCTATGAGGGTGAGAAAAACCCCATAGACTATAAGCACAAACATAGCCTATAACACACATCAACAATATGCCTAAGAGTGGGAAAAAGAGTCCCACTCTTAGCATGAGAAAAAAATAAACCCTTCAAATCCAGCAAAGCTGCCAGGGGGCTCTATCGGTAAGGGAAATTAGCCTTTTAAAAGAATTCTCCATAACAGTCTTCAACAGCAGTTAAAGGCATGGTCTAGTAAAATGTTTTATTGTCCCTACGGGTCGGCCATGTTTTTTTAAGCCTAAGTGGCTCGATTTTAGAAAACCTTCCTATGGACCTTACCCGAGTTTTCGTCCATTAAACGCACGCGAAAACAAGCACCAGGGAGCCGCCATTTTCTGATAATCCTATCTTTTCCCCGATCGCCCTGGCTGACCTGCTTTTGCGGCACTAAATCAATTCCCCCGCCCCTGAGCCTGTCATCAGCAGACTCGTACCGCCCATTTCCCAACGCCAAAGCACGTCTCGTGTCAACATTCGCTGCGCTTCAGCTAATGACGTGTCGCCATGGAAATGGCAGGACGCCTCTCTCCTCAATAAGTATAAACAGACCATTTCACAACACACAGCAGCCGATTTTCGATTCCATTCCTCTCTCTGTGTTACTTTGAGTATTCTGTGACTCGTTTCAGTGCTCTGGTCAGCTACCTTCGCCGCTTGTAGCCCGTGTGAACAGATACCAGTACCACCGCTATAAATTATTTTAGTTTGTTTAACACACAATGGCTACAATAATGCCCTACATGTACGAGCCCGAGTATACCGAGGAGGAACTACTGGAAAGGGAAGCACGCGAAAACGATGGGGATTTGGACGGCAGTTGGCAGGACGAATCAACAGATGAAGAGCCTGGGCCTAGTCGAATGGACGGCATCTCCACCTGGTGCACATTCAATCGGTGCGAGCTAATGCCAACTGAGGACGAGAACTGCTGCTGCCGAGAAAACTCGGGATGCCTGGCCTACATTTCGGAAGGCGAGCCACGACCGCAATGCATCACCGAGCTGCCAGACTTCAGGGAAGCCTGCCTCACACGGGCCGTGTTGAGAATAATGATGGTGCTTATGCACGAACTTCGAGCAACTGTTCGTCCTCGTAATCCGAGTAACGAGTAAGTATACTCTGCTTGTCATGCCACTCCTATTTCATGGTCTTCTACTATATCCAAAATTACATCTACATATCATTGTAACGCATGTAAGTCGTTGAATAGTGTGCATTGTCTAGATAGCGTTTGTCCGTGTAAAATGCCATTAGTTACAAGAATTGTCATTGACAACAAACGTTTATTAAACTTATCTTGGTCATTTAAAAACAGTTTGTTTCATTCCTTTTCACAGGTGGTACAGGCTGGTGGCCTATCGTTCCTTTACATGGTGGCTTCACGGGAGGCTTGGACACCGCGTTCGAAGAGTGAAACCCGCCTGTGCCGTTCGTGCCATTAGAGAAACGTTCCCGAGTGACAGCGGTCAGTACAGGGGATTTTCTCTCGCTGTGCTGCAACCTGACCTGTATAATCTTTAAAGTCTTGTATTTTTGTGTCATGTAAATAAGATACAAAATAAAACACCACATATATTTTAACAACGTTTGTCTCGATTTTTTAAATGAATCAAGTGTGTCTCCATTCAAGGATGGACGTCAGACATTTGTGCTCCGAATGGGTGAAGGTCTGGTTGCTGTGAAGCAGGGTGGTCACTATCTATCTAAGCTAACATAACATATTATCGATAATGCATGCACTAAAACACACTTGTTCAAAGTCTTTCAGTAGGTTATGTCTCTATAAAAGTCACACATATATCTATACAAACATTTACCATTCGATTATACAGTCTTGACCACTATAATACACCGGTTGAAGTGTGGGTCTGTGCTCACAAGATTCTCTGGTATGTGGCATTTGTTATTGATAAGCAACGATATACTATCATTGATATAAAGGCGATATACTGTATATTGATATAAAGGCGGTTCACGCCGGTGGATGCGCGCTGGCATGGGGGGCTGTGACGGGCGCAAACGGCCAAGGTGCCAAACTACATGTACACTTCAAAAGGTGTCCCATGCCAAGGGGCCATCGGTCACATGGCCTCCTCAGACCCCGTGTCTCCAGGCAGTCCTCCCCTTCAAGCAGGCCGCCCCCCTAATACCACGACATACATACGTCATTCATTCACAAAAACACCCCAGTTTCTAATACTTTAAAAACCACTCGATATGTCTCATGAGAACATCTTTGTGCTTTGAAATTCAACTCCTGAACGTGCTACCTGGGAACCACTGAGATCTATGCTAATCTGCTCGTCGTCGTGCTAGCCGTGAACTTCTGTGACCGCTTCGAGCATACCCATCAGTGCGCTACCTGTGGCCATCCACCTATTCTCCCGCAACATACTGCTCTGCTTGCTGAATCCAACTGTTTGTTGGTCAAGGTAAGGCCATGTATCCTGGTCATATTTTGCAGATTTTTAAATTTCTATCTATTTTCGAGTAGAGTACACAATAGTGCTATGTTCATTGGTCTCATTGGTATTGACTTGAGTTTCCATTGCTATGCTATCAATAGATCTATTTATTTTCATCTGTGTCTATTGTCATTGAATTGCATCCTTCGGGGGTCCAGTCTATAATGTAAGCATGTTTCCTTCTCGTGCAAGACAGAACATCCAAGGGACGAGTCACATGTTCAGATTTCCATCACATCAATTATACATTTCTGCAACTTATGCAAATACTAAGCAGCACATAACTGGTATAGTTCCTGCGACCAAAAAAAACCTTGCATTGATCATTGTATGATTCATTTACTTTTGTATCAAATCTTTATTCTTGAAGATTGTATAATAATGTCGATATTTACTTTTCAGATTTATCAACAATGCCTGCCTGTTCGATTAGCGGTTGCCCTTCGAAGACCCATGCGAAATCTGGAGGAACTACAATGCATGTATTCCCGAAAACTGTTGATCGAATAAGAGAATGGGTCAGACATTGCGGATATCCACTGGATGAGCTGGAAAGTAGAGTCCAACAAGTCTTAGAGGACAAGAGGGGTGATCGATACCGTATCTGCAGCTGGCACCTTTCCTTTGACATGTACAGAACTTCTTGGGTAACAAAGAAGAATAAACGGCGAACGACACGGAAATTGCGTGAAAACGCTATTCCCACTCTGTTCATCCACATTCCGCCACCGGTGAGTCAAGTGTCCGGATTTAGCTTTCGGCCTTGCGGTAGTGTGTAGCCGAATGGATTAATTGATATTGTAGGCGTTCTATCCCTTGCAATAATTTCGATATTGATATGAGTGTATAGTTTTTTGAATAATGACATTTCTCAATATATTCTTTTTCGATTTCAAAACCCACAAACGCAATGTACATATATATGGGGACAGGGAACTGTGCTGTATTGAGCATTTTTCAAGTATTCTGTCGGCTTACATGGCTATTTTTAATATTGGCATTTCATTATCAATCATTAATTGACCTTTACAACTTCTTGACTATCCCTTGAATCTGAAGCAAGAACATTCTACATCCTTGACGTGGTCGCAGTTATCAACCACTTCTAGCGCATATCAGTTAATCTTACTAGGCTAATCCGCTACATACTTGTTTTATGCATGTCAAGTAATAGTTTTATTCTATCGTGTAATTATTTTACCGAATGTTTGGTTACTGCTTTCCAATTGATATACACCTTAGTTATCGTCCACTGGTGTTTGTTTTCAGTTATAATTAGTGTTATCCATACTAATGCAAGTACTGTCTTTCAGGGAGATGCTGAAGCGTCCGCCACATCTACAACATTTCTAGATGTTTTTCAACATCAGGAGGTATGGATACTGACAGCTCCATCGAGCATCATCATCAGACCTGGAATTCTTGTCGTTTGATTGTTCTACATAATGTTTCATTCGTGGTTAGCCGTTGATATGTACCTGTGCTGTCGACCCCAGGTGTGTGTTATGTTTTCACAATTGTAAACCTCACTAATGCAAGTACTATGTTTCAGGCAGTTGATGGAGCGTCAACCCCTGCACTTGATGCAGAACCTGAAATTCAAGTATACGAATCGGCGCAACAGCTTTCGGAAGTGCGCACTACATTTGCAACATCCATAGATATTCTTCAGCAGCACGAGGTATGGCTAATGACAGCTCCATCATGCGTGATCATATAACGTGATTCCATTTGCTATACTTTCTTCCCTATTAACGCAAATACTGTGTTTCAGGGAGACGACGGAGCTTCCACCACAATCACAACATCTCATTTAGATGATGCAGATGTAAAGGAATCGTTGAAATAAGTCGATGAAATGTGATCATATTTGGATTTTCCTTGATTCTTTTGGACAATGCATCTTTCGCGGTTATCTCTTTATATGTACCTCTGCGTTCGACCCCAAGTGTGTGTTATGTTTCCAATATTGAAAACCATACTAATCCAAGTACTGTGTTTCAGGGATACGACGGAGCTTCCACCACAATCACAACATCTCATTTACATGATGCAGATGTAAAGGAATCGTTGAAATAAGTCGATGAAATGTGATCATATTTGGATGTTCCTTGATTCTTTTGGACAATGCATCATTTGCGGTTATCTCTTTATATGTACCTGTGCCGTCGACCCCAAGTGGGTGTTGTGTTTCCAATATTGAAAAGCATACTAATGCAAGTACAGTGTTTCAGGGAGATGCGGATGCCTCCTCTCCAATACAACCCTTCATGGCAGTCCATGCAGAGCCAGAGGTATGGATACTGACAGTTCCATCGAAATAGATCATCACTGGTCGAATACTTGTCGTTTGATTGTTGCACACAATGGCCCTCATTACAACTGAGGTGCTAAGTGCACCAACTTTACCACCATGGTGTAAACTACGTTTACACCATGGTGGATGGCGGATTTACCGCCCCATTACAAGGTGAGTGGGGCGGTAAATCCCCATTTCCCATTTTCCCTTCCCCATTCCCATTTTTGCCCCATAGGGCATAATGGGAGTGGGGAAGGCGCTAATTACGGCACCGTAAATTACGGTGCCGTAATTAGCACCAAGGTGCCTTAGCGCCATGGAACTTAACGCCTGCAAAAAGCAGGCGTTAAGGTGGGAATCAGGCGTTAAGGGTTAACGGTGGCGTTAACCCTTAACGCCTGAGTTGTAATGAGGGCCATAGTAATGAAAGTACTATGTTTCAGGGAGACGATGGAGCCTCATTCCGTGCTGTCTATGCGGATACAGAAAATATAGTCATTGCAGCGCAAGAGGAAGGGAGGAGATGCGGAAAGGAATCGAAGCTACAGCGTGCAGATGTTGAAGGTCGAGTCAAAAAAGTTGCAAAGAAAAAAAAACAAAAAAAGGTTAGTTACAAACAGTTCATAACTTTAAAAAAATGTTTGTGCTGGGGACTATTTTATGTTTTTTTCCAGTCAATTCTACTACACTCCATCTTGTGTTTAAACTGAACATCCCTTTTCCAATCTCTCTTCCAGTTACCCGTGGGTGTCAGAACTATACACACACAGACAGTGAAGCGAATTAGAGATGTGGCTTGCCAGACCGTGTACACTATGGAGGAACTATTAATTGAGGCGAGGCGTGTTCAGGCTCGAGATGCTCATGTCCAATGGCCAGAACATGAATTAATTGTGTTTGGAGACTACAGCAAAGTTGCATTGGACCATAGCTACAGTGCGACCGCACCACCACAAGAAGATGTTATTGAATGTATTGAAGATAGCTCTGAAGTAGTTGCAGATCAATTTACACAATCTACACCCGCCAAGAATTTGCCACCAAAAAACCTGTCGACATTGTTGTGTTCTCCCATCAATGTTGAAGTAATAGATGTTGAAATGACAGTGAATGAACCAGCCGCAGCATCCATAGACGCATCAGAACTTGATATCAGCGATATTACTTTCCAATGTGTTGAAATCTCCACAACATCAAAGGCCGAAACAACGTTGACGCAGGATGACAGTCTAATGAAAGAGAGCAAATACATTGTATTCGACAGTTGTTTGATGGAAATTATAAGTATGCTGAAATGTGTGCATTTCAATAGAGGGAAAGTATGTGGGAAGCCATTGATTAATGTGACTCGTCAAATAAAAGGCAGTAACGTCAAAATAAATGCCGCCTGTAGATTAAATCATAGGTTCTCATGGTCTGCACAACCAATGCTGGGGAAACTGCCAGCAGGCAATCTACTGTGTGCAGCTGCATCACTTTTTAGTGGCTCCAGTTTTAGAAAGTTAGAGGCTTTCTTTCAGTTTGTGGGACTCCATTTAATTTCTAAAGCGCTGTACTACACATACCAACGTGATTATCTGTTTCCGGCCATTAGTGATGCTTGGAAAATTGAACAATTGTCTCTAGCAAGTACATTCGAAGGCAAACGATTCAGGCTAGCCGGCGATGGACAGTGCGACAGCCCTGGATTTTCTGCCAAGTACTGCACCTACCACTTTCAGGACATGGATAGTAAGAAAATTGTGAGTTCGGTGGTCGTGCAGGTAACACAATGTACATCCTCAGTGGCCATGGAGAAACTAGGTTTTATAAAATCAGTGGAATAGCTACAATCGAGGGGAATGCACATTATAGAGCTCATAGCCACGGATAGACACGTTTCAATTGCCAAGACAATGAGAGAGCAGTTCCCACATATTAAACATCAATTTGACATATGGCATCTTGCTAAATCAATCAATAAGAAAATCTCGGCTGCAGGGAAAAAAAAAGGTTTTGAAGGTATTTTGCAGTGGTCACATTCTATCACCAACCATCTTTGGTGGAGCTCAAAAACTTGTGAGGGGTCAGTGGAAATACTACTTGAAAAATGGTGGTCACTGATGCACCACTGTACCAACGTTCACCGCTGGACAGCAAATGAACATTTCCACCAATGTGAACATGGCCCTTTGTCCCCAGAGGAGGCACGGAAGAAGAAGTGGTTGATTCCATCTTCACCGACACACAAAGCCATTGAGAAGATTGTTTTCGACAAAACTCTATCAAGAGATTTGAGAGGACTGACAGAATTCTGTCACACAGGAGGTTTGGAGGTGTTCCACAATATGTGCCTAAAGTACAGGCCAAAGCGCTTGCATTTTAGCTTTCGGGGCATGAAACATCGCACTCTGCTAGCGGTCTTGCCCCATAACAGCAATGTCGGGCGTGAACAATCTAGGACTAGGGGTAAAGTAAGGATGCCTACACTAAGGTGTTTTCAAAACGAAGTAAGCAATGGGTGATCAAACCAGTCTATGATGAAATGCAGTTCGACTTTGTGAAAGGCCTTATTGTTGCTGTGTTAGAGAAGCACAGATATGGAATTTTGGACGTTTCTGTGCAGAGCAGTGATCCATTGCCACCGAACATTGCGACTGTGCCATGCCCACCCGATGCACAGCTGATTGTGAAGTACAAATCCCAGTTTAAAAAATTGCAATACGATTGTCTTTTTGTGAATAAATGTTATTGTACAGTGTACCTGTAAACCTAACCCCTACCTTCACCATCATGGGTGGCGAACAAGCTGGGTGTCATCTTTGAATTCTCTCTATTCACCTCACATATGTGTATGTATATATTTTTCTCATGTCTCATCTCATGTAAATGTAAATGCTGCACACTGTTAACGGAGGGGAGGCTTGCGTATTGCAAATAATAAAACAAACAAACAAACAATAAATCTCACTTTTATCTCAACTCCTGTGGTACTTTATACTTTGCCTGACCTTCCGCCAAAAATTAAATGTCTCAATTTGGGCTGCAAAGCTCGCAGACAACGGGGACAAAATTGGGGCACTTAGAACGCGCCAAGCGGGCTGTGGCATTTGGGAGAGAAGCCAGTTCGCATTTGCACATTGAGGCGCACTACATAGACGGATTCTAAACTTCAAGTTCTCATAGATGCCTATACTACGTGATGTTGCAAATAAAGAATGCGAAGGACAGCGCCCAGATGAGGCTCACAAGTCGCACTGGAAGTATAAGGGTCTATTGTTTGTTTACCTTGAGACAGGGACCATGCCGAAAGAACTACATTTGAAGGGAGTGCGCAATAACGTAAGAGACGATAAGGCAGAAAATTCAGAAACTAGACCGAGTTTCAGTTTTAGGTCAGTATACGAAAAATCATTGTCAAGAGCACAGTCCGTTTTACAGACTGCATTACGAAGAGACACAATGGAAATTTCAAATATAATGTAAGTAAATCTTTACACGCTTTTATACCGGAATGAAGATTTAATGAATGGATGCATGAATAAATGAATGAATGAAGAGCTAGGAAAAGCAAATAAAACTGTTCGTAGTGGGCACATGGGCATGCAGGTCCACTGGTCTCACCGATCTCGCTCCTTGGCCCAGCCACTTTTCCCTGCACTACGGGACTGTCTCTGTATCCTTCAGCCCCTTCTCCCAGCATTTACCTTGCACTTGCCACCAGCTGGCCCTATTATTTAATTTGTATTCAACTAACCTTGTACAGCCCATCCCCATGCGCGATCAGAAAGACACCTGGCCTAGTAGGATCATTGTCTGTCTGCCCTTGTTCCCCACCTGCCTCGTCACGCCTAGAAACACTTCAGTATAGGCGCGTTACAAATGCCATATCATATATCATATCATTCCTCACGCATGTAGACTGTCGTTTATCTTTGTGTGTTGGCCTCGATTTATCTCGTTACTTTTCGCATTGATTTTAGAGACGAACATACTCCATTGAACTACCCTTGCAAGCAAATAGTTTCTGATCGCCGTAATAAATAAAATGAGTAATATTAATGAAGTTTGGCTAGCGAGACTAATTATCATTTTTTTTGTTTTCATAACAGGTATTTGATCCCTTACTGCCACTGCCATCTGTTTGAGACACCGGCGGATGGATTCTTCAGCAGACACCTGCAGCTTCGTGTCAACAACTGGAGCATGATCACCATATTATGGGACGATCGCCAAGGGCCCACATGCCCTTACGCTGTACTAGTGGCTAGAAGCAACATATCAACCTTTAGGCTGGACTAGTGCCTAGTTGATGGAACAGCCTTGCGGTTCACCGTGCTTCCAAAGTGATTCTTTTTACGAAAATGAACACCCTGTGTACCATAAAGGAACAGCGCGTGACTCAAGATGAAACGGAACAGTTATTGCGGATACAGATAAAAGAAAATAAATGGCTTCCGGAGTTCATATGTCTATTGCAGAATATTCTCTAAACATTTAATGTCAAATAAATGTACTTTACCAAATGTACCGTGTTGCTGTTTCATTTTAAAGTACAGTGTCATATTCCGAATTGTGGCGCGCTGTGTTGTGTGTTGATCTGTGTTGGTTTCCGGGTTCTGTGTGGAGTCGCGCAGAAGACGACTGGGAGCGTTTGCCTACGCAGCACAGTTACGTCACAGGGAGAGGCGGGGAATATGAATGTTTTGATAATGTCAGGCTCAGGGGCGGGGGAATTGATTTAGTGCCGCAAAAGCAGGTCAGCCAGGGCGATCGGGGAAAAGATAGGATTATCAGAAAATGGCGGCTCCCTGGTGCTTGTTTTCACGTGCGTTTAATGGACGAAAACTCGGGTAAGGTCCATAGGAAAGTTTTCTAAAATCGAGCCACTTAGGCTTAAAAAAACATGGCCGACCCGTAGGGACAATAAAAAATTTTACTAGACCATACCTTTAAAGGTCTGAGCCTGACTGAGGGAGACCTGGAATATGAAATAAGTTAGGAGAAGCTTGGGTAAGGTAACCCTTGCAAGTGCCGTGATTGCAAGGTCCAAGCCCGGCTGAAGGAGATCTATGTTGAATCAGGTACTTTTTGTTGAGAGGTCCTAGCCCGACTGAGGGAGACCTACATGAACTGTTGATGCCCCGCTGAGAGGTCCGAACCTGAAAGAGTGAGACCTTTGTGAACTTTTGTTGAACTGTGAAAGAACCTTTGATGAACTGGAATAAGTGACTTTAACATGGAAGGCCAAGAAGGCCTCGACCCAGGTTTTCAACGGCCTTTTTTTTTTCCTGTCTACGGGGGCTGTCTTACTCCGTGCTGTCCAACATGGGGAGGAGAGTTGACTCAGCCATCTTGATCCTTTATGTCATAACACTGACTTTCCTTTGCATACACATTCCCCATTACACACTTTTTGTAAAAGAGATAAGGCAGGCATTGTTTTTTATTTTAGTATAGGCCATTTTGATTTGACATAGACTGACTAGGACTGTGTTTCCTTTATTATTTGATGGTAGAGGCTACTCCCATCATAGCTATAGGGAAAAATAGGAGTTTCTCTAAACCCCAAGAATTTAATAAAGGTCTTTGAACTTGCATCTATTGTCTTGTCATCTGTACTGTTGATAACATGAGATCCTTACAATATCCTCTACAAAACGAAGGTGCTTAAACTGTTGTTGCAAGGTGGTATAAAGAGGTTGCCAGCAACTCTACAACCAAACAAAATAACTTGTGCTGCAGCTGGAAGGCCCTGCCAGCACACACGAAAATGGATGTTGTAGTCTGGTATCCATAACGACAAATACTTGAAGCTTAAACAACCATGTACAGATATCTTCATGTGAACCCCCCAGGCAGAGTTAAATCACAATGGGGGTTAGCCTTTCACCCTTTTGGGGTGGGGGGTTGCTAAAACATAAACTGCTATATCTGCGTGTCTGTATGCAGCATTTAAGCGCTACGTGAAAACCTACAAAGGAAATGCATGCCCTTCTCTAACTTAACTAGAAGCGGCGAATAAAAACATGTGACAGCTTTAGATATTTTCTTCAACATTATGGCTTTAAAGACTATATAAAACACACATCCACTGTATATAATACATGACATACCTTTTGATGCTGTAATAAATCAACCAACATGCAGCAACCCTACTCTCAAACCCTCAAAACAATGTTCACAATTAAAACTGTAATGGCCACCATCACATCCTGTAGTGCCGATTGTTGGGGTCAAATCCACTGCCTACAGCACACCACGATTGGCACCTTGATAGTTATGGCACACCCCAGCTGCATGTCCTCTGGTAATGACAAAACAATATGCACCGTTACAGGTTCTTGGGCTCACAAATAGCGTCGGTGTCCAAAACCTCCTGCCGCTTGCTGGTGAATTCCCATGGTGTCGGCTGTGAGGCAACATTAAAGCACCCCAAAAGCCATTCTCCATTTTTGGCGGTGACCCAATTCGATGTGGCTTGAAGACCCTGAAGAAAAGCACCCTCCAACGGCACACACCCCAAATCCTCACTATGCACATTCATTCTTGTTGATTGCGAGGGGCCATCAGCCATATCCATGGACACTCCTAGATCTATTCCTCCATGCCTTGAAGTCCGCAAGATTGCACAAACCACAGAACAACAGATTCATGGCATCTGCGTCTGGCGGTTGCAAGGATCGACATGCCAGGCACAATACTGGAACAGCACAGAAGCCATAATACCCCCCTGGGTCTCAGATGCTCCTTTATCACTCGCTGGGGCCCCCAAACATTTCATCTGTCCTTGCTGGGGCTGTAATCCACCTGTGCCCATTGCCAGATCTGAAGGACAGCTCTGCCACATTGGACCCCGAGCCACACTTTCTGGCCTCGCAAGAGGCTGTAACCCAACACTGCCCCTTTGTGATCCTGCAAAAACATGCAAGCCCATCCCCGGGCCCTCAAAAATCCGGATATGTTGAATCAGATGCACTAATCTCCATAGATTCGATGGGCGACTGATGCTGAACTCCACAGGGTCTGCCCGCTGTGCCATCCATCTGTTGGAGTACATGCTGTCACTAAAAATACACAAAATATAGAATCAGATTAGAGCATCATTTACACAATAAGAATCAGAGCGTTACAATATTCACCAACAATATTACAACTGTAGCAACACTCAACATATTACAAAGACACTGATCGTAACCTAATACCAATGCAGCACTCGAGCACTAGGGAAACCCAGCAGCCAAACTCTGAACAAAGGAATAACAGACGCACGAGTGAGGACACGAACGGTAATGGAAATATCAATGGAAGACTAGTCAGTCAAAGTAAGCCAGGTTCAGGACAGAGACCAGGAATGAAAGAGGAATAGCAAGTATAAAATAATCTAAGTGCAATTGTACAGTGGACTGGAACTGCAGACTAGAAACTATGGACTGGAATCAAGGAACAGCGGACTGAACTGTAGACCAGGAACAAAGAAAACTCATGACTGAAACTCTGGACAAGGATAACAAGGTCTAGACTGTAGGAAGTAACGTGAATACAAGGGACTGTAACTCTGGGCCAGAATAACAAGGGTGGAACTGTAGTCAGAGAACAAGGAAACTCAGAACTGGAATCTAGGAAGCTAAAGCCAGTAAACACGGACTGTAGGCTCAGAGCAAGGAACTGCAGGCATGGAACAAGAGAATTGGTGGTAGGGAGCAAGGAGCTGCAGACGGGGAACAGGAGACTTCAAGCAGGGGAGCAGCGCTGCACTGCAGGAAGCACAGAGTTACCGGGCAGAAGCCAGGGGATAGTAGGCAGAGTAATTGGGCTTCCAGGCAGGGAGCACAGGGCACTGGAACAAGAGCAGGTTCTGTCAGCAACAGGAAATGGCAATATTCCAAGGATCAAGGCACAAAGGGCTGGACCGAGCTCAATGCAAGAGCCCTGTGCTCCTGCAGGCACCTGCTTAAATACTGACCTGCCCGGTGCTGAAGCAGGCTCATTAATCTGAAAAGGAGCTGGCCAATCCTGCTACAGTCTCCACCTCTTCTGTTCCCTCCCAGTGCCTTAGCACAGCACTGACTTCTCACTTCACCGCTAAAACTCACATCTGTCCACTTTTCCTCTCCCTCTCCCTCTACCACTCCCGGCCCCTCTCCAGCCGTCTCTCCTCCTCCTTTCTCCTCCTTCCATGTGTTCACTCCCAACGATGTTTCTAGACCAGTCCGATCTATGAAAATCTTGTCAAAGCAGGTGCTCTCCTGCTCTTCCAGAACCATCAAGGACCCCAGCAACACTCTCGCTCTAGCCTTGACTGATTTCTGCAATCACTCTTTTGCCACTGGAACCTTCCCTTCCCCCCTAAATTGCTCCCTTCTGCACCCCTTCCTCAAGAAGCCCTCTGCCGATGCTTCCTTCCTGGCAAATTACGGCCCTATCTCTAGCTGCCCATCTCCCAGTTCACTCTCCATACTGAATCTGTTGGTTATCTCCATGACCACCAGTCTGGTCTTAGAGCAGCCAGAAGCACGGAAACTGCTCTCCCGAACACCCAGAATACCTGCTCTCTAATGTGAACTCTAACCTTCCTTCGGTCCTCATTCTCCTTCATCTATCTGCTGCTTTCGATATGGTCAACCACACCATTCTGAACAATTGTCTATGTGACAACCTGGGCATCACGGGTCAGGCCCTAGTATGGTTGACTTCCTTTCTCTCCGATCGACCCTCCCAGGTCCAACCTGGGTCCTTTCTCTCTCCCACCCTTCTCCCTACATGTGGTGTTCCCCAGGGTTCTAACCTCTCACCCAGGCTCTGCAACCATTACCTGGCTCCTTTAGCCCACCTCATCTGTACCTTCTGTTCTAACTTTCAGTGTTATGCAGAGGACACTCAGCTCTCCTTCATGCTCCCCTCAGCCTCCTCTGATCTATCGCTCATTCCTGTCCATCTACCCGCGATTCAGTATTGGTGTGCCCCCAACCTTAATGACAGTAAGACTGAGATTATTTTCATTGGGACCCCTGCTCCCACTTTTCCCTCTTACACTCTGGACGCCCACCCTCTGCCCTCAACGCTCACCTTCCTGTGAGTCAAAGAACCTCTGTATCATCTTCGACTCCACCCTCTCCTTCCCTCCTCACATCTCAGACATCTCTAAGAATTCATACTATCAGCTGCATCTCCTCAGATGTATTCTTCCTTTTCTCACTTTCTGACGGAAGCTCACTGTCTCCTGAGTCCTGGTTTTCTCTAGGCTGGACTACAGCAACAGCCTCTTTCTACATCTGCCTGCCTCTACTCTTCTCCCTTTGCATATAATCCAGAACAGGACTTCAAGACTTGGCATTGGCCTCAAGCCTAGGAATCGTATCTCTCCAGCCCTGAAATCGCTCCACTGACTCTCGGTGGTGCAAGGATCACGTTCAAGACCCTCTTGTTATGACTTGATGGTCGTGAAGATTATGGGGCCTCTGTCCACAAGTTCCGCTCAGAACGATACAAATAACTTCCTGAGCAATCCTTGAGGCCACAGGTTTTTTGAGTGCCGAAGAACGCCAGGAACCAGGAACACCGGTGACCCCTCGACCGCTGTAAAGCAAGCAATGGGTCAGTACAATGGCAAACAATATACTGAATAGCGAGGTAACAAATATCAAGGGGCTCACCAAGGGTCTGGGGACAGGAAGAACAAGGATGAAAATGGAGGTGTTCTGTGTGGCTGCAGAGTGTAGCAAGCGGCAGCGGTGAGGCGTAGATTGTTGTAGAAATAGACACTGCAAAACCTGTATGGAGAGGGTACTCCAAAAGGTAACAGAAGAGGAAAATCCGAAAACAGTCCGTTAAGAGTTCCAAGGTCAAAAGCCAGCCAAGTTCGTCGTAACCAGGGGGTAATCCAAAGGAATCCAAGAATACAGTTCAAAGGTCCTGAAACAGCAGAGCAAAACAATATCCAAGGGCTTGACAGAGGAATCCAAGAAGAACAGTCCGTAGTCCAGGTTCAAGATGCGGAGACAGGAAGACGCCGAACAGTTCCTGATTGGGTCAGCTGTGAAGCACTGAATGAGGGTGTCCTCTCTGGTTTTAAAGGGGCCTAGGAGTGTCACATGACCCATCACGTGACCGATGATGTAGCATGTTTCTTTGTCACATGACCCAAGTTTCCAAAACGCCGCTGCCGGGTCTTCCTGAGGGCGTGACGAAGCAAAGGAAAAAGCCAGCGTCTCCGTCGACTGTCTCCAAGACGCCAGGGCAGCTGCCAACATTGCAAAGGGTGAATATGACCATAGCGCGTTAAATGCCCTCGTGTGCGCCGCTGCCGTGCTGCTTGAGGGAGTGAGGACATGAGATCAGAAGAGGAAGGCAGAACAGGACCTGAGATGGAGGGCTTAGTGACTGCAAGGGTATTCGTGTGCGTAAGGTGACCAGTGGATGGTGTAACACCTCTGCATTGTCCGCAAGGCTTTCTGGGGCCAGGGGCCGCACTACATCCAACTGTCTCTTCCTTTCTTTCATTATTCTCCTGCCTTTCATCACCTGCCCTGGACGGAGCCTGCTGTCCGTGCTCCTGCAGCCATCTTCCTGCCTGCAATCACCATCTGGAGCCATCTGCGAGCAGCAATGAAAATGTGCTTTTTGCTGCTCGCAGCCTGAGGATTGCTGTAATAGCAATCCACTTCTCTGTTCTTAGCCCATTACCTGGGTTTTCTTTTTCATCAATACTTTATTGAGTCAGTGCCTCATTGTGTCGGCCCTTCCAAGATGGCAACACTACTATCCACCGAGTGAACTGCATTGGCCAGCACTCACTCCCTTCTCCCATTGGTCGCCTTGGTCGTGAAAGGCCAATCGCAGAAACCGGGAGACGGGAGCCGGCCTGAAAACAACCAAGGGCCACAACAAAGGCCCCTATCTGCTCCCTGTCCGCTGCTGGGGTGCTGGGAGATGACTTCATGCACCCCCCTCACTCGAGCATTGAGGAGGTCGCTCCCTCACTCTTCAGTGGAGACTGAACTACCATGACTTTCTCACCTCCATAACAATAGGTCAGTCCTCTCCAACTGGACACACTCCTACCCCTCTGACTTTTCCCAGCTTCTCTCCAACTCTCCTTGTCTCCCACGCTTACAGCCTGTGATTGTACTGTGTTCTCACCTACTGATACCAATTTGAATTTAGCTGTGTTCTCACCTACTGCTATCAATTTGAATTTAGCTGTGTTTTCACCTACTGCTACCAATTTGAATTTAGCTGTGTTCTCACCTACTGCTATCAATTTGAATTTTGCTGTGCTCTTGCAACTGTACTGTTTGCTTTTTCTCTTAAACTTGGTTGGCCCAGTGACTGCATTGTGCTTCTCTGCCCAGCTGTCCCTATCCTGATCCTCACCCTCTACTTCCCCCCTTTTTTCTCTACTTCACCGATGGCACTCTCTGTTTCTCCTATCTTCTCTGTTTCTCCATCAACCATCCTTCCCTTCTCACTAAGTCTGGCAGGAAGAAGTTCAAAAAGGATATCTTGGTCTCTAACTCTGGTTTCCCTATCGCTGACACCTATACCAGTGCTTCTTCCAGACAGACCCTCACAACATCCTCTTTGTCATTCCCTCATCAGATCTATGGACTCTTCATATGGTCTCTGTGCTCTCTCCTTTCTCCTCTTCTCCCATTAATGGTGGCACCTGCTGGGAAGCCTTCCAGGCCCCCTGCCACGCCTTCCTCTAAGTTCATCATTAATGTCTACCTTAATGGCACCGTCTTGGTCCAAGGCCCTCAGGCCAACCTTCTTCTCTTTGATAGACGCTTCCCACGCCTCCTCAATTTCCTTTCGTCACCTGCTGTCCCGTCCCTCCCTTCTTTGGCTTCCTTGCCTCACACCTCTTCCTCCTCCTTGGCTACCTTGCCCTCCCCTCTTTCCTCTCCTGCCCCACCTTGGGCTCCATGTACACCTCCTTCTGCATCTTCGCAGGGTGTACCTCTTATCTGTATCCCTCCCCGGAAGTCCTTAAAGGATGGCAACCTTCTCCATATTGCCACTCTCAACTCTCGCTCAGCCGTCAAACACTCCTCTGACATCTGTCGCCTCCTGGAAGAACTTGACCTTGATGTCCTCGGTT
Organism: Ambystoma mexicanum; assembly: GCF_040938575.1. Lineage (NCBI taxonomy): Eukaryota > Metazoa > Chordata > Amphibia > Caudata > Ambystomatidae > Ambystoma > Ambystoma mexicanum. The sequence continues at coordinate 25,124,242 of NC_090934.1, forward strand.
TCACTGAGACATGGTTCATGGCCAGCTCCTTCACAAGCATTGACACTCTCCTCCCTGACGGCTATAATATCCTCTCTGCTCCCAGATCCACCCAGTCCACAGGGGGTGTAGCCCTGATCTTCCCAGAGTGGATTCCTGCCTCTGTCATTCCTATGAAGACCTACTCCTCTTTCAAATGCTTTGTCTGCAGGATGTCTCTCTCGCCTGGCCACTCTCTTACCATGGCTCCTATCTATTGCCCACCTGGTTAGATTACCTCCTTACTCTCTGAGCGGATGGACCTCTCCTCCTCCCTCCTGGCCTGAAGCACTCAACTCCTCCTTCTTGGGGACCTCAACATCCATCTGGATGCTCCCTGTTCTGCCTCTGGACTCTTTTGCGATCTCTGCGATTCTCTCTCTCTTTCTATTCCCCCTCTAGACCGACTCACTCTACAGGGCACACGCTTGATGTTTTGATCTTCTCTGACCTCCCCGTCTCCATCCCTCTGACCACTCCTCTATCCTGAAGTAATCACTCCATCCTTTCCTCCCATCTCTCCCTCTCTACCCCTCAAGCCAACACCAACACTGCCTCCTATCTTCTAAGTCAATCGACCCATGAAGCGTGTGTCAGTCGAGGCTTTCGCCACCACTTTCTCTCCCCCTCCTCATCCTCTGGCTGACTCGCATCCCGATGCAGCCCTTTCCATGCTCTACTCATCTATCTCTGATACTCTTGATGTTCTTGCCCCTGTCATGAGGATCCGCTTGAAGCCGAAAGCCAAGTGCAACTCTTGGTATGACTCTGAGCTAGCTACCCTTAAAAGCAAGTGTAGACTGGTTAGAGGAAATGGCAGGCTTCTTGTACATCCTCTGACAAACTGGCCTGCTGCCTACTCCAAAGGCAATACCACCTCCTTGTCCGAACTAAGAAGAGTGCACACATCCAAGACTGCGTCTCTGCGACATCTAACAACTCGGCTGAACTCTTTCAAATCTGCAAGAAGCTGGCCAGCCCTGTTGCATTCGCTACCTCTCCTGTCACTTCCCAGGCCCGTTGCACGGCCCTTGTCTCTCATTTTATCTCAAAAACCCAGGACATCCTGTCCACCCTCTCATCCTCTCCTCCTCTTCCCCCTTCTCTATCCACTTCCTCTGGCCTTCATGCAGCCACCCCCCTCTTTCTCCTCCTTTCCTCTGTTCTCCCCAGATTTCCAGACAAGTCCGATCTATGAAAGTCCCGTCAAAATAGGTTCTTCCCTATTCATCCAAAACCATCAAGGACCACATTGACACCCATCCTGCTCTGGCCGACTTCTTCAACCTCTCATTTGCCTCTGGAGCCTTCCCCTCGCCCCTGAAGCACTCTCTTGTGCACCCTCTTCTCAAAAAACTCACAGCTGACCCCTCGCCTGATTTCCATCACTCCTTTCCTGGGCAAACTCTTGGAAAAGCTGGCCATCTCCCAGCTTAATCTCAACACTGATTCTGTTGGTTGTATCCATGATCATCAGTCTGGCTTCAGAGCTGCCAGAAGTACAGAAACTGCTCTCCTGAACATCTGTGAAGACTTGCTCTCCAACCTCGACTCTAACACCCCTTCTTTCCTTAGCCTTCTTGATCTTTCTTGTGCCTTTGACACGGTCAACCATGCCATCCTACTTAACCGTCTCTGTGATAACCTTGATATCACTGATCAGGCCCTGGCCTGGTTGACCTCTTTCCTTTCTGATCGACCCTCCCAGGTCCAACTTGGGTCCTTCCTCACCTCTATCTCACTCTCTACATGTGGTGTTCCCCAGGGGTCTAATCTCTCTGCCTGGCTTTTCAAGCAATACCTGGCACCCCTCGCCCACTGCATTGCCGCTCTCTGCCCTAACTTTCAGTGCTATGCAGATGACACTCAACACATTTTCAGGCTTCCCTCTTCCACCCCTTCTCCTTCTCTCATCTCTGACTGTCTGTCTGCTATCCAGGAGTGGTGTGCCGCCAACAATCTCTGCCTTAATGCCAGTAAGAGGAGATTCTCCTCATTGGCACACCTGCACCCTCCTTTGATATAATATGATGTGGCATTTATAACACGCCTACACACAAGTGTTTCCTGTCACTCTCTGGCTGGCCTCCCTTGGCCCTCTGCCTGCTCCAACCTGTGAGGCTAAGAACCCTGGGGTTATCTTCGACTCCACACACTCCTTTTCTCCTCACATCTCTAATGTCTCTAAGAAGTCAAACTACGAACTGCACCTCCTAAGAGGTATTCTTCCTTTCCTCTCCTTCCCACGAAGCTCACTGTCTCCAGAGCTCTGGTTCTCTCCAGGTTGGACTACTGTAACAGCCTCTTTCTAAATCTCCCTGCTTCTACTCTCCGCCCTCTGCAACTCATCCAGAACAGGACTGTGAGACTTGACCTTGGCATCAAGCCCTGGGATCGTATCTCTCCAGCCCTGAAATCTCTCCATTGGCTCCCAGTGGCTGCAAGGATTAAATTCAAGACCCTTTGCATTGTCTACAAGGCTTTCTGGGGCCTTGGGTCCACAATACCTTCAATTCTCCCTCCTCAAATACCTTCCTACTTGATCTTGTCACTCCTCCACCTCCAACTCCCTCAGGGTCAGTCGCTTCTCCAAGCTGCGAGTTGGGAGTAGATCTTTTTCCTCGGCTGGGGCATCCCTCTGGAACAGCCTCCCTGCTTCTCTGAAACTTGAGGAGAACCATCTTCAGTTCCAGAAGCACCTCAAGACCTTCCTCTTTGCTTCTGCCATCGCTCTTCCTTTCCCCTGCTGATCTGTCTACTTCGGCACCGGGCACCTGGTTACCCTCTGATTTTCGGGCCCAGGTCCCTGCCCACCCAGCCACACAACTGCACTGCTTCCTGGCAACCCTTGCACTTGGGTCTGTATCTGTAAACCTACAGCCCCCTTACCTGCACTTACCAGACACCCCTTGTCTGTGCTTTAACCTTGCACTTGCCAACTTGCTGGCTACACTACCATTTGTTGTTGTTTTATCCCTTACTCAGCACTTTCCACTCCTCCCCTCTCCCTTGCACTTTCACCCTTCCCTATCCCCTGCACTTGTGTGTTCTCAATGTCACTGGGCCTAGTAAGATCGTTATTTTGTCCTCCTTTGTTCCCCTCCCTTGCCTTATCGTGCTATGAAACACTTGTATATGAGCATGATACAAATAAAATATATCATATCATATCTAAGCATCTTCCTTCTCAAGCCCTCCGTTCATCCCCCTCCAACTCTCTGGGGGTCAGACGCTTCTCCGGGCAGAGAGTGGGGGGTAGATCTCTGTCCTCAGTTGAAGCCTCCCTCTGGAACAGCCTCCCTGCTTCTCTCAAACTTGAGCAGGACCACCTAAGGTTCCGGAAGCAACTCAAGACCTTCCTTTTTGCTTCTGCTTTCTCTCTCCCCTGCTGATACTCCTGTCTGCTGCGCTAACTGGTTACCTGGCCACCCACTGTGCCTCACGGGCACCAGGCTCCTGCACGACCAGTAGCCTCCAGGCCTCCCACATACTTGGGGACTGTATCTGCACCCCTACAGTCACCTGCCTCTTTGCACTTACTTGAGCCAGCACCCTGGCAGCACTTGCCACGCTTTTGCCACTGCACTCTCCCCTCCTCCTCCACCCTGGCACTTCTCCTCTTCCCTCCCCCTCACACTTGCATGATGTGAATGACAAAAGGCCTAGTAAGATCCTTTGTTTTGTCCTCGCTCTGTCTACCCTCCCTTGTCTTGTCGTGCCTAGAATCACTTGTGCACAGGCACGTTATAAATGACTTATCATATCATAAGCAGCATCTGGAGCAGCACACCCGTTATAAATGACTTATCATATCATAAGCAGCATCTGGAGCAGCACACCTGCAGGTAATCTGCCTCCTCCCTCTCTGATCCTGGGAAGGTGAAAGCAGCACTGATCTCTAAGGCTTCTGGGGATTGTGGTTCCAAGACTGATGCAAAGAAATAACCAGGGAATGAGCACGGAGACCAAGTGCATTATGGGAATTGAAGTCCATGTTTTCGGATATACAGATTTGTGAAAGAAAATGTTAAATTATGATTTAGGGTCTTCTCTGAAGAAGGTGGAAAATGCCCTGCAGGTCTGGATACAACGCCACCCAGAGGCAAAGATGCAGAAAGATGCAGAAACATGACACATAGTCACACATGTCTTTTTTGCTGAGGTCTGCAAAATGCAAGACTTCACAAACACTTTTGCTGTCTAGCAAGAGACGGTTCTGTCATCGATATTTTGTATCTGACTGCACATGCATTGTGTTCTAAAGCAGAAACCTGAAGGCACTCTCACATCTACTCCCCAGGGATCTGCTGTTCAGGTGGCCAGGGAAGTGCCATCACGTTTGGATCCCGACCCTGGGGGTAGACTAGCGAGGGAGGATCCCCTGGGTGGAGAATCCTTGGGGGATTGGAGCGAGGGTACCTGAAGGCGAGACATGATTTCCCCCCTTCACTAACACTGACCTATCAAATCCTCCCTCAGTCTTTATGGGATACTGTCAGTCCTTTCCACCACTTCCCTATGATCTCACATCAAGTACTGAGACGAGGAAGAGGCAACTAAGAGTAACGCACATGTCCTATTGGAAACACCACTCTGGTACTGAAATGAGGAAGAGGCCACTAAGAGTAATGCACACTTCCTATTGGAAACGCCACTATAGTACTGGGACGAAGAAGAGGCAACTAAGAGTAACGCACACGTCCTATTGAAAACACCACTCTGGTACTGGGACGAAGAAGAGGGAGTCTATACACTACAGAGCTAAAGGTCAGACATGTCCCAGTAATTGGTCTAATTGGAATCAGGCAAAACAGGCAAGAGAAGCACACCTGAACACCCCTGATGGGATACGGGTGTATAAAAGAGTGGCGTGGCAGCAGCAGAGGGGAAAATAGAGCAGCAGCAAAGCCCAGACGGACCCTTGGGAACGGGAGGAGAGCAGAAAGCTAGCACTCTGGAAAGTTGCAGACCAGGGCACTCTGCGGAAGCATAGCGAGGGAGGTGTGTCTCCAGGGAGCCGGTGAGGTCGGAGGAAGGAAGCCTTATGCAGTGTCGCCCCCTTCCACTTTGGTTCTGCAAGTGCTCGTTCCCCTGGGTGGAGGAGCCGGCCCAGGAGTGCCTGAGGGGCAGGTGGTGAGACCCTGACCTCCGTTCTTGAGAAACCATGAGACCAGAGGAGCCACAGCATCAACTAATGCGACCTGTGAGTAAAGAAACCTAGTGCGCGAGAGGAAAAGAAGATACATTGTGGCAGAGCAGGAACGTGTCACCAATAAACTTGTGAGTGCGCCTGAACTTAAAGAACAATCAAATGCTATGCCAACAAGGCTGTAAAAAGATACTGTGTATCAGAGTGATCGCGTATAGAAGATTTACAAGGTTTTGAAAGCCTTTCGAGTAACAAGACTGACATGTTGGCAAGAGAATATCTTGAAACAGGATATCAGAGTGGTCAGGTGCAGGTAATAGGCACTGTTTCAAAAGTCTTTGGATATCTGAGGATGAATAAAAGATATTCAAAGCACTACAAGTAAAGAGAAAGTGGTTAAAAGCAGTTAGGCAAACAGCAGAAGTGGGAACACAAGAGAATCTAAAGGCTACAAACCCCGGTGAAGGAAGAGACGGCTGAATATAAAGTTAACAAATGACAGTACAAAGAGTCAAGTAATGTCAAGGAGGATGCTTGGACAAGGTCTCAAGCCAAAATATAATGGCAAGGGGCCCTGGTTGCGCGACCTGTAATGGGTGGACTGTGCGGTCTGAAAACTGCGCCCAGACCAGAGAGTCCCAACCAAGTGTATGCAATTTGCTGAATAGAACTTAAAACCAAGTGTTTATTGAAGTTTTGCTGCATCTGTGCTTGAAGCTTAAGGAAGGGAACCCTGAGCTCTTTCGGAACATTGATTTTGTGAATCTGTGCTCGAAGCTTGGGGAAGGGAACCCTGAGCTCTTTTGGAACATTGGTTTTGTGAATCTGTGCTTGAAACTGGAGGAAAGGAATTCTAACCTCCTTCTGAACTTTGTATATGGAAACCAAGTGTGCTTTGGGGGAAGATACACTCAAGTCCTGAAAAACCAGTTGAAGCCTATAATTGTTGGAACTGTATCCCGCACCTTCGGGAAGGGAGCTAGATACTGCTCCAGACTTTATGTTGAACACTGTTTGAGTTAGAACAGCCCTACATGACATTTTTGTATTAGATGTGAGGGCAAGCATAGGTTTTGACACCGACAGACTTTTGATTTTTTACTTAGGGACATAGGGCCTCATTACAACTCACCCGGTATGGAAACAACGGTGGCGGTAAACCCGCCGCCACCGTTGTTTCCATACCGAGTGATCACGACTCCTGCAGGCGGAGGCGTCAATCCCGCCAGGTCTGACTGGGGATTTACACCATTCCGCCTCCGGAATTCCTGGGTCACCGGGATTGTAATGCCTCGGTAATTCCGGGAATCACGGAGACGGAATAGTAATACGAGTCCGGCGGTAACCAGGTGGTTTTACTGCCTCGGTTACCGCCAGACTCGTAATGAGGCCCATTGACTTTCCTTAGTATCTTTAGGTAGGGAAATTCCCAACATAGCTATAGGGCAAGTTAGGCATTACATCCATCCTGATTACTAATAAAAGTCATTTTGTTGAATTCACATTCTGTTGTCTGTGTCACCTCTTGATACCATGCCTGTCTCGTATATGGTGTCAGAAGTGGGATGCAGCTCATCGAACCAGATTGGGGGACCTTGAGATATGAAAAACCAGTGACATAGCATCGGATCCCACAGTAGCCACAAAAGGCCTCATAGGGTTTGATATCTGTAGTAGTAGGCAGGAAACTATTCCTCCAGGAGAAAGAGAGCTGTTACTTACCGAGTACTGATACCACCCCCTGGGACTTACATTCAACTAGCATCCAAGTCAGGACTCACCTGCGGCTATATGTCCAGGCTGGGGCTATTGACCCAGATTTCAGAGGAGGTATAAAAGTGGTGTTACAGAACCATGGGAGGGATGCCTTTCAAATCCAGCCTGGCGGCGATAAAATTGCCCAAGGAATACTTGAAAGGGCAGTGTTTCCTAGGCTTAAGGAGGAGACAGGACAACGGGAGACTGAGAGGGGTGCTTTGGGTTTTGGAGAAACAGATGAGAAACTGTGTGCTTCAGTATCCTCTAAATCTAGTGAGGAGGAACCTGACATAATTCCAGCTTAGCTTTTGCGCAGAGGAGGGACCCTTTGTTGGCCAAAGCCTTTTTGCAAACCTTACCTGAATCTGAAGGTCTGGGAAAAAGGCAGGCCCTTTGTTTTCTTAAAATTTGGGCTTCTATATAGTATAGAGGTGATACCATATCAGATGGTGTAACAAAACCCCAGTTGGTTGTCAAAAGTACCCAACAGCAAGTGATTCTTGAAATAGCCCACTCGCATCTAACAGGGGGATATTTGGGTCAGACAAAAACTCAAGCACACATAAGTACAACATTCTATTGGTCAGGGATCCATGCAGACATCAAAACCTTTCTTCAGGCATGCAACATCTGTCAAAGAACCAGTGCACACATACCATCACCAGTTCCATTGAATCCACTACCCATTATTGAACTCCCCTTTTCAAGGATAGGGATGGATATCGTAGGCTCCCTTGAAGCTTCAAAATTAGGTAACGACTATGTATTAGTAATAGTGGTCTATGCCACACGGTACCCTGAAGCCTTTCCTTTAAGAACCAACACCACTCAGCAAATTTGAAAATATCTGCAGCCCTTATTTTCCCGGGTTGGATTCCCCAAAGAAAGTTTAACTGATCAAGGCTCTAATTTCGTGAGTAAGCTTATGGGAGAGGTTAAGGATTTACTACACATCACCACACTGCGGACATCTGTATATCATTCCCAAACAGACAGTCCCATAGAGAGGTTCAATAAAACACTGTAAACCATCCTAAGAAAGCTGGTGGATCAAGATGGGAATAACTGGCACAAAATGATTCCATGGGCTCTATTCACGATAAGGAAAACACCCTAGGCCTCCACCGGTTTTACCCCTTTTGAATTGCTTTATGGGCGGGAATACAGGGATGTCCTAGACATACTAAGGGAAACATGGGAAGAAAAGGAAGAGTCCTTAATACCACTCTCTCAAACCGCAACCGGGCTCAAAGAGCACATGGCTACTGTTAGATCCTTGGTACAGACATACTATTAAGGCGGAGGAACAACAGGAGACTTTATATAATAAGAAAGTTTCAGTGTGATTATTTTCTGTTCGGCAAAAAGTACTAGTGCTCCTACCCACATCTGATAACAAATGGCATGGTCCTCATAAGGTAGTAGAACAAATGGCTCCATGTAATTATAAAATCCCTCAGCCAGGTCGCCGACAAAAGACCCAGGTGTACCACATACATCTTTTAAAAGAATGGAGGGAGAACCCCTCTGAGTTAAATGCCAACATATTATCCTGTTTGATACCTGAAGCTGTGGAAGACATAACTTTGATTCTCCCTGATCTCACAAATAATCAGAAACAAGATCTTTCTGATCTTGTGAGTCAATTTCCAGATGTATTCTGTGAGGAACCTGGAAGGGTGAAGGGTATACATCACTGCATCCATACCCCCGTAGGCAATGTAGTGCATCTAAGACCATATGGGTTACCTAAATCGAGAAAATACATCATCACAAAAGAAGTGGAACAGATGCTCAAAGCCAATATAATCGAATCTTCAAGCAGCTCCTGATCCTCCCCCATTGTGTTGGTGGCAAATCCCAATGGAAGTTGGAGGTTCTATATAGTTTTTCGGAAAGGTCAACTCCATCTCAGCCTTTGATGCTTACCGGATGCTGTGCATCGACAACTTGATCGATAGATTGGGTAATGCCATCCACTTGTCAACACTGGATCTTACAAAGGGGTATTGGCAGGTCCCACTATTTGGACTTGACAAGGAAATAAAACTGCATTCTCTACTCCTATAGGGCTGTTTAGCGGAGCGTACATTGATGACGTCTTGATCCATAGTAGGACATGGGTGGACCACTTATATCACCTGTATACTGCCCTGAGAGCCTTAAGAAAAGCCAGACTCCCTGCCAATCCCAAAGAGTGTAAGATAGCCCAATCTTCTGCCAAGTACTTAGGATTTGTTGTGGGTAATGGGAATGTCCAACCCCAATAAGAAAATGTTAGAGCAGCTTTTGAGACTCCCACACCAAAAACTAAAAAGGAGTTGAGAGCCTTTTTGGATTTGATAGGGTACTATTGACGATTCGTCCCAAACCTTTCTAAGGAGACTTCCAGGTTGACAGATAAGTTGAAAAAGGCAGAGTCTCAAAAGGTCAAATGGGATGCAGAGGATGAACTTTGTTACAACACCTTAAAGCAAACCCTATGTAAAAGACACATCCACTAACCCAACAGGAAGGGGCTCATCTAGCTAACCACCTCAAGCGGGCCGCTCTGTCATGCCGTCGTTTGCAAGAAGGATACCCTGGTGACTAGGAAGCCGATGGCAGCTTCACTGCCATTAGAATGTTCCACGTTTGGGTTTCTACTTCCTGTTGTCTCGTTCTAGTCTTTCTTTCCACTCTCCTCTGCTTCCGTATTTAGCCACACCCCTTTGTTTGGTTCGGCGCGTTGCAACTTCTTTCCGTTAATGCTATGTTCCCGCTCTGAGCCTTGCTCGCTGCTTGCCTCGTCCCGCCTTCTTACCGGTCTCAGCCCGGTACCGTATCTTTGCTTCCGCTTTAATTCTTTTTTCCTCTACCGCCTTCGAGCGTAGTTTTCTTCCTTTTGCCTTTTACTTTCTTCTTCTATTCACTCACCTGCTTCGCTCCCAGCCTTTCCTCCTTCTGTCGGCCCCTCGGCCCCTCCCTCTTCTGTTTGCTTTCCTATACTCCGACCCATCCTCGGGTTTTCCGCCTCTTACCTTTTCTTTTCTTTCTTGGTGTCCATCCGCCTTTCTCTTCCCTGGCTTATCCCAGCCGTCCTTCTTGCATGCTGGGTTTCCTTTTCTTCGAAATCCCAGATTGCCAGTGTTGTACATACCACTCCTACTACTCCTCGCATCACGTGATCCGAAGTGTGGTCACAAGTTCCATCACCTACTTGGAAATAGAACATACCTGGAGGCATTTCTTACCTGGAGCCAGCACTACCCGGAGTCTACACTTACATGGAGTTAAAGAACAGTCACTCCACGACAAGACTCAACTATTAAAGAGGTTTTTTTTAGCACCCGCTTTTTTCCTCTCTTCTCTGCTTCTTCGGGAGGGGGTACCCTGCATTCCTGTTCCATCAGGGAGACAGGGTGGCTTCTACCCGCAGAAGGCCTTTTCTCTTCTCTTCACTAAAAAGAAAACATCAAGGAGAAAGGGGTGAAGACATGAATCATCATCCAAAGATTCAGGTGAGGAGGAATGGGTTCAGGATCAATATCGTTCTGGTTCTGAGGATTCCTGTGATAAATTTGACAATCTTGACAGTTTGCAACGCCAAAAGGTACCCACTATGGCTACTGCTGAACAGGTTCAGGAACTACTCACTGCTGTTCATAATCTCACTCAGGGACTCCAAACAGTAAAGGCTGAGAATGTAGTTCTTAAACAACGCGTAGACAACCAAGAAAGAGCACGTTCAGAACTACCTCCTATGCCCTTAGCCTCTGGTAAATACGATGGTTCCCCACACAAGTTTAAGGAATTCATGTAGGCCTGCATCATACATATCACCTTCAGGCCCCAAACTTATGCCTCTGATAATGCCCGCATAGGATTGCTCATCTCTAACCTCACTGGGAACGCCTTGGCGTGGGCCATGCCTCTAGTCACTAGCGCTAGCCCGCTGTTACAGGATTACAGTGGGTTCACCGCCCAGTTTAAAGAAACCTTTGAGAGACAAGAAATTGCCTTGGTTGCCAGTGCACAGCTGCTTGATATTCGTCAGGGTAACTCCGATCTGTTAACCTACATCTCTCGTTTCAGACGAGTAGCTGCGTGTGGCAGGAGACGGCCCAATATACCATATTCCGTCGGGGTCTCAGAGAGGATTTTAAGGATGAATTGGCAGGAGTACCCAGACCCGCAACCTTGTCAGAACTGTGGTCAACCGTTCTGCAATTGGATTTCCGTCTTTCCGAGAGGCGTACAGAACGACGAAAAGGCCGAACCCTTCCTCTGCCCTCAGAACCTTGCTTACCCACTTCCTCCTCAATTCATCAAACCAAGGAAGAACCCATGCAGATTGGTGCCACATGGGGCCCCTTACTCCTGATGAACAGAAGAGAAGGAAGGACAATAATCTGTGTTTATATTGTGGCTCGAATCAACACCTTCTACGAGACTGTTCAGAAGTACCACCTCGGAGGTCGGGAAACGCCACTCCTCAGAACTAGTAGGGACAAGTTACTGAGGGGTATTGCCTGGTCCCTACGTCTCAATGTCAGTTACATCGGTAACATCCACTGAGGACAATCGTCTAATGGTTTTGGCCATTCAACTAAACCTACACGAAAAGACCTATGATGTCTTGGCGTTATTGGATTATAGTGCAGCAGGATGCTTTATGGATATCATGTGGGCCAATAAGACTGGTATCGAACGTTTAGAGAGGACGAAGATCAAAAGGTGGAAGGGGTGGATGGCAAGCCCTTAAGCTCCAGTCTTATCACCCACATTACACCTCCCATGACAATTAAGTTGTTACTGTCGGGGGGAAATTCTGCCGGGGTCGGCCGGGCCGTCCGCAGACCTCCGGGCAGGGAGGCCCCAACTCCTCCCGTATATCCCAGACGAGATAGAGTATGAGACACACACAAGGAGCAAGGTGACTCTGCTGTTTATTTAGACAAAACGGCAGGGATGGGTCAAGGAGCGTACGCGTTCGTCCTGACACACACACAATCGTGGGGCTCGCAGGCCCTTTTTACTGCATTATGACGCGCTACTTGCGTCACTTCAGAAAGTTAACAAAAAACCTATCGCCACTCTTAATTGGTTGCTCGAGTGGTAGGGTTAGTATAGTACACATATAGAGAATGATATTAGTGGACAAGGTGTAGTCAGGTGGTATATCTGGGTTGTCCCTACAATTAGATACATAAGAATTGTTACATGAAGACTCCTGAGGATTGGCTAGTATTACTGACGTCTGAGATAAGAGCCCCATGTTCTGATTGGTGCATCCGTGAGCTTCCCAGCCTGGGACCACCGTTGTTCCCAGCTCTCTGTGTACCTGTGTTTGCAACAATGTTTCAATATGGGTACGTGCAGACAATGTGAGGATTTATTCATAGGTGGAAGGCTGACCGCTCCCACTGTAGCAGATGTCCATTGAGCCTTTCAAGTGTATCGGCCTGTGTCTCGTAGTGAGGGACCCAGACGCCTTTTCTCTCCTGGGTTTTGGCATCTCGTCAGGTTCGGCTTGGTCACGTGGGGAGGGACCGTGAAAGAGGCAGAATTCTGCACAATTAATATTGTTTTTTCTACTGCGCGTCTGGTTTAATTTGTCGGCGTGCCTTTATCGTTGAGGCGCGGAGTGCGAGGTTGCAACATCGTGCCTTTGATGATTTGTTCTTGGATGTGGGTTTGCAACATTGCGACCTTGGCTGGTTGCTCCACCGGGTTCTTTCTGCAGGATCAGCAACCTGACTCTTGCTTTGTTAATGTCCACGGGAGCTCTTGTTTGAGGCCTACTCGGGCCTGGTGCTTAAGTAGTCTGTTTGGTGCATAGGTGCTTTTGGGTTATAATGGCATATATTTCCATGACCAGTATCGTGTTTCCATTATACCTCTCATGGTGGTAACGGGTTTCAAGAGAAGCGTGAGCAAGCGTTATAGATGAGTTCATGATGCGTCTTGCGTTTCTGCGTTCTGAAAGCCTATGTAAAAATAATAAAGATGCACGTCCGTGAATATGCCTGTCGCCTACGTCAGAGCACTGAGTATGTTCTTCGTGTAGATTGGTGTGGAAATGTTAAGTGTGTATATTTGTACAGATGTGCTTCCCGTTGTCTAGGTCGTCATGGCATCTCTAACGACGTGTGGTTTTTAGTCTAGCTGATCCGAGCGGCAGGTGTCGGCATGGCCAGTGCGGGCTGCTGGGCAGGCAGGTGGACACATCCGTATGTTCCTGTACCAGGGTACCTGGTCGTCTGGTAAATGGACAAACTCTTCTCGCGGCGGGTGTCTGGGCCGTGACCCTCTAGGCCAAGCGCGAGAGGTGAAGGACGGGAGCCTGGTCTTCCATTCTCCCACTTCAGTCCCCCCTCTGGTCGACTTGTCGACCACAAACATATCCTTCTCGTTATCTCCTCTTACCCTCCATATCTTAGTTATCCCTCCGAGATGTCCATAATGGTTTACATGATCTTCAAATGACCAATACATATATTCACATGTTCCTCCAGGAGTACAGTATACCCATCTTCCTATGTAGCTCCTGGGGTTCCTTGGGTTCTCGATCTTCACTGATGGTGGATCTAGATGATTGGTGATGATTTGGGTGCGCAACTTCTCCCTTTCTTGTATTATCACACCTGTATGCTGGCCGTCATCTGCTGGCATTAAGGGGTGCATTCCCACCATTTCCAGCAACTCGTCAGTCGTGCGTGCCTTCCGGGCCTTCCAAAATCTAATTATGATCAGAGTAGCTCCAGCCAAAATAGTACACCCCACTATTATTTTCAGTCCATCTGACAGCCAAGATGGCATCCATGACCATAATAGTGAAAACCAGCTCTTATCCTTGTCTACACCGTTACTTTCGTCCATCATTTTGGAGTGCATCTGGGCCAATTGTGAAACTGCTTCTGTCAGTGTACCATTGTCAGCATCGTTGGCAGGTATGAACGTGCAGCAAGATTGTCCTATCTTTGCACAAACTCCTCCTTCCATTGCTGTGAGAAGGTCCAATACATATCTGTTCTGGAGTGCTACCATCCTTACAGCTCGCAGTTCCTCTTTAATTGCGTTGAACCCATTTACTGTTGAATTGATGGTCATCATTAGTTCCCATCTGGTTATTTGGAGCCATTTTGCGTTTGCGTATGCCTGCAGTCCCGGATGTATTATTGAGGAGAAGAACATTGCTGCTCTGCTGAATAGTCTGTGTTCTGGCGGTATTGATGTTAGTTCCGTTTCCGACCTTCCCCACAGGTAATTTCCTGTCAGTGGCTCTCCTTGTCTTTTTCTCCTATTTAGGACAGTATCATTGCTGTTGGTCCTGTTCTCTTGCTCCTTCTGAAGTGGTGCAGATCTCTTTCTTCTCCTATCCCCTTCATCCATTTTAGGAAATTTCGCCACATCGACATTCTTCTTAGGTACCACTAGTGATGGTACATTGACGTGTACCATTGTGCACACACCTTTCCACAGGGGAGGCAGTGTATGATATGCCTTTTCTCCGCAGGCCCAATAATGGTCCATTATTACTGCTGTTCCCGCTCCCCCCTCAGGTAACTCCATCACGCTTGCACAATTGGTGTTATATCCTACGTCCACCTCTCCTTTATGCTGGTAGCATACTTTGGGCGCAGTCAATGGTAGTATAGTTATTGGGTCTTCATCTTCTTCTACCCACGTGAGCATTGGTACATAATTGATCCACGTCGTCCAACATCGATGATTGTGTGTCTCGATAGTTGAGATAGTTTCTTTTGTTACCATGTTGCTGCCAATCACTCCTATCTCCCAGCTGTTGCCCAGATACACCTTTCCTGTTATCGTCAGTAGTGGCCTCTCCCAGCATCCTTGTTTACCCGGAACTTCAGTGGCGTACCAATCACATGGTAGATACTGCAGTGTTACCTTCTTTGTTTCTCCTTTTGCAGGGCCACTTGTTATGTACCTGAATGCTTCAGCATGTAAACTGGTCTTGTGATAACTCAGATAGGTCTTGAGGAAGTTGTTTTCATATGGGTATGAGTCTCGTGTTTTCCATGTCATGTGCACTACTGTTCCTTGAAATCTTCCTTTCGTTTGGAACAGGGCCAAATATATTATGCACTGTGCTGTTTTTTCATCTATTTCTGTGGCAACAAATGTTCGTGAAGCGCTCATGGCGTATGGTATTAATGAGCAAACGTAACAGCTATCCTCGGTTGTCTGCTTACCAATGCGGGTCATGTGCTGGTACCATATGT
Source organism: Ambystoma mexicanum (assembly GCF_040938575.1). Taxonomy (NCBI): domain Eukaryota; kingdom Metazoa; phylum Chordata; class Amphibia; order Caudata; family Ambystomatidae; genus Ambystoma; species Ambystoma mexicanum. Next base: position 25,139,398 of record NC_090934.1, read on the forward strand.
TGTTTGCGACGTGTGCTGAATCTTGTACATAATTATCAATACCTTTATTGTCTGAGTATGTGCTGCGTTTAACTCTATTTTGCTTGGGTGCAAAATTACTATTACCACCTGACGTAACACCTGTTGCAGCAGGGAACGGGGGTATATTAGGTTTGGGTGCAGCAATAAAATCGATAGCATAGCTGTACTGCCAGACAGAGGCAGCCAAGAACCCGGTGATCATAAAAATCCCTATTATTTTTATTACATATGCTAATCTCACCGGCATTTTGCTCTTACCTTGCTGCAGTCCTGGCAGCGTATTCTTGCGACGTTAAAGTTGCCCGCCTAAAAATTCTCAAAAGTGCTCGTTATTAAATGTTAGTTTTGTTTCCTTTAAGCTCTCCCTATCAAGTAGTCATTCAGTGCCCAGGCGAAGAGCTGCTCCCACGCTACTCTAAGTGATCGGTCTCTTAGGACCGGCAAGTATGGGCGGAGGTGGGGCATGTAATATTCTATGGCCAGGAGGAAGGCTGTGTAGTAGACACGTACCCTTCTTCTTTTTAGATATGTTGGCCTTTTTATTTCGTATACAAATTGGTGTGACAATTCTTCTGGGTAGTTATCGTCTGGCAGCACCATCTACGCCTGTACACTGAACTTGTTAATTAGCTTTTTCTTAACAATACAATATTACGCAGTTCCTGTATGTGCGAGAGAAAAAAGGAGAACATTCACGTGTTTACATGTGTATTGGTGCAAGCAATGTCCTTCAGTTTTAGTTACAACTGTACTTAGCAGTCAATGGGGGGGGGTTTGCGCTCAGATGGCGGAAGTATTTTTACTCTTTGAGCGTGTGACCATGGGGTGGGCAGTATGGGGATCACCCCCTTCTTCGTCAGTTATTGTCTCCGAGGGAACAATTGGGTCGTTGTCTGTGGTGGAACTTTCTTCCGCTGTCGGGGATGTTGTTGCTGTTCTTCCAATGGACCTGTCGTTGGCGCTGGGGCGGGTCTGCAGTTTGTAGATCTTTACGTCATGTAGGTGGTTCCAGGCACGCTTATCCTTTAGTTTTACTGCTCTTGTTGATACGTCCTCTACCAGATGGGGGCCAGTGAACCTCTTCTCGTTCCACTTTCTATTGAAATTGCGAAGTAGCACGTGGTCACCTTTGGCAAGTTTGCACAAGTTCTCCTTTCCCAATTCTGTACTTGCGCCTTTTTCTTGATTGCTGGTAGACCCGCCCCGTGTGCGCTCGAGCTGTTGAGACACAAACACGACACTAGTAATCAAAGAAGACACATATTGATACATTTCATCACCTAACACACTCGCTGAACTTTCGTGGTCGGTGAATGCCCTTGACGTTGGGGTTAGGGGAAGGCGCATTTGACGTCCAGTAACCACTTCGTGAGGGGTGAGGTGGTGGTCGGACCCTGGCCTATTTCTAAGTTCAAATAAAGCTAACGGAAGGCAATGCAACCAACTTTTCTTTGTTGTTTGTTGTATTTTTGCAATTGCCTCCTTCAATAAGCCATTCAGGCGTTCACATACGCCATTAGCCTGTGGGTGGTATGCACATGCAAATTTGTGTTTAATGTTCAGCAGGGATGTGATATGTTGGAACATTTCGTTTGCGAAATGTGGGCCGTTGTCTGATCTTAACACCTCGCACACTCCCCACCTGGGGAAGACCTCCCTTACTATGAATTTGGCTGCTCTAAACGCATCAGGGTGTGAACAGGGCCCTGCTTCAATCCACCTAGAAAATGGGCATACTACTACAATCATATACCTATTACCTTGACATATGTTGATCATATCAACATAGTCAATGTGAAGGTGCCGAAAAGGTCCTTCTGGCCGGGGTATGGTACCTCTTATCACTTTTAGAGTATGACCGGCCGTAAACTGTTGACATGTGAGGCAATTGCTGATAAAATTTGACACATGAGAGTTTAACTCAGGACAAAACCAATCTTCTCTAATTCGTGCTGCGATTATTTCCTTGCCTGTATGGGCAGGGTGATGTAATTGGCTCAGGGCGGTATTTAACAGTGCCAACGGTATTACAACTTTCCCCGTGCCACCCTGGCGCCATAGTGCGTCGGTTGGGGACATTGTACATCCTCTTTTTACCCATACTTCTTTTTCGGCCATTGGTGCAGCCGCTTGTAGTTCCATAATCTGTGTGGCTGGGAGATGGGTGTACCCTTCTTTTATTAACATCTCCCTAGCTATTCCCCTCCCTCTCCCTCTCTGTGAGTCTGTGGGGTTCCATATCTCACCAAAGTATGCAGCATATTTCGCATGTGCGTCTGCTGCTGCATTCCCTTTTGATACGTAGTCTTCTCCATTGGTGTGTGCGGTGCACTTGAATAGGGCTAGTTCTTGGGGGTCGTTTATTACTTCAATTAGTTCAGCCAACAATAGGGCATGTTGTACTGGAGTGCCATCAGCTCTCCTAAACCCTCTTCTTCTCCATTTTGATAACCCTGAGTGGACAGTGGATGTAACATATGCACTGTCGGAATATATGGTTACTCTTTTATTAAAACTTTCCTTTAATGCCAATATTAGTGCAACCAGTTCCGCGGCTTGAGCAGAGTAGTGCTGTGGTAATTGTACACACTTCATAGCCACACACACCGGCGCCTCCATCATTTTTACTACTGCTGCCCCAGTCCTTCGTATCCCATCTCCTTGATCAATAGTTGATGACCCATCAATAAACAAAAGCTCACCTCCCTCTAGTGCGTTTTCTTCAACTTTTCTAGTACATGAGTACATTTTAGTTATTTGGGTGCAGTCGTGGGCGTAATCTCCCTCTTCAATTACTTCTGCTAGGAACCTTGCAGGGTTAACCGTGCTACATCTAACAATTGCTAGTTCAGCCTTAGACAAAATAATCTCATAACCTGATGCCCTCTGTGTCGTTAGTGTGGACTTAGGTTTGTTCAATATCGCAAATAGTGCATGTTCCACAAACAGTGTAGTTGGACACCCCATAGTTATTGCTGATGCTTTTTCTACTGCAAAGGCAGCTGCAGCGAGACCTTGTTCACAAGGGAAGTGGCCTAACATCACAGGGTCTAAGTGTCCGCTGTAAAATGCTACTGGTTTATATCCCATGCTCGTTTTTTGTGCCAATACTGCCTTCATCACTGCTGAGTCGCAATGTGAAAATATAAAAAAGCGTCGCTCATAGTCTGGGGATGCCAGTACTGGAGCAGTTGATATCGCGTCTTTCAATTCGTCAAATGCCTCCCTCATTTCCATAGTCCATCCCAACTTTTTCTCCCCTTTATTTGCTTCCTTCAAACCCTCAAGCAGGGGTCCTATGTATGAGCTGTAATCAAATACCCATGCTCTACAGTAGTTGCACAGCCCCAGAAATTGCTGCAGTTCTCTCACAGTCTGTGGCACGGGAGTGCTTGAGATGGCCTGTGCTCTTTGTGGTGCAATCCTTCTTCCATGTTGGGATATCAGTTGGCCAATGTAAAGTACCTGTTCCTGATAGTATTGTATCTTTTCCATGTCTACCTTGTACCCCTTTTCAGCCAATATTGTCAACATCTTTAAGGAGTCCTCTCTACATTTACTTTCGTTTGTACTGCAAATTATTATTTCATCCACATACTGTAACACTGTGCTTTCCACCTCAACGTTACCCAAATCCATCTGTATTACTCTATTGAAAATTGAGGGTGATTCACAATACCCCTGTGGTAATCTGGTATGTTTCCACTTTGTATTTCGGTAAGTGAAGCTTGTCAAATCTTGTGAGTCTGGGTGTAATGGTATTGAGAAAAAAGCATTTTTAAGGTCAATCACTGTAAATCGTGATGCTTCTGCTGGAATGCCACACAATATTGTGGCCGGGTTTGCTGTTACTGGATACTCTGCTTCTACTATGTTGTTCAAGGGTCTGAGGTCCTGTATGAAGCGCCAAGACCCCCCTTTAGCCTTGCGTACCGGGTACACAGCTGTGTTACATGGTGATTCTGAGGGGACCAATATGCCATTGTTTATAAGGGCCGTTATGGTTTCATATATGCCTTCATCTGCCTCTTTTGACAATGGGTACTGTTTCACTCTTGGTAGTATGGCACCTTTTTTCAATTTTATCCTTACACCCCCTATGCTTTTTATGCATCCCACGTCATAAGGGCTAATAGTCCATAAGGATTTGGGCACCTTTGACATATCCTCCTTAAAAAATGGGACTGGGGTGCCTGCGGGTGCCTCAAGTGCCATTGCAATTTTCTGTGCTACTTGTTTGTGAGCCACTCTTAGCCATATTTCTACACTCATCATGAACACCATTTCATCTTCTTCCTTTTCTTCTGAGAACAGCTCTTCATCTGACACCTGGGTCAGCCTACATCCTTCTGCTAGTGCTATCACCGCCCTCCATGCTCTCCCTTCTTTATCTTGGGCGTGCACAGCAACATAATCAGCTGTTGCAATAATGCTCTCAATGTCCATTACAAACACCTTCCCTTCCAGTTCATTAACTGGTGTTTCTGGTCGGAACAGATAGGCTGCTGGCCTCCTCCATATTTTCCCTTCTATCCCTGGCATCCATGCAAATGCCATGTCTGTGCCATACTGGAATACCTCGCCATCTACTGGCTCCGCCCTAATCGCTGTCTGTCCACAGTATGCTTGCAAAATCTGTCGTGCTGCGAGCATGTTAATCCCTGGAGTAGAGCAAATTATGCCATCCTCTGTAAAGGAGATCGTCATATTCAACCTGTTCATTATGTCTCTCCCCAGTATATTTACTGGTGAGGCACTATAATACAAAAGTGGGACTGACAGATCATAATCTCCAATAGATAATGGAACGTTATCAGTAAATGGAACCAACCCCTTAGCCCCAGAAAATCCTTGGGTGTTCATGGCTTCGCCTGACATCTTAAATTTACCTTCCCTTATGCAAGACCGGGTTGCCCCGGTGTCAACAAGAAATGATAATTTTTTGTCACCTATCGTTACCTCTATGCGTGGTTCCTCCGCACTATTAGGTGTTACTGACAGGATGGGACACACCAAGGCCGTCTGTGGGCTGACCTATTGGGGGTACAATGATTGGCCATTCCCTGTGTAAGGGTTGTGTCCCAACACCGTCACCCTACCCAATTGCGTTTGTTGAGTTTGGGGTGGTGGTTGTATTAACGCTACTTGTTGTTGTGGCGGTGGCAGTTGCTGTGTTATTTGTTGTTGTGGCAGTGAATAGGTTTGTGGCTGTTGTGTTGTTTGTTGTTGTGGGTCACTCCCTTTTTGTGACATCTGCTGTTGTTGTATGCCCTGCTGTTCTTGTGAGGTCCTAGGTTGTGCTTGTTCATTCCATGCTGGTGTTCCTGGCCTGACCCTACATGTACGTGACATGTGTCCTAATAGTCCGCAGCTCCAACACACGGGTGGTTCCCTGCTTTGCCATGGGAAGCTCCCTGTGTTGTCCTGGTATACGGGTTGCCCTGTGGGGTAGTAATTTCTAAGTCCCCCAGCCTGTTGTTGGGTATTATATCCGTATCCTCTCCCCCTCATAAACCCTCCTCTCCCTCTGTTATAACTATAATACCCAGTTCCTTGCATTGGGTACCCTCCTCCCATGTTTGGTGCGTGTAATTGCAGAGGCGGCACTTGCTGTATTACACCTTGTGGAGGCGCTATTTGGGCGGGATCTTGTGCAGCCACTACTTGCGTTGGGCTTTGGGCCATTGGTGTGGGCGTAGTTATTAGTGCCCCTTCCATTGTGTATTTAGTAAGTTTTTTCTGTACTAGTTTGGCCTCTTCTGTTTTCCTATCCTCTTCCTGTTGTTTCATTTTTCCTTGCCATGTCCTGCAGTGATGTACTATAGTCAGTTGTATTTCTGGCCATGGTTTTGCTTCCATCCCCACTACTTTCTTTAGTTGTTTCTGAACCCCTTCTGGGAGCCCTTGTACTAGTATATGATAAAATATGGCTGGTGTTTTGTCCCATTGTTCTCTAGTTTCCATGCGCCACTTCTCTTGAATATCCTGGATATAATCAACAGGGCCCTCATTTTCACCCATCTTACGGGAAGTAATGGCTCCTATGTCTGATGTGTCTGGGTACTGCACTCTCAGTGCCTGCCATAGCGCATGTCTACAGTTTGCAAATGGTGCCCCATCATGCGATGTGTTCGTTATTGTTACCCCATGGAATCCCGCTCTTTTCCAAATGTCATCCGCTCTATCCCCTAATATTGATATTAACAGGCCCTTCACATCTCCTACTGCTAGTTTCTGTCCTGCGGTGTGTTTTTCCATTTCATATATCCACTTACCCGCACCTCCACTTAGTGATGGGAGCCTACATTTTATATTTTCTTTATCCGTATGTTTCCAAGGTACATACTGTGGTCTAACCCCTCCTCTCTCCAACAGTGGCATTAAATTCTGTCTTGTGTCACCCTTTACGCTCCATAATATTGAGTCTTCACACCCCTCCTCTTCCCCCGTTTCCTTTACTACTTCAAATTCTTCCTTACTACCTCTGCTCCTACCTCCCTCTTCTTCCTTTTCCCTTTTTTCGTCATTTCCTGTGTTCAATATGGGTATGTCTATTTGTCTGTCTTGCCTGCGACTAGGGAGGTCCCTAAGCCGACATGCATAAGGTGTAAGTTCGTTCATGAAGGGCGCGAGCTTTATTCTGTGCAGTGAGCGTGCGGTGGTTGAACATGTATGGTGTGACGTGGGAGGGCGTGATGGAGATGTTGGTGGCGTGGTTTCATGGGTTTGTGTTTCCCCTATTCTTTTCACTCCCTCCTTACTTCTCTCCAGCTCCTCCCATCTTCTACTCATCCAGGGCGAATCTATGTTTGTTCTAGTGAGGTATAGCTTATCTAAGCTTTCCCTTTCACTCTTTCTTCCATCCTTCTCCACTCCTTCTTCCTCCACACTGCAAAAGTCATTCATAAATGGCACCCCCCACTCTGCCTTTCTTCCTTTTATTGTTACTGTTTTTAAGTCTGTTAAGTCTCTTTCTCCCCTTTCGTTGTTACCAACTGTTCCCCCTAGTACTGATGTTGTTGCTACCTCTCTACTTTTATATACATCTCCCCATCTTTCACTCTCCCTACTCCTCCCTTCTCTTCCCCCTTCACTTCTCTCCTCCATTTCCCTACTATTTTCCTCCCTTTTTCTTTTCAATTCCTCCATTACTTCGTTGCTCATCTGTTCCAATATTCTTTCATCCTCTTTCTTCCTTTCCCATTTCACCCTTTCTCTTTCTACTATACTCTCTATTACCTTCCCCTCTTCATATTTCTTAGCTGTCTCTGATAGTACCCTCCTCCTCCATATTTCCATTTCCTTTTCCTTTTCTTCTTCTTCCTTCTTCTTCTCCCTCAGCACTACTCTTGATACCCTATCTGCTGCTGCTTTTACCCTTTCAGCTTCTCTCTTTTGCTCCTCATTTCGTTCCCTTAATTTTTCCAATTCGTTCTTACCTTCTTTCCTTTTCCTCACTCTCTCTCTTTCCTCCCTCTCAAGTTGTTTGATCAATTCATTCTGCTCATCCCTTAGTTTTGCTAATTTTTCCTCCAAAATCTCTTCCTTCTGCCATAGTAGCTCCTCTCCCCTCATTTCACTCTCTCTGGCACTATCCTCGTCTGTTCTCCTTACCGCCTCCCTTTCTTCTCCAGTTAGTGAGCCTCGTAATTTCAATAATATCTGTGCAGCTACCCACTCATCGTTTCCTATCTCTACAGTCTGCTCTTCTCCAATCCTTTCTTCCCCCATTGGTATCTTCCTATGAGCCACATATGGTGGAGGGCTGTATGCCGGGTTCGAGTATCCTTCAGCCGCCCTGAACTGTCCTTCTATTTCTCCTAATTCTCTTAAAGGGTACAACCCTCCTCCCTCTGTTTTCACTCCCGGTGTTATGGGTGTCTCATTGTTCCGTTCCTTTTTTATGTCGTTTGATTTATCAATCTTTTCTCCTCCCTGTCCTCCGTTCCCCGTATTCTTTGTGCTTTCGCACCCCTTTTCCCCATCCGTTCCTTCTTTCTTAACCTCCTTTTCTTCCGGTGTTTCCCCCATAGTGAACATTCCATTTGGTCCTGGTCGGGACCCCTGGAACATCCTCCATAAGTTAAACACCTCCACATGGTTTGCCAACTTCTTCCCCTTGTATGTATTGTGCAGATGGTTTAGTAGTGAATGTTGGGCATATGGATCGAAACTACCATTAGGCGGCCATGGTGTTAACATTTTGTTGTCCGTCCCCTGGGTCCACTCTATGCTGTACTTAATTAATTTCTCCCTATGTGGTGGCAGTGTGGTGCATATGTGTTGTAATGGGGTAGTGAGGGTGTTCCCCCACCCTCCCGACCCTCTCCCGTATGACATAGTGGCCCTCCCCTTGTTACCCTTCTCTTTACCAGCAGTTTACAATATACAACCTCGTATTGCTTACCTTGCCCCGCAAGTGTGGGGACTTACGACAATCCCTTGACAGATTATGCAATAATAATAAATATGATGTTATATTATATTCCTTCCCCTACGGCCCCCTGCGGCCGAAGCGCACGCAGCCCCCTGCGGCTGCGTACCCCTTACGACGATCTTATACAGTCGTCCTGTTTCTCCGTTCTCCTCCCCCTTTTACACTTGCCGTGGCCGGCGTTCTCTGTGCGCAGCCACGCCCCTTTCCCCTTCTCCTCTTTCAATCCACTCGTTTATCGTTTATCTCCGTATCCGCTCCTTTATCATTTTTCTCTTCCCCACCACTCTCAACCCAAAGTTTCTTGTGCTCGCGATATCTTATTAAATCCCTACTGGTGACGTCACCGATTTCTTCGAGCTACTGGTATATTCTTGTTATGTTCTTTAAGTTCAAAATACACTTGCAATCTACCCCGCTAACCCTACAGCTGTCTTCCTGTCTCTCCTGGAACAAGGTAATCTCATCAATAATATAACCGGACTGCGCACGCTGCGTCGCCTCGCGTGTGATACGCCCCTCAACAGGAGGGCTTAACCAGCCAATTATCTTCCGTTTTGGGCAACTATGTAACTAGCTACCGCCCACAGGGAAACGTCATCTACCTATCGAGTTTCTTGCTCGAACAATAGGAAACCTCATCTACTCATTGATCAATAAATGTCAAGTCGTAGGAAACCACACACACCCACCCTCACACGTAGTCGCAATTTAGGCCATCAGTGTCTTACGAGCGGCTGCACGTGATGTTTTCGTGCCCCGCCCCCCTCTTTCGCGTAACGTTAGCCGACTGTTCTCGCACTCGTTTCGCTACCATTCATTCCATTGGCAACACTCAGTTAAACCTTCGCCGCACATCTGTACAATACCTCCCTCCTCCCTTATTTACTTCCTCCCCCTCCCTCACAATTTCGCATTGCTTGTTGTGCGTGTCATGCTCACCAAGTTCTCTCGATGCAGGGCCGCTCGACTGCGTGCACCCCTCCAAGCGGCTCGCCACCTCCCCTCGTCTGGACCACGTCTGGACACTCGCCGACCGCGGGCGGGATACTTCTCAACCGGCTCCCGAGGGCCAATATCCGGATTGCGCTGTCCGGTCTTCTCGCAGCTCCGCGATGGTCCTGTAGTCCTCAGAAGGGGGCAACGGCAGAGGGGGCCGCGCCGCCGGGCCTCCTCGCAACGGGAGTGCCTGGAAAAACTAAAAATAAAAGTTGATCTTAAACAGATCTCAGCAGTGCCTCCAACTTGTCGGGGGGAAATTCTGCCGGGGTCGGCCGGGCCGTCCGCAGACCTCCGGGCAGGGAGGCCCCAACTCCTCCCGTATATCCCAGACGAGATAGAGTATGAGACACACACAAGGAGCAAGGTGACTCTGCTGTTTATTTAGACAAAACGGCAGGGATGGGTCAAGGAGCGTACGCGTTCGTCCTGACACACACACAATCGTGGGGCTCGCAGGCCCTTTTTACTGCATTATGACGCGCTACTTGCGTCACTTCAGAAAGTTAACAAAAAACCTATCGCCACTCTTAATTGGTTGCTCGAGTGGTAGGGTTAGTATAGTACACATATAGAGAATGATATTAGTGGACAAGGTGTAGTCAGGTGGTATATCTGGGTTGTCCCTACAATTAGATACATAAGAATTGTTACATGAAGACTCCTGAGGATTGGCTAGTATTACTGACGTCTGAGATAAGAGCCCCATGTTCTGATTGGTGCATCCGTGAGCTTCCCAGCCTGGGACCACCGTTGTTCCCAGCTCTCGGTGTACCTGTGTTTGCAACAATGTTTCAATATGGGTACGTGCAGACAATGTGAGGATTTATTCATAGGTGGAAGGCTGACCGCTCCCACTGTAGCAGATGTCCATTGAGCCTTTCAAGTGTATCGGCCTGTGTCTCGTAGTGAGGGACCCAGACGCCTTTTCTCTCCTGGGTTTTGGCATCTCGTCAGGTTCGGCTTGGTCACGTGGGGAGGGACCGTGAAAGAGGCAGAATTCTGCACAATTAATATTGTTTTTTCTACTGCGCGTCTGGTTTAATTTGTCGGCGTGCCTTTATCGTTGAGGCGCGGAGTGCGAGGTTGCAACATCGTGCCTTTGATGATTTGTTCTTGGATGTGGGTTTGCAACATTGCGACCTTGGCTGGTTGCTCCACCGGGTTCTTTCTGCAGGATCAGCAACCTGACTCTTGCTTTGTTAATGTCCACGGGAGCTCTTGTTTGAGGCCTACTCGGGCCTGGTGCTTAAGTAGTCTGTTTGGTGCATAGGTGCTTTTGGGTTATAATGGCATATATTTCCATGACCAGTATCGTGTTTCCATTATACCTCTCATGGTGGTAACGGGTTTCAAGAGAAGCGTGAGCAAGCGTTATAGATGAGTTCATGATGCGTCTTGCGTTTCTGCGTTCTGAAAGCCTATGTAAAAATAATAAAGATGCACGTCCGTGAATATGCCTGTCGCCTACGTCAGAGCACTGAGTATGTTCTTCGTGTAGATTGGTGTGGAAATGTTAAGTGTGTATATTTGTACAGATGTGCTTCCCGTTGTCTAGGTCGTCATGGCATCTCTAACGACGTGTGGTTTTTAGTCTAGCTGATCCGAGCCGCAGGTGTCGGCATGGCCAGTCCGGGCTGCTGGGCAGGCAGGTGGACACATCCGTATGTTCCTGTACCAGGGTACCTGGTCGTCTGGTAAATGGACAAACTCTTCTCGCGGCGGGTGTCTGGGCCGTGACCCTCTAGGCCAAGCGCGAGAGGTGAAGGACGGGAGCCTGGTCTTCCATTCTCCCACTTCATTACCATCCAGTTTGACTTTATAAGAGCTGCCCACTTTCCAGTTATTTTAGGTGTTTCTTGGCTGTGCAAACACAATCCCACCATAAACTGGAAGACTAACCAAATGTTCTTCTCATCCAACTATTGCTTGAAGACATGTCAACCTGAGACCAATTACACCACTGTCCAGACCATATCTGATTCCTCTACAGTGTCCGATACCTTGGGTATACATACCTTACCCATAGACCTTGCACAGTACAGCAAAGTCTTCCAGGCCAAGGAACCACAAGAGTTACCGCCCCACAGAACCGAGGGCTGCGCCATAGACTTGGTACCAGAAACTCTGGCGCCGTTTGGGCGCATGGTCTCACTCTCTCTAAAAGAAAAAGAAGTGATCAAGAAGTACCTGGACTCTAACTTAAAAAATGGTCTGATCCAACCATCATGTTCTCCGGCTGGGGCTTCTTTGTTCTTTGTTCCAAAGAAGGACACAACTGAGCTAAGACCGTGCATCGATTACCGAGGTTTGAATAGAGTTACCATCAGAGACCGGTACCTGATGTCATTGATCAAGGATGTACTAGAAGCAGTTCAGGGGGACAGTATATTCTCCAAAATCGACCAATGAAGTGCATACCATTTGCTACGCATTCGGGCCGGGGACGAGTGGAAGACCGCATTCAGGACCCCGTTCGGTCACTTCAAGTACCGAGTGATGCCCTTCGGCCTGGTGAACGCCCCGTCCGTATTTCAACGGTTTTTGGACCGTACCTTCTCTGATCTGTTGTACCATTGTGCTATCATCTACCTTGATGATATATTGGTTTTCCCTAGATCCCCGAACTACATACACAGCACCTTCATCAAGTCATACAAAGACTTAAGGACGCCCACTTAAAGGCTAGTCCGGACAAATGTGTATTCCAAGTGTCCACGGTTCCCTACTTTGGATTTACCTTGTCCGCTGAAGGTATCCAAATGGACCCCCGCAAAGTAGATGCTATCCTACAGTGGCCAAGTCCTAATTCAGTAGAAGAAGTCCAGCGGTTCTTAGGAATGGCAAATTTTTACCGCAAGTTTATTCCGGATTTTTCTTATAAGATACTGTCCATCACCAACTTGTTAAAAAAATCCTCATCTCCGTTTGCTTGGTCCGACAAAGCTGATGCAGCATTCCAACAACTCAAAGAAGCCTTCTGCTCTTCCCCGGTGTTACGTCAGCCGGATCAAGGTCGACCATTTATTGTAGAGGCCGATGCGTCATCCGCAGCTTTGGGAGCAGCTCTGTTACAGGAACATGAAGGTGTTGAATACCCTGTGGCATACGTTTCCAAAACTTTGACTCCCAGTCAAGGCCCCTACTCAGTGATCGAAAAAGAGCTTCTGGCTATAAAGGTAGCATGCAAAGAGTGGCGACATCTCCTGCAAGGGGCGGTCTACCCTTTCGAGCTACGCACAGACCACAAAAACCTCAGAGTGATACAAAATATGGAGTGCATCAATTCTCGACATGCCCGGTGGGCCCATTTCTTTTCCCAGTATGATTTCACTTTGACATATCTGCCTGGTACTAAGAACTTGCTTGCAGATGCTCTTTCTAGAAGACCCTCACCGGGAGATCAACCAGAGCATCAACCAAGTCTTATGTTACCCCAGAAGAGAGTGATATGCACTATGAATTATTTCCTGGAAGGGGTGTGCAGAGCCACTGCCAATCTAAACAAACCCCCTTCAGCTAAACCTTCTGAAGATCTCATTCTACAGGAAGGTTTATATTTCTTCAAACAGCGGTTGTATCTACCAGACTCTAAATCCAGACAAAGTGTCTTAAAATGGTGTCATGATGATCCGGTGGCAGGGCATAGAGGGGTAAAGAATACTCTCAACCTTATCAGACGTCAGTTTTGGTGGTCTGGAATGGAGAAGGAGGTGAACGACTATGTTCTGTCCTGTCCGATCTGCTGTAGGTCGAAATACAGCACCCAGAAACCCGTAGGAGTTCTTCAACAACAAGAACCGGCAAGAAGACCATGGGAGGGGATCTCAACCGACTTTATCGTCGATCTTCCTCCCTCGGAAGGTTGCTCATGCATAATGGTAACAGTGGACAGTTTTTCCAAAATGGCACATTTCACTCCATTGGCTGGTCTTCCTACAGCTGTGGAAATGGGTTCCGTATTCGCCATGGAGATTTTCCGATTACATGGGATACCTGACAAGATCATTTCAAACAGAGGAACTCAGTACGACCCCACGCTTCTGGAAAGAACTCTGTAAAAGTTTGGGTGTTGAAAGAGCGATGTCTTTGGGATTTCACCCACAGACCAATAGCCAAACGCAACGGATCAATGCCTCACTAGAGCAATATCTCTGTTGTTTTATAAACTCTCAACAAGACAACTGGGTGGCACTATTGCCAACTGCAGAATTCGCATATAACAACTTTTCTCATAGTGCCACCAAACTCAGCCCTTTTTTTTGTACCTATGGTTTTCATCCCCGCTTTTTACCATCCATTCCCTTTCCTCCGGCTGATACTCCGTCCGTGGATGTCTTGCTTACCAACATCTCTGAGGCTCACAAGACAGCCTTTGAATGTCTACAAGCCAGCAAGCTTCGTTACAGCTCTTCCGATAATCTCCTGTGCCTTCCTTCCCCCCAATGGCAGAAGGGGACAAAGTCTGGCTGTCCACAAAGTATCTTCCCCGATGGTTGCATCCCTCCAAACTAGCCCCACACTATTTGGGACCATGTACCATCCTAGACAGGATCAATCCAGTGGCCTACCGCCTCCAGTTGCCCAACTGCATGAAGTGCATTCATCCAGTGTTTCATTCATCGCAGCTAAAGGAATACCTGGAAGACTCATAACAATGTAACTTACCAAGAAATACTACAACCAAGGATTTACCTCCTGAGCAGTATGAGGTGGCTGCCATCCGGGATTCCCGATATAAGGGAGGTAGACTGGAGTATCTGGTCCATTGGAAGGGGTATTCACGATCAGATGATTCATGGGAGCCCATGGAACACATTCATGCCCCCGTCTTGTACAAACATTTAATTGTTTTCACCCTGGTAAGCCGGGTGGAGTGCCCCACAGGAGGGGGCATACTGTCATGCCGTTGTTTGCAGGAAGGATACCCTGGTGACTAGGAAGCCGATGGCAGCTTCACCGCTAATAGAATGTTCCACTTTTGGGTTTCTACTTCCTGTTGTCTCGTTCTAGTCTTTCTTTCTACTCTCCTCTGCTTCCGTATTTAGCCACACCCCTTTGTTTGGTTCGGCGCGTTGCAACTTCTTTGCGTTAACGCTCTGTTCCCGCTCTGAGCCTTGCTCGCTGCTTGCCTCGTCCTGCCTTCTTACCGGTCTCAGCCCGGTACCGCATCTTTGCTTCCGCTTTCATTCTTGTTTCCTCTACCGCCTTCGGCGCGTAGTTTTCTTCCTTTTGCAATTTACTTTCTTCTTGTATTCACGCACCTACTTCGCTCCCAGCCTTTCCTCCTTCTGGCGGCCCCTCAACCCCCTCCCTCTTCTGTTTGCTTTCCTATACTCCGACCCATCCTCTGGGTTTTCCGCCTCTTACCTTTTCTTTTCTTTCTTGGTGTCCATCCGCCTTTCTCTTCCCTGGCTTATCCCAGCCATCCTTCTTGCATGCTGGGTTTCCTTTTCTTCGAAATCCCTGATTGCCAGTGTTGTACATCCTACTCCTACCACTCCTCGCATCACGTGATCCGAAGTGTGGTCACAAGTTCCATCACCTACTTGGAAATAGAACATACCTGGAGTCATTTCTTACCTGGAGCCTTCACTACCCGGAGTCTACACTTGCCTGGAGTTAAAGAACAGTCACTCCACGACAAGACTCAACTATTAGACAGGATTTATTTTTAGCACCCGCTTTTTTTCCTCTCTTCTCTGCTTCTTTGGGAGGGGGTCCCTTGCATTCCTGTTCCATTAGGGAGATATGGTGGCTTCTACCCGCAGAAGGCCTTTTCTCTTCACTAAAAAGAAAACATCAAAGAGAAAGGGGCGAAGACACAAATCATCATCCGAAGATTCAGGTGAGGAGGAATGGGTTCAGGATCAATATCCTGTGATAAATTTGACAATCTTGACACGCTCATCCGGGTGACCAAACATTGCCTGGCCTCCAGGTTTGTGGTGGGCTCATCCATATTCTTCTGCGGTGCCCTGTGTCAATCCCCTGTTTCAGCTGTGGACCACTTCATGAAGTCCCTCCGCCATACAGCTGGGACGAGCGCTCTCCCTCCAGGACATAGCAATCCTCTGTTTAGCAAGGATACAAGCAAGATCCATAAGTTTAACTGCGTGTCAGGCCTTGTCAGGCTTAGGGGATACGCCCAGCAGGCACTTTATAGGGGTCCACCCGCACTCGTATCTGCTAATGCCCGCATTCTCCAGGACCTGCTGAATATGCAGCCAAAAGGTACAGACAAAGGAAAAACAATGTCATGGCTACTGGGCAAGGGCTTAGTACTTCACTTCTTGCTATGGCACCAAGCTCATTACAAAGTCTGCTTAGCACAAGGAACCCAGAAGGCACGTGCAACAAGGCTGGGCGGGACCCTATTAGTACCAGGCAAGGCACGTGCAGAAGACAGGAGGAGGAGGAGCAGGTGGGGCGAAAAGCGGGGCCTAAGGGGAGTGGCTGGGGCCAGGCTATATAAGCCAGCCCCACCCGCATACTGGTGCTTCGCGTTAGTCTGCTAAGAGCAGCGTAACGCTTACCGCTGTCCAGAAGACCCTTACCTGGTTCAGCATGTGCGTCTTCAGTCTCTGGATCCCTCCAGCATCTTACCTG
Source organism: Ambystoma mexicanum (assembly GCF_040938575.1). Classification (NCBI taxonomy): domain Eukaryota; kingdom Metazoa; phylum Chordata; class Amphibia; order Caudata; family Ambystomatidae; genus Ambystoma; species Ambystoma mexicanum. The sequence continues at coordinate 25,155,461 of NC_090934.1, forward strand.
GTCCAGCAAGTGCATCTCCAGTCTTCAGAAACCTCCAGTACCTTACCTGGATGCAGTCACACCATCAAGGGAAGCACCGCCATCAGATTCCCACTCTGTAGTCGCTGCGCGCATCTTACCTGGATTCAGCCACGCCACCACCCGAAGAAGCACCGCTATCACTTCCGACTCTGCAGTAGCCGCCTTTATCTTACCTGTCTTCTCGAATCCTCTGCGGGTGCCGCTCAACATACGTACTTGTCCCGAACTCCCAGCAACAGGGGGCCATCTTAGAGCTTAGCACCCACATGGATCTTCATCTCTGGCAGCCTGCTGGAGTTTGGAAACCGCGGCTCCGGAAAACTCCAGCGCCCAACAAGGGTAGGGGTCCCCTTGTCGAGCAAAAACAAGAAGGTAGTTCAGACCTCGCATCTAACCATTCCAGTACTCATAGTCCACCACCAGCAACCATCAAGAGTACATGCCTTGGAGGCATATATAGACAGTGGAGTGGTAGGTAACTATATTGATCATGCTCTAGCCGCACGAATAAGCCTCCCTCTTCGGCATAAATCACAGGCGGAAAACGTAACTGCAATGGATGGCTCCCAACTATCCTCTGGACCAGTAATGCAACACACCGAAAAGGTAATGCTGATATGTCAGGACGGTCATCAGGAAGACATCTCTTTTGATCTTATTGGAGCACCACAGTTCCAGATGATTCTAGGGATGCCGTGGTTAGAGACCCATAACCCCAGAATTGACTGGAAAACACGAGTGCTGACCTTTCCGCATGAATGCACCAAACCTAGTTATCGTAAGAACCTGCAAAAACCCATTTGCAAGACAAAGACACTTCTGGCTCTTGCTGGTGCCTTACCTCCAGAATATTTAGACTATCAAGATGTATTCCAAAAAGAACAGGTAAATACTTTGCCTCCACATAGACCTTACGACTGCCAGATCGACCTGATACCCGGAGCTCAAATCCCGTGTGGCCGAATATATGCTTTGACGGAGCAAGAAAATCAACACTTTCGAACCTACCTAGACCAGTACCTAGCTAACGGATTCATCCGCCCATCTAAATCTCCTGCTTCCTCCGAGCTCTTCTTCTAACCCAAGAAGGAAGGTGACCTCAGAACGTGCATCGACTACAAAGCATTGAATCAAATAACGGTTAAGAATAGGTACCCCCTGCCACTCATCCCAAAATTACTCGATCAGGTAAAGAGCGCTCAAATCTAGGCAAAACTGGACCTACGGGGGGCCTATCACCTTGTACGTGTTAAAAGTGGCGACGAGTGGAAAACAGCATTCTGGACCAAATATGGGTTTTTCGAGTATCAGGTGATGCCCTCGGGTTATGCAATGCACCAGCAGAATTTCAGTTCTTTATGAACTATGTACTCCATGAACTACTGGATGTCTGTGTTCTTGTTTACATTGATGATATCCTGATATATTCAAAGTCCAAAGAAGATCATGTTGGCCATGTAAGAGCAGTATTGGAAAAGCTCTGTCAGCACCGGTTGTTTGCTAAACTAGAAAAATGCTCCTTCCACGTCACGGAGGTCGAGTTTTTGGACTTCATGCTTACTCCACGAGGGGTTCATATGGACACACGCAAAGGTTGAAGCCATCCTTAAATGGCCATCCCCGACATCTACCAAAGGGGTACAAAGTGTACTGGGATTTGCTAACTTTTATAAACGATTTATACCACAATTCTCGCAAATCGTCTATCCGATCACATCCCTTCTGAAAAAGAACAAGAAATTCTTTTGGTCAGTTGAAGCTGAAAACGCCTTTCAAGAACTAAAAGAAGCCTTCACCTCAGCGCCTATACTTCGACACCCTCGGCCAGATCTACCATATGTGGTCGAAACTGAAGCCTCCAGTATTGCCATGAGAGCAGTGTTATCGCAAAGGGACCCTGAGACAGGGCAGCTCCATCCCATAGCATTCTGGTCCCGCAAGTTTTCTGCACCTGAATGGAATTACGCAATTACCGACAAGGAGCTCCTGGCAATCAAGGGAGCCTTCAAGACATTATCTTTTGGGAGCAAAACACACGGTTACTGTCATTACCGATCACCGTAATTTACAATATTTGAAGACAGCCAAGGCACAATCCTAACGCCAACTCCGTTGGGCTTTATTCTTTGACGAGTACAATTTTGTAATAACCTACCGACCTGGAGTGCGTAACGGGAAAGCAGGCGCTCTATCAAGAATGGGAGAGGACAAAGACGCTTTCAATCCATCCGATCCCAATAGCCATTATTCCCAAAGAACAGATTCAACACCAGATAGTCATCACTGACTGCTGGGAAGATTTAATGACTGACCTCCAAGCTCAGATGGACCCGACCGCCCAAAAGGAGTGGTTGAGTAAGGGAGATGAATACTCCATTCGAACTAATCTGCTGTATTTCCAGGGAAGACTGTATGTTCAGGACAAGGAAATACGTACTAAAATCATAGTGATATATCATGAGTCATTGGTGGAAGGACGCCCAGGGATCGCCAAGACCAGAGCCAAGATCCATAAGAATTATTGGTGGCCCTCTTGGAGAAAGGATGTCGCTCAGTTCATTACTACGTGCGGTGTCTGCACACAAAACAAATCCCAAAAGCGAAATCCTGCTGGACTATTGAGACCATTGAAAGTACCACCAACACCATGGCACACATTGTCCATGGCCTTCATCACCGATCTACCACCCTGTGATGGGTTTAATACAGTCCTGGTCATGGTAGACCTATTCTCCAAAATGGCACATTTCATCCCACTGAAGGGGCTTCCCACCGCTGCTACTTTGGCCACAGTATTTTTGGAACAGATTGTCAGATTGCATGGTTTCCTATCCGTGTTGGTTTCTGACAGGGGAACTCAGTTCGTTTCAGTCTTCTGGAAAAGATGTTGTAAGCTCGCCCAAATTGACCTTCAGCTTTCTACGAGTCACCATCCTCAGACCAGCGGTCAGACGGAGAGGATGAACCAGACGCTCGAACAATATCTGAGATGCATGCTACAACAAACAGGGGGCTCCTGGAAAGACATCCTTTGGTTAAGTGAGTTCGCCTACAATAACTCTATTCATACCAGCACTGGAAAAACCTCATTTTACACTATGAACGGTTGACACCCAAGAACATCTTCCTTTGACCCCCTGGAGGAATTGGAGATGCCAGCTGTTACATCTTTGCACAAAATAATCACTCAATCGCTTAAAGAAGCCAGTGAAAATTTAAACCGAGCTAAAGAGCAACAAAAGAAATTTGCAGACTGACACAGGAGAGAGGTTCTGCAATATCACGTCGGTGATAAAGTATGGTTGGCGTCAAAAAACATTCCATTAAAAGGACCTTGTGCCTTTCGGCAACGATACTTGGGACCATATCCAATTAAAGCCATCATAAATCCTGCGGCCAAAAAATTGGATTTACCCCCCAACATGCGGACTCGCCCAGTTTTTTACATCTCTCTTCTAAAGCCAGTGAAACAGGACACTCAAATTTCGACACCACCAGAACCAGAGATCATTGCAGGTGAACTTGAGTACGAAGTAAAGAACATCCTGGACTCCAAGAAAATATGCTTAAAACTTTATTATCTCATTGATTGGGAGGGCTATGGGCCCCAGTATCGTACATGGGAACCCGCTGAATTTGTCCATGACCCGCGACTCATCATCGGAACAACCCCACCAAACCAGGACCGGAGGGAAGGTCCACCATGAGAGGGGCCTTGAGGGGGAGTGCTGTCATGGCTACTGGGCAAGGGCCCAGTACTTCACTTCTTGCAGGGTCCCAATGGACCCATTCTTGGCATCTATGGCACCAAGCTCATTACAAAGTGTGCTTAGCACAAGGAACACAGAAGGCACATGCAACAAGGTTGGGCGGGGCCCTATTAGTACCAGGCAAGGCACGCGCAGAAGGCAGGAGGAGGAGCAAGGTGGGGCCACAAGGTGGGGCCTAAGGGGTGTGGCTGGGCCAGGTTATATAAACCGGCCCCACCTGCATACTGGCGCTTCGCGTTAGTCTGCTAAAAGCAGCGTAACGCTTACCGCCGTCCAGAAGATCCTTACCTGTTTCAGCACGTGTGTCTTCAGTCTTTGGATCCCTCCAGCATCGTACCTGGTCCAGTATGTGCATCTCCAGTCTTCGGAAACCTCCAGTACCTTACCTGGATGCAGTCACGCCATCACGGGAAGCACCACCATCAGCTTTCCACTCTGCAGCCGTCGCGCGCATCTTACCTTGAAGCCTCACCATCGTTGGAAGCTCTGCCATCAGCTTCCCACTCTGCAGTCGCCGCACGCATCTTACCTGGATTCAGCCACGCCACTGCCCAAAGAAGCACCGCTATCGCTTCCGACTCTGCAGCAGCCGCCTTCATCTTACCTGTCTTCTCGAATCCTCTGCGGGTGCCGCTCAACATCCTTACCTGTCCCGAACTCCCAGCAACACAGGGCCATCTTCGAGCATAGAACCCACGCGGATCTTCATCTCTGGCAGCCTGCAGGAGTTCAGAAACCGCTCACCAGCTAAAACCAATCAGTCGCACCTGCAAAGGGAATAAGAAACACAAGGTGAGCAATCACACAGACTTTAACACGTTAAAGCAGCGCAACTCACGAGCTTGGCGCAATTTCTAGAACTGTCCACTTACCATCAGTGGGTCATCCGGAATAGACTTTTTCACCATTACGCGCTCCTGAGCCATCTTTATCACTAAGGGGAAGAGAGAACAATACATGGTTACGAACAAAAATCATTGGGAAAGAGTTAACATAAAGAATAAGGACAATAAGCATAGTTATAAACACTTAACTTCAACACCGAAAGGTCGCAGCCGGCCTGGACCTCTACGATCTGGACCAGTGATGCAACTAGGTCCATCCACAGCGCCTCTGCTGAGGGAAGCAGTACGGAGAGCTCATCCTTACATAAAACAGGTGAGCTTGCATGGGCAAACTCCTGCATACTACATTTTGGCACGAAAGGGTCGAGGGGAACCGTGACACCATGACTCTATCCTCACTGCCTCTCATCTTCTCTCAGGAACAGTTCCAGCATTCCGGTTCCACGAAAACGCAGCAGTTGGGGAGGAGAAGCGATCCGAGGGAGTCAACTCCTTGGAGGGCTCCAACCATGCCCCAACACCCCTGCAGAGACCAGGTGAGCATAACAAGCATGTGCAGGAGGTTTGCGGCTCACCACCGCACCACTGGCATTCTGGAGACGTCTGCTTATTAAAGCGAGCAATCTTGCATGGGGTCATGTACGTTCTAGAGCACATTCAATTGCAGAATGCAAAAGCGGGCATTCCTAGATACCTTTTTAATAAACGGTAGCACGGTGTCCCACTGCTTCTCATCAAACTCACACCGTAAGTCAGATTCCCATGCAACCTTAATATGCAGAACACGTACACTCACAATTGCTATCAAGCTCCGGTATAAGCGGGTAACAGGTTTCCACCCATCCTCCAAGTCATACAAGGTGGATAGTACAGTTTCACAGACCGGTTCATACAGCCAGACCGGCCATTGTGCCTTAGCAAACCTGGTAAGTCTCATGTAGCCTAGGCATTGTCCCTTATGCAGCCCATGATCATCAGCAACCTCAGAGAAGTCATCAATCCATCCTTAAAGATATCCCCCCAAGTAGTAAGACCCACCCTCTGCCACTGCCTAAACATGGATAGGTCACACCGGTCCTGGCACAAGTCTGGAACCAAGGACATATGCGGGGAATACACACTCCTTGATCTCATAATCCTTCAGCTCCTATGCCACACTCAACCCTCCCAGGTTCAGCAGATATGGTTTGCACGGAAAGCACCCATCCGCAACCCACAAAGCTTCCTTAAGGACAACCAGGTTTATTGCCCCACAAATCAAGGAGGTATCCATCGTCCCCTCATCCGACAACCGTCCAGCAAGAAACTCCAGCAAGAAACTGCGCCTGAGCAGCCAGGTAGTACAATTCAAACCACGGCAGTTGGACCCCACCATCCTCCGGGGGGATAGCTTACGGGCAACATGCTCGCCTTGGAAGCAAGACAAAACGAGCAACACAGGTTTGATCTCCGGGTCCGCGCTTAGAAACCTCTGAGTATTAAGCGCGTTATAAATAACCTATCATATCATATCATATCCTCATACCTCAGTCTTAAAGTAGATAATGCTATTCTGTGGCTCTTCCCTCCCTAGAGGAATTCCATCACAAGACAATCAAAGGATCTAAAAAAGGAGCATGGTATGAGGAATAAGACATTAGTAAAAAAGTACAGTACCAACACAACCATCCTGATCAGTGCAATCCTCCCCATTAGCGAGATTGGCAACCGGCTCCAAACTTAATTGATCCCGAGATTCCCTTCATCGCTGCAACTGTATTGATCTCATGCATATACTCGGGCTGGCGTCCAATCTCCACTCCACTCCCAAATAACAAAACAACTGCAGTTCCCACGTAATGCCCAGCCATGGTAGATCATCAGCAGGAAAAGAGCAAGGAGCAAGCAAAGCTTTATGGAGGAGAAAAGCAAGCACAGAAGAGCAGCAGGGATCAAGGAAGGAAAGCGCTGATAAACCAGGGAAGCAGGAGGCCAGAGGGGAACCAGAGGAGCAAAGCCAGCGGGGCAGCACAGGGTGACAGAACGAAGAAAAAGGACAAAGAAAAGAGTGCTGGGAGGCCAAAGGATATCCTAGCACAGCGTCTTACCTGGAAGAGTAGGAAGTCTGAAGGGTTGCAACGCACAGCGTTGGAGGGATAAGCAAACGATATACAAATAGATGGAGGCCATCTTGGAAAAGACTAGAATGGTGACTACATTCCAGGGAAAGAAATGTAGCAAAACGTCAACGGCAGCTCCGCCACCTCTTCCATATACGCCAGGGGAAAGCGCTGTGACAATCTGGCCCATATATGGAAACTTGCCAGTACCCTTTGGTTAATTCTAGGGTGGATAGAAAGGTGGCTGCTCCGAGTTTGTCAATTAGGTCATCGATGCATGGCATGTGATAGGCATTGAAGCCTGAGATGGCATTAACTTGACAGAAATATATGCAGAGTCTCCAAGAACGGTCAGGTTTAGTGACCAACATGATAGGAGAGGACCATGGACTTGAAGAAGGCTCGATAATATTGGCATTCAACCTTTTGTTGACTTCCTCAATCACTATCTGGTTACAGGCTTCTACGAGTCTATAGAGTTTTAAAGGAACCTCTTTACCCTTAGGTGGTCTAATATAGTGGTATGTGCCTTTTACTCTTCCTGTTTTTTCTAAGAATATATTGGGAAATTAGGTAACTACATCTTTTAGATCTTCAAAGTTATCTATCTCTTCAGGAACGAGGCAGGCTAATACTGACAGGTTCTCTTTCCACTCTTTCAAGAGATTTACATTATATAAATGTACCTTCTGTTTCTGTCCGGTTCGGCTACATAGTACAGGTTCCTGTTTGTTCTAATGTCTCATAGGGTCCGTGCCACTTGGACACAAGCTTATTTTCTGAGGTGGGTAAGAGGACGAGTACTTTCTGTCCTATGGAGAATGATCTTAATTTCACCTTCTTGTCGTAAGTAGATTTTTGTTGGCTCTAGGCCATATCCATATGAGTGCAGACTAAATCGTGAACCAATTTCATATTTTCACGCATTCTGGTGGCGGTTTGCGAGATGGGAATGGGTGCCTTTTCTCATTCTTCACAGGTTTCACAGAGCATGTCCAGGACATCTCTAGGTTCTCTACCATATAGCAGTTCAAAAGGAGAGAAACCTTTGTAGGCCTTAAGGGTTTCCTTACTGCAACTATTGCCCACAGGATCATTTGGTCCCAGTCTTTCCCGTCCTTATTTATCAGTTTTCGTAGAATTAACTTCAGAGTTTTATTGAATCTTTCTACCAAGTCATCGGTTTGGGGATGTTACACAGAAGTTTGCAAGGTCGTAATCTGGAATAGCTCTTTGACTTCTGCCATGAGCTTACTCATAAAATTCGAACCCTGGTCAGTTAGTATTTCCTTGGGAAAGCCGACCCTGGAGAAATAAGGTAGAAGGTGTTTAAGGATTTGCTATGTGGTATTATTTCGCATTAGGAATGCTTTGGGATATTGGGTTTCATAGTCCACAATCACAAGGACATACTTGTTGCCTAGCCTGGATGTTTCCAGAGGTCCATTTATGTCCATCCTGATTCTTGAAAAATTGACTTCTATGATCAGCAACAGGTTCAGAGGGTCAGGTAATGAGATGTGCGTGCCGGTCTTTTGACATATTTTGCATGTCTGTGTAAAGGTCTTTATATCGGCGTGAATACATAGCCAGTAAAATATCCCGCTAATATGTGCCTGGGTTTTAGAATGTCCTATATGTCCCCGAGTAAGATAGGAATGTGCAATCTCCAGCACAACCTTTTGGTGGCTCTTGGGTATTACCAACTGTGTCTTTACTAAGCCTTCCGTAGATGTCTCTCTTCTATAAAGTAATCCTTGTTTTAAGATGAAAAAGGGGCTTCCTTATCTAAGCCTTTACCTTCCGGAATAGCTTGTAGGAAAGCTTCAGCAAGAGCTGGATCATTTTGTTGAGTGAAGCATAGGTCGGGATAGATGGTAGGCTCTTCTCCCATCCTTTTTTTGATGTTAAAAGGTTTATCAGCTTGCGCAAAGCCTAAGGTGCCTCCTGTTTTGTTTGGTTCACTTTCTTTAAACTAAGGAAATAGAGCCCTTTCCAAGATGCCTTGGCCAATTTGATCTCCAGGACGTACTTCAAAGGGTATTTCACAAGGATTATGTAAGAGACGCTTTACATCTCCCCGAAAGTTGGGATTAATGATGCCTGCTAAAACGTCTATCCCAAACATTTCCACGCTAGGCCAAATTTTGGGGTGTATTAAAACCAAGTCTGTAGGAATCATTCCTCTTTTCCCAGGGGGGATAATAGCTTCCCTAATACTATAGATATCAAAATCTATCGATTCCTTGGTAGCAATGTAAGGGTTAAAAGCTCTCTGACTAAGTTTTTGAAATTGTAGGGTTCCCCAATTAGTTTCAATTGAGTCACATCCCACACCTAACACCATATGAAAGAAATTCATGGTGGCAACAGTAAAGACAGACACAAGTGATCACAGTTCAAGGATGTTTATTAAATAAACTGTATAATGGGTGATAAAAATGCTTAATCTATGACTAAATCTAAGATGGGAGCAAGCTACGACCATCAAATAATATTAAGGCAGTCCTAGTGGCGTCTTGTCAAATAAAAAGGGCCTATACTAACCATTTGTTACAACTAAGTTAAATAGTGTGGTATAATGTTCTCAAGAAAAGAAAGAAATGATCACCAAATGATGTCAGGATGGTATCGATGGGGTCTCCCTTCCCCGCATTTTTAGCACGGGACAAGGCGGGACCTTTGAGCACAGCACACTCCTGGGCCTCGCCAGCACGAGGTTACAGTTACTTTCAATGATGTCAGGACCTTCTGGGGTCAAGTCTCTTTCCTGCAGAGTCTCTAGCCTTAGAAGGCCTGCTGACTCATGAACAATAAACAAAACAAAGGTTCCTTGGGTAATCTTTCATGTTGGGCGATTGTTATTCGCCCTGTGGATCCCCCTTAGTCGGGCTCTGATACTTATTGCAACGTTAGCCCCCCTCAATCGGGTTCACTACGGCCTTTCACTCAAAACGTATCATTCAGAAGTCTCAATTTCCTTTTAAACAACTATTCCTTGTGGACATCCCTCAGGCGGGTTCACACTTGTCGCAACATTGTTCATATATATCACTGTTTACCCTCAATTCGCAGGCATCCCTCTGTCGGGTTCACATTTGCTGGTTTCAAAGTTAACTCCGTTTTCTCCAATGTGTCAAGGACCTTCGAGTGTACGAGGGGTTTTACTCGACCCTCATAGGACCTTTTTGAAACTTCACAGCGGCCTCTCCTAAAGCCTCTTGGCTCTTGTAGTTTCAACAAAACAACACAACCCAAAAAGGCTTCAGTCAGAGAGCTCAGAATGAGTGCCCCGCAACGCCGGACCACTCTGCTTCTGAACCTTTTACTAGGGTTTCTTTAAAGTTCAATTACACAAGTCCTTTGTTCAAAAAGGTTGCGCCTGCAATCTTGGACACAGCACAGTTTGGTTTACTATCTGTCTTCTTCGACTCACCAGCTGTGCGTTGGAGTTTCTTGCCTTGGGAGGCAAGGACGGCACCACGGCGGTAATTGCTTCACCCCGTTTTGGCTATCAGTGCGGGAGGGCCTTGTGTGCCATTGACACCTGTCACACCACACACCAGCTGAACTTCCCGGTCTTATGATTTCCCATTCGGAGGCTTTGCGGCTCTGAGTTGACAATGGCAAGGGCAATTCCTTCCTCGTTGACCATCCAGGGCTCGCCGCCTTTCTCCTCCGTTTGTACAGCCGGTCCGGAATAGCTGCTTCCTCATGCATTCGGCCTTGCTCAAAGTGTGCTCTTGTGCTCTGCCTTTTATCCATGTGGGGAAGGAAAAGGGCCGTCAGGTGTGCGTAATTATTTTCAATTGCCTGACTCTGCCTGACCCTTGTGTTGGGACATGTCAGGTAAACGGCTCTGCTGTTAGGCTGTTGTCTTTCACGGTGTAAGAAAGTGTTTGTGTCGGAAAGGGGTGGATGAGCCAGAACTTTTGAATATCCTACAGGGTAGGATGGAGAAAAGGAGTTATAGGGAAGGGGTACCTCGTCTCACCCCTCAGTGTCCCATTTCCACTCCCGAGGACCCCCATCCAGGTGATCATCCCGCACTGGTCCACCCCAAGGAACTGGATCCAATAGTGATGGCCGTGTCCTGGCCACCTGGATGACAGATCTACCAGGTAATACACCTTCAGGTTTCTCACAGAGCCTATAACACACTTTAGCCAGCTGGCCAGCCAGCAGAGTGGTCAAGATCTTGACATCCTGATTAAGCATCGAGAGAACCCTATAGGAATCACATAGAGCAGTGGGTTTCCTGGGCTTAAGGACTGGCACTATCACAGACCCGCACATGCTATTGGTAGCCGGTAGCCAGTATTATCCACCTCCTCAAGCACCTTGAGGAGAACCAGTGCTTCTGCTCAGCTGTAGGTCTTATACAATTCTGATGGCAGCCCATCCCCTCCCGTGGTCCTACCCGACTTCAGTGACACTATAACCCCCTGCAGTTCTTCCACAGTTATGGGCACCTCCAAGGCTGCAACCTGTACCGGCGGCACCTTTGGCAGCCAAATATTTACCAGCATGAACACCACCTCGTCCATATACACAGGCACACTAGCGCCATTACAAAGATTGGTAATAACTACTGAAGACACCATTAATGTCCTTCTGGGATCTCTAAGTCTCCCCCGACTCATCCATAACCTCTGTTACCACATGCCTGGTACTCATTCTTACAAAGCCAAGATGACATCCACCCCGATTTGCCACCCTCCCCATGCATCCTGGATATGAAGGTACCATAATCAAACCTCCTGAGACGCTCCCAAATATCCACACAGCAATACGCAGGGTTAGCAGTTCTTTGTCCGGGCCTTCCCTCCTACTGCTCTTTCCAATTCCTGTATTTTATCCTCTAGATCGCCAAGCCTAGAGACCAGAGTTTTACTGATGTTCCCAGCCTTGGCAACAGTCTCTACCTGAACCACCACCTTCAGGGTCTCCCAGACAGTGATCCACCTATTCACACTACCAGCATTAACCTCAAAGAATTTGCTGAGCACATCCTACAGGTGGCCCTGAAACACATCATCGGAATATGGCCAGACGCCCATCGTTCCCTGAGCAGCACACACAGCCCAATCAAACACCCTCTTCCTCGAGTCCCTAACTTAACTGTACCCAACACTAACCATTACAGAGTATAGAAACCCATCAAACAGAAAACTAGAACAAACATTGAGAACAAGTGGCTCAACGGAAAAATTCTGTTAAAGCCTATCCACCCCCAAGAGCAGCAAAGCGCCCAGGGTCCACATGTGTAGTAGAGACCATCATAGCAGGCTCCACTAGTGGCACATCCGCCTCGGGGTTGTGAGTGCCTGACCCTTATGAATCAGTGCAGGTAGTAATTAGGAGTCCTCGAAGCAGGCTCCCAAGGTAGAAATACTTCACAATGATGCAGTACCAGATGCTCACAATGGAAGTCGAAATTTCCATCTCAGGTGCAATGCGCATCAGTTCAGAGAGTGTTGTCCAATCGGGGTCTGCCAACCCCAGACTCCCTCGATGTCCTCTCTGGTCCCGGTGCCATTCCACACTCATCCATCCACTGGTTCACCTCACTGTATTGTACTGTATTGTATTAGCTCTCCTCTCTTGCTTCTCCACTCTTTTTGACTGCTTAATCTCTGTTCTCTCCTCCCCTTCCCTCTCCCCTGCCTTTTCCTATCTCCTCCCCTCCTCCCCTTACTTTCTTCTATGCACTTACTCTATCAGAATCGTCCCTGGCCCTACTATGATAGCAACCTCGTCTGTCGCTCCCCTATTCCCTTACTGTTGCCACCCCTCCCTCCAGCACTATCTGACACGTTGTCGGACCTAGTACAATAGTCAATTGTTTTGTTCCTCCCCTCCCTTTCTGCACCCCTCTCCCTCACCTTTTGTTTTCCTCCAGCTCTATCAGAAATGTCGTCAGGCCTAGTGCGGTAGTCGCCTGTCTGTTTCCATTTCCTTCCCACTCTCCCCCTCCCTTCCTTATCTATGTCTTAGCTCTTGCACTATCTGAAATGTCGTCAGGCCGAGTATGATAGTTAATATCACATCCTTACTGTTCATGGCCTGTAAGAATGTTGTTGTATTTTCCCTTGTTCCCTTCCTTGCCTTGAAGCGCTTTGAAACACATTGTGTATAGGCGCTATATAAATAAACTATCATATCACTGTGTTCGAGAAATAGAGCCTTGCCGTTATATAGTACCTTAAGTTTTGCCTGATCCAGGAGCATATATCTAAGGCCCAGACTGCGTAACCTCTCTTTGTTGGGAATAAACATGTTCCTTTTCTTTTGCACCGATGGGGTGTAATCTGGATAAATAACCAGATGTGACGTTCCCAGCTTGATTGTATCCCCTTCCCTGGAAAACGTGAGGATAATCTCCCGGTTTCAAATGTTGGGAATACGCGCAATGATGGGGCGGTTAGGAGCATCCAGCGGTGGGAGGCGGACCAGTGAACCCCTGGGACAGGTGCCCCACTCCTATTTCCTGTAGTAGGAGGTTTTCAATATACAGCGTTGGGTCCAATCCCTCCTCTCCCTCGCTAAGTCCCATTATGCGTACATTATTGCTGCGGGAACTGCCTTCTGCGGCCTCCGCTCTCTGTTCCAGGACTCTATTCCTGCACGTCAGGTCCTGCACTGTAATCTTCAATGCCTCAATGCCAGTTTTCACCATCCGGATCAGTTCCTCATTGTCCACAACCCTGGAGGACAAAGATCTAACATCCTGCCCTAGCAGGTTAATGTCTATTTTAGATACAGTTTTTGCAAAAACACTGCGCATAAACACTAAATAAAACTAGTTGATTAAGTGATTTTTAATTGACACTGAGGTAGCCTGACCCGTGTTTCGGGCACTTGCCCTTCCTCTGAGGCTACAAGTTTGTTTAAGTAAACACAAAAGAATGTATTGCAAATAAATTAAACAAATTGTGTGGACCCAAGGTTACAGGGCAAAACAAGGGATGAGCCATGGAACAGTACAGTAGTCATACATGGCACAATATTGCGAATTTTGCAATCCATAATGTCAAAGGGCAAAGAATATATTAACAATTTCAAAATATAAAAATAATAAGTCAACAATACAAAAACATGTACAGTGTAATTACAATGGAAAAAGGAAAATTCATACCATTTGCATGTTTGAATTCATCAGATCAAAAATGGAAGAGGGGAAGAGAGGGTGAATAAGAATTAATTAGCCTGAAGGTTCTTGGTGGGCCATACAAGATATAAGGTCTATTAAATATTAAATACGTTTACCTGTAATCGGATGTAGTTCAAATATGAACTAAGAGAAGGTGAAATAAAAATCCAATTTAGGACACTTTATGGAGGCGGCATCACTAATTTAAATTTTGACATCTTATCATTCCTGCAAAATATTCGCTATACACTTACCCTAATTGAAGGTAAGCAATTTAAGATGGATTTCTCGTGGGCTCCACTGTAAGTTCAATTATATAAAGAGTATATTATACATGTGCACTAATTACATAATAAAACCAGTTAAGCATATGGAATGGCAATTGCCAAATGAGTACATGTCATTTGCAGTTGCAACAAGGAAGTAAGGAAGCGTTTCTGCGTGTCTGCTTTGCATAGATAATGGAGAGAAGACGAGCATGCAGCGCGTGCCCAGCGATAAGAAAGAGGGAGAAAAACACAGACAGGCAGCGCAATTAGAATCAGCTGCTTGTCTGGTGTGGTAATTGCTCAGCGCGTAGACCCTCGGAGCCCTAGGGGTCTACGTGCAAGTGTAGTACTTACCAGCGTTTCCGCTGAGAAATGAATATGGAGCCTGCCGGCCGCGGCCCGTGTTGCCATAGTTATAGCAGCAGCGTGTGCAAGTCAACGTGCGCGGCCTAACGTGTGGGAAAGTGAGGCCGCCATCTTGAGTGTGTGTGCGCCCCTGTAGGGGATGAAATCTGCAGATTAAATCTACCTGAATTAGCTGGATGGTAGATAGAAAGTAAAAGATAATGTGAATTAATTAATTGGAAAAATACGTACTTATAGCAGCCCAGCTCCGTTTTATAGGAATGACGGAGGTATGGCCTGCAGGTAATCATCATGCTATTTATTTTTTGAAACAAATGCGGTGAGATTGACAGTTATAACTGAAGCGAAAAGGGCCAGTATCCAATTGACTCGACCCCCTTAACCGCATTAAAAATAAAAATATGCACGAATTTGGAGAAATAACCCAGCAAAGGGACGGGTTAGAAGATTGTAATAGATGAAAAGAAAGCTGCATAGCGAGTACAAATGGCATGGAGAACCAATCCTGCCTGTTACACCTGATATGAGCAGGTACGGCAATGATTGGCAAATTGTAAACCAGCTAAGTGTATGACACATGAAGAACCACAGGCAAAATAGAGAGAGAGAACAGTGAGAAGTCAGTTTGAACATTACATTTGTGCATTACTCTTAGCTCATAAAAACACAGAAAGTTCATGGTCTGTATTGAGGCCATGTGTGACAGTGCGATAACGGCAGATTAGCCGCGCTTCTAATTGTCGCAATTTGAGAATCAAATTACCACCTCGTTGTGGTAGTGTAACCTTGGCCATCCCAGTGAATCTAATTTCTGCTTTGTTATCCATTTGATGAGTTTGTTGCCAATGTACTGCTAATGGATATTTAGAATCTGTCTGGGAGATGGAGGCCAAGTGTTCTCTAATTCTGATCTTTAGTGGCCGAATTGTACTGCCAATGTAACACTGTCCACATACATACCGAATACAGTATACACAAAACTTGGTATTACAGTTAATAAATGAGGTGATTGTATGTGTACCCAAATGGCCAAATTCAAGCTTACTTGTTTCAAGTGCAAAGGTGCACATCGAACACCCCCACACTTGCGGAATCCACTTGTACTTGCTAACTGTGTAGCCAAGTTGGTTTATGTTGTGAGTTAGACATAAATGAAGGTGAGAGGATGTTTTTAAGATTATTTGCCTTGGTGTAGATGAAATTTGGCGAGTCATCTACCGGGGTGTGATATCTCTGTCCAGTTGGAGGATGTGCCAATGTCTCTTGACTATGCTGTACAGATTGGAACTTTCTGAGTTATATTTAGTAATACATTTCAGTTTATTGCTATGAGTATTCTGAGGGCGTACTTTTGGAGTGAGTAAATCCTCTCTCTTTAGCGATTTCACCTCACGTTGAGCTTTGTCAAGGAGGCGACTGTCGTATCCTCTGACCAAAAGACAATTACGGATAAATGCACATTCTGTTTGAAAATCCTGATTTGAGGAACAGTTGCGTCTGGCACTCATGAATTCTCCTTTAGGAATATTACGTGAGACCGATTTCTTATGGCAACTGCTCGCGTGGAGTAATGAGTTAACCGAAGTCGATTTGCGATAAGTTTTAGTTGTCAATTTGTTGTCTGAAATAGTAATGGTTAAGTCCATGAAATTGAAACTACTGTGGCTAACAGTCTGAGTAAATTGAATTCCCCATGAATTAGAGTTAAGATAATTCACAAAGTCATTAAGTGTGTCACAGGAGCCCGTCCAAATCAGCATCACATCATCTATATATCTCTTCCAAGTATGGATATATGGTGAAAACATAGCATTTGTAAACACAAGCAGTTGTTCAAAGTGATGCATGAATATATTTGCAAGGGTAGGCGCATAGTTTGCTCCCATTGCTATGCCAATGAGTTGACGGTAGTAGATGTTGTTAAACAGAAATACATTGTTGGAGAGTGCACAGAGAAGGAGTTCTTTGATCAATTCAATGTGTTCGAAGAACGAGGCAGAATGCTCACGGAAAATATAATCCACACTGGTGACTGCCTTAACATGGTCAATAGAGGTATAAAGTGCTTTAACATCAAGCGTCACTAATAACACATTGGGGAGAACAGGTAATAGGTCCAATATATGTAAGATGTGCATGGTATCTCGAATAAAGGTCGGAATGGACGTCACCAGGGGTGCAAGACATTCATTGATATAAATAGAGATTGGTTCAAAAATGCCACAGCCCCCACTCAGGATGGGTCTCCCTTCTGGTATTGTGGTATAGGCTTTATGAATCTTGGGCAGGAGGTAGGCTGTGGGCATGACTGGACCTTCTACAATGAGAAAGCGTTTTTCAACATCTGATAAAAGGCCTCTGGTGTGCCATCTGGCCACAAGTTGGCTGACTGTTGCCCGTATTGTGCCAATTGGGTTTGAGGGCAAAGTTTCATAACAACCAGGTGAGTTTAAATGTTCAAGACCCATGGCAATGTAGTCCTTCTTGTTCATTATTACCACATTGCCACCTTTATCTGCCTCTTTGAAGATCAAGTTATCGTTGGAGGCTAACTTTTGCAATGCTATTTGTTGTTGGTGAGATAAGTTGCGTTTGCACCCTTTTTTCGAATTGGTAGAATCTTGCAATTTGTGTATGTCATTAGTTACTGCTTGGTGAAATGTATCAATTAAATTATCCTTGGGGAAAGTAGTTTGCTCGATAATTCCTTTATTTTCAAATGTTGCTGTTGTATACTTAGATCATGCAACAAATCCATCACATTAGCAGTTGAATCATGTTCGCATTCATCCAAAGACATGAGAGCATGTGTACTTAACATTGTCTGTAATGTGACGTCTGATGGAGCAGGCTGATGTGATTTTGATTTAAAGAGATTCACTTGCGTTGCGAAATATTTTTTAAGTTTTATTTTACGGATGAATTTGAAAAGATCAATCTGAATCTGCACATAATCATTAGTGTTAGTAGGAGCGAACGGGAGTCCCTTATTCAGGAGTACTCTTTCGTCTTGAGAAAGAGGGTAGTCACTCAAATTAGTAATCAGATCTATCTTGTCTGATTCCTGAGATTTTGCTGGTACAGCGACCGAGTCACTCTGCGTTGCGGTGGAGGGGGGACATTTGCGCCTATGGGATTGGCCGCCCCTAGTGCCCCGAGGCTAGGGTCTGGGATTGTAGTACTTGTGACTAGTGGTGTTTGAAATCTGACTTTTTTCAATTAGGGTAAGTGTATAGTGAATATTTTGCAGGAATGATAAGATGTCAAAATTTAAATTAGTGATGCCGCCTCCATAAAGTGTCCTAAATTGGATTTTTATTTCACCTTCTCTTAGTTCATATTTGAACTACATCTGATTACAGGTAAACGTATTTAATATTTAATAGTCCTTATATCGTGTATGGCCCACCAAGAACCTTCAGGCTAATGAATTCTTATTCACCCTCTCTTCCCCTCTTCCATTTTTGATCTGATGAATTCAAACATGCAAATGGTATGAATTTTCCTTTTTCCATTGTAATTACACTGTACATGTTTTTGTATTGTTGACTTATTATGTTTATATTTTGAAATTGTTAATATATTCTTTGCCCTTTGACATTATGGATTGCAAAATTCGCAATATTGTGCCATGTATGACTACTGTACTGTTCCATGGCTCATCCCTTGTTTTGCCCTGTAACCTTGGGTCCACACAATTTGTTTAATTTATTTGCAATATATTCTTTTGTGTTTACTTAAACAAACTTGTAGCTTCAGAGGAAGGGCAAGTGCCCGAAACACGTGTCAGGCTACCTCAGTGTCAATTAAAAATCACTTAATCAACTAGTTTTATTTAGTGTTTATGCGCAGTGTGTTTGCAAAAACTGTATCTAACTTTACCTACCTGGCGGTAGACTTGGCAAACCCCGCCCCCTGCATTCACCTGCAGCTTTCTTCACTACTCCCAAGCTTCTTAGGTCCTTGCGCTGAACCTCGCCAGTCCCCCCTTTGCCAAATACTGTCTATTTTAACCTCATCAATTTTGCACTCAGAGGATTGTAGTGCAGCAATTGCGGCCAGTACTTTATCCTCCTGTGCCGTGGTTGTGCGGCATCATTTTGGGGTGCATCCTCTGGCTCACGAAGGAGATCCCTTTGGGAGGACCTAGGGCCAAATTAATCCATAATGGTCTTCTGGGATCCCTCCATCCTGGCATTTGGCATATCGAAGGCGCACTGATTCCCGCACAACACCACCTTTGTTGGTAAGTTGCAGGCAGGTAATTTCTGACAGCACTGACTCACGGTCAGCCAACATGTTCTGTGAGAAACCTGAGGCATTTCTCCCAGGCTGTTTCTGGGCATCCCTAACTCAGGTGGCCAGGGAAGGACCTCGCTCTGGGATCACAACCCTGGGGGTGGAGAATTGAGGGAGGATCACCTGAGAAGGGGACCCTTGCAGATTATGGGAGGAACGCCCTTGGGCAAGATGCAGTATTCCCCCGTTTCCAACACTCCCCCGTTTCCAACACTCCCCCGTTTCCAAGACACTCTCAGTCCTTATGGGGTACTGTCAATCAAATCCCATCAAACCCTAGTACACTTTTATAACAACAAGAAAGAAACAAAAAAGAAAAGAAAACCACCTTTGTATATTCACTCCCTTCACCCTGATAAGAACCCCCATGATTTTGATACATTCCTTCCCAACCACTACAATTCCCATAATTCCTCTGGCCGCTCTCCAGTGTGAAGGGCTAGCCAGTGTCAACGATGCAGCGCAGGAGCCCCAATCGTCCAGGGGTCTGTAGAATCAAGGTGCGGCCACAACGGTGCCTGCAAGAAGGCCCTCTAGTTCAGCAGGGCCACGCCAGGCACAGATCAAAGGGGCCTCACCCTTGCAGGTGTGCTGCTGCAGCTGAAGCTATATCCTGCTGAAACCCCTGCAGATTGGGGGGGGCTTCAGAGCCTCACGCCCCCACTGTCTCGCCTTCTTGCCTTGCAGTCACCCGCTTGTTCGCACCGCGCCGTCAGTAGGACCGCTACCCTCACCACACAGCCGAAAGGCCTTGCATTCGAAGAGGCCGCCGCCTGCCAGGGGTCAGTGCCGCATTCCTTCAGTCGGATTTACCCATGGCAGTGGCTGCTGCAGATATAGGATCGGCTGCTGGAGGGACCACAGAGGCCGCCATTTTGGGAATTGCAGCAGCAATGCATTTCTGTGAATATCTCATGAAATGGATCCCAAATCACCACGAAAGTCAGGCGCCCCCCTCACTCAAATGGATAAGAGTGTATTTTTTAGATAATATATTTTGTGGACACTCTAATTGCCAGATCAGTGAGATTTTAAGGTCTGGATACTTTATCTTACTGACAACCTGCGTTGGCCTTATATATGGCACATAACTATTAAACTCGACATCCCATCACCATTAAAGCAAGATAGTTTTGATGTGCGCTTAACTACGTGTGCCCCCACTACTATTACATCTCCTTATTGTATCCATCAGGACGGCGAGGCGAGATATGCGCTTAACTACATGTGCCCCCACTACTATTACATCTCCTTATTGTATCCATCAGGACGGCAAGATATTTTATTGCCATACGGCATTGTAGTATATGCTGCTCCATGCTACTGTTTATGGTGAATTTAGAGACTTTTTTGAGTCTCATCAGTGCTAGACAGAGTCACCACGAGACAGGCCAGTGAGGCTATCAACACTGTTGTTCACCCCTGAGGAAGGTCCCACAATAACCTGTACACCAGAGTAGAGGAACGAAACATGTCGGTTTTTTATTTTAGTAATACGAGCTGGTGGTATTGTTTTGAGAATCACATTATTAGATCCTCCAAAAAGCTTTCTTAAGTCAAGCCGTGAAAATGTATCACTGAGTAGATCTGGAACATGCTGTGTCGATTCTAATGACAGTTGTGGTCTGTGGCATTCAATTTGTGCCTTGCAACAAGCGACATGCGTTATTAGATCTTTGTGTAATTGACGAGTAATTCTGTACTTTACTGTATTTGTACACTAAGTCATAGATAAGGTGCTATGCACGTGTCACTTTACCATATTTTTAATTGATTATGTATTTTAAACTTGTTTGTATTAAATAAATGAGAATTTGTTTCTATATATTGATGGTGGTTTACCTTGTTAGTTAGGTTGAATATTCCGATAAAAAGGTTAAGCCAACTATGTTTGGAGTGGCTTCTTACACTCACTTCTAGTCCCTAACCCCCAGAGGCTTTATACCATAGAATGTTAGAGATTGGGAGCGTTTTTGTTTTTGTTTCATATAAACCAGGTTTTCTCCCCTCTCTTTTATATTAACCCGGTATCCCTATATATTAGTTAGTAACCCCACTCACAGCACCTTCTGACATCATATAAGTGAAAATCTTCAGTGAGACGTCAGAAAAGCATGTCAATAGCAGGATCTCTCTTGGGAGCTCACATCAGAGACTCCTCACAGCATCGCGACAAGCCACGCACCCCCCGACATTCCTGCTACTAGCTAATCACCAAGAACAGAGGCATTGCTAGGGGGAGGCTAAGGGGGCTGTATAGAATCTCAGGAGCTACAACCAAAGGTTCACAGTGATAATCTCGAATGGCAAAATGTCGAAAAAAAAATCTCCAAAAAAAAATGGACATTTTTTTTTTCATGACGTTTTTTGTTTGAAAATGGGGGGGTTCCCCCCAAACCTCCTTTTTTGTGTTTTTTTTTGTTTTTATCTATTTTATATATATATACTAGAGCCAAAAAAAAATATAGAAAAAAAGAAATAATTCGACATTTTTTTTTTCGACATTCTTTTTTCGACATATTTTTTTCGAGATTATGACTGACCACCACAACCAAAAGGTTAGCTAGCCCCCAGTCCCGACAGTTCCGACATCAGCCTAGCCCCGGGTCTTTTCCAACTCCAGGGGCAACACCCCTGACCAAGAACATAACGTTCCATGACGAGGGTGGGCATGGCCATGCTATGTGTGCTCCTGGCCAGTCAAGGAAACGCATTCTCAGTCAGAGGCGGCCTAATGCACGATGCTACGTGGACGTTGAGAATTGCCACACCACACCCAATGCTTCTGTCTTGTGCAATTACAACAATCGTACCACAATATGTGGGAGGAGTGAAAACTAGTTGTTTTAGTCATTAAGGTTTGGTGATTTAACTACGTGTAATTGGAGCTGATAGATATGCTTTGGTATTCCAGAGTTCGGCAATCACATTTCACTTGTTGAGGACGGCAGGAGTATTCGCAGGGATCCTGGTTCTGTGTACGTCGTGCACAGACAGATGCACAGACAGAGACTCTATTTTCTTTGACAACATTCCCACTGTGAGGTACATATGAATAAGTGTTTTAGGTTTCAATGCATTTTGAGATTTACATTTGGAGCCATACCAGTTGTACCACTGTGAATGGAATATACAACCACTTGTGTATGTTATGTAGAATTGTGGTTGGATTTATGTGTACATAATTATTTAATGTATTCTCTTTATCTAATGTGTTTAGTTTGTCCAAACTTTTAATGATATGTGATATGTCCTCTAATTGTATATATATCTATACTTGCAGATATTTTTGCTCCTGAAGAAGGGGATAGTCCCCGAAACGCGTAGAGCTTGAAGCTGCAGTTCAAAATTGGGAGCTTATTTCTTTGTCTGGTTTGATTTGTTTTTCATGCTGGCCATATTGTAAGTCAGTGAATACCTTTTTTCTGTACTTTTATGAAGATATTTTGTTACCTATGTTCTAAATTGACAATTCTTTCTATATATAAAAGTGTAATGTTATGAAATTTGACTGATTTATTTCAGCTTGTAAGGTGTGCAGGGGACGGGAGTGTCTTTAAGTTTAGACACTTTTTGTTTTAGGAGTGAAAAGAGCCAGTACCCATATTGAACTGCCAGGGTGCTGACTTGTCATGTTGCTGAACATATGATATCACTGATTCACACTCCAGGTGTTTACGAAATCCTGGGCCCAAATGTTTCCGTTAATGGTTCTGATAATCTGTTTGATGTTTCATGCCTATCTTGTCCAAAGTACTGTGGGCAATGCAATAGCCAAGCGTGTGTGGACTATAACATGACTAAATGTAAAAAATAGGATCGTACAGCGCAAAAGGGACTGCTGGATGGCAATCTGTTATTTGTTTTAAAAATACAACATTGCATATGGCAGGCATTCCACTTGGAGAATGCTGTTCTTTAAATCATGGAGAACTGAAACTGTGTGCATGTTAGATGTTTCAGTAGTGAGATAGCACTTAAAATTGTAGAGATGTGATGTGCGCTTCTATTATTGGCGAAGTGCAACTGGGCATTGATTTATCAAAAGGCAATGTTTCACTTTTGCCACCAAGCTGCTTCAAATGGAGTCTTTTTTTTTGTGGCCAATCACTAAGTTGTGTGTAGTCAGGGGCCTTGATTCATCAATTGCTGGGGCAGCGGTGGTTGTAGGAGCATTGAATGCTTTTGATATAGAGACAGTGTGCAATAAATGATCTGCTGTGGGTTCTGACGCCAGTGCTGCGATTAAACTGCTGGAGCAATGGTGCCCTATATTGAATCCTGCTTTGAAAAATGCTGCCAAGATTATAGGCAATAATTGGAGGTGTCAGGAATTCAGTTATGAAGACATTTTTGCAGCCTTAGGGCAGATAAATGAAACTACCACGGACTATATATGCATTTTGTGGCAAACCTTGTTAAATCAACAAGTGCTGGCTTTCCGTTCTGAATGGGGACGTCTTGTCTCCAGCACACGGGCACACAGAGTTGCCTTTAACTGCAGATGGATGGATTTGGGCCACTTGCTTTTCATGGCCTAAACAATAATTGCCAAGCCTCAATGCAAGTCAGCAGGACTGCTTATGCTTTAGCGATGTGGGTCCATTTATAATCTTGCCTGTGAAATCAAAGGGTTCCTGGTGGGCTCCACAAATACGAGGGGAGTGGCTGGACATCCACAGTTACACAACCCAAAGGCTCTCTCGTATGCCCTGGGATCAGGGGTGGATGTGCCCTCAGACTGGTAGGATAACAGATCCATGTATGCATGATATGATATGATATGCATTTATAACACGCCTATACACAAGTGTTTCAAGGCCGGTGAATGCACATGGATGCAATATCACATTAACAGGACTTACATTTTCCAGGCCGACCAACACCAGGCTTGCATTGTTTTGTTTTTTAACAATTTTTATGAATTTTATTTCAACAAACAACACAAACCAAACTTGCAGTGCATGTGATAACATTTTGAATTTACATCACTCCTTCTATGACCACTGCTTCTAACGTTCCCTCCCCTCCTTACAAGCCTATCCTTCTTCGTTTTCCATTTCTTCGTCTTGCAGTAGGGTTTCCTCTTCCATGGTCTCTGTTGGGTCCCGATCACTTGACCGGTCTTGCAGGGCTATCAAGATTTCAGCCTCCTCCTCCCCAGAACCACTGGCTTCCTGCAATACTGCGGTTTCAGCTTCTGCCCATTTCTGTAGGTCTTTCCACCATACTTCTGTTCTTGGTCTGTGGCATGCCTTCCACTCCATCGCGATTCTTCGCTTTGCAAGCACATACGCCAGATCTTTTAGTTTACTTACATGCTTGAGTTCACGTGGTCTAGGAAACCCCCCTAACAGACAAGCCCACACTGTATCCACCACTATCTTGATCCCTTTCTCATCCAGTCTATGTGCCACTTCTCCCCAAACCTTTTCAATTACTGGACATGTCCAGAACATGTGCACCATTCCAGCGTTTTCTTCATCGCATTTGGGGCATGATTGTCGTGGTGTGTTTTGGAATTTGGCTATCCTTTGGGGTGTCATATACGCCCTGTGGGTTATATATAACTGTATCTGCTGTAGTCTTGCATTCCTTGACACTTTCTTATGGTACCCTTGGGCTCGCTCCCACATCTCATCACTCATTGGGGCTCCCACTTCCTTTTCCCAGTCCTGCCTCAGTTGGACCACTTCCTTTCCCGTTTCAGACATCATCAACTCACATATCCTGGATATCGCATGTTCTCCTTCTGCTATATCATATATTGTATCTATGGTGGCATCCAGTTGGTCTTCTAGTACTACTTCGGACCAGGTCTCTTTGATTCGCCGCACCACCCTATGGTATGACCAGGCTTGCATTGTTACTAACCACACACTGCTTATTGCCAATGATAAATTAGATGGTAATCCTCAGGTATTTTGTGTAGACCAGGTTGTGACTATTTTAGATGCCACTGCCCACACTTTATACTCTTTGGTCTCACACCACCTTGCATGCATAGCTTACTTATATCCTTAACTGGACCATTCCATACTGTGGGATGTTTTTACCCATACATCCGAGCCCTACCTCAAAAACTGTGCAGTACTGACATGGAAAACATCATGATGGCCAGAGCTTCCCAGAAAATGCACAGGGAAATGCATGAAGAAGAGGCTGCCACTCATTTTTGCCGATGTTATGGGCACAGAAGGGCACTGCCTAAAACCACCATTGGACTACCCACACAGTAGTCTGAAACCATTGGGAATGGCAATGCTGATTGCCAAAAACAACCTAGTATTGTGGCGAATTCATTTTCTTAAATCCCAAAAATGGGTGCATTACCAGTACTCACCACTATCAGAAAGCCGGCGTTTTAAAACAACACCAGATTTTTTTCTTTTTCGTGTAAAACTGAATAAATGAACCCAAAGCAGGCCAAAGAAAGACTTCCTGAGAGGTGGATCCAATGTAAAGTTATATTCTGAAGTGACTTGAAGGTTTATACAAGACTGGCTGAGCTGTGGATTTCAGCAGTTTAAGTAAATTTGGACTGAAAGACACTAAAAACCTAAATGTTTAAAAGAAATGAGTGACCTACTTTTGAGTGTCACATAGGTTGCAATTGTTTAAATGTCATAGTTTTAAACTTAGAATCAGCATTCTAGCTGCATATGTAAAATGGTTAGTTTTATTTGAATGCAGAAAACTGGGTAACTAAAAGTGACATTAGCTGGGGCCTGGCTTAAGGAACTGAATTCTGCCCACCAGCTACCCACGACAGGAGTTGAGACTTGCACAACAGCTGTGTTCCCAGGCCTACCTGCCTTTTGCTGCTCCCACCAAAAGGGATATGACACTTCTCTGATTGAATTACCAAGGGACTGCTAGAGACTAAACATAGGCCCCAGGCAGAGGGTTTATTGAAGTGGCCATAAATGGCTTCCTCTTGAACAATGGACCTTCCAGGGCCCAGGCAGATGGTTTATTGCAGGAGTCGTAAATGTGGCTTCCTCCTGGAAGGAAAGGGGAGGAGCACTGCATGTGAGAGCAAGCTGGCTTGGCAGAAACTGGGAGGGGGAGAAACTGGAGACAGAGGCTGAGCTTGAAGAAAGTGGAAAGACTGGTTTCTGTACCATGTGACCTGAAAAGACACACCCCTGTAGCCAGAATATGGTCTTAGAAAAAGATGAATAACTCATAGTACGGACTTGTCATAATTATTTAAAGAATACCATAATTCTTGTGATTTTTCTGCCCACATTTTAAGAGGTTTTTAGAACCGGTGGCATGATCTGGGGGCAAACTAGCAGTTAAGAGGGTATTACTTAAAATGTATGCATGTTAAAAGTCTGATACTTCATCAATTAATGCCTGCATGCCTTGCACACATTTGGGTAAATTTGAGTAAGAATCTGATATTGGTAACCTGACCAAAAAGTGAAATATGTTGCCATTTCCCAATGCAAGCTCTCAGGAAGAGCAGATTTGAACAGGGTATATCTCATGTGATATGTGATGGGTGCATGTAATTTTAAACAAATGTGTACCTGTGCAAATATGTCTTTTGGGTCAAAATATAGATTGTGTGTAATTTGACAGGGGTGGGTTCTCTGTACCATAAACAGACCTCATCATGATGACACTTTATTTCATTCCCCCAATCAAGGGGAAGAGGAGGAAGTGGCCAATGACAAGTGGAGAGGGGTAGGGCCTAGGAAGATAGCCTTTCCACCCATTTTCAAAACACATAAAAGCAAACAGTCAGGACAGATAGAGACATTCAATTCCATTTGCTGCGGAGCATGCTGCCGGACCATACCACATCCAGAGATCCAGACTTCAAATCCATCAATCTCCAGAGAAAGCTGTGCAGAAAGATCCAGAAGCAGTGCTGTACCCAGAGAGAGCAGAGCTGACCCAGACCACTGTTAGCAGAACCAGAGAGCTGACCCAGATCACTGTGAAGTGACGAGACCAGACCAGAGTCCAGTCTAAAACCTGACCAGATCCGTGGCGAGGCCCATTCTCTTTCTAAATATATTGTGAGTACCTAGCAGAACTGTGCAGAACCAATCTCATAGTTAAAATAATATAATTCAATCTATTTTAATCTAACCAGAACTGCCTCCTAGAAGTTGTCACTTGTCTTTTTGAACTTTAAAATTTCAAATCTGAAAAACAACCTTTACCATATCGCTCATATCTCCGTGACCGTTTGTCTTAGAGACTTGCAGTAACTTTCCTCTGAAAACTGGGAATCTTGGCTTTTCAACGAACCTAGAACCGCATTCCTATTCCATACACTATTGCCGCAATCGCAAAAAACGCACTCACAAATTTTGCCGCGATTTGCAAATTTCTCCACGTGTGAAAACAACAGTTTCCTTGCTTTCCTTGCTAAAAATTCGTTTGCCTCTTAAGAACCATCCCTGAATCATTGCTAGAGTGAGCCTGGACTAATATTAACTAGATACCACTCACCCTGAACCTCTAGAGGGAATTAAAAGCATTTTAGCATATTTTTCATTTCATTGCCAGCACATATAAAAGCATTTTACCATATTTTTCACTTCATTGCCAGCACATATAAAAGCATTTTGGGCCTGTGTTTCAAACTTCTGCAGTCTAAGCTTGCTGGGGTGAACTGAATTACATTTGATTGCATTTCTGAGAACTGTGTGCTCTCCTTCCATTTCCTTGCATTGCATAAAGGGGGGAGGGGATTGCCAGAGAAAAGTGATTACATTGTTTTGTTGAAATCATATTGAGTATTTTCTGTATTGCATTTTCATTCAACATTACATCCATCTGAACCCTATAAAGCATTCTCTACCACATTATTCTTCTGCTAGTACCGGACCATCCATTATTGATTACTGCTCAGATTAAGTGTGATATTCAATTATTAATTTATTATAAAGTGTGATATATATATATATATTGTTTAAATTATCAAATAAACCTTTTAAACTTGCAAAACAGACCTACTTCTTGGCTCAGTGGGGTCAGGGGGATTCCAAGGGAGGGGTGTTATATAGGGGTAGTCATCCAGAACGCATGAACTGGACATAAAGAGATATCAATACGGGTTTCCATTCAGTATCCCAGACTAGGCATTGACTTAGCTGTAGTGTTGAATTGAATCCTCTTACAAATTGGGGGCTCGTCCGGGATCCTCTGGGGATCTACCATTTGTGCAGATTAATGCAGCGTGCCAGCTGACCAGATACACATATCCGGTCGGATCACCACGCTGTGTTACGCTGTAAAGCACTCCTCAAAGGAACGCTCTAAGGAAAAGGTCTGTTTTGCAAAAATAAAATATAAACTTCTGTAAGTCAGGAAGGAACTCAAATTCCAGAATGACGACCTTAGTAGACATGAAAATAGCCAGAGAGCTCTTCTTACATAAGTTATTTGTGAGAGGTGAGTGGACTCACCAGGACCGCATGGTCTGGTTGCAGGCCATCACGCAACAGGTCACGGAAACAGGGTCAGATATATGGAGAGATGAGGGTCCCTTACATGTGGCCCTGAGTGAACTATACATGGCTCCTAAAGCTAAGGATGAACAAGACAAGATGTTAGGATAGCGGCATACCTGTACCTATATATGGGAGACATGCAGGATAAATGTACTGAAAGCCAAGATCTGGCGAATAAGCGACAGATGGCGTTAGAGAAGGTCCAATCTGACCTGGTCTCTTCTGAGCAGAGGCTGCAGGGGAGCCAGGAGTCAGAAAATTAGAGTAGACAGCACATCATTAAAATAAAGAGGGATATGGACATCCTGCAACAGGAAAAGGCTGACCAGGATACCAGATTTCTGGCCTTGCAGAAGGAGTACCAAGAAGGTTTGGACTCCCTACTGCAGAGCCAGAAAAAGCTGGAGCAACAGTTAGACTTCAATAGGGCATGTGCTGAGCAGGTAGTCACCCTGCAAAGCCACCTAGATAGGGAGAAGGCAGAGAGCAGTAAACTGATTTTGAAAGACCTGGATACCCAGGCAGAGTTTGACCAGGAGCGCCAGAAAGCGGGTGCCTTCCAAAGGCAAAGGGACGACCTGGCGGCACAGATGCAGGTTCTTAGTCAGGAAAGGGATACCTTAGGCCAGGAAGTCTGCCACTTAAAAAGGAAAATGGAAGAAAATCACCTGGCCCTCCAGGGACTGGGTGACCTCCAAAAAGAACACCAGAACTTGTTAGAGCACACCAGGAAGGTGGAGGATGCTCTGGCAAGAAAGGAGCAGGCCAATAGGGACACAGCTCAGGAGGTAACCCTCCTGCAGCAAAGACTGGCCCAGTGCTCCAGGACCAATCAGGAAACGCAGAGAGAGAATGAGGCTCTCTGCCAGCACAATGATAGGCTCCAACAACAGGTAGCGATGCAGGAGAGACTGATCTAGTAAGGCCTTAACTGAGGAACTGAAGGCGCAGGCTCTTGCATTGCAACAGGGAGCAGGGGCGGATAGAGATGAGGTTCGCTGGGAAAGAGAAACTCCTGAGCATAACCCGAGGAGCCCTAGTACCAGAGGCCTTTATCTCTCTCAGTCCTTGGACTCTGCCACCCCCATGTCCCCTGGCGCACATGAGCACAGGGCCACAGGGATGGCAGATTACTATCCAGCCAGAAGCATGGGGCTCATAGGCCAGTACCACCCAGGAATGGAGGGGCGGGCATCCAGGTATGGGCACCCAAGCACAGTGCAATTTAGTGGGGAACCCCAGGAGAGTAGGCCCATTAAGGGCATCCTGAAAACCTCTGCCCAGTTAGGTCAGTGGGTGGGGGTACCCATCAAATTCTGGCAGCAAGGAGGGATCTGAAGACTCCTCTGAGCGGTACAGGACACAGGAGACCAGGTCCCCACATTCTGACAGCCATTCCCAGGCTTGCAGAATCCGGGAAAACCTGGAAGATCAGACAGGAACCTCTGGGAGCAGTGCCTCTGAGTCAGAGGACGAATGGACAAGGGTTACCCGAACCAAAAAGGCCAATAAGGCAAAAAGGGCCTTGATTAAGGACTCATTGAAACAGATTAAGGCAATCAGGAGTGTCATCACGCCTTATCATAAGAACGCCAAGTACTCTGTTTGGGAACACTTGGAGCTCTATGAGCAAATGATGGAGACTTTTCATTTGAAGGACAGCCAAAGCTGTATCCAATATGTAAAGTGGACATTCTCCCCAGAGTACTCCAGTTTCTTTGCAGGGCTGGAGGACCAAAATCATTCCAGGTGGTCCATCTATAGGGCGGCCATATTAAAACATTTTTCTACTCATAGAAATCCTCAAGAGGCTCGCAAGGCAGCCTACAATTTACAATGTGGGGATGATCAGGCCCCACAAGAATTTGTGCAGGAGTTAAAGCGTGCTTTTGCACAGACCACAAGAAGGGTGCGCACGGATAGCAGAGAATTTATTCATATGTTTTTCCATGCCTTGCCCAAATACATAATGACCCAGCTCGTGAGGGATTTTCACGAGAAAAGATCTTTAGACTGGGTCATTGAACAGGCGACCCGGATCTATGAGGTGCAGAAGCCAATAGAAAATAAAAATAATGCGCCCAAAAACCCCAAAGCCAACAGCACCCCTGCTGCTGCCAAGGTGGCAGAGGTAAAGGTCACCCCCGTTTTAGAGTTGGAGATGGGGGGGCCTAAAAACCCACCTGCACCTAATAATGCTAGGCCCAGAAGGCCCACGGGCCAGTCACAGACAGGGAGCCAGGGAGGCAGCCCCACAAATGGGGTCCCTCGCTCTCCTGATTATGTAAGTCCCCGTTACAAGGGAAGTCGACCCATCCTGGGTTATGTGTGGACTCCTCCAGCCCAAGGGGGGGATCCAGCCAAGCACCTAACCCAGGGAACTTCCCTCCTAACTTCCCACCGGAGGGCAGAAATTCTCCAAATCCTGGGCAGAACTTTTTCCCCAGGTATCCACCCAACTTCCAGCCCCAAAATCCTCCACCCTTCTTTCCCCAATTCCCTGAGCCCAGACAACCGAATCCGGGAGAGGGGAGGCCAAGGGTGGAGGGGTACCAAAATCTTCCCAACCAGGGGTACTACCAGAGAAGGGATAGCTACCCTTCCCGGGATCAGCCCAGGGAAGAAAACAGGGCACCGTATCAGCCTGAGCGGGTTTCCCAGTTAGAGCGCCAGGTTCAAAACATGGCACGGGATCTGGGTCACATACTGAGGGCTCAGCAGAACCCTCAGATCGGCATGCCGGCGCAGAACGCACCCAACTCTGGACCTGGTGCTCCAGAACAATGACGGGGGCAGCACCCCGATAACTCACCGGTTCCCAGGGAGGAGGCACAAAGGGAAGGGGGGTGTAAAGCCTTGGAGGAAGCTTCCTTCCTCACTTGTAAACAGCCCCTGGAAACCCAGGAACCGGAAACAAAATCTCTTGCCCCTGAAAGTCTGCCTCCTAAGGAGCAGAGGGGAGGTAGGAGAAACAAAAGACCCAAACAGACTCAGTTTGAGGAGGAGGTACAGATCTTCCAATTTGAGGGAGAGGGATCCTCAGAAGATCCTGGGAAAAGGATCTTCTCCTTCAGAGAGGGGGGAACTCCTCCCAAAGAAAAATGGGTCCCTAGGGATGCAAATCCAGACTGGGGAGATGTGGAGACTGAGCTACCGCCGCCCACCATCTCATCCCAGAACCAACAGCAAGAAAATCCCCTGGTTCAAACCCATCCTGGTGACTGCCTCCAAAAAGGGAGGAGGGGCGGCCCGGAACCGGAGCCAGGGGAACCCACAATGGCTCTGATCTCCAGTTGCCAACTTTTTCTTTCAGATTCCCAAAGCTCTCCACAGAATTCTGCCCAAATCTCTTCTCTAGCAATGTCCAAAACCAGAAAGTTAGCCCACCAGTTGTCCAAAAATGTGCATTATCTGTGCCCCCTTGAGGAGAAGGAGGGAAGATATTATGCCCCGGTACAAGTACAGGGGCAGGGTACAATTTTAGCGCTGGTGGACACGGGATCTCAAGCTACCCTTCTGTCCAGAAGGGCCTTTGATGAACTGAATGCAGGAAGGGGAGAGAATTACCAAATTCCTCTCACCTCTCTTCCTGGACAACTCCAGAACTTTGACGGGAAGGAAATTCCCGTTGAGGGGACGGCAGATTTGGACATTAAAATTGGGCGACACAAGTTGAAACACCCGGTCATAGTTGTGACTCATGAGGGCACCCCTTGTTTACTGGGGAATGACCTCCTGAGGAGGTTGTCACCCTTAATAGATTACGTAAACAAGGTCCTCTGGACCCAGACTAGCCGACCAATAAAATTAAAACAGAGTGTCAACCATGTTAGTTTAAACGGCACCTGCCACATGGTTGAACAAAAATCTGACCAAGTAGAATTTCACTTCCAGAATAGCCAAATTCCAGACGTGACAGTAATAGCAGTAGGACAACAGACTGGTGATGGAGGGTCCTCTCTATTTCTGAAAATCAACCTTCCTTCCAGTTTAAGGTGGTATTCCACACTGGAAGGAAACACCCTGAAATTCTTTACCAATCCACAATCAGAAACTCCCACTCATATAGTCCAGAAAGATGTGAAATCAGCTCAGAGCCTGGCTGATATTCAGCAAATTGGAGAGCAGTTGTTCATCCCTGTTCAGTTAAATGATGGGAAGGACTCTGTTCTCGCTCGAGTGTGCGTGAACAATGGTAAGAGCTTCATCAGCGAAGCCATGTTCCACCAACTCCCAAAAGATCCAGCCATTCCCACATTCAAACTGATAGACAAATGGGAAATGGACCTGGAAGCACCTAATTCCAAACATCTCCTGCCAAGCAGGTGTATGCTCAAAATCTCCATTGGCAACAAGAGCATAGTCCACAATTGTTGGGTCGTGCGAGACGTCCCTGCCGCCTTTTACTTAGGCAGTGACATTCTCAATCGCTTTGCCATTAGTTTGGACCTAATAAACTTCAAAGCTTGGTCCTGGTTAGTGGATAATCCCATGGGCTTTGATGATCCAGAAAAAGCATTTAGGTCAGCTCAATTGCTACCTTATGCAGTTGAAATTCAGATCAAAGAGGAAGTCACCATCCCAGAAAGGACCCGACAATTCTCCCTGGAAGTGAAAGTTAATAGAGGACAATATTTGCAAAACCCTGATGCTTACATACATCTAAACGCTTCTCTCCAACAGCAAGGGTTGGGGGTAAACCCAACACCATTAGTCAACATAGAACATGAAACCATTCTAATAGAGGTGGATAACAGCGACTTAAAGAGTATTACTCTAGCCGCAGGCACCATTATTGGAATGGCGGTTGATGACCGACATTTTTCCATAGATTTAGGTAATGAACTGTTAGGGCTAATCCCCAAGGACTGTTTTGACAGTGACAGTGAGGACAATACAACACCAGACAGAATTTTTACCCGGCATGGGGGGAACTTCCTGGTGTACACTTCTTGCCCTTATGGTAAGGAAGATGTGACTTGTGACTTCAGGAGGGATGAGGTGATGTTCTAGGTCCATGAGGGCTGCCTTTCCCACCTGAAGCCTCCAGTCCAAATCAGCACTCTGACCAGGGACTTCTCCACCCAGCTGGAGGAGGCCGCTGAGATAGCCAAACCAGAAGTCTTTCCAGGCTTCAGGCAGATGGTGGAAGAGAGAGTCAACCTAGCTGATGCCTGTGTGACTCTGGAACAGAAGCAAAAGTTGAAACAAGTCTTCTTGGATTTCCAAGATCTCTTTGCGGTAGACTCATATGACTGTGGTCGCACCGACATCCACACAACAACAATCCCCACGGACCCTGGAATGACTCCAGTGTTTGTGAAGCAATATCGTTTGCCTCTCGCATCAATGGAGTCCTTTACTGAAATAATTAAGAACCTTGAGTCCCGGGGAATAATCCGTCCAGTCCACAGCACCTTCAATAATCCGGTGCTGGGAATATTGAAGCCAAACGGCCAGTGGAGACTCTGCGCCGACCTCAGGGAGCTCAACAAACGGGTCCATACTTCCCGATGGCCTCTGCCCTACATTGACCAAGGGCCGGCCCAGATCCAGGGGTCACAGGTATTCACTGCAATAGACCTGACCAATGGATACTGGACTGTGCCTGTCAGTAGGGAGGACCAATACAAGCTGGCTTTTACCTTTGGGGGCCAGCAGTACACATGGACCCGGACTCCCTTCGGATACCTTAACTCCGGTAATGAGTTTAACATTTTCCTACATAAGGCCATGCCCGACCTGGGTGCGAGGGGTAACCTGGCTTATGTAGATGATGTCCTCATCAAAAGTTCATCTGTGGAGGAACACATAGCGGAGATCCGTTATGTTCTGACCCAGTTGAGGGCCGCCGGAGCAAAACTTTCCTTTCAGAAAGCACAGTGGTGTAGAACCCGTGTTAATTTCTTGGGGAATGAGATTACTCCTCAGGGTCTCTGTCCCCAGGAAAAGAAAGTGGAAGCACTTCAGAAACTGAAAGACCCCACAACTCTTCGGGAACTAAGGAGCCTCCTTGGACTGACTAATTACAGCAGAAAGTTCATTGAGGGCTACGCAGAGATCACCAGACCCCTGATTCATCTCCTGAAGGGGGGGGGGTCAAGTGGGAATGGGGTCCAGAACAAGCCGAGGCGGTAAAACAACTCAAAAGAAGCCTCTCACAAGCGCCTTGCCTAGCTTACCCTGTCAGAAACAAGGAGTTCTTCCTGGAGACGGCGTTCTCTAATACGTGCTTGACGGCAGTATTATACCAAAAGCATGACAAGGTCAATAAAGTAATCTCCTATGCGAGCAAAACTTTATCCTCTGTGGAGGAAAAATTCAACGATTGTGAGAAGGCACTCCTGGCAACGGTGTGGGCATTGAAGAATTACCGCCCGTTTATCCATGGGGAACACATCATAGTGGAGACTCCACACCAGCCTCTGCAATATCTCCAAAGTGACAGAATCCGGGCCGGAAATGTGAGTAATTCCCGAATTACTTCCTGGATTCTGTCAATGCAAGGCTTTTGTCATGATCTCTGCTTCCAAAAGATCAGGACTTGCCCGACTCCCTTGGAAGCAGACCCATAACCCCGGTTCCGAGTGCCAGCCAGTCCCAATTGGGACCTTTTGGACCCTGTCCTGGCGCCAGTGGCACCAGGCTCATAAAGATGCCCAGTCCCAGCGCTGGAAGCGCCGGGCTCATAATGCTTGGGTGGACTTACCTGCAGCAGACCATGCTGCTTACTTACCTGCCAGTTGAACCCCTGATCCTCTTCTGTTTGGGACTACTTTTCCTGTTGGGTGGGGCAGGAGCCACTCCCTAGGTTCAGAACACTGGAACTCTTCTGGAAAGCAGGAACTCTTTTCTTACCTAGGCGTGGCTGTGGAAGGAGACACCTAAGCACTACAGGAGGCTATTTAAACCACACCCGATGGATGAATCTTGCTTTGCGTTATTCTGCATTCTCTGCAGCAGAACGCTCATCGTGTCTTCTGCTTCTGATCCTGGGCCTAAGGAAACAAAGGCTTACCATCCTGGAATCCAGTCTTCAGCAGCACCTGTAAAGACAAAGAAAGAACAGGTTAGCACTACGGTCTTCAGTGGCAGCGCATCTCTTACCTGGTCCATCGGCTGTCACCAACGCCTCGCGCTGCATTCCGGCATCTGAAAGACAAAGGCTTACCTACTCTTCGCATGTTCCGGAGGTCTTCGCACTGCATTCCGGCATCTGAAAGACAAAAGCTTACCAGCTCTTCGCACGCTCCGGAGGCCTTCGGCGCTGCATCCCGCATCTGAAAGACAAAAGAAGGTGCGTTTAAAGACATTGGGCAACTTTATTACTCACGTGCCATTACTCCTTCCCACGCCGAATCCAGTGGGTATTCCAGCACCCTTCAGCTTCTCTAAAGCTCCGAACTTGTACCTGCAAGATAAAAGGGACAGTTAGTGCGCATCGTGAAGCAGGCTACAAGCGCTTACCTACGTGCTTCCAGACGCTTCTATTCCTCACGCGGGTTCGATCCTCAACTCTCATCAGCCTGCCATCCGCCATCGCCGGAACTCTGCAAAACAAGAGATATCATTACAAAAGACTTTTAAGACATTTGAAGCGCCCAGAACTTACCGTTCGTGCAGTTAACGACGGACAGCAGTCCTCTGAGGTCAAGAGGCCTGCACCCTTATCCATTGAAGGAACTGGTTACGGCACCCTGCCCCGAGGCAGATGGAGAGCTCGGCGTTCACTTACCTAAGGTGAGGGCGTTAACCTTTGGGGTTCTACAGGAGAAGAGAAAGGGAAGAGGAGAGAGGCACCCAATAACCCCAGTTCATTAATCCCATATTTTCTATCTGCAGACATCTTACTCTTCGAGTCAGACATACAGTGCACAGAGGTCCAGCCCAAAGAGCCAACCATGTGTTACACATCACCTTTGAAGATGCGGCATTCACCCAGTCAAGACCGGCGCCTCTGCGGGAATCAGGTGAGCGTTACAGCTTTCCTGTGAAAACAAGGCCAAAACAAGAAGAGTCCCCTCGTGCAAGGTCTGGCTGACTTGCATGATTGTGCCAGAGAAAACTGTCTCGAGGACGAAAGTCTAAAAATCAAGGACAACACGGAGGCATACCTTAATTCCCCACACAAAGTCTTTGAAGAGGACCAGTGTGAGGGAATGCCCACTGTCTATGTGGATGGATGCTCTTACCATGTTGACAACAACGGGGAGAAAGAACTGGTGGCCGGCGTAGGGAATGCATGGGTGAATGAGTCCCCAGGACCCTCCGCTGGATACAAAATTGGTCCCCGAAGTAGTCAGGTGGCAGAATTGATGGCTGTGCATCAGGCCATCCTCACTGCTGTCCAGCATCAACTCCGCGAACTGGTCATAATCACAGATTCGGATTATGTACGGAACGGGTTCGTGGAGCACCTGGTTAATTGGAAAACCAGAGGCATGTTATGTGCTAACAACAAACCCTTGAAACATGGGAAGTTGATCCAAAACATTGATGATCTTGTCACCTCGAATGAGATGACCATCTATTGGAAAAAGATCAAGGGTCATTCCAAAGTAGAGGGACCAGACAAAACTGGAAATGACTTAGCTGATCAGCTGGCCAAAACCGGGGCCATCCAAGGGGATCTAATTGAGATTGAGTCCCTGTTGGGGGAAATCCAGGTCACTGCTATCACTAGGTCCCAGACAAATGCTCACGATGATCTTTCAATTGCACAATGGAGTAAGGAGACCCCTGATGCTGATTTGATTACAGCTCAGAAGGGGAATCCAATTATTGGTAAGTTTTACCAACACCTTGAGGACCCTGAGAACTTTCCCCTGATGGATGCCGATTACACTGGGAAAGAGGACCTAAGAGTGTTGATGAAATGTCCAAAAATGTTCCGAATCCAAGACGGTTTGCTGGTAAGGAAATCCAAAGCTGGCCACGATCAGTGGGTGGTTCCTACCTCATTTCGAAGCCTGATGTTAAGTCACGCCCATGATGCGGCCACCGCCGGTCATAGGGGGTTTCATACAACACTGGAAATCTTAAGAGAGGTTGCATACTGGCCACACATGGGGCAGGACCTCGACCAATACTTGAAGGGGTGTCTTGTGTGTGCACAATTTCAGCCATCATCCCTCACGCACCGTGCGCCTCTCCAAAAGAGGGGGATGACACTGCCATGGTCAGATTTACAAATCGACTTTGTAGGCCCCGTGATTCGCTCTGCTAGGGGGAATAAGTACATGTTGACTGTGACATGCTTGTTTACCAAGTGGGTGGAATGTCTCCCAGCCCCAAATTGCAATGCAGAAACTGCAGCTGCCCTGATGATTAACCACATCTTTTCCCATTTTGGTCTACCTCAAAGGATTGAGTCAGACAGAGGTAGCCACTTCAACAGTGAAGTGATGACAAAGATGTGGGAGATACTGGGGGTCAAAAGGAAGTTGCATATTGCTTACCGGCCAGCTTCTTCTGGGGCAGTAGAGAGATATAACCGAACCATTGTGAGCATACTAAAAAGGTTTGTGGCAGATTCTGGGCCAAGTTGGGATATCCGATTACCTCTGGTCCTAATGGCCATCAGATCTACCCCTTCATCTGCAACCAAAATGTCACCATTTTAGTTGATGACTGGGCGCAAGATGGTGCTTCCTCAGCATTTGCTCTACAGGACCCAAGAGCAGACACTGATAAATGCCTCCACAACTCATCAGTATGTGGAGAATTTAAGGAAACACCTTCAACATGCTTTTGCTTATGCTCAGCGGAATCTAGAAAGATCAGCTGATAGCATGAAGACCCACTATGACCTGAAGACTTCCAGGAAGGAATATCAGGTGGGGGACCGGGTCTATCTATACAATTTCCAAAGGAACCAGGCCAAACAGCGAAAATTTTTGCCTACATGGAAGGGACCCTTTGAGATTATAGACAAAATCTCCCCTGTGGCCTACAAGATCCGCATCCCAAAGGCGGTTTGGCAGAGGGGGAAGACAAGTGGGTCCACATAAACCAGTTGAAGTGTTGCCATCCCAGGCACACTCTGCAACAACTGGAGGAATCCTCTGGAATCCTAGAGGGTACTGTCTCAGATTAATTCAGTTCTAACTTAAAATATCCTACATATCGCCTATCAAATTCTGAGTTTCTCAATGTGGGTGTTTTCGTTTTTGAATGCAAAAAGAAATGTGCATGTCCATATGTTTTGACTATAAATTTATATGCCACCCCACTATATCAATGGTGGGGGAAAAATGTCTATGAATAGGTATTGCCGCTCTTCCTTTGTCGTCCTAGGAGAAAGAAAACCTGGAGACGGGCCAAGGAGGACGATCCAGAGATCGGGAGCAGAGACGCAAGGGGCCCAGTGTACCGCCCAATACTCCCATCAGGACCGGCGAGGCGAACCGATCGATCCGACCGGATGGAGAAAAAGATGCTGAACTGTGCCATCTATTGGAAGAAGATGAGGAAACATCCCAGGTCTTGCGAGTTCCATCAGTGAAACAGAATGGCCATCGCAAGAGGGGGACTTGTGGGATGTTTTTACCCATACATCCGAGCCCTACCTCAAAAACTGTGCAGTACTGACATGGAAAACATCATGATGGCCAGAGCTTCCCAGAAAATGCACAGGGAAATGCATGAAGAATAGGCTGCCACTCATTTTTGTCAATGTTAGAAGGGCACTGCCTAAAACCACCATTGGACTACCCACACAGTAGTCTGAAACCATTGGGAATGGCAATGCTGATTGCCAAAAGCAACCTAGAATTGTGGGGAATTCATTTTCTTAAATCCCAAAAATGGGTGCATTACCAGTACTCACCACTATCAGAAAGCCGGCGTTTTAAAACAACACCAGATTTTTTTCTTTTTCGTGTGAAACTGAATAAATGAACCCAAAGCAGGCCAAAGAAAGACTTACTGAGAGGTGGATCCAATGTAAAGTTATATTCTGAAGTGACTTGAAGGTTTATACAAGACTGGCTGAGCTGTGGATTTCAGCAGTTTAAGTAAATTTGGACTGAAAGACACTAAAAACCTAAATGTTTAAAAGAAATGAGTGACCTACTTTTGAGTGTCACATAGGTTGCAATTGTTTAAATGTCATAGTTTTAAACTTAGAATCAGCATTCTAGCTGCATATGTAAAATGGTTAGTTTTATTTGAATGCAGAAAACTGGGTAACTAAAAAAAGTGACATTAGCTGGGGCCTGGCTTAAGGAACTGAATTCTGCCCACCAGCTACCCCCGACAGGAGTTGAGACTTGCACAACAGCTGTGTTCCCAGGCCTACCTGCCTTTTGCTGCTCCCACCAAAAGGGATAT
This sequence comes from Ambystoma mexicanum, assembly GCF_040938575.1. Taxonomy (NCBI): domain Eukaryota; kingdom Metazoa; phylum Chordata; class Amphibia; order Caudata; family Ambystomatidae; genus Ambystoma; species Ambystoma mexicanum. The sequence goes on from NC_090934.1 coordinate 25,195,090, forward strand.
GACACTTCTCTGATTGAATTACCAAGGGACTGCTAGAGACTAAACATAGGACCCAGGCAGAGGGTTTATTGAAGTGGCCATAAATGGCTTCCTCTTGAACAATGGGCCTTCCAGGGCCCAGGCAGATGGTTTATTGCATGAGTCGTAAATGTGGCTTCCTCCTGGAAGGAAAGGGGAGGAGCACTGCATGTGAGAGCAAGCTGCTTGGCAGAAACTGGGAGGGGGAGAAACTGGAGACAGAGGCTGAGCTTGAAGAAAGTGGAAAGACTGGTTTCTGTACCATGTGACCTGAAAAGACACACCCCTGTAGCCAGAATATGGTCTTAGAAAAAGATGAATAACTCATAGTACGGACTTGTCATAATTATTTAAATAATACCATAATTCTTGTGATTTTTCTGCCCACATTTTAAGAGGTTCTTAGAACCGGTGGCATGATCTGGGGGCAAACTAGCAGTTAAGAGGGTATTACTTAAAATGTATGCATGTTAAAAGTCTGATACTTCATCAATTAATGCCTGCATGCCTTGCACACATTTGGGTAAATTTGAGTAAGAATCTGATATTGGTAACCTGACCAAAAAGTGAAATATGTTGCCATTTCCCAATGCAAGCTCTCAGGAAGAGCAGATTTGAACAGGGTATATCTCATGTGATATGTGATGGGTGCATGTAATTTTAAACAAATGTGTACCTGTGCAAATATGTCTTTTAGGTCAAAATATAGATTGTGTGTAATTTGACAGGGGTGGGTTCTCTGTACCATAAACAGACCTCATCATGATGACACTTCATTTCATGCCCCCAATCAAGGGGAAGAGGAGGAAGTGGCCAATGACAAGTGGAGAGGGGTAGGGCCTAGGAAGCTAGCCTTTCCACCCATTTTCAAAACACATAAAAGCAGACAGTCAGGACAGATAGAGACATTCAATTCCATTTGCTGCGGAGCATGCTGCCGGACCATACCACATCCAGAGATCCAGGCTTCAAATCCATCAATCTCCAGAGAAAGCTGTGCAGAAAGATCCAGAAGCAGTGCTGTACCCAGAGAGAGCAGAGCTGACCCAGACCACTGTTAGCAGAACCAGAGAGCTGACCCAGATCACTGTGAAGTGCTGAGACCAGACCAGAGTCCAGTCTAAAACCTGACCAGATCTGTGGCGAGGCCCATTCTATTTCTAAATATATTGTGAGTACCTAGCAGAACTGTGCAGAACCAATCTCTTAGTTAAAATAATATAATTCAATCTATTTTAATCTAACCAGAACTGCCTCCTAGAAGTTGTCACTTGTCTTTTTGAACTTTAAAATGTCAAATCTGAAAAATGAACTTTACCATATCGCTCATATCTCCGTGACCGTTTGTCTTAGAGACTTGCAGTAACTTTCCTCTGAAAGCTGGGAATCTTGGCTTTTCAACGGACCTAGAACCGCATTCCTATTCCATACACTATTGCCGCAATCGCGAAAAACGCACTCGCGAATTTTGCCGCGATTTGCAAATTTCTCCACGTGTGAAAACAACAGTTTCCTTGCTTTCCTTGCTAAAAATTCGTTTGTCTCTTAAGAACCATCCCTGAATCATTGCTAGAGTGAGCCTGGACTAATATTAACTAGATACCACTCACCCTGAACCTCTAGAGGGAATTAAAAGCATTTTAGCATATTTTTCACTTCATTGCCAGCACATATAAAAGCATTTTGGGCCTGTGTTTCAAACTTCTGTAGTCTAAGCTTGCTGGGGTGAACTGAATTACATTTGATTGCATTTCTGAGAACTGTGTGCTCTCCTTCCATTTCCTTGCATTGCATAAAGGGGGAGGGGATTGCCAGAGAAAAGTGATTACATTGTTTTGTTGAAATCATATTGAGTATTTTCTGTATTGCATTTTCATTCACCATTACATCCATCTGAACCCTATAAAGCATTCTCTACCACATTATTCTTCTGTCCCTTTTTACCAGTGTTGCTATCTTATCCATCCTATAACCACTCATCATTGATTATAAAGAAGTGTGCTAGTGCCGGACCATCCATTATTGATTACTGCTCAGATTAAGTGTGATATTCAATTATTAATTTATTATAAGTGTGATATATATATATATTGTTTAAATTATCAAATAAACCTTTTAAACTTGCAAAACAGAACTACTTCTTGGCTCAGTGGGGTCAGGGGGATTCCAAGAGAGGGGTGTTATATAGGGGTAGTCATCCAGAACGCATGAACTGGACATAAAGAGATATCAATAAGGGTTTCCATTCAGTATCCCAGACTAGGCATTGACTTAGCTGTAGTGTTGAATTGAATCCTCTTACAATACGGCATCATTACCTCACGGCTTCAAGCCATAAGACAGATTGCCAGACTTCTTGGAAGCTTTCAGGGCCTTAGCTAGCTCAGTTGTGACAGCCAAGTTTAAAATGACAATAGACAGAGACCGGCTGATTAAGACAGATGACCATTTGAAATCAGTCACTGTTCATCAGTGGTGGGACATCTTCACTGGCTGGTCTCCCACTTCCACAAAGCTGCTAAACATAGTACTACATGCCTTGCTATGGGGGTTTGTAGCCCTTATACTTATTGTTATAAAATGTATAGGGTTGTGGTGCAGAATTACCCACCTATATCATAGAATGTTTCATGGTTCGCACTAAAGGCTCCATGGACCTGATGGGCCCCCCCCAGTCAGCGACTCCCATAAGGGCTTTTCGAGTCCCCAGAGCCTCTTGGACTCAGTCCTGGCGCCGTTGGCGCCAGGCTCATAATATGGGATAAGTCTTGTGGAACTACTTGCCCAGTCTAGCCAGGCTGAGCCTTTCTGTTTCCTCTGGGTGTGGCTGAGGGACTACTTTATTCAAAGAACAGGGTGTGGTAAAGGGACTACTTTACCTGGGACTACTTGCAAGGCTATTTAAGCCATGCCCTGCATACAGAACACGCTTCACGTTATTCTGCACTCCTGCAGTGTAACGCACACTGTGTCTGTTCTGTTCTTCGACAGCCACGCCCATCCAGGACTTCATCCATCGGTACCTGGAAGGGAAAAAGACAGAGGAAAAACAAGTCAGTACAACGGCTAAGCCTTACCTGCAGCATCCTTCCATCGGTTGCTTCTTCAGCTTCTTCAGCCGCTCCTGGGTCTTCGCACCGGCTGAAGGGGACGGTCTTCGTTCTGGCTGTAAGAGTCCTCTCAGGTTCAGCATCCTTCCGGAGCATCTTCGGAGCGGTTCCTCCATTCTTAAATCCAGCGCCGCGCCGCCGCTGCAAAAGAAGAAGAGTGAGAGGTTAGTCACGCACGGAAAGGAAAAACAGTACTTCAGATTTACAGCGCTTCATTCTTGCGCTTCCACTCACCTGTAGGACATCTGCTCAGCGTTCTAAGTCAATTTGAACCCTCATGCAAAATCCATTCGAAGTCGTGCCTGAAAGTAAATACAAAGACACTGATTAAAAGGAGTTGGGGCAAAATAAAGACTCAAAGACTTTATACCAAACATTCATTGGCATAGAGACTTACCTGTTTGACCAAGCTCTCCAAGACTCAGCAATTGCTCATCGGATCAGTGAAGTAACTCGATCCTGCAAAGACTGTGTTATTCGCACCCCTGGTAGATTGCAGGACGGAGAGCCTACCTTACAAAACTTCAAGACCAAAGCCTCGGGAGGATGAGAACAAGGGAGAAGTCGCAGCGACATCACCAATCACGCAGCACCACGCCAGCACAGACATCATTCGTGCAGCCACATGCTACGCCCCCGTGGAGACCAGGTGAGCGTGACAAATGGCTGAACTAGAGAAGTGTTTTGATAGGCTTACAGTACACAATATATGGAGATAAACCAGCATTCCGTCCACACTTCGAAAAGAGGTGGAATATAATGTAATGAAAAAAGTATGCTTTGCAGGCGCATAAACCCTCTGTGCTAACCACATTGCATATTAGGCATCTAGCCTGCTGTATTGGGTAATAGAGCTGATAGCTTATTCAAGGAGTGTACTGAATGCTGGCAATCTTAGACCATGCCTCCTTATATGGTGGCTTAGTAGGGCTTAGGCACCTATTTTAGTAAGCTACATCCAATGGAAAAGCACAAAGAAGCTCATTAGGGGTTAATTGAAATAGATGTATTAGGCTTTTCATGAAACACTCTGCTTTTGCAAGAGCTGCCCTGCCTTTCATTATAAACAGGTATGCATTTGCACGAGAAAAGCAAGTTAGAAATACAACAGACCCGGTCCCTGATAAGGTGCATTCCAGAGAGGCACATCACACTCTGAGAGGGGAGGGGTCAAGAGCGATTTGCATCAATACAGCGTTGGGTTTTTACACTAGAAAACATGTTTTTGCACTGAAGGTTCGAGAAAAGTTACATCACCTTGAGTGACGTCCCCACCTGATAAAAGGTTTACACCCAAGGGGGTGGGGGGCGGTAGGGACTCATCTGTGGGACTTACACTGTACACATGTGGGGTGACCAGAATAAACAGCATACTCCTTGCAGAGGTTCCTAGCCTGCCATTTCTCCCTGAAGCACTGACCAAACAGAGGGACGAAGGCGACTCTATTGCTGTCCAGAGAGGATGAGGGGCCAGGCGCTAGGCTGAACAGGCCCTTGATGTGGCGCTTGAACCTGATTATCTAGAAACATAAACCCTTGTGCTCTGTGTACTTGTGATTCGTAACTTGCATTCTTTCCATTTTACTAAAATTGCCACTCATTTATATTATCTACTCATTGTCAAAGAAATGCAAGTATATCACATTCTGGCTAGGCATTTTCCAGAGTGAGAATATCGTGTGCCGAATTTTGTTTTGGTCGGAAAAAGAAATTTAGTTTGGGATTTTTCATCCCTCTTTTTAATAATGCGTGGGGAGACTCGTGCACCTCCACCCCACTTCCCCCTACCTTAACTTGTATCCTTACCACAACCCCACCTATTTTTTTATAAAAACATACAAAAATCCCTAATAAATTTTACCCAAGAAATGTTGTAATTTCTTCTTAGGTATTTTCGTATTCGATTATTTCTACGGATACCAAATTGAACAGCCTGCATGGCATTGGGAGTGACAAAAACAGGACTGCATTACTCCACTCCCATGCCATTCCACTGCTCTCAATTAAACAATGAGTAACATTTAAAGCTCTTGACAATAGGCACCCAGCTGTCTGGGACATTGGTCCAAAATATGTATGCAACCCAGACCAGCCAGAGCAGGACTGGAGGCTGGGGCCAGAGAGATGCCAGCAGGAGGTGCAGGAGGGGGCTGGACAGAGGTGGGACTACATTACCCAAGTTCCCTAGGAAGGGCGTTTCAGGGTGCACATAACGCAGCTGCAATCGAAAATAAAGTTTGCTGTACGCCCGTGCCAGGTGTGACTTATTGAGAAGATCACGGCATGAGTGGACGCGGCAAGGTGTGTGCATGGAGCAACAGGGGGAGACCTGGGCCTGGAGGCAGTGACGTCATATAGCGCAGTTGACTTCCTGAGCACAAAGCGTGAGACAGGATACCCGGGCCAGGCAGTGGTGATGCAGGAGGTAGCAAGCAGGGAAGGTGCTTGGAGGTCAGGTATTCCAGGATGTGTTACAATGTTTCATGTGTATCAAGATATGTTTGTTCCTAAATTCCCAAACCTATCCAATCAGGTTACCCTAACCCTCTTTCTGGTGTTCCTAAACTCTCCCTTCCCATCCACAACCTCTCCCTAATCACCCCGCACCTCCCTCACTGGCTGCCGTGTGGTCACCCGTACATTCTACCATCAGGAACCCCTGCCAACCACGGTGGGAGGGTCGAGTTCATTCGGCTTCTGTGGTTTCGGGAGTGGTTGGCGGTACCTTTCCCTCTTGCCTTGACACTAAGGGCGAATAAAGGCATAATGGGTAGTGGGAAGCTCTACACACTGGACCAAAAATATAGTCCACTCTCCTGAAGAGACAGATCCCCTTGGCTTTCCTAGATGATGTATTTCTTGCTGAAGGAATACGGGCACCACCCTGGTGCTTCGAGTCCTATAGTTAGTCGTCAGCTCTTTAAGATCCTTTGCAGGATCCTGGAGGACCCTGGGGATGTCCAGTTTAACCCCTCAGTAAAAGACTGCCTTGGATACTATCTCCCAAGCTAAAAGTCCTTTCAGGGGATCAAGTCTCTACCACCCTCTCTCCAGCTGCCCTCCTCTTTGCCCACCTCCTCCTCCTTCTTACTATCCCTTTCCTCAACATTGTCCTTCTCTATCTCTTTCTCCATCAGCCTCTCTTTCCTCTTTGTTGGTTTGCCATGCCATACTCTGCACCTTCTTCACCCCTCTACCCTTGTATCGCGTCCTTTGCCGTAGGATGTTCCCCTGCTCCTCCTCTCTCTCATCCCTGCTGCTCCCCCACTTTGTCTTCAGCCTCCCCCTCTTCTGCTCTTTATTGCTATTTTCCACCTCCCATTCCTCTTCTTCTCGCTTTTTATTTTCTCGCCTCCTCGCTACTCCTTTTAACCTTCTTCTCCTGCGAACCTCTCACATGGTCTCCATTCTTCCTACAGCTCCTCTTCACCCCTGTCAACCCCATCCTCCCTCTTTCAGATGTTCTCTCTGCCTCCTCTTTAGTGATCATATTCACCTCCTTCTCCATTCGTCCCCCTCTTTCTGATGCCCCCCGTATTGCTCTGATAAGATTCTGAAGTAAAAGTTGTTGGCTTCCTATTCTTTGATTTGGGAGAAAAAAGAATTTTTTAGGGAGTACCACAGTAATTCCAATTCCCAATTAGAGTCTTTTTTTAGGCGATGTAACGAATCTGGACCATTCGCCTCTTCCCACCAGAGGTAAGTAACTCTCTTTGAGGTTAGAGAGGTGAGCCCACTAAGCAAGACCCTCCATAGGAGCAGGGCAAGTGGGACCTCACTGGGATTGAAACCCCTCTTAGGGACAAGGACTCCCATTCCAATAAGCAACTCCCGATCCAATGCACATTATCTGCCTATATGGGAACTGGAAAGATTGTCGTTACTTCGGTTTTGAAACCAGCAAACACTGACAGTGCCTCTATCTCTTTGGTTTCATGTAATGCTGGATCTTGCCTGAACTCCGCAGTCAAAGAGCATCAACAAAACCCTCTTATTTGTGATATCACTTTAGATTCATCGAATAGTGACGTTTCCTCAAACTCTTTGGCTTCAATGCTGGATTTCGTCTGAGCGCCACAGTCAAGGAACAAGGACACACCATCTTTGATCGTGATGATGCACATAAGCACAGGAGAACCTATGAATGGAGGGGAAACTCCTATGCAGGGAGGAGAGTCATTTCTTTGCAGAGGTGAACCTCTGAAGAAGTGACGTCCTGGGGGGGCCGAGCCACGATAGACCGCAGAGCCAGCAAGCGTGGGGAACGAGCCTAACGCTAGCTGAATGCTGGATGGTTGGCGTCCCATCGACCAGGAAGCCAGGGTCGGAGGGAGAGGCGGAGATGGAGAAGCACCCATTTCCTCTGGTGGCATGACCACAAGGATGCCGTGGTAGGCCTCGAGTCTAGAAATTGACGCCAAGACAAGATCGCTGGGGAGAGCCCGAATCCCTGAGCTCCATGCCAGAAGGGCATTAGCTGCCGAGAGAAGCAGCACCGGGGAAGCGAACCCTCCCACAGGAAGACTAACCCTGAGAGGTACAGAGACTGTGAATCAAGGCTGAGGATGTCTACGAGGTTTCAGGAGCCTTAGAAACCCGAGGGGGTAAGTGGCCCATGTGAATCAGAACGAAAGAAGTATGATGCTCTGAGTCTAGGCTGGGAGAGCCTTCAAGGTTGCGGAAACCTAAGTAACCCAAGAGGGCAAGCGCCCTGTGTTAATCGGAGCAAGAGGGATACAAATGCTTTCTATCAAGGCTGACGGGGCCTACGATTTTACAGGAGCCTGGGAAACTGGAATAGGCAAGCTCCCTTGTGAATGCGATCGAAAGAGCTACAAACTCTTTGCATCCAAGCTGAGAAAGCTGACAAGGTCACGGGACACTGAGAAACCTGAACAGGTAAGCACCCCTATATGAATATAGACAAGATAAATATGAACACTTTGCATCCAAGCTGGGCAAGCCATGGGTTAATTAAAATGGATGCTTATCCAATTGGACAGTAAGGGTGAATTAGTACTGCATTATGTGCATATGTGGCAAGCACCATATAGGCAGTATGATTAGGCCTCTTAAGATTAGGATACGCAAGCATCTATCCACCATTTCCAACCAGGATTCCAAATATCCACTTGCCATGCATTGGCAAAAACCCCATCAATTGGATAACAAGTCACAGATTAAATTTGCTGGCATGGCAAAAGTAACTTTACCACAACGAGGTGGCAATCTCACCCTTAAACTGAGACAATTGGAAGCACGTTTAATTTGTCAATATCGAACTGTGTCGGATGGCCTCAATAGCGACCATGAGCTATCTGTGTTTCTCTGAAGTCATGCTGAATAAATTCATTAGACTAGTATGGGGTTCCATACATTGTTAGTATACATTATCTAAAGGAATTGTATTGTGCATCCAACACTGGTCACCCTTATTGTCCAATTGGATAAGCATCCATTTTAATTAATCCATGCCTCAACACATTTAGACTCATTCGAACAGCATGGATGTGACACTGGTAAGGAGGGATAGCAGGGTTTATTTTTAACACACGCTAAATAACTTTTACCCCCAATTGGTTTTTCATATTACTGCTCACAGCTTAACTGCTTCCGTTCTTAAATGGTTCAATCCTTTTTGTCTTGTGTGTCTGCAAGTGGCAGCAAATTAATGGTGCTGTCACTGCGGCACCCTCATTCCCTTTTTTGTACTTAGCTCAGCATAAACGCAACTGTGCAGAGTCTTTTCTACAGCTAACCAGCTCCCATTATTCTTGCCAATCGCTAGGACTTGCAGTCTAAGGCTTGTAACATTAAGCATATTTTTTTCGAGTATTTACTCTTTTAGAATGGTTTTGTTGCTTAGCATATTCACTAGCACCATTTTTATAAAATGATTATTAACTTTTATTTGGTTGTTATATGCATGCTCCCCATGTTTTATTGTTGTAGGGCACACACCCAACATAGCCGCCTTGATACGACTTACGCTTCCGTAAGCTTCCGGTTCCAAAGTGGAGCTTACGGCGTACGACAAATGTAAAACAGGAGCCCAGCCAACACGCGCGAGGCTCCTGTTACATTCAGTGTGGGAGGAGACGCCGGTAAGCTTAGGTCTTTCGCGCAGACCCCTTTGGACTTGCCCAGTCCTGGGGGCACGCGCATATAACCGTCGCGCCGTTGCGAGGACCAATTACTTTTACTAATTAGGCCTTTTCTTCTCTGTCTCCCTTCCACTTGTTTCACCTGTGATGGCGGTTGCTATGGACATCTTTACCCATTGTTATTGAATTGACTATGGCTAGTTTCACTACGCAAATGCGTTTATATAGGTATGTAAACTGCACTGCATTAATCACGCACAGTACAATGCAACTTTATTTGTGTGTAACATAGACATTTTCCGCTTACAGTGGGGCCCGGAATTGAATTCTATACATCAGTATTTATACAATCACATAGGTAAGGAATTTTGGTTAGTCACCATCATCTTCTGATATATAATTAGGCACAATTCTCATAAGCTTTGCAACATGGTTTTTATTCAATTAAAAACAAAATGTTTGCGCCAGATCTAGTTTCAAGCATCTCAAGGTAAAACAAACCACTTATTTTAGCATCCTTATTTAGCAGCCGGACACATGGGTGACCAGTTGTGAGATTACAGGACAGTTCTTATCACTGGTTTTTGTCTTCTCTTTTTCCCATGGATGGCACTATGAATTATTTTTCAATCAACTTCAATGACCACTCATTTCAATATCCTTTTATGAAATGTATAATACTGCCATGTCATGGCTTTGGACTTTATTTAATTTGAACAATTTACACTGTCTATTTGTAAATTGTGTTGGGCTATTACGTTGTTCTGAAAACACCACCCCTATGTCCTAATTGTGTTTTTGGTTTGGACGGTGAATTTATATTGGGTTGCTTCAATTTATAGATGTCAAACATGTATATATTAATTTAAATGACCTTGCAGCCTTGGAAGAAGAGCATTGTTGCTCGAAACACGTGTCGGCTGTCTTGATATGCATTAAAAAATGCTTAATTGAGCACTTTAAATTGTGTTTGTGTGCGCAGTTAATGGAAGCAAACCAACTCTCATCATAGTCCTTTGCGTAGACATCTTTGGCAGGGTGTCCACAACTTGCTCCCACCTGCAGCTGCTTATCAAAACTAATTCTTTGTCAGGGCACCAAACCTCAATTGTCCTCTTCTGCCAAATCCTCTTTTACACTTACAATGAAGCTGTCTCCGCTCTACGAGCCATGGACATGCCAAAACTACCTGTTCTAGGGTCTCTACTTTATTTGAATTTCTGCAAAAGCGGCATTCATGAAGGCTTCAATCGATTTTCAAACACGTACCTAACACCTAATTTGAGACAAAACCGTAGGATTTGCCTCCTCCAAACCGCATTTGGAAATGTCAGTAAATATTCCGGGACAGTATTAAAGGCTTTCTTTTCCTTACCAATATTGTAAAATAGCTGGCATTTTTACACTCTCCCCCAGTATCTATCCAATCATTACGCCAAAGCTTGGGCTTGACCGCTGCGGGATTCAACATAAGCGTAGCCCCAGTTGTTTCAATGGAATTTAGAATGTTTAGCCAATAACTATTCCAGATAATAAAAGTTGTATCTTTTTCACTCATAAATAGTTCATTTAATGTGTCATATAAGAAACCCTACTCCGCTGTCAAGTAAAAAGTCTTCCACTGAACCATAGCTGCCAACGATAGCAGTCCCAGCTCATAACGTATAATCGAAGTTGGCACCCCATCAGAAGGTGAAGCACTCTTCTCCAAAACAACCCCTCTATTATCCTCCACAGTATATTGGAGGCCAGTGGCAAAGTTTCTGCTCCCTAGGTTACCATTGGTATAACGTTCAGCTTATAAAACATTAGCATTGGAACAATTAAAAAGCAGCTGAACTTCCTGTTTATCACACTGGCCTGGGCGGCCAAGCATATCGTCCTTTGTTTTAGGGAGGTTATCATATTTGCATTGCTGTTCCTCCCAGTGAACCCCAAATATACAAAATAAATTACTCTATCTAGTATGCCAGTTGTAAGGGTGCAGAGGTAGGGGACAGAGACAAAGATGGTAAAGTGGTTGCTATAGACATTTATTTTAACTGAAAAGGGTAGAAACACTAAGAGGGGTCTCCCTGCCTCAACTGAAAGTGTAAGGAATCTGTCAGGAAGTCCAGTAGCATAAATGTCCATCGTTGTGCCAAATCCTACCTCTTTCCCTAACACTCTAAAAGAACTAAAGATAAAGTCTATGGTGAGTCTGGATGGCACTCCCCTCCTTCTGGACTGGGGAGCTCTCCCACAACTTCTGATATTACTATGACAGTTGCCCTACCTCAACAAAAACACTAATGACGGAGACCACTAGGGGGCACAGGCATGATGGCGGCCTGACAGTTGGGCTCTATCTCTGCCCTACCTGATACTGTGGTGCATTGAACGGCAAACTGCCAGTATTCAACCCAAGGCTCGGATGACAGTTGCCAGATCGTTGGAGGTCTTCGTGGAAGGAGACTTGTGGTGCTGTGGTGTACATGAGGCTGCGGGTGGCTTGGCGCTGCGAAGCTGAGTACTGGGCCTGGTGGCGACTCAGTCTGGCATTGACGAGACTAAGCCTGGGTGCCGGGTGCAGAGTGGTCTGCTCCCTGAAATACCGCTGGGGCGTGGGACAGGTGACATTGCGGGAAGCCTTCTCTGATGTCGGAAGAGAGAAGAAAGCCCCGCTGGCACGGATCGTTCACCCTGACTGCCCTGGGGGACACCGGGCTGCCGTCTCGGAGTGCTGATCGGCCAGGAGAAGCACCCACATCGGTGGAGGGAAATCCAGGAGCTTTGCACCCTTCGCTCAGTTGGGCTGGTTGCTGGAGCGGCACCCCTTTGGGCTGTGTCAGCGGGCAAGTACACCCTGGCCCAGGAGTTTGGCGGGCCCAGGAGTGTGCTATTGTAGACATATTTAAGGTGCTGTCTAATGCCCCGGGAGTGATGGTGCAGTGACCTGATGGGTGCCCTGCTCCCCCGGAGCTTTGGTGTGGCCATCTCTGGGCCCGTGTGTGAGATAGATGACCCCCAGTTGCCGATATGAGGAAGGTGAGAGAGGTGCCTCTGGGCTGGCAATTCCTGATGGCTGGCCAATTGAAGAGTTCCTAAGGTGGGGGTACCTGTGTCAGTGTGCACTGTGCCAAGCGGATGGGTAACTTTTTACACCCCTAGACTGTGGTTCATGGTGGTGGGTCACCTGAGGTCATTTGAGGTCACAGAAGAGCTGGGTGAGTGGGCTGTGGTACACATGCTGCCAGAAGAAGTGGCACGGAAACTGGATAAATGTAGGCGAGGTGACCCAGCAGTGGCGGACCCAGTAGCGGCCGAGAGACAGTTGGTGCAGGTGCCCTTGGGTGAAGAGATGCAAATCTTAGACAGATGTTCACTGCAAGAGACGATGTGTTAATGGAACCCCCTTCTGGGGGTCTTATCTGCAGAAGTTTGATGGTATACCCCGGAATCTCAAGGAATTCCTAGATGCATGCACTATGCATTTTTTGTTTCATGAAACTACATTCACAACTGATAAAGCCAAGATTGGCTTTATAGTTTCAAACATGTCTGGGGGTGCATTGGCATGGGAAACCCCCTAGTCTGATGGTCGTTTCTTACCCTGCCTTCGTCCACAGTCTGCAGACCACTTTTGAAAGACAAGAACTCAGTTACAACATATACAAATCATTGTTGGATATCAAACAAGGCAACCAAGATTTTCTCACTTATGTGTCGAGATTTAAGAAAATGGCTCCTGAGGCTGGATGGCCAGAAACCACCCAAGTCACTATATTTAGGAGAGCACTATCAGACAAAATAAAGGATGAGCTCGCCCGCATCCCTCACTGCAGTCTTTGGCTGACCTAATATCTCTGGTCCTTCAGATAGAATTTTATCTTCATGAATGAAGCGTATAAAGGAGAAGACAAAGAGGGGGCCTTCTATCCCGAAACCAGTAACACGCCTAGTGCCCAGGGACATTCCTCTGGCTGAAGAACCAATACAGGCGGGATCAGCCAGAGGCCTGCTAACCACAGTAGAAAGGCAACAAAGGAGAGACATGGGCTTGTGTATGTACTGCTGGTCCCATGAACATCTGCTTCGAGACTGCCCAGAAGTCCCACCTAGGAAGTCGGGAAACTCCAGACCCCGGTCATAGAAGGGATAATTGACCGGGGTGGTGATAAAGATTCCCAAATTACTGACTCACAAAATCAAGGAGAGGCAAAAGATCAGTTGATGGTTTTGAAGGTACGACTACAAGATTAATCTGGGTTCTCCATTGAGACATTGGCTCTCATTGACTGCGGAGCTGCAGGAATATTCGTGGATGTGCAATGGGCAGAAAGGCATCACTTCAAACTGGAAGACTGAGCCATAAACTAACCAGTGGAAGGTGAAGATGGCCGCCCTTTAAGTTCCGGGCCTCTAACCAAGAGAACCAAGAAGGTAAGAAGGTCCAGCTGCACATCATGAATCACAGGGAAGGACTCATCTTTGACATCATTCAGGCTGCGCACTGTCCTCACATCCTGGGTATCCCCCGGTTGCGCTGACATAATCCTGAGATCAATTGGAAGGAAAACCTGCCAACATGCTCATTGGGTTTCTGTAAAGACCACTGTTATCTTGATAACACGCCTTCATTGGCAGAGTGGCGCAGACCAAGGGTCCACCAGACCCCCCTTTCAGCTATCCAAGAAGTGTCACTTGTTCCTACCAGATACCAAGATTTCTTTTAAGTCCTCCAAGATCACCTACCCAAAGAGCTGCCCCCACATCGACCTGAAAACTGCTCCATCGATATTCTTCCCAATGCCATAATCCCTTTTGGAAGGATGCACTGCCTCTCTATCCCTCAAAAGAAGGCTTTGCAACAGTATCTTGATGACAACCTCACCAACCGTCTCATAAGGGAATCCAGGTCATCCACAGGGGTGTCGTTATTTTTTATCCCTAAAAAAGATACTAGTGAATTAAGACCTTGTATTGATTATCGAGGCCTAAACAGAGTGACTATAAAGGACTGGTAGCCCATGCCTTGGATAAAAGACATCTTGGAAGCAGTCCAGGGAGAAACACTATTCACAAACTCGATCTAAGAGAGGCTTACCATCTGCTCCGAGTGAAGGAAGGTGACCAGTGGAAGACGGCATTCCGTACTCCCTTCGGGCTATTTGAATACCAAGTGATGCCCTTTGGTTAAGTGAATGCTCCTGCTATATTTCAACTCTATATGGACCGTTTGTTTTCCGATGTCTTGTTCCAGCATGTAATCATATATCTGGACGACATTCTCGTCTAGTCTCCCAATCTGAAGGAACATCAAATTCAACTCTTTGGACTGTTACAACGACTTCAGGAAAACCAATTGTTGGCTAAACCGGAAAAATTCCTTTTCCAGGTATGTTCTGTGCCTTATCTTGGGTTCATCCTGCCCATCAAGGAATACAAATGGATCCGCATAAGTTGCAAGCTGTTACCTCTTGGCCTACTCCCAAATCGGTGAAAGACATACAAAGATTTCTGGGGGTAGCCAATTTCTACCTGAGATTTATTCATGATTCTCATAATGGGTACTAACCAATACTCACTTATTAACAAAGGCAGTACCCTTTCTTTGGACGTAGGTCACAGAAGATGCATTTCAGATGCTCAAGGACAGGTTTTGTTCTGCACTGGTCCTCCTACAACCTGTTCAGACCAACCTATTTATTGTAGAGACTGATGCCTCAGATGGAGCAACTGGCGCAGTACTCAAACAGGAAAGAAACGACCAAGAGGAACATCCGGTGGCCGGTGGCTTTCTACTCTCGTACTTTGACACCAAGCCATACGTGTGGCCTGCATAGCGTGGAGACATCTTCTGCTTGGTACTGAACATACTTTTGAAGTCCGCACAGACCATAAGAACCTCCAAGCCATACAACACAGCTTGAATTTAACAATAGCAGACAGGCCTGATGGGTCTATTTTTTCTCCCAATATGATTTCCACATTACCTATTTACTGAGAAGCCAAAACGTAGTGGGAGATGCCCTGTCCCACCATGCTATGGCTGAAGAAGAAGACGTTCAGAGAAGAAGGAAAGGTGTCAGGTGAGGACAAAGGCAGTGAATATGGCAAGGGAAATGTGCACCAAATCACACAGTGAATAGCTTTGAATCAAACAACGTGCACACAGGAACCAGGACTCATGTATACTAAAACCCAGGAGTGCAAATAGAGTGTGACAACAATACAAATATATGAAAAGGGACGTGGGGTAAGCACTTAGAAGCTCCTTATGACTGCAAGGAAAGTCAGCAAGCTCCTTACCCACAACAGCTGTTACAGGTACTAACAGCGCTAAGCCCACGTAGAGGGCAAGTAACGACAGGATCTGTGAGCTAACACTCTTGATGGTATTGATAAGGGAATTTAAAAACAGTACTCACGGGGATGAGAAATACCACTTGAATGTCAGCAAGCGCTGTTGATCAAACAGGGACCCAGAAGGGCTATAACAGCAATCGGAGGATAACTAAATACATAAGACTCAAGACAAGGGGCAAGTAGGAATAGTGATTACAGAATAGTAAGGAAATCATAGGCATTCACACAGGAGCTAGCTACAACAGCACACCACACCTAATAATCAATGGGAAATAAATGCAGAAGTGCAATGGAAAACATGGAATGGATTCCAAGAGAAAGTAAAGGAGCTGGAGCAGGGAAAACGAAATTACAAAGACAAACCTCCCCCACCCATTCAAGGAAAAAGGTAGGAAGCTAAATCTATAAAGAGGAAAGACTAAAGCATCAAGGTTTACAGCAGCAAAGGACAAAGTCAAAGAAAAATAGAACACAGGCAAACTGGGCTGCACCAAAAGGGAAAGCACTGAGAAATGCTGACTGTAAACAGAGGAATACAGAAAGGGAATCTAGGAAGCAGAAATCAATTAAGCACATGAATTCGAAATCCAGGGATAAGGAACAAGGAATAGAAACTTGGAACTAGGCACACAGCTAGGAACTAGGAACAAGGGACCATTCGCAAACAGGAACACTGCATCAATGACCAGCGCCGGACTGAAGCAAACTTGAGGCTTTTAAAGCTGCTTAACGAGCACACGCCTCAGGTGTGCTGCTTGCTGCACCTGCAGCCACAGGTGTTGCCTATCCTCCACCCAACCTTGTCCTGCAAAGGTGGAGATGAAGCAGTGGGCCAGGCATTCTGGGAAGCGTAGTCATTTGATTAAAGAAGCATGCTGGCTGCCAAAAACCTGGAATGGATCCGGAAGGGAAGTAGCTTGGAAAATAAGGATTTAGCGCTCCCAATTCATCACAGCACTGTAGCATAAGGTCCAGAGGAAAAATCCAGTAGGGAATAAACCCCAAATCATGCCCCCAAGTGGTAAGAACGTGAGCTAAAGGAGCGAATTGTGACAGTATACCCTCTCCCAAGGCCGTCTCCTGGTGCCTGCCACCCGCACGAGGCATCTTCTTTCCATGATCTGGGTGCTTTTTCTTTGGAGATGGAGATGATGGAAATGGTGGCTTGTGGGCAAATGCAGATGGACTGGAATGCATAGAATCAGGCTGCAGTGGAGAAGAGTCATAGGCAGGCTTCTGGTGAGGAAGATACTCATGGGTCAAAGAAAGGCAAGAAGGACTTGCAGGATCTGAAGCAGAGTTGGAAGGCCCAGGAAACTCAGTCACTGGGAGTGGACACTTATAAGTCTTTGAGGAGGGAGGCAGGCTAGTGCAACATGCATTAGACGATGGAAGAAGCTCTGTTAGCCTTTCTGCCGAGAGCGGACACGCGGGATGTGAGGAAATTGCAGGCTTCAGGAAATGTTTTTGTTCAGCAATTAACGGAAGTGGCGGCTGAGTTAGAGGTTCGGATTTTCTTCTGTCATCCATCTGGGAAAAGGCTTGTGGTTCAAAGTGACTAAGGTTTGACTGCATATGTTCCATGCCTTGGAGGCCTGGAAGTCCAATGGGTTGTACGAGGATGGCACTCCTGGTGACAGTCGTGTAGCCACTTTGTTGCGCGTGGGATACAACAGCAGGGATGTTTGGCATACTGATAGGAGTGATAGACGCAGTACTTAGTACATCAGGCACACTCGCAGCAGGAGCAATAACAGGCACATCTTGAACTGCAGCAGTCATTCCCTTCCTTTGGCTACTAGTACCCAACTGGTGTTGCGTGGCGGAATTCTGTTGCACAAGTCCTGCAGGTAATACGCCGGTCTGCACCACACCCTGTGCACACCCAGGTGAGTGGTTCTGGCCTGTCAGTTGGTCCACGGGCAAGCTGACAGCCATTTGCTGGACACGTCACTGGAACTGAGAAGCAGTCCTATCTTGCACGTAATCCGACTGCGTTAAGGACTGGTGTTGCCCCTGGGGTTGAGAGTACACAAAGTGCTGAGCTTGACTCACGGGGATGGTGGGCTGTGGCACAGACAGTCCGCCTGGGCAATGCTCCTATTCCATTGTGCCCAGGCACCTGTAGCTGTATGGAACCACCGTACCACACCCCACCCGCGGGCTGCTGACCAATGAGGAAGTGCTGCTGCTGGGGGGCCATGCCCGTCCTCTTCATTTGGCTCATGTGTGGTCCGGCACCAAAAGAGCTGTCAACCGGCTGATCCGAACCGGGCCCCGGATGCGAACCACGCAGCCCACTATCCCGGTCGGCTACTTGTTCGGTGACTGGGCCATGGCGGATGGTGTCCGTCTCCCTCTCGTAATACTCCAGGCAAGTCCAGTGGCCTCTCCTGTAAGGCTCTCCCGAGCCGTGATCCAGCTTGATGTCTCTGAAGTGAGCTGACAAAAGTCTCAAACTCAGATGCTGCATATTCGGAAGGCTCTGATGCTAAGGTCAAGCAGTTGGGAGAATCGTCTTGTGTAAAAGGCAGGCATTCAGGTGATCCCCCTGAAGCATAAGAAGGGCAGGCTGGACGTTCATCAGCAGTAAATGGTTGGGATTCAGGAGGAATCTCTGGAGCAGAAGAAAATGCAGCAGGATCTGACGGTGTAGACAGGTACACCTCCGATATTGGCAGCGAGGCTGAGCAGGATACAGGTCTCTCATGAACTGAAGGCAAACTAGCAGTAAGCTCTGGGAACGAAGACATGCACTTATGATGGACTACCGGAGGCTCTATGGCTGAAGGATGATCTGCTGGATGAGTCACTGTAGCTGAAGACAGGCAGGCCAGAGGAAACTTTGAGGCTGAAGGCATGCAAGCTGGAGCCATCTCGGTAGCTGAAGACAAACACCTCAGACCTCTTGGCATTAGGGACCACAGTATGTACTTGTGCAGAGGAGTATGCTATAGAATGAGGGTAGAAAACAGAAGTTATGCAAGGAACCCCTCCATTCTTTATGTTTGTATCATGAAACTGTTCCATCTGAGGTGAAGCACAACTGGAATCATGGGGTTCAACAACAGAGGTACTCTTGTGTAATAAGTCTAACAGTGTGTTGTTTTCTGCTGTTAAGGCTTGTGCTGACATAGAATCTGGATCAGAAGAAAAGATAGAACTAGGATCAGGCAATGTAAGATGGGCCATCCTGTGGGAAAAATACTCTGCACGTAAATACCCATTCGTGACAAGGAGTTTATTTATGTTAGGACTAGTGATTTGATTGTCACAGGTAAATGTAGGGGAAGCTTTCTGTACAAACTTGTTAGAGACCTTGCTGCCTTTCTTTCTTAAATTTGCCATATTCAATGGGAATAGTGGGCTGGTCATTCTGTCAGGTGAGGACAAAGGCAGTGAATATGGCAAGGGAAATGTGCACCAAATCACACAGTGAATAGCTTTGAATCAAACAATGTGCACACAGGAACCAAGACTCATGTATGCTAAAACCCAGGAGTGCAAATGGAGTGTGACAACGATACAAATATATGAAAAGGGATGTGGGGTGAGCACTTAGACACTCCTTATGACTGTAAGGAAAGTCGGCAAGCTCCTTACCCACAATTGCTATTACAGGTACTGACAGCGCTAAACCACGTAGATGGCAAGCAACGACAGGATCTGTGAGCTAACACTCTTGATGGTATTGATAAGGAAACTTAAAAACAGTACTCATGAGGATGAGAAATACCACTTGAATGTCAGCAAGCCTTGTTGATCAAACAGGGACCCAGAAAGGCTATGTTAGGGAGAATTCTCATTTATGGCTCATTTCCTTCACCTAGTGAGTCCCCCAGCAGCTTTGCTGGACTTCTGGAGTTTGTTTTTTTCCACTTGGCAAGAGTGTGAGCTTTTCCCCCACTCTTACCAGTGTTTTGGAAAGTATGTTTCTCTGTTTTTATGATTGTGGTCTCTGGAGTGCACCACTTCAGTAGCCCCCTTCTTTTGTGTGTCACACAGCACCTTCAGTGCAGTGACACAGGGTTGTCTTTAAGACTTCCCCCGACTCCATTTCTGAGGCTGACTACAGTCCCCCAGAAAAGGGTAAAGTTGCCATTAACTTTACTTAGTCATTTTACCACAGAACCAGTATACCCCACCTTCCGTGGAGTACTGGGGAGGGTTACTTCGTATCCGTCTGTATCTGTACCTCGTAGAGGATTGTTTCGCTCTTTTAGCATTTAGACTTGGCTGGTGGCAGTGGTATCTACCCTAACTTTTCTACCACGATTATATTAGATAAACGTGGTATTGTTTTAGGATATTATATTAGCCTCGAACATAAACCCGCTTGACCAAATTGTCTTTCTTTTGGCTCCGGTTGGGTTTATTCGCCATTTCTTTTTGTTAAAGTCCTTCTTGTGTTTTAGTTTACGCGGCAAACTAGGTTTGCCTTCTTTGTTCACCGTCTTTTGGCGGGCTTCTGCTCAGAAGCCCTCCACCAGGCACCTGGGTGTCGAAGTGGGCTGAATGTGAGGGAGGGGTGTAGTCAGCCCCTGCACAGGGTATCCTAGGAAACCCAAGTCACACTTTGCCATGATTGGCTGAGGTGGTTGTCCAGGCTGGACAACCTCCCTACTGGGTGATTGACAGCCAGGCTGTGTGAATGGGGGTTTTGCACATAAAAGGCAGGTCTCTTGGGCTAGAAGACAGAGTCGCCACTGGAACTACAAGGAACCGAAGAGAAGCGGAGAGAACGACGACTGCTGCAACTAACCCGTCCCGGTGAAGCCCTGCTGTAGTCCTGAGCTATCTACCCTTCGACGACTAGCGAAGATCTAGTCTGGAGTCTTCTTCCCTTGAGCCTGGTGGGGATAGCCAGCTCATCTTCCACAGCCAGAGGATCCTCTTCCTTGGTCGAAATCTCTGCACACTTCTGTAGTGGTCTGGATAGCCATCTGAAGAGCCTCTCCTGTTTTTAAGTAGCACACCTTTTATTCGCGTTGCTGCTGCCGGCTTCATCCCTGTGTAGTGCAGACCCCCTTCAGACGTCCTCCTTCACAACAAAGCTCCAGGAACCGTGGGTCTGCGGGAAACCAACAGGAACAACTGCCATGGCACCAGCTGCACCATTGGAATAAGGTACTGTGTTCTGCTTGAAGAAACAGGGTGAACCCCCTTTTCTTCACCTCCAAGGCTTACCCTTGTCTTCCCTCCTTCTTATAACTTTTGCTTCCGAACATTGGCAATATCGAAGTACTCTTGTCTACGTTGAATCGTGAACTATCTGACTGTGTGATCTTCGGCAACAGGTCCTCGGCGTCACTTAACCCTGGCTCCAACCCTTTGACTCTTGAACTCCTGTCTCTGAGTGTTTCTCGATTTTGTCTGCCTAACCAAAATATTGCCTGTGATTTTTGCCTCCAACTCCCTCTGGGTATCTCAGGTGCTAAGTGTGTTTTTGCCCCGATAGCATTTCATGTCACAGATACGCGTTTATTTAATAGACCGAACTGCCAAAAAGTGGTCGCAATCGTATTCATGGTAACGTGTTTTGTTCGTAACACCGGTCCATTCAAACACAGGGGACTCATTATGACCCTGGCGGTACGGGGTAAACGGCGCCGTAAAAGGTGCCGGTGCCGTTTACCCCGTACCGCCTCATTACGAGGTCCCCTCGCAGGACCCAGGAAGCAACGCCTGGTCAAACCAGGCGTGCTTACCGGGTCCCGCGAGGGGAAGAGGGAGCAAACAATGGGCCAACTCGTAATGGCCCGTTGTTTGCTCCCTCTCCCATTCCCATTCAGCCCTATGGGGCTGAAATGGGAATGGGGAAGGACCGTGTCCGGGTCCTTGGAGGGAGGAATTACTGGGCCTTCCGAACTCGGAATGGCCCGGTAATTCCTCACTCCGACTCAGATGCGATTTCGGCGGCAGCCATGCCGCCAATAGCGGCATGTCTACCGCCAAACTCGTAATGAGGGCCAGTGTACTTACCAGTCCATTCAAACACAGGGTACTTACCTTGAGATTTACTGTGCAAAGTGAATTGGTTAGTTGTAGTATATTTTACGTATGGTTTGTGTTTCAGTTTGTTGTGTTATAGCAAATGGTTTAAAAATAAATGTATTTATATTTTTCTACCTGAAACCTAAAGTCAGTGTCTGCTTGAGTCACAGTAATTGTGGTCCCCTTTTGTAATCTCTGCTACTGCTCATATACTCTTGAGATAAGCCTGGCTGCTCAGCCACTGCTACCACTCTGACATAGTAGTACAGGCTTGTACCAAAGGTAAAACTTGTATTGCCACCTGTAGTCTTAATTTTGTGTAGTGGTCCCTGAGGGCACTGCACAGGATTCTGCCTAACACTGGTGTACAGCGGTGAGGATTTGGAAGTAGAGTGATTACATTTAAGAGTGCTGCTATTGCTTGGGTTCAACTAACCACAAGACTAACACCACTAATTCCATTTAACTGAGAAATCATGTCAAATATGGAAAGCTACACTGAAGAGAGTCTTTTACTCTATACTGCTGAGGTTCTGAGAACCATGTGTAGGGATTAGAATCTCTCTGGTAAAGGAAAGAAATCTGAACTGGTTGCAAAGTTAATGGGAAAAAGTCTGGAGAGTGGGTCAGTAGGGCCTACCACTCCAGCCAATGTGGATTTTGATGTTTCTGATTCTGAGAGTGTTATTTGTGAAGTAGTAGATGAGTCCTTGTTCGGAAGCCCTACAACTCCCTTGCCTGCTCAGAATGCACAACCTCTGTCCACAGGGACCCCCACAGGTCCTACAATTACTCCTGAGTTTATTGCACTTGAGAAAATGAGACTTGAATTGGAAGTGAAACTTATTGATGCACAAACTGCCATGAAACATCAAGAGTTAAGGCTCAGAGAAATGGAGCTGAACCATGAACTAGAAGTGAAGAAACTCTCTCTAGAAAATGCTTCTGTCCCAGAGTCTTCTAGGTCTTACAGCCCTAAGAGACCCTGTATGCCAAAGGAAATGATTGGTATGTATGAGACTAAACTTGATGTTTTGGATTGGTTAGCAATGTTTGAGTACAATCATGGGATTCAGGGTATCTCAGGGAATCGGTTGATTCCTTGGCTTTTCTCTAGGCTTCCCCCTGTTGCAAGTGATGCTGTAATGGAGTTGGGGGAGGAGGATAAACAGGATTATGCGTGTGTGAAAATAGCATTAATAGCTAGATTTGGGCAGACCCCCTCCCAGTATCTTAAGAGGTTTAGAACCTTCAAAAGACATGATGGTACCCCTTGGGCTAGCTAGGTGTGTGCATGTTTGAAAAACTTGGATGGTTGGGTTATGGTTTACAAAGTGAACACTTATGCAGGTTTGAGGAATCTTGTAATGTTGGAGTCTATTTTTGATGTCTGCTCTCCTGAGCTTAGACAGCACTTGGCTGATTCAAAGGAGATAGATCCTAAGAAACTAGCTAAGGTTGCTGACTTATGGGTTGTCAACAGGGCTACTCATAAGGATTCTGGAGCAACTCAGAAGAAGGATGAGGGGAAGCAGTCAAAGAAAGACAACAAAGAGAATTCCAATAATTCCAATCCAAAAGAGAGCCCCAAACATAACCAGGGTAAGCCACAAGGTAAACCGAATCAGGCTAGTGTATCATCTGGTTCCACACCAGATGAAGGTCAGAGCAAACCCCCATTCCAGAGAGCATTTGGAAAATGCTGTGTTTGTGGGTTACCTGGCCATGTGAAATGCAATCCCATTTGTAAGGGTAAACCTTCAGGGATCAACACTGTCTCCTTAGCCATCTCCCAGGTGGATGAAGTACCTATAACCAGTGGAAACTTCCAGCTACTAGCTGATGAGCCCATGAGAGTCTCAGCTAGTGTTTCTTTAGTGTCCTTGGGTCTTTGGGAACAACATAACTTAGATGTCTATAACTCAATCCCAGATAATACTAAAGAGTATTACAAAGATAGTGTTCTTGTGAAAGGTCAGGAAACCCCTTCCATCAGAGACACTGGAGCCAGCATAACTGTGGTTGATGAATGTTTTTTCAAGGTGGAGGATGTTGCTAAGGCACCCAAACACCTAACCAAGTTAGCTGGAGGCCCTGTGCAAATGGTTCCCCAGTTACCAGCTCTCATCCAGTGTAATGACATGACTGTCAGGATACCTGTAAGTGTGCAAACTAACGTACCTGGGAGGGTCCTGCTGGATAATGACCTTAAAACTCTTGGAGTTGTGTCCAGCACCCCCATCCCCCCAGCAGAAGGAAGCAGGAGCACACAAGGTCTACAAGGGAGAGAACCGTAAGAGGCTCTCCTGGGGACATGATACAGGAAGCTATCACCCCAAGTCCACAGGACTTACGTACTGCC
The DNA here is from genome assembly GCF_040938575.1 of Ambystoma mexicanum. Taxonomy (NCBI): domain Eukaryota; kingdom Metazoa; phylum Chordata; class Amphibia; order Caudata; family Ambystomatidae; genus Ambystoma; species Ambystoma mexicanum. Next base: position 25,219,026 of record NC_090934.1, read on the forward strand.
ATTGCAGGACAAGAAAAGATAAAGGGGAAACCTAAGTCTGCCAGCAAGCACTCCTGTGCCCAGAAGGACATCTCTGAGACTGTCCAAAGTCACACCTGTGACTCCCACACCAGCTGAGGCTGAGTGTGAGGTTCAACCCTGTATGGTCAAACTAGATACTGAGGAATCAGATCTAGAAGAGGATCTTACCTTGGTAGGAGATGTTGACCCTGTTGACCATCCTGAGCTGAAGTCTTTACTGGCAGAAGGTGGACCCAACAGGGAAGATTTCAGTAAGGGACAAAGAGAGTGTCCTACCTTGGAAGGTCTTCGCCAACAGGCCACTTCTCAGCTCAAGGGGACTGAGCCTGGGAAGTATAGGTTGCACTGGGAAGATGGCCTCTTCTACAGTGAACCAACTGAGTCAACCCCTGGAGACTGCAAAAGACTTGTAGTACCTCTAGTGAACTGACTCCAGTTTCTGCAGTTAGCGCATGAGGTACCTCTGGCTGGTCTCCTAAGTTTTAAGAAGACCAAGGAAAGGCTATATCTGCACTTCTACTGGCCTAAAATGGGTATAGAAGTAAACAAATTCTGCAGAAGCTGCCAGACTTGCCAAACTTCTGGCAAGAGAGGATCCAAGAATGTGGCACCCTTTGTGCCTCTCCCAGTAGTGGGAGTTCCTTTTGAGAGGGTCGGGATTGATATTGTTGGTCCTCTTGATCCTCCCACATCTTCAGGCAACAGGTTCACCCTGGTTGTAGTGGACCATGCCACTAGATGTCCTGAAGCCATACCTATGAGGACTGTTACGGCTCCGGCTGCGGCTGTGGCTAAGGCCCTACTTGGTATTTTTACCAGGGTAGGTTTTCCTAAGGAGGTGATATCTGACAGGGGATCAAATTTTATGTCCCACTACATGCAAGCCATGTGGAAAACCTGTGGAGTCACCTACAAGTTCTCAACTGCCTACCACCCCCAAACCAATGGGCTGGTAGAGATGTTTAACAGAACTATGAAGAGCATGATAGGTGCTTTAGAAGAACCCCTTAAAAGAATGTGGGACCTTCTACTGTCATACCTTCTCTTTGCATATAGAGATGACCCTCAGGAGGGAGTAGGATTCAGTCCCTTTGAACTTCTCTATGGCCATCCAGTCAGAGGTCCATTGGCCCTGATTAAGGAGGGGTTGGAGAGTGCTCCTCCCCCCAAGCCAGTCAGAGTGACTGACTATGTGATAGGTCTCCGGAGGACAATGTCACGCATGATGGCAGAGGCAAATGATAACTTGAGGGCTGATCAGGCTATGGTCAAACATTGGCATGACCAGAAGGCTAACATGGTTGAGTTTACTCAAGACCAGCTTGTTCTCGTTATGGCCCCTACAAGGCAGAGGGCCTTGCAGGACAAATGGATAGGACCCTTTAAGGTTGTGGGTAAACTTGGAGAGGTGAACTATCTGGTGGACTTAGGCAATCCTAAGGAGGCTCCCAGAGTCTTTAACACCAACCGTTTAAAGGCTTATGTCTCCAGACCTGACATAGGAGCTCTGCTTCTAGCTTCAGCTCAGAGGAGGAGGAGGAGAGTGAACCTCTACCTGACCTCCTCAGAGGCTTACCTTTAGATGAGCAAGTAGAAGGAGTCAATATCTCTTCCAGTCTCACATCTGACCAGCAGAAAGAGTGCAAGTTACTGTTGAAACAGTTTGCCTCCCTGTTCTCACTTTCACCAGGCTTGACCCCTTGCGGCCAGCATGACATACACACTGGTGACTGTTTGCCTGTCAAAAGCAGGGGGTACAGAATGTCAGTCAATGTCAGATCCCACATAAGGAGTGAGGTCAACAAGATGCTTGATCTCAGGGTTATAGAGACCTTTACTAGCCCATGGTCTAGCCCAGTTGTGCTTGTACCAAAGGCAGGATCCAAAGAGTTGAGATTCTGCGTGGACTATAGAGCTCTAAATGCAGTCAACAAGACTGATGCCCATCCTTTACCCAGGACAGATGAGTTGGTGGATAGACTTGGCTCAGCCAAGTACCTCAGCACATTTGACCTAACGTCAGGCTATTGGCAAATAGCCCTGACAGACCATGCCAAGGAGAAAACGGCATTCCCCACCCCAGCTGGCCTCTACCAATTCAAAGTAATGCCTTTTGGATTAAAGAATACACCTGCTACATTTCAGAGGATGGTCAATCAAGTTCTGAATGGGATGGAGGACTTCTGCATGGCATACTTGGATGACATTGCAGTGTTCAGCCCTACATGGAAAGAACATGTTGAACACCAAGGTTATGTATTGCAGGCTCTTGAACAGGCCCATCTGACCATAAAGGCAAGCAAATGTCAAATTGGTCAGAGTTCAGTGGTCTATCTTAGGCATGAGGTAGGAGGAGGTGAAATAAGGCCATTGCCTAACAAAGTACAGGCTGTACAAAACTGGGCCACCCCCACTACTCAAACCCAAGTGAGAGCCTTCCTAGGTCTCACTGGGTATTATAGGAACTTCATAGAGAACTATGGGACCATAGCTTCTCCCTTGAATGTCATCTCCTCTCCCAAATTTCCTAAAAATGTCAGGTGGAATGAGGAGTGCAATCAAGCCTTTGAAGGGTCTAAAGAAAGCCCTTTGTCAAGCTCCAGTCCTACGAGCTCCTGACTACCACCAACCCTTCATTGTACAGACTGATGCTTCTAATGCAGTTATAGGTGCAGTCCTTAGTCAACTGGATGAGAAAGGTAGGGGACAAGAGAAAGGAAGTGTCCACGGGCTGTGGATCACTCGCGTCCGCTGCACACTCTAATTATTGCCAATGGCAAACAATTATTCAGAATACTTATGTAGTTCCCTTGGAGATCTCGTTTAGTGTTATATTTGTAATCTGAGTTGCATTGCAAAACAGAGACAGTAATGAAAATGTACTTGGAATAGCTGGCTAATGTGTCACCAGAAAAGGTTATCTTTATCTATAGGTTTGCTTGTGATGTTTTATACGTTTTCTTCGTACATATAGACAATAATCATACAATCACTTGGTGGGGAATTTCAGTAAATAAAAGGGTATTCAATGTATTGCTGCACGCCCGTCTATATTCAGCAATATGACCAATTGTTGATCATCATAGAGTGGCACGTCTTCAATTAAACAATATATTCATTTCAGGTGCAGTGGAGGCCAAGCCACTGTTCAGATGATGGCTCAACGCATTCCGGGAAAAGATTTCCCTTCTTCAGGAGCAAAAATGTTCAATGTTATCAACTTTCAGGATTTCAAAATTTCAATATCTCATATCTGCATAATCTGAATTCTTCCCGGCACTCTGTTCCACATTAGGGAGAAAATCACATAAGAATGGGAACACTTTTTAATGTAATGTTCAGCATTACATTTGTCACGGTACCTCTTTGTCACGGTATATATATATATTTCTTTCTCTATAGAATTCTTCAGCTCCAGTTTATATCTGGGACCTAATTACCATACCAGAGGGGAACTCCATACCAATGTTTCCACTACCCGTACGAAAGAGGTACCAAAAGGGCACCAATGAGAGGTAGCCATTTATTTTGTGTTGTAAATATGACAGATCTGTACACATATCATAACTGATGAACATTACACTAAAAAGTGTTCCCATTCTTCTGTGATTTTCTCCCTAATGTGGAACAGAGTGCCGGGAAGAATTCAGATTATGCAGATATGAGATATTGAAATTTTGAAATCCTGAAAGTTGATAACATAGAACATTTTTGCTCCTGAAGAAGGGAAATCTTTTCCCGAAACGCGTTGAGCCATCTGAACAGTGGTTAGGCCTCCACTGCACCTGAAATGAATATATTGTTTAATTGAAGACGTGGCACTATATGATGATCAACAATTGGTCATATTGCTGAATATAGACGGGCGTGCAGCAATACATTGAATACCCTTTTATTTACTGAAATTCCCCACCAAGTGATTGTATGATTATTGTCTATATGTACGAAGAAAACGTATAAAACATCACAAGCAAACCTATAGATAAAGATAACCTTTTCTGGTGACACATTAGCCAGCTATTCCAAGTACATTTTCATTACTGTCTCTGTTTTGCAATGCAACTCAGATTACAAATATAACACTAAACGAGATCTCCAAGGGAACTACATAAGTATTCTGAATAATTGTTTGCCATTGGCAATAATTAGAGTGTGCAGGGAACGCGAGTTATCCACAGCCCATGGACACTACTAAATACCCATTAACTTTACAACAATCCTTTAAGTTAACTTGGTGTGCAAACTGTGTCCTTTTGTTTTTTTGGAAAGGTAGGGAACACCCCATTTGTTTCATCAGCAGGACATTAAAGGATCCTGAGACGAGGTGGGCAACAATAGAAAGAGAATGCTTTGCTATTGTGTGGGCACTGAAGAGGTTTAGACCATACTTGTATGGATCTACCTTCACCATTCAGACTGACCACCAACCCTTGAGATGGCTGAGGCAAATGAAAGGGGAAAACCCAAAGTTACTCAGATGGCCAATCTGCCAACAAGGATCTGATTTTTACATTGAGCACAGAGCAGGAAGTCACCACCAAAATGCTGATGGCCTCTCTAGGTTGTTTGTAACCGACTAGAGGTATGAGGTCCATCCAGGAGTGGATTAAATCCTCCTGTCCCTTAGTCTGGGGGGCGAGTGTTAGGGAGAATTCTCATTTATGGCTAATTTCCTACACCTAGTGAGTCCCCCAGCAGCTTTGCTGGACTTCTGGAGTTTATTTCTTTCAACTTGGTAAGAGTGTGAGCTTTTCCCCCACTCTCACCTGTGTTTTGGCAAGTATATTTCTCTGTTTTTATGATTGTGGACTCTGGAGTACACCACTTCAGCAGCCCCCTTCTTTTGTGTGTCACACAGCACCTTCAGTGCAATGACACAGGGTTGTCTTTAAGACTTCCCCCCCAACTCCATTTCTGAGGCTGACTACAATCCCCCAGAAAAGGGTAAAGTTGCCATTAACTTTACTTAGTCAATTTACCACAGAACCAGTACGCCCCACCTTCCGTGGAGTACTGGGGAGGGTTACTTTGTATCCCTCTGTATCTGTACCTCGTAGAGCATTGTTTCGCTCTTTTAACAATCACACTTGGCTGGTGGCAGTGGTATCTACCCTAATTTTTCGACCGCGATTATATTAGATAAACGTGGTATTGTTTTAGGCATTTATATTAGCCTCAATCATAAACCCGCTTGAACAAATTGTCTTTCTTTTGGCTCCGGTTGGGTTTATTCGCCATTTCTTTTTGTTGAAGTCCTTCTTGTGTTTTACTTTGCGCGGCAAACTAGGTTTGCCTTCTTTGTTCACCGTCTTTTGGCGGGCTTCTGCTCAGAAGCCCTCCACCAGGCGCCTGGGTGTCTAGGTGGGCTGAATGTGAGGGAGGGGTGTAGTCAGCCCCTGCACAGGGTATCCTAGGAAACCCAAGTCACACTTTGCCATGATTGGCTGAGGTGGTTGTCCAGCCTGGACAACCCCCCTGCTGGGTGATTGACAGCCAGGCTGTGTGAATGGGGGTTTTGCGCATAAAAGGCAGGTCTCTTGGGCTAGAAGTCAGACTCGCCACTGGAACTACAAGGAACCAAAGAGAAACAGAGAGAATGACGACTGCTGCAACTACCCCGTCCCGGTGAAGCCCTGCTGCAGTCTTGAGCTATCTACCCTTTGACGACTAGAGAAGATCCGGTCCGGAGCCTTCTTCCCTTGAGCCTGGTGGGGATAACCAGCTCTTCTTCCACAGCCAGAGGATCCTCTTCCTTGGTCAAAATCTCTGCACACTGGTGTAGTGGTCTGGATAGCCATCTGAAGAGCCTCTCCTGTTTTTAAGGAGCGCACCTTTTATTTGCGTCGCTGCTGCCAGCTTCATCCCTGTGTGGTGCAGACCCCCATCAGACGTCCCACTTCACAAGGAAGCTCCAGGAACCGTGGGTCTGCGGGAAACCAACAGGAACAACTGCCAGGGCACCAACTGCACCATTGGAATAAGGTACTGTGTTCTGCTTGAAGAAACAGGGTGAACCCCCTTTTCTTCACCTCCAAGGCTTGCCCTTGTCTTCCCTCCTTCTTATAACTTTTGCTTCTGAACATTGACAATATCGAAGTACTCTTGTCTACGTTGAATCGTGAACTATCTGACTGTGTGATCTTCGGCAACAGGTCCTCGGCGTCACTTAACCCTGACTCCATCCCTTTGACTCTTGAACTCCTGTCTCTGAGTGTTTCTCGATTCTGTCTGCCTAACCAAAATATTGCCTGTGATTTTTGCCTCCAACTCCCTCTGGGTATCTCAGGTGCTAAGTGTGTTTTTGCCCCGGTAGCATTTCATGTCACAGATACTCGTTTATTTAATAGACCGAACTGTCAAAAAGTGGTCGCAATCGTATTCACGGTAAAGTGTTTTGTTCGTAACACCGGTCCATTCAAACACAGGGGACTCATTACGACCCTGGCGGTACGGGGTAAACGGCGCCGTAAAAGGTGCCGGCGCCGTTTACCCCGTACCGCCTCATTACGAGGTCCCCTCGCAGGACCCAGGAAGCAACGCCTGGTCAAACCAGGCGTGCTAACCGGGTCCCGCGAGGGGAAGAGGGAGCAAACAATGGGCCAACTCGTAATGGCCTGTTGTTTGCTCCCTCTCCCATTCCCATTCAGCCCTATGGGGGCTGAAATGGGAATGGGGAAGGACCGTGTCCGGGTCCTTGGAGGGAGGAATTACCGGGCCTTCCGAACTCGCAATGGCCCGGTAATTCCTCATTCCGAGGACTCAGACGCGATTTCGGCGCCAAACTCGTAATGAGGCCCAGTGTACTTACCTTGAGATTTAGTGTACAAAGTGAATTGGTTAGTTGTAGTATATTTTACGTGTGGTTTGTGTTTGAGTTTACTAGAAATGTTGTGTTTATAACAAATGGTTTAAAAATAAATGTATTTATATTTTTCTACCTGAAACCTTGAGTCAGTGTTTGCTTGAGTCACAGTAATTGTGGTCCCTTTTTGTAATCTCTGCTACTGCTCATATACTCTTGAGATAAGCATGGCTGCTCCGCCACTGCTACCACTCTGACATAGTAGTACAGGCTTGTACCAAAGGTAAAACTTGTATTGCCACCTGTAGTCTTAATTGTGTGTAGTGGTCCCTAAGGGCACTGCACAGGATTCTGCCTAACAGGCTATAACAGCAATAGGAGGATAACTAAATACATAAGACTCAAGACAAGGGGCAAGTAGGAATAATGATTACAGAATAGTAAGGAAATCATAGGCATTCACACAGGAGCAAGCTACAACAGCACACCACACCTAATAATCAATGGGAAATAAATGCAGACGTGCAATGGAAAACATTGAATGGATTCCAAGAGAAAGGAAAGGAGCAGGAGCAGGGAAAACGAAATTACAAAGGCAAACCTCCACCACCCATTCAAGGAAAAAGGTAGGAAGCTAAATCTATAAAGAGGAAAGGCTAAAGCATCAAGGTTTACAGCAGCAAAGGGCAAAGTCAAAGAAAAATAGAACACAGGCAAACTGGGCTGCACCAAAAGGGAAAGCACTGAGAAATGCTGCCTGTAAACAGAGGAATACAGAAAGGGAATCTAGGAAGCAGAAATCAATTAAGCACATGAATTCGAAATCCAGGGATAAGGAACAAGGAATAGAAACTTGGAACTAGGCACAAAGCTAAGCACCAGGAACAAGGGACCAGTCGCAAACAGGAACACTGCATCAATGACCAGCGCTGGACTGAAGCAAACTGAGGCATTTAAAGCTGCTTAACGAGCACACGCCTCAGGTGTGCTGCTTGCTGCACCTGCAGCCACAGGTGTTGCCTATCCTCCACCCAACCTTGTCCTGCAAGGGTGGAGATGAAGCAGTGAGCCAGGCATTCTGGGAAGGGTAGTCATTTGATTAAAGAAGCATGCTGGCTGCCAAAAACCTGGAATGGATCCGGAAGGGAAGTAGCTTGGAAAATAAGGATTTAGCACTCCCAATTCATCACAACACTGTTACATAAGGTTCGGAGGAACAGTCCAGTAGGGAATAAACCCCAAATCATGCCCCAAATGGTGGGAGCGGGAGCTAAAGGAGCGAATCTTGACAAAAGGATCCTCCAAATCAATCAGCTCATCCCTATTATAAAACCCTTTCTTGATCAAGTCAAGTCCAAATAATGTATACGTTGAACAAGAAACATAGTAACATGTTAAACTAACCCCACTGTAGAACTCTTTGACGAATATTCAAAAAGTTAGATGTGCACAGTATTTGTGTTTGCACTTTATGTTTGAAGAATTTGTACTTTTATGTGTATATTCTTTCATTAAGAATTGAATAAAATATTTTGTAGGAAAAAAAGGGTGCACGGTTGAATACAGTGTTAAAAAATAAAACACAGTATAGAAAAGTCAGTCTGTACCAGTCGTGTGGACATAAGGGAGGGCTAACCTGATTATGTGCTTGTTTGTGAGACCCTCCAGGAATCACTCTGGTGGCGGGAGAGGAAAGTCCTTACCTCTTCGAAGAAAAGCTACGTGAGTGCAAAAAGAAAAAGAAGAAGACTGCGAACAAGACGCCATGAGAATAGACGAACCAAAAGTCATAAGGTGAGGAGGAAGGGTTAACAGCTAATGGTTAGGAATTTGAGAGCTGGGGAGTAGAACATTCTGACGACTGAACACCCCCTCACCACCAACTTGATGGAGACCGATGGATTGGTTAAGGAGGGGGTGATTTCCATGATTGGAAAATATATGTTGTTTGCTATTGGGGTTCGCTGTTCAATGTTGTGTTTCGTGGGATAAAATGCTGGCTGGGTGTTGGCAGGGTTGGGCACAGATCTACCCTGGTGGTCCTAACGTTTGTTTGGGGGGGTCTCATGTGGAGGAGAGGGGTCAGAGTGGGATGGGGCAGGGTTCTGGGGGTTGGGGTTGGCAGGATCAGGGTGGGGGGTTGGGTGGATTGGCAGGTTTGGTTGGTTCAAGAGGTATAGCAGCAAGGTGGTGACAGTGGGTAGTCCAGGTACGATGGGGCGGAATGGACTGGGTGCCGGGGATACGACACCTGAAAGTGGGGGCGCTAAATGTTAAGGGCCTTAATTCACCTACCAAGAGGGGCTTGGTAACCCAGGAGTTTAGAAGGAATATGCCTGACATAATGATGTTGCAGGATACACAGTACGTGGTTGAGGATGAGAGGCGCATTCCCTGTTCCTTTACCGGGTCTGCCTATTGGGTGTCTGGGGAGTCCAGGAAGGGGGGAGTGGGTATTCTTCTTCATAGAGATCTCAGACTTCTGGTGCCCAAGGTGCTGGGTCTTATGGGGGGGGCGGGTCCTGATTGTTGTGGTAAACTCTGAGATTCCCCCATAACGGTGCCCACTATATTCCCCCAATCAGAGCCAGCTCTCATTTTGTGAAGAGGCTTTATTGGTCATAATTGGTCATAGTTGGAGAGTCACAGGGGACTTTAATACTAGGAGGTCATTTCAATCTGTGGGCGAACCTGAGGTGGGATAGGAGGATTTCTAAGGCCGAGGAAAGGGGGAGGGACGGGAGGATGCTCGGATCACTGTTTGCCACCTTTGGGCTGGCAGATTATTATAATTCTTTTTATTTAACACTTGTATAGCGCAGAAACCACTGACCCGAAGGCTTAAGGGCGCTGACAAACAAATGGTCTATATAACTGGGCAAAATGCAAAGGTAAGAAAGAGATCAAGAATTAAGTAGACCGGTGGTAGATTATTTAAACAAATGTGTCTTCAGACCTTTTCTAAAAACATGGATGGAGTTTTCTGATCTCAATTTTAGGGGCAAATTGTTCCAGGTCACAGGAGCTGCAGAGAAAAAGGCAGCAGCCTTAGTTTGCGATAATCTACATACCGGAATCATAAGATGATATTGGTTGTTGGATCTGAGATTATGTTTACTCACTTTAGGTCGTAGTTCCTCACTGAGATAACGAGGGCTTGAAAGTTTCAAGCAATTAAAACAAATAGATAAGAGCCGGAAGAGGATACGTCCCCTAATAGGGAGCCAGTGGAGTTCCCTTCTCGCTTCAGAAATATGATCAGACCTTTTCTTGTCCAAGACAACCCTAACAGATATGATATGATATGGCATTTGTAACGCGCCTATAAACAAGTGTTTCAATGCGCGAAACCTGGATTAGCATTATTCTTTCCAAATAATTAGCATTACCAGCATTATTCTGCACAACCTGGAGTCTGTTAAGCTCACCATTTGAGAGACCAATTAACAAGCTGCTACAATAATCAAGCCTGGAGCTAACCAGTGCTCTGGCAAGTGTTTCCCTACTAGTATGGGAGAGAAAGGGTTGAGCATGAGAGAGCAATTTGATATAGTAAGAGGATGAAGCCATCAGACTACCGACTTGTGCTTTCATATTAAGATTACTGTCAAGATAAATGCCCAAAGTCTTGACTTTCTTCTTGACCACTATAACACATTCATCAATAACCACTTTGGAGTATTGATCTTCAAGTTTGCAGATTTTGGGGACAGTACCCACAAGCATAAGCTCTGCTTGCTTGTGTTAAGGGCCAGGCCATTAGAACACATCCAACTTTGAATAAGCAGATACATTCTGTTGATGTTCAGTTCATCATCTGAGAAGACGCCAGAGATGGGTATGATACACTGAGTATCATCGGCGTAATTAGTAAAGTCAATGTTGTTAATATCCAGGAAATCAAGAAACGGTACCGTAAAGAGATTATAGAAAATCGGAGAGAGACAGGCTCCCTGAGGAACCCCTTGCGTCAGCTCCTTGATATTGGCATCAGCTAAGTTGCTGCTCACTCTCCAGTGACGATCTTTCAAAAAAGAGGTGACCCAATCAGTCGCCGACGATGAGTAACCCGCCACCTCCCTCAACCTGGAGACCAATAACGTGTGGTCTACCAGGTTGAAGGCGGCGGATAGGTCCAACAGCATGAGCATGCTGGGGTCGCCTTGATCCATGCGTCTAAGGAGCCTAGATTTTAAATCCAACAAAGCGGGCTCTGTGCCATGTTTTTCCCGAAAACCAGACTGTCTCTTATTCAGGATGTTACCATTTGTTAAGTGAGCCAATAGTTGAACATAAGCCACTTTATCGAGAATCTTAAGAGGAAATGGGGAGTTGGCGATAGGGCGATAGTTAAGTGGGTCATCTGGTGAGAGATCAGGTTTTTTTTTATAAGGGGGTCACCCAAGAGTGTTGATGCATGTGGGAACCTCACAATCCCTAAAAGATGCATTAACACATTTGCAAAGTATGGGGATAAGTAAGGTGGCACACGCTTTAATAGCTAAGGAAGGACAAACATCTCCCTTACAATTGGAGGGTTTGAGATTTTGAACAATGGTTGTTAGATCTTCTTCCGTAATTGGTTTGAAGGAGAAGAGTTCATCTTCCTTCCAACATTTAGTGGGGGTAATAGTATCCTTTAGACCTTTACTGGATAAAGAGGCTCTGGCATGAGCGATTAATTTTCTTAAGTTTATTTTCCATGCCTCCTGTACTAGGTTACACCACCTAGCATCTTTAATGATGGAGTCCTGCTTGGTGTTCTTTCTAGATTCCAATTCTTTGAACACTTTAAAGTAAAGAGTTCCTTAGGTGTGGACTGAGCCTTGGTAATGCGATCATCCAGATAGGCTCTTTTTGCAGCAATCACTGCTTTTTTATAAGCTCTAACATTACTATTATAGGTTTCTTTGTCAACTTCTGACTGGGATTTTTTCCATCTATAAAGATGCCTGGAGGGAGACAAACTTAGAAGGGGGAGGCTTCACCTTCTTCTCCCAACCCCACGGAACCCATACCAGAATTGATTATCTTTGAGTCCCTAGGGAACTGTTGGCATGTGTGGCTTCTAGTGTGGTAGTTTCAATAGGTTGGTCTCCATGGATGTTAACCTCCAGGGTATGGAGCGGCTGAAGGCCTGTGGAGGTGCTATTAAACCTTGTGGAAGGATGTGGTGGTTCGAATCTGAATTGAGGGATGCAATCAAGGAATACTTTGTGCTTAATGACACAAGAGAGGTAAGTCTTTGCACCGTTTGGGAATGTCGCTAAAGCGACATGGCAGGGTATATTGATTAGGGAAGGATCCTGAAGGAAAAGAGAGTGCCATCTGTTAAGACGGATTTCTGAACTCTGTCCTGGTGGCGCAGAAGTTCAGAAGGCCAACCTAATTACTTGGAACAGGGTAACCTCTGGACAAGCCAGACCAATCAAGGTAGCGATCGCGGCGGTCAAGACTAGGTCTCAAGAGGGGTGAGGGTGACTGAAAGCCCGCAATGAGCACACAAAGCAAGAGCGCTTACAAACTACTCCAAACAGTTGTTATATCAAAAATAGATACACATTTATTTTAAGGCCTTTAAAACAATGACCGTAGCGAGAAAATCACAATATCACAATATTAAACCAACACATACCATATCAACACAATATATATACAAATGCACAGTCGCAAGCGTTTAAAGCACGAAATATGTAGTCCACCTGAAAGGAAAGGAAAACAGGCAGTGCGATAACGCTTTAGACTCAGTTCGCCTTCAGAGGCACCTAACTAGATGGAAGTCCGAGCCCTGCGAAGAGTGGAGCCTTGTGCTCAAAGTACCTGCCACGCCGGTGCCAACGGGCAAAAGGGGAAGCTCTTCGGAGGAAGTCAGGCAGTTCGGGTTAGTGCAAAGCAGAAGGAGAACAGGTTCCGCAACTCAAGCGCAGCCTCCACAGCGGGCAGAAGCAGAGCGCGAGTACGGCCAAAAGGGTGCTGTTTTTACACAGCAGGGAAAAGCAATGGGATACTGCAGGAGGGCGACCAGATCCTAGCTAAACTACTCACCGGTCCCCGAAGCAAGCAGACCCAGGCTTCTCCACGTTAGTTTCAGCAGCTGGCAGGTTCAGAAGAGCAGGGAACGCCTCGTAGTCGTGTAGAGCAAAAAGACGTCCCAATCGACGAAACCAGCACAGTTTGTTGCCGCAGCAGGACAACGGAGCGGCCGTGTGTATTCGAGCCAAATGTACACTCCTCCCTTCAGACTTGGGAACGCCAAGTGTACGAAGCGTGGGAGAGTGACAAGGACTCGAAATACAACACAACCTGGCGGCGGTTACAGAGCAGGACTCCCTTGTAAGCTGGTCAGTCAACTGGATGGCCCAGAGACACTTCCGAAGGCTTACTTGTCAGGAGATGATGAAGTCGCCGGGAATAGCTGTTCCTGCTATTCCAAAGGTCGAAGCACCAGTACAGGCCTTCTGGTTCGATCCAAGGAGGAAAGGGTTTCACAGGACGACAGCAGTGCAAAGGAGGATTCCTTCAGCGGGTCACCAGCGATTCCTCGGTCCAGCCTCTTGGTTGCAGGATACTTGGCTCCTGTATTCCTTCGTTCGTGAGAACTCAGGAGATCGACATGGTAGTGGTGTTTCCAGCCCTCTCTTATCCACGGTTCCCTTCGCGCCAAAACGGAGGGGAGCCAATGGGAGATCCGCTCATCAACACACATACCATACGTGGACCAATCACGGACCACGGTGGTCCCAGGCATTCACATCACCCTAGACTCTCTGGCACCCAGGATGTGTATTGGGACCAGACATCCCAGCCCACACCCTGGAGGCACACAAAAGACATGTAGAAGCCCGCGAAAGCAACCACGTTTCGCGGGAAAGTACATGCCCAAATAAGGAAGGCCCCGGGTCGCTCGACCTGGGGAAGGTGAAGGGGGCAAGACGGTCAGTGGACAAGACAAAGGAGCCTCGTGGTCTGGCCATTTTGGGAGCCAGGCCACCATTTTGGGTTCAGTGCGAAAAACGTGCTCAGAACGCCAAAAGGAGCTCAAAATAAACAAAACGATCGCTGCCACCATTCGAGTCCCTGAGTGACTTGCACCGATCAAATACCATCCTAAAAGAGTATCTAGGGCCTGTAGAAGGCTAGAGACCCAAGAGAGCTGTAACTTAGCTTACAGTGCCCTCTTGTGTCATGTTGCACGAAAGCCGCAACATGATAGAAGAAACTACGGGAAACAGCGTTCCCCGGTACTGACTGTCTTAAGGGCATGTCAGTTTCCCCGTAAGAAAGGAGCGAAAGCCCAGAGGAGTGCGGCAGAAGGCTGCACTTCTCTGGCAAAGTCAAGAACAAGGTGAAAACAACAGCAAAAAGTTTAGGGGTTGCCACATGGAAGGAAAATTACCTACAATTACGAAATCTTTCCTAACACTCGCCCCTCCCAGACTATGGACAGGGGGAACTAATCCACCCCTGGATGAGTCTCTTGTTCAGGTCGGTAAAACATTCTGGACAACCCATCAGCATTGCTATGTTGGACACCTGGCCTATGCTCAATAGTGAAGTCGAAGCCTTGTAGACTTATGGACCACCTAAGCAACTTTGGATTCTCCCCCTTCATGTTCATTAGCCACTTTAACGGCTTATGGTCAGTTTGCACAGTGAAGTGGGTCCCATAGAGGTAGGGCCTCAGCATCCTTAGGCCCCAAACAACAGAGAAACATTCTTTCTCTACCGTGGACCATCTGAGCTATCTGTCCTTAAGCTGGCGACTAATAAAACCGATAGGGTGTTCCTTACCCTTCTCATCTACTTGTGATAGTACAGCTCCTATCCCAGTGTCAGAGGCATCCGTCTGCACGATAAAAGGTCTTTGATAATCAGGGGCCCTAAGGACAGGGGCCTGGCACAAGGAGTCTTTTAAGCCATTGAAGGCCTTCTCACACTCGTCGGTCCAAGTTACCTTCTTGGGTTTCTTTGGAGTTGTGAGGGCAGTCAGAGGAGCAGCTATGGTGCCATAGTCTGCCACAAAAGTGCGGTAATACCCTGTGAGTCCTAAAAAGGCTCTCACTTGGGTTTGCGTAGTGGGGGTAGGCCAGTCTTGTACTGCTTGTACCTGACTGAGTAGAGGCTGTCTCCTCCCTCCACCTACTTCATGTCCAAGGTAAACCACTGAGCCTTGTCCATTTTGGTGAGGGGCCACTCGGACACCCTCAAAAGAGCTATCTGAAGGACTGCTTGGGAACAGGTCGGGGAGAGGTTCAGACTCCTCTCCCGCAACGTCTGAAGCCAGTAGCAGTGCTGCGATTTCGACGCTTGGGCCGAAAGCCTTCAGCCTATTCACGTGAAACACTTTTGGAGCCTGTCCAGGCCTTCCAAGGTCCACTGAATAGTTAACCTCACCCAGGGGCTCCACCACTGGGTAAGGGCCTGACCATTTGTCCTGTAAAGCTCGAGGCCTTATGGGATTCATGATCAGGACTTGCTGACCAAGTGTAAAGTTGATGAGGGAAGCTTTCTGGTCGTACCAAGGTTTCACCAGCGCTTGTCCTGCCTTCAATTTATCACTAGCCAAGCCCATCAGAAGTACCATCTGTTTTCTGAGCCCTAGCACATAATCAACTACGTTGGTAGTAACAGGGGGAGTGGGCATCTCCCATCCCTCTTTGACGATGGCTAAGGGTCCCCGTACGGGATGACCGAACAGAAGTTCGAAGGGGCTGAAGCCAACACCCTCCTGTGGTACCTCTCGGTAGGCAAACAGTAAGCATGAATCAAGAAGATCCCATTTTCTTCTCTGAGGCTCCTCCAGAGCCCCAATCATGCTCTTTAACGTCCTGTTAAAACGCCCCCCCAGACCATTGGTCTGGGGGTGGCATGCAGAAGAGAACCTGTAGGTGACCCCACATTCTTTCCACATAGCCTGCCTATACTTCGACATAAAGTTGCTGCCATGATCCGACACAACTTCTTTAGGGAAGCCAACCCTAGTAAATATGCAGAGTAAAGCTTCTGCAACTGGCTTGGCAGTTACAGTTGTAAATGGGACGGCCTCAGGATACCGGGTTGCATGGTCGACCAGCACCAGGATAAACCTATTGCCTGAGGATGTTTGCGGGTCAAGGGGACCAACCATGTCGATCCCTACCCTTTCAAATGGTACCCCCACAACTGGGAGCGGTACCAACGGAGCTTGGATTGTCGCGCCAACCTTACCAGACAACTGGCAGGCGGCACAACTCCTGCAGTGACTTTCTACTTGCTCCCCCATCTTGGGCCAGTAGAAGTGCATGGATAACCTTTGCTTGGTCTTCCTCATACCAAGGTGACCAGCAAGGGGAACGTCATGCGCCAACTGCAGGAGGAAGGGCCTAACAGCAAGGGGAACCACCAACCTCCTATGGTCTCCTTCTGTAGACTCTGTGGGCTCACTATACAGGAGTCCACCTTCCCAATAAATCCTATGCTTCCCAGGAGGTTCACCCTCAAGCTGGGAGCAGGCCTGTCTCCTTAGGCCTTCCAGAGATGGGCACTCACGTTGACCTTTACTGAATTCGTCCCTATCAGGACCTCCTTCAACTAACAAGTCTTTTAGTTCAGGATGATCGTTGGGGTCGAATACTTCAGGCATCGCCACCTCCTCGTCAGGCCCGGGCGATTGACCAACTTCCTCCACCGCAGTGGTAGGCGAGCTCGGGGGAATATTCTCTTTCCCTCGTTTTGACTTGTAGACTCCTTTCGCCTTGGGTTTCCCCTTCGGCTGGGACGGCGTATTGGACTTGGCCAATGCTGCCCGTGCTTGAGACCGTGTGTAGGGTCTTTCGGCAGTGTCTCCTACGAGCCCTAAAGCCCTGAGATCATTACCCAACAAGACCTTTCCCGGGACGTTTCTCTGAATGCTCACTGGAATCCTGACTGCTGTACCATTTAAAGTAAGATTTACAGGTATTACTGGAAACATACGGAGGGGGCCGTCAGCCAACTTAGTGGACATCAGAGTAGCTCTGGCAACTTCCTCTGAGTCTACCAAGGTAGAATCCACTACAGTGCGACTGCACCCACTATCCCTAAGAGCTGGAGTATCCACTCCATTGATCAGCACACTGTCTTTAAAGTAGTGCTTGGTATTATCCGGAATCCTAGCATAAGCCTCTGCGACTTTAGGCTCCCAGGAACCCAGGGACACTAAAACTACCTCAGCCTCTATCCCGCTGGGAAATGAGTCTGAGGAGAAGGATGCTCCTGTAATCTCTTCTTCCTCGTAGGAGGAGAAGGCCAGATTAGCGGAGTGGACCCCCAAAGGTCTAACCTTACACCGGGGATCCCCCTTCACATGGTCAGTTGCTCCACAAGCAAAACAAGCCCCAGTGGGTCTGTTTACGTAGGGAGGCTTATTGTAACCAGAGTTCTGTTTCGGAGGCTGACCTCCACTACCCTGTGAGTTCTCTTGTGTCTTACCCTTGTTTTTCTTTTTGTGGCCCTTATGGGAAGAAGATTTAGCAGATTCCCCACCCTCCATATCTTTGGACTTTTTCCCTTCCTCCTGCTTACCAGGATGAGTTTTGTCCTTATGGGACACTCGATGTGACACCCATAAGTCTGCTGCAATGGCCAGCTTCTTAGGATCTATCTCCTTCGAATCGGCCAAATGCTGCTTAAGCTCGGGGGAAGAAGAAGCAAAAATATGTTCCAGCATGACAAGATTTATCATGCCTTCGAAGGTAGAAACCTTATAACCTTCGACCCAGCCAGTTAAGTTTTTCAAGGATTCAGCGACATAAGATACCCAAGTACCACCTTCCTTTTTCTTATACTCTCGAAAACGCTTTAAATATTGGGCCGGAGTCTTCCAAAACTTTAAAATGAGAGTTTGCTTTAACATTGCGAAATCAGCCCGCTCAGCCTTCGACATTTCCATAATGGCACTACAGCCAGAATGGGGCAGTCTACTGAGCAACCACGCAATCTTATCAGCATTGTCAACTTCTTGAACCTCGCATGCATACTCAAACGCATTCAGCCAGTCCATAATGTCATTCCTTTCTTCATACACACTGAGCAGATCTTTCGGAAACCGTGGATGAGAGGGAGCCCCAGACCCATGTCTAGGACCCTTGGACCCATTTGCAACCTGAAGCTTGGCCAGTTCCAACTGGTGATCCCTGTCTTTCTGTTTTTCTGCCTGTTCGATTTTTAGTTTGGCTATGCTGAATTCAAGCTCCTGCTGCCTAAACCGCAGCTCTTGCTTCTTGAATTCAAGCATAGCCTCCCCATCAACACTGGCAGAGGAAACATTAGACATCACATCCTCCCTGTCCTCGTGGTCGCGATGGATCAGTGCAGCGGCAGAACCGTCGGTTCTACCAGTGAGAGCAGCCCCACCACCTTCTGCACTGTCCTCGGAAGTTATAGCGTCAAGCTGCGCTTCTTGCCACGCCACGATTCTCTGGATCATTTCCAATTTTGTGCCTTGAGAGGAAACACCTCTCTCCGCACACATCTTTTTCAGCGTTTCTGATTTGGAAGCATTTAAAGTTAACAAGGTATTTGCTTCCATACTGTTTGATAGGACTATGGCCTTTTTAAAGTTATATTACAACAATTCACTACGTGCACTGTTTGGAATAACCTGAAATGCCCTAGTTCGAGCGCAACACTGGATACCTTCAGTCGTATCCCACCGCTGTACACCAATTTGTTAAGACGGATTTCTGAACTCTGTCCTGGTGGCGCAGAAGTTCAGAAGGCCAACCTAATTACTTGGAACAGGGTAACCTCTGGACAAGCCAGACCAATCAAGGTAGAGATCGCGGCGGTCAAGACTAGGTCTCAAGAGGGGTGAGGGTGACTGAAAGCCTGCAATGAGCACACAAAGCAAGAGCGCTTACAAACTACTCCAAACAGTTGTTATATCAAAAATAGATACACATTTATTTTAAGGCCTTTAAAACAATGACCGTAGCGAGAAAATCACAATATCACAATATTAAACCAACACATACCATATCAACACAATATATATACAAATGCACAGTCGCAAGCGTTTAAAGCACGAAATATGTAGTCCACCTGAAAGGAAAGGAAAACAGGCAGTGCGATAACGCTTTAGACTCAGTTCGCCTTCAGAGGCACCTAACTAGATGGAAGTCCGAGCCCTGCGAAGAGTGGAGCCTTGTGCTCAAAGTACCTGCCACGCCGGTGCCAACGGGCAAAAGGGGAAGCTCTTCGGAGGAAGTCAGGCAGTTCGGGTTAGTGCACAGCAGAAGGAGAACAGGTTCCGCAACTCAAGCGCAGCCTCCACAGCGGGCAGAAGCAGAGCGCGAGTACGGCCAAAAGGGTGCTGTTTTTACACAGCAGGGAAAAGCAATGGGATACTGCAGGAGGGCGACCAGATCCTAGCTAAACTACTCACCGGTCCCCGAAGCAAGCAGACCCAGGCTTCTCCACGTTAGTTTCAGCAGCTGGCAGGTTCAGAAGAGCAGGGAACGCCTCGTAGTCGTGTAGAGCAAAAAGACGTCCCAATCGACGAAACCAGCACAGTTTGTTGCCGCAGCAGGACAACGGAGCGGCCGTGTGTATTCGAGCCAAATGTACACTCCTCCCTTCAGACTTGGGAACGCCAAGTGTACGAAGCATGGGAGAGTGACAAGGACTCGAAATACAACACAACCTGGCGGCGGTTACAGAGCAGGACTCCCTTGTAAGCTGGTCAGTCAACTGGATGGCCCAGAGACACTTCCGAAGGCTTACTTGTCAGGAGATGATGAAGTCGCCGGGAATAGCTGTTCCTGCTATTCCAAAGGTCGAAGCACCAGTACAGGCCTTCTGGTTCGATCCAAGGAGGAAAGGGTTTCACAGGACGACAGCAGTGCAAAGGAGGATTCCTTCAGCGGGTCACCAGCGATTCCTCGGTCCAGCCTCTTGGTTGCAGGATACTTGGCTCCTGTATTCCTTCGTTCGTGAGAACTCAGGAGATCGACATGGTAGTGGTGTTTCCAGCCCTCTCTTATCCACGGTTCCCTTCGCGCCAAAACGGAGGGGAGCCAATGGGAGATCCGCTCATCAACACACATACCATACGTGGACCAATCACGGACCACGGTGGTCCCAGGCATTCACACCACCCTAGACTCTCTGGCACCCAGGATGTGTATTGGGACCAGACATCCCAGCCCACACCCTGGAGGCACACAAAAGACATGTAGAAGCCCGCGAAAGCAACCACGTTTCGCGGGAAAGTACATGCCCAAATAAGGAAGGCCCCGGGTCGCTCGACCTGGGGAAGGTGAAGGGGGCAAGACGGTCAGTGGACAAGACAAAGGAGCCTCGTGGTCTGGCCATTTTGGGAGCCAGGCCACCATTTTGGGTTCAGTGCGAAAAACGTGCTCAGAACGCCAAAAGGAGCTCAAAATAAACAAAACGATCGCTGCCACCATTCGAGTCCCTGAGTGACTTGCACCGATCAAATACCATCCTAAAAGAGTATCTAGGGCCTGTAGAAGGCTAGAGACCCAAGAGAGCTGTAACTTAGCTTACAGTGCCCTCTTGTGTCATGTTGCACTAAAGCCGCAACATGATAGAAGAAACTACGGGAAACAGCGTTCCCCGGTACTGACTGTCTTAAGGGCATGTCAGTTTCCCCGTAAGAAAGGAGTGAAAGCCCAGAGGAGTGCGGCAGAAGGCTGCACTTCTCTGGCAAAGTCAAGAACAAGGTGAAAACAACAGCAAAAAGTTTAGGGGTTGCCACATGGAAGGAAAATTACCTACAATTACGAAATCTTTCCTAACACCATCTTTTGGGAGACAAGTCATGGGGGGACATTAAGCAACTGGAGGGTTCCCTTTGGGGGGTAGGGGAAAGCCGCAGTGAAATAATGGAGGCATTTCTGGTCAAGAAACAGGAGCTTTGAGATCTGGACATGGGTAACGTGGTGCGCAAATTGCAATACTTATGACAGTCCATTTACGAAAAGAGTGATAAGGCAGGCTTGCGGCGTGGCTGTGGGCACAGAGGGTGGATAGGTGGGTGGCAGCGATTGAAGGTCCAGGCTGGGTGATTCGTACAGACCCAGGAGGAATTTCACAGTGTTTTTTCTCATACTATGAAAACCTCTACACACTGAAACATGCAGTGGAGGAGATGGTGATCGATTCTTATTTAGCTGAGGTCCCACTACCGATTTTAACAGAGGAGCAATCGAGAGGGAGCAGGCGGTTACCCCGGAGGAGGTCCAGTTGGCCGTATCAAGCCTTTCTGTGGGCAAGGCCCTCAGGGACGATGGCTTCACAGCCGGGTTTTACAAAAATGATGCGGGCCAGCTCTGCCTTTTCTTGGCAAAACTATATACTGATATCTTAAGTAAAGGGGTGGTTCCTCCTACGTTTAGGAAAGCTCTCTTTGCAGTTACTCCAAAGGAAGGGAAAGATAGGCAAAGAAGCAAATTGGATAAGCCGATTTCCCACCTGAATCTCAATGCAAAATGTTTCT
Organism: Ambystoma mexicanum; assembly: GCF_040938575.1. Taxonomy (NCBI): domain Eukaryota; kingdom Metazoa; phylum Chordata; class Amphibia; order Caudata; family Ambystomatidae; genus Ambystoma; species Ambystoma mexicanum. The sequence goes on from NC_090934.1 coordinate 25,240,328, forward strand.
TTACGAGGGTGTTGGCCACTCAGATGGAAGGTGTAATGCCAGGCTTGGTTCATACGGATCAAGTTGGTTTTATTCCGGGGAGACAAGGGGCTGACATGTGTAGAAAGACTCTGGGATTTATGGACTGGGCTAGTGAATGAGGTGGTAACCCTTCCCTGTTGGTGCTGGACACTGACAAGGGTGGATTGGGGCTTTGTGTATGGGGAGTTGCAGAAATTTGGTTTTGGGATAGGGTTCCTACGGGGCTATTTCAGCTCTCTACCAGAACCCTACGGCGAGAGTGTTGGTTAATGGGAACTTTTTGGCCCCGTTTCCATTGTCTTGTGGGACCAGGCAAGGATGCCCTTTATCCCCGATGTTATTTTCCCTGTCGCTTGAACCGTTAGCTGAAAACATCAAAAGGGGTCCACTGGTGCAGGGGATTCAGGTGGGGTATCAGGTGTACAAACTGGGATTATATCCAGGCAGCATCCTGTTACACCTTACGAACCCGGGGAGCTCAATCCCGGCGGTGCTGTTAATTATAGCGGAATATGGGAAGTATTCTGGTTTTAAGATTCACCAGAAAAAATCCATAATATTTCCCTTCGGGGCGGGGGTAGGCTCTGAAGGTGTGGCTCTCCGAGTTATGGGAATGGAGATTTGTACGAGTTCATTGCGATACTTGGGGGTGAATCTGACTAAATCCCTAGCAGTGCTGGTGGAGGCGAACTATCCTCCTCTACTCGCTGCTCTGTACCGGAACTTGGGTAGGTGGAAGGGGTTGACAAGCTCATGGATTGGGAGGCTCAACACTTTGAAAATGGCTATAATTCTGAGGATTCAGCACGTCTTTCATATGCTACCGGTGCAGATCCCTGGGTGTATGTTAGATCAGCTTCGATGCAAGGCGCTGAATTTCCTGTGGCAGGATAAGAACAGAAAATAGCATACCAAATGCTGATATTGCCCAGGGAACTGTGAGGTGTGGGGTTCTCGGACTTCGAGACGTACTACTGGGCCGCTGTGAGAAACCTGAAGGTGTATCACCACTAGTCCCTGGGGATCTATCATCCAGGTGGCCAGGACACAGCCATCGCTTTTGGACCTAGATCCTGGGGGTGGACCAGTGCGGGAGGATCACCTAGATGAGGAGTCTTCGGGGAGTGGAAGTGGAACACCGGACGGTGAGATGCAGTATCCCCTTCCCTGTAACACCTTTTCCCCATCGTAGCAGGTAGGATACCTAGGAACTCAACGCCCCACACCCCCTTTCCCGACACGAACACTTTAACACGGACTAACACCAGAGCTGTATACCTGGCATGTCCCAATACAATGGTCGGGCAAAATCAGACAATTACTGATCATTACACACACCTGACTTCCATCACGACTAACATCACACTTCCCCACAAAGATAAAAGGCAGAGCACAAAAGCACACTCTGAGCAAGGCAAAGCACACAGGGAAATAGCAGTTCCAAGGTGGCAGTTTAATACGAGGAGAAAGACGGCGAGGCCAGAGAGGGTTGCAAGGAGGGAAGTGCCCTTGACCTTTTCAGACTGTTACTTTCGTGAACCTTGGAAAGTAAGAAATCTAAAACCGGGAGCTAAAGCTGGACAAAACGTACACTGTGCATCGGAGGTACCCGGGGCTCTCCTGGATCGATGAGCAATGCATAGAGGAGCGATTGCCACTGTGGTACTGTCCTTGGCTCCTACAACAAAGCAGCGTCAGTAAAAACAGCATGTTACGCTCACTTTGGTTCCACAGGGGCGCCGAACGAAGCTGGACTGCAGCGGTCACCACCAATGTGACTCGTAGTGTAGTGATGAGCGACTGCACTTGCCCACTCAGTTTCGTCTGTCTGGCACGTAGGAGGATTTTCCTAAAGTAGTAAAATGGTAATTAGCTGACCGTGGTAAAAGGGGTTAACTTTGTCTTTTCCGAAACCACCTTGTGTTCCCCTCATCATGTCTCACCTTATTGTTAGGAAGGCTGGGCTCTCCATCCTGCGTCGGCGTGCATGGGTGCATAGACACCAGTTAACTTCACTGGTCCATAAGCTTATGGCAGAGTTTTCAGACAACGAGGACTCCGAGGTAAGTTTTATGCCAATCCAAAGTATAGTGCAAGTCTTAGAGTTCGATTGTCTTATAGTTCACTCTTGCTCCTTTTATATATTTCTTCTCTTGCAGAATGGCCCAAGGTGAATGTTCCTTCTCCGAAAGGATTGAGGTAGCGCCAAGGTAAGAGTCAGTCTTGCACCAAGCACTAATCTTAGCAAGCGATATTGTTCATTAAGAGATTAACCAATTGTCCTCTCTATATTTTGCAGGTGTGGCGCTTCTCCGGAATGAGGGACGTAGGATGATGGCTAGCGACACCTCGAGCGGTAATGTAGCAAGTAAGTATCTTGCGGTATGAATTTGAATGTCTTTTGCAGAGCGCAGCTCACCTGTTGTTTTTTCTTTCTTTTGCTGATGCAGATGCTCCGAGCGGCGATTTCAACATAGTGCCTCACGGGATCGTGTGTTTGAAAGGAGCATTGGTTAGTATGCCGCGGCGCTGCAGCTGACAGTGCAGCGCTGTAACAGATGTTTTCTTTTCCTCACAGGTGCGGCGACTCCCCGATGAAAGCGACGACTAATGGTGTGGCCCCTGTTCTAATCTGCTTTTCCTCTTCTCTTTTGCAGGTTAGGTTCATGGAGAACAAGACGGGTGTAGCTGTAGACTGGATGCTGAGCTGCAGGCACGGTGAGCGTTACGCTGCAGAGATGCATAATAACGCGAAGCGTGTGCTACTCTCCGGGTGTGGTTTAAATAGCCACCATAAAGTAGTTCCCAGGTAAAATAGTTCCAGTACCACACCCAAGAAAAATAGTCCCTGGAAGAAAGTAATCCCTTCAAGGCCTCACGGTGGCCTGTACATGATTTCTCTACAGGATGTCCTGCTTAGTTTTAAAAAAGGCAATATCAGCCTGGCGTCACCGGCGCCAGGACTGAGTCCATAAAGCCCCTAGCCGATCCCTTGCGCCTCCCTAAATTCTCATGGGTGCCTGTACTCTGGGCAGATGGGTCTGCTCCTGATGTCTGGGGGAAGGCATTGTGACACAGCACAGCCATTGAGTCGGAGAGACTGAGACCAAACCAGCTTATGTTTGAACCAAGGTTGCAAGCAGCAACATTGTATGGAGAAAACCAAAGAGGACAGTGTGTGAGACATATGTGATGAGCAACAAAAATGTAATTGGAAACCAAAGGAGTGACTGAAAAGATACCGTAGATAGAGGGGTCCGGCGCCACGTGGGTGCTCATTCGAAAGTCTCTGTTAGGCCTCCAACTGATGCTACTGTCAAAAAGGGAATCTTGAAATCTAAGTGGTCCTGCAACGGGTCAAGCTAAATTTGGCATTTATATAGCGCTACGAACCCTCAGGTATCTGACCGCTGCTTATTATTACCCACAGTGTGTGGTGCTCATTTATCGACCTCGGAAGGATGAGAGGCTGAGTTTGGCCCTGCCGGGATTCTAACCTGCATCAGCAGGCTCTCCACAGATGTCAAAGCGAGAGCTCTACTCAGTGTGCTATCAGACTGGCTGTTAAACCCTGTGCACATTCAAAAGTCTTTGAGAGTTAAATGTGAACTGCAATTTGTCTGTGCCCGGCTGAAGGAGACTAATTGGATAAGAGGATGGATCTGAACCCGGCTGAGGGGGATTTGGGGTGAACCGTGAGTCACCCGAGAAAGAATATTCTCTGAACATTGTAAAAAGAGGATCTGACCCAGAAGAGCGGGATCCACAGTAACGATCATGATAGAAAAGGGATATGAGCCCGGCTGAGGGGATCCAGGGTGAAACACCCGAATTGTATACTTTTAAGAAGAAAATAACTTTGTTATTTTGTTTTTGTACATCAGGACCTCTGAATTAAGAGACTTTTAAGAAGTAAAGAGACGTGTACACAGAGGGCCTTGATGATGGTGATGGAACTGTGCTATAGAAGCCAGAGTGTGTGCTCTGCTTGAATGATCTGCCTTTACCCCGTGCTGAAAACGTGGGGAAGGGAGGCCAACGGCCCGAACATCCTGATGTATCATTTTGTGAACACTTGTTTCTTTTTCATGAACACTACCCCACACTATTTGTAAATTAGTGGTAAGGATTGGCATAAGGTTTTTTAGAGTAGGCCATTTTATTTTGACAAGACTCCACTACGACTACATTATTATTATTTGATGGTCACAGCTTGCTCCCATCTATAGATGTAGGTATGAATAGGCATTTATCACACCCTTGTGAAAGTTCAATAAACACCCTGAAACTGTGGTCACTTGTGTCTGTCTTACTGGTGATGCCATGCCCTCCTTACATTGGGCAATTGAGGGCAGTTCTACGTCACCTCAGAACGGACTCCCAAAAGCAATGGGTGGGTTTAGAAAACTATCTTCTCTGTTTGGCTACAGTCGGGATATGGCTTTGGGCCTATAGGGGCCAGACTTCTCGATGGGTGTGGGACAGTAGCATGTTAGCGGTGCTATTGGGCATTTGGAGACCGGGGAAGGCGATGAGTTTAGTTACTATGTGGCCTTTGCCACTTTGTCATTTGTGCCCCCCCCGTGAGAAATGACACACCCGAACCGGCATGGTACCATTTGTGATATGAGGTAGGATTGGCGAGGGTGGGTCAGCTGTGGAGAGATGGAAAGTTTATAGCATTACCAGATCTGGAGGAGGCATTGGGCCTTTCTAATCTTTCGGTCTTTCTTTATTTACAATTGAGAGGTGTGTTGGTTGCTGAACAATGGAAAGAGAAGCTGCAAAAAGATTTGCCTCCAGTAGAGGTGGTGATTGATAGTTGTGTTGGAAGTAAGGGAGTGACTTCAGTACTTCATTAAGCGCTGGGGCTTGCGGCGGGGGGGCATAATACAGAGTCGTCCGGCTCAGATGGGAGAGGGATATGAATAGTGGCATTGATGACCAGCAGTTGGCAGCAATGCGCAGGGTGGCGCTTAAAGCTGCAGTCTCTCGTCAATATGAGCTACATGGGTTCAGGCTCCTGCAAAGATGGCAATTTGACCAATTTAGGATCTCCAAAATATTCCTGGGGTGAGTCCATGCAGCCTGCGTATTGCTGGCATATGTGATAGTCATGCAGGGGCCTGGTGTAGGCCTATTGGAAAGTAGCCTATTGGAAGGAGGTGCAGGGATGTATCCAGGGGGTGGATGGGATTATGAGGCATTTGGACCATTGGTGAAGAGGTTGGATGCTTGGAGGGTGCTCCCACACATGCCCCTAGTCCTGCTGCTTGCTGCTTGAGTTTGCTTGGTGGTGGGCTGGAAGAGGGTCCGACTTCCAACGTAAAAAGATTGGGTCTTCAAAGCAAAGGATTTATACATGATGGAATCTATTATAGCTTCCTTGCGAGATGGAAGGTCATCGAGGGAAGGGCAGTGGTCAGCCTTCTTAGAAAAGTATGTTTGCTGGAATTGAAGGGGCAAGGGACAAATGCACTGGTGCTCCGTGTGGTGGAGACCGGCTCGACCTGAGTTGGGGATTAAATTGTGCCATTGCTGGCCTGAAACCTGTATGTAGAATTAATGACTTGCCCTTGATGTGTTATTTCATTTTTGTGTTATTCCTCATGTGGTCCGGCCGAGGGGGTGAGAGCAGGGGGAGGGAGCATGGGAGCGGCGGGTGTTCCTTGGTTTATTCTTTGACAGTTCGAAATGAGACATGGTCGTTTTGTGGTTTTGTGTTTGAAAAAGATAAATTTGTTAAAATAAAGAATTTAAAAAAACACTAATGACTCTGTCAGGATGTCTTATAACAGAAAGTCTCCACCGTCCTGTGTCCAAACCTGTTTCCGTCCCTTAGACTAAACTAACTGAGGAAAGCTGGGTGGTGCCTTCCTGATCCAAAAGATGATTTCTCTCGTTCTGGATGAAGTGTTCTGTTCTTGATGAAAATATGCATTGATTGATTCTTGAAACACAATTTCCCAGTATGAAGGGAGAGCCTCTTCCCCTTGCTCTTCTCTTTAGTTCACATGCAAAATGTTACCTCTGATTCACTCACCTGCCAGAATTAACTGTAGACCTTCTTATCACAAAAATAGACTTTCCTTGTATCAAGTGGGGAAGACCCTACCCTTTGTTTCTTTCTTCAATTTAAACTTGCAGCATCTAGTCTGGTACACTACCCTGCCAGGCTAGACTGTAGAACTTGTCACTCAAATAAGTGTCTCTTCCTTTGGCAATGGGTCCTCCACCCCTTTGCTCAGCTTCTTGCACCTCTCTTTCTTTTCTCACGTAAGTCCCATATCCCTCTGGGATATCTCTGGGTCTCCCTGACTTGTTCTTCAACTTCTCTTTCTTCTGCGTGGGTCCCATACCCCTTCATATTCTCTCAGGCTCTTCCCACCCAATGTGTGCTTGGGTTTGTGGGCCTCACTCAATTCCATATGTGTCCCAGGCCCGGGTGTGTTGCTGTTGGGGTGCTCTTCCCCTGCTTCATTCAATTTCCAACTGAAAAGACCTGGTGTACTCTCCTGCCAGGACACTTTGTGAGATTTATTCTAGCTTTTAGAGTTTGGATGTTATCTCTCTATACTTCTTCATATGGGTCTCAGACCCTGGTGTGCTGTTTTTGTGGGTTCTCCACCCCAGCTTTACTCAATGCCTACTGACCAGACCTGGTGTACTCTCCTTCCAAGTACTGTTCCACTAAGAAAGGTTCACAATGTTCGTTCCAGCTTTTACAGTTAGTTTGTTATCCCTTTATGTCTCTAGTGATTTTGGCGTACATCTTTTTAACTTGTTTAGTGCCCTCTGCTTCCCAACAGCTGGCCCAACCCTGTCCCTACCTTTGGGAAATGCTGTCAGAGTCTCCGGTCTGTCCTGGGAGCAGTGGAGGACTCCTTCACTGCTGTGTTCGGTGTTCCGTCCTCAGCGGCTGCACATCAGTAAACTTTCTCTCGCGTACCCGCTGCACATCTCTTCCTTGCTTTGGCTTCACTGGCCAGGTCTCTTCTTTCCCCGTCACCAGACAGGCTCCCTCTCCACGGGGCGTACAAAGACTCTCGTGCTTGCTTGACAATGTTTCGTTTCCTTCTCATCAGGTCGGCCACCACGGAACCGGAGTCTGGTTCCTCGTTCATCCAGGGCTAGCTTGCTCCATCTCTGCTCCTGGGCTGGTTTCTCTACACACATAGTCCTACATTGCTTTTTATCACTGAAGCAGTTGTCAACAGACTGCATCGCGTTGTGGTTCCGCTGTGTTCTTTTGCCTCCTTGCTTGATGTTCTTCGTGAGATCATATTTACTCTAGCTAGGTAAGCCTCACTCTTCCTTATCCCAGTATATTATGTATGAAAGGAACCCCCTATTCTACAGAGATACACAGAGGGGTGGGGAACCAGAGGGTCCTGAGTGGAGAGAAAGGAAGGAGGGTTTTGAAATGAAGATGGTGAATACCACGTTCTACCAAGGTGTTCGTCACTGGTCCCATGGAGAACTTTCCTCCCCATGAGATCCACCCGCTGAGTACCACCACCAGGGAGACCTTTGGATAGTGGCCGCCTCACCTCCTTGGCCTCATGTGAAGGGGCTTCCCCCATGGATGCATTGACAATACCCTGGGTTTCGTCATAGTGTGGGTCCCAGACTCACACTTATTTCTCATCAGATTCTACCCACCTGGTATACGATTCTGTTCACCTAGTATATTATCCTAACGCATACTATGACTATGAAGATCTCTTTGGAGGCCTTGATTGTCTCTGTGGATGCAGGCCTCACACATGCACTTTTTTCCCATGGAATTATGTTCACCTAGTATGCCAGCCTGCCAGGTACCGTGACTATGAAGATCTTTCTTTGGAGGCCTTGATTGTCTCTGTGGATGCGGGCCTCAGACATGCACTTTTTTCTCGTGGAATTTTGTTCACCTGGTATACCAGCCTGCCAGGTACCGTGACTATGAAGATCTCCTTGGAGGCCTTGATTGTCTCTGTGGGTGTGTCCCAGAAACGCACTTGGGATTCTGTACTGTGACTATGAAGATCACCTTAGAAGTATGTAACTCAGCACGGGTCCCATACCCTTCTTTTGTGACTCTACCTTCTTTTCGTTCTCTCACCAACCATCCCAGCTTCTCTGACCTCTACGGAAGGCTAACTGATGAGCTTTGGTTGTCTGCTGGTGTTTCCTGGCTGTATGGCCACCTTCTGCTTCCTTCAAGGACTGCGGCAGCTCTTCAGTGACCCCCTGCTTCCAGGCTGCATGTCCCAGCCTGACCACATGCTCCAGCCTTCATGTTCGGCTGGTTGCCCAGGCGCCTGCTTCTCTCCGTCTTCAGACCATGGCAGACCGGTTAGGGGTGCCTCTGCTGACAGGCAAGCATCCGGCTCATGGCACTCTCGGCATCCCAGCTCACGCTTCCTGGGAGGGTGTCTCTCTCTCTCTCTCTCTCTCTCTCTCTCTCTCTCTCTCTCTCTCTCTCTCTCTCTCTCTCTCTATACAAAGTGCTTCTTCCCTTTTAATGTTCCATTCACACTTGCTTGACACAAATTGACTAGCGCGTTTGTACTGGTTTGGTGGAGTGCTCCACATTACTCTGCGCTTCTTCCTCATCCCAGTATTACAGTCAACCCTGTTTATGTTTTTATGTTTATGTTCATTTATTTATATAGCATTGTATTGGCCCGGGTGCATAAGGGCGCTAACGAAACAACAAACTACAATAATAACAACAATAAGAACAAAGCACAAAATACATAAAACATACATAGGATAACATATAAATGTTAAATGAGAACCCATCAGTGTCAGATCAACCAAAACTAGACTGAAAATACAGTTGTCCATGCAAAGCAGCATTTAGCGTAAGAACCGCAGCATGGGGCAGAAGAAGCAGCAATATAGATACGGATCTTCTAAAGATAGGAAATCATGAGGTGACATCTACAATCAACTTCAATTCAGATGGCACGTTAGTGAGGTTGTTGCCTTTAGCTAAACACGGTGGCAGATTACTGCACCCTCAGCCAACCAAAATGCAGTCCCCATTCACATCCGAGCTCCATTGATTGATCTTAATTCTCCATAGAACCTTAAAGGCCATGGTTCTTATAATGCCTGGGCCCGTCATTTGTCTGAGACAGGCCGTGACCTTCTTCTTGAGAGCTTCCTTGTCACAGGTTTCCCCCTTTCTCACCGTTGTCTGATGGCTTCTTTAGGAGGAGTCTTCTTCCGTATGGTTCGGGTCTTATACAAGCCCACTCGGCCGTCCTCAGCTTCCAGTGTTCATTCAGCTTCGATGTCCGGGATCAAGGGAAACTCCAGGAAATTCAGAAAAAGGATATCGAGCACGCGGAGGCAGTGCAGGGGTTCCGGGAAGGGCTGGATAAGAAGGAGGGAAGGTAGATTGGAAGGAGGGGTTCCAGGAACCAGGAAACAACAGAATAATACAAGGGAGAGTACGGAGCACACGTCTGGTCACAGCTAATGGCAGCGTTGAGACGCGTGGGGACGCGGGGGTGTGGCCTCATTATAGAGTACGCTGCGTAGAACATGAAGACTGGTGAGCAGCGTTCTGAGCTTGCAGCCATGTTGGTAGTATTATGGAGTGTAATCCCCGACGTCTCAGGGACCAGGAGGCCCAGAAAGGGTGAGTTTGATGGTTCATGACAGCATGCCTCCTCCGAAAACCCGTCCCGCCGGGTTTGCCCGGGTGTATGGGATGGAATCTTCTGAGTAACCTGGGGGTATTTAAGTTTGAGATAGGTTCCCAAGTGCGTTCACTGGGGGGATATCCTTTCCATTCCACCAGGTACTGGAGTTGTCCACGTCTATATCTGGAATCACAAATTCTGGAGACCTCATACTCCAGTTGGTCATTGACGAGCACTGGGTTAGGCCGGAGGTTATTTCGAGAGGTCTGGACGTATGGCTTTATTAAGGATGTATGAAAGACTGGGTGGATTTTCTTCCAGGAGTCTGGTAATTTGAGTCGAAAGGCCACTGGGTTGATGATTTCCTTTATAGGGAAAGGCCCATAATACCGGGGAGCCAATTTATTTGGTCGTAGATGCCGTGGCAGTAGCTTCGAGGATAGCCATACTTTATCCCCTATTGTATAGGAAGGGCTCGGTCTTCTTTTAGAGTCCGCATACAGCTTGGCCTGGGTCCTGGCCTTCTCTAATTGTTCTTTGGCCTCTCTTTGTACATTAATTAGTGTTTCAATCCAGGAGTCAACTGTGGGAACTGGTGTAGGATGTGGAAGGACAGAAGGTAGAACCGAAGGGTGGAATCCTTGGCTACAGAAAAAAGGACTGGTCTTATTATAAGAGAATTCAGCCACTGGTATTAAAAGGGACCAATCGGCCTGGACCTTGGTAGTGAAGCAACAGAGATATTGTTCCAAGGTTTGGTTAACACGCTCTGTAGCTCCGTTGGCTTGGGGATGATAACCTGAGGAGAGGGCACGTTGAATTCCTAGTATCCGGCAAAGGTGTTTCCAGAACTGAGAAATGTATTGAGGCCCTCTGTCCGATATGATCTTGGAAGGGAGTCCATGTAGTCGCAATATGTGTTCCAGGAAAATTCCAGCAAGTTCTGACGAGTATGGCAGTTTATACAGGGGTGTAAAATGAGCCATATGAGTGAACAAGTCAATGGTGACCATGATGGTTGTGTATCCACTGGAAGGTGATAACTCCACAATGAAGTCTGTAGCTATGAATTCCCAAGGCCTTGTTGGTAGTGGAGGTTGATGTAGTAGACCCGCCAGTCTTTTGTTATCGTGTTTGTTTTGATAACAGACAGAGCATGCCTGAACGTACAGTTGTACGTCAGCTTTCATTCCGGGCCACCAAAATTGCCTTTATATTAGTCGAAGGGTATTAGTAATACCACGATGTCCGGAGTAAAGGGTATCGTGACAGAGGTTTATTATCCTTTGTTGTAGTTTTTGTGTTGGAATGACCAAGGCGTTATCTTTGAACAAGTATCCATGTTTAGTCTTCAAATTCTACTGGTTCTTGCTCGAGATGTCTTTCCAGAGCTCAGAGGATTGAGTTTGCATGCAAACTTCATCTAGGAGACTGATTGCCTGAGCTACAAATATTGTATGGGGAAACATCTTAGGAAATGGTCGGTCTTCAGGGGGTTCATAGTCAGGACGCAGAGACAGGGAGTCAGCGATTATATTTTGTGTTCCAGGAACATGGTGAATATGGAACTGGTATTGGGCAAAGAAGAAGGCCCAATGGGCCTGACGGCTGTTCCTGCATTCCAGGGCCTGTAATACTTGGAGATTTCGATGGTCCGTGCGAACCCGGACAGGATGTTTAGCTCCTAGAAGTAAATGACGCCACTCGGTGAAGGCTTGGCGGATGGCTAACAGTTCCTTTTCTAAAACCGCGTAATGAGTTTCACTGGGGGTCAATGTCTGTGAAAGATAGGCAATAGGATGTTCCAGTCCGTCATCGAGTTCCTGTTTCAAAACTGCTCCGATGGCATAGTTAGAGGCGTCTGTTTCCACTAGGAAGGGTCGATTTATATCAGGTTGAGCCAGGATGGGGGCTTGTGGAAACTCTGTTTTCAAGCGTTGGAAGGCTTTCTCCTGGACTGATGTCCAATGAAAGGGAGTATCTTTCTTCAAAAATGCAATAATCGGTTGAACAATCTCGGAGAAGGATGGTATGAACTTCCGATAGAAATTAGCTAGGCCCAGGAAAGACTGGATCTGTTTTACGGTGGTCGGAGTTGGCCATAATAGTATGGCCTTAACCTTGGATTGATCCATTCCTATGCCATCTGGGCTAAGGACAAATCCTAGATAGTGAATAGTGGAAACATGAAAAAGGCACTTCTCAGGTTTTGCTAGGAGCTTGTGTTCACAAACCTGTTGTAATACTGCCTTAACATGTCCTTCATGCTTGAGAGGATCCTTAGAGAATATCAAAATATCGTCCAGGTAGACGATGACGAAAGGAAACAGCATATCCGAAAACACCCGATCCATAAAGCGTTGGAAGATCGCCGGAGCATTAGCGAGCCCAAAGGGCATGACCAAGTATTCATAATGACCACAGGGAGTTCTGAAGGCTGTCTTCCATTCATCTCCTTCCCTAATACGGATCAGATGGTAGGCACCCTTGAGATCCAATTTGGTGAATATTACGGCTCCTCTTACGGCTTCCAGGATATCTGAGATCAAGGGTAATGGATAACGATCTTTAAGGGTGCACTGATTTAGACTTCGATAATCAAGACAAGGTCTGAGCACCTTGGTGTCTTTCTTAGGAACAAAAAATAGTGAAGCTCCGGCTGGAGACTTGGATGGGCGTATGGTGCCATTTTCTAGGTTAGTATCTAGGTATTCACGAAGGGCCTTTTTCTCGGGTTCGGACAGAATAAACATCCTTCCAAAGGGAATCACATCTGAAGGTTCGGTCTCAATAGCACAGTCTTCCAGCCTATGGGGTGCTAAGGCTTGGACAATAGCAGAAGAGAACACATCGACGTAGGAACCTGGATGATGTTGGAGACCATAAGAGGACCTTGCTGGGTTGTTGAACGTTCTTCCGATGGTGTCGGAGAAAGATCCAGGAGTAGACAATGAGACATCCAAAATTCGGAACCTAGGAACAGGGAACCTGCTGTCCAATTGATGTATGGATTGTTTTTTTTGTAGCCAGGGCATTCCCAATACCATTGGGTAATGGGCAGATTTTATGATGTCAAACTTTATCTTCTCTCGATGATGGTTTATTGCAAGCTCGATTTCCTTGGTCTGAAGGGTTATAGGTCCAGAAGAGAGGGGTCTCCCATCAATTGCTTCTATGGGTTGCAAGGTGTTCCGGGATTCGTAGGGAATATGATGTTTAAGGACCCATTCTTGGTCTATGAATATTCCCATGGTCCCACAGTCCACTAATGCCAGAATGGGGTATGTTTCCTTCTTGGATGGCGATAGAAAGGCCTGTAAAATTACCATAGAGTTTTGTTCAGGAGAGTTCAAGGATGGTATAAGATGTGGAGCCTACATCTCTCTCCCGAAACTGAGCTCCATCTAGGATCGGGAGCTGGGGTTTCCCGAACGCCGCGGAGGGGCTATTGGACATTCTCTGACTAAATGCTTGTCTGAGGCACAGTACATGCATAAGCCAGTATGGATCCTTCGCAACCTTTCTTGGGGGGATATGGGTCCATGGAAGGCCCCTAGTTGCATGGGTTCAGGTTCATTTGTAGGAACAGAAGTATCTTCAGATTTTGAGGAGGTCTCTAAGGGGTTCTTCTGGAAGGGTGACTTGGTCTTCCTTTTCTCTGCCTTCCTTTCCTGGATGCGAAAATCAATCTGTAGAGCAAGATCCATAAGTGCCTGGTAAGAACTAGGACGTGCCACCCTGGCTAATTCATCCTTGATATCTACATTTAGCCCTCTTCGAAAGAGAGTGAAGCAAGCTTCAGGAGGCCAACACGCTTCTTTAGCCAGTTGCTTGAATCGAGTCTCATAAGTGAGCATGTCCTGAGAGCCTTACTGGAAATCAAGTAAATGTTCTTGAGCACTAAAGACCTGTTCTGGGCGGTCAAACATGGTTTTAAGTGCTTGAATGAATCTGTCATAATCATCCAAGAGGGCATCTCCGGAATTAACTAATGGTGTGGCCCAGGCTAATGCATTTCCGGAAAGGTGTGAAATAATAAAGCCCACTTTAGCCCTGGGGTGGCGAAATAATAAGGTTTAAAGGTAAAGTGGACCAAACAAGAATCCAGGAATCCACAGAGGGTTTATGCATATGCAGAGCCATCATATTTCTCAACAATGCCGCCCAATAGCACACTGGGCCTCATTACACGGTACGCGGTAAAAAACGGAATTTACCGGCATGGCGCTATTAACGTGTACGCCCTCACAAGAGGGCGACAATAGCGTACCATTACGAGTTTGCGGACACGAGCATAGCGCCATGCCGGTAAACCCCCTACCGCCATGGTGCTAAAGACCCAATAAAGTCACCTGCCTCCCTCGACCAATGTGCTGATTGCACCTCCGCCCTCCTGCTGCATGGAAATATCGGTCACCGCTATTAGCGGTGACCGTTATTTTGCGGAACCGGAAATAGCGTCATCGCACAGGAACGGGAAATAGCACGGCGGCCATCTTCAAAAACACAATCCATTGCCCTCCTCTGCCCCCTGGACCTGTTACGAGTTGCTCAGAGTTGGAAATCATCCTGTACACCTGCATCATGCCCAAGGCCTTCAAAAAAAGCGCTGACAGGCAGCGCAAGGAGAAATTCACACCTGAAGAATTGAACATGCTCACACAGACCCTGGCAGGGAATGCTGATGTCGTCTTTGCTAATGACATGCGGCGGCCCACAATACTGAAGAAGAAAGCCATCTGGGAACAAGTGGCTATAAAAGTCAGTGCAGTCGGCACCAGCACCCGCACAGTGCGTGAGTGCCGGAAAAGGTGGGACGACCTCAGGCTGCGGGTGAGGGGCATCCTTGCGGAGAACCACCGGATTGCCAGTGAAGGAGGAGCTGGTTCACCCATCCGACTCAAAGAATGGGAGGAGACCTGTGGGAAGCTCATTGCAGTTGAATCCATCGAGGGAGTAGGCAGCATGGAGGTCGGCATGGGTACCACTTCGGATGCAGGTGTGTGTACACATGACAGAATGCGATGTGAATGTACTGTTTGACCCATATGTCAGCACAGACTCCTCTCATGCATGGACACACATCCACACATGCATCCATCCCTCCCCATGTCAGTGTCAGACCCAAACACACACACATGCGCACATCACCAGTCACAAGTCCCAAATACAACCAGGCATGGATGAGGCACTGAACTGGCACATCACATGCATCCACAAGTACTAAGTCCCAATGGCCACAACTGCATCATTGATGTTAACTGCATTAAGTATATTAAAAATGAACCAATGCCATCCCCCTTCTTGTCCCTGACAGGCTCACACACAGATGGCGAGGATGCCGCTGATGCATCCCTGTCACCAGCGACTAGTAAGAGGCCAAGGGCCCAGGAATCGGAGGACTCCCCCACAACTTCCAGGGGTCAAGGGGGGAAGGTCACACCTGATGACCATGAAACACTGACGAAGTGCCACTGTCAGGGCAGCAGTAGCTGTACCACAAACTGCAGCCACACCACTGGAGGAGATCCCACAGGCACCAATAGCAGCCACCGAGGGCCCACCATCAGCTGCGGCAAGCTCCGCTGGTGAGGCAGCTGCCAATGCCCCCCTGTCTGATCCAGAGGACACCATAGTTGACCCAACGGGGATGCACACCCCAAGCCCCCCTAGTACCGCAGAGCCTGCACCATTCCAGACCCCAGGGTCTGATGTGACTGTTGAAGAGAACAATCCTGCCATCATGTCCCCCATGGTGGCTTCACCAGCTGCAGTGGCTGCTTCTGAGGGCACTGCATCCAGTGCACAATCACCCAGCACTGCCCTCCAACTGACCACCATCCTGGAGCGCCAACGAGAATTGACTGTGCTGGTTGGGCAGCATGTTGAGGAGGTTGCCCATCTCAGGGAAAACATTGCGGAGACGGCGAGGCACTCCACTGACAGGATGGACGCCAACACTGACAGGCTGTGTACTGAGATTTCAAGGCTCAGGGAGGTCCTATCTCGCATGGCTGACGCCATGGACCGCCACTTCTTGCAACAAGGACAGTCTGCCCCATCATCATCATCAGGATCAAGACAGACAAGCCCCCTCCGGCGCTCAACACGCACCACCAGGCGCTCGTCTGCCCATTCTCAAAATGCTGCCACAGACAATGACAAATAGGGGGTTGATGGAAATTCCACTGCGTGCATGGCCAAATGCATACATGGCAGGCACATGAGTAACTGTTGTGGGGGGTGGGGGGAAGGGTGTTATGGGCGTGTTGTGGGGGGTGAGGGGAAGGGTGTTATGGGTGTGTTGTGGGGGGTGAGGCGAAGGGTGTCATGGGTGTGTTGTGGGGGGTGAGGGGAAGGGTGTTATGGGTGTGTTGTGGGGGGTGGGGGGAAGAGTGTTATGGGTATGTTGTGGGGGCTGGGGGGAAGGGTGTTATGGGTGTGTTGTGGGGGGTGGGGGGGAAGGGTGTTATGGGTGTGTTGTGGGGGGTGGGGGGAAGGGTGTTGGGATGTTCAGGGACTTGCACTTTTTCACCTTTTCATTACTCAATACACTGGTTTATGTTCAAAACACAGGCCTGGACATCCTCATTGTGTCTGTGTACTTTATTGGCAACAGGGTCCATTGCGTGCTCACAAACATACACCAGTGCATTACTAACAATATCCATGTGACAGTACGAAAACATTTTCCTCAGAATATTTGGTTGATCAGATGCTGTCTCACAGCACGTCCCTCCTGCCCATCCCCTCTTGCAAGACCTGCATCCCCTTCACCTCCGTCCTCATCGCCATCATCATCATCCTCATCAGGTGCTTCTATTTCAACGTCAGGGGGCAGTGGCACATTCCGTCTGATACACATATTGTGCAACATGACACATGCCAAGGTCTGCTCGATCACAATGCGGGTCCGGGTATGTGCACGGTTGTATTCCTCCTCCTCGTGCCTGTTCTGTGGGTTCCGTACAGGTGTGAGGAGCCAGCTCTTCAGGGGATAGCCCACATCACCTGTATGGGGGAGGGAACGGGGTCCTGTCACTGTTCACCTCAAGAGCGGCCTGTTCAAATGACACAAATTGGCATTGCATTGTGATTCACGTACACAATTGACAGCATACATGCAGATGGTCTGTGTGACAGCAATGTGCAAGGGGGAGCTACACCCTGCAAGTGGACATGCCCCATCAATGCCTCCAGCAGTAATTGACATATCCTGGGTGAGGCGAGGTCTCTGGTGTCCCTGGGGCCAGGCAGATGTAGTTCTGCACTGCTGGTGTACTGCCATACCAACATTGATGTTGCCATGCAGAGAGGCATCGCTTCAGTGGTGCTATAGGTGCGTGGTGAAATGCTATGGCTAGGGGTGATCCATTTGCATGCATTATGGGGCACATTGCATATTTGATGTTGGGGTGGACTAATTCAGGATGGCTCTCTTGATGGCATGTGTAAAATGTAATATTTTGTGGCGTGGAATGTTGTGCAATGTGTATGTGGATGGATGTTTAATGTTTCTAGACCTGGATTGTTATCTATCTTGTGTAGCTTATACCTGCATGTCGGTTCATCTCAAGTACGTTGCGGCCTTCCCAGATGGACATTGGCGTACATCTGTATGTGCATTTGTCCGGCGGACGCCAAGCTACACCCATTTTGAGTATGTATCTCTCCCCCCCCAAAACACACCTAGTTGGAGTATGTATCCCCCCCCCCAAAACACACCCAGTTGGAGTATGTATCTCTCCCCCCCAAAACACACCCAGTTGGAGTATGTATCTCTCCCCCCCCATACACACCCCGTTGGAGTATGTATCTCTCCCCCCCAAAACACACCCAGTTGGAGTATGTATCTCTCCCCCCCAATCACACTGCCATGTGCTTGCCCTGCTACTCACCAAGTAGCCATGAACGTTGTGCGGTTTGTCGCTTCATGTAGCGTGGGATAGTTGAGTTCCGCAGGACCATGGAATCATGGGTTGATCCGGGAAATCGGGCACAGCAATGTGTGATTAGCTTGTTGGCGTCACATACCATTTGGACATTGATGGAGTGTTTCGGTAGACTACTTCATTGTGATGTGGGACCACTAATTCCACATGTGTACAGTCGATGGCCCCGATGCAACTTGGTATGCCTGCCAGTGAATAGAAACCAACTTTTGTGTTTGCAATCTCCTGTGCAGTCCGTGGCATGGTTATGTGTTCAGGTGCATGCTTCAGGAGGGCATCGAGTACCTGGTTCAGCGTGCGGGAGAATACTGGTTGTGAGATGTTGCATCTGTCCCACTGTATGCTGGTAGGTGCCTGTGGCCAGGAAGTGGAGCACACTCACCACCTTCAGTAGCGGGGGGATGGCAGTTCTGATGTCTATGAGGCTCACAATGTCGTCGTGTATCATGTCCACGATGCTGGTGATGGTATCGCGGTCCAGACGGTACAGGGTGTGTATCTGCTCAGGGGTTAGGTTAAATGGAATGGCCCTGATCCTGGGGATTGGTGGGTGCCTCTGTGGTATGATTAAGTGCCGTGGTGGTGCTTGCTGTGCCTGTCTTGCCCTCCTCCTCCTCCTCCTGCGTCTCCTTTGTGCTGCCTGTTGTTGTTGCAGCTGCGCTGCAATGAGGTCCTCCAGGCCATGTAATGCTGCCAGTATTGGAACCATCTTGGTGTGGGTAGGGGTGTGGGAAGGGGTGTGGTGTGCTCCTTTTGAGCTGCCACAGTCTCCATTGCCTCCACCTGTGCTGATTGTGTCCACCTGTGGCAGGTGGGAACACTGCTCAGTTCTCTTAACGGGTGGTTCGCGATGCCGGTATTAGCACCATGGAGGTAAGGGGTTTTGGGGGCTTTACCATGCCGCTATTGGCATGTCCACTAGCCTTGTGATGCTGTGCTAATAGCGGCATGGCGTAATTTACGGGATGGAGGGTCGCGCGCAAGCGGCCTGCCCGCTGTTAGTGGCACCGTAATTAGCGGTGCCGCTAATAGCGGTGAGCTGGGTTGTAATCCGCATGGGGATTTAACGTTACCGGTATTCTGTTACCGGTAACGTTAAATCCATAACGCCTACCGTGTAATGAGGCCAAGTGTGGCAGGGTCGCGGGATAGCACCAATTGCTTTAACGCGGCGTTCTCAGCTTTTTTTTTTTTATTGGTTTGTACAAACCTTTAAAAAGAAGACAAAAACAAACAACATATATATATTTTTCCACAAATTCCATTTCTTCATCATCTGACCAGTTCATCTCCAGTTTAGTGCACAGATTTCAGATCTGACATGCAAGGATTAATCCACATTGGACTTTAACTATGGCTTCGGATTTATAATCAGTGTCTAAACCGTCCTTTAAAACACGAAGAAACGCCACTAGAGCGTATAGGGCAGGTCGGTTAGAGCCGTCAAAAAGTACTCTCCACCAATCATCAACCGTCAAGGTTTGATATTTGCAAGTTATTGGACCAAAAATGTTTGTTCTTTGGTGAACAAACCCAGAACATGACACCGTCAAATGTTTTAGGGTCTGGTTATCAGTGTGACAAAAGCGGCACTTTAAATCCAAGTCAGCATGCTGTGACCAAATAATTAAACGTTCCTTAGTTGCCAGTATGTTGAGCCTAAAATGCATATACAAGGCTCTGGTATGTTGGTCTGGAAAACAGTTTAGATAATTTTGCAACTGCCCACATACTCTATTTTCTCCGGGGACGTCCTTCATTGTTTTAGATTCATTTCTTGCAGTGCATGTGTTGATCCAGTCCAGTCTCCACATCTTCTTCTTAGCCGGATCTGGATTGTCCATCAGGATCTCTATCGAAATGTCATACATTTCTAACACCTCAAGACATAGTCTGTTCCATTGGAATAAAATTGTTTCAGATTTTTCTTTTTCCAATGTCTGTAGCATACGAATTTGAGGCAGCGGATCTTTTTGCTTCGTTTTCCTGAACAAACTTACTAGATTCCAGGCAACTCGTGCTTGGATCGAGATGTAGCCGAGTTTGAATCTTATGCAGGCCGTGGAGGTCCCCTTTGGTAAGCGTAACACTTTGGACCAGAAGATATTTTCCAATGAGTTCCACAACTCGTGTCCACATCCAAAGGCATTTTCTCTGCCATATAAAAGTGCAGGCACTACTTTTTGTTGGAAAAAGGTGACAGTTCGTTTCAAGGAAAATTTCCCAAATTTTCTGTTAATCAAGGAAGCCTAACAAGCCAACTGGTGACATTTATTTTTAGTTGCCTCGACCCAGGGTGCATTATTTCTGCTTGCATTGATTTTCATACCTAGATATGTGGTGTTCTTCACAATCTTGATCGGTTCTTTGTCAAGGTACCAGGTGAATTTTTTCACTTTCCCATTGTTGCCCTGTAGTTTTTCAAGGACCAAGATCTCGCATTTTTGTTTATTTATTAGTAGACCATTTGCTAATAAATACTTTTCAAGAGTAGTACGTTTACGCTGGAGACCTATTGGTGTAGAATCCATAAGGATAAGATCATCTGCGTAAGCGAGATAGTCGATATGCGTACTGTTGATTTTCGGTGGGAAGGTGGCTAGGTCATTGAAGATCTCCTTGATGTCCGATATGAACAAGTTAAAAATGATGGCTGCTAAAGGGCACCCTTGTTTAACCCCTCTATATGTGTTTATAGGGGCTGATAGTGAACCTTTTAGTTCTAACCTGATTTTAATTGAGGTGTTTGTATGTAGCTCGCGAATAGCAGCCAGCAAGCTGGGTGGGCAATTCCACGCGCTCAGTTTTTTCCAAAGCAAGTCTCTGTTTATGCTATCAAAAGTGTGGGATAGATCTATTAGGGCCAGATAAACTTTAGAGGTAGATCGATGTGCTTCCATCTTCAGCAAGTTTATCAGCAAAGGATTCACTCCACAACCCACCCCCTTGACAAAACCTGCTTGTCTTGGATCAACCCGATTGGAGACGATAGACCACTTTAGTAGTTTCTGTTGCAGGAGGGTGGCATGTTTTTCCCAACACGTCCAGTAGCACATTAGGTCTATAGTTTTTGGGATTGCATCTGTCGCCCTTTTTGAAAATTGGGACAATCACGGCAGACTTCCACTATCTTGGTGTACTGCAACATTTGACGATCCTGTGGAACAAGATTTTACAGAAGTCTGACCATTCATCCGGATGTCGTTTAATGGAGAAACTGGTCAGGCCGTCTGGGCCCAGGCCTCTGGAATCGTGCACATTCTTAAATTACTTGCAAGATGTCTTCTCTAGGGAACACAATCTCCCAGTGAGTAAGAGTCGGAGCAGCCCATTCTGTAGTTGTCACATCCTTGCAAAAAAGATCAGTGTAGAAGGACGTCCATTCTGCTTCTGAGACTAGGTTTGCTTGGAGAGCATGTTGTGGAGCTAAATTGGTGTTTATTAGTCTCCAGTATTCTCTACAATTTTTACTCGCCATTTTGGACAGCATAAGTTCAGCATCATTTTGTAACATAATGGCCTTGTGAGACTTAAGCCAGTTCTTATATGCTTGTCTGATTGTTCTTTTTTCATTGTTAACATTGATGTGGT
Source organism: Ambystoma mexicanum (assembly GCF_040938575.1). Taxonomy (NCBI): domain Eukaryota; kingdom Metazoa; phylum Chordata; class Amphibia; order Caudata; family Ambystomatidae; genus Ambystoma; species Ambystoma mexicanum. The sequence continues at coordinate 25,261,530 of NC_090934.1, forward strand.
TTTGTCTTTGTGCATTTCGAAGGTCACGACGTAATGCTCTTTTCTGTTGGAGAATTTCAAGGTCGTATCTGTGTTTAGGGGAAAAGTCAACATGTTTTAATTTGTTCTTGCGTTCCTCAAATTGCGACAACAGGTGGAAATATTCAAGTGTCTCAGAGTGTTTTTTTAAATTCAGAGGTGATGTGAGTTAGCTCCTCAGTTTCGAGATATAGCCGGATTCTACACGCTCCAGTTCTCACTGCATGCGGCCACATCCTGTTGTTGCACTGAATAGTGTTATTAAAATTTAGGGTCACCATATCATGATCACTATGGATCATTTTGGTGATCTCCAGGCGAGTGGACCTCATGTGTAGGTTTCCAGAAACAAATATGTAGTCAAGAGTCAAGCTCTGGTCACATCTTCTCCAGGTTGGTTGGGCAGGGATATCGCCTGCTGTTTGACCATTTAACATAGTTAGCCCACGTGGATCCATTTCCGTGCACCATTGATTTGTTATCTTCTCTTGGCGGGTGTTGGATGTCTTTTTGCCGCCATGTAGATTTAGATGTGTGATGCAGTCGATGTTAAGATCTCTGCAGATGATTAGGTCGATCGAGTTCTCCATTTCTGTTAGGTCATCAATTATGGTTGTAACTTGGTCAATGAAGGTCCCTGAACCAGCAACCAAGTGGTTCCAGTATAGATTTATGATATGTAGTTTAAGTACATGAGCGTTTCTTCCCGCTGAGGAACTAATCCCCACTACTTGAATAAATGGAGATGGATTAAAAGATTTGTCAATCTTAAGACCAGGCGCTCTCTTTGCCGCCACTAAAAGCCCAGCCATAGGTCTACCCTTGGGCTGTTTGATGGCCAGATTGAGCGCAATTTCAAAGCCTTCAAGGATGGGAGTTTTGTTGAGCCATGTTTCCTGCAAACAGATGAGATCCAGATCGAGGGCCCAAGGAGTGGTAAACAGATGCGTAAAACCTCTTGTATTCCAAGATCCCATTGTGCAGTTTTGGCGTTCCCCTTGGGCATGGCATTACTTGTTCACTTTGCTGTTTAAGGTGCCGGCAAGCCAAGACCAATCGTTGACTTTAGCGGCTAAATTGGCAACTTCTTCTATCTCACCACCTGTAGTTGGTGCACTTACAGCCCCTTGAATTGTTATCCTTATGAGGTCATTCATTGGTATTTTGTCCGTCGAATCAGATTGTGGGATGCACATTTGTAATTGTGCTGTTTGAGGCTGAACAGCGGTTGTAAAATGAGCGTCTAATTGGTTAGTTCCGCTGACAGGCACACTACGAGGGCCGTGTTCCAAAGGTCCAGGCCCAGGGTGATTTACTACTGCAGATATATCAAACCCTAGAGACATTAGCACTGGTCCTGCTTCCAATAGAATGTCTACTATGAGTTTGGTTTGTAGATGAAGTATGACCGCATCATTTTTGTTTTCGTTAAAGAATTCTACGATTTTCAGGTCTCCAGATTCAATTGCTCTGAGGCTTGGCACGAGATGGCACAGCCATAAGACGTTATGACGGTTTAAGATTAAATCATCCGAAGAATCTATGCGCTCCAAGAGCAATTGGTGTAAAGCTTGTGATTTCGGTACAATGCCTTTGGCTTGTTTAGCCTTTGTGGATTGAGAGGGGTTCTTGCTGTTTTCTGTCATGTTTGGCTTGTGTTTTGTGTAGTCATCAAAACTGTGAAGTTGCGGCACGCCAGATAAGCGCTCGGGTTGCACATTCTTCTGCGCATAGGTTTTTAAAGAGATCGCGGGTTTGAGCTCATTGTGACTAGCAACCTTCTTTTGAGTCTCTAATGCTCTCCGTAGGCCATCTGTATTTAGTGACAGGGCCGCCAATTTCATAATTTTTTTCGTCCAGTGTCATGAAAGTGGACATGCATTTTAAAGGACCGTCTTGGAGAGAGGTAGATTGTTGCAAGACTTGGCAGCTTCTTAGTACTTTTTTGCATTGAATTGAACTTTTTTCTTCACATGGAGTTTCTTTTCCAGGCATTTCAGAGGCCAACTATACTTTCACTGCAGATTCCGTCATAGCAGGCAAGTCAGAAGATTGAGAAAGTTTTGGGTCCATGTTTGTCACAAACACCTCTTTCGGTTGTTCTGCCATAACACATCTTGGCATAATAGGCGCTGGTTCGCAATCAACCGGTGCCACAGCATCATGCTCGCTCATTTCCTGATCGTCGACTTCCTCATAGATTGACAGATTCAATAGATCTTCGGATACAATACTGAGACCTGAGGCCGACTCTAAGGCCTTGTCCGGTTCAGTTGTTACATCTTTTAGACAGGCTTTTGTTTCACAACTTTTTTCTTTTACAATAGTTCTGTTTACCGTCACGTTGATGGTTTTGATATTTCTTAAGAACTTGCGTGAGTCATTCCCTCGTTTTGTTTTTTTAATAGGTTGCTTTTTCTGTTTTTTTCACAGATACCCCTTGATTTATTTTTGTCCGTGAGCAATCCTTGCGTTTTCGTAGGCTTCTTCAATATATCATAGAGCTCCGAGGCGTTAGCATGGACATCAGGGAGTACCGGTGTTGCATCCTTGCCAACAGGTTGAAACTGCATTCCCAGATTGGAAGTGGAAGCCGTTTGGGGTTCTAGGAGAGCCAAGTTTCCTGGGGATTGGCTTGCGGTAAGCATGTCGACAAACTGCGTAGGCAGTACATTCTCTTTAGAATGTATGATGTGTACTTGTGAAGGTGCACTAGCACACACTTCCTTGTCGAAAATCATGTCCGGTAGTTCACCCTCAGGGAGCCGCACACTTGAGTCAGATGTAATTTCAATAGCAGGGGCAATTCCTTGTCGTATGGCGTCAGTTGGTACTGTCTTTGTAATTAAAGCGCCCAAGTTGTCCTAACCATTTTCAGTTAAAACTGGACGCATACAGCTGCTCGAGGAAGTCTCACAGTCAGTTGGGGCTCCGGCAGTACACCTTTCAAAATTTAGTTTCACCACAAATTGTGTTTCGTTTCTTTTTTGAAAAAGGTTTAAGGCTTCTTTCACCACCTCTGTCAGGAGTTTCTTGGCACATTGGCGTTTTTAGTACATTCAGCTAAAGAGTCCAGGGCCAACTCGGTCCTCTTTTGGGCATCACGCAATGACCCTTTATAAGAGCTGTGTGCATTTTCAATATTCGCTAGCTTAAAGTTCATTGAGGCAACCAGACTAAAGAGGTCTTTCATGTTGTCATTCAAATGTTCATACATTTGCAGAAAAGGGGCGGTTGCCAGTGTCATCGATGACATTATGATAGCTTGAAGGTCTTTCGTGTTTTGTTCATGGCCAACTGCCTTATCCTCAGCCAATTCTTGTCGTGCACAGCGCCTTCGACGATATGGCAGCCGTCTAATTTTTGGAAAGGGGCGTTCCGTTAAAGAGGAATTAGAAGAAGACAAGTCCGAAGAGGAATCAAATGATGAACAATAAGCGCCTGGCGCCTCTCCATTTAGGGGCAGGTCGTCATTTGAATCGTCCGAGTTGGTTTTAGACATATTATTTGACATTTTGAGTTTCTTCATCTGGGAGCATCTAATATTTGCTGAAATACTCAAATCAGCTCTCCTTCGTTTGGAGAGACTCCTTGTGCGAGTCGTTTGGCTAGTTTGTTTTTTAGAACAAGAGAGGTTGACAGTGATAGGGGGTTCAATGGGTGTTCCCACTTCCTCGAGTAGAGTGTTATTTACTTATTTATGCGTTCTTTCTTTGTTTAACTGAGTCAGGTCTGTAAGAAGTTTATTAACAATGTCCAGTGAATTTCGTCGATTTCCATGATGATACAAGTCATTTATATCAACTGCTGGGGATGACTGCTGTGGTTGCGACACATCGTGAGCAAGCAGACCACCCACCTCCATGTCATCAGATGTAGAGAAAAATACATTGATTTCGTTATCAGGTGCTGTTGCTGCTTCCAGATTATGCAACGGGGAGGGACCCAGTTTCTTGAAGGTACTGTAAAATCTAGGGCGGGGAGACCCCAGACTAGTCTCGCCACTCTCGCTCATGCCTCCATTGGGGCGACTTGTTGTTGTAACTTTGTCGTGGGCCACGTCTGCACAATCCGAAAGCTCGACCCAAACAGGCATTGTTTACAAGTGTTGGCTCGCGCTCGCTCAGCGTGCGCCACACCAGCTCTCGCAGGGGGACAATCGTTCCAGGCAGGGAGACAGCAATCGTAGGATTGTTAAGTGATTTCTCAACCCGGGCTCCATAACCCGCCATCGGGGTCACGGTCAAATACATTACGGTGGGCGTTTCCAATAGGGACGTCCCTCCCATCTTTGTACAACCTTCAACGGGTACAGTTCGGATTGTAGAATTTGCTTTGCACGCTTGTGACTCAGCAAAATTAGACAATTCATGAGCTCTTGCATTTGTAACATTGGGCGATTTAGCACTTACTTGGAGCGAAGGCGGCAGTAAAGTCGCGGATGTCGAAGCCACAGGCGAGACAGGCGATACGGCTGGGAGCACAGAGTGCACGTCCAGATGACTAGATGTTGCGGATTCCAGCTTCCGTTGAGCGCGAGTCTTCGGAAAGGAGGTAGACTTTGTAACATCACGCATGGCTCCAGTAAAAGGTCGCTGAGGGGGCTGAGGGGGCAAACAGTGGAGGAGTCGGGGATAGTCCAGGATTCCACGGACTTCCTCGGACTCCTCAGACTCTACCAGACTCCACACTCGCTCTGCGGGGGAGAGCAGGTTTTGATGTTTTGGACACTCCCAGGAAGTGTAGACACAGTAGAGCTACTAACGTAGTAGCAACAGCAGCAGGAAAGCAGACTCACTCCTTCCACTCCTCAGACTTTGCCAGTTCTCAGCTTTCAGGTTCTGCACTTCGGTCGTTAGTTCCTGTATGCCACGCATAAGATCCTGGATGGCCGCCTCCATATCTGTATCGACTTCGGTCAGGTGGCGTCTCAATCTGTCACAGGTTTCCCCCTTTCTCACCTGTTTTCGTTGCCTGATGACTTCTTTAGGAGGTGTCTTCTTTCGTATGGTTCGGGTCTTATACAAGCCTGCTCGGCCGTCCTCGGCTTCCAGTGTTCGTTCGATGTCCGTGATCAAGGGAAACTCCAGGAAATTCAGAAAAAGGATATGGAGCATGCGGAAGCGGTGCAGGGGTTCCGGGAAGGGCTGGATAAGAAGGAGGGAAGGTAGATTGGAAGAAGGGGTTCCAGGAACCAGGAAACAACAGAATAATACAAGGGAGAGTACGGAGCACACGTCCGGTCACGGCTAACAGCAGCGTTGAGACGCGCAGGCCACGGGGGTGTGGCCTCTTTATAGAGTACGCTGCGTAGAACGTGAAGACTGGTGAGCAGCGTTCTGAGCTTGCAGCCATGTTGGTAGTATTATGGAGTGTAATCCTTGACGTGTCAGGGACCAGGAGGCCCAGAAAGGGCGAGTTCGATGGTTCATGACATTCCTTGGGTTCAACCCTGCTGGGGTCCTAACATTTGCAATAATAAAGTTTCTCTGGTTAGATACAGATACTCCTACAAACTTATCAGAGATAGGAGGCATGTTTCAACAAATCCTTCCCTCATAGTGGGCCTGGATTGGATTTTACTTGTATTATATTGGTCACTCAAAGATTACCTCAGACTTGGATTGTCTACGGCCATAGAGGAGTAGACTCAATGGGAGTGTATGTGCATTCCGGATACCGCACCCATGACTGGAACGGAGTAATCCAGGTAAGGCTGCGTGACCTCATCCTCCGTTTGACAGGTGTTCTCCTCCGCCTCTAAGCAATGCTTCACTGGATCCACTGACCGTCTTTGTTTGTTGGAAATATGTGCCGGTTCACCGGGCGCAAGCTGAGTGGTTTGGCAACTTATATTAACCAGGTTCAGATTGGGAAGCAAATCAGTTTGACATGCATTATCCATTTTAACAGGAAGCACCTATTATGCAAATGTATCTAAAACATCAAGCCAAAAGCCAAAGTCAAGGAAATGTGTACATTTTGCAAATCAGCAATTATTCTGTCTTTAACTACATTCCACGGAGGTTCAATGTGATCACATTTCTCACTATTAGTGTCCCTCAGTCCCAGACAAGCCTTTGCAGGAGATTTTTGGAGCCTTTCCTCTTCTTTCTCTCCATCAAATTGCACGGGCAGCACAATGTCCAAACGGTCAATGCTATCAGACTGCAACTCAATATCCCTCAACATAAATTCTGCTTGTGTGGCCTGGCCCTCTGACATGATTTCCTTGTCACCATCATTAAGAGCACAAGTCGCTTTCTTCTGCTGGCACTCACGGCCAAGAGCTCAGTTAGCCTATTCCTAATGGGAGTTGGGGCTTCCTTCATATTGCCCTCCGTGATACACGACATCTCTATGTACTCAATGTTCTTCCTCGTCTCAGTGTTTCTTAGGGATATGACATTGTCTATTCAGCAGATATACATGGAAGTGTGTGGGGTTATTGTGTCCTGTGCAGGATAACAGGGCGAGGGAGGTTGGGGTGTAGGGGAATTATACTGTGTTCTCCTTGGCTTGTCATCCCGTGTCCCATAGGGGTTTTCCCCTCCCATGTGATCCTCCCATGGGGTACCACTCCCAGGGGAACTATTGGACTGTGGCTGCATCACCCTGGACCCATGGGTAGGATTCACTCCTATGGGGGAATTGACAACATCCAGCGATTTGTCACAACCCTTTCACCCTAAAATATTGGCTTTCCCTTGTGGGTTGAAAGGGGAGCTCTATTCATATCATTTTCTGGGGTTTGTCTTTTCCCAAGACCAAAGGCGGGTATCTATGGTAAACTCCTCCTCTTTCCAGCTATTAAAAGGGGTATTTGTGGGTAGTGTGAGGAGCCAGGAATGAGACGCAAATGCAGAGGAAACATGTTTGTGGATATGAACTGTTATTTAAATGAAAAAGAGGGTTGGAAAATGCCTCACTATCCCTAATCTAGTGGGAATTTTGCTTCCTCAACCAAATGCTAAAGGGGTCCGTCAATGTCAAGATGTCCAAATAAAAGTAAGTCCTGTGTCCGTAATCCTATTCTGGCCCTCACACTCTAAAATAACTCTACTATGTAAAGGGTTATGGTTCTTATCTTCTTAAAGTGTTCAAAATGTTCAAAGTTCAGCAGAAGAGTTCAAAATTCAACTAACAGGTTTCCTTGCGAACAAAGTTCATAGTTCTAGGAAGAGCCTCCTTCTCTAAGCTCTTTGCCTTAAACTACCAGTTCCAAAAAGAATCACCAAGTTTCCAAGAGAATCTCTGTCTCCCCTCAGAACATTCAAGTTGTTTGAGGAAGTTGCTCCCTTCCCCAACGTTTCTCTTCACTTCCAGTTCCAAAGCTACCTTTCTTCCCAAGGACAATTCCTTTCCTTTAAGCACTTTGTTCACATTTCACAATTGTATGGTCTTTCTTTAACTTCCTCTCTTAATACACCACAGTTCATATGTATTGCTTTCCTTTTAACAGTTCATACAATATTTCATACACACTTCTCTTCACCTGGTATATTCTCCTGCCAGGACTTTTCTTTATGAAAGACTTAACTTATCTTCAACTGGTATACTCTCCTGCCAGGACTTTATATATGAAACACTTAACTAATCTTTACCTATACCTACTACTTTAGGTAGGATTTCATTGCTCTGTTTACTGCTTGTTTAACAAAGACTTTAATCGTTTAATGGCTTCTATAAGGAACTCATGGTGGCAACAGTAAAGACAGACACAAGTGATCAAGGGCCTTTATTAAACTGTATAATGGGTGAGAAAAACACCTAATCTAAACCTAAATCTAAGATGGGAGCAAGCTGTGCCCATCAAATAATAATAAGGCAGTCCTTGAGGCGTCTTGTCAAATCAAAAAGGCCTATACTAATAAAATACTATTGCCAATCCTTACAACTAAGTTACAAAATAGTGTGGGATAAAGTTCTCAAGAAAAGAAAGAAGTGTTCACCAAATAATAAGTCAGGATGGTATGGCTGGGGCCTCTCTTCCCCACGTTTTATAGCACGGGACAAGGCAGGACCTTTGAGCACAGCACACTCATGGGCCTCACTAGCATGAGGTTACAATTCCTTTCCACGATGGCAGGACCTTCTCGGGCCAAGTCTCTTTCCTGCAAAGTCTCTTGCCTTAGAAGGCCTGCTGAACCATAAACAATAAACAAAACAAAAGTTCCTTTGGTAATCTTTCACGTTGGGCAATTGCTCTTCGCCCCTTCATCCCCCTCAGCCGGTCTCTGATCCTTCTTTCAACATTAGCCTCCCTCAGTCCAGTTCACTATGGCCTTTCACTCAAAATGTAAAATTCCAAAAAGTCTCAATGTCTTCTTAAACAACTACTCACTGTGGACATCCCACAGCTGGGTTCACACTTGTTGCCACAATGTCCATGGGTATATCCCTGTTTAACCCCACTTCACAGGCATCCCTCAGTCAGGATTTATGGGATTCACTTCCCTTAGTTTCCCGTTTAGTATCCCTCCGTCGGGTGTCCATAGCCATCTGCACAAAGTTCATGATTTGCTCATATCATCAGAAAGCAGGGTTCCCTTCCCCAGGCCTTCTCTTAAATCCCGGTCTGGCTTTGCACAGCTCTATTATCACAACAAATTCCTCCACGTGTCAAAGACTTTCGAGTGTACAAGGGGTTTTGCTGGACCCTCATGTGACCACCTTCACACTTCACTGCGGCCTCCTCTAAGGCCTCTTGGTTCTCGTAGTTTCCATCAAAACAAAAAGGCTCCAGTCAGAGTCCTTTGAATGAGCGCACACACAACGCCAGACCACTCTGCACCTGGACCTTTACTGGTCTTTCTTTAAAGTTCAAACACACAAGTTCTTTTTTAAACAATGTTGCTGCCTGCCACCTTGGACCCAGCACAGTTTGGTTTACTATCAGGCTTCTGCCACTCACCGGCTGTGCTGAACTGTTGGATTTTCTTGTCTTGGGAGTCAAGGACAGCACCACAGTGGCAAGGGCTTCTCCCCACTTTGGCTATCAGCATGGGGGGGCCTGTGTGCCATTGATACCTTTCACACCAAATGCCAGCTGAACTTCCCGGTCCTATAATTTCCCTTTTGGAGGCTTTGCGGGTCTGAGTTGGAAAGGGCAAGGGCAATTCCCTCCTGTCCCTCCAGGTATCGCCGCCTTTCTCATCCATTTAAAATGCCTGTTATTAAAATGGATTTCTGAACCCTGACCTGGTGGGCAAAGGTTCAGAAGGCCAGCCTAGTTTCATTTTTTTAAACTTTATTTAACAAGTGCTATCAGCATTGTATGTATGTATGACATGTTGTTAGCATATAGTTGGTTTAAAGAGGCAGTATCATAGTCACATTTTGTTTCATTGGCATAAATATTTTCACATTGACATCTCTACAGATCATATCGATCTTTCTGTGCAATGTGACATCCAAGAGACTGTGTTAGTGTCCCTGGATATACCCCTCCTCGTTTTTGTTCACTTGTGCCATCTCCTTGAGCCAGTGATTAAATAAGTGTCAGGGATTTGTTCGATTTCCATTTCAGCAGGATGCATTTTTTGGCGATGAAACATCCTATGTTAAACAGCCTTCGAGTTTTTATTTCAGTTTTGCCAATATCTCCCAGAAGGTATTTTAGCGGATGGGTCATAGGTGGGATTGCTGACATGTCAGATAATGCTTGTGCAATTTGTTTCCAGAAATCGGCGATTGGTCCACAACTCTAGAACTTGTGGATCGTATCAGCGTCTTCGTTATTTTGTTTGTATACATTGTGGGTTGAATCTTGTTATGTGTCTTGGGGTGTAATGTAGTCTATTTAGGGCCTTATATTGGATCAGCCGTAGTCGTGAGTTGAGCGATACTTCCCTGGTTAGGGTGCACATCCTCTGCCATTTGACATCATCTATCACAGATCCTGTGTCTCTCTCCCACTGTTCTCTGAGCTTAGGTTGCAATGGGGTTTCATTTTGTATCTTGAAATATAGTCTCGCTAGCAGACCCTTCCTATTTTTGTGTATTACCAATTCCGTGCATTCGTTGGTTTCAGGTTCAGTCGGGTAGGACGGCCATTGTTGCTTCACCGTAGCTCTCATGCGATAATATTGTAGTATCTTTATTGGGTTATCACCCAATTTATCTTTAACTTCGCTTATGGTAACAAATGTGCCTTCAGGGAAGAGATCCCAAAGGTGTATTGTCCTACCCGGGTCCCATGCGGTCCTGATGTCAGCATCCATCGTGGGAGGAAGGTCTGCGGTGTCCCATAGTGGGATGTTCCTATTGTATGGTTTTGTGATGTTAAGTCTGGTTGTTATGCGCCTCCAGGCGTCTAGCGTAGTTTGTAGCAGATCAAATGGGCAGGGGTCTATCTTGCGTGAACATATCAGTGTGGATTTAATATCATATGGTATTGCTGAGCGTTTTTCTATTTTAACATGTGAATATCTAATGTCGGGTGCATACCATAAACCTGCATAGTGTGCTTATGCGGCCAAGTAATATAGCTTAACATTAGGGGCTGTGACTCCCTCGCGATGATAAGGTTCCGTGAGCGATTCCCATTTCACTCTAGCCGTGTTATTACCCCATATAAACCCCACAGCCAAGCTACGGAGTGTGTCAAAGAATTGCCGACCTGGCCATAGCAGGATGGTATTAAAAAAATATACTAGTTTCGGGGCAACAATAATTTTCAAGACCTCTATTCTGCCAATTAACGATATGAGGAGTTTGTTCCATAAAGTGAGCTTATGTTCCAATGTAGTTAGGTATTGTGCGTGGTTGTGTTCGTATAGAAGTTTGTGTGACCTTGCCACCTGTTCCCCTGGGTATTTAACCTTTGTGCCAACCCATTGCATACCATGCAATCGAGTGGGTTCTGTGGTTTTGTCATTTAGTGGAACCAGCCCAGATTTCGTGGTGTTTATTTTATACCCGGAGTGTAGGGTGAAACTATCGATCTCCGCCAACATTGGTGACATATTTTCCTCGGGGTGTTTCAAGTATATTACGGTGTCCCTATGTCCGTGGAACTCCCGGATCCTACTCGCGAGGGGTTCTATTGTTAACACGAACAGGATTGGAGAGAAGAGGCATCCCTGTCTGGTCCCTCTGGATAATCTAATGGTTTCTGAGTAGTTCCTATTGGTATGGATTTTGGCCCCTGGATCAGTGTAAAGTAGTCTTACAAATTTGCTGAATTCCCTGCCCATCCCCATGTATTTCAAGACTCTGAATAAAAAGTTCCATGACACAGAGTCAACCGCTTTTTCCGCATCTAATATTGCTGCAGCCAGGAGTTCTGGGTTTATTTGCGCCATAGTCCGAATAGTCGCCTCAGGTTTAGGGCCGTCGATTTTCCAGGTATAAATCCTGACTGGCCAGGGTGTACCAAGTCAGGCATATGTGGCATTAGTCTATTGCCGAGTGTCTTGGCGTATATTTTCATATCCGAGTTTATCAAGGACTAAGGTCGGTATGAGGCCATTTCATTTGCGGGTTTTCCAGGTTTAGCGAGCACCGTTATCACAACCTCTGCGAGGGAGACTGTTAGTTTCCCAGTGGCGCAAGCCTCCTCCCACACCGTAAGGAGCTTGGGGGCTAGGATATCTTTGTATGTCTTATACAGCTCAATGCCTACGCCGTCTGTGCCAGGGGCTTTCTTGATGCTAGGGAGGCTAGGGCGTCTGTGATTTCCTCTACTATGATTGGGCTGTTTAATTTTGCACTGGCAGCATCATCCAGCGTGGGCAGTTTGGTATGTGATAGGTATTGGTGAACCTCTTCTATAGTAACATCATCTTTGTTAAAGTAGAGTGATCGATAGTAGTCCCTAAACATATTGTTTATTTCGTCATGTTTAATGGTGGTTTGTCCGTTAGGCTTGGCGATTCCACTAATGTCCTGTGTCTCACGCTCTCCCTTAATTATTCTGGCTAGCAACCGCCCAGGGTGGTCTGCTTCGCCATATTGTTTTGCTTGTGCCTTTTTGACCATGAAGCGGGTTTCTTGATCGGCCAATTCCCAGAACTTTTGTCTACTGCCCTTGATTAATCCCAGTAGCGCTCTATTGTGTGTCTCACTGTATTCATTTTCAAGCTTTCTCAGACTTCCTTCTATCTCTTTTAACTCTGCTCTGGTGGTTTTTAGAATGCCAGCCGTAGCAGCAATCATTTTTCCTCAAAGCCGCACTTTGAACATCCCCCACACTGTGGAGACTCTGGGGACATAATTCTCATGTTCAGCGAAGAACATTTCAATGTCTATCCTTAGTGTTTCTACTAGGGAGTCGTCAAGTAGTGCAGATGAGGCATTCTCCAAGGGAGTCTTGTTGTAGCGGGACCGTCTTGCAGTATTTCCAGCACTATAGGGAACTGATCGGACCAAGTGCGTGGTAGGATCGTAGTTTTGCACATTCCATTTGTCCAGGTTTCAGATATCAGCCAAAAGTCTATCCAGGAGTGGCCATCATGCACTGTGGAGTAGTAAGTAAATTCCCTTGGGTGTTCTGACCTCCAAATGTCTATTAGGCTGTATTTGGACATGACTTGATTTATTGTGTGAGCTGTTCTGGTCTTGTTTCTTTTGTTTGGTGCCCGATCTGTCCATAGAGAGGTCTAAGGTTGCATTGAAATCGCCACCCTATATAATGGGACCCTCTGGGGTATGATTTATCAATGTAGTTATTTTTGCATAAAAGGTCGGGTCACCTAAGTTAGGGCCATACGTGCTAATGATTATCACCGGCTTGTTGTTGATGGTGCCGGATAGCAGGACATATCTGCCTCCGCGGGAGAGTGCCTTCTACCAAGACCTTACGGTTCCCAGTGTTTCAAGTCAAAACTCGAGACGGCAGCAATTCCAAGGCAAGGGTCCTGTACGAACTGTCAGTTCACTTGGCAGTCCAGGAACACTTCCGAAGGGGCTTGTTTACAGGTTAAACAGGAGGTGTCGAGAGTAGTTAGTCCCACTACTCCAACAGTTCAAAGCGCCCTAGCAGGCCTTCTGTGATCGATGAGAAACAGGGGCTGTGACGGGACAACAGCGGGGCCAGGGTGCCAGCGGGTCACCAGCGGTTCCACTGATCTGTTTCTTCAGTTCAGGATACTTGGCTCCTTTACTAAGTTCAGTGTGAACTCAGACGATTGACCTGGAATAGGTTTGGAGTGCCTTCTCTTTTCCGAAATCTCCTTTGGTTTAACAAGGCGTCCTTAGTGGGACCCGCGAGAAGACCTCGTAATGAGGCGGTAGAGGGTCAACGGCGCCGGTGTGTAAAGACTGGAGGGGGTGTCTGTAATTCTGCTCTCTATATGGCAGAGGAGAGGCACAGAGGACCCCAGACAAGATTCTCTATTATTGGTACGTGGTCGAGCAATCAAGGCCTAGCTTCTCAGGAGGTGATGCAGGCTGGTTCTTAAGTACAGTGTAGTCCCCAAGCACCCACAAAGGAATGTCCGCACACTGTATTAGTTAAAACACAGTCTTTATATAATTAATATTCAAGGTTATGTACAATATCACAATAACTCACTTTGTACTCGGTTATCTATAATGTTAAATGTTAAATCTTAAAAGTATTTGTACCGCACACCGTCACCAATGGAATTGGTCCCCAGGCGCTCTGGCGGATCTGAAAATGATAAGGTGGGGGTGGGTTAGTAAGGTGAAGAGGGAGTAGGATAGTGAGAGAAGTGGTGTTCTGTTGGCAGCTTCAACTCGGTATACACCAGATGCTGAGGTGCAGGTATTGGATCGGTGACAGGCCGCGTGTGCTGTTGGTCCGGTTTATGTGTTGTTGCAGTGTTGTGAAGTGCGTGCAGCTTGTTGTGCGAGAGATAGTTGTGTGAGTTTTTGAGTGAGATAAGTATGCAGAGTTTGAGCTTATATTGGTTAATGGGTTACCTGACCTTTGGCATGTTAGCATTTGCAGTTCTGTCCCAGTGTGGCACCAGCTGACCCCCACAACTCTTTCCGGATGCGGCGCGGGCCAATGTTCAGAACTCTATCTGGGTGTGGGCAAGCCAACATTCACAGTTCCATCCAGATGCGGAGCAAGCTAGCGTCTAGAAATCTGTGTGGGCATGCAATCATTCGCAACCCTATCTGGATGCTACGCAGGCTGGTGTTCTCAACTCCAAGTGTGGCACACGCCAACATTCAAGTTTCATCTAGGCGCGGGCTTGCTATCCTTCAATCAATCTCACCTAGATGTGACGTAGGCCAATGTCCACAATTCTAGGTGTGGTTTGTGCTAGTCTTCAGGTTTCGCATGGGTGCGGGCATGCTAACGTTCGAAGTCCTATCTAGATGTGGCGCAGGCTAATATTCACAAATCTATCTATTTGTGGGCATGTTGGCGTTCAGGTTTCACCTAGGTGCGGGCATGCCCACATTCATGGTCCGATCTAGAGGTGATGCAGGCTAATATTCTCAATTCTATCTAAATGTAGACATGCTAATATTCATATTTCTATCTAAGGGCGGCCATGCTAGCATTCAAAGTCCCCTCTAGATGCGACTCAGGCCAATGTCCACAATTCCATCCAGGTGTGGCCATGCTAATATTCTCAATTCTATCTAAATGCATCTGCCGGTCTGGATATGGTGCGTCCGGTACGTGCGAGTGGGTGAGTCACTTGAGGGTTTTCATCTGGGTCTAAGTATGTGGTCAGTCTCTGGAGTCTTCCTTTTGTGGTTATTTTTCATGATATTTTATGCTCTGTCGGGTGGTTAGTTCTTTGGTTTGAGTGTTTGTTCAGATTGAGAGTGGTCGGGATTGGAGTCATGTTCATCGTTGTTTTAATGTCTGCGCATTCTGGTGCGTCTCCATTGTGGTTACCCTGTGAAGAGCCATGATTTGAGGAGTTTCCAGAATGCTAGGTGGTTTGTTGTGTTCCGTATATTCTTAGGTAGGTCATTCCAGGTTTTGGGTGCCTGGTGGGAGAAACAGATTTTTCTGTTGTAGGGTTTTGGTTCCAGGCGTATGTCGGTGCTTGATCTTAGTGTTCTTGTCGGTTGATGTAGGCGTAGTTTGTCGCTTAGGAATTCTGCGCCTTGTTTGTGCATTGCTCTGTGCGTGATGCACATGGACTTGAACTTTATTCGCTGTTTTAGTGGTAGCCAGTGTAGTATTTTTAGCGCAGGTGTGATGTGTTCTCTTCGGGGTAGCTTGAGGAGGAGTCTGGCCGCTGCATTTTGTATGCGTTGCAGTTTTTTTAGAAGTCGTTCGGGCATGCCCAGGTATAGGCTGTTGGCATAGTCTACTCTGGACATGATCAGAGCGATGATGGTAAGTGTTTTGTTGGCGAACGACAGGAACGGTAGGATCCTTTTTGCTGCTCGCAGGAGGAAGAAACATTTCTTGATTACCGAGTTTACTTGTGGCTCTAGAGTGAGATTGTTATCCATCAGTACCCCTAGGTTTTTTACAGTTGATGATGGTTCTGGTGTGGTGCCGAGCTCTCTTGGCCAGGGGATGTAGTTTATGTCTCCTCCCTTTTTTGATACGATTGTTATCTCTGTTTTGCCTGGGTTGATTTTGAGATGGTTGAGGTTCATCCAGTTGAATATTTCACAAAGGCAATTCTCTAGTGAGGTGTTTTCTTCTTGGGTATCTTGTATGTTGAAGATTATTTGAGTATCGTCGGCGTAGTTGTAGCATGTTAGGCCGTGTTTTTTGATTAGTTTGATTAGTAGGTACATGTAGATGTTGAATAGCAGCGGGGAGAAGGATGAACCTTGTGGTACTCCGCACGTGGAGCCTCTGGGTTTGGATTTAAAAGGGTTCATCCACACTGTTTCTGTTCTGTTTGTCAGGAAGGATTTGATCCAAAGTAGGGCAGTGTCTTTTATCCCTAGTCCTTCTAATCTCTTTATGAGGATGGTGTGGTTCACAGTGTCGAAGGCTGCAGACAGATCAAGGAGAATTAGGGCGGTACTGTTGTCCGAGTTTGTTTTTAGGTCGTCCCATATTGAAAGGAGAGCTGATTCTGTTCCTCTCATAGGTCTGAAGCCAACTTGTGCCTGGTCTAGTAGGCAATGCTCTTCTATGAATTCTTGGGTTATTTGGTAGACGTACGTTTCTTGCAGTTTGGCTATGTACGGTATGTTGGAGATGGGTCTATGGTTAGATAAGTCCTCTACGTTTCCTGTTGTGTCTTTGAGTAGCGGTTTGATGTAGGCTGATTTGAAGGCCTGTGGTACTTTACCTGTTGAGATTGAGCGGTTGAGGAGGTTCCTGTGGTATTCCATGGGGGTTCCTTGTTTGAGAATTGTTTTGTATATGTCCGGGGGGCAGGGGTCTTCAGGAGAGCCTGATTTGGTGCTTTGGTTTACCAGTTTGACGAAAGCCTCAACTGATATTTCTGGGAAGTTCCGTAGCTTGTTTGCTTGTTCCTTGTCGGTGTCGGTGGGGTTTGCGCTGTGATCGCTTGGTCTGTTTTGAATGGTGTGTTGGATGGAGGTTATTTTGTTTTTGAAGTGCTCTCCGAGGTCCTCGAGAGTTTCATCGATGGAATTGGCGTGTTGTTGCAGCCCGGTGGGTTTTTTAATTCGTGTATGATTTTGAATAGTTCTTTCTGAGCGGTTGGTGCTCTGAAGATTCGGTTGTCGTAATGTTTCCTCTTCGCTTTTTGTATTTCCTTTTTATATGCACGGATCTGTTGTAGGAATTTCAATTTGTTTGTGGAGATGTTGTTCGTCCTCCATTCAGATTCTAGTTTTCGTTTTTTTCTTTTCATGGCGTTGAGTAGTGGGGTGAACCACTTTGCTGTGGTGGTTTTCTTATGTGATGGCATGAAGGGCTTTTCTTTGGCGATGTCGTCTAGGGTTGTTGCGCGCCAGGTATGAAGTAGGGCAACTTTTTTGTCTAGATCTGCTTCTTCCATGGTTGATGCTTGTGGTTTGCTGAGTTCTAGGAGTTTGCTTAGGTTGGAGTTTTTTATGGTTCTCCAATTTCTTTTCATCGTGATGGGTCGTTTTTCTTGTTGCTTTTTTGTTGAAGCGGCCGTTGTGATTATGAATGGAATGATGATGTGGTCGCTCCAAAGTATTTGAATTGGGGGTGCCTTGGTGATGAGATCCTTGTTGGCGAAGATTGCGTCAAGTGTGTGCCCTGCTGAGTGGGTTGCTCCTTTGACTAGTTGGTGTAGGTTCATGGCTGCTAGTTGGGCAGTTAGGGATTTTTGTGTGGTTGTGGTTTCTTCGTCGAACCAGATGTTGAATTCTCCGAGGATGAGCAGATGATTGTACTTGATGGCTAGGGTGGTGATTGCTTCCGTGAAAGCGTCTATGAAAGTCACATCATAGGTTGGTGGTCTGCATATCAGTATCAATTTCAGGTTAGTTTTTGGGTTTACTGAAAGTCGTAGTATTAAGGATTCGCATTTCTCGATGTTTAGAGGATCTTCCATTTTGATGGCCAGTTGTTCCTTGTGGATGATCGCTATCCCCCCCCCCTCTTTTGGATTTTCTGTTTGTTTGGATGCATTTGAAGTCTTCAGGCAGGCAGTTGTTGAGGGTGATCTTGTAGTTGTCGTCTAGCCATGTTTCGGTTATAAATAGGATGTCTATGCCTCCTTCTGAGAGGGGGTCGTATATTTCAGTTGAGTGTTTGGACATTGACCTTGCATTTATTAGGTTACAGTGGATTCTCTGGGTGAGAATTTTTTTTAGGTTGTTTGTTGTTCAAGTTTGTAGTTGTCTGTTCGTGGTATTTCTGCGTTGATGTCGGTAGGATGAAGAACGGCGACGGCTGCTTCTTCATTGAAGCGGTCCGGTAGGTTGGTAACAGGGCTGATTGTACTTGGTGTTTCTGCTGTGATGCTGTTCGGATGGAGATCAGCAGTGGTTTCTTCATTGAGTCCGATTGTTGGGTGGGAGGTGGCATTGCTGGTTGTCGGTGCTTCGCCGTATTGTGCGGGATGTAGTGGAAATCGATGTTGTCTCTCTGTTCTTGTGATGTAAGGTGTGACAGGGTCGGAGCCCTCCCACTCTCTTGTTGAGTGCTCCCATCGTTTTTCCCCGTGTTTCAGGAAATTCTTTGCATGTTTCGAGGTTTCCGTGTTGGGGTGTTGGTGTACCGTGGTTGTTGCGAGGTAAGTTGTGAGGTATAAGGATTTTTCTCTTATAGATTTTGTTCCGGTTATGGCTGTGTTGGGCGTGTTTCCTTCCAGTGGAGCTACTTCTTGTGGGGTCTGTCGGCGTTGTGTGTTCGCGTTTCTTGTTGCACGGTCCTGTTCTCTTTCTCGGCGTCCTTTTCTGGGTCGGGCCATTTTCCAGTTTAAATGCAGGCGTAGTAAGGTAGTTGGTCCTCTATGCTATGTTGTGCAGTCGCAGTGCCCTTGGCTTTTCCTTCTCTGGATATGCTGGGGTGTTCTCTGGCTCAGTGTTGCTTTTCTGTCGGTGAGTAGTGTGTGTTTCCTAAGGGTGCACTGTCGCGGGGGTTAGGGTGTTAACAGTCTGCTGGAATGGGACTTAATTGAGTTAGGTTGTGGTGGGTTTCCGGGATTGATAGAGTACTGAGCTAAGCGCAGTTAGATCAATTGAGAGACTTGTATAGTGGGAGGGAGTCCTATTAGTGCAATTTAAACGTCACACAATGCAGTTTGGAGATGGAACCCCTGCTAGATTTGAGAAACCTGTATAGTGGGAGATAGGCCTATCAGTGCAATCTAGACATCATACAAAGCAATTTGGAGATAGGGCCCCTGCTAAATTTGAGAGACGTGTATAGTGGGAGAGAGGCCTATCAATGCAATCTAGACATCATAAAATGCAATTTCGGGGACAGACCCTCAGCTAAATTTGAGAGGCCTGTATAGTGGGAGAGAGGCCTATCAATGCAATTTAGGACATCATACAATGCATAATGGCAAATATACATTTCTACGTGGTACCACTATTACTATTAGATCTCATTAAAGTGCATCAACTGTACGGTTAAATGCCACACAAATCAGTTTGTAAAGGAAACCAACAATAGATATAAGAGGAAAGCACTTGGTTAGAACAATAGGCAGAATACTGGCCCGTTTACCTAGACACAGTTCTTTATGGAGATTCCCCCACCTGGGCAACCTGTAGAATAAAGATATATCACAAGCCAAGTCCATATATTGTTCACAAGAATCCTTCCAATAGTTCAGCAACCCCAAAGTACCTGGTGTTGTAGAGTTCCTTGTCGGAAAATCACCGGCCCTTCGTGAGTGCACTCCCTTTAAGGTAGGAGCCACGGGTCGTCGAACGTCCAGCAATGAACACAGTGAACTACGGCGGTGAAGTGGCAGCTTCGTTCCTAGCGGTGCTCATCGACGGGGAAGCGTGGACGTCCTGCAAGGAAGAGGCGTGCGGGACACCTCGATGTCGATAGTTCTGGACCGCAAAGAGTTTGAAGAACTGTGGCCCAGCAAGGGCGTCGAGTTGTCTGCGTCTCTGTGGTCTTTGGGTGGTGGGAAACCCACCGGCAGATGCTCCACGGCGCGTCGACAGCCTGGCCTTCTCCGACGGGATAAGGCAAGCAGCGGTGCAGACAAGCGCGTCCGTGAATTGAAAGTTCTTAGGCAACAGGAGCACGGCGGCTCCGGTCGGTGACGGTGGCGGACAACAGTCCGGGTGCTTCCCTTTGGGATTCCGCGGCAGTCCCCGTCTCCGGTCGGCAGCCTGTCGTAGGTCTGTGTACCAGGGTGCTTTGCCAAAGATCAGCTGGTGCATGATGGTTCCTCGTAGCTCAGGAAGAGGGCGCCTTACCAAGTCCTCTCTGGGTCAGTCCTTGCAGACACAGCAGCTTTCAGATTGATGAAGAAGGGCAACAGCAATTCTTCTCTTCCAGCAGGGCTTCAAGGTTAAGCTTTAGTTTCACTCCAGTTACTCTTCAGCTTCTGAACACGAATTCCAGCAGTGAGAGGCCCCCAGATATACTAGCTGATCTCCCATTCATTCTGCTGGGTCACACTCAGGCAACCAATCAGACAGAAGGACATTTATGCAGGCAGGCAGCCAATCAGGTGCATAGTGCATTCAGGCCATTCACTTCTCTCCAGACACTCACAACACGTTATGTGTATTGGGACAACTACCCAGCCATTCAACACTCCACACTGCATTCATACCAGTTTCGGGCAGGGCTGTCACAGTCATTGTGTCAAACACCAGAAACCAGACATCCACAACAAGAAGTGCATATTGGTCACACTCCATTCACCCAGGTCCCACCCACAGGCGTACCCACAACATACAGTCACTGGGAACGCTCCAGCCAGTCTGGCCTGGACTTCACAACCACACCATATATGGAGCTTCCACCTAACAGCCAGTCAGGGGGAAGGGACAGAGCCAGGGCTTCCCAGGACTTTGGGAAAACAAGGTAACAGGCAATAGAAAGCAAGAGGCCACAGGGGCCATCTTGTTTCCTATCAGGAATCAACTGATTCCAATGGCAGGGCTAGGGTATCCCAAAATGGAGGATACTCAGAGCACCTGTCAAATTCATCATGGAGCTACCACCACTCCATACCCTGTTCTGTGGGCCACACACAGGTGCCCAAAGCATACAGTAGGGGCACAGGGTTGCACCCCTACCCATGGGTGCCATAAGGGTATCCCATGGGTCTGTTCACCAAAACCAAAAGTGAGAGCTGCACTGCCAGGAGTCCCACGTGAACTCCTGCACGGACAACACGACAGAACACAAGATAAAAACAGTAAAGGACAAGGATACGGAGGCCCCCAGCTAACCTGGTGGTTCTCAGAGGAGCACCTACATAGTCCTCTGGCTTGAGCAGGGTCCTGTCCACCACTGTCATGCTTGCCCCAGTGTCTCTCAAGCCAGTAGAAGGCAGGCCATTCAAGAGGACACTTCTCAAAAACCTATGAGTGTTCCGTGGGATAGTCGCCAGTACTTCTGCGTACTGGTCCCAAGCCCCAAGGGACACTAAGGAAATCTCTACGGGAGCACCGAAGGTGATCCCAGTAGAGATGGGGAGGACAGTGGCCTCCACCTCAGGTACGGAGTAGGGGTAGGTCAGGCTGACATCCTGGACTCAAAGTGCCTTACCCTTCCACTTTGGGTCACCCCTTCGGTGGTCCAGAGCGCCACAACATCCCAACAAGTGCCGGAGTGCGGGTACGGTACTGGAGCCACTAGGACCCTGCTTTGCAGCAGGTGGACCACTACTCTTATTCCCACCCACAGAGGACTTATCCCCACTAGGTTTTTGGGTCTCAGGAGAGGAAGGTTTTGGTTTACCCGACTGTGACTGCTTCTGGGACTCCTGAGCTTTCTGAGAGGTCCCCTTTTCTTTGTCCTTGTCCTTCCCACTGGAGTCCTTAGGGGATACCCAGTGGGAGACCCACTTGTCAGCCAACCTAGCCAGCTTAAAGGGGTCCAAAATGTTCTGGTCAGCATCATACTGACGCAGCTCTGGTGAACAGGCTTCTGAAAAATGCTCAAAAAACAAAAGGTGGGACAATTCAACAAACGTTTTCACTTTCAAACCATCAATCCACCCCATCATGTTCATGTGCGCAGCACTCACCAGTCAACCCAAGACACATTCTCTCATTTCTTAAAATCCCTGAACCTCTTAAGGTATTGAGTAGGTGTCTTGCCAAACTTGGCAATCAAAGCAGACTTCATGCCCAGTCTCTCTTATCAACATCATGAATTGCACAAGCCACCTCAAACACTTCAATCCATTGGAGGATATCAGAACCCTCCGCATACACACCAACCAAATCTTTCATAAACTTGGTTGCTGGGGACCTGACACTCTCAACTGGTTTATCTGAAGTCTCCACTCTAGCTTTCTCTAGCTGGATTCTCTGACATTCAGTGTCCTTGTCTTTGAGTTCAAGATCCCTATTCTTGAGTTCCACTTGCTGTGCCAGCTCCTCTTTCTTAAGTCAACCTTCTATTTCCAACTTGCAGTATTCAAAGGCCAATTTCATCCTTAGTAACTCAAGTTTCACGGAATTGCTGGGATTTGGAACAGAGGCAGCAGGAAGGGTGCCATTCCCAGAAACAGATTCAGCAACAACCCCAGGGGCAGAGTCCTCATTGGTTGCATCCCCCCCTTCCAGAGTTTCACCATCAGCCTGGTAGTCCACCAGGGCAGCTATCAGCTCAGCCCTAGACTTATCCACAAAGTCTAACTCCCTGGCTTCACAAGCACTCTGGAGAGCCTCTAAGCTCATCCGAGTCAATTTACCATTTGCGATAGATTCCATTGCTTGTAATGCAGTTATCTTGTTCACAACTAAACCTCAATTTAACAAAGTGCAGACATCCTTGTAAGTGGCACGGTTATACACTGATTCTTAAAACCATAAGCATCCCACTGCTGTCACCAGTGTAAAGACTGAAGGGGGGTGTCTGTACTTCTGCTCTCTATATGGCAGAGGAGAGGCACAGTGGACCCCAGCCAAGATTCTCTATTATTGGTACATGGTTGAGCAATCAAGTCCTAGCTTCTCAGGCAGTTATGCAGGCTAGTTCTTAAGTACAGTGTTCTCCCCAAGCAAAGGAATGGCCGCACACTGTATTAGTTAAAACACAGTCTTTATATAATTAATATTGAAGGCTATGTACAATATCACGATAACTCACTTTGTACTCGGTTATCTATAATGGCAAATATACAGTTCTACGTGGTACCACTATTACTATTAGATCTCATTAAAGTGCATCAACTGTACGGTTAAATGTCATACAAATCAGTTCCTAAAGGAAACCAACAATAGATATAAGAGGAAAGCAGTTGGTTAGAACAATAGGCAGAATACTGGCCCCGTTTACCTAGACACAGTTCTGTGTGGAGATCCCCCCACCTGGGCAACCTGTAGAATAAAGATATATCACAAGCCCAGTCCATATATTGTTAACAAGAATATTTCCAATAGTTCAGCAACCCCAAAGAACATGGCGTTGTAGAGTTCCTCATCGGGAAATCGATGGCCCTTTGTGAGTGCACTCCCTTTAAGGCAGGAGCCACGGGTCGTCGAACGTCCGGCGATGAACACAGTGAACTACGGCGGTGAAGTGGCAGCTTCGTTCCTAGTGGTGCTCATCGACTGGGAAGCGTAGACGTCCTGCAAGGAAGAGGCATGCGGGGCACCTCGATGTAGATAGTTCTGGACCGCAAAGAGTTTGAAGAACTGTGGCCCAGCAAGGGCATCGAGTCGTCGGCGTCTTTGTGGTCTTTAGTTGGCGGGAAACCCACCGGCAGATGCTCCTCGGTGCGTCGTCGGCCTTGCCTTCTCTGGCGGAATAAGGCGGTTAGCGGTGCGGACGAGCGCGTCCGTGAATCGAAAGTTCTTAGGCAACAGGAGCATGGCGGCTCCAGTCGGCGACCGCGGTCAACGACGGTGGCGGACAACAGCCGGAAAATGGCTGCTTCTCTTTGGGATTCCGCGGCAGCCTGTCGTAGGTCTGTCTACCAGGGAGCTTTGGCAAAGATCAGCTGGTGCATGATGGTCCCTCGTAGCTCGGGAAGAGGGTGCCTTACCAGGTCCTCTCTGGGTCAGTCCTTGGAGACACAGCAGCTTTCAGATTGATGAAGAAGGGCAACAGCAATTCTTCTCTTCCAGCAGGGCTTCAATGTCAAGCTTCAGATTCACTCTGGTTACTCTTCAGCTTCCGAACACGAATTCTAGCAGTGAGAGGCCCCCAGATATACTAGTTGGTCTCCCATTCATTCTGCTGGGTCGCACTCAGCCACCCAATCAGTTAGAAGGGCATTCATGGAGGCAGGCAGCCAATCAGGTGCATAGTGCATTCAGGCCATTCACTTCTCTCCAGACACTCACAACAAGTTATGGGTATTGGGACAAGTACCCAGCCATTCAACACTCCACACTGCATTCATACCAGTTTAGGGCAGGGCTGTCTCAGTCATTGTGTCAAACACCAGAAACCAGACATCCACAGCAAGAAGTGCACATTGGTCACACACTCCATTCACCCACAACATACAGTCACTGGGAAGGCTCCAGCCAGTCTGGCCTGGACTTCCTCACAACACCATATATGGAGCTTCCACCCAACAGCCAGTCAGTGGGAAGGGACAGAGCCAGGGCTTCACAGGACTTTTGGAAAACAAGTTAAAAGGCAATAGAAAGCAGGAGGCCACATGGGCCATTTTGTTTCCTATCAGGAATCAACTGATTCCAATGGCAGGGCCTGGGTATCACAAAATGGAGGATACTCAAAGCACCTGTCAAATTCAGCATGGTGCTGCCACCACTCCATACCCTGTTCTGTGGCCCACACATAGGTGCCCAAACACATACACTAGGGGCACAGGGTTGCACCCCCACCCATGGGTGCCATATGGGTATCCCATGGGTCTGTTCACCAAAACCAAAAGAGAGAGCTGCACCGCCAGGAGTCCCACGTGAACTCCTGCACGGAAAACAAGACAGAACACAAGATAAAAACAGTAAAGGACAAGGATACGGAGGCCCTGTCCCTCCAATGCATTTCCAGCATCACAGAGGTAGCTATGCCGCTTTTAGCATTCCGACCTTGGAGGGCCCGGTATTCTCCCATTCCAGGAACCCAGACCCAGTACATCCCCGTTTCTATTTGAGCCCCCATAGGGCTCAATGGGAATGGGGAGGATGCTAACAACGGGCCCGTTGTTAGCATCCTCATCTGCTAGTGGGTCCCGCTAAGGACGCCTGGTTTTACCAGGCGTCCTTAGCAGGACCCGCAAGCAGACCCCGTAATGAGGTGGTGGAGGGTCAACGGCGGCGGTAGCTCTACCGGCGCCGTTAACCCTCTACTGCCTTCCTCGTAATGAGGCCCAGAGTTTTCCCAGTCCCATATTGGAGAGTTTTTTGAGTAATAGTCCGCCTGCCAGGTTCTGTCCGGTAGAAAATCTCCAAAGGGAGGTGGAGACTCTTGTAAAAGAGTATAGAAGATGCTGAAGTCTCACCCCATAGTAACTTCTTCTGGGATCCCGGGAATTATGGCTGATTATTTTCACAGGATTCGCCCCAGATTTCAATGTGTACTGGTATTTTGGGGTATACTTCATTGTCTCCATGTACACATGTCACTCTAACTAGGGCTGTGTTGTCTAGGTCTTTGGTTGTAACTAAATCGTCCCGTATATCGGTTTGCTTACTACCTGAGTCAATCAAGGACCTTTCTTGCCTCCCATTCACCCAAGCCTTTTCATATGTGAAATCGGTAGGAGTTTGACATAAGCATATGCTAAAGGTCTCTAGCTCTTCCCCAGGTCCTTCCCACTCTTTGTCCATCAAACAGTCTATTTCCATAGCTTCAGCCTTTATTTTCTTTGGACAGGGTCTAGCTAGATACCCTGTTTCTCTACAGGAACAACAGACCATAGGAGGTGGTCTGCTTCCTTTTAATTCCTCCCTTCTGCTTTCATCCTTTGCCTTTGGATCAGTTTTCCTGATTTCTACTCTCTCTTGTGGCATCCCTTCATTAATCCTATAGGACCCCCCTGTTTATCTACTCCCTGATGTTGAAGTCGATGGATGGGCTTATGATCCTTCTGTTCATCCCATCGATGGGCCAAATGGAAGTGTATAGCTGCATCCGAGTGGTTTTGTGCAGTCTCAATGGCCATGGCTAGTGTAGGTCGATTTAACTGAAGAACGGATTTTTGCAAAAAAAGGGGGTAAGGAATTACTAAACTGTTCTAGGGTAATTATCTCCGTCAGTTTTTCTCAGGATTTGTTATTAGTACGTAGGGCCACTGTATTTTTGACACGTTCACCTAACTCTAAAGGAGTTTCTCCCGGGTTTAACCTAATGGCTCGTAATTTCTGCCGGTAAATATTGCAGGTCTACCCCAACCCTTTTAACAACCCTTCCATGATGCATAGAAAGATGACTCCCTGTGCAAGGTTAAGTTGTTCATAGGAAGTTTGTAGTTTGCCTTTCAACAAGGGACCCAAATAGCATCTTTTAAGGTTCTCTTCCCATCCCAGTTGTTCGGACAGGCGTTCAAAATTTAGAAAAATGAATCCTATATCTTTGCCTTCAAGATATGGTTTAAGTATGCCCTGTGGTAGTTTTTCTGTAAAAACATCAGCACCAGACAATTTTCTGTTTTGTATATTTGTTATATATGACATATTATCTTAAACAAGCTTTCTTTGTTTTCTATATATTTGTCGTTTTACTTTGGATGTTACCACTTTTTGTGTATCATTGTTATAATAAAATATAGATTTGAATGTGTTCTAGATTTGTTTATTTTGTGGCACTTGTGCCAATAAGCGCATACTGCACTATCATAGTATGACAGGTATCACATCTTTATTAAATTATGTGATTTACCCACCATAGCAACCAGTCTAGTAAATGCTGGTAGTCTTAAATTATTTGTTTAACTATGTTTACACGGGTACACTTTTTTGTTTGTTTTCAGTCTTTTGCTCCATTTCAGTTCCCAGGTTTTTTTTGGAGTTCCTCTTTGTTACCACTGTGGTAGTAAGGGTCTTGCTTGCAACTCAATTAATCTAGTTTCATTTTCTTGGAGTCTATTATCGGCCTGTATCTGATGGGCCGCCAATTGGGCGATGACATTGGCTATGTAGGCCATTTCTTCCAGGGGTTTAAGGGTTCCTTCTGTGGTGTCCGAATCAGGAAATAAACAACTCTCAACTCCCTCGCATAAGGTTTCAAAATCCTCAGAGTCTTCTGATTCTGAGTCTGTCGAAGGAGTGGACTTTGGTAAATTAATCTTTAACCCTGATGGTCCTGTGACAGATGATGACTGGGTACCATGAACAAAAAAAGGGTCGTAGTGAGGGGGATTCAGAGCACTAGCTCTGATTAAAAAAAAGACAGGCCGAATGTTTAGGTTAGTTTGTTCTCAAGGTTTCATGCTCTAATGGGAGAGAGGAAGGGTGTCTAGCAACACTTGAGTTTTAAAGAACAGATTCTGTTGACCAGGTGGGACAAGCAGTTGAGAGGACAACACCTCTTTCAGTGTGGATACGCGGTCAGAGTCTAGGAGATCAACTATTTTACTCACCCCTTCTGGTAGTTCCACAATTATTAGCCTGGATTTCAATTTTTATCAGTTGAATCACATCCCACTTCTGACACCATATGTAAGGAACTCATGGTGGCAACAGTAAAGACAGACACAAATGATCACAGTTCAAGGGTGTTTATTAAACTGTATAATGGGTGTGAAAAACACCTAATCTAAACCTAAATCTAAGATGGGAGCCAGCTATGACCATAAAATAAAAATAAGGCAGTCCTAGTGGCGTCTTGTCAAATAAAAAGGGGCTATACTAAAAAAAAAAAAAAACAATTGCCAATACTTACAACTAAGTTACAAAATAGTTTGGGAGAATGTTCTCAAGAAAAGAAAGAAATGTTCACCAAATAATAAGTCGGGATGGTATGGCTGGTTCCCTTCCCCATATTTTTTAGCACAGGACAAGGCAGGACCTTTGAGCACAGCACACTCCTCAGACTCGCCAGCACAAGGTTACAATTACTTTCCATGATGCCAGGACCTTCTGGGGCCAGGTCTCTTTCCTGCAATGTCTCTTGCCTTAGAAGGCCTGCTGAACCATAAACAAAACAAATGTTCCTAGGGTAATCTTTCACGTTGGGTGATTGCTCTTCGCCCCTTGTATCCCCCTCAGCCGGTCTCTGATCCTTCTTGCAACGTTAGCTTCCCTCAGTTGGGTTCACTACGGCCTTTCACTCAAAATGTAACATTCAGAAAAATCTCAATGTCTTCTTAAACAATTATTCACTGTGGACATCCCTCAGCCGGGTTCACACTTGTTGCCACAATGTTCACGGGTATATCCTTGTTTAATCCCACTTTGCATGCATCCCTCAGTCGGGTTCACATTTGTCAAATTCAAGTTCACTTCGCTTTATCACAATACTGGATTTACTTCCCTTAGTTTCCCGTTTAGCATCCCCCCGTAGGGTGTCCTTAGCCATCCTCACACATTTCATGATTTGCTCATCTCATCAGAAATCAGGGTTCCCTTCCCCTAGCTTTCTCTTAGGCCCCCAGTCAGGCTTTACACAGCTCTATTATCAAAACAAATTCCTCCATGTGTCAAAGACTTTCGAGTGTACAAGGGGTTTTGCTGTACCCTCGTATAACCACCTTGACACTTCACTGTGGCCACCTCTAAGGCCTCTTAGTTCTCGTAGTTTCAATCAAAACAAAAGGCTCCAGTCAGAGCCCTTCGAATGATTGCCCAGGCAAACCCGGACCGTTCTGCTTCTGGTCCTTTACTGGTCTTCTTTAAAGTTCAAACACACACGTTCTTTGTTCAACAATGTTGCTGCCTGTAACTTTGGGCCCAGCACAGTTTGGTTTAGTATCAATGTTCTCCCACTCATCGGCTGTGCTGGACTGTTGGAGTTTCTTGTTTTGGGAATCAAGGACGGCACCACAGGGCAAGTGCTTCTCCCAGCTAGGTGGGGTCTCGTGTGCCATTGATACCTGTCACACCAAACACCAGCTGCACTTCCCGGTCTTATGATTTCCCTTCGGAGGCTTTGTGGGTCTCAGTTGAAAAGCGCAAGGGCAATTCCCTCCTCGTCGTCCCTCCAGGTCTCGCCCCTTTCCCCTCCCTTTAAACTGCCGGTCTGGAATAGCTGCTTCCTTGTGCGTTTGCCCTTGCTCCAAGTGTGCTCTCGTGTTCAGCCTTTTATCCCTGTGGGGGAGGGAAAGGGCCATCAGGTGTGTGCAGTTATTGACAATTGCCTGACTCTGCCTGACCCTTGTGTTTGGGCACTTCAGGTAAACGGCTCTGGTGTTAGTCCATTGTCTTTCACAGTGTAAGAAAGTGTTTGTGTCGGAAAAGGGGGGTTAGAACTTCTGACTATCCTACGGGGTAGGGTAGGGAAAAGGTGCTATAAGGAAGGGGGTACCGCATGTCATCCATCGGTGTCCCACTTCCAGTCCCTGAGGGCTCACCATCTAGGTAATGCTCCCGCACTGGTCCACCCCCAGGAGCTGGATCCAATAGCCATGGCCGTGTCCTGACCACCTGGATGACAGACCCCCGGGGACTAGTAATTGAGACACCTTCAGGTTTCACAGACTTCCCATTTGCTTTGTGTTTTCGTGAAACGGTAGAATTTATTATATCATCCAGCTTCCCATTTATATTTATTGTTTTCCTCATTAGTTATGAGCTTCCCCTTGCTTTCACTACTTTCCCTTTGATTAGTTTCTGAATAACGGCATCGGTGTGCCGACAACCTGGTAACCCTTTTACTTTCCCTGGACCTACTGGTTGCTTTTGGTGTCACTTCACCTTCATCTGCTATGCTGTATTGCCTCGGTGTGCACTGTAAGGGGGGCATGGTATCACAAGTATGACACTGACACAAGAGCTACACGTTTCAAAGCTTTAATTCTTGAGATTTTGATACACTCCTACTTTGCCCTATAGCTATGATGGGAGTAGTCTCTACCATCAAATAATAAAGAAAACACAGTCCTAGTCAGTCTTTGTCAAATTAAAATGTCCTATAGTAACAACATCTATTGCCTGCCTTATCTCTTACACACAAAGTGTGTAAAGGGGAATGGGTATGCAAAGGAAATCCTGTGTTATAACATAAAGGATCAAGGTGGCTGAGTCAGCCCTCCTCCCCACCATGGACAGCACGGAGTAAGGTGACCCCGTAAACAGGATGGCACACTCTGGCTCAGGTTTATCAAAAAAAGGGCTGTTCAAAATGTGGGTCGAAGCCCGCTTGTCCTTCCACATTAAAGTCACTTATTCCAGCTTTCCAAAGGTTCTTTCACAGTTCAACAAAAGTTCACGTAGGTCTCCCTCTGCTGGCTCCGACATCTTAAGGCATAAATAGTTCACGTAGATCTCCCCCAGCCGGGCTCGGGCCTCGTAATCACAGCACTTGCAGTAGTTCCTTTCCCCCCCAAGCTTCATTCACATTCTTTTAAGGGTTCCCGTTCCCAAACTTATTTCACGTTTCCAGTCTCCCTCAGTCGGGCTCGGACCGTTCACTGATGTCGAAGACCTTTGAATGTGCAAGGCTTTTACCATAGACCTCCACAGGACCACTTCAACTTTCACTTCACGTTTACTCTCGCTTAATTAACTTTTGCTATTTGTTCGCTTTATAGTTTCAAACAATGTACCTCTCACAGAGACTTTCAAATGAGCTACTTCCTTTTGCCAGACCACTCCGCTAATTAGTATCGCTGACCTCACAGCTGCCTTTTACTTAAAAGCTCATTCACAGGTCTACCCTTCTTCGCGTCTCATCCACATGCGTGCAGCCTTCACTTGTGATATAATGTTGCTACTTCATTCACTTTGACAAACACCGGTCTATCAGCCAACTCTCTTGTTTTGCTATTTCCAATTCACTAGTCAACGTTAGTACCACAGGCTTGACCTCGCCTCCCCTTCTTTGCCATTCACCTGGGATGGTCACTGGCATCCTTGAAACAAAATGCAATCTTCACTTGTGGGATCTGGCCTTCTCCATGTGTCTTTCGCGGTCTGTTGGAGGCAACGACCTTCAGTAGAGAACCCTTGGGGTTTTTGGCCCACCGCTCTCGTACCTTGGTCCATTGCTCTGCTCCAGTAGGTGTGACTTTGTCCCAGAGATTCTGCTTGTACTCATGTCCCGCCTTGTTCAGAGTGTGTATTTAGGTGTTGCCTTTTATTTGTGTGAGGAGAGCTAACTGGTATCAGGTGTATGCACTTAGTGTAAAATGCCTGACCCGATTAATGGGACACATCCAGTACGATGTGAGAGAGTTTGTCTGGTTATTCTCGATCACCCTCTTCCTCATCCCAGTGTTTGTGTAAAAAAGGGGGGCTGGGACTTTGGAAGATCCTACAAAATAGGATGGGGTAGATCAACAAAAAAGGGGGGCATTCCGGGTCTCACCATTGGCTGTCTCACCCCCACCCCCCAAAGACCCCTCACCCAGGTGATCCTCCTGCCCTGGTCCACCCCAAGGAACTGGATCCAAATGTGATGGCCGTGACCTGGCTACCTGGAGGGCAATTCCCAGAGGACAAGCTGTTGAGACACCCTTTGGTTTCTCACAGACCTTATAACTATAAAGTCTCTAAGCCTGACAGAAAAATCAAAACTCATATATACCATATCAATTTACTTAAAGAATGGAAGCAAGGTCCATTTGAAAATACTTAAGTCATATTAACAACCTTATTGTCTGAAGAAAGTGATGTTAACTGACTAACTCCAGAATCATAAAAAAGATTTAATTCCCTGATGTGTTTAGAACTGAACCAGGAAGAGTCAGGGGGGTATACCATTATATACACATTATATACACTCTCCCCCTGGGCAGGTAGTTCAGCAGAAACCATATAGAAACCCCAAAAGCAGAAAACAAATTATCCAGGATGAGATAGAGGCCACGATAAAAGCAGACACTATTGAACCATCACAAAGTCCCTGGCCCTCTCCTATTGTATTAGTGGCAAAACATGATACTTCCTGGAGATTCTGCATTGATTTTAGGAAAATCAATAAGGTTTCACAGTTCGATAGCTACCCCATGCCCAGGATAGGTGACTTAATTGGCAGAATGGGTGCGGCCGTATATCTTTCGACCATTGAACTGATGAAAGGTTATTGGTAGGTACCAAAAAATCCCATAGATAAACCAAAGACCGCATTTCCCACTCCTCTTGGGTTGTTCCAATTCAAAGTGTTGGCCTTTGGGTTAAATGGAGCCGCCGCTACATTTCAGAGACTAATGGACCATGTTTTGAGGCCAAATTCATCATTCTGTGGGGCCTATATTGATGACATCATTATTCATAGCAGAACATGACCTGAACACATTTCACATTTATACCAAGTCAACCGGGCCTTAAGAAAAGCTGGGCTCACTGCAATCCTGAAGAAATGTCATCTGGCTAGATCTGCAATGAAGTATTTTTATTTTTTTGTAGGGAATGGACTAGTTCAGCCTCAAACTGAAAAGGTTAAAGCTGTTATGGAAACGCCAGACTGAAAGATTAAAAAGGAATTAAGGGCCTTTTTGGGATTAGTGGGTTATCATCGTAGAATAATTTCAAATGTCTCTATCACCTCTGCTCCTCGTACTGATGAGCTTAAAAATGCAGAACCCCAAAGACTTAAATAGCATCCAGAAGATCAAACCTGGTGTGACCGGTTAAAACAGATTGTGTGTAGTGAACCCGTTTTGAAGGTGGCAGACATCAATAGACCATTTATTTTACAAACTGACGCCTCACATATTGGTCTTGGGGTAGTCTTATCACAAAATCATGGGGGTGCAGAACATCCTATCCTCTACATCAGTAAAAACGTTTTTGCCTGAGAAAAGAACTAGGCTACTCTAGAATTGGATGCCCTTACCATCAAATGGGCTATAACATATTTGAAATAGTACCTGACAGGCGAAGATTCAGATTGGTTACATACCATGCTCCTCCTAAAGGGTTAAGTCTAAGAAAGGATACCAATGCTAGAGTCATGCACTGGCTTTTGGATTTACAGCCCTATTGTTTCTCTGGTGAGCATCGGAAAGGGAAGGAGCAAGGCAATGTTGATTTCCTTTCTCGATTCCCAAAAGATGCTTAGAAAACCAGCGACATTAGGGGAATGGTATGTGATGAACATTTTAGTGATGGCAAAAATTGTTGCCCATATGAAAAGTAGGTCTTAAAAGATATATGGGTTAAACCCACATTGCCAAAGCCAAAGAAGTGTGAAAGTGAAACAGAATCCTTATCAGCATTTGGTTAATGTGAAAGGGGGTAACAAGTGTGGCAGGCAGGCTGCCCTTCTGAAAGAAGACATTCAGGAGTGGACCATAACCTGCAGAGAGTGTAGCAACCCCACAGATGTAAACAGCACTGGTGTGGATCTTGTTTCCCTTGAAGAGCTTTGTTGTGGAACAAAGACATTGCTAACCTGTTTGAGCTTAACCTTTACCACAGGAGTACTTACAAGTAGTAATTTATTCTGACCTGCCAGGAGAGTACACCAGGTCAGAACATGTTGTAGTAGTTTAATCTGTTCTGGCAGGAGAGTACACCAGGGCAGAGAACTTTGGTTTAGAAGGCCTAGCTGGTGAGTGGACCAGGTGGAAGCCATTGTAGTACGTTGGTGTGGTTAAGAATCTTGAATGAAGAACCACTAAAGTGTTTTTTATGGATTGATGCAGAATCATCCTGACAACTTAATATAATTGGACACATTAATATCATTGAATCAAGTGTTGTGTGATGTAAAGAATCCTACGGATCCCTCACTGAAACCCTGCCTAAAGTCTCCTCCCAGGTGGACAGGGAAAGGTGGACGCTTCCTGATCCTGACCTTGGGGTGGTGTACTGCGGGAGGATCACCTGGGAGGAGACAGGGCCCAGGGTGGTGAGGAGATGGCGCAGGATGAGATGTAGTATTTGTTCTCTGAAAGGAAGTGCCTTTCTGGTTTGCCAAAACAGGTAATGGCATATTGTCATTGTAATGTCCCTTACCCACATACAAGATCTGTGCTGGGGTACAAGTTCTGTTAAATTTGAGCAAGCCTTATTAACAGAAAGATCTTTCAAGGTATCTGATGATAAACACTAAAAACACAGAGAGGTAGATAAGAGGATTATTAGCCCTATTCCTAGCACATCCTCAAAGGTTTTAGGCAAAGCCTTGAACAGAAAACACAACAGTGCTAGGGGGCTTGTCTGTTCTATTTCCAGAATGGGTCACAATACCTAGAGCACCAATCAAATTCTAGAAATCAGGCTCCAAACAAATTTACAAACAAATATATATCATTTATTAATTTTCATTAAACAATACTAAAAAATTGTTTTAAATGTCAACAAATGTTTAAAATTAAACAACCAGATCTCTGGAAAAAGTACAAGTGGAGGAAAATAGCACCCATCAAGATTTTAAGGTAAACTAGCAGAATGAAACACCAAGAAATAAATAGTTGTGTGTGAACCAAGAGTAATCCAATTGTAAGATTTCTCTAAAGTAGTGTTGTGCAAATGCCACAAAAATAAACTTCTTCATGCACTACATTCATTCCAATCTCAATTCAATAATACTCATTTTCTCATGCATTCCCAACATGTTTCTTTCTGATTATGTGTGTGAACAGTGTAAACAGAAATTCATCAGGGGTAGTCTGCCGTCTACCGAATCTACTATGACCAAAGATAGTTTTTTATAGAGGTACAATTCCTCTGATGTTGTACAATATTAACAATTTTGAACACAACATTTTGAGGCAAAGCAATATTCCTATGCATCAATTTTGTGAAAGTTCAGGCGAGTGTGGATTCCAAACTTTAGGGTCCTGTAAATGGTCCATGATTTGTTTGGTGCACAACAGCAAGGAGACTCTGTATCACTTGTTTATAAGTGGATTTTCCTGGATGCATGCCAAGTTTCAGTCTCAATGGCCTCCCGTCGCTCAATCATGCGAATTTCACAACAGTCCTCAATTGGATGGAACTCCCTTTCTTATTTGATTCATGTCGCGTAATCTTACAGTGGCTGCCAGTGCTCAGACACTTCTTGAACTTGTGGAGTCATAAAAGTGGCATATCCGCTGGAGTCTGGTTTCGAAAGACTGCACCATGTCTTGTTCCGTCAAAAATGAGCAGAACGGGAATTGCGGCCACTTTGCGTGTCGGTCAAACATCAATCAGATGCTGGGGTTAAAGTGCCCGGCGGTTGCATAAGGCGTTTCCTCGAGGATGCGTGCGTAAAGGGTCGTAGCTCGATTAAGTCAGTGGAAGACAAACAGATTGAAAGGTCCATCTGTGTGCTGACAGTTGAGTCTTCAGTTACATGTACTCATGATGGCGAACTAACGTCATGTCGAAATAGCGTTATCTTCTTGTTCCGTCTGCCAGTGCTCCCGTACTTCTGCCAAACTCTCGGATAGACACCTTCCTTACGCCCAAAAAGCCTTAAATCCAATATCCTCCTCTGTAACAACCAATTCTAACAGTCCATCTTTTAATGAGTTTAAGGGAAATAAATCAATTGTTAAAAGAGCTAATTTTGTTGAAGGGGACTACAAGTCCCATAGTCCCATGAGTACTGGGACTAGGAAGAAGGCTGAAGAGCCATGCAGTTGCAGCAGTCAGCCATTTAAGCCTAACAGCCCACACATGAGAGAACCTGGGAGGCATAAAAGGCCCCCTCAGGTGCAACCAATTGGAAGGAGAGAAGAGAGCTGGAACTGTGACTGCAATGCGTACTGTAGCAATATTAGCAGAAGGAAGACGGGATGAGGCTGGCAAACCAAGCAGAAGTGGGAGAACAAGAGGGGTGTTGGACCATGGAAGCAGCAGATTTCTCCTGCTTGTTCTGACAGGGTCATGTTGCCCCCAACTCTGAAGTGCAGAGTCTGCACAGCGGAAGGTGTACAGGAAAGCTGTCTTTTCACATGTGAGCCTGATTGCTGTGGTTGATGCGCAGTGAACTTGCTGGAAAATGAGACAAGGAGCAGTTGTCAAGCCGTGGGCCCCAGGCGTGAGAGGTGCTCCAGAAATATGTGGCGGACTGGAGACACCTTCACAGAGGAAGGGTGTGGATCCCTAAAATGCACGAAGCAGTAGAGGTCATAGCAGAAGTCGTGGAAGCATTTGTGGAAGCAGTGAGACCCGTAGAGCAAGTGTTAATGAAGCCAGTGAGTGAAGCACAGTGTTCTAATACCTTGTGCAAGCTTTGCCAGCAACAGTATCCAGTTCCCATTTCACTCGCGTATAGTTTAAGAAGTTGTTCGTTGAAGAGGGCGCTAGAGAGCCGTCCGTGATGGCTGCTCTTCTGTGAGCGCTCCAACAGCTCCCGAATAAATCCTGACAAAAATAAGTTCTGACAATGAAATTTCGCCCATACTCAGTGGAGGTGCTCAATAAAATC
Source organism: Ambystoma mexicanum (assembly GCF_040938575.1). Lineage (NCBI taxonomy): Eukaryota > Metazoa > Chordata > Amphibia > Caudata > Ambystomatidae > Ambystoma > Ambystoma mexicanum. The sequence goes on from NC_090934.1 coordinate 25,297,426, forward strand.
AGCGGGGCAGGGGTGGTGTTGAACAGACTCCACCAAACGAGGGCATTTGAGCACAACCCGCGATGGAGAGACCCTGCCCCCACGGCCCAACGCCATCTTGCCGTCAGAAGGAAGAGCCGAGCGACTGCTGCCTTGGAGGCTGTAATGTGCAGGAGCACCCACTCGACTCCTAGAGCTGAGCTCCAGGTGGCTCAGAAACATCCCTAAACATCCTGGAGAACGAGAGCCAGCTTGGGGTGCTCCCGCCTCCCCTTGAGGGCGTGGAGGAAGGTGGGTGACATCCCAGAGGCGGCCCGGATGGAGGCAGAGGCCGAGAGCAGCCACAGCACAGATGGTGTAGGAGGGACGCCATAGCTGACGTCCCCCCTGTGAGGCCAAGGCCACATACGAGATGAGGGGAACAGCTGCCCAGGGAAGTGGAGCTGCGCTGAGCCGGGAGGCAAGTGCTGCGGCCTCCCAGTCTTGAGACAGAGGCTCTCCGCTCGCCCAGTCCGGTGATGTGGGAGGGACCGGCAGGCCGCAGCCCCGAGCTTAACAACTGCCGGAACTCGGGGCCGCAGCCCCGAGCTTAACAACTGCCGGAACTCGGCGGCGGGGTCCCGCAGAGCAGCGCAAGCCTCCATTTGCATCCATAAAGAGGTTCGAGCAGGGAACCCGCCGCACCCCCGCTCGGCCTCCCCGACGAGAAGCATATGTACAAAACAAAAGTGATAAACATTCACCATAGCAGGGGGGCAAAGAACTGTACCGCTAACCAACCCTCCAAATAAAATGCATAATATCCGTCAGTTGCACCAAAGAGGCGGGACACCCCCATAACTTCCTACTGAACCTGGAGGGCATACAGGCCTACCAAAGAGAGCAGAGCCCTGCCATCAGGGTATACGAACATCCTAGGACACCCAAACTTACACAGTACTGATTAGGCCTGAGATAATAAGGTTGAGACGTGACGACCCCAGGGGTGCTCCCTGTTCCACGGTGAACTTAAATAATATTCCGTCATCCCGAACACAGTCCCGCCCGACCTGCTCTAAAGCAATAATTAATTACACCTGTTCTATTAGCGACTGCTGAAGGAGGCTGCGGGCGACGTCCTCGCGCAGCACCCTGGCACGTTTGTTTCATTAAAACTAATTGCTAACTCGTGCGGGGTTATAAAACCCAGCTGTGAAGGCACGTCCGGTGGTTTCTTTGACTGAAGCACGTTCCCTCGGTGCAGGCTGTCCGCCACATGGCTGTGAAGGGTTATTACAGTGAGGTCGCTGATCTCAACGCCAACATTAAAACAGACGCTCCACGCAGCTCTGAAGATGTGCAGGTGAATAAGGAATGTGTGATCATCTCGGATTCAGGAATCTGTAAATAATTTACCTACCCGCATCCAGGACCCTGACATTTGGGAGTTGCCTCACCTGGAATGGGGCAATCTCCTATTCTGAATTTAGAGATTCACCACTACCAGCAGAAGAAATCAGACCACACACCAAGGGGTGAAGAAAGTGGTCCTAATAACTTCAATAACACTGAAACCGGTCGGCTTCCATGTGACTTGATTGGAATAATGATGGATCAGAGATATCCCCAAATCAAGCCACACTTCTGATCCAAACACGAAAAGGGATTGTGTAAATTTTGTAAATTTTATAAAAACTTTTTGGTTCGGAGTCCACATCAAGAAATACATCTCCGAATCAAAAGGAATAGGAGTCGTCTTTGACTATTCCTGGTCCATACACTCCAAATGATGTTTTTTAACAAATATGACTTATGAAACACTTTCATGAAGTTTATCTCTCGACTTATATAATCTCCTCTGCAGCCGAGAGATATTAGATCAACACCTCTAATCTTTTAATAAAGGTTGCATTCCAAAGAAACGAAATAAAATTGTAAAGTTTTATTTGGGAAACAACATATTATGTGCAAAACCTTGAAGGATAAAGCAAAAACAGGAATCCAACAGTGTGGAGTAAATCCCCCATAGGAAAAAGCAATACCTGAATAGAATTGACTCAAATCAAATTGTGATATGCTTAAATAATACCCCCCAACGAAGACAGTACACCACAGGCCGCCACTCCCCCACAACCAGGAGGCGGCGAACCGCTGTGTGAGGGGACAAGAAAGGGACAGCATCTCTGGAGGAATCACAAATCGCGATCCCTGACACACCCTGCCGCACTCAACAGGAGAAATCAACCCCCACCAAAGTCTAAACCGGAACAGTAAGGGGTACAACATAGCCACAAATAACTTAAGTCAAATCTACGATCAGCCCACCAACTTCTCTGAAAACTTACCAGAACGCTCTTAGCCCAGAAACGCACACAGGAGATCGCTCTCGACAGCTTGGGCCCCTCCCGCGCACCCAGACGGCATCACGCTCAAGGTAAAATGGGGAAAATAGACAAGTCCCCGAGAAAATTGACCTTCAACCCAAGTACAACCAACAAACCCATGAAAGTAATGGACCAAAATGACTCCCCAACCACAGAGGAAAGTCAGGAGGAGGAACCCCTCCCAGCACCCATAGATATCAGGGAAATCCTACTTGACTTAAAAGCAGGAATATGCAACCTTCATTCCAAACTTGACACCCTGTCGTCCAAAGTCGACCTATTACAGCGCTGTCTTGACAAGCCTGGGGATAGGCTAGACACAGCCGAACAACAGATATCAGACCTCAAAGACAGCACCACATCACTCACTGCAAGGGTGACAACATTGGAAACCCAGATAAAGACGATCACAGAGAAGAACGAAGACCTCGAAGTTCGCTCACAAAGCAACAATATTAGACTGGTTGGCACAAGAGAAAAACAAGCCCCTGAGAAGATGGTGGAATTCGTGGAGAAGTTATGCATCAAACTATTTGGGACCACAGCCCCATCCCAACTCTTCGTAGTGGAAAAAGCACATAGAATACCATCCGGCCGGCCAATCCCTGGAGCACCCCCACGTCCAATTATAGCCTGAATCCTTAATTCCAAAGATAGGGACACCATATTGCGACTGGCAAGGGAAAAAGGAGACCTACAGTTTGATGGAGATAATATTCAGCTCTATCCTGACTTCTCTCCAGCTGTACAAACAATGAGAAGATCCTTCACGGGCATCAAACGCAGACTACAGGCCAGCCACAGGACTTACTCCATGCTGTATCCAGCGAAACTGCGATCCAACGAGATAGGAAAACACAATTTTTCAACTCGCCAGAAGAGGCAAACTCCTTTCTTGACGAACTTGGCTGCAGGCAACCAGACAACCGGCAGAGATCACCCAAAAGAGATCGGGGCAGAAGAAACCCGCCGTAACATGTGGGGGCCTCGCCCTCCATCGCCTTTTTTGGAAAAAAGGAGTCACACAGGAACACAATAACAGAAGCGCTCTATCTGGAGCTTCTGTTTTCGGTTCGGCACTAGCACCCCAAGCGCAGCATTTGATCTTAACATGACTAAGTGAGAGGGACGTTATTACGGGCAAGTTGGGGGTCGCCCCTGTGTGGGTGGGAAAGTTCTACACAGTTATGGGGTAGCACAGCAAACACAGGAAACCAAGCCACCGTCGACCCCCCGACTCTACTCTCGTCCTCCGCCTCAAACAAGACATACAGCCCTGCCTGTACAACTGCCTACTATATCTCAACAGCCAGCGAAGAGGAAAACGCAGCACGACCACGATCGTCCAGGCCCAGATCCAGGTCCGGCAAAATAAAGTCATCACACGTCTATGGCTAACCTAGCTACATGGAACATCAGAGGGAGAAACAAACCTGCTAAGGCACGACAAATGTCCCAATACCTCCGGAGACATCGAATAGACGTGGCCATGATACAAGAAACTCATCTCCTCCCCAGCTCTGAAAACAACTGGGCCCGCGAATTGGGATGTTTCAGGTATTTTTTATCATATTCTTCATTTGCGAGAGGAGTCGCCATTTTAAAAAACAAAAAAGTAAACTTCAGATTTATAAACTCGGAAAAAGAATCAGAGGGGAGAACACTCCTCATAAGAGGGATTCTATAAGGTAAAGAAACTGTCCTAGTGAATTCATACAGACCAAAGTCTGACAGCGCTAATAACTTCCACTGGGTAATGACGCACATGGAGACTGCTGGATCGGCTACGATCATCTGGGGCGGTGATTTCAACACCCCACTTGACCCCCACAAAGATAAATCACGCGGCACTAAGTCCGCACCATCCAAGGCCACCCTACAAATTCAAGAAATTTCCAATGCGTACAACCTAATTGACATTTGGAGACAGACTCACTGGAAAACCTGAGATTACTCTTTTCGTTCATGGGTACACAATACAGATTCCCGTCTAGACTATCTCCTGGTATCAACCCAAGCTCAATTCCACTGGGGAAACTGCCAAATCCTCCCGAGGACACTATCAGACCACTCCACCGTCAACCTTGAATGCATTCCAGATAATACCAAGAAACACAGACCCCAATGGAGATTCAAACCCGGTTCCCTGCAAGATCAGGTTTTTGCTGACGAACTGCGCAATGAGCTGACCTCCTTTCTAGAGATAAACCAACCATCAGTCACGTCCCCCGGCACACTCTGGGAGACGATGAAATGTTATATTAGGGGGATATGCCTAGCAAAGGAACAGGGCATATTGAAGCTCATTAGAAGGGAACTAGCGTAGCCAAGCTGAAAGAATGGGAGCAAAGATACACCCAATCCAAAGATCCCAACCTCCTGGCCGAGCTAAAAGCTGAACTCGACAACTTCAGGTCCACAGCAGAAAGAGAGATAAAGTTCCTGTCTCGGGGCCACAAAATCCGGCAATATGGCAAAGGCCAGAAGCCTGGCGCCCTACTGGCCCGACTAATCGCGGCAGAGAGGAAACCTACCTATGTTGAGCAGATACGAAACCAAAAACAAAGACTTAGTGCATACAGAAGAGGAAATTGTCGAGGCCTTCTGCACTTCCTACCAAGATCTCTGCAGCACCAAATTCACAGCAAATCCCGGTGAACTCGCCCAATACCTGGACAATGATGAACTGTACTGGACAGGCAATGAGCTGCGAGAACCATTAAATGCACACATTTGCCTCGAGGAAATCCTAAAAGCGATAAAAATTCTCCCCAACACTAAGGCTCCAGGGCCCGATGGCCTGACGGGGGAATTCTACAAGGCCCACGCCCAGCTCCTGGCCCCACTCCTATTGCAAGTGTGAGAGGAAGCAATGTAAACCGAAACTTTAGCATCAACTCTCCGCCAAGCGAACATGATCCTCCTCCATAAACCAGGAAAATCACTCGAAGATTGTGCCTCATAGAGGCCGATTTCCTTGATAAACCTGGACAATAATATACTAGCCAAAATTTTAACTGCCAGACTCCCTCAGTTAATGCTGGGTCTCGTTGTGGCTGACCAGGCAGGTTTCATCGCCGAACATAACACATGCTTTGGGATCAGAAGAATGTTTGGAGCAATGGCAGCAATCAATCCTGACACCCAGGCAGTAGCAGCATTATTCGACGCCGAGAAGGCATTCGACTCAGTCGAATGGCCTTTCATGTTTGAAGTCCTACGCCAAATGGGATTGGGCAACTACTACCTCAAACTAGTGACCCTCTTATATAAGGACCCGACCTCTACTATCACGATTAGAAACACCAAAATCTTAGAGATTCGTCTACAAAGGGGGACCAGGCAAGGATGCCCGCTATCAGCAGTTTTATTTGCGTTGGTGATGGAACCCCTGGCATTGGATCTTCGAGCCTGCCACCTTCAGAGAGGTCTTTCGATCGGACCCCACAAGTTCGTAATCTCTCTATATGCAGATGATATCTCTCTCTTCATTCATAACCCAGCAGAGAACTTAAATCCAATAATGCGAGAAGTCATCAAATTTGGCAGATTCTCGGGACTGAAAATAAACCATTCAAAATCCATTATATTCCTCCTAACCAAAACAACAACAAAATTTAGAGATGATTTTGGGTTTCACTGGCAATCATCAAAAGTCAAATACCTCGGCATCAACCTGTCCAGATCCCACTCGGACATCATGCAAGACAACTATGGAACACTCATTGAGGCATTACGAAGCAAAATAAACAGATGGAAACTTCTACCACTCACTTTATGGGGCCGGGTCTCTTTGGTGAAGATGGTGATTCTACCCAAGCTCTTATACCTCTTCACGAACATCCCCGTTCTGCTTCCACAACAATGCCTGCAACGTATCCGTTGCCAGATACTAGACCTGGTCTTGGGCCGGTAAAGTGGTCAGAGTGGCATACTCAACCCTAATCCAACCAGTAAGCAAAGGCGGCCTAGCACTCCCAGACATGGAAAGATACTACTGGGCACCCCAAGCCCAATTTCTAGGCCACTGGTATGCCACAGACTTCGTCAGACCACATGTCCAAATTGAAAGAGCCCTAGCAGCCCCGTACATGCTTAGATCAACAATTCTGGGGAATCTTCCCGTCCCCCATAATACACTCAATATTGTCCAGGTTACATACGCAATCTGGAAAAAGATGGCGCAAAGAAGCAACATCCAAATTAGGTTTTCCCCCTTACTCCCAGCAAGATTCATAACAGGATTCCCCCTGACAACAGAAAGGACATACCTAAACTGGACAGATGAACTGCACATTCAGTCACTCGAAGATCTCTTTGTCGACGGCATATTTATTACCCCAAATAAGCCAGAGAAAAAGGAAGTGATAACGCACTGGATCTATTTACTTATTTCAGGTTACACCACACACTATGAAATACTTTACCCATGTTTCCCCAACAACTGCAAACGTGGCAACAACTCTATGGAGTAATCCAATCACAAGGCAATGGGAGACTAGTCTCGGAGATCTATAGAGCGCTGTTGACCGACACGGTGCCCACTCCCCAAACACCATAAAAAAGATGGGAAAGAACCTTACAAACCTCAATAACAGAAGAAGACTGGTCGTACATCGTCATGCAAACACAAAAAGTCTTGCTTAAGACGCGCTACAAACAGATCCACTTCAACTTTGTCCACCAAACATATTGTATACCAGAAAAACTCCAAGCACAACGACTAGCAACTCCAGCACTATGTGAAAGGTGCAAGACACCCAAAGCAGACTTTCTACACCTGGCATGGACTTGCCCGGGTATCACAAGATTCTGGGAACTAGTGCTGGGGAAGATTTCAGCAATCCCTGGAACTCAATTAGATATAAACCCAACCCTAGCCCTCCTGGGGCTCACCAAAGATCTCCCGCCATGTGGTATCAAACTAGCTGACATACTACTGGTCCTGGCGAAGATAAGAGTAGCAATGGCATGGGGCTGGGGACCACCCCCCAGTCTGCAAAACTGGCTGAAAGATGTGACGTACAGTCAGGATACAGACACCAACTTCATAAGGACACTGCCACTCCACGCACGGCCACCAGACATCTGAGGCCATTACACTGCTTTTCTGATGTCCACCACAGACTCAATATCCTCGCAGAGCACATCCCCAGAACCAGCACCCCAAGATGACGTTGCTACTACGACCGCCGCCGGCAGAACATAAACGAAACCAGACCACGGCGGACCCAGAGGCTACAAATTTGGATAAAATGGACTTGAGTGGAAGAAGGAGGGGGGAAGACGGTGCAACCTGTGCAATGTTAGTTGTAAATTATATATACTAAAACTAAAAATAAAGTTTTTTAAAAAAAAGAAGTTGTTAGTTGAAGCTAAAATACCTGAACAATGGAAATGTGGCAGTTGCGTAAAATGTGAAAGTCCTTTTAGTCAAATGAGAAGCAAACGCTGCTTAAATCTATTGTTTAACCCTTAACAGACTGTACTATCTGAAGGAGTGATCACGGGGCACTAATTTTGGAAGAGTGAATGTTGTAAAGACCATTATTGAAAGCGTAACCTTCATAATTGGTGAAACAACATCAAAGAGTGGACACATGTGCCTAATTGTGATTCCGAAAGAAAGACTGACCTCTATTCTTTACTTTAAAGTAGCATACCTTTAATATATAAGAAGTTCAAGTGTATATTATTGAAGAAGAGGACAGCCGGTTCCCAAGCCAAGAGCTTCCCCATATTAAAACTGATACCAGCCTTTCTCAGAGTTAAGAAGCAATCTAACTGTTAATGTGAAGTTAATAACAGTTCCACTGGCCTAAGATACATATAGGTGCAATCATTACCTGAAACTAAGAGAGTGGTGCCAAGGCTTCTGAGTAATTAGTTGGGCTGGGAAAGTTGGCAAACAGAGACTCACTGCTTATAAAGACTATTTAGACGTTGTACACCTGTCGTGCCAAAGACTGTGGGTGGAAGACAGAGAGAAATGAGTCTTAAAGGCAAACTCAAGTTGTTCTTGTGGCAGACAGTCCCGAGAGGCAAAGAGGCTGTCCCTTTTGAAGAGTTATTCAGAGGTAGAGTGCCTTGCCTACTTGAAGGTGTTGAAGTACTTTAAAGTGTATCTTGTTGAAGTCTGTCTAGAAGCACTAATCAGTAAAGCTGGGATAGTAGTCCAACGTACTGAAGCAGTGGGGGTATATCTCGTTGTCAGTAGATGAAACATTCTAGTAGTCTAAACAAAGTGGAATACTGTGAGAAAGGTGACTGTTCTCATAGTGAATCAGGAAGAAGTGAAGTTGTTGAAGTGGAAGCAACAGCACTGAGAAGTCATCCTGACAAATATACCATTGTGAAGTCTAAAACTGGAACTAAGGAAATACTAACTATTAATCAAGAACTATGTATCACCCACAGTTGAGGATATTGCATTTCTTTTTAACTGTGGCAAATCTTCTTGGAGAGATAACAAACCATTGTAGCTGGGATCACCATTGGTGCTATTCGGTGGAAGTGCTATTTCACCAAGAAGAAGAGATTTGCTATAATTGTAACTTTGGTTGACAAACCTTGCTTTGACTTTAAAACATCAAGAACTGATTTGAGAAATATTTTCTTTGGTTGAACATTAGCAGAATTGACCTTGAACCTTGACCTATGGCATCGGAAGGTTTTTCAGAAACTGTGGATTTTGTTCTTGTCATTGTTGCATTTTCTTTGTGCATTTGTTGCTTAGTGTGAGAGCCAGTTATCCTGTATTAGACGGTTTCCCTTTAGCTTTGGTTAGGCAGGGAAATCCTCAGCAGAGTGGGGATAGTGAGGCATTGTTGATCATATTCCTCTTGAGAATAACATGGCATGGCTTAATAAATCATCAAACAGTTGTCTGCCTCGCATTCCTGACCACTCAAAGTGAACTGCTGCCAAATATTTAATATTGTCAAACAAGTGGTTTTGTGAACTGGTGCATAAATATCCTGACAAAGACATTTTTGTTGAAACCAATGAAAGAAAGAGGAAACTTTGTTGAATACCTGTGAACTGTTGGTTGAATAAAATGTGGAACTTTGTGATATTAAGTCCGAGCAAAAAGATAACTGAAGTGGAACTTTGTTACGAGACAGGATTTTCTTAACCTTTTTGGATCTGTTGAACAAGATCCTGCTTGAATCTGGGGAAGGGGAATTCACCCAGGTTAGAAGGAGAAATGTTGTTTATGATGTGAATTTAACTGTTACATTTGTAGATATTGAATTTCCATAAATTATCTTGTTAAGTTAGTGTATGTTTAAGTCTGATGAACATAAACCTTTTGTTAGAGTGTTTCCTGTAGTTTATTTTATGCAGGGAAATCCTAGTCAGGGTAGGGATGGGGAGGTGTGTCCACCCTTTTGAGTTAATAAAATGGCATTGTGTCTGCCTCACATTTCTGACCCCTTACAGTATGGTGCGTCTCCATCTTCCCGGTGTGAGAAATCAGAGGGTGTCTCACCCTCTGGTCCCCAAGGGTGTCTCTCTCAGGTGGCCAGGGCACAGCCATTGCCTTTGGAACCAGACCCTGGGGGTGGACCTGTGTGGGAGGATCACCTGGCTGAGGGGTCTTCGTGGAGTGAGGGGGAGATAGCCGATGGTGAGCCGCGGTATTCCCCCATCTTTTGTTCATCTACCCCATCCTATTTTTTAAGATTTTCCGAAGTCCCAACTCCCCCCTCTTTTTACACAAACACTGGGCCGAGAAAGAGGGTGACTGAGAGTAACCAGACTATCTCTCTCACATCGCAGTGGACATGTCCCGTTAATCGGGTCGGGCATGGTCAGGCACTTTACCCTAAGTGCATACACCTGATACCAACTAGCTCTCCTCACACAAATAAAAGGCAACACCTAAAGTCACACTCAGAGCACGGTGGAACACGAGAACAAGTAGAACTTCCGGGGTGAAGGAACACCTACTGGAGCAGAGCAATGGACCAAGGGACGAGAGCAGTGGGCCGAGAATCCCAAGGCTTCCCTGCGGTTGGTCGTTTCCGCCACAGAACGCGAACGACACGTGGAGAAGGCCAGATCCCACAAGTGAAGAGTGCATTGTGTTTCAAAGACACCAGCGACTCTCTCGGGTGAACTGCAGAGTTGGGGAGGCGAGGCCAAGCCTGTGGTACTAACCTTCACATGAAAATTGGAAACCGCAAACCAAGAAAGATGCGCACACAGCCGGTGAGTTGGCACGCGACCTGAGAGACCTATGTGTGTTAAAGTGAATGAAGTAGCAATATATATCACAAATGAAGGCTGCATGCATGTGGATGAGACGCGAAGAAAGGCAGAACTTTGAATGAACTTTAAAGTAAAATGCAGCTGTAAGATCAGCAATACTAAGTAAGGGAGTGGTCTGGTGAAAGGAAGTAGTCCATTCGAAAGTCTCTGCGAAAGGTACATTGTTTTAAGATTAAAGGTGAATAAAAAGCAAGAGTGACAGTAAAATAGTGAACGCTGAGTTGAAGTGGTCCTCCGGTGGTCTGTAAGAAAGCCAGGCACATTCGAAAGACTTCGACATCCGAGTGTGGTGCCAGCCCGATTGAGGGAGACCCGAAGTATACTAAGTTTGGGGAAGGGAGCCCCCCCTTGCAACTTTGTGTTGAACTTTATCAGCCAGGCAGAGGCGGACATATGAGAACTGTGTGGTGAAAGGTCTGAGCCCGGCAGAGGGGGACCTTTGTGAACGTTTTGGTTGAAACATTATTTTTGAAGTCAGAGAAAGAGACTTTAACGTGGAATGCCAGACGGGCCTCGATCCACGGTTTTGTAACTGTGTGCTGTGTTGGAAACCGAGCCAAAGTGTGGCACCCTGCCTACAAGAATCGCCTACCTTCGTGAGTCCTAACGTGAGGAGGAGAGCTGGTTCAGCCACATTATCATTTGAACACTGATTTTGCTTTAACATACATTTCTCCTTTATACGCTTTTTGTACAAGAGATAGTGCAGGCATTAGGGTTTGTGAGCATAGGCCATTTTGATTCGACAGACTCCACTAGGACTGTTTTGTTTATCGTTTGTTAGTTGAGACTACTCCCATTTTGGTAATAGGGCAGAATAGGAGTTTCTCCAAGCCCAACATTATCAATAAAGGTTTTACAATTTGTATCCATTGTGTCAGTGTCAATACGTGTGATACCATAGCTTCCCTACACCGGCCTGTCAGGTGTTTTAAGGTTCCCGGCATTGGTCAGCTGTTCGAAACTTACCTGCACTGTGTGGTTCTCAGTGGGCATGTTCTTCATTACTCAGGCCCTCGTCCAAGTAGGCCCATAGGAACAAGAATGTGTTAATCTATGGTTTTTAACAGGATGTTCCTGATTACAATGTGCAATACATAGCTGGTAAGGCAATCACTGGTGACTATTATCCCTCACAATGAGGGGTATGACAAGTCTTCTTCTAGTTAGCCATTGCCACCACACCAAGGTTGGTCCACCCATGTGGTCCTCCCGCAGATAGCCACCCCCATTGTCGGAGTCAGGTAGTTTCTGACCTTCCATGGCCACATGAGGGAAGGTTTTCCCCAGGGTACCATTGAAGACTTTGCTAGATTCGTCACACCAGCCTTAGAGGATGGTTTTCCTGAACACAGGTATCCCAAAGACTCAGTGTATCCAAAACTACACAATCCCACTGCTGCCACCACTTATGTAACAGGGTTTACAAAAGTACAGTCTGAGTCAGCATGTAGGAAAGCCCACCTTGGGTGAAGAGGGTTACACTTTTTAGGTTTACCCTGAACTACACAAGGGTTTGGTAAAATGGCAAGCAGCCAGGCTAAGTCTAAGGAGGGAGGAGCGCTGTAGGGAGAAACAAAGAACTCAGCGCATACACCAAGAAAACACTGATACACTTAGAAGGTATATAAACATAGTTATTTAGTATATACACTAAGGCACACTGTTGTAACTTTCAAGTTAAGTAAGTACTATAAAACAGTAAAACAATAGAAGAACACTTGCAATATTTTTTGGATGGTAAACCACAGTTGTAGTCACATTAGAATAGCATTTTTAGTAACACATCACATAGTAATGCCATCTGAAACATATTTGTAATCTTTTTCAAATTCTTATAACTTTTAGCAACTTTGTTCCAGTCTGTCTTAAAGAGTCTTTGCCTGCCAAGCCATTACAGAAAGGCTAAAGACCTTATGGAAATCAGTAGATATGTTGTTAGGGGGTGGGTGGAGGGGGGAGGGGGCTGAGGGGGCAATAGCCCTGAGTCTTTTGATTGTAGCCCCGGATAGAAACTCAGGAGCTACAACCAAAAGGCTATAGCAAGCCCTGAGTCCCGCAAATCCCAACATTAGCTTAGCCCCTGACCTTTTCCAGACCTAACCCCACACCTGGAAATCAGGTTTGGTCTACCACCAAAGAGGCAGTCCAGCCCGAACTGCTAGGTCACATCCCTTCTGCACAAGACCACAAGCATCCCCTGACATGTTTCAGCCTCATTGGGCATCATTAGTGAAGAGCAGCTTGGGATGCTAGGCCCAGCAGGCACGGGACCCATGTCTGGGCATACCTGGCACTTGGGGTGTGTAAGGAACTCATGGTGGCAACAGTAAAGACAGACACAAGTGATCACAGTTCGAAGGTGTTTATTAAGCTGTATAGGTAGGTTGGAAAAATGCCTAATCTAAACCTAATTCTAAGATGGGAGCAAGCTTCGAACATGAAACAAAAATAAGGCAGTCCTTGTGGCGTCTTGTCAAATAAAAGGGCCTATACAAAAAAAAAAAACTATTGCCAATCCTTACGTAAAATACAAAAGTGTGGGATAATGTTTATAAGAAAGAAGGAAGTGTTCACAAATAATGGGTCAGATGCAGTAGTCAGGATCTCCCTTCCCCACCTTTTCAGCACAGGACAAGATAGGATTCCAGAGCACAGCACACGCTTGAGCTTTCCCAGCACGAGCCAACAGTAACGCTTTCGCGAATCAGGGCCTTCGGTGGTTAAGTCTTCTTTCTATAAAAATGTCTCTTGCCGCCGTGGACCTAATGCATTCAAATTAATAAACAAAAGTTCCTTTCTGCTTGCACGTTGGGTGATAGTTTCCACCCTTGGCTCCCCCCTCTTCCGGGAGCAGAACCCTAGAAAGTTCCTTAGTGATACCAGGACTGCTGATAGCTTTGTTTTCTTGCTTTCGAGGGTCTGGCAGTTTCAAAGTGTCAAAGCAAAGATTCAATAAAAGTTCTAGAGTTCTTCTCTGATTTTATTTGGGTGATAGCTCTTCACTCCTGGGTCCCCCTCTTTCGGGGTCAAACCCTCTCTCGAATATCAGCTTTTCTTTGTCGGGTTCACTCTGGTATGGCATGCATTCAAAGCGTTTCCCTCTTGTACTTTTCTTAGTTGCATTCACCGGTCGATGGGTGTTGGCTTCTCACCCTTGGATCCCACTCTTCCGGGCTCAGACCCTACTCGACTGTTCATCTCCGTCGATCGGGTTCACTATGGCTTTCAATGCAATTTTGTTGGTGACTTTACCGAATTTTAATGTCTTTTTAAACAGTTCCCTGTGGACATCCGTTGGCCGGGTTCATTCTTATCAACACACTGTATTTCGGGATGTTAGACTTCACCCCCTCTTTATTGGCATCCTTCTTTCGGGTTCACTCTTGCCAATCTTGTCAGTCGTACCTTTTCTCATTCAATTCTTACGGTGTGGGATTCACTTCCCTTAACTTCACAATCATCTGTCAGTCAAAGGCTTTTTAGAGGATTTTACAAGACGCCTTAATGACGACTTTGACCCCCTTTCTTGCTTTTCCCATGGCCTTCTGGAACTGGTAGTTTCAACAATCGGGTAATCGCCCAGAGTTTCTTGAGTGAGCACCCACGTGGTGCGAGACTTCTCTGTTGCTGGTTTTCCCCCTTTTCGATATCAACAGCTCTTTATGCTATCACAGTTCAATTAGCCGTTTGCTACTTTTCGTTCAACATAGTTCGGTTTCTTATCGACTCTCCCCTCGACTCACCAGCTGTGATGAACCACTTGGCTTTCCTTCTCTTTGGAGTCAAGGTTGGTACCACAGAGACAAGCATCTCTCCCTGGCTTGGGTATCAGCGGAGGAGGGTCTTGTGTACCATTGACATCTGCTGCAACACAAGCTGGCTTTTGTTTGCGGTCTTACTATTCTTTCTGCAGAGATTTCAGGGGCCTTGTTTGGAAAGGGCAAGTTCGCTTCTCTCCTTGACACCGTCTCAGTTCGCACCGTCTTTCTACTCCTCTTGAACTGCCGTGCTGACTTAGCGCTCTCGTTGTGCGATCTGCCTAGCTCATATTGTGCTCTCGTGCTCCACCTTTTGTTCCTTTGGGGAAGGGAAAGGGCCGTTAAGTCTGTGCCGTTCTGGTCAGTTGCCTGACTTTGCCTGACCCGTGTGTCGGGACATGTCAGGTAAACAGCTTTAGAGTTAGTCTCCGGTCTTCCACGGGGTAAGAAAGTGTTTATGTTAAAATGGGGGATTTTGTGAAGCAAATGGGAACGACCGGTATCCTTATCATTAAATAAACAAGGGGGATTGTGGCAACTATAGTGTTTTAACTGAGCAAGTTGGGAGTACGGAAAATAATAATCAGGGGGACGGGAAGGAGAATGACTGGAAGTATTCGGGTAGGACATAGGAAAACAGGGATTCTGGGAGAAGTAGTTTCTGAGTGTAATGGGTTTTGGGGTCCTAGGTGACTTACCAGAGGTGTAGGGGTGAGTGGACTTTATTAAGGGAGCTTCTTTAGGTGGAAGGGGGGCAGAAGAATAACAAATAAAACCTCAGGGTCTTCGTCACCCTCACCTTCTTCCTCAGTATAATACCACGTCTCCCTTTGGGTATTCGCCCAAGTATAATCCTGGATTCCCTTACCCGGGTGATCCTTCCTTGATAGTCTACTCCTAGGGTTGGGATCTGAGCAAGCTCATCCCTGGCCACCTGAATAAGAGATTCCCAGGATCTATTTGGGAGAATACCTTCAGGTTTCTCACAAGTGACAAAGCAAAACAAAGAGGTGATGCATGGAAGGTTTAGAATTAATCTTAAACCTCTGGAAATTGCTCTGGGAAACCCTCCATACCACCATCGTTCTTCACCTGCCAAGTCATTACAGACAGGGGAAAGACGTTATACAAACCAGGATTGGTCCCACTCCCAAAGGGGCAGTCCAAACTAAACTGCTAGGTCACATCCCTTCTGCACAAGACCACAAGCATCCCCAGACATGTTTCGGCCTCATTGGGCATCATTAGTGAAGAGTAGATTGAGTCCCTGGGCCCAGCAGGCATGTGACCCACATCTGGGCATACCTATCCATCTCTGTGTGCCAAAGCAAAACAAAGAAGGTTGCAAAAATGACTGTATTCCGCCCATTATAATTGCTCTGCGATAAGGCCAAATCCCAGCCACTAATCATACATATACTGCGAATATTCTATTACCACCTCCACATTGTATGAAATAATGCCACTTGTTGATTCTAGCCTATTGAAGCTCGCATTACATACACGTTTATATTATCACACCACAAAAACTATCAGCCTCTGCTGCCTCTGAATAAGGTTAACCCTTCTTATGTATTGCACATTGACAAAAGCTGCCTCACTCGATTACCTTATTGCTCGCATCATTGCAATATACTCCTGTATCTATGCTTTCTGATATATACTGTTTGAATACACATCTCAGCTGCTGTTTTATATACTTGTACCTGTTGCACACTGCCATTAGTTTGTACCAGACTACTGCCTACTGCCCTTCGCCCTCTGTTTAACTGTATTAGACTAGTTTGGGGATTTGGTTGTTGGCTTTAGCTACCCACACCCACTAGCTTGTACTTGACTACTGCCCACTGCCCTATGACCAATTGCTGAAACGAACTTGAGGACTAACTGCTGGCACTTGCTGTACACTGCCATTAGCATTTGAAATTGAACCTGCGAATAGTAACGCACAGCCCACTTCCTCCACGTGCAGCTCACCAGAATCACTCATACTTACAATAGCTAGTCATCACCACTAGTATGGCACACTTCACACCACGTGACTATCCCCACGTTCCCAATTTCAGCTACACTGAACATTGTGTAAAGCATGCCTACACTATGACTGTGTTGGCCAACTTTCCTTGCCTGCCTATGCCCATGCTAGTTAATTTGAATTGCCTACTGCATAGCCTGGTCACTGTGCCACTTTTGGTCGGCTGCCATTCTCGGTCTGCTGCATTTGTGCCCTGCCAGCCAAATTGAACTGTACTTATTGTGCCACTATAGGTCGATTGCCAACCCCTGCTCATTGCATTATCCCTGCATACATGCTGCATTTGTGCCCTGCCAGCCAAATTGTACTGTACCTATTTTGCCTCTATTGGTCGCTTGCCAGTCCCTACCTATTGCATATTTTCCATGCTACTTAATCAGTCAATCCCAACCGCTTCTTGTTTAGCCTGGTCATCGTGCCTCTTGATCGGTTGCCACTCTAGGCCTGCTGCACTTGTGCCCTGCCAGCCAAATTGAACAGTATTTACTGTGTCCTACGAGTCATTTGATTCGTACACTGCCTAGCCCACTCATTGCGCATCTACAGGCCGCCTCTCTATGCCGCCATTTGTACCAGCTTGCCAGCCTATCTTACTTCTTATTGCATTCACCCGCCCAACTGGTACTGACCCGTTGTCTAGGTAGATAACTTCGGTTCCACCCCTACTTCACTCTACCTTTGACTTAGCCCTTAAAATGCATCGCACCCTTGATACTCACCCTCACCGCTTACCCTCGCTTGCTAATGCACCACAGCATGCACCCCTGTCCACTCGACATCTCTCCACGTACTTATTGTTCACCTTTCAGGTCCTAACCTGGTCACCGCTCTTCACCCTCATCACACAGCTCTACGTCTCGCCCACTCCCACAACTAGTATAATAACATCTCCCGAACTACCTCTTGCTCTAATCATGACAGGTCCTAATCCTTATCTAAACGCGCCGGCCCTCTGGCTACTACATTTCGCCACCAAACCCACCCCTAATCAACCATGCCCATTTATCATTCGAAATTCCAGACTCGGCTCGCGCCTGCGCCACCTACCTCTCCACGAACCTACATCAATCAACAACTTAGTTACACCCGCCAGACACCACACTGTCCCTGACATAGGCACATTGAATCCGGTTGTGAGTTCCTCTCTATCTCAGGCACACAACGCTGCCAATTGTCCACCATTGCCTCACCACGCCATATCGACCTCACCTAACCATTCCAGTCAACCATCTGCCTCATTAGTTAGAAACCAAAGATTAGCCTCCAGATGTCATCACTGGTCCTACCACTTGAACAATCCCACGCTCGACAAAACTTCAAATTCTAGCGATAACAAAACCTCGGCCCACTCGGCTCCTAAAATTAACTCTCCTCCTCATGTTCACAAGGCCATCATTGCCCCTAAACTCAAAGGTGCGCTCATCAACGCACGCTCCGTCCCCGCACACGTCCTAGATATTGCATATTTCATTGTCACAGAAAACCTCAACTTTCTCGCAATCACAGAAACTTGGCTGCATGCAGCATCCGGCCCTTCTTTGACCCTGGCCATCCCTGACAACTATTCCATTATCTGGTGTGACAGGGACACCAATCAAACCAAGGGGGGTGGACTAGCCTTCATATTTAAGAGCTCGCCTAACCTCAGAGCTGCCAACAGCCTGCGGCTGCCATCAGCGGAAGTACTGTCTATTAAATTGCCGATTTCAACTAATCACACAGCCACCGTACATCTCATTTACAGGCCCCCTGGCCCTACCTCTTCATTCGCAGGGGACATTTCATCTATCCTAGCCACCAGCACTAAGCCCAACTCGCAAATCATTATATTGGGAGACTTCAATCTAGGCTACCAAGATACGAATGACGCCAAAGCCACTGACCTAGAAAGAGTCCTGGCTGACTTCGGTCTCACCCAACATGTCAATGAGCCTACCCACATCAAGGGTCGCACTCTTGACTGGGTTTCTGACATGAACTGTGCGCTTAACGTCACTTCTGTGTCGCCATGCGCATGGTCTGATCACCACAAAATTTCATTCTCCATTAATTCCATTCCACCCACAGATAAACCCACCTTGCCCCTCCCACTTCCACATGCAACAAAAAGGATATCACGGTTGAGAAATTACTCCCATTTATCCTTCCTCTTTTGAACTTGGCGTCCACCACGTGCTCGGACCCCACAGTGCTAGTAGACACCTACAACCGTGCCATGCTAAAAGCCCCCAACACCATTGCCCCCCTCAAACTGCACAAACAAAAACCGTGACTCCACCTTAATTCCTAGTTTACCCCGCACTTACGCGACCTGCGCAAAGAAAAAAGAAAAGCTGAGGCTCATTGGAAAAGCTCACCTTCTCTAGTCAACAAAAACAACCTTACCACAGCCTCCCTTACCTACAAAGAAGCCATTCTAGCTGCAAAAAAGGAAGTATATAACAAAAGGATCATTCAAGCCCAATCAAATACCAAGGAACTCTTTAAGATCCTCAAGGAACTGGAGTCTCCTGTCACCCCGCTTGATATGTGCACCCCAGACACGGAATGGTGCTCCAATATTCAAAAGGCACTGCTTGACAAAATTGCCATGCTCCAAGCCAAAATTAATACTAAAAAAGCTACCTCTCTGACTCAACAGGTAACCCCCCGTCTTATGAAACCCTTCTCCTAAACATTCCTTAAAACCTTTCAGCTTCTCACCCCTCACCATCAAGGAAGTCGAAAATATCATAACGAAGCTTAAGCCTTCCAATTGCCATGGTGACGCCTGCCCTGCACCGGTCATAAAGGAAGCTGCACGTGACCTCGCCCCATTTATTACCTCTTTCATTAATGCCTCCTTCAAATCGGGCATTGTACCTGACAACCTTAATGATGCTTGGGTCATCCCTTTAATCAAAAAACCTAATCTCAATCCCATTAATCCCTGTAACTACAGGCCCATCACCACGGTGCCTTACCTTCTCAAAATTCTGGATTGCGCAGTCTATCTCCAAATCCAGGACTATCTTGAAACTAACAATCTATTAGGGCTTAGACAATCTGGCTTCCGTCCCAGACACGGTACAGAGACAGCCTTAATTAATTTGAAAACCCAAATCGAGGAGCTGAAAGACAAGGGCAAACTGGCACTCCTGCTCCTCCTTGATCTTTCAGCAGCCTTTGATTTGGTCGATCAAACAATCCTCTGCCACCACCTCAAAATTGCGGCCCACTTCTCTGACGCAGCCACATCTTGGATCAGCTCTTTTCTGGAAAACAGAACCATGTGGGTCTTCCCTCCACTAGCCGCAGCTGATCCAGCCCACGTCCCATGCAGAGTTCCACAAGGATCTTGTGTATCGCCCACACTTTATAACGTGTTTACTAAACCGATCTTTGATATACTTGACTATCTGGGTGATCTGGGTGTCTCCTACACTAATTATGCTCATGACACCCAGATACTCATCCCTATCACTGGCGATTATGTAACAGATCCTAAAGCACTCAATGCAATCTACACTGTCATCAGGCATGGATCGCTCATCATGGGCTTTGCCTTAATGATGAAAAGATGGAATTAATCATTCTCGGCTCGCAATACAAACTCATTAATCTTGACCCCAAATACAATTCCTTCATTATTGACGGGAACGATATCAAAGTCTCCAACGTCACAAAAACACTTGGACTATATCTAGACTCTACTCTGTCCCTCAATCGACAAACCAACGCAGTTGTCGCAGCGTCATCCTATACTTGTAAATTGATTACAGCATGTCGCCCCTTTTTGACAACAGAGAACTGTCTGATTCTCGCCAGAACCCTCATCATGTCCAAAATCGATTACAGCAACGCCCTCTATCTAGGGACTAGTCAAAGAAACATTGATAAACTCCAGGTCACGCAGAACAACACCATAAGTGCAGCTCTCATATCTAACACTAGACGCAACTTGCACTGGCTACCCATCACTCACCGCATATCCCTCAAAGCACTTGTTCTAACACGCAAGGCCCGGAACAACGCAGCTCTGGCTTACCTATCCACGTGCTTCATACAACACACAGCACCTAGACCACTAAGATCTTCTCAGGCTCACACTCTGACTATTTCTAGTTTTAAGCTTCAGACAGCCGGAGGTTCGAGCTTCCCAGTCCTCGCGGCTAAGCTCTGGAAAACCCTACCTAATGCTCTCAGAAACGTTCCTTACATCCACTCCTTCAAAGCTAAAACCAAATTGTGGTTACATGATCGGGATGCCCTAGTCTCCTCTCTATAATCCTTACATCTGTTAATCCCATTACCGACTGCTCATTGTTCATAGGTTTTTTATACTGTATACGTAGATTCGTTCCTTTCCTCTCTATTCGATGCTCAGAACCTTATGTAAACATGTGTAAAATGTATATTGTATCTATTTGCTGTAACTTGTAACTGCCTCTTAAACATGCATCCAGATGCCCCGGGGCAAGGTGTGCACTACAAATAAACAAATACAAATAAAAATAAAGAGGTGATGGCTGGAAGGTTTAAAATTAGTCTTAAACCTCTGGCAAGTGCTCGGCAACCATCCAGAACATTGTTCTTCACCTACCAAGCCATTATAGAGAGTGGAAAGACCTTATGCAAATCAGGATTGGTCCCACCCACAAAGAGGCAGTCCCTCCCAAACTGTTAGGTCACATCCCTTCTGCGCAAGACCACAAGCATCCCCAGACATGTTTCAGCCTCATATGGCATCATCAGTTAGGAGTAGCTTGGGTCTCTAGACTCAGCAGGCATGGGACTCAGATCTTGGCATACCCCTCCCACTCGAGAGACAAAGCAAAACAAAGAGGTGATGACTGGAATGTTTAGAATGAATCTTAAACCTCTGGCAATTGCTCTGGGAAACCTTCCAGACCATGGCTGTTCGCCTGCCAAGCCATTGCAGACAGGGGAAAGACCATATGCAAATCAGGCTTGGTCCTCCCCCAAAAGGGACAGTCTCGCCCGAACTGCTAGGCCACATCCCTTCTGCACAAGACCACACCCATTGACAGACATGTTTTGACCTTGTTGGGCATCATCAGTGAGGATTAGGGGTCTCTAGGCCCAGCAGGCACGGGACTCATGTTTGCGGATACTCGTCCCACTTGGGGTGTCCACGCAGAACAAAGAGGTGATGGCTGGAAGGTTTAGAATTAATCTTAAACCTCTGGCAATTTCTCTAGGCAACCCTCCAGACCATCGTTCTTCACCTGCCAAGCCATTATAAAAAGGGGAAAGACTGTAAGCAAATCCGGATTGGTCCCACCCTGAAAGAGGGAGTCAAGGCCAAACTGCTAGGCCACATCCCTTCTGCATGAGTTTTCCAGTTCCATGTGTGACACCTTGAGACAGTCCTGGTTGTTTCTTCCAATTGCATGCTGGAACATTTAGTTTTTTGTTTTCCGTTGCAAGGGTGGGCTCACAAATCCCAGCATGCAGTGTGAAAAAAAAAGGACAAGCCTCACTCAAAACATACCTCTTAACTCACATGCTTTCGGCAGGTGTCATCCACCATGGAGTTAATAGTTGATTGATATGCTCAAAAGGTTATTTTTTTTAATGAAAATGTCACAGAAAAGGACAGTACAACCATGGAAATATTACATATACACAAACTTAAAACTTCCCACCTGTGAAAATTGGGCTTTAAAATAATTGACCTGATAATGATTAAAAAACTAAAGCAGTGGCTTCTCATTTCATTAATTACATGAGACATTCCGGCATTCATGAATAGTAAGTACAGTGTGGTATTTCCCTGGTGTTTTTAGTGCTTGTTGGACCTGTGTGAGTCATTATTTCCTTTTGCTATGCAGTATTTCTTCTAGTTCTATCTGGAGGACACGGTGGATTGTTTTTCAAGTACATGTTTGGTTTTGGCGCTTTGGTGGTGTAAGCCATCTAATCGCTACTGTACATGTAAAAAAAGAAGAAAGGGGAGTTCGAGAACAGTGTATGGTGTCGTCGTGGCACACCTTCAGGTTTCTCACAAGATTCAAATGCTTTTCATGCTTAAGTGCACGCTTTCATGTGGGAAAGATCATGTTGTGCGGGAGGGGCAACCTACTTGTGTGGGGGCATCTAACTTCTTTGCACATTCTGAGACTTTCCTGGTGCAGCTTTAATGTTACAAGCTATTAACTCTCCACATCTTAAACCACACAATGCTATGGTGAAGATGGCCCGCTGTCCCTCTGGCTGCTCTGGTGTTTGGTGGGTGCCATAGTTGTGGGTCCATTTCTGCTGGACGGTTGGCACGCCCTGGCACTGTTTTCAATGCGTTGGTGAGCTTCTGTGATGTGCAGGTGTGTCCCACTTCTTCCATTGACGGCTCAGGGTAGAAGTCTGGCATCTCTGGATGGACGTTGCTCCAGTTATTGGTTTTGGCACTTTGCAGAGGAGGGGGGCTCCTGAACCGGCATCCCTCGGGGGCGCTGCCACATCCAACTTGCACCGTGTGTCAACATGAAATCCGCCAGGTCATCACAGGATTAGAAGGAACCACCAACATCAGTGATGATATCCTTGTATACGCCCCAAACAAAAGTGAGCACCATCGACGTCTAGCGGCAGTCCTGAAGAGGCTCGAAGAAGCAGGCCTGACACTCAACGCAGAGAAGTGCGAATTCAGCAGAAGTGAACTATGCTTCTTTGGCTACATTTTCAGCGCGGAAGGCGTGTCCCCTGACCCGTCTAAAGTGCGAGACATAAAGGACTCCAAAGCACCACAATCAGCCTCCGAAGTGAGAAGCTTTATGGGGATGGCAACCTACTGCGCACGCTTCATCCCCGACCTCGCAAGCATTGCGAGCCCGGTCAGGGAGCTGACAAAGAAAGACCAGAAGTGGGAGTGGACCACAGCTCATCAACAAGCATTTCAACAAATCAAGGACACTCTATCTGCCTCCACCACCATGGCTTTCTTCAACATAGAAAGGCAGACTGAACTCCTCGTTGATGCCAGCCCAGTTGGCCTAGGGGTGGTGTTAACCCAAACGGATAACGAAGGCAAAGTGTTCCCCATCGCATTTGCCAGCAGAGCACTCACAAAACCCGAACAGAACTACGCACACATAGAGAAGTTGGCCCTAGCCATCTTGTGGGGATGCCGCCACTTCAAAGTGTACCTGCTAGGCAAGCAGGCGAAAGTCTTCACTGATCACAAACCCTTGATCCCAATCTTCCGAGGCTCTGCCCCCCACCCGCCTGCACGCATAGAGAAATGGATGCTGCAGCTACAGCCGTACAACATCGAGGTGGAGTATCGCCCAGGATCGGACAACCCGGCAGACTACCTGTCCCGTCACCCGAGGCCAGCTACCGACAGCGAACAACACCATGCGAAGGAGACCGATGAGCATGTCTGTCACGTAGTTGCCTGCGCAAGACCGCGAGCCCTGACACTGCAGGAAGTGGTGCGAGAGACAGAGGAGGACACCATCCTACAGCACACGACCGCGGCTATCCATTCCGGGAATTGGAAAAACTATCTCAGGTCAATAGCCCAACGCACAACATCGGCACAGACCAAACTCAGAGCGCTGTTCGGGATCAGACACAAACTCTCAATAGCCCCGGAAGGAGTGCTGTTAAAAGGGCACCGAATCATATTGCCACAGTCACTGGAGGAAAGAGCTCTCAGGTTAGCCCACAGTGGGCACCAAGGGATCGTAAAGTCGACAGCATACCCCAAATCCAGGATGTGGATGCCGAACATGCAGCAAAGAGTAGTGGAGTTGGCAGAATCCTGCGCAGCCTGCCAAGCATCCAGGAGGCCTGAAAACCCTGAACCGATCAGCAGTGCCCCGAGAAGCTGCACACGCTGGGACGCAGTCAGCATGGACCACTGCACCATTGCCGGCGAAGGTTACCTGCTTGTGATGATCGACGAGTTTAGCAGATATCCGGAAGTAGAGCACGTAGCATCTACCAACGCAGAAACCACCATCCTCGTGCTGGAAAAGATATTTGCTACTCATGGAATTCCGAGGAAAGTAAAAAGCGACAACGGGCCATCCTTTACCAGTCAGGAGCTACGCGAATACTTTAAAGAAGTGAACGTCAAACACCAGCGGATCACCCCGAGATGGCCCCAAGCAAATGGAGATGCTGAACGATTCATGGGTCGCTCAACAAGGTCATCAGAATTGCCAAAGAACAAGGGCACCCGTGGCTGAAGACAGTATATCGTTTTTTGAGAACACACAGACAAACCCCGCACTCAGCCACCGGGATCAGCCCCGCCGCCCTCATGTTTGGGGTACCTATACAAGCTGAACTTCCCATACACCCCCACTGGATGGCCCCAGAACCTGACATCCCAGCAATGGACGCCAAACGGCTAAGGCGAAACGAACAAGAGAGCATCACCAGGCGAGCCTGCCACCGAGAACTGACCCCAGGAGACACCGTCATTGTCAAGAACCGTGCACCACCCAAGAAAATGTCCCTCAACTTCGAAGTGCGACCATGGACAGTCAGTACAACCAACCATAGCATGGTCACCACCACCCGAGGGGGAGAGACCGTGACAAGAAACGTGTCACACTTCAGGAAAGTACCCCCGGAAATGTGGGAAGAACCGTCAACGCCCCCGAGAGGGGACGAAGGAAGAACGCTGCAAACACCTCAAGGACCGACACCACTGGGTGGTCTGGCCACACCAGGAGATCCAGGCAGACCACACCTGCCAGATGAGAGAACCGAAGCGGAAGCCACCAAGGAAGACATGCCCAAGGAAAGAAGCACCCGCTACCGTCTGAGAGAAAGACCCAAACCGTCGTCCCGCCTCCAGGGATATGTAGTAGACAGAGTCTATCGTCAGACACCCACACCAAGATGAACCCTGAAAGCAGTGAATGAAAGCAGGTGCATTACGACTGTGTATTACTTTATATGTTATATCAGTTCACAATAGTTTGGTGTTAATAACCGTATAAATACCTCCAAGTTGGGGAGGAATGTGGTGTCACGTGCCCTTACGCAGAGGGTCACGTGACGCGGATGTAATAAAGGAATCACCGGAACTGGCGTGAGAACGCCAGTCCGGGTTTAGGCACCGCACGAACGAGTCATATCTTTCTTGCGCTGCGGCCTTTCCCCGCGCAGCGCCACCGAACAGGCCCGCCCACGCACACCAGCCGACGCTGGGCCACAGTAGAACATCACACCGTGGACCTTTCCCGCTGAAAATCTATGCTCCCCGGGACACCGCTGGAGACTGCACCCCAATGTTCTTTAATATGTTACGCCCCGCCTTCCTGCATGAAAAGAATAGGGATCGGAACCTCTCCACGACGCCCCGGTGCTCTGCAGGGGTGGGAGGTTGGGAGGGGAAAGTGCGGCCCTTACGTGTCTGCCTTTTGCGGTAGCCTGAGTACAGTGGCGGCAACGATGTCATGAACCCGGAAAGAAAGGTCTTTTTGGCCGTAATCAGGGATATCGTTGTAGAGGCATAAGCCTGGGCACATTTTAGGTTTTGCATGGCTCTGACGTCTGTGGTCCGGTGCTTTATTTCAATCAATTAATTTTTTTAATTGGGGAGAGCGAGGGGAGATGAGCATTCACCACAGCTCTGGGCTCAGTACCTCTTCTGTTTGTGGCCGGTCTTTATTCACTTTTGGGGGCATAGGAAACCACGGGTCCGCCTGCTCTGTTTACACACAGCAATTTTTAGACAAGACAGGGATGGGGTTAGTGTAAAGAGCGGGCAGGCAGGGAACATAGCTTTGCTACTTTTTGGTGCAATTTGACCCCTGCATAGAGCTGGCACATAGGATAAAAGGGGCAAGGGTTCTGTGCATACAAAATGTACAGAAGGTTACCGGTGATTGCACAAAGCGAATGTGTGATGGGATGGAGACAGAGGACTCAGGCATGATGCACAGAGCTTAAATAGAGTACGCCGGTGAGCTCACACACGTTGAGTGAGCTGTACATGGAGACAGTGCTACCGGATCATAGAAATGCAGAGGTGCACTTTTTAAACCCCTCATAACACACAACGCGTAGAGTTTGCTGCTGAGTGAGTGTACACACTCAACAGGTGCAGGGGCTGGTGAGCACATATATGGCATATTTACCTAAGGCTGGTGAGTGTACACAGAACATATTCCTCCACACACCTTACCACAATCTACTCCCTCTATTCCTCCATCCACATTACCCCTCTCCCTTTCTGTTGGGGGTCGCCTGACATGGACATCCGGCAGGCACCCTGAGTGCCCTTCACAGCAGCACATGACAGGCCCAGTGCCCATAGGAGTTAGGTGCCTGCCCTGGACATCCGCAGGTCCCATGGTGCTTGGGGACATCAGCACCAATGGGAGGGTGGGGCATAGCCTGCCAGGCCCCTGACCATGCAGACATCTGCCACTGTACCGGCACGAGGGTCCCACGGCATCAGGGCCCATCTTAAAATGGCAATGCACTTGGTATTGCCACACATAACATGGCCCATCTTAAAAGGGCAATTCACTTAGGAGGGTCACCCACCACACTTTCCTCTCTCATCCTACCTCTCTCTCTCACTAATATTTCCTCTTGCTCATCATCAATGCATCCATGGCAACCCTCCCGATTTAGGTGGGAGACTCCCGATTTTTCAGTGAAAAATACTGCATTTTTCAAGTTCTCCGGCCTAAAATTGGACTTTCCCCAATGCATTCCTATGGGGAAATTGCTCTCTCCCGATTTCTCTGAAGAAATCTCCCTCCCAGGTGCCTCGGAATGTTGGCATGTATGTCAATGCATAGCTCTCAACTCACATGCTTTTAGCGGGTGTCACCCGCCTTGTAAAGGGCTGACTCACCCACCAACCCTCCTGCACGCCCATGCATTCAAATGGACGTCTCACTCGCCGAAAAGAAAATCGGGTGATTTCACCTGCCTTTGCAACACAAATGGTTGAGAGCTATGTCAATGCACCCTTAATCAAATCCATGGCTTCCTCCATGCTCTATTCTCCTTCTCTTGCTCATCATCAATGGCACCCTTAATCAATGACTTCCTCTCTTGCTCATTCCCCTTCTCATTCTGCGCCCCTTATTGCATCCTCCTGTAACACTTTGCTCCCCTCCTTGCACACAGGTGCCTATAAATGCAAGAAACATCTGTAAACGCGGAAACGATTGGCACTGGCAATGCGTGTTGCTTTCTGTGCGGCGACAGTGTTCCCGACCCGACATGGACGCCGACGTGCGCGCCGTAGCCATTGTGTTTTGTGACGCAGCGAGCGCGTTCCCAGCTGGAAGGAGGGAGGGCGGGGCGCGGCGGTGGGCGTCGGCCGCTGACACGGCGCGAGAGCCATTAGCTCGAGGATATGCGCTCGCGCGCGCGCTCGTGGCAGGGGCGGTGCTCAGGGAAGTCCGCCTGGTGCTAGGGAGGGAGCGCTCTTCCTCAGCTGCTTCAGTGACAGCGGCGCGAGCCCAGCCAGAGGACAGGCCTAAGGGGCGGAAGTGGAAATCCCGGGCCGGAAGTGGGACCCTTGGATAGGAAGAGTGACCTAAGAGGCCGGAAGTGGGGGTGCCGGACCGGAGTCCCGACCACTGCACACAGGAAGCGGCCCAATTACCGGAAGAAACCGGGCCCGGGCCGGACGGGGTGCGAGGGAGACCGGAGCGGGAGAAACCCCCCCACGGGTGCGAGAGAGACCGGAGCGGCCATCACTGACACCGAGGGGGACCCGCCCGGCCCCGAAGTGATACCCTGGGCCCGCAGGGGCCCCGCCATGGCCCCCGAGTCCCCGTGCGCGGAGGCGGGCCCCGGGGGACTGCGGCGGCGCGTCCGGCGGCGGCTGGACCTGAGGCGGGTGTTCGTGCGGCGGCGGCGTGAGCCTCCCCCGCCGCTGCCTGCCCCCGCGCCCGCCCCGCCGCCCAATCCTCCGCCGCCCCCGGACAGCCCCGCCGAGTGCCCCCTGTGCCTGGAGCCGCAGCCGCCGGGCCCCCCGCTGCTGCCCTGCCCGCACCGCTCGTGCCTGGCCTGCCTGCGCCAGTACCTGCGCATCGAGATCACCGAGAGCCGCGTGGACATCTGCTGCCCGGAGTGCGCCGAGCGCCTGCAGCCGCACCACGTCCGCGCCATCCTGCAGGACCCCCCGCTGCTCTGCAAGTACGAGGCCTTCGTGCTGCGCCGGCACCTGGCGCAGGACCCCGACTGCCGCTGGTGCCCGGCGCCCGACTGCGGGTGAGTGTCGCGGATGGGCCTCTGGGGAGGGGAGGGTGGGGGCACGAGTCTGCTTCAGGGGGGCCACGGACCTGGGACTCTGGCGGTGGGGGGGTGGGGGCACGAGTCTGCTCCAGGGGGGCCACGGGCCCGGGACTCTGGCGGTGGGGGGGGGCACGAGTCTGCTCCAGGGGGTGGTGTGTGGGTGATGGATGCACGGTCTGCAGCAATCTGCTGGAACTAGCCATCATGGTGGTCCTGATGTACCACAAACCCCCCCCCCCAATACGCCCCCAGGCCCGCTTATCTTAAGTTTGCCTTTGTGTGGCTGACCCTGGCTACACATAGTTGATTGGTCTCTGCATGGTGGGGGGTTCTGCCCTCGCTACCACCATCCTTCTTTGCTGCCAGTGCCTACGTCCCCATCCTCGCCATGGCCCCCGGCACGATCGGTCCTGTGGCCTCCTCCTTCCCAGACCCCGGGGAAAGCCCACTGTTGCCGTCTGCCCACTTCCTCTAGCCGCAGGTTCCCTGTTCTGTTCTCGTGGTTTCTTACTGTTCGCCCTCCACCGCTTGGAATCCCCCTATCCCCCCCTCTAGAATGCACATTCTTTGCATACTTCTCGCCGGGGAAGTCCGCTTGGACCACTGTTCTTTCGGGAGGTGGGCCTTAATGCCTACCGTGTGTTCATTGGTGGATCAGCCAAGTCTGCTTCTTGTAGGTTGTTTGAGCTCCCCCGCCCAGTTTAGGGAGGGAGGTAGATGTATATTGAACTCTGCTCAGAAAACTATCCTGCCTTTCGCTTTCTCTTTCATGTTCCTGTAAACGGCCCCAATGCCTGGAACCGAGCGAGACTGAGCCTGTGGCGAGCCCTTTTTTTGCTCGTGGTTTGACATGATCTGTTGGTGGTTTTGTGTATATCCTGTGTGTTTGGTGGAAGGCGATAGTGTGCCACAGGAACGGGTTGAATCTAATTAGGTGGGCTGGATAGCCTCATGCTTCGCCACTGAGATCAGTGAAAGAGCTGAAGTTTGACATTGAATGCCTGCTCTGTTGGCTTGCTTGGGTGCCTGTCTGTCGCTGGCATAGTTCCTCCATGCCATGGGTTGCAGGGTGTAACACCTGAAGCAGTGGATCAGGGGTGTCGGTAGAAGATGCCGTTGGCTTTGGTGACTGTATTTATTTTATTTATTTGACATTTATAAAGCGCTCACATAGCCCGCAGGCATCGAGGCGCTGCAATTTATTGGTGTAGCTGTTCTGGTCTGGGAGACTTTGTCCTCTGACAGAGGAGTTGGTGGGTTTGTGTGTTCTGATGCGTACAGTTCGGAAGGGCCAATTTATCGTGTTAGTGATGTAGGTGGCCTTATCGGGAGCATTTCAGGTGCCTCCATACAGTGAGGAGCTTTTAGCGCTGCATGTGGATATACAGATTTGATTGGGACTGCAACGTTTATACGTTAAGTTGGATTCATACTAAAGACTGATAATGGAGAGATCAGGAGGTTAGGGCAAGGATGACATGTCAACACACCATGGCCAACGAAGCCAGCCTAGGTAACAGCAATGGTTCATCAACAGGGAAAAGGATAGGAAGTGAATGGATGGAAAATATACAGCACCAATACCAGTGCTAGGGGTTAAGATTGGCGAAGGAGGAGCTAAAAGCAGATCCTGGGTAGATCATTTACCAGGGACCGGCAGCTACCACTGGGGAATGAGGAGTTAGTACAAAATGTCCCACACACACATTTGTCAATTTATGATCCCTTGTGCTTTGTGTGACAGGGTTAAAATGAAACTTTACACACATTTGATCAGTTCAAGAACATTCAGCCACATTAAATTAATATCATATAAAGATGAAAGCAATTTAAAGTTAAAAACATCGGTTAGCAATTTATCATTGGGATTATTCAGCAAAATACACCACAAATCATACCAAGATAAAAATGGGTGAATACTAAAATATTCCTTGACTCTCTTCGCGAAGATCTGATGTAGGCAATCAACAACTATTTAGATCCACCTACAGCCATAGCATATGTGGTCGGCTCGAGGAACCCCAGAATGTCTTGCTATAACATCGTTGGTTGGCAGAAGATTTAATCCGCAACCGTAGAGTTCTGAGGAAAGGGGAAGCATGTCTTATCAAACATTGCCGTGGGGCATTATAAGGTGTGACGTCCATCAGAAAATGTTGATATCTTGACACAAGCTTCTCCCTATTCAGTCTCAAAGTGCACCTTCTTGACCTTGCTTGGGTTACTTTCCAACTCTTCCAGGGGTTTGTCAACCAACAGCAGGAGTACAGAATTCACCCAATGCTCAAAAACGACAGTTAAACTGAGTAAACATGAGGTTAAGTTCCTTAATGTAAATGTAGGAGGGTACATTATACTGCACAACGCTTGTTTCATCATGGGGAGGGGGGTGCCACCTGTAAGCTTCAAAAGGAGTTTACCTAGAAACGCCCCTCCTCCTCGTTTAATTTAGCCACCTTGGTTTCAACTCCATACGTCAACCTTGGAACAATAACCTGATTGAATAATTTGATGACAGGGATCCATGCAAAACGCCCATATTTCTTATCTAATATACATAGTTGACATACTGCTGTGATCGTATACAGTCTCAGTGTGTTTGACACCAACATGTTAGGCCGCCTGGAACTAACAACTCCCAAATATTCAAACTCGGTTACCTGTATCCTTGCATCCTGAATATGCCATATAAAATTTGCTCTCCCAGCGATACTTTCTATTTTCTTGTTAAAATTTCAACCTTTTTGATTTTGGTAGGCCGATCTCGGACTCAATTCCTTTAAAAATGTCTGTGCTCTCAGCAAATACCCCTGCAGTCCTATAGCCTTATATCAACTAAACAAGGTTATCTGAGTAAAGGAGATATTGTATAATATGCCCCAATCTTGGTGAATTAACCCCTGAGCCTTCTAATACAGCCATGGTGCCCAAAATATATAAATTAAAAAGAAAATGAGCAAGTACATAACCTCGTCTTAAGCCATGTACAACAGTGATCCACCCTGAATAGGAGCCACACTTATCAAGTCTGACCTTTAATCCTAAGGTCTTGGTACAGGAATTCCAACATCAGTATCGGGTCCGCCGGGCATCCCCATAATGTACTGCAGTCAACAGTCGTACGCTTTTGTAAAGTCTGCCTTTCCCCTGTTCTCCACAGACAAGGTTTCTAGACAAGTCCGATCTATGAAAGTCTCGTAAAAACAGGTTCACCGCTGTTCCTCTAAAACCACCAAGGACCACATCGACTCCCTGGCTCCTGTCCTGGCTGACTTCTGCAACTACTCCTTCGCCACTGGAGTCTTCCCATCCCCCTGAAGCACTCCCTTGTGCACCCTCTTCTCAAGAAACCCTCTGCTGACCCCTCCTGCCAAGCTAACTATCGCCAATCTCCATCACTCCTTTCCCAGGCAAGCTCCTGGAGAAACTGGCCATCTCCCAGCTTAATGTCCACGCTGAATCTGTTGATTGTCTTCATGACCATCAGTCTGGCTTCAGAGCTGCCAGAAGCACAGAAATTGCTCTCCTGAACATAAGTGAAGACCTGCTCTCCAACCTTGACTTTAACACCCCCTCTGTTCTCATCTTGCTTGATCTCTCTTCTGCCTTTGATACTGCCAACCATGCTATCCTGCTCAATTGTCTGTGATAACCTGGGTATCACCGGTCAGGCCCTGGCGTGGCTGACTTCTTTCCTCTTTGACCGACCCTCCCAGATCCAACTTGGGTCCTTCCTCTGTGCCATCTTTTTCTCTACCTGTGGTGTCCCCCAGGGGTCTAACCTCTCTCGCTGACTGTTCAACCAAAACCTGGCACTCCTTGCCCATCGCATTGCCGCTCTGCCCCAACTTTCAGTGCTATGCGGATGACACTAAGCTCATTTTCAGACTACCTTCGGCCACTTCTTCTCCTTCCCTCATCCCTGTCTGTCTGCTATCCGGGAGTGGTGTGGTGCCAAATGACCTCTGCCTTAATGCCAGTAAGACTGAGTTTCTCCATCGGCACACCCGCTCCCTCCTTTCTTGTTGCTCTCTGGTCAGCCTCTTAGCCCTCTTCCTGCTCTCACCTGCATGGATAAAAACCTCTGGGTCATTTTTCGACTCAACACTCTCCTTCTCTCCGACGTCTCCAAGAAGTCACACTATCGGCTGCACCTCCTCAGAGGTATTCTTCCTTTCCTCCCTTCCCCCAGAAACTCACTGTCTCCAGAGATCTGGTTTTCTGTGGCTGGATGACTGCAGCAGCCTCTTTTTAAATCTGCCTGCCTCCACTCTCCGCCCTTTGCAACTTATCCAGGACAGGACTGCGAAACTTGTCCTTGGCCTCAAGCCCAGGGATTGTCTCTCTCCAGGACTGAAATCTCTGCACTGGCTCCCAATGGCTGTGAGGATTAAGTTCAAAACCCTATGCATTGTCCAAAATGCCTTCTGGGGAACGGAGCCTCAATACCTTCAACTCTCTTCCTAAATATCTTCCTTCTCGAGCTCTTCGCTTATCCGCCTCCAACTCCCTCTGGGTCAGTCGCTTCTTCAAGCAACGAGTTGGTGGTAGATCTTTCTTCAGCTGGGGACTCCCTCTGGAACAGCCTCCCTTAAACTTGAGGAGAACCATCTCCGGTTCCGGAGGCACTTCAAAACCTTTCTCTTTGCTTCTGCTTTTTCCCCTGCTAACCTGGCTGAAGCCGGAACTGCACTGTTTACCTCTGGACACCCCCTCTGAGTGCGGGCCCAGGTCCCACCCCCGCCGGTCACACGCACCGCACTGCTTGCTTGGCAACCCCCGCGCTTGGGGACTGTTTTCTCTAGCTCTCCAGTCGCCATACCAGCACTTGACACCTGATGTTTGCAGTACCCTTGCACGTGCTGGCTGTTACTCTACTTATCTACTCCCATGTACTACACTGTCCCTTCCCATGCACTTGTGCAATCTGAATGACACCTGGCCTAGTAGGATTGTTGTCTGTCCTCCCTTTGTTCATCCCCCTTGCCTCGTGCCCGTTATAAATGTCATGATATCATAAGGAAAGCAAAATGAATGGTACATTTAGCCTGAAATGCCTGTTTTTTTAGTAATTGGAGGATCAACCCTGTCAGAGATTTGTTAAGCAGAATGACAACTCGCTGATTATGGCTAACTTCAGAGCCTTTTTTTAATCCACATCTCTGGTGTCCCAGGAATATGAAGCAATTACTATTTGCTGACTTTAAACTAGAAGTCCATAGGGGACCAGTTCTTGTTTTAGTCTCAGCCAGTTCACCCACAGATGTATCCTAATTCTTGGATTAATCAGATTTGTCTGGGTCGCTCAGAATGGAGTAGGATGTATTTTCCCTGTCGGCCGTAGTTCCCCTTAAAAATATATTTATATATTCTTCTTGGGTGTTCTTTTCCAGGCAAACCCTCCCAACTTGCAAGAATATCAATGGTTTTCCTCTCACTTCTGCTCACAGGGATTGTCTCTCAGCTGCTTTATCCCACTTTATTTGTACTTCTAGTCCCATTGACTTGTGTCCCGCTCCGTGAGCGAGCGTTTTAATCAGCTTCCCTTCTCCTCATGTTGAGAGAGTGTTCGTCTTTCTTTATATCCGATTGTCGTTGCCTTCAATCGGGTCAGTTTCACTCTGCATTCAAACTCACTGACCCGTCGCTCGATGTCCCCGAAACCCCTCTCCCCCGCCTCCCCCCATCAGACTGCTTGCGGCTGGGGCAGGTCAGTCTGCTGTGCTCCATCCTCACCAGTTGCTGCTTATGCAATTCTCCTCAATCACGCTCCCGTAAAACAGGAATTCTCGCAGCTTCTCATACTGTGTTGCTGCCCAATGCAGCAGTTTCTTTTCTGTCAGTCTAACATGGCTGACTTCAAACTGAAAGTCTTTTACTCATAAACCGCTTCATTCGTCAGGGCTTCAATAAGCCCATTCGTAGGCACCTTCCCTCCTCTTCACACACCCCCTGAAAACAAACCAACGCAGTACGTTAGAGGAAGGCCCCATCACCTAGCAGCTCTCGTCATTCGCTAAGCAAACTGTCTATCAATTCCCCAGGGTCCCTCCTCCTGCAGCTATCCCATTTAGGGCTGTGTACCCTTGCGAAATCTGGACTGGTTATAGTCCAGCATATTTGCAGAAATTGCCCACCTCACCAATGAATGCAAAACAGAACAAGAGTGGCTTCTCTCCACGTCCTTGGACACCCATTTAACCGTAACACATTGCGATACAGCTGAAGTAAGACTTGAGCCCATAATTGTGGCTCAGATGGTACTATCTGGGCCAGGAGCATTTGAAGACTTGGCCTTTCTTGTGGCCAACGAGATGCCCTCTAATTCAACGTACAACCGTGCCCATAACTTGCTCCCACTGGATAACCGGTTTTGAAGTCGGACCCTCCCACCATGGAGACAATCTAAAGCATACCGTACTGTAAACTCCTCCCATACCTGACCAGCAGTAGTGGTGCAGCATTGAATGCTGCTGCACCTCCCCACTCCCTCGAATTAGATTCCAAAAGTTAGCCACCTGAGAAGATGACATTTGAGCATCTGCTTGTAGCAGAAGTGCTCGATGTCCCCATATCAAATTCCTGTTGACTTTTGGAAATTTTATATTGTACATCAATGGCAGATTTAATAATTGCCCTGATGTTACCTCACAATTCTCCTTGTTGCGCACGTTGGCCCCATGTCTTAGGACTGTGGAGCAAGTACTGCAGAGGTTGGAGGCCTGGTATTAAAGCAATAAGTTGGACTGGAGGGAATGACCAAGGACACATCGACAAAAAAATCTACATCAACTCCTGTTCAACCCAAGCATCGAATTTGAGAGCATATTTGGGAGTCCAGTTAACTGCATACTTCTGTGGGTTAATTAATAGCGTGTCAGACAACAAATCCCAACCTGATCTGGTGATAACCCCAAAGCTAAACCCAAATCGGGCATGGTCACTGGCTTCATTTGGCTCAACACACAAGCAATCCAAAAAGGAAAGGCGAGTGGACACAAACCCAAAATCAAGGGTAGATTTAGAGCGAACCCATGCCCAGGTATATTTTGGCAGAATATCTGCCCCAAAATTACCATTGAGGGGAACTAAATCAAAAACACCAAAACATTCTAGAAGCGGTAATCCTCGGAGTCTCAGATGTTGGGGAAAACATCTGAGATACCTTACCGTCTACTGTCCAAGCTCTCTGAATTAAAATCTCCCAATACAATAAAACACACATTTGACAGAGCATACTCTTCAAAAACATTTGGGGATTGCTGCAAGAAGTGGTTTGTGCATTAAAATCATTTAAGACCACTGGAATTCCAATTTCTTGCACCAGAGCGTCAAACTGTTATTTTGCATCCCGAGATGTCGGAGCAGGGAACTTGAATGTTCACAATATTACAATTGGGAAAAACACGCCAAGCACAAATTAGGCCACCATATAGATGACCCTTTGTGCCTTTCATTGATGGCTTATGTACGACAGTGAACCCATCAAGCAAAGGAGCATCTAACATATATGATTCCTGTATGCAAATGAAATCTGCTTGAGAGCCAAGTACCACGTTTGTGCTCAAATGGCTAAACCCACTTGTGTTCCATGATTCTAGTTTATCCTGAGGAAGACTTTGCATTGGGTTGTGCTGATGTAATGAGTTAATGATATGAGACCAGTCATAAGTCAGACACTTGATGCTTTTCTGGTAAATGGCCAGCCTACTCACTCAATTTCCCAGCATTCACTTATCTTTAAGGGTTCGCACAAGTTTGAGCCAATTGCAGCTGGGGTATGCTTGGCCAAAACCGCCTCTCACCAGTCATTTGAAAGTAAATAACCCATAATAAACATTCTCCTTCAGCCATAACCATATTGTAAACGAGTTTTGTATACAACCCAATTTTCACCAAATCGACTCAACATAAGTCTGAAGAGAATTCTGGCAATCTTTTTGATGACTAAAATTGGAGTATTGGTATTTGGCTAAAAAGTGGCAAAATGTTTTCTGTTTATCGGTTAAAGGTCCTTGACCTTGAAGGTTCGACTCAACAAACGTAAATTAAAGGATCTTCAAAGAGATCTGTCTGGGAGGCGGGCTGTGACACCTTTGCTACTCGGCTGTCTCACTATGCAGAGGGACTGAAAGTTGGCGCCCCTGTGGACCCCTCATGGGTCTATCAGGCACTAGCCGCCGACCCTCCAGAAAATTCAAGAGAGCCGTTTTCAATGTAACAACTGGCTCTGCGTAAGGCGTACAATGGCAAACTGTCGGCTCCCGGTTTTTAGAAACAGCACAAGTTACTAAGACTAGCACCAGGGGCACATGGCTAAGCACACTTGGCGCCCTAAATGATAAGGAAAGTTCCACATCCCCCTGCTGGCAAGTCTGTCACAGCTACATCCGAAACATGAGAATATGTAGATACGGTAAGCGGTTATCAAGGATTTCTTATTTGCTTCCACGAAGGGTGTAGTAAGTAAACCCACAGCTGGGTTTGGACTCCTACGTTTGGATGACCCCTTTCCAGAAATGCCCCCTCATTCGAAAAGCCACGTAACTGGTCCGGTTGAGGGTCCTCTTCCTCTGAGAGAGTTTGTCTGAGCTTTCAGGGATTTAAATGAACCTTTGTTTCTGGGAAAAGCCTGCTTTGACTGAATCTGGCGCTTAACTTTCTTCCTCCTTCTACGACCAAACACAATTGATAATGTTGGGGGTTCCCCAATATGAGGCTTAGGAGGAGATAACACATTTGTCTTGATTAACTGAGATTAAGCAGAATTAAGCTCCAAAGCTACAGGACCTGCAAAAGTAGGAACAATAGCTAAGATATGCTCCGTGGTTGCCTCACCCATAGCTAGACCTCCCGTGTTATTTTGGGGGCCAGATACCACAGTTTGGCTAGCAACAGAAGCTGGATGCGCACCTTTCAATTGTACGCTTTTCTCTAATACCAGTGGGACATTCATTGCCATAATAAAACCTCCCAAAAAGTTCATTTTGGCAAGTAATTCTTTCACAGATGGTCTAACTTCTGAGTTCGTACATGTTCATCGCATGACCCCGATCCATGGTATCCAATATACGATTCAATATAGCATCCACTATTGGCTCCTCCTGAATCGATGAATTGGGAGATGACATCACATGTTTGTTCTTAGTATCTGAAAGCCTAGCGTCCAACACTGGGGATGAACAGGCTGTAAGACCTGCCCTGCTTGATTGAAAAATGAGCGAACATCTGCTGGCGGGGTATCCATGATCGACAATGGGGAGCCTGTCCTCCTGATCGTTGAACCAAAGGTGGAAGAGAAACTGGTTTGTACAATTTCACCTCGTCCTTGTATCGTGTACAAGATGGGGACCCATGCACAGATACACCATTGGGGCCGCCCAAAGAGGTGAGTTTGCTTTGCAGGAAAAAAAACAACCAGAGCCAAAATGGGCACATCTGAGATTAGGTTAGGACCCACACAATCTGTGCAGTCCTCCGGGCAGCGTGCGCTAATGAAAGGGAAAAAACTGCATTAGATGTAATATCTGAGGAGATAGCTTGTTTGGGGGGGGGGGGAAATGTGAAGGGTCCGCCTTAAGGGGGAATTTCAATCGGCTGCGCTTCCATAGAGTCCAAATTGCAGGAGGAAAACCTGCCGCTGTGCAACCTGACGCCTGTCACAGAACCAGAACTAAAACTTGGTGCACAGTACTTCTGGTCCCCTAGGGGGGAGGAAATGGAGGGCTGGCACAGTTGTAATTAAAAAAATCCAGAGCCAAGCAGAGCTCGAAGGCGTTCAGCCCATAGTCACTCTGAGCTATTAAGCTCCAACACTACTTCAAAGACTACTTTGTGCACGGATAAAAAATTGTGGTTATGACACAATTAAGGTGGTACGGATAACCCCAATTTTAAAGGGAGAGGCCTGGTGTGACCCAGAAATACTGTCTCATACCTAGAACGGCGCAATCTGGTAGAAAAGCTTAGCTCTGGGCACACGCAAGGGTCTGGGAAATGGTGGGCAGCTACACGCTCTTCTCCCACCCTGTTACTTTATCTCAGCTCCCAGCTTGCAGCAACTCTCTCGCGGCTTTCCCTGCAGCCGCTGCTGCAGCTACACAGCTTCAGCTTCTCGGAGCATCCGAATGTTGGAGGGAAGACGAAAGGTACGCCCGAAAGTTAGAGGACAGGATGTCAAGCCGCGCTGCTCGATCTAACCACACACGTCGCAGTAGCTCCTGGCAGGTGTTGTCAAGCTAACCAGGCCCCTCTAGGCTATAAGCAGGAGCTAAATAGTTCAAAGCTCCCGTCAATGTCGAACCCTGCAGAATGGTGCCTAAAATATGGACCCTCCCGTCCCCTGCACACGAAGGCTCAAACAGTTCAATTAAATACTTTTTTGACAATAAACTACTTTACCAATTATTTTTCAGAGGTCAACCAGTTGCTCGGCGACCATTTCCCCTTCAGAAGCTGAACTGTAAATCTAAACAAAAAATCGAATGTATAGCGTCCTGTTGACATTATTCCAAATCATACTGTGTATTTCAACTTGCAAATAACCCTAGTGATCATCCTGTCGTAGTTATCTTTCCACTACATAGTGATCCAAGTTCCCAATTCAAAAGGCATCCGTGTGCCCATGAGCCACCACCTATCCATCGTGATGTGAGGCTCCGTGAGGACCATCCACCACCAATCTAGTAGCTGTACCAAGTATATATGATCCAACAGTGAAATGCTTAGAACCCAAGCCCAGCTTGAAACTAGTTCTCACATGCCTGACGCACTTTTACTCAGGAACTGCCAACAGTTTGAAACGACATAGCCTATTTTCATAAAGCTTTTAGCCAATATCAATCTGTGCTGTTAAGAATGGTCAGATAAACGAAGACAACAAAAATATAAAGCTATTGAAACAACCTTATTTAATATTGAATTATAACAATTGAGGTAAACGTGATCTAACGCATACTTTCCCAGAGACCTCCACATGGTCAATGGATGGCGGCTCATATTTGAAAACTCACCTTTCCGCTGAAATCACCATGTACTAGTGTATCGAGCCAGGAGGCGAAATCTGAAGGAAAAAAGCCAGATGATGCCAATGTTGCAACAATACCGTCTATTGTAGGTATCATCCAAGTTGTGTGTGTGTCAGCCAAGGGGAGCAGAGCTGTCTTATTGACTTACTTGCAGCTACCCAAATCTCCTTCCCTTGCCCCCGGGCATTCGATTGGCGGCGTCTCTGCTAATGCTAGGCGCGTACAAGGATCACGTGATTCTGGATGTCTACAATGGACAGAGTAGCAGTGTAGCCATTTACCCACAAAGACAAGCCGTGATTTTTGCCATATGAAATTCCTGGAAATCGAGGGTACTTTTTATGCATCTTGGATAGTGAACATCAGCCTTGTTTTGTCTGAAGGTTGACCCACGGACATCATACGATGCTATCTAGGCACAAAATTGGCACTCTCCATTGGCTAGTGATATCTAACTCTTGGCGAGTAAGAAATGGTTTGCTTTGTTAATGTATAGATTTGATTTGAGGTAGCACTTTATTTTGTTTGAAAAACAAAAATGTTATGGCTTGCTGACAGAACCTGAATTTCTTTTTGTCCCCTGTTACTACCCCAAGACATCCTCTGTATTGACCCTGAGGAATGCGTACACCTTTGGAAAGTGCTGAGCCTACTTGGTCCTCATTTTAGGCTTCCACAATAATGAATTGTTGAATGATGCATAGTTCATTTTATTTTATCTATAGGAGCAGGAGTGTTTTAATTCTCACATTGGTGTTGAAATATGAGTTGTCTGGGGAAATTGTCAAACCCTTTTATTTTTCAAATTATAAATGTATACTTTTTCATCGTATTCTTTGGCCATATTTATTGTGGCTTAGTATGCACTTAATATAAACTTGCTTTATCTACTCGAAATATTTGACCCTAGAGGATAGCTCAGCGGCAACCTGCTCGCCTTGGAAGCAAGACAACACGAAGCAACAAGGGTTCGATCTCTGGGTCCGCGCTTAGAAACCTCTGGGTATTAAGCGCGTTATAAATAACCTATCAAATATAATACATTTATAATGTGCCTTTAGGCGCCACAAGACACAGGAGGGGAGACAAGACAATCCTACTAGGCCTTGTGACATTGAGATTGTGCAAGTACGACAGGGGGGAGTGCGATCAGGGCAGCATTGCAAGGAAGACTCGTCATGGAGGAGCCTTGCGCCCATTGAGACTAAGCAACCAGTCGGTGCTGCAGACAGGTAAGTTAGCAGGAAAGCGAGGGAGAGAAGGCAGACGAGAAAAGGACGGCCTTGAGCAGACCACCAGAAGTGGCTCAAGTTTGAGAGGGGCAGCAAGGCTGTTCCAAAGTGAGGCACCTGCAGCGGAGATATATCTAACCCCCCATCCCCCCACTCCCTGTGTAGGGAAGCGTCTCTACCTCAGAGGTAGCTGAGCAAAGGGCTCTAGAGGGAAGCTATTTGGGCAGAGTTGTATATAGCGAAGGCCTATGCCCCTGAAAGCCTTGTGGACAGTGCAGAGGGTCGTGAACTTGATCCTTGCTGCCACCAGGAGCCAGTGGAGAGAGTTCAGGGCAGGAGAGATGCAGTCCTTTTCTTTATTAATTCCAGGGGGCAAAGAGTAGAGTTGGGAATATTGGAAAAGATGTTGTTGCAGTAGTCCAGCCTGGAGGGAGCCAGGGGTCTGGAGACGGCTAGCTTCTGGGGAGTGTGAGGAAAAGGTCGAATACCTCTGAGGAGGTGCAGCTGCAAGTGGGCCGCCTTCTCTCTCCGCATCATGGACCTTGCCATGGAGGGAGGAGTTGAAGATGACACCATGGTTTTTTGCTTCACATGACTGTGAGGGAAGAGGGCCGAAGTAGGGCGACCAGAGTGGGAAAGCGGGAGCAGGGTTCCCAATGAGAAGCATCTCCGTCTTGCTGGCTTTAAGGTAGAGATCGTTGGAGGTGCACCAATCCTGAATCGCGGTTAGACAATCTGGAATGAGCGAAGGAGAGGAGGGTGAGGGGAGCCTGAAAGTGAGTAGAGTCATCCGCATAACACTGAAGGTTAGAAGAGAAGGTGGAGATTGAAGAGCCGTGGTGAGGGGATAGAGCCCTGGGAGACACCACATGTCGGGAGAGAGGTAGTGGAGGGAAATGCCCCAAGTTAGACTTGGGATGGTTGGTTCAGGAGGAAGGTCAGCCACACCATGCATGGACCGATCCTCGATACCCAGGTTATCACGGAATCGATTGATCGGGGTGGCGTGATTGACGATATCAAAGGCTGGGGAACGGTCGAAGAGCTTGAGGACTGAGGGAGACCTGGAGTTGATTAGAGAGCAGATCTTCATGGCTGTTCAGGAGAGCTGTTTCTGTGACTCTGGCTGCTCCGGAGCCAGATTGATGGTCATGGAGACTACCAACAGATTCTGTGTAGTGTAAACTGGCAGATGGCAATCTCTTCAAGGAGTTTTCCCAGGAAAGGAGTGATAGAAATCTGGTGCTAGTTCGCCGGACAGTTAGATCGGCAGAAGGCATTTTAAAGAGGGAGTGCTTGAGGGGAAAGATCAGTAGCGATCGGCCAAGGTTGGTGCGAGGATGGAAACATGGTCCTTGATAGTTCTGGGGGAGCACCTGTTTGAACGACACTATCATACATCTGACTTGTATGGAAACATCAGGTGTTGTCTGTGAGTGGTAGAGGGAATATCCTATTGTGAGCTTGCCTTTGCCCATTATACTGGGGTGTTTAGTCTATGCACGGGCTGCATGCCTGACAGTGGGGGGTGCACGACACAGTTGCTATTTCCTCGCCATATGTTGAAGCAGACTACTAGTCTTAAAATTGGTTAGAGTAAAGATTAGTTTCCCGTGGTGGTAATAAAATAACATATGTAATAGACTGAAAGCGGAGACTAAAACTGAACTGCGCTGACACCTGGAATGGATCAGGACACTTTAGGATTGCAGGATTTGAGGTGGTGGGCTATGCCAATATCTCTTCTATAGGTAGGTCCTAAGCAAGACTTGATTACCAATACACCGATGCCATGTAGCAGTCCCCTTCACGTCAGTCCTGCAGGCCTCCTCTACACCGGCTTCCCTTGAAAGTGCAAACTAAACCTGCTTGCAAAGAGAAGTATCCCGTGAATGACCTGTGCCTGTAGTAGATGTGCTGCCACCATGCAACGAGGTGCATCCTGTGTATGGCCTGGGCCTGTAATAGATGCGCTGCCACTGTGCAAGGAGACACATACGGTGAATGACCTGGGCATGTAGTAGATGCAGTGCCACCGTGCAAGGAGAGTCGTCCTGTGAATGACCTGGGCCTGTAGATAGTGCCACCATACAAGGAGTCATCCTGTGAATGACCTGGGCATGTAGTAGATGCACTGCCACCGTGCAAGGAGATGTATCCCGTGAATGACCTGGGCATGTAATAGATGCACTTCCACCATGCA
This sequence comes from Ambystoma mexicanum, assembly GCF_040938575.1. Classification (NCBI taxonomy): domain Eukaryota; kingdom Metazoa; phylum Chordata; class Amphibia; order Caudata; family Ambystomatidae; genus Ambystoma; species Ambystoma mexicanum. The sequence goes on from NC_090934.1 coordinate 25,340,525, forward strand.
AGGAGTCCTGTGAATGACCTGGGCATGCAGTAGATGCAGTGTCACCATGCAAGGAGTCGTCCTGTGAATGACCTGGGCATGCAGTAGATGCAGTGCCACCATGCAAGGAGACTCATCCCGTGAACGACATGGACCTGTAATAGATGCAGTGCCACCATGCAAGGAGATGCATCCCGTGAACGATGTGGGCCTGTAGGAGATGCAGTGCCACCATACAAGGAGTCATCCTGTGAATGAACTGGGCATGCAGGAGATGCAGTGCCACCATGCAAGGAGACTCATCCCATGAATGACATGGACCTGTAATAGTTGCAGTGCCACCGTGCAAGGAGATGCATCACACAAAGGACCTGGGCATGTAGTAGATGCACTGCCACCGTGCAAGGAGACTCATCCCTTGAATTACCTGGGCTTGCAGTAGATGCACTGCCACCATGCAAGGAGACATCCCTTGAAGGAACTGGGCATGCAGTAGATGCACTGCCACCGTGCAAGGGGACACATCCCATGAATGACCTGGGCTTGCAGTAGATGCACTGCCACCGTGCAAGGGGACACATCCCATGAATGACCTGGGCTTGCAGTAGATGCACTGCCACCGTGCAAGGAGACTCATCCCTTGAATGACCTGGGCTTGCAGTAGATGCACTTCCACCATGCAAGGAGATGCATCCCGTGAACGACATGTATTGTATTGTTTATTTGATAATGCGCACAAAACCCAGGGGTAGCCGGGCGCAGCAGGTACAAGGTTACTTAAGCTTGGGTTACATACAGTGTATAGGCGAGAAACAACATAAAAGTGCAGTAAGAACATATCAATACACGCCGTGTAGAAGAAAAAAACTAGCATATTATAGTTTTGAGGGAGTGTACAGGTATAGGTAAGAGAACAGAATCATTTTAGACAACGGTATTGTGGTCATTGGGTGCCACGAGCGTTAGTTGTCGTTTGTCCAGAGCCAGTTTTTTACCTGGCATCTAAAATTGGAGTAGGGTAAGTTGGCTCTCAGTGCAATGGGCAGTGCGTTCCAGGCCTGGGCAGCTTTGACAGGGAAGCTTGCTCCGCCTGCTTTAGAGCGTCTGAATCTAGGGGTTTCGAGCAGGTAGTGGTTAGTAGCCCTAGTATGGTGCCTGGATGATTTTCTAGTCAGTCTGGCTGAGATGTAGGGGGGAGCAGTGTTGTTGAGCCCTTTATGGGTAAGCGATAGTGTCTTGAGCAGGACTCTGTCGCTAATTTTGAGCCAGTGGTGGTCTTTCCTAACGGTTGAGATATGTGCTCTGCGGGGTATGTCAAGGGCTGCTCTAAGAGCGTTGTTTTGAAGGATTTGCATTTTATTTATGATGGATTTGCTGGCACCTGCATAGAGGGCATTGCAATAGTCCAGTTTGGACATGACTAATGCATTGGCAAGCATGATGCAGTTGGTTTTAGAGAGGTAAGGTCTACAGGTCCTGATTAATTTGCAGGTGTACGCTGTAGAGGATGCCAGGGTGTTAACTTGTTTTTTGAGGGATAGAGTGGAATCGAGGTAAAAGCCCAGGGTTTTTACCTCGGTGGCCACCTTGATTGTGTTGCCATCTATGTTGAAATTACAATAGTTGGGGCTCAGTTTTTTTAGGTTGGAGTCGGAACCCAGTATTAATATCTCAGTTTTGTCGTCATTTAGGCAGAGGCCGTGGGAGGCCATCCATGCCTGAATGAGGAGGTAGATTTTGTTTACTAGATCTATATCTTCGACAAAGTTGCCTGATAGAGGTATGAGAATCTGCGTATCGTCCGCATAATTCGTGTAGGTTACCCCTAATTTGTCAAGTTTGTCGAAGAGAGGCTTAGTAAAGATATTATACATAGTCGGGGAGACACATGAGCCTTGTGGGACGCCACAAGTGATCTGGATTGGGTCCGCTGCCGCTACAGGGGACAACACTCATCGAACGGTTGGCTAGGAAGGATTGTACCCATGCTATAGCTTCACTTGAGAAGTGAGCGGCAGACGCTAGATGGTTGCATAATACTGCATGATCCACTAGGTCAAAGGCCGCTGACAGGTCAAGGAGGAGGAGCATAGCTGTATTACCTTTATCCTTCAGCTCGTCGATTTTGTGTTTTGAGGTCAATGAGGGCTGTTTCGGTACCGTGCAGTAGTCTGAAGCCAGATTGCCGTGTACCCAACAGTTGGTGCGTCTCCAAATGGTTTTGGATTTGGAGGTAGGCTACTCTGTCAATGATTTTGAGGAGAAATGGGACTGTAGTAATAGGCCTGTAGTTAGTGGGGATAGCTGGGTCAAGTGTCTGTTTTTTGAGAGGAGGGGGAGAACCCAGTATCCTTTAAGGTTGGTAGGTACAGTGCTCGTATTGAAGGAGGCATTGATAAGTTTCGAGATGAAGGGTGCTAGATCTCTAGCTGCATCCTTAATGATTTGCGCAGGGCAACTGTCGCCTTGGCAATTTGACGGTTTAAGGGACAGAATGACCTTTTCAGTTTCCTATATAGAGATATTGGTAAACCTGAAGGGTTTACTGTTGTTTTGGGAGGGTGTGCTGGGTAACTCCTTCAATGGGGTGGTGTGAGTACCGTGAGGGCTCAAGGAGGCTTTTTTTCTCAGCAATTTTAGATTGAAGGGTTATGATTTTATTTGCTAGAGCATTTTGGATGCTAGTGCACCAGGATTTGTCCTTGGGGACATTGTCTGTGGGGGCAATGGGGTTTTCCAATTCACGAAGAATAGTGAAGAGCTCTTTGGAGTTAGAATTGGCTTTACTGATTCTATGATTGAATGAGTCTTTTTTCGTTTGAATAATTTCCTTTTTGTATTTTTTGGCAAAGTTAGCAAGTGTGGTTTTATTGTCGGCAGAGGGAGTATGCCTCCAAATAGCTTGGAGTTTGCGTTTTTGGATACGCATTTCTTTGAGATGGGGAGTGAACCAAGAGTTAAGGTGAGTTTCACGTTTACTTTTATGAAGTTTGGTAGGAGGTCTAGAGCTTTGGTCATGGCGTTAAATGATTCAACTAACTCACTAGGGTTGGAATCATTAGGACTAGCTATGAGAGTTGGTAGGAGAAGTGGAAGTAGTTTTTCCGCTGTGATTTCTTTTTTACTTCTTGTTGGCATGGGGGGTGCTATTTTATTCTTATTGGGTTTGGGAGGTTCGATGTTGGCTGTGAAGCATATAAGATGATGGTCGGTCCATATTTGAGGTAGGATACTGGAGATGGTGATGTTGCAGTTGTGGTTGGCTATCCAGTCTAGCGTGCGGCCTTTTGTATGTGTAGGAGCTAGGACATTTTGGGTGATGTCGTGATTGGCTAGAATAGATTGGATTGCTTGTGCTTGTTTGTCTTCAGCGTCATTAAAGCCCAGGTTAAAGTCACCTAGTAAAAGGAGCTGGGTGGAGTCTTTAATGCTGTCAGTGAGGAGGCTAGATAGGTCCTGTAATAGATGCAGTGCCACCATGCAAGGAGATGCATCCCGTGAACGGCATGGGCCTGTAGGAGATGCAGTGCCACCATGCAAGGAGTCATCCTGTGAATGACCTGGTCATGCAGTAGATGCAGTGCCACCATGCAAGGAGTCATCCTGTGAATGACTTGGCTTGTAGTAGATGCACTGCCACCGTGCAAGGAGATGCATCCCGTGTATGACCTGGGCTTGCAGTAGATGCACTGCCGCCGTGCAAGGAGATGCATCACATGAATGACCTGGGCTTGCAGTAGATGCACTGCCACCGTGCAAGGAGATGCATCCCATGTATGACCTGGGCCTGTAGTAGATGCACTGCCACAGTGCAAGGAGATGCATCCCATGTATGACCTGGGCCTGTAGTAGATGCACTGCCACCGTGCAAGGAGATGCACCCCGTGTATGACCTGGGCTTGCAGTAGATGCACTGCCACCGTGCAAGGAGATGCATCCCGTGTATGACCTGGGCTTGCAGTAGATGCACTGCCACCGTGCAAGGAGATGCATCACATGAATGACCTGGGCCTGTAGTAGATGCACTGCCACCGTGCAAGGAGATGCACCCCGTGTATGACCTGGGCCGGTAGTAGATGCACTGCCACCGTGCAAGGATATGCATCACATGAATGACCTGGGCTTGCAGTAGATGCACTGCCACCGTGCAAGGAGATGCACCCCGTGTATGACCTGGGCCGGTAGTAGATGCACTGCCACCGTGCAAGGAGATGCACCCCGTGTATGACCTGGGCCGGTAGTAGATGCACTGCCACCGTGCAAGGAGATGCACCCCGTGTATGACCTGGGCCGGTAGTAGATGCACTGCCACCGTGCAAGGATATGCATCACATGAATGACCTCGGCTTGCAGTAGATGCACTGCCATTGTGCAAGGAGATTCACCCCGTGTATGACCTGGGCCTGTAGTAGATGCACTGCCACCGTGCAAGGAGACATCCGGTGAATGGCCTGGGCATGTAGATCCAGAGCTTTGAGCGTGCACACCACCAGTCCTGTCCTTTCTTTAGCTCTAAATTATGAGGGAGGTGGGGCAAAACTTTCATCAGAACTATGGTAGGACTAGGTGTGCAACCCGAGTCTCCAGGTTAACGTGCATTCTGAGGGAGAGACACCTGTAGTGTGTGCCTTTGCCCGTCACTGTGGGAAGAGGGACCTGCGGTGCTTTGTATGTGCGTTTGACATTAAATTCCATGCAGTAGTAAGACGAATCTGAGCTTGGCTTGCTTGAGTTTTTCCTTTTTAAATTCCTCGCCCATGGGTTTGGGGTATTTCTTAGCCACTTGTGGGGCTGCGGGTGGGGAGAGGGGTTGGGGGGGGTGCCCGTGCTTCGTGGCAGAAGAGCACTGTTCTTCACCTCTTAGGTTACCCTAGCCTTCTATAACAGGCCATTGATTGTGGATTGAGACAGCCCCGGCGTTGCCATTAGCAAATTGGACATGGTGTGATGTTTCCAGGTGGTGGTGTTGGTGCTGGAAAAGTGCTTCACGGCGCGAATGGCGGGTAACCTGCAACTTGAAATGTTTCACCCTGGAATCGCTTTAGTTTAGTTTCTTTATTCGTATTGCACACCGAACCCTCGGGTAACTGGGCGCTTAAGGCTGTTTGACGGAGGATAACCATTAAATAATTCAGTGCTAAGCCCTCGCAGTCTCAGCTGAAAGAGTGTTTCGCAGCTGGTCATGAAATCTTTGGGGGTTGGTTCTCTCGACTACTAGGCGGTCTGGAAGCCCCTGGCTAGGATACCTGCAATCCCCAGGCGGGTCCTTTTTCAGACACGGGCTCCTGCTTGTAGGTTTTCCACGATCTCACGGAAGCTTTGTGGTTCTTGGGCCTCCGTGGGGCGTGAAATGCACGCCTCAGCAGGGGACTTCCCCAGGGGTGCACAAGGAAGGAGGAAGTGACTTGCTGTCTGGTGCGTGGCAGGATCTCGTACGGACGCCTGGCTAAGCATCTCGACGTGCATGAGCTCGTTCTCCAGTGACTGCGCTGTGGCGATGTGGCAGCCTGTCTGCCCGGTCAACTTATTTCTTGTGGAGGCGTACGAATGTCGTCTTGTGTTTAGTCTGGTGCCCTGCAGTCAGAATGCATCAGTGCGGTTTCAGATAACCTGCACTGTGCCCCGCCCCGAATTATAGTGTACCCCTATATGATCACTGCCAGGCATTAGACTACAGTTGATTAACAGGCCATTAAACCACCAGTAACGAGAATTGTCAAAACCACAATGTCTAACTAGAACGTTTATTTACCACTTTGTTTGCCGTTGGCAACATTGAGTGCATTTGGTGTCCTAGGCGTTTTTCAAAAGATTCCAACTTCAATGATTTTTTGAGGATTATATAATCTGGGTAAGTGGTGGGCACTGTTGCACAGGGTTGTCTGTTGCTGGACATCAATGATTTGTTGAGGATTATATAATCTGGTTAAGTGGTGGGCATTGTTGCACAGGGTTGTGTTTTGCTGGACATGCGTATCCAACTGCAGCAATGATGTACAGGACTCTGAAACAGTTGGAGAGCTTTGCTCTGCAGGTGAAATTAGTAGGCAGTGTATACAAACTGAATGTCTTCCCAACAGATCGGATGCCTCTTCTAGGTCAACATGTCGGGCAGTTCACGGGGTATCCAAAGTTCCCCAACCCATATTGACCCTTCTCGAAAACTTGCTTATTGGGAAATTTCTCAAATGCGTTTATAGTTACGCGAGAGATGAAGCACTAATTTGTGTGGACGGGGAAATGGAGAGCTGTCTTTGCTGGTGTTTGGGTACGCGGTTGAAGAGTGGCATGGAAAATGCCATTCAGCTTTGCAGTTGCAAGACTGGATGTGGATGGCTTGAAGTTTTGTAGACTGCGCTTTTTTCGAGGGTGTAGGGTCTGTGCTGATTCACTCATGTCAGGCTATCCTATGTCTGGCTGCCGCTGCTTATCTCAATTGCGCCAACCCCCATCCCCCCTCGTTTTTCCTATGGGAACGGAGATATTCAGTCGGGGTCAATGAGTCCACTAACCCCATATTTACTTTTTATTTGTTTTTGTCTGTTCTTGTAGGACAAAAAAAAATGTACACATCTGTTTCCTTGCAACCAAGCACGGCTGCGTTCGTGAAGCCTGACCTCTTGAACAGCATCTTTTGCATGTGTAACATCCTTCCATTCGTCTGGTTCCTGCTTTATTGTTCTTTTCTGGCTTTAATTCTTGGACTAGGGTTGATTAAAATGGAAGAGGAATGAATGAGATGTGGGACCAAACCAGTGGCGTCGCAAGGGGGTTTGTGGGGGGGGGGGGGCAGGGCCCCCCTATGAAACCCTGTGCCCCCTACCTAAGATGAGCAGTGACCATGTTCTCCCCTTACTTTTGTCTTTGGGCCCCCTCTGTGCCCCTCCTAAATTTGATTCCTGGCGACGCCACTAGACCAAACGCCGGTCCTCCTTAAACAAAGTTTGAAAACCCTGCAGGGGTACACAGATCAAAACCACTTAAATGTCAATGTAAGGAAGTCCGAAATTGTAGTGCTACATAATCTGACCAGAAAGAAAAGTGTTTTGCTGGTGCCTCGGAAAGGAGTTGATGCGAGTAGTGGCGTTACGAAATACCTCCGTATGTTTATCAACTCAGACAGCAATGACAATCCGTGGACCACAGAACTACAGAGGAAAACAAAGCATCTGAGGGCACAAGCCCAAACAATTAACAGGCAGTATGGGAAATTCTCTCCATCCCCGGCCATGCTATTTTACAAGCAGAAGGTTATTCCTGTTCTGCCCTATAGTGCAGACACGGCTCTTATTACGTTTTTGGGTCTCTTTGGAAAAGGTTACCGGTCTACCAAATCTGCTGCCATAAGATGGGAATTGGGCCTTGTCTCCATTTGCGAGGGAGAGTCAGCGGAATTCCCCGAGTCTGTACAGGAAAGTCATGTAAGACAGCCCAGCACAATTCTAAATCCTCAAGGAAAAGCTGGGATTCGACCAGGAAGAGGTAATGAGATCTTGGTCTTCGAATTGCAGACTAATCTTAAATAACATTGACTCTTGTGACAAACAGCTAAGACTAACATGGGAAATGTGAAGCATTGTGGTGCACAGACTGGAACCGCACTGAAAGTTAATGGGTGTTGGGCAGAATCCCGTGCAGTGCCCTTAGGGACCACTACACACAATTAAGACTACAAGTGGTAATACAGGTTCACCTTTGGTACAAGCCTGTACTACACCGTTAAAGTGGTAGCAGTAGCGGAGCAGCCAGGCTTATCTCAAGAGCAAATGAGCAGTAGTAGAGATTACACAAAGGACCACAATTACTGTGACTCAAGCAAACACTGACTCAAGGTTTCAGGTAAAAAATATAAGTACATTTATCTAAAACAATCTGTTCATAAAACAGCAAATTCAAGGTAAGTACATTAGGATTTCACAGACCGGTGTTGCGATACTAATGCGTACCTGCGGATAGAAATGCTCACAAAGTTAAAACACACTTTGTACTTTTAGAATTTCAAACAGCAAAAAGGGATAAAATCACATGCAATACTTTTGTCTAGGCAAGGGAATCGGAGGACTTGTTCAAAGATACAGAAGTCAATAGGCCTGCGCCAGTGTCAATGGAGCAGATGATCAGTTGCTGAGGACCACACGTTGAACAGTTCGCGATTCGAGAAGCCAAGAGTACTTGGATATTGTCTGATGGTAGGAAAAGTTATAAGAGGGAGGGAAGAAGTATAAATCTTTGTGGAGGAAGGGTTCACCCAGACTCTGGATGGTCAGTCAGAGAACGACCATATGTGCACAGTACCTTATTCCGTTGGAGAAAAGCTGGTGCCACTGTAGTTACTGGTAGTTCCTGCAGACTCGCGGTTCCTGCGGCTTCAGTCGTGGGGACAAGTATGTCTGGAACAATCTCCACTTGGATGAGGCCAGCAGCAGTGAAAAAGACGATGAATAAAAGGTGCACTCCTTTAAAACGGGAGTTCTGATGGCTATCTGGACCACTACAGCACAGCAGTGATTTCGTTCCAGGAGAGGATGCTCTGACTGAAGAAAGGGTGTCATGGTTGATCCCACCAGGCTCAAGGGAAGAAGACTCTGGACTGGATCTTCTCTTGTTGTTGAAGGGTAGATAGCTCAGGACTGCAGCAGGGCTTCACCGGGATCCGAGGTTGCAGCAGCCGTCGTCTTCTCTGCTTCTCTTCGGTTCCTTGCAGTTCCAGTGGCGACTCTGACTTCCAGCCCAAGAGTCCTGCCTTTTATGCCAAAATCCCCCATTCACACAGCCTGGCTGTCAATCACTCAGCAGGGGGGTTGCCCAGCCCGGACAACCACCTCAGCCAATCAACACAAAGTGCTACTTGGGTCTCCAAGGAGACCCTGTGCAGGGGGTGACTGCACCCCTCCCTCACATTCAGCCCACCTATACACCCAGACACCAAAGGAGGCAAATCTGGTTTACCATGCAAAGAAAGACCCAAGAAGGATGTTGACAAAAAGAAATGTCGATTTTAAACCCAACCGGAGCCGAAATAAAAAGTATTTGGGCAAGTGGGTTTAAAGTGCAAGGCTATTAAAATATCCTAAAACGTTACCACACTATATAATATAACCGCAGTAGGAAAATTAGGGTAGGTACCACTGCCACCAGCCAAGTCTTAATGTTAAGGGAGTGAAGCAATGCTCCAAGAGGCACAGATAAAAAGGGCTAAGCATTAACCCTTTCTAATAATCCATATAAGAGGTGGTGTACTGGATCCGTGGTTAAAAAGTGACCAGAGTTAATGGCAACTTTACCCTTTTCTGGGGGACAGTAGTCAGCCCCAGAAAATGGAGTCGGTGGGAAGCCTAGGAGACAACCCTGTGTTACTGCACTGAAGGTGATGTGTAACACGAGTGGTGCTACTGAAGTGGTGTACTCCAGAGTCCACAATCACAAAAACAGTCAAAATACACATGGCAAAACATAGGTAAGAGTGGGGGAAAAGGTCGCTCTCACCAGGTGGAAAAGATAAAAACTCCAGAAATCCAGCAAAGCTGCTGAGGGACTCACTAGTAAGGGAAATTAGCCATTGAATGAGAATTCTCCCTAACACTGGAATTGACCAAACTGGGATCTTTGGCTAAAAACAGCAGTTCACTGAACATAGCGCACACATATTTGACACAATTCCTAGGCCAGGCTCGGAGAAATGTGCTCCTCCAGATTCAGGCTGAACCTTCTACACAAGTTTATGTAAGGGGCCAAAATGGGGCTACTGACTCTAATTGCAGATTTTGGCAGGCTAGATATACTAAATAGGGGGCACAGGGGGAGGGGGCCCTACAAGGAACGGAAGGAAATGGCCTTAATAAGAGAATGATGTGCTTACAGGTTCTTGGTTCGACAGCACATATGTAGCATACCTGTTCTTAGACCTTGCTGTTTTCACGGTCAGTACGTTGTCTCATTTTTTTATTTGCTAGGACTTTTAACAAACGTTTACCAAAAAACATATCAACGCGTGGTTTAATTGCTTTAGAAAAGCCTTCCAAGTTTGGAACATAAAATAACTATTTTCAGCATTAGACAAATAGTTATTAAATGGCTGAATACTAAATATGCATTTGGTACACTCCTATGATTTTTTTTTTTCAAATGGACAGAGGAAGCTGAAATCCCATCTGTTGATTGGAGAGGCTTTTTCATGAAGTCCCATTCCCCTGCCTGACCCTTTTAACCAGTATATCCTGGAAGCTTGTGCTTCTGAGGTGGAGTACGGGTCGGTACTAAGTCAGGATTTGAAAGCTGTTGCAGTGCCCCAGTCTCATATTTTCTTGGCAACTTTACTTGCCACCTCTGAAAATAAAATACAGCATGCTCGAAAAAGAGTACCTGGCTTTCAAAGAAGCATTCTAATAATTGCAACCTCTCCTGGAAGGCTTGTCTTGGTGGTCGCGGGTCATACAAACTTCCAACACTTAACGGCCCATCTGATCTGCACAGCAATGGGTCAATATGTTTTCTACTTTATTTTCTAGAAGGTTTCATTTTTCCCCTCGGCTGTGCTCCACGGAAAAGAATAAACAAGCAACCCCTTTCTTCAGGACACATGGGGAAGGTTAATTAAAACCCATTGCACCTCATATTCAGCAGTTACTGCCTACCAGTGACTCTTATCAAAGCGCTAGAGGTTATTTGGATTAGGTATGCCCAGGCCAAAATCGGCCCTGTTCGAAAGGAGATGGCTGGTGTGAGGAATCCATGGTTCCTTCCTGAAACCTGGCCTGCGACCCATCGCTTGTGCCCAGGGAAACTAAGACTGATCCTGATCTTAAGGGGCCCGGGGGGGGGTAGCAGGAGGATCACATGATTGGGGGGGAGGGGCCTGTCAGGATGAAACCGCCTCCGTTTAACTTACCTGTAATCCCACACTTTTGATGGCTGTTTGTCCCACAGCAGAAGTTAAGAGAACTAACTTTGTTGTTGGGGGACTGAGTCCCATAATCCCAAGAGAACTGGGAAGAAGGCTGAAGAGGCTTGATGTAGTCTGGCAATTAAGCCTAGCAGCCCACACCTGAAGGTACATGGGAGGCTTAAAAGGCATCTGCAGGCAATGCTGAGCTGGAACTGTGACTGGAGTGCGCACTGTAGTAGCAGAGGCAGTGTTGGCAATCTATGAAGATGTGGGAGAGCCCGAGGGATGTGGAAACATGGTTGCAGCAGATTTCACCCACTTGTTCTGTGAGGGTCTGGTTACCCCAAACTGGCTGGCAGAAGGCATGCAGGAAGGCTGCCTTTCCCCATATGAACCTGATTGTGAAGATTGCTGTGCCAGAGGTATGTCGGAGACCAAGGGAAGTAGGTGCAGGCAAGCCGTAGGTCTCCCGATGGAGAGGGGCTCCTTCGTCGAGAGGCTGGACCGGAGACCCCTTCAACGAGGAAGTGTGTGGTTCCTCGTGAAGCCAGAAGCAGTACATGGTGTAACTGAAGTTATGGGAGCTGTGCAACCCACAGGAGGATAGCAGATGCAGGTGAGTCAAACCTGGCGATCTGATTTCATTTGCATGAGCACTGCCAGCTACAATATCCAGTCCAGCCTTCACTCGCGAATACAAAAAAAGCGAGCTTAAGTTGCGCGTTAAAACCTGTGAAAATGGAACAGTGAGAAAATGGCATTTGCGTGAAGAGCAAATGTCAAAGTAATTGTCGAACACTTAAAATGTAAACCTATATGAAGCAGTGTCTCGTGTGCCTATTTCACTTTCCAAGGAAAGGGAGACCGTTTACATCTTTATTCCCACGGACGTTAAATGCTTAAAAGGAAGTGAAATACTAGGAACTAGTATTTGCAGGTAAGTAAGTCTTGCACAATGTTTTAGATGTCTTTGTAGAAATAGTATCATCAATGTAGGGCCACAAGCTGGGAGGCTTGTGAGGGGTAGAAGATGCTAGCAACTCAACAGAAGCAACCAAGGCAAGTCCTCTCAAGCTTTACAGTGCCTTTTTGGTTAAAAGAAATGCTTCCAGCTGGCTTCTGTTACTGTGCATCTCTGCAGATCATTTTGTTCCTGGGCCTCAGTTGTGGGGACAAGAGGGAGGACTTCTGGGGACTCATGCACTGCAATGGGACAATCAGCAATCGAAAAGTACACAATTCAATTCAGCGGCACTTCACGGTTTTAGCTCCTCGCGTCTCAGCAAATAGCACCACTGTGGACTCTCTGATACCACTCTGGACTTTGCTCGCATCTGGGGTCCTGCACTCTTTTGAGGTGGCTCAGGCTTGACCAGTCCTGCTTACTGGGAGTCTGGAGTATCTTCCACAAGCTTAGGTCTTAGTTAAAAGTGATGCACTCTGTTTGGTGTTCCCCTCCCTGGCACTTCAGTTCCAGCAGCAGTGGAAGTACAGCCAGCTCAGAGAGGATGTCCAAATGAGTACACCTGGGAGTTGATTGGTCCCACCAACTCAAGGGGAGAAGTCATCCTTCCAGGGCTTCAATAGTCGAGGCGAATTCGGAGCTACAGCACAGCAGCAGGGCTTCACAAGGCAAACTACAACAGTCCAGGAGTTGCAGCAGGCATCTCTTCCAAGGTCATCTTCAGATTCCTTCGTCCAGTGGTTGACTCTGCCTTCCAAGCCAAAAAGCCTCACCTTTCATGCAGGTTTCTCCCATTTCCAGCCTAGCTGTCAATCACACAGCAGGGTGGCGGTCCTTGCTGGACAGCCAGCCGGTCAGTCACCTTTGGGTGCTTTCCTGTAACCAAGGGATTAAGCAGAGTTTCGGGCACCTCCCTCACGTCCTGCCCCTGCCATACATACTGGAGCAAGAGGTGGGCTTCACTTGTGAATCCTGCCAAAGACCAAATAAACAAAGGGAGCAAACCTGGTTTGGCGCCCAGAGTAAATCTCAAGGACTTTTTCCAGCAAGAAATGGTGAAAAAAGACTGGGGTCATTTTGACAAAATGAGCACCCATGGGTGCAATACTGCAGCTGCGAACGCAGCCCGCTAAAAACTCCCAATGGTAGTTAAGTAAACCACTGCCACCAGCCATTAATTGTAGTAAGGGGAACATAAAATTGTTACATGAGAAACTAGACAAAGGGGATACTAAGTAACCCCTCCAGCACCCGTTGGTAAGATTGTGTGTGCTGGGTCTAAGTAGTTACAATGTTAAGTAAAGTCAATTTCACTTTACTGTTCTGGGAAACAGTAGTTTATCCAAGAGAAGGTATTAAACCTTTGGGAAATCTTGAAGGCTCCCCTGTGCCACTGCACTGAAGATGCTATGTCGCAATGTAACAAGATGAGGTTTATGGAGTTTGTTACACTCCAAAAACCAAAAGAAACAGTTTAAATCAGTTAAATACATGACAGAGTGGGGAAAAGGGTCTCGCCCTCTGTAGGTTGAAAATAAAGTCCTAGAGTGCCGCAAAAGTGCTGTGCGTCTCTAAGGTAGAGAGGAATTAGCACATTTCTGAGAATTCTCCCCAACAGAGCGCAAGAGTGGAAAGCTATGTTCTGGAATCTGCAGCTTGCACCTCACGTTTCATAACTGCATTTAGAGGCCCACACAGCTGCAGGAGATGAGAACGTAGATGCTCGTGCTTCATCTGCCTCTCTTGCTGCTCGTTTTCCACAGCCTGTGTGCTTTACCTACGTTAATGGCTAGTGTTTGTGGGTGAATCTGCCTGGAAACTCCCACGAGGTATGATTCACTGTGGCTCGTCGCCTACTCCAGTCCTTACTGTTATGACTTTGTGGAAACACAGCTTCTACTCCGCCCCTGCCCCCCCCACCCCCGCACCTCTCCCTCCACAGACTCTTCGCAGCTAGCACAGCAAAGTCTTGTTAATCAGGTCGAGGTGGTTGCTCTTTCTCCCGGTGCTGCCGGCTCTCTCTACAGGCCATATGCTTTCTCTTTGGACGACTCTTGGCCCTTCTGTGGGCTTATAGCATTACCCTTTTGTTACTGCCATGTCTACTGTTCTCCGCTGCCACTTGCATGATCTGAAAGGGGGAAATGTAGCATTGCTGCATGAGTGCACTGGAAGGAGCACCCCCACCCTCCCATAGCGACTCAATATGCCAACGAACAGTTCACCATGCTGGTTGGGTCTGAAGAGAGGAGGGAAGGATGTTCTGCTTGATGCTTTTTGCCAGGACACACAATGTCCGATTTTTTTATTTTTCCTCCCCAAGCAGTGGAGGTGGAGCAAGGGGCCTGGGTGATGCAATTCTGTAGGGAGGACGGTAGGGGTATCCTTGAACAAGCTAGGGCAAGCGTCTCTAATGTTGGTGAGCTCCAGACAGGATCTGGGAGTGCATCAGGGAGGATCTGGGAGTGCAGTTGGATCTTTGAATGTGTTCGTTGATGTTCATTTAGTTCCCAGGTTAGTAAGACTTGGAACGTGCATGCTTCTAGGCCAGCTAGTCTTGCTTGTAGTAAGGAATGCTCTGACCACGGGAAAGCACCAAAGACCATTGGTTAGCTGCTCATCAGCCGAGGACTTTGGTAAAGTTGTAGTCTCTAGAGTGGATGCGTTAAAGCGCCAGATCTTTATGGTCAGACGCCAATCCTGCAGAAAGTCTATCCAAATGTTAGTTTCTTAAAACCAAAATCTTGCTGCATGATGACTGGGCAAGTCGTCACTTCACTGACGCACAGGTTTGAGTCTCTGGGAGGTCTTTAAACTATGACCATGCAGGCGTTTGCCGGCTAGGCACTCTTAAGAATGAGACTGCAGTAGTGCCAATCGGATGTAGTCGCCCTATTGCAGAACTGAATTTTGTACCCATCTGGCACAAGTTTGACAACCCAGGTGGGGTGAAGGTCAGTGAACCTATTCTCTAGTGCTAAAACGTCAATCTTAAGATCGTGTGACAGATCGTGGATGTTGACTGCATGTTTGTTTGCTGAGCAGGAATTAATAGCAATTTAAATGGGGATCGACTTTTTTTTCCCCAATCCCGTCTTGACATCATTGCGCTGCTGATTCCAAAAGAGGCATAGGAATCCCTGCCTGTGTGCTCATGGTCTTGGGGACAGAGTGCACTCTTGGAGGCTTGCACAGGAGCTGGCTGAGTTGCATGGGGCGGTGGAGATGAGGTTGGTACAGGAGCAGTGTCCAGAGTAGGGCTAATCGGTCAGATCATTCCCCACCAAATGGTGCACCGCAGCTCTCAAATTCCCAGAACCACATGGAATGCAGATGGCGGGCAAACCCTTTGCTGCAGAATAAACAGCCTACGCTCAAAGCCTACTGGGCACAAATGCACAAGGACTAAGCATCCTATTACTGGAATTGAATCGACGAATGGGGATCTCTACAGCCTTATCTCTGAATTCATTGCTATTGGCACTAAAATGGCATCGCTCATGACTCACTCCCTGGCGTCCACAACCAGGATTTCCAAACCGCCCCCTCCTCCCCATCCTCTTCTCTTCCTCATCTCCCACCCTGAATATCTAACGGCCAACACCCAACTTTGCCTTTTCACACAATCCAACCATCTGCTTGCCCCGCGCATGCGTGCTCTCTCGCTTTCCCGTGCCTGTATTACAAGCACAGCTGCCGCTGATGTCATGAGTCCCGATGACTCGGATGGTTGTGCCGCACTAATTTGGCTAGACTTCTCAGCGGCCTTAGACACCATTGACCACCACAGACTCCATTCTCTCTGCTTCGGTGATGCAGCTCTGAATTGGATTGCCTCCTTCCTCCAACTGATCCCAAATAATACACATGCTTCCCTTCTGATTTCACCCGCCCTGTTGCCAACAGAGTTCCACAGATCGACTCTCTCCCCTCTATTGAACATCTACCTGAGCCCCCCTCCCTGCCCTCATCTGCTCCCCTGGCCTTTCTTGCTACAACTACGGAGACACCCAATCTTCTTAAAGATCCCAAATTTCCCTTTCTCCACATCTTCCCCCACCAGCCTCCCCCCCCCCCCACCTTGCATCATGCCTCATGGAAATTATCACTGGATGAATGCGAACTACCTCCTTAACCCAGGAAAAACTCATGGTCTGCGGGACGACAGCCCTCTTGTCCCAACCCAGTCACCCTCGCTAGGCCCACACCTCTCCACCAACACAGTAGATGACCTTTGCTCTATGGACTCGGATCTGACACCACCACATCAGCTCAGTGACCAATATGTGCTACCTACACACACACGCCTCCCCCTCCCCCACCCTTTCTCCCTACCCGACCATCCCTCAGTCGCTGCAATCACTGCTACTGTGTCCTCCCTATTATGCCATTTACCTGGGGGGCCCCTGCATCACACCCTAGCCAACGGATACAAAACACTGCAGCAAGGCTCCAGAGGAGTCACATATCTGCTGCTTTCTATTGGAAGTGGTGATGTGCGTGGATATGGAGTTGTGATAGTTGTAGATGTATGCACTTTGGTGGCTGTGCCCCAGGAAGGGTAAAGCTATGTTTCATTGAAATGGAGTGCTGGACGAACCAGTGAATCAAGGCTAATGTCTAGTTACCCGGAGGCCTTTCAGAGCGTCTCGTAAGACCTGACTGGAATCCTTTCTGTGCAGGCCAGGTACCACCTTGTCTCGTCAGGTGACTAGTCTGGTACCTGCTCCTTCATGATTGGGTGCGATAGTTCACCCAGGAGGTGGACTAGGTCAGTCAAGAGGCAGATCTTTGGTGCCTTCTGGAAGGCGAGGTGATACTCTATACTGCAGATGCTAAAATGAATTGAGTCCCAGATAATGAGAACTTGGACGGAGAAAGAGGATCCGCCTATTTTGGTCGATTGGGATGACTAGAATGAGAGCTGTGCCTGATCTCAGGTTTCTGGAGGGTGTTAGCTTGTTGTACACATGTTGTGCCTGTATTGTCCAGAGTTTGGTGGGTAATGATCATTGCTTTGAAAGTGGGTTGCTCCCCGATTTGATAGCCAGAGAAGGACACAGAGGGTGGGTGTGGTCTGGTCTCTGGGGCCTAGGGCAAGAAGGAGCCCTACTGCAGCGTTTTGAACCCATTAGTTTTATAAGCTGTGATGCCGGGGAGCCCAGGTATTGGGAGTCGGCATAATCTAAGCATGAGAGTATAACTGTGTGAGGTCAGGTGGCACAAAACTGCAAGATTCAAAATGCAGGCCTACAGCACTACTAAAATACGAAAACGCCTCCTAGCTGATTGTTTGTTTGAGCTGACTGGGTTCGAGGCTTGGCATGGACAGGGTAATCTGGGACGAACAGACTGGTATGTGAGGTGCCCAAGGAAGGTGCCCTTTGCCTGAGCCGGCTGTCCTGGGTGGGAGTGTTCAAGTAAGGTGTTCCGGGTCTCATGGGCTGGTAGACGATTTGAAAGGGGGGTAGAGGGTGACTGGATCTTGGGCCTGAGGGCGTGGGCCGGAGAGGGAACTCATGGCGTGCCTGAAAATAATCAAAATTCCCCAAGCAGGGCTAGTACCTGGCGAGGGCTGCCAGGCCGTAAGGTGGGAGTTGGGTGGCACAGAATTTGAGGCTTGCCCGCCTGTGCCGAATCATCTATGATAACATGTAAAATAGGTTACGTCAGGTGGCCTACAAGGGTCAACATTTGTTATGAAGACAAATGGTTAACAGGGCTTCTGCTGTTCTTGTCTACTAGCGCCCAGTTGCCTTCGGGTGTTCGTGCCCTCTATACATTCTAAAAGCATTCTCATAATTGTACTCGATGGACAAAAGTTGTAATTGTTTTAGTGCCTGGTTTTGAAGCTGGCATTCTGTACATGTTTTGGGCTAGGATTTCCATGTTCCCTCACATTACCTATGCTGGGTGGGGCTAGTGGAATTTGTAATGTATAAGCACTGGCGAACAAAGCTTGCAGACTCCTGTTGTATTGAAAATGCGAGATTTCAGATTCAATATATCGTGCAAGACCCAACTACATGTATGAATGGACCAGGTCCTTCAGCAAGCCGACCACAGAAACCTATCCTCGGATGCCAAAGGACCTACTGCGAACAGTTCAAGCGAACTACCACATTGCAAACCTTTGCTCTCAACACTGGGAGGTTGGGTCCAACCAGTCTGAAGCCCTGCACTGCTTTACTCTCGGAGTTGCTCAGTCTGCTTTTTGCCTGGGAATTGGTGCACAGCTGCATGGTCACATTCTGCATGGGTCTGGGGGTTGAAACCACTGGTTTGTCTCTGCTGGTTCCTCCCCACCCTACCCTTGCTGTAACTCATGAGTAAGGGCCTGGCTGTCTTGTTCACCCACTGTTCCCAAGAATCTGACAACCCTGTCTCTTGAGGGGACCTCCTGTGCTGCGGAATCCAAAAACATGTTTTAGGTTTTATTTAACTAGAGTATAATTTCTTGCAACTTGTTGATAGTGCTTTTCTACTTATCTGTGTGACCCCTCTTGCATGTTAGATGTACTTCCCGCCAAGCCCTGTGTTAAGACTTGCTACTCAGCCATACAACAATTAAGAGTGTGGTTAGACTTGAACATGCTATGAAAACTGCTCCTGGGTATCTGGCATAGCTCAGTAGGTTGGTGTTCACTCTGGGGAACAAGGAGCTAGTAAATAGTTTACCATTAACCTGGGGTCACATGAGATGCAAACTAAAATGTTCCCTTTTGCATATGAACCGTTGTGCTTCAAATGTCTTCTAGATGCGTGTCTTGCAGTCACTGTCATTTTGGGTGTTAGTATGGCACCAGTCTGGCTTTGGGGGGGGGTGTCATGGCCACCCTCCTAGGCCATGCCTCCCAGCAATGTTCACCAGGGTCTGGTCAGAAAACTCCTCTTAAAAGGAAAACTAAAGACTGAGGACAGGGACCTGATCTACCAGAGCAGTGTAG
Source organism: Ambystoma mexicanum (assembly GCF_040938575.1). Taxonomy (NCBI): domain Eukaryota; kingdom Metazoa; phylum Chordata; class Amphibia; order Caudata; family Ambystomatidae; genus Ambystoma; species Ambystoma mexicanum. The sequence continues at coordinate 25,359,300 of NC_090934.1, forward strand.
GAGAGTGGATGCTCTACGCTCAAGGGTGCCCATGAAGTGTGACGGATTGACGCCATTCCTCGTAGTAGGCCACGGAGGATAATCTGTTGTGTGAAGGTGATGTTGGAAATCCCAAAAAGGATTTGTGGGGAACAAATTACTGTCTTGATCAGCCAAGTACCATCCCATGCCTGCTTAGCCACTTTGCACTAGATCTTACTGCACCCACCAGTCCTCACTCAACCTCATCCCTCGGTCATGGGGGGGAGGGGAGGTGAGAGAGAGTAGGTGAGCAAATCCATGTGATATAAAATTGGCTAATCCGACCTGCTCAGGCTCTTTCAGCAGCATATACGAGAACTGCCTCTAGTTCATCATGAAGAGGGACACAATCCTGTGTCCCGGAGATTGTAGGCCATGGTTACATCTCGTCTTGCTCCACAGGTTTTAGACTTTAACTCCCATTATCGGTAGCCAGCTTTTTGATGGATCATTAGTTGTATTTCAGAGGGCCACATATTTGTATTTGTTTGCGCACCATCCGGCCCAGGGGCATCAGGTCGCAACTTGAGCAAAGTATACATACATATCTTATATACAAACATGGTTATAAACATGAATAGTTGGCAGAATATAGATATATACATAAATTACAATGGTAATTAACAAGGTGAGGCATAGAGACAGTGTACAATGAGCAGAGATCAAAGGATGGATGTGTGGTAGCAAAAGTGGCAGGATGGTCATAGTAACACAGAACTTAGGTGGGTAAATATGCCAAGTTTAAAAGATTAACAAAGTAGTCTGAGGCAGCAGGCTGATAGGCTGAGGCGTATAGCACAAGTCAAGGAGTGCCTCAGTTCTGATCGATTTCGTTTTCAACTTGAAGGTGTTGAATGAGTCTTCAGTTCTGATGGTGACATAGTGAGGGAGCATGCTTTACCTGTCCCGTGTAACTTTTCTTGCAGAACACCTGGCCAGCATAGTGACCCAATGCTGGAAGCTAGCACGTGTGAACCTAATGGCACAGATGCACCTATAAAAGTCACATGATGCAGATTTGCAAACGTGGCACGGAAGTGCGAGCAGTTCAGCTCCTGCCTGTTGCCTGAAAGCTAACCAGGCTCTGACACAACGGCCACCAGAAGTTCTTCTTGGCTCGTCGGCCCAACTGATGCCGGACAACTACACATGTGAATTTAACTCTGTGCTTGGGACAATTTACAAATAACCATTAAGACTCCATTATAGGACATATTGAAGCATGAGGGGGTCCTAAATGGAGAAAGTTTACATGCTATGTCGAACTTAGATTTGCGGAACTCTGGCAACCTTTCCTCTTTCACCAGTAGTAGCTCCTAGAGCCTGGTTAATTCCCAGGAGCTGTTTTTAGCGCCTTCTTAGCCAATCTTAATTTCGAGCCCCAAGACAGGCATGAAAAGATACTTTACTGTGCAGTAGTAAATGCAAGCTCGCTTGAGAGGGTGAATGTAAGAATGTACTTGTATGTGAAATAAAACTGGCTGGGCCGGAGAGTAGAGGGAACCATATTGTGGGGGCATACCTGCTTCTCCAGCATGGGGTCTGGCATGGATTCACATGCTCATGAATACTCCCCGTCGTCAGGCTGGGAATCCTCGGTAAAGAAAAAATCAGTATCCGTTTCGTTTCTGATCTGTCTTTCGTAGTAGTAACCAATCACTGATCTCTGCGTCATACTGACCACAGCCAATGACTGCCATCTCCCTAAGCCCCGCCTCTGGCTGCCATCTTCAGATTTTTACCGCACGTTCAAGTGTTGGGATCCTCGTGCTATTGCTCTCGAGCGTTAGTGCTAGTTTTCAGGTTTTTTTTCTCAGAAAAATTTCTCTTTTCGGTCAAAAGAGCCTCAAGCTCCACCGTTTATTCATCCGATCAACGGGGACCCGTGTCGGATTAGTCTACGCCCCTCAAGGGTGAAGATTTCGTCGAGCGGCACTTTTGGAGGACTCCAGAGGTTTCTCAGGCCCATCTCGAACATGGCCCAGGAGAAGGGAAGCTCGACGCCCGGAAAGCTGTTCAGGGTCTGCCCTGGATGCCAGCTTCAGAATGTCTTTAAGGAGGACGAACACTCCCTTTGCCTTTACTGCCTACATGAGGACAAGACGCACGTGGAGAAGGACTGTGCGTTTTGCGGCAATATGTCGGAGCGGACCATGAAGGATCGCCATCAACGTCTCGCCAACTGGCTGGAAGGAAAGAGCCCGTTAGGCGAGAAGAAGTCCGAGCGGTCTTCTAAGACCTTTGAGGGCGCTCCGGCGACGGAGGTCCAACAGAAGGCCAAGCACCGCGAGTCTGCTGGCACCAGGAGTGCCCAACGGTCGGGCTCTACGGGCGCCAGGCAGGGCGCATCCTCCCCGGCGCCATCAACCACGAGCCAACGCTCTGGCTCGGGTAAGAGGAAGCCCGAGCACCACTCCTGGAGAGACCCCGGTCGTGCCCCAAGGCCCCATCGGAGGGTGGAGCGAGGTGGTGACCCTCCCCCCAAGGAGAAGGCGGTGAGCGCACCTAAGGTGGCGAAAGCCTTCATCCATCCGGCCAAGGCCTCTATCGAGATAGTCGCGGCGGCCCTGGCTCAGCCTGTGGAGGCTACACCAGTGGTGGCGACCCCGGGGCCCAGAATCGACAGGACCCCCGTGAAACCTCCGACGGAGAAGAAAAAGGGGGGGCAGGAGGTCGTCGTGGACTCTGCCTCAACCTCTGAGGAGAAGCTGATCGAAGTCTTAGGCCACAGCTCTGGCGTGGAAGAAGGCCATTCTGTCGGGAGGGACCCCGACGTGGAAGACGACGAGGGCGCCGAGGATGCCGACGGGGCACCTGATCGCCCGTCGGATCTCCCTTAACCAGTGCCGCGAGACAGCTCGGCGGCCATTTTGTTGGCTATACAGTCTTTATGCTCGGAGATAAGGACGAGACTGCCGTTACCACCAACGGAGGAACCGCTCCCGGCGAGGGACCCGGAGCCAGGCCCTTCTGGGAGCCCTCCCCCTAAGAGGAGGATTCATCCTCCACCTCCTTTTCAGCCATCGCGCCCTGTTCAGCCCTCCTCCCCGTCCACGACACGTGGGGATGATACGGGGACTGACACGGCCGCGACGGGTACAGACGACGAGGTTTACGACGATCTCCCGTCGTCACCTCCCACCCGGGCTTCCCCGCCCGACGAGATTGGATCGTTTCACTCCATGATCGCCAGGGCATCCGAGCTTTTCCAGCTCTGCCCGGAAGAGAAGAAGGGAGGTTTCCTTTATCAACGGCACGAGACCAAGAGGAACACGGTCCTCGCTGTACCTCTACTAGACGATATTTGGGATGAGGGCCTCGCCTTCCTCAAGAACCCATCCACGATGCCGGCTAGAAGGGATCGGTACGAGAAGAAGTACCGGGTCCCGGACGCGGCCCCCTTGTGCCTTGGGGCACAGCCGACCCCGGACTCGGTCGTCTCCGCGGCAGCCAGGAAGAAAGCGGGGGGGGGCGCAGCCTCTACGTCAACGCCTTGGCTATCGTAGCCCGCTACGACGGAGTTGTGGTACAAACTGGCTCCCCTGCTGGACTTCCTACCAAACGACAAGAGGGCGGAAGCCCTAGAGATCTTGCAGGAAGGAGAGGTGGCGTCGGACCACGCCATTGCGATTGCGACGGACATCGCTGACACTGGATTTCGCCAGTTGGGCAACGGCGTGTGCCTTAGGCGGCGTGGATGGCTCAAGGCTACTGACTTCCGTCAGGACGTGCAAACCAGAGTCTTGGACATGCCGTTCGACGGAAACAACCTGTTTGGGAAAACAGTGGACGATTCCCTTCAAGCCATCAAGGCGGACACGGAGACGGCCCGGGCTCTTGGGGTTCTCCAGCAACGGCGGCCGCCCTTTCGGAGCTGCAGAGGCAAACAGAGTGCCTCCAAAGGTTCCAGCGGCGATTTTCCACCTACCGTCAAGCGGCCCGTTTGTCGTCACAGGAAGCTTACAGGGGACGAGGCAAGTCAGGCGGACGTCGTCGCCAAGGAGGACAAGGCGGCAAAGCCTCGTCGAAGCAGGACTGAACCGACTGTGGGGTCGGGCCCCCACCGAAGCACCCCGGTGGGAGGCCGGCTGGCGAGCTTCGTCAGAGTGTGGGGGTCCATCTCCACCGACCGTTGGGTGCTGGACGCCCTAGCTCAGGGTCACGCGCTCGAGTTTCTAAAGAGGTGCCCGCGCGTCCCCCCTGTGGCCAGGAAAGAACATCACGTCCCTCAACTTCTCTTGCAGGTAAAGGCGATGCTCAAGAAGGGCGCCATCGAGCTCGTCCCAAAGAGGCTTCGGGGCTCCGGAGTTTACTCAAGATACTTCCTCGTGAAGAAGACGGGAGGATGGCGTCCCATCCTGGACCTACGACGACTGAACAAATTCATCAAGGCACAGAAGTTCCGGATGGTCACCCTCCAACACGTCCTGGGTCTACTGGAGGGGGGCCATGTCCTATCGTCTTTGGATTTGGAGGATGCCTACTTCCATAGTCCCATCCTAAAGGGACACCGAAAGTTTCTCAGGTTCGTGGTCCAAGGGCGTCACTACCAGTTCAGAGCCCTTCCCTTCGGATTGAGGTCGGCACCCAGGGTGTTCACCAAGTGCCTCGCACCGGTGGCGGCGCAGCTGCTCCGAGAGGGGATCCACGTCTACCCCTACCTGGACGACTGGCTCATCCGAGCAAAGACGAAGGAGCTTGCCGTGGAGCACACGGCAAGGACCGTCCAACTACTCACGGACCTGGGATTCTCCATAAACTACGCCAAGTCCCACCTGGTGCCCGCGCAAGATGCTCTGTTTCCGGGAGCGAAGCTCGACAGTGTCGCTTCTGGCCTCTCTGTCGGAGGAAAGGACGAGGGCCATCTTGGGCAAGGTGCAGCGTATGCTGGTTGCGGACGCGGCCAGGGTGAGGTCCATCAAGTCCCTCGTCTGAATGATGTCGTCTTTCATTTATCTCATCCGCCTGTGCAGGCTCCGGATGCGCCCGTTGCAGGAGTTCCTGGACGCGCGCTGGATCCAGACGACGGGCAGCTTCGAGGAGAGGATCACACTCGACGAGAGTTTCCGACGAGCGATCCGGTGGTGGGGCACCCGCGCGCATCTGACGGCGGGCATGGACTTCCAGACCCCCGACCACCAGGAGACAGTGACCACGGATGCCTCCCTGGAAGGGTGGGCAGCGCACACCGGAAATCTGCACGCGAGGAGGCCTTTGGCTTCCGATGGAGAAGTCCCTCCATATCAACGTCCTGGAGCTCCGTGCAGTGTTTTGGGCCCTCAGGTCCTTTCTTCCGTCCCTCAAGGGCAAGGTGGTGAGGATCTTCACCGACAACACCACCATGTTCTACATCAGGAAGCAGGGCGGTACCAGATCCCCAGCCCTGTCCAAGGAGGCGCAGGATCTGTGGCATTGGGCCGTCGCCCAAGGGATGTTTCTGGTGCCGCTTCATCTGGCAGGGATAAAAAACACCATCGCCGACTCGCTCAGCAGAGAGCTGCGCTCGTGCCACGAGTGGGAACTACGCCAGGATCTAGTGGACCGCCTCTTCCGACGGTGGGGCACACCCCAGATCGATCTGTTCGCGACGGCGATGAACTCCAAGTGCCGGAGGTTCGCCAGCAGGTTTCCCCAGCCGAGGAGCATGGGCGATGCTTTCTCGTTCCCCTGGGAGGGCCTGTTTCTATACGCGTTCCCTCCATTGCCATTGCTGATCCAGCTCAAGAGGTCACGGTGCAGGATGATCCTCGCCGCACCTGCGTGGCCGAGGCAGATATGGTTCCCGGACCTTCTGGACATGTCAGCGTCCCCGTCAATAAAGCTGCCAGTGGACGCGGATCTTCTCTCCAGGGAAGGAGGCGCCATCCTCCATCACGACCCGAAGTCGCTGAACTTGCAGGCCTGGCTCCTGCAGCGTTAGAGTTTGGAGGATACGACATACCGGCCGACTGCAGAGAGGTTCTTGCAAAGGCCAGGGCGTCCTCAACTCTTAAATGCTATGGACACAAATGGAAGAGGTTCTCTGGTGCCACGCACAGAAGATTAACCCTCTACTTGACTTTTCACGACATGAGGGTAGTGCTCAGGACGCACCCCTCCTTCATGCCCAAGGTGCCGTCGGACTTCCACCTCAACGAACCCTTGGTGTTGCCTGTTTTCTTCCCGTCGCCTTCGTCGCCGGCCGAAATGACTTTGCACTCGCTGGATGTGGCTATAGCGCTGAAGTTTTACGTGGACCGCACGAAGTGTTTTCGGAAGACGTCACAACTTTTTGTGAACTTTGGACCTGTCAATCAGGGGAAGGCTCTCTCAAAGGCCTCCATTTCCAGATGCCTCTCCGGCTGTATCATGTACTGTCATCGGTTGGCAAACCGACTGCTGCCTGGCCTTCCGAGAGCCCATTCCACCAGAGCGATCGCAGCTACCACGGCATTCCTATCTGGTGTGCCCTTGCTGGACATCTGCAGGGCTGCGACGTGGAGGTCGACGCACACCTTCACGAAATTCTACTGCGTCGATCGGGATTCCAGGGAGAAGTCCAGGGTCAGCCATCTGTTCGCCTAAGGTGAGCCTGGTGAGGAGGTAAGATTTGCTTAATGTTGAGTTTGATGTAATGCTTAATGTTGAGCCTTTGCCACCTCCCGTGGTTGTGCATGTGTACTGCTATGTATTCTTTATTCATGAGCATGTGAATCCATGCCAGACCCCATGCTGGAGAAGGAACAAGTTACTTACTTGTAACTGTTGTTCTCCAGCATGGGTCTGGCATGGATTCACATGCGAACTCTCCCGCCTACCCCTCTGCGGCTCTTCACTTGGTCATACTGCCACTTCACGTGCTACCAAATCTGAAGATGCCCGCCAGAGGCGGGGCTTAGGTAGAGGGCAGTCATTGGCTGTGGTCAGTATGACGCAGAGATCAGTGATTGGTTACTACTACGAAAGACAGATCAGAAACAAAACTGATACTGATTTTTTCTTTACCGAGGATTCCCAGCCTGACGACGGGGAATATTCATGAGCATGTGAATCCATGCTGGAGAACAGTTACAGGTAAGTAACTTGTTCCTTTGCAGTGATCGAGATTACTATTTATTGTAAAGAACCCTTTTTTTACAATAGAACATCTCGCACGTGTGGGTGAATTATTTGGTCTGTGCCTCGGTGGAATCCTGCTTTGCAGCTTTTCCGAACGGCCTCAAGTTATAAGGGGTTCTTTGCCATTTCGGTTTAATCCCGGGGGTCGCTGGTTATGTGGGACTCTAGATGTGTATTACATGGCATGCCGGGCTACCGTCCCATTAATGTGCTCATTCCCTTGCTGTGGCCTGCATTCCTTGGAACTCATTGTTTCCAGAAACATGACTTTTGACGGAGGACTTGGGAACGTTCTCCCTGACGTGCACCTGCACACGCCCTCCTCTCCCTATCCCCAGTCTCCAGGGCGGACACCTCTACATCAGCACATGTGCTGGCTAGTCAGAATTCGATGAGCAGGAGCCACTGCTGGGAATCCGGACCATGCGCACAGCTTCAGCATGAGATGTACCTGTATTATGTATGATCCATTAGATTCACATGTGTCCTAATTATTTACATTTTTAAACACTGTTATTGTCACATGCATGTTTGTAAGGCACTAGTTGCCATGTGGGTCCAAAGCGGGTCCTGGTAGCTGTTGGTTTTAAGCCAACCAGGCTCTTTTGGGAGTGGAGTAGCTCCCAGCGGGTTGGAACGAGTGACTTACATTGCGAGATGAACCGTGAGAGACTAATGGGCAGAGAAATGGCTCCTGCCAAAGAGGACCTCTGACATACGGTTACAGATTGAGGGGTGGGCATACATGGAGAGATTTGAATTTGCAGGTTTTCTGAGATTGCGGGGGAAGTGGTGGTGGCTCCGAGGGGTAGTCCCGTTTCACAGCTTGGGGATTCTCCTGCTATGGAAAAGGGAGCCCTTTCAGTGCAGCCTTGAAGTCGGGTAGTAGGGGTTGGGGGGCAGTCAGACTGTTAAAATATTATCTGAAGCTTTAAATTCTGATTTGAAAGACGCTGGCAGGCTCCCGGTCTGATTAGTTTCTGAGCGTCATTGTATTTGTGCAATTTCAGCTGGAAGTATGTCTCACTGGTGATATTGTGCATTTTCTGATAACATGTATGCCTACTCTAAATGTCTACCCACCCCCTTCTCACACTTTCAGCTATGCCGTCATTGCTTATGGATGTGCCAGCTGTCCGAAGCTCACGTGTGAGAGAGAAGGATGCCAGACAGAGTTCTGCTACCACTGCAAGCAGGTGTGGCACCCAAATCAAACCTGCGATATGGCCCGGCAGCAGAGGGCTCAGCCATTGCGCGTGCGTGGCAAACACAGCTCCGGCCTCAGCTGTGGCCAAGAGTCGGGCTCAGGTATGTTCTGGCAATGGCAATGTGGCTTAATGGCTTGGGCCTCCAGATGCCCAAAGTATCGGGCAGGTGGCAGTCATGTTTGGTGATGGCGTCCAACGCGCATACTTTGTCCTGTGGAACCCAGAGACATGCCGGTGTTTATATGCTTCTCTTGCAACTGGAGGGGGCAGGGGTTCGGTGCTTTATATTGGCGTTATGTTGACCACGAGTATGCCAACTAGAATGCTGTCCATAGTGGGAACCTAAATGTACAACTTGAAACCGCTGTCCTGGCTGCAGAACTGACTATATACCCACATTGTGCACAGTGTGAGTATATTACTGCTGTCAAAACTGGCAGTGTACTTTGCGTGTACCAGCTGTGATGATATGGTTGTCAGTGGTATCCCACTGGGATTGATACTGGCTCATTGGTGAACACGAGCACTTTGTTTAGAAGTCATTTATAACGCACCTGTACACAAGTGTTTCTAGGCGCGACGAGACAAGGAGGGGGAAACGGGACAAACGGCAATTGTACTAGGCCTTGTGTCATTCAGATCACGCAAGTGCGGGTTGTCGCCTTTGCATGCAACCCCCTCTGTGGTGTGTGTGTTAGGCAGAATCATGTGCAGTACCCTTTGGGAACATTGCACACAATTAAGACTACAAGTGTAAGTACAAACACTCAAGGTTTCTTGGTAAAAGAATATACATTTATTTACAGTCAGTTTGAAAACATTACACTAGCAAGAGCAGCTCAATAGCTCACTCTAATAAATCATAAATGCACAACGGGTAAGTAAATGAACAAGTTCAGCTCCCCTGAAGTGGGAGCAAAATGGCACTTTAGATACTTTCAAAAGGTGTAAAAGGACAAGGTTATAAGAAAAAGACAGCACAAATACTTGCATAGGCAGGGCAAAGGGTTTCAGTAAACTACAACCAGCAATTTAGTTCATAGGCCTGGGCCAGTCAATGGTTCAGTCTTTGTGTAGGATAGCACAGTTCTGGTAGTAATCGGTTAAGTCTTTGCCCCAGAGTTTAAAAGAATTTGGCAAAGCGAAAAGTTTGACAAACTGTTTAGGGAAGGAGAAGCCTTTGAAGTTAAAGTTTCCACGAACTTGCGCAATGGCCGAAAAGATTTCCGGGCTGCCTTTGCACAGTACCTTCCTGAGCTTGGGGCCAAGGACGACGTCTGGAGGTTCCTATGCTGCCCTGGCGCCAGACGAGGGCTTCAGCATTGAAGCCCGCCAAAGGCCAACGAACAAAGGGACCAAACCTGGTTTGGCACGCAGAGACAAACACAAGGACCTTTCCTAAAAGAAATGGCAATGTCGATCGGAATCTATTTTTTACAGATAGGTCTTGGGTGCCATGTTGAAAAACATGGCTGACCCGATTTTTAGCCACCGTTTGGCAGTTTGATCTAAACCACTGCCACCAGCCATTTCAAGTAGGAAAAGGTAACATTTGACTGTTACATTAGTATTTTGACTCTGAGGGGGGGGGCAGGGGGAGCTAGGCAACCACTTCAGCACTCTATAGGAAGATAGTGTGTGCTCTAGTCAGTAGACTAAAACTTTACACGCTCTGGGCGACAGTAGACCGTCCCAGAGAAAGTATTTAAAGCTTGAAGTCTGAAAGACATCCCTGTGACACTGCACTGAAGGTGCTGTGTGACACACACAAAGATGCCCATGGAGTTGTTTTATAACTCCATAACCAAAGAACACAAGTAAAACACACATCAAAATACATGGGAAGAGTGGGGGGGGGGGGGAGGCTTGCTCTTCCCAGGTAGAAAAATCAAATCCTAGAAATCCAGCAAAGTTTCTGGTGGTCTCAAAAGTTGAGGGAAATAGCACATTTTGAGAATTCTCCCCAACACGGTGGGGCAAACTTAAGCAAATTGTTCACTAGAAATTTCAGTGCAGTAATACTGTGGCAGTCAAGCTGGCACTCACACTAGTGGGATCAGACCTTGCACGTAGGTGTCAGTAAAGCTGTTCTTCCCCGGATTATGCTTCTCGAGTGCAACGTGAGCCCAGTTCCCTATTCTGGACTCCATCTCAGTTCAGTCTTGGCCCACCTAGAGGCCTACTTGCTCTTCAGCATTGCAGGTCTTGCGAATCCTCGAGCCACGTGTGTTTCAGTGTCTGTACGGTGGCAGACGTAGCCCGACTGCACGCCACCCCCCTCCCCCCACCCCGCCTCCTCAGGTACAAGTGCTTGAGGCAGCCACCGCAGGTCAATACACGCACACTGGACCTAATTTAACTGGTTTACTTGCTTCTCTTCTGTATGATGGTTCTCTCGCCTATCCCTCCCAGACTAAACGAAGTGGACTTGTGCTCCCTCGATTCCCATGTACAGTCCAGAGACTGGCAAATGCTAATTAGCATCTCACTGGCAGTGTCCTAGCAGATCTCGTGCATTTGGGGCACTTAGGCACAGAATGGTTTGAGTTGATTGGTCGTGTAAATGCCAACTGCTTTTTTACTTTCCTCTAGTAAAACAAGTTGGCTGGCCAATGCATGCCACACAGATCACGTCCCCCCCAAATCTCTCATGTTTGCTAAGCATTGTGAGACCCACCGGCCCCGCCCACCCTCCTTCTAAAAGAAAGTAACACATTCTTTCTGAATGCTGCATGCTTGATCGGCGGCTCTGTATTGACCATGGTCCCTCGAGCTGTTCCCTAGCTGGAAGCAGCGTCGCAGGAAAGGCCCATCTCCCATACGTTGTAGCTACTAAAGCCGTGCATGTGTGCTTGCAACGCCTGGCAACAGGTCTCATCCGCCTAACCACGGGCCCTGTCTCTCCTCCCCAGCGTGTGCTTCTGGGCATAGGCTGCCCTCCAGATACACTCTTACACTCTGGCCTCTATTGTCCATCCTCCAATTGTCCTTTGGAAGCGGCGTGACATGTCATTCATTGTTAATTAACCAGGCAGTGTACACGAGCCTGCACACATACCTCTGGTCCCAATTGGTGAAGAGAACGTTACTGCTGGCTAGTAGACTGTAATTCATTTTGCGCGCCTGCCTGTCCCTCATACCTTTTTTTTGGTTTGCGTAGGAGGATGATCCAATGTAGCTTGGCATATTTGTTCCTGCCTCACTGGTGGCCGGCTAAATTGAGTAATCCACGGGAATTAAGTTTCAATTTAGGATGTGATGCTACGAGGCACCATAGCAGCTGTTGCAGTTCCTAGAGTACACTTCACACCAGTTCATCGAATCTGGTTAATATTATAAGTCCGATAGAACTGGATGTAACTGCACAGCGAGAAGGTAGCGCCAAATAAACACTGGCTGGCTCAACCAGACATGGGGATGACCACACACCTGCAATTTTGCTTAACCCGGTAAAGAACAGGAATATGGCAACATGTCAAGCAGGGAAGACTACCTCTAGCCAGTTAATGATAACAAACTCTGTAATGGAACAGGTAACTGAGAACCAATGCTCTGAGCCTCTAGATTAGACCGCCCACTCACTGGGCACTGGATGGGGATCTGTGTACCCCACCAAGCCACAGGCCCACCCAAGCTGCTAATGCACACACTCTCCTCAACACCAACAAAAAAATACAGTGCAGATATCATTTGGCCTAGCTGAACCCACACATACACACCTCCATGTACACCTCAACAGCCTTTAGAACGCAATTATACTGCACACAAAATCTGCCTAGCTGCACACAATCGCCACCACCAGAATGCAGAACTCGGTCAAAAGCCTTGCTGCACACATTCTACTGATCATTCACAACCGCAGCTATTCACTGCCCAAACCGCATGGGCAGCACACACTTGGTGCATCCAAGCACTATACCCTACTCTCTCCACTGACCTGGACTACGGTCCCTGAGGGCGTTCTACCCACAGTGCTTTGGGAGCAAACCAATGGTATATAAGGCGCTGTACAAATGCACAATACCATGTCTTGCTGCAGGCTGACTCGCCCGGCTTAGCGTTTGAATCTGACCACACCTCTCAGAGGAGTGTGGTGAGACCTCTGCCACTGGTGTACTCCCCTGAAGTCACCCTTGCACGCCTTCAGAAGAGTGATGAGCCAGCTACTGAGTGTTCCCAGAGTGGGCCGTGCTTTGGTACAGATTGTAGAATAACCGGGGTACCAGCTGCAGGATGGGCCTCCCAAATGCACCTGTGCTAGTGGTTCCTATGCAGTAGAGTCCAGAGTGGAAAAGATGGGCCTGAAGAGGGGAGGTGGTCCTGGTAGGTCAGGCAGACGCATGCGAATCACGGAGGGCAAACTGCTTGCTTAAGGAGTGGCCATGCCACTGGGAGGACACATGGATAGCCGGGTACCTGGTTGCAATGAAGGTCTCGTAACGAGAGAGGAGGCTGCTGGTACTGTTTGAGGCAAGTCGTTACTGGATGTGAAGGGTAAAGGGAGATAGTGGCTGCATGGCAATGTGAAACACTGATGTGTGCACAGGTCCTCAAGCGAGTGGTGTCACAAGGTATGCTGCCCACTCCTGGTGCCCAGTGAATAGTTCTCCTGCATGTGCTATCCACCACTCCATGGCCAGTGCTACGTGCATGCTGAGCTGTCTTTTCTGCGCTATTCTATGCTTTTTGGTCTTCATGGTAACTTTTCAGTACCACTATTTTATTTCGACTTGGCAATCATGATACCATTAGGCTTTAAATATGGTGTGCTGGGCGCTACCCATCTATACATTTAATCACCCTTTTCTTTACTATGTGGGGATAAAGGGTCTGGGAAATCTTACCCATTCCCCAAAACCCCTGATGTTGCACATGTACAATAGGGCGGCAAGGATTTAAATGGTCTACAGCAAGAGCAGCTTGGAGGGAAGCGTTGCAGGACCAGGCAGACTGCTGTTGCACGCAGCAACTCTCAATTCTGCCATGTTCAAGCCATGCAAGAACAGCAACTCTCAATTCTGCCATGTTCAAGCCATGCAAGAACAGCAACTCTCAATTCTGCCATGTTCAAGCCATGCAAGAACAGCAACTCTCAATTCTGCCATGTTCAAGCCATGCAAGAACAGCAACTCTCATTTCTGCCATGTTCAAGCCATGCAAGAACAGCAACTCATTTCTGCCATGTTCAAGCCATGCAAGAACAGCAACTCTCATTTCTGCCATGTTCAAGCCATGCAATTGTTCCACCCAGTGCCATTGATGGTTGTATTTGGCACATTTGGGGGGACTCTGAATTAAATGTGCAATAGTGACTTTTCTGAAGGCAGACCTGTCGCCCCTGATTACCCCGCCCCACCTCCACTCTTTTCAGAATTCCGTTAGTTCAAATTGATACCATTTACAAATGCTGTAGCCGCCTAGCACCAAAATTCCTTTAAAGACTACCATACTTAAATTACTGATCTGTTCATGAATTAGACTTCTGCAGAATGTTCCTGTGCGTTTTGTTTCGTTTTTAGTTCCTCTATTGGCCTTTTTAGTTTGTTTGCTTGGTGGCCTTTGTGTGTGCTCCAACTTTTAGTTCCTTACTTGTACACGTTTCATATTTGTAAATCTGTTTGTCGCGTTCATTGTAATTTTAAAAATCTGTGCAGCACCTTTTCCAAAAGCTACATACTTACAAACATGGATGGGGTGAAGTAAACGTCCAAATCCTAAATCTGACATAAAGGTGAGTTGTAATTACTGTAACCTTGTTTGTCTTTTGCACTTACTGTAACCCAAGGCATACATTAGTTTTAATAAATTGATTAGCAGAGTTTGCAAATTACTGTTTGATTAGCAAACACATTTGATTAGCAATGGTATACTAATTTTAATGTCACCAGAGGTTTTTTGTACACAAGACCTATAACCAGCAACAATGCAGCATTTTTGTGTACCGCTGAAGTAAGGCATTAGTGAAGGAGTCCGACCCTGCACATTCTTTATAAATCCACTAGACCTGCAGGTTTATTAACTTAGTTTACCTATTCAACATAAGAGAAATTTACTGGACGCTTGACAACATATGACAAAAAATGTAAATGAGCTTTCTGTAAAATGGTGCATTTCACCAAAAACCCACTTTGTTTGGCACACTTCTGCCAACCATGAGGCCACGCATACACACAAACTTTGACACCTTCCAGGACCATTAAAGCATTAGTGAAGCCTTGTAGCTCTGCCAAGGACGACTTCCTTCCTTGGGCTGGTGGGACCAACTAGCCTCAAGACCTTCTTCGTTCTGGGCCAACCTCTTTTTCCTTACTGCGCTGCATTTCCCAATACCCGGGGTACCTGGACCATCCAGTGCAACGTCTTCCGAAGGACAAATCCAGCTGAAACTTAGCATGAGTCTACAGAAGCAAGACCTCTTCGTCCAGGGTCCCCTCACCAGAGTTCAGGACCGAGGAAATTCCAGCCAGGCTGAGAAAGGCATCAAAACCACAAAGCTGCTGAAACGAGTGGAATCCATTGCTGCAGAGTCCCTCAGGAGTGCTGCCACAGAAGCCCGCCAGACGTTCTTCCTTTTGTCACCACAACCAAGGTCCGGAACAGGGGTCTGGATCGCTGCATCAAGAAGAAAGCCAGCTGCAACATCTGCTTCAATTCTAAGATAGTGTGGGGCTTTTTGATTTAACCACCTTTAGCCACATCTAGTGCTTCCTAGCTTGGGGTTCTCCTTTCTATCCTTTTTACTCCAATTCACTTGTGCAGGTATAACCGCTTATGCACATTAGGTAGGCTCTCTTAAGCTCCTTGATGTTCAACTAACTTTTTCTAAGAAGATTGAATCAGAACTGTCCAATTGACTGACTCTGGCTCTTCTGGCTCCCTAAAGGCATCCCTTCTGGACCCTGCTGGCTTTGGCAGTGCTTGTCTTATTTTGCCCCCCCCCAACCCCCCCCACCGCAACACAATATTGTATGGGGAACCATACGTGCTACTACTGACCCCCGTGTGCGGGAAATGTTTTGGTAAAAGAAATGTACTCCCCTGTGGTGTTGCTAGTATAACTGGAGTCCGAACATCTACTTGATGTTACTATTTGCTGTATAACCTAGTGGGATTATTTCCCTCTGTGTATATATAAATCATTTTAATATAACTTTTAAGGGTGTAAGTGTTTACTTGAATATTTGTGATCTCTGATTACATTGTTGGGCTCTACAGCTAACTGTACCCCTTCTAAGATGAGCCTGGCTGCTCAGCCACTCTACCAAGCAGATAGGTCTTGTGAAGTCCCACACCGGTTGGACTCAACAAAATCTTACCTAACAAAGGGCTGTCGAGTAAATTCGTTGTCTGCTCTCTTGCCTCTGTTTAATCTTCAGACTCTGTCTCAAGTACTCCGCTGCTCCAAGACTGTCAGATATTCTCCGGCACCATCTTTGGTAATGCTCCAGGTTTGAGGGAGGGCGTCTCTGCACAGTACACTCCATAATTTGAGCCTGGTTTAGACTTTTATTCTTTTTGGAGCTGCCTTTTCAGATATTTTTAGCGTTCAACCAGATTATAAAGTGTAATTACTAGCCGGGCATAAATTCCCGATTTCCCACCCCCAAAGCCAGCCTCAGTTTTCCACATATACACCACACACAATTTCTCACTCCATTTCCAATGGCTGGCAGCAAGTTCAAATTTGAGGCCTGCTGTAATCGTGTGGCATGGCTAGCCTTGAGCTCATTATAAAACAGTGATTAATATGCTACTGATCCCATTTTCTGTACAAAATGAGGCCAGCCAGGAACTTTAATTCATGGATCTGTGCTTAAATGGAAAACAGGATAAGGCGCAAACATTTATAGCTGCAATTAACCCAGTATCTCGCAGGCTGAAATGGCTGTGTAATTTTAATTGGTGCTGCTAATCTGCACGGATGGCGTGTGTAAACAATTGCCTATTCAGACCGGTCTTCACAAACCGAAATAAATGTCCTGTAAATTTAGATGCACTTTTGGGTCTGGACAAATGCATATACATTACTTGCATAAGAGCAGCCCTAAACATTCTGGAAAAAAAGCAGTGGCGAGTAAATGCACATTGATTGCCAGTCAGCAAGCTTATGTTTAAATCCCTCACGCATAAATGCCTGGGGTATGCAGTAAAAATCATTACAATCGTATTACAAAAAATCATGGCAAAAATGCTGTGGTTTGACCCGGTAAAGGTGTACCCCATTATACCATTAAGGGGAGCGTGGTGTTACGGGGGTGGCCCCGCCCCCCTTCACTGGTATAATGGGTTTGGGGCTTGCGGGGGTGTCCCCTGCATACTCTACATGAATCCTCTAGATCCACAATGGCTACCTTGCGCCTCTCTCCTCCTCCTCTGCCCTTTCTAGGGCTCTTTCTCCTCTGCAGGGCGTACCTCTGATCTGTACCCCTCCCCGGAAGGTCTTTAAGGCTGCCAACCTTCAACTCGCCACTCTCAACTCTCGCTCGGCTGTCAAACACTCATCTGACATCTGCCACCTCCTCGAAGAACTTGACCTTGATGTCCTTTGCCTTATGGCGACCTCGTTCATGTCCAGCTCTGTCACAAGTTTCGACCCTCTCCTCCCTGACTGCTACAAGATTCTCTCCGTTCCCAGATCCAACCGGCCTGGAGGGGGGTGTAGCTCTGATCTACCCTGAGTGGATTCCAGCCTCTTTCGTTTGCGGTGGCAAACCACTGCCTTTTTTTCTGCGATTTTTAACACATGCCTGGCTAACGGCGCCACTCCATCCCCTCTATCTAGTAAATTCAGAGCAACAATCCTCTAGACCCAAATTGGGTGCCTATTCACACCACCTCTGTCCCCAGATTCAAGGGGGGGAAAAAGCCAGAGGCTGCAGTTTCCCAGTCGTAGCAGCCAAACGCTATAACACACATGCTCTAAGATCTGACACTTCCCTCTGGTCCTTCTGTAGGAAACTCAACTTGGCTATTCACGCAAGATCGCCGATTAATAACAGGCTCCGCTGTGACTGTTGTGCATGTAAAGTAGCTCTCTGTTTACAAGCACTGACGGTCCGGGACTTGCACCCGTGTAACCAGCGTCCCTTCCGCAGGGCTACCTACTTCAGAATGTTGGTAGTCATCTTGTATGTAATTAGTGCCTAGATGCCAACTAGTTTGGAGCGCTCTACAAAGGATAAATATAGCATTCTACATTATGAAAAATGAATTTGCTGCGCTTGTTTGCCCCGTACAATCTTTCCCCACGTCCCCCTTGCACGTGATCTACACATTTTTTTAACTATCCGCCAAACAATTTAAAACCTAGCAAAACAGAACTGATGCACTCGAACCTGCAAGTTCCAACTCCCCCAAAATGTCTTGGCCTGACGAGACGGGCCCTTGCCCAATCTCATCACAGTAGGACATCCTGGAACTACAATGGACGTAGATCCGAGCCATCGTCTTACTTTACTCAGGGCCATGGCCATACTCCCCTTACTTAACCATGCAAACAGCCTGCATCTTGGACTCCCATGCTACCTAATGATGAAACTTCAGAGTTCAAAATATAGCGGAAGACTGCTCCTCAGAATGAAGCGATTTAAACATGTCACAACAGCATTATGTGCTCTCCAGTGGTTACCCATCAAATATATATATTTTTTAAAACCTCAATCGCCCTGCCTCACTCGGTACGTTTGAACACTTCGGTCCAGTAATACTGTGCTAGTACTAGTCTACAACCTCAACAATAAATCGCCAAGAGGATCCTCTTTTCAATTATGCCCATGAAACGAACACCTATTATGCTGCCAATTAAAAAAAAAAAACTCAATTCCAACTACTCTGCCATTAACATTGATGGCAGCGTAATCGCTGTATCCATTTTCCTGTCTCCTCCTCTCCCATGAATGGTGGCACCCGCTGGGAAGTCCTTGTGGCTTTCTTTGACTCCCCTAGAGTCCGCATTAATGTCTACCTAAGTGGCACTGTCATGGTGCAAGGCCCTCAGGCTAATCTCCTACTCTTTGATACTGTTCCCTCGCCTCATCAATTTCCTCATCTCCTGCTGTCACCTCCTCTTCCCCCCCCCTTGACTACCTTGCCTCTCTCCTCCTCTGCCCCTCCTAGGGCTTTTTCTCCTCTGCAGGGCGTACCTCTGATTTGTACCCCTCCCCGAAGGTCTTTAAGGCTGGCAACCTTCATCTCACCACTCTCAACTCTCGCTCGGCTGTCCCACACTCATCTGACATCTGCCACCCCCTCGAAGAACTTGACCTTGATGTCATTGGCCTTACCGAGACCTGGTTGACGGCCAGCTCTGTCACAAGTTTTGACACACTCCTCCCTGACGGCTACAAGATCCTCTCCGCTCCCAGATCCAACCGGCCTGGAGGGGGTGTAGCCCTGATCTACCCAGAGTGGATTCCAGCCTCTTTCGTCCCTATTCAGACTTTCAAATGCCTGGTCTGCAGGCTCTCTTCTTAGCCACTCTCACTGTTGCTACTCTCTACCGGCCCCCTGGTCAAATTACTACTTTTCTCTCTGATTGGGCAGACATCTCCTCCTCCCTCCTGGCCTCAACCACTCAACTCCTCCTCATTGGTGACCTCAATATCCATCTGGATTCTCCCTGTTCATCTGTGCTGTTTCGCAACCTCTGCGATTCTCTTCCTCTCCATCCTTCCCGACTCACTCTGCTGGTCACACACTTGATCTCATCTGGCCTCCCCCTCTCCATCCCTATGAGTACTCCTCTCTCCTGGAGTGACAACTGCCTCCTCCGCTCATCCCTCCCTCTTCTGCCTCAAGCAAAGCCTACCCCAACACTGCCACCTACCTTCTCGGACATCCGGCCCATGAAGCGCGTGTCAGTTGAGGCTTTTGCTGCCACCTTCTCTTCTCCCCCCGCACCCCCTCCCCGTACGTCATCTGGCTGACTCACACCCAGACACAGCCCTGTCCCTTCTCTACTCTTCGATTTCTGATGCTCTTGCCCCTGTCATGAGGATCCGTTTGAAGTCCAAAGCCAAGTGCAATTCCTGGTATGACTCTGACCTAGCTACACTTCAACGTAAGTGTCTGAGAGGAAATGGAGGGCTTCTTGTTCATCCTCTGACAAACTGGCCTGCCGCCTGCTCCGAAGGCAATACAGACTCTCTGTCCGCACCAAGAAGAGTCCACATTCAAGCCTGTGTCTCTGCGGCATCTAACAACTCGGCTGAGCTCTTTAAAGCAAGGAGCTGGCCAACCCTGCTGCAGTCTTCACCCCTCCCCCCCCCCCCCTCTCACCTCACAGGCTCTTTGCAATGCCCTTGCCGCTCACGTTCTCTCTAAAACCCAGGACATCTTGTCCACCCTCTCCTCTGCTCCCCCTCCTCTCCCCTCTCTCTGCTTGCTGTCCCTCCCCCAGTTACCCCCATCCTCTTTCTTCTCCTTTCCTCTCCCCTGATGAGGTCGCTAGACAAGTCCGTTCTATGAAAGCCTCATCAAAACAAGTCCATCCCTGCTCCTCTAAAACCTTTAAGGACCACATTGATACCCTTGCTCCGGCCCTTGCCGATTTCTGCAACCTCTCCTTTCCCTCTGGATCTTCCCCCTCCCCCCTGAAGCACTCCATTGTGCATCTTCTGCTCAAGAAACCCACAGCTGATCCTTCTTGTCTGGCTAACTATCGCCCAATTTCAATTATTCCTTTTTTGGGTAAACCCCTGGAAAAGCTGGCCATCTCTCAGCTAAACCTTCATTCCAATTCTGTTGGCTCTCTCCATGACCACCAATCTGGCTTCAGAGCTGCCAGAAGCACGGAAACTGCCCTCCTGAACATCTGTGAAGATCTGCTCTCCAACCTTGACTCGTTCCCTCTGTCCTTATCCTACTTGATCTCTCCTTTGCCTTCGACACGGTCACCCACACCACCCTGCTCAACTATCTGTGACAACCTGGGTATCACTGATCAGGCTCTGGCCTGGCTGACCTCTTTCCTCTCTGATCGACCCTCCCAGGTACAACTTGGGTCCTTCCTTTCATCGATCTCCTTCTCTACCTGTGGTCTTCCCCAGGGGTCTAACCTCTCGCCCTGGCTTTTCAACCAATAACTGGCAGCTCTCGTCTACTGCATTTCCATTTTCTGGTCAAACTTCCAGTGCTATGCTGATGACGCTCAACTCATTTTCAGGCTGCCCTCGGCCACCTCCTCTCCCTCCCTCATTTCTGATTGCCTTCAAAATTGGTGTACTGTCAACAATCTTTGTCTAAATGCCAACAAGACTGAGATCCTCCTCATCGGTACACCTTCACCATCCTTTCCACTTACTCTCTGGCCGGCCTCCATTGGCCATTCTCCCACCCCACCTGTGAGGCCAAGAATCTCGGGCTCCTCTTTGACTCCACACTTTCCTTCTCCGCACACATTTCTGATCTCTAAAAAGTAAACTTCTTACTCCACCTCCTCAGAGGGTACTATACCTTTCCTCTCCTTCCCCCAGAAGCTCAGTGTCTCTCAAGCTCTGGTTCTCTCCAGGTTGGACTACTGTAACAGCCTCTTTCGAGGGGATTGGGTCCTCCGACGTATTCCATATCTATGACAGGTAATGTCCACAGCTGTGCTGCTTCGGAAAATCTTTGGCGTCTGCGTCGATGCGCCGTCCCCGAGGACAACCTCCGACGGCCAACGTCACCCGGTGTGATAAGTAGGACGCACGACGCCCATAGCCTCAGTTCCGTTTTTTCCGCGAACGTGTTCGCTTCGTGAATCTCGGTACGCCTCGACTCGTTGGAGTTTGCTGTTTTCAATTCTCGGTTCGTTGAACCTGTTCGGTTTGTTGTGTAGACCTATTCGTGGCAATGTCTTTCTCATCTTCAACCCCGCGTCCGGGCTTCAAGAACTGTAGGGACTGTGGGTCTAAGATGTCGTCACGGACTCGCACGACGCCTGCCTCTGGTGCCTCGCGGAGGCCCACGATACGGACGACTGTCGACTTCCAGTCGCTCACGGCAAAGGCCTTGCGGTAACGCAAGAAGAAGCTGTCGGTAGGCTGGGTGTCTAAGACCCGGAAGTCGAGGTCTGCGGGGCTTTCGACGGATGACTCGAGGGGCGACTCTCTGCGTCATCGGAAGTCCGGTGGCTCTCCTTCCAGGAGCCGTTCTCGCCACTCCTCTGCCTCTTCGAGGCATTCCAGGAAGCGACGGCATAGGTCGCCTTCCCCGCCCTCTTCCGAGGACTCCGCCCGTCGGCGGGTCGCTTATCCCTCCATGCAAGCGACACCGGAGGAATGGGCTTCCTTCGGGAAGCAGATGCTAGCGATTCTGCGATCACACGGCACCGGTCCGTCCGTTCCTCCGAGTGGGGTAGGTCGGCACCGGTCGAGAGACACCGCTCGTACGCCTTCGGGCTCGAGTGGTTGGCACGGCTCGCGGGAGAGGTCCCGCTCGGACAAGGGTAGCCGTTCTTGCCATGCCCGTACCAGTTCCCGGTCCTCGACACGCTTGAGACCGTGTGATCCTGTGCCGTCTTCGAAGAAGACGTCGACGCCTGTGGCGCTGAGGTCATCGATTTCTCTCGAGGCTGGCGCCGGCTCGTTCGGCACCCTCGACGCCTTTCGAGGCGGTGGTGTCGGGAGGGGCCCCGTGGCACGGGGTTTGCCCCTAGAAAGGCTATGGCTAAGGTCCGGCACTGCTTTGGTCCACAGAGGTCTTCCTCTCCCCGCCTGGAGTACATTTCAGAGGGTGATGAAGGCTCTGATGGCAGCCTGGTTCCGGTTCCAGATGAGCTTATCTCGGGCCATAGCCAGTTTGATGACCTGAGGCAGTCACTGCATGATGCCAGTGGACTGGACACCTCTCCGGAGGTGGAGTTTTGTCGGCCGGAGCCTGGCACTCATGCCGATTCTTCATATCACCACCTTATGTCTCGTGTTACCGAGTACTTGGGTTGGTCAGCTCCCCCAGGGGAGTTCGTTCAGGATGATCTCAGACATCCTTTATCTCGGTCCACCCACTGACCCGGTTTTACCTTTTCATATGGCTCTGCAGAGAAGGGTGGCGGCGGCTTGGCCTGCTCCGGAGAGTCTCCCGGCAGTGGGCAAGTCTTTGTTGCGAAAATACCGTCCAGCCAGTAGCGGCCCTTGCTACTTGTCTAGGCACCCACCCCGGAGAGTTTGGTGGTGCAGGCGGCTACGGCCCCGGCAAAGCAGGCGTATCCTACCATCCCTCCGGATAGGGACGACAAACGTCTTGACGGCTGGGCAAAGAAAGTGTTTTCTTCGGGGGGTATGGCGCTTCAGGCGGCCAACTCCATATGTGCCTTGTCTCGTTTCTCACACACTCTGTGGAACTGTGTTGCATTAGAGGCTGATCATATTCCCGAAGGGGGACGAACGGGATGGTTTCCTTGCTATGGTTCAGGATGGCAAGGATGCCATGTGTGTGGCCGTTCAGTCGGGTTTGGACTTGGCAGATTGTGTCAGCCGGTCCATGGCGGCGAGCACCGTAATGCGCAGGTTTGTGTGGTTGCGGAAGTCTGGGTTCGCTCATGATGTGCTGTCCCGGCTCCTCAACATGCCCTTTGACGGTGAACACCTTTTTGGCAGCAAGGCTGACGAGAGCCTTGAGAGGTTGCAGACCTCCAAAGCTGCAGCGACGTCGTTGGGCGCTGCAGTTCGCCAACCTCCACCTTTTCGTCCTAGGGGACAGCAACGGAGGGGAGGTTCCTTTCGCTATTACTCGTCCTTCAGTAAAGCGAGGGGAGCTAGCAGTCAAAGAGGCCATCGTAAGAGTGCCAGAGGTGGAAACAGTTACTCGAGGTGCCAAGGCCGCTCGGGCAGTTGCCTCTTTGCCCTCAGGCAACGCCGCAGCCTCTACCACTCAGTCATGAGGCCAGGTCCCATGGTTCGCCGGTTGGGGGAAGGCTGGCGCAGCATCTTGTAGAGTGGCAAGCCATTACTTCGGATCTGTGGGTTCTGGAGATCATAACCCACGGCTACTGTCTTCCTTTTTGGCAGAGGCCTCACGACAATCCACCAGGGAGCGCCTCTTTGAAATGTCCGGATCCGCTCCTTGCGCCGGAAATGCAAGCCCTGCTGGAGAAAGGCGCTATAGAACTGGTGCCTGTAGCGGTGAGGAACAAGGGATGGTATTCCCCTTATTTTTTGATTTCGAAGAAAGACTGGGGCTTGAGACCCATCATGGACTTGCGCGGTTTGAACAAACTCTGAGGAAGGACAAATTCAAGATGGTGACTCTTTCTCAAGTCCTCCAGGCCCTTCAACTTCAGGACTGGTTGGTGTCTCTCGACCTCAAGGATGCTTACTTCCATGTGCCGATCCATCCCAAGCACAAGAAGTACCTGAGGTTTGCGGTTGGCGACTCGCACTTTCAGTTTCGGGTCCTGCCGTTCGGATTGACCTCCGCCCCGAGGGTTTTCACCAAGCTCATGGTGGTGGTGGCAGCGCATCTCATGAAACGGGGGATTCAAGTCTACCCCTACCTGGACGATTGGTTGATCAGGGGGAGCTCTCCCGAGCAAGTCCTGGATCATCTGTCCGTCACCTGCCACTCCCTTCACAGGCTGGGCTTCTCCCTCCAATTTAAAGAAGTTCCATTTGACACCAACGCAGCGGCTCCAGTACATCGGAGCAGTGCTCGACACGTCCCTGGGGCAGTGTTTTCCTCCTCAGGTGAGGGCTCTTTACATTCAGCATATGGTGCACAAGTTTCAGCTTGCCCAGAATCTCCCAGCGTCCGAATTCTTGAGACTGCTCGGCCTCATGGCATCCTGCAGAGCCAGCCAGAGGCTCGTCTGCGGATGAGATCTTTGCAGTGGGCACTCAAGCTCCAGTGGTCTGTCCTCCGGCAGGCTGTCGGACCCTGTTCAGGTGCCGCCCTCGGTAGCCCGGGACCTTCTGTGGTGGGCCGTCGAGGGCAATCTGATGAAGGGGGGCCCCATTTTGGCTGCCCTGGCCGGAGGTGACGGACGCATCCCTCGCGGGATGGGGGAGCTCATGCCGACGAGTTGAGTCAGCGGTCGTTGGTCTCCGTCGGAGTCCAGACTCCATATCAATCTGTTGGAGCTGAGGGCTGTCAGGCTAGCCCTGAAGGCTTTTCTGCCGACTGTGTGCGGAAAGTGTCCTGATTATAACGAACAACACGGTGGCCATGCACTACCTCAACAAAAAGGGGGGGCAGGGTCACTTCGGCAGGAAGTTTCGATCTCGGCTGGTCATCTGGCCGGAGACGACAACGAGACGGCGGACGCTCTGAGCAGGCAGAGCTCGATCTCTCACGAGTGGGAGCTGACTCGGGAGATTCTCCTGGAGATCTTCACCCTTTGGGGGACCCCTCAAGTGGATCTCTTCGCCTCCAGTGTCAACCGGAAGTGCGAAAGGTTTTGCTCGCGGGAATTTCCTCCAAAAGGAGCCTTAGGAGACACGTTCGTGGTGGAGTGGTCATTCCCACTGCTGTACGCGTTTCCTCCAGTCCCCGTCATCCCGCAAGTGCTGCGGAGGTTCGGTTCCCGGATGATCCTCATTGCTCCGGCGTGCGCCAGGAGGACGTGGTACCCAGACCTTCTAGACTTGTCCATCTGCTCTCCACGTTGTCTTCCCTGCCGAGACGATGTGCTCTCACAGGAGGGGGGTCAGGTTCTCCATCCAGAGGTCAGATCCCTCAATCTTCACGCTTGGCTTCTGAAAGGTTGAGGTATAAGGATTGGGACCTCCCTGAAGATGTGATGGAGGTGTTGCTTTCGGCCAGGCGGCCGGCAACAAAGTCTCTGTACCGTTGCCGTTGGAGAAAGTTCTGCGACTGGTGCAGAGTTCAGAATGTGGATCCTTTTGATTGTGACGTTCCCATGGTTCTGTGTTTTTTGCTTTCTTTGGCCCACAGGGGCTTGAAAGTGGGGACCATTAAAGGTTACCTGGCGGCGCTGTCCACATTTAAGCGCTCGTCTGAAGTGTTCCTATTTTAAGATTCCTTCAATTTCGCAGTTTTTGAAAGGGCTCACTAATGTGTTCCCTCCGTCACCTTTTTTGGTGCCAGGTTGGGATTTGAACCTTGTTCTTAAGTTTCTTATGGCTGCTCCGTTTGAGCCTTTACATTCTTGCGCTTTGAGGCTGTTAACTCTGAAAACTGTTTTTGGTTGCGGTTACTTCCGCTCGCAGAGTGAGTTAGTTACAGGCACTTTCAGTTAAGCCACCCTTCACTGTGTTTCATAAGGACAGGGTTGTCCTTAGAGTTTGTTCTTCTTTTCTTCCGAAGGTGGTTTCGGAATTTTATTTGAGCCAGAAGGTTGTTCTTCCGGCGTTCTATCCTCCTCCACATCCTGGTAAGGAAGAGGAGAGGCTCCATAGGCTTGATCCTCGGAGAGCATTGAGCTTTTATATTTTGCGCATGTCCCGGGTCAGAGTGGACTATCAACTTTTCATTGATTACGCTGGAAAGCGTTTGGGCCAAGCTGTAACGAAACAGACTTTGTCTCGTTGGATTATTTTAGCTATCTCCGAGCGTTACCGCTTGGCGGGTAAGGACCCTCCGGCTGGCTTGCGGGCCCATTCTACCAGAGGAGTGGCTGCGTCTACTGCCCTGCAGAGGGGAGTTCCTATTCATCACATCTGTGATGCAGCCACCTGGGCTTCAGTACATACTTTTGTACGTCACTATTCCCTCGATTCTATCAGAGGGCAAGATCTGGCCTTTGGCAAGGCAGTTCTCCATTCTGCAATTTGATTGGGCATGTTAAATTTGTATTTGAATTTCTTTCCCACCTCCTTGCTTGGTACTGCTTTGGGAGTCTGTCATAGATATGGAATACGTCGGAGGACCCAATCCCCTCTAACAGCAAGTTACTTTCTTTCCTGGTAACGTTCTTTCGATGGGATGGTCCGACGTATTCCATATCGCTCCCTCCCTGCCCTCCCCGCTGCAGAATTTCTTTTGCGATTGCAGCTTGCGTTCCGGAAGGCCTTGTGTGTCTGACTGGCAGAAAACTGGTGGCACACGTTCTGGGAAAAAACTATAACTGAGGCTATGGGCGTTGTGCGTCCTACTTATCACATTGGGTGACGTCGGCCGTTGGAGGAGGTCCTCGGGGACGGCGCATCGACGTCATCGACGCAGACGCCAATGATTTTCCAAAGCAGCACAGCTGTGGCCATTACCTGTCATAGATATGGAATACGTCGTCGGACCATCCCATCAAAAGAACGTTACCAGGTAAGAAAGTTGTTCTTCTAAATCTAACTGCCTCCAGTGTGCGCCCTCCACAACTAATCCAGAACAGGACTGCAAGACTCGTCCTTGGCCTCAAGCCCTGGGATCGTATCTCTTCATCTCTGAAATTCCTTCATTGGCTCCCAGTGGATGCAAGGATTACATTTAAAACCCCCTGCATTGTCCACAAAGCTTTCTGGGGCCTGGGTCCAAAATACCTTCAACTATCCCTTCGCAAATACCTCCCCTATTCAGCCCTTCGCTCCTCTACCTCTCTCAGGGTTAGTCGTTTTTCAAAGAAACGAGCTGGGGGCAGATCTGTCTTCGGCTGGGGCCTCCCTTTGGAACAGCCTAACGGCCACCTTGAAACTTGAGGAGAACCATCCCTATTTCCGGAAGCACCTCAAGACCTTCCTCTTCGCTTCCGCCTTGTCCCCTCTTCTCCCTGCTGACCTGTTTTTCTCTCTTGGCACTGTGCACCGGGACACCCTCTGTCCTTTGGGCCCAGGTACCTGCTCACCTTGCCTCCCTCCTGCACTGCCTCCGGGCCTCCCATTGCACTGGGTTCTGTAACTGTACCCATACAGTCCCCCCACTCTTCCTCTGCACTTATCAGATATATCCTATCTGACTAATCTTGCACTTGCCCTGGCTGCACTACCACCTTTTCATTGCCTGTATTTATTCCTTTATTTAACTTATTCTTTTCTCTCCTCTGTTCTGCACTTTCCACTTCTCCCCCTTCCACGCACTTCCCCCTTTTCCCTTCTCCATGCACTTGCGCGTTCTTAATATCACTGGGCCTAGTAAGATCGTTGTTTTTATTTTTTGTTCTCCCTTGTTCCCCTCCCTTTGCTTGGTTGCGCTCTGACACACCTGTGTACGAGCGCGATATAAAAAAAATACCATATCATAAAGAAGTGAAAACATTAGGTTTCTACCTAGACTCCACCCTAACCTTAAGGAAACGGTCAATTTGTTGGCATCATCCACTGCCTATACATGCAAACTGATAAGAGCCTGTAGACCTTTTTTAACACAAGCCAGCTGCATGATCCTGGCCAATGCCTTAACAATGTAAACACTGGGTTATTGTAGTGCCTTTATATCTGGGAGCCAACAAATTACTGACAAAATGCAAATTCTGCAAAATAACCCTTAGAACTGCCCTGAACTTACTTACCAGAGAACACGTATCCAATATGAGAAGAGAACACCACTGGCTAAAAATAAGTGACCAGATTCTACTTAAAATAGCTTTGCTCACATTTAAGTGTCTCAACAACGCAGCTTCCCCCTTATTTTACAGAGAATAGTCAGAAGAACTTCAACACGTCCCTTTAGAGTGGCAAACTCCCACGGCCTACAAGTACTTAGATTCAGACTAAAAAAACAGGCGGGAACAGTTTCCCAATAAAAGTGCCCAAATTTGGAATGCCCTCCCACTGGAGCTCAGAAGGGACCAGTCCTACTACAGCTTCAGACGCAACACCCTCAATTGGCTATGTTCCAACGACCCTCCTGATTAACCTAGATGTACCACTGCACAAGCTACTGAACTTTATCCTGCACTTTGTACCTGGCCTTGAGCCGCACTCTAATTGCCTGTAACAGCCTACGTATGTATGAACCCCCTCATACCCTCCTTATTGTGCTATATATCTTACTGTATCCTCCATAATGTGTAACTAAGCTTTAAGTATCCTTTGTACCTTTGATGCGCCCAGTTACCTAACGGTTCGGTGCACCCTACGAATAAACAAACCCACCCAAACCATCTGCCTGGAAATGAACCGCCTGACTTTAATGAAATGAAAATGCTAAAGACTTGTCTTTTCTGCCACCACTTTGAAAGAAATTAAAGATGATGGCAAACAACTAAAAATGGGCAACTTTACAACCAGCAATTGCTTAACTCTTTGTACTGCCTTCTGTGGGACACTAGTCCTCTGCTACGTTACACAGGAACCCACTCTATGAAATCCTCAACCCAGAGCCAGGAAGTGACAATTTCCTAACTCGTGTCCCGCTCTCCTCCCCAGCCACCCCAATCCCTCAACGCCTTACTACTGAAATCTTGCTTCTCCAGCATGGGGTCTGGCATGGATTCACATGCTCATGAATATTCCCCGTCGTCAGGCTGGGAATCCTCGGTAAAGAAAAAACCAGTATCAGTTTCGTTTCTGATCTGTCTTTCGTAGTAATAACCAATCACTGGTCTCTGCGTCATACTGACCACAGCCAATGACTGCCCTCTACCTAAGCACCGCCTCTGGCAGCCATCTTCAGATTTTTACCGCACGTTCATGTGTTGGGATCCTCGTGCTATTGCTCTCGAGCGTTAGTGCTATTTTTTCGCGCTTTTTCACAAAAACTTCGATTCTTTCGGTCAAAAGAGCCTCAAGCTCCACCGATACTACATCCGATCAACGGGGACCCGTGTCGGATTCATCTGTGCCCCTCAAGGGTGAAGATTTCGTCGAGCTACGCTTCGGAGGACTCCAGAAGCTTCTCAGGCCCGGTCTCGGAGATGGCCCAGGAGAAGGGAAGCTCGACGCCCGGAAAGCTGTTCAGGGCCTGCCCTGGATGCCAGCTGCAGAACGTCTTCAAGGAGGACGAACACTCTTTCTGCCTTTACTGCCTTCATGGGGACAAGACGCACGTGGAGAAGGACTGTGCGTTTTGCGGCAACATGTCGGAACGGACCATGAAGGACCGCCATCAACGTCTCGCCAGCTGGCTGGAGGGTAAGAGCCCGTCTGGCGAGAAGAAGAAGAAATCTGAGCGGTCTTCTAAGACCTTTGAGGGCGCCCCGGCGACGGGGGCCCAACATAAGGCCAAGCACCGCGAGTCCGCTGGCACCGGGAGCGCCGAACGGTCGGGCTCTACGGGCGCCAGGCAGGGCGCACCCTCCCCGGCACCATCAACCACGAGCCAACGCTCTGGGTCGGGTAAGAGGAAGGCCGAGCACCCGGCGAAGCTCCTGGAGAGATCCCGGTCGAGCTCTAAGGCAGAGGAGGAGCGTGGCAGTGCCCCCTCCCTCAAGGATAAGGCGGTGAGCGCACCTAAGGTGGTGAAGGCCTTGATCCATTCGACCAAGCCCTCTATCGAAACGGTCGCGGCGGCCCTGGCCCAGCCTGTGGAGGCTGCACCAGTGGTGGCGGCCTCGGGGCCCAGAATCTCCCTGCCTCCTCGGAGGGAGTCTTCTTTCGTGCCCATCGATAGGACCCCCGTGAAACCCTCCGTGGGGAAGAAGGGGGGGCAGGGCGTCGTCGTAGATTCGGCCTCAACCTCAGAAGAGGAACTGATCGAGGTCTTAAGCCACGGCCTAGGCGTGGAACAAGACCAGCCCGTCGGAATGGGCCCCGACGCAGGTGACAACGACGACATCGTCGAGGATACCGACGGGGCCCCTGCTCGCCCGTCGGATTCCCCTCTGCCAGCGCCGCAAGACAACTCAGCGGCCATTTTGTTGGCTATACAGTCCTTATGCTCCGAGATAAGGACGAGACTACCGTTACCGACGGAGGAACCTCTCCCGTCGGGGGATCCAGAACCGGGACCTTCTGGTGTTCCCCCTACCAAGAAAAGAAGGATTCATCCACCGCCTCCTTTTCAACCGTCGCGCCCCGTCCAGCCCTCCTCCCCGTCCACCCGAGGGGATGATACGGGGACTGACACGGCGGCGACGGGTACGGACGACGAGGCATACGACGAGGATTTTCCGTCGTCGCCTCCCACCAGGGCTTCTCCGCCCGACGAGATTGGATCGTTCCACTCAATGATCGCCAGGGCATCCGAGCTTTTCCAACTCTGCCCTGAGGAGAAGAAAAAGGAAGGCTTCCTTTACCAACGGCGCGAGACCAAGAGGAAGACGGTCCTCGCAGTGCCTCTGTTGGACGACATTTGGGATGAGGGCCTTTCCCTCCTCAAGAACCCTTCCACGACGCCAGCGAGAAGAGACCGGTACGAGAAAAAGTACCGGGTCCCGGACTCGGCCCCCCTATGCCTCCGGGCGCAGCCTACCCCGGACTCCGTCGTCTCCGCGGCAGCCAGGAAGAAAGCGGGGGGGGGGGTGCGGCCTCCACGTCGACTTCCCCGCCGGACGGCGAGGGAAAGAAATTGGATACCATGGGACGCAAAGTCATCTCGTCGGCGGCGACGACGATTAAAGCGGCCAACGCCTTGGCTATCGTGGCCCGCTACGACAGGGAACTCTGGTTCAAGTTAGCTCCCCTGCTGGATTTTCTGCCGGACGACAAGAGGGCGGAGGCCCTTGAGATCCTGCAGGAAGGTGAGGTGGCCTCGGACCACGCCATCACCGTGGCGACGGACATCGCCGACACTGGGTTCCGCCAGATGGGCAACGGCGTTTGCCTTCGACGTCGCGGATGGCTCAAGGCTACGGACTTTCGGCAGGACGTCCAGACCAGGGTCCTGGACCTGCCCTTCGACGGGAACAACCTGTTTGGGAAGACAGTGGACGACTCCCTTCAGGCCATCAAGGCGGATACTGAGACGGCCCGGGCCCTTGGAGTACTGCAGCAACGGCGGACGCCCTTTCGGAGCGGCGGAGGCAAGGGCGCCTCCAAAGGTTCCGGCGGCGGTTTCGCTTCCTACCGTCAAGCGGCCCGCTCGTCGTCGCAAGAGGCCTACAGAGGACGAGGCAAGTCTGGCGGACCCCGCCGTCGTCGCCAAGGAGGCCAAGGCGGCAAGGCCGCGTCCAAGCAGGATTGAACCGGCCGTGGGGTCGGGCCCCCACCGAAGCACCCCGGTGGGAGGCCGGCTGGCGGGCTTCGTCAGCGTGTGGGAGTCCATCTCCACCGACCGTTGGGTGCTGGACGCCCTGGCCCGGGGCCACGCGCTCGAGTTTCAAAGAAGGTGCCCGCGCGTCCCTCCCGTGGCCAGGAAAGAACTTCACGTCCCTCAACTTCTCCTGGAGGTAAAGGCGATGCTCAGAAAGGGTGCCATCGAACTCGTCCCAAAGAGGCTTCGGGGCTCCGGAGTCTACTCGCGTTACTTCCTCGTGAAGAAGAAGACGGGAGGATGGCGCCCCATCCTGGACCTGCGACGCCTGAACAAGTTCATCAAGGCGCAGAAGTTCCGGATGGTCACCCTCCAGCACGTCCTGGGTCAGCTGGAGGAAGGAGACTTCCTATCGTCGTTGGATTTGGAGGATGCCTACTTCCACATTCCCATCCTAAAGGGGCACCGAAAATTCCTCAGATTCGTGGTCCAAGGGCGTCATTACCAGTTCAAAGCCCTTCCCTTCGGACTGCGGTCGGCACCCAGGGTTTTCACCAAGTGCCTCGCACCGGTGGCGGCGCAGCTGCGCCGCGAGGGGATTCACGTCTACCCCTACCTGGACGACTGGCTCATCCGCGCCAAGACGAGGGAGCTCGCCGTGGTCCACACGGCAAGGACCGTCCAACTCCTCACGGACCTGGGATTCTCCGTGAACTACGCCAAATCCCACCTGGTGCCCGCGCAAGTCGCACTGTTTCTGGGAGCGAGGCTCGACACAGTGTCCCTTCTGGCCTCCCCGTCGGAGGAGAGGACCAGGACCATCTTGGGCAAGGTGCAACGGATGTTGGTGGCCGACGCGGCCATGGTGAGGTCCATCAAGTCCCTCCTCGGGATGATGTCTTCCTGCATCTACCTCATTCCCATGTGCAGGCTCCGGATGCGCCCGTTGCAAGAGTTCCTGGATGCGCGCTGGATCCAGACGACGGGCAGCTTCGAGGAAAGGATCAAGCTCGACGAGAGTTTCCGACGAGCGATACGGTGGTGGGGCACCCGCGCGCATCTGACGGCGGGCATGGACTTCCAGACCCCAGCCCACCAGGTGACTGTGACCACGGATGCCTCCCTAGAAGGGTGGGGAGCGCACACCGAAAATCTGCACGCAAGGGGACTCTGGCTCCCGACGGAGAAGTCCCTGCATATCAACGTCCTGGAGCTCCGTGCAGTGTTTTGGGCCCTCAGGTCCTTCCTTCCGTCCCTCAAGGGCAAGGTGGTGAGGATCTTCACCGACAACACCACCACCATGTTTTACATCAGGAAACAGGGCGGAACCAGGTCCCCAGCGCTGTCCAAGGAGGCGCAGGACCTGTGGCATTGGGCCGTCGCCCAAGGGATTCTTCTGGTGCCGTTTCATCTGGCAGGGATAAAAAACACCATCGCCGACTCACTCAGCAGGGAGCTGCGCTCGTGCCACGAGTGGGAACTACGGCAGGATCTGGTGGATCGCCTCTTCCGACGGTGGGGCACACCCCAGATCGACCTGTTCGCGACGGCGACGAACACCAAGTGCCGGAGGTTCGCCAGCAGGTTTCCCCAGACGAGGAGCATGGGCGATGCTTTCTCGTTCCCCTGGGAGGGCCTGTTCCTCTACGCGTTCCCTCCCTTGCCTCTGCTAATCCGGCTCGTCAACCAGCTCAAGAGGTCACGGTGCAGGATGATCCTCGTCGCACCTGCGTGGCCGAGGCAGATATGGTTCCCGGACCTTCTGGACTTGTCGGCGTCCCCGCCAATCAAGCTGCCGGCGGACGCGGATCTACTCTCCAGGGAAGGAGGCGCCATCCTCCACCACGACCCGAAGTCGCTGAACTTGCAGGCCTGGCTCCTGCAGCGCTAGAGTTTGGAGGATACGACATACCGGCCGATTGCAGAGAGGTTCTTGCAAAGGCCAGGGCGTCCTCGACTCTTAAATGCTACGGACACAAATGGAAGAGGTTCTCTGTCTGGTGCCACGCACAGAAGATTAACCCTCTACGGATTACGGCTCCCCAAGTGCTGCCGTACCTGCTGACGCTGGCCAAAGCTGGTCTGGCACACGCGTCCATCAAGATTCATCTTGCTGCGATCTCCCGATACACCAGAACCACGGGCCGGACGTCCTTGTGGTCTCATCGTCTGGTGAAAGAGTTCATGAAGGGACTGTTCAGATCGTTCCCGCCGGTGAAGGCTCCGGCCCCGGCGTGGGAGCTCAACGTGGTGCTGACCAAACTCATGGGACCTCCGTTCGAGCCTCTGCACTCGGCCCCGTTGAAGTTTCTATCGTGGAAAACAGCTTTTCTCGTGGCCATCACCTCCGCACGACGAGTGGGAGAGATCCAGGCCCTTTCCTGCAAGGCCCCGTACTTGACTTTCCACGACACGAGGGTAGTGCTCAGGACGCACCCCTCCTTCATGCCCAAGGTACCGTCGGACTTTCATCTCAATGAACCCTTGGTGTTGCCTGTGTTCTTCCCGTCGCCTTCGTCGCCGGCTGAGAGGACTTTGCACTCGCTGGATGTAGCTAGAGCGCTGAAGTTCTACGTGGACCGCACGAAAGGTTTTCGGAAGACGTCACAACTCTTTGTGAACTTTGGACCTGTCAATCAGGGGAAGGCTCTCTCGAAGGCTTCCATCTCCAGATGGCTCTCCGGCTGTATCATGTACTGTCACCGGTTGGCAAACCGACCGCTGCCTGGCAGTCCGAGAGCCCATTCCACCAGAGCGATCGCAGCTACCACGGCGTTCCTATCTGGTGTGCCCCTGCTGGACATATGCAGGGCTGCTACGTGGAGGTCGACGCACACCTTCACGAAGTTCTACTGCGTCGACCGGGATTCCAGGGAGGAGTCCAGGGTCGGCCAAGCAGTGCTGCGCAACCTGTTCGCCTGAGGTGAGCCTGGTGAGGAGGTAAGATGCTTAATGTTGAGTTGATGTGATGCTTAATGTTGAGCCTTTGCCACCTCCCGTGGTTGTGCATGTGTGTACTGCTATGTATTCTTTATTCATGAGCATGTGAATCCATGCCAGACCCCATGCTGGAGAAGGAACAAGTTACTTACCTGTAACTGTTGTTCTCCAGCATGGGTCTGGCATGGATTCACATGCGAACCCTCCCGCCTACCCCTCTGCGGCTCTTCACTTGGTCATACTGCCACTTCACGTGCTTCCAAATCTGAAGATGGCTGCCAGAGGCGGTGCTTAGGTAGAGGGCAGTCATTGGCTGTGGTCAGTATGACGCAGAGACCAGTGATTGGTTATTACTACGAAAGACAGATCAGAAACGAAACTGATACTGGTTTTTTCTTTACCGAGGATTCCCAGCCTGACGACGGGGAATATTCATGAGCATGTGAATCCATGCCAGACCCATGCTGGAGAACAACAGTTACAGGTAAGTAACTTGTTCCATCCTTGCACTTCCCACATTCCTGTATCGGACCAACGCATTTTGGATCAACATCCATGCTGCCAATTTTTAGTCAATGGGCTGCCCATATGGCTAATCTGCCCTGTCCATTTCAACAAAAGATTTTCATATCCAGTAACTGGTCCTGCATCCACCAACACCAAAGGTTTCTGCAACTGCGTTCCTGCGATCTGTCGAACACCCTGCCCTCCTTACAGAACCATAAGCAGCAAGGGCATCATATTTGGCAGAAGGGTGCTAAATAAGACCACTTCATGCAATACGCAGAGCAGTCATTAAGATTCCATGAGCAAAAACCAGCTTCTGGGTGTCGGGCATCACCCTGTAGAGGGGACCTG
This sequence comes from Ambystoma mexicanum, assembly GCF_040938575.1. Classification (NCBI taxonomy): domain Eukaryota; kingdom Metazoa; phylum Chordata; class Amphibia; order Caudata; family Ambystomatidae; genus Ambystoma; species Ambystoma mexicanum. Next base: position 25,394,363 of record NC_090934.1, read on the forward strand.
CTGCTGAGGAACCAGGAGCGAGCACACGGCTTACTGCAAATCTAATTTCCACATGAGATCTAATCTTGAACGATTTGGCCATTATGTTTACATTTCCGAATTATGCCTTATTTACCTTCTCAACACTCAGTTAATGACACATACGGATGCTCCTTACAAACATGCAACTTGGCCTGTGCAGCCCAAAGTAGCTCATGGTAGATATTTGTTTTGGTTCTCCTATGGTAGAAGCAGGAGCTAAATGGCTCTCGGCAATTTCAAGCCCTACATTTGTGTAACCTGTCTTTGCAGCCGTTCCAGTACTTGTACCACTGCCCCATAGCTCATGATCCCTTTCTCTGCAGAGCTGCGACTGCGCATCTACTGTATGCGTAAATCCTATTTCTCTGCCTGCTGGATCTCCTCACAGCCTAGAGGTGCAAATCCCGTGCATTTCCTGGTAACTGCGTCTATTGCAAATGTAAACTGTTGGTTCTATTGTATTTTCCACGCAATGAGGAGGAAAGGAAGTGCCTCCTACAGATCAATTTATAGTAGCCATAGCAAAATATTCCCTTTATGCCAACAAGTTTACTACTCCTGCTTCACCAAGAGTAGCAATAATGCTGCTACCGGTCAAATTAATATTACTGCTACTGCCTTTTTCCCTTTAGTAACTTTTGGTACAAAACTACCAGTAGTGCGGCAGCAGCTGGTTTGTTTTACTGATGCTGTAGTGGCAGTACTAAGTTGTTGTGCTGCTGGTGGTACTAGTACTTCAAATAAACTGCTGCTACTGTTAATATGCTTAGTCATCTTACTGTCCACTACTATTAGTAGCATTACGGGGGGGTTGGGGGGGAGGTTGCCTTCTTTGAACAGCTAGCACAATTTCTTGATGCTCTTCCACCTGACCACGCCATTTGTTTGGGTGATTTATTTATTTTAAACCTACCAAAATGCTCTCAATTTCAACCTTGCTACTGGCTAACCCCTGTCCTCCATCCATCCACCCACCCGTCTGCCCCCATACACGTGCCAACTCACTTGATCTGATTCATGTCCTCTGCTCTATAGTGCTCCAAACTGACTCTCGCTATGGAAATAGTCATCCTCTGCATACTGAACCACTTACTTGCTATACAGCAACCCATCTCGCTGAAAATTCTTCATTCTCCAGAATGGGGTCTGGCATGGATTCACTTGCTCATGAATATTCGTCATGTTGGGAATCCTTGGTAAAGAAAAAATCAGTTTCAGTTTCTGAACTTTCTACTAGTAACCAATCACTGAACTCTGGGTCATACTGCCCCCAGCCAATGACTGCCCTCTACCTAAGCCTCTCCTCTGGCAGCCATCTTCAGATTTTTACGGCACGTTCAAGAGTGAGTCCTCGTGCTGTGGCTCTCGAGCTTTTACTGCATTTTGCGTTTTTTCGAAGAGTTTACTTATATTTTCGGTCAATAGAGCGTCAAGGTCCACCGATTCTACTTCCGATCAGTGGGGACCCATGGGGACCCGTTTTTGGAATTATGAACACCCCATAAGGGCATTTTTTTTTTTTTTTTTTTTTTTTTTTTTTTTTTTTTTTTAGTAGAGTTTCCACTTCTTGGAAGATTCCAGAAGATCTTTGAGGCCTACCGTTCGTGGACATGGCCCAGGAGAAAGGAAGCATGACGCTTGATGGATCCAATCTGTCCAGGAGCTGCCCTGGATGCTGACTACACAACGTCTTTGGGGATGAGCACTCTCGGTGCCTCTACTGCCTTCATGACGACAAATCGCACGTGGAGGACTGTGCGTTATGTAAGAACATGTCCGAACGGACAATGAAGGATAGTCTTACTCGGCTCACCAACTGGCTGTAGGGGAAGAGCCCAGCAGCAGGTGAGAAGAGGAAGTCTGAGCGGTCTTCTAAGACCTTTGAGGGCGCTCTGGCGACGGGGGCCCAACAAAAGGCTAAGCGCCGCAAGTCCGTTGGCACCGGGAGCACTGATCGGTCAGGCTCATCGGCTGCCAGGCTATCACTGCCATCAACCACGAGCCAACGCTCTGGCTCGGTGAAGAGTAAGTCAGAACCTGGGTAAGCTTCAGGAGAAGTCCCGGTCGATCCCGACGGAGACAGCCGAGGGGGAGCGAGGCGGCAACCCTCCCCCCAAGGTGAAGGCCTCGGGCACGCCCAAGTTCGTGAAGGCCCAGATTCACCCGGCTAAGGCCTCGATTGAAGGAGTCGTGGCGGCCCTGGCGAAACCTACGGAGGCTTTTAGGCAGAATCCTGTGCAGTGCCCTTAGGAACCACTACACACAATTAGGACTACGTGGTAATACAAGGTCACCTTTGGTACAAGCCTGTACTACACTGTTAGTGGTAGCAGTAGCGGAGCAGCCAGACTTCTCTCAAGAGCAAATGAGCAGTAGTAGAGATTACACAAAGGACTACGATTACTCTGACTCAAGCAAACACTGAATCAAGGTTTTTGGTTAAAAAGTACATTTATTTTAAACAATCTGTTCACAAAACACTTCTATTAAATTAAAACCACACTTCAAATACACTACACACAACCAATTCCCCTGTGCAGAACAACTCAAGGTAGGTAAGTACCTTTAGGATTTGACAGACCGGTGTTATGAAACAAAAGGTGTTACTGGGAATACATATGCGATTACCGTCAAAGTGATGACAGTTCGGTCTTACTGAAGATGCGCGTACCCACAGGAAGAAATGTTACCGGAGTTAACTCTGTTAACACAAGTTGAGGATCAAAACCATAGGCAATACTTTTGTCAAGGCAGACAGAATCAGAGAACACTTCTAACAAGAAGATAAGTCAATAGGCCTGCCCAAGTGTCAAGTGGAACAGGGTTCCTGTTGTCTAGGATCACAGTCACAGTTCACGATTCAAGGTTGTCAGGTGTACTTGGATATTGTCAAAATAGGAAGCAAAAGTTATAAGAGGGAAGGAAGAAAAGCACAAGCCTTTAGTGAGGAGAAAAGGGTTCACCCTAGTTCCTCGAAGTCCGACACAGTAGCTTGTTCTTTGAAGAAGCTAGTGCCACGGCAGTTGTTCCTGGTAGTTTCCTGCAGACTCGCAGTTCCTGGAGCTTCAGTCGTGGGGACAGGGACGTCTGTAGTGATCTGCACTACCCAGGGATGAGGCCAGCAGCAGCAACGGTGAATAAAAGGTGCGCTCCTTTAAAACAGGAGAGGCTCTTCAGATGGCTGTCTGGACCACTACAGCAGTGTGCAGCGATTTCGATCATGAAGAGGATCCTCTGGCTGTGGAAGATGAGCTGTTGACTCCCTCCTCCCCCCCACAGTTTGAAGGGAAGAAGACTCCGGACTGATCTTCTCTGGTCGTTGAAGGGTAGATAGCTCAGGATTTGAGCAGGGCTTCACCGGGACTCGGGTTTCAGCAGCCGCCGTCTTCTCCGCTTCTCTTCGGTTCCTTGCAGTTCCAGTGGCGACTCCGACTTCCAGCCCAAGAGTTCTGCCTTTTATGCAAAAAATCCCCCATTCACACAGCCTGGCTGTCAATCACACAGCAGGGGGCTGTCCGGCCCGGACAACCACTCCAGCCAATCACGACAAAGTGCGACCTGGGTTTCCAAGGATACCCTGTGCAGGGGGTGACTATACCCCTCCCTCACATTCAGCCCACCTAGACACCCATGTGCCAAAAGGAGGGCTTCTTGGGAGAAGCCCGCCAAAAGACGGTGAACAAAGAAGTCAAACTTGGTTTGCTGCGCAAAGTAAAACACAAGGACTTTAACAAAAAGAAATGGCGAATAAACCCGACGGAGCCAAAAGAGCATTTGGTGAATCAGGTTTATGTTTGAGGTTAATATAATAGCCTGGACCAGTACCACGTTTATATACTATAATCGCGGTAGAAAAGTTAGGTTAGATACCACTGGCACCAACCAAGTCTAAATGTTAAAAGAGCAAAACAAATCTCAGGGAGGCAGACAAAAATGGATGGGAATTAACCCTTTCCAGTGCTCCATGTAAGATGGGGGTGTACTGGGTCTATAGTTTTAAATGACGACAAAGTAAATGGCAACTTTATCTGTTTCTGGGGAGACAGTAGTCGGCCCCAGAAAAAATGGTCAGTGGGAAGTCTCAAAGACAACCGTGTGGCGCTGCACTGATGGTGCTGTGTAACACGCACAAAAAGTGGGGGCTCATGGAGTGGTCTGCTCCAGAGCCCAAAATCACACAAACAGTACAAATACACATGGTAAAACAAATGTAAGATTGGGGGAAAAAGGCTCACATTCTTACCAAGTGTAAAAAATAAACTCGAAATCCAGCAAAGCTGCTAGGTGAGGGAAATTATCCATAAAATGAGAATTCTCCCTAACAGGCTTCCCCACTGGAGACGGCTCCAGGGGCTAGAGTTTCCCTGCCACCCCGGAGGGAATCTTCTTTTCTGCCCATCAAGAAGACCCCTGTGAGACCCCAGCAGGAGAAAGGGGTGGGGGGGCACAGTACAGAGGGTGAGGCAAGACCGGAGGATCCCATTGTCGTCACCAAGGGGGCCAAAGCAGAAAAGCCGCGATGAAACAGGATTGAACTGGCTGTGGCGTCGGGCCTCCACCTGAGCACCCCGGTGGGAGGCCGGCTGGCGGAAGTTTGTCAGCGTGTGGGAGTCCATCTCCACCGAGCGTTGGGTGCTGGATGCCTTGGCCCACGGGCACACTCTGGAATTTCAAAAAAGGTGTCCTTGTATTCCACCTTCTAAACCACGTTCTCCAGCATGGGGTCTGGCATGGATTCACATGCTCATGAATATTCCCTGTCAGGCTGGGAATCCTCGGTAAAGAAAAAATCAGTATCAGTTTCGTTTCTGATCTGTCTTTCGTAGTAGTTACCAATCACTGATCTCTGCGTCATACTGACCACAGCCAATGACTGCCCTCTACCTAAGCCCCGCCTCTGGCAGCCATCTTCAGATTTTTACCACACGTTCAAGTGTTGGGAGTCCTCGTGCTTAGCTCTCAAGCTTTTACTGCGTGTTTCGCGCTTTTTCAGGTGAATTTTCACATTTTTTCGGTTAATCGAGCCTCAAGCTCCACCGTTTCTACTCCCGTTAACGGTTACCCGTTGCGGGATTTTCCTACGCCCCTCAAGGGTGAAGATTTCGTCGAATCAACTTCTTGGAGGATTCCAGAAGATTCGCGGCCTACTTCGAGATGGCCCAGGATGCGAGTTTGTCGCCCGGACCCAAGCTGTTTCGCAGCTGCCCTGGATGCGGGCTGCAGAATGTGTTTAAGGAAGACGAACATTTGCGATGCCTCTACTGTCTTCATGGGGACAAGACTCATGTAGAGAAGGACTGCCAGTTCTGCAAGAACTTGTCGGAGCGGACCATGAGGGACCGTCGAGCCCGTCTCGCGAGCTGGTTGGAGAAGGGCTCGACGGGTGGGAAGAAAGGGTCCGAGCGGGCTTCTAAGTCCTGTGCGAGCGCCCCGGCGACCCAACACGAGGCTAAGCGCCGCAAGTCCACTGGCTCCGGGAGCACTGAAAGGTCGTGCTCTTCGGTCGCCAGGCAGGGCGCACCTTCCCCGCACTGTCAACCACGAGCCAACGCTCCGGTTCGGGGAAGAGAAAGTCTGAGACCCTGGGTAAGCTTCGGGAGAAGCCCCGTCCGATCTCGGAAGAGGGGGAGCGAGGCGTCGCCCCTCCCCGGAGAAGGCCCGGGACGCACCTAAGGTGGTGAAGGCACCTACCCAGCAGGCGAAGGCCTCTATCGAGGCTGTCGCGGCGACTCTGGCCAAGCCGGCAGAGACACCGCCAGCGGAGACTGCCTCCGGGACTAGTTTCCCTGCCGCCAAGGAGGGAATCCTCTTTTCAGCCCATCGTCGTGGCCACCATGATGGAAGAAGCGAGGGGGGGGGCACGGTGCCCTCAAGCTCGGAGTCCTCCTCAGAGGAGGAACTGACCGAGGCCGTGAGGAACCTCGAAGTCCAATTCGAGAAGGTTCGATCCCGTCAGGAAGATCCTCGGGAGATAACCGAGGAAGACGACGATGGTGAGGAAGAGCGGCCTTACCTTCCGGCGCAGCGGATCCTAGGCCTCAGGATGGCTCGGCGGCCATTTTGTCTGCTATCCAGTCCTTATGCTCTTGAGATGAAGGACGAGATTCCCACGGCGCAGGCCGGAGGACCCGCAACCTGGCCCGTCGGGAAGTCCTCAGAACAAACGACTGGGGACCCAACCCTCTCCTCGCCCCCGTAAGGCCTACAGGACCCTCCTCATCCTCCCACGAGTCGGGAGATGACGGTGCGTTGGGCTCGACGACGGGTTCTGAGGGCGACGGAACAGGTCTCCCGTCGCACGGGCCTCGCCGCCCGACGAGATTGGCTCATTCCACCCCATGATCGCCAGGCCGTCCGAATTGTTCCAGCTCTGCCCGGAGGAGCAGAAAAAGGAAGGTTTCCTCTATCAGCGCCGGGAGGCCAAGAGGAAGACAGTCATCGCGGTGCCCCTAATCGATGACATCTGGGAGGAGGGCCTGTCAGTTCTCAAAAACCCCTCCACGGCACCAGCCAAACGGGACCGGTACGAGAAGTACCACCGGGTCCCCGAAACCGCTCCCCTGTGCCTCAGGGCCCAGCCAACGCCAGACTCGGTCGTCGCGGCGGCGAAGAAGAAAGCGGCGGCGTCAGGAGCCTCAACGTCGAATTCCCCGCCGGACGGCGAGGGAAAAGTTGGACGCCATGGGGCGGCGGGTCATTTCGTCGGATGCGACGACTATCAAAGCGGCCAACGCCCTGGCGATCGTGGCCCGTTACGACAGGGAGCTCTGGTTTAAGCTGGCCCCCATATTGGACTTCCTGCCGGACGACAAGAGGTCCGAGGCCCTGGAAATAATGCAAGAGGGCGAGGTGGCATCGGACCACGCCAGAACGGTGGCAACAGATATTGCCGATACCGGGTTCCGCCAGCTGGGCAGCGGTGTTTGCCTACGACGACGCGGTTGGCTCCGGGCGACCGACTTCCGTCAGGACGTCCAGACCAGGGTGTTGGACATGCTGTTCGACGGCAGCAACTTGTTCGGGAAGGCGGTGGACAAGTCCCTCCAAGCCATAAAAACGGAGACGGCCCGCGCCCTAGGAGCCCTTCAGCAACGACGGCCCTTTCGGAGCTCCGGAGGCAGACGGGGTGCCTCCAAGGGATCCAGCGGTGGCTCGTCATCCTACCGCCAAGCGGCACGCTCCTCGTCTCAGGAGGCCTACAGGGGTCGCGGCAAGCAGGGAGCGCCTCGCCGCCGTCGGCAAGGTGGCCAGGGCAGCAAGGCCACCACCTCCAAGCAGGACTGAACCGGCCGTGGTCTCGGGCCCCCACCGAAGCACCCCGGTGGGAGGCCGGCTGACGAATTTCGTCGGCGTGTGGAAGTCCATCTCCACTGACCGTTGGGTGCTGGATACCCTGGCAAGAGGACACGCTATCGAATTCCTGAAGAAGTGCCCTCACGTTCCACCTGTGGCCAGGAAGGAAAATCACGTCCCGCAACTGCTGTTGGAAGTACGGGCGATACTCGGGAAAGGCGCCATCGAGCTTGTCCCGAAGAGGCTCCGGGGTGTACTCAAGGTACTTCCTCGTCAGGAAGAAGACGGGCGGCTGGCGCCCCATTCTGGACCTTTGTCGTTTGAACAAATACATCAGATCACAAAAGTTCAGGATGGTCACCCTCCAGCACGTACTGGGACAGCTGGAGTAAGGCGACTTTCTATCGTCGTTGGACTTGGAGGATTCATACTTCCACGTTCCCATCCTCAAAAGTCACTGAAAGTTCCTCAGGATCGTCGTCCAGGGACGCCACTACCAATTCAGAGCACTGCCGTTCGGATTGAAGTCGGCCCCCAGGGTCTTTACCAAGTGCCTAGCACCAGTGGCTGCGCCTGCAGGGGATTCACGTCTACCCCTACCTGGACGACTGGCTCATCCGCTCAAGGACGAGGGAACTCGCCGTCGAACACACTGCGAGGACCGTCCAGCTACTCGCAGACCTGGGATTCGCCATAAACTACCCAAAGTCCCACCTGGTGCCGTCGCAGGTGGCCCTGTTTCTGGGAGCGAAGCTCGATACAGTGAGGCGCCTGGCGGCCCTGTGGGAAGAACGGACGAAGACCATGCTAGGCAAAGTGCAGCGCCTGGTAGCCACGGACGTGGCCAGGGTGAGGTCCATCAAGTCCCTCCTGAGGATGATGTCCTCTTGCATCTACCTGGTGCGCCTCTGCAGACTACGGAGGCGCCCTGATCAACAATTTCTCGACGCCCGTTGGATACAGGCGACGGGCACCTTCGAAGACAGGGTCCCCCTCAACAGGGTGTTCCAGCGGACGATTCAGTGGTGGGGCGTTCGAGCGCACCTCACGGCGGGCAAGGACTTTCAGACGCCGGCGTACCAGGAGACGGTGACGACGGACGCCTCCCTGGAAGGTTGGGGCGCCCTCACCGGAGATCTCCACGCAAGAGGCCTCTGGCTCCTGCACATCAACGTCCTGGAACTCCGAGCCGTGTTCTGGGCTCTCAAATCGTTCCTCCCGTCGCTCAAGGGCAAGGTGGTGCAGATCTTCACTGAAAACACCACGACAATGTTTTACATACGGAAGCAGGGAGGCACCAGATCCCCCAGCCCTATCCAAGGAGGCACAGGATCTGTGGCGCTGGGCGGTCGCCCAGGGGATGTTCCTGGTTCCCTTCCACCTGGCAGGAGAAAGCAACACCATCACCGACTCACTCAGCAGGGAGCTGCGCGCGTGTCACGAGTGTGAACTGCACCAGGATCAGGTGGATCAACTCTTCCGACGATGGGGCAAACCCCAAATCGACCTGTTCGCAACAGCGACGAACTCGAAGTGCAAGAGGTTCGCCAGCAGGTTTCCCCAGCCGAGAAGCATGGGCGATGCGTTCTCGTTTCCCCTGGGACGGCCTATACCTGTATGCGTTCCCTCCGTTGCCGTTGCTGCTTCAACTCATCAGCCAGCTCAAGAGGTCCCGGTGCAAGATGATCCTCGTTGCACCGGCGTGGCCGAGGCAGATCTGGTTCCGGGACCTTCTGGACTTGTTAACGTCCCCTCCCAACAAGCTGTCGGCGGACGCGGACCTTCTCTCCAGAGAAGGAGGCGCCATCTTCCACCACGACCCGGCGTCGCTGAACCTGCAGGCTTGGCTCCTGCAGCGCTAGAGTTTGGAGGCTACGATATACCGGCCGATTGCAGAGAGGTTCTTGCAAAGGCCAGGGCGTCCTCGACTCTCAAATGCTACGGTCATAAGTGGAAGAGGTTCTCTATCTGGTGCCGAGCACAGAATATCAACCCCCTACGGATTACAGCCCCTCAAGTGCTGCCGTACCTGCTATCGCTGGCAAAGGCTGGGCTAGCCCATGCCTCCATTAAGATTCATCTGGCGGCGATCTCCAGATATACCAGAATCACAGGACGGACGTCCCTGTGGTCCCATCGACTGGTAAAAGAGTTTATGAAAGGACTGTTCCGGTCGTTCCCGCCGGTGAAGGCCCCGGCCCCGGCGTGGGAACTTAACGTGGTGCTGACCAGGCTCATGGGGCCCCCATTCGAGCCGATGCACTCCGCACCTATGAAGTTTGTGTCGTGGAAGGCTGCGTTCCTGGTGGCCATTACCTCCGCACGACGAGTGGGAGAGATCCAGGCCCTATCGTGCAAAGCACCGTACTTGACTTTCCATGCCTCGAGGGTGGTGCTTAGGACGCACCCCTCCTTTATGCCCAAGGTGCCGTCGGACTTCCATCTTAACAAGCCCTTGGTGTTACCTGTTTTCTTCCCGTCTCCTTTGTCGCCGGCCGAGAGGACTTTGCACTCGCTGGATGTGGCTAGAGCGCTGAAGTTCTACGTGGACCGCACGAAGAGTTTCGGAGGACATCACAGCTGTTCGTGAACTTTGGACCTGTGAATCAAGGGAAGGCTCTCTCGAAGTCTTCGATTTCCAGATGGCTCTCCGGCTGCATCATGCACTGTCACCGGTTGGCTAACCGACCGCTGCCAGGCCGTCCGAGCCCATTCGACCAGAGCGATCGCTGCTACTACGGCGTTCTTATCTGGTGTGCCCCTGCTGGACATCTGCAGGGCTGCTACGTGGAGGTCGATGCACACCTTCACGAGATTCTACTGCGTCGACTGGGATTCCAGGGAGGAGTCCAGAGTCGGCCAGGCAGTGCTGCGCAACCTGTTCACCTGATGGTGGGCCTGGTGAGGAGGTAAGAGATGCTTAATGTTGAGTTGTTGAAATGCTTAATGTTGAGCCTGTTGCCACCTCCCGTGGTTGTGCATGTGTACTGCTATGTATTATTGTATTCATGAGCATGTGAATCCATGCCAGACCCCATTCTGGAGAAGGAACAAGTTACTTACCTGTTCTCCAGCACGGGTTTGGCATGGATTCACATGCAAACCCTCCCGCCTACCCCTCTGTGGCTCTTCTTTGTCCTACTGCCACTTCACGTGCTACCAAATCTGAAGATGGCTGCCAGAGGAGGGGCTTAGGTAGAGGGCAGTCATTGGCTGGGGGCAGTATGACCCAAAGTTCAGTGATTAGTTTCTGAACTGTCTTTCTACTAGTAACCAAACTGTTTTTTTTCTTTATCAAGGATTCCCAACCTGATGGGGAATATTCATGAGCATGTGAATCCATGCCAGACCGATGCTGGAGAACAGTTAGAGGTAAGTAACTTGTTCCTTGGGTCTTAACGCCTAATGCTCTTATCTCTCCCTGTTGCTTACATCTTAACCTACGTGTACTCCTCGCTGTACAAATTCTGCTTTCCTGGTTTTCAATAATGTTCTTGGCTCTTCTGTCGCAACACATCCACCCATGAACAACCTTGGATCACTCCCCTCATTTGCTCGCTCAAAACATTGTGCAAACTCTTCTGGAAATGGTGCTGATCACATACTGATAACTACAGTCTACTTTATCACGAAGCGCTGTCCCAACTTACTACTGCTTTCAATTCTGTCTACTTCAGCAAGACCATCCCAAAGGCAAGTATCTACGTTCTCCTCCAAACCCTTTAATATTCAGTCACCACTAAGTTAGGCTAGTGATAGTTATGCTGTGCCAATTACCACTGTAGTGGTCTTACAGTGCCTGACCTTATCCAAAAGTTCCCAGGTTATTATCAGACCTGAGGAAAGGAAGAGGAGCTTTGGGAAATGTTACAGGAAGGAGAAATTGGACCATAGAATGACCACATTCTGAGGGGGAAAACAGATTGGGATGAGTGTTGGAGGATATGGATGTCAAAGTAGAGAATAGTGTTTTTCAGAATTGAAGTTAGTTGAAAGCATGAGTAGGATTCGGGAGAGCACAGCTCGGTGTGGAGTTTTGTGAGACACTCTGGGTGAGACTTGGCATGGGTGGCCCCCATTTTGGCCAGTAGTGGCCCTGGCACGTCGCTGCCATGCCCCGAAGCGTCCCTTGCTTGGTGGCTCCCCTTGCCAGGGACCCTCCCCCCCGGTGGTGATGGTACAAATATCCTTTAACATTAACATGGTTATAGAAGTAGTTGGTGAGTGGTTGCTCAAGCAGGCCTAAGTAGTGTGGCGACTTGCACCAGATTAAGAAAACCCTCCCTGCATCAAGCTACAGATGAATTTGCTACCTACTTTTCAACTATAATTCTAAAATCCACAACTCTCCACGTTCCTCCTCCACTTTTAACTCCTTCTTTATAGCATCCACTTTGCAGCAAGTTCTTGCACTAGTAACACTTCTTCGCCCTTCATGTGCTCCCTAGAACCCTTTCACTCCACAGCTTGTAAAACACATTGCTCCTAGCACCACTCCTTACCTGTCTAACTATTCATTCTCTCCTTGGACACGTTGTGGCGTGTACAAGCTCACTACTGTCATTCTACTGTTAAAATAAGGACTCTGAACTTTCCATGTATCCTGTATCTCTTCCTCAATATAAAAAATCCTTTTGCAAAAAAGATTGATCTTCGTTGTTCATGCGCATGGCCAAAGGGTGATGACAAAGATATTCAGATTTCTATTTTTGTATATTGTGAAAAAAACCTCCACGTGTTTCACCATTTGACATGTGGATCTTCAGGAGGTACTTTTTTTAAAAAATTTTTTTTTAGATTTTTCCTTCTGGTGTCTGACTTGGTTTATCTTGTTGGCACTTCAGCACAAGTCCTTATGATTTAAATTATTATCTGAAGTTAATTGAACTTTCAATTTCTTGAAAGTTAAACTTGTGTTGACTGGATACATCTATTCCTTAACTCGCTCCTCTTGAAGTCGGCGGTGCCCACTGCAACTCGAGATGGATGAGGGGGTTCAGATCACCAATTGGCTGGAATTGTGATGTATAGAACCTGGGAGAAAACATTCTAAAACTGCCTTTCATCCATAGACTTGAACCAGCAACACCTTATTCCAAGAACCTCTGAAGTTATGCTGTTACGAATCGGTCATATATGCCACGGCCAGCAGCTCTTCTGAAACTTTTCCACTGCCAGCGGGCACAGCACAACTAGTCTGTTCAGCCGACACACCCCTTTCCGGATATATCGACCCCCTCCGTTCCTTTTTTTCATGCACTCTGCTCGCTCTTAACTTTATTTTTTACAGAATATTTGGTTTTCTATGTCTCTCGAATTGTGATGCCGTATCGACAAGGTCCTCGGGGTTCAAACCATGTGTGAATTGAAAGCAACAGATGTCCATTGACCGGCAACGCATCTGGCTTTACTGCCTTGGAGCTATGACAAGCGGAAATGTGTTAATGGATGCACCCAAAGGCGTTTGGAGAGAGCAGCGGCCCACACCCCCCCCTGCCCCCACCCAATCCTCTACCTCAGAGCAATGTTAGACGTTCAGGATGACAATGCTAGACCTCTTTGCTGCAGCACCAGGAGTCGCAGCACTGTCTGCTTCCGCCAAGCTGATGGATCCCGCCACATTTGGAAGAGCTAGCAGGGACTCTGCAATGCAAAAAGATTGTAGCAAAAGGGCACACCGTTCTGTCTTTGGATGTCTGGCCCCTAGCTTAAGGTACCCGTCCAGTGGCAAAGCCTGAGTTGTGAAGTTCCTGCCTCCTACTCGCTCCCCGTAGGGGTAATGCATGTACCAGGTAGGACATTTATGAGGAAGGGGATCCTGTTCCTTTCGGGCTCGAGCCCTTCCACCCCAGGGAGATGAAGGACTTCCCAGAGGGGCTTTACAGTGGGGCACAGGGTGATTAGGTGGATAAGGCGGTCGACTTACAGGAGGCAAGTGGCCTGGCCACCTTGCCAGAGGTAGATCCCTAATACCACCCCTGGCAAGCCACAAGCATGTCCTTGTCCCCAGGAGGGAAAAACCTCTCCATGAGGGCCTCTCATAAATTACCACCACCTAGGGGGACTATTGGTTAGTCTGTGCACCTCACTAACCTCATGGAGAGGAGCTCCCCTCTGGGGAGAAGTGAAGCCACCTGAAGGATGTTTTTTGGAGGGCAGGAAACATGTCCAACTCAAATATTAGCCTGTTCTTTTTTGCGCACAAGATTTATGATGGTATCCTGACCACAGCACTCTGAAGATTGTAGGGAGAATGGGTCCATTGCGCCTGCAAGATGTGAGGACAGATTGTTATTGCAACTAGAAGATGTATTGGGATACGTTTCTACTGCTCAGTAGATATACTAGGACAGCCCGACTTACATTTGGCCATGGTATTGCACCTGGAAGATTCATGATGTAAGCCTGTCTTTGCTCTTAAAATAACTGTGGATAGCCGATCTGAACAGAGTTTTATGCGGGTAGCCCTGATATTGCACTTGGAAGATCTCAGAGGATGTGTTTGTACTTCGATGCATTAGGACAGACCTCTTTTGCACTAGGTGATAGTGGGGACTTGGGCTCCAACCAGCATGGACTAGAATCTTGTGTGGAAACTTGGTGCTAGATGGTTCAGAATATGGGACCCAACCATGCCTGCAACTACTTGTTTGCGTGCCAACTACCCTATTGACTGCAGGACTGGGCACAGAGGGTGAGGGACTTATTCCCAAGATCTTTCGGTTGACTGGAGACCTCATTTTGTTAGTGAAGTCATTTGTATTCCACCTGTCTTTCATGACTATAGAAAGTTTCACACAGCTGTGCTTGTGCAGTACAATGCAAACTTCAATATGAATCGTGATGTAGGGGAGCCTTACTTTAAAATTAACCACCCCCACAATTCCCAGTAACCCATCCTGCAACAGGATCTTGGCTTGCCCTTTCTTCAACTGGGGAGCTAAACACTCAGCAACCTCAACCTATCCTACACAGCATGCAAGTCACTATCGCTTCCCCTTTCTTACTGACTTAAAATGGTCCACTCCCTGGTGTGCCGCCAACAGTCCGGCAAAATCAAATTTTGAATTTTATGGCAGCACTAGTTTGGCTCTTAGGTGGTGCTTCAGCAAAAGCATCAGTGAATGCCAACAATATTGTTTGAAATCTGATGTGGCATGCAAAGGACCGTGCACGTTTACAATGAAGCAAATGGGGAAGTACATGCAGGGATGCTGTACTATTACTTTGCCATTCAGGCTTGTCTTCTGCTCACTGGTTGGGACAGGGGTGGGAGTCGTGCAGCTAATGAAATTCTGTTTAGTAAACCAAAAATGCTGCTGTAGAAACCTCTGCAAACCAGCTACAGCAGTTTTCTGGAAAGATTGAAATTCATGGAGATTGCACAGTTTGAAAAATGGCAGTGGCATGTTAATCCGTTATATGCACTCCAGACATAAATGTGCTGTTAACTGCGCCATGGTGTTCTGACACAGCAGGTGGCAACAGGAGACTTCCTGAGCTGCAGTCTGACTTAACTTAAGCCTGAGTGGTGGTGCAGGTGATGCAGGCAGAAACTGGGTGTTTAGAAATCTCACTAGAATTTCAGTTCTGTGACTCTTCCATTCGAACGGAGTGTGTGGTAGTGACTAGCTTTCTGATGCCAGCATGAAGTTCAGCTGGCATTGTTCAATTGCTAGAATCTCGTAGAACAAAAGACTCTTAACACTGCTTTGTTTTGGTTTACTCAGTAACTTCTTACTGTAGTAGTTTATTTTATATAGTGCTTTTATCCCGTTGGTATGGCCAAAGAATAGAATGCTTGTGGGCACTAGGCCGCGATAGGGAGTTGGTGAGGTGGTTGGGCAAGTAGGCACGAGTCTTAATGTGTCGAGTTAGACCCAATTGTTATCAACATCACAAGCAGCTGCAGGTGAGTGCGCAGGACCAGCGACCCTTCCAGGCCTGGCTATGCCCCATTTTGACTATGAACTCTGCAGAGACGAGGCCCGCTCCCCTTGCAGTCCCCAACCTCCTTTTCCTTCTTCCCTCCCACCAGTCCATTGACCCGTGATTGGCTGATGGTGACTCAATACTCACCTTCCCAGGGCAGCACTCTGACCGGCAGCCCTGCAGCTAAGGGCCTCAAGGCAAAGGGCGGCTCCTGAATTGGAAGCTCCAAGATGTGTCTGCAGGTGAAGCCTGAGGCCAGCAGTTGCAGTTTTTGTCTGGTAAGTGTGGCACGGGTGGGGTGTAGAGCAATTACTCTACATCTGAAAGCCCCTGCCACTCTACCTTACATTTCCATAACAGACTGCCATAGACTTAGCCCATGCATACTTAGAAAGGTTTGTGACCACCAGCCCAAATCGCTCCATGACAGTATTGAAAATGTTGCCTTGCATTGCATCCTAACATACTAATCAATGTTAACAAGTGCCACAGCTGGAGGAAATTGAGAACATTGGCCTGCGCCGTATCTAGATAGGATTGTGAATGTTGGCATCTGCCACACTTTGATGGAACTTGAATGTGGGCATGTGCCACACCTAGAATTGCAGACCATTAGCCTGTGCCGTATCTAGACGGTGTGATGCTGGAAATGCATCGGAGGGACAGGGCCGCCGTATCCTTGTCCTTTACTGCTTTTTATCGTGTGTTCTGTCGTGTGTTCCGCGCAGCAGTTCATGTGGGACTCCTGGCGGTGCAGCTCTTTCTTTTGGTTTGGCGAACGGACCCGTGGGATACCCTTATGGCACCCATGGGTGGGGGTACAACCCTGTTCCCCTAGTGTGTTTTTGGGCACCTGTGGGTGGCCCACAGAGCAGGGTATGGGCTGGTGGCAGCTCCATGCTGAATTTGACAGGTGCGCGGAGTATCCTCCATTTTGGGATACCCTGGCCCTGCCATTGGGATCAGTTGATTCCTGATGGAAAACAAGATGGCCCCGGTGGCCTCTTGCTTTCTATTACCCATTATCTTGTTTTCCCAAAGTCCTGGGAAGCCCTGACTCTGTCCCTTCCCCCTGACTGGCGGTTGGATGGAAGTGCCATATATGGTGTTGTGAAGGCCCAGTCAGACTAGCTGGAGCCTTCCAGGTGATGTATGTTGTGGGTACCTCCTGTGGGTGGGACCTGGGTCAATAGAGTGTGTGACGAATATGCATTTTGTGTTGTGGGTGTCTAGTATCTGGTGTTTGACACAATGACCGCGACAACCCTGCCCGAAACCGGTATGAATGCAGCGTGGAGTGTTGAATGGCTCAGTACTTGTCCCAATACACAACTTGTTGTGAGTGTCTGGAGAGAAGTGAATGGCCTGAATACCTCGTGTGCCTGATTGGCTGGCTGCCTGCATGCATGCCCATAGTCGTGATAGGATGCTTGAGTGTGACCCAGCAGAATGAATGGGAGATCAACAGTATATCTGGGGACCTCTCACTGCTAGGAATCGTGTTCAGAAGCTGAAGTCCACTACGACGAGTAACTGGATTAACTGACGCTTGACCTTGAAGCCCTGCTGGACGAGAGAATTGCTGCTGCTCTCCTTCACAATCTGAAAGCTGCTGTGCCTCCAAGGACTGACCCAGAGAGGACCTGGTAAGGCGCCCTCTTCCCAAGCTACGAGGGACCATCGTGCACAGCTGATCTTTGCCAAGGCTCCCTGGTAGTCAGACCTTCGACGGGCTGCCGACCCGATACGGGGACTGCTGCGGAACTCCAAGGAGAAGCACCCTGACTGTTGTCCGCCACTGTCAACGACCGCCGACCGGAGCCGCTGTGCTACCGTTTGCCTAAGAACTTCCATTGATCATCGGATGCTCTCGTCTGCATCGTCACCCGCTTGTCTCCCGCTGGAGAAGGCCCGACCGTCGACGCGCCGAGGAGTATCCACCGGTGGGTTTCCCGCCACCTACAGACCGCAGAGACACCGACGACTCGACGCCCTTGCTGGTCCACAGTTCTTCATCTCTTTGCGGTCCAGAACTATTGTCATCGAGGTGCCCCGCATGCCTCTTCCTTGCAGGACGCCAACGCTCTGTCGTCGACGAGCACCGCTAGGACGAAGCAGCCACTTCCCTGCCATAATTTCACCCTGTTCACCGTCGGACGTTCGATGTATGTAAAGGGTGTTTAAAGGGAGGGCACTCAAGAAGGGGCATTGATTCCCCGACACCGAACGCCAAGTTCCCCGACACCCCTCGACGGTCCGTGGCTCCCGCCTGAAAGGGAGGCACTCAAGAAGGATCGGTCGGTGCATCGTCCGAGAACTCTACTTCACCAGGTACATTGGGGGGGGGGGGTAAAACCTTAATGGGAAGAAGTGAGACTATTGAACATATGGACTGGGCTTGTGTTATATATCTTTATTTACAGGTTGCCCAGGTTGGGGGGGGGGGGATCTCTACACAGAACTGCGCCTAGAGGTAGGGGCCAGTATCCTGCCTATTGTTTTAACCATCTTACGTTCCTGCCTATCTCTATTGCTGGTTTACTCGTTATTGATCTGTGACATTTAAACCGTACAGTTGATGCACTTTAATGAGATTCGATAACATTAGTGGTACCACTCTAGACTTGTATATATTTATCATTATTGACTTCCAAGTGCAAAGTGCGTTATTGTGATCGTGTACATACCTTTTGAATATTAATTATATAAAGACTGTGTTTTCAGTAATAGTGTGTGGACATTCCTTTGTGGGGGTTCGGGGACTAAACTGTACTTAAGAACCAGCCTGCATCACCGCCTGAGAAGCTAGGCCTTGATTGCTCGTCCATTGCTACCAAATAGAGAATCTTGGCTGGGGTCTTCTGGGCCTCTCCTCTACCATATAGAGAGCGGAAGTACAGACACCCCCTACCAGTCTTTACAGACAGGATGGTGAATTCACCAATGTTAGCATGTGCCACACTTAGACCTATTTAGGTCAGCATGTTAAATGTCATATAACCCACTAACCAAGATGAGCTCCAACTCTCTGCATACTTATATCACTGTAAAACTCACACAACCATCTCTCGCACAACAAGCTGCACACTTCACCACACAAGCAGCACCAACAGCACACGCGGACTGACACCGATCCAATACTTGCACCAAAGCTCAGCACCCGGTGTCCACCGAGTTGAAGCTGCCAACAGTATACCACCCCTCTCATTATCCTACTCCCTCTTCACCTAACCCTTCCCAATTTCTGGTTTACAGATCCGCCAGAGCCCCTGGGGGTCAATTCCATTGGTGACGGTGGGCTATATAAGTACCTATAACATAGCATAACCTAGGTCGTAGCTACACTCAGATGACATGTGCTTCATGGATTAGTCTGGTGTATGGAGGAAAATATGTGCAAGCGTGTGGCCGTCCCTGCGGCTGGTGTCCAAGTGGGGCTTGACTACATACTTGAAGGCTCCGTGGGAACTTTGCCTTTGGTGTTGCTGAGTGATTGGAGTTGTCCAGTCTGGTTCGAGAATTGTACTTGCTTGCCCTGTAGAATCTACTAGGAAGCACAGACTGACGAGGCCTGGGTGAGAAAGGGAAGCATAAAAAGCACTCGCTTGTACAAGAATGTAACTCATCCAATTGTCCAATGAAGGAACGTTGACATTGATACTGACAAAATCTTTTCTGTCCCATGTTTGGCTCTAGAAGCAGCTTTGGATTTTCTGTATGGTCTAGCAAGGCCAAAACTGGTTAAGCAGATTTGCTCTGAGAATTCCAATCTGCATTTTGAACCCATTCTGCTCTTGGATTGTACTGCCCTATATTAAATAGGCTTGTCAGTGGTAGTTATGAGAGCATTGTCTTTGAGGCCAGTTCCACAGCCAACTTCCAGTTAATTGCACAGTTGAGTATGTTGAAGGGTCTGTTTTGGGGCCATAGTAAATGGAGGCAGAGTTTTAAGGTTAAGGTCTCCTAGGGTTGTGTTTGATCACTACTGTTCAGCGGGTGTTCCCTACGCCCAAGAGACTGCTCTCCCATGCGCAAGGCAGTGGGACACTTTCTGGCCTACTCTACCACCTCGGCATGGTGGCCTCCTGCGGGCACACCGTACAGCACGCTCGCCTCAAGAGGAAACGGGGTCTCATTCGGACAGGATCCCAATGCCAGCGCTCCTACTGCCTGATATTCGCTGGTCGATGATGGATGGCAATGTTTCCGTGGGAGCACCCTTCACCCGACAGCGGCCTAACATCGTGGTGACAGCGGCCTCCTCTCTCGGGCTTGGCGGGTGTTGGGGTGCTACTCTACTCGATTCATGGCGCATGGTCCAGGATGGAAGCTCTACTGCAAATCTCTCTGCTCGAGCTCAGGGCAGTGGGCCTTGCCCTCATTTTTGTCCCTCATTATAGGGACATGTCTGTTCGGGTCAGGATGGATAATCCTCCTACGTTTTACTTGAACAAGCAGAGTAACACTCGCCACCCACCCCCCTCTTTCATGGAGGTGGTATCAGCTGGGAATGGGCCCTGACGGAAGGCATTTATATTTCAGCAGACCATCTCACGGTGGACAGCAATGCAGAAGCAGACCAGCTGAGCGGCTTGGGGTTCGGCACCTATGAGTGGCAGTTGCACAGACTCCTTGTTGTCCCCCCCCCCCCTCCCCTCATTCCAGCATTGGGTGTTTGCGGTCCTTTTATTCAAATCCCCTCTAAAATGATAGTACCCCACCCCCCCAGTTTGCTTCATGGGCAGGTTGGGTGTCGCTGGCAGATGCCTTCCAGAAATGTTGCCACAGCCGCAGGTGTTTCCTACCCCTCTGCTCCTGCGGACCCTCAGGTTTTGGGGTTTGGTGGGTTGCAGCCTCATCCTGATGACCCCACTGGCCTTAGAGGCCCTGTTCTCCTATCTGCTGCAGTGGTGCTCCCAGGGCCCAGTCCACCTTCAATCTCCAGTGGGGGATTCCTGACTCAGCAGGGCGGGCGGTGGAACATCCAGACCATGCCAAGCTGGCACTGGCGGCCTGGCTCCTGATCAGCTGAGGCTTGAACATGCTCGGTTTTCGGATGACCAATGGGACATGACTCAAGGCCAGGAGGCCCTCGACTCTGGACCAGTAAGGTAGGAGTGGCCTGAGTCAGGATTGGAGCAACCACTCTACCCCAGATTCCAAGCCACTGCTCCGTATAGACCTATACAGGTCTCATCTAACTGGAGGTTTTTGTCTCAAAATTGCATTATAGGATACTCAGATTGCACTGATAGGTCTCTCACGTTTAGCTGGGGTCTGTCTCCAAATTGCATTGTATGAAACGCTGATAGCATTGATGGGCCTGTGTCTCAAATCTAGCTGGGCATCGATGCTCTGACTACATCAAGGAAGTAAGTCCTAGCTGCGCCCCTCAGTCACTCCGCAACCAGTGCATGCCCCCCTTAACACACATGGCTAACTCACCGTAGTGAACCACGTTCAGGGAGACGGAGACTAAAGAGAGCTACCGTTAAAACCCAACTATATAACTATACAACCCTTAACCACCACACTTACCCCACCAAGACCGTGACTGAACGAAGTGTCAACATCAGCTGGAAATGCCACCTACAAAGACTAAAACCGGTAGCGGACTGCATCCACACCAAGTACTACACCACAAGACAAAACAGAACCAAGTGGACATCAGGAAAAAAACCAAAAAAAAAAACCAGACTAAACAACTCTGAATCGTAAAATGCCGCGCAAACGACCCATCCCGAGGGAAAGAGAAGAAAGAACAAACACTCGAACTGCAATTAAGAACCGCAACAGAACACACACCCACAGGCAGGATAAAAAATCGGACCAACACTGAGAGAGACAAATCCCTCTACCCAACTCCATACCTCACTGAGAACTGCTGACCAGACCGAACCAACGCAACGCCCGAAGCAGCAAAATCACGAACGACGAACACCACCAGAAACAACAAACCCACGACTGAAGCGATAACACCTTACATCACCAAAGCTAGAAGAATAGACGAACCCGATGAAAACAAACACAAGACAAAACCTAGAAGAACTATTTGAGGACGCCAACAACCTGAAACCTACACCTCAACAAGATCAGAAGATGACCCCAACAAGAAAAGCCAAACTAAACTACACCTCCAAACTCCACTGCACTCTGATAAATGCAAGATAAACACTCTACAGAGATCTTCGACCTACTCGACGACAATGGCATTGACATCCTATTCATCACAGAAACTTGGCTGGACGACAACTACAAAATCACACTTCAAAGCTGCCTTCCAGCAAACTTTAAATGCCTTCAAATAAACAGGAAAAACAAAAAAGGAGGCAATGCAATAGCATTTAAAGAACACCTAAAAATTAGAACAGACAAACCACTCAACATCCTCAACTGCGAGTCCATGGTCATACACCTAACAGCTAGCCCAAAAACCGACATCACATTCATCCTGGTTTACAGAAGTCCAACTTATGATGCATCCTTCGTCGACAACTTCATGGAAGCCATCACCAACATAGCCATCAACCACGAACACCTAATCATCCTAGGGGACTTCCAACATCTGGTTCGAAGACCGTCATGCCAACTCCCAAAGCTCACTGTCTGAACAACTCGCCACCATCAAACTACAACTAGTAAAAGGGTCAACTCACTCGGCAGGACACACCTTGGATTGGATGCAATTTTTCGCCCAGGAAAAACTGATCACCACGGCGCCAATACAAATACTATGGAGCGACCGTCTCATCCCATTCGTAATGACTGCCTACTCAAGTCTGCATCCAACCTCCTAAACTCACAACCACCACAAAAAGAAACTGGAAAGACTTCAAAGAAAGTAACCTATTCGAACAACTGGAGTTAACCACGCCCTCAACAACAGAACTAGACCTAGCTGACCTAGACGGGAAAGCAGAGATATTACACAAATGGATTGCCGATACAATTGACAAGATGGCCCCAGAAAAACCATTCACACCATCAAAAAAGAGCAATGGCAAAATGGTTTACCCCACTATTAAGCACCATGAAAAAGATGAAAATGGAATGGAGGAAAGATTACAACCTAGACAAAAACTGTTCCAGAAGCAAATCCATGCATACAAGAAGGAAATTCAAAAGGCAAAGAGAAGGCATTATGACAGAATCTCAAATGCCACCAACACACAAAAAAATGTTCACATTAAAGAAATGAGAAACCCACCAGGCTGTGACAACACCCCAACCCTCTCGGAGAAACTCTGCAACGACCTTGCAGACCACTTCAAGAAAAAAATCAATGGCATCCGACAAACCATTCAACGGAGGCCAACCAACAGCAGCATACAACAGAACGAACCGAACTCGGAACCGCAGCACAAACTCAATAACTTTCCTGATATATCAGCAGAGGCATTCGCAATGCTGGTAAAACACAGCAAGAAAGCTGGTTCACCGATGGATCCCTGCCTCCCGGACATCTACAAATCAATCCTTGCACAAGGAACGCCATCAGAATATTACAGAAACCTTCTAAATCTATCGCTATAAACAGGAACCGTACCAAGAATCTTCAAATATGCTTACATTAAACCACTTCTGAAAAACACCAGCAGCGACATAGAGGACCTCTCCAATTACAGACCAATCTCCAACATCCCCTAGCCGACAAAACTCCTCGAAACCTACGTATGCAAATTAACCCAAGAACACGTCGAAAAACACCACCTGCTAGACCAAACGCAAGTCGGCTTCAGACCCACGAGAGCTACATAAACAGCACTACTATCCATCTGGGACGACCTAAAAACAAACGCAGACTCCAGCACATCAGCCCTCATTCTGCTCCACCTCTCCGCAGCCTTTGATAGTGTTGGCCATGACACCCTAACCAAAAGACTAGAAGACATAGGCATAACAGACACAGCACTACGCTGGACTAAATCATTCCTAGCAGACAGAACAGAAACCGTATGGATTAAACACTTCAAATCCACCCCACGAGTTAACGACTGTGGAGTGCCACAAGGATCCTCACTATCACCACTGTACTTCAACATCTACCAAACCCCAGTTATCAGTTTCTTCAAGAAACACAATACATGCTGCAATGACCAGATGATACTCAAATCTACAAAATCAAAGGCCCCCAAACCGATCATTCAAACGTAACCGACTGTCTAAAAGAAGTCTTCAACTGCATGAATGCCAACAACCTGAAAATCAACCCAGGAAAAACAGAAATCATGATCATATCCAAAGACCAAGAGAACGATACCGCCATCCCGTGGCCAACTGCAATGGGAACCGCACCATCACTGTTTAAGTTAGTTGAAAATCTGGGAGTCCTGATGCACAACACCCTAACCTTAGAACCGCAAATAAACGCAACAGTCAAATGCTTCTTCCTCCTCCGCACAGCAAGAAAAATACTACCTTTCCTCTCCTTCACACAAAACACTTGCTATCGTCGCCCTCATCATGTCAAGTATCGACTATGCAAACAGCCTCTACCTTGGAATAACTCCTGAAGAAGCTACAACGGATCCAAAACACAGCAGCCAGACTACTCAAACTATCCAGAAGAGATCACATCACCCCTGCCCTAAAAACACTACACTGGTTGCCAGTAAAACATTGTATCACCTTCAAAACAATGTGCATAACGCACAGGGCGATCTGCGGACAAGGAGCAAAATTCCTCCAAAAGAAAATAAGTCTACAAACCGAGACCGCTCAGGTCAACCAACGAAATCCGCCTGGAACTAAAACCATACATTAAGAAAAAATTCGGAGGAACCGCCTTCTACCACTTAAGCCGCAAAAACCTGGAACAAGAAGAAATAAACACCAAAGATCACCTAAAATTAAGAAAATTACTGAAAACCTGGCTCTTCAATTCCAGAGACTAAAACCGAAACGGTAAGATAAAAATGACTAAACGGGAAAGGACATTGACAAGCTCCCAGAACCGACTGAGAAGCACCCACGGCACCTGGACAGGTGATGCCGGACAGAGTGGTACACAGGCGACACCCATGGCCCTGCCAATCCTAACCAACATGCCCCCCACCCCCAACTGCCCCTTTAGCTGCTACTAGGTACCATTTGGCTGTGGAACTGTCGAGATACTACCAATCACCACACTGAGGTATGGACACTGGCAGGTGCACTAGCCATATCAGTGGGGAACATGCAGGGTTGTGGGGGGAGCAGGTGGCGGAGGCAGCAAGATGTTAAAAGGGCCTCAAATGCAGAACGGGCACAGACATTCCAGATGCACAGGGTGCCCACACACTCCATCTGGTGAGATTAAGCAAGCTCAACTCAATTCAGGATAGAGATGCCAACTAACCAATACCACTAAGCATTTCCTCCTCTGCATACACCTCAAACTCCAAACACAACCACAAACCTACAGCACAACAAACCGCACAAACTTCACTACAACAACAAAACAAAAACACTCGCACAACAGTACACGACGACTACCGGCCGCAAACACCCCAGGCCCAGCCAACAGACCCACTGGGCTGAGGCCGCCAACAGCACATCACTGCACTCTTGCACTTTTCCAGCCTCCTCCCACTAACTCACCCTCCCTCCCCTCTTTTTCAGAGCCGCCAGGGGACCACTCCGGTGGTGATAGTGCGCGGTACAAATCTCCTTTAACATTAACAGTATAGAGTAAATAGACTAGGTTCTGCCGTTCGGCTTGTGACAAGGGTCTGGATCCCGTCTTCTGGATGATGTACTGGCTTTTTCAGAACATTTGGCTCTAGTGTTCAGGTGCATACCTGCCACAATTTGGCGGCCATTGGGGCTTACAAGAATTCCTCTGAGCATGTCTTTTTAAAGCCTATGTGGTGGTTAAGGCCGACCTTAAGGGGTTGTCTAGGCTTTTTCCGCCAGTGCATAGGCTGCACCTGGCCTGAGAGCTCAATGTGGTTCTTGCAGCTTTGCAGCGCAAGCTTTTCGAACCGATGATCTCTTTGGACATCCGCTTAGTGACACTAAAGACCAGTTTTACTGGTAGCTCTCACCTCTGCACACAGGGTACAAACGCAGTAGAGCTGCAGGCCCTTCATGTTTCACATCCTCTTGTGCGCTCAACAACTTCTTGCCGATGGTGGGCTTTTTTTTTCTTTTTATATCTGAATCAATAAATCTGCCTGCCAGTGTTCTTCCCAAACCCGCAGTCTGAGGCAGAGGGCCCTGCATTCCTTGAACCTCAAGAGGGATCTCAAGTTTTATTTCTCAGACTAAATCCTTCTAGAATTGTTTGACTTTAGGGGCCCCCCCCCTCCCCCCCTCCCCCCAGCTCTCAGGCTTCCATCACCTGTTGGGATGGTTCAGAAATTTGAGGCAATCACTTGGACCTGTTCCTATTTTCGTGCAGTCAGAGCCAAGGCCAGATCTGTCTCATTTCAGAGACCTGCTTCTCGGGTGATCGGCAAGGCGGCTACGTGAGCTGCTCCGTTGGCCTGTGAGCACTACTCGCTGGACACGAGCTCCAGGCGCGATGCAGAGTTTGTTTAGGTGGTTCTGAAGAACCTTTTTTCATTTCATCCTAGAAATGAGGCAGGTTATTGCAGCTCCACCCTATGTTGGAATCGCCCACAAGGATGGAGGAAAGGGGACGTGACTTATGTGACTTATGTGTAATTAAAGGTACTCCTAGTCCCCTTTCCTCCATGCGTCCCACCTGCCTTGCCCCGCTAGTATGCCAATGGCTAATGGGTGTAGCCAGGTATCTAAGCATCTGATGTGTTCAAAGGGGACTGAGGCGAGGTGCCGCATGACGGGGCCTCTGCGTGTCGTTCCCACACCAGTGGACGTGCCCAGCGCTAAACCACACCTAAAGGGAAGCTCATTTTTCACTGCCTACTGTTCGGCTACTTGTGCCATGTTGGACGCCCACAAGGTTTGATGAAAGGGGACCATGGACTAGGAGTTCTGCATTGAGTAACTTTAATTCCACCCACATGATTTGCTTTTATTTTGACCAGTGTTGATTCATTGAGGTCATGCATCACGTACTCTGAAATCTTTTCAAACCTACCTCCATGGTAAACTAATATGGTGGCATGGGTGCAGTGTGAATACCAATGATATTTCTACTGCACACTGGCACCAAAGTGAACCCATGAACTGATATCTGAGAACCTGTTATTTGGCAATCAGTTTGAAGCCCCTGTCCCTTCACTTTGTGCAGGTGATGACATCAAACCCTGCCCACGATGCAGCGCTTACATCATCAAGATGAACGATGGAAGCTGCAATCACATGACCTGTGCGGTATGTGGCTGTGAGTTCTGCTGGCTTTGCATGAAGGAGATATCGGACCTGCACTACCTCAGGTGAGGGGCTGTGTGTGTGTGGGGGGGGGCTGCACCCAAGTGTTTTGTCTCTGGTTGGGTACTGTGGGAAGCAACATCTGCCTTGTGGATGACTACCCCCACCACCAGACCCATCATAGTGTGGGCAGGAGGGGTGCATCCCTTAGTTTACAGATGAGTGGGTGGAAACTCGCTGCCTTGGCTAAAGGGGTCAGAGTACCATACCTTCGGAGCTGGAGGTGACTGCAACTATCTAGTGAAGAGCAAGCAGAGCTCACAGGTATACACATTCTTGGTGGTCAGTCTTTTGTGCCTTTTGAATGGGGATGGTTCTCTATTTGGAGTCGAGGGAGGCTGCATTTTTTAAAGTTAATCTTGCTTTCCCTGCAACTGAATCATGTGATTTATTTGTTTAAAAGTTTGCTTGTCTGCTGTGAATTTGTGTGCTCGTTATGTTCTCCCTACTGACCTTGTGCTGCTTGCTATCTCCTCTCCACAGTCCATCTGGCTGTACCTTCTGGGGCAAGAAGCCCTGGAGCCGTAAGAAGAAGATTCTTTGGCAGCTCGGTACGCTGATTGGTGCCCCAGTGGGCATTTCTCTCATCGCTGGCATTGCTATCCCGGCCATGGTCATTGGCATTCCTGTTTATGTGGGAAAGAAGGTGTGTTATTGTGGCTTTCCAAGTGATGAGTGGTGAAATTAACGTCCAAATGGATTGCAGGAAGGCTCCAGCTTCTAGCATCCCCCTTCCTTTATTCTAAAGTCGTCTTGCCTTTTAAAGCTATAAAAGAACCATCCTATGCTCGGTTGTTGTGCTTTGGGGGAAGTGGGGAGGGGTTGACTCAAAACTCTTCTCATTGTAATATCTGAAGACGAATGGTAGGTGTGACCACACCTTCTTCCGTCCTTACCCCAACCTGCTCTCCTTTCGTGTGAAACAGCAGCTGCAACAGTTTAAATTGGAGACCGTCGGCCTGAAAAGGAAAATGAACTTTATTTCAGATAAATGGCTATTTCAGGGACAGTAAATGATGGCTGCTGGAGTTTGGTGGGGTACATGTGACAGTAGATAAACCTTGGGCCTGGAGGGGACTGAATGGGTCAATGGACTCTAGTTTTGTATGTTGTGTTTTCAAGTCTTGGTCTGGCGTGAAAATTCTACCTGCGTCCCTTTCAGATCCATGGCCGTTATGAGGGAAAGAAGATCTCGAAGCACAGGAGGAACCTTGCAATCACAGGAGGAGTAACCTTGTCAGTCATCGCTTCCCCGGTCATAGCGGCAGTCAGTGTGGGTAAGTACTGTGGCCCAGCATTCCGATTGGAAACATGTTAGACACCCATCTGACTGGATGCCATACATGACCAAAATTCAGCACTAAATATTTTGAAAATCCTTTTTTGAAAACCATGAACTTAAAGTACACAGTGGCAAAGTACAGGTTGATTTGTGGGTTCTATCTGTATCCCCGCCCCCTCACCCCTTTACATGCTGGGTACTTATGCCTTAATCTTTCTCCTACTACAGGAATCGGGGTGCCGATCATGCTTGCCTACGTATATGGGGTGGTGCCAGTGTCCCTGTGCCGTGGAGGTGGCTGTGGCGTCAGTACAGCCAATGGCAAAGGAGTGAAGATAGAGTTTGATGAGGAGGATGGGCCAATCACAGGTACTTTTGAGATTCCTTTGCTCTGGGTTTGAATCCTTGATCACCCTGAGGCTGGCCAACCACTTCTTTTAACCGTGAAGAAAGAGAAAACATTGTAAATAACTTTAACGATGGGCGTATCATGTGATGCATTACTTGCATGCAGTCTATTAAACCGTTTAAAGCAAGTTCTGGAAAACACACAAGTAAAATACCAAAGCGGACCAGGAATGACAATCACAGCTAAACTTCAAATGCACATAAACAGCAAATATTTAAGCACTATACGTAAACCTAAGCTTCAAAGAAGCCCCCTGGGGACTTAAATTGCAATGCCTGGGTTTGAAATTCAGATTGAGCGATAGTTAAACTCCGCTCCTGGTGTCGGTCATCATTCATGAGTCAGAAGCTACCACTGGGGAACCAGGCATGGGTAAATCTGCACACCGCAAATCTCACTTCCACAGGAGAGGCGCACTTTAATGTTTTACCCATTATGTATCTTTAAATGTGTACTATGTGTCATAATTCTTTATTAACATTCTCAAATACTCAGTTAATGCCATATGTATGCTCGTAAGGCACCAGTTGCCTTGTGGAGCCAAAAGTAGCTCCTGGTAGCTATTAGTTTCAAGTTAACCAGGCTTTCCTAGACTAGAAGCCGGTGCTAAATGGCACCCGATAATTGCCAACCCTGAATGGCACTTCCAGAAATGGAGCAGTGTTTGTCTAAACACTCAACCTAAACCTAGTGCAGCAGTTAATTGGCTTATTCTGTTTGTCATTTTACATATTTGTTACCAAGACTCAGTTTCAGATTTTATATGGTGTGTATGACGAAAGTACAATTTAAAAAAAATGTAATGCCAAATTTATATTATACTGCGCCAGCCACCACCTTAGTGATGTCCTGGGATTCAATCATAACCAGACAATCTGTTGTGTCCACGTCAGGGTAGTAATGGTCACTGGAAATGAAAAATAAAATGTAAAGAGTTCTAGAAGGACCCGTTAACCTAAAAGGAGGGCATTTGGGGAGTAGTGCTTGTTTCTGCATGGATGTGTGCTCGGTGTAGTCAGAAATGGGGGGCATGGGAGTGAATAACTAGATGCCTTTAAGCCGGTCTGTTTTGTACACATGACTGTACTCCATTTCTCCAGCATGGGGTCTGGCATGGATTCACATGCTCATGAATATTCCCCGTCAGGCTGGGAATCCACGGTAAAGAAAAAATCAGTATCCGTTTCGTTTCTGATCTCTTTCTTAGTAAACAATCACTGATCTCTGGGTCATTCTGCCCCTAGCCAATGACTGCCCTCTCCCTAAGTCCTTCCCTTGGCAGCCATCCTCCGATTTTTACCACACGTTCAAGTGTTAGGAGTCCTCCTGCTTTAGCTCTCGAGCTTTTACTGCGTTTTTGTGCTTTTTCTGGAGATTTCTCATTTTTTTTGGTTTAATCGAGCCTCAAGCTCCACCGTTTCCACTTCCGATAACGGGGACCCGTTTCGGAATTCTTCTACACCCCTAAAGGGTGACGTTTTCGTTGAGTTACGCTTCTCAGAGGTTCCAGAAGACATGGCCCAAGACCAGGAAAGCTCGACTACCGGATCCAAGCTGTTCAGGAGCTGCCCAGGATGCGGATTGCAAAATGTTTTCAAGGAAGACGAGCATTCGAGATGTCTCTACTGCCTTCATGAGGACAAGACGCACATGGAGAAGGACTGTGCGTTCTGCAAGAACCTGTCGGAATGGACCAAGCAAGATCCTCGTTGCCGCCGCCTGGCTGGAGAAGGGCACAGCAGGTGAGAAGGCGAAGAAAAAGTCTGAGCGGTCTTCGAAGTCCTGTGAGGGCACCCCGGCGACGGGGGCCCAACAGAAGGCCAAGCACCGCGGGCGCTGAAAGGTCGGGCTCTTCGGCTGCCAAGCAGGCGCGACTTCCCCAGCACGATAAAACCTGAGCCAGCGCTCTGGTTCGGGGAAGAGGAAGTCCGAGAACCCGGGTAAGCTTCTGGAGAGGCCCCAGTCGATCTCGAAGGGAGCTGAGGGGGGGTGAGGCGATGATCCCCCCCCCCCAGGCGAAGGCCCAGGACGCACCTAAGGTGGTGAGGGCCTTGATCCACCCGGCAAAGGCCTCTATCGAGGTTGTCGCAGCTGCCCTAGCGAGGCCGGCAAACTACGCCAGTGGCCTCGGGGCCCAGAGTTTCCCTGCCACCGCAGAGGGAATTCTCTTTCCAGCCCATCGTTGAGACCCCCGTGAAGACCCCGGTGTAAAAAGAGGGGGGGGGGGGGGGGCGGTGGCCATTACGGACTTGGATTCAGCCTCCGAGGAGGATCTTGTGGAAACCGTGAAAGGCCTCGAGAGGTTCGAGAAGGTTCCTGCTGATGTCATCGAAGATTGCTACGACGAGGGCCCAGTGGAGCAGCCATCTGGCCTTTAGCAGCCATTGCCTGAGCCTGAGGATAGCTCGGCGGCCATTTTGTTGGCGATCCAATCCTTATGTACTGAGATAAGGACGAGGTTACCACGGACCCCAACGGAGGATCCAGAACCAGGACCTTCGGGAAGCCCTCCAAATAAGCGGAGGAGAGTACACCCCGCACCGCCCTTCGTGCCCACAAGGCCTGTGGACCCCTCATCCCCCTCGCCGGACCCTCGGGATGATACGGCGACGGATACAGCGACAAGGACGGACGACGACGGTGGCGATGATACAACGGACATTCCTTCATCAACCCCCCACCCCCTCGGGCCTCTCCGCCCAACAAAATTGGCTCTTTCCATGCCATGATAGCCAGGGCATCCGAGCTCTTCCAGCTCTGCCCTGAGGAACAGAAAAAGGAAGGCTTTCTTTACCAACGACGGGAGGCCAAGAGAAAGACGGTCCTCGTGGTACCGTTGCTCGGCGATATCTGGGACGAGGGGCTGGCTATCCTGAAGAACCCTTCCACGACACCCGCCAAAAGGGACAGGTACGAGAAGAAGTACCGGGTCCCCGATGCCGCCCCCTTGTGCCTCAGGGCCCAGCCTACGCCGGACTCGGTCGTCTCGCCAGCGGCCAAGAAGAAAGCGACGGGTGCGGGGGCTTCAACTTCGTTTCCCCGCCAGATAGTGAGGGCAGGAAGTTGGACTCCATGGGACAACGAGTCATCTTGGCGACGACGATTAAGGCGGCCACTGCCTTAGCGATTGTGGCCCGTTACGACAGGGAGCTATGGTTCAAGAGGCCCTACAGATTCTGCAGGAAGGTGAGGTGGCATCGGATCACGCTATAACGGTGGCAACGGACATTGCCGATACCGAATTTCGCCAGCTGGGCAACAGGGTTTGCATTCGACGGCTCAAGGTGACTGACTTTCGCCAGGACGTCCAGACCAGAGTGTTGGACATGTCGTTCGACGGCAACGACCTGTTTGGGAAGACAGTGGATGAGTCCCTCCAGGCCATCAAGACCGACACAGACGGCCCGAGCCCTAGGAGTCCTTCAGCAACGGCGGCCCTTTCGGAGCTCCATAGGCAGACAGGGAGCCTCCAAGGGATCCATCGGTGGCTCTTCTAGGTACCGCCAGGCGGCCCGCTCCTCGTCCCAGGAGGCCTACAGAGGCCGCGGCAAGCAAGGAGGGTCTCGCCGCCGTCAAGGAGGCCAAGGCGGCAAGGCCTCTTCCAAGCAGGACTGAACCAGCCGTAGCGTCGGGCCCCCACCGGAGCACTCCGGTGGGAGGCCGGCTGACGAAGTTCGTCAGCGTGTGGGAGTCATCTCCACCGACCGTTGGGTGCTGGACACCCTGGCCCGCGGACACTCGCTAGAATTTCAAAAGAAGTGTCCTCGCATTCCTCCCGTGGCCAGGAAGGAGAATCGCGTCCCTCAACTGCTGTTGGAGGTAAGGGCGATGCTCAAGGGTGCCATTGAGCTTGTCCCCAAGAGGCTCCGGGCTCCGGTATACTCAAGGTACTTCCTCGTCAGAAAGAAGACAGGCGGTTGGCGCCCCATCCTGGACCTGCATCGGTTAAACACAGAAATTCAGGATGGTCACCCTCCAGCACGTGCTGGACAAGCTGGAGAAGGGCGACTTCCTATTGTCGTTGGACCTGGAGGATGCTTACTTCCACATCCCCATTCTAAAAGGACAGAGTTCCTCAGATTCGTAGTCCAGGGGCGTCACTACCAATTCAGAGCCCTGCCGTTCGGATTAAAGTCGGCACCCTGGGTGTTCACCAAGTGCTCGCACCAGTGGCGGCGCGGCTGCGCCTGCCGGGGATCCACGTCTACCCCTACCTGGACGACTGGCTAATCCGTGCAAGGTCAAGAGAACTCGCCGTCGAATACACTGCGAGGACGGTCCGCCTGCTCACGGAACTGGGATTCGCCATCAACTACCCCAAATCCCTTCTGGTTCCGTCGCAGGTGGCACTGTTTCTGGGAGCGAAGCTCGATACAGTGGAGCGAGTGGCATCTCAGTCGGAAGAAAGGATGAAGGCCATTTTGGGCAAGGTGCAGCGTCTGTTAGCCACGGATGTGGCCAGGGTGAGGTCCATCAAGTCCCTCCTCGGGATGATATCCTCCTGCATCTACCTTGTGTCCCTTTGCAGACTTCGGATGCGTCTGCTACAAGAGTTCCTCGACGCCCGCTGGATTCAAACAGCGGGCAGCTTCGAAGACCGGATCCCGCTCTACGAGGAGTTCGTCGGGCGATTCTATGGTGGGGTACCCGTGCGCACCTCACGGCAGGCACAGAGTTTCAGACCCCGGCGTATCAGGAGACTGACGATGGATGCCTCCCTGGAGGGCCCACACTGGACATCTCCACGCAAGAGGCCTCTTGCTCCCGGAGGAGAGGTCTCTCCACATCAACATCCTGGAGCTACGAGCCGTGTTCTGAGAGCTCAAATCGTTCCTTCCGTCCCTCAAGGATAAAGTGTTGAGTATCTTCACCGACAACACCACCACGATGTTCTACATCCGGAAGCAGGGAGGCACCAGATCCCCAGCCCTAGCCAAGGAGGCCCAGGATCTGTGGCACTGGGCCGTCGCCCAGGGGACGTTTCTGGTTCCCTTCCACCTGGCAGAAATAAAAAACACCATCGCCGACTCGCTCAGCAGGGAGCTGCGCTCGTGCCACGAGTGGGAACTACGCCAGGACCAGGTGGATCGGCACTTTCAACGATGGGCCAAACCCCAGATCGACCTGTTCGCGACGGCGACGAACTCCAAGTGCCAGAGGTTCGCCAGCAGGTTCACACAGCCGAGGAGCATGGGCGATGCTTTCTCATTCCCTTGGGACGGCCTGTTCCTGTACGCGTTCCCTCCATTGCCGCTCCGTCTCATCGACCAGCTCAAGAGGTCCAAGGGCAGGATGATCCTCGCACCGGTGTGGCCGAGACAGATCTGGTTGCTGGACCATCTGGACTTGTCAGCGTCCCCACCTATCAAGCTGGCGACGGACGCTGATCTTCTCTCCAGCGAAGGAGGCGCCATTCTTCATCACGACCTGGAGTCGCTGAACTTGCAGGCTTGGCTCCTGCAGCACTAGAGTTTGGAGGATACGATATCCCGGCTGACTGCAGAGGTTCTTGCAAAAGCCAGGGTGTCCCCAATTCTCGTGCTATGGACATAAGTGGTAGAGGTTCCCTGTCTGGTGCCGTGCACAGAAGATTAACCCTCTGCGGGTTACGGCCCCTGAAATATTGACGTACCTACTGTCGCTGGCAAAAGCTGGACTGGCTCACGCCTCCAAGATACATCTGGCTGCCATCTCCCGATACATCAGAACTACAGGATGGGCGTCCTTGTGGTCTCATCGCCTGGTGAAGGAATTTATGAAGGGACTATTCCGATCGTTCCTGCTGGTGAAGGCCCCTGCCCCGGCGTGGGAGCTCAACGTGGTGCTGACCAGGCCCATTGGGGCCCCATTCGAGCCTATGCATTCGGCGCTGTTGAAGTTCCTGCCGTGGAAGACAGCATTTCTCGTGGCCTCCGCACGACGAGTGGGAGAGTCCCAGGCCCTATCTTGCAAGCCTCCATACTTGACTTTTCACGACACAAGGGTGGTGCTGAGGACGCACCCCTCCTTTATGCCCAAGGTCGGACTTCCACCTCAACGAGCCCCCCTTGGTGTTGCCAGTTTTCTTCCCTTCGTCGCAGGCAGAGAGGACTCTGCATTCGCTGGACGTAGCTAGAGCGCTGAAGTTCTACGTGGACCGCACCGCATGAAGAGTTTTTGGAAGACATCACAGCTGTTTGCGAACTTTGGACCTGTGAATCAAGGGAAGGCTCTCTAGAAGGCTTCCATGTCCATATGGCTCTCCGGCTGCATCATGCACTGTCACTGGTTGGCAAACCGACCGCTGTCCGAGAGACCATTCGACCAGAGCGATTGCTGCTACCACGGCGTTCCTGTCTGGTATGCCCCTGCTGGACATCTGCAGGGCTGCTACGTGGAGGTCGACGCACACCTTCACAAGATTCTACTGCATCGATCGGGACTCCAGGGAGGAGTCCAGGGCCGGCCAAGCAGTGCTGCGCAACCTGTTCGCTTAAGGCAGAGGTCTTCAAACTGTGGGGCTCCTAGGGGAGGGGGGGGGGCGCCAGAGCCCAGTATGAAATGCAGAAGGTACGTTTATGGCGATTTTATTTAAATGTGTATGGATGTGTGTATGCTTATGTTATGGGACTGTGGTAGGAGCAGGATGGGCGGCGGCACTGGGATAGTGGTGGGAGTAGGGTGGGGAGAGCCTAGGGTCTGGGTGCAGTGATGGCACTCAAAAGTTCATAGCGATTTCTACATACTGTCCATCTGGCACTTTTGGGGGGGGGGCCCGGCCTGCCCAAACTTTGCTCAGGGGGGGCCCAGGCCAAGAAAGTTTGAAGACCACTGGATCAAGGTGGGCCTGGCGAGGAGGTAAAGATGCTTAATGTTGAGCCTGTTGCCACCTCCCGTGTTTGCATGTGTATACTGCTATGTATTCTTATATTCATGAGCATGTGAATCCATGCCAGACCCCATGCTGGAGAAGGAACGAGTTACTTACCTGTAACTGTTGTTCTCCAGCATGGGTCTGGCATGGATTCACATGCAAACCGTCCCTCCTTCCCCTCCGCGGCTCTTCACTTGGTCATACTGCCACGTTACGTGCTACCAAATCTGAGGATGGCTGCCAGGGGAGGGGCTTAGGGAGAGGGGAGTCATTGGTTGGGGGCAGTATGACCCAGAGATCAGTGATTGGTTACTACTAAGAAAGACAGATCAGAAACGAAACTGATACTGATTTTTTTCTTTACGAGGATTCCCAGCCTGATAACGGGGAATATTTATGAGCATGTGAATCCATGCCAGACCCATGCTGGAGAACAACAGTTACAGGTAAGTAACTTGTTCCTTATGTTGGTGCTTTACAGGTACTCCAGCAAACTCATAAGCATAGGTGTTAAGCTGTGATACCAGGTGGTAATAGCCAAGAATCTGCTGCGATTATGCAGCCAATCAGCTGTATGGTTGATTTGTGCGCAGGTGAATTTGGGGGGGGGTTTGAGGGGCCTGGCCCCAGTTCATTTTTCATGAACTGGGGCCAGGCCAAAGCGCTTTGAAACAAATTGCATATAGGCGGTATGTAAAACTATCCTATCATATATAATGTGGTAGAACCATAGGGCTCTGTGGTGGTGTAATCCAACCAGATGGCTGAGTATTTGACTACACAAGAAAGTGTTGGTTTATTCCAGTTTTGTTAAGCAAAATTTTGTGTGCAGTGTCGACTGTTTCCATGGTGCACACTGCTCTGAGGAAGTTTTGCCGGTATGGGTTGGCCATTGAGGGAAGCAGCAGTGCCACATCGTCACCCTAGCGGATGAGCAAAGTATCTCTGGCTCAGACGTGGTCAGGCATTCAAGCTTTTCAATACTGGTGTTTTTAGCAAGGGGCGTTTTCTAGGTTAAGGCTAGAAAACGGGCGGGTGGGGGAGCAAGGGGGAGGTATGGGTTAGGTGAGTGCTAAGGAGAGGCCAGGGTGGACAAGTGCTGGGGACTGCAGAGTGCAGGGGAGGAAGGTCCATGAGCAAGTTGAGAAACTGGCTGGACAGGCTGAAGGGGTGCAGGCCCAGCCATGTTAGTGCAGGGGGAGGGAGCCCGGAAGTGCAAGTAAGGGGGGGAGACCAAGTGCAGGAGTCGACTGGTAGTGGATGGCCTGGTGCCCTGTATGAATCTGAAGGTACAGGTAGCCATTCCAAAGAGGCAGAGGGTGTGGCCACCAGGAGGCGCATGGTGAACAGATAGCCGCTTCACCTGCTCCCGAGCCTGGAGACAAAGGGGGAACTGAACCCCCTGCCCCCTCCTTGTACCCCGTCGGAGCTGAAAAGATAGCTACTCACTCCTGTTGGCCAGGGGGACCTCTGCCCCAAGTTTGGTGAAGATTGGAGCTGTAACTGCGAAGCTAGCCGTGTGGAGGCAAAGCGTAGGCATTGGGACTTGGGGCAGCTGTCTATGCCAAATAGGACTGCGGAAATTGGGAGCACCCGGCCCTGCACACACCTGACAGGAGGGCAGGACGTAGTTGGTGAGGGCCCTCCTAGTTGAAAGAGGGGCATGTGCCCGCCTCGCCCAACCCACCTGAGATTTGCTGCAGGAGCGTGCTGGGTGACGAGTGCCAAGCGGGAGAAGTAGCCACAACAAGGACCACTGAGCTGTAGAATTGCCCTTGAAGTTCCAATTTCGAACCCCCAAAGCAGATGCCCCAGATCTTGCCCACCCAGGCTAGCGCAATGGAAGAGGACTCCACGAAGGACCTAGACGCACTAATGGGGGGGATGCGCTGGGCCCCAGGCTAGAAAATATGGACAAGAGAATAGACTGCATCGACGAGAGGGTACAAAGCCTGGAGAACAATAAATCTTCACTTGATACCCTAGAAGCACAACTGGATATGACGCTCTCAGAACTGGAAAGGAGAGACCGAAGTGAAATCAAAAAATGGCCAACTTTGAAAACTGGGCGCTAAGGAACAACCTTAGTTTTTTTGGGTTTGCGGAAAGAGGGAGAAACCAAGGGGGATAGAAAGAGGTCGATAGTGGAGGTACTGATAATCCTGTTTGCCTTTGACGCAATTGACGAGCCCACGATGGACCAAGCTCACTGAGCAGGTTGTGGAGCGGGAGGACTGAGGGTGATGAGTTCCACTGCTTTACTTAAAAAGTAAAGCTACTTGAAAAGGCGGGACCAGTGACCTATGGGTCTGGGAAGGTAGCTATCTAACAGGATTTGTGGGCTTTTACATCGGCTAGAAGAAAGCAATGTGGACCCCTGACAAAATGGCTTACTGACAAGGTGGGTGAGATACTGATGGGGTTTCCCCTTCTCATCCTTTCAGCAGTAGGGCTACTCTGACACAAACCGATAATGGAAGGTGACATTCAAAGGGTTAACCGAAGGAGCATGCAGCAGTAGCAGGACAAATGGAAGATCCCTAAGTCAGTTTAGAAAGCTGAACACTCCTCCGGAGAGGGGGGAGGGGCAGAAGGAGAAACCAATGAGTAATTAGGGGACAGGTGCTTCTGGGTTCCTTTGCAATATAAGGAAAAAGTGGAGCAGAGAAAGAGAAGCAACGATAGGTGGGGGGGTGGTGATTGTTTAATAGCGGGACCTGGGCTCGAGAGGACAACTGGTGATTTGATACCATCTAAGGTGACAGATCTGGGTGGGGTTGGATGCTGGCGGGGAGGGGTGTGCGGGAAGGTAAAGGGGAATTGGGTTTGTTGTGCAAAGTAAGAGTACAAGGTTACAAGATTTAAGTTTCATGGGCTCCAGAGATGGAGACCCAACGAGGGAAAAGTCTGTGGGGAGGGGGTTTGGGGGGGTTATGTGGTGGACCGACGGAGTAATGTCTGGATCTGGTGAGCTGAGCATTGGCTCCCTCAACACGCCAAATAAGAGGTTGATGGTGCGCTGTGAATTTAGTTGGGCAAAATTAGATGTGATGACCCTCCAGGAGATGCACTGGCCTAGGGGAAAGGAGCCCCGATTGCAATCCCAGAAGGTGGGTGAAGTTGTTATGGCCACTTTTTTGTTTTTTTTTTAAAAAAAAAATGTTTGGGGAGGCGGGGGTGGTGATTCTGATATCAGCCCGTTTGGGATATATTGTGAAATTGGTCCTCGCTGATGCCACTGGGAGATGTTTGTGAAGGGTCTGTGGGGTAACACCCACATTATGGGCTTGAGACAGGCCGTTTACTTTTACTCTGCGGTCCACAACTTATTCTCTCGCATTTACCTAATCTTGGTGGATGCAACCACGAAAGTGCAGGTGCTGGTGTCTCGGGTTGCCCTAATCCCAGGGTCTGATCACAACATGGTTAGTTTCTGTAGACGAGGGATGGGGATGGGGATGGGGATGGGGAGGGGCGGGGGTGGCTGGAGGTGCAACGATTTCCTACTAAAAGATACAGCAGTGCAACAAGAGCTACTTGTGGGAATTAAGGAAGGAATACTTTTCCTTTAATGATACAGGGGAGGTGCGAATCCAATCTGTTTGGGAGGGCTTCAAAACAACGATCCGGGGGTCTTGATCAGGATAGGCACGAAAAAGGAGAGGCAAAAAAAGAAAGCATCCTACGGCATAAGATGGCGCAGTTACAGCTGGGGGGTCCCCGTGGGAAATTACCTCTCTGCCAGAAGCCAAGGAGCTCCAGGGCTATAAAACTTAGTTGAAGCCCATTATGACCCAGGACATGGAGAAGAAGCTCTGTTCATGAACAGAAATACCATGAGAAGGGAGATAAAGCGGACACGATTCTGGCATGGAGATTGAGGGAAGAGAGGATAGAGGATGATTGGGGGGGGGGGGGGGAGGGGGGGTCTGTCTTCGACCTGAAGGGGATTGGAAGTGCATTCACAAAGTTCTATAGTAACCTCTACATGTTGGAATGGAAGGGGGGGTAGAGTCACAAAGACACAGTCCTGAGGGATCTACCCATTCCAGGGTTTCCACAAAATGAAAGGGAGAACTTTGAGCACCCTATAGGTGTGGAGGAAGACTTGATGGCCATTAAGGGTATGAAGGCAGGTACAACCCTGGGGGAAGATGGCTTTACCATCAAATTTTACAAGCTGTACAGGTCCCTGTTGACTCCACGTCTAGTGATGGTGTACAACTCATGTCTATGGGGGTGGCTCTGATCCGATGTCAATAATAATGGCTGTTCAAAAAGAGGGTAAGGCCCCAAGTATGTGCTCCTTCTACAGACCCTTTCCCCCCCAACAGTGATGTGAAGATTTCCGGTGTAAATCCTGGGAATGAGACTAGAGGGGAAAGAAAATGCCAAATTTAGTACATGGATACCAGGTGGGCTTTATCAGAGGGAGACGGGCTCTGACAACATTCAAAAGACTATGCATTTGATCCATGTTGCAGAGGAGGGCGTCATGGACGCTTGCCTGGTATCGCTAGACTCTGAGAAGGCCTTCAACAGAGCGAAATGGCCCTTCATGAAGGTCCTTCAGAAGATGGGATGCGGTCCAACCTTCCTGGGATGGATAAAGGAGCGCTATAAGCAGCCCAGGGCCAGACTTGATGTCATTGGGTGTCAGAGGCCTTTGTGCTCACCAGAGGAGCGAGACAGGGGTGCCCCTCTCCCTGCTACTTTATGCTATAAGAGTGGAGCCGCTGGCGATTGCCTGAGCAGATCTGGGGCATTAGTGGTGGGGGAGATAGAGTGCAATCTATCGCTTTTTGCTGATGATATATTGGGATACCTCAGATATCCAGCACTCAACGTCCGGCGCTCATGAAGCAGATTACTGAAAATGGCAACATGGCCCTCTCAGGGCTAAAAATGAACATGGGGAAATGATGCTTTATACCAATAAGCCCAGCCCCATTCTCGATTCCAAGAAACGATAGCAGGGCATGAGTGGACCACAAGGGCATAAGGTATTTGGGCATCCAAGTGACTAGAGAATTAGGGGAGATGGTGTCGGTCAACTATGACAGAAGACGAAATGGGAGGCGTGGGGCAATTTTATAACACAAGGATTCAACCCCAAAAAGGCTGTTTTCTCCTCGTAACCTGGACTTTACATATTCAGTTCACATAACAAAGAACTGAACATACCTTATGCAGATGCAAAGTGCTGTGAAAAGACAGGAGCTGGGAAGAATGGGTGTGGTAGGTAAGGCCCCGGAGATGCACAAAGGCCAAGGACACCGATTCAGCCACTGTGAGATTAACCGAGGAGGAAAAGAGAAGTCTTTTGATGCGCAGGGGGAGGCTATTCCAAAGGAGGGAGCCCGCAGAGGAAAGTGAGCGACCTCCTGCCCTCTACTTTGCAAAACGCTTTACACACAAGGAGTTAGTGCCAGGAGC
Source organism: Ambystoma mexicanum (assembly GCF_040938575.1). NCBI lineage: Eukaryota > Metazoa > Chordata > Amphibia > Caudata > Ambystomatidae > Ambystoma > Ambystoma mexicanum. The sequence goes on from NC_090934.1 coordinate 25,434,926, forward strand.
GAAGTGGTCTGGGGGAGGAGAGTATGTAGATAGATGAAGTTGATGATAGTGTGGTCCGTGGTCCCACTATCTTCAACTTTATCTCTATACTGAATGCAGTGTAGTGTTCTGAAAGGCTGATCCTTGCTCCAATCCACCTTCTTTGTTATGCCTGTGAGCCTGATTGGGTTCCTGTCTGCGTGAATGCCCCTCTGCGTGATTGGCTGACTGAACCTGGCTCAGCCAGAGTGAATGAGAGGCAGATGTGTATCTGGGGACCTCTCGCTTATCAATTTGTTCAGAAGCTGAAGTCGAAGCTTTGCAAGAAGCTGTTCGTTAAAGCCCAGCTGGAAGACAAGTCTACTGCATTTCTTCAATGTAATCAGAAAGCTGTCGTGTCTCCCAAGGACTGATCCAGAGAGGACCTGCAAAGGAGAACTCTCCCTGAGCAAGGAGGTACCATTGTGCAAAACTACTGCTCTTCGAAATATCCTGGAAGCTAGTCCTGTGTGCCTGCCATCCGGCGAAGAGTTCTTCGAAGGCTAGAAGAGGAGTGCTGGATATCTCGAGCCAGAGAAGTCCATTGGTGTCGCCCAGGGTCCAAAGGCGTGTTTCGTGACCGCTGGAAGCTGTCTGTTGCCCAGAAAGGGGGGGTACCCTGGCAAAGTGCTGCTGGACACCAGAGCTGCAAAGTTTCAATTGCTTAACATTTGAAAGAACATCGTGCCGTCACCACTGACCACTTCTCGCCCTGGAAAGATAACTGTCGATCGAAGCAGAGGAAGGTCTGCTGGTGGGGTTTCCTGTCAACAGAAGCTAACAAAGACGTCCTGAGGGTCCAGACTTGGTGAGGGTCCAAGGCCCACTCTAGTGGTTGAGTCCAGGTCGCCAGAGGTCAGTGTTGCGGCTTCATCACCGAAAGTCTGAAAACCACGATATTCCGAAACCGACATCAAAAGTGACCCATGCACCCGTCCATGCATAGTCATTGTGGGGATACCGGGGGTCTTACTTTCATCTGCCAATCGAATTTAGGTAGTTAGGTTCTTGTGATGACCCTGCTGATGAATCGTGTCCTGTGCCTATCCCTAATGGACTTGAGTATTTCCCGATGGTGTTCTTAAAGTATCAATGATTCAATCGTTTATATGTTGGCTGAGACATTTTCTGTAATGTAGAGGGTATATCCCTGGGGTTTCCTGTATGGAATCGCCCGTGAGGTGCACTGGATTGATCAACCGGGTCATTGCAAGAACCTAACCCTACCTAAATTGGATTTGGGTTCTATGCCACTTGTTGGCCTTGATAAGGACCAGTGGTCGAACAATGTTTTGGGTGTGGCTGCAAATTGGTTGTGAACCCTATTCAATCATCGAGGAATCTGTACAGTAACATTGGCTGTTATCGTGAAGTGGCTGTGACCATTGATCTACATTTGAGCACTCTGTGCATTAATACTCTGTGAAAAATTGTAAAAGTGCACTTACGCAGACAGTTACTTTGTAAGTATGAAGCGATTATATTAGGATTAGCAAAGTGAACTTGGGTACCGGCCTACTACTCCAACAATTACATGTATATATTGATGGTACGGTAGCACCCTTATTTTATTTAAAGAAGCTCTAACATTGTATGTGGACATTCCTTTGTGGAGGCTTTGGAGAAACGCTGTACTTTAGAACCTGCCTGCATCACCTCCTGAAAGCTTAAGCCTGGCTGCTCGCCATGTTCTACCAAATTGAGAGCCTTACATTCAGCCTCAGGGGCAGAAGTACAGATACCCCCCCTCCAGCCTTTACAGTAACTATTTGTAAAGAGCTGCTACTGGTATCGTGCACTAAATTATGCTCAGCCACTACCCTGTGTCTGGCCTATGGCCTTGGGGCAGCCGTGGCAAGCCCTTCTCACTCTTGCCTCTGCCTCGTGAGACCGCAGGCACATGCTGGCTCCTACATTACTCCTTTCTGTTTCTAGTCCTCATCCCATGCTTGTGCTATACTTGTTTGTACTTCCTCTGCATTCGGTTTGTTTATATTGTGCAGTGCCAGTTTGGATAGTGTTCATCTAAATAAGACCCCAATGGTACCATCTGTATTGGCTGCCATCACATGCTCATCGTGCTCCCAGCCACCACCTTGCCTGTTGGCCCAGCTGCCTTCAGCAATAATTTCCTGATGCCCACCTACACTCAGCACAATTCTTTTAATTAATCTTCTTTGGGTGACAGTACGGCTGTGGTCATCCAAGGTTTTTGGGTTTATGGACAGTCCTTGGATAGGAGTCTTATTGTAGGTCTTGCATCAAATAGTTTTGACGGGTACTAACCATTCTTATGGATGCTGTCTCAATGTGAGGGCCCAACCGACACCCAATGTGCACGATACCATTTTAGATTCACTGTATTCAAATGCATTTAGTGACTTCTAAAAACATGTGGTGGGGGTGAAGGGGGATCTTGAGGGCTGCACTTGGAGTCTCATGCTGGACTGAACTCCAGGGGATGCAACCCTGTATGCTTCATGCAAGTGTGCTGTTCCTTATTGCCCCAGCAATCTTCAGGACTTAACAGGTAAGAGGGTGCATGGAATGGCTGAGTTCGAGAGGCACACAGAGTGCAGCTTGCCCTTTCAGTGGGCCTCAACCATGTGTTTCTGTGAATGGAGTTTTTCTGGTACCGGTAATGGGCATGAAGTTTCTCTGGTAAAGATTTTCTGTTCACTACTCTACTCTAGCTGCTTCTGACAGAGCTCTGCTTATGTTGACATTGTACTTTCTGCTCGTCATTCCCGGGATATCTACTGAAGTCAAGTGGTTGGGAAATTGTGGCTTTATGGCCTGTTTTCTGTCCCCATATGCAGTGGCTGATGCCTGGCGTGCACTGAAGAACCCCAGCATTGGCGAGAGCAGCATTGAGGGGCTGACTAGCGTGCTGAGTGCAAGTGGGAGCCCCACGGATGGACTGAGTGTGGTACATGGAAACTACCTGGAGACGGCCAGCTTTGCAGCACTCTCTGGAAGCGCTATGACTGGGGGAGCACTGGCTGGTGGGACAGGGACTTATAGCAAGTAAGAACATTCTTCCTTAAGCAATTTACTTCCCTAATATTCTCAAAGGTCCATACATTGAATTCCATGAATTCGAATTAGCTTTGCTGTATTGTTTCACATTCCGCTGGCATTCCTCTATTGTCGCACTAAAGATTTGCTGTTCCCCCATACTTGGCTAAATTTGACTGCAATACTCGTTACCAATGTTTTCTGCTTGAGACATGAAATTCATGCAAAGGTAAATCACTTCACGCCACAAAAATCTCCACAAAGGCTTGTACCAGCCTGAAAAAGCTCCCACAACAATGTTCGCCAACTCTAGTTTTCAATAACCTTACCTCCACCCCACAGGTAGATCAAAAATGGACACCTGTTACTGGCAGGTTTAGCATCAAAGATTAGTGCTGTACCCGATGCAAAACTTTGGAGCGAATTGGATCTCTGTGCTTGCTTGGGGGGGGAGGGGGGGCGGGCAGCAGGGAAACGGCCACCCTTCAAAAAAGGCCCTGCAAGTAGGGAGAGTGGGGGGTGGACACACTCAGACGTTTATTTCCTACATGTACTCGCCCGCTGCCATAAAATAACATATGGAGAGTACTCCATTTAAATTCTGCCCCAAGTGCAGCCGTAAGTTTCTTTGGGTAGATAAGCATAACACTTGTAATCTGTCTGCCTAGGGATCACCCCGAAGCTAATTGCAGAGCATGTAAGCTCTTTAAAGCTAAAACATTAAAGGACCGCTCCACTAAACGTTGGGCCCATTATGCCAGGCAGCTCGAGGCCATGAAGGCAGTGGGTTCCTTCAGTGATGGCAGCAACGCCGACGTATCGGATGGCGAGGGCACAGGGGCGTCGAAAGACACCCAAGCGCAAGTCCCAGGCCTCAGAAGATTGTCTGGCGGGACAGTTATGGGGACTACACCCGGCGCTACGTACACTACTGCACCTAAGCACACTAACGTGTCGAGTCATCAGAAGAAAGAGGCACAAAGAGAGCAGTCCACAGAATCTGTGCCCTCTGGGCGTTCCAGGTCGATCGCCGCTTGACTGTTTGAACACACGAGCATTTGCAATATAGCACATTTGTACTTGTAGAAACACACAATGATCCCTATTAAGCAATTTATATTCTTATAAAGTTACTGAGCATTTGAAAATAGCAGTAAAATCTGTACTCTAATCAGGGATGTTGAATATCCTAACATCCTATTCATTTCTGAAATCCAAAACCTGCAACGAATCTTAACTTACAGCCACCTAAAAATCTGGCCCTGTAAATTTAAAAAGTCTGTGCGGTCAGGATTGGCGAGCCAGCCGACAAGTGAAGTTACACCAGCCAGTGTAAACCCATTAAATGCAAAGGGCATACTCTTGTCCAAAAGTCCATGCCTTCTAAGGACAACTACCCAACACCACAAAGCTTTTGATAAAAATGTACTTTAAACAGTTGACATCTGTGCTGAAATTCTGCCTTGCATCTGCTGTTGCCTATATGGATCCACTTGCCCTGGCTGGGAAACTGCAACTAGGAGCAGAGGTTTCTTAAGGGGCTCTGGCCTCCTTAATGCAGAATAGTGTTTATTCTCACTATTCACTGGGGGCTATCAAGACCCATTTAGAAGAAAAATGTGAACTTGATGGAGCTTAATTTGCTACCCCTAAGCTATAGAAGCAGGCAATGGCCATGTGCCAATTCTAGGCCCAGAAAGCGGATTTTCTCTCCTGAGAATTGCATTAGAAATAAATAGCTGCTGATCACGAAGGCAAGAGGGATCTTGCCCAGCTCTGTATTCCTGTAGTGGATCTGAGAAACAAATACTCAGACCTGCGCTAAGTAAATTTCCATCACCAATTAATGAAAAAATCACAAAGGTGCCCTTTCTGATGACGTGTGTTTTCGGCAGTGCGCCTTTACCGGGGCAAATTTCTCATGAGTCATTGTAGGTTCATTGCTTGTACATTTTAATTTGATAATGGGTTAAATCCTGGAACTTGTACTGAGTCCTACGCGTTGGCTCCTTATTGGATCTGCTCACCCGTGGGGAGTCAAACACATGCACCCGTTCAGATGCAGAAACATAATTTGAAACGTTTGTTGAGCCCAAGCTGTAGGAATACCTCTTCAACTCACTATTTTTGCTGCAAGCTCGTGCCATGTCACACGCTGCCAACACTACTTTGCTTCACTCATTGCTCTTATAACTGGCCTTCTGGGAGAATTCTTCACTGCTCTGAGACTGCCCTTCAGTCTTCTACATTCTACATTTGTGCGAACTAAAGAATTGGAAACCTAGTTGGGTTGGGTCTCTGACATATCATGTAGCGCCAAAGTACTGAGACCAGAAACATGGATAATACGGACTTTAATCACTGTAATGCAGGAAAGATAATCTGACCTAAGACCTTTAGCTGCTTCATTCCATTTTACTGGCTGCAATATATGGACCACCTTATCACACGCTGCTCTACCTAGCGTAGCATGCAGTGACCGAATTAGCGAATCGCGATTGCTCCGAGGCAGACGATCAATGGAGAAGGCAATTATGAGTCATACAGACACACGCGTAAAGAAGTAATCAATAATTGAAGCATAGCTTCTGGTGTGAAACGTGAAGGATCTGGGGCGACCAGACGGAAACCTCACATTTACAGTCTGCAAACCTAACTGTCAGGTGGGGTAGCAAAAGATTAGTAGATCTGGTGAAGGTCTTGACACTGGTTCTGGAATATTACAAACAAGATTTATTTATAAAGCGCACATGCAACATTGAGGCACGGTTAGTTACAAGTCAGGGAGGCACACTTAGTCATAGAGTAAGGTATTGGTGGTACGACAAGGAGCATAGGTAAAGCTGACATTGGTTACATAGAGACATGGGGTTCTCCTACATATTGGTCGCACTGTACATACTGAGGAAAGGTGTGGAAGAATTGCTGACTAGATGGAAGGGTGGGGAGACTGGGGTTTGAGGGCATGCGAAAGATCCAGTAGGATTTCTCAATGTTTTTTGTGAGGAAGGGTCTGGCTGCATTGAGAGCTTTGGTTGTGTAAGCTGCCGAATAGGTAATGGCACCAACTTGTCTGGACAAGGTGAGTGAGGCGTCAAGGTAAATTGCAAGTGTCTTTACTGTAGTTGAGACCGGAATCACACACTGGTCAATCTGGAAAGCAGTGTATTGAGTGTTAAGCGACTTGCAGGCAGTGGGTGTGCCGACAATTAGGATTTCCGTCTCGTCACTGTTTAGGCAGAGGTGATTCGCTGCCATCCAAACCTGAGTAGTAGAATAAATGTTGACTATTGGAGTCATCTGTATAATTACCTTAGCGGGATCAGGATTTGTCATCCGCATAGTTGTTGTAGGCTATACCAAGAGAGTAAGATATTGAAGAGGCCTGGTGGCGATGTTGTAGACTAGAGGGTGGGTGAGGCATGACCCTTAGGGGGCAAAGGAAGTAACACGACAGTTGATGCAGGGGAGGGTGAGCATTGGCCGTGTTTGAGAAGACTCTTGTGACTCTGCCTTCCTGGAAGAACGCAATCCAGGCAACAGCATGTGGGGAGAAGTTGGTGTGGGTGGTAAGGTGTTGTCAGAGGATTTGATGGTTGACCAGGTCGAACGCTGCAGATAAAACTAGGGCGAGGAGCAAGGTGCAATTTCCTTTATCCCTAATCTCATCAAGCTGAGTTTTGAGATCTAGGCCAGATTCCTTTCCATGTCCTGGGCGGAAAACTGATTGGTGCATCCATAGGATTTTATTTTCCTCCTAAGAATTTGAGCCTGCAGGTAGGCTGCACAGTCGGGAACATTGTAATTTTATTGTAGTTGAATGGAATGGTTGGGTATAGTGAGGATTTCTTTTCAGGAGGTGGAGGACCCACGCTTCTTTGAGGCTGCCTGGTACTGTTACTTTGGAAAATGAGGAGTTAATGAAGGCAGTGATGACTGGGGCTCGCATGTCAGCACAGTCTTTGAGAGATTCTGGGCAAATATCAGCCTTTGCATCTAGAAGGTTTCAATCTCTGGATTAGCTTCAAGACTACACACTTTTTTGGTGGCAGGTGTTAAGTGGGGAAGAATCCAGTAGAGGCTGGTAGCAGCTGGGTCATTTTGAATGCTCCTTGCTGTGAGTATTTTGATTTAGGGTGTTGATTTTCCCTAAACTGCTTGGATGTCAGAGCACCGATGCGTCTTTGGTGATGGTGGAGGGTGGTGAGGTGCGGGATTCTAATTCTCTGTATATTGTAAAGATATCTTTGATATTGGAGGACGGTGGTGCACAGTCTTGTATTAAGGTAGTTAGCTTTAGCTACGATAGTGGCTGCCTTGTATTAGATATTTTATTTAACGTCTTTTTCAGAGAATGGGAGGGGTCCTTCAACGGAGCGGAGTTCCATGAGGTCCGGTGTGACTGGAGTTGTGAGGGGTTAGAGGTGCTAAAATATTCACTGCTTTGGAGAGGATTGAGGTGTATGTTGGCACTAGTGTCTGGTGCGAACGCGGGCTGGAGCTCTGGGGCATTTAGCAGGGGAAGGATGTGGTCTCTAGTGAGCTTGTGGGAACTACGCGTTACTGCACAAAGTAGTGGTTTGGAGGTAATTTTGACTTAAGCGGGCTACAGGATAGAGAAGATGTTATGCTCAGACCAAGGACGGAGGGTGATGGCACTGGTGCTGAGCTTACAGTTGTGGTCAGCAATCCACTCCTTCAGAATGTGTGGGAGAGGTGATGTGTTGACCGTCTGAGGGTGTTGAGGCCGTCGGATAGTGAGGTACCTGTGGGTCGTTGGGGGTCATGGAGGCTTTCAGGTTGTCCTATAGAATGGGGAAGTACATTTTGCTTTTGTTTTTGGGGAGTGGGGGGTTGGATGTTGATAGTGCATGTAGGTGAGAGTGAGAATTTGAGTGATGGGATGTCAGAAGGACCGTCAAGGGTGGACTTGCAGCTTCTGATGGGGAGGGTTTCTTCGTTTACAAGGGCGACGCTGCCTCCTCTGGCGGAGGCTCTGTTATTCCGAAAGATAGACCATGTTTGTATAGAATTACTCTTCTCCAGCATGGGGTCTGGCATGGATTCACATGCTCATGAATATTCCCCGTCAGGCTGGGAATCCCCAGTAAAGAAAAATCGGTATCAGTTTCGTTTCTGATCTGTCTTTCGTAGTAGTAACCAATCACTGATCTCTTCGTCATACTGACCACAGCCAATGACTGCCATCTCCCTAAGCCCCGCCTCTGGCTGCCACCTTCAGATTTTTACCGCACGTTCAAGTGTTGGGATCCTCGTGCTATTGCTCTCGAGCGTTAGTGCTTTTTTCGCGCTTTTTCTTAGGAAAATTCTCTTTTTCGGTCAAGAGCCTCAAGCTCCACCGTTTCTTTATCCGATCAACGGGGACCCGTGTCGGATTCTTCTACGCCCCTCAAGGGTGAAGATTTCGTCGAGCCACGCTTTTGGAGGACTCCAGAAGTTTCTCAGGCCCTTCTCGAGCATGGCCCAGGAGAAGGGAAGCTCGACGCCCGGAAAGCTGTTCAGGGTCTCCCCTGGATGCCAGCTTCAGAATGTCTTTAAGGAGGACGAACACTCCCTTTGCCTTTACTGCCTGCATGAGGACAAGACTCACGTGGAGAAGCACTGTGCGTTTTGCGGCAATATGTCGGAGCGGACCATGAAGGACCGCCATCTGCGTCTCGCCAACTGGCTGGAAGGGAAGAGCCCGTCAGGCGAGAAGAAGTCCGAGCGGTCTTCTAAAACCTTTGAGGGAGCCCCGGCGACGGGGGTCCAACAGAAGGCCAAGCACCGCGAGACCGCTGGCACCGGGAGCGCCGAACGGTCGGGCTCTACGGGCGCCAGGCAGGGCGCATCCTCCCCGGCGCCATCAACCACGAGCCAACGCTCTGGCTCAGGTAAGAGGAAGGCCGAGCACCCGGCGAAGCTCCTGGAGAGACCCCGGTCGTGCTCGAAGGCCCCATCGGAGGGGGAGCGAGGTGGTGACCCCCCCCAAGGAGAAGGGGGTGAGCGCACCTAAGGTGGTGAAAGCCTTGATCCATCCGGCCAAGGCCTCTATCGAGATAGTCGCGGCGGCCCTGGCTCAGCCTGTGGAGGCTACACCAGTGGTGGCGACCTCGGGGCCTAGAATCTCCCTGCCACCGCGGAGGAAGTCCTATTTCATGCCCATCGACAGGACCCCCGTGAAACCTCCGACGGAGAAGAAAAAGGGGGGGGGCAGGAGGTCGTCGTGGATTCGGCCTCAACCTCTGAGGAGGAGCTGATCGAAGTCTTAGGCCACGGCGCTGGCGTGGAAGACCACCATCCTGTCGGGAGGGACCCCGACGTGGGAGACGACGAGAACGTCGAGGGTGCCGACGGGGCTCCTGATCGCCCATCGGAACCCCCTCAACCAGTGCCGCAAGACAACTCGGCGGCCTTTTTGTTGGCTATACAGTCCTTATGCTCGGAGATGAGGACGAGACTGCCGTTACCACCAACGGAGGAACCGCTCCCGACGGGGGACCCGGAGCCAGGCCCTTCTGGGAGCCCTCCTAAGTGAAGGATTCATCCTCCACCTCCTTTTCAACCATCGCGCCCTGCTCAGCCCTCCTCCCCGTCCATGACACGTGGGGATGATACGGGGACTGACACGGCCGCGACGGGTACAGACTAGGTTTACGACGAGGATCGCCCGTCGTCACCTCCCACCCGGGCTTCCCCGCCCGTCGAGATTGCATCGTTTCACGCCATGATCGCCAGGGCATCCGAGCTTTTCCAGCTCTGCCCGGAAGAGAAGGAAGGTTTCCTTTATCAACGGCGCGAGACCAAGAGGAAGACGGTCCTCGCTGTACCTCTACTGGACGATATCTGGGATGAGGCTCTCTCCCTCCTCAAGAACCCATCCACAACGCCGGCGAGAAGGGATCGGTACGAGAAGAAGTACCGGGTCCCGGACGCGGCCCCCGTGTGCCTTCGGGCACAGCCGACCCCCCCACTCGGTCGTCTCCGCGGCGGCCAGGAAGAAAGCGGGGGGCGGCGCGGCCTCTACCTCAACCTCCCCGCCGGACGGCGAGGGAAAGAAATTGGACACGATGGGATGCAGAGTCATCTCATCGGCAGCGACGACGATTAAGGCTGCCAACGTCTTGGCTATCGTAGCCGCTACGACAGGGAGTTGTGGTACAAACTCGCCCCCCTGCTGGACTTCCTACCAGACGACAAGATGGCGGAGACCCTAGAGATCTTGCAGGAAGGAGAAGTGGCGTCGGACCACGCCATTACGATAGCGACGGACATCGCTGACACTGGATTTCGCCAGTTGGGCAACGGCGTGTGCCTTAGGCGGCGTGGATGGCTCAAGGCTACTGACTTCCGTCAGGACGTGCAGACCAGAGTCTTGGACATGCCGTTCGACGGGAGCAACCTGTTTGGGAAAACAGTGGACGAGTCCCTACAAGCCATCAAGGCGGAAACAGACGGCCCGGGCTCTTGGTGTTCTCCAGCAACGACGGCCGCCCTTTCGGAGCGGCGGAGGCAAACAGGGTGCCTCCAAAGGTTCCAGCGGCGGATTTTCCACCTATCGTCAAGCGGCCCGTTCGTCGTCGCAGGAAGCCTACAGAGGACGAGGCAAGTCGGGCGGACCCCGCCATCATCGCCAAGGAGGACAAGGCGGCAAAGCTTCGTCGAAGCAGGACTGAACCGGCCGTGGGATCAGGCCCCCACCGAAGCACCCCGGTGGGAGGCCGGCTGGCGAGCTTCGCCAGCGTGTGGGAGTCCATCTCCACCGACCGTTGGGTGCTGGACGCCCTGGCTCAGGGACACGCCCTCGAGTTTCTAAAGAGGTGCCCGCGCTTCCCCCCTGTGGCCAGGAAGGAACATCACGTCCCTCAACTTCTCTTGGAGGTAAAGGCGATGCTCAAGAAGGGCGCCATCGAGCTCGTCCCAAAGAGGCTTCGGGGCTCCGGAGTTTACTCAAGATACTTCCTCGTGAAGGAGACGGGAGGATGGCGTCCCATCCTGGACCTACGACGACTGAACAAAATCATCACGGCACAGAAGTTCCGGATGGTCACCCTCCAACACTTCCTGGGTCAACTGGAGGAGGGCGATTTCCTGTCGTCGTTGGATTTGGAGGATGGCTACTTCCATCCCCATCCTAAAGGGACACCGAAAGTTTCTCAGATTCGTGGTCCAAGGGCGTCACTACCAGTTCAGAGCCCTTCCCTTCAGATTGAGGTCGGCACCCAGGGTGTTCACCAAGTGCCTTGCACCGGTGGCGGTACTGCTGCGCCGAGAGGGGATCCACGTCTACCCCTACCTGGGCGACTGGCTCATCCGAGCAAAGACGAAGGAGCTCGCGGTGGAGCACACGGCAAGGACCGTCCAACTACTCACGGACCTAGGATTCTCCATAAACTACGCCAAGTCCCACCTGGTGCCCGCGCAAGACTCTGTTTCTGGGAGCGAAGCTCGACAGTGTCGCTTCTGGCCTCTCCGTTGGAGGAAAGGACGAGGGCCATCTTGGGCAAGGTGCAGCGGATGCTGGTTGCGGACACGGCCAGGGTGAGGTCCATCAAGTCCCTCCTCGGAATTATGTCTTCTTGCATTTATCTCATCCGCCTGTGCAGGCTCCAGATGCGCCCGTTCCAGACGACGGGTAGCTTCGAGGACAGGATCACACTCAACGAGAGTTTCCGACGAGCGATCCGGTGGTGGGGCACCCGTGCGCATCTGACGGCGGGCATGGACTTCCAGACCCCGGGCCACCAGAAGACAGTGACCACGGGATGCCTCCCTGCAGGGGTGGGGAGCGCACACCGAAAACCTGCACGCCAGGGGTCTTTGGCTGCTTGCGGAGAGGTCCCTCAATATCAACGTCCTGGAACTCCGTGCAGTGTTTTGGGCCCTCCGGTCCTTTCTTCCGTCCCTCAAGGGCAAGGTGGTGAGGATCTTCACTGACAACACGACCACCATGTTCTACATCAGGAAGCAGGGCAGTACCAGATCCCCAGCCCTGTCCAATTAGGCACAAGATCTGTGGCATTAGGCCGTCGCCCAAGGGATGTTTCTGGTGCCGTTTCATCTGGCAGGAATAAAAAAACACCATCGCCGACTCGCTCAGCAGAGAGCTGCGCTCGTGCCACGAGTGGGAACTATGACAGGATCTAGTGGACCGCCTCTTCCGACGGTGGGGCACACCCCAGATCGACCTGTTGGCGACGGCGACTAACTCTAAGTGCCGGAGGTTCGCCAGCAGGTTTCCCCAGCCGAGGAGCATGGGCGATGCTTTCTCGTTCCCCTGGGAGGGCCTGTTCCTATATGCGTTCTCTCCATTGCCGCTGCTGATTCGGCTCATCAACCAGCTCAAGAGGTCACGGTGCAGGATGATCCTCGTCGCACCTGCGTGGCCGAGGCAGATATGGTTCCCGGACCTTCTGGACTTGTCAGCGTCCCAGTCAATCAAACTGCCAGTGGACGCGGATCTTCTCTCCAGGGAAGGAGGCGCCATCCTCCATCACGACCCGAAGTCGCTGAACTTGCTGGCCTGGCTCCTGCAGCGTTAGAGTTTGGAGGTTACGACATACCGGCCGACTGCAGAGAGGTTCTTGCAAAGGCCAGGGCGTCCTCAACTCTTAAATGCTACGGACACAAATGGAAGAGGTTCTCTGTCTGGTGCCACGCACAGAAGATTAACCCTCTACGGATTACGGCTGCCCAAGTACCGCCGTACCTGCTGACGCTGGCCAAGGCTGGACTGGCGCACGCTTCCATCAAGATGCATCTTGCTGCGATCTCCCGATACACCAGAACCACGGGACGGTCGTCTTTGTGGTCTCATCGTCTGGTGAAAGAATTCATGAAGGGACTGATCGTTCCCGCCGGTGAAGGTCCCGGCCCCGGCGTGGGAGCTCAACATGGTGCTGACCAAGCTCATGGGACCTCCGTTCGAGCTTCTGCACTCGGCTCCGTTGAAGTTCTTGTCGTGGAAAACAGCGTTTCTTGTGGCCATCACCTCCGCACGACGGGTGGGAGAGATCCAGGCCCTTTTCTGGAAGCCCCCGTACTTGACTTTTTATCAGGATGCACCCCTCCTTCATGCCCAAGGTGCCGTCGGACTTCCACCTCAACGAACCCTTGGTGTTGCCTGTTTTCTTCCCGTCGCCGGCTGAAAGGACTTTGCACTCGCTGGATGTGTCTAGAGCGCTGAAGTTCTACATGGACCGCACAAAGAGTTTCCGGAGGACATCACAGCTGTTCGTGAACTTTGGACCTGTGAATCAAGGGAAGGCTCTCTCAAAGTCTTCTATTTCCAGATGGCTTTCCGGCTGCATCATGCACTGTCACCGGTTGGCTAACCGACCGCTGCCAGGCCGTCCGAGAGCCCATTCGACCAGAGCGATCGCTGCTACTACGGCGTTCATATCTGGTGTGCCCTTGCTGGACATCTGCGGGGCTGCTACGTGGAGGTCGACGCACACCTTCACAAGATTCTACTGCGTCGATCGGGATTCCAGGGAGGAGTCCAGGTTCGGCCAAGCAGTGCTGCGCAACCTGTTCGCTTAAGGTGATCCTGGTGAGGAGGTAAGAGATGCTTAATGTTGAGTTTTTTTTGTATTGCTTAATGTTGAGCCTTTTACCACCCCCCGTGGTTGTGCATGTGTGTACTGCTATTTAATCTTTACTTAACTGTACCTGTTGTTCTCCAGCATGGGTCTGGCATGGATTCACATGCGAATCCTCCCGCCTACCCCTCTGCGGCTCTTCACTTGGTCATACTGCCACTTCACGTGCTACCAAATCTGATGATGGCTGCCAGAGGCGGGGCTTAGGTAGAGGGCAGTCATTGGCTGTGGTCAGTATGATGCAGAGATCAGTGATTGGTTACTACTACGGAAGACAGATCAGAAACGAAACGGATACTGATTTTTTCTTTACCGAGGATTCCCAGCCTGACGACGGGGAATATTCATGAGCATGTGAATCCATGCCAGACCCATGCTGGAGAACAACAGTTACAGGTAAGTAACTTGTTCCTTCCCCCTCTTTCCCCTCTAGGTCTGGGCATCTTTTTCTGCTATGGAAAGGACTCATTTTTTAGGTTCTGCCCTAAGTGTAGGGTCAGATACCCGTGGAAGGACTGACACAGGACCTGCAACTCTCCCCTTAGAGCACGACGAAAAGCGGTGTGGCTTGTAAACTCCTTCGGCGAAGACCCTTAAGGAGCGCTGTGTAAAGCAGTGGGCCACATACGGTATGTCGCTGGCGGAACATCCCCCCCCTGCCACACCTGCCGAAAGCAACAAGGGCACCTCCCATGACAACATCTGTTGCGGGTGTGATAGACCTTGAGGCAGACACTTCTAGGTCTGCCACGCCGTCCTCGACCCTTCAAGGCCTGACTAGTCTCGCTTCGGGGACAACACCCGGGGGCGTACAAAGACCACATTACATTAAGCGCACAACCCCTCCACCTATTTAGACGGTTCAGTTGAAAATGTGAAAGCGCCAGCTGGTGGATTACTCGGATCAGTCAGATCCAAAGCCAGCAGCGTTTGATTTTCGGAGCCACTAGCTCACGCCGATTTGGCGGAAATCGAACACAGTATCACAAAAATTACTTTGACGGTTGGGCTTAGACCTGTTCTTTTGAAAAGCATGGGGCAGGCCGCAGACAAATCTATACATACGCCATGGTGCCCCGATTCTCGCGATTACTATGAGGACAGTCAAGAGCCTCTTTCCAACACCCTGAATGACAATTTCCAGCGTCAAGGGGCGGAAGACGTTTTTGCACCGTAGGCCCTTCTAGTTCCTCTAAATGGACAAGGGAGAGATTAGAAGGGTGCATGGATCGTCTTGAAAACATTTTTTTCTGAACATCCTTCCCTGAACCCAAATTTCAATCTGCTGCACAGTTACAACAAGATCACTCCTCTGTCCCCGTCCATCATGAAGACATCATTCAAATGGATATTTATCAGGACATTTACAGTGAAGGTGAAGAAACATCCTTACTGCAGGGCTACAATGACCAGGAGGATGCCACAGACAATTGGGAAGAAACGCACCAAGTGGGGACAGACCCGTGGACGCTCCCCCAACAAGATCACAACACTGATGTTCTGTGCCTGGATTCTCCTCGTCCACCCTGGCTCGCCAGGCCTCACCTGTAGACTACCAAATGGCCTCCAATGCCATGTTAAGGAAGGCAGCAGATCACTTTAAAATCACTACTCAAGAGGCGGTGCCAGAGCAGGACTTTGTAGAAGACATGCTGAAGGAGAAACCCCCTTCTGACCTGGCAATTCCCCTCCTTAATTCTGTTAAGAGAAGATTGACCCCCTCCCTGGTGTCACCAGCTCAGACCCGGGCAGTGAGCCCAAGAATGGAAAAGTTGTTTCGGCCAGCTCCTTCAGACCCTCCATACATTAAAGGGCATGCCACCCCCAATTCCCTGGTAGTGATTACCACCCGGAAACAGGCAGGAGGGAGAGGCAGGGAGGTGCCTCCGGATAGAGAATCCAAGAGGTTATATGCCTTGGGGTAAGCGGGTTACCTCGGCTAACTCGTATACCACGCGTATAGCGAATAACACTACCCTGCTGGCGAGTTATGCTGACGCTCAATGGAACCTAGTACAGGGAGGTCCCAGAGCCATCAGGTCCAAGCTTCTCACTATTGTGGCCGAAGGCAGGCAAGTGAACCAGAATGTGATAAAGAACACTCTGGACATGGCTCAAACAGCAGGCATGTCTCTGGCCCAGGGGACCTTACTTAAAAGGCATGCTTGGCTTCGTACCTCAAGGTTTAAGCCTAAAACACAGGCTGCTCTCATCAATAAACCCATTGAAGAAACTAACCTTTGGAAAGGCGGTCGATAAGGCCCTAGAAACAGCCAAAAAAGAGCATGAGACTCTTGTCTCTGCAACAAATTACTCTGAGCTTCCCCCCCCCCCAGAGGGGAGGTAATTCTCGTCGGTCCTTTCGAGGGCAGTCCTGTGCAAGTCAGAACTATGGCACGGGAATCTTTAATGCTGGACAAACTTCAGGAAGCCCCGCATACTACCCACCAAGGGGTCAGCAACGTGGAAAAGCTGAAGGTAGAGGCCCCAACCCTAGGGGAGCTGCAGCCTTTGGTCAGAAATGACCATCAGATCCAGGTCCCCTCGTATGTCACCCCTGTCGGGGGGGCGCTTAACATCTTTCCTCACGGCATGGGAGGGGTAACTTCAGACCAGTGGGTCATAAAGACGGTCGCCCACGGGTACTGTGGAATTCTCCCGACCTCTACAATTCAGACCACTGCGCCTCTCACCGGACCATCTGGAGATCCTGAAGCAAGAGGTGGAAGCGCTGCTGGGAAAGGATGCCATAGAAGCTGTCCCTAGTCTTAAAGGGTATTCAGTGTAATTCCTGTACCCAAAAAGGACCTCACCACGCGCCCTGTGCTAGATCTGCACCCAGGGAACAAATTCATAAAACCTCGCATGGTAACACTACATTGGGTGATCCCACTGTTGAAACGGGGGACTACATGAAAACATTGGACATGAAAGATGCATACTTTCATATTTCAATGTTGCCAGCGCACAGGAAATATCTAAGGTTCATGGGAGGGGACAGGCATTACCAATTCAAAGTGCTCCACTTCAGCATTGCCTCGGCGCCAAGGGTGTTTACCAAGGTACTGGCAGCAGCACACCTGCGCAGACTATCCGTCCCGGTTCACCCTTACCTCGACGACTGGCTCATAACAGGGAACTCGTACGACGTATGTTTTTTGAACACCCAAAAGACTGTAGACCACCTGTTCAGTCTAGGATTCTCCATCAACGAGAAGAAATCCAGTCTAGTCCTCAGTCAAGAAACAATTTCTGGGGGCTCTAATCCGGACGAAAGACTGCCTCGTCTTCCCCTCCGAGAGGGTTCAGAATATGCTTTTTCAGATCACTCAATATGTAGCCAGTCGGGAGGTGACGGTACGCAAAGCCATGCATATACGTGGTTCCCCACGCGTGGCTGGGCTTGCGTCCCATGCAAGAGTCGCTCAACAGCCAGTGGTGTCAGGCCAGCGGACAATGGGAAGATCTGGTAGTTGTCTCGCCAGCCCTCATTCTCTCTCTGCAGTGGTGGTCATGGGGAAAACCTTCACCACCCCTGCAGTGGAAGCCACTCTCACGACACTCCTCTCTCACGGGGTGGGGAGCTCACATGCTTCAGCAGACAGCGCATGGAGTATGGTCCCCCACAAGTGGCATCCAACCACATGAACTTACTGGAGCTATTGGCGGTGGTCAAGGCATTAAAGGCTGTTCAGATGCAACTACAAGGGAAGACAGTGCTGATCCTAACAGACAGCACTACAGCCATGTATTGCCTCAACAAACAGGGGGCCACACTCTCCAGGGCTATCCAAGCTGCCCCAAAACATTTGGATATGGGCTCTCAACCACAAGATGTTTCTATTGTCCCAGCATGTTCCAGGGGAACTCGATCTTCTGGCAGGCGTGCTCAGCAGAGATTTCCCTCTGCCCATAGAATACAAATGGCGTCTGCACGAAGACTTCGTGTCCAACGTCTTTGCGGAATGGGGCTTAGAGATTTAACTGTTCACGACTCAGAACGCCCAATGCCAAGATTACGCCTCCAGGTACCCCCAGAACCACTCCAAGGGGAGCAGTCTCTGGATAACATGGTCAGGGAAATTTGTCTACGCTTTTCTCCCGACTCCCCTTTTCTCCCAACTCCCCTTCTCAACAAGATGCACCAGGAACCTGTTACCATGATACTAGTGGCCCTGCCAACCCTGGTTCGCTCATCTGATGGAAATGTGCCTCGCCCCACCAGTAAAACTACCCTGCCCGTACAACATGTTGTCTCAGGACAGGGGAGAGACCCTACACCCATGCCCACAAACTCTGAACTTAGCAGCCTGGCTCTTGAGGTCATAGAGTTTGGACACCTGCAGCTCCCGCAGAGGTGCATGGACATACTCTGGGAAGTTGGGAAACCAAACGCCAGTTATTGCTATGCTAGCAAATGGAAACGTGTTATTTGGTATAATGCCAAGGGTGTCAATCCTATTGATTGCTCACCCACACACATTGTGCTATACCTAACCCATTTGCTGGACACAGGGTTGGTCTTCAATTCCCTGAAGGTTCATCTGGCTGATCTTTCAGCCTACAACACATCACATCAAAAGGTGTCCTGGAAGATGCCTGTAATTAAGGCTTTTATGGAAGGGGTTAAAAGAATGTATCCTCCCATTTCTCACCCAGCTCCTGGATGGGATCTAAATGTGGTTTTAACCAGGCTCATGGTATCTCCCTTTGAGCCAATGCATAAAGCAAGTCTAAAACACCTTACTTATAAAATGGCCTTCCTAGTGGTTATCACTTTTATCAGAAGGGTTAGTGAACTCCAGGCCCTTTCTGTTCTGGACCCTTTTGTTACAGTCCACAGGGATAAGATAGTTCTGCGCACTCATCCCAGATTTGCGCCTAAATTCATCTCGAAGTTCCATGTGAACCAATCGATTGAACTACCTACCTTTTTCCAGAATCCCGCTAGCATGGCCGAAGGAAGAATACAAACACTAGATGTGCGCAGGGCAGTCATGTTCTACCTGGAAAGAACAAAACCACTGAGGAAAACTAACTAGTTTTTCGTTTCAGTGGCAGCTGGTAGAGAAGGGGATCCTGTCTCTAAATCTGCTATCTCAAGGTGGATTGTCAAGTGTATCACACTCTCTTGTTAAGAGAGAACTGCCCTTCAAACCTAGAGCACATTCTACTTGGGGCACTGGGGCGTATGTAGCATTCATTGCAAATGTTCCCCTAGAGTCATTTGCAAAGTGGCAACCTGGAGTTCTGTACTCACCTTTACAAAACACTTGCCTAGACACTCATTCTAGGTCTGATTCTCAGGTGGGACAAGCAGTACTAAGACATCTTTTCTCTACTGTTCTTTCTCACAACCCACCTCCAACGAAGAGTACTGCTCGCTAGTCTATGCGCAGCTTGTGATTCTAAGCAGATTAACAAGCATCAGAAGACATGCATTACTTACCGTAATGGCATTTCTGATTGTATCTGCTTAGATTCACATGTGCCCTCCCTACCTCCCCGCACCGGTGGAGGGAACATGGACGTCTTACTACTTTCTCTCTTCATGTACTTACTCACAATAGCCTTGGGCTACCTCATGGCAGAAAAAATACAATCGGAGGGACGTCGGTATGTGACGGATTTTGGGTACACTAAATGTCACGATAGGGATAGTGTTACAGACACGCCTATGCCGACGTCCCCTTTCGGTCCCCGAAAGACAAGATGCAATACTCCGCGGTTACCACTGGATGTCCCACCATATGCACAGCATGTGAATCTAAGCAGATACAATCATCAAATTCTATTAGGCTAAGTAATGCATGTCATACCAAGGCTGGTGAAGCCCTCAAAAGTAGACGCGTCTAGAACTGAATGAGCAAGCACTCTACGTAAAACGGTGAAAGGGATGTGTTATGCCGAGGGTGGGAAAGCCGACAAAATGCTCAAGTAACTGAAAGTTGGACAGGCATGCATCCTATGTGCAACAGATTGAAAGTAGTATGACCACTCTGCAACAAGGCTAGCAAAGCCAGTTGGGTTACAGGAACCTGTAATACCAGAGTGGGAAGACGCGCTAGTCTAAGTTGAGAGCCTGTATGCCTACCAAAGAATCAAGGCTCTCGGGAGTATTAAGGGACATGAAGGTTGGACCTAAAAACTGTTCAATGATCCTGGATGGGATTTGAACATTTATCAACATCTGAGGTGATACAAAAACAAACCTTTCCAAGGGGGACGAGAACTGTACAGAGAATGTTTGTGTCTACAAGAAGGCTGTGATCTGTCCTAACTTAGGGGAACTTTGAGACTGAACTAACCTACAAGTTGGACCAGTCGGAAGCCCAGACATGGGCTATTGCTTGGGCCTCCTTGCTTTCCTTTCAGACGTTCTAAAGTGGTAGGACCAGTTGGCTAGGATTTGGATTCCAGACTATTTCTTTTGAACTTTGTCAAACGCGCTTTTTGTTTTATAAGTTGGGGAACTTCCCTCATAGCAATAGGGCCCGATAGGCATTTTTCTATTTGACTACACCGTTGTATTATGACCCGCTGTAGTCCTTCTGGTTCACCACAATAGTGGAACTTGATTTCCTTGAGTCTAGCATGGAAATATGAGGAAATGGACTGTTCACTAGGATAACCAGCCCCCTCCATTTCACTTATTTTGCTTGCAGAGTAAAAGCTGCCGAAACATGTGAGACTGGGCAAATCAGCCAATATAATATCAAACCAACACATGCATAAAGTCTGCATCACTTAATTGCCACTTGTGTTCAAGCCAGCAATGGTCCCGGTGACAAAACTGTACCCAGGTGAAACCGAGCAGAAGCCTATTCTTGGAAAACCACCAGCTTTATAAACTGGGTCTTTGGCCTGAAGAGTGCTCTGTCTGAGGTGGATTCAATGGGAACCGCTCCATAGCCCTGGGGGTTCAGTGCCATAATAAATATGGTGTTACTGATTGGTGCAGCTCTTTAGCGTTGTGCCATTTCTTCGGACACTCTGCTACTTTGGGCAGATGCCAGTGTCTGTGGAGATGACTGTGTAGCTCTTCTATCAAGATGGATTTCGATTCCCTCATCTGAGAGAACCTTGCGCTTATTCCAGAATAGGTTTTGGACACTAGGCATAGGTAATGCTGAGGCTAGAGCGCCCACGATACATGGTTTTAGAGGATGTGCTTTAATGGAAAGATTTTGTTAACGTTGCCAATGATCCCTAGATTGTCTGGCTGGGCCTCAGACAGACTTCGATGGACTTGCTTGTTAATGTGGATGTACTCTTTGAAAGTACATATCGCGCTGTTCTTCCTCAACCCAGCCATTGGGTCGGATTTGACTTGTATTTCCATGGATTTACCTTGAGGGTAATGTTTGGCATAGTGGGAGATGAATAGACCAGCTTAGAGAAGCTCTAACCTCTAAGCTGAGCCAACACAAACGTATAATGTATTGATAGCGACAGATTTCACAGTCAGCCCAGTGGGATTATCCAAATTCGTATTTTTAGGAATATAATCTGAGGGTGCTGAATTGCCTTTGGTTCACAAGCTGGCATCCTTGGTAAGCAGCCCAGGTGGTTTCAGCGTTTGCCTATGAATTCATGCAGACCTCACTGGGCATATGCCTTATTAATGTAATGTCAGAAGCTGGATCAGAATTTGGACCCCTGCATGCCTCAGATTTTCGCAATTTACTTCCTATTTTATTTTAAGGATGTAGGCTTGGGACAGCTAGCCGCTCTTAGGTGAGTGGCTGCTATGACAGACTGTTCAAGCCTCATGTATGCATTCTGAGCCAAGCCTTTCATATGGTGAACTGTGCCTTGTCCTATGTGGTGGACACTTGACAGTTAAGAAGCCTGAGGTGATGGGATTCAGCCATTACAGGTTTTTTTAAGCAGTTACTAGCTTAATATGGGACGGACCATGTAAATAAGGCTCTGGAGAGTCTCAAATTAATGATCTGTTAAGGGAAAACAGCTGCAAAATAAAGGGGCCCATATTATATTGTAGACTTTCACATTCCATTAGCACCCAGGATTGGCAAGAAACTAGGCTTCTTTACCTCTTTGATGCCGCTCTGGTTGCAAGCACTGTTCTCCCAGTACTCGTTGCAGTTCTGTGCCCTACATATTTAGTTTCAGGCACGTCTGCGCTGCACCAGGGTAAATGCCTGTGACTCCCTGCGCCTCGTATTTTGAAATTGCATTTTGTTCATCGATTGCTGCTAGATATTCGTTCCTAGGTTAGGATATTCTGTTGCCTTGATCAGTTAAATTGTTAGAGCTGCTTACATATAGGCATATTCAATTTGCACGTTTCTAGAAATTTCAAATGGAATTTATTAGCATTTTTAAATAATTTGCACTGACTTATAACTTGCCATACAGTGATTTTCAGCAAGAAACAAGCCTTCTTTTTCTCACACTGTTGCCGTTCTGTTTGAGAGCACTGAGTCTACATCTCCCAGTACTCTTTGCAGTTCTGTGCCTTACATATTTAGTTTCAGGCCCGTCAGCGCTCGTGCGTCGGGGACCGGCAGGTCCACATTGGGAGAAGTTTCATCTCTCCGGTTAGTGGAATGATCGGTGCGGCCGTTAAGGAAGGAGGTGTCTGTAAAGGTAGCGCTGTATGCGACAGATATACTTTTGAGCTGCAATAATACTGCTGTTTAACAGCTACAATATGCCTCATTGCTGGATAGGATTGCCCCTAATAAGCGCGAGTGTTAGGGATTCTCCTAACCAGCAGAAGTGGTTTACCCCGGAACTTGCTCAGCTCAAACAAAAGAAAAGGAAGGTCGAACATATTTGGCTTAAAGACAAAGTCCCAAAGAATTAAGAGGAATGGAAACCTAGGGAGAAAGATTATAAAAGCAAGATCTTAGTAGTTAAACAATCATTATGAGCTGATAAACGGGGTAATGAAACTAAAGAACTCTTTAAACTGTTCAGAACTTGGTAAAGGTCCTGACTCAATCCTAATGAAGATGACTGCACAATGGTTCAAAAAGCGTGTGCGGACAACTGTACTTGCCCAAGCAAAAATATGCAACAAGCTGGATAAATTTGAATATACTGGAAGTATGCAACAAACGGAAGTCGACCCATCCTATTTAGAATTGAAGGAGCAGTTGTTCATAACCTATAGGTTATGGACATTTTGAGGACCATGCATCCCACTAGTTTTCTGGGTGATCTACTGCCATGAAATTCAAAGGTCATCCTTGAACATTGCGGTATCTTTGCTTAATTCTTACGCAGGTTTATTAATGCCTCATTCACCCATTGTTCTATACCCGGAAGTATTAATTATGTTGTGTTCCAAAAGAAGCAGGAGGTTAGATCCTAAGGATGCCTCTAATTTGAGGCCCATAACCAACACCAAAAAGTGTTGATCAGGTGGCTACCATGCAAATTCAGTCTTACATGGAAGTGGTAGGTGTTCTGAATAATAAACAGTCCTCTTTTCGGCATGCCCGTGGTGAGGAAAGCACGCTTGTCGATCTCCAAACCCAGATGTTAACAGTCCTGGGAAGTAGATCGGGGCTGCTGGTTTTGCTTTCGATCTCCTGGACCATAATAAATTGCTGGACAGATTAGCTGATATTGGGGGCTTTTCTAAGTAAGCAGTGACATGGATGAAGTAATTTCTTGAGGGGCAAAGGTCTAGGGTTCATTGGGGAGATGCCTCGTCTGACGCTTAACCCATTATCTGCGTGGTCTTCACTCTTAAACATTTATATCCAGCCACTGTGCATGGAATTAGAGAGATCGGGGGGTGGGTGGGTGTTATTCTTTGCTATTATGCAGATGATTTTCAGCTTACCTTGGAACTCCGTGGAAAATATGCCGATCAGGAGAGGCTAATTAAAATCTACATGGCCATCAAAAACTGGATGCCCATTAATTGGTTGTGCCTAAAGGCTAGTAAAACTGAGCTCATGGTATGTGGGTCCAAGCTTGCTCGAGTTTAGGACAGGGAATTTTCTAGTTTGTTTTGATGGAGGTCTTGTTCTTTTAGCTGGGGAAGGTTAAAACCCTTGGCACCTTTATGGAGGCTACGCTCAATGCGGATGCCCACGTGGAATACAAAGTCAGTCCTGAGATTGATTGGTTCTATGATCATGAGGGAAAATCGTGCAAAACGCTGAGAACCATTCTTTTACCTCGACTCTTGCAATTCCATGCTAGGGGGAGCGAGCAAGGATTGCATTTACAAACTCAAAAACGAAGCATGTAGAGACTCAGTAACTGTGGCCCGCAGAGCGCTTCATTGGCTCCTGGTGGCAGCCAGAAATCTCTTTAAGATGTTGTCATTGGGACACATGTCTTTTTTGGTCCGCAACCTAAAGGAGAAATTGTGAGATCTACAGACCCAGTAGGAACCTGCGCTCAACAGAGGCATGTACCCTTCCCCAGCATGGGGTCTGGCATGGATTCACATGCTCATGAATATTCCCCGTCGTCAGGCTGGGAATCCTCGGTAAAGAAAAAAAAACAGTATCAGTTTCATTTCTGATCTGTCTTTCGTAGTAATAACCAATCACTGGTCTCTGCGTCATACTGACCACAGCCAATGACTGCCCTCTACCTAAGCACCGCCTCTGGCAGCCATCTTCAGATTTTTACCGCACGTTCATGTGTTGGGATCCTCGTGCTATTGCTCTCGAGCGTTAGTGCTATTTTTTCACGTTTTTTCTCAAAAACTTCGGTTTTTTTGGTCAAAAGAGCCTCAAGCTCCACCGACTCTCCATCCGATCAACGGGGACCTGTGTCGGATTCGTCTGCGCCCCTCAAGGGTGAAGATTTCGTCGAGCTACGCTTTTGGAGGACTCCAGAAGTTTCTCAGGCCCGGACATGGCCCAGGAGAAGGGAAGCTCGACGCCCGGAAAGCTGTTCAGGATCTGCCCTCAATGCCGGCTGCAGAACGTCTTTAAGGAGGACGAACACTCCTTTTGTCTCTACTGCTTACATGAGGACAAGACGCACGTGGAGAAGGACTGTGCGTTTTGCGGCAACATGTCGGAGCGGACCATGAAGGACCGCCATCAATGTCTCGCCAACTGGCTGGAAGGGAAGAGCCCGTCAGGCGAGAAGAAGAGGAAGAAATCCGAGCAGTCTTCTAAGACCTTTGAGGACGCCCCGGCGACGGGGGTCCAACACAAGGCCAAGCACCACGAGTCCGCTGGCACCAGGAGCGCCGAACGGTCGGGCTCTACGGGCGCCAGGCAGGGCGCACCCTCCCCGGCACCTTCAGCCACGAGCCAACGCTCTGGGTCGGGTAAGAGGAAGGGCGAGCACCCGGCGAAGCTCCTGGAGAGGCCCCGGTCGAGCTCGAAGGCCCCATCGGAGGGGGAGCGAGGCAGTGTCCCCCCCTCAAGGATAAGGCGGTGAGCGCACCTAAGGTGGTGAAGGCCTTAATCCATCCGGCCAAGCCCTCTATCGATACTGTCGCGGCGGCCCTGGCTCAGCCTGTGGAGGCTACACCAGTGGTGGCGACCTCGGGGCTCAGTCTCCCTGCCACCTCGGAGGGAGTCCTCTTTTGTGCCCATCGATAGGACCCCCGTGAAACCCCCGGCGGGGAAGAAAAAGGGGGGGCAGGGCGTCGTCGTAGATTCGGCCTCAACCTCAGAGGAAGAGCTGATTGAGGTCTTAAGCCACGGCCTTGGCGTAGAAGAAGACCGGGCCGTCGGGATGGATCCCGACGCAGGTGACGACGACATCGTCGAGGGTGCCGACGGGGCCCCTGATCGCCCGTCGGATTCCCCTCTGCCAGTGCCGCAAGACAACTCGGCGGCCATTTTGTTGGCTATACAGTCCTTCTGTTCAGAGATAAGGACGAGACTACCGTTGCCGACGGAGGAACCTCTCCCGTCGGGGGATCCTGAACCGGGACCTTCTGGTGCTCCCCCGCCCAAGAAAAGGATTCACCCTCCACCTCCTTTTCAGCCGTCGCGCCCCGTCCAGCCCTCCTCCCCGTCCACCCGAGGGGATGATACGGGGACTGACACGGCAGTGACGGGTACGGACGACGAGGTATACGACGAGGATCTACCGTCGTCACCTCCCACCAGGGCTTCTCCGCCCGACGAGATTGGATCGTTCCACTCCATGATCGCCAGGGCATCCAAGCTTTTCCAACTCTGCCCTGAGGAGAAGAAAAAGGAAGGATTCCTTTATCAACGGCGCGAGGCCAAGAGGAAGACGGTCCTCGCGGTGCCTCTACTGGACGACATTTGGGATGAGGGCCTCGCCCTCCGCAAGAAACCTTCCACGACGCCAGCTAGAAGAGACCGGTACGAGAAGAAGTACCGGGTCCCAGACGCGGCCCCCCTGTGCCTCCGGGCGCAACCTACCCCGGACTCCGTCGTCTCCGCGGCGGCCAGGAAGAAAGCGGGGGGGGGGGGGTGCAGCCTCCACATCGACTTCCCCACCGGACGGCGAGGGAAAGAAATTGGACGCTATGGGACGCAGGGTCATCTCGTCTGCAGCGACGACGATTAAAGCGGCCAACGCCTTGGCTATCGTGGCCCGCTACGACAGGGAGCTATGGTACAAACTGGCTCCCCTGCTGGACTTCCTACCGGACGACAAGAGGGCGGATGCCCTGGAGATCCTACAGGAAGGCGAGGTGGCGTCGGACCACGCCATCACTATTGCGACGGACATCGCCGACACTGGGTTTCGCCAGTTGGGCAACGGCGTGTGCCTTAGGCGGCGTGGATGGCTCAAGGCTACGGACTTCCGTCAAGACGTACAGACCAGAGTCCTGGACATGCCGTTCGATGGGAACAACCTGTTTGGGAAAACAGTGGATGATTCCCTTCAGGCCATTAAAGCGGACACTGAGACGGCCCGGGCCCTTGGGGTTTTGCAGCAACGACGGACGCCCTTTCGGAGCAGCGGAGGCAAGGGCGCCTCCAAAGGTTCCGGCGGCGGTTTCTCCACCTACCGTCAAGCGGCCCGCTCGTCTTCTCAGGAGGACTACAGAGGACGAGGCAGGTCTGGCGGACCCCGCCGTCGTTGCCAAGGAGGTCAAGGCGGCAAAGCCTCGTCGAAACAGGATTGAACCGGCCGTGGGGTCGGGCCCCCACCGAAGCACCCCGGTGGGAGGCCGGCTGGCGAGCTTCAGCGTGTGGGAGTCCATCTCCACCGACCGTTGGGTGCTGGACGCCTTAGCCCGGGGCCACGCGCTCGAGTTTCAAAGAAGGTGCCCGCGCGTCCCCCCGTGGCCAGGAAAGAGCTTCACGTCCCTCAGCTTCTCCTGGAGGTAAAGGCGATGCTCAGGAAGGGCGTCATCGAACTCGTCCCAAAGAGGCTTCGGGGCTCCGGAGTTTACTCGAGATACTTCCTCGTGAAGAAGAAGACGGGAGGATGGCGCCCCATCCTAGACCTGCGACGTCTGAACAAGTTCATCAAGGAGCAGAAGTTCCGGATGGTCACCCTCCAGCACGTCCTGGGGCAGCTGGAGGAAGGAGACTTCCTGTCGTCGTTGGATTTGGAGGATGCCTACTTCCATATTCCCATCCTAAAGGGGCACCGAAAATTCCTCAGGTTTGTGGTCCAAGGGCGTCACTACCAGTTCAAAGCCCTCCCCTTCGGACTACGGTCGGCACCCAGGGTATTCACCAAGTGCCTTGCACCGGTGGCGGTGCAGCTGCGCCGCGAGGGGATCCACGTCTACCCCTACCTGGACGACTGGCTCATCCGAGCCAAGACGAGGGAGCTCGCCGTGGAGCACACGGCAAGGACCGTCCAACTTCTCACGGACCTGGGATTCTCCGTGAACTACGCCAAGTCCCACCTGGTACCCGCACAAAACGCACTGTTTCTGGGAGCGAAGCTCGACAGTGTCCCTTCTGGCTTCCCCGTCGGAGGAAAGGACCAGGTCTATCCTGGGCAAGGTACAGCGGATGTTGGTTTCCGACGCGGCCAAGGTGAGGTCCATCAAGTCCCTCCTCGGAATGATGTCTTCTTGCATCTACCTCATTCCCATGTGCAGGCTCCGGATGCGCCCGTTGCAGGAGTTCCTGGACGCGCGCTGGATCCAAACGACGGGCGGCTTCGAGGAGACGATCACACTCGACGAGAGTTTCCGCCGAGCGGTCCGGTGGTGGGGCAACCGCGCGCATCTGACGGCGGGCATGGACTTCCAGACCCCACACCACCAGGAGACAGTGACCACGGATGCCTCCCTGGAAGGGTGGGGAGCGCACACCGAAAATCTGCACGCGAGAGGCCTTTGGCTCCCGACGGAGAAGTTCCTCCATATCAACGTCCTGGAGCTCTGTGCAGTGTTCTGGGCCCTCAGGTCCTTCCTTCCGTCCCTCAAGGGCAAGGTGGTGAGGATCTTCACAACACCACCACCATGTTTTACATCAGGAAACAGGGCGGAACCAGGTCTCCAGCGCTGTCCAAGGAGGCGCAGGACCTGTGGCATTGGGCCGTCGCCCAAAGGATGTTTCTGGTGCAGTTTCATCTGACAGGGATAAAAACACCATCGCCGACTCACTCAGCAGGTAGCTGCGCTCGTGCCACGAGTGGGAACTACGGCAGGATCTAGTGGATCGCCTCTTCCGACGGTGGGGCACACCCCAGATCGACCTGTTCGCGACGGCGACGAACTCCAAGTGCCGGAGGTTCGCCAGCAGGTTTCCCCAGGCGAGGAGCATGGGCGATGCCTTCTCGTTCCCCTGGGAGGGCCTGTTCCTCTACGCGTTCCCTCCTTTGCCACTGCTAATCCGGCTCGTCAACCAGCTCAAGAGGTCACGGTGCAGGATGATCCTCGTCGCACCTGCTTGGCCGAGGCAGATATGGTTCCCGGACCTTCTGGACTTGTCAGCGTCCCCGCCAATCAAGCTGCCGGTGGACGCGGATCTACTCTCCAGGGAAGGAGGCGCCATCCTCCACCACGACCCGAAATCGCTGAACTTGCAGGCCTGGCTCCTGCAGCGCTAGAGTTTGGAGGATACGACATACCGGCCGACTGCAGAGAGGTTCTTGCAAAGGCCAGGGCGTCCTCGACTCTTAAATGTTACGGACACAAATGGAAGAGGTTCTCTGTCTGGTGCCACGCACAGAAGATTAACCCTCTACGGATTACGGCTCCCCAGGTACTGCCGTACCTGCTGACGCTGGCCAAAGCTGGACTGGCACACGCGTCCATCAAGATTCATCTTGCTGCGATCTCCCGATACACCAGAACCACGGGCCGGACGTCCTTGTGGTCTCATCGTCTGGTGAAAGAGTTCATGAAGGGACTGTTCAGATCGTTCCCGCCGGTGAAGGCGCCGGCCCCGGCGTGGGAGCTCAACGTGGTGCTGACCAAGCTCATGGGACCTCCGTTCGAGCCTCTGCACTCGGCCCCGTTGAAGTTTCTGTCGTGGAAAACAGCATTTCTTGTGGCCATCACCTCCGCACGACGGGTGGGAGAGATCCAGGCCCTTTCCTGCAAGGCCCCGTACTTGACTTTTCACGACACAAGGGTAGTGCTCAGGACGCACCCCTCCTTCATGCCCAAGGTACCGTCGGACTTCCATCTCAACGAACCCTTGGTGTTGCCTGTGTTCTTCCCGTCGCCTTCGTCGCCGGCTGAGAGGACTTTGCACTCGCTGGATGTGGCTAGAGCGCTGAAGTTCTACATGGACCGCACGAAGTGTTTTCGGAAGACGTCACAACTCTTTGTGAACTTTGGACCTGTCAATCAGGGGAAGGCTCTCTCGAAGGCTTCCATTTCCAGATGGCTCTCCGGCTGTATCATGTACTGTCATCGGTTGGCAAACCGACCGCTGCCTGGCCGTCCGAGAGACCATTCCACCAGAGCGATCGCAGCTACCACGGCGTTCCTTTCTGGTGTGCCCCTGCTGGACATATGCAGGGCTGCTACGTGGAGGTCGGCGCACACCTTCACGAAATTCTACTGCGTCGATCGGGATTCCAGGGAGGAGTCCAGGGTCGGCCAAGCAGTGCTGCGCAACCTGTTCGCCTGAGGTGAGCCTGGTGAGGAGGTAAGATTGCTTGATGTTGAGTTTGATGTAATGCTTAATGTTGAGCCTTTGCCACCTCCCGTGGTTGTGCATGTGTGTACTGCTATGTATTCTTTATTCATGAGCATGTGAATCCATGCCAGACCCCATGCTGGAGAAGTTGCAAGTTACTTACCTGTAACTGTTGTTCTCCAGCATGGGTCTGGCATGAATTCACATGCGAACCCTCCCGCCTACCCCTCTGCGGCTCTTCACTTGGTCATACTGCCACTTCACGTGCTTCCAAATCTGAAGATGGCTGCCAGAGGCGGTGCTTAGGTAGAGGGCAGTCATTGGCTGTGGTCAGTATGACGCAGAGACCAGTGATTGGTTATTACTACGAAAGACAGATCAGAAACTAAACTGATACTGTTTTTTTTTTTCTTTACCGAGGATTCCCAGCCTGACGACGGGGAATATTCATGAGCATGTGAATCCATGCTGGAGAACAACAGTTACAGGTAAGTAACTTGTTCCTTAGGGTCAACCGATTTTAAGAGTCGGGGGAAATGGTAGTTCCTTCCCTGTTCAGGTAGCGCAGGCCTGGAATTGGCTCCCTGAATCAAGCAAGAAGGGAAATCACTCCATTTTCTTTAGGAACCTCCTTAAGACCAGGTTGTTTGCTTAGGATTGATTGTAGCGTATTTGCTTTGTATTCTTGTCTGTCTCAGCGCCTGGATGCCTGAGGGCTTCGGTGTTTTATAAACAGAGTGGCTTGCTGGTACGTCAATTTGTGTGTTGGGGAGAATTCTCATTTTATGGCTAATTTCCCTCACCTAGTGAGTACCCCAGCAGCTTTTCTGGAGTTATTTTTTTCCGCTTGGTAAGTGAGCTTTTCCCCCACTCTTAACCATGTTTTACCATCTGTATTTCATCTGTTTTTGTGATTGTGGACTCTCGAGTACACCACTTCAGTAGCCCCCTTCTTTTGTGTTACACAGCACCTTCAGTGAAGTGACACAGGGTTGTCTTTTAGACTTCCCATCAACTCGATTTCTGAGGCTGACTACTGTCCCCCAGAAAAGGGTAAAGTTACCATTAACTTTACTTAGTCATTTTACCACAGATCCAGTACACCCCATCTTACATGGAGTACTGGAAAGGGTTATTCCGTATCCCTTTTTATCTGTACCTCCCAGAGCATTGTTTCACTCTTTTAACGTTTAGACTTGGCTGGTGACAGTGGTATCTACCCTAACTTTTCTACCACGATTCTACTATATAAACATGGTATTGTTTTAGGCTATTATGTTAGCCTCGAACTTAAACCTGCTTGACCAAATACGTTTTCTTTTGGCTCCAGTCTGGTTTATTTGCCATTTCTTTTTGTTAAAGTCCTTCTGGTGTTTTACTTTGCGCGGCAAACCAGGTTGACATCCTTTGTTCACTGTCTTTTGGCAGGCTTCTGCCAAGAAGCCCTCCTCTAGGCACCTGGGTGTCTAGGTGGGCTGAACGTGAGGGAGGGGGGTGTAGTCACCCCCTGCACAGGGTATCCTAGGAAACCCAAGTCGCACTTCGCCTTGATTGGCTGAGGTGGTTGTCCGGGCTGGACACCCACCCCCCCCCCCTTGCTGCGTGACTGTGTGAATGGGGGATTTTTGCATAAAAGGCAGGTCTCATGGGCTAGAAGTCAGTCACCACTGGAACTACAAGGAACCGAAGAGAAGCGGAGGAGAAGACTGCTGCAACTACCCCGTCCCGGTGAAGCCCTGCTGCAATCCTCAGCTATCTACCCTTCGATGACCAGAGAAGATCCAGTCCGGAGTCGTCTTCCCTTGAGCCTGGTGGGGATAACCAGCTCATCTTCCACAGCCAGAGGATACTCTTCTTGGTCGAAATCTCTGCACATTACTGTAGTGGTCAGGATAGCCATCTGAAGAGCCTCTCCTGTTTTTAAGGAGCACACCTTTTATTCAGTCGCTGCTGCTGGCCTCATCCCTGTGTGGTGCAGGTCCCTCCAGACGTCCTCGTTCACATCAAAGCTCCAGGAACCGTGGGTCTGCAAAAAACTACCAGGAACTGCCGTGGCACCAGCTTCATCGGATAAAGGTACTGTGTTCTGCTTGAAGAAGTAGGGTGAACCCCTTTTCTTCAGCTGCCAGGCTTGCCCTTGTTTTCCCTCCTTCTTATAACTTGCTTCCTCTGACAATATCGAAGTACTCCTGGCAAAGTTGAATCTTGAACTATCCGTTTGTGTGATCCTCGACAACGGGACCCTGGTTCCACTTGACACTGGCTCCAGCCTATTGACTCTTGAATTTCTGTCAGTGTTCTCTGATTCTGTCTGCCTTAACAAATGTATTGCCTATGATTTCTGCCCCCAACTCTCTCTGGTTAACTCATGTGCTAAGTGTGTTTTTGCCCCGTGAACATATTTCTTTAGCAAGACCAAACTGCCATTACTGTCAAAAAGTGATCAAGTGTATTCCCGGTAAAGTCTTTTGTTTCGCAACACCAGTCCGTTAAAACATAGGGTACTTAGCTTCAGTTAGAGTGTACCAAAGTGAATTGGTTGTAGTGTATTTTACGTGTGGTTTGAATTAATAGAAGTGTTGTGTTTATAACAAATGGTTTAAAAATAAATGTACTTTATATTTTTTTTACCTGAAACCTTGAGTCAGTGTTTGCTTGAGTCACAGTAATTGTGGTCCCTTTATGTAATCTCTGCTAGTGCTCATATACTCTTGAGATAAGCCTGGCTGCTCCGCTACTGCTACCACTTTAACATAGTAGTACAGGCTTGTACCAAAGGCAAAACTTGTATTGCCACCTGTAGTCTTAATTGTGGGTAGTGGTCCCTAAGGGCACTGCATAGGATTCTGCCTAACATTGTGCACTTCACTTTTAGGCAGTTTTTAAGATGATGTAACACTTTCTTTGAGTTGGTTAATTAGATTCCTTTTCAGTTAGTACTATTTGGTGTGGCGTAAGTGCCACCTATAAGTCGGTGTTACTTTGGAGTACAGCAAGGAGAAGGGATGTGGAGAGGGGCAAAGCTTGTCTGTTAAGTTATTTACCCCCAGGACTTTATTCATGCCCACTAGCCAGCCCTCTCTAAACCTTTCCCCCTTTAATCTTTGTGCATGATCAAGCGGTAATATTTGGCCTGTCAGTGTTATTTCTTTTTTTTCAATGTTCTTTATTGGTTTTTAGGTAACAGGTTCACCCACCATAGTCTTCCCCCTAGAATCCCCTGACCTCTCCCGCCCCCGCCTCTCCTGGCTCACGGCAGTTTGATTCAAGGTAATACACGTCTGTCCCTTCATTCTATTTCATATGATATTAGTTACATGGGCACTGTTCAGACAATGATGGGCTCTTTTTGTCTCTGGCGGGGTGGCGCCTGTCTGTGGGTTTTGGATCCATCTTCAAACTTTCCACCCTTTCTATATGCCATGCATGGATGTCACTTCTCGTTAGTCCAGTTGCGGCAGGTTGCTCTCCTACCCTTATGTCACCTTTAGAGTTTCTTCAGTTATTTATACATCCTGTTGTAAATCTGAGAGTACTGACGAGATGGGGGGCCAATAGTCAAACGGCCGGCTACTGGCCGGGAGTGTCGGAGCATATCGAGTTTCCTTTGCTCACATGTGGGCATAGTTTCTAGCCATTTAGTAAATATAGGTGCGTTATTTTTCCCCCCGGTCCTTGCCAGCAAGTACCTGACTGTCACTGTGGCCACCCCAGTAGCTTTTTCTCGGTGCAGGACCCCTCTCTGTGCTAGGAGTCAGATCTCTGGTGTGTATATATCCGACTTGTCGGCAGCATTTCGGTCATTGCCTCCTCAATCTTCCTCCAGAAGGTCCTGGTTAATGGACATGTCCAGGCTACATAATCTGCTGCGCCCGTGCCACACCTTCAACATGAGGGGTATCTCTTCGGGAAAAATCTGCTCAATTTGAGTGGGCATTAGTAGATTTGGTGTAGGAACCGGCAATTCAGACACTTTGCGTCTGCATGCAAACAATTTTCCAGTGATCCTCACTCAACGGCATTCCCTCCCAGGTGTTTCTATGGGACTGTGCCTTCTGTCTTCCCACCCCATATCAACCTGTAGATAGTTGAAACTAGTTTCTTAGTAAATAATGGATTAATTGCATATTGTTGAGCTGGGTGAGGGGAAATTGGCCCATTTAGTTTTCATTATCTCCCTAATCCTAAAGTATAGAAGCATAGTCACTACATTGCGTTCCCCTTCATTCGTAGCTGTCCCATGTAATAAATTGCCCTCCTTGTACTATGTCTCCCAGTGTCAAAGTGTACCTGGAAAGATCCTTCATGTAAGAGGGATCCCACATACTTTGTAAATCGGGAGGTCAGGGAGGTAGCAGGACTCTATCCCCAGGACTCGGCCCACTCGTTGCCAGGCCCTACATGTCACAGCTAGGGGTTGGATCTCGCACTGGAGTGTCCACCCATATTGCCCCAGATCATTCCCAATAGGTTGTTTGGGCTTACGTTTGCCTTAGCTAGGAGGTGTGGGGGTTGTCAGTGTTTCTAAACGGTGTGCAGTGTTACTGGCTTATTTGCAAAACTGTTCACTTATTCAATGCTGGTTAGTTTTTGTTTAGTGCTGGCCCTTCCCAGAGGGTATCGGAGTGCCTGCCTTGGTTCAAATATTGAAAAGGTGGCAGTTGAAAAAAGAAGCTACACAATGTTTTCAGGAAAGAATTGTAATATTAGGATGGACAAGTGAAGGCAGTGGAGGGCAGGGTTAAGTGTGGAGAAACTGGTATGTTTTGAGGCTCTTTCTGAAGGTGGTGATGGAGGATGTAGTGCATATGTGAAGAGGTGTAGGGTGTTCATGTCCTGGGTGCCCAGTGGCTTTTGTGTGCATGGGCGTTTGCAGAGTGGAATGTGTAGAAGGTGTTGGCTGGCTTGTTCTGTTTCTGTGGGCGATGGATTTGAGTTTGCCATGAAGGGAAGATGTCAAGGTGTATTGCTTTGTATGCGTGCAGGCAAATCTCTGGGGTATGGGAGCCAGCTGGAAGGGTCGAGTTTGAGAAAGTCGGTGGCCATCCAGTTAGGTTTTACTGGTGTGGCCTCATGAAGGGGATGACATTTTGGAACTGTCATCTGCGTATTGGTGGAAATGTACGTTTGCGAAGGGTCTGTCCAAGGGATTCAACATAAAGGTTGAAGAGGAGTGGAGCTAGGGAGGAGCATTTTGGGACACCATACTTGATGGGGCTGGGGTCTGATCACTAAGGGGGCATTGACCAAGTGTGCCCCATCAGTGAGGGAGGCAGTGAGCCAGTAGAGTACGGTGTCAGAGCTTCATCCTGTGGCCTAGAATGATGTGGTTGATGGCGTTGAAGGGTGCAGAGAGGTCTAGCATCAAGAGTAGTGCTGTGTCCTTTGTAATGCTATGGAGGTCATTGAGAATGTGAAGAGCAGCGGTCTCGGTGCTGTTTCCGAAAGCAGATTGGAAGTGGTTGAGTAGGTTGTCTGTAGTGATGTGTTGCAGTTGGGTGTTTACAAAGTGTTCCATGATTCTGGTGAGGTATGGTAGTATGGAGGCAGTAGTTTTCAGGGAGTGGTGTTTTTTTGTTTTTTGGGAGTGGTGTTTTTGTTTGTTTTTCGGGAGTGGTGGGATTTGTCCCGTGAGACAAGAGTTGATGATGTGGGTGGGGAGCTAGGGAGGTTTGCCAGGTTGGCACTGAGGGGGTTCATGAGGTAGAAGATCCAATATGTGAGTGTTTGGGAGTGGGAGGGCTGTACTCGTGTATTTTGGTGTTCAAGTTGTAAATGGGGGAGTTGCATACAGCAGTGGATGTGGCTTCCGAAGGTGTAGATGGTGGTTTATAGAGGGAGTTCACGATGTTGAATAGTTCTGGCGTATTGGAGTTAATTGGGAGCAATGGATAGTTTTGGCATTGCGTATGGCTGCTTCGTATTTGTTGTGGCAGTGTCTTGAGGGGCCCTCTGGGTTGAGGGGCCCTCTTGGTTGACGGGTCCTCTTGGTTGAGGGGCCCTCACTAGGCATCTGGCTGCTTGATGGAGAGGATGGAACTTCTTTTAATGGGACGTGAAATCTAGGATAATGGCAGACTTGGCGCAACTCCTTAAGCCTGCAGAAATGTCTGCAGTTCAGCATGCTTCGCATTTAGATAAATCTGTGAAGGTTAGCCATGCAGCACTTTTAGATGCATTTGATGAAGATTAGCCACACGTCACACTTGGACTGTGAAATTAACAATGCGTATCACCACATAGAATTGTGTAGATTAGCCAAGTAGGAAAACTTGAATAACCACTGTACTAACCACCTCGCTCCTTCCTCCAACACACCACCAAAAACTATTCACACCCACCCACTGGGCTAGCCAACCTATACACCAACACAAGTAAACCTGGACACTGGACCTAACCCATATGGATACAACCAGCCAGTGCGCACAACCTGAAATACCTTCCAATCTGCACATAAAACACACAATCCTACATAAACGGTCACATAGACAACCCCAGGCATTGGACCTTACATCTATGGATACAGTAAGCCAGTGCACATAACCAACAATCTGCAAGCCAACACAGACTCCAGTTTCTCCTGGTTCTTGACCTATCCCATCACTCTTCCAGGTTGAGTCAAAACCTAATTGCACTAGGCCTAGTTCCTCTTTCTGTGAAGAGGGGGCAGAGGGCATGGTTGGAGTTGGATTTATCTACATGTTAAATTTGCATGGGTTTCTTGGAGAACCAATACTTTTGGTGAAAGACATTTATTTACAAAGCTCTGAACCTACTCTAGCAAGCATGGTGTCGACATTGAGCTAACTGCTTGGATCCCATCTCCATTATTAAACCATCTTGCTTCTCAAAACAGGATTTCCAGCTATTCTGAGGATCCAGAATTTTCCACGCCAGAGGTTTACTGTGACCTTATTACATGTCAAATGCAGCCTTTGCGGGAAGGCTGGCTTCATTAGGTCCCATTGCACAGTTTTATTTGTCTATTACCTGTTTGATTCCTCATGAACCAGATCATTTAGGGCTGGCTATTAGGTGGTATTGTAGTCACCCAGCTATGAACTCTGCAACTTTTAAAGGCATTAGTATATTAACTTGGCAAACTCCCACATCATTCTTGGCCCTGGACGAGCCAGTAAAACCCAGCTGGATGCAGGGCTGGAAAGACTCATGCCTATCCTCTTGTACTTTTTTTCTCAACTATGGTACCTTTCAACACTGATCCTGTCCCCTCTGTCGGCTCTCACTTGATTGTTACACTTGCTGGCTCCTTGTAAGTTGCCTCCAGCTTTTCAGGGTCTGTAATTATGTGAAAAGGGGTGCAGCTACTGTCCACCCTGCTTAGTTTGACAGTGTCCCACTTGAGCTGTCATCCTATGTGAGCTGTGCCCAACTGTAACAGTGCTTCATTTCTTCACTACAGGTTGGAAGTCCAGGCCGATGTTCAGAAGGAGACTTACCACAAGGACTCAGTCAGCCTGGGTGCTGTGAGTGACAGTGCCAGCACTCGTGCAATGGCAGGCTCCATCATAAGCTCCTACAACCCACAGGACAGGTGAGCGCATGCTTGGATAACCTGAACTGTGTTGGGAGGTTGTGAGGGCAGAGGAAAGTAAAGGGGTGTGTTCATTGGGGTGCAGTATGACTTGAGGACAAGCTAGAGGTAGGACTAGTCTGCTTTGAAGCAGACCCCATGGTGGGGATGTAGGCGTAACAGTGACTAGGGTGCAGCTTGGATTCAAGTGGGCAGCGATTGTTTGCTTCACTGAGGCAATCATCGGAACCGGTGGGAGAATGTGCTGTCTGCATGATGGCGGTATGGTAAAGCAATGCACCACACTAGGCTACAGATGGTGGCTGTGCATTGGCATGTCGCTGCACACGCACAGGTCAGGTGGCAGAAGGTACTGTTGGCATGGTGATAGAGGAGGTATGGTATATCAACGTGCCTAGGCTACAGTTGGTGGCGCTCCACTAGCAGGACACTGCACACTCACAGGGCGGATATCTGAATGGATTAGCAGCATGAACAGTATCTGGGGTGTACACTGCCACCTCTGTGAAAATGTCAATTTTAAAAATAGCTGACCTTTCGCAGCATGTCTTATGCTAAGGAAACCTGCTGCTTTGGTTTTCCACCCCATGGGGCTGGCTTGCTCATCTGTATTTCATACCAACACCTTCTCTTTTTCCCCTCCCCAGAGATTGTAATAACATGGAGATTCAAGTGGATATTGAGGCCAAGCCCAGCCACTACCCACTGGTCAGCGGAAGCAGCACAGAAGATTCTCTGCATGTTCACCCCCATATCAGTGAGAAGGACGATGACCACCCTTACAAATTCCAAAGCTATACTGTTCTTGATGGTGTAGTCAGCCAAGCCTGCAACATTACTCTGGCACAGCCAGAGAGCCTGCGTAGTGACCTGGAGAGCTCAGACACACAGTCTGAGGATGTACCCGATCTCACCATGGACGAATGCGACTCCCCATACATTCACAGTGGGGTCGATCCGCAGATGCCAGCAGCTGGAGGCTTACACCTCCCTGGAGAGGACCCGTGCGAGGATGTAGCACTCTGTCTTGATCAAGTGGATTTGGATGTGTAGCCTGAGCTCAGTTGCTGCTCGCCTGTACAATGAAGCACATTTATAAAGCACTCGTCTCTCACTTTTGTCATTTATTTCAAATGATCTGATTCAGCAAATGTTGCCTCAACTGCACCAGCCTGTTTCCGATACACACTGGTCTGTGGGGTTTAGCTGGTAGGGGTTGGCAGGACATTACCCCGGATCAGCAGACGTCCTAATGTATTCCTTTCCACAGCTATGCACAGCGAACAGGACTGAAATAGACCACCCCCATCGCATGGGACCCAAACGTATGAAGCCCTTCCACAGGATGTGGGGTGGCTTGATGTGATTGCAAAGCATGAGTGGGGCGGGTTCTCCCTCGAATGTAAATTATGTGATTCAGCTATGTTGCCAATGAGACCAAAGTCCAGTTGCTTACAAGGGCACAATCTGTGGGAGGAAGGGGGGCTGTCGGTCTTGTCTTTGCACACCGTAACGCCTTTGGACATTTCTCTAGCTATTGCCCACGTGGGATTGCTCTAGAAGGTGGGGGAGGGTGGTCGTCTTGGAAGTCTAGACCCCACCTGCATTGTGCTTTTTGTGGATGGAAGAGATTGCTGCCACAAAAGGGTAGTTTGATACAGAATCTACATGTGTTTAGTGTATGTATGAGTGTACATATGTTTGTGTTATGTACATACCTGTGTTATGTACATACCTGTGTAAATTGTGTTTATGCAAACAATACTGAGGGCACCTTTACAATAAAGATTTTATGTTGGAATTTGTGGCGTCATCTGTGAGTAGAAAGCTGCGTCTTGTTCAAATGCTGAACATGTTTTCCTTATAGTGGTTTGCCCTCAAATTAACTATTTTGCAGTCTTGTTTTTAATACAGTACAAACTTTAATTACGTAATTGATGATCATACTCAAAGAAATTCAGATTTATATAGCACACCGAACCCGGGGGTATCTGGGCGCATTTGCAGAAGGTTACAGATTTGCATAAACAAGGTTACCGGCTATACATACAATATGTGCAGGAAAACAGACTATTACAGTAAAAGCAGACCAGCACATTTGGTCGTTATTGACTGTAGTTGGACACAAATAACATTGTAAAGCAATGGGCAGTAAGTGAAAAGCTATCATATGCGAATCATTGGTCCTTCTCAGATAGCCATCTTATGGTATTTCTCCTAAGTTGGGGAAGGAGTCGTCCAATCTTGGAGCTGGTGAGTGTTATGAAAAACAAGTGTTTGAGGGATGGGGGAATTCTTTTAAACACTTTCTTTATTGGTACACTTAGGCAAAACATGGCACATATACAGCGTGATAACACATTTAACATACAGGTCGGAGCTGGTAACATTTACATGTAGATCTTGACGGGTACAACAAGACAAGGTAACATCAATGGATGGTACACATCAGTCTGACGAGAGGGGCTGTGCCCCAGGGCACAAGGGATTACAAAGGCTGTCGGGTGTAGGGTTCATACGTAGGAGATAACGTCTTGAGCGGAGTCCATACGTCAATGAGACGGAATTGGGGTGGTTGCATATGTCCATTGGTCTTCCGTGTCATTTGCCCACACTAGATCCTTTAACCAGTGGCCTTTGTTGGGGGAATGTGCGCTGGTCCATCGCAGCAAGATGGTGTTTAGCCAAAAGGAGACGAAAATGTGCACATTTACATACACCGGCCAAACGGGGATAGGAGATGTGAAATGGGCACGTCAGCGGGCCAGGGTCAATAGTTTTACAAATCATTTCAGATAACATTGCACATACATCATTCCAGAATGGTGAAATTCAGGGACATTCCCACAACATGTGAAAATATCTGGCATTAGGGAACAGACAGCGTGGGCGTGCTCCGGTACTGTCCTTGAACAGGGGTATAGTGATAGCGGTGTAACACCTTAGCTGAATTAATCTAAACCGGGAGTTGCATGAAACTTTGTGCACAAATCAGACCATAGGTAATTTAATTCTAAGGAGGTCCGCAGCCCCTTTGGACCGTGCATTACAATGTGGTATGGGAGCGTGAGCCTGGAACAGGCGATGTATCGAGGACACATGCCTGCGGCAGTCGCCCAGAGTCTCTCAGTATCCCAATAAAAAATTATTTATTACATGCTGTGCGCAAACCAACATATTGCAGCCACTGCGAGGATCTGCCACGCCATTCCTGGCACATCGGCGGTGTGTATGAAATTACCCTTTATGAACAATGACCCCAAAGTACTAAATCCCTGTTTCCAACCCCTGCAGAAGCCCAGATCGACCTTTGGAACAGAGTCCATCTCTCCCGAAGAGGGACAATCTCGTGGAACGGATCAGTGACGTCCATCCATCTCTTAACAGATTTTATGCCAGGCCCAAGCCATGTTGCTGGAAGCATCAAGTCTACTGTTGCTCGCCTCCCCACACGGGAGTATCAGAGACTGGAGATCACCATCTCCAACCAAGATTTTCTCGAGCTGTACATGCAGGGGGGAGGCTCCTCCATGAACCAGAAATCCGTGAACAGTTCCTGCGCAGCCAGCACAATCTGAAATTATGTGCAGCAAAACCCCCCTCCCAAATCTTCGCCCTTCCCGTCATATGGTTGCGTTTCCCATTTCAATCGCACAGCGCCTAATTCCTGAAAACTCCCTCCCGGGCCATAGTGGGAAGTTTAAAAACGGATAAGGAATTTAGGGAGTATAGACATTTTAAGGAGTGCTATTCTGCTGGCGATGGTAATGGGCAGGTGAATCCAGCATGCGAGCTTAGTACGTAATTGCGTCTCATACGCTGTGTTGTAGTCGTGTACTGAGACGATTGCGTGTGACTGTCGCACCTAAATACAGAATAGTTTCAGGAGCCCATCTGAAGCCCTAGAGATCTTGGGGAGGGTCAGTGGGGGCGGGGGAGCTCTGATCTGGAGCAGTTTACCCGGAGGCCTGATAGTTCCACAAAGTATAAGATGTCTTGCATAATGGGCGTCATGTATTTGTGGGTCACAGACGTACAGTAAGCAGTCTAGAGCGAGATTTGTGGTTCTCACACCATTCTATCCCCTGGTGCCTGTGTCTTAGTCGTATCATATCTAGCAGAGGTTCGATGACAATAGCAAATGGAGATGACGTGGCAGCCCTGGTGAGTACCTCATGCCTTATTTGGCATTTATATAGCGCTCTATATATCATTGGTATGACCTCAAGTGCTGGTAGGTTGAACACCCTCTGGTACCGTAGTCCAGGTCAGTTGAAAGAATAAGGTGTCGTGTCCTTGGGTGCACCAGTTGTGTGCAGCTGGTGTAATTGCCTGATGGTAGCTGCATCCTAGCATTAGGTGTGGTGTTAGATGTGTGCAGTTTGGCAGGTGGACACCAAGACTGGGTACTGGCTGCATTGGGCCTGTAGGACGCTTATGTGTGCAGCTAGGCCAGTTTGTCATGGGATATGGCTGTATTTTATTAGAATGAGGTGTTTATGGGGTAATGTTTGTATGTGAGCAGCTAAACTGAATTGATCGGGGGTATAGCTGTACTCTGAGTGATGGCTTAGAGTAGAGAGTAAGCATAGTGATATGGGGTGAGTGAGTTGAGTTTTTTTTTTAATTTAAATGTTTATTGGCATTTTTAGTAATATCACTTACAAGTTTTGCAAATGCGTCTTGTGCATACTCTTTTACAGTGCTTTTCGGTTTAGCCTTAACAATATAACAAACAACAAATAACGAGTAACAGTAACTGTCTCCTTGCCATGTCCATATGTTTCAGCATCTCTTGTTTCGGGGAGGAGGGGGTATAGGGAAGTTGGGTAGCATACTCAGGGAGGGTACAGGGGTGATACCTTCCCAGGACCATCCTCGTTTCCAGTCATACATCCGGGGTTGCCCTTGTCTTGTAGGTGAGTTTGTTTCAGGTCATGGGCTCATGGGGGCTTGTCATCCGAGGGGAGGAACATATGCCTAGTGAGTTCTTTCCATGCCTCGAGAGCTCTGCTGGACTCATCCGTAGATCTAGTGACACTTTCTTCCCAGGCCTTGGTCTCAGCCGACACCCATCGCTCTGCTTCACTATGCCATGCTTTGTATTGCGGTCCTGCGGGTCTTTTCCAGGACATGGCTATGGTTCTTTTGGCCAGGATGCACGCTATGTCCATGAGTCTGACTATGTGTTTCAGTTTGGCTAGCCTAGGGTAGGTTCCGAGTAGGCATTCCTCAGGTGCCCATTTGTAGTTGGTCATGCCTGTTTTCTCACATGTCTTTTTTACCCTATCCCACAGTGTCCTGGACTTGGGGCATTCCCACATCATGTGGATTAGATCTGCTTCCTCCCTCATACACCAGGTGCAGTGTGACTGTGATTGTTAAACTTAGCTATTCGTTTCGGGGTTAGGTAGGTTCGGTGCAACACATTCATCTGTATTTGTCGAAATCTATGATTCCTGGACACCTCTTTGGGGAATGCAAGTGCCCTATTCCACTCCCCCTCTGTCATTTCTCTGCCTACGTCTATTTCCCATTTACCCTTCATTTCCGCGCTCCGGGGGTTGGGTATGTCGCTCAGGTGTCTATATATTTGAGATATTAGTCTACTGCCCTCCCCCATATTGTATAACAGCGTGAGTAGTGGGTCCGGTTCCTCAGGCCACGCTTCCCATTTACTTTGTGCTGTGGAGCGGACCTTCTGGTACCAGAGGAACTGGCCCGTGTGGATGCCCTCTCTGTCCTGTAGTGTGGCAAATTCTTTAAAGATGCCCTCTTCATAAAGATCTCCCCAGGTGTAAACCCCTCCGCTTTCCCATAATCTGAGTTGTTTTAGATCAGTGACCGTTGTGTACAGGTCTGCGAGCAGGGGTATTTCCGGTGCATAAGCGTTCTGCGTGCGGGTGAGTGTCCTTGTTCTACACCAGATCTCCCTCCCCAAGGTGACTGAGGGGTGTCGCTCCTAGCAGTTTCGTAGGTACCCAGACCAGTTCCTTCAGAGTGAATGGGAGGCTCATGGTCTGTAGCAGGGGTGTTTCATCTGTGGGCTCATCGGATAGCCATTTAATTAAAAAGCTAAGCTGAGCTGCTAGGTAGTACTTTTCTAGATTTGGGAGTTGGATGCCGCCTTGTGTGTATGGCAGGGTCAGTGTCGACAGCGCTATCTTATGTCTGTTTTCCCCCCAATGAACTCTCTTATTAGCGTCTTGAGCAGCCGGAAGAAGGGTTTATTAATATAGTAATGTACATTCTGGAACCCATATAGGAATCGCGGTAAAACAATAATTTTAATTATGGATGCCCTTCCCATCATAGATAAGGGGAGTCTCGACCAAAAGTTCATGGATCTGCGCAGAGCCGGGAGCGCTGCTTTTGTGTTATGTTCATGCATCAGTGCTGGGGTGTGCATCATTTGGATTCCTAGATATCGGAACATGGTGGTCTGCCATCTTATCCCAACCTCCGGGAGTGTTTCTACATCCTCATTTTTTAGGGCCGCTAGTGGGAACAAGCAGGATTTTGCCTTGCTGAATTGGATCCCAGAGACTCTGGAGTAGTTGTCCAGGACTTCTAGTATAGTTGGCACGTTGATGTGTGGGTCCCTGACATATATAAGAACGTCATCTGCATAGAGCGAAATGTGGTCCACCCCTCCTAGTCTTATGCCGGCGTCAAAAAACTGTTTCCGGAAATAAATAGCTATGGGTTCCAGCCCCAATACGTACAACATCGGGGATAGTGGGCAGCCTTGTCTAGTCCCTCTTTGTATGCTCCAGGCGTCTAACACATGCTTCCCTGACTTTACTCTTGCGCTTGGCTTGGCGTATAGTATCTCAACCCATCTGATAAATCCGGGTCCGAAGCCAAATTCCTTGAGCACCGCCACAAGCCACTCCCAGGAAATGGAGTCGAAAGCTTTTATGGCATCGAGGGATAGTAGTGCACTGGGACTCTCATCTTCACTAGTTTGCGCTATAATGTGTTGCAGCTTGCGCAGGTTCATTGACGTGTTGCGCCCTGGTATAAAGCCGTTCTGATCAGGATGTATTATATACATCCTGATCAGAACGGGCGAACTCATATGGGTATATCGCCAGCGGGCGATATGAGTCGCACAGGTCTGCCGGTTTGTTTGGCTTCAGGATTGGGACCACAAGTGTTTCTCTCATGCTTTCCGGTAATATCCCCCTCTCATATGCCTCTTGATATACTTTATGTAGCAGAGGTGTGAGGGAGGATTCATAGGCTTTATAAAACTCTGAGGGCAACCCATCAGTGCCA
Source organism: Ambystoma mexicanum (assembly GCF_040938575.1). Classification (NCBI taxonomy): domain Eukaryota; kingdom Metazoa; phylum Chordata; class Amphibia; order Caudata; family Ambystomatidae; genus Ambystoma; species Ambystoma mexicanum. The sequence continues at coordinate 25,479,391 of NC_090934.1, forward strand.
GGTGCCTTACACGTGGCTAGGGACCTAATTGCTTCGGTTATGTCCTCAGGTGTGATTTCTGTGTCTAGTGCCATGGCCTGTTCAGTAGACATTTTATGGAGCCCAATCTCGTCCAGCGTGTCCATGATCAGTTCCTGGGGGACCTCTTCCGCGTGTGAGTATAGGCGTGCATAGTATTCTTTGAAGACTTCATTGACGCCCTGCTGTGTGTGATGTATGTTCCCTGCTTCGTCTCGCAACAATGTGGTAGGGTGTCTGGGGTGTTCCCTGCGGCATAGCCAGGCCAGCAGCCTGCCCGGTCTGTCCGCTTCTATGTGTTCTGTTCGTTTTGACCGTGTGGTCAAACTTTTCTAGTCTGCGCCATGCTGTTTCATTCTCCCCCCTTAGCCTTCGAAGTTCTGATTCACTTTCCCGGGTGTCTATGGGGGCCGCTTCCAGTTCTCCTATCTCCCGGTCCAGCTGGTCTAAGTCCTTCCTGAGCAATTTCCGGATTCCGCCAGCCTTCGCAATGGTCTCCCCCCTTAGGGCATCCCATACCGTGCTACTGTGTTCCACGCTTCCCACGTTGATTTCTATGTAGCTATCTATGGATTCTTGCAATTCTTCTCTAAAGGCAGGGTCTTTAAGAGTCTCTGCCGGCATTTTCCACATGGGAATTGGGGGTCTGGGACCATTGTGGTTCCATGTTACTAGGAGCGGGGAGTGATCAGAGATGGTCCTTCCTAGGTACTGCGCTCCTTCCACCTGAGGTAAGTGTTCCCTGCCGATGAGGATGTGATCTAACCTCGTGTAAAGGTTGTGCGGGGATGAATAGTATGAGTATCCTCTTACGGCTGGGTGCATTTCTCGCCATATGTCTGCCAGGTCCAGTCTATCTAGCATTGCGGTCAGAGCTGTTGTTGCTGCTGACGGACCTTTCGGGAGGGGAATGGATCTATCTAGGTTCGGGTCGCATATGAAATTGAGGTCGCCCCCCCCCCCAGATAAACGGACCATCTCTGTGTTGTGCAATTTTGGGGTATAACGAGTTCAAGTGGGCCGGTATATTGCTATTAGGGAAATAGTTCAGGATGCATACTTCCGTCTGCTCTGTGTCCCCATAGCATAACGAATCTGCCTTCCGGGTCTATTTCTGATTTGGTCAAGCGGAAGGAGAGCTGTGGGTGTATCCAAGTATATACTCCCCTAGCATATCTGGAATAAGCAGTACCGAATCCCTGCCCTCCCCAGTGTGTTTGGAGTTTGGCCATTGAGTCCACGGAGCAGTGGGTCTCCTGTAAGAGTGCTATCATCACCCCCTTCCTGTGCAGATAGGTCTTAATTCTGTTTCTGCGGAGATATGTCCCCAGGCCTCACGTTCCATGTCAGTATTTTAATTGCCGTAGTGGTCATGGTGGTCTAAGGTGGGTATGGTAATTATTCTGCTTCTCTCTCTTAAATGCCCGTGGTGCGGGCCTGTTGTCAAAGGTCCCTTCCCTGTGTGGGCCGAGGCACTGGTTTCCCTTTCCTCTCGGTCGGCCCCTCCTCCCCCTCTTTTCTTTCCCTTTGGAGACTTACCAACAGTAGTAACGTTCATTCTGGTGAATGAGAACAGTAAACAGTGCAACTTTGAACTGCCCCCAGCAGTTGCTTCCAACTTGTAGCGCTCGGGGGCTCCCGAGCCTTCTGGGCCTTTCCAGGCCTCCCGGTGCGGGTGTTGTGTCGGCGGTATGCCTACACGTGTCTTAAGGGGGTGCGTTGACGTCTTGTCGTGTAGGTTGGTGTGCTCCTGCCCATTATTGCTTCTTTGATGCTGTAGTTTGTCATGCCGTGCTTTGGTTTGTTTATCAACCTGTTGTGCTGACATCAGTCCTTCCCGCCCGGTTCTTCGGGCGTTCAATGTCCTGTGGTTCTTCTTGCCATTCCTTCCTTGCCATCTGCAAGGTTGTTGTGTTCGAGCCACATGTTTGCCGCCTCCGGGGTGTCCAGGAAGACCGCTTTACCTTTGTGTATCACTTTGAGGCGCGACGGGTACATCAGCATATACTTCAAGTTGAGCTCACGTAGTCTTGCCTTCACCGGGATAAAGGAATTTCTCGTGCGTTGTACAGTGGGGGTGTAGTCCGGATACACCACTATTTTGGCATCTTGTCTCCTAATTTCCCCTCCTCCTTCTCTGGAGAATCTTAGTATAGTCTCTGTCTCTGAAGCTTAGGACTTTGGCAATCATTGGGCGTGGGTGTGAGCCCGGCGGAGGTCTTTTTTGTAGGGACCTGTGGGCTCGCTCTATAGAGAATCCCTGGGACAGATTGCCGGCCCCGATTTCCTGTTGTAGCATTGTCTCTATGAATTCTGTTGGGTCCGGGCCTTCCATGCCTTCCGGGACCCCAAGGATTCGGATGTTGCGGCGGGCCCTCCCCTCCGCATCCTCCGACCGTGCCTCCAGCCTTGCCACCTTTAGCTCGAGGTCCTGTACCCTGGATTTGAGTTCCGTCATGTTGTCTACGTTGTCCTGTAGTGTAGCTTCCGCCGAGGTCACGCTTTCAGTGAGGTTGCGGGCATCTTGTCTGATCAATTGTATGTCCGTTTTGACCTCATCGATTTTGGTTTCAAGCGATGTCCGTAGTGCCGTTATTGCCTGTAGTAGCTGCATGTTTGTTGGGTCTCCCTCTTGGGTCGTTTGCGCTGCTGTTGCCCCTGTTTCTTGTTGCTGCTTGGGCCTAACTGTTGTAAAGGAGTCCATTGTTGCAGCTTTCGGTTTGCCTTTGGGAGGCGACATTCCCCGCTCCCGGGTCCTGCACTCCTCCTCAGGGCTCGCTCGCTTGTTCTCAGGCTGTAGGGTCAGTGGCTTTCTTCGTTGGAGCCTACGGTGGCGCGTCCCCTCCTGGCAGTCCTATTCTCCTGCGCCGTTGGCGCTGGGCCGCCGGTGGCCCCTATTATTTGGTAGTTGTGCAGTCGTGATGTTAGCCTCCCGCCGTGTCGGGTGTGGGGCACTGTGGCCGATGTGCCTTCCCCCCCCCCCTTCCTGGCCTGTGGCGACTACTGGGCGCTCAGTTGTCACTGTGCCTTACGCTCCGCAGCGCCTCTTTTCCCTAGACCTCTATTAGTCCGGCTTGCGGGTGTCGTCGCCTATCTTTGGGCTGTTCAGGCCGTTCCCGATGGCTGCGTGGGCCCGGGGAGTTGGCCCGTCCCGGGGGCCCTCAGCTGTTTTATGCAAAGGGGTGTAGGGCGCTAGTGCATTTCGGGTGCCGCCTTCTTGCTTGCAGCAGGGACCTCGCGCCCCTCACCCCGTTTTCGTGGTGTGCTGATGCGATGCTTCCAGGGGGCAGTGTCCGAGGTCGGAGGTCAGTTCCCCCCACCAGCGCTGCAGGATTTATGGTGCTGTGCTGCTTTCCCCCCATAGGCAGGAGGTGGGGGATGTTGTGTCCCGTGGCCGCCGTCTGCAGGGTGTTTGTTGGGGTTCAGAGGTGGTCCAGGTCGCCCGTATCGGGTCGCCGCAGACCGAATTGTCTGCCGAGGATGGGCGCCGCCGCCGGATTCCAGGTAGGGCCCCGATGTCCCCGGAGTGCTCAATGCGCCGCTCCGTACGGCGTTCCTGGCTCTCCCGGAGGCCCACTGCAGCCCAGGCCTCCTGTCCCCGCCCGCTCCCCGTCACCACTCGGCAGCGGAGCTCCCCCGGCGCCCGTCGGGGGTCAGAGGCGGTCCAGGTCGCCCAGATCGGATCACTGCGGACCGAATTGTCCGCCGAGGATGGATGTCGCCCGGCGGCGGAGTCTTCCAGCCGCCGGATTCCAGGTAGGGCCCCGTGCAGCGTTCCCGGCTCCCCTAGGGGCCCACAGCAGCCCAGGTCTTCTGTCCCGGCCCGCTCCCCCTCACCGTCCGATAGCAGTGTCTCCCAGTCGCCGCGCGATGAACTCCGCGCGGGGGGTGGGAGGGGGGGGGGGGCGCGCGCGCGCTCAGGTGTCCAGAGGCTCTGCTTTCTCCGGGGCCGCGGGCACCTCCTCCCTCAGTTCTCGGCCTTCCCTCGCCTCGAGGCTCCAGACGAGGTTGCGGCCGCCATCTTTAATTCCGGGGGGTCGGAGCACGGAGGTCGCGTTTGTGCGCTGCCGGTTTCCGTTTTGTTCGGGTTTCACCCGCGGGCGGTGCAGCATCGCCTGGGGCAGCTGGGCATATATTTATATGCATCGTCGGGTTAGGTTGAGTGTACTTTTGGAGGATCTGCATCAGGATCGGGGCAGGAGCTCAAGGCAAGCACGTCCTCAGTCCATGGACCTAGGCCACGCCCCCACCGAGTGAGTTGAGTTATGATCCAAAACATGGGTAAGTATATTACAGAGCTATCACAGGCGGCCCTTTCTAGTTGTGAGTCGAGAGAGTTGGAGCAATTCTGATTGTGGATTGCATGTGCTTGAGTCAGTGCATCTCAGGGGGCACTACAAGATGTGAGCTAAAGTAGCTTTCTAGAAGGGAATCAATTGAACAGGAACAATTCCTAAGCGAGTGAATAAATAACAGTATCATCACAGTATGCATCCTCTCAATTTGAATTCATGTAACAAGACCAATGTAACAAGTTTCAAAGTGTGCGACAGGCTAGTAAGTACACAGTACTATCACAGTGAGCACTTTCAGGTTTCAGTCATGTGGTTGGATGTTAGCCAGTATTCACAGTTCTATCTAAATGTGGCAAGGCTAGCATTCATAAATCCGTCTAGATGCAACGCAGTCTAATGTTCACAGTTCCATCAGAAGTGTGGTACTTGCTCGTACTAGCCAATTCTATCAAGGTGTGGCATTTGCCATCATTCACAGTTCTGTCTAGATGCGACTCCTCTAATGTTCACAATTCTAACAATGTGGCGGTTGGCCACTGGCTATGCATAAAGGAGGGAGCCTCTAGGAATCCGTGGCCGAAGCCGCACCCCGATAATGCAGCATACATGAAACGCCAGGACACAGTTGATTAGATATCTAGGGCAGCTGCCACAGCCATGGCCTCGGGGTCTATTTGTGCTAGGATGTTAAACTGGTGTAGATTTAGTGCCGTGTACCTGCCCGGGATAAACCCTATTGATCCAGAGGAATGTGACATGGCGGGCATCCCTCTCATCAAGTATTTTGGCAAACACATCCACGTCTGGGTTAATTAGGGAGAGGGGACGGTAGGATCAGTATTGGTCAGCAGGTTTTGCTGATTTCAATAGGACCATGACTGCCTCTCGCATGGTGGGTGGGAGCAACCCGTAAGAGGGGGCAATGATCTCGCACACCAGTAAAAGGGGGGGCAAGGATCTCCTTACAACCTTTCTCTGGAGCCCCAAATAAATGCAACAGTGAAGAAATGCTTCCTCCTCCAGACAGCAAGAAGAATCCTACCTTTCCTCTCCTTCGCGCACAAAATCACTATCGTCGCCCTAATCATGTCCAAAATAGACTATGCAAACAGCCTCCACCTCGGAATACCTGAATACCTCATGAAGAAACTGCAACGGATCCAAAATGCAGCAGCAAGGCTACGCCTCAAACTATCCAGAAGAGACCACATCACTCCAGCCTTAAAAACCCTACACTGGCTCCCAGTAAAACATCGCATCACCTTCAAAACAATGTGCATAACACACAGGACAATCGGCGGACAAGGAGCAGAATTCCTACAAAAGAAAATAAGTCTACAAACCAATGAGACCCCTCCGATCGATCAACGAAATCAGCCTGGAACTCAAACCATACCTCAAGAAAAAACTTGGAGGCACCTCCTTCTACCACTTAGCCGCAAAAACCTGGAACAACATCCCAAAGGAAATAAACACTGAAGATCATCTAAAGTTCAGGAAATCACAAAAAACCTGGCTTTACAAAACCACAGACTAAACCTAGAAACCGAAACTGGAAAAGGATAACTAAACCGAAAAGACACTGACATCCCTGACACAGGAGAGTAAAGCCCACGGCAGCTGGATGGGTGACACAGGATAGACAGGAACACAGGCGGCACGCACGGAGACTGAGTCAACTAACCCAGACAATCCCACCAACACCTACGCCCGCCCCTTAATTTAGTTACCGCCAGGTACCACATCGGTGTGGAATTATGGAGATATTGGCAATCACCCCACTACCTGAGAGGTTGTCATTGGCAGATGCACTGGCCACAAGAGTCTGAATGGAGGATAAGGGGAGCTATGAGAGAGCATGTTAGAGGAGGGGGCTAGAGGAGTAAGGAACCTGTATGCCAATCAGACCCAGATCAGGACAGAGCCGCAACAGGGGAGACTCTGCAAGCCGAGCGCTTCAATTCTGGATAGAGACGCAAACTAACCAACCCTACTAACAATTTCCCTTTCTGCATACACCTCTCAAACTCCAAACCAAACACAACCAAAACCTACAGCACAACAAACCGCACAAACTTCACTACATTGCAACAACACAACAAAAACACACATAGCCTTGCACAACAGTACACGACGACTACCGGCCGCAAACACCCCAGGCCCAGCCAACGGACCCACCGGGCTGAGGCCGCCAACAGCACATCACTGCTCTCTTGCACTCTTCCTGCTTCCTCCCACTAACTCACCCTCCCCTCTTTCAGAGCCGCCAGAGCGCCAAGGGACCACTACGGTGGTGATAGTGCGCGGTACAAATGTCCTTTAACATTAACGTTTTATATAATTCGGCTATGAGGCCATCGGATCTGGGAGCTTTCCCGGGAGGTAATTGGTCGATAGCGTGTGTGATATAGAGGGAAACCGAGAGGTTTAGCTGAGCCTTGTGTGTCCTGGGAGAGTTGACTTAGCGGGAGAGTATTAAGAAACGAGTTATATTCTCTATTGTCCAGTCTTTATTCGTGTAGAGGTCAGTGTAAACATTTGTGAATACTGTTAATGGCAGCGGGAGTGTGTGCAAGGTTGCCGGAAGCGTCAGTCACAGTAGATGCATCCACTGCTGTTTACTTGGCAGGCCATGCGAGCCAATAATTTGCCTGTTCTGTTGCCCTGCCCGTATCTTCTGGCTGCCATTGGGATGTCAAAGAACCTTAACGTTCTGCGCCTACTCTGAAGGTGTCAATGGCCTCTTTGACTTGTGTTAGGGTGGCCAAAGGGGATCTACTGTCGGTTCCTGTTCCAATTCCCTAAGGTTGTCAACACATTGTCGAATGTTGGGTCTTATTGTTTTAAGGACGCTGAACTCTGAGGCCAGTGCTATCCTTCTAATATAGACCTTAAATGTTTCCCACAGTGTACCCGGTGAAGACTGATCCTCATTCTCCTCAAGACGTACGTGTTCAATGGTGGACTCAAATGCAGAATCCTATATTGAATTATTTATTTGTATAGCACCTATACACAATGTTTTTCTAAGCGGTCCAAGGAGGGAGGGAAGCATGGGAGAATAGTTACATTCTTACAAGTCCTTGAAACAATTCAGAATGTGAAAAAGAACTATCTTAATCAGCCTGGTCCCATTTGGGATAGTGCAAGGAAATTAAAAGGGAGGTGTGGGTGGGAGTGGTGGGGGGGGGGGGGTTGAAAAGAGACAAAAACAAGCAGTTGCATTACTATGCCTGATGAGGGAAGGTGGGTGAGACAAACAAGCTGCTTATCAGAGGTAAAAAGACAGATGACAGTAACAGGGAGGGGAGGAGAGTGGAAGAGAGGAACAGACTCCTACAATGACTATGCCTGACGGCAATTGAGGTAGTGCCGAAAATTAGCAAGAGTGGAGGGGGAGAGGAAAGGTGGATGAGAAAGACGGGTGGCTACAATTACTAAGGCAATTGAGGTAGTGACAGAATTTAATGAGGGATAATGGATGAGGGGAGGAGGACACATCAGGTGACTAACATACAAGGTCAGACAACCTTTGAGAGTATTGTTGGAAGGGAGGTGTAGGTGAAAACACGAATAGACGGGACAGACAGCATTCGTACAGATCAGGAGGCCAGTATGAATGGCAAAATGTTGGAGAGAGGGGGGTGGAGAAGGGGTAACGCACAATCAAGAGAGACCAGGGGGGATGGGGTCGCACACAGCCATCGCGATGGGAGGGAACACGCCACGACAAGGGCAGTGGGGGCACACAAACCATAACAGCGGGCAGTGGGGGCACACAAACCATAACCATGTAGTGCTAGAGGCTTAAATCTCCAGGTGTTGCAAGGCTTAGAAAGTGACGGTAAAGTCGGGGAGATGACTGGGGAGTGATCGGAGTAGGTGCATGGTAACATACACGTTTCCGCAACGCATCTGAGGAATGTCTGAGATGAGCCACAAGTCGATGCGGGAGGAGTCATGGACGGATGAATAGAAAGAGTAGGATTGTTCCTCTGCATGTAAAGTCCTCCAAGCATCCACCAGCTTCAGTGACTGCATGCCCTCCTTGACAACGGTTGCTGCACGTGTAAGTACTCTCTGAGCGTGGGTAGACCTGTCATGGCGTGGGTCCAGGATAGTATTGGTCTCCACCCCATAGTATAGGGACCGGTGGCTACCGTTCAAGTATATTATTTCATTGTAGAATTGGGGGTTGTTGATATTGGGGCCGTATACTTTCATCAGTATCAACCCCTCCCTGCTAGAGAACCATACACCAGCATGTATCTGCCCAAAGAGTCTACTTAAGTATATTTACACTGGAATGTTAATGTTAAAGGACATTTGTACCGCGCACTGTATAGTTACACTGGAATGTTAAAGGGCATTTGTACCGCGCACTATCGCCACCGGAGTGGTCCCCTGGCGGCTCTTAAAGAGGAGGGGGGGTTGAGTTAGTGGGTCGAAGCAGGAAATATGCAAGAGCAGTGATGTGCTGTTGGCGGCCTCAGCCCGGTGGGTCCGTTGGCTGGGTCTGGGGTGTTTGCAGCCGGTAGTCGTAGTGTACTGTTGTGCCAGTCTGTGTGTTTTTGTTTTGTTGCAATGTAGTGAAGTTTCCGCGGTTTGTTGTGCTGTAGGTTTTGGTTGTGTTTTGGTTTGGAGTTTGAGAGGTGTATGCAGAAAGGAAAATTGTTAGTGGGGTTGGTTAGTTTGCATCTCTGTCCTGAATTGAGGTGCTCGGCTTGTGTAGTCTTCATTGATGCGCCTCTGTCCTGATCTGGGTCCGGCTGGCAAACAAGGTTCCTTACTCCTCTCGCCTGCACCTCCATCACTTTTCGTCATAGCCCCCCCTGTCCCCTCTTCATGGTCCTGTGGCCAGTGCACCCGCTGATGTCAACATCTCGGGTAGTGTGGTGATTGCCAATCTCGACAATTCCACAACACTGTGCCACCTGGCAGTAACTAACGGGAGGGCCGGAAGTGTTGGTGTGGTTGGCTGGGTTAGTTGACTGAGTCTCCATGTGTGTCGCCTGTGTTCCGGTCTATCCGGTGTCACCCGTCCGGGTGCCGCGGGAGCTTCCCTGTCGGTTTGGGGTTGTCCGTGTCCTTTCTAGTTTAGTCATCCTTTTTCCTGTTTCGGTTTAGTTTTTAATCTGTGGTGTTGAAGAGACAGGTTTTTGCGATTCCCTGAATTTTAGGTGATCTTCAGTGTTTATTTCTTTTGGGATGTTCCAGGTTTTTGCGGCTAAGTGGTAGGAGGTGCCTCCAAGTTTTTTCTTGAGGTATGGTTTGAGTTCCAGGTGGATTTCGTTGCTTGATCGGAGGGGTCTCGTTGGTTTGTAGACAGTTTTTTTTTTTTTTTTCCTTTGTAGGAATTCTGCTCCTTGTCCGCCGGTTGCCCTGTGCGTTATGCACATTGTTTAGAAGGTGATGCGATTTTTTTTTACTGGGAGCCAGTGGAGTGTTTTTAGGGCTGGAGTGATGTGGTCTCTCCTGGATAGTTTGAGTAGTAGTCTTGCTGCTGCATTTGGATCCGTTGCAGTTTCTTCAGGAGGTATTCTGGTATTCCGAGGTAGAGGCTGTTTGCATAGTCTATTTTTGACATAATTAGGGCGACGATGGTGTGCGTTTTGTGCGCGAAGGAGAGGAAAGGTAGAATTCTTCTTGCCGTATGGAGGAGGAAAAAGTATTCTTCACTGTTGCATTTATTTGTGGTTCTAGGGTTAGGGTGTTGTCCATTAGGACTCCCAGATTTTTTACTACCTTCGATGGAGTTGGTGCGTTTCCCATTTCCGTAGGCCACGGGATGGTGGTTTCATTCTCTTGGGATATGATCATGATTTCTGTCTTTCCTGGGTTGATTTTCAGGTTGTTGGCATCCATCCAGTTGAAGACGACTTTTAGACAGTCGATTAGGGTTGAATGGTCGGCATCGGTGTCTTTTGATTTTGTAGATGATTTGAGTGTCATCTGCGTAGTTGTAACATGTAATGTTGTATTTTTTTAATATTCTGATGACCGCAGTCTGATGTAATATAGTGGAGATAGTGAGGATCCTTGTGGCACTCCAGTCGTTAACTCGTGGGGTGGATTTGAAAGGTTTGATCCATACGGTTTCTGTTCTGTCTGCTAGGAATGATTTGGTCCAGCGTAGTGCTGTCTGTTATGCCTATGTCTTCTAGTCTTTTGTTCAGGATGTGGTGGCTAACTGTCAAAGGCTGCGGAGAGGTCGAGCAGAATAAGGGCTGAGGTAGTGTTTGAGTCTGCGTTAGTTTTGAGGTCGTCCCAGATGGATAGTGCTGTTCGTTCCTCTTGCTGGTCTGAAACCGACTTGAGCTTGGTCCAGCAGGTGGTGTTTTTCTACGTGTTCTTGGGTTATTTTGTATATGTAGGTTTCTAGAAGTTTTGCTGGGTAGGGGATGTTACAGATCGGCCTGTAGTTGGAAAGGTCGTCTACGTCACCACTTGGGTTTTTCAAGAGTGGCTTGATGTATGCTGATTTGAAGATCCTCGGTACAGTCCCTGTTGCCAGTGATAGATTTAGAAGGTTTCTGTAGTGTTCTGCTGGCAATCCTTGCGCTAGGATTGATCTGTAGATGTCTTGGGGACAGGGGTCATGGGTGATCCTGCTTTCTTGATTCGTCTTACCAGCATTGCGAATGCCTCTGCTGATATTTCAGGAAAGCTTTGGAGTTTGTGCTGTGGTTCCGTGTTAGGTTCATTGGGTTGTATGTTGTGGTTGGTCCCTTTTTTATGGTTTGTCGGATGTCATTGATTTTTTTTTTTTAAGTTGTCTGCCAGGTCGTTGTATAGTTTTTGAGGGGCGATGGGGTGTTATCGCAGCCTGGTGGGTTTCTCATTTCTTCAATAATGCTAAACATTTCTTTGTGTGTTGGTGGCGTTGTTGATTCTGTCATCGTAATGTCTTCTCTTGGGATGGACTTGTGCATTGGGGTCATGAACCCCCCTAGATTGTGAAGAGTAAGATATATAAAAGCGATGTGCACCCTAGTTTTTAGTGAACTCCTCGCAGGTTGGAACACAAGGGCTTGGGTCTCCTTCAGGAACAGGATTTTAGCCTCATGTCTGTCCACGTAAAAGGTGTATTCTCCAGCATGGGGTCTGGCATGGATTCACATGCTCATGAATATTCCCCGTCGTCAGGCTGGGAATCCTCGGTAAAGAAAAAACCAGTATCAGTTTCGTTTCTGATCTGTCTTTCGTAGTAATAACCAATCACTGGTCTCTGCGTCATACTGACCACAGCCAATGACTGCCCTCTACCTAAGCACCGCCTCTGGCAGCCATCTTCAGATTTTTACCGCACGTTCATGTGTTGGGATCCTCGTGCTATTGCTCTCGAGCGTTAGTGCTATTTTTTCGCGCTTTTTCACAAAAACTTCGATTCTTTCGGTCAAAAGAGCCTCAAGCTCCACCGATACTACATCCGATCAACGGGGACCCGTGTCGGATTCATCAGTGCCCCTCAAGGGTGAAGATTTCGTCGAGCTACGCTTCGGAGGACTCCAGAAGCTTCTCAGGCCCGGTCTCGGAGATGGCCCAGGAGAAGGGAAGCTCGACGCCCGGAAAGCTGTTCAGGGCCTGCCCTGGATGCCAGCTGCAGAACGTCTTCAAGGAGGACGAACACTCTTTCTGCCTTTACTGCCTTCATGGGGACAAGACGCACGTGGAGAAGGACTGTGCGTTTTGCGGCAACATGTCGGAACGGACCATGAAGGACCGCCATCAACGTCTCGCCAGCTGGCTGGAGGGTAAGAGCCCGTCTGGCGAGAAGAAGAAGAAATCTGAGCGGTCTTCTAAGACCTTTGAGGGCGCCCCGGCGACGGGGGCCCAACATAAGGCCAAGCACCGCGAGTCCGCTGGCACCGGGAGCGCCGAACGGTCGGGCTCTACGGGCGCCAGGCAGGGCGCACCCTCCCCGGCACCATCAACCACGAGCCAACGCTCTGGGTCGGGTAAGAGGAAGGCCGAGCACCCGGCGAAGCTCCTGGAGAGATCCCGGTCGAGCTCTAAGGCAGAGGAGGAGCGTGGCAGTGCCCCCTCCCTCAAGGATAAGGCGGTGAGCGCACCTAAGGTGGTGAAGGCCTTGATCCATTCGACCAAGCCCTCTATCGAAACGGTCGCGGCGGCCCTGGCCCAGCCTGTGGAGGCTGCACCAGTGGTGGCGGCCTCGGGGCCCAGAATCTCCCTGCCTCCTCGGAGGGAGTCTTCTTTCGTGCCCATCGATAGGACCCCCGTGAAACCCTCCGTGGGGAAGAAGGGGGGGCAGGGCGTCGTCGTAGATTCGGCCTCAACCTCAGAAGAGGAACTGATCGAGGTCTTAAGCCACGGCCTAGGCGTGGAACAAGACCAGCCCGTCGGAATGGGCCCCGACGCAGGTGACGACGACGACATCGTCGAGGATACCGACGGGGCCCCTGCTCGCCCGTCGGATTCCCCTCTGCCAGCGCCGCAAGACAACTCAGCGGCCATTTTGTTGGCTATACAGTCCTTATGCTCCGAGATAAGGACGAGACTACCGTTACCGACGGAGGAACCTCTCCCGTCGGGGGATCCAGAACCGGGACCTTCTGGTGTTCCCCCTACCAAGAAAAGAAGGATTCATCCACCGCCTCCTTTTCAACCGTCGCGCCCCGTCCAGCCCTCCTCCCCGTCCACCCGAGGGGATGATACGGGGACTGACACGGCGGCGACGGGTACGGACGACGAGGCATACGACGAGGATTTTCCGTCGTCGCCTCCCACCAGGGCTTCTCCGCCCGACGAGATTGGATCGTTCCACTCAATGATCGCCAGGGCATCCGAGCTTTTCCAACTCTGCCCTGAGGAGAAGAAAAAGGAAGGCTTCCTTTACCAACGGCGCGAGACCAAGAGGAAGACGGTCCTCGCAGTGCCTCTGTTGGACGACATTTGGGATGAGGGCCTTTCCCTCCTCAAGAACCCTTCCACGACGCCAGCGAGAAGAGACCGGTACGAGAAAAAGTACCGGGTCCCGGACTCGGCCCCCCTATGCCTCCGGGCGCAGCCTACCCCGGACTCCGTCGTCTCCGCGGCAGCCAGGAAGAAAGCGGGGGGGGGTGCGGCCTCCACGTCGACTTCCCCGCCGGACGGCGAGGGAAAGAAATTGGATACCATGGGACGCAGAGTCATCTCGTCGGCGGCGACGACGATTAAAGCGGCCAACGCCTTGGCTATCGTGGCCCGCTACGACAGGGAACTCTGGTTCAAGATGGCTCCCCTGCTGGATTTTCTGCCGGACGACAAGAGGGCGGAGGCCCTTGAGATCCTGCAGGAAGGTGAGGTGGCCTCGGACCACGCCATCACCGTGGCGACGGACATCGCCGACACTGGGTTCCGCCAGATGGGCAACGGCGTTTGCCTTCGACGTCGCGGATGGCTCAAGGCTACGGACTTTCGGCAGGACGTCCAGACCAGGGTCCTGGACATGCCCTTCGACGGGAACAACCTGTTTGGGAAGACAGTGGACGACTCCCTTCAGGCCATCAAGGCGGATACTGAGACGGCCCGGGCCCTTGGAGTACTGCAGCAACGGCGGACGCCCTTTCGGAGCGGCGGAGGCAAGGGCGCCTCCAAAGGTTCCGGCGGCGGTTTCGCTTCCTACCGTCAAGCGGCCCGCTCGTCGTCGCAAGAGGCCTACAGAGGACGAGGCAAGTCTGGCGGACCCCGCCGTCGTCGCCAAGGAGGCCAAGGCGGCAAGGCCGCGTCCAAGCAGGATTGAACCGGCCGTGGGGTCGGGCCCCCACCGAAGCACCCCGGTGGGAGGCCGGCTGGCGGGCTTCGTCAGCGTGTGGGAGTCCATCTCCACCGACCGTTGGGTGCTGGACGCCCTGGCCCGGGGCCACGCGCTCGAGTTTCAAAGAAGGTGCCCGCGCGTCCCCCCCGTGGCCAGGAAAGAACTTCACGTCCCTCAACTTCTCCTGGAGGTAAAGGAGATGCTCAGAAAGGGCGCCATCGAACTCGTCCCAAAGAGGCTTCGGGGCTCCGGAGTCTACTCGCGTTACTTCCTCGTGAAGAAGAAGACGGGAGGATGGCGCCCCATCCTGGACCTGCGACGCCTGAACAAGTTCATCAAGGCGCAGAAGTTCCGGATGGTCACCCTCCAGCACGTCCTGGGTCAGCTGGAGGAAGGAGACTTCCTATCGTCGTTGGATTTGGAGGATGCCTACTTCCACATTCCCATCCTAAAGGGGCACCGAAAATTCCTCAGATTCGTGGTCCAAGGGCGTCATTACCAGTTCAAAGCCCTTCCCTTCGGACTGCGGTCGGCACCCAGGGTTTTCACCAAGTGCCTCGCACCGGTGGCGGCGCAGCTGCGCCGCGAGGGGATTCACGTCTACCCCTACCTGGACGACTGGCTCATCCGCGCCAAGACGAGGGAGCTCGCCGTGGTCCACACGGCAAGGACCGTCCAACTCCTCACGGACCTGGGATTCTCCGTGAACTACGCCAAATCCCACCTGGTGCCCGCGCAAGTCGCACTGTTTCTGGGAGCGAGGCTCGACACAGTGTCCCTTCTGGCCTCCCCGTCGGAGGAGAGGACCAGGACCATCTTGGGCAAGGTGCAACGGATGTTGGTGGCCGACGCGGCCAAGGTGAGGTCCATCAAGTCCCTCCTCGGGATGATGTCTTCCTGCATCTACCTCATTCCCATGTGCAGGCTCCGGATGCGCCCGTTGCAAGAGTTCCTGGATGCGCGCTGGATCCAGACGACGGGCAGCTTCGAGGAAAGGATCAAGCTCGACGAGAGTTTCCGACGAGCGATACGGTGGTGGGGCACCCGCGCGCATCTGACGGCGGGCATGGACTTCCAGACCCCAGCCCACCAGGTGACTGTGACCACGGATGCCTCCCTAGAAGGGTGGGGAGCGCACACCGAAAATCTGCACGCAAGAGGACTCTGGCTCCCGACGGAGAAGTCCCTGCATATCAACGTCCTGGAGCTCCGTGCAGTGTTTTGGGCCCTCAGGTCCTTCCTTCCGTCCCTCAAGGGCAAGGTGGTGAGGATCTTCACCGACAACACCACCACCATGTTTTACATCAGGAAACAGGGCGGAACCAGGTCCCCAGCGCTGTCCAAGGAGGCGCAGGACCTGTGGCATTGGGCCGTCGCCCAAGGGATTCTTCTGGTGCCGTTTCATCTGGCAGGGATAAAAAACACCATCGCCGACTCACTCAGCAGGGAGCTGCGCTCGTGCCACGAGTGGGAACTACGGCAGGATCTGGTGGATCGCCTCTTCCGACGGTGGGGCACACCCCAGATCGACCTGTTCGCGACGGCGACGAACACCAAGTGCCGGAGGTTCGCCAGCAGGTTTCCCCAGACGAGGAGCATGGGCGATGCTTTCTCGTTCCCCTGGGAGGGCCTGTTCCTCTACGCGTTCCCTCCCTTGCCTCTGCTAATCCGGCTCGTCAACCAGCTCAAGAGGTCACGGTGCAGGATGATCCTCGTCGCACCTGCGTGGCCGAGGCAGATATGGTTCCCGGACCTTCTGGACTTGTCGGCGTCCCCGCCAATCAAGCTGCCGGCGGACGCGGATCTACTCTCCAGGGAAGGAGGCGCCATCCTCCACCACGACCCGAAGTCGCTGAACTTGCAGGCCTGGCTCCTGCAGCGCTAGAGTTTGGAGGATACGACATACCGGCCGATTGCAGAGAGGTTCTTGCAAAGGCCAGGGCGTCCTCGACTCTTAAATGCTACGGACACAAATGGAAGAGGTTCTCTGTCTGGTGCCACGCACAGAAGATTAACCCTCTACGGATTACGGCTCCCCAAGTGCTGCCGTACCTGCTGACGCTGGCCAAAGCTGGTCTGGCACACGCGTCCATCAAGATTCATCTTGCTGCGATCTCCCGATACACCAGAACCACGGGCCGGACGTCCTTGTGGTCTCATCGTCTGGTGAAAGAGTTCATGAAGGGACTGTTCAGATCGTTCCCGCCGGTGAAGGCTCCGGCCCCGGCGTGGGAGCTCAACGTGGTGCTGACCAAACTCATGGGACCGCCGTTCGAGCCTCTGCACTCGGCCCCGTTGAAGTTTCTATCGTGGAAAACAGCTTTTCTCGTGGCCATCACCTCCGCACGACGAGTGGGAGAGATCCAGGCCCTTTCCTGCAAGGCCCCGTACTTGACTTTCCACGACACGAGGGTAGTGCTCAGGACGCACCCCTCCTTCATGCCCAAGGTACCGTCGGACTTTCATCTCAACGAACCCTTGGTGTTGCCTGTGTTCTTCCCGTCGCCTTCGTCGCCGGCTGAGAGGACTTTGCACTCGCTGGATGTAGCTAGAGCGCTGAAGTTCTACGTGGACCGCACGAAAGGTTTTCGGAAGACGTCACAACTCTTTGTGAACTTTGGACCTGTCAATCAGGGGAAGGCTCTCTCGAAGGCTTCCATCTCCAGATGGCTCTCCGGCTGTATCATGTACTGTCACCGGTTGGCAAACCGACCGCTGCCTGGCCGTCCGAGAGCCCATTCCACCAGAGCGATCGCAGCTACCACGGCGTTCCTATCTGGTGTGCCCCTGCTGGACATATGCAGGGCTGCTACGTGGAGGTCGACGCACACCTTCACGAAATTCTACTGCGTCGACCGGGATTCCAGGGAGGAGTCCAGGGTCGGCCAAGCAGTGCTGCGCAACCTGTTCGCCTGAGGTGAGCCTGGTGAGGAGGTAAGATGCTTAATGTTGAGTTGATGTGATGCTTAATGTTGAGCCTTTGCCACCTCCCGTGGTTGTGCATGTGTGTACTGCTATGTATTCTTTATTCATGAGCATGTGAATCCATGCCAGACCCCATGCTGGAGAAGGAACAAGTTACTTACCTGTAACTGTTGTTCTCCAGCATGGGTCTGGCATGGATTCACATGCGAACCCTCCCGCCTACCCCTCTGCGGCTCTTCACTTGGTCATACTGCCACTTCACGTGCTTCCAAATCTGAAGATGGCTGCCAGAGGCGGTGCTTAGGTAGAGGGCAGTCATTGGCTGTGGTCAGTATGACGCAGAGACCAGTGATTGGTTATTACTACGAAAGACAGATCAGAAACGAAACTGATACTGGTTTTTTCTTTACCGAGGATTCCCAGCCTGACGACGGGGAATATTCATGAGCATGTGAATCCATGCCAGACCCATGCTGGAGAACAACAGTTACAGGTAAGTAACTTGTTCCTTCTACGCAGTTTAATGGGATTGCCCTGGCCCTGTACATTCCAACTAAGGAAGGTTAACTCCCCCATCATGGTATGTCACTAGTAGTAGCTTCACCCACAAGGTTTTGTATTGACCCGCAAGTTTCATTAGGTGCCACATTTCTTACTCCTCTGTGTGATGTGTACCAAGCGTTTTACCCACAATAAACGCAAATTTGCATTGGGAGGCTGATGCACAGGCACATCCATGCCATCATTAGACCTACATACAGTACAAATAAGGATATGTACCACCAGGCTATCTCACTAAGCATCTCGAGGTAGCAGGATATTTACCACCCACCTCACTGAAGTGAGGTCGCTTTCAAGAGACTTGAGAGGTGGAGTAATAGGAGAACAAGATGATATTTTCGGCTACTCTGAGGAATCTGTGCAAGAGTGCTAGTTTGAGAGTGGACAACCAACATGGGCAAGTACAAGAATTGAGTTTCACCCAGGTCTATGGCTTTGGCACTGACTCATCCAGAAACTTTATAGCTTTGTCAGTTATGGTGAAGAAAATCTTGTTGCTCCATTCAACTCGCAGTTTGGCGGGGTATAGCATAGCGTATTTTGTTCTTGCGTAGTCGTTTCTTCGCTGTAAGGAAAGGCTTCCTCTCCTGCTGTACAGCCACCGAGAAGTCCGGCTAGATATGTAGCCTGGTGGATCCCAGCATAAGGTTGCCCTGCTCCCGAGCTGCTAGGAGAATTGCATCCTGATCATGGTAATTTAGTTTACAGGCGATGATAGACCGCGGGGGGGGGGGCCCTTTGGTTTAGGAGCGAGGGACCTGCGGGCTCGGTCGACTGCAAATTGTGGTGACAAGGGTGCGGGCTCGGTCGACTGCAAATTGTGGTGACAAGGGTGCGGGCTCGGTCGACTGCAAATTGTGGTGACAAGGGTTGCCTAGAAGCGGTAGTAGGGTTGATTCAATACATTGTTCAAGGGATGATTCAGGGTTGCTCTCCGGGACTCCAAGAATATGAATGTTACGGTTGTAGGTCAACTGGTCGAATCTAAATGGTCGACAGGTCAAATGATTGCATTTTTTTTCTCACTTTTTTTTTTGGGGGTGGTCCCCAACCCCCTTTTTTTTGATAAACCCTTTTTTCCCCTAAACGAAAAACAAAAAAAATATATATAACTAATAAAAAAAATTCTGTCGACCATTTGACTAGACACCGAATGTTACGTGGGAACGCGACTCCATCGCCATTCTTTTTCTCCCGCCTGTAGAGTGTAGCTAGTTCTGCTCTCATGGTCAACACGTCTTCCACTGTACCCACCCTCGCCTCGATGGTGCTGGTCATGGCCAGCTTACTGTGTACCGTAGCGAATCCCTCTTGCATACACGCCATCATCTGCTGTCTGGATAAGCTCTATCGATAGGTTCTGATTCCACATCAGTGGGCATCCTGTCCAAAGGTGAGGGTTTAGGAGTCTATTTGGTATAGTGGCTCATCGAGTGCTGGTTTTGCAAACCCCCCCCCTCTCCCCCCACTGGTCGTCATGTGCAGAAGGAAGGTGCTGCGCTGAAGGTAGAAAGCAGCCAGTTACTCAACAGCACAAACTTGTCTAGCACTGTGGTTCTTGGGCCAACCAAGTCCGGATGTAGGGGAGTAGGACAGTGGCTGCCAAAGTATGCACAATTAAGGCTGGAACTAGGTTGAGTAGTCTGGGGGGCAAGGCTGCTCCAGTATAGTCCCAGGGAAGGGTACTTGGCGTCTCAGCAGGGATTAGGACCAATGCAACAGAAATCCCAGAGTGTTTCCCCCTGTTAGAGCAGCGATGTGGTCTCCCTGCAGTCCGATGCTGAGGGAAATGTCTGACGAGTCGACGGAGGGTATGGCAGCAAATCCCAGGCAGTGGTGTAACAGTGACACTGGGAAAGGACTATGGCGTTGTGAAAATACTGCAATCTCTTTCTAACTGCAGAGCAGGAGAGGCAGGAAGTGTCCCCAGCAGAGCCTCACCTCCTGCGGGTAGTCCGGTCCCACGGGGGGGGAGAAGGAGTGGGCTGTGTACAGCACACCCGGGCTGGGAGTCTGCCCACCCTCGGCCCTCCTGAAGTTTACTTCGGTTCAGCTCCGGCCCGCGCCTGGGTTTCCGACAGCACAGGCAGCTGGGCGGAGCAGGATCTCTGGTGTGTGCCGTCCCTCTGCTCCGAGGCCCGCAGCGCCCCAGAAATGGAAGGTCCCCTGGCACCACAGGATCCTAGGAATATTCCAGGCTCCAGTACGGCCAGCCGAGCCAAGCAGTGTCAGCGGGGTTCGCAGTCACCCATTCGCCGTCCGAACCACGGCGGTCTGTTCACAGGCACCCAGCGCCCTAGAAATGCCAGCAAAGGTTGTCAGTAGCCCAGGGTATTGGGCTTGCTCTGGCAGTCCACCTATGTAGCAGCAGCTGCTGGAACAGGACATATCTGTCCTCAAACGGGAGTGCCACCATTTTTGATGCCATTTTTATTGACTGCGCCCCTGGTTGGGGCGGGGGAAATCTACCCGGTTAATGTCCTTGTCTTTTATTGCGCTACTAATAAGCAAAAGTGAGCTTGACCATCTGCAGTGTCTGTGCCACCACGGCCCAGTGAATAGATTTCTGCCTAACGCGTATATGGCACGTTCCAAGATTACTAACTTAGCACGAGTGGCTGGGCTGCATCTGGACAAGATATGCTCTGCCTCGTCAGGTTAAGGATACACCGTTGTGGGTTGCTTCCTTATAATTCTTTTATAACGCGCTTAATACCAACAAGTGGTTTCTAAGCGTGGGATTGGGATTCAAACCTGTTGTCTTGCTTCCAAGACAAACTCGTCGCACCTGAGCTATCCTTCCTCCCCTTCAGAAATGTTTTGCGGTTAGTGATAATCACGGCTTCTTGCTGCTAGTCAAGATTACCTTGTCCAGTCCTGGTCTGTTTAGACTTTCAGAGTCTAGTGTTGCGATTCATCTGTGCCATTGTGACCACTGACCACCTAGGTTATCTTTACATCGGTGGGCATTCTATCCGTGGCTATTCACTCTGGCCACTTCTCTATGCGATGTGAGAATGGAAGGGTCTACCTTCTGCTTGAAGTTGGCCATCCAGACACTCCACTGCAGCCAATTTCCTCTGGGCAGTAGTCTGAAACATGTACGTTGGGCACCAACCCTTTCCTCTATGCATAGCCTTCCTGTGTTGGTAACCCTAGCGCATTGGCAAGCCCAGTAAGGAAAAACGATCCTGCCAGCCCCATTCTGGGAAACTGCAGCGTCTTGATTAGTGACTCCCAGAAAGGAGCTATAGAACTGCAACCCCACCCACACCTGTAGTAAATAGGTTCCGGTTATAGCTCCAATTTCTGTTTCAAGTTCTGGGTTCATTTTATGGACCCCCCCCCCCCGGCGTAATGCACTATTGGCAAATATAGAGGGTTAAACCTTACTGGGCGCGCTCCTGGTGTGCACAACTGCTATACAAAACACAATATGCTAATGCTGTGGTGAAATAAACTGTTTTGTGATCCGATATTGCAATGATTTGTACACTCGAAAACTGCATCTTTATATTCCAGTGCATTTCAGAACAGCCTATCGGGAAGTTTCTGTAAATGTATAAAAAGCACAATTCAAAAGCACAGCTAAATTGAGCATAATAAAAGGTAATGCAAATGTGGCAAGCCTACTTGATTAAAGATGTGACGGAGAGCACGGAAAGGGCTAGTCTATGTCAATATCAAGAAGCGAATGACTTAATCAAACGGCATATTTAAATACTGACATTTTATTCAAATTGCCTCCAAACGTGTATGACTTGTATTATATTTGTCATATCATTTATATAGCCCCTTTCTCCACTTGTAGGTCCTCAATGCGCTTTGTGGTTGGAACGCCCTCGGTTACTGCAGTTCATGTGCAGGATGCTCTACGTTTACATGAAAGATGCTTGTGTGCATTTTTTGCTGGTTTAGGACTTGGTTCGGCAGACTAGGCTCCAGTAAGCACCTCGCAGGTCAGGCACGTGGGTGGGTGCTGTTGGTGGTTTAGGATAGTTCTACTGCTGAAGATTCAATGTGTGCCCAGCTAGACTGACATTTTTTAGTTGGTCGTCTTTGTGTACTAATGGCAGAGGTGTTGTGGTACGTCTGGGGTTTGTGTGGCCGGCTGTGTGCTGCTAGACTAGAATAGCATAGCCATAGCAGCATTCTTGGGTGCATGAATGAATGGCCATGCTAGTGGCATGTGTCCACGGATGTGGTGTAAGAAATGCATACTGTAGGCTTAGCTGGAGTTTGACGGTAGTGTTTGGTCCAGTCCAATTGGCTGGTCACGCTATTCGTGGTCTCCCTGGAACATAAGTCTGAGCAGTGGGAGAGGGCCCGGAGGGATGACTGGGTGTAGGGTCAGGGTAGGGCGATTTTTTTTTACGATGTGCCCCTGTGAATGCTGGTGTGTAGGAGTGTTGTGTTTTGGAAGGAAGTTTGTCACGGTGTGCCTCTACCGACACTGCTGGCATCCGTGGGGTATTGGCAGATAAATGTTTGGGTCAGCGTTTCTGTGTGCCTATAGAGTGTAGAGCGGGGTGATTTCAAGAGGGGGGGAGGGAAAAGCCAGATTTTGAGGGCCTTTCTGAATGCCGGGTGATTGTAATATTGCAAATGTGCAGAGGTGAGTTCCAGGCGCTTGGAAAGAGAAAGAGGATCTGCCGAGTCTGGAGGAGTTGTACTGTGGGACTGCAAGGAGAGAAGCTGTGCCAGATCTGAGAGTCCTTGAGGGATGTAGCGGGTGACCGTCTTAAAGTAATTCCGGCCCTGTGTTATGGATGGCCTAGTGGGTGATGGCTTTAAAGGTAGTGCGTTGGCCAATAGGGAGTCAATGGGGAATTCTCAGTGTAGGGCTGATGTGTCGTCTGGGAGGTAGGGTAATGATCAGGCGGGCTGCAGCATTTTTATTTCTTTGCAGTTTCTTTAGTTGAAAAGCTGGTGCGCTTAGGTAAAGGCAGTTTGGGTCGTCTAAGCGGGTGAGGGTGATGGAGATGGCGAAACTGAGGATAGGTGAGGTAAGGGAAGATATGCCATAGGATGCGTAGGTGGAAGAAACAGGTTCTGGAAACAGTTGACTTGATGGGAGAGGGATAATCTGTGTCCAGTGTGCATCCGAGGTTTTGCACTGAGGTGGAGGTTGCTGATGTGGGGCCTAGGGATTACAGCCAGGGAATAGGTTGGGGGAGGCGCAATGTTTTCCCTCAGACTAGGATTTCAGTTTCTCCAGCATGGGGTCTGGCATGGATTCACCCGTCGTTGGGCTGGGAATCCTCGGTAAAGAAAAAATCAGTATCAGTTTCGTTTCTGATCTGTCTTTCGTAGTAGTAACCAATCACTGATCTCTGCGTCATACTGACCACAGCCAATGACTGCCCTCTACCTAAGCCACGCCTCTGGCAGCCATCTTCAGATTTTTACCGCACGTTCAAGTGTTGGGAGTCCTCGTGCTTAGCTCTCGAGCTTTTACTGCGTGTTTCGCGCTTTTTCAGGTGAATTTTCACATTTTTTCGGTTAATCGAGCCTCAAGCTCCACCGTTTTTACTCCCGTTAACGGCTACCCGTTGCAGGATTTTCCTACGCCCCTCAAGGGGGAAGATTTCGTCGAATCAACTTCTTGGAGGATTCCAGAAGATTCGCGGCCTACTTCGAGATGGCCCAGGATGCGAGTTCGTCGCCCGGACCCAAGCTGTTTCGCAGCTGCCCTGGATGCGGGCTGCAGAATGTGTTTAAGGAAGACGAACATTCGCGATGCCTCTGTCTTCATGGGGACAAGACTCATGTAGAGAAGGACTGCCAGTTCTGCAAGAACTTGTCTGAGCGGACCATGAGGGACGGTCGATCCCGTCTCGCAAGCTGGTTGGAAAAGGGCTCGACGGGTGAGAAGAAGAAGAAAGGGTCCGAACGGGCTTCTAAGTCCTGTGCGGGCGCCCCGGCGACGGGGGCCCAACACCAGGCCAAGTGCCGTGAGTCCGCTGGCTCCGGGAGCGCCAAAAGGTCGGGCTCTTCGGTCGTCAGGCAGGGCGCACCTTCCCCGGCACCGTCAACCAAGAGCCAACGCTCCGGTTCGGGGAAGAGAAAGTCCGAGACCCCGGGTAAGCTTCGGGAGAAGCCCCGTCCGATCTCGGAAGAGGGGGATCGAGGCGTCGCCCCTCCCCCGAAGGAGAGGGCCCGGGACGCACCTAAGGTGGTGAAGGCCCCTACCCAGCAGGCGAAGGCCTCATTCGAGGCTATCGCGGCGACTCTGGCCAAGCCGGCAGAGACACCGCCAGCGGAGACCGCCTCCGGGACTAGAGGTTCCCTGCTGCCAGGGAGGGAATCCTCTTTTCAGCCCATTGTCGTGGCCGCCATGATGGAAGAAGCGAGGGGGGGCACGGTGCCCTCCTCGAGCTCGGAGTCAGCCTCAGAGGAGGAACTGACCGAGGCCGTGAGGCACCTCGAAGTCCAATTCGAGAAGGTTCGATCCCGTCAGGAAGATCCTCGGGAGATAACCGAGGAAGACGACGATGGTGAGGAAGAGCGGCCTTCCCTTCCGGCGCAGCCGGATCCTAGGCCTCAGGATGGCTCGGCGGCCATTTTGTCTGCCATCCAGTCCTTATGCTCTGAGATAAGGACGAGATGCCCAGGCCGGAGGACCTGCAACCTGGCCCGTCGGGAAGTCCTCAGAACAAATGACGGAGGACCCAACCCTCTCCTCCGCTCAACCCCGTAAGGCCTACAGTTCCCTCCTCATCCTCCCACGAGTCGGGAGATGACGGTGCGTTGGGCTCGACAACTGGTTCTGAGGGTGACGGAACGGGTCTCCCGTCGCACGGGCCTCGCCGCCCGACGAGATTGGCTCATTCCACGCCATGATCGCCAGGGCGTCCGAATTGTTCCAGCTTTGCCCGGAGGAGCAGAAAAAGGAAGGTTTCCTCTATCAGCGCCGGGAGGCCAAGAGGAAGACGGTCATGGCGGTGCCCCTAATCGATGACATCTGGGAGGAGGGCCTGTCTGTTCTCAAGAACCCCTCCACGGCACCAGCCAAACGGGACCGGTACGAGAAGAAGTACCGGGTCCCCGAAACCGCTCCCCTGTGCCTCAGGGCCCAGCCAACGCCAGACTCGGTCGTCTCGGCGGCGGCGAAGAAGAAAGCGGTGGGGTCAGGAGCCTCGACGTCTAATTCCCCGCCGGACGGCGAGGGAAAGAAGTTGGACGCCATGGGGCGGTGGGTCATTTCGTCGGCGGCGACGACGATCAAAGCGGCCAACGCCCTAGCGATCATGGCCCGTTACGACAGGGAGCTCTGGTTTAAGCTGGCCCCCATATTGGACTTCCTGCCGGACGACAAGAGGTCCGAGGCCCTGGAAATACTGCAAGAGGGTGAGGTGGCGTCGGACCACGCCATAACGGTGGCAACCGATATTGCCGATACCGGGTTCCACCAGCTGGGCAACGGTGTTTGCCTACGACGACGGGGTTGGCTCCGGGCGACCGACTTCCGTCAGGACGTCCAGACCGGGGTGTTGGACATGCCGTTCGACGGCAGCAACTTGTTCGGGAAGGCGGTGGACGAATCCCTCCAAGCCATAAAAACGGACACGGAGACGGCCCGCGCCCTAGGAGCCCTTCAGCAACGACGTCCCTTTCGGAGCTCCGTAGGCAGACAGGGTGCCTCCAAGGGATCCAGCGGTGGCTCGTCGTCCTACCGCCAGGCGGCACGCTCCTAGTCTCAGGAGGCCTACAGGGGTCGCGGCAAGCAGGGAGCGCCTCGCCGCCGTCGGCAACGTGGCCAGGGCGGCAAGGCCACCACCTCCAAGCAGGACTGAACCGGCCGTGGTCTCGGGCCCCCACCGAAGCACCCCGGTGGGAGGCCGGCTCATGAACTTTGTCGGCGTGTGGAAGTCCATCTCCACCGACCGTTGGGTGCTGGATACCCTGGCAAGAGGACACACTATCGAATTCCTGAAGAAGTGCCCTCACGTTCCACCTGTGGCCAGGAAGGAAAATCACGTCCCGCAACTGCTGTTGGAAGTACGGGCGATGCTCAGGAAAGGCGCCATCGAGCTTGTCCCGAAGAGGCTCCGGGGTATACTCAAGGTACTTCCTCGTCAGGAAGAAGACGGGCGGCTGGCGCCCCATCCTGGACCTTCGTCGTTTGAACAAATACATCAGATCACAAAAGTTCAGGATGGTCACCCTCCAGCACGTACTGGGACAGCTGGAGGAAGGCGACTTTCTATCGTCGTCGGACCTGGAGGATGCATACTTCCACGTTCCCATCCTCAAAAGTCACTGAAAGTTCCTCAGGTTCATCGTCCAGGGACGCCACTACCAATTCAGAGCACTGCCGTTCGGATTGAAGTCGGCCCCCAGGGTCTTTACCAAGTGCCTAGCACCAGTGGCGGCGCGGCTGCGCCTGCAGGGGATTCACGTCTACCCCTACCTGGACAACTGGCTCATCCGCTCAAGGACGAGGGAACTCGCCGTCGAACACACTGCGAGGACCGTCCAGCTACTCGCAGACCTGGGATTCGCCATAAACTACCCAAAGTCCCACCTGGTGCCGTTGCAGGTGGCCCTGTTTCTGGGAGCCAAGCTCGATACAGTGAGGCGCCTGGCGGCCCTGTCGGAAGTACGGAC
Organism: Ambystoma mexicanum; assembly: GCF_040938575.1. Classification (NCBI taxonomy): domain Eukaryota; kingdom Metazoa; phylum Chordata; class Amphibia; order Caudata; family Ambystomatidae; genus Ambystoma; species Ambystoma mexicanum. Next base: position 25,505,557 of record NC_090934.1, read on the forward strand.
GAAGACCATTCTAGGCAAAGTGCAGCGCCTGCTTGCCACGGACGTGGCCAGGGTGAGGTCCATCAAGTCCCTCCTGGGGATGATGTCCTCTTGCATCTACCTGGTGCGCCTCTGCAGACTACGGATGCGCCCTCTTCAAGAATTTCTCGACACCCGTTGGATGCAGGCGACGGGCACCTTTGAAGACAGGGTCCCCCTCAACAAGGTGTTCCGGCGGGCGATTCAGTGGTGGGGCGTTCGAGCGCACCTCACGGCGGGCAAGGACTTTCTGACGCCGGCGTACCAGGAGACTGTGACGACGGACGCCTCCCTGGAAGGTTGGGGTGCCCACACCAGAGATCTCCACGCAAGAGGCCTCTGGCTCCCGGAGAAGAGGCTCCTGCACATCAACGTCCTGGAACTCCGAGCCGTGTTCTGGGCTCTCAAATCGTTCCTCCCGTCGCTCAAGGGCAAGGTGGTGCGGATCTTCACGGACAACACCACGACAATGTTTTACATACGGAAGCAGGGAGGCACCAGATCCCCAGCCCTATCCAAGGAGGCACAGGATCTGTGGCACTGGGCGGTCGCCCAGGGGATGTTTCTGGTTCCCTTCCACCTGGCAGGAGAAAGAAACACCATCGCCGACTCGCTCAGCAGGGAGCTGCGCGCGTGTCACGAGTGGGAACTGCTCCAGGATCAGGTGGATCAACTCTTCCGACGATGGGGCAAACCCCAAATCGACCTGTTCGCAACAGCGACGAACTCGAAGTGCAAGAGGTTCGCCAGCAGGTTTCCCCAGCCGAGAAGCATGGGCGATGCATTCTCGTTCCCCTGGGACGGCCTATACCTGTATGCATTCCCTCCGTTACCGTTGCTGCTTCGACTCATCAGCCAGCTCAAGAGGTCCCGGTGCAGGATGATCCTCGTCGCACCGGCGTGGCCGAGGCAGATCTGGTTCCCGGACCTTCTGGACTTGTCAACGTCCCCTCCCATCAAGCTGTCGGCGGACGCGGACCTTCTCTCCAGAGAAGGAGGTGCCATCTTCCACCACGACCCGGCGTCGCTGAACCTGCAGGCTTGGCTCCTGCAGCGCTAGAGTTTGGAGGCTACGATATACCGGCCGATTGCAGAGAGGTTCTTGCAAAGGCCAGGGCGTCCTCGACTCTCAAATGCTACGGTCATAAGTGGAAGAGGTTCTCTATCTGGTGCCGAGCACAGAAGATCAACCCCCTACGGATTACGGCCCCTCAAGTGCTGCCGTACCTGCTATCGCTGGCAAAGGCTGGGCTAGCCCATGCCTCCATTAAGATTCATCTGGCGGCGATCTCCAGATATACCAGAACCACAGGACGGACGTCCCTGTGGACCAATCGACTGTTAAAAGAGTTTATGAAAGGACTGTTCCGGTCATTCCCGCCGGTGAAGGCCCTGGCCCCGGCTTGGGAACTTAACGTGGTGCTGACCAGGATCATGGGGCCCCCATTCGAGCCGATGCACTCCGCACCGATTAAGTTTGTGTCGTGGAAGACTGCGTTCCTGGTGGCCATTACCTCCGCACGACGAGTGGGAGAGATCCAGACCCTATCCTGCAAAGCACCGTACTTGACTTTCCATGCCTCGAGGGTGGTGCTTGGGACGCACCCCTCCTTTATGCCCAAGGTGCCGTCGGACTTCCATCTTAACGAGCCCTTGGTGTTACCTGTTTTCTTCCCGTCTCCTTCGTCGCCGGCCGAGAGGACTTTGCACTCGCTGGATGTGGCTAGAGCGCTGAAGTTCTACGTGGACCGCACAAAGAGTTTCCGGAGGACATCACAGCTGTTCGTGAACTTTGGACCTGTGAATCAAGGGAAGGCTCTCTCGAAGTCTTCTATTTCCAGATGGCTCTCCGGCTGCATCATGCACTGTCACCGGTTGGCTAACCGACCGCTGCCAGGCCGTCCGAGAGCCCATTCGACCAGAGCGATCGCTGCTACTACGGCGTTCCTGTCTGGTGTGCCCCTGCTGGACATCTGCAGGGCTGCTACGTGGAGGTCGACGCACACCTTCACGAGATTCTACTGCGTCGATCGGGATTCCAGGGAGGAGTCCAGAGTCGGCCAAGCAGTGCTGCGCAACCTGTTCGCTTAAGGTGAGCCTGGTGAGGAGGTAAGAGATGCTTAATGTTGAGTTTTTTGTATTGCTTAATGTTGAGCCTTTTGCCACCCCCCCGTGGTTGTGCATGTGTGTACTGCTATTTATTCTTATATTCATGAGCATGTGAATCCATGCCAGACCCCATGCTGGAGAAGGAACAAGTTACTTACCTGTAACTGTTGTTCTCCTGCATGGGTCTGGCATGGATTCACATGCGAACCCTCCTGCCTACCCCTCTGCGGCTCTTCACTTGGTCATGCTGCCACTTCACTTGCTACCTAATCTGAAGATGGCTGCCAGAGGCGGGGCTTAGGTAGAGGGCAGTCATTGGCTGTGGTCAGTATGACGCAGAGATCAGTGATTGGTTACTACTACGAAAGACAGATCAGAAACGAAACTGATACTGATTTTTTTCTTTACCGAGGATTCCCAGCCTAACGACGGGGAATATTCATGAGCATGTGAATCCATGCCAGACCCATGCTGGAGAACAACAGTTGCAGGTAAGTAACTTGTTCCTTCCCCAGTATTGAGGACGAGGTGGTTTAGTCATCCAGTAGTCCATATCCAAGAGGCATGGTGACGTATCTGGACGGTTGGGGCCTGGCGATTTTTAGGATTTTAAGGATGATCTGCCTGTTCTCCAGCATGGGGTCTGGCATGGATTCACATGCTCATGAATATTCCCCGTTGTCAGGCTGGGAATCCTTGGTAAAGAAAAAATCGGTATCAGTTTCGTTTCTGATCTTTCTTAATAGTAACCACTCACTGGTCTCTGGGTCATACTGCCTCCAGCCAATGACTGCCCTCTCCCGAAGCCCCGCACCTGGCAGCCATCCTCAGGTTTTTACCGCACTATCAAGTGTTGGGAGTCCTCGTGCCATAGATCTCGAGCTTTTACTGCGTTTTGCGTTTTTTTTCAAGAGATTTCTCATTTTTTTCGGTCAATCGAGCCTCAAGCTCCACCGTTTCTACTTCCGATCAACGGGGACCTGCCTCTGAATTTTCTACGCCCCTCAAAGGAGAAGTTTTCGTGGAGGTGCGCTTCTCAGAGGATTCCAGAAGTTTCTGAGGCCTACCTCGTGGACATGGCCCAGGAGAAAGGAAGCTTGACACCCGAATCCAAGCGGTTTAGGAACTTCCCTGGATGCGGATTACAGAATGTGTTCAAGGAGGACGAGCATTCGAGATGCCTTTACTGCCTTCACAGAGACACAACGCACGTGGAGAAGGACTGCGTTTTGCATGAACATGATGGATCGGACTGAGGAATCGTCGGACCCATCTCGCCAGCTGGCTGGAAGGAAAGAGCCCAGCAGGTGAGAAGTCACAGTGGTCTTCTAAGTCCTGGGAGGGTGCTCCAGCGACAGGGGCCCAACAGCAGGTAAAGCACCGCGTCCGTGTGCACCGGGAGCGCTGAACGATCTGGCTTCTCGGCTGCCAGGCAGAGTGCACCTTCACTGGCGCCATCAACCACAAGCAAAAGTCTGAGAACCCGGCTAAGCTTCTGGAGAGGCCCCGTTCGATCTCGAAGTAACCAGCCGAGGGGGAGCGAGGTGGTGACCCTCCCCCCAAGGTGAAGGCCTCAAGCGCACCCAAGGTGGTGAAGGCCTTGATTCACCCGGCTAAGGCCTCTACCGAGGTAGTAGCGACGGCCCTGGCGAAGCCTGTGGAGGTGACCTCAGGGCCCAGAGTTTCCCTGCCACTGCGGAGGGAATCCTCTTTTCAGCCCATCAAGAAGACCCCCCCATGAAGACCCTGGTGGAAAGAGGCGGGGGGGCGGTGGGCGTTATGGACATGGACACAGTCTCCGAGGAGGAGTTGGTGGAAGTCGTGGAGGGCCTCAACAGGAAGTTTGAGGTGGCCCCGTCCCACGGGAGGAATCCCGACGAGGGGGACTAAGAAAGTGACGGTGGCGCTGACGAGGCTCCCGTGGAGGAGGAGCAACCATTGCTCCCATCGCAACCCGATCCACAAGACAATTCGGTGGCCATTTTGATGGCAATCCAAACCTTATGCACGGTGATAAGGACGAGATTGCCCCTACCCCCAACGGACGACCCAGCGGAACCGGGCCTGTCGGGAAGCCCGCCAAACAAGAGGACAGTTCATCCACCCCCACCCTTCCAGCCCTCACAGCCTTCTCAGCCGTTGTCTCCTTCCCCTATCCCTGGGGATGACACGGGAACAGATACGGCCCCGACGGGGACGGTGGTGACGGGACGGACCTCCCACCACCACCTCCTTGGGGCTCCCCGCCCGACGAAATTGGCTCCTTCCACGCCATGATTGCCAGGCTATCCGAGCTTTTCCAGCTCTGCCCCGAAGAACAAAAGGAAGGATTCCTCTACCAATGGCGCGAGGCCAAAAGGAAGACGGTCCTTGTGGTGCTGTTGCTGGATGACATCTGGGACGAGGGACTTGTTCTTCTGAAGAACCCATCCACGACACCTGCCAAGAGGGACCGGTATGAGAAGTACCGGGTCCCTGAGGCCACCCCCTTGTGCGTTAGGGCACAACTGACCCCAGATTCGGTCATCTCGGCGGCAGCCAAGAAGAAAGCAGGAGGGGGAGGCGTCGGCCTCTACTTCTACTTCCCCACCGGACGGCGAGGGAAAGAAACAGGACGCCATGGGACGAGTCATGTCGGCGGCGACAACGATTAAGGCGGCCAACGCCCTAGCTATTGCGGCCCGCTTCAACAGGGAGTTGTGGTACAAGATCTCCCCCCTGTTGGAATTCCTACCGGACGACAACAGGGCAGAGGCCCTGGCGATCCTACAGAAAGGTGAAGTGGCGTCGGACCACGACATAACGGTAGCCACGGACATCGCCGACACCAGTTGGGCAACAGCGTTTGCCTTCGGCGGCAGGGGTGGCTCAAGGCGACGGATTTCCACCAAGACGCCAGGATTTTGGACATGCCCTTCGACGGGAACAATCTGTTTGGAAAGACTGTGGATGAGTCACTGCAGGCCATCAAGACCGACACTGAGACGGCTCGGGCTTTGGTATTTCTGCAGCAATGACGGCTGCCCTTTCGGAATTCAGAGGCAAGCAAGGTGCCTCCAAAGGATTCGGTGGCGGCTCCTCGACATGCCGTCAGGCGGCCCGCTCCTCGTTGCAGGAAGCCTACAGGGACGAGGCAAGTCAGGTGGATCTGGCCATCGTCGCCAGGGAGGGCAAGGCCGCTGCCAAGCAAGATTGAACCGGCCGTTGCGTCGGCCCCCACCGGAGCATCCCGGTGGGAGGCCGGCTGACGAAGTTCGTCAGCGCATGGGAGTCCATCTCCACCGACTGTTGGGTGCTGGATGCCCTGGCCCACGGGCACACTTGAATTTCTAAAGAAGTGTCCCCGCATTCCTCCCGTGGCCAGGAAGGAAACCCATGTCCCTCAACTGCTGTTAGAGATAAGGGCGATGCTCAAGAAAGAAGCCATCGAGCTCGTCCCAAGGAGGCTCTGGAGTATACTCAAGATACTTCCTCGTCAGAAAGAAGACAGGAGGATGGCGTCCCATCCTGGACCTGCGTCGACTAAACAAATACATCAAGGCACGGAAGTTCTGGATCGTCACCCTCCAGCACGTGCTGGGCCAGCTGGAGGAAGGCGACTTCCTATCGTCGTCCGATTTGGAGTATGCATACTTTCCCATCCCCATTCTAAAAGGACACCGAAGGTTTCTCAGGTTCGTAGTCCAAGGACGGCACTACCAGTTCAAGGCCCTCCCATTCGGATTGAAGTCGGCGCCCAGGGTATTCACCAAGTGCCTAGCACCGGTGGCGGCGCAGTTGCGCCTGCAGGGGATCCACGTCTACCCCTACCTGGACGATTGGCTCATCCGAGCAAGGACAAGGGAACTCGCCGTCGAACACACAGCGAAGACCGTCTGGCTGCTCACGGACCTAGGATTCTCCATCTTCCCCAAATCCCACCTGGTCCCGTCGCACTGTTTCTGGGAGCCAAGCTTGACACAGTAGCGCGATTGGCCTCGCTGTCGGAGGAAAAGACGAAGGCCATCCTGGGCAAGGTGCAGCGTCTGCTGACCACGGACGTGAGGTCCATCAAGTCCCTTCTCGGAATGATGTCCTCGTCCATCTATCTGGAGCGCCTGTGCAGGCTTCGTATGCGTCCCCTACAGGAGTTCCTCGACACCCGTTGGTTGCAAACGGCGGGCTCTTGGTGTTCTCCAGCAACGACGGCCGCCCTTTCGGAGCGGCGGAGGCAAACAGGGTGCCTCCAAAGGTTCCAGCGGCGGATTTTCCACCTATCGTCAAGCGGCCCGTTCGTCGTCGCAGGAAGCCTACAGAGGACGAGGCAAGTCGGGCGGACCCCGCCATCATCGCCAAGGAGGACAAGGCGGCAAAGCTTCGTCGAAGCAGGACTGAACCGGCCGTGGGATCAGGCCCCCACCGAAGCACCCCGGTGGGAGGCCGGCTGGCGAGCTTCGCCAGCGTGTGGGAGTCCATCTCCACCGACCGTTGGGTGCTGGACGCCCTGGCTCAGGGACACGCCCTCGAGTTTCTAAAGAGGTGCCCGCGCTTCCCCCCTGTGGCCAGGAAGGAACATCACGTCCCTCAACTTCTCTTGGAGGTAAAGGCGATGCTCAAGAAGGGCGCCATCAAGCTCGTCCCAAAGAGGCTTCGGGGCTCCGGAGTTTACTCAAAATACTTCCTCGTGAAGGAGACGGGAGGATGGCGTCCCATCCTGGACCTACGACGACTGAACAAAATCATCACGGCACAGAAGTTCCGGATGGTCACCCTCCAACACTTCCTGGGTCAACTGGAGGAGGGCGATTTCCTGTCGTCGTTGGATTTGGAGGATGGCTACTTCCATCCCCATCCTAAAGGGACACCGAAAGTTTCTCAGATTCGTGGTCCAAGGGCGTCACTACCAGTTCAGAGCCCTTCCCTTCAGATTGAGGTCGGCACCCAGGGTGTTCACCAAGTGCCTTGCACCGGTGGCGGTACTGCTGCGCCGAGAGGGGATCCACGTCTACCCCTACCTGGGCGACTGGCTCATCCGAGCAAAGACGAAGGAGCTCGCGGTGGAGCACACGGCAAGGACCGTCCAACTACTCACGGACCTAGGATTCTCCATAAACTACGCCAAGTCCCACCTGGTGCCCGCGCAAGACTCTGTTTCTGGGAGCGAAGCTCGACAGTGTCGCTTCTGGCCTCTCCGTTGGAGGAAAGGACGAGGGCCATCTTGGGCAAGGTGCAGCGGATGCTGGTTGCGGACACGGCCAGGGTGAGGTCCATCAAGTCCCTCCTCGGAATTATGTCTTCTTGGCATTTATCTCATCCGCCTGTGCAGGCTCCGGATGCGCCCGTTCCAGACGACGGGCAGCTTCGAGGACAGGATCTTGCTCAATGAGGTTTTCCGGCAAGCAATCCGGTGGTGGGGCACCCGCGCACATCTCGCGGCGGGCACGGACTTTCAGACCCCGGCACACCAGGTGACGGTGACGACGGATGCCTCCCTGGAGGGGTGGGGAGCGCACACCAGAGATCTTCACGCGAGAGGCCTTTGGTTCCCGGAGGAGAGGCCGCTCCACTTCAACATACTGGAGCACCGAGCAGTGTTCTGGGCCCTCAGGTCGTTCCTCCCTCAAGGACAAGGTCGTGAGGATCTTCACCGACAACACCACCACAATGTTCTACATCCGGAAGCAGGGAGGAACCAGATCCTCGGCCCTATCCAAGGAAGCCCATGATCTGTGGCATTGGGCCGTTGCCCAGGGGATGTTTCTGGTGCCCTTTCATCTAGCAGGGATAAACACCATCGCCGACTCACTCAGCCGGGAGCTGCGCTTGTGCCACGAGTGGGAACTACGCCAGGATCAAGTGGATCTACTCTTCCAGCGATGGGGAAAACCCCAGATCGACCTGTTCGCGACGGTGACGAACTCCAAGTGCCAGAGGTTTGCCAGCAGGTTTCCCCAGCCGAGGAGCATGGGCGATGCTTTCTCGTTCCCCTGGGACGGCCTGTTCCTGTATGCGTTCCCTCCATTGCTGTTGCTGCTCTGACTTGTCAACCAACTCAAGAGGTCCCGGTGCAGGATGATCCTCGTTGCACCGGCGTGGCCGAGACAGATCTGGTTCCCGGACCTTCTGAACTTGTCAGCGTCCCCACCAGTCAAACTGTTTGACGGACGCAGATCGTCTCTCCAGAGGGAGGCGCCATCCTTCATCACGACCCAGAGTCGCTGAACTTGCAGGCCTGGCTCCTGCAGCACTAGAGTTTGGAGGGTACGATATCCCGGCAGATTGCAAGGAGATTCTTGCAAAGGCCAGGGCGTCCTCAACTCTCAAGTGCTACGGACACAAGTGGAAGAGGTTCTCTGTCTGGTGCCATGCACAGAAGATTAACCCTCTACGGATTACGGCCCCTCAGGTGCTACTGTACCTACTGTCGCTGGCCAAGGTGGGACTAGCGCATGCTTTCCATCAAGAAACACCTGGCAGCGATTTCCCGATACATCAAAACTACAGGACGGCCATCCCTGTGGTCTCATCGCCTGGTGAAGGAATTTATGAAGACTGTTCTGTTCGTTCCCGCCGGTGAAGGCTCCGTGCACGGCGTGGGAGCTCAACGTGGTGCTGACCAGGCTCATGGGCAGCCTCTGCATTCGGCACCATTGAAGTTTGTTGTGGAAGACAGCATTTCTTGTGGCCATCACCTCCGCACGACGAGTGGGAGAGATCCAGGCCCTATCCTGCAAGCCTCCATACTTGACTTTTCACGAGACGAGGGTGGTGCTGAGGACGCACCCCTCCTTTATGCCCAAGGTGCCGTCAGACTTCCACCTCAACAAGCCCTTGGTGTTACCAGTTTTCTTCCCGTCACCTTTGTCGCAGGCCGAGAGGACTTTGCACTTGCTGGATGTAGCTAGAGCCCTGAAGCTCTACGTGGACCGCACAAAGTTTTTGGAAGACGTCACAGCTGTTTGTGAAATTTGGACCTGTGAACCAAGGGAAGGCCCTCTCGAAGGCTTACATTTCCAGATGGCTCTCCAGCTGCATCATGCACTGTCACTGGTTGGCAAACCGACCGTTGCCCGGCCGTCCGAGAGCCCATTCGACCAGAGCGATTGCTGCTACCACGGTGTTCTTGTCTGGTGTGCCCCTGCTGGACATCTGCAGGGCTGCTACATGGAGGTCGACGCACACCTTCACGAGATTCTACTGTGTCGACTGGGATTCCAGGGAGGAGTCCAGAGTCCGCCAAGCAGTGCTGCGCAACCTGTTCGCCTGAAGGTGGGCCTGGTGAGGTAAGAGTTGCTTAATGTTCAGTTTGTGATACTTAATATTGAGCCTTTGCCACCTCCCGTGGTTGTGCATGTGTACTGCTATCTATTCTTATATTCATGAGCATGTGAATCCATGCCAGACCCCATCTTGGAGAAGGAACAAGTTACTTACCTGTAACTGTTGTTCTCCAGTATGGGTCTGGTATGGATTCACATGCGAACCCTCCCTCCTACCCCTCTGCAGCTCTTCACTTGGTCATACTGCCACTTTACGTGCTACCAAATCTGAGGATGGCTGCCAGGGGCGGGGCTTAGGGAGAGGGCAGTCATTGGCTGGGGGCAGTATGACCCAGAGACCACTGATTGGTTAGTATTAAGAAAGACAGATCAGAAACGAAACTGATACTGATTTTTTCTTTACCGAGGATTCCCAGTCTGACAACGGAGAATATTCATGAGCATGTGAATCCATGCCAGACCCATGCTGGAGAACAACAGTTACAGGTAAGTAACTTGTTCCTTGTCTGCATAGTTGTAGCAGGTAAAATTCTGGATGATTGCAGGCAGAGGCCTTAGATGTTGAAGAGCAGAGATTAGGATGCTCCTTGTGGGGCCCCCTTTTGTTACTGGTCGTGAGGGGGAGGTAAACAGGTGGAGGAGCATGATTTAATAATAATTTAATAATAATTTAGCATTTATATAGCGCTACAAACCCTCAGGTATCTGAGCGCTGCTTATTACCCACGGTGTGTAGTGCTCATTTATCGACCTCGGAAGGATGAAAGGCTGAGTTTGGCCCTGCCGGGATTTGAACCTGCATCAGCAGGCTCTGCACGGGTGTCAAAGCGAGGGCTCTACTCGCTGTGCCACTTGACCGGCTTTGTGAAAGATTAGAGATGAGAGATCCAAGAGAGGGCTGTTTTTTCCTAATGTGTTTGGCCAGTAGTCTAGGAGGATGGTGGGATCGAAGGCAGCATAGAGGTCAAGCAGGATGACTACAGTGCAGTCTTCTGCATCAGCTGTTCTTTTTAGGTCAAACCACATGGACACCAGGGGGATTGTTCCCCTGAGCGGTCAATTAAGATTTTGCAAGGTCCAGGAATTGTTGGCTTCAGTGAAAAGGCAAAGCTGCTTGTATACTGTGCAGTCCATGGGTTTGGCCATGAAAGAGGTGTTGCAGATAGGCTGGTAGTTCTGGCGGAGGAGTAGTTTGAGTTTTTTTTTTAGGGGTTTGATGTTGAAGGTTTTTAGGGCTTCTGCGAAAGTTCCCAATTTTGGGGAGTGGTTGAAGATTGAGCGTGCGATACTTGCTGCACAGGTTGATGCTAGGATTTTTTGAGGGTGGGCGGGCAGGGATCCTCGGGGAGGAGCATGATAGGCGGCTTTGAGCTAGGACCGAGCGGAACGGCTGTTGAGATGGGAGTGAAAGAGGTGAAGGTTTGTATCGAAGAGGGGTTTTGACGCGGGTTGGGCTGCGGGTGGTTGGTGCCATGTGTTCCAATTTAGAGATGATGGCAGAGTCTGTCGATAGCGACATTGTGGAAGTGTTCTAATAGTCACATAGTGATTGTGAGATATGGGGCGGGGTTAGAGCAGGCCAGGGATTTGAATTTGGAAATGATTCTATGCAGTTCGTTGCTCAGGTTCCGAGAGTTTAAGATTCTGTTCCCATAGAAAGCTTACTTGGTTTTTCTGATTTCTAGTCTGTATGCTCTGGTTAGTCTTGCTAGGGCGGTTTTGTTTTGGGCCGTATGGATGGTTCTTCAGGTTCGTTCCAGCCAGTGCTTGATTTTAGGTTGGTGTGCACCACCTGGGTGTGGGTCCTGATCACTGAGAAGACAGATGTGTTGGGTTGTAAGGGTGTTCGAGAGCAGAGGCCCAAGAGTTTGATTGGGGGGGGGGGTGGCCCTTCCTGGAGGGATAGTGTTGGGAGAGAGGAGGGAGTTGCCTAGATCTGAGGTGTTAACTACTTTATTCCATACTGGAAGGAGAGATGTGGAGGTTGATGGAGTTTGGGCGTGACCCTGGGTGCGAGTCGTGGTTGTCAGTGGTACAGCAAAGATTACTGAGTGATCAGTCCATGATAGGGTTGTGGGGGCAGTGCGGATATGTTTGCAGTGGTGAAGATCGCATAGAGGTGTGACTTCCAGTGTGGGTGTGGGTGTGGAGATGCATTGTCAGATTGAATGCTTCTAGGTTGTCTGGGAGATGGGTTCATGGGGTTTGAGGGTGAGTCAAACCAGGTGTTGAAATCTCCTAGGATGGTAAGTGTTGGATGGAGATTGAGGATGGTTGTCAGAGCATTGTAGAGCGTGTCTGAACCAGGGGGGTCTGTAGATAAGTACAAAGCTGTGCGAGGCGGAGGATGAGAGTTGGCGTTTTACCACAAGGGATTTGCAGTCTGTGGTGTTGGCTCAGGTGTCCTTAATTATTAGTTGGAATTGGTGTTTGTGTAGTAGCTCAAGTCCTCCACCCCTTCGCGATGTATCAAATAGTACAAATGTGACTTCCGTCCCACCAGTAAGTCTAGAAAAGATTTAGACTTGGGCAAGCGGGTAAGCCACCCTAAAAAGTAATTGGATATACAATGGTGACTGTGCCGTGTGGTGATGCCATGACTTTGTGGAAGCAAACTCAATTACGTCAACAAAATGGTGTCTGCCTGTGGATGCTGATAAAAAAACGTTAATGGAAATAAATGAACACAAACTAAATAAATCTTCAGTATTGGACATGTTTGACATATTTAATAGAGAAAATTAAAGCACCATGATGCAAACCAAGCTAATGTAGTTTGCCAAATACAACTTATATCCATGTTGGGGAGAATCTTGTGTTTAAAAATGTTAGTGTTTAATTTCTCTCACCTTAGAGACCCCCAGCTCTTTTTGCTGAACTTTGGGACTTTGTACTTTTAATTCCACAAATAAATGCATTCATCAAGAAATGCTTCTTCCTCTTACACACGGCAAGAAGAATCCTACCTTTCCTCTCCTTCACGCACAAAACACTCCCAATCGTCGCCCTCATCATGTCAAAAATCGACTATGCAAACAGCCTCTACCTCGGAATACCAGACTACCTCCTGAAGAAACTACAACGGATCCAAAATACAGCAGCCAGACTACTCAAACTATCCAGATGAGACCACATCACTCCTGCCCTGAAAACACTACACTGGCTCCCAGTAAAACATTGCATCACCTTCAAAACAATGTGCATAACACACAGGGCAATCGGCGGACAAGGAGCAGAATTCATACAAAAGAAAATAACAATCTACAAGCCAACGAGACTCCTCAGGTCAAGCAATGAAATCGGCCTGGAACAAAAACCATAACTTAAGAAAAAACTTGGAGGCGCCTCCTCCTCGCACTTAGCCGCAAAAACCTGGAACAACATCCCAAAAGAAATAAGAAACACCAAAGATCACCTACAATTCAGAAAATTACTAAAAACCTGACTCTTCAACACCACAGATTCAAACTGAAAAACCGAAGGGAAAAGGATGACTAAATTTAAGAGGACACTGACAACACCCAGAACCAACCAGAGAAACACTTATATAGGTAACGCTAAGTCAAATAGAACACAAACGACACCCATAAGGACAGAATCGGCATCCCAAGCTGACCCCAGCCAACAACCTCGCCTGCCCCATAATTGATACCAGGTACCACACTGATATAGAGTTGTTAGAGTGTGGTGAGTGCTAACATTCAAAGTAAGTTGTGGACATTAGCATATATATACACTGGCCGCATGAGTAGCGAAGGAAGACAGGTAAGGTTCTCCAGCATGGGGTCTGGCATGGATTCACATGCTCATGAATATTCCCCGTCAGGCTGGGAATCCTCGGTAAAGAAAAAATCAGTATCCGTTTCTGATCTGTCTTTCTTAGTAGTAACCAATCACTGATCTCTGGGTCATACTGCCCCCAACCAATGACTACCCTCTCCCTAAGCCCTGCCTCGGTCAGCCATCCTCAGATTTTTACTGCACGCTCAAGTGTTGGGAGTCCTCGTGTTTAGCTCTCGAGTTTTTTTACTGAGTTCATGTTTTTTCAGGAGATTTTCTCATTTTTTCAGTTAATAGAGCCTCAGGCTCCACCGTTTCTACTTCCGATAACGGGGACCCGTTTCGGAATCTCTACGCCCCTCAAAGGTGTAGTTTTCGTTGAGTTTATACTTCTTGGAGGATTCCGGAAGATCTGCGGCCTACCTCAACGGGCATGGCCCAGGACAAGGGAAGCTCGATGCACGGATCCAAGCTGTTCAGGTGCTGCCCTGGATGCGGATTACAGAACGTTTTCAAGGAGGACGAGCATTCGCAATGTCTCTACTGCCTCCATGAGGACAAGACGCACGTGGAGAAAGACTGTGCGTTCTGTAAGAACCTTTCGGAATGGACCAAACAAGATCGTCATTCCCGCCTCGCCGCCTGGCTGGAGAAGGGCACAGCAGGTGAGCAGGCGAAGAAGAAGTCTGAGCGGGCTTCTAAGTCCTGTGAGGGCGCCCCGGCGACGGGGGCCCAACAGAAGGCCAAGCACCGCGAGTCCACGGGCACCGGGAGCGCCGAAAGGTCGGGCTCTTCGGTTGCCAAGCAGGGCGCTACTTCCCCAGCACGTTTGACCACAAGCCAGCGCTCTGGTTCGGGGAAGAGTAAGTCTGAGAACCCGAGTAGGCCGCTGGAGTGGACCCGGTCGATCTCAAAGGGGGAGCGAGGCGCTGACCCTCCCCCCAAGGCAAAGGCCCAGGACGCACCTAAGGTGGTAAGGGCTTTGATCCACACGTCAAAGGCCTCTACCGAAGTGGTTGCTGCGACCCTGGCGAAGCCGGCTGAGACTACGCCTGTGGAAACGCCCGCCGGGCCCAGAGTATCCCTGCCACCGCAGAGGGATTCCTCTTTCCAGCCCATCGCTAAGACCCCCGTGAAGCCACCCGGCTGAAAAAGAGGGGGGGGGGGCGGTGGACATTACAGACTCGGAATCAGCCTTCGAGGAGGAACTGGTGGAAACCGAGAAGGGCCTCAACGAGAGGTCCCTAGGCCTCAACGAAAGGTTCATACGCCTCAACGAGAGGTTCGATCCCAGGGGGCGGTCCCTGCTGACGTGATCAAAGATAGCGACGACAAACGGGGCCCAGTGGAACGGCCACCCCGTCCGTCGCAGCCATTGCCCGAGCCCCAAGATAGCTCGGCGGCCATTTTTGTTGGCAATCCAATCCTTATGCACCGAGATAAGGACGAGATTACCACGGATCCCGACGGAGGATCCAGAACCAGGCCTGTCGGGAAGCCCTCCTAACAAGCGGAGGAGAGTCCACCCCGCTGCGCCCTTCGTGCCTGCGTGACCGGTGGACCCCTCATCCTCCTCGCCAGAACCTAGAGAGGATACGGCGACTGATACAGCGACGGGGACGGACGATGACGGCGGCGATGACGCAGCAGACATCCAGTCGTCAGCCCCCCCCGCGGGCGTCTCCATCCGACGAAATTGGCTCTTTCCACGCCATGATAACCAGGGCATCCAGCTCTGCCCTGAAGAACAGAAAAAGGAGGGGTTTCTGTACCAACGACGAGAGGCCAAGAGGAAGACAGTCCTCGCGGTGCCTTTACTCGATGACATTTGGGAGGAGGGACTTGCTGTCCTCAAGAACCCTTCCACGACACCAGCCAAGAGGGACAGGTACGAGAAGAAGTACAGAGTCCCCGATGCCGCCCCCTTGTGCCTCAGGGCTCAGCCCACGCCGGACTCGGTCGTCTCGGCTGCGGTTAAGAAGAAGGCAGCGGGTGCGGCGGCTTCAACTTCCACCTCCCCGCCAGACAGCGAGGGCAAGAAGTTGGACTCTATGGGACGAGTCATCTCGCCGTCGGCGACGACGATTAAGGCGGCCAATGCCTTAGCGATCGTGGCCCGCTACGACGGAGCTCTGGTTCAAGATAGCTCCCCTGCTAGACTTCCTGCCTGATGACAAGAGGGCGTAGGCCCTAGACATTCTGCAGGAAGGCGAGGTGGTGTCGGATCACGCCATAACGGTGGCAACGGACATTGCCGATACCAGATTTCGCCAACTGGGCAACAGAGTTTGCCTCCGACGATGAGGATGGCTCAAGGCGACGGACTGTCGCCAGGACGTCCAGACCAGGGTGTTGGACATGCCGTTCGACGGCAACAACCTTTTTGGTAAGGCGGTGGATGAGTCGCTACAGGCCATCAAGACCGACTCGGGGACGGCCTGGGCTCTGGGGGTACTTCAACAGCGGCGGCCCTTTCGGAGCTCCGGAGGCAGACAGGGTGCCTCCAAAGGATCCAGTGGTGGTTCCTCCACTTACCGCCAGGCGGCCCACTCCTCTTCTTAGGAGGCCTACAGAGGTCACGGCAAGCAAGGGGGTCCCGCCGCCGTCGCCAAGGAGGCAAGGCCGCCTCCAAGCAAGACTGACCCGTCCGGGTTGTCGGGCCCCCACCAAAGCACCCCGGTGGGAGGCCGGCTGACGAAGGTCGTCAGTGTGTGGGAGTGCATCTCCACCGACCGTTGGGTGTTGGACACCCTGTCCAACGGGCACTTGCTGGAATTCCAAAAGAAGTGCCCTCGCATTCCTCCCATGGCCAGGAAGGAGAATCACGTCCCTAAGCTACTGTCGGAGGTAAAGGCGATGCTCAAGAAAGGTGCCATCGAGCTCGACCCCAGAGGGCTCCGGGGCTCCGGAGTGTACTCAAGGTACTTCCTCGTCAAGAAGAAGACAGCCGGTTGGCGCCCCATCCTGGACCTGCGTCGCTTAAACAAGTACATCAAGGCGCAGAAATTCAGGATGGTTACCCTCCAGCACGTGCTGGGACAGCTGGAGGAAGGCGACTTCCTATCGTCTTTAGATGCTTACTTCCACATCCCTATCCTAAAAAGGCACAGGAAGTTCCTCAGGTTCGTGGTTCAGGGACGCCACTACCAATTCAGGGCCCTACCGTTCGGATTAAAGTCGGCACCTAGGGTTTTCACCAAGTGCCTGGCACCAGTGGCGGCGCGGCTGCGTCTGCAGAGGATTCACGTTTACCCTTACCTGGACGACTGGCTAATCCGGGCAAGGACAAGGGAACTCGCCGTCGAACACACGGCGAGGACCGTCCGGTTTCTTACGGAGCTGGGGTTCGCCATCAACTACCCCATATCCCACCTGATTCCATCGCAGATAGCACTGTTTCTGGGAGCGAAGCTCGATACAGTGGGGAAATTGGCCTCCCCTTCAGAGGAGAGGACCAAGACGATCCTGGGCAAGGTGCGCTGCCTGCTAGCCACGGACGTGGCCAGGGTGAGGTCTATCAAGTCCCTCCTCGGGATGATGTCCTCGTGCATCTACCTTGTACCCCTTTGCAGACTTCGGATGCGTCCGCTACAGGAGTTTCTCGACGCCCGCTGGCTCCAAGCGAGGGGCTGTTTCGAGGACAGGATCCCTCTCGACGAGGAGTTCCGTCGGGCGATCTTTTGGTGGGGCATCCGTGCTCCTCACGACAGGCACGGAATTTCAAATCCCGGCGTTTCAGGAGACGGTGACAACGGATGCCTCTGGAGGGTTGGGGGGCCCACACCGGAGACCTCCACGCAAGAGGCCTTTGCTCCCGGAGGAGAGGTCTCTCCACATCAACATTCTTGAGCTCCGAGCAGTGTTCTGGGCTCTCAAGTTGTTCCTTCCGTCCCTCAGGGGCAAAGTGGTGAGGATCTTCACCGACAATACCACCACGATGTTCTATATACGGAAGCAAGGAGGCACCAGACCCCCAGCCCTATCCAAGGAGGCCTAGGATCTGTGGCATTGGGCCATCGCCCAAGGGATGTTTCTGGTTCCCTTCCACCTGGCAGGAATAAAAAACACCATCGCCGACTCACTCAGCAGGGAGCTGCGCTCGTGCCACGAGTGGGAACTGCGCCAAGATCACGTGGATCGACTCTTCCAACGATGGGGCAAACCCCAGATCGACCTGTTCGCGACGAACTCCAAGTGCCAGAGGTTTACCAGCAGGTTCCCACAGCCGAGGAGCATGGGCGATGCTTTCTCGTTCCCTTGGGACGGCCTGTTTCTGTATGCGTTCCCTCCATTGCTGTTGCTGCTCCGCCTCATCAACCAGCTCAAGAAGTCCAGGTGCAGGATGATCCTCGTCGCACCGGCGTGGCCGAGGCAGATCTGGTTCCCGGACCTTCTGGACTTGTCAACGTCCCCGCCAGTCAGACTGCCGGCGGACGAGGATTTTCCCTCCAGAGAAGG
Organism: Ambystoma mexicanum; assembly: GCF_040938575.1. NCBI lineage: Eukaryota > Metazoa > Chordata > Amphibia > Caudata > Ambystomatidae > Ambystoma > Ambystoma mexicanum. Next base: position 25,523,181 of record NC_090934.1, read on the forward strand.
AGGTGCCATTCTCCATCACGACCCACAGTCGCTGAACTTGCAGGCCTGGCTCCTGCAGCACTAGAGTTTGGAGGGTGCGATATCCCGGCTGATTGCAGAGATATTCTTGCAAAAGGCCAGGGTGTCCTCTACTCTCGAGTGTTAAGGTCATAAATGGAAGAGGTTCTCTGTCTGGTGCCGTGCACAGAAGATTAACCCTCTGCGGATTACGGCCCCTCAAGTGCTGCCGTACCCACTGTCGCTGGCCATATCTGGACTGGCTCACGCCTCCATAAAAATACATCTGGCTGCCATCTCCCGATATACCAGGGCTACGGGACGGGCGTCCTTGTGGTCTCATCGCCTGGTGAAGGAATTTATGAAGGGACTATTCCGATCATTCCCGCCGGTGAAGGGTCCTGCCCCGGCGTGGGAGCTTAATGTGGTGCTAACCAGGCTCATGGGAGCCCCATTCGAGCCTATCCATTTGGCGCCTTTGAAGTTCCTATCATGGAAGACAGCGTTCCTCGTGGCCATCGCCTCTGCACGACGAGTGGGAGAGATTCAGGCCCTATCTTGCAAGCCTCCATACTTGACTTTTCATGACACCAGGGTGGTGCTGAGGGCGCACCCCTCCTTCATGCCCAAGGTGCCGTCGGAATTCCACCTCATTGAGCCCTTGGTGTTACCAGTTTTCTTCCCGTCGCCTTCGACGCCGGCCGAGAGGGCTTTGCACTCGCTGGATGTAGTTAGAGCGCTGAAGTTCTATGTGGACCGCACAAAGAGTTTTCGGAAGACGTCACAACTGTTTGTGAACTTTGGGTCTGTGAATCAAGGGAAGGCTCTGTCAAAGACTTCCATTTCCAGATGGCTCTCCGGCTGCATCATGCATTGTCACCGGTTGGCATACCGACCGCTACCTGGCTGTCCGAGAGCCCATTCGACCAGAGTGATCACTGCTACCACAGCGTTCCTGTCTGGTGTGCCCCTGCTGGACATCTGCAGGGCTGCTACGTGGAGGTTGACGCACACCTTCACAAGATTCTACTGCGTCGATCGGGACTACAGGGAGGAGTCCAGGGTCAGCCAAGCAGTGCTGCGCAACCTGTTCGCTTAAGGTGAGCCTGGTGAGGAGGTAAGAGATGATTAATGTAGAGTTGTTGTATTGCTTAATGTTGAGCCTGTTGCCACCTCCCGTGGTTGTGCATGTGTATACTGCTATGTATTCTTTTATTCATGAGCATGTGAATCCATGCCAGACCCCATGCTGGAGAAGGAACACGTTACCTACCTGTAACTGTTCTCCAGCATGGGTCTGGCATGGATTCACATGCGAACCCTCCCTCCTACCCCTCTGCGGCTCTTCACTTGGTCATACTGCCACTTGGCGTTCTACCAAATCTGAGGATGGCTGCCAGAGACGGGGCTTAGGGAGAGGGCAGTCATTGGCTGGGGGCAGTATGACCCAGAGATCAGTGATTGGTTACTACTAAGACAGACAGACAGATCAGAAACGAAACTGATACTGATTTTTTCTTTACCGAGGATTCCCAGCCTGACGACGGAGAATATTCATGAGCATGTGAATCCATGCCAGACCCATGCTGGAGAACAACAGTTACAGGTAAGTAACTTGTTCCTTATGAAGGAAATTGATGGAAGTGGAGGCCAGGTTTGAAAGGGACTGTGTGCACCGGACAAGCCCATATCAGGACAGAGGCGCAGAAATGCTCCCACACCCCATCTGGGGAGATTACAGAAGCCAGTGCCTCAATTCGAGATAAACGACAACTAACCAATCCACTAACAATTTCCCCCCTCTGCATACACCTCTCAAACTCTAAACCAAACACAACCACAAGCCTACAGCACAACAAACTGCACAAACTTCACTACACTGCAACAACAAAACTCACAAAGACTCACACAACAGTACACAACGACTACCGGCCACAAACACCCCAGGCCCAGCCAACGGACCCACCTGGCTGAGACCGCCAACAGCACATCACTGCTCTCTTGCACTTTTCCAGCTTCCTCCCACTAACCCACCCTCCCTTTTCCCCTCTTTCAGAGCCACCAGATCAGCAGGTGACCACTTTGGTGGTGAAAGTGCGCGGTACATATATCCATTAACATTCTATGTGTTTTCTGTGTTTGACTTTGGAGTCTGACAAACTCCATAGGCATCATCTTTTTCCATTCACACAACACTTTCAGTACAGTGGCACAGGGAAGTGTCTCAGATTTCCCCAAGGTTTAAATACCTTCTCTTGGTTTAACTACTGTTTCCAAGAACAGAGAAGTGAAATTGACTTTACTTAAATTGTAATTTTTTAGACCCAGCGCACACTATCTTACAGTAGGGTGCTGGAGGGGTTACTTAGTATCCCTTTTGTCTAGTTTCCCATGTAACATTTTTGTTACCCTTTCTACAATTAATGGCTGGTGGCAGTCGTTTACTTTTTCCTACCATTGTGTGTTTCTACTGCAGGCTGCAATTGCAGCTGCCGTAAAGCACCCATCGGTGCCCATTTTGTCAATATGGCCCTGGTCTTCTTTTTTAGCCATTTCTTTGTGGAAAGGTCCTTCTTTGATTTAGTCTGCACGCTGAACCTGGTTTGGTCCCTTTGTTTTCTTTGGTGGGATTCACCAGTAAGCCCGCCTCTGGCTCCAGTGTGTCTAGTGGGGCAGGAAGCGATGGAGGCACCCAAAACTCCTTGTGCTTAATTCCCTTGGTTACAGGAATGCACCCAAAAGTGATTGGCTGGCTGTCTTTGAAGGACAGCCACCCTGCTGTGAGAGTGACAGCTAGGCTATGGATGAATGGGAGAAACCTGCATAATAAGCGAGGCTTTTGGCTTGGAAGGCAGTTGACCACTGGACGAACGAATCCAAAGAAGAACTTGGAAGAGTCAATTGTTGCAACTTCTGGACCGTTGGTTTGCCCGGTGAAGCCCTGCTGCATTCCTGAAGCTCTGCATTCGCCTCGACTAGAGAAGCTCTACAACAGACGACTTCTCCCCTTGGGTTCCCTGGGCCACGCCTCTAAATTTAAAGGGTAAGGTTTTTTCTGGTGAAAAAGGTTCTGTCTCCCATCCCACTCCGTCGGAACCCCCCTGCCTCTTTGGCCAGTGAGGAGGTGCTCTTCGAGAAGTTCCTCGGCCTCATGAGGTTCCTCAGATGGGGGGTTATCATCAAAGACGCCATCAGGGAAGTCATCCCTGCCATGCCAGCGGCACCACAGACGCCTCCATGTGGGCCCCCTGGCCCCGGTGCAGCCGTCTCCTCCGGCTCCACAGCCAACTTCGCAACCCCTGCCGCCTTGGCTGCGGTTCCTGTACCCCAGCTTCCGGCAACATCTACTCCTCTTTCACAAGATCCTCCAGATCTGCAGGATACGGTCGAGGAGGAGGATCCAGACACGCCATCCTCAGCCAGGGTCTTCCACGAATGTCTTGCTGGCCTGGCGGAGTACCAGGGCCTCCCCATCCTGAGGTCGAGCAGCCGGTAGAGGGGGTTCTGTCTTAAGTCCTCAAGCGATGCCCCGCTTCCAACACGGGGATTCCACTGCAAACCCATGTAGTCTCCCTGGCCAAAATGGGTTAGCTCAAGGCCCAGCCGGTCATTCAACGCCTGGTCGCCAAGTACAGGCAGATGGAGGGAGATACTCTTGCTCTCGACTCATCCTCAGCCACACTTCTCTAGGGACGAGGAGCTGGACAAAAAGAAAAACAGCTCACAAACGGCATAGTCTTTATCCAATCTTACAAAAACCACGCCCGAATCATACATCCAATCTCAGCAGTGCTCGGAAAAGGGTTGTATATATGGAGGCTTCCGCGGTTTCCCGGAATGCCGATCCAGGCAGCCAGACTGCTCGCCGTCTCAGAACCGGCACAAACAACAAAAATGGGGGAGGGAGTAAGGGCTTTTTCCAGTCCCCCTCCTCAGCGTTGGCCTCTGAGGGAAAGAAGGCATGACACGCCCCTTCGGGTCCACGTGTCTCCGGTGGGGGGCAGGCTTGCTCTCCATGCACATTTCTGGCCCCAGAATGTCATGGACTCTTGGATCCTCTCCGTAGTATCAACGGGGTACCGCCTTCCTAACCCAACCTCTCCTCCCTCCAACCCTCCACTCCCACAGGTTCAGACAGCAACTCTTTTGGTGGAGATCCGGTCGCTCGTAGAGAGCCAAGCAGTGGAGGAAGTTCCAGCCTCCCAGCGAGGCTTTGGCTCCAGGATTTTCCCATTCAGAAGAACCAGGCGGGTCTGAGTTGTGCTGGACCTTTCCACCCTCAACCTCTCCCTGCAAAAATTCAAGCTTTTATTGCGGAGACATGGGACAAGGGAGACTGGATGTGCTCCCTGGACCTGAAGGACGCAGACCTACAGGTCCCGATTTGGCAGCCCCATCGTTCTTTCCTATGGTTCAGGATCATGGGCTTCCATTTTCAATACAAAGTCCTTCCATTTGGCCTCAACTCGGCCCCCAGGGTCTTCAACAGACTCATGAACGCCGTGGCGGCCCTCCTCAGAGCGCAGGGCCTCCACATCTACCCATACCTCGACGACTGGCTCTTCAGGGCTACTTCTCTGGAAGCAGTTCTCCGCTCTTCCCATGCCCTTATGAACACACTGCACGATCTGGGCTTCTCGCTCAACCTCAAGAAGTCAATGCTGCAGCCTACGCAGACTGACATTCCTGGGACTCATTTGGGACATGTGCTCCGAGAAGGTCTTCCCGTCGGTAAACAAAATCTCGGCCATCAATAGGACCACTTCCTCAACAGAGAGGTGACCTCGGCATGGTGGTACCAACATCTCCGAGCTCTACTGGCAGCAGTGCTATTAGCCGTGCCGCACACGAGACTAAGGATTCAGCTTCACTTCGCGGCCTCATGGAATCGGGAGCGGGGCTCGCAATCCGAGAGCATCAACGTTCCCCCATCTCTCCACCCGGACCTAACTTGGTGGTCCATGGACTGCAACCTACGGACGGGCAAGCACTTTCGGCCGCCCTCTCCGCAGGCCACCATCACCACAGACTCTTCACTCGAGGGCTGGGGAGGCACCTGGATTCGACAGGAGCAGGAATACCGCATCAATTGGCTGGAGCTGAACGCCACCTGGCTAGCGCTCAGAGCATTCCTAACACTTCAAGGGCAAGGTTGTCCTCATCCAGACAGATAACTCGACCAGCATGAACTACGTCAACAAGCAGGGAGGCACCAGATCCCCTCCTCTGTGCAGCCTGGCGATCAGCATGTGGGAATGGGCCCTGGAAAACTACATGCACCTCTCAGCAGTCCACCTCCCAGGGGAATCTAACATGGAAGCAGACAGGCTCAGCAGGCTGGGAGTGGACAATTACGAGTGGCCGCTAAACAACCTGATTATTCAGGAGATCTTCAACTGGTGGGGTCACCCCCATGTGGATCTCTTTGTCACCTGACACAAGAAGTGTCCCCAGTTCGCATCCTGGCAAGGTCAGGGCCCCGGCTCTCTGGGTGACGCATTTCACCTCCAGTGGACCGGCATGAAAGCCTACGCCTTTCCGCCCACTCCTGATCCACAGGGTTATTTGCAAGATCAAGGAGTCTCGCTGACTCCACATCATTCTGATAGCTACGTGGTGGCCGGCCAGGCCATGGTTTTCAGAGCTACTCAGCCTCTCTGAGGTTCCCCCTGATACACCTTCCGACGGGCCTAGCACATCTTCTGGCGCAGCAGGGGGGCAGAGTCATCCACCCTGCGCCAGGGAAACTAGCCCTCACAGCATGGTACCTGAGGAGATAACGCTTCGGTACCTTAGCCTCTCTCAGGCCAATCTGGAGATCATACAAGGCACCAGGAGCAAAGCCACCAGGGCCCAGTACAAAAGCAAATGGACCAGATTCTGCCACTGGGCAGACTTCGAGGGAATTGACCCCTTGGCTTTCAACTAGGACGACGTGCTCTCCTTTTCGGCGCACCTCGCTCATTCAGGCGTACAGGTGGACACCTGCTGCACATACCCTGCAGCCATTGGGGCTTACAGGAACTCAGAGGAAGGCATTTTTCCTCCAACCCTATCGTCAAGAAACATCTGACGGGTCTTGCTCGGCTCTACCCGCCCATCAAGAGACTGCACCCGGTGTGGGACCTTAACAGTCTTGGGCGCACTGGCACACAAAACATTCGAGCCAATGGCGCCAGTGGACATCAGATTGGTCACCATCAAGACGGCCTTACTAGTCGGCCTAACCACAGCTCGTAGAGTCAGCGAGATCCAGGTGCTGGTTGCCTCTGAGCCATATACCACCTTTCACAAGGGCAAGGTAGTCATGCAGACTGTTGGAGAGAATTCTCATTCTATGTCTAATTTCCCTTACCTATAGAGTTCCCCAGCAGCTTTGCTGGATTTGAAGGGTTTGTTTTCTTCTCCTGCTAAGAGTGACTCTTTTTCCCACTCTTAGGCATATTTGCTGTGTGTTCTGGGCTATTTTTTATTTAATGCCTATGGGGTTTATCTCACCCCCATAGGAACCATCTTTATCCACATGTGTTACACAGCACCCTCCATGCAGTGACACAGGGGTGTCGTAGCAACCCCCAAACATAGACTCGATACCCTGGGACTGACTGTCTCCCAGGGCATGTAAAGTCCCCATTGACTTTACTTGTCAATCTTTATGAACAAAACCAGTACAACCCATCTTACTATGGTGGTACTGGCAAGAGTTAATAGTTTTTCCCTTATGTTAGGTTTCGAGAAGATGCCGTACAGTCCCTCTCTCAAACGTTTCTGGCTGGTGGCAGTGGTTACTACAAAAAATATTCGACCGCAAATATTTCCCTATAGGATGTATTGTTCGAGGCTACCACATTTACTGACAGCCTCTAACATATACCGCTGGTTTATTGTAATACTAACTTTACTCCGGTAGGTTTCATTTGCCAGAACTTTTATATAAATTCTTTCTCGTGTCTCTCTAAACTCCTAACCCAGGTCGGGGATCCTTTGTTCGTCCTTTTGGCGGGCTTCTGCCAAGAAGCCCTCCTTTTGGCACCACTGAGTCTGGGGTGGATCCATTGTGTGGGAGTGGGAGTAGGACCCCTGGACAGGGTTGCCTCAGCAACCCATGTCGCACTCTGCTCTGATAGGCTGGAGGGTCTCCCGCCAGGCTGACCACTCCACTGTGAGGGACAGCTAGGCTGTATGAATGGGGATCTTTTTGCATAAAAGCAGGGTCCTGAGGACTGGAAGAGCAAGACGTTGCCACTGGAACTAAGAAGCCGAAGAGGAGAGAAGCCAAAGACATCTGCAACAACTGAACCACCGGTGAAGCCCTGCTGCAGCGTCTCACCACTTTTCTCCACACGACGAGAGATCTTCATCTGCAAGAGCCTTCTTCCCTTGAGCTGGTGGGGCCAACCAGCTTGCCAATTGCCTTCCTGGACCTGCCTTGGTCGAATCGCCAGTACCCTGTACTCGGAGACCGGATAGCCGGGCACCCGTCCACCCGGACTGCGATTTTAAAGGAGCGTACCTTTTATTCATTAGGCAGCACCGCGGCTGGTTTCATCCCTGGGCAGTGCTGTAACTTGAACCTTCCTCCACAATGAGAGCCTCTCTTCCTCTGCTGAATCTCCAGGAACTGCCAGGAACAACTGCCACCGCAGGAGCCTCTTCTTCTTTTTAAGGTACTTTGTTCCGCCAGGCTGCCCTTTTTCCGTTGCTAGCACTAAGGTTTTTTAAATCCTTTACCTACCTGTTGGGTTGGCCGCCCCTATCTGCTAACATTGTCTTTCACCTTCTGCATCCACCTTTTCGAATCGTTTAACAAAGACTTGACTGCAGCTACAAGAACATTTTGCTCCTGGGCTCTTTGCCCTGTACCACTGACTCTGGCACAGGCCTATTGACTCTGGCTGAATTTGTTAGAACTGCCTTCTCTAGATTGCTTCTCAACTAGAACTCTGTTGATGCACCTAATTCTTATAAACACCTTTTCCTTCCCATTTTTTAAACTTGAGTGCCATTTTGCTCAGTTTTCATTTAAGTATTATACATGCTAAAGTACTGCCTTGCCTAAACGTGTTCACAAAGTCATGGAAAGTGTTGCTAGGGTGTTTTAGAATATATGCTAGAGTGCCTTTTGTGTTTGGTTTTTACTGTACCGTTTTGCTCAGTTTTCACTCTTGCTCAAACTTGTCTACAATTTAACTAGGGAGTTGTGTATACTTTTCTTGACTGATTTTAACTTGCTTTTATAACTGTGATTAATGTGTTGAACTGGAAGTGTGTAATAAATATATTTCTGATGTTTGTTAATCTGCTTAGAATCACATGCTGTGCATAGGTCCGACATCCAGTGGTCACTGCGGAGTATTGCATTTTGTTTTTCGTAGTCGAAAAGGGGATGTCGACAAGGCGTGTCTGTAACACTATCCCTATAGTGACGTGCGTTGTACCCACAATCGTCGAGGTCCCTTAGATTGTTTTTTTCCGCCCAGCTTCTGGTCGCCTTACGCGGAGCTCCTAGAGAGACATTGCTAATACTAACTACGGACCTCGGTCCTTAATTATACTTATTATATTGTTAAAGATCCCTCCCCTCGACGTTAGCTGTGAAGCTGTTTCTCCGCCGAGCAAGTTTTCGACGGAGGGGAAGAGGTGGAGGAGATCCTTCGGCGCTGCCGAACACGTGGCCTGGCCTCGCCGGCCAACATACAGTAGGGAGAGTGGGGGTTCGAACTTTTATCTTCTCTTTGAGAATGTCTTTCTTTCTCCCCTATCTTTCCCTTGGGGTTGTTATCACCAGTTATTATTGCCTCTGCTATGGGGAGGACACCTTTTAAGTTTTGCCCACGCTGTAGGGGCAAATACACTTGGAAGGATAAACACAAGCTCTGTAATCGTTGCTTGCCCCTCGATCATAAAGAGGACAGCTGTGCGGCCTGTAAGCTCTTGAAACCAAGAACTCTTAAAGAACGAAAAGTTAAGAGGTGGGCGGACTACGCTATGTCGAAGTCAGTTTCCTCACCCGCCGCCGCTGTTACAGAAAGTGACGAGGAGGGTGATAACTCGACGTCCGTCACGGAAGTCATTAACCCCCAGAAGGAGCGCTCGCGCTCCTCGACTTCCGTCCCCGGCCCCGACGGGCTCGGCTCACGCCCTGCTTATGGGGATGAACACCCCGGCGACAAGGACACACATAGACCCCATAAGACTAAACACACAACCCACGGCTCTTCTTCGTCGAGGACGAAGGATCCATCGGCGCCGAAGGGGACGCAGGGCACTCCGGCGTCTACTTCAGACCGTAAAGGTCTCAAGCCCCACCCGCAAACTCAGCCGCGACCAGCGATTGGCTTTCATCAAACACGGGCGCTACCTCAAAATCATCCGACGTTACGCTCCATAGAGCGGCCGCCGAGGAACAACGCGCAACGCAGGCAACGTCGACACCAGAGCCCTTGACTGACAAACTCGTTGTCGAGAGCCTGGCGAGAATTGTTTCCGAAGACAAACGTACGCGGACGACGAAACAAACGTCGAATACCGCGCCGAAAAAGCACAAAAGTAGCCAGGAACAGCCCCCTTCATCTAAGGGCACTTCTGAACTACCGGAGGGCTTTTCAGAGGGAGACGGAAACCTCTCCTCGACGTTGTGGGAGCATTCTAAGCGTTTTGAAGCTGAAAACACTGATTTCCCCCCTCTAGACTATTCAGGGGTACCCCATGAGACCCTTGAAAGACTCCATTCTTGTATGGAGAAAATGGAAAGGTTTTTGGGAAGCCAAGACCCACCCACACACAAAAGACAAAGAGAATGGCCCCAGGATGACCCTAGGGTCAAGATTCCTAGGCTGTTTCCCCCTTCCACAGACGTATATGACCTCACTGAAGAGGAGCAATACCTCCAGGAAGATGAGTGTTTGGGTGGAGAGGAAGAACATGAGGAAGAGGGGTTCGAAGAAGATCCTTACACTACTGCAGGAGCTTTTGAAGAAGATACAGCTACCTCGCAGCCCTGGCAATCCCCATCAGTGCAGCCTTGGCAATCCCCATCAGTGCACTCAGACCCTGATGTCTTTCACCCTTCTCCTCTCAAGGATTCACATATTGGGAACTCCTCTCCCATAGATGACCAACCTTCACTCAATGCACTATTGCGCAAGGCAGCAGCGCATTTTGAGATAGACACAGGGGAAACTCTTCCTGACATAGACTTTGTAGAGAAAGTTATTAAAGAAAAAGCCCCTGTTAGCCAGTCTATTCCGCTCCTGGCTTCTATAAAGAGAAGAATATCTCCTTCCCTTTCCAATCCTGCCTTAGTAAGAGGGGTCAGCCCTTCATCCTCTGACCCTTTGTACATCAGAGGACATTCTATTCCGGACTCCCTCGTAGTTACTAATACAAGAAAAAGAGCGGGGGTACCACTATCCACTAGTGAGGCACCACCTGACAAAGAGGGCAAGAAGCTCTATGCACTTGGAAAGAGAATCACGACCTCCGCCGCCTTCTCAACTAGGATTGCAAATAACAATTCCCTACTAGCTAGCTACGCGTGTAACGCTCACCTGATTCCCGTAGAGGCGCCGGTCTTGACTGGGCGTATACCGTATCTTCAAAGGTGATGTGTAACACACGGCTGGCTATTTGGGCTGGACCTCTGTGCACTGTATGTCTGGCTCAAAGGGTAAGATGTCTGCAGATAGAAAATGTGGGATTAATGAACTGGGTTATTGAATGTCTCTCTTCTTCCCTTTCTCTTCTCCTGTAGAACCCCAAAGGTTAACGCTCTCACCTTAGGTAAGTGAACGCCGTGCTCTCCCTCTGCCTCGAGGCAGGGTGCTGTAACCAGTTTCTTCACTGGATAAGGGGAGCAGGCCTCTTGACTTCAGAGGACTGCTGTCCGTCGTTTACTGCACGAACGGTAAGTTTCGAGTAATTCTAATGTCTTTAAAGTCTTTAGTAATGATGTCTCTTGTTTTGCAGGGTTCCGGCGATGGCGGATGGCGGGCTGAAGTGAGTTGAAGATGGAGCCCGTGTGATGAATAGAAGCGCCTGGAAGCACGTAAGTAAGCGCTTGTTGCCTGCTTCACGATGCGCTCTAACTGTCTTTTTATTTTGCAGGTACAAGTTCGGGGCGGCTGCAGGGTGCCGGAATACCCACTGGGTTAGATGTGGAAAAGGGTAATGGCACGTGAGTATTAAAGTTCCCCAATGTCTTTAAACGCACCTTGTTTTGTCTTTCAGATGCGGGATGCAGCGCTGAAGGCCTCCGGAACGTGCGAAGAGTTGGTAAGCTTTTGTCTTTCAGATGCCGGAATGCAGTGTGAAAACCTCCGGAGCGCACGAAGAGTAGGTAAGCCTTTGTCTTTCAGATGCCGGAATGCAGCGCGAGGCGTTGGTGACAGCCGATGGACCAGGTAAGTGAAGAGCTGTCACTGAAGACTGTAATGCTAACCTGTTCTTTCTTGTCTTTATAGGTGTTGCTGAAGACTGGATTCAGAATGGTAAGCCTTTTTCCTTAGGCCCAGGATCAGATGCAGAAGACACGATGAGCGTTCTGCTGCTGAGGATGCAGAATAACGCAAAGCAAGATTCATCCATCGGGTGTGGTTTAAATAGCCTCCTGTAGTGCTTAGGTGTCTCCTTCCACAGCCACGCCTAGGTAAGAAAAGAGTTCCTGCTTTCCAGAAGAGTTCCAATGTTCTGAATCTAGGGAGTGGCTCCTGCCCCACCCAACAGGAAAAGTAGTTCCAAACAGAAGAGGATCAGAGACTCAACTGGCAGGCAAGTAAGCAGCATGGTCTGCTGCAGGTAAGTCCACCCAAGCATTATGAGCCCGGCGCTTCCAGCGCTGGGACTGGGCATATTTATGAGCCTGGTGCCACTGGCGCCAGGACTGGGTCCAAAAGGTCCCAATAGGGACTGGTTGGCACTCGGAACCTGGGTTATGGATCTGCTTCCAAGGGAGTTGGGAAAACCCTGACCTTTTGGAAGCAGAGATCATGACAACGCGGATGCACAGTGGAGCAAGCTGCGCAGCGAAGCAGAGGACGCACCAGAACCCCTGCGTTCACGCCTGTTAGCTATAATATCAGAGGGAACTCTTGTAAACCAGGGCATCGTAAAGAACTCCTTAGATGCCGCAGAGACGGCTGGCCGTTCCCTGGTTCAGGGAATACTTCTCAAACGCCATGTCTGGCTACGCAATTCAGGATTTAAGCCGGAAACCCAAGCGTCCCTGATAAATAAGCCCATAGAACAAACACATCTGTTTGGGAAAGCAGTTGATGAGGCCCTAGAACATGCGAAGAAAGAGTTTGATACCATCAAGACTCTTGACCAAATTTCTAGGCCCCCTAACAGACGCGGCTATGGCAATAGACGCTCCTTTCGTGGCCTACGCCAGCAGCGAAACCAACAGCAATTTTACTCTGCTACCAACTGGCCCTCTAACCAGGGTAACACCCAGTTCAGTCAAAGAGGCCAACGGCGTGGCAAAGGAAGAGGTCGCGGCTCCAGCCCCAAAGGTTCCACACCCAATACCAACAAATGACCCGAAGATTCGGGTCCCCTCCCATGCATCACCGGTCGGGGGCCGGCTAACATCGTTCCTATCAGCATGGGAGGGAATATCGTCAGACCGCTGGGTATTATCCACCATAGCCCACGGATACTGCATCGAATTAAACGGTTCCCCGAAGTACAGACCCCCACGGAACCGACGCATAACACCGGAACAACTCACCATTCTTCTTCAAGAAGTAGAAGAGCTACTGAAAAAAGAAGCTATAGAGGCTGTTCCCCTATCTCAGGTAACAGAAGGTATTTATTCAGTGTACTTCCTTGTACCCAAAAAGGACTTAACCATGCGCCCTGTATTAGATCTGCGCCCAGCGAACAACTTTGTCAAACCCCAAAAGTTTCGTATGGTGACCTTGCAGGAAGTAATCCCACTGTTATCACAAGGGGATTACATGACAACGCTATACATGAAAGATGCATACTTTCATATTTTAATGTTGCCAGCACACAGAAAATACCTCAGGTTCAAGATAGAGAACAAACACTACCAGTTCAGAGTACTACCCTTCGGGATAGCTTCTGCACCAAGGATATTCACAAAAGTACTGGCAGTAGCAGCGGCCCACCTGCGCAGGTTATCCATCCCGGTATACCCTTACCTCGACGACTGGCTCATAACAGGGGATTCTTACGAACATGCTTCTCCAATACCCAAAAGACCGTAGACCTTTTGTACCAACTGGGCTTCTCCATCAACGAAAAGAAGTCCAGCTTAGACCCCAGCCAAGTCAAACAATTTTTAGGGGCTCTAATTCGAACAAAGGACGGCCTCGTCTTCCCCTCCAACGAGAGGGTCCAAAACATGCTGTTTCAGATCCCCCATTATGTGGCAGGTCGAGAGGTGACGGTACGCAAAGCAATGCGCTTGCTAGGGATGATGGCGTCATGTATTTATTTGGTACCTCACGCGCGCCTGCGCATGCGCCCAATGCAAGAGTGGCTCAACAGCCAGTGGTGTCAGGCCAGCGGACAATGGGACGATCTAGTGGTGGCCTCGCAGGCCTTACTTCTCTCGCTACGGTTGTGGACAAAAGAGAACCTGTTATTAGGGAAAACTTTTGCCACACCCACAGTGGAAGCCACTCTAACCACAGACGCATCCCTCACAGGATGGGGGGCTCACCTATCCCATCAGACTGCTCACGGAGCGTGGACTCCGAGCTTAGCATCCAAGCATATAAACCTGCTGGAACTTCTAGCGGTGTTCAAAGCACTGAAAGCCTTTCAGGAACACCTACAAGGAAAGACAGTGATGGTCCTCACAGACAGCACCACAGCCATGTACTACCTCAACAAGCAAGGGGGCACTCACTCTCCAGGACTGTCCAAGCTGTCCCAGAATATATGGAAGTGGGCTCTCAAACACAACATGTTCCTACTATCACAACATGTACCAGGGGAACTCAATCTGCTAGCAGACAAACTCAGCAGAGACTTCCCCCTGCCCGAAGAGTACGAATGGCAATTGCACGAAGACATCGTCTTAGACGTCTTCACGCAATGGGGATTCCCGGAAATAGACCTGTTCGGAACTATGGAAAAATCACAATGCCAAAGTTACGCCTTCAGGTACCCCCAGAACCAGTCCAAGGGGAACGGTCTGTCGATTCAATGGTCAGGGAAATTTGTTTACGCCTTTCCCCCAACTCCCCTTCTCAACAAAGTGGTGCACAAGATGCACCAGGAGCAGGTTACCATGATACTAGTGGCCCCAATGTGGGCCCGGCAGCCATGGTTCGCTCACTTGATGGAGATGTCCCTATCTCCCCCAGTGAAACTTCCCTGCCCGTACAACATGCTGTCACAGGACAAGGGCAGGACACTGCATCCATGCCCTCAGACCATGAATTTAGCAGCCTGGCTCCTGAGATCGTAGAATTTGGACATTTACAACTCCCGCAGAGATGTATGGACATCCTCAGGGAAGCCAGAAAACCTAATACTCGCCACTGCTATTCTAGCAAGTGGAAAAGATTTGTCATCTGGTGTAGAATTAAGAGCATCAACCCAGTTGACTGCTCTCCCACTAACATTGTTCTGTACTTGACCCATTTACTGGATTCAGGTCTAGTCTTCAATTCCATTAAAGTCCACCTAGCGGCACTTTCTGCATACACCACTTCCCAACTTAAAGTGTTGTGGTGGAAGATACCAGTTATCAAGGCCTTCATGGAGGGGGTAAAGAGAATACACCCTCCGATAGCTAACCCAGCTCCCGGATGGGACTTAAATGTGGTACTTTCTAGACTCATGGGCCCGCCTTTCGAACCCATGCACAAGGCAACTCTTAAAGACCTCACTCTTAAGACTGCTTTCCTAATAGCCATCACCTCCATTAGGAGAGTAAGTGAACTACAGGCTCTTTCTGTACTAGACCCCTTCGTAACAGTTCACAAGGATAAGGTGGTTCTACACGCACACCCAAGGTTTGCACCAAAATTCATATCGAAATTTCATGTAAAGCAGTCAATAGAACTACCAACGTTCTTTCAAAACCCTTCCAGCTTGGGAGAAAAAAGTCTGCATACACTGGATGTACGCAGAGCTGTCATGTTCTACATGGAAAGAACCAGACCACTAAGAAAGACTAATCAGTTCTTTGTCTCGGTGGCAGCAGGAAGAGAAGGAGATGCAGTTTCAAAGTCCACTATATCTAGATGGATTGGTCAATGCATCACTCTCTGTTACACTCTTGCTAAAAGAGAACTACCCTTCAAGCCAAGAGCACATTCCACTCGAGGCACTGGGGCTTCCATAGCATTCATTGCAAATGTTCCCCTTGAGTCCATCTGCAAAGCGGCTACCTGGAGTTCTGTGCACACCTTTACAAAACACTACTGTCTAGATGCACACTCTAAATCTGACTCCCAGGTGGGACAGGCAGTATTAAGACATCTTTTCTTTACTGTTCCTTCTCATAACCCACCTCCAACTCCCAGTACTGCTCACTAGTCTATGCACAGCATGTGATTCTAAGCAGATTAACAAACATCAGAAGACAATGCATTACTTACCGTAAAAGCATTTCTGATGGTTGTATCTGCTTAGATTCACATGCGCCTACCCTTCCTCCCCGCTCGGATGGAAGGAACATAGACATCCTTTTCTATATTTCTCTCTTTTCTGTACTCACTCACGTCTAGAAGGCTCCTCAGGGCAGAAAAATACAGAGGGACCTCGACGCGTGAGGGATTGTGGGTACAACGCACGTCACTATAGGGATAGTGTTACAGACACGCCTTGTCGACGTCCCCTTTTCGACTACGAAAAACAAAATGCAATACTCCGCAGTGACCACTGGATGTCGGACCTATGCACAGCATGTGAATCTAAGCAGATACAACCATCAGAAATGCTTTTACGGTAAGTAATGCATTGTCATATATTCTTTTTAATACAAAGCTTTGGTCAGTGTTTCCTTGTACCCTAGTATTGTAGTCCTATTGTGTAAACCCTGAATACTGCTCATCTCCCTCTTGAGATAAGTCTGACTGCTCAGCCACAGCTGCCAACTAAATCTTTGTGGTACACACTGATACCAAAGGGGATTTATTGCTCATACCTGTAGTTTTAATCTTCTGTAGTGCCCCCTAAGGGAACTGCACAGAATTCTGCCTAACACTGGTGGCAGCGGTTGGATAAAAGTATTGGATTTACATTTTAGTGTACTGCTAGTACCTTGGTTCAATTAACCACAAGGATAACAATCACAAAAAAATTATTTTAAACAAAGTCAAAGTATGCAAAGTTACAGCCAGGAGACCCTCCTTACTAATACTGCTGATTATTTAAGGGATCTGTGTAGACGGAAAGGCCTTCTTGTCAAAGGCAAGAAATCAGAAATGATTGATAGAATGTTAGAAAAACAAAGTCTGGATAGTGGTGCTGTAGTGCCTACTACTCCAGCAAATGTAGCAAACATTGAGGATGATAATGTTGATGATATTGTTGAAGCAGATGAGGAAGAAGAGGATAACAATGTAACCCCCTCTGGCCCTCTGCCTGCTCAAAGGCCTCAACCTGTGGCTACTGAATCTTTGTCAGGTCCCACATTAAGTCCTGAATTTATCACTCTAGAAAAAAATGAGACTTGAACTAGAATTCAGAAGAATTAGTGCCCAAACTGAACAGAGACATCAAGAACTAAGGCTCAAAGACTTAGAGTTCAATCATGAGCTTGAGATGAATACATTGTCTTTGGAAAATGATTCTCTCCCCGAGACCTCTAGATCTTCAAGTCCAAAAAGAGCCTGGATGCCTAAAGAGATTGTGGGTATGTATGAACCTAAGTTGGATGTGTTAGATTGGTTAGCTATGTTTGAATACAATTATGGGCTCCAGGATATCACAGGGAATCAGTTGATCCCCTGGTTATTCTCTAGGCTCCCCCCTGTTGCATCTGATGCGGTAATGGAGTTGGGGGAGGTGGATAGGATGGATTATGAAAGTGTAAAGCTAGCTTTAATAGCTAGATCTGGGAATACTCCTCCCCAGTACCTTAAGAGGTTTAGGACCCTCAAAAAGCATGATGGTACCCCTTGGGAGAATGAGTTTGAAGAACTTGGAGGGATGGATTAAGGGCTACAGAGTTAACACTTATGAAAGAATGAGAAATCTTGTAATGTTGGAGTCTATCTATGATGCCTGCTCTCCTGAGCTCAGACAGCACTTGGCTGATTCAAAAGAACTAGATTCTAAGAAGCTGGCTAAGGTTGCTGACTTGTGGGTTGCCAACAGGGCTACTCACAAGGATTCAGGGGTCACTCAGAAAAAGGATGAGGGAAAGCAGCCTAAGAAAGACAACAAAGAGAATTCAAATAATTCCAATTCCAAAGAGGCCCCCAAACAAAATTCTAAGGGTAAACCACAAGGGAAACCTAATCAGGCTAGTGTACCTTTTGGTCCCAGACCAGAAGGAGGTCAGAACAAGCCACCATTCATAAAGACATTTTGGAAATGTTATGTTTGTGGCTCTACTGATCATTTGAAAGGGGATCCCAGATGTAAGGGTAAACCTTCAGGGGTCCACACTGTCTCCTTAGCCTTCGCTCCAGAGGAGGAAGTACATATGGCCAGTGGAAACTTTCAACCATTACTGAAGACTCCATCAGTCTCAGCTAATGTATCTTTAGTATCCCTAGGGTTGTGGGAACAACAGAATTTAGATGTTTATAATTCTATCCCTCCTAATACTAAAGTGTATTATAAAGACAGTGTCCTAGTAAATGGTCAGGAGACCCCTGCCATAAGAGACACTGGGGCCAGCATAACTGTGGTGGATGAATTTTTTTTCAAGGTGGAGGATGTTGCTAAGGCACCCAAACACCTCACCAGGTTAGCTGGAGGGCCTGTGCAGATGCTTCCCCATTACCAGTTCTCATCCAGTGCAATGAAATGACTGAGGATACCTGTTGGTGTGCAATCTGAAGTGCCTGGAAGGGTTCTTTTAGGAAATGACCTTAAAGAACTGGGAGGGGTGTCAAGTACTCCCAGACCTCCCAGCAAAAGATTGCAGGAGCTCACCAGACCTGCAAGGGAGAGGACCTTGAGGGGCTCTCATGAGGAGATGATGGAAAAAGAAATCACTCATAATCCACTGGAGTTACTAACTGCTATTTCAAAGCAACCAGAAGCAAAGGGGTGTAACCCAAGACTTCAAAGAAGAAACCAGCAGAAAGCACTCCAGTGCTTCCAACCAGGAAATCTCCTAGGTTGTCAAAATTCACACCTGTGATTCCTCCTCCAGCTGAGGCTGAGAGTGAGGTACAACTCTCAACCCTGTGTGGTTGAACTAGAGCCTGAGGACTCGGATCTAGTAGAAGGCCAGGAACTCATTGGAGAGCCTGACCCTGTGGACCATCCTGAGCTGCAATCTTTACTGGCAAAAGGTGGCCCCAAAAGGGCAGACTTCAGGAGGGGACAAAGAGAATGTCCAACTCTGGAAGGTCTTCGCCACCAGGCAGCTTCTCAGCTTGAAGGGCGAGAGCCTGGGAAGTATAGGTTACATTGGGAAGATGTCCTTTTCTATAGTGAACTGACAGTCAATCCCTGGAGACTACAAGAGACTTGTAGTGCCCTAAGAAAACAGACTCCAATTCTTGCAACTAGCCCATGAGATACCTTTGGCTGGTCACTTGAGTTTCAAGAAGACCAAGGAAAGGCGCTCTCTCTACTTTTATTGGCCTAAAATGGGGGCTCAGGTAGAGCAGTATTGCAAGAGTTGCCACACTTGCCAAACTTCTGGTAAAAGTGGCTTCAAGAATGTGGCACCTTTAGTGCCTCTCCCTGTGGTGGGAGTACCATTTGAAAGGGTAGGGATCGGCATTGTTGGTCCTCTTGACCCTCCAACATCTTCAGGCAACAGGTTTATACTTGTTGTAGTAGACCAGGCTACTAGATGCCCTGAAGCAATTCCTATGAGGACTGTTACAGCTCAGGCTGTGGCTAAGGCCCTCCTTGGTATTTTTACCAGGGTTGGGTTTCCTAAGGAGGTAATATCCGACAGGGGGTCAAATGTTATGTCCCACTACATGAAGGCCATGTGGAAAAACTGGAGTTACCTACAAGTTCGCAACAGCATACCACCCTCAGACAAATGGGTTGGTAGAAAGGTTTTACAGAACCATGAAGAGCATGATAGGAGCTTTAGAAGACCCCCTTAAGAAAAAGTGGGATCTTCTACTGCCATGCCTTCTCTTTGCATATAGAGAAGTCCCTCAGGAGGGAGTGGGTTACAGTCCCTTTGAACTTCTCTATGGCCATCCGGTCAGAGGTCCATTGGCCCTGATCAAGGAGGGGTTGGAGAGTGCTCCTTCCCCACGCCAGTCAGAGTTACTGACTATGTGATAGGACTCTGGAGGAGAATGTCACACATGATGGCTGAAGCAAGTAATAACTTGAAAGCAGGTCAGGCTCTGGTGAAGCATTGGCATGACCAGAAGGCCAACATGGTTGAGTTCGCTCAAGACCAGCTAGTTCTTGTTATGGTACCAACAAGGCAGAGTGTCTTGACTTGACTCGTCGTGAAGAATATATGGGCCTCTGTCCCCAAGTTCCACACAGAGAGAAAGAAAACTACTCCCTGTGCGAGCCTTGAGGCCACAGGTGGTGGTTGTTTCGCAGGACAAGACGCCGCCGAGGACCCCAGAGCTGTGGAACAAATTAGGTATTAGTACAAACAAGCACAGTACTGTCAACAATGTAACTGTTATTGAAAAAGGGCTTACCCAGGGATGATTTTCTAACTGCCAGGAACTCTGAGGCTGTGGTGCAGGGAAGCATCAGTAATCCTTAAAGTCAGACGCCAGAAAACTCAGCGCTGGCTACCACCTGATGATTCTTGGATGAATACTTAATACTGTGGTACCATAGCAGTTCAAGGAACACTGAAGACCGTAGAACACTTGACAAAGCAGAGAAGGGTAATCCAAAACAATCTGGTAAACGTTAGCCAAAGTTCAAAAGTCCGTAAATCCGAGCAGAAACCAAACATCAAATCCAAGGAGCAAGAATAACCAATCTGTAATCTGTAGGCTTGAGGTCTGTATCCAACTGAATCCAACGTGAATCGAAAACGCCAAACAGTGTTGTGAAACAGCTGTGAAGCGGCGAGTGATTCAAAGTGCGCTGCTTTTATACCTGCCGACTCCTGATCACGTGAGCTGAGCTCAGGGCACGTGACCGAGAATTCATCCCGGAACCAGGAAGTAGTTGCCGCCGACTGCTCCTGCTCCAGCCCTCTCATAATCTCCATGGCAGTTGCCAGCGGAAACGAGGGAACAAATAATATCGCCCTCTCACAGAGCCTGGAAGTTGGTGATGCTTCCCTCGCACCACAGGTAGCGTGATCATGTGAAGGGCTGACTGTAACTTGGAGAGCCTCACTGTGTTATGTGTCGGGGAGTCCCCGAGGGTATGAGTGTTCTGTAAGGCGGTGTGCCTGGTGTGCCTGACCTTCCTACTGCGCATGACACAGAGGGCTTTGCAGGACAAATGGATGGGACCCTTCAAGATTGTGGGAAAACTTGGAGAGGTGAACTATCTGGTGGACTTAGGCAATCCTAAGGAGGCTCCTAGAGTCTTTCACACCAACCGTCTAAAAGCTTATGTCTCGAGACCAGAACTGGGAGCTTTGCTTCTAGCTTCAGCTCAGGAGGAGGAGAGTGAACCTCTACCTGACCTCCTCAGAGGCAAACCTTTAGATGAGAAAGTAGGAGTTAATCTCTTCTAATCTGACACCTGAGCAACAGGAGGATTGCAAAGTTTTGTTACATCAATTTGCCCCTCTGTTTTCTCTAGCACCAGGCCTGACCCCTTAGGGCCAGCATGATATCAATACTGGTGACTGTTTACCTGTCAAAAGAAGGGACTACAGGATGTCAGAAAATGTAAGAACCACATCAAAGGAGAGGTCAACAAGATGCTTGATCTCGGGGTAATGGAGCCCTTTACTAGTCCAGGGTCTAGCCCAGTTGTGTTAGTACCAAAGGCAGGATGCAAGGAGTTGAGATTCTGTGTGGACTATAGAGCCCTAAATGCAGTCACTATGACTGATGCCCATCCTTTGCCGAGGGCAGATGAGTTGGTGGATAGACTTGGTGCAGCCAAGTTCCTCAGCACATTCAATCTCACTTCAGGCTATTGGCAAATAGCCCTGACTGACCATGCCAAGGAGAAAACTGTATTCTCCACCCCAGTTGGCTTATACCAGTATAAGGTTATGCCTTTTGGACTAAAGAATGCACCTGCTACATTCCAAAGGATGGTTAATCAGGTTCTGAATGGGATGGAGGACTTCTGCATGGCATATTTGGATTGCATTGCAGTGTTCAGCCCTACTTGGAAAGAACATGTTGACCACTTAGGATATGTTTTGCAGGCTCTTGAACAGGCCCATCTGACCATAAAGGCAAGCAAATGTCAAATTGGTCAGAGTAATGTGGTCTATCCTGGACATGAGGTAGGAGGAGGTGAAATAAGGCCTTTGGTCAGCAAGATTGAAGCTGTGCAAAATTGGACAACCCCTTCTACTCAAACCCAAGTGAGAGCCTTCCTAGGCCTCACTGGGTATTACAGGAATTTCATTGAGAACTATGGGTCCATAGCTTCTCCTCTGAATGTAATCTCCTCTCCAAAATTCCCTAAAAAGGTCAAATTTGAATGAAGAGTGCAAGCAGGCCTTTGAAAGCCTGAAGAAATCCCTTTGTCAAGCTACAGTTCTCAGAGCTCCTGACTACCACCAACCCTTCATTGTGCAGACAGATGCTTCCAATATAGGTATCGGTGCAGTCCTCAGTCAACTGGATGAGAAAGGTAGGGAGCACCCCATTTGCTTCATCCGTAGGAAACTGAAGGAACCTGAAACAGGATGGGCAACTATTGAAAGAGAATGTTTTGCCATTGTGTGGCCTTTGAAGAAGTTTAGATCATACTCGGGTGGATCTACTTTTGTTATTCAAACAGACCACCAGCCCTTGAGATGGTTGATGCAAATGAAAGGGGAAAACCCAAAACTGCTAAGATGGTCAACCTGCCTCCAAGGGTTTGATTTTACCATTGAGCACAGGTCAGGATGTCACCACCAAAATGCTGATGGTCTCTCTAGGATGTTTATAACCGACTAGAGGTAAGAGACTCATCCAGGAGTGGATTAGATCCTCCTGTCCCTTAGTCTGGGGAGGGGGAGGGCGATTGTTAGGGGGAATTCTCATTCTATGGCTAATTTCCCTTACCTATAGAGTCCCCTAGCAGCTTTGCTGGATTTGAAGGGTTTGTTTTCTTCTCCTGCTAAGAGTGTGACTCTTTTTCCCACTTTTAGGCATATTTACTATGTGTGTTCTAGGCAATTTTTTGTGTTTAATATCTATGGGGTTTATCTCACCTCCATAGGAACCAAGTGTATCCACATGTGTGACACAGCAACCTCTGTGCAGTGACACAGGGGTGTCATAGCGACCCCCAAACATAGACTCCATACCCTGGGACTGACTACTGTCTCCCAGGTGATGTAAAGTCCCCGTTGACTTTACAAGTCAATCTTTATCAACAAAACCAGTACAACCCATCTTACTATGGAGGTACTGGCAAGGGTTAATAGTTTTTCCCTTATGTTAGTTTTCGAGAAGGTACCGTACAGTCCCCCTCTCAAAAGTTTCTGCCTGGTGGCAGTGGTTACTACCAAAAATATTCAACCGTGAATATTTCCCTATGGGATTTTCCCATTGTTCCAGGCTACATTTACTGACAACCTCTAACATACTGCAGGTTTATTTTAATATTAACTTTACTCCGGTAGGTTTTATTTGCCAGAACTTTTATATAAATTCTTTCTCGTGTCTTTGTTCGTCCTTTTGGCTGGCTTCTGCCAAGAAGCCCTCCTTTCGGCGCCCCTGAGTCTGGGGTGGATCCATTGTGTGGGAGGGGGAGTAGGACCCCGGGACAGGGTCATTCAGCAACCCATGTCTCACTCTGCCCTGATAGGCTGGAGGGTTTCCCGCCCGGATGACTACTCCACTGTGTGAGTGACAGCTAGGCTGTATGAATGGGGATCTTTTTGCATAAAAGCAGGGTCCTGAGGACTGGAAGAGCAAGACGTTGCCACTGGAACTAAGAAGCCGAAGAGCAGAGAAGCCAAAGACATCTGCAACAACTGAAACACTAGTGAAGCCCTGCTGCAGCGTCGCTCCACTTTTCTGCACACGACGAGAGAAGATCTTCATCTGCAAGAGCATTCTTCCCTTGAGCTGGTGGGGCCAACCAGTTTGCCAATCGCCTGCCTTGGTCGAATCGCCAGTACCCTGTACTTGGAGACCGGATAGCCAGGCACCCGGACCGCGATTTAAAGGAGCGTACCTTTTATTCATTGGGCAGCACCGCGGCTGGTTTCATCCCTGGGCAGTGCAGTAACTCGAACCTTCCTCCACGATGAGAGCCTCTCTTCCTCTGCTGGATCTCCCGAACTGCAGCAACTGCCAGGAACAACCACCACCGCAGGAGCCTCTTCTCCATTTTAAGGTACTTTGTTCCACCAGGCCGCCCTTTTTCCGTTGGTAGCACTAAAGGTGTTTTAAATCCTTTACCTACCTGTTGGGTTGGCCGCCCCTATCTGCTAACATTGTCTTTCACCTTCTGCATCCACCTTTTCGAATCGTTCAACAAAGACTTGACTGCATCTGCAAGAACATTTTGCTCCTGGGCTGTTTGCCCTGTACCACTGACTCTGGCATAGGCCTATTGACTCTGGCTGAATTTGTTAGAACTGCCTTCTCTAGATTGCCTCTCAACTAGAACTGTGTTGATGCACCTAATTCTTATAACTACCTTTTCCTTCCCATTTTTTTAAATGTTGGAGTGCCATTTTGCTCTGTTTTCATTTAAGTATTATACATGCTAAAGTACTGCCTTGCCTAAACTCGTTCACAAACTTATGCAAAGTGTTGCTAGGGTGTTTAAGAATGTATTACTGTATAACTTGTGATTTCCCTCCCTTGTGAGAAATTGCTAGAGTGCCATTTGTGTTTGGTTTTCACTGTGCCGTTTTGCTCAGTTTTCACTCTTGCTCAAACTTGTCTACAAATTAACGAGGGAGTTGTGTATACTTTTCTTGACTGATTTTAACTTGCTTTTATAACTGCGATTAATGTGTTGAACTAGAAGTGTGTAATACTTATATATATTCTTTTTAATACAAAGGTTTGGTCAGTGTTTCCTTGTACCCTAGTATTGTAGTCCTATTGTGTAAACCCTGAATACTGCTCATCTCCCTCTTGAGATAAGTTTGACTGCTTAGCCACAGCTACCAACTAAATCTTTGTGGTACAGACTGATACCAAAGGGGATGTATTGCTCATAACTGTAGTCTTAATCTTCTGTAGTGCTCCCTAAGGGAACTGCACAGGATTCTGCCTAACACAGACGCACCTGGCATTTCTGCCCAAGGTTCCGTCTGCTTTTTACCTGAACGAGGAGATAGTCCTTCCTACGTTTTTTCCTGATCCTAAGGACGAAGCACAAAGAGTGCTGCACTGCGTGGATGTCAGGCGTGCTCTGAAATTCTACTTGGACCAGACCAAGGGCTTCTGCAAATCAGACGCCCTGTTTGTCACTTTTGGAGGCTCAAGGCCAGGCTATCAGGCCTCAAAGGCTTTCATATCCCGCTGGATGGCCTTTGCCATCAAAGAAGCGTACGAGGGCCAGCACAAGCCGCTTCCGGCCAACATGCATGCCCATGCGGTCAGGTCCAAGGCAACGGCCATCGCATTGCAGTGCCATTTCCCTTGGCAAGTCATAAGCAGGGCGGCCACTTGGGCCTCTCCCTCGGCTTTCTGCAAGCATTACTGTTTGGATGCCGGCTCTAGATCTGATGCTGCTTTCAGACAGGCGGTTCTCAGAAACCTATTTGCTTAAGGAGGGTCTTCTCTCCATCATGGGGCTACAATCAGTTGTAATCGGCCATGCAGTATGGAGGAAAGGGGACGGGACGTAAGAGTATAAGTTACTCACCGTAGTGACTAACGTTCTTAGTCCATAGTCCCCTTTCCTCCATACGTCCCACCAAACCTCCCCCTAATAATACTGATGTCACGACGCGTCCATGGGCGGATTCAGGGCATTGCATGCTCCCTGGGCCGCGCGCGCCTCTAAATTTAAAGGGGAAGAAGGTTTTTTCTGGTGAAAAAGGTTCCATCTCGCGTCCCTTCGAATGGACGCCCATACAGTATGTAGGAAAGGGGACTATGGACTAAGAGTACGTTAGTCACTACAGTGATTAGCTTGTAATTTCCTTTTGACACTAATCTCAGTATTGCTCTAAATGTGCAAGTGATATATCAATGTCTGCAGTGTCCTAGTTATGTCACCTTGGGGTGTAGGAAGTGTCTGTGTGCCATCCCAAATGGGTATCTACTGATTTATTGAAACTGAGTGTAGTTTTGAAGTAATTAATGTTACATATTTTCCTCCCTTCTAAAGAAGGCTTATTCAACTGACTTAAATTAATAAATAATAGTTTAATCAAGAAACCTTGAGTGTTTATTGGGATACTTGTCACTGTGAATCTCTGTTATAACCCTATATAAAGCTCACATTGACCTCTCTTGAGATGAGTCTGGCTGCTCAGTCACTCTACCAACTTGTGTAGTACGTGCTTATACCAAACGTTGGGTTAACTATTGGCAAGAGGACAAGGCTGGTGCAGTCTCCCACAGGGTACTGCATACAATCTTGCCTAACACATGTGTTTAATCAGACATAAAACGCATACATATACTACTTTTGAACAATGCTCTTTACATTGAACTTTTACAAAAGTCCATCTTCGTGGAAAACCCAATGTGGTTTATTCATATAGGCTGGAAATAGGGATACAAGGTCTTCTAATACACTAAATTATTAAGAAAACAAAAAATCTTGAATTTATAGCAAACTATGCAAGTTAAAATATCTGTTCATTCCTCTGGGGGATAATGGCAACAAACCTATTTAATGTATTTTATTCAAAGTGCATGCAATATCTTTGTTAAAGATTTAATCATTGCTTATAGGTCTTTAAACTGTATCTGAGATTGTATGCCTTTCTTCAATGAAGTGGTGTGCAACAATTGATTTGAAATTCCATTTTTGTACAAATCCCTCAAAACCACATCCTGGAACTTAGATGGCAGGCTAACCCTTCAGCTCAGAATAGAACTTCATATGCCCAATAGATCCAAGCCTACAGGGCAGAAATTAGGAAGGCCAAAACATCCTTCTACTGGAACAGAATCTCCAGCTCCCCCAACATCAGCAGGTAACTCCACATTATCTCGGTATTCAAAGCTGCTCTTTGCACATCTTCCCCGCTCAAATACTCTGACCACAATATAGCCGCGCTTTGAAAGTGCACCATCAGCTCTAAATTAGCATGGCTCTCGCCTTGTGCCCACATCCAGGCTCAGACAAACACCTCCAAACCCGCCCTTCTCTCCCATCCTGAATTCCTTTACCTACTAGCCAGCAGCCATCCCTCAGGATCCCCTGTAGATTGCTACTCTCATTCTTCCCTAAAAGATATCTTTTCCTTAACCTGTGCCATCGTACTAGCAAGGTCTATAATGCGTCCCTCACCTCAGGCACGTTCCCAGCAGTTTTCAAAACCTAACACATCAAACCACTGCTCTGAAAATCCTTTCCTTGTCGTCCCCCCTTTCTACTGGCCAACTACAGACCTAGCTCAAACAACCGTTTAATTGCCAAACAAATTGACCAAACGGCCTACACCCGCTATACCTTTTTTTCTGAATGTAACCTCCTTGACACCACCCAATCTGGCTTTGGACCCCTACAAGGAACTGAATTGTTCCTAGTCTCCATCTGGGAATCTCAAAAGAACCTCAGACTCGCAAGGCTGTGCCACACTTATCCTTCTTGACCTCTCAGCGGCCATTGACCACTGCACCCTCACAAACATACTACTCCCTTGGCATCAGAGATGCAGCATTGAAGTGGATCTCCTCCTTCCTCTCCAACAGATTCCAAATTCCACACATGCTACCCTTCTCGACGTAGTCCTTGTCTCCAACGGAGTACCACAGGGCACCTCTAGCACCCCTGCTCTTTAACCTCTACCTGCGCCCCCTCCCTGTTATCCGTTCACATGACTCGTCTTGCTACAACTACACAGACGACATCCAAATAATCTTCAAACCCTCCCCATTGAAATATGGCATTTATAACGCACCTATGTTTCAAGACGCGATGAGGCAAGGGAGGGGGAACAGAGGGAAGACCGAGACAATGATCCTACTAGGCCAGGTGTCATTCAAATCGCGCGAGTGCATGGGAAGGGGCAAAGTGCAGGGGGGGGGGAGGGGACAGTTCAGTAAATTGGATAAATAGAATAAATAACAAGTAAAAGCACGGCCAGCTGGTGGCAAGTGCAAGGGTAAGTGCAGACATCAGGTGTCAAGTGCTGGTAGTGGGACTGTAGGGATACAGAAAACAGTCCCCACGTGCGGGGGTTGCCAGGAAGGCAGTGCAGGTGTGCGACTGGTGGGGGAGGGGACCTGTGTCCGAGATCAGAGGGTGGCCAGGTAACTAGTGCAGTTTCAGTTTCAGCCAGGAAATTCAGCAGGAGAGAGAAGAGAAAGCAGAAGCAAAGAGAAAGGTTTTGAGGTGCTTCCAGAACCAGAGATGATCCTCAAGTTTCAGGGAGGCAGGGAGGCTGTTCCAGAGGGAGGCCCCAGCCGAAGAAGATCTACCACCAACTTGTTGCTTGGAGAAGCGACTGACCCTGAGGGAGTTGGAGGCGGATGAGCGAAGAGCTTGAGAAGGAAGTTAAGAGCGAGTTTGAAGGTATTGAGGCCTCATGCCCCAGAAGGCCTTGTGGAAATGCAGAGGGTTTTGAACTTAATCCTCGCAGCCACAGGGAGCCAGTACAGACATTTCAGTCCTGGAGAGATAGAATACCAGGACTTGAGGCCAAGGACAAGTCTACAGTCCTGTTCTGATGAGTTGCAGAGGGTGGAGAGTAGAAGCAGGCAGATTTAGAAAGAGGCTGTTGTAAAAAGTTCCCGCCTAGAGAGAACCAGAGTTCTGGAGACAGTGAGCTTCTGGGGCAAGAAGAGGAAAGGAAGAATACCTCTGAGGAGGTGCAGCTGATAGTGTGACTTCTTAGAGACGTCAGACGTGAGGAGAGAAGGAGAGTGAAGTTGAAAATGACCCTGAGGTTTTTAGCCTCACAGGTGGGAGCCTGAAAATGAGCTGAGTGTCATCCGCATAGCACTGGAAGTTGGGGCATTGCACGGCAATGCGGTGGGCAAGAAGTGCCAGTTATTGCTTGAACAGCCAGGGAGAGAGGTTAGACCCCTTGGGAACACCACAGGCAGAGATAGAGGAGAGGAAGGACCCAAGTTGAACCTGGGAGGGTCGATCAGAGAGGAAAGAAGTCAGCCAGGGCCTGACCGGTGATACCCAGGTTATCACGGAGACGGTTGAGCAGGATGGCATGATTTGACCATGTCAAAGGTAGAAGAGAGATCAAGTAAAATGAGGACACGGGGGGTGTTGGAATCAAGGTTGGAGAACAGGTCTTCACGGATGTTCAGGAGAGCAGTTTCTGTGCTGCTGGCAGCTCTGAAGCCAGACTGATGATCATGGAGACCACCAACAGATTCAGTGTGAAGATTGAGCTGGGAGATGGCCAGTTTTTCCAGGAGTTTGGCCAGGAAAGGAGTGATGGAGATTGAGTGATAGTGAGCCAAGCAGGACGTGTCGGCAGAGGGTTTCTTAAGAAGAGGGTGCACAAGGGAGTGCTTAAGGGGGGAGGGAAGACTCCAGAGGCGAAGGAGTGGTTGCAGAAGTCGGCCAGAGCAGGAGCCAGTGAATCAATGTGGTCCTTGACGGTTTTGGAAGAACAGGAACCTGTTTTGACGAGACTTTCATAGATCGGACTTGTCTAGAAACCTTGTCTGGGGAGAACAGGGGAAAGGCAGAGAAGGAGGGAGGAGAGGTGGCTGAAGTAGGGCCCGAGGAAGAGCAGGAATGGAATGGGGAGGAGGAGAGGACAGGATGTCCTGAGTTTTAGAGATAAAATGGGAAGCCAGTGCTGTGCAGAGGGCCTGGGAAGGGACAGGAGAGGTAGAGATTGCAGCAGTATTGGCCAGTTCCTTGCAGATTTTAGAGTTCAGCCGAATTCTTAGATGCCGCAGAGACGCAGGCTTGGATTTGAGCTCCCTTCTTGGTGAGGACTGAGAGCCGGTATTGCCTTTGGAGCAGGTGTCAGGCCAGTTTGTCAGAGGATGCACCAGAAGCATGCCATTTCCTCTCAGCCACCTTGCACTATTGTTTGAGGGTGACAAGATCCGAGTCATACTAGGAGTTGTACTTGGCTTTGGGCTTCGGGCTGATCCTCATGGCAGGGGCAAGAACATAGAGAGTATCAGATATAGCAGAGTGGAGCATGGAAAGGGCTGTGTCAGGGTGCGTGTCAGCCAAAGGGGGAGGGGAGGGTAAGAAAGTGGCGGCGAAAGCCTCAACTGACGTGCGCTTTATGGGTCGGATGACCGAGAAGGTGGGTGGCAGTGCTGGAGTTGGCTTGGCCTGAGCGGTAGAGAGGGTGAGCTGGGAGGAAAGAAGAAAGTGATCCCTCCAGGGGAGAGGAGTGGTGAGAGGGATAGTAAGGGGAAGGTTTGAGGGGATCAGAACATCCAGAGTGAGTCTGCCAGAGGGGAGAATAGAGAGTGAGCGAGAGTCAGAGGTTGCGAAAGAGTCCAGAGGAAGGACAGGAAGCATCCAGGTGGATGTTGAAGTCTCCAAGAAGGAGGAGTTGAGTGGTCGAGACCAGGAGGGAAGAGGAGAGGTCTGCCCACTCAGAGGAAGGAGGAGATCGGACTAGGTGGCTGATAGTAGCCACAGTAAGGAAATGACTAGGAGAGAGAGAGCCTGCAGACAAGGCATTTGAAAGAGGACTATACCTGCGTAGGAATGACAGAGGCAGTAATCCACTTGTGGAAGATCAGGGCTACACCCACTCCGAAACGGTTGGACCTGGGTGCGGAGATGATCTTGTAGCCGTCGGGGAGGAGAGTGTCAAAGCTCGTGACAGAGGGCTGGAACCATGTCTCGGTGAGACCAAGGACATTGAGATCAAGTTCCTCCAGAAGGTGGCAGATGTCAGAGGATTGTTTGACAGCTGAGCGAGAGTTTAGAGTGGCAATATGGAGAAGGTTGCCATCCTTGAAAGACCTCCGGGGAGGGGTACAAATCAGAGGTACAACCAACGGAGGTGTAGAAGAAGCCTGAAGGTGGGGCAGAAAAGGATGGAGGAGAGGGTAAGGTAGCCAAGGAGGAGGCAAGGAAGCCGTGGAGGGGGTAGAGGGGACAGCAGGAGAAGAAAGGAAATTGATGAGGCGCGGGAAGCGTCTATTGAAGAGGAGAAGGTTGGCCTGAGGGACTTGGACCAAGACGGTACCATTCACATAGACATTGATGATGACCTTAGAGGAGTGGCAGGAGGCCAGGAGGGCCTCCCATCAGGTGCCACCGTTAATGGGAGAGGAAGAGAAGGGAGAGAGCACAGAGACCATATGTAGAGTCCATAGGTCCGGTGAAACAACAAAGAGGATGTTGGTGAAAGTTTGCCTGGAGGAGGCACTGGTATATGTGTCAGCGATAGGGAGGCCTGGGTTGGAGACCAGGCTGTCCTTTTTAAACTTCTTCCTACCAGATTTAGTGAGGAGAGTAGGGTAGTCTATAGAGAAGCAGTTAGAGAAGATAGGAGAGACAGAGGGCACCATAGAGTAGGTAGGGAGAGAAGAGGGAAGGGAAGAACACAAGGGAAGGACACAGGGCAGGGTGCAAGCAGAGGAGAGAGAGAGAGAAACGAGACAAGTTGACATTTGGACATGACGAAAGACACATCTCAGTTTGAGAATCCTGAATAGTGGGGAAAAGGTCTAGGTTTCACAATGCAATTTTAAAAACAGGAGGAAGCACACCTAAGTTTGAGAGTCTATGTGGACAGGGGTATGCAGGGGAGTGGGAGGGTCCAGCAGACCTTGCTTCATGACTTGCAGAAATTGACCACTGGATGACGGCTAACCACCTCCTACTCTTATGTCCCATTCCTTTCCCTCCATACTGCATGGACGTCCCTTCCAAGGTATGGGAGACTGAACCTTTTTCAATAGAAAAAACCTTCTTCCCCTTTGAATTTAGAGGCGCACGGGGGTGCGGCCCAGGGAGCATGCGCTGCCCTGACTCCGCCACCACACCTCAGTCCCATTTTCTGCGTCGACTGGAACGGGCCAAATTCATCAGCGCTCCTGGGTTTAGCTTCGGCCATATAATTCCACGTGCGGATACTACTTCTTTGTCTCTCTTTGTCTTATTATAATGGGAACAAAGGATGTTCACCTCACGGAAAACAAAGAACCAACGGAAAGACAAACGGGACAGAAGGAAACGAACAAGTGAATACACAAGCTCGCCAAGACAGATGCACTAGGACGCCACATCAACACCACTCTGACCCTGAACCGTACAAAGCCTCGACCGACCAGTGTCACACTACATAACCTGAGAATAGGTATTACCTACACAGTCCCACACCCGAAGGTTGTGACGCACCTACCAATCGAAATAATCACTATGATATAGCTGGATCAGCGCAGCACCAACCAAGCGATTCGGCCCACGAGGAACCAGCAACAACCCAACCCACAGATATACAACTCTAACGGAACCATAAATATCTGAACCAGGATACAGACCCCACTAACCCAACCTTCAATCCTCTGCATACTTAACCCACACAAAGCTACACAACCATCTCTCTCCCAGCAATCCGCACGCACTTTACAACACCACATCAACAACACATAATCATTACCCACAGCACTCGAGGCCTCGCCCGATCTGATACTAGCACCAAAGCCCAGCACTCGGTGTATGCCGAGCTGAAGCTAACAGCACACCACTTCTCCCACTCTCCTCCTCCCCTCCTCCCGACTGACCCAACCGCCCTTCTTGTTTACAGATCCGCCAGAGCACCTGGTGACCAATTCCGTTGGTGACGGTGCGCTATACAAGTACCTTTAACATAACATTATAATTCAGGTACTTGGTCCTCAGGCGTCACGCTCCTCCCCAGTGCATGTCGACTTCCACAGGTTTCAGCAGGTGTCTATCCGGCAGTGGGATCTTCCCAACTTCAGACCCCCCTGCCTACGTTACCTTGGCCCAGACCACAGTTGGCAAGCTTGTACAGCGTGTGGGTGGCTGTCATCCAAATCGCTGAAGAACAGACTAGCCAGGTGGAGGGAGCTCTTCCAGAAGTCTCCTCCAGAGGACCGCAAGAACTTTGTGAAGCACTGATCCAGGCCCAGGGTAGGGCCACTATTTTCTTTCACACCCCGCAAAGGAGACTCCTTCCCAAGGACTCACCCGCGCGGGAGGTACTGTTCAGGTCCTTGTACCAGCACGTGCACCGAGGAGGATGCTGCAGCTACCAGCTTTCGGGTCGAGGGATCCTTGGATCCTCCCAGTTGCAGTGTTGAGGGACCGGAAGGTTCTTGTATCAGATTATCATCCAAGGGGCTCCGCCCTTGTACCAACAATATGGCGGAGGGGCTATGCCTTAGTAACGGCAATATGTCTGAGGGGGCACCTAAAATCAGCTCTACCGACCCCCGGGCCAAGGGTTTCACACCTACCAGGTCTAGGCCCGAGGAGCAGGGTAGGCCTCGTGATCCACACGCAAGAGTCTTGGAGGAGGCTGGGCCCAGCAAGCCGAGCAACATGTCGTAGGCGCGTGGCAGGCAGCTCGACAAGATGGCTGCTACGTGGCCTACAGCCTACCCTTCTTATGCACAAGGCAGCTTCCCCCGTGCGTCCATACAGGCAGGGTATGCAGCGGCTCCAGTAGCTCCCGGCTACCCTGTCAGTACCGCCTACCACCTCTCTGGCCAGTGAAGCGGGGTTCTTCGAAAGGTTCCTCGGGCTCATGAAGTCATCCGGGAAGGGGGTTATCCTCAAGGACACCATCAGGGAAGTCCTCTCTGCCTCTGGCTCCCCAGCCGATTCCTCAGGCGGTTCCGTACCAGCCTCCTCCTCAGCCTCCATCCACAGTCACTGTACCCCAACCTGCGGGTACTCCTCCACCTCCACAGGATACGGATGAGGAGGAGGGTCAGAACGTACCACGAACGCGGAGTACCTGGGCCTACCCCAACCCGAAGTTGAGCAGCCGGCAGAGGGGGTTCTGGCTGAAGTCCTCACGCAACGCCCCTCTGCCAAAACAGGGATTCCACTGAAAACCAATGTAATCTCCCTGGCCAAGAAGGATTGGCTCAAGCCCCACTCTGTCCAGCTGGTCAATCAATGCCTGGACGCCAAGTACAGGCATATGGAGGGGGATACACTCTTGCTCTCGGCCCATCCTCAGCCACACTCCTCGGTTAACACTGCGGCATCTCTATACTCCAAGCCTCAGTCGTCCTCGGCCTCATCCTCTGCGCCGCTGCTAGGCAAGGAGAAGATCTCGGAGGCGTACGGGTAGAAACTCTATTCCAACGCGTCCTTGCATCTTCGTCAGGCCAATGCTGAGGCCATGCTGGCAGCCGCTAACCAAAGGTTATAGCGGGAAATGTGCAGAGCCAATCACATTTTAAGGTGGGGCTGGCTGAGGCCAAGCTGGTGGTGCAGGAGCTCATGGAATCCACCATGGCCCATATTGACACCTCTGGCTGCGCAATCTGGATCGCCATGGACATGAGAAGGACAGCTTGGCTCCAGGCAACGAAGTTCAACCCAGATGTCCAGGAACGCATATTTGAATCTACCGTTCGGGGGGTGGGCTCTTCCACTCCTCCATGGATGAAGAGCTGGACAAGAAGAAAAACAGCTTACAAACGGCCAAGTCATGACAAAGACCACGCCCAAGTCGTACACCCAGTCACAGCAGCGCTCTGACAGGGGGCGTACATATGGAAGGTTCCACGGCTTCCAGGAACAGTGATCCAGGCAGTTGGACTGCTCGCCCTCTCAGAACCGGGGCAAGGAACAAAAAGGGGTGGGGGGAGTAAAGGATTTTTCCAGTCCCCTTCCTCTGTGACAGCCTCAGAGGGAAAGAAGGCATGACACGCCCCTTCGGGTCCACGTGTCTCCAGTGGGGGGCAGGCTTGCTCTCCATGCACAATTCTGGTGTCAGAATTTTGCTGACCCCTGGATCCTCTCCGTAGTATCCACGGGGTAGCACCTACCCATCCAAGGCTCTCCTCCCTCCTCCCCTCCACTCCCTCAGGTTGGGACTGGCGTTGATCCGGTCGCTCGTAGAGAGCCAGGCAGTGGAGGAAGTCCCAGCCTCCCAGCGAGGCTTGGGCTTTTACTCCAGGATTTTCGCCATTCAGAAGAAGAACCAGGTGGGCCTGAGAGTTGTGCTGGATCTTTCCACTCTCAGCTTCTCCCGAGCCCTACACAAATTCAAGATGGTTACGCCAGCTTTTATAGGAGAGACATTGTGCAAGGGAGACTGGATGTGCTACCTGGATCTGAAGGATGCGCCTACACATCCCTATTTGGCAGCCCCATCGTTTTTTTCTTACGGTTCAGGATCATGGGCTAGCATTTTCAATACAAGGTCCTCCCTTTTGGCCCCCAGGGTCTTTACCAGGCTAATGAATACAGTGGCTGCCTTCCTCAGAGCGCAGGGCCTCCACATCTACCTACACCTCGATGACTGGCTCGCCAGGGCTACATCTCCGGAAGCGGTTCACCACTCCTCCCATGACCTTATGAACACACTGCATGATCTGGGCTTCTCGCTCAATTTCAAGAAGTCGCAGCTGCAGCCCACGCAGACTCTGACATTCTTGGGCCTCATCTGGGACACGTGCTCCGAGAAGGTATTTCCTTCGGAGGACAAGATCTTGGCCATCAAGAGGGCCTCCTCCCACTTCCTCGGCAGACAGGTGACCTCGGCTTGGTGGTACCAACATCTCCTGGGTCTCTTGGCGGCGGTCCTATTAGCCGTTCCACACACTAGATTGAGGATGAGGAGGATTCAGCTGTGTTTGCGGCCTCATGGAACCAGGAGCGGGACTCCCAATCCTAGATCAACGTTCCTCCATCTCTCCACCCGGACCTAACATGGTGGTCCATGGACCGCAACCTACGGACGTGCAAGCCCTTTTGGCCGCCCTCCCGGCAGGCCACCATCACCACAGACTCCTCGCTCAAGGGCTGGGGAGCCACCCTGGACGATCTTTCGGTCCACGGCACCTGGACTCGAAAGGAGCAGGAATACCACATCAATTGGTGGAGCTAAACACCATCTGGCTAGCGCTCAGAGCATTCCTACCACTTCTCAGGGGCAAGGTTGTCCTCATCCCGACAGACCACTCGACCGGCATGTACTACATCAACAAGCAGGGAGGCACCAGATCCCCTCCTCTGTGCGGACTGGCAATCAGCATGTGGGAGTGGGCACTGGAAAACATCTACCTCATGGCAGTCCACCTCCCGGCGGGAATCCAACCTGGCGGCGGACAGGCTCAGCAGGTGTGGAGCAGACAATTACGAGTGGCAGCTAAACAACCTTGTTATTCAGGAGATCTTCAACAGGTGGGATCACCCCCAAGTGGATCTCTTTGCAACCTGGCACAACAAGAAGTGCCCTCAGTTTGCCTCCTGGCAGGGACAGGGCCCCGGCTCCCTGGGCGATGCATTTCAGCTTCAGTGGAATAGCATGAGGGCTTACGCCTTCCCACCCACTCCGCTGATTCACAGCGTGATTTGCAAGATCAAGGAGTCTCGCCAACTCAACATCATTCTAATAGCTCCATGGTGCCTCCAATTCACCTCCCGACGGGCTCAGCACATCTTCTGGTGCAACAAGGGGGCAGGGTCATCCATCCCGCCCCACAGAAACTAGCCCTCACAGCGTGGTACCTGAGCAGGTAACGCTACGGCACCTCAGCCTCTCTCAGGCTAATCTGGAGATCATACAGGGCGCAAGGAGCAAGGCTACCAGGGCCCAGTATAAAAGTAAATGGACAAGGTTCTGCCACTGGGCAGACTCCAAGGAAATCGACCCCCTGGCATGTACTTTGGACGACGTGCTCTCCTTCTCGGCACACCTCGCCCACTCAGGTGTGCAGGTGGCCACCTACCGTACATACCTCGCAGCCATCGGGGTTTACAGGAACTCGGAGGAGGGGATCTTCTCCTCCAATCCTATCATCAAGAAACAACTAACAGGGCTCGCAAGGCTCTACCCGCCTGTCAAGAGGCCGCACCCTGTGTGGGACCTCATCATAATCTTAGGCGCCCTGGCGCACAAACCGTTTGAGCCAATGGCATCCGTGGACATCAGGCTGGTCACCATCATGACGGCCTTGCTAGTCGGCCTCACTTCGGCTGGTAGTCATCGAAATACAGGCATTGGTCGCCTCTGAGCCATATACCACATTTCACAGGGACAAAGTAGTCCTGCGGACACACCCGGCATTTCTGGCTAAGGTGCTGTCTGCTTTCCCCTTGAACAAGGAAATAGTCCTTTCTACGTACTTTCCCCATCCCAAGAATGAAGCACAGAAGGTGCTGCACTGCCTGGATGTCAGGCGTGCCCTGAAATTTTACTTGACAGGACAATGGGCTTCTGCAAATAGGGCGCCCTGTTTGTCACGTTCGGAGGCTCAAGACAGGCTACCAGGCCTCCAAGGCCTCCATATTCGGCTGGATGGTTTCGGCCATCAAACCATCGTACGTGGGCCAGCACAAGCCGCTCCTGGCCAACATGCATGCCCAGGCAGTCACGGACAAGGTAACGGCCATCGCATTCCAGCGCCATGTCCCTTGGCAAGTCATTAGCACCTCGGGGTCATCTTTGACTCCACCCTTTCCTTCTCCGCCCACATCTCTGATGTCTCTAAAATGTCAAATTTCCGACTGCACCTCCTCAGAGCTACTCTGCCTTTCCTCTCCTTCCCCCAGAAGCTCATGGTATCCCAAGCTCTGGTTCTCTCTAGCTTGGATTATTGTAATAGCCTCTTTCTAAATCTACCTGCCTCTACTCTCCGCCCTCTGCAACTAATCCAGAACAGGACTGCAAGACTTGTCCTTGGCCTCAAGCCCTGGGATCGTATCTCTCCAGGTCTGAAATCTCTCTATTGGCTCCCAGTGGATGCAAGGATTAAATTCAAAACCCTCTGCATTGTCCACAAGGCCTTCTGGGGCCTGGGTCCAAAATACCTTCAGCTATCCCTCCGCAAATACCTCCCCTCTTGAGCTCTTCGCTCCTCTACCTCCAACTCGTTTCGAAGAAACGAGCTGGGGGTAGATCTGTCTTCGGCAGGGGCCTCCCTCTGGAACAGCCTCCCTGCAACTCTAAAACTTGAGGAGAACCATCTCTGGTTCCAGAAGCACCTCAAGACCTTCCTCTTTTCTTCTGCCTTCGCTCCCCCTCTCCCTTGCTGATCTGTTCTCTCTTGGCACCGTGCACCTGGCCACCCTCTGTCCTCCGGGCCCAGGTACCTGCTCACCCTGCCACCCTCCCGCACTGCCTCCGGGCCACCCCTTGCACTGGGCTCTGTATCTGTACCCATACAGCCCCCCCTTTTTCTTCCTGCATTTATCAGACCTACCCTCTCTGCTGCCTTAACCTAGCACTTGCACATTTCTGGCTGCACTACCACTGTTTGCTGCCTTTATTTATTTATTGTTCTTTATCTGTTTCTCCTCTGCTTCGCAGTTTCTACTTCTCCCCCCTTCCATGCACTTTCCCCTCCCCCTCTCCCATGCACTTGCGCGTTCTCAATGTCACTGGGCCTAGTATGATCGCTGTTTTGTTCGCGCCTGTTCCCCTCCCTTGCCTGGTCGCTCTCTGAAACACTTATGTACGAGCGCGATAAAAGTAAAATATCAATAACACACCCCCACCCCTGCTGTTAGGCAAGATTGCATGCAGTAGCCTTGGGTGCGCTACAACAACCCTGACTACAGGTAATGGGACACCCAACCTTTGGTATAAGCCTGTACTACACAGGGTGGTAGCATGTTGAGCAGCCTATCTCAAGATGGGTCAATGTGAGCTGTAGGGGAGTTGCACAGAGAATCACGGTGACAAGTATTCAATTCAACTTACACACAAGGTTTCTTGAATAAACAATTATTAATTTATCAGTCAGAGTAAGCCTTTTTCAGAAGGGAGCAATGTAACAGTAACACTCCAAATATATTTCACAAAACACACACTCTTAATATTTCTAAATCAGTAAGTGCCCTTTTGGGATGGCCTACAGACACAACCTACACCCTCAGGTGACTTCAATAGCTAGGGTGCTGGGGTCATCAATATATCACTGTTGCATTTAGAGTAATTTAAGTCAAAGGAAAAGGTTATTAGAACATAGAAGAGACCACAAATATTCTTAAGCAGGCACATACTTTCAGATCCTCGAATAAGAGTAATTCAGTGTAAGAGGTTCAGCCAAGTCAATAGGCAAAAGTCTATATGAGCTGAAGCACTTCTTTGCTGGCAAGAAACGTCTTTGCACAATGTCTTAGATGTCTTTGAAGAAAAAGAAGAATCAATGTAGGGCCACAACTGTTAGACTTGTGAGTAGTAGAAGATGCAAGCAACTCTACAGCAAGAGGTAAGGTCTCTCAGACTTTTACAGTACATTTGTATTGAAGAAAAAGTGCAGCAGATGACTTCTGTTCCTGTGCAGCTCTGCAGATCTCACTGTTCCTGGGCCTCAGTCGTGGTGAAAAGAGGGGGGACTTCTGGGGACTCCTGAACTGCAATGGGTGGGTCAACGCTCGCAACCGGCAATCTGCAATTCAGTGGCTGTTCGGTGTTACAGCTCCTCGCGTCTACCGCAAATAGCAACACTGCGGTTCCTGGCTGTCAAGATGGGCTTTCCTTGCTTCTGGTGTCCCGCAATCTGTTGAGGGTGCTCAGGCTCGGTCAGTCCTGCTTCCTGGGAGTCCAGAGGATCTTCCTGGAGCTCTTGGCCAGCTTAAAAGCACCGCACACAAACTGGTATTCCTCTCCCTGGCTATATGGTTTCCAGCAGCAACTCTGTGGAAATTCAACCAGCTCCGAGAAGGATGTCCAGGTGGCTTACTTTGGAGTTGATTGGTTCCACCAACTCAAAGGGAGAAGTCGTCCTTGCACGGGCTTCTCTGTCCATACGAATTTTGAGTTTCAGCACAGCAGCAGAGCTTCACCGGGCAAACCAACGGTCCAGGAGTTGCAGCAGGCGTCCTTTTCAAATTCTTCTTTGGTTCCTTCGTCCAGTGGTCAACTCTGCCTTCCAAGCCAAAAGACTAGCCTTTTATTCAGTTCTCTCCCATTCATTCCAGTCTAGCTGTCAGTCACCCAGCAGGGTGGCTGTCCTTGGCGGACAGTCAGCCGGGCAATCACTACAGAGAGAAGACTAAGCACAGGGAGTTTTGGGCACCTGCCTCACTTCCTGCCCACCCCAGACACTGTGGAGCCATAGGCGGGCTTCACTCGTGAATCCCGCCAAAGGCAAAGCTAACAAAGGGACCAAACCTGGTTTGGCGCGCAGAGTAAATCTCAAGAAGGACCTTTCCACAAAGAAATGGCGAAAAAAGACGACCTGTGCCATTTTGACAAAAATGGCACCCTTGGGTGCTTTACTGCAGCTGCAAACGCAGCCCGCGGTAAATGCACACCACGGTAGTTAAAAGTAAACCACTGCCACCAGCCATTGAGTTAGGAAAGGGTAACATAAAAATGTTACATGAGCAGCTAGACAAAGGGGATACTAGGTAACCCCTTTCGCACCCTATTGTAAGATAGTGTTTGCTGGGTATAGAAAGTTACAAATGGAAGTAAAGTCAATTTCATTTTACTGCTCTTGGAAATAGTAGTTTATCCCAGAGAAGGTATTTAAACCTTGGGGAAATCTGAAAGACTTCCCTGTGTCACTGCACTGAAGGTGCTGTGTGACACAATGTAAAACATGATGCCTATGGAGTTTTTCAGTCCTCAAAATCCAGCAAAGTTGCTGGGAGTAATTGGCACATTTCTGAAAATTCTCCTTAACATCTGCCCCCCTACTTACCTGGCCTCCGACTCACTGGTCCCTGCGACGCCTGTTCCCTTTCACTTCCGTGATAGGGAACAGGCGCTGCATGGACCTTTCCTTTTTTTTATTACTTTTTTGCAGGGACGGCTGCAGGGTTTACACCCCGCAACCCCCGCTTACAATATAGTGAGCAAGGGTGCAGGGGACACCCCTGCAGCCCCAGCAACAAATGCATGGTTTGGTGGCACTTTTCAGCCATTCGGAATTTTTGAACGGCCGAAATTCGGCGAAATCACGCATTCTAACAATTTTTAGCAATCTTTTTGGGTGAACCCCTTTGGTGTCCCTGCATCTCAACTCAGAAAACTCACAACTGGTCAAAAAACACTGCAGCCAGGCTCCTAACCCATAGGCCCTAGAGAACACATCACACCCACCTTCAGTGTCCTGCACTGGCGCCCAGTTGGGCATCGGTCCACCATCAAGGCTATGTATTACCCACCGTGCTCTGCACAACATAGGGCCAGAATATCTACAACACAAGCTCAGCCCCTACAGACGCAACAGAAAATGGAGATCAGGCACAGCTCTCCTCCACGTCATGCCTTCTGCTTAATCGACCAGAATAGGGGGAATCTCCTCAGTCTAAGCACCGGAAATCTGGAACTTTATCTGCTGCATAGAGGATCACCTCGCCTTCCGGAAGGCACTCAACACCTGGCTCTTCCCATCTGCCTCTTGACTAACCTAATCTGCATCTCGGGTGACCTATCACCCCTAGGCAGGTAGGCAGGGACATCTATGAGTCTCATGAGACCCCAAGAAAGTGCTGAGCACGCACAGGAAGGATTCCCGTTGACCCCGATCACCAGACCTATCAAAGCAAGTAATCTGCCATGACTCACGGGTATGTATTGCGTTCCCCATCTCAATGGCCTATCCCTGCCAAGGCAGGACCACCCGACTGCATTCATCTGCAGTCATCCACTACTTGATCCCGTATCGCACATCACCTTTGCCACTAGAATGCAGCTAAGTCTCATGTTAAAAATTCAGTCTACCAAGACATGTAATCTGGTTGTCTTGACACTCCTACTCTCCCGACAGCCTATCACAACACCCATCTGCAAGCCAGTTCTCCATGATTGCTAGCAGTGACTTAGCCACCCCTACCTTCCTTCATACTGGCTAAAATGCACAAATCCTTTTATCAATCCCTATACTTCAGACTGTGGTCCTCAAAGGACGTTCACCTACAACGCTTTGAGGCCATACCAATGGCACTAGGCGCTATGCAATTGCCTCTTGGGAGGGTAGCTCAGGGGCTATGCACTCGCCTTGGAAGCAACACAGGTTCGAATCCCCAGATCCGCGCTTAGAAAACTCTGGGTATTAAGCGCGTTATAAATAACCAATTACAATATTACATTACATTGGCGCCGTGTTCGTTCCACCTCATCAAATTATTTTTCTGTCCAACATAAAGTCCAAACGGGCACCTAATATAATGTGCAGCATTAGTTATTACAAGTAGCAGCCATAAAACATCTTCCAGTTTATGGATGTAAAATGTAATTCACTTTAAAATAGTTGCAATTAACACAATGAACACATGGCAAGGTACCTCTCCTGAATGGATCCAAATCCTTCCTCAGATTGCTACTTGGATAGACACACTGTTGAGTTAAAACGAACACTCCATTTACCATCCTGTTGGAAATTATTCCAGTGGCTACATAGCTTTCTTTTTCGATCTCTGTATAGACTCTATGGACACACCGTAGTGAAGGTTCTCTTCCTTGTGTGTCTTTAATGGTGTCTTGTGTTTGCGCCCCGCATTTAGCCTCTTTCACCGGACTCCTTGGATAAACCAGTTTCTCAGTTACACAGCATAGCCTTTATTTGTAAAGTGTTCTTCTGTTTTACATTTTTCATTTGACTCTGGATGGAAGCTCAAGTAGTGTACAAATTATGGTCTGTAGGTTTATGATAACCGTCTTAATCCAAGTAACAGCGGTATAACATGAACATGAAAATCATTCTACATCGGGGGTACCAACTGTAGCTATAACTGTATAGATGCATTGATTGATTGAATATACTCCAGGAGGCCACCTAATGCCCCCAACTGGCCATTCCACCTCCCGGAAATGTCTGTAGGTAGGCCCCAATGATTCAGATATTTATGCCAAACTGGATGGTGTATTATACATTCCATTTCAAACTTATGCATGAAATAGTTGGCCTACAATGGTGCCATTGCCTGTCTTTTCAAACCCTACCACTGAGATAACTCACCCCTAAACAGCTGCACTGGGGCAAGGCCGCCTGAGATGTTACAACTTTACAGCACACCTAGAGTTCACCACCACTGAACATCGCCACTCTGCAACCCAACCTTATGGACTCCTAGATAGTG
This sequence comes from Ambystoma mexicanum, assembly GCF_040938575.1. Taxonomy (NCBI): domain Eukaryota; kingdom Metazoa; phylum Chordata; class Amphibia; order Caudata; family Ambystomatidae; genus Ambystoma; species Ambystoma mexicanum. The sequence goes on from NC_090934.1 coordinate 25,565,697, forward strand.
GGATAGAGGCCTATGTTTCAAAAAATGGCAGGTCTGAACATACCTAGATTTGAGACTCTCAGATAGTGGAGAGATGTCTGTGTTTCACAAAATGGTAGATGTAGGCACACTCACAATTGAGACTCCTAGATCGTGTGAGAGAGGCCTAGACTTCACGGTACGATCGGTTTTTAATATTTAGCTTTCGCAGTGGATTTCCTAGTGCTGGTGATGGGTGAGATTCTTTCTGGTGGAAGTGTAGTATGGTGATAGGTACCAGTGTGGATGTATGGGACTAGGTCCTACCCTATCTGTTGGTACCGGTTGACGGTAGTCTGTTCCTCGTTTGACGGATCTGGGTGTTGTAGCTGGTTGCTACTTCTTCATGGGTGGAATTGCCATTGCAACCACCTCGTTGAATGCAGGGAAGTGTTAGCTGCTGTTAGAGGCAGTGGTAGGAGTTTGGCACTGCTCCCTGGGAGTCAGGTGGTAGCACTGTTGCTCCTTTCCCTTGAGTTCAGTGTGGAGAAACAGCTATGTGATGGGGCACAGTGGGTCTGTAAGATTATATGCATCAGTGAGCGATTGAAGGTAATTGGTGGATTGGGCTTGGTTTAAGTGATTGGCCGATTGCTTCCCTTGCTGTCACCTGCAGACACCTCCTGGGCTGCATCTTTGGGGCTCTCCTTTGCCATGGGGGCTGCAGAGCAGGGGGCTGCCCAGGTCACGTCTAGGATAAGGAGAAATGGAGCAATCGGAGCCTGGGGAATGGTGAGGGAGGGGGGAATGGGAATAGGGAGCACAGAGAGGGTGCTGGCAAAGCCGCAAGGGTCGCGTTGGGAACAGGCACCAGGAAAAGTTTGTTTTAAGGTAGCAGGGCACTAGGTCAAGTGCGCTTACCTGCTGCCTAAGTGTAGAATGGCACAGGAAGTGTTTTTGCAGAGGGTTATGCCCTCGGTGTGCACCAAGGTACACAGACCAATCAGGGCCTGGGTGAGTGCGAGGGAGGCGGCACTGGAACAGGGAGCACAGAGAGTATGTTAGAGAAGCAGCAAGGTTCTTTCCGATAGATGATGGGTCGGTGCTATTCCTAACTCCGTCGGCCATGGGATGTAGTTGTTGGTTTCCCCACTTTCGGATATAATCATTATTTCTATTTTTCCTAGGTTGAGTTAGACACCGTTTTCAGCATTGTGTTTTCCTGGGTATCTTGCATACGATCTGTGTCTCATCAGCGTATTTGTAGCATGTGAGGCCGTGTCTTTTTATGAGGCTAATTAGTTGAGTCAGATATATGGTGAAAAGCAATGGGGATAGGGATGATCCTTGTGGTACTCCACAGGTGGATTCCTTTGGAGTGGATTTGAGAGGTTTGATCCATATGGTTTGTTCTGTTTGGTAGAAGGATTTAATCCATAATAAGGCTTGATCAATGATTCCTATTTCTTCCAATTTCCCGATGAGGATGTCATGGTTGATTGTGTTGAATGCTGTGGAGAGATCCAGAAGTATTAGCCCTATGTTTTTGTCTGAGTCTGCGTTAGCTTTTAGGTCGTCTCAGATTGAGAGCAGTGCTGTTTCCATTCCTCATCGGTTTCAAGCTTACTTGTGCCTGTTCCAGCAGTAGCTGTTCTTCTAAGAATTATTGTTATTCTATAGACTTATGTTTCGAGTAGTTTTGCAGGGTATGGGATGATGGAGATGGTCCACCATGTTGCCTGTTGAGGAGCGGCTTGATGCATGTCGTTTTGAATAGTTGCTGTAATTTCCCTGTTGCGAGCGAGTGATTGAAGAGGTTTCTTTAGTATTCCATAGGTGTTCCTTATGAGAGGATTGATTTGTGTATGTCTGGGGGGCAGAGATCCCTCGGGGATCCTGCATTGTTGCTATTGCTCACTAACTTGACGAATGTCTCAGCTGGCATTTCGGGTTTTGGAGTTTGTTCTGGCGATCCTCGGTTGGCTCTATGGGTTGCGTGTTATGGTTGCTTGGTCTTATTTGATGATCTGTTGGAAAGTGCTGATTTTGTTTTTGAAGTGGTCTGCCAGGTCATTGGTTAGTTCTAGTGAGGATATCTGTGTGTTGCTGCAGCCAGGATGGTTTCTCATTTCATTTATGATTTTAAGCAGTTCTTTGTGAGTGTTGGTGGCTTTGGTAATTGTGTTGTAGTATTTTTCTGGCCTTTTTGATTTTCTTTTTGTGTTAGCAGATTTGTCGTTGGTACTGTAGTTTCTTCACCTGGTCATTCCTATTTCTCCATTCTAGTTCAAGCTTTCTGTTTTTTCTTTTCATGGTGTTGAGTATTGGGCTAAACCGTTTTTCTGTTGCTCTTTTGCACAATGTTGTGAATGGTTTTTCCATGGAGATTTCGTCTATTATTCGAGTGATCCATTTGCAAAGTAGTTCTGTTTTAACGTCAAGGTCAGCTTCGTCCATTGTTGTTGCTAGTGGTTTGTTGATTTCCAGTAGTTTTACCAAGTTGCTATTTTTGATGATCCTCCAGTTTCTTTTCTTGACGGTTGGCAGTTTGTCGGGTTGTTTGGTTGTTGATGTAGCTACCGTGATTACGAAGGGGATGAAGTGGTCACTCCAGAGGATCTGTATTGGTGGTGCCATGGTGATGAGGTTTTTGTTAGCAAAGATCGCCTCTAGTGTATGTCCCACCTTATGAGTTGCTCCTGTGACTAGTTGAGATAGATTAATTGTCTTAGTAGTTTGGCTAGTAACTTTTGTGTGTTAGCGGTTTCTTTGTCAACAGTCTCCAAGGATTATCAGGTGCTCCTGTTCAATGGCTAGAATGGTGATGGCTTCAGTGAAGGCATCTACGGAGGTTGCATCGTATATCTGTGGTCTGTATACCAGAATTAATTTGAGGTTTATTTTGGGGTTTGTAGTTGAGCGAAGGATTAGAGATTCACAGTTTGACATTTAGTGGTTCTTCCATTTTAATTTCCATATATTGCTTGCATACTATCGCCAGTCCTCCTCTTTTGTTTTTCCTGTTTGCTTGTGAGCACTTATCAGACAATACTTAACATGAGTATTTTACGTTTTGTAAATTCAACTGTACATTGTTCAGTATAGACATTCTATCTCATATTCTTAAAATCAAGATGGTTTATTTACAATTCTTCAAAAATTATTTTTGAAAAACAAAACTTTTTTTCTTATTTCTTGTGTATTACTGCCATGCAGTCTCCAAATCAACAACAAATCTGTCAATTTCAATTATTAATTATTCATATTTCAATTCCAAAGAACAAAAATTAAATCCAACATAAATTGAAAATATAAGTTCTTTCAATTAAGAGCTCAATGCGTTTCGAGAGGGTACCCATGACTTCAGATTGGTAGCAGATACAGAGACAAATGATATGGTGGTATTTGAATATGGAATTGAATTAATCAAACTGTACTATAATGTCGTTGCTCTTGAAGAAGAGGGTTCCCTCTCGAAATGCGTTGAGCTCTTAATTGAAAACTTATATTTTCAATTTATGTTGGATTTAATTTTTGTGCTTTGGAATTGAAATATGAATAATTAATAATTGAAGTTGACAGATTTGTTGTTGATTTGGAGCCTGTGTATAGCAGTAATACACAAGAAATAAGAAAAAAAACTTTTGTTGTTTTTGAAAAAGGATTCTGAATTTTTGAAGAATTGTAAATAAATCATCTTGATTTTAAGAATGAGATAAAATGTCTATACTGAACAATGTACATTTGAATTTTTTTATTTGTTGTGATGTTACCAATTTAGGTTTTTTATACACACTTGCTTACATAAAAAGAATAATTCATCATACAATTAAATCATTTCAATAATTATCTTCTTTAAAATAGGAGAAAGAACATTTTTCATGTAAAATAAGTTAATGAAGATAAAAGTACAACCCTTTTTTTTACCAGCAGTGAAATTACCAAATTTCTTGTGCAATGAATCCTGTATGCTGTAACACTCTTATGACATTTAGTGTCAATTTAGTATTGTCCACAGACATCATTCTTTCCCAGAAAGTACTTTATGAAAGGGGGTTGGTAAACCTAACTGAGTTACCCTAGTATTTAACCCTGATCTCCCAAGTTCACCTGCAGAATCTCAGTATATGCTCAATCGTTTGATCTCTTGGATCTGTACATTTGTGGCACAGAGTCCGAGGCTCCCCTGTTGATTCCCATTTGGCTAGAACCGTGCCCATTTTAATCAGGTTCGGACGTACTCTCAAGGTGTTCTGTGTTCCTTCCACATCTGGAAACTTCGTTAAATACCTTGGAACGTAACCCTGCTTTTTACTGTACTTAAAAAAGATACAGGAATTGAGGAAGCCCGCCGTGTCTGTTTTTGTAATCCAGTCTCTCATTGTGGGTGCTTTCTTGACCTTCAAAGGGTTAGTGATCAATGTGTGGTTGTCTTGTTCAGAATAGACCAGAATCTCATCTGCTCTTTTCTTGAGTTCTCTTAAGGTTAAGGAAGAGTCTGAGTTCAAATGGTCCAAAAGATCTTCATAAAGGGTATTTGTCATTGGCACTATTATGGATCTAAACAGGGAAAGCAGTTTCCAATCGACTAGGGCCTTGAGCAATCTTTGGCCTAGCTCATACCTTAGAGTTGCCGTCTGGAGGCTTTTAGGGAGACCCTTCCAAATGGTGGCTTCTATTTTTTGCCAATTTATAGACCAAAGATGGGGTTTAGCCTTGATTCCATAGTGTAGTACTGGAATCGTTTCAGCCATGTAGCAACTTTATTATTGGCAGAATGGAAAATGTGCAATAAAGACCTAAAAACGTCTTAATTTGAGTTGTTAACTGTGTGCACTTGGCCAGTATTTCTGCATACTGTGTCCCAATTGTAGGAACCGCGTGCAAAGTATATCCAAGATACACTACTTCCTTGTCCATAGGAATTAACCGACCCCCTATTGTCCAGGGGAACCCGGCTCCTTGTGCACCCCTTTCTCCAAAAATTACAACCCTTGATTTCTCCAGATTAACAACTAAATTATTTTCTTTCATGTACATATCAAGTGTTCTCAGAAGTCTTTGCAGACCTACTGGTGTCCTTTCTAGCAAGACAATATTGTCTGCGTATATAAGCCACTTAATAGCCAGAGAACCCACCTTTCTACTTGCTAATGCTGAGGAATCTATTGCCTGACCAAAATCTCCCAGATAGAATTAGAAGAGCAATGGGGCCACCATGCAGCCTTGTCTGACTCCCCTGTTTATATGTAATCTGATATCTGATAGATGGCCTTCCAGATTAAGACTGACTCTGGCTGTATTACCTTCATGAAGACTTACAAGAACGTTAATGTTTTCGGCGCTCCTTTCTGCTCCAGCTTAGACCAAAGCCTGTCATGGTTAACCAAATCGAATGCACTCGACAAATCAATGAATGCTCCGTAAAGTCTACCTGCATTGTTTTTGTCTTTATTTGTTAGTGAAGCAAGTATTATGCCATTTAATGATGTTGAGTGGCCTCTTCTGAATCCAGTCTGTTGTTTGGGAAGTATGTTACCCTCTTTTGCCCAGGTTTCAAGTTCTCTTAATACGAGACTGGTGAACAATTTGCTCTCTACGTCTAATAACGTTATTGGCCTATTAATAGGGTTTTTACCGTCCCCCTTCTTGAAAATCGGCACTATAATTGCCGACTTCCAGGAAGGGGCAATCAATCTTTTGTCTATAATTCCCCTAAGCAATGTATAAAGGGTCTGTGTACACAAGGTCACATTCCCCTTAAATACTTGATAAGTGAGGCTGTTTGGTCCCGCTGATCTAGATGAAGAAGATTTGTTAATCAGATCTAGAATGTCTCCCTTATCGAATCTTAGCCCCCATGTTCTCCCCTCCACTTCGGAGGCCGGCTCTCCTCCTGGTTTTTGATATTTTTCTCCAAAGTAATTCAACCAACTCGACTCTGGTACGTTGTTCGTTTGAGTGACCTTCTGATCAGTTTAAAGTTATTAATTAGCGACCAGAAATTGCGCGTAGAGTTGTTACTCAAGGCACGCAGCATTGCTTCACCATCATTCTGCAATAGCTCCCCTCTATGATGTCTGGACCAACTCCTATAGTTTTATATTATTTCTATTCCTACAATGAGACTAGATTTATTTAGTGCCTCCTTCCTTGCTATTCTTAATTGTCTGCGTATTTCACGCTTTTTTACCCATACGGCTTCATCAAAATTGTGTTTATACACACACTGACGGCCTCTCTGCGTGTTCTGTGGGCAATCTATAGACCATATGAAGTCGTGGAAGGTCAGTGGATTATAATTTTTGTCTAGAACTTCAGGAAGCGTCTAATTGTAGAGTTTGTCCGGACCATCATTAAGGCGAGCTCCGTCTCTGTGATATTTGACTAGATGTTTTTTCTGGGAGTTAACAGCCCCCCGGTTGTCCCATACTTTTATTACATTACTGGTGTGCCAGCTTATTTGGGTTTCTAATTGCTTATGGTCGCTTGTACCCCCATCCTTAACTGAGAGGTTTATACATTTCCCAAACCAATTTGCAGATAGAACGACATAGTCCAGGGTTGATTCAGTGTTCCCCCTCCCCCATGTAGTGGCGCGAGGGACATCCCCTTCTATTGAGCAATTCAGAAGCTTTAGGTCCCAGTCATCAAAGAAACATAACCACCTTCTGCCATTTGCTGTTATGTCCGTCCTTGTTCCCTCTGCACCTTTATGATTAATTTGGATGCATTGTGAATTTAGTTCCCCTGTTGCAACAATGAATGCCTCAGGGTGAGACAACTTAACTTCACTAAGAACAACTGAGACTGAATCAAGATATTCCAGCAATTCTTCCCTTGCCGGGTTCCAGTAAAGATTTATGTTTATGATCTTCTTTGATGATGAGCCATTTGAGGGAGTGACTGCCTTTACTACAAGAATTCCTTCTTGTTTACAGGGGATGATTGTTATTTCTTTAAACAAAACCCGTCTGCAAGCTATTAGTAGACCCCGCCCCCCTCCCAAATCGGTCTTCCCTTCGCTTTACTTATTTCTGGCTGTATTACCAAATTGAATCCTTCGATTTCCGAAGTGTTATCTAGCCTAGTTTCCTGTAGTAAAATCACGTCACTCCCCTCACCAAACAGCAAAGCTCTCATCTCATTGTTCCTAAAGAAACTGGAACCCCTTGTATTCCAACTGGTAACTTATATTTTCACTACTAAAGGGAGGCTTGTGTTACTCCCAGCTTCTGGCAAACTTGCATTATTATTTCTGGTAGCATCGGCCAAGGTAGCGATTGCGTTCCCTCCTTAGGCTGGCTGTCTTTGCTTGTTTGCAACTTTCTTTGTGCCTGTAGATCTTTCTGCAGTGCTCCCCCATTTTGTTTTGGAATTTCAACTCTTGCGCCATAGAATGGTCTTATTTCATGGACTTCCAAACCCAAGTGGCGCAATTTATCTGACACATTTAAGAACGCTTTAACTCCCATTCTTGAAACAAAACCAATTTCCACTAGGCTTGTCAAACCCGACTCTGGGAATCGGACATATTCAATATCTCTGGTTGAGAATAGAGTTCTGGGATCTTTTTTACTAATGTAAGAATTGCCCCCCTGTTCAATGGCTTTTTGGACTGCTTGTTTGCTTCACTTGTAAGCCATAATCTGGGAGCAGCATAGGGAGCTGAATCTTCTTGACAGCTTCCTGCTGCCGAATTCTGGGCTTCAGAGGATTCTATCCTTACTAGCAAAGTCCCAATCTCCTTTTCCTCTGCTCCTTGGCCTGGTCAGGCTTCTTGTTTTCGGGTTTGGATAAGGGATCTTCTCCTTTGCCCTGTATTGGTTCTGTCTGAGTTTCCGATGTTCCTGCTTGTCCTCCTATCTTTTGTCATGCCATGTTAAATATTGGTGCAATCCATAAACCAATATCTCTCTGTAGAGGTGCTTTTAATGCCGTTTTTGGCCGTGTTAGGAATATCGGTGCCACTTTAAGCAACTTTCCTGTTATCTTTGATCTAGCTGGATCCTGTTGGGCCGAGGACTTCTGCACTTTTTCTTGGCCCCTCTCTTCCTCCGTCTGCGTACCCATAGTTGCTTTATCCGTGTGTTCCGCGCCCGACTTTGTTGGTACTTTCCTTTTGTGTTTTCTTTTTTTTAGTTCTACTTCCTCCTGAGCTTTTTGCCCCAGGGATACAGTTTGTGGCATGTTTATTTCCTCTTCAATGGGGCTTTCAGGCTTTTTTTCTTGGCCCGTGATCCCCTTCAAAAATTTGACATTTGATTTTTTTGTTTTTGACTCCTTCATATTTTTTGTCTTCTTGTCTTGTCTGCACTTGGACTTAGACGTTTTTTGATTGTGCTCTTGTCTTTTGTATGATTGTTATGCACTCCTCCATGATGTCATATTTTCGTTCTCTTCCTGTGCTGATATCTCAAATATTTCTTCTTGTGTTTCAGCCAACGGTTCCGTTGTTTGGTCTGAAACCTGAGCTAAACGGCAGAATTCCTCCATGACAGACTCGGGTAAAGTAGTGTCATCCGCTGATGTGCTAGGGCATGGTAAGGCTTCGTCTATTTTAGTTTGTTTCCCGGTGTTTGGATGACTGTCGTTTGCCTAGAGCTGAGATAAGAGAGGGAATCCTTGATCTCCTTATCTTCCTTCAGCAATGCAGTCAATAGATCTTTTATCTCTGTCAGCTCACTGCTTTGCTTGCAAAATCCGTCTTCCATTTTTTGTCAACGTGGGCAATACTGAGCAATTTATCACGTTGCTTTGACCCACAACAGTGAATTCAAATTGCTCAATATCTTTTGTCATTTCCATATGGATCCCTGTGGGTCTGAACATCCCTTTTCAATAGTTCAAACACCTTCACTAGTGAGTTGAGTATGAAATTCAAAGCTGGTAGAGTTGGATCCCCCACCCCTTTAATCTTGGCTCAACCTCCCAGGGGCATTACTTGGCATGTAGTCCAGTTCACTCTGTTTTAATTCATCTGAGGCTGCTGGCTCCCTTCTAGATTCCTCTGTTGAGTTTAGCCTATGTCCTTGATACAGTGGATTTTGGATTAAATTAGACAGATGGTTGGCAGGTCCGTGAAAGATCCATACATGACCTGACAGTTCGGGTTGTCTGTTTTCAGCTATCGTATTTGGATCTTGATATTGCGGCCTAAATATGGTGGAAGTGACGGCGCCCGCCCTATTGTGTCTGCCTCTTTGGAAAAATCAATCAATAGTGTCTTTTAATGTTTGACGACAAGGTGAAGTCATGTGGCATTGTGGCTGTTGGATTTTTCATTTCCTCAATCTGACTGTCTTAAGTTGAGATCATATTGATGTCTGATTCTTGATGGATTTGAACCTCCACTTGATTGGGGCCACCTAATGCAGTTATATAATTCTATGGACCCATATTGCCAATTTCCACGTGTGTGGATTTCTCCGTGTAGGAGCCGTCCCATTGAGGGGCCCTGAGATCGTTGGCAAAAGGTCCACTCCTGAGGTTGTAGCGGTTTGACATTTTCCTGTGTGTATGAGACTCAAGGAAGAGAATGTCATGTCGTTTCCACAACACAACCCTAATATTGCTGACTTTAATAGGCTTGCTATGTAGATTTGCACTAAAATGTAGTAACTCATTTTTTTTTTGGTTTAGGTTCCTACGCGGTAGAGAGCAGGCAAAGCGTGATCAAAGGAGAATAAACCCCGGCAGTCTCCTGTTTCTCTACCGCTGCCTCTGCAGACTTTTATTGTACTGTCACCTGTAAGGTGTAATCATGAAATCCACACCTTCTCGTATGCAGCGAGGTTTATACTCGGCGTTTGGGTGTCAACGTGTCAGCCCTGCACCCCTGCCAGAATTGTGGATAACGTGTGCATTGTATTTAATGGTCTGGAGGGTTTACCGTAATTAGCACTGGTCGGCTCCCCCGGACTTCGCGAGTAATGTCCAGATGTTCTTGTTCTTCCTCGCCACCAGTGCTAAACAGCACCAAAACAGCACCAGAAATCCACAAAAGCACCACCCTTTATACCGTGGCCAGGCTTCACGCCGCAAGGGTCACAGAAACTGCTTTTTCACTTCCTGCTTTTCAGGGGGCATGTCTTAGGCAACCGAGTCTTTAAAGGTACAAAGCTCCAATTTGAGCTTCGATTCACTGCGTTCGCGTTCAGGATGCGTTCAGAATGCAAAGTATCCCTGGTCTTTACTCTTTGCTCAGTCTGACTCCAATTCCACTGGAGCCAGCAGCAAGCAGCCAGCAGCAGCAAAACAGCACCAGAAATCCTCAAAAGCACCGCCCTTTACACCGCAGCCCGGCTTCACGCCGCAGGGGTCACGGAAGCTGCTTTTTCACTTCCTGCTTTTCAGTCCTTAAAGTTACAAAGCTCCAATTTGAGCTTCAATTCACTGCGTTCGCGTTCAGAATGCAAAGTATCCCTGGTCTTGGGGGGCGTGGCCAAGCAGTCATGGAGTAGGCTGCGATTCCTTGGAGCTCCGTGATCCGACTTATTGATCTGAAGCAAAGCGCATGTGTTGATGGCTGATTCCAGCAGAAAAAAGATACTGTAACTGCCTGAATACCTCAGGCAGCAGATGAGCGAATCGACGGGAGAAGGTGGACGCAGCAGCGGGAGTTAGGCTACTTTGTGTCCTGATCCGGGAGCGGCGTAATTGATACTAAGATGACGGCGCGCCAACACAGAGACCTTCGGTGGCACTTGAAATCGGTTGCCAGGCGGGTAGTGAATGGGCTGCCGGCGTGCAGCAGCTGATGGAACAGTGAGCGGCCGACTACCTCGGAGAAGCTCACGAATAGCCCGGGCTGACGAGAGGACGTATGCAGTGTCGGGCCACCTGGCCATGAGATAGGCGGCACGTCCTCGGCGCTCCCACTGAACCGGGACGATGTACACACAGAACGGTCAAGAGGAATGACAACGTACCCACAATAGGTTGGAAGCAACGGGCACGCAGGGATTACATCCCGAAGTCGCACCGAGGAGTGGAAGAGCAACTACGGACAAAACAAGTGACACCGAGACCTGTACCGTCCGAAACAAAATGGCGACCGATCCTGAACAAAGGATTACACTGATGGACCATGAAGCGGCCTTGTAAGGATTAGGACGCATATGCTGCTTAGATCAACCATTGCGGCCTGCAGACGCAGCAAGTGGATATATGCACCCTGTATGTACCACCAGCCTCTGATAGGCACAGAGACCAGAAAGAAGCATCAGGGATGCAGAAGGAAATTGTGACGTGGGAAGTTACAATCCACCTGAATAACAATTTCATGTGCCACAATAGGTGTAGGTTGGTATACAGAGACCCCAACGACTCGAACAACTAAACAGCACTGAGCCGGAGCCAGACACGTGGGCAAGGTTGCATCATGTCGGTGAAAAGTCTGAGAGCCAAGACCAAACAACCCACAATGGAGGTCTTCGCGAAAATGCAGAGGACCCCTACAACATCGGAGCGGAGCACGGCTGCGACTACTGCGGAAGAAGCCCCAGAAGGAGATAAGCACCAGATCCTGGAGGCTATAACGGAGCTGAGCACTAAGTGGGGCGCGGCAATGGCGGACTTACGGACAGCCCTGGAGAGCAAAATTGATGCGGTAGGAACTGAACTTACCCTGTTACGGCAAGATGTCAGGGGGCTGGCGGAGAGAACGAGTGGGCTGGAAAGTGCCGTAAAGACCAATACTGATGTCAGCACAAATAATGCAAAGGAAGTTTATGTGCTCAAACAGCAGGTTGCCAACCTTGAAAATCAGGTGGAAGAGGCGGAAGGAATAGCGAGGAGAAATAACATACGGGTGGTCGGCCTGCCGGAGGGTGAGGAGGGCCAAGACCCTACAAACTACGTGGAAAACATGATCCTACAGGAAATAGAAGCAGACAAGCTTTCGCAGGGATTCACGGTGGAGCGGGCGCAATGCGCCTTAATGAGGAAACCACGACCTGGGGCTCCACCGAGACCTATCATCGCGAGGATCTTGAACTATTGAGACAGGGAGAAGATCCTGGAATATTTTCGTAAAGGCGGAACAACACAGAAAGCATCCGCCACCATTACAGCATACCCGGACTATACGGTGCTGGTGCAGAGACTGAGATACAGCTACGTGGCCGTCAAGAGGAGGCTGCGAGCAGCAGGCATCAAGTACATGCTTCTGTACCCGGCAAAGCTGAAGGTGCTACATAAGAGCAGAGCGCTTTTTTTTGACACTCCTGAGGAGGTGGTAACGTGGCTGGATCTGCAAGGCTGCCCGGAACAAGAAGTGGACCGTGACCGGCAGGAACAAACCGACTGAAGAACTTGTGCCATGGACATTGAGATGGTAAGTGGGAGGGGGTACTGGATTATACCGGGAAGCGAGACCGGCTGAACACTGGGTAGCATTCGGGCCTTGCGCTCGGCATGGACTGGAATATAGTGGGCAAAATGAAATTGGAAGCTGCATAAGGTTAACACAATGCGTAATAAATTTGGAAATAGGAGCAATAGGATGGAAGCAACCCACCCCCGAAATACTAATAGTTAAGTGGCCATTAGTGCGACTTCACCCTACTGAGCCCTGAGCATAAGCTTATGCTGGACAGGGCTAGATGTGGGGGTGCCTGAGATCTAGGGATGGAGCTGGGCAACAGTTTTGGGGTGTTGTTGGGGAAGGGATGGGTGGGCGGAGGGAAGGGAGGTGGGAAGTTTGGGGTGTACATAGTTTTGGGGAGTTTAAGTTTAAACATGAGCCTACATGGAAGAGTTGAAGGGTTGTATCTGCATAGCATGACTGGGAGGGTTCGGTTGGGAATGAGGGAGGAAGATATCAGAGCGCTATGGGAGATCTCAGGATATTAACGTGGAATGTCAGGGGACTTAACAGTTATGTGAAGAGAAATAAGGTCATGCTGTGTTTGAAAAGGCAAAAGGTTGATATTGCACTGTTACAGGAGACGCATCTGACGCGGGAGAAGGTGGAGCTAGTTGGGAAAAAATGGAAAGGGATTGTGGTGGGTTTGTCGTACTCTGCTTACGCTAGGGGAGTGCTTGTTTGGGTGGCGCTGCACGTCCCGTTTAAGCTACTACAGGGAGTGGCGGAAACTGACGGGAGGACGGTTATATTAAGAGGGCTGGTGGAGAATAATGAGGTATGCATCGTAAATACATACGCCCCCAACCAAAACACAGCGGCATACTTCAGAACTCTGTGCACCAACCTTAGTATGTGTGTGGGAAACGCAGTTATTTGGGGCGGGGATTTCAATTGTGTAATGAACCCCAAGGTGGACAGATCTGATAGCAGGATTGACAGGCCCACCACAGCGGCCAAAGCATTGCAGGTGTTACTAGATTTTTTTGGCTTGGTAGATGTATGGAGAACAAAACATCCTAATGGTAGGCAATATTCGCACTACTCAGCCCTGCAGCAGCTACACACGAGATTGGATTATGTCTGTGCCACGCCGGATGTAATGGCAGAGAGCACTCAAATAGAACATAAGGCGAGGGTCCTCTCAGATCACTCACCCCTGGTCCTCGGGTGGCAATACTGCCCCCCGAGGGCTCGGATCCCGACATGGCGCCTCCGAGCGGAGGCACTCAAAGATCCGGTCTTTCGAGAGGACATAAGAGATGAGATCATGAACTATTTTGAAATGAATACTGGTAGTGTTGACTCGGCGGGTACACAATGGGAAGCTTTTAAGGTGGTGATGCGGGGGGTAGCCATAGCTTAGTCAAAGGGCCTGCAAGGTGGGGTTCTGGCTGACCTACAAAGAGTAGAAGATGAACTAGAAGGAACATTAGAAAATGGCAGTGATGCCACGGAGCTAGTACTTAAACTACAGCAGCAGTGTGAGGAACACTGGGAAAGGCTCTGCAACCTCAATTATAGAAAGTATGTAGAAAGACAGAACGCGGGAGGGGATAAAACGGGTAGGCTTTTAGCGTGGTTGTACAAGAGTGAAACCCCAAAACCCCCGATTAGGACAATAACTAGAGAAGATGGCGAGGTAGTAGACGCTCAAGAAGGAGTAAACAAGGAATTTGCGGATTATTATAGGGTGCTATACGGGGACAAGGAGGGGAGTAGTCAAGAGGAGATAACCGAAACACTAGAAGATATAGGACTGCCCAAGATAAGTGATGAGGAAAGAGAAGAGCTTGATGCACCAATTACCTTGGAGGAGGTTGTGAGGCAGTTGCCCACCAGTAAGACCCCAGGAGCAGATGGGTTCCCTAGCGAATTTTATAAAGTTTATAGAGAAGTGCTCCCCCCGATGCTATACATGCTTAACGAAGCGTTTGAGATGGGAAGGTTGCCGGAGTCACTCAGAGAAGCGATTATAATACCGCTCCCTAAACCCAACAAACCAGGGTATAGCTGTAGCTCCTACAGGCCTTTGTCGATGCTGACCCAGGACAGCAAGATATTGACGGCTGTCCTGGCAAACAAATTGCGAAGAGTAATTAGCAAATTAATCCACCCAGACCAAACGGGCTATGTCCCGAATAGGAATATAACCCACAACCATAGGCGACCCCACCGGGTGATCGAATGGGAGTATAGGAATGAAGGCGAAATGGCGATTGTATCCCTAGACGCAGTAAAATCTTTTGACTCTGTTAAGTGGCCATGGCTGCTGGCGGCCCTGGAAGGTTACGGAGTAGGGCTGGGTTATGCCAGGTGGGCGAAAATGCTATACAACAAGCCGCTAGCCAGAGTGCGTACGGGATCAGTGATATCCGAGAGATGGCAGCTTAGTAGAGGCACCAGGCAGGGGTGCCCCTGGTCCCCGATGCTTTACATTCTAGCCCTGGAGTCCCTAGCGATATACCTCAGGCAACAATGACACAATAGGTATTGTGGTTGGGGGGAGCGGCATCTAATATCCTTATATGCGGATGATTTGTTACTATACTTGAAATACCCGGAAGAAAATCTTCAATATATCCTGGAAGTGATGGAGAAGTATGCGGGGTTGTCCGGCATAGCGGTGAATCCTCAAAAATCTAGTATATTCCCGCGAGGTAGCTATAAGGGGACCCCGGAGGAAAGGTTGCCGGTGTTACAGATACCATGGGTGATTAGTTCTTTCCGTTACCTTGGTATAGATGTGTATCACACGGCAGAAGAGGAACATAAGCACAGCACCGAGGTAGCTATTGAGAAAATCCGGAAATGCATGAAGTTTTGGGAGAAGTAGCCCCTAGCAATGATGGGACGGGGGGCAATGTTTAAAATGGTGGTCCTGCCTAGGCTTCTACATTATTTTAGTAATATCCCATATATGATACCCAAGAAGTTGCTAAACTGAATAGTGTGTGCAGGGCCTTCCTATGGCATGTTAGCCGGAATAGAGTAGCGCTATGGCAGCTGCAGAACTTCTATGAAAGGGGGGGTATTAAACTGCCCAATTTTGAGGTCTACTATGTAGCGAGTCAACTACAATATGTGACCAATTGGCTCTCCGACGAAGTGACCCCTGAACTTAGGTTGTTTGGGCAGGACTGTACCCCATTTTACTTAAGGGAAATGATATGGTTGCCTGAGTCAGATATGAAGGAGTGCCCTTGAATGATGATGCTGGGGTGGAAAATGTGGCGTCGAGCGTGTCGTATGATGGAGGACCCATTCCCGTGCTCCCCGCAAGTACCGCTGGTTGCTTTAGCAGGAGGGGATAAGCAGCTGAGGGTGATTATCAGAACCTACTGAGAATCGGTGGGACTGGTAACGTTAGGGGACATCTGGCAAGGGGGGGGCATTAGAAATTTTGAAGCACTTGGGTAGCAGGTGGGATTACATACTGGTAAATATTTTACTATAGAATGATTCAGAAAATTCGGAAAACGTGGCCTGAAACAGTATTGGCAGAGGAACCAGATGCTACTGTGGGGGCAATATATGACATATTGGAAGGGGGGCATGAGATTTCTAGATTGTATGAGAAGGTGATGACCAAGGTTGGGAAGGAATTGACACATTTGAGACTGGATTGGGAAGAGGAGGTGGGGGCCCCAATGGGAGATGGGATGTGGGAACGCGCCCTGGGATATCACAAGAAAGTGTCAAATGCCAGACTTAAACAAATACAGCTGTATATAACGCATAGAGCATACATGACCCCTCTGAGGATATCCAAGTTCCGAAACGCTGGGCGACAGGTGTGCCCTAAGTGCGACATGGAAAACGCTGACATGACACACGTTTTGGTCATGCCCAGTAATCAAATGTTTTTGGGGTGAAGCGGCACAAAAATTAGCGACAAAGGGGGTCACGCTCGTCATAGATACGGTCTGGGCTTGCTTGCTGGGAGGGTTCCCCAGACCACGGAAACTGAAACATGTTGAGAAACTGAGAGACTTGGCATACGTGCTAGCAAAATGGAGGATTGCCATGGGATGGAAGAAGTGCCACAAGCCACGGGTGGAGGTATGGTGTAAGGAGTTACAGAAATGGGCGAAGGCTGAAACGATAGTATGGCAGGAGGCGAGCAACATGAGTGGGGAGGAAGAAGTGGGTACCCTGATGGCATGGAAATTAATAGCGGAACTGTTTGGATCTATATCGGACCCAACGGAATCTGAGGATAGTGAGACCCGGCCGCATGTAGCAGATACTGAATGCGAAGTACAAATAGGCTCATGATGGAGGGTGGGAGTATGGGAGCAGTGGCAAAAATGGAAATACAAATGGTGTTTAATAGAACTGTTGTAAACTGCACTGTGTGTTGGGTTTGTTTTTATTGTTGTTTGGTTTGAATAAAATTAATTTAAAAAATTAAAAAAAATAAAAAGTATCCCTTACTCTTTGCTCAGTCTGACTCCAATTCCACCGGAGCCAGCAAGCAAAACAGCACCAGAAATCCACAAAAGCACCACCCTTTACACCGCAGCCGGGCTTCGCGCCGCAAGGGTCACGGAAGCTGCTTTTACCCTCCCGTTTTTTTAAGGGGGCATGGCTTAGGCCTCAAGAGTCCTTAAAAGTACAAAGCTCCAATTTGAGCTTCGATTCACTGCGTTCGCGATCAGGGCGCGTTCAGAACGCAAAGTATCCCTGGTCCTTACTCTTTGCTCAGTCTGACTCCAATTCCACCGGAGCCAGCAGCCGCAAAACAGCACCAGAAATCCACAAAAGCACCACCCTTTACACCGCGGCCGGGCTTCACATTTGAATTTACAAAAAGTAAAATACTCAAGTATTGATTGATAGGTTTCCTCCAGTACCAATAGGTGTGCAGGGGACGGGAGTACCAATTAGGTTTGGGCACTCTGTTTCATTCATTTAGTTCTGACTTTCGATACCAGAGTCAGCCTATTCTCCCCCGCACCCTTGACATTCATTAAGCGTCATTGGGCCAGTGGAGTCCTAAGTGATTAAATAGCATAACGCAGTTTTTTTGAAAAAACAGTGTGCTTTATCTCACTATTTTCAATATGCTTGTGAGCACTTGACATTGTCAGGGAGCCAGTTATGAAGTGTAATTTTGTAGTTGTCTAGCCATGTTTCCGTTATGAATAAGATGTCGATACCGCCATCACACAGGAGGCCGTAAACCTCTGTGGCATGTTTGGACATTGATCTAGCGTTGACTAGGTTGCAGTGGATCTTTTTGAGGTGGTAAGGTTTGTTTTTGACCCTTTTGTGGTTGCTTGGTTGGACTGCTTCTGTGTTGTTGTCGCAGATTGGTAGGGGATCCTTGCAGTCTGCTTCGTCATTGAGGTTGTCTATTAAATGAATGGTTGGGTTGATGAATTCCTCTTCTTCATCTTCTATGTTTTGATGTGTTGCTGGTAGTGCCCTTCTCATATCTGGGGTGAGGTTGTTGGTTTTGTACCCTTCTCTTTTGGGGTCCTCTCTTTTTTTTTTTTTTTTTGCAGGGTTCCAGTAGGATCTCCGTGTGTTTGGACATGTCAGTGGCGTTGAAGTGTAGAGGTGCTGTGGTTGTTGCCAGGTACGGTATGTGATTCAGGGTTTTTTCTCTTCTCACGTTGTTTGTTCTGTTGGCTGTAGTGTTAGTTGGGGGTGCGTTCTGTGTTTGTGACGGTTTCTACTCGACGAGGGTGAGGGTGGTGTTCCATTTAATTCCTTGTTCCGATTCTCTTTGGCGGCGTTCTGCTTTATGTTGTGGCATTTGTGGTCTTTGGTAGAATGATGGTTTGTGTATTGAGGTTATAGGGAGTTAGCCTGCTTGTGGGTCATTGTGTGGTCTGGGTAATGTCCAGTCTTATTCTCTTGTGCTTTGATAGCTGGCTGTCCTCTATGGCTGTCAAATTAGTGATTGGGTTCCGGTATTCTCTATCAATGGATGGGCGGTCTAAGTGGGGCGCTTGCAGGTACTAGAAGTTGGAAGCTACCGCAGTTGGATTGAGATGGAGACCGGTTCCTTGGGCAGTGACCTGGCTATAGTAGCTTGCGTTCAGCGGTTGTTGGGAATTCCTGGGTAAGGGCCTACAATTCTCAAGAGGCAGCTAGTGAGAAATGCACCTAGAATTGAGATTCCTAGATAGTGGGAGGGTGGTCTGGGTTTCACAAAGGCAAACGAAGTGGGGAGACACAGATAGTTTAGACTCCTAGATAGTGGGAGAAAGGCCTAGGTTTCAGAAAAGGCAGACTGTGAGCGAGCATGCATAGATTCGAGATTCCTAGATAGTGGGAGAAAGGCCTAGGTTTCAGAAAAGGCAGACAATGAGCCAGCACACCTAGATTCCTAGATAGTGGGGTAAGGCCTAGGTTTCAGAAAAGGCAGACTGTGAGCGAGCACGCATAGATTCGAGATTCCTAGATAGTGGGAGAAAGGCCTAGGTTTCAGAAAAGGCAGACAATGAGCGAGCACACCTAGATTCCTAGATAGTGGGGTAAGGCCTAGGTTTCAGAAAAGGCAGACCGTGAGCGAGCACACCTAGATTTGAGATTCCTAGATAGTGGGAGAAAGGCCTAGGTTTCTGAAAGGCAGACCGTGAGCGAGCACACCTAGATTCGAGATTCGTAGATAGTGGGAGAATGGCCTAGGTTTCTGAAAGGCAGACAGTGAGCGAGCACACCTAGATTTGAGTTTGTAGAGCAGTGGGAGAAAGCCTGAGTCAGGACATTACCAAAATGTGACACCTAATACAAATTCCTGGATATCGGTATGACTGTATGAGTAGCTGGTTAACACGTATGGCCTAACGTTAGGAGGCAAACAGGAAAACATCAGAGCAGGAAGCAAGAAAAGAAGGGTAAAGGCCCAAAGAGAGTACAGATGGAAAAACGAAATGTGGAAAGCACTGGTCAGCACACTCACCTTCTTCACCAGCCAGAGCTAAAGCATGTGATTGTTCTTGTGGCTTTCCTTGAGATTCCGAAGCCACAATACCCTTCTATCGAAGCAGAAGTACTGTCTGGTGCCAGAGCCCTCAAATCTGCTAAGCACTCTGGACTTATTTTGCAGAAAGATGTTTTGGCGGAGGCCAGAAAAGTGTGAAAGAAACCATATTCAGGTGCTCACATAAATTGGAGGATTGGTGCTTGTTATAGGTTCTTTTAATAACCTGTCCTCAACCGTCATAGAATGACGTGGCTGCAGCGACACTCTTCTCAAAGGCTTCTTCGTCCTCCTCTGCCTCCCAACTGCTAACTAGAGAGAGAGAATTTTAGAGGCAGTAGGAAAAAAGGTATTCTCCAATTTGGCCCTGTAACTTACACAAGCGAACACAGAGGCAATCTTGGCTGCCGCTAATCCGAACTTCTGGAAGGAGGGAAGAGTTTGAGCAATTTTTCCCCACCTGACGAAGTTGAACACTTTAAGAGCGCTCTGGCAGATGCGTGGGTGTTAGCACAGAATCTAGAAGCCATGGCCCACCATGTGGATACCTCAGCAAGTGGCCTGGCTACTGTTGATTCTTGTTGCCAAGCATCGATGCACCAAGTTTGCAAAAAACTTCCAGGACAAAGTTTTAGATTTCCCCTTTGAGGGGAAATACCTTTTCCACTCATCTACAGTCGATGAGCTCTCAAAAAGGAAGACAATCACTTTAACTACAAAGTCCTTGTCCGTACTTACAAACCCCCATTCGTCCTTTGCTCAACTGTCTTATTTTTGCTCCAGATCCTATGCCGGATTTTGCGGATTTCAGGATCGCAAGGCAACGCTTCTAGATTCTCTAATGCTACCCAAGCAGACAAAGCAATGAAGAACAGCTGTTGAAGACTTCTTTTCTCAGTTCTTTTCATCCGCTGCTGGAACACCCACTGCCTCTATTGAAAGAGTCTCAAAGTGATGGCCAGGGCTGGTCCTATGAAATGCTATTGGGAGGACGTATTTCCGACCACTTGGACTCATGGAGGCCATCATCTCGGATGCTTGTGTCCTTAAGTTGCCTGCAAAGGCTTCCTTGTACCTCTCCCCCCTGTTCTTCCTTCTCGTCCACCCCTTTCTCAAAGCATTTTCACTGCCCTACTGATTGAAGTAGAGAAACTTCTTTCTATGAGGTCAATACAAGTCCCTTCGATCGAGAAGGGAAAGGGATTTTACTCTCTCCTTGTTACCGTGCAAAACCCAACCAAGCTATCCTACATATGCTATTGGAGCTATCAGATTTCAACATGCACCTTCTCCAGGAGAGATTCAAGATGGCCCCTGCACAGATCCAATCTACCGTTCAACGTGGAGATTGGCTCTGTGCAGTGGATCTGGCTGATGCATATCTCCACATCCCAATTTCGCCTCAGCATTGAAAATGTCTGTTTTTCCATTGGTGAAGCCCATTGTCAGTACCTAGTTCTCCCTTTCGTGTTGCGCTCGCCTCCATGAGCTTATACCAAAAAGATGTCTGCAGTGGCGGCCTATTTAAGACATCAAGGAGTCGTCGTGTATCCGTACCCGAGTGATTCGCTCCTGAGGCCCCACTGCCATTGCCTTATAGCTCTCCATCTACAAACCCTACTGCACCTGCTTTACCGCCTAGGCCTTTTCTGTGAACTTGTCAAAATCCTCCATAATGGTCTCTCAGGACCTGACCTTCATAGGATTCCGTTGGAACATAACAATTGCCCGGGGTGTTAGTCACACACCACACAAGTGCTGAAAACACTACATTGGCTACTAATAAAACAACGAATAAAATTCAAAACAATGTGCATCACGCATAGAGCAGTACACAACTAAGACGCTGAGTTCCTGAGGGACAAACTGCGTCTACATCAACCAACAAGTACGCTCAGATCAAGCATTGACATCCGCTTAGAACCGAAACCCTACAACAAACGAAAACTCAGAGGATCGTCCTTCTCTCACCAAGCACCTAACCTGGAACGATCTTCCAAAGTAAATACATAACACAAAAAAATCCTACTATTCAGGAAACTACTCAAAACTTGGCTCTTAACGTCATAACTAGAAAGACCGGCCACAGGGGCACACAGACAACTAAAACATTGATGAACGAAGAGACAGATCCTGATCCACACCAAGCAATCGACGGAAAAATCCTAAGGAAAATATTCCACGACATACCAAACAACCAACCGAGAGACCGCAGCAATAGGACCAAAGACCGAATATATAGCTAGAGAAGACAGAAACACCAGGACGACTCATTAATAGGACCAGGGTCAGACTGGGACAAGAAAATTGCCCGCACACCCAAATAAAAGTGGCCCACCGCTCGCTTCAAAAAAGTGGCCCACCCTTCAAAAAAAGTGGCCCTCAAACCATTATCCGTGAATCGCGTCAATTCACGACTTTACAGAAAATGCTACTTATAGAGGGTTTATGTGCCTGTTACTTTACAACACAAGTCATGAAATAACATAACTTTGCATGCAGTTCTGTGACGAGGTCCACAGCTGTGAGGCGCAGGAGTGGCATGAACCAAACAACCCCACCGCGGTTTTGGGACCTGTTGCAAGTCGATGCTTATACAGGGCTCCGCAACCCCAGCAGGGAAGGAGGGTTAGGGTGACGATGGTTGGATACGAAGGGGGAAGTAGGGAAACCGGAATGAGGTTTAGGGAGAGGTTATGGATAGGTTGAGGATGTTAGAGTAAGGTTTTGACCACTACGCATGCTTTCAGTGAGCTGTTACACAGCACTCATACAAACATACGTCCCTACTTCTGACTCTACACACACATACAATATCACTGTTGCAGTATACAAAGGCACAGCAGCATAATAAACACACATGAGGTAGTGCAGCACTTAGCTAAGGTTAGTTGTCGCCCAGAGTGTCCCTTGTTGTTGTCTCCTGTGATTTTGTTGTGCCACTGCCACGATGTGTCATAGTAGCTGTTCAAATGCTGCAAGGGAGCGAGTGCTACAATATGTGCGCATATCAATCACTGCGCATGAATGGCTCTGCTTTCAAAGTGTTGGTACCCCTGTGCCTTCGGGCCAGTAATAAAGACCCAATAGCCTGCCCTGCCCAAATCCATTTAGCAGACAATGGCTTAATACATTGCTCACTGTATTTTTTTATTTTTGGCTATTAGGTGCCACTTTAAGCCCACACTATTGCATTAGAGTACAGATGGGGAGAATGGTAAATGAGGAGGGACACAAAGCTTGTAGGTGTCGTTTGGTTGTTAGAAGCTGGGGGAGGTGGAAAGAAGGGGCTGGTGTGTGATGGGCAGGAGGAAAGAAGGAGCCGGTGTGTGATGGAAGTAGGAACTGGTGTAGGTGTGTGATGCGGAGGAGGAAAGGAGGAACCGGTGTGTGATGGGAAGAAGGAACTGGTGTAGGTGTGTGATGCGGAGGAGGAAAGAAGGAGCCGGTGTGTGATGGGAAGAAGGAGCTGGTGTAGGTGTGTGATGTGGAGGAGGAAAGAAGGTGTCCGTGTGAGCGATGGGGAGGAGGAAAAAAGCTGGTGTGTGATGGGGAGGAGGAAGGAAACGCCAGAGGCGCTGCTGCAGCGAGCTATCACAGCATTGTCTGCAGCAGCGGAGTTGACGGGCAGGATCAGCTCAGCTTCTCTGGCCCCTTGGTTGTGGCAGCCAGCCACAAGACACCAGGGCGGGCCATGGGCCGTACATCCCATCTCCCGTGCACATGTACTGCCCCGTCCTCTATTCCTGAATATTGCTGCCTCCAGGAATGCCATGCCTAGAGACAGCCAAGCAGCTAAATGTGTGTATCTGTTGTTATAAACCACCTAAAGGCGTTTGCTGTGAAGTCATTCACCTTAACACTAACTGCAGTGATTTTCATCTTAACCGAGATATTATGGTTGGGTGTGTTTTAACAATTCACTCACAGCAAATTATGATAAATAAAGATGTGATCCTGTACACAATAATCCAACAAAATTAAAACAAACACTTGATTATCACCCAAGTGGGAATCTGTGAATGTAGCCACGAGTGCTGCATCAATTAGGTATTTTTCCAGAACAAGACATCACATTTATTTTTAGAATAACCCTCAAACATGTTTACAATTGCTATAAACAATCAAAGCCGCACACCACAAACAATTCTGCTACCAAACACATTCAGTGCAATGCAATAATTCAACCTGCATTGGGAAAGCCAGCAGTTTGGGGTTTTTGGTTGGCATGTGATATTTGCCAGGCAATGCCATAACAGTTCTACTGGCATATAAAATGGTATCAGCTGGGAAATTGTGTAATTTGCAGTCCGTGGCAAATACCTGTGGAACACCTAAACGCAAGCCACAACTGTTGGCTTTGTCATGCTTGTTTTTATCAGGACTTTAGTGCAAGGACAGATAGAAACCAAGTGGCTGAAGGCACACCTGGTTAAAACTTTGTTTTTATACCATGAGCTCATTTACAGCTGCAACTATGCCTTTAACTCTCAGCAGACTGCTTAGAAATAACACTGGCAGGTCAAAGTTAGATGTTGCTGTCTGACAGAACCAATTTGAAGAGATCCTAGTAGGATGTATGTTGTGTGGCGAGGGGCTGGTGATGGGTGTAAATGACCATGGGGATTAGCATGGCCATGGGCAGCGAATAGATATAATAACCAAACACACACAAGCTGTGTATAACTCAAAGCTGTACTTTAGTGCAATAGATTCGGTTTATAGTTGTCGCTTAAGCGCTACCTAATAGCCAAAACCAAACATGGGGCTTTCAGTCTTTAATCACTCCACGAGGATTGCTCATTTTAATCTGGTATGCAAGCACATAGTTTGAAAAGCATGACAACGTGTGAAAACTGTATAATCCGTACGCAGAATAGGTTTGGTTACACAGTGCTGCCACCTTGACAAGGTTGTATCATCAGATATGTTATAATGTTAAAGGCTATGTTATCGGGTATTATATCTTGCACGTTCTGATATTTGCATAGCCTCTTGGCGCTTTGGGTCCTGCAAGAGGGGATGGGATTGTTACTGGGCAGCAAGAGAAGAGGAAGGCTGACATTGCAAAAACAGTGATGCACAGCAGTTCAGGTGGAACTGTACCCCGATGCCTGGTAAACGTATGAGCATACATAAAAAACATGTATGAAGAAGTTGCAGGATAAAATCTCAGGGTGGTAAAGTGGCTTCATGTTAAATGGTGTCCAGGGGTGGTATAATCGTGGCACAGGTGAATAATAGATCTGGTGTGTTGCATGGCACTGATATCACTGGGGGTACAGTTTCAGAGCGCATGGTAACTGATATCCCACAAACCCCACAATGTGGTACTCAGGGTATTGAAGGAATTTGGCACAGCATCATCCTGTTCCCAAGCTGATCGGGTTGCACTTTAGCTATCCTCCCAGATGGTAGGTGCTAGCCGTGGAAGCCGCCTGCAGTGCCTGGTAGGGGAAGGTGTGTGTGGCGGTCAAGGTATGAGGCTTATTCGTGTAAATGGCCACATCAGAGCCAAGGAGAGGGGCACAGGGGGAATAGATGTGCTTGCTCTTCTCTCCTATTTCACTACCCATCCTTGCCAATGAACTTCAGCGCCCGCTCTCCGTTACCGCCCCCCTCAGAAAACCCCTCCACCAGTCCTCTGCAGGCATATCCATTTTAATAATCATTTCTTTCGACCTTTTCTTCTCTTGTTTCTCTCTCTCACTCTCTTCTCTCCATCAGCAGATACACATTGTGTGCAGCAGGGAAATGTCAAGTGAATGGGAGACTTGCAGCGCTTAACTTGCAGAGCAAACATGACATCACAAGACGTTTTGATATGTATTTAAATGGTTTCATGATTTCATGTTTGCCGTGACAGAACAATCTTTACTCCATGTGAATTGCTGAAAGACCTGTGTGCCCGCTTACGTTTTACTAAAGCAGCAGGCTGAACAAAGTGTGACATCGATTTGCACCTTTTTTTGCCCTTGTTCGATCCGTACGTGATTTATCACCGTTTCGGAAGTGTGGGCTGACTTTTGAGAGCACTAAAAGAATCTATCAGAAGTTACAAGTAATGGACCACACCACATCATTTAAGATGTCTGCCCATTTTCGACTGCTACTGGCATGAAAGTATGTACAGTATGTGTGGTACTGGCTGCGTCTGAACATTGCCTCAGTATTCTTATTTTTAAATGAATTGTTGACGGAGGAAACCAATTTAAAGCATGGAAATGGTGACGTAGAGAACTGCTCTGGATGTGCTGCCATTTCCCATACAATGCATATACCGAGCCAAAATACTGAGCTGAATCGGGACCTATCCCTACTTCCCAAGAGCTAAGGGTTCTATGAGGTACGTTCTTTTGGGTTTGAGAGAAGTACTCTACGGGATATGAAAACACAGGGTCCCATTACTCCTTCAGAAAGTAAGCCTCACCCTGCTTTATGTAGGAACAATTCCTAGTGGGGCATCGGGGGACCTCAGCCATAATGCTAAGAACATGTTTCTTGGGGGCTCGAGGCCGCCCGGATTTACTCCTAGGGGTCTAGTGCCACATTATAGGGGTTCAAAAGCAGCTGCGCCTCACCAAACCCTACGGAACCAAGAGTGGGATGAAGCTTCTCAAAACCCCCTTACCTTGGATAGCAGAAAGACAAACAGGAGTCTTCGTGCTGCACATTTTCGAGGAAAAGCTGAAAGAAAGAACACAGTCGTCCCTTCCTCATTAGTCTACTCTTTAGCTGAGCCTTGCAGCGTGTGAGCGCCCTGCACACACAGGCTCATGATCGGCCCACCCAGTGACAGTTCACCCCCCACCCCAGGCCGAGGAACTGAAGCAAGTTGCAAGTTGCAAATGTGGACAGCCCAGGACCTATATTACAATGCACTGGAAGCGTTTTGTGAAAAAGTAAATTTTGTAAAAAAGTAACACTTGTGTGTCTAGGTTCACCTGGAGGCTGGCGCCATGGTGTCTCTGCAGAAGAAGGTGTGTTATTTAACAGCAGAGGTTAGGGGAAAAACAGAAGAGTCTGCAAACCTCCCAACCAGGCAGCAGAGGAGGGGCATATGTCAGCACTCTTGTTTTAAGTTACTCGCTCTTCCTGTTCGCTGTGTTGCTTAAGTGATCAACTTCTTGGTCGAGAAAACTGGTCTTCTGTGGCTGTTTCATGGATTCAAGGTCAACATTTCTTTTAGGCCGAGCATACACAAAGGAAATGCTTGTCTTTTTAATGGTGTTAGCTGCTCATACTCCACTAATTGTACCTCTCCAGACAGTAAATCCCTCGTCATCACGATAACGTTGCTCATCTATCCAAAAAAAAAATGAAACTAGCAGGCCTTAGAAAACCAATGTAACAAACAGGCCCAGGAGTGCTTCAGAAACCGGCCCCGCCCCCTTCCCAAGTGATTTTGTATCAGCCATGGGCCAATTGGCCGAAGGGCCCAGTCCAACCCTGAATAGGACCCTGACCTAACCTTTTGCCATTCCCAACAGGCCTAATCAAGGCAGATAGCACGGGAATAGGGAACTCTGTACCATTGGCTTCAATCCAGAGGGTGAGAATCATAAATAAGCACCTACACTACACAATGCTCACCAAGATACAGCGCGAAGCACAATGCACCATCACACACAAACTACATCCAAACAATAGCCCTAAGGAAGTCACCCCATGGAAACCAAAGAACTAACTGAAGGATAGTCATGATAGGAGAAAGCTAACAACTAAATACACAGGCTGACCAAGACGGATGCACTAGGACGCCTCATCAACATCACTCTGACCCTGAACCATTCAAAGCTTCAACTGACCAGTGTCATATTAGATAACAAGAGAATAGATTATACCAACCCAGTTCCACACCCGAAGAAAAGGTTCAGGCACACCTATCACTCCATACAATACCCACTATGATATAGCTGGACCCGTGCAGCACCTCCACAGCGAGATGGCCTGTAAAGAACCAGCAACAACCCCACCCACAGGGATACAGCTAAAACAGAACCAGAGGTACATGAATCATGATACAGACCTCTCTAACCCAACCCCCAATTTTCTACCCACACAAAACTCACACAACCATTTCTCTCCCAGCAATCTGCACGCACTTTGCCACGCTAAATCAACAACACGTAAACAGCACCTACAGCACACAAGATCCCGCCCGATCCTATACTTGCACCAAAGCCCGGCACCCGTTGTATACCGAGCTGAAGCTGCCAACAGCACACCACCTCTCCCACTCTCCTTCTCCTGACTAACCCTACCCGCCCTCCTTCCTGAGCGCCAGGGGAACAATTCTGTTGGTGACGGTGCGCTATACAAGCACCTTTAACATAATGGACCTGCTTGCTCCCTTTTTCTGCAATCTACACACATGACTGCCTGGTGGTTCCAGAGGCTGCTAGGTCCACCTACTGCATCGTGTATCCTAGCGGTTCCCTCATTGAGACTCTGGATGAGAAGAACTCACTTGGCACTGAGGCAGGCTTGGTCTCCAGAGTCAGACCCTCAATCCAGGTTGGTGCCCATCCCGGCAGAAATTAAATGCAATCTACCTTGGTGGTCAAACCCAGCTAGCCTTGAAAATGGATCTCCCTACTCGGTCTGTAAACCAGGTTTACATTGCATCCAACTTCTCCACTCTAGGATGCGGAGTGACTCTAGCCCGACTGGAGGTGTTTGATATGAGGTCTCCTGCATGGAGGATGGAACACACACATTATTTGTAGTTAATGACGATCTTCTTGGTCCTCAAAGCCCTCCAGCCGAACACAATGAGAAAATCCCTTTTGGATTTGGACTGACAATGTAGCATCAATGTTCTACGTGAACAAGCAAGGAGGAACCACGTCTTGCCCTTTAGTATTGCTCGCGGCACAGATTTGGGAATGGGCAATTCAGAGAGGCATATGACTCCAAGCAGTTCACATTCGAGGAGTGGACAATTCTTCTGTAGATTCACTCAGTTTCAGAGCAGCAGCAGCGGCGGCGGCAAACCACGTGTGGGAGTTGAACAGCAATGACCTGCATATGGCTCTCAGACATCTGGGGGCTCGCAGATGGATCTATTTAACGACAACAAGGCACTTCCACCACACGCCTGCAGAGAGGGCCCTGGGGGGAGTTCTCTAGGAGATACTCTGGAGATCTCATGGACTAAGATCTATTTGTTTTGTCCCCTCCCCACCTAATCCATTAGGCTTTACTGAAGCTCAGGGAGTTGGTGAAATGCACCCAACTCTTGACAGCTTTTCTGGTGACCAGCCAGATTATGGTCTTCGGACCTGCTGAGCCTTTCGTTCCACCAGCCGATACGGCTGCCTGGTCCTCTGACTCTCCCACATCAGAAGAGGCTGATATTCAATCCCTCCTCGCCACATTCGCTCAACGTGGCAACGTGGTTCCAAAACCAGATCAATAGGTCATCTTGGTCTTTCAGTAGGAAATCTGGAAGTCATGAAAGCAGCTGGAAAACTGGCCACCCAAGCACAATATGAAAACAATGGCTTCGTTTTTGGCACTGGTGAGAAGTCCTGTCTGCATCCTTCGATCACGTTCTCTCATTCATTTCGGAACTTGCTGCTACAAGGATTCAAATAGACTCCTGCACAACCTACCTGGTGGGATCGTATTTGTCCTCAGAATCCTTCTTTTTCTTGACAAATCCGGTTGTAAGGTGCCATTTTGATCGCCTGATTCGCCTTTATGCAGCTGTTAAATCCCCTCATGCTACGCGTGATCTTAACGTGGTTCTTCACGATATCTGTAAAAAACCTTTTGATCCCATAGCTATGGCGGGTATTAAACTGCTTTCTTGCAAGGTTGATTTTCCTGTAGCTATAGCATCTGCAAGACGAGTGGGTTTCAGGCCTTTTGTCCTTATAAGAGCCTTTCACATCCTTCATCATGATAAGGATGTCCTTAGAATCCATCCATCTTTTTTGCCTCAAATAGTCGCAGAGTTTATGTAAATCAAGAGATTTCCTACCGTTTATTCTCCCGGAACTATCTTCCGACGCTGAAAGGGCTCTCCATAACTTATCATCTGACGCTGAAAGGGCTCTCCATACCTTTTCCCAAAATTATCTTCTGACGCTGAAAGGACTCCCCATACCTTTTCCCGGAACTATCTTCCGTCAGCGATCTCCATACCTTTTCCCGGAACTATCTTCCAACGCTGAAAGGGCTCTCCATACCTTTTCCTGGAACTATCTTCCGACACTGAAAGGGCTCTCCATACCTTTTCCCGGAACTATCTTCCGTCCGCGATCTCACACCTTTTCCCGGAACTATCTTCCGACTCTGAAAGGGCTCTCCATACCTTTTCCTGGAACTATCTTCTGACACTGAAATGGCTCTCCATAACCCTGCCACACTGACCAAACTGTACAATGACACAATACTGTCAGCCATTAACAAAATAGCTCTGCTCGAGATACGTAAAGCCAAACAACCGACACACCTCAATGGCTGGTTCACTCCCGAGTTAAAAGAACTCAGAACGACTAAAAGAAAAGCAGAATTACTATGTACAAAATCGCCTTCCTCTACTAACAAAAATATCTTCCAGTCTGGATAAAATCCTTTCTCAGCGACAGAACTATGAAAGTCTTCTCCCCCACTGCTGAAGTACCCCCCCCGCCCCACGTGCCTGTGGAGTGCCACAAGGCTCCTGCATGGAGCCCACCTTGTACAAAATGTTCACAAAGCCACTCTTTGACCGTCTCGATAACCTGGGTGTCACCTGCCCCAATTACGCAGATGACACCCAGGTCCTCATCCCAATCACAGGAGACCACGCCTCTGACACAGCTATAATCAACACCATCTGACGATCGTGACGGACGCATCCCTCATGGGATGGGGAGCTCATGCCAACGAGTTGACAGTCAGCGGTTGTTGATCTCCGTCGGAGTCCAGACTCAATATCAATCTATTGCAGCTGAGGGCCGTCAGGCTAGCCCTGAAGGCTTTTCTACCGACTGTGCGCGGAAAGAGTGTCCTGATTCTAACGGACAACACTGTGGCCATGCACTACCTCAACAAAAAGGGGGGGGGCAGGGTCACTTCCGCTGTGCAGGGAGGCGATGCAGCTCGAGTTCTGGGACATCCAGCAGGAAGTTTCGATCTCGGCGGTTTATCTGGCCGGAGACGACAACGAGACGGCGGACGCTCTGAGCAGGCAGAGCTCGATCTCTCACGAGTGGGAGCTGGCTCAGGAGATTCTCCTGGAGATCTTCGCCCTTTGGGGGACCCCTCAAGTGGATCTCTTCGCCTCCAGTGTCAACCGGAAGTGCGAAAGGTTTTGCTCGCAGGAATTTCCTCCAAAAGGAGCCTTAGGAGACGCGTTCGTGGTGGAGTGGTCATTCCCACTGCTGTACGCGTTTCCTCCAGTCCCCGTCATCCCGCAAGTGTTGCGGAGGTTACGGAGGTTCGGTTACCGGATGATCCTCATTGCTCCGGCGTGGGCCCAGAGGACGTGGTACCCGGACCTTCTAGACTTGTCCATCTGCCCTCCACGTCGTCTTCCCTACTGAGACGATCTGCTCTCACGGGAGGGGGGTCAGGTTCTCCATCCAGAGGTCAGATCCCTCAATCTTCACGCTTGGCTTCTGAAAGGTTGAGGTATAAGGATTGGGACCTCCCTGAAGACGTGATGGAGGTGTTGCTCTCGGCCAGGCGGCCGGCAACTAAGTCTCTTACCGTTGCCGTTGGAGAAAGTTCTGCGACTGGTGCAGAGTTCAGAATGTGGATCCTTTTGAATGTGACATTCCCATGGTTCTGTCTTTTTTGCTTTCTTTGGCCCACACAGGCTTGCAAGAGGGGACCATTAAAGGTTACCTGGCGGCGCTGTCCATACTTAAGCGCTCGTCTGAAGAGTGTTCCTATTTTAAGATTCCTTTAATTTCGCCGTTTTTGAAAGGGCTCACTAATGTGTTGCCTCCGTCACCTTTTTTGGTGCCAGGTTGGGATTTGAACATTGTTCTTAAATTTCTTATGGGCGCTCCGTTTGAGCCTTTACATTCTTGCGCTTTGAGGCTGTTAACTCTGAAAACTGTTTTTGGTTGCGGTTACTTCCGCTCGCAGAGTGAGTGAGTTACAGACACTTTCAGTTAAGCCACCCTTCACTGTGTTTCATAAGGACAGGGTTGTCCTTAGAGTTCGTCCTTCTTTTCTTCCGAAGGTGGTTTCGGAATTTCATTTGAGCCAGAAGGTTGTTCTTCCGGCGTTCTATCCTCCTCCACATCCTGGTAAGGAAGAGGAGAGGCTCCATAGGCTTGATCCTCGGAGAGCGTTGAGCTTTTATATTTCGCGCATGTCCCGGGTCAGAGTGGACGATCAACTTTTCATTGGTTACGCTGGAAAGCGCTGGGGACAAGCTGTGACGAAACAGACTTGGTCTCGTTGGATTATTTTAGCTATTTCCGAGTGTTACCGCTTGGCGGGTATGGACCCTCCGGCTGGCTTGCGGGCCCATTCTACCAGAGGATTGGCTGCGTCTACTGCCCTGCAGAGGGGAGTTCCTATTCGTCACATCTGTGATGCAGCCACCTGGGCTTCAGTACATACTTTTGTACGTCACTATTCCCTTGATTCCATCAGAGGGCAAGATCTGGCCTTTGGCAAGGCAGTTCTCTATTCCGCAATTTGATTGGGCATGCTAAATTTGTATTCTAAATTCTTTCCCACCTCCTTACTTGGTACTGCTTTGGGAGTCTGTCATAGATATGGAATACGTCGGAGGACCCAATCCCCTCAAAGAACAAATTACTTTCTTACCTGGTAAGGTTCTTTCGATGGGATGGTCCCACGACGTATTCCATATCGCTCCCTCCCTGCCTTCCCCACTGCAGAATTTCTTTTGCGATTGCAGCTTGCGTTCCGCAAGGCCTTGTGTGTCTGACTGGCAGAAAACTGGTGGCACACGTTCTGGGAAAAAACTATAACTGAGGCTATGGGCGTCGTGCGTCCTACTTATCACATCGGGTGATGTCGGCCGTCGGAGGAGCTCCTCGGGGACGCGCATCGATGCCATCGACGCAGGACGCAGACGCCAAAGATTTTCCGAAGCAGCACAGCTGTGGACATTACCTGTCATAGATATGGAATACGTTGTCGGAGCATCCCATCGAAAGAACGTTACCAGGTAAGAAAGTAACTTGTTCTTTTCGCTGATAAATAATAGCCAAGATAAATCGTACTTGTGATCACAGGTAGCAAAGTCTTCATAAGATGCCACTGGAAACCTTTATATCTGTTACCAGGACCGAATCTCATAATAGCTGTTTTCGCAGGATTTGGAGATAAATTGTGTGCACTTGCAAATGCGTCAAACAGCTGTAATTTTACTTGTAGACCAAACGGAGTGGTGTCAAATATGATGATGATGTCAGCAAATGCAAGCCACTGAAGACGTATAGTGCCCAGTTTCACTGAAAATAAATTTGTAGTACTCCAAATTTGATCTAAATCAGCTATACACAGGTTGTAAAATGTGGCTGCTAAATTGCAACCCTGTTTTAGACCCACATAGGTCTTTATTGGCTCTGTAGTGCGCCCGTCAGCTGATATCTTTATCTTATAGGAAGCATTGGTGTGCAATTTAATAAACCAATATAATAGGTCTAATGGAATTTCCATTTTCATCATTTTAGTCCATAGGATGTTCCGTATAACGGTGTCAAATGCTGACGACATATCAACTAGGGCAATATAAACAGGGTTTGCTTTTTTAGTTTTCGCACCAGTGATAACATGTGCCATTATCAAAGCATTCAGTGAGGTGCTCATCGCTTTGCGAAGGCCCGTCTGATGTTTTGAGTAAAGGCCATGGTCCTCAATACATTTTTCCAGTTTGTACAACAAAAGCTTCGCAAATATCTTTGCTTCCGTGTCGATCAACGAGATGGGCCGGTAATTCACAGGCAGAGCAGGGTCACGTTTCCTATAAATTGGAATATTGTTCGAGCATAACCAAGAGCAGGGAATGATCCCAGATCCAATTATTGATTGAAATTTAGTTTTTAAAATTGAGGCCCAAAGATCCGGGTCCGTCTTATATACACACAGGGGAAGCTCATCCGGTCCTGCTGATTTAGAATATGACAATTTGAAGATTGCCCATTTGATATCATCTATTGACCAGTGAAGACGGCGCATCTCGCTGTAACATAAGGACACTTCTGGTACGTACATAAATCTTATTGGAAGCCGATATTTGGAAGCTATATAATCACACCATATTTGTTCTGGGATACGATTCGGCATTATCGGTAAAACCTGGTTTTGAGAGCTTTTTATAGTGCGCCAAATAGTTCTAACATCATGAGTACAAATTGCTCTGATTAGTGAGCAATTGATCTTATTATAATTCCATATTCGAGCATTTCTCAATTTGTGTTTATAGATGAGATGAATTCAATTACACTGTGATTGATAGGTCGTATGATCTTGTTTGTTATATCTCAATCGCCTTAGCTCTTTATTTTTTTCACGTTTAAGAATTTTACAGCTTGGATCATAGGGATGAAGATGTTTCTTACTGGGGTACTTAAAACTAAGATCTACCAAACCCTTTCTAATTATGACTGAGCACTCGGCTGCTATGTCCATGGCTGATTTTGTTTCATCACATTTGATCTTGTCTATGTTTATTGAGACATAGATTACAAAATGTTTGCAAAGACCTGCACTCCATCTAAGAGATACCTGATGGTGGTCAACCTCAGGGAAAACTACAAGAGGATCAAAATGAAGTAAGGAACTTTCATATTGTAATACGATAGATAGTTGAGCGTGATCACCAAGGATTATCGGGCTAATCAGTAAAGGGGAGGTTGCTGCAAGGAGGTTATGTGACAGAAATATATAATCTATCATTGAAGAGTAAGCGCCACGCGTCCAAGTGACTTTTGAGCATGTATCACTAGCTTCTACCCTGTCCAAATCCCAATCTTGAAAGTACGATTTCCAGACAGCCCCTCTAATATGAGAGGTTAAATTATTGTTAAGTTCTTCAGTCACCTGGCTTTTACAGCAATCGGCATTAACATCCCTGCCAATTATTATTTCGAGTGGACAATGATTATTCATAGAACTTTCAAAACACTTATCAATTTCATCTAAGATTGCTTCTATTTGAGTATTAGCTGGATTCAAGTGTAAAGTAATTATAAGAATATTACTATAATTTTCCTTGTTCCTAGTCAGCAATATACCTAAAAGATTGGTAGATTCCCACACAAGTTTGGTTTGCACTTTCAAGGTGTTATTAACCGCAATAGCAAAGCCAACAGACGGTCGTCCTTGGGTTAGTTTTGAGGCAGGCGAGAAATAGGTAGTATAACCGGGCAACAAAAGGGCATTGAGTTTCATGGTTTCCTGAAGAAGTGTAATTGAGGGAAGATTGCACATAGGCAGCGTGTTAAACCATTGCATTATGTTATGGAAACCACATGAGTTCCAGGAGATAATCTTAATTTCATTAATTTGCAATGGCTATGTCGTAGCTGCTGGTGTTTTACAGTTCAAAATTGCATTAGTCATTGGTTCGAGCCACGGAAGTCCTTTATTTTTAGCGACTAAATTCAGTAATTCCTGAACCGCAGAGTCGCTATCTTTCATACCAGGTTGGGATTTCAAGCCAACATTATCAGCAGCTGGCAAGCACGAATATGCGAGACATTCGTTCGCAGCGAGCTCATCAGCAAAAGTCGTTAAAATAAGCCCTTGGTCTTTAATTTCATCACGATTAAACCATAGGCATTTCATAATCGACTCTGATGATAGATAGCACATTGCCCTATAATTGTTTGTTCTTGCGAGTGATACTCTCAAGATATCATCAGATTCTAAAATCCTTAATTGAGGAATTTGTGAAAGCAAGGCAAGTAGAAAAGGAGGATTTATTTGAGAGCTACCTAAGATGGTCGCAGTTCCCTCAAGTCCAATTATATAGGTTTTATTGGTTGGTGGGTGCAAATGAGGTTGTGCCGTAGAGAAGGCAGTTTCGATGTTCGAAAAGGAGTTTAAGGGCATCTGATTGAATACAGTTTCAGTGGATATTTTACCTTCCTGGATTGCTTTCCCTAAGTGTTTCCAAAGTATCATCACGATTGGAATTAAAAGGATCGGTGGTTGGCAGTACGGGCAACGCCTTGCTCATCCACAAACCATGGACCGATGTGTGCTGATTTTCGGATCCATCAAACAAAGGATAAATCGTATTCTCCCGGTATCCCATTGGCATACCGGTTAGTGAGGGGTCACAATCTTTTATTAGAGTAATGACTTTGCGCCCCCATTAATTTGAATTGATCCTTTGTTCTCAGGAGAGATGGATGACTTGGCCAGGGCAGAGGAGATGTTGATCATACATGCCTCACTATGAGATTTCTTCTCACAGAGAGGTGGGATCACTCCTGGAGTTGAGCTGGGCATATTTAGGCCGGGCTTTATGCAAACAGTGGTGGTACAGCTCCTACCACATACCGGAAAATAACTGTTTAAGTTTGATTTGAATGTTTTCAAGGACAATCCCTCATCATTAGATTTCAAATCAATACCATTTGGGGGCTCATTGGTATTCCGAATTGGGACCTTCTTAGATGTAGAGGATGTATTCTTAGCTGGCATCGACTTTGGGGTGAGGGCCAATATATTGGATGCTGATCTTTTCGAAGAAGAAGGTAAAGAAACATTCATTTTTAAAGATGAGGTTAGGGCATCCTGGCTCTCTTTAGTAAGTTGATGACGGTCAATATGATCATCCTCATTGTTTTGTATTACTAATACAGAATTGGAAGGAGACAGGAGATCACTCACTACTTCTGGCCTTTTTTGTCATTTAAAAGTGCATCCTTACGTCGTTTAGCATGGCGTTTGGCAGCACGCAGATGCATCTTTTTAGTACGACGAGAAAAGAACCCAGGATTATCGTCAGCAGGAGAATCAATTTTCTCATCTTGATTCATGGTATCAATGGCCTTTATGAGTGCCGAGGGACTGTCCGGAAATTCAGCTTGTTGTACCGGCTTCAAAAGAAATTGAGTGATTAATGTATTTGTCTCTTCAATCGCAGCTTTTAGCTCTTTCAGCTTCATGCTACAATTGCAGACTGCCGAGTTAGGAAGTAAGGTAGAAGGTATAGAATCTGATTCAGACGATGTAGGCTTGGTCGCCACAGATAGTTGTGAAGAGTCTAAATGATATTGCGTACTTTTGTTATTTCGAGAAGGGACAGATTTAGAAGGCCGCATATTTATCAGATCATCATTCTTTATTCTTAGGATATCAGCAGCTATTAGAAATCCCTCCAACTTATCAATTTTCAAGCACATATGATGCATAGTAGATTTAATTTCTCGCAATTCAAGGTGAGATAAGTCATGCCCTTTATCTAATAGATCAAGGATTTTGATTATAACTGGGAAAGTTTGGGGGGGGTCTGTCACCCTAACCTCGTGGGAATCAGAATGGTCAGCAGAATCAGGTTGTAGGAATTTCGAACAAGCATTTGTGAAATCTGGAGAATATGTCAGTTTGGTAGGCATAGATTGGTTATTTGTGTCGGCCTCTATATCTTTATTGGCCCCATCATACTGCATATAGTCCGTTGACGATATAGATACAAGGGTTTTCACTTTCTCCGATCCGGGGACGAGAGGTGTTAGCATTCCTATGGAACGCCGTACCTGATCATCTAGTGCTGCCATTTTGCGCAGCGCAGTATCAAACTGATCATTAGAGACAGGAGAAGCAATGCAGTTTAACAGATCTTTCCTAAGCCTATGTTTCTCTGTGCTATTCCCCTTTTTGTTAACAGGGAGTTTGGGTTGTGAAGAGGTAGTAGTGAATACAGAGTCAGCACAATGGATTTGGGCAGCATGAGATGTAAACGCAGCACGATTTGCATCCCCGTGAGTGGTGCCTGCAGCCGGGGTGTCAGATATTGGCGGCTCAACATAGGAGGTTCTGCCGGCACAAATTAGTGAATCGAAACTTGTACAAGTAAAGATAGCCGGTGTGACTTCATTGCAGCGACCGCTGCCGAGCCCGCTCGCCATACTTGTTCTAAATCAAGATAATCTCTGCGAACGGTTCAATGTTAAGCAATTTTTTTAAAAAGTAAATACCGTCACAAAGATTGTTTATAGAACAATATTATTAAAGTAAAGCACAGAGCATATAGATTTAGTAGCGAAATACAGCAAGCAGCTGCTTACCGTCTAGATTTACACAATGCTCCAACAATGGCGGCGGTGTAAAGCGTTGCCAACTGAGAGTCGTCTAGTCAAGCTTCAAGCATAGGGTGATTATAAAGATTGGAGACAATGTGATATTAACCTGGAGGCTGGAGCTGGCGAGCCAGCAAACAGCAGCACTTGAGCAAGCACTTGATGTGCGCGGCCCGGGGGTTATAAGGACTTCCGGGTAAAAGGGGGCGAGCTACCTAAAAAAATATAAATATGCACACTATTAGTGTTAGATTTACAAATCTAAGTAAATTAGATTAATCAAGTGCATATCAGGCAGTCCATAGTAAGTGTACCCAAGATAATGCCCAATCTGTCCACCAGAAGCAGTTGAATCGACGTTAAGCAATCCGGAGCAGCGTGGATGGCATGTAAACAGCAACACCTGAGCAAGCATTTGAGGCGTGCGCGCTGATGCGCGTGTCCCGGGTGGTATAAGGACTTCTGGGTAAAAGGGGGCGAGGCTACCCAAGATAATGTCCAATCTGTCCACCAGAAGCAGTTGAATTGACGTTAAGCAATCTGGAGCAGCGTGGATGGCCCGCAAACAGCAGCACCTGAGCAAGCACTTGAGGCGTGCGCGCTGATGCGCGTGTCCCGGGTGGTATAAGGATTTATGGGTAAAAGGGGGCGAGGCTACCCAAGATAATGTCCAAACTG
The DNA here is from genome assembly GCF_040938575.1 of Ambystoma mexicanum. Classification (NCBI taxonomy): domain Eukaryota; kingdom Metazoa; phylum Chordata; class Amphibia; order Caudata; family Ambystomatidae; genus Ambystoma; species Ambystoma mexicanum. The sequence goes on from NC_090934.1 coordinate 25,603,873, forward strand.
TCCACCAGAAGCAGTTGAATTGATGTTAAGCAATCCAGAGCAGCGTGGATGGCCAGCAAACAGCAGCACTTGAGCAAGCACTTGTTTAAGCTAGACTGGTTTAACCCAAGTATGCCATTCTAGCTAGTATTATCTCAGACCATGTTCACTTTACCCTTTCTCCCCAGTAGTGATGCTATGCTGCCCATAACACCCTCAACCTCCAAAGGGAGGCGCACTGGCACACACATGCTCTCTTTCACACAATATACACAATCTCATTCACCCAGGAATTCATACATTAGAACAGCATACACTCACTCACTCGTCCACGCATTCATGCAGCAGACATGCACGCATACATAGAAACAAACATTCACACACGGACAAATTCCCACCCGTGCACTTAGACAACCCCAATTGCATGTACTGACTGTAAAAACAACCCCTCCCTCTTGGGCAGCTTCTGACCAGCGCCCAGAGACCCTTTGCGGGGCCCATCAACGGTCAGGCGGGTGCTCTCGTGCATTGTGTGGAGGCCACCGAGTGGTGATCAGGAGTGGCTGGGTCTACAAGTATAGGCTTTGCTCCAAGCCCCCGGTAAATCCTTACGGGATACCAGCTGAAATGATTAATTCTCTGCTTTGACTGAAAGCGGAAGTCAAAACTGTAATGGGGGTGTGCAGCAGCAGCAGCGAAGCGCCTCTGTCCCTTTCAACGTCATATTTTAGAAAAGCGCTACTCATCGGCAAACGTTTAAATGAATGTGTGGAATATGGTGTCGGCTGAAAAGGAAAGTCGTGCTGGGACTGTAGCGCATCTCCTGGATTCCTAGAGATGGCGCTGCGCGCTAATAATTCCCGGCACTGAAGCCAGCGTGCCCTTAATGGACACTGGGACGTGAATCCAGCAGATTAAGGCGGAGCAGGGCGCTTAGGCGCCGCCATCTGGGCGCCGGGCCTTCCGGCGCGGCCCTTTTGCCGCAGGACGCCCCTCGGCGCGGGACACTGCCTGTGTTGGCACGCACTCCCCACGATCATACACCCGGGCCCACCCGGATGGGAGGCCCGGGGCCGTAAGCTGGGAGGTGGGGCTTTTGTGCTAAGTCTGGTGGGGCAGTGCCTTTTGGCGCTGCCCCACTTAGCATGCACATGACGGGGTCGGGCTGCTGGGTCCCTTTACAATGGGAACCCAGACAGCGCGTCTCCAAGACAGGAGGGTGAGGTGAGAGGGGCAGGTGACAACTGGCAGTCGCTGCCCCCTGTCACCTTGCCCTCCATACTTCAAAGGCCCCCCTTCCCATCCTGCGGATGCTGAGCGGGGGCCTTTTGAAGTTCAAAGAAGGGGCCGCCTTGCCCCCAGGCCGAATTCTGCCTTTATCTGGCGGGGGCAAGGTGGCCCTTCTCATGCTTCCTCCCCGTCAGCCACGAACAGCAGCAGGACGGCTGCAGGGAGACTGGAAGCAGGACGACACGAAGCACTGAACGAAGTAGCTCAGCAGACGTTTCTTTGCAGCAGAGAACACAATTTGGATCCGTCATCATAATACCGGCATCAAAGGGATCATGCGGTGCGTGCGTCGGCTCAGCCACGCAGGCATCATCAAAGCAGGCGAAGAACACTGCTGACGGAGGAAATAGGGGAAATTACTGCCATATCTAAGATTGGCAGGCCGTTTTCCAGTGACCAGGCAGCGCTCTAGTAAAAGTTTCCAAAGGAGACGGGAGAAGAGATCGGCCGAGTGCGGCGCATTAACAGCTGGCATTCCTGACTTTGGCACTGGGTTTCTATGCATGCAGCAGTCACATTGCAGTGTCGTCATCATTCAGCATACTAATAGCAGTAAGGAGGCATTTGGCCCTTGTGTCTGCATGGAAAAGTGCTCTGGTAAGTCCGTTTTGGCAAAGCTGGAATTTGAGATCACAGGAAGGCCACGTCTGGTGAAGATTGCTGCTGCCCAGTGTGAGGCACTCCGAGGGCACAACCGGTCACACGCATGACACGGACCACAGCCGAGGCATCTCCCGCTGGATGGTAATCACTTTACATACACGGAAGCGAGCGGTAGGGCGGAATTCTCACCAGCCCCTCCAGCACCACTGAAAGCCTGCCAGCAGCGCAGGACAACCCACAGGGAACGCTGCTCGAACAATTATAGAATCGGGCAGCCCGCGGACAGAGCAGAAGCTATAAAGGCACCTGGTTGGAAGCAGGTCGATGCAGAGCACCCTCGAGGGGTCGGGGGGAGAGGAGCTGCATGGACAAATCCTCTTTACCTTAAGCAGGCCACACCATCACAGGGCAAGCACACAGGGGAGCAACCGGGGCCATTTTCTTTCACAAACCACGGTACCGGCAGGCGTTAATGAGAACCCCTACAGTGCGCAACGCTGCGAGAGCCGCAAATCTGTGTAAGCAGGAAGATACAGAGCAAGAAACTTACCTAACACAGGTAACTGAAAGGAGAATAAAAGGTGCCATACAGCATTTTTGGCGCACACAGGAGCAAGGCACGCCGAGTGGGCAACACATGAACCACCTATTACAAACCAGCACACAGAGGCCCAAAGAGGAAAGGGATGGCTGACGCTTTATCCCTAAAAGAAACACTACTCCTGGAATGGGCCAAAGCAGCAGAAGCTGTCCATGTCATGGATCTGGTGCAGGAAAGAATGGCGGAGCTCGCATCAACCAGTTTCAATGCTGACAACGCAGGCGCACTAGGTGATGAAGATGTCGGCGATGATGAGCCAGCAGGAATGGAGCAGCCGACCAGGAAGAAGCAGCGCCTCGATGTCCGCAGCATGCCCGCCTCTTCAGAAACCCACCCCGACACCAAAAGAAAAGCAAAATCAGGTACTGTGAAAAGCAATGTTTTGGGGCCAATGCTAGAACAATTTTTAAAATGGCACAAGGATGGGGGTGCTGTAAGAAAGAAGAGACACAGGGATGACTCGAGCAGCTCCAGCAGCAAGAGTGACAGCACGGATACAGAGTCTGATTCTGGGGGCGAGGATGTCCAGGCCCACCTTAAAGTGTGGGTTGGGCCTAGCAATGATGTTGTGTCCCCAAGCCCAGAAATGACTAAATATGGGAGGCGCACAGCCGGCAAAAGCGTGAATAGAAGTTTAAAAAAGACTATTGCATGGCACATTGAGCGCAAAAGTAAGAGAAAGATTTGGAAGAAGCCATTTATTGATATGTTTTGCCTATTGGAATAAGAAGAATTAGGTTTTGGTATTTCAAAAAAAGATAAGAAAGAAGAAGAGAAAGATAGGGCGAAGAGGCCTACTTTGGAAAAGAATATCCAGAAATGGGAGGCCTCTTTTCAAATCCTGTCAACAATCATTTTAGAAAAATTCCCAGAAGAGGGCACTGCACTGATTGCCTATCACCACAGAATTTTGGAGATTCACAATACCTTTTGGGGGGGGAATCATGGCTGAACTATGATAGAGAGTTCAGGAAGGAGATGCAGAAATTCCCTGATCTGGGCTGGGAGGAGGAAGAGCCCAAACTGTATATTTTCCATGTATTAAGTGAAATCTCGGCTAGGAGCGCTCAGAGAAATAAAGACCATGAGCATCAGTATAACAGAAGAGGTAGAAATAGGCAGCATAACCAGCGCAGGCACCAGCAAGACAGTGCACAGGCCAACAAAAACAAACCCCCTGTTTCGAAGATCGCCCCCAGGGGGGCAAAACCAAGGGCAGTTGGCCAACCGCAGCACCGGTGGGGCCAAAGGGAGCGCCCCGGGGACCTGCTTGTATTTCAATAGAGGGTCCTGCAACAAGGGCTCTGAGTGCAGATACAAGCACCTATGCAGCACATTCAATGGAGGCCACAGCAGCAACAACTGCACAAAAGCCTCTCCCTCCAGGCCCAGCCCAAAAGTCTCAGAGGGTAAAACATGTACTAGTAATAAAATGGGAGCCTCACCAACAGAAATTGACCAACTAATAAAAATGTTAGAGAACTAGCCTGACCCTGCAGCTAGATAATTCTTGGGTCAGGGCTTCAAAGATGAGTTTCAGATCCCATTCAAGGGCCAGGGATCTCCCACTATACCCAAAACCAAAAATCTGCTTCTTCCCCAGCCAACATAATAAGAGAATAAAGTGGTAAAGAGCCAAACCTAGGGAGGATTGAGGGTCCCTTCCAACTCCCTCCTTTCATTGAGTTTTTATGCTTCCCCCTGGCCATTGTGCCCAAAAAACAGCAGGTGGAGTTAGGACGATCCACCATTTATCTCACTCACCCGGAAGCTCTTTCAATGTTGGCATCCTTGCCACTGAGGCTACTGTCTCTTACAGCGGCGTGCAGGATGCGGTTGACCTAGTAAAACTGTCAGGTAGACACGCTCTCATGGCGAAAGCCGACACTAGGTCAGCATTCAGGCTGCCGCCTGTGCACAAGAACACCTACCAGTGGCTGCGTTTCCATTTTTTGACAACATATTCTGTTTTGATAAACGCCCCCCCCCCCCAATGGGCTGCGCCATCGCATGTGCCTACTTTGAACAGTTCAGTTCTTTCCTACAAAGGGTACTCCAACAGGCCACGCCTAGAGCCAGAACGGTACACTATCTAGATGATTTCTTCTTCACTGGCCCAGCAGGGTCTCCCATAGGCAGCGCATCCATTAAGTTACTCAGTGAAACCAGGCAGGCATTAGGGGTTCCACTGGCGCCTGAGAAGACGGTAGGACCCTCCACCACCCTGCCATTCTTAGGCATAGAGATTGACTCTTCCAAGAGGGAATGCTGCCTACCCATAGACAAAATAGAGGACCTTCTAAAGACAATAAGGTTGATGACAGGCAGGGAATAGGCGACGCTGCGGGAAATACAGTCCCTTGCTGGGAAGCTCAATTTTGCTACCAGAATCATGTTCCTAGGCCGGATCTTTAACAAGAACGTGGAACTAAAAATGAGGGTGGGTTACTAAGCCACACCACCACATCAGATTGGGCAAAGAAATAACACTAGACATGGCCATATGGGAATCATTTCTTAACAATTTTAATGGCCAGGTGATATGGCGCAAAACCATGAATGGAGCAGACAAAAGGTCCTTGTTCACAGATGCGGCTGGCAGCAAATGATTTGGGGTATGTTTTGGTAACAAGTGGTGCGCTGAGCACTGGCCTCCCTGCTGGCAGAGGGGGGGCTGGTTCAGAAACATCACACTGCTAGAGATATTCCCCATAATGGATGGCACTCTATTTAAAGGGGGACTTGTTGGCCAGCACAGAACTGGTCACACGGTCAGACAACATGGCGGTTGTACACATGTTAAACAAGGGTGCTGCCTCCTGCCCTCTGGTGCTAAAAGTGTTGAGAGAAATGACAAAAAGTCACCCTGGAAAATAACATGGTAATAATTGGGCGGCACATTGCAGGCAAAGATAATAAGGCCGCTGACGCTCTGTCCCGTTTTTCAGTTCTCCACTTGCAAGGCACTAAACCCACAGGCAGAAGCCAGGAGGACAGCAGTTCCAGAAGACGTTTGGGCCACCATGGACAAATCCCAGGCAACCCCCACCAGCCAGCTCTCCCATCTGGCAGCAGTTTCATATTACACTAGATTAGCGGTGGCACCCGACCCCACCCACGGCGCACTAACCAGATATGCTCTCAACGGTTGGTCCAAAATGGAAGGGGTCAAGACAGACACCAGGCGCCCCCTCAATTTTGCTAAATTACAAAATTCTGCTAGACACCCTCCCTGCAGTATGCAACAATGCCTACGAGAGCTCACTATTTAGAGCTGCCTTCACACTCAACTACTCTGGGGCGTTCAGGATCAGCGAGATAGCCTCCAAAAACACAGGATCAGAGGTAGGGCTGTGAAACTGCGTAGGCCCAAAACTGACCAATTAGGAAAAGGGAGGATCATCAACCTGTACCGCATTGAGGAAACAGAATATTGCCCTATCTGCAGCACCAGGGCCTTCACGAACAAGCGCCCCAGCCGGGGGGGGGGCAATTATTCACACACAAAATTGGGCCTGCCCTCAGTAGATTCCAGGTGAGGTCTGTCCTCAGGAAGACTATAATAGCTATAGGATGGAATCCTACTGAGTTTGGATCCCACTCCTTCAGGAAAGGAGCAGCCACTTCAGCCTGGATGGGGGGGTTGCAAGAGAAAGCCATAAAAGGGAGTGGGGGTTGGAATCGGGGGCTTACAAAAGATACATCAGGAAATACTTGATTTAATATTATCTTCCTCCCCTCCCCCCCCCCCCGATTATCTCCTCATCATCCACCCATTTCGGGGGCAATGACTTGCCTCAGCTGGGCAGGACGTTTTTCTGGCTTAAATCGGCACCTCCCTCAGATCCCTGGCACGCATGCTAAGACTTCGAACAGAAGTGAAGAGGTCAGAAATCATCCCTCGCCAACAGTGGCATGAGGCAGAGTGCAGCAAAGCCATGGAGATTTCTAAGCGCAAACTGAACAAAGCCGTGGCCAATTTCTGCCTTTTTATCAGGCCTCAAATTTATTAAACATGGGATCTCGGTACACAACCAGGCCATGTTCTGCAATGACAGGGTTCACCTGTCCATTGAAGGTATGGACATTTCACCAGGAATATTTTCTGGACCCTGGCAGCCAGAGGCTGTACTTAATTCATAATCTCTTATTTTGGGGGGACCTGGGAGACGCCGGTCAGCATCCCCTCAGGGTGGCGGCGGGGATCAGCCTCGAGCGGGCCCCTAATTGGGATTAGGGCCCCCCGCTCACCTGTTCCCTCTGTCCCCAAAATATAGTATTGTTATCCTTATGTGATGTTATGGCTGGTTTTTCTTTTGCACCATGGCTGGTACTAAAATAAAGCTTGTGGCCAAAGTTTTTTCCACCTCACATCATAGTCGTCAGTCTCCTCATTCCTGCAACTGTCATTCTGTATTGCCTGTCTTGTCACACTTGTCATCCATCCGTGCCACCCGCATGCCACTCCCCAGCACAAAAACACTTCCAGGCTTATACACCCGGGCCCACCCGGATGGGAGGCCCGGGGCCGTAAGCTGGGAGGTGGGGCGTTTGTGCTAAGTCTGGTGGGGCAGTGCCTTTTGGCGCTGCCCCACTTAGCATGCACATGACGGGGTCGGGCTGCTGGGTCCCTTTACAATGGGAACCCAGACAGCGCGTCTCCAAGACAGGAGGGTGAGGTGAGAGGGGCAGGTGACAACTGGCAGTCGCTGCCCCCTGTCACCTTGCCCTCCATACTTCAAAGGCCCCCCTTCCCATCCTGCGGATGCTGAGCGGGGGCCTTTTGAAGTTCAAAGAAGGGGCCGCCTTGCCCCCAGGCCGAATTCTGCCTTTATCTGGCGGGGGCAAGGTGGCCCTTCTCATGCTTCCTCCCCGTCAGCCACGAACAGCAGCAGGACGGCTGCAGGTCTAAAAAACCATCCCTCCCACCCTACAAATAACCGTAAGGAAAAGCTATAGCGAGGGCCAGGTAGAAGATGGAACACAATCATAGCATTAGGGGAGGCTAAAACGCCTCACTTCAAAAAATAAAACATAAAAATTCAACTCCAAGAAGGGCCTTATTAAAATACCGGGGGTCTTTTTGTCTATTTGTTAATATTCCAGGAAAATACGGTTATAGAAGACCCAGGCGCTCAGAATCCACCAGAGAACATCAATACAGGTGGGAGCCCTAGGGGTATAACAAAAGTGAAAAGGAGAGAGGAACTTGAGCAGAAACATGTACTAGTAAGCCTCAAGTATCCACCTCCATGCATGCAGAAGGGGGGGTCTCACCACAAGTGGATCAGGAGCAGGGTAAGTTCCTAGTAAGGCTCCAGAACCCACCCCCTCACAATTTTGTTTATGCAAGATAAGCTCACTGGGGTACGCAAGTGGATCGTGGGCGGGGGAAGTTCCCAGCTAAGCCCTTAGAACCCACCCCAGCAGCGAAATAGTACAACACAAGCACTGAAGGGGTCTCACAACACAAGTGGATCGGGAGCAAGGAACATTCTAGTAAGGCTCTCCTTTTGAACCCATTCCAGCTGTAAAAACAGGCAGCCTTAAGCGCTGAGGGGGTCTCACAACGCAAGTGGATCAGGAGCAGGGTAAAAACCTAGTAAGGCTCTTTGAACCCACCCCGGCGGTAAAAAAACAAGCAGCTTTAAGCGCTGAGGGGGTTTCACAATGCAAGTGGATCGGGAGCTGGGTAAAAACCCAGTAAGGCTCTTTGAACCCACCCCGGCTGTAAAAACAAGCAGCTTTAAGCGCTGAGGGGTCTCACAATGCAAGTGGAGCGGGTGCAGGGAAAAAACCCAGTAAGGCTCGTTGAACCCATCCCGGCAGTAAAAACAAGCAGCGCTAAGTGCGGAGGGGGTCTCACAATGCAAGTGGATTGGGAGCAGGGAAAAAACCCAGTAAGGCTCTTTGAACCCACCCCGGCTGTAAAACAAGCAGCCTAATGCGCAGAAGGGGTCTCGTAGCACAAGTGGATCTGGAGCAGGGAAGACCCTAGTAAGGCTCCTAGAACCCACCCCCGAGGAAAGAACTAGCCCGCAAACGGAGCGTGGGGGCTTCAAAAACTCAAGTGGATCATGTGTGGAGAAAGTGCCAAATTCATCTCCAAAGAGTGGACCAAGAGGCTAAAACGCCTCCATCCGTGGAAAAGTACAAAACACATGACCAAAAAATCAAAATGGCTCCAAGAACACATCCCGCAGAGGATCAAGTGAAAGGCTTCACAACGCGGGGTTTTGTTCTATCAAGAAATAGGGATCAAGAGCCATAACTTCAGCGAAAATCACCCTGTGAGCAAGAGAGGGCGCAAGTGCTAAACCTGGTCAGGTTGGACATCAGTAAAAGGCACACAAGCGCACATCTCCCCACCTCACTTGGAAAGGACAAGAGAAAGCAGGATGAACCTGCTCCAAAGACAAGCAATTATGAACATGTCACAGCTCACACGCTGTGGCCAAACAATTGTCACAAGCTTTCATATGAATGGCGGCGGGGATCATCCTCGAGCGGGCCCCTAATTGGGATTAGGGCCCCCCGCTCACCTGTTCCCTCTGTCCCCAAAATATAGTATTGTTATCCTTATGTGATGTTATGGCTGGTTTTTCTTTTGCACCATGGCTGGTACTAAAATAAAGCTTGTGGCCAAAGTTGTTTCCACCTCACATCATAGTCGTCAGTCTCCTCATTCCTGCAACTGTCATTCTGTATTGCCTGTCTTGTCACACTTGTCATCCATCCGTGTCACCCGCATGCCACTCCCCAGCACAAAAACACTTCCAGGCTTATGGCTTTAATGGCCCACCGAGCACCTGCTTTGACATGGAGCAATACCTCACGAAAAGCCGCGGCGGTAGCGATCCCGGCGCAGTTTCCACGTGTGGTAATTCCGCCCGTCCCCGATGGAGTCCTTGGGGATCCCGCGGTGTTGGGTCCGTTTCCAGTGAATTCCTGGTACCACTTGTGGTAAGGGTGCAGGTTCCAATGCCGCCCTGTGCCACCACGCTCAGCAGGCAGAGGAGGGCGCTGTTGGTGCGTGGATGCTTAGATGGAAGGCGCTGCCCGGACACGGTTCTCCCCCGGGCCACGCGGGGCGCCACCTGGGAAGCCACACAGCAGCGCACGGCGAGCCCTGCAGGTGGCGCTTTCGCATCAGCACGCCCTGGGCCACTTAGAAAGCTGTGCAGAGGAGCGCCACTTTGCCAACCTCACCTACTCGCGAGTATATTCTGAATAATGCGCACCCCCTGCTACTTTGGGCATCGGGGCCGTGTACACACAGGCCAGGCCACACAGGCTGCAATGTCAGCTGCGTCTAACCGAGCCTCGCGCCAAATGACCGGCGCGGGACGGGCACTGTGTGGCCAAAACGTGGCGTGCCGGGAGTAAGGGGCGGATTTACACAGCGTTATAACATGAAAACAACACTGAACACATTCTTGTAAATAGGGCGCGAGTTTTCCTTGTACGCGTGCATTTACATTTACTGCCTCTGTAAGCGCTGCCATACCGGCTCTAGGCGCTGTGAACCATTGTACGTCCTAATGCACACACCGATTGGCTCACTGCGTTACAGATGCATGTGCATCCTCGCGTGGACACTGTTCAGCGAGGGCCATGTTAAGGGCTTTAAGTGGCCAGGGGTCTGACTGGATTTCGTGTAGGACAGAAGTCAATGCAAAGCTGATGATACTGGGCGAGCCCGGTAGAGGTTTCCAGAAGAGCAGAGCGCCCTTCCTGCGAGGAGGAGTACCTTCATCCTTCTGAGGTCGCAAGCCGAGTACCACTCGTGGGTAATAATGACAGCACCTCTGAAAGCTGGAATCCCAGTGATAGCAGCGCTCTTTATCCGCCCTGACTGTTATGACAATTGCGGCTGGGTTAGTCGCAGTGATTGAAGTGAGTGGGAACGGTCGCGAGCGGTCTTCCGCCTTCCTTCTCCCCTGTCGAGAGCACAGCCCCACTACTTTGCTTGGTGCACTTCTACCACTGGTTATTCGTTGTGGCATATCTACAATCGAGGGCATCTCGTTTTTACTTCTTATTTGTGCAGTGCATTGGTGACTAGTGACTGGCATCAAAACGATTGATTCAATGTAATTAATATATACAAATCATGCGTTTTCTTCTAAGCATTGAATCCTGCCGTGACTCCTTATTTTAATTTTTAATTCGTTTTGACATGTGGCTATTATATGTTTTGTACGGCTGCTTATATTGTACTCGCTTGTTCCGTGCCAGATTTTTTTTCTCTCTCTCTCTCGCCCCCCCCCGCCCCCCCCCCCCTGCACGTATTAGGGAACTCCGCGGGCCACACGTCTTCTAAAGGTATGTGATTCTCAGGCCGTGACTGACACCACTGTGAATACCACTCTGTGCCCTCTACCCACACACACCTCTGTGAAACCAATCTGCACACATCCACACACACAACCGACCACTCTGCACGCCTCCACAGACAGCACTGTGACTGAGAACACGCCTACGCACAGCTCACACACATCACTGTCAAGGCCTCTGTGCACATCACACACACACCACGATGAACACCTGTGCATACATCTCTCCCTACACACTAATCACTGTGAATGCCTCTGTACAAATCTCCACAGTCCACACACACACACCACGATGAACACCTGTGCACATATCTCTCCCTACACACACACACACACACTCAGCACTCTGAACTCCTCTGCACATCACCAAACACACATACATCGCTGTGAATGCCCCTGTGCACATCTCCACACACCCATACACACACACCACGATGAACACCTGTGCACATATCTCTCCCTACACACACTCAGCACTCTGAACTCCTCTGCACATCACCAAACACACACACATCGCTGTGAATGCCCCTGTGCACATCTCCACACACCCATACACACACACACCACGATGAACAACTGTGCACATATCTCTCCCTACACACACACACACACTCAGCACTCTGAACTCCTCTGCACATCACCAAACACACACACATCGCTGTGAATGCCTCTGTGCACATCTCCACACACACCACGATGAACACCTGTGCACATATCTCTCCCTACACCAGTGGTCTTCAAACTTTTTTGGCCAGGGCCCCCCAGAGCAAAATTTGGGCAGGTCGGGACCCCCCAGAAATGCCAAATGGACAGTATATATTGCGCGCCGTCACCTGCTCCCATCAAAGTCGCTGGGCTCCCTCATCCCACTCCTACCCAGTCGCTGGTCTCTCCCCACCCCATCACACACCCAGGGCTCTCCCCACTCTGCTCCCATCACTATCGCATGGTTCCCGCCCATTGTGCTCCCACCATAGTCCCTCGGTTCCCCCATCCCGTTCCCAACACAGTCTGAGGGCCAGTGGCGGCTGGTGAATCTTTTTTAAGTGGAGGGGCATTAAGGGGAGGTTCGGGGGGGTTTCCCCCTGTGAATTTTTTTTTAAATAATAGGTTAAAATGTTGCATTGTAGAGCATACTTTTAACAAAAAATGGGTAAATAGCCAAACAGTTTGCAATTGTTGCTGGGAGTCCAGGGGGCAGGCATTGATATTTTATTTCTATCGCGCTCGTACACAAGTGTTTCAGAGCGTGACAAGGCAAGGGAGGGGAACAGAGGAGAATAAAACAGCGATCTTACTAGGCCCAGTGACATTGAGAACGCGCAAGTGTGAGGGGAAAAGTGCATGGAAGGGGGGAGAAGTGGAAAGTGCGAAGCAGAGGAGAAACAGATAAATAACAATAAATAAATAATAAAGGCAACAAACAGTGGTAGTGCAGCCAGCAATTTGCAAGTGCTACGTTTAAGGCAGCAGACAGGGTAGGTCTGATAAGTGCAGGAAGAAAGATGGTTCTCCTCAAGTTTTAGAGTGGCAGGGCGCTGTTCCAGAGGGAGGCCCCAGCCGAAGACGGAGATCTACCCCCAGCTCGTTTCTTTGATAAACGACTGACCCTGAGGGAGTTGGAGGTAGAGGAGTGAAGAGCTCGAGAGGGGAGGTATTTGCGGAGGAATAGCTGAAGGTATTTTGGACCCAGGCCCCAGAAAGCCTTGTGGACAAGGCAGAGGGTTTTGAATGATAGATGTCCGGTAAAAAGATACCATCCCTGTCCCCTGGGCCCCACAGGTCCTAACACAATGAACATGATTATGTGTATATGCAAGGCGCTGCACATTCATACAGCAATCACTCTATCATTCACATGAGCATCCATCACCATACACTCACTCATAACGCATCCATACACATGTTTAAATAAAAACAATGAACATAAACGTACCTTCTGCATTGGCCTGTGTGTGGGTGCTGAAACGGCCTGCTCCAGCTGCTCTGTCCGTATGTGCGAGGAGGCGCAGGAGCTCCCCCTCGGACATACAGACATGCAGTGCCCCAGCCAGCATTTCCAATGAGCTATGCAATGCTGGCGAAGCAAAACGCCCCAGCACTTGCATGGCTCAGTGAGCATGTGCGGCTGGGGAACTAAACTGAACTGTCAAAGGGAAACAGTGTTTCCCTTTGACAGTTCAGCCAGCCCATGAGCACTCCATTAGCTGGATAAAGCAGCTGAGGGAGTGCTCACTGTTTCACTGGGCTGGCTCCTTAGCTCCTCCATAATGGGTGAGGGGCCACTGGGTGGGCGCCTCTTGCCATTATGGATGAGCCGCCAGGCTCGGACAGGCCTATAGGGCAATGCCTGTACCAAAAATGTAAAATGCTAGTTTGGGCCAATCAAAATGGGCCACCATTTTGGCCAATGTGGACCATTTTGATGAGTTACTTAACTATGCAGTTAGTAATGTTGACAATTGTTGCTGAATATATCACAATTTACTTACATTTTAACACAAAGCACCCCTTTGGGTACTATTGAAACAGTGGGATTCATAACTACTCTGGCGGTAGCTGTGCCGGTAAAACCGGCACGGCTGCCACTGGAGTTGCATCCGGGTCTGGCACCCGCGAATGGGCAATTACTAGGTCATGCCGAGTTAGGCGGACATGATAATTGCCCTTTCGAAGGTGCCGGTAGATCCCCATTCCCATTTGAGCCCCATATGGCTCAAATGGGAATGGGGAGCTCGGATGCACCGGCACCGTTAATAACGGTGCTGGTGCATCCGACGAGCTGAGGTCAGACCTGGCGGGGGCTGTCAAGCACCCACGAGCACAACTCTTACTATGGCGGAACGGTAGCAACGGTGCCGGTAGCTTACCAGCACCGTTGTTACTGGTCCGCCATAGTAGTAATGAGGCCCAGTCTGTGACTAAAGGAATGAATATCCATTTACAACTGTGGGCCACTTTTTCATTGTTGCCTGAGACAGTTTCATGCTTCAGCCCGCCCATGTGGGCCACCCCTGCCCATTTCTTCCAATCTAAAAAAAATAAAAATCTTTTTTCATGCTGAGCTCTCAGGGCCCCCCTGGGATGCACCCGCGGACCCCTAGGGGGTCGCGACCCACAGTTTGAATACCACTGCCCTACACATACCCACTCAGCACCGTGAATGCCTCTGCACATCACCCCACTTCACACACTGCTGTGAATGCCCCTGTGCACATCTCCACCCTCCCACACACACACACTGCTAGGCAGTGCCTTGGGGCTCATCAAGGGGGCGTGACCTAACGGCAGGGGTCCTGCTGGCCCATTAGGCCACGCCCTCTGACTAGCCCTGGCTCAATGGACTACTGGCACCCGTGCCAGGCAGCCTTTTGTAGAGATCAGCACCCGCTCCCCCTGTTGATCTCTGCCTTTATTTTCTATAGGTTTGCCTGGCAGGGGACAGCGCCTCGCCTATTCCGCCTTAATGCTGGCGCAGCGTTCACTACTCCTGGCTTGCCCTGGGTAACCTCGTGGCTTTGTCATCACGGGTCACACATCTCATGCCAGTCTGGGGCATCGCTGCACTCAATCTATTCATAAAGTTCACTCTGTGGTGGTCTTATTTATTCCCCACCTTTCTGTCATGCTCTTTCACACGTGTGCTCTTATTTCCTAGGTTACTTTCAAATGGGAACTCTCCCTTTTAACTCATCAGCTAATCACTTTACCCACAAAGTTTTCCTTCAGTTTGGTATTCAATATGCGTTCGATATGCTTGATTTAACTTTTATTCAATCCGATTCATACAGCGCTTCGTTACTTATGTGTAGCCCCTGTTAGGCAGAATCCCCTGCAGAACCCTTAGGGAACACTACAGGTGATTAAGTCTACAAGTGGTAGTACAATTTCACCTTTGGTACAAGCCTGTACTACAGTTATAGTGGTAGCGATGGCTGAGCAGCCAGACTTATCTCAAGAGCAAATGAGCAGTAGCATGGATTACACAAAGGACCAACATTACTGTGACTCAAACAAACACTCACTCAAGGTTTCTGGTTAAAAAATATAAGTACATTTATTTTTAAACCATCTGTTCATGAAACACTTCACTTCTATTACACAAAACCACACTGTAAATATACCACACACAACCAATTCCTTTGGTGCAGGTCAATTCAAGGCAAGTACATTAGGATGGGACAGACCGGTGTTGTGAAACAAAAGACGTTACCGGGGGTTAAGCAGCGCTCACTTTTTGACAGTAATGACAGTTCGGTCTTACGAAAGAAAAGCTTACCCGCGGGAAGAATTGTAACTGTAGTCAAAAGACATTTAACACATTGAATAAAAACCAAGGAATAGGGGATAAAAATCATAGGCAATACTTTTGTCAAGGCACTCAAATCAAGACGTGTTCTAAGAGACAGATAAAGTCAATAGGCCTGCGCCAGTGTCAAATGGAGCAGGGCTCTGTTCCCGGGGTTCACACGATTAGAACAGTTCGAGATTTACATTGCCAGGAGTACTTGGATATTGTCAAAGGGAGGCAAAAGTTATAAGAGGGAAGGAAGAAAGGACAAGCCTTCGGTAAGGAAAAGGGTTCACCCCGATTCCTCAAGGTCAGATAGAGAGAATGACCAAATGGACACAGTACCTTATTCGTTGAAGAAAGCTAGTGCCACAGCAGTTGTTCCTGGTAGTTCCTGTAGACTCACGGTCCCTGAAGTTTCAGTCGTGGGGACAAGAAGGAGGACGTCTGGAGCGATCTGTACTACCCAGGGATGAGGCCAGAAGCAGCAAAGCGACAGTGAATAAATGGTGCGCTCCTTTAAAACAGAAGAGGGCTCTTCTGATGGCTATCTGGACCACTACAGCTGTGTGCTGCGATTTCAACCCAGGAGAGGATTCTCTCTGTAGAAAGGTGAGTTGGTTGATCCCACCAGGCTCAAGAGAAGAAGACTGCGGACTGGATCTTCTCTGTCGTTGAAGGGTAGATAGCTCAGGACTACAGCAGGGCTTCACCAGGACTCGGGAGTTGCAGCAGCCTGTCGCCTTCTCCGCTTCTCTTCGGTTCTTGCAGTTCCAGTGGCGACTCTGACTTCCAGCCCAAGAGTCCTGCCTTTTATGCCAAAATCCCCCATTCACACAGCCTGGCTGTCAATCACTCAGCAGGGGGTTTGTCCAGCCCGGACAACCACCTCAGCCAATGGACACAAAGTGCGACTTGGGTCTCCAAGGAGACCCTGTGCAAGGGGTTACTAAACCCCTCCCTCACATTCAGCACACCTAGACACCCAGACGCCAAAGGAGGGCTTCTTCGCAGAAGCCCGCCAAAGGGCGGCGAACAAAGAAGGCAAACCTAGTTTGCCGCGCAAAGTAAAACACAAGAAGGATGTTAACACAAAGAAATGGCGACTAAACCCGACCAGAGCCAAAATAAAATATATTTGGTCAAGCAGGTTTATGTTCGAGGCTAACACAATAGCCTTAAAACAGTACCACATTTATACTATAATCGCAGTAGGAAAGTTAGGGTAGATACCACTGACACCAGCCAAGTCTTAGTGTTAAGGGGGCAAACCAAGGCTTCAGGAGGTACAGACAAAAAAAGGGATCAGAGTTAACCCTTTCCAATACCCCATGTAAGATGGGGTGTACTGGGTCTGTAGGTTAAATGACTAGATAAAGTAAATGGCAACTTTACCTGATTCTGGGGCACATTAGTCAGCCCCAGAAAAATGGAGTCAGGGTGAAGTCTCAGAGACAACCCTGTGTCACTGCACTGAAGGTGCTGTGTAACAGACACAACAAGTTGGGCTCATGGAGTGGTGTCCTCCAGAGCCCACTATCACACAAACAGTAAAAATACACATGGCAAAACACATGTTAGAGTGGGAAAAAGGTTCACACTCTTACCAGGTGGAAGAAAATGAACCCCAGAAATCCAGCAAAGCTGCTGAGGGACTCAATAGGTAAGGGAAATTAGCCATGAATGAGAATTCTCCCTAACACTCGCCCTCCCACCCCAGACTAAGGGACAGGAGGATTGAATCCACTCCTGGATGGACCTCATACCTCTAGTCGGTTATAAACATCCTAGAGCAGGGGTGCACAACTGATTTTGACAGAGGGCCGAAAGTACCTTACATGAGGGCTATAGTGGGCCGAAAAGTAAATGTGGGCGGGGCTGTAGGCAGGGCGTGGCAGGAGGCTTTTTAAACCCCCAATTTCTACTAAACACATGGAAAAATAATGTTTTTGAGGGGTAACGATTTTTATTTGCATTTCAAACTTACATTTTGTACTACACATTTTCCATTGTTATAATTTATTTCTATTTAGTTATTGTATCTCGCATGTTTAGTTAACATATATATTTTATTGACCCTAGATTGGACATGCCGTCATTTTGGACTGCTACAGTTTGCTATTTGGGTTGCCCAAGAGGAGTATGGCCTTCATTGAGTCAGGTTTCCTCAAAAAGCCAAAGATGAACATCTCCCAACTGTGCCTGTTTTAGCTTTATTATTGGGTTCACTCTTGGAGTGCAACACTATGCCCCATGTCCCTCACCCCCAACCAAACACTATACCCCTTGGCCCCCTCACCCCCAACCAAACATTATGCCCCATGGCTCCCTCACCCCCAACCAAACATTATGCCCCATGGCTCCCTCACCCCCAACCAAACATTATGCCCCATGGCCCCCTCACCCCCAACCAGACACTATGCCCCATGGCCCCCTCACCCCCAACCAAACACTATGCCCCATGTCCCTCACCCCCAACCAAACACTATGCCCCATGGCCCCCTCACCCCCAACCAAACATTATGCCCCATGGCCCCCTCGCCCCCAACCAAACACTATGCCCCATGGCCCCCTCACCCCCAACCAAACACTATGCCCCATGGCCCCCTCACCCCCAACCAAACATTATGCCCCATGTCCCTCACCCCCAACCAAACACTATGCTCCATGGCCCCCTCACCTCCAACCAAACACTATGCCCCATGGCCCCCTCACCCCCAACCAAACACTATGCCCCATGGCCCCCTCACCCCCAACCAAACATTATGCCCCATGTCCCTCACCCCCAACCAAACACTATGCCCCATGTCCCTCACCCCCAACCAAACACTATGCTCCATGGCCCCCTCACCCCCAAACATGCACCCAACCAGACCTGAACCCCCACCCCCCAACTCAGCACACTCTCAAACATGCACCCATACAGACCCGAACCCCCACCCCCAACTCAGCACACTCTCAAACATGCACCCATACAGACCCGAACCCCCACCCCCCCAACTCCAAACCCCCACCCCCCAAATCAGCACACACACAAACAGGCACCCATACAGACCCGAACCCCCAACCCCCAAATCAACACACACAAGCACCCAACCAGACCCGAACCCCCACCCCCCAACTCAGCACACACTCAAACATACAGACCCAAACCCCCACCCCCCAACTCAGCACACACACAAACATGCACCCATACAGACCCGAACCCCCCACCCCCACCAACTCCAAACCCCCACCCCCCAAATCAGCACACACACAAACAGGCACCCATACAGACCCGAACCCCCACCCCCCAACTCAGCACACTCTCAAACATGCACCCATACAGACCCGAACCCCCCACCCCCAACTCAGCACACTCTCAAACATGCACCCATACAGACCCGAACCCCCCACCCCCACCAACTCCAAACCCCCACCCCCCAAATCAGCACACACACAAACAGGCACCCATACAGACCCGAACCCCCCACCCCTCCCCCCCCAACTCCAAACCCCCACCCCCAAATCAGCACACGCACCCAACCAGACCCGAACCCCCACCCCCAACTCAGCACACTCTCAAACATGCACCCATACAGACTGGAACCCCCCACCCCCCTAACTCCAAACCCCCACCCCCCAAATCAGCACACACACACGCACCCAACCAGACCCGAACTCCCACCCCCCAACTCAGCACAAACATGCAAACATACAGACCCAAACCCCCACCCCCAACTCGGCACACAGACCCGAACCCCCACCCCCCAACTCAGCACACACACAAACATGCACCCATACAGACCCGAACCCCCCACCCCCGCAACTCCAAACCCCCACCCCCCAAATCAGCACACACACACAAGCACCCAACCAGACCCGAACCCCCACCCCCCAACTCAGCACACTCTCAAACATGCAAACATACAGACCCAAACCCCCACCCCCCCACACACATCCAACACCCCCCCACCCCCGCATCTCAACATACACATAAAATACATTCAGGTCCAAACATCCGACACACAATCAACACCCCCCCACCCCAACATACACACAAAATACATTCAGATCCAAACATCCGACACACATCCAACACCCCCCCACCCCCGCATCTCAACATACACACAAAATACATTTAAATCCAAACATCCGACACACATCCAACACCCCCCCATCTCAACATACACACAAAATACATTCAGATCCAAACATCCGACACACATCCGACACCCCCCCACCCCGCATCTCAACATACACACAAAATACATTCAGATCCAAACATCCGACACACATCCGACACCCCCCCACCCCCGCATCTCAACATACACACAAAATACATTTAAATCCAAACATCCGACACACATCCAACACCCCCCATCTCAACATACACACAAAATACATTCAGATCCAAACATCCGACACACATCCGACACCCCCCCACCCCCGCATCTCAACATACACACAAAATACATTTAAATCCAAACATCCGACACACATCCAACACCCCCCCATCTCAACATACACACAAAATACATTCAGATCCAAACATCCGACACACATCCGACACCCCCCCACCCCTGCATCTCAACATACACACAAAATACATTCAGATCCAAACATCCGACACACATCCGACACCCCCCCACCCCCGCATCTCAACATACACACAAAATACATTCAGATCCAAACATCCGACACACATCCGACACCCCCCCACCCCCGCATCTCAACATACACACAAAATACATTTAAATCCAAACATCCGACACACATCCAACACCCCCCCACCCCCGCATCTCAACATACACACAAAATACATTCAGATCCAAACATCCGACACACATCCGACACACATCCGACACCCCCTCGCAACATACACACACAAACAAAGCAAAACAGACCCGACACACAAACACAAACAGACCACTTACCGGAGACGTGCTGGAAGGCAGGCAGGTAAGCGGCAGGTAAGCAGGAACGCTGGACTCGTACTGCGGCTGGCGTGGTCCAAGGCTGAAATGCCTTCCGGCATCAAGCCTTATGGACCACGCCAGCCGTAGTGCTGGCCCTCCATTGGTGCAGCACACACGCATTACGTGGCTCGTAGGAGCGACGTGATGCGTGTGTTTGCTGAGCCAATGAGGGCCAGTGTTTTGTCCGGCCCGGAAGACAACAAAGACTTTCCTAATGGAGGGCAGCCGCGGGCCGCCCTCCATTAGGAAAGTCTTTGTGCCTCGCGGGCCGGACAAAAGAGCATGGCGGGCCGCAACTGGCCCGCGGGCCGTATGTTGTGCACCCATGTCCTAGAGAGACCATAAGCATTTTGGTGGTGACTTCCTGCTCTGTGCTCAATGGTCTAATTAAACCCTTGCAGACAGATTACCCATCTTAGTAGTTCAGGGTTTTCCCCTTTCATTTACATCAGCCATCTCAACGGTTGGTGGTCAGTCTGAATAATGAAAGTAGATCCATACAAGTATGGTCTAAACTTCTTCAGTGCCCACACAATAGCAAAACATTCACGTTCTATTGTTGCCCACCTTGTCTCAGGATCCTTTAACTACATGCTGATGAAACAAATGGGATGTTCCCTACCTTTCTCATCCAGTTGACTAAGGACTGCACCTGCACCTGCATTTGAAGCATCAGTTTGTACAATGAAGGGTTGGTGGTAGTCAGGAGCTCTTATGACTGGAGCTTGACTTCAGGCCTTCAAAGGCTTGTGTGCACTCCTCATTCCATCTGAACTTCGTAGGAAATTTTGGAGAGGAGATAACATTCAAGGGAGAAGCTATGGACCCATAGTTCTCTATGAAGTTCCTGTAGTACCCAGTGAGACCTAGGAAGGCTCTCACTTGTATTTGAGTAGTAGGGGTGGCCCAGTTTTGTACAGCCTGTACTTTGCTAGGCAATGGCCTTATTTCACCTCCTCCGACCTCATGTCCAAGGTAGACCACTTTGCTCTGACCAATTTGACATTGACATTTACTTGCCTTAATGTTCAGATGGGCCTGCTCAAGAGTGCCTGCAATACATACCCTGGGTGATCAATATGTTCTTTCCATGTAGGGCTGAACACTGCAATGTCATCCGAGTATGCCATGCAGAAGTCCTCTATCCCATTCAGAACTTTATTGACCATCCTCTGAAATGTAGCAGGTGCATTCTTAAGTCCAAAAGGAATTACCTTAAACTGGTAGTGGCCTGCTGGGGTGGAGAATGCAGTTTCCTCCTTGGCATAGTCTGTCAGAGCTATTTGCCAATAGCCTGAGGTTAGGTCAACTGTGCTGAGGTACTTGGCTGCACCAAGTTTGTCCACCAGCTCATCTGTCCTAGGTAAAGGATGGGCATCAGTCGTGGTGACTGCATTTAGAGCTCTATAGTCCACACAGAATCTCAACTCTTTGGATCCTGCCTTTGATACAAGCACAACTGGGCTAGACCATGGGCTAGTAGAGGGTTCTATTACCCAGAGTTCACGCATCTTGTTGACCTCATTCCTTATGTGGGTTCTGACATTGTCTGACATTCTGTACCCCCTGCTTCTCAGAGGAAAACAGTCACCAGTGTGTATGTCATGCTGGCCCCAAGGGGTCAAGCCTGGTGAAAGTGAGAACAGGGAGGCAAACTTATTTAACAGTAACTTGCACTCATCCTGCTGGTCAGATGTGAGACTGGAAGAGAGGTTAACTCCTTCCACTTGCTCATCTAAAGGTAAGCCTCTGAGGAGGTCAGGCAGAGGTTCATTCTCCTCCTCCTCCTGAGCTGAAGCTAGAAGAAAAGCTCCTATTTCAGGTCTAGAGACATAAGCCTTCAAACGGTTGTTGTGAAAGACTCTGGGAGCCTCCTTAGGATTGCCTAAGTCCACCAGATATTTCACCTCTCCAAGTTTACCCACAACTTTGAAGGGTCCTATCCATTTGTCCTGCAAGACCCTCTGCCTTGTAGGCACCATAACAAGAACAAGCTGGTCTTGAGTAAACTCAATCATGTTAGCATTCTGGTCATGCCAATGTTTGACCAGAGCTTGACCAGTCCTCAAGTTATCACTTGCCTCTGCCATCATGTGTGACATTCTCCTTCGGAGACCTATCACATAGTCAGTCACTCTGACTGGTTTGGGGGAAGGAGCACTCTCCAACCCCTCCTTAATTAGGGCCAATGGACCTCTGACTGGATGGCCATAGAGAAGTTCAAGGGGACTGTAACATACTCCCTCCTGAGGGACTTCTCTATAAGCAAAGAGAAGGCATGACAGTAGTAGGTCCCACTTTATTTTAAGAGGTTCTTCTAAAGCACCTACCATGCTCTTCATAGTTCTGTTAAACCATCTCCACCAATCCATTTGTTTGTGGATGGTAGGCAGTAGAGAACTTGTAAGTGACTGGAAAGTTTTTCCACATGGCTTGCATGTAATGGGACATAAAATTGGATCCCCTGTCAGATATCACCTCCTTAGGAAAACTACTCTGGTAAAAATACCAAGTAGGGCCTTAGCCACAGCCAGAGCCGTAACAGTCCTCATAGGTATAGCTTCAGGATATCTAGTAGCATGGTCTACTACCACCAGGATAAACCTGTTACCTGAAGATGTGGGAGGATCAAGAGGACAAGCAATGGCAATCCCAACCCTCTCAAAAGGAACTCCCACCACTGGGAAAGGCACCAAGGGTGCCACATTCTTGGCTCCACTCTGCCAGAGGTTTGGCAAGTGTGACAGCTCCTACAGAATTTGTCTACTTCTGAACCCATCGTAGGTCAGTAGAAGTAAAATGAGAGCCTTTCCTTGGTCTTCTTAAAACTTAAGTGACCAGCCAAAGGTATCGTGTGGGCTAACTGTAGGAACTGGAGTCGGTTCACTAGAGGTACTACAAGTCTTTTGCAATCTCCAGGGGTTGACTCAGTCGGGTCACTGTAGAAGAGGCCATCTTCCCAGTGTAACCTATAGTTCACAGGCTCTTTCCCAAAGAGCTGAGAAGCTGCCTGTAGGTGAAGACCTTCAAGAGTAGGACACTCTCTTTGTCCTCTGCTGAAGTCTTCCCTGTTGGGTCCACCTTCTGCCAGTAAAGACTGCAGCTCAGGATGTTCAACAGGGTCAAGATCTCTAACCAGAGTAAGATCTTCTTCCAGAACTGAGTTCTCAGTTTCTGGTTGAAGCACACAAGGTTGGACCTCACACTCAGCCTCAGCTGGTGGAGGAGTCACAGGTGTGACTTTGGACAGTCTCAGTGAGGACCTTGTGGGCACAGGGGTGCTTGTTGTTTTCTTGCTGGCAGACTTGGGTTTCCCCTTTGTCTCTTTTTGCCTTGCAATAGCAGTAAGTCCTGTGGACTTGGGGTGATAGTTTCTTCTATCAAATCCCCAGGAGAGCCTCTCAAGGTTCTCTCCCTTACAGGACTTGTGAGCTCCTGCTTCCTCTTACTGGGAGGTCTGGACAAAACTCCAAGAGTTTTCAGGTCATTATCCAGCAGAACTCTCCCAAGTACTTCACTCTGCACACTAACAGGTATTCTGACAGTTATGTCATTGCACTGGATGAGAGCTGGTAACTGGGGAACCATTTGCACAGGGCCTCCAGCTAACTTGGTTTGGTATTTGGGTGCCTTAGCAACATCCTCCACCATGAAAGAACATTCATCAACCACAGTTATGCTGGATCCAGTGTCTCTGATGGCAGGGGGCACTCACTGACCATTCACAAGAACACTATCTTTATAATACTCTTTAGTATTATCTGGGATTGAGTTATAGACATCTAAGTTCTGTTGTTCCCAAAGACGCAAGGACACTAAAGAAACACTAGCTGAGACTCTCATGGGTTCATCAGCCAGTAACTCAAATGTTCCACTTGTCAAAGGTACTTCTTCCACCTGGGAGAAGGCTAAGGAGACAGTGTGGAGCCCTGAAGGTTTACCCTTACATATGGGATCCCCTTTCACATGGCCAGTAGCTTCACAAAGAAAACATTTACCAAATGTCCTATTGAATGGAGGCTTACTCTGACCTCCACCTGGTTTAGCACCAGATGGTACACTAGCCTGATTTGGTTTCCCTTGTGGCTTACCCTGGTTCTGTTTGGGGCCCTCTTTTGGATTGGAATTATTGGAATTCTCCTTGTTATCTTTCTTTGGCTGCTTTCCCTAATCCATCTGAGTTGCCCCAGAATCCTTGTGAGTAGCCCTGTTGGCAACCCACAAGTCAGCAGCCTTAGCTAACTTCTTAGGATCTATCTCTTGAATCAGCCAAGTGCTGTCTAAGCTCAGGAGAGCAGGCATCTGTTAGGCTCACCTGCTATCCACAGGGACACCACCCAGCCCTTGTTGGATGATTTGCACTCTCAAACCCTCTCCCAATCCCTTGGTAAGGCCTCGGGTTAAATATGGGTCTGCAATATAGGAGAGCTGGATTCAATACCAGATTGTCTTTATGTTTTCCCACCTCCCTTGGCCTGAACTCCTTCCTCCCCCTTGGGCCTTCTTCTCACCTTAATATTGTGAAAGGTGGATTCTCCATCCTGCTCCTCGTGGCAAGGGCGCGTAGATGTGGGGGCGAGCAGCGACCAAGTTACTTCACTGGTGCAAGCCCCCCTGTGGGAATCCAGGCCTGCTGCGACTCTGTAGGTTTGCTGATTTACAGTCTTTATATGCAGTTCTTATGTTCCTCTTAGTGCGAATAATAATGTCTTGCTTCTTTCCTTTTAGGTATGGAAATGTATTTTGGTGTTGTCATGCAGTTTGAAGATGAGCATAGGCCGGTAGGCGAAAGCGCGGTGTGCGCAATGCTGTCCGGTGAGTAATGCGCGATGTGCGGCGCTGTTTTGCCTTTTATATTGCTAATCTGTGTCTTTTCTCTCCTTGCGGGTTTCTATGTTCCTCGTCGAGCGCCGTAATGTTCCAGGAATAATACTGACCAGGAAATGACTACCCAGGTAAGAATTGTGTGGCTTTCTTTATTCGGGAGGACACGTGAACAAACGCTTACTAATGCTGTCTTTCTTTCTCCTCTTTCCAGGTTATGGTATTCCAGGATGCATGCAGTACCTGATGATGGAGTTCGTAGCTTCAGGTAAGTGGAACTGAAGTCAGCGATGGATTGAAGACAGGATACGGTTCCAGGTAAGTTTCGTTGTGTTCTTTCTCTCTCTGCAGGTCCTTGGTTTCAGGTAAACTGGCATCAAAGAACTCGACACGGTGAGCGTTACGCTGCCCACAGCAGAATAACGCAAAGCATGTTCTGCGGTTTGGGTGTGGTTTAAATAGTCTCGGGTAAAGTAGTCCAGGTAAAATAGTCCCAGGCATGCCACACCCAAAGTAGTCCAGGTAAAGTAGTCCCAGGCCTGCCACACCCAAAAGACTAGACCACAAAGCTCAGTTGCTTGTAACTGAGCTATGTGTGTGCCTCCATGTTGGCTGAACCCCCCAAGTTAAATAGTCCCAAGTAAATAGTCCCATTCTAATGTTGGTCTTCATGATGGTTATGAGCCTGGCACCAAAGGCGCCAGGACTGACTCCAAGGGAGTCTTGAATGAGGTTTTAAGGCCTTTGACCTGGCCCTAAATGGAAGGCTGATTTGCCAGTGAGGGCCAGGGGCAAGGGTCATGACAGCACCCCCCCCCCAAGTCCCCTCTCACAGTGGCACTTCTGGCTGGTCCTGGTTTGGCTGGGTAATTCTGATGGAACCTTTTAATTAAGCGAGGTGCATGAATGTATTCACTAGGTTCCCATGATCTGTCTTGAGGGCCATATCCCTTCCAATCAACTAAGTAGTATAGTTTGGATCTGGTGTATTTTGAGTCTACGATATCCTTTACTTCAAACTCTGGTTCTCCGTCAACTAATACTGGGTTTGGTGATGTTGTAACCCGAGTACCGGGTTGTACCGGTTTCAGGAGTGATACGTGAAACACAGGATGAATCTGCATAGTGGGTGGTAGGGCTAATTTAACTGCCACTGGATTTATTATGGATTCAATAGAATAAGGTCCCAGATATCGGGGTCGAAAGGTCCAAGTCCCTTTTATGGGCACATATTTTGGTGCTGACCAGAGCTTGTCTCCAATTTGATAGTCGGGGGCTTTACTACGATGTTGGTCAGCAAATTTCTTTTGTCTGTTCTTGGCTTGGAGTAAATGTTCTGCTGCTTCTTTGAAGGCCTGGGAAATAGTCGTATGTAGGGTTTTAACCACTGGCATTTCCAAAGGGGTTGGGAGATCCAATTCTGAAGTATGTGGATGTCTACCACATACAGTGTAGAAAGGGGTTTGTCCAGTGCTGGTGTGTAATGAATTATTATAGGCATATTCAGCTATCCATAACAAGTCCTTCCAATTTCTTTCCACTTGATGTAACATGCAACGTAAGTATTGCTCGAGGTTTTGGTTTGTTCTTTCTGTTTGGCCATCTGTTTGAGGATGGTGACTTGTGGATAGTCGAATGTCAATTTGGGCCATTGAACAACATTTTCTCCAGAAGTTGGATACAAACTGACTACCTCGATCTGAGATCAAGACCGATGGAAAGCCATGTACCCATACGATTTCCTCCAGGAATACTTTTGCTAAATTGGATGCATTTGGAAGACACTTAAAAGGAATAAAGTGTGCCATTTTAGAGAACAAGTCTACAACTACTAAGATGGTGTTGAATCCTTGACTGGGACGTAGATCTGTAATGAAATCAAGGGGCAGTGTGTGCCATGGTGCAGGAGGAATTTCCAATGGTTGGAGAAGACCAGCTGGTTTCAGCTTTTGGGACTTGTTTTGTGCACACACATTGCAAGATTGGATACATTGTATGATGTCTTTACGCCATGTAGGCCACCAATAGTTTCGTTTTACTTTAGCTAGAGTTTTGGAAATTCCAGGATGGCCTTCAATCAGGGAGTCGTGATAACCCAAAATAACCTGCTCTTGTAAATCTTTACTTGGCAAGTATAGACGGTTCCTAAAATATGGTAACTGGTCTTTAATGGTGTCTTTAATGGTGTAATGTTCTCCTTGAGTACACCACTCTTGTGAGAACGTGGGATCCATTAAGAGTTGGATCTTGTTTTGGAGTTCACCCTGTGTCAATGTTGTCGTAAGACCCAGGAGTTTGTCTTCTGGAATGATGGCTACTGGATCTGGAGTTATGTATACCTTTTCATCAACACCCATGTGGGACCAGGCGTCAGCCTTTCCGTTTCGGACTCCTGGCCGGTAGGTGATCACATAGTCATATTCAGCGAAGAAAAGAGCCCACCGCAGTTGATGGGATGATTGAGCCTTTGCTGTGTTTAGGTATTGCAGGTTTCGATGATCAGTTATGACCGTGACAGTATGTCTAGCACCAAGGAGATAGTGTCGCCATGCCTTGAAAGCTGATTTTATAGCCAAGAGTTCTTTGTCTGTGATAGCATAGTTGAGTTCGGGAGGTGAGAATTTTCATGACCAGAAGGCCACAGGGTGTAACTGGCCAGTTCCTGGGTCCCTTTGTGAGAGAACAGCTCCCATAGCCATGCTAGAGGCATCTGTTTCAACTATATAAGGGAGGCCTGGGCGAGGATGCCGTAGAACTGGAGCAGAAGTAATTTTTTTCTTAAGTTCTTGAAAGGCTTCTCTGCTTCTTCGGTCCAATGGAACTTGTTATTGTTTTTCTCAATAGTGATGTAATTGGATGCACTGTTTGGGAAAAATCTGGGATGAATCGGCGGTAAAGGTTTGCAAAGCCCAACATACTCTGGATTCCTTTAAATGAAGTTGGTGACGGCCAGTTAAGAATGGCATCTACCTTGTGCCTATCCATTCTGATACCTTTTGGTGTGAGGATAAAACCGAGGAACTCCACTTTGGTGACATGAAAAGAGCATTTTTTGAGTTTAGCATACAGTTTATGTTGGCGGAGTTTAGTAAGGACGGAGCGGACATGCCTGACATGGTCTTCTTTTGTAGCAGAATACACTAAGATGTCATCAATGTAAAACAGGGCGGAAACGTCGATTAACTCCCGCAAAACATAATTCATAAAGTACTGGAATGCAGCAGGAGCGTTGAAAAGTCCAAAAGGGATTACCTGGTATTCATACAAGTCGTATTTGGTACGAAAGGCGGTTTTCCATTCGTCTCCTTTCATCACTCGAACAAGATGGTACGCCTCCCTAAGGTCCAGTTTGGTATAGATTTGGGCGTCTTTGACTTGATCCAATAATTCGGCAATAAGGGGCAGTGGATAACATTTTTTTACTGTGATCTGGTTTAATGCGCGATAGTCGATGCAAGTCCTCAAATCTCCTTCCTTCTTTGGTACAAAGAATACGGGACTGGCTGCCGGTGATTTAGATGGGCGGATAAATCCATTTGCCAAGTACTGATCAAGATAAGATTTCAAATGGAGGTTTTCTGGTTCAGTAAGTGCATAGATTCGACCACAAGGAATTTGCGCACCAGGTATGAGATCGATCCGACAATCGTAGGGCTTGTGCGGTGGTAGAGTATTGGTTTGTTCTTTCTGGAACACGTCTTGAAAATCTTGGTATTCATTTGGTGGAGTACTAGTCACACATAGTACAATCGCTGCCGTACTGGGAGTAGCAGATGTACATATGTCTGTTTTCGCCTTTTCTTGGTAAGAACGGATGCGAGCATCATAGGAAAAGGCCAACTTCTTGGCACGTCAATCTATTAGAGGGCTGTGAGCTACCAACCATGGCATCCCTAAGATTAGTCGAAACTGAGGAGCTTTGATGAGATCGAATGCAATAGATTCTCGGTGTCCATCCTGGCACAGTAGGGTTAGTGCTGCTGTACATTGGGTTACTGGTCCGGAAGCTATTTCTGTCCCATCAACAGTAGTAACTTTTTCAGTAGTCGACTTAGAGCATAAGGGAAGCCCCATCTCTGCTGCCAGATCTTGGTCTACATAATTCCCAACTGCTCCGCTGTATATGTATTCGACAGCATGCATCCGAGATGGTTGTTGGTGATTGATCAAAATTACTGGTAATGCAAAGTGTGAGGTCTGTAGCTCATCCTCCTCGCTCGACAAGCGGACCTCTACGCTTGCCGGGATTGGTAGTTTTCCGGCTCCTTGTTATTATCTTCCTTCTCTGTGGCTCCAACAGTTCTCCTTGGTGGTTTCACTGGACATTCTTTGAGGAAGTGGCCTGATTTTCTGCAATATAAGCATAATTGCTGTTGCCTTCTCTTGTCTCTTTCAGTTTTAGTTAAAGGGGGCTGTACACCTCCGATTTGCATGGGTCATGCAGCTTGTCTGTCTAACCTTTTCCGGTCCGCTTTTCGGTCTTGTAATCTATGATCTAATTGCACCACAAGGTTGATGAGTTCTCCACAATCTTTAGGTGGGTTAACCACTTGAGCAAGGATATCCTTTAGTACCCCTCGTAGACCCCGATGAAATAGTGTGGTCCTTTTTTCCTCAGCCCACCCAGTTTCAGCGACTTCTCTGTTAAATGTTGCTATAAATGTAAGCAAGTCTTGACTTTCTTGACGGAGTGACAAAAGTTTGTTGTCTAATGCTTGGCCTTGGGTATGACGAGCAAAGAGTTTTTCCATTTCCATCTGGAAACCCCCAAAGTCATGTAACAACGGGTTATCCTGACTTACCAATGGTATCGACCAATCCGCAGCACTGCCACCCAGCTATGACAAGACAAAAGCAACCCACGCTTGGTCGTTAGGAAAAGCCCCAGGTCTGCAAAGGAAATGAAGACGACACTGGTTCATGAACGTTGCATACTTCTTGGGGTCCCCTGTAAATCGCTCAGGTGGAGCTAAAGGAACTGCTCCAGGAAGGGTTATTTGTACTGGATTGATGGAAGAAGATGGTAAAGGTGCTGGCGGAATGTTACCAGGCAATGGGGTCTGTCCTTCCTGTGATTGGAGCAATTGTCTACTTATTTCGTCGGTACGATCCTTAGTAACTATCAAATCCCTCCTAAGAGCGTTGGTTACTTGCCTGGCTGAATGTACTTCAGCACGTAATTGTCCCAACAACTGAACTAACTGGGCAGTCTCTGAAGTCTCCAGGACGCCCAGGTGGATAATATTATTGAGGCTTTGCATTCTGTTACGCTCACCTGGTATCCACGGGAACGCCACCCAGCCCTGGTTGGATGATTTGCACTCTCAAACCCTCTCCCGGTCCCTTGGTAAGGCCTCTGGTTAAAGATGGGTCTGCAATATGGGAGAGCTGGAGTCAATACCAGATTGTCTTTATGTTTTCCCACCTCCCTTGGCCTCAACTCACCTTAATATTGTGAAAGGTGGATTCTCCGTCCTGCTCCTCGTGGCAGGGGCGCGTAGATGTGGGGGGCGAGCAGCGACCAAGTTACTTCACTGGTGCAAGGCCCCCTGTGGGAATCCAGCACTGCTGCGACTCCGTAGGTTTGCTGCTTTACAATCTTTATATGCAGTTCTTAAGTTCCTCTTAGTTCGAATAATAATGTCTTGCTTCTTTCCTTTTAGATATGGAAAGGTATTTTGGTGTTTTCATGCAGTTTGTAGATTGGCATGGGCCGGTAGGCGAAAGCACGTTGTGCGCCATGCTGTCTGGTGCGTAATGCGCGATGCGCGGTGCTGTTTCGCCTTTTATATTGCTAACCTGTGTCTTTTCTCTGCTTGCAGGTTGCGATGTTCCTCGCCGAGCGCTGTAATATTCCAGCAATGATACTGAACAGCAGATGACTACCCAGGTAAGAATTGTGGGGCTTTCTTCGTTCGGGAGGAAACGTGGGTAAACGCTTACTAATGCTGTCTTTCTTTCTCCTCTTTCCAGGTTATGGTGCTCCAGGATGCATGCGGTGCCGGATGATGGAGTTCGTACCTTCAGGTGAGTGGAACTGAATTCGGCGATGGATTGAAGACAGGATACTGTTCCAGGTAAGTTTCGTAGTAGTCTTTCTCTCTCTGCAGGTCCTTGGTTTCAGGTAAACTGGCATCAAAGAACTGGACACGGTGGGTGTTACGCTGCCCACAGCAGAATAACGCAAAGCATGTTCTGCTGTTTGGGTGTGGTTTAAATAGTCTCAGGTAAAGTAGTCCAGGTAAAATATTCCCAGGCCTGCCACACCCAAAGTAGTCCAGGTAAAGTAGTCCCAGGCCTGCCACACCCAAAGTAGTCCAGGTAAAGTAGTCCCAGGCCTGCCACACCCAAAAGACTAGACCGCATAGTTCAGGTGCTTGATACTGAGCTATGAGTGTTCCTCTATGTTGGCTGAACTCCCCCAAGTTAAATAGTCCAAAGTAAATAGTCCCATTCTAATGTTGGTCTTCATGATGATGGACTGACTCCAAGAGAATCTTGGATGAGGTTTTAAGGCCTTTGACCTTGCCCTAACTGGAAGGCTGACTTGCCCGTGAGGGCCAGGGGCAAGGGTCATGACAGCATCATAACTTGACTCCAACATAACAAGATTCCTCAAACCTTCATAAGTGTTCACTTTGTAACCCGTAACCCAACCATCTAGGTTTTTCAAACAGTCACACACCCAGGTAGACCAGGGGTACCATCATGCTTTTTGAGGGTCCTAAACCTCTTAAGGTACTGGGAAGGGGTCTTCCCAAATATAGCTATCAAAGCTAGCTTCACACACTCATAATCCTGTTTATCCCCCTCCCCTAAATCCATTACAGCATCACTTGCAACAAGGGGGAGCCTAGAGAAAAGCCAAGAAATCACCTGATTCCCTGAGATCCCCTGAATCCCATGATTGTATTCAAACATTGCTAACCAATCCAAAACATCAAGTTTAGTCTCATACATACCAATCATTTCCTTTGGCATACAGGGTCTCTTAGGGCTGGAAGACCTAGAAGACTCTGGGAGAGAAGCATTTTCTACCGACAATTTTTTTCATCTCTTAAGCATGAACCATCTCCATTTCTCTGAGCCTTAATTATTGATGTTTCATGGCAGTTTGTGCATCAATACGTTTCACTTCCAACTCAAGTCTCATTTTCTCAAGTGCAATAAATTCAGGAGGGAGTGTAGGACCTGATTCTAATCCAACACTCAGAATCAGATCCACATTTGCTGGAGGAGTAGGTCCTTCTGACCCACTCTCCAGACTTTGGTTTCCCAATAATTTAGCAACCAGTTCAGATTTGTTTCCTTTACCAGAGAGGCTCTGTTCTCTACACATGGTTCTCAAAACCTCAGCAGTGTTGTTTAAGAGACTCTCTTCACTGTTGTTTTCCATATTTCACATGATTTTTGAGTTGATAGATTTCTGTGGTGTTTAGCCTTGTGGTTAGTTGACCCAAGGTAATAGCAGCACTCCAAGTGTAATCTCTATACTTAAAAATCCCACCGCTGTACACCAGTGTTAGGCAGAATCCCATGCAGAACCCTTAGGGAACACTACAGACAATTAAGTGTACAAGTGGTAGTACAATTTCACCTTTGGTACAAGCCTGTACTACACAGTTATAGTGGTAGCAGTAGCGGAGCAGCCAGACTTATCTCAAGAGCAAATTAGCAGTAATAGGGATTACAGAAAGGACTGCAATTACTGTGGCTCAAGCAAACACTGACTCAAGGTTTCTGGTTAAAAAAATATAAGTATATTTATTTTTAAACCATCTGTTCATAAAAACTTCACTTTTATTACACAAAACCGCACTCTAAATATACCACACACAACCAATTACTTTGGTGCAGGTCAATTCAAGGTAAGTACATTAGGATTTGACAGACCGGTGTTGTGAAACAAAAGACGTTACCGGGGGTTAAGCAGCGGTCACTTTTTGACTGTAATGACAGTTCGGTCTTACGAAAGAAAAGCTTACCCGCGGGAAGAATTGTAAACGTAGTCAAAACACATTTAGCACATTGAATAAAAACCAAGGAATAGGGGATAAAAATCATAGGCAATACTTTTGCCAAGGCACTTGAATCGGAGGATGTATTCAAAGAGACAGATAAAGTCAATAGACCTGCGCCAGTGTTAAATGGAGCAGGGCTCTGTTCTCGAGGATCACACGATTAGAACAGTTGTAGATTTACATTGCCAGGAGTACTTGGATATTGTCAAAGGGATGCAAAAGTTATAAGAGGGAAGGAAGAAAGGACAAGCCTTCGGTAAGGAAAAGGGTTCACCCCGATTCCTCAAGGTTGGACGGAGAGAACGACCAAATGGACACAGTACCTTATTTGAATGAAGAAAGCTGGTGCCACGGCAGTTGTTCCTGGTAGTTCCTGCAGACTCACGGTTCCTGAAGCTTCAGTCGTGGGGACAAGAATGAGGACATCTGGAGCGATCTGAACTACCCAGGGATGAGGCCAGCAGCAGCAAAGCGACAGTTAATAAAAGGTGCGCTCCTTTAAAACAGGAGACGGCTCTTCTGATGGCTATCGGGACCACTACAGTTTCGTACAACGATTTTGACCCAGGAGAGGATTCTCTGGCTGTAGAAAGGTGAGCTGGTTGATCCCACCACGCTCAAGGGAAGAAGACTCCAGACTGGATCTTCTCTGTCGTTGAAGGGTAGATATCTCAGGACTGCAGCAGGGCTTCACCGGGACTCGGGAGTTGCAGCAGCCGTCTTCTTCTCCGCTTCTCTTCGGTTCTTGTAGTTCCAGTGGTGACTGACTTCCAGCCCCAGAGCCCTGCCTTTTATGCCAAAATCCCCCATTCACACAGCCTGGCTGTCAATCACTTAGCAGGGGGGTTGTCCAGTCCGGACAACCACCTCAGCCAATGGATACAAAGTGCGACTTGGGTCTCCAAGGAGACCCTGTGCAGGGGGTTACTAAACTCCTACCTCATATTCAGCCCACCTAGACACCCAGACGCCAAAGGAGGGCTTCTTCGCAGAAGCCCGCCAAAGAACAGCAAACAAAGAAGGCAAACCTGGTTTGCTGCGCAAAGTAAAAACACGAGAAGGATGTTAACACAAAGAAATGGTGACTAAACCAGATCAGAGCCAAAATAAAAAGTATTTGGTCAAGCAGGTTTATGTTCGAGGCTAATATAATAGCCTAAAACAGTACCACGTTTATATACTATAATCGCGGTAGAAAGGTTAAGGTAGATACCACTGCCACCAGCCAAGTCCTAGTGTTAAGGGGGCAAACCAAGGCTCCTGGAGGCACAGACAAAAAAAGGGATCAGAGTTAACCCTTTCTAGTACTCCATGTAAGATGGGGTGTATTGGGTCTGTAGGTTAAATGACTGCATAAAGTAAATGGCAACTTTACACGTTTCTGGGGGACAGTAGTTAGCCCCAGAAAAATTGAGTCAGTGGGAAGTCTCAGAGACAACCCTGTGTCACTGCGCTGAAGGTGCTGTGTAACACATACAAAAAGTTTGCCTCATGGAGTGGTGTAGCTCCAGAGCCCAAGATCACACAAAAAGTAGAAATACACATGGCAAAACACATGTAAGAGTGGGAAAAAGGTTCACACTCTTACCAGGTGGAAAAAATAAACCCCAGAAATCCAGCAAAGCTGCTGAGGGACTCACTAGGCAAGGGAAATTAGCCATAAATGAGAATTCTCTCTAACAGCCCCTACGAGCGTCCGTGCCTCGAGTGCCATTTACCTGCACTCACTGGTCTTCTGCGTTGCTCTCCGGTGGCTTGGCTGCTTACCTTCTGCTTCCCCGCTTGGTGGCGGTTCAGTTCAATGCCTACTCGCTCTCCGAGTGATTCCCTGCTCTGCTCCTTTTCCACAGATGCAGACAGCGTCCTTTCTTCTTTCTTCCTTGTCTGCAACTCCAGCTGCTCTCTCCCGACCACAGTTACGCACACCTGTGGCAGTCTAACGGCCCAACTCACACTGGGCTCCACAGGTCCTTAGGGACTTCTGCCGGCGTCCTGGCATCCACTCAGGCCCCACCACGGCTGCCTCCTTGCACGCAGGTTTTGCTGTTGGTCGTCCTCTTGCTGCTCTCTGCCTCTGCTCTTATACACCTGCAACCACTTGACAGGTTGCATGTGTGGCTTCTCAATTGGATTTGCCTGACTAGTTAGAGGGACATGCCTGACCTTCATAGTTCTTTACAGACATCTTCCTTGTCCCAGTACTAGAGTGGTGAAAGGAGTTACTAGTGTTCATTACTCCTAGTCGCCTCTTCCTCGTCCCAGTACTAGACTGGTGCAAGGAGGTACTAGTGTTCATTACTCCTAGTCGGCTCTTCCTCAACCCAGTACTGTCATAGGTAAAGTGTGGGAAAAGATGGGAGATGTTATACAATAGCCAATAAAGGCTGGGGAATGTTAGGTTGGTTTTCAATAGGTAAAGGGGGATACTGTGTCTCGTCTGTGGGTACCCCACTCCCAAGGACTCTCCACCCAGGTGGTCCTGTGTCGCGTCTCCACCCCAGGGTCAGGATCTAAAAGCGAGAGCCTTTCCCTGGCCACTTGAGAAGAGGATCCAGGGGGAGCAGAAGTCAGGATACCTTCAGGTTTCTCGGGGCACCTTAGAAACTATTCCCACATTTTCACTATCTACTTTAAGGTGTTTACAATGTTTTATCATCATACTTTTACAGCATTAGATTTAAAGATTCAGTATGTGTACAATAAAGAAAAGAAGGCACCCCACACTGAAAATCAAGTCAACAATCATGCATGTGCCTATGCAAACCCACTCATACAGCCAGGCAACCTTACCTTCCGTGCACCCACTAACCCACTCATACAGCCAGGCAACCTTACCTTCCGTGCACCCACTAACCCACTCATACAGCCAGGCAACCTGACCTTCCATGCACCCACTAACCCACTCATACAGCCAGGCAACCTTACCTTCCGTGCACCCACTAACCCACTCATACAGCCAGGCAACCTTACCTTCCATGCACCCACTAACCCACTCATACAGCCAGGCAACCGTACCTTCCGTGCACCCACTAACCCACTCATACAGCCGGGCAACCTGACCTTCCGTGCACCCACTAACCCACTCATACAACCGGGCAACCTTACCTTCCGTGCACCCACTAACCCACTCATACAGCCGGGCAACCTGACCTTCCGTGCACCCACTAACCCACTCATACAGCCGGGCAACCTTACCTTCCGTGCACCCACTAACCCACTCATACAGCCAGGCAACCTTACCTTCCGTGCACCCACTAACCCACTCATACAGCCGGGCAACCTTACCTTCCGTGCACCCACTAACCCACTCATACAGCCAGGCAACCTTATCTTCATACAGCCAGGCAACCTTACCTTCCGTGCACCCACTAACCCACTCATACAGCCAGGCAACCTTACCTTCCGTGCACCCACTAACCCACTCATACAGCCAGGCAACCTTACCTTCCTTGCACCCACTAACCCACTCATACAGCCAGGCAACCTTACCTTCCGTGCACCCACTAACCCACTCATACAGCCAGGCAACCTGACCTTCCGTGCACCCACTAACCCACTCATACAGCCAGGCAACCTTACCTTCTGTGCACCCACTAACCCACTCATACAGCCAGGCACCCACTAACATACAGCCAGGCAACCTGACCTTCCGTGCACCCACTAACCCACTCATACAGCCGGGCAACCTGACCTTCCGTGCACCCACTAACCCACACATACAGCCGGGCAACCTTACCTTCCGTGCACCCACTAACCCACTCATACAGCCGGGCAACCTGACCTTCCGTGCACCCACTAACCCACTCATACAGCCGGGCAACCTGACCTTCCGTGCACCCACTAACCCACTCATACAGCCGGGCAACCTGACCTTCCGTGCACCCACTAACCCACTCATACAGCCGGGCAACTTTACCTTCCGTGCACCCACTAACCCACTCATACAGCCGGGCAACCTTACCTTCCGTGCACCCACTAACCCACTCATACAGCCGGGCAACCTGACCTTCCGCGTGCACCCACTAACCCACTCATACAGCCGGGCAACCTGACCTTCCGTGCACCCACTAACCCACTCATACAGCCGGGCAACCTTACCTTCCGTGCACCCACTAACCCACTCATACAGCCGGGCAACCTGACCTTCCGTGCACCCACTAACCCACTCATACAACCGGGCAACCTTACCTTCCGTGCACCCACTAACCCACTCATACAGCCAGTCAACCTGAGCTTCCGTGCACCCAACAGCCACCCTCAATTGACACCAGGATGTCATAAGGCTCTTTCAACGTTTTTTAATTGAAATGGGCCCCGTGCCTCAGCAGGCTCCACATGCAGCTGCCCCAGGATAGGCAGTCGTACAACACAGCAACATAGTTCTATAATTTAGGACATTAAATGTGTGCTCTGCCGTATGCACATTACAGGCTTTCTTTGCTGGCATCGTCAGGCTGTCACCTCCCTCTGGCCTCTTGCACCACCTATCAGCGTTCTGATCACATTCTTGCCTTTAAATTCAAGTTTCATCTACATTAGCTCATAACTGACAGAGCGATTAATAGCTTTCAGTGGCCATTCAGGAGCTCATTTTATTTAATATCGTAATTTGACAGCAGGATCT
The DNA here is from genome assembly GCF_040938575.1 of Ambystoma mexicanum. Taxonomy (NCBI): domain Eukaryota; kingdom Metazoa; phylum Chordata; class Amphibia; order Caudata; family Ambystomatidae; genus Ambystoma; species Ambystoma mexicanum. The sequence goes on from NC_090934.1 coordinate 25,641,400, forward strand.
TATGTGCAGGTAGGTCCCCACTGCAAAAGTTTCACAGTGGACTGCAAATGTTCAGGGCAAAAGGCAGCATGCACGTATGTACTCTGCCTTTTGCTTTGCACGTTTGCACTCCGCTGTGCAAAGTGAGTTAAGGGCTGCCTGGTATGCAAATGTTTACACTGCATACGATGCATGCATAGTAAACAGCGTTCACAATTCAAATTAAAAGCTGCCCGACATGCTTCCATGTACGCACGAGCCCTGACACATCTTCAGCCAGTCCTGACTGATGCACTGATTCACCCAACAACCCATCCACACATGAGCTCATGTTTGTTGTAGGCGTAACGTTAATGGAAGGCGTAAAAGCACTGAGTAAGGCTTTAATGGCTTCCATTAACGTCACGCTGCCACCTTCTTTCTTCTCCGGCGTACATATGCTCCAGCATTTGCGCTGACATGGATTTTCATGTCAGTGCAAATGATGGCGATCCCTATGGTACCCACTGGCGTTATGCACAAATATAATGCAGGTGGGCTCCGTAAGGATCCATTGTACATGCTGCCACTTTCACAATTAGAATTAAACACTGCCAACATGCTTGCATGTCTTCCATCATTTCATTGTAATTGTGAACGCTGCTTACATGGTAAGCAGCGCTCACAATTAAAAGTAAACACTGCCTTGCATGTGAGTATGTCACTACGAGCCCTGACACATCTTCAACCAGTCGTGACTGATTCACCGATCCAACCAAAAACCCATCCACACAAGCGTATAAACACACACAAACACACTTTCACTTACCCAAAATCCAGACCTGTTGACTTTGCCCATGCTTCTTCTGCTTGGGCTCGCCACGACCGCCCCCTATTCTGCTGCTGTTCATTTCCTGACTCTTATTGTCGGCTTCTATGTTCTCGGGGAATGCCCGGGACTCATACAACCCACACTGTGTCAGGACAAGCAAGATGCAGACTCTGATGTCAGGAGAACACAAATGCTTTATTCCTCCTTCCTCTTCATACCGACTTCCCTTTCTCGTCACTTCTTGCCCACCCCGCTCCACAAGTCCTGCCCCAAGACTACAACCCCTCACCAATTTAAATACCAACTGTGTCTCTTTACCCCATTTCTTCAATGAGTCTCCAAGGCCTTATTCTCGCCCTTTGAGGTCGTTCATATATCACCTCCGAATGCCCCGACGTGGACACAGATACAGGGTCATCTCCCTCGGCCTAATCAGAATCCTCACCATCACCCTGATAGGACTCATCCGAGGAGTACAGTATCTCTTACTCACAACTTCTGCTCCTCAATGTCTGATCAGTCATTGGCAGATTTTTGAAGTGTGACGAATTTCACGTCACCTAGCGTTGGTCCCCTTCTGCAGTGACCATGGAACCTTTCTTCCCTGTTATGACCAACAGAGCCTCATGGAACGTGACAGTGTGCTTGCTGGTTCTTGGCTGTTTTACGATCACCACATCTCCAATCGTCAATGAGGATTCCTTCGCCTTCCGATACTGCTTCAGCTTTTCCTTGGCAGCCACATCCCTTGCTCTCATGGCATCGTCTTCCACATATTTCTCAGACTCTTTTGTGTGTGGTGGCAGCCATGTGCAGGGCATTTACCTGTGGAGCTGTGTGGTGTATTCCGGAAGTCCCGACTCAGCTGATCTAGTACCTGTTCATACGGCTGTCCCGTCAAATGGGATATCTGAAGTGCTCTCTTCAAGTTGGCCATAAATCGCTCAACTGTCCCCTTCGCCTGGGGCTATAAAGGGGTTATTTTCCTGTGGTTGTACCCCATGTATTCTGCAAATGTCTTAAAGTCTTGACTTGTAAATGGGGGCCCGTTGTCAGACCACACTTGTCTAGGAATGCCATACACTGTAAATATTCTGCCCAACACTGGAATCACAAGGTGGGCCATCATTGAAGCCACCATCTGCGCTTCAGGGAAGCATGAATATTCATCCATCACTGCTAACACATATTTCACCCGTCAATGGGTCCAAAGATGTCAATGGCCACCCGCCCCACACCCCTTTTGGAAGTTCGGTCATTCTCAGTGGTTCGGGATGCGTTGTTGGTGCAATAAGACAGCATGTGGGGAATTATTAGAGTAAGTCTTCTACCATTAAGTCCAGTTTTGGCAACCATACCTACTGTTGTAGCATCCTCTTAGTCGACACAATCCCTCGGTGTCCCTCATGTGCCAACTCCACCACCAATCTCCGCAGCGCTGCGGGCACGACTATCTTGCTACCCTTAAGCAACAATACCTCGTCTGACACGGCCAATTCATCTTTCACTTATGAGGCTATCCACGTCTCTCTTCACTTCTTCAGGCTCGAGACGGCCCCTCTCCCTCACTCTCCTCCACCTCAGCAACCATAGCCCTTCTATGATGATTGGTTAGGCCATTTCTCTTTCAGTTCCCTCAGCCAGTTTCACCAGATTCCCCCCCCTTGCGGTATTTCTTGTTGCACCAGGTATCTGATGTATCGAACAGCCACTGATGGCTCTGGTGCATTAGCAGACCGTGGATGGCGGGTAGAAAATCAGCCGGATTGTCCTCTTTTCCTTGCCAGTGAATTGTGTTGAACGCATAGTCCTGCTGCCGCAGGCCCCACCGAGCAACGCGTGGTGGCATTTACACCTAGAGTTTGCCATATAGAAACAGCAATGCCGGTGATCTGTGATTATTGTAAAAGGTTTCCCGTAGAGGATGTGAGGGGCTAGTAATGTGAATCGGAAAACTGCTTGCGTTTTTATCTAAATTAACCATTTTATTAAAGATAAAAAGTGCAAATGAATCCTCACTAAACCTACTATACCAGGGAGTTTGCTACCTGGTCTAAGGGGATTACCCCTAGCATAAACAAAACTGGCCCTCACACTATACAACAAAACATTCAAAGTAAATAAATCATAAACAACACAAATGAATGAATAACCAACAACCAGTGACCTGGATGACCTTCACCAGTGATGGGTAAATCCCTTCCCGGGATTGTTCAACATCACTTCTTCCAAATGTTCAAAAGGAAAAAGTAAAGTCTTGAAACAGTTCTTGTAAGTTCCAAAGGAAACAAATGTTCACAAAATAAAAATCCACAAATAACTGTTCTTCAGCTTTCTGTTGAAAGGTTCCCCTTCCAAGTTCAGCCAAGAAAGCAGCACCAATGGTAATCCTGGATACCTTCTTCCCACAGTTATAAGAAAATGGCAGCCTCTTTACCTCTTCTGTCTGTCTTATTTCCACCAATATAACCTGCCTCTGCTTCAAAACTGCTTTTCGTTCAATGTCAACAGTCCCAGCATAACAGATCATCGATTCAGTCTTCTTACAGGCCTCCAGCTCCCTTCCCCAGATTCATTCACACCTTCTTGGTTCCAGTAGCTACACCAAAGCTGTATTGCCACTCTTCCAGCTTTGGAATAACAATGTCACAATTGTATCAGAGGACACTGGACCTTTAACAACCTCAAAATGTAGGTGGATAGATTTCAAAGGGGCTGGTTTCACTATAAGAAGGATTTGCCTACTGGCTTGGGTACTGCTTGTTCTTGTCAGCAGTTCAACAACTTCTGCTTTTATAGAATACTTGTTACAAGGTTCACTCTTCACAAGAGAATCAGATTTAGGTGCACGCAACCACTCTTTAACAAGGATCGTTAACTTTAAAGAGCCATGAAGAATTGCACTCCCCTTTATGACACGGAGTTGCGCTTTGTCTTTGATTGGGAATCACAATTGTCCCTTCAATGTAATATGCCTTATAACAATCTTGCGAAAGTCAGCCTTAGCTTTCCGAGTGGTTCGGAAAAGCATTCCTCTTTCTAATTGGAGACATGCAACCACTCTGGCAACATTAAACAGTTCAACAATGGAAAATGAAAGTTTTTCTTTTATAAGCAAGCACTCCGACTCGCATTAGAAGTGCGTGTGATACATTTTCATTGTCAGCAGGACTCTTCACAATTATCTAACAGTTTCTACTCGCTCCCACTCTTACGCAAGATTCTTATGGAGCTGGTAACAGTTACCGGCAAGGTCTTTAAAGTGAATCTGAACATGGAGCTTCACTAACCGGCTCCAGAAACACTGCGGTTGCGGGTGTCTTCTGCATCCCGCCATTTTCTCCTTCTACTACTACATTAGGCACTCTTGGGACCCACACCCCTCTGCATGAGTGTCTCTGGACCAGCCTCAGCCACAGGGAGTCTCTTTCACTCCTCTGTTCCTCGGCTTGCTTCTGTAAACGGGCCTGGGAGTGTAGCACGGTCACGGATCTGCAATCACAGCCACTAGGTGCACCTGGGAAGACCTTCAATCTCGGCACGTCTCTCTCAGTGCAGCCGCGCCAAGGCAGGGTTTGTGAACACAGGACTCTCACAACTTGCAGGTAAAAGCTTCTTTACGCTTTTACCGTTGCCACTTAAGTGCTCACACTTCTTCATGAACTGCCAGCCTCGTGCTCTTCTCCTTCTGCTACTACTGTCAGCCTTCCAGCTCCTGCTTCAGCACTCTGCTGCAGCCTTTTATGCCTCTGAGGTGGGGTAATTGATTTCAGGTGCAGGCCCTTATTGTTAATTGCCTGACCCTGACAAAGGCTGTTAGGCCTGCTTGCCTGACCTTCACTCCAACATGCCTCTTCAGCCCTACTCTTCATCTCAGTCCCTATTGGATTCTGGGATATGTAGTTCACTTTAGTGAAATTAGGTTTTTCCACTTCTCTGAGTTGGCAAAAAAGCCATCAAAAGGGAGGGATTACGGTAAAGTTAAAAAAGGGTCCCTCCCAGTCTTCCTGGCCTGATTCTCCCCATGTGACCCTCCCCCAGTGCACCACCCCCAGCGTCGGGATCAGAGAGCGCCTGCCTTCCCCTGGCCACATGAGGAGGGTCCCAGATCAGGTTCCTGGTGGAATCCCATCAGATTCTTCACAAGGAATAAACGAAAATGTTCACAGGCCCAGACAGTGGACACACTTTCTTTCTTGGCCTGTGAATAGGCGTGTTCTGTTTTTGACAGGCTTCTACTGATGTAAGAAACAATATGTCTCTGTTGTGAGTTGGCTGTGCCTTTTGGGCCAAAATGGCACCCAGTCCCATGGAACTTGCGTCTACGGTCAACTCTGTTTCTCTCTCAGTGTCGAAGTATGCCATATTTTCAGCGTCTGCTATTCGGTCGCGAATGGTTGTAAATGCCTCTGACTAGTGAAACTGTACTTGCTTCTTCGTGAGGGCCCTCAATGGTTCACTGATGGTGGCAAAGTCCTTAATGCATCTTGTGCAATAGCTTGCCAGCCCCAGGAAAGATCGAAGCTCCGAGACATTTCTACGAGGCAGCGTCTCATTGAGCGTGGCCACTGGTGTCATTTCTTTCGCTGAAAAAATGTGCCCAAATAATCATAGGGTACCTTTTTGGAAGTCACACTTTTTCCGATTCAATGTGAGGTTGGTTGCTTCCAGTGCCATGCATACTCTTAAAAGTGTGTCATCATGTTTTTCCACACTCGTACCAAATACCAGAATGTCATCACTGTAGTTGATGCAATTCGGAATATGCTTTATCACGTTGTGTATTTTTGCCTGGAATAATTCTACTGCTGAATAGACACAAAAGCTCAGGTGTTTGAACCTGTACAAGCCAAGGTGTGTCACAAGCATAGTAATATAGCGGCTCGCCAGGCTTAGCACCAGCTGATGATAGCCCTTGTTGAGGTGCAGTTTAGAATACACCTTGGCACCATTTATAAGGTGCACCACGTCCGTGATGTGAGGGGCCAGATGACATTCACTCTTGATGGCTTTATTTGGCTGCCTCATGTCTATGCACAGCCTGAGGGCCTCAGAGCCTTTCTTTGCAACAGGCACATTGGGTGACTCCCAGGGCGTGGGACCCACTACTGGTTCTATGATGATATGATGGGATATTTTATTTGTATCGCGCCCATACAGAAGTGTTTCAGAGGGCGACTGGGGAGGGGAATCAAGGTGGACAAAAACAACAATCTTTCTGTCATTAAGAATGTGCAAGTGCAAGGGAGAGGGAAGGGGGAAAGTGCAAGGGTCAGGGAGGGAGTGGAAAGTGCTGAACACGTGATAGAACTACAGGTAGTGCAGCCAGCAGGTGCTAGGTGTGAGAATAAGGTGTAGACAACGGGTGTCTGATGAGTGCTGGAAGGGACTGTAGGATGGCAGATACAGACCCAAGTGCAAGGGTGGCCTGGAGGCAGTGCGGGTGTGTGGCTGGGTGAGCAGGGAACTGGGTCCAAAATCAGAGGGTAACCAGGTGCCCGGTGCCGAAGCAAACAGATCAGCAGGGGAGAGGAAGAGCGAAGGCAGTAGCAAAGAGGAAGGTCTTGAGGTGCTTCCGAAACCGAAGATGGCTCTCCTCAAGTTTCAGAGAGGCAGGGAGGCTGTTCCAGAGGTAGGTCCCAGCAAGGAAAGAGATCTACCCCCAACTCGTTTCTTGGAGAAGTGACTGACTCTGAGGGAGTTGGAGCGAAGAGCTTGAGTAGGAATGTATTTACGGAGGGAGAGTTGTGAAGGTATTGTGGACCCAGGTCCCAGAACACCTCGTGGGCAATGCAAAGGGTCTTGAATGTAATCCTTGCAGCCACTGGGAGCCAATGAAGAGATTTCAGGGCTAGAGAGATGCGGTCCCAGGACTTGAGGCCAAGCACACGTCTCGCAGTCCTGTTCTGCAGTGGACGGAGAGTGATTGCAGGCAGATTTAGAAAGAGGTTGCTCAGTAGTCCAGCCTAGGAAGAACCAGAGATCTGAAGACAGTGAGCTTCTGGGGGAAGGAGAGGAAAGGAAGAATACTTCTGAGGAGGTGCAGTTGGTAGTTTGTCTTTGTAGAGATGTCAGAGATGTGAGGAGAAAAGGAAAGCGCAGAATCAAAGATGACCCAGAGGTTCTTAGCCTCACAAGTGTGAGCAGGGAGGGGGCTAAGGGAGGCCGGGCAGAGAGTGACAGGAAGGAAGGTGCAGGTGTGCCGATGAGGAGGAACTCTGTTTTACTGGCATTAAGGCAGAGGTAGTTGGCAGCACATCACTCCTGGATTGCAGACAGGCCGTCGAGATGAGAGAGAGAGATGTCCTGCTCCAGCAGTTTGTGGAGGTATTCCTCCACTTGGCGTTGTTTGTTGACAGGAATGCCCCTGTAGTGTTGCGCCACTGGCTGGACATCCTCGTGAATCTGAAGTTTGATCTGCCTGTTTCTTCCTTTGCCTATGCCCTTGAAGAGTGTCGGGAAGAACTGGTCGATTGTGTCCACTGTGTCAATGTACTTGTTGACCGTTAGCCTGTACAGCACACAAATGAATTAGACCCATGTAAATGGCTGTCTTACTGCTAGAGATGCTCCCATATTCTGGCGCTGTTGACATCACGTGTATCAGAATCTTCCTTTCTTGCGCCTTGTACCAGCATCTTGCCTCAAAGTGACTGAGGCACTTTAGCAGGAACTTGGAGTGATATGGGTAGATGTCCACTTCAGATGGTCAGAATCTCAGAGCATGAGGGTCTCATATGTGGCACTAATGCCTTTACCAGTGTCTACTAAGAACTCCATTTGCCGCTTGTTTAGGTGTGTGAGCAGCATGGGACTGTGTTCTGTGGCCGATTGTTGCCCAGAGCACATAGGTATCCTTTCCGCCGTTGCTCTCCTTCTGAGGAGCTAAGTTCCATTTCTGACGGTGACCAAGTATCTTACATGGCCTCTTAACCATCTCACTGGTCATAAGCCGAGATGTGGTACCTTCTCAGACCCCTCACTTGCTTGCTTGTCTTCTCCCGAATCATGCTCTCGTCATCCCCCTTCTCTGTGTTTTCCATGTACTTGGGCCACAAATTGTGATGCCTCTGAGGCCGTGGTTGGCACCATCTACCTGGGCCTGGTCATGTTGACACCTTCACAGACTTGAAGTGCTCCCCCCCCCCCACACGCAGAGCACCTTTGTCCTAGTGCCGGGCACGTACCATCAGTGTGGATGGACATCAATTTAGTTCATGGCCACCCAAAACACTCACCTTCACCGGGCCGTGTGCCCTCCTAAAATGGCGGCCACCTTATAGGCACGAGTACCGCCTGCCCATGCAGGGCGTGATGTCCACAAGTTGTATCAGGCCTCACCACCACGGCTCCAGAACGGCGGGCCGCCTGTGTGGCTTCTCTCCTGTCCGTATGCCTGCTGTGCGCAGGCCGCGCCCTGTCACTGCCGCACCCGGGGTGCGTAGTTAGGGATTCGCGACCCAACGCGGGCCTCTGGTACTGACTGCAGCGCGGGCTCCCCCGCCCATGTCAGCTTCAATTGTAATTGTTTATTTGTAAAGCGCTTATACACAAGAGAAGTGCTTGGACTGCCCGGAACTCATACACCCCACACTGAGCCAGGACAAGCAAGACACGGACTCTGATGTCTGGAGGACACAACTGCGTTATTTCTCCTTCCTCCTCATACGGGCTCCTCCTCCTCCTCATACGTGCTCTCTCTGTCCCCCCTCAGCCGCCTCCCTGCCCAAATACTACAGTTCCCAGTTCCCTGATGCTGCACTTATTCGTGTATTTAACCATGTACCGGTTTCTGGGACTAGCGAACCACATTGCCCTGTTGGGCTGGTGTCATCCTGCGGGGGAGAGACGGGGGTTTGGGAGGCCCTGCCCACTTTTTACGAGTCAAGCACCTGGTGTTTTGGCCAAAACAGCTCCTATGTACCCGCCCTCCGCCCCGGTGCTCCTCTCGCACAGCAGGGGGTGCAGAGGCTGCACCCCAGGACGCCCCAGCCGCGCTGTCCCGGCTCTGGCGTGGCCCGTGGATCCGGTTCTGCGGTGACTCCTCACCTGGCTGGGAGTGTCCGGGAGTGGGGTGGGTGGGGTGGGGTGGGGTGGAGCCGGTGTGAGGTGAAGGACCGCCGGGGGGGGGGGGGGGTGGAGCTACATGCCTTCGCCCCCTCCCCTCACACACAGACTGATCGTCTACCGAGACTGAGGCTGGAGCGGGGCACCCGGAGCCATGTGCGGGAAGGGTAAGTGCCGGGGGCGGGCGGGGGGGGGGGGGGTCGGGGTGATAGCATCGCCCCAGCAGTGACACAGGTGTTTGCATATTTTGTCGCACACATGCCTGTTCCAAACCGCTCCCTGAAAGGGCTCCTCATGTAAACACTGCCCCCCTTAGAACCAGGGGAACTTTATCACTGCCAACACTGACACTGCCCCGACACTGTCCCCACAACCACGGCAGCCTCTGTAACCAATGCCAGAGAAAGGCATTGCCACTCCCCCTGCAACCACTGCAGCCTCTGTACCCACTGCCAGCCACTAGCACTGCCCCCCACAGCATCCCCTGTACCCACTGTCAACCACTGGCACTGCAGCATCTGTACCCACTGCCAGCCACTACCACTGCCTCTCACCCCACAACCACTGCAGCCTCTGTACCCATTGCCAAGCCGGGGAACTGTCCCACTGTCAACACTGCCAGCCACTAGCACTGCCCCCCGCCCCTGCAGCCACTGCATCCACTGCCAGTCACTGGATCCCCTGCAACCACTTCCAGGGACTTGCTTCTACACTGCCACTCCCCTCCCCCACAACCACTGAAACCCCTGTACTCATTGCCAAGCAGGGGGCTGTCCCTCTAGTACTACTAGTACTGCCCTACCCACTAACACTGACAGCGAGCTGGGCGTCTGTCTCATCCCCTTGCATAGAGAGCACATGCTCCTAGCACTGACAGCGAGCTGGGAGTCTGTCTCATCCCCTTGCATAGAGAGCACATGCTCCTAGCACTGACAGCGAGCTGGGCGTCTGTCTCATCCCCTTGCATAGAGAGCACATGCTCCTAGCACTGACAGCGAGCTGGGAGTCTGTGTCATCCCCTTGCATAGAGAACACATGCTCCTAGAACTGACAGCGAGCTGGGCGTCTGTCTCATCCCCTTGCATAGAGAGCACATGCTCCTAGCACTGACAGCGAGCTGGGAGTCTGTCTCATCCCCTTGCATAGAGAGCGGGAGTCTGTCACATTCCCTTGCATGGAGAGCACATGTTCCGAACAATAATAGCGAGCTGGGCGTCTGTCACGTTCCCTTGCATAGAGAGCACATGTTCCAAACAATAACAGCGAGCTGAGAGTCTGTCACATTCCCTTGCATAGAGAGCAAATGTTCCGAACACTAACAGCGAGCTGAGAGTCTGTTACATTCCCTTGCACAGAGAGCAAATGTTCCGAACACTAACAGCGAGCTGTCAGTGCTAGGAGCATGTTAATGTTAATGAAACATGTTAATGTTTCTAGCACTAACAGCGAACTGGGAGTCTGTCACATTCCCTTGCATAGAGGGCACATGTTCCGAACACTAACATCGATCAGGGAGTCTGTCACATTCCCTTGAATAGAGAGCAAATGTTCCGAACACTAACAGCGAGCTGTCAGTGCTAGGAGCATGTTAATGTTAATGAAACATGTTAATGTTTCTAGCACTAACAGCGAGCTGGGAGTCTGTCACATTCCCTTGCATAGAGAGCACATGTTCCGAACACTAACATCGACCAGGGAGTCTGTCACATTCCCTTGAATAGAGAGCAAATGTTCCGAACACTAACAGCGAGCTGGGAGTCTGTCACATTCCCTTGCATAGAGAGTACATGTTCCGAACAATAATAGCGAGCTGGGCGTCTGTCACGTTCCCTTGCATAGAGAGCACATGTTCCAAACAATAACAGCGAGCTGAGAGTCTGTCACATTCCCTTGCATAGAGAACACATGCTCCTAGAACTGACAGCGAGCTGGGCGTCTGTCTCATCCCCTTGCATACAGAGCACATGCTCCTAGCACTGACAGCGAGCTGGGAGTCTGTCTCATCCCCTTGCATAGAGAGCGGGAGTCTGTCACATTCCCTTGCATGGAGAGCACATGTTCCGAACAATAATAGCGAGCTGGGCGTCTGTCACGTTCCCTTGCATAGAGAGCACATGTTCCAAACAATAACAGCGAGCTGAGAGTCTGTCACATTCCCTTGCATAGAGAGCACGTGTTCCGAACGCTAACAGCGAGCTGAGAGTCTGTCACATTCCCTTGCATAGAGAGCAAATGTTCCGAACACTAACAGCGAGCTGAGAGTCTGTTACATTCCCTTGCACAGAGAGCAAATGTTCCGAACACTAACAGCGAGCTGTCAGTGCTAGGAGCATGTTAATGTTAATGAAACATGTTAATGTTTCTAGCACTAACAGCGAACTGGGAGTCTGTCACATTCCCTTGCATAGAGGGCACATGTTCCGAACACTAACATCGATCAGGGAGTCTGTCACATTCCCTTGAATAGAGAGCAAATGTTCCGAACACTAACAGCGAGCTGTCAGTGCTAGGAGCATGTTAATGTTAATGAAACATGTTAATGTTTCTAGCACTAACAGCGAGCTGGGAGTCTGTCACATTCCCTTGCACAGAGAGCAAATGTTCCGAACACTAACAGCGAGCTGTCAGTGCTAGGAGCATGTTAATGTTAATGAAACATGTTAATGTTTCTAGCACTAACAGCGAGCTGGGAGTCTGTCACATTCCCTTGCATAGAGAGCACATGTTCCGAACACTAACATCGATCAGGGAGTCTGTCACATTCCCTTGAATAGAGAGCAAATGTTCCGAACACTAACAGCGAGCTGGGAGTCTGTCACATTCCCTTGCATAGAGAGTACATGTTCCGAACACTAACAGCGAGCTGGGAGTCTGTCACATTCCCTTGCATAGAGAGTACATGTTCCGAACACTAACAGCGAGCTGGGAGTCTGTCACAAATGTGATCTTGAGTCACATGACATTACCACTCTTTTTTTTTATGATTCTCGAAGTATTTGAAGAATAGCAGCGGTGTTAAAAAACGATTTTTCAGGTTTGCATTATTTTGCATTTTGGGATTTCTAGCCTGCCAGGCAGCACGTGGACACTAAATCTAAAACATTATTTTGGCTGAACATGTTTCTTTAAGAATTAAAACATTGTAAGTTTGCTTTCCTATATAAGATGTGTATTTTGCAAGTAAACCATCAGAGCGGTCAGGTTTCCTGTGGCCCAACGCGTGAGTTCATCCAGTCCTGTTTTTTCCCTTTGGATTCTGGAACTTGTAATTTTCCTACATTTCAAATGGGTATGAAAAAACTGCAATTATAAGAATTCCAAGCAAAAACAGGACTGGATAGCTTTCGCACGCATGGCCATGGGAAACTTTAGAGTGCTTTTCTACAAGAGCATGCCCGCACGGCACACAACCAGGGCCGCAATGCTGTTGCCGGGGACTCAGGGGGTGAGGGTCAGCATTCAGGGCCCAGGGCTTGCCATTGCTACTGCATGGGTGAAAAGGCAAGCCCTGCCCCCTGCCTGAGGGAGTAAAGGCCCAGTGGAAAATTTCAACAATCGGCCATCCTGGCCGCCGATTGTTGAAATCAAATTGGTGTCTTGGCGGGTAGCTCGCCCCTGACAAGTGTTTCCCGGCCGATCCCCCAGCTTCGCTGAGGGAAGCAGTGGGCTCAGTGATATAACCTGCGGTCCTCCTTTCCCCAGTCACCACGTGCGCATTTGCAGGTCTTTTGCGCAGCCTGTTTTCTTTCTTCTGGCCTGAAAGGGACACACTGCCCTCGAGACATACGAGTGGCTCCATCTCTGCAGAAGACACTGCTTTAAAGGATCATATCTTGTCACTGGTTGACCGCTGTTATAGCGCGCACACTGACACACACTGCTCCTCTAGTTCACATGCATGTCTGGATATTCTCAGTGCTCTTGCTACATTTGCACTATAAAATGTCCACATAAAGACACTGCTGAAAAAGGAACCCACAGCCCCGAAAGCGATCTGCACAGACCTTCCAGAAAAGCACCAGCAGCCAGATGGGAAATGCACAAAAAGGCATCGGGAACCGTGGGCATTAATGACACACTTGTGAAAGGCCACCTACAGCAGATGCGATTGGGATACAATATGGAGACTATCATTTCTAAGTGCATAAAATGTCATGTGTTCATAACCAGCCACTGACAATAATCAAACATGTGAAGAAATTGCCAATGAAGGCCGAATTCAGGAGTGAACTTAACTGGTGCTGTGTGCGGCATACGAATAAAAATGACCCTTTGCGTTTCTTAACACGGAAACATTCAGAACCTCATGTCCGAAAGAATGGTCTCTTAATGGGCATCATTGGTAAATTGCTCTGACTTTAAATGCTCTGCCAGAAGAAGGAAAGTGAAACGCAGTCAATAAGGGCTCCTTCCCATTCCCCCGGCAGTGTCTGCTGCTGCGATTCTGGGAGGGGGTATTTGTGTTTAGAGACTATGGGGTAGGGCTGAGCAATATATGGAGTTTTGTAGATATGCCGATCTATAAATATTGATATAGGATGAGACAATATCAGGATATTACGGCCCCTGCGGTAGCGGCCCTGTAGTTATGGTTAAGTTGCTCAACTCATAGGAAGACCACCTTTTGGGCGGCTTATAACTTTGCTCCCCCTGGAAGAAACCTTACCAAATTTAGCAAAAAAAAGTATACAGCTCCGTCTGAATTGTTTTGGCAAGTTTGGTGAAGTTTCATCAAGGGGGGGGGGTCCTAAAATTATTTTTTTCCCTAGACGCAAATGAAAAACATTTTTGGTCACGCCTGCAACCGCTGGATGGATTTTCACCAAATCTGCGGCAGAAGCGGCGGCTTGGTCGCAAAAGCGTATTTTTGCTTTAAATCTGCCCAGTAGTTTTCTTTAAAATGGGCTAAAAGTAGGTAAAACTAAATTAATGATATCTGGGATCCACCTCCCTGTTCGGGCCGCAGACGGGCCTCCGATTGGTCTAAAGGTCGACGTGAAGTCCGCGGACCTCGGACCATCCACTGATTGGATGGTGTAAAGTGTGAGGTGCATCAGAGTTTGGGTAACGCCTGCAATTTTGGATTCGCGGACATCCGCCGCTGTCCGTGAACATCGCAGTAAAAATATATAAAGAAACACAACATTGCACTTGTCAAACCTATCAAATATCTTTGGGGAGGTGAGGGGTGATGCCCTTAAGTCCGCGTACAGTCCAGGTGCTCGGGTATGGTCCAGTGATGTTCGCGAACACTTCAGATGTTCGTGGGCATCTGTGTCTATTTCTGCATTACAGGGTTGGTGAAAAGCAGTTTTTGGATGGCTTATAACTTTGGCGCCACTCAATGAAACTGCATGACATTTTGCAGTTTTATTCTAGACCTGATTCTGCATGGGTTTGCAAAGTGTGGTGGGATTCTGTCAAGAGGGGGCAAAATTAAAGGGGGGTCCCAAAATAATGTAAAGGATTATAAATGTGGTGCCATTTGATGAATCTACACAAAAGTTTGCAAAAAGATTTTAGCTTCAGATATAAATGTTTTCTAAAGTTTGGTGGGATTTTGTCAAGAGTGGGCTAAATTAGAGTGGGGTCTCAACTTTTTTTAGATGGCTTATAACTTTGTTGCCATTTGACGAATGTGGACAAAAGTTTTCAGAAAGATTATAGACCTAACTATGAATGGATTTTGTCAAGTGGGGCTAAGTTATATGACTACTGTATGTACACACATGTTTACACTTTTGAAAAAATAAAACATGGGCGGATTTCCAACAAACTTGTGTAAGGAGCATTGCAAGGACCTTAACGCATGGTTTTCCAAATGTGCCTGTGTTTTATTTTTTGACAAGTGTCATAATGCAGGTACAAAAAATAGTGATACACTTTTGGTGACTGAGGTATAGCCTGTGGCCATGGGCAGTTGCCAGATTGTCTGGGTCATGGCATAAGGTCATGACCTAGACAATCTGGACACTGGCCATGACCACGAGGGACGACAAATCGGGTTAAAGTGGCCATGTCCACCTGGGACCGGCTATGTGGTAAAGTTATTCGAAAGTGGCATAGGTTGAAAAGGAAAGAAAATGTGCTCGTTGTAATACGGACATAGGGTTCTCTCTTCTCCTTCTGCAGGCTGCCATGAAAAGGGATCAGGGGCTCTGTATGAAGCCCCGCCTTCCCTTTCAATGGTGGCCATCTCGCTAAAGGATTTTCCTTCCTACAGCAGGATGCCAGAGGCGTCCCGCTGTAGAAAGAAACATCCTTTATTTTTTTTTAGCACCCCGGGTTCCCAAAAAGGGCTAATGGCCTTCATACCTCAATGCTTGGGCTGGAACGGGGGAACAACGATCCAGAGCCCTCAATAACCACCCTCTCTTTGCTTGGGCCGATAACTTGGGCTGCCGGGCCGTTATCCCCATTCCACTACCTGGAACGGGGGATGAACACCATTTTATTCCCATTAGCATAACACAAAATTCTAATGGAAACATTGGAAAATCTTATGGAGTGTATGTACTGCACTGAGAAATGTAAAGTAGATGGAGTCTATAAGATTTTATTTTTTAGTTCTATTTTTTAACTGTGTAAAGTGGTTCCTAAAGGAACCTTTCTTTTGTTATTTCTTTTTTTTTTTTGCAGGAGAGGTTAGAACGTAAGGTGGGGAGGGAAGAGGCACCAAGCACTAGTATGGAGGGGCAGGTGGACAGGGGAAGATGTTGTGCGTGTGTTACTTCTATGGTAGGGGGCAGTGTTTCTCGTGCTCCTTCATTACAGCTTCAAAAGCACTTCGGAATTGCTTCCCTGTATATACAGAGGACTGTTGTCCTCGAAAGATATGGATCAACCGCCTATTTTATAGCTTGCAAGGTAGCTGGTGGGATGTTGTGTCCCACAGATGTAGGCTGTGTGGTTACAGTACTGGTTTACAGTACTGGTTGAGGAAGATGAGGTGGAGGAAGGCTACCTTCTACTTGCTAAGAAAGGAACAGCCTTTCTGAGAGCATTCCAGTGAATGGTTGTGGCAGCACATTGAGGTGGTCCCGTAGGAGTACTGTCCAGGTAGTCCGCGACTGATTACAAAGTTGCTTTCAGTGCATTTCACTTTGGCAGCTTTAGCCTTTGGTACATTCCCAACAGTGGTAAAGAACTGCCGCATCCATGATTCTCTCTGGGTGTAAGAGGTAGGCACCTCCTCTACCTCATCTTCTTGGTCCTCTTCATTGTCTTTGGAAGTACTGCACTTCTTTTGTTGTGTCGGACCTCCAGCTGGTGGTGCTGGTGACTCTTGGGTAGGAGGGATGGAAATAGCTGATGACATTTTTAAGATAAATAGCAGTTTTGCTAATATTCTTCTAAGTATGTGCTTTGCACTAGATTGTTAATGTATAATGAGTAATTATAGGTATAGGAGCTGTGCAAGGGTACATTTTGAGCTTGATAGTTCCTAGATCAGTAGAAAATGCAGTTCCGAACTGTCCTCGAAGCACAGACCCGATTGCGTAGTGCGGACGCCTTCACGGACACGTCATAATGCCGCATGTGAGAGGATGGTCACTTGGCACTGTCCCGAAGGTCCACGATGACGTCAGACGTTCGCGGACGTTGAAGGATGCTAAAACAGTGGAAAAAGTTGCAAAAAGTGTATAGAAGTGTTAAAAATGATGCTAGAAGGTGGGAAATGGCAGAATTTTAAGGTGAAACATTGTACATTGGACAACAATTTTGCTGTATTGGGGTAAGCATGATATTAGTAAGTTGTAGGAAAATAGCATGCACTGGTAAAAACCCATGAAATTCACTGAAAAATCTTTGTTAAAGGGACGTTATGGTTAGGTTGCCCTAATAAAAACCTATGAAATACTATTAAAAAACGTTGTTAAAGGGGCGTTATGGTTACAAGTAAAACCAAAACACCTCAGAAATTTGCCAGTTATGGTACGCTATGCAACGTTTACTCGCACTTCCACCGTGCACTGCTAAGTCGAACACCCAGGACATCAACGATGAGATCGCAAATATCATTGATGACCTCACTGATGACATCACATGTGAAATTAATTTTGATGAGAAGTTTGTGCAAGGGGTTGTGTTTATTATGTTGGTAACAAGATGTCAGGGGTGATCGGGAGACCTATCATGAACTGATTAATCTATTAAAGAATGGACTTATCTAAACAACATTGTATTGGAGTGTTGTTGTTAATACAGGAGCCTAATCATATATAAACATAGGCAATGGCTGCAGCATGCATCATAGAGGTACAACATTTGCAATCTTGTAATTTTGGATAGTAAGATGATTAATGCTACCTTATCAGAGTTTTGGGTAATGTTAAACATGTAATAACTAGCTAACAGCAATTCAAGACTTACTACACACATTTGCTAGTGCAAACAATACACATGAAGACCCACAATGCATATAAATCAGAGGCACATACAGGGAAACTAAAGTAAGGAAGGAAGAAAGAAACAGCATCATCAGAAAATGTTAATAACATTAAAAATTATCTCTTCATGTATACAAAGGAATTGTGTTAGAGGCCTGCTTATTGCCCCATGTATGTTCACCATCAGCTGACACAAACCTTAAGGAAAGTACTTTAAGAACATATGACAAGGTTATCGTCTATATATATATATATATATATATATATAATCTTTTGAATTTTAATATTCTGACTGTCGGTGAACAAAAACAAGTGGGCCAGATATGTGATGTCATCAGTGATATTTGTGATGTCATCTTTGATGTCCTGGGTGTTAGTCTGAGCAGTGCACGGTGGTGGCGCGAGTTATGGTTGCTTAGTTTACCATAACTGGCGAATTTCTGAGGTTTTTCTGTGTTACTCGTAACCATAACGTCCCTTTAACAACGTTTTTTCATTGAATTTCATAGGTTTTTATTAGTGCAACTTAAACATAACGTCCATTTAACAAAGCTTTTCATTGACTATAGGTATATACAACAGAATTGCTTGCTGTATAAATGCACGATGGTTACCTGCCCCGTGCCACTTTGGACTATTTTGCCTGCGTCGATTTGGGAAAAGCATACACATTGCCCTTTTATAGGCAGACCCCCAACATTTGTCTGTGGCCCTCTCTGTGCCCCCCCTAAATTTGATTCCTGGATACACCACTGGCCACTAGCTTCCACCCACCCCCTCTCGCTGCTGCCGACCATGGGCACTTCCCCTTAACCAGTGGCTCCCCAAACCATTGCTGTCATGGTTAGTACCTACAAAACCTGCCCCCAGTAGGCACCGCCAGCACTGCCGTCCCACCACCCTGAGCAGTGGCAGCCTTATGCCCTGCTTGCTCGCCATGAAGCTGCAGCCCAAAATGGGCGTTGCTTCCCGTCTCGGCTCATTCCACAATAGGGTGACTAATGCCTGAACTAAGGAACGGGCAGGCTGGTGTGTGAGGCATACTAGTTGCTTAGTGAACCATGTGGCTTGTTGGAATTAATTAATGTTACTGCCACAATGTACTTTAACTTGCATATTCTCCACAAATTCCCCCAAACAAATGCACCAAAGGTATTCTACAGTTTTCTTGCCGTCGTCTGCAGTGAGCACGGCCCTAAAAAAATTAAGCTCTACTCCAATTGCCACTGCCTCCACATCAGTGCAGTTTCCACTATGCAAAGATTTGTATTTTGTATTTTGTTTATTTATATAGCGCACCAAGCCCATGGGCCTCTGGGTGCATTTCTTACATATAATGTTACAGAAGGTACAGTGGCAGGATAAAAAATTACAAATACTACAAGGGTAAGTAAGCAGGCTAAGCAATGATATATACAGAACATACAAGGTGCAACAATACAGATTACAGAAATCTTAAAGCTGAGGTCATACATTTACATAGATATACAGAACTGTGACTAGGATCAGAAATGTACATACATATACAGGGATGCAGGTAATTACAGGTAGCAGGTCAGGGTACTAGGGTTCCCGCTCAAGAACCCTAATACTTGTATCCTTCCTTCTGAATGGATGGAAGGCAGATTCAGATCTTAGTGAGAGGGGTAATGAGTTCCATAACTTGGCAGCAAGTACCAGGAAAAATCTCTCTAAGGCCTTTTGCAGCTTGAAGCCAGGGACTTTGAGGCAGTATTCCTGCGCCGATCTCATAGGGCGGTCTGAAGTATTGCGTACAAAGTTTTTGTTCAAGTATCTGGGAGCTAGGTTGGCGATACATTTGTGGGTCAAAGAGAGGGTTTTGTAGGCGATCCTTTGCTTGACCGAAAGCCAGTTCAGGTTACGTCTAGCCTCCGGTATATGATGGGGTCTGGGGATGTTTGGAGCTGCCCTAATGGCGTTGTTTTGGAGAGCTTGCATTTTTCTCAAATTCTGCTGGCTAGTTCCAAGATAGAGTGCATTACAGTAATCTAGCTTAAAGAGTACTACCGCTCTAGCCATGGTAATGCAGTTCGGAGTGGAGAGAAATGGTCTGCAAGCAGCAATTAACTTGCAGATTTAGGCTATAGAAGAAGCTGATGCATTAACCTGTCTAGATAGGTTTAATGATGAATCGATGTAAATGCCAAGGGTTTTCACCTCTTTGGAAACCTTGATGGAGTTGCCATCAATTTTGAAGGCGTCAAACAGTTTGCTAAGTTTGTTTAGTTAGAGCTTAGATCCTAGGAGGAGGAGCTCTGTCCTTTCGTCATTGAGACAGAGTCCATGTTTGGCCATCCAGGCTTGGATGATTCTATAGATCTCGTTAAGTAGTTTCGAGTCTGCGTCATAGTCACCTGTGACATGTATGAGTATCTGGGTGTCATCTGCATAGTTAGTGTAGGTGAAACCCAGACAGTCGAAGTCATTGAACAAAGGGTTTGTGAATACATTATAAAGGGTAGGAGCCACGCATGAGTCTCGTGTGACACTGCAAGTGACTGGTGAAGGGTTAGCTGATGCTGTGGGAGAGAAAACTCTCAACGATCTATTGTCAAGGAAGGATTGTATCCAAGTTGTGGTTTTGTGGGAGGAGAGAACTGCTTATGTAAGGTGCGAGTGGAGGACTTTATGATCTACTAAGTCGAACGCTGCCGACGGATCTAGGAGTAGAAGGAGGGCTAGTTCACCTTCGTCTTTAAGCTCGTCAATTTGAGTCTTGAGGTCAATAAGGGCCATTACTGTACCGTGCCTTTGCCTGATGCATGATTGCCTGAGGCCAAGAAGGTTGTTGTTTTGTAAGTACTCCTGAATCTGAAGATAAGCTTCCCTATCAATACTTTTTAGGCGAAAGGGGACCGTGGTGAACGGTCTATAGTTCGTGGGGATAGCAGGGTCTAGTGTAGGCTTATTAAGTAGCGCGGGGGGACCCAAGCGTCTTTAAAGTTATTGGGCACTATGCCTTCAAAGGACGTAAAGGAGGGACGTAATGAAGGGCGCAAGTTCTTTGGCAGCCTCCTGGATGATGGGCGCCAGGCAGATGTCTCCCCGGCATCTTGAGGGTTTTAGTTTGGAGATTAGGTCGTCTACCTTTTTGATGGTGAGAGGGGAGAAGTTGAAGAGTTCGTAATGGTTGGTGGCAGGTGTCGAGGTGATGAGTTTGGGGGCAGTGTCTATGATTGGAAGTTTTTTAGACTTAATTTTGTTTTGCAGCATGGTTATTTTGTTTAGTAGTGCTATTTGTATGTTGTAGCACCAGGAGGCGTCTTTAATACAGGTAACTAACTGGTGGAGATGCCGGTGGCTCCAGCTCTCTGCGTGCATTGAAGAGCTCCTTTTATGTTTCATTTGGCTTGCACGATGCAGGTGTTGTATCTTTTTTCGGTGGTAATATTGCCTCATTGTAGGTTAGGGAGGCCGATAGGGAATGCTCTTCATTAGTAGCGGTAGAGTGACTCTTCCAGGGAGCTTCTGCGCTTCTTTCGGCTTTACGCAGAGATCTAAGGTGTGGGGTGAACCACGAGTTTAAATGAGTGGGTGGTTTGGCTTTGCGCGGTTTGAGCGGGGCAATTATGTTTAAAGCGTTGAGTACTGTTTGGTTAATTAGGTCTACTAGGACTGTAGTGTCTGAGTGTTTCATGTTCGTGGCATTGAATATCGGTTGAAGTAGTGGAAGCAGCTTATCCACTGTTATTTTACGAGAGTTCCTAGTTTGAGTGGCAGGGGCAAGGATGAGAGTGCTGTTCTGATTAACATCGTTGTTTATAATGTAGGAGATCAAATGGTGGTCTGTCCAGGAACAAGGTGCATTGGACATGACGTCTATGTTGCAATTCAGGTTGACAAGCCAATCTAAGGTCCTGCCTTTGATGTGGGTGGGTTCTGAGATAAAGTGTGTGAAACCTAGTTCAGTGATCGATCTGGCGAGAGAGGAGGCTTTGGGGTCTTCAGAATCTTGGAACCCCAGGTTGAGGTCACCAAGTTGTTATTATTATTATTATTATTATTATTAAGTAAGATAATTTGAGAGCCTGGCTTGGTGTTATTGGAGAGTAGAAGTGTGATATCTTCTTCAAACGTGGATACAGGCCCTGGTGGTCTGTGAACTAGGTGAATGGTAGTAGTGCGAGAGGCCAAAGTGGGTAGTTTGATGGCTAGAAGTTCGGCTGATGGGCGTGTTTGGTTGGAGATAGGTCTAAGTTCTAAAGCAGTTTTATAGTTGAAGGCGATGCCTCCGCCTTTGGATCGGTTGGAATCTCTATCGAGTCTGGTGATGGAGTCTTTGTCTGAGATGGCGAGTGAAAGAGAAGCCTCGGCAGCAGCATGAAGCCACGGTTCAGTGACTGCTAAGAAGTCCAGGTCTACTGATGTTATGGTGTCAGAGATGTTGAGTGCGTGGGCTGGCAAGGACTTTGCGTTGATTAGCGCGCCCTTGATTTTAGTTGTGGGAATGCTAGTAGTGCTGGTGGTTGTGCAGGGTCCAGATAGGGAGGTGGGGTATTTAGGTGAAGGCAGAGGTGGTGCATCTCTTGAACATAGCCTTTAATTTTTTTATTTGAGCGGGCAGGGTTGGTTGGGTGTAGGTTTTTTAGTAAAATGTTGAGTCCAAAGGTCTGGTGCATTGAGGTAAGGATTGTTAGGGCACTCTAGTGTGTTGGATGAGAGCTTAGCGGCTATTGGTAAGCATTGTGGTAGGAATGGGGCAGGCGGTATGCCCGTGTGATGAGGTAGCCTCTTCTGTGTGGTTGGCATCATGTTAGCTGTGTTTAGCGGGACTTTCTTGTTGGAGGACTGCAGCAGGTGGTGGCACCTCTTGTCTTTGAAGGTCATAGACAAGTAGACAGATGAGCTTAGGGCAATAAGAAGGTAGGTGGTAATAGTCTGGAGTATGATCAAGGTTTAAATGTTAGTGAGTGAGGTTGCAGTTCTGTGAAGAGTGGCAGTCCCCAATAGTGCTATAGGGCACTTAGATGCAGAGTCAGGCAGTGTAAATGGAGATCAGCGGTGGTGCGATGGGCGCTTAGATGCAGAGTCAGGCAGTGTAAATGGAGATCAGCACCGGCGCTTAGCGCGCAGATATGTAGAAAGGAAATTAGGCGGTGGTATGGGCGATTTAACACACAAGTATGCAGTAGGGCAGTCTGCAATGGTGCTATGGGCACTTTAACACTGAGTGGTAGATAATCATTGTGTGTGGGAAGCCTAGATGCGAATTGCCTGGGGGTGCGAATGATAGCAGGTCAGTTCTTGCATTGCCGAATTGGCGTAGGATTCCGACTCTGTGGGGTCGGCGGTGCTGGGGTAGTAGCGCGAGCACGGAAGGTGTGCTGTGGCAAGTGAGCAGCGTGCTCAAAGGACAGCAAGGTACCGGCTGTCGACTGTCATGGGACAAGTGGTGCAAAGGTAGTGGAGGGGTGAGTGAGTCGTGGGTAGATGCGCAGTTACAGTTCACGGGTTGCTACTCAGTCTGACCGTGCGGGATGGCGCAACCATCGGTTTCAGAGTTTGGAGGGTGGGAATGCAAGCTGCTGGTTCCTCGACAAGTGGAGGAGGGAGGGGGCCAAGGAGCGTAAGCTCGTCCCGCTCAGTCAGGAGCCTTTTTTGGTTGCCTGCCGGTGCCCCGCGATTGGCTAAATGGAGGTGACTGCCAATCAGGTTGCAGGCAGTTTCAGACGCTCTGTTGTTGCAGATTTAAGCAGCGGCGGACATCGCAGAGGTGAAAACATCGCAGTTTATTTAAACAGAAGTATCTTTAAATGCACAATAACTGGCCCAGATGACACATTAACCGTTTCCATTATAGCCAGTTCCATCAATTGCAGGTTTCATTCTGCTCAGTTAACTTACCCGTGGCCTATTGCATCATGACCAGTCAATACGTTATTGAGAGTTTCCATAATATCCACTTAGCACAAAATGGCCAGTTTTCATTATCCTTGCCCTTTTCAGTTATACCTCACAAACAAGTTCTCCGGTTTTCACTATGCCCAGTAGTCACATCAATGCTAGTTTCTATTCTGCCCAGTAAGCACGTCATTGCTATTCCCCATTCTACCTGGTAGGCACATCATTGCTATTTCATATTCTGTTGAGTATGCACACCATTGCTATTTTCCATTCAGCCCAATAAGGATACCCTTGCTTGTTTCTATTCTGCCCAGTAAGCACGTCATTGCTATATTAAATTCAGCCCAGTAACCACATCCTTGCTAGTTTCCACTCTGCCCAGTAAGCACATCATTGCTATTTCACATTCTGCCCAGTAAGTACATCATTGCTATTTCACATTCTGCCCAGTAACTACATCATTGCTATTTCACATACTGCCCAGTAAGTACATGATTGCTATATTAAATTCAGCCCAGTAACCACATCCTTGCTAGTTTCCACTCTGCCCAGTAAGTACATCATTGCTATTTCACATTCTGCCCAGTAAGCACATCATTGCTATTTCACATTCTGCCCAGTAAGCACGTCATTGCTATTTCACATTCTGCCCAGTAAGTACATCATTGCTATTTCACATTCTGCCCAGTAAGTACATCATTGCTATTTCACATTCTGCCCAGTAAGTACATCATTGCTATTTCACATTCTGCCCAGTAAGTACATGATTGCTATTTCACATTCTGCCCAGTAAGTACATGATTGCTATATTAAATTCAGCCCAGTAACCACATCCTTGCTAGTTTCCACTCTGCCCAGTAAGCACATCATTGCTATTTCACATTCTGCCCAGTAAGCACATCATTGCTATTTCACATTCTGCCCAGTAAGCACGTCATTGCTATTTCACATTCTGCCCAGTAAGTACATCATTGCTATTTCACATTCTGCCCAGTAAGTACATCATTGCTATTTCACATTCTGCCCAGTAAGTACATCATTGCTATTTCACATTCTGCCCAGTAAGTACATGATTGCTATATTAAATTCAGCCCAGTAACCACATCCTTGCTAGTTTCCACTCTGCCCAGTAAGCACATCATTGCTATTTCACATTCTGCCCAGTAAGTACATGATTGCTATATTAAATTCAGCCCAGTAACCACATCCTTGCTAGTTTCCACTCTGCCCAGTAAGCACATCATTTCTATTTCACATTCTGCCCAGTAAGCACGTCATTGCTATTTCACATTCTGCCCAGTAAGCACGTCATTGCTATTTCACATACTGCCCAGTAAGCACGTCATTGCTATTTCACATTCTGCCCAGTAAGCACATCATTTCTATTTCACATTCTGCCCAGTAAGCACATCATTGCTATTTCACATTCTGCCCAGTAAGCACATCATTGCTATTTCACATTCTGCCCAGTAAGTACATCATTGCTATTTCACATTCTGCCCAGTAAGTACATCATTGCTATATTAAATTCAGCCCAGTAACCACATTCTTGCTAGTTTCCACTCTGCCCAGTAAGCACGTCATTGCTATACTCCCTTCAGCCCAGTAAGCACGTCATTGCTATTTCACATACTGCCCAGCAAGTGTATCTTTGCTAGTTTAGATTCTTCCAAGTAAATGCATCATTTTTGTTTCCCATTCTCCCCAGTAAGCGTATCTTTGCAAGTTTCCACTCTGCCCAGCAAGCACATCATTGCCTGGTTCCACTCTGCCCAAATAGCACGATCGTGGGCAAGGTATGGACTGGTATTCTGAACTCCTGCTTAATGTAATTCAGAAGTTTCTCAGCTTTTGGTCCCTCCTTGTACCGGTGTCACAAGGCCAGCTTGGCAGGTTGCCATGCTCAGCCTGGATCGTGGGGGCAAGGGGAGGGTCGCCCATAGGCATGTCTGACTGAGGGCACTGGCAGGACTGCTTGGAAATAAATGAAAGGGCACTGATATACGGACCAGGACACTATTAAAGGGGCGGCTTTCTCGAGCTGCAAGGCTGAGAAGAAAGCCTGGTTGATGTAGCGCCATTGACCTCGGATTTAGTTGCCTTCGCAACCCCCTGTTTGGAGAACTGCAACATGGCACCGGGAAGGGAACGCTTGGATAGAGGGCCTTTTGAAAACGTGGCGCTGTCCTATGCCATATCTTGTGAATGCATGTTATCCTTGAGGACAACCAGGTTGCAAGAAGCGATTCACTGGCCTAGTGGTTGAAACCAGTTGGGCCTCTTGGAATCTCAGTGTGGACTTATGTAAATGTAAATACATGATTGGGATCTGATTTGTGAATAGGACAGAAGTTTTCTTTGTAAAACACAGAAAAACGTAATGAATATCCAGGCTACTTTTGAAAATGCTATATGTCGGTTATGTTATGTTATGTAAATGCCGGTTCACAAATGAATGACTAGTGCTCTATTTGATACTCCCGAGATTGTGGCGCTAAGAACAGAGTGTGAATAATAGTAGCCATGTGATTTGTGAAGATCTATGGACAGGGGCATTTATATTTGACTGCACCTTTTGAAATTGCCATACTGGCTGGTTGACAATAGCTTACAACTAAAAGGTCCTCATGACAAGGTCCCCGGTCAGGGCCACCAATGGGGTGACTCGGGAAGGGGGGTGGGGGGTGGGGCAGCTCACTGTATCAGTGGATGATGGGTCTTGCGGAAGCAGCAGCATTAGCAGCATGGTGGACAGCCCAAAAGAAGTCCTGGTCCCCACCACTCAGCCCAAGGTGAGACCAGGCGCACACACGAGAAGCAGTCAGTTCCATTCCTGCCCAAATATCAAACGGTAGGGAAGCGCTCGTATGCCTCCAGGTAGAAATAAAAGTATATTTATTCAGTAAGTTCAACAGCATAAAACCCACAGCACATCCTCACGAGCCCTGATCACCAACTGTAATGGTGTGAACACAAACCTTCTACCACTGTGCTGAGTACAATCCACATTCTACAAGAAGGCACATAGCAACACATCTCCCTCCCCTGCCTGTCACTATGTCACTAGAACACAACTTGATAACTATGTACAATAAGCAGTATTTTCTCCAATCTCCCCTCAGAAAAGATCACTTGCATAACACAATATTTGATTTGCAACACTGTTGTAAAGTGCACAGAATACCCGGAACTCTTCTATTGCACTGGCTTGACTTTTGCCACCCTTGCCAGGTTCCACACTTGAGCACCCTGCAGCCCCTCTCAACACTGGGATCACCTGAACAGGTTTGCTATACAATAACTCCCCTCTCTTTTTCACCACTCCTTTTTTACTCGTATCCAATCTCCCCAACCTCTCATTCACCCTTGTCATCCTTCCCCTTATCCATTCCTTCTCTCCCTTTCTCCACAACGCATTCTGATTCACGTGCCCTTCCTAACCAGGGAGGCGACACTCTGGTGCTTGGTTTCCTCCCCCTCATGAGCCTAGAGGGACTCACTTCTGTACTTCTGTGGGGAGCCAACCGTAAGGCATAGAACCTATCCCTCCCGTTTTCCTGTCTCTCCCACACGCCACTGCCATCTGCACTACCTCCATTACACATCGATTAACTCTTTCCACCATCCCTTCGGTTTGTGGTCGATACAACACAGTCTTGTTATGCTTCACACCACACAATCTGAGATATTCTCGGAAATATCCACCAACAAACTGCCTCCTGTTATCAGTTAGCACAGAATCAGGCAATCCCTCTCTTTGAAATACACTTTTCAGAAACTTGATCACACCCTGGGCCGATATGTCATGCACAACATGAAAATCCGTCCACCTTGAAAACAAATCAACTAGCGCAAGAATGAATCTTCTTGGACCACACCCCATATCCCCAGGACCTAAAATGTCCAGTGCTATTTCACTCCACACCGTATTAGGGGCATCTACCTTCACCATTGGCTGTTGCTTCACCACTACATTCTTATCCGATACATCACACTCAATACACTCCCCAACCATCCTCTCCATGTCCCGATTAAAACCGGGCCACCAATACTCATCTCTCAAAACTCCTTCAGTTTTCCGAATTTCCAATATGGCCCTTGTGACCATTGTCCACCAATTTTCTTCTCAACGCATGGGGAACCACTGCCCGGTCACACCTGTACAAAATATCTCCCTTCACACACAGTTCTGACCTCACTTCCCATGACAACCTCTCCTCACCACTCAATAGTCTATTTTCAAGCCATTCATCTTGTGCAAAACGCATCTGTCTCTTCCTCCCTCAAAACTCTTGAACACTCCTGGCAAGTTATGACTCCATCATGGGTGATATACTCTATATCAGTGACAGCATCCTCCACTTGTTCCTCACTCCTTTCATCCGCACACTCAAACAGTCTTGACACATGGTCCGCTAACATGTTTTCTTTACCTACAACAACTTCCATAGCAAACCTACCCCTCAACATCCTCGAGGCATGCGTTACAATTACTTCACAACCACCCTCAACCTGCATCAACACGGCCCCTATTCCTGAGTCGCTGGCATCCACAGAAATCACACTCCTCCTCCTCCTAGTGTCAAACATTGCCAATGCCGTTGCCATGTCTATTTCCTTTTTATCATTTGGAACTCACCTTCACACTCCGTATCCCATACAAACTCGACCACTTTCCTGAGCAAATTCCTCATTTTTACAATCTTGTCCGCAAACCCATGTACACATTTCTGATAGAACTCTATCATACCTAGGAATCATACCTAGGAAAGACCTCAGTTTTCCCTTCCCTAACCTTTTTAATGCCATCTACTAGATCTTTCCTTGGTCTCAACCCTTCACTTGATATCTCATGTCCTAAATATTCCACAACTTCCTTCCCGAACACACACTTCTCCGCTCTCAACGTTATCCCCTTCTGTTCCAGTATATCAACAACTTTCTTTAGACTGATTTCATGTTTTTCCCAACTATCACCACACACCAAAATGTCATCTTGAAACAATGCACCCTGGGCAACTCTTTCAACAACTTGTCCATCACCTTTTGAAAAACGGATGAGGCCGACACCAACCCAAAAGTAATTCTGCAGAATTGGAAAATGCCCTCATGGCTAATAAAAACTATTAATTCTCTGGACGTCACATCCATTCTTATTTGATGATATGCGGATGCCATATGGGACTTTTATAGAAAACTTTGAAAAGAACCTCGCCTTCCCCACCGTTGCCAACATCTCAGTCATATTCGGGAGCAAATGTCTCTTTGCTACAATGCATTTATTCAATTCCCTTAGATCAACACACAGCCTTAACTCCCCGCTGGGTTTCCTTACTACCACGAGGGGGGACACCCATTCAAAACCTCTGCCGGGTTCGATTATCCCAGCATCCCTTAATTTCTTGAGCTCCGCTTTTACACCATCTCTTAGCACCATTGAAACTGAACGCAGCTTCGCCACCATGGGTCTACTCCCTTCCTTTAAGACCATCTTATGTACCATGCCTCTCACACACCCAATGTTCCTTGAAAACACTTTGGGATACTGTTAGGGAGAATTCTCCAGAATGGCTAATTTCCCTTACCCACTGAGTCCCTCAACAGCTTTGCTGGATTTCTAGGATTTTCTTTTGACCTGGTAAGAGTGTGAGCCTTTTTTCCCACTCTTACATGTGTTTTGCTGTGTGTTATACATTTTTGTGTTACTAGACTGTGGATTCTCACTTACTCCATAGGCATCATATTTTTACTGTGTTTCACACAGCACTTTTAGTACAGTGACGCAGGGTTGTCTTTTTCGGACTGGCCACTTTAAACTCAATTTTCTGGGACTGACTACTGTCTCCCAGAACATGTAAAGTTGCCATTGACTTTACTAGTCTTTTTTAAGTCTACAGACCCAGTACAACCTATCTTCCCATAGAGTACTGGAAGGGTTAATAGATATCACTTTTTGTCTGTTTCTCATGGAACATTATTTTGTTCCCCTTTCTCTAATATTTGGCTGGTGGCAGTGGTATCTACCATTTTTTTCCTACCGTGGACTATGAACATAGCCTTGGTACTGTTAGAGGCTATGTTGGTAGCCTCAAACTTGTAATCCGCTGTGCCCCTTTTAATTTTATTTGGTTCCGGTCGGGTTTATTCGCCATTTCTTTTTGTAAAGCTCTTTCTCGTGTTTTAGTCTGCGCGCCAAACCAGCTTTGGTTCCTTTGTTCGCCGTCCTTTGGCGGGCTTTTGTTCAGAAGCCCTCCTTAGGCGCCTGAGTGTCTGGGTGGACAGGATGTGAGGGAGGGGTTTGAGGCCCTCTGCACAGGGTCTCCTTGGAGACCCAAGTTGCACTCTAGTTTGATTGGCTAGGTGGCTGTCCTGCCAGGACCGCCACCCTGCTGTGTGATTGACAGCCAGGCTGTGTGAATGGGGGAAAACTGCATAAAAAGCAGGTCTCTGGGACTTGGAAGGCAGAGACCCCACTGGATGGAGAGAACCGAAGAGAAGCTGAAGGAAGAGGACTGCTTCAACTACTGAACCTTCCGGTGAAGCCCTGCTGCGGGTCAGAATCACCAAACTTCGACAACAGGGAAGATATGCAAGGAATCTTCTCCCCTTGAGCTGGTGGGTCCAACCAGTTCGCCAAATGCCAAGCAAGGCGTACCTCTCCAGGTCGAATTTGCTGTGCATCGCTGCAGTGAACCAGATAGCTAGGAGGACCGGACCCTGTTTTGGTTTTAAGGAGCGCACCTTTCATTCGTCGCTTTGCTCTGCTGCTGGTTTTTTCCCCTGGGCAGTGCAGGACCCTCCAGTCTTCCTCCTTCTTGTTAGTCCAACGGTCGCTTCAGGAACCGCGAGCCTGCAGGACCTGCCAGGAACTTCTGCCTCAGCTACAGCATTCTTTTTCTACTAAGGTACTGTGCAAATCCCGTTGTTCGTTCCGTCCGACCGCGGTGAAAGTGTTTGAAATCTTTTGCCATTCTGAGCGTTTGTCCTTCTCTACTCTTTTGAATAATTTTTCCTCTGACCAACTTCGTTTTGAACTTTTGGCAAAGTCTTAACTGCAAACTATTCTGAACTGGGTGATCCTCTGCAAAGACTCTGAACCATTAACATTGGCCCAGGCCTATTGATTTGAATCCTCATTGTAATAAGCCTTTTCTAGCTTGCCCTGTCTACTTACTTGTTGGTGCTGTTTGATTTTGTATAACCTTGTCTTTCCCTCCCTTTATAAATTGCTGGCGTGCCATTTTGCTCACACTTCATTTTGAGCTTAACTTGTCCAGAATTGATTGGGTGTTGTGTAGTATATTAAGATTGTGATTTTTCTGCTGCTTTACTTAGTGAACTGTTTGACAAATGATTGTGTAAATAAATGTATACTCTTTTACTCAGAAACCTTGAGTGAATATTTGTTTGAACCATAGCAATTTCTGCCCTTTGTGTAACTTCTGATACTGCTCACTTTACTCTTGAGATAAGTCTGGCTGCTCAGCCATTGCTACCACTTTACTCTGTAGTACAGGCTTGTACCAAAGGTGAAATTGTGCATACACCTGTAGTCTTAATTGTATGTGGTGTTCCCAAAGGGTACTGCATATGATTCTGCCTAACAGATACCTCTCAACCACACTAACGTCCTCACCCACATGCAAGACTTGCTTGTCCATATTAGGATCTAATCTTATTCGAAGGCCCTTTTGCTCTCTCTCCATCCCAGCAACGTTTCACCTAGTGACGTATACTTTGTCCTGGGTTTCCCTTCCCTTGAACTTCAGCTGAGCCATAAAACATCCTATGGCATCTATTCACCACAGGTTATACCCTCCAGGCTTTTAATCAGATGGCAACAGATCATACACATTGCCACCCACCACACGTTCATATACTTCTTGTGACATTAAAGACAACTTTGCGCCAGAATCCGCCATCTTACGCACTTTTTTTCCACTGACCTATATCTCAGCAAATGGACTATCACATCCTCACTGCACATAACCATATTCGCTGTCACCACTTCTACTTGCTCATCTACCTCCTCACCCGACGATTGATGCAACGACTTTGTTACATGTAGTACCTTTTTACCATTAGGGATAGAATACGTTTTGCAACAATTTGCATAGTGCCCCACCTTTTGCACTTATTGCACGTCACCCTACTCCCCAGACACACAAGGGAACTTGCAAAGTGGTTTGCGCTGGCACATCTAAACACAATTTTTCTTCGGCCTTACCAGTTTTTGTTTTATCATTCTTCCCCTCTACATTTTACTATCTTTCTTTTTCATTTTTCTATGTTCTCTGTTTAAGTCATCCACTCTCAATATCTCACTGGTCACTGTTTTGTTTTCCTTCCTCCCACGTTTTGCAACACAAGCCATGGTATGTTGAACCCTCATCCAAACTCGGGTCGTCCTTGAACCATATCTCCTCCTTTTTTTTGTCATTACAACAATGGATCAGGAATTGATCTCTTATATACTCCTCTAGTTTCTCACCAAATGTGCAGTTGATAGCAGTTGTGGTAGTGCCGTTATGTACTCCTCTACTGATTCTCCCTCTTGCTGATCTCGCACCCCATAATTGTACCACTCTAAGACCGTGTTGGTTTTAACATCAAAATAGCGGTCAAGTTTGAGCAGAGACATATCAAATTCGTTATTTCTACTTTCTTGGTCCAAGTCAGATGCATCTGGTACTGTCTCATAAATCCGTTGACCTTCTTATCCCACAAAATGCATCAGAAGTGAGACCCTGCATTCTGCTGATCTGGAATTGCAGCATGAATTGCAGCATGCAGCTCTTTTATATAGTGATTGAACACTTTTTTCCATGCACCCACTTAATTTTTACTGGACCAGGACTTGCCATAAATACCGGTGGTGCCGGCACTCTTGTAGCAGCCATTACCAAGCACTACCACTTTAAAGTACTGTCCTTACTGTTAAACATGTGTTATGCACAACGTAGAGTGATTACACGTTTCCTTTAGTGCTAAGATTAACAATCCATTGCTTTGTTGTGAAGATTATTATTTACAATCAACCTGCATGGGCCTGGTTTTGAGCTTTGTCACCTGTTTCTGACTCCTTCAGCTGCTCTGTGACTTTATTCTCTGATTAACTTGCACAATGGCTTACGTCATATGTGCGCATCACATGTGCGGTCTCCTTTTTCCACAAACACAAATACCATTACTCGCACGCATACCACTCTCCTAAGGCCCTGGGCGCATGTGTGTGTCCTTTTCTTCACTGGTGTGCCGTTGCTACGAAACAGCAGACGCTGCTTTAATGGTTCCTAAATGAACGTTGATATGCTTACGACGTCGCCTAGCGTCATTGCTGGGGACGTTCTGGCCTTCCCGCCTGAGCTGGGCAGGCGACGTGCTTCACGGTCAAACTGCTTCACGTAGACTCTTTGGGCTGCACTTTGCGGTCCACCACACTTCGCGTGAGCGTCCTGATAAAGGCATTGCCTTCTGTACTCCCCCTTTGCTGTGGCGTTCTGCCCGCTAACTGCTAAAATCCGGGTACACGCAGCGTTCACTCACCGCAAGACCGTGCTCACGTGAGCAGCTCTCCACGTTATCCCTCCTGGGCTCCTCACACAGCGTACTGCTCCAGACTCTCCCTCTCTGAGCAGCTCTCCGCGTTATCCCTCCTGGGCTCCTCACACAGCGTACTGCTCCAGACTCTCCCTCTCTGAGCAGCTCTCCGCGTTATCCCTCCTGGGCTCCTCACACAGCGTACTGCTCCAGACTCTCCCTCTCTGAGCAGCTCTCCGCGTTATCCCTCCTGGGCTCCTCACACAGCGTACTGCTCCAGACTCTCCCTCTCTGAGCAGCTCTCCGCGTTATCCCTCCTGGGCTCCTCACACAGAGTACTGCTCCAGACTCTCCCTCTCTGAGCAGCTCTCCGCGTTATCCCTCCTGTGCTCCTCACACAGCGTACTGCTCCAGACTCTCCCTCTCTGAGCAGCTCTCCGCGTTATCCCTCCTGGGCTCCTCACACAGCGTACTGCTCCAGACTCTCCCTCTCTGAGCAGCTCTCCGCGTTATCCCTCCTGGGCTCCTCACACAGCGTACTGCTCCAGACTGTCCCTCTCCGAGCAGCTCTCTGGCGTTATCCCTCCTGGGCTTCTCAGTCTGGTTGAGGATTCTGCCTACCGGCGTATTAACAGTCTCTCTTCTTAACGCATGGGGAAATGGATGCTGGGAGTCTGCTGATCCTCGTCGCCAATGTAAGGAAGCACTCGTATGCATCCAGTTTGACTTAAAAGTATATTCATTCAGTAAGTTCAACAGCATAAAACCCCCAGCACATCCTCACTAGCCCTGATCAGCAATTGTAATGATCTGAACACAAACCTTGTACCACTGTGCTGAGTACAATCCACATTCCATCTTGTAGTTCCACATTTCTACAAGAAGGCACATTGCAACACAAACCACAGGTGCAGACCCCCACCAAAAGCCCAACTCGGCGGGAGGAAGGAGAGCGCTATAAAAACAGAGATGCCAGTGAAACGAGAGGGTTGTTCGAGAAGGTTGTGGCAAGCGGGTGGAGAGTGTTGAAGAGTGATATGAGGAGTGTTAAGGAGGTGCTGCAGACGGTATGAGGTGGTAACCGCGAAGAGGAGGGTGTGGTGGTAATTAAAGATGAAAAGAGGAGGAGGGAAACTTAGACAAAGTTTGAATGCAGTACCCTCTGGGAACACTACAAACAACTATGACTACAGGTATAGGCAACCCAACCTTTGGTATAAGCTTGTACTACACAGTTTTGGTAGCGTGTTTAGCAGCCAGGCTTATCTCAAGAGGGGAAATGTGAGCAGTAGTGGAGTTACACAAAGATTCAAAGTTGCAGGTATTCAAATAAACTCTTACACTCAAGGTTGGCTCATGCATCTGAGTGATGGTTTGATGAAACTTGAAAGGTTCTACGCCGTGAACGGCGGCAAGCAGAGCCCAAATGGAGGAATTCCCATCTCCAATCTGATCGGCAACTTCTGCGTCAGACGACAGTGATTTTTCATAAAGCGGTGCTTGTTGCTAAATCTAACTTCTACACAGACAAAATGGAGGCTCTCAATCAGGATAGAAAGTTGTTTGAGACTGTGTGTTCACTGTCTTCTCCTGCGGCTGCACCTTCAGATGAGCTCTGTGACTTTCTCTCGAGTTCCTTTTTTGAGAAACTTGCCACCATTCGCAGCTCCATTGCACTTGCAACTTCAGGTGTTGGATCGCCTTCACCCGCTCCAGTTGTTTCTTCCTCTCTGGAGCAGTGGTCCGCCTTTCCTGAATTCTCTGTGGAGGAATTGTTAAGGCTACATGTAGGCTTAAATCTGCCTCTGCTCCGGACTCTCTTTCTTTGGCAGTGTGCAAGAAATGTATGCCTATTATTGCCCCTGTGGTGACTCAGGCTGTTAATCACTCGTGCCAGGCCAGCATCATTCCCTCTCACTTGAAGCACGCCCTGGTGATCCCTATTCTAAAAAAAACCTTCGCTTGATCCAGCTCGTCACTCTAATTTTGGCCCTATTTCTTTGCTTCCTTTTCTCACTAAGCTTCTAGAGTCTTTTGTTTCTCTGCTTCTTAGCTCTTTTCTAGAATCCTCTTTTCTTCTTGATCCCTTCCAGTCTGTTTCCATCCTGTTCAGGGTACAGAGAGCATGCTCGGCTCCGTGGTGGATGAGCTTGCCCGGCTCTCTGACCAGCGAGGGTTGGGGGGAGCTATGAGCGCTGATTTTATTAGATCTGTCGGCAGCTTTTGACACAGTCGATCACCCCACCATGTTGGCTCGCTTGGCCGGGATAACTGGGCAGGTGTAATCTTAGTTCTCATCTTTTCTTACTGATCGTTATGCTCTTCATCTCTTTCCCCCGCCTGTGGGGTTCTGTAAGACTCAGCCTTGTCCCCTACCTTGTTTGATGTTTATATTGAGCGTCTTGTTGAGCTCATCCACTCCCACGGTCTGCGGTGCTACTCCTATGCTGATGATATGCAAATAACCGTGCAACTCGATCTTTCCCATTCTGATCCGGCGTGTCAGCGGTGGAGCTGCCTCGAGGACGTGGGGTGTTGGATCGGCCAAAACTGGCTGAAACTCCATGGGGGCAAGACTGAGATTCTGGTGGTGGGTCCTTGCTCTGTCTTCTCTCTCTGGACTCCTTCGTTCTGGACTGCTTCTTTTGGCCTCTGTCCCAGCCCAGTTCTTGTTGTAAGGAATCTGGGGGTTAGTCTCTTCCTCTTTCTCACTTGAAGCCCAGGTGGCATCAGTCTGTCAGTCAGGCTACTATAAATTGAGGGTCTTGCATAGGGTTTTGGGCTTTCTTCCTTCCCACCTTCATGCACCGGTTATTGCTGCACTAGTTTTGAGTTCTCTTGATTATTGTAATTCTCTTTATTCAGCACAACCTCTTTATTTGATTAGTCGTCTGCAAGTGCTCCAAAATTCTGCTGCCAGGTTGGTGACTCACACCTCCCATTGTGCGTCCATTTCCCTTGTTCTACGGCAGCTTTGTTGGCTCCCTGTAGCCCAGAGGATACAATTCAAATCCTTGTGTATCGTACACCGTGTGGGGGGGTCACGCCTTTTAAGTGGCGCTTGCCAAATGTCCTCTGTGCGAAAACACGCTTTATAAGTGGACTGTCATCATCACTGAGGAACCTTTTCCTGAATTGTCATAGATTCTTATGGGCCAGTACAAGGCAGAGAATGGTTACACCCTAGTTATCCTCGATTATACCATCCAGTACCTGGGAGCCTTCCCCATGAACAGTAACACTACCCAGAATCTGGTTAAACACCTAGTACCATGCTTCTTCCAGATCGGGTTTCGAAAAGAGATGTTGAATGATCGGGAACTCCTTTCTTGTCCTGGGTCATGACCAAACTAAGAGGACTGATATAAATTGAGAGCCCCCGCACCTTCATTTACCATCTCCAGAGCAACAGCCTAGGGGAGAGATTTAACTATACCTTAAATAGGTTTCTCATGAAATTGGAGGACACCAAGAACTGGTATAAGCTGGTACCTTGGATATTGTTTGCGGCCAGAAAAATCCTTCACAGCATTTCCCCCCTTACAGCTGGTTTACAGCAGAGAGCCTCATGATGTATTGGGCATTTGAAAGGAAAGAGGGGAAATTGTAGAATAGGGACTGGAGAGTTAATCCAGGCCACCCAGGAGCAGCTTAGAGTTATCGACCATCTTTCCTCTTTTTATTATTAGGCTATTTACTGAACACTGACCTAGCTTTACAGATCGCAGGCAGAAGTGCACGGTGAGTAAAGTAGATTGGAAAGGATCAATGCAAAGGAGGGGGAGGGGGAAGTTGGCAATTGGGCAACAAGGGATCTACTGGCCACCAGGGGAGAAAACATGTAAGACCTCTTGTTCTCAACAATAGCTGCAGTACAGCTAGGAGAAGAGGCTGTATGACCAAGGAACCCTGTTGAGAAGTGTTGTGTGTTGTATTGGCCGCTTCAGAAAATAACCTGCCCGCACAGTGGCATGGACCCTGTAAAATGACTCTGGAGCTCACTGACTTCAATTACTGTATTCAACCGGACGACTACCGGAAAACCAAGCAAGTTTATCACATCAGTTGGCTAATGCTATGGCAACAGGCCGTGCAACCCTCTCTGATAGCCACCTTCGTTACTCGTGCTAACACTTGGTGGAATGGATTCCCAATGACTCCAGAACAGCCCGAAAGCAAGAGCTATCGGCCCATCTACAGCATGTTTGCATTGTTTTCGGTCAGCGACCTGGAGGGGAACATGGCTTCGCCCACCAAATTAAAACACTGCAAGGGACGTCGTTGTGCCTCTGACCCACCAGCCTCCTTAAGCATGCCAAAAGGTGGTTCAGGAAAAGCCAAAGAAGCTAGAAGTTGGTGTCATTGAGTCCTCTCAAAGTCACTGATCTTCATCTATTGTGCTTGTTGGGAATAACTCCCAGGTAGACAAGAGGGCCACTAGGAGTTTGCAGACTCTTGGAAGGCCCAACACCTTCCCCCAAAAAGAACGTAGACTCAGTCAGACGGCAAGTTCAAACTGCAACAAAACCAACAGGGATTAGTACAAGGATAGAAGAAATCTGTGGACCACTCAACGTCTCCTGGCTCTCAGGACAGTTTTGTCCTAAAGTTGCGTCAGAGTGACGTCACAACCTGAGCCCCTCTCAGGAAAACCTATTGAACCACTGGATTGGGTATTGAGTAATAGTCCACCTATAGTGGACACTATACATGTTAATCTACTGGCTCTTGTATGTCAGGTGGCTGACCTGGTCCATCCCCAAATGACTATCTATAACAAGGTTGCAGTGTGAGGGTTTTACCATTGGCTCTTGTGAGTTGCTACCCACCCCTAGGATACAGAACTGTGGTTGGCTAGAGCTGACACCCCCACGCCTGGGATCCGAAATGATTCTCAGCTCGAAGTGTACCTTCTCAAGGTAATAGGAACGACTATGGGCCTCATTCCGGGTTTGGAGCTAACCATGGAGTAATTAGCTCCATGGTTGCTTCCGAAACCGTCCCAAATCCAGCATGGTGAATGGAGTAATTACCGGTCCATTCCAGGGTTGGAGGGACCAGTAAGTCCCCATTCACCTTTTGCCCTTCCCCATTCCCATTTCTGCCCCATAGGGCTCAATGGGAATGGGGAAGGAGGTAATTACGGCACCGTAAATTACGGTGCCGTAATTACCTCCGAGGTACCTTTGCGGGTCCCGTACTTAACTCCTGCTCAAAGCAGGAGGTAAGGAAGGACCCGCAAAGGGAACTCGGAATATGGAGGTAAGGGATTACCGGTATCGGCACCCTTACCGGTGCCGGTAATCCCTTACCTCCAACCTCGTAATGACCCCCTATGTGTCTGTATTGTAACTTGTGTGCACCACCTTAGCCTATTAGAGTGCTCATTCATCTCGCGCAACACTTGTCTCACATTGTAACATCTTTGCTGCAAGCTTCTGTCTGGTGGCGTGAGACCGGCTTTCCTTCCCAGCTCTGGTCTCTGTCCATTGTCTGCGTCGGCCGGATCACGTGTTCGGAGACCATGATTTGGAGCTTCTGCAGGCTCTGAATTATGAGGAACTATTTGCATTTATTGCAGCCGGTGTTACTGTCGTTCAGGGAATGGAATGTCCTCCGCATCTTGTGGCCTTGGCAGCGGGTCCTGTCTCACATGTTTGCCATTGTCCAGCTGAGAGGCTTGTGGCCCGCTGTAATTTTCCTAAACCATTATTTGGTTCCTAAAGTGTTTGTGCTATGCTATATTCCCCATAGTTTATTAACACTTGGCTCCGTCAGGTGCTATAGCTGCTCCTGCAGTTCCATAAGGTTATTTGCATTTAAGCATCTGCAAACTTTATGCAGGATCTCTTCCTTCTTCACGGTTTCTGCGTTGCTGCATTTGGCTAAGGATAAAATAAGGAAAGCAATGACAGTATGTATATATATCTGTCCTCTATCTATGGAACTGTATGTTTGCGTTCTTCATGTATTCGAGTGTGTGTTTGTGTCCCGATGTGCGGATGGCGTGTGTGCTTCACGTCTAACGCTATTAAGTCGTGTCTCTAACGACGTTAGTAATGTGGCTTCTTGGTACTTTACTCGATACTGTCAATTGAGGTCTCTTTAGTTGCAGCGTGGGGCGCCTCATCCACTCTGTGGTAGACTTGTACCACACCTGGCCTCTAGGGCTGGCTGAGAGGGTATCTTTTGACATACTTATCTATCTTTGGAGCACTAGGAATTGGTCTGAAATAGTGTGGGCGTTCATGGTATCTCCTGGCCTTGTTCTGTGTCACATATCTTATAAGAGGGGGAGGAGGGGTGAATTTCCCCATCCCTCTTCATGCTAGTGTCTACGCATTACAGCAGTTGGTGGTTTTGAATCGACGTCCAGAAGGCGAGTGAGATTTTGAAAGTCAATGCTTACCCAATGTCAAAGATTTCGTGGATTGGCCCGTATTTACAACTGCACCCTCAATCCCACGAAAGCCTTTTGCCAGATCCCATTGGTTCCCGAGTACTAAGAAAGGCAGGCTTTGTTGCACCGTGGACCTGTTTCACTTCAGGGTCTTCCGTTCGGCCTCCATGGCACAGCCGCTGCCTTCCAGCGAGTGACGAATGTTGTGCTCCAGCCCCATCAAGCCTTCTCTGGGGCTTACTTAGATGGCATTGACCCAGCAGTAACAGTTGGGTGGACTATGTCAAACCACTCTTACTAGTGGCCCAAAGCCGCCAGATGGCTGGACTTTGTAGTCAGTGTGACTAAATGATATCTCTTCCTATCCTCGGTTAAGCACCTGGGATTTCAAGTTGGGAGTGGCTGTCCAGCCTCAAGTGACCATGGTGAAGAGCATCCAACGTGTTCCCATTCCCATGGCTAAGTGGGAGCTGCAAGCTTTTTTCGGCATGGTAAGCTATTATCAAAGATTTATACAACCATTTTTGAAAATAGCTGGCCGGTTCACAGGTCAACTCAAGGGATTCAATTTCAATCGTATCCAATGGCCTGAAGGTGATGATAGACCTTTAATTTAGAGAGTTGAAGCATTGCCTACGTCACCCTGCCCGCCTCATTTTTGCCAAATTTCTCAGAACTATTTATTCTGCAAATGGTTGCCTTCTGATTCACTTTAGGGATGTACTTTCTCAAAGTAGGAATGGGGTTGAGCAATCGGTGCAGTTTATCAGTACGATGTTCCAACCAAGAGAGGAAAATGGTGCCACCGGTGAGTGTGAGTGCCCGGCTATTTGAGGGGCTATAGAAGCTTTGGTCACCATCAGTTACCTCCTGACTTGGCTGTCCAGGGCCAAGGACACTAATCAGACGGTGATGAGATGGTTTTTCTTCAGCCATACACCTTTTCTGCACCACACTCAGAAGCCCGTCCTCAAACCAATGTGGGCTATCTCCAAAGATATCCCATTGACAAACCACCAAAGAGTCAAGGGAAATGAAAGGGGCCCCTAGGGGTCCCTCGTGATATGGAAACAAGGCAATGACCATACACGAAAAGATGCGCCAGACACGAGGTTCAAATTCCCAATGCTAGGGTTTATTGCAAGCAAAAGATAGTATCAATTGGCCAATTCTGATCTCACGCCCCGCGACGTGAGTTTCCTAGACATCGAGGGACGCAAGAGAGCAAATTACGTACATCAGTTACATATATACAAAATGCATATCATACAATCAGCTATGTCATGTTTAACACCCTCCTTTGTTAAGTTTCTTTGAACTCGGAATGACGATGGACATTTCCGACGAGTATGACAATTATGACACTTTTGATGTCTATTCTAGTAACAATGTGCAATTTAGAAAGTGCGGAGGCATCTTTTAGTTGTTGAACAGAACACGGTGGTTCTGTTCTTGGAAGCAAGCTGCACATGGGGGAAGAGCCACATTCCTTACTTTGCTATCTGTGAGGTGCTATTTGTGTCCTGGGAGCCGACACGCTCTACAGAGTTTTGCGAAGGGGGGCCGTAGGAAAAGCATAATTCAAGCCTTTAGCTGTTTTATTCTAACATATTCTACCATTGTACGAGACTGGCTGGCAGCTGTGAAGTGATTAAATGCCCTGCAGCTCTCTCTCAAGGCTACAGAGAGGGAGCGTGGGCATTCCTTTCTGGGCTACTCATGAGGAGTTTCAACGAACTCCTCAGTCCCGCGACCTTGTCCTTTCATATTCAGACAACAATGTTAACAGTTGAGCAGAATTCGCAAGAATTGCAAGCTGCAAAGCAGTTTAGACAGAAAGCAATGAGCAATGGTTAACAAGCAAAATGGCGATTCTTGCTACGTTTAAAATGGCCGCTTGTTGGTCAAGCATAGCAGTCTATATTTCTATAATTCGGTGCATAAGACGGTTGGCCTACGGCCATCAAGTTACGTCTGTCATTCAAATGAAGGGGATTCACTTTTCCAGAATGACAAACCCTCCATTTGGCCGTATGCCAAACGTCTTATTCATTCACTGTATCCTCCTCCGATGAGGATAAGTCTGGGGTATCTATGTCTGAACCACCTTTATCATTAATGTCTATAGCCATGAATTGTTTTACTGTTTTTGTTTCATCAGTGTCTGTTATTTTGGCCATGCGTTTGTTTTCCTCTCAACACCATGTGCATACATCCCTTAGTACATCCATCAGTTATTTCAGTGCAAACTATTGGTAGGCATTGTATGCAACAGCAACATGTTATGAATATACCAAGTAGCATCATTAGTATCGAAATTAACTTCCATCCCCAAGACCGCAATAATCCCCAAAACCAGGATTCTATCCCCCAACCCCCTTCTTCAGTAGAGAATGTGGAATTTATGACATGTAATTTCCGGATTGCTTCAAATATCGTAGGGGGGTAATCATCTATATACACACAGCATGCAGTTTTTATGAGTTTGCAAACTCCCCCACGATCAACTAATATTATATCGAGAGCCATCCTGTTTTGGAGTGCCATTAGTCTTATTCCTTTTTCTTCTAACGTCATATTCAATAAAATATCCGTTGTTGAATCTATTGTATTTTTTAATATTCTAGACAGTTTTCTTATATTGTAGGAATTTTCTATTTGGGCCAAGAATGGTATAAATTATTTGGCTATATCTATTGCTATCATTCCATCCTCGCTACTCCTTTGAGTTCTACCTTTTGTTCGTCTGGCTACTTCTGCTGTCTCCAAGAGGAACACTCCTGGAAACAGTAGACCTAAGTAGCATGTACCTCCCCAGTTCCTAGGTAACCATGGATATGCTTTTTTCCCACATATAAAGTAAACAGGGTCCCCTACGTACACGGGTTCTATTTCGTGCTTTAAAACCACTGTGTTCAGGCAGTTGCTAAACGTTCCTACTTTATAGGAACCCTTTTTCTGTAAACATAGGGGAGCAGTTTCGGGGCTGTGATCCACTGTATAGGCAGGGGGCACAGCATCTTTATTACATTCATCCCTCATCCGAAATGTCATTACTGATGTTCTTTCTGCTGGCAGGGTTGGTCTATTCTGCCTATGTAATCTATCTAGTCTTGTTGTCTTTCGTGTATTCTTTCTTATGGGATCTGGTGAAAACACGCAAGCTTTGTGGAATATGGAACAACCCACAGGTCTCATGATCACTTCCTCAAATTCATTCATATTGGTCTCATCTAGCTGACCCGTATTACTCTAGTTCCATTTCCCAAAGAACATTGCACTCAATGATACTTCACATGAATAAACCAATGGCAACGGTTGTACATACCAGCCTATCCCTTTCCCACCGTGCTGTGGTAAATGGGCACAAACCCAACAATCTTTTTTCTTTAAAACCGCATGGATCATGTTCATGATGAGCAACAATGTATCGTTGCCGTATCCTTCTCTATGTCTTTCTTCCATTGGGGGCAAGGTACCAGTGATTACATGAACCAGGCTTTCAGTAGCTGCTTTTGGCAAAAGTGTTTCTAATGGGTGCACGTACTCCAAGAACCATAGTGTAATAGCTGTTATTGTTGGTACTACCATACTTAAGAAACACAGGACCAATGTCCAAATCAGTACCTCTTCCTTTTACCATGCTTTTTCCCTATATTTACAGTCTCTAAATCTATTATCTTTTCAGCAGGGGTGCAGGAGGAGGCTGAAACCGATCTTGACTTGTTCTTCATCGTCCTTCTTCTTGCTGGCAAAGTTCGTTGCAAATGTCTCTTGTTCTCGATGCCAGAAAAGTTCAACGAAAAATGTCGCAGTTCAATTCTGCCAGCCTTTTCACAGCCTAGATCATTTATCCATCCGAGCAAGATTAGTTGTTCTTTCTCCTACTGCTCAGACAATTTCTGAGCAGTTCTTTATTGATAGTGTACTATGTGCATCCAGCTTGTCCTGCTCTGGCTTAGGACACATGTACTCTATCAGCCTTAGTACTTATGTGCGTCCAGCTTGTCCTGCTCTGGCTCCTGACACATGTACTTTTTTAAGCGCACCGAGGAGCCGTGAGTCTTGAATTGTCCGACTTGCACAATTCTCACACTTCTCTCCTCTACGCCCCTGGCTCCTACTCCGTCTGTGAGTGGAACCAAAGGCAAAAGAAAAGCACCAAAGATCTGTGGATCACTTTGTCTGTCGAGGCCGCTAATTATACCGTTTCACTCCTGGTATTGTATGATCCGTGAATAGTGCCGTTGCACTTCCAGTATCAGGCTCAGTGTTAGCCTGTGGCACAATGATGGGTAGCGATGAGCGCCGTGGCAATGATGTAGTTTCTTTCTTTGGCTTTGGTGCATTTGCAGAATCTGGTGGGCGCCAAAGGGGTACACGCGTTGTTTCTGCTCGTGTTTGCAATGCAGGATTTGTGTCGCTCAGCAGTGATGTTGTTTCTGCTGAGCAACGTTGGGGCACTTTTCGCCCTCTCCGCTTACTGGCAGCCTCCTTAGGCTCTGTTTCAAGTTTCACTGCTCGTTTGGGCTTTGTTTCAACTTTCACTTCTCGCTCAGGCTGATGCTGTGGCAATGGACTGGCAACAGTTTCTTTCATTTCCGGGACCGTTTCCTTTCTCTGGTCGTCGGAAGTTATCAGCAGTCCCGGGAATCTTTTGGCATGTGTTGCATGGATCCATGCCTTCCGTCTGTCTACTCGGATGGCCGTTTGCGTCGCCAAAAGTACTTGGTAGGGGCCGTGCCACCTGGGTGCTAAGGCTGTCTTCCGCTCAAAGTTCTTTATCAA
Source organism: Ambystoma mexicanum (assembly GCF_040938575.1). Classification (NCBI taxonomy): domain Eukaryota; kingdom Metazoa; phylum Chordata; class Amphibia; order Caudata; family Ambystomatidae; genus Ambystoma; species Ambystoma mexicanum. The sequence continues at coordinate 25,685,240 of NC_090934.1, forward strand.
GACCCAACTTCCAGGTTCCAGCGAATGCCCCGGTCCGGTATATCGCACTGGTAACGCCTCCTGCACCTGCTGATGAATCAAATGCAACTTCTGTATCAAAAGGCTACAGTACCTGCTTAACATAGGATGCTCGACCTCACATAATCTTTTGGGCTGCGGTGCGCACCATACATTTGCCGGTCTCCCCATTATAATTTCATAGGGGGAGAGCCCAGTCTTAGCCTGCACAGACGTGCGCATGCACAATAGCGCTAAGGGGTAATGCATCCACCCAACTCAACTTGCTCCCAGCACAGATTTTAGCTATCTTTGACTTCAAGATTCCGTTATGTCTCTCCACAAGCCCGGCAGAACTGGGATGCCTAGAACTGTGGAATCTCTTCTCTTTCTGCAGACCTGCACAGATCTGTAGCACTACTGCGCCCACGAAGTGTGGGCCGTTGTCCGACCACAGGACACGGGGCAGCCCAAACCAGGAGAAATACTCCTTTAACATTACTTTTGCCGTTGACATGGCAGTACAGTCTTTTAAAGGATATGCCTCCACCAACTTGCTGAATGCACAAATCACCACTAACACATATTTGTAGTACTGACACCTTTCCATTTCTATGAAATCAAAATGGACCACCTCAAATGGCATAGAGGGTGGGCCAAAACTACCTGCTGGAGTCACGGTTCCCTTCCCTACATTGTGTTGCAGGCATGTAATACAATTCTGCACTAGCCTTTCTGCATTCTTTTTTATGTGCTCATTTTTCCATACTGTGGATAAATGCTGTACCATCTTTTTCGCGCAAATGTGGGTAGGGCTGTGCGCCATTGTAACCATTGTGGTTACATAACAATTTGGCAACATCCAGTTCTTGGTCTCTTTGTCCACCCAACATCCCTCCAAATCTAACTCAGCAGAGCCCTCAGCCCACCCCTGAATCTCTTCGGTCGTGGCCTCAGCCTGCATTTCTTTGACTGTGGCAACTCCATTCTCTATCATACAAGGTACTTCCTCAGTCTGTACTGTCATTATTTTATTTCCCAAATCTGTGGCTGTTTGCTTCGCAATCCTGTCTGCAAATGCGTTTCCCTCTCCCACTTTACATGTTACTTTTTTATGCGCCTCGCGCTTCACTATAGCTAGGCGCTTTGGAAACGTGAGTGCAGACAACAATCGCACAATCAAAGGGCCATGCTGAATCCTGGCCCCATGTGATGTCAAGAAACCCCTCTCAGCCCAAAGTCGGCCAAAGTTATGAACCACGCCAAAGGCGTACTGGCTGTCAGTATAAATATTTACGTTCAAATTCTCAGAGAGTTCACAGGCTCGGGTCAGTGCTATTATTTCTGCGGCTTGTGCCGAATTGTAGGGGATCCTTCTGCTCTCTACAACTCTCTTTAGGGTAGTAATTGCATATGCAGCCGTTGATGTGCCATCAGGTAATTTAAAACAAGAGCCATCGCAAAATAACTCCCCATCTGGCTCTTTTTGTGGGATATCGCTCAAATCAATCCTTCCCTTTGTTTCTTCTCCAGTGATCATTAAACAATCATGGGGTGGTGATTCGTTGTCACCAATTTCTGCTATGGGCAGTGGCATTAATTCTGCAGTATTCAATGCGCTACACCTCATAATTTGGATGTGGGGTGCAAACAAGATGAGCTCATATCTTGTCAGTCTAGCTGAGGTGAGGTGTTGCGTCTGTGTCCTATTTAATAGAACGTCTATAGCATGTGGCACCATCAGAATTAAAGTGTGCCCCAATACCATTCCTTCCGTTTGTTTCACTGACGCAGCAGCCGCTGAGACGGATCGCAAACATCGTGGTAGTGCGCGCGCTACAGGGTCCAACGCGCAATAAAAATAGCCGCACAGCCTATTTCTTCCACCTTGTTCCTGTGTCAAAACTGCCAATGCACATCCTTCACTCTCACTCACAAATAGTCTGAAGATCTTTTTATAGTTAGGAGTGCCTAGAACTGGCGCAGCACACAATGCAGCTTTCAATTGTTCAAAAGCTTTCTGACATTCCTCATCCCACTGTAAAGGCATCACTGCATCCTTTTTAGTCAATTTTATCATCGGCTTCACAATCGACGCAAAATTACTGATCTACTGCCGACAATAAGAGGCCATGCCTATTACAGCTCTCACTCCTTGAGTTTTTGGAATAGGCATACTAGAAATACTTTCTATGCGTTCTGGTGTTAATCTTCTCCCTTCTTTCGAAAGTAGGTATCCCAAATAAGACACCTCCTTCTGATTATACTGGAATTTCTTCAAACTTGCCTTGTGACCATGGGTCGCTAACTGTTTCAATAGTAATATAGTACTTTCTTTGCAGATCTCTTTCGTGTCAGCAGCTAATAACAAGTCATCTATGTACTGCAAGAGTATGCAACCTTCGGGTAGTTCTAGCATGTCTAGCTGCTCTTTTAGCGCTCTGCTGTAAATGCTCGGGCTTTCTGTGTATCCTTGTGGAATGCGTGTGAATGTGAATGATCGACCTCCTAGAGTGAACGCGAACAGATATCTACTGCTTTTATCCTCTGGGATGCTAAAGAATGCGTTCTTCAAATCGACTACACTAAAGTATTCTGCAGTGGCCGGTATCATTGTCAGTATCGTTGTGACATCTGGGACCAAAGGGAATTGTGGGTCTACGACTTTGTTTAATGCGTGCAGATCAATTATGAAACAATAGGATACTTCATTGCCTCCTTTCTTGTAAACTGGAAGAATCGGGCTGTTGCACATGCTGCCTGCAATTTCTTCAACCACCCCCAATCTCACCAGGTCAGTAACAATGCTTTTTAATCCCGTCTTACCTTCAACAGAAATATTATACTGGGGAATTTGTGGTAGTGTGACACCTTCTTTCAAAGTTATTTTTGCTAGCTCTATTTTCAAGCATCCTACATCGTTATCATGCATTGCCCACGGACAGGTTGGTATTCTACTTAGCTCTTCTGGTAACTCTTTTGACATAAATTCCGTCACCGGTGCATCATGAGGCCACATCGTGAGGAACACCCCGCCTGCAGTACAATGTATGACTGCCCCCAATTTTCTCAACAAATTTAATCCTAGCAAGTTCTCTCCACAATTTTCTGTCAAAAGAAATGGACACTGTTCCGTAAATGGTCCTATTGTAATTGGGACAGCTTTGGACACTGGGTTAATTACTGGTGTACCTGCGAACCCTACAGAAACATTCTTTTGCCCCGACAGTGGGATCTCTGGAACCAAGTGGTGGTCTATCGAGCACTTCTGTGCCCCTGTATCTACAAGGAAACGGTGCTCCTTATTCCCGACTCTCATTTCTACGTAGGGTCCTCTCTTATTCACGGGAATAGACACTGGTTCCGACCCCTGCCGTGGGCTGTCCTATCGCGAAAGTAACACATCGTCCGATGTGTAATCATCGCTGCTGCTATAATACGTGTTTGGCTGTGTATCAAAAATATTCCCATTTCCCCCTCGGTGTCCTCCACTCTGATCATTTCTCTGTTGGCCCTGCCCGCCCTGATTTTGGTTCGAAACACTTTGGTTCAATGCCTGGTTCTGTTGCGCTTGGTTTTGACCATAGGATTGGTTTTGAGTACCTCCATTGGTATATCCCTGCTGCTGCATGCTATTTCTGCTTGGGCCATTTGACCCCTGATGTCCTCTATGAGGCCTTCTCTGGCCATACCCACCTCTATTCTGTAGGTGCGGGCATTGCGCTCGCCTGTGCCCTTCCTCTTTACAGTACGCACATTGATTTCATCCCAATGACACCCCGTGCATATTATTCAAATTTCCCCTGCCTTGTGCATTTCCTCTACCTCTATTGTATCCAAAGACCTGCTGCAGTAACACCCTCGTTTTTAAATTTACTCTATCCTTCACCTCTCTTTCTTTTGCCACATTTACCCTGTTCCCGTAATATTGGGCTATGTGTAATATCTCACTCACCGGTTTTGCTGCCCAGGAACTTTCCGACGTCATTAACATATCTTGAATTGGTGATAGTAGTCCCCTCACATATTTATCAACAAATAGCCTTTTCCCCGACTCTGTGCTCACATCCTGCCCACTGAAGTCTGTGAATACTCCGTCAAATCTATTGAAATAATCCGTTACTGGCTCATCCTTGCCCTGTACACATGTAGTTAATTTGTCCCACTGAATCCTTTTTTCTGGAATTATTTCCCTCAATCTCCTCATTATCCGTTCTGATAGATCTGCCATGCGGGTTCCCGGATTTTCCCCTACTTTTCTATTTTTGTCCTCCAATAGTAACTCCGCCCATGTGGCGCCAAAAGCCCCCACGTCATCTACCATTCTCATCTGTTTCCATATATCTGCTGGCAAAATGACTGGGAAAATCAAATCTATATCGCTCATAGTAAGCACTGCTGATCTCAGGGTTGACTCTACTTCCTTGTAGAAACCTGCTGGATTCTTTATTATATTGGGAATCGTCTGTTTTAAAGTATTCACCTCTTGCCTGGAAAAGGGGACATGCACATACTGGGCGGTGAAATGGGCTGGTTTTACCTGCGCTCCCACTGTACCCGTCGCAGGGATCTCTACTTTTGGTACAAACGTGGGCGGAACCTCTCTCATTGGAAATGCCCCACTCCCGATCCCTCCCCCTTCCCTTAGGTTCAATAGTATTCCTAAGTCCAGTGATAAGCCCGTTTCTCCTGTACTTTGCTCGAATGCTCTCTTGTATACTGCTAGTATCTCAGGTGGGCTGGCCTTATTATTTTTTATATCCTTCTACATCAAATGTTCAGCCATCGATTGCAGTGCTTTTCTTTTCATTGGCATGGAATATTTGTCAAATATGTCATGTATGACCATTGTTGGGATACTAGTATTCGACACCCACTTTATCGCTTCTCGTATACACACTTTCAGCTTGTCGCCCCTCTGTACAGATGACATTGAATGTCTCCGCTGTATGTATGACTCTACCGTCCCTCTCCCCTCTCTTCTAATATCCCAACCCCTGTATCCAGGTGCAGCAAACATTTCGGCATATTCATTATCCAACTTATTTTTAAGATCAAAAAGTCCATTCACATGTTCCTTTACTTCTTCATCTTTTATTCTACAACATGCTAATTGGTTCAAAACTAACAATCGTTGTGGCGGTAATTTGTCAAGTAACTTTTTCCATTCTCCCACCAAAAATTTCCCCATGCATTCCAACACTACCTGTCTCTCGTTGCTTCTTCGGTACCCATATAATGAGGCCAATGCTGCCGTCCCATCATTTCCTTCTATGTACATTTCTGCCTCTTGCCGTAATTCAATCTTTCTTTCTTTGCTGATCGCGCTTCGAGTTACCCGTCCAAATCCTGTTCCTTCAGCCCCGCCTCTCGCCTCCCCGGTCTCAATTTCGACTTCGGAAGGGGCGGATGGTGCTGAATCTGTCTCTGGAGCGGGAGGTGCGGATGGGACAAGTGACACAGGTGGCATCTGTGAAGGGCCTTCCGGGGTGCTGGGAAATTGCGTGTCTGCGGTCTGTGCTTGTGGGAGGGCTCGAGCTGTGGGTGGGGCTTGGGTTAATGCTTGCATGAGGGGAAGTGCTTGGGCTACGGGAGGGGGTATGAGAGCTATTGGTTGGGCCCGCGCAGTCACTGCTGGCGTGTTTGGTTTCGATTGTGGTTTTGGGCCTCGACCTGTGTTAGTTAACAAATGTTCCATTAATTTGTCTGCTATGTGTAGTTCCCGCTGCGGGTATATTCTTACTATGTTCATGTTAGGCGGAAACCTGTGCAGTTCCCTCTGGGACCACTGCAAAAGATTTAGGACTACAGGTGTTTGGCAGTAAACCGACTTGGTAGCAGTCTGTACCACACAGATTCACTTGGTAGCTGTGGCTGAGCAGTCAGACCTCTCTCAAGAAGAGTTAGGCAGTATGTGGAGTATACAACATAGGGCAATTCTACACAGTAAGACAAGCAAACGTGCAACAAGGCTTCGGTGTAAAGATATAAAGGTAAATATTTATAACGACACATCTATAGAAAACACTCTGGCACTAATACGGCAAAACAACTTCAATCGCAATTACTATCAGAAAAAAATCAATCCCCCTAACAATAGTTTGACAAGTCTAGGTTCCACGGCATCACTTATTTGCAGACAGAGGTGTATGTACCAATACTTGTAAGAACAAAGATGCAAGGCAAGAAGACAAGAATCACTGTAGATTCCAAAGTTCAGAGGCCAGGCCTACTCGGAGAGAGGCAAGGCGATATGTCCCAAAAAGTATCTTAGTGGAAATGCGCTTCGAGTCTTTGTCGCAAATTATTATAGGCAGATTGGACCAGTTCAGAACAAAACGTTATAGAAGCTTGGAGGCGATCTTATGGAGAGGCGAGGATTAAGACACCCCACTCTATCCGGCAACAAGGGAAGCCAGGCGGACACAGTACCTTGTTTGTGGGGAGACAGCTCCAGCGGGGGCAGTTGTTCCTGGTGGTGGATGCACGTCCGGTCTTTGCCAAGAGAAGAGATGATCTCGTCGTCGAAGGAAAGTTGAAGATCGTTGCACCACCAGGGAAGAGACCAGCCGCGGAGTGCTCCGTCACAAGGCACCACCTTTTGGTCGGGGTACAGGGGTAGTGGTTATCCGGTTGCCGAGGTGCTCTGCACAGGCAATTCGACCACTGCGTCCTGGAGCGAAGAAAAAGCAAAGGGGACTGGTTGTTCCCACCAGTGAGGGGAAGAGACTCTCCGGCAGGGAGATCTCCTCTGTCGTCGGGAAGTGGTGAGTCGGTTCAGCAGGGCTCCACCGGAGGTGTCGTCGTTGCAGGTCGGCTCAGCTTTACCCTCGTCGGATTCTTAGGTCCTGTGGCGACTTCTGAAGATCCAGTCCCAAAATCCCTGCTTTTATGCAGAAAACCCCCATTCATTCAGCCTAGCTGTCACTCAAAACACGCTAATTGGTGAGCGGGGAGGCTCACCACTTGGGCCAATCACACCAGAGTGCGACCGGAGTTGGCAAGGCAACTCAGTCCAGGGTGCCTAAAGCCCCTGTGGTAACCCAGACAGAATGGCACCACTTTGGAGGGTCTCTGTACAGAAGCCCGCCAAAAGTGGAACAAAGGGCTCAACCTTTGGTTTATGAGTCACAGAGACGAACACAGACGCCATTTTAAAAACCGAGTTCTGGCAGAAAATACCATCCGATAGACTTATTTAAGATAAGTAAACCGGTGGTATGTTAGAGATTAACGGGGAAAAGGGATTAATCTCCAATAATGGGAAGAATCCCATAGGGTTATATTCGGGGTCGAATATAACAAGTAGTTTCCACTGCCACCAGCCAAAACTCGACGAGGGGGGACGGGACAGTGCCTCCTCGAATAACAGACCCAGGAGTAATCGACTCACCCCTACTAGTATGTCCACAATAAGATGGTTTGTACTAGTTCTGTTAGTAAATTTAGGTCTAGTAAAGCCAATGGTGACTTTACATGCCCGGGGAGACAGTAGTCAGTCCCCGGGTATGGAGTCTATGATGGAGGTCCGCTAGGACGCCCCAGTGTTACGGCACGTAGGGTGCGGTGTAACACACATAGAAAAACATATGAGACCCTATGAAGTAAAAGACCCCATAGCCCATAGAACACATTGACATTCAAAGGAATTACACACATTCATGTCAAAGAGTGGGAGAAAAAGAGTCTCACTCTTGGCAGGATGGAAAAAAACAAACTCCAGAAATCCAGCAAAGCTGCTGGGGGACTCACTAGGTTAGGAAATTCAGCCTAAACAGAGAATTCTCCCTAACAGTTCATTTGCTCACGTCTCCCTTCCCGTCTTAGACTTGCCGTACACTCCTCCTCCTCCTTTTCTTCTGCTACCTCAAGCTTCGTTTTGTGCCTACGCACATGCTTCTCTCTACTCCTAAGTCGGAGTATTGCTTCCCTCCTCCAATCTTTGACAGTCTCAAAAGCTGCAGGTCGTGCTTTTTTCCTAATCAGCACCCTTTCTAGGTTATCTATCCTCGCCATCTCAAAGCTACCATTGATTGGCCACTGATGGTCCTGTTGCTTTCTAGTTTGCCTATGCCAAATTTCACAAAATATTATCGCACCCACAACATATTTTGCATACATGTCATAAGCCGGCATTCCCCCAGGCGGTGCACTTTGGCCATATTCCAAGGACTGTCTACCGCAGCTGAAAAGCCCCGCTAAAGTGGACAGTACTCCAGGCATGTTTCTTTAACCTTCCCCTTTGGTTAGCTAACCTTTACCTGGATGTTTGAATTTGCAAAATCAACACTCTACCAAAAATCAGGTTTTTATTTGAATCGGGGAATGACTCACCTGATAAAACAAGTCGCCTGTCCTAACGCAACCTCTCCCAACGTTGTGTCTGCGCTTCTCTGGCTTCTGCCTCGTCTCGGGACCCTCGCCTCCTTTGCCCTCTGGCCCGGTACATCGATCAGGGATCAGATGTGTGCAGATCTGCGGAAGGAATCTCTCCTCACTTCTACAGGGAGCCCCGTACACTTCTTGATCCCGGCTCGATCGTCCCGTCCTCGCCGTTCTTCCGCCTCCGTTACAACGTATACGATGGGGCAAGTGGGGGAGGGTCCCTATTCGGGCGCAATCTTGAAAGGGGCCCCTAGGGGTCCCTTGTGATATGGAAACAAGGCAATAACCATACACAAAAAGATGCGCCAGACACGAGGTTCAAATTCCCAATGCTAGGGTTTATTGCAAGCAAAAGATAGTATCAATTGGCCAATTCTGGTCTCACGCCCCGTGACGTGAGTTTCCTAGACCTCCAGGGACGCAAGAGAGCAAATTACGTACATCAGTTACATATATACAAAATGCATATCATACAATCAGCAAAGTCATGTTCAACACCCCTCTGTATTAAGTTCCTTTGAACTCGGGATGACGATGGACATATCCGACGAGTATGACGATTATAATGCTTTCGATGTCTATTGTAGTAACAATGTGCAATTTAGAAAGTGCGGAGGCATCTTTTAGTTGTTGAAAAGAACACGGTGGTTCTGTTCTTGGAAGCAAGCTGCACACTAGGGAAGAGCCACATTCCTTACTTTGCTATCTGTGAGGTGCTATTTGTGTCCTGGGAGCCGACACGCTCTACAGAGTTTTGCGAAGGGGGGCCGTAGGAAAAGCATAATTCAAGCCTTTAGCTGTTTTATTCGTACATATTCTACCATCGTACGAGACTGGCTGGCAGCTGTGAAGTGATTAAATGTCCTGCAGCTCTCTCTCAAGGCTACAGAGAGGGAGCGTGAGCATTCCTTTCTGGGCTACTCATGAGGAGTTTCAACCAACTCCTCAGTCCCGCGACCTTGCCCTTTTCATATTCAGTCAACAATGTTAACAGTTGAGCAGAGTAAGCAGAATTCGCAAGAATTGCAAGCTGCAAAGCAGTTTAGACAGAAAGCAATAAGCAATGGTTAACAAGCAAAATGGCGATTCTTGCTACGTTTAAAATGGCCGCTTGTTGGTCAAGCATAGCAGTCTATATTTCTATAATTCGGTGCATAAGACGGTTGGCCTACGGCCATCAAGTTACGTCTGTCAGTTGAATGAAGGGTATTCACTTTTCCAGATTGACAGAAAGAGTGGCAGATATGTATGCTGTGCTGTCTTGCCCAGCTCTTGGTGACTCAGGTGGTTGGGTGCCTCCCTGAGCCAGTGGCTGATGGGCCCAGGGGGTCCATGGGGAGGATTCCCCGGCCTCTCTCCCTTAGTCACCATCTCATGGCAAGGAACAGTCACAGAACCTCTTTCATAGACCCCCTGCTCCCTCCCCAACATAGTGCACAGGAACCTCTCTCTAGATGGTGTAATAGAATACCTTGGCGTGATCAAGAAAGAGACCAAGACCAGAGCTACCGCTCCGTTCCTTTTCTCTGTTCTTAAGGGTTTCTTACTAGGAGGGGTCATTTAAAGTAAACACATCTTCCCCAAAGCAGAAATGAATGTCGGGATGGCTTCCTTGTTACAAGAGTTGGGTTTCTTCCTCCTGAGGAACCTCGCTTGCCCAATGTCATGGCCATGGCATATGGATCAAAGCCCCCTTCGGGCTTCAAAGCAAATGTCTTTGTTCAAGAGGGTCACCAAAGCCGGCCTTGATGCTACAGGCTTTGGGGTGACCAGAAAACCTCTCATCCTGCTTTGATCTAGATGAAGGCTTTCTGATGTCCGGTGCCCCACGGTGTCCAGTCAACTGGTCGACAACAAACTGGTCGACTGCAATTTGGTCGACACCATTTGGTCGAATGCCAAATGGTCGAATTTTTTTTTTTTTATATATATGTGTTTTGTGGGTTTTCGTGTGGGGAAAAAAAATAAAAAAGAAAAAAAGGGGGTTGGGGGGGGGATCCCGGGGGGGGACCCCCCCAAAAAAAACCAAAAAATGGGTAAAAAAAAAAAAATTCGACCATTTGGCATTCGACCAAATGGTGTCGACCAAATTGTCTGTCGACCAAATGTTTTCGACCATTTGACTGTCAATTCCAATGTTCCATTCGCCTCTTTCCTCCCTTAATTCTCACCAGCTCTGCCGGCCGTCTCCTTCCGTTGTTATTTCCTCTCTTGTGTCCACCTCCTCGTGTCCACTCTCCCGTTTTGACGCTTTCAGTTCCTGTTCACTTTCAGCTTTTCCTGCTCTCCACTGTTGCCGCCTCTCCACTGTCCTTCACCTCTCCAGCCGCTGTCCCTTCCACCACTGCCTGCGGCTCCTATAACCAGTGCCGGGTTGTCTATTAGGCCAAGTAGGCACCGGACTATGGGCCCCACTCCTTTTAGGGACCCCGCGACAACGGATCAAAATAAAGTGGTGCAGAAAATTAAAAACGTATTAGGAGATCATTTGTGAAGGGGGGCAGACCTTTCGACTGCCCTGGCTCCACAGAGTTTAATCCGGCACTGCCTGTAACCCACGCTTCCTGTCTGGAATGGGTGTTTTTTGCAGTGTGCTCCGGCCCCTTCCTAGCTGGGCCTCCCATCGAGGGCTTGCACATCTGGCTGATCATTTGGCGAGGACGGTAATAGGCTGGCCTTACTGTGTGCACCTCTGGTGACTTCGGTTCACGGGGCTTGGCCAAGTCTATAATTGGCCAATCCACCAACTTGGATTTTGCGCTTTCTCTCCTGACCGGTCCAGGTGTTGTTGGGGCTGTACTGAGTCCTGCTGTGTTCCTAGCGGTACTCACACTGGATACGCTTAGGGCAGTGCTCTGCCTCATTGGGCATGTGGGGAACTGGTAACAGGTCTCTCACCGGGGAATGAAGTTCTTGAAAATGTCCTTTCTGCCCTGATCTTTCAGTGCTCAGGAGGTCGCAATCTTGCAGCACTGTAGCCTTGCTCCCCTGGAGTTCCCCGTCGGTCCTGCAGATGCCAGGAGGCACGTTCCTTGGGGCATCAAGCAAGTTTGTAACGCCACCTGCATAGTCGCTGCTCTTGAGAACTGTAAAGAAACCTTTTCCCTTAAAGGCGAGTGCTCCCGCTTTGCATGCCATGAATTTTGGATGTTTTCAGGAGGTCCGTCGGGTTCTCCCGTTGGAGGAGGGGCATCTCCAGGTGGGACACATTGTTACCTGCGAGGGTGTGAAAGCCCGGGCCTATTTGCTTTTAATTAAATAAAATATGTGGGTACTTCTGTTTCTGAAAGGGAGCGCTGTTAATCAGACCCCCGGCTCCACGTCAAAATGATTACCCACCTCTGCGGTGGCATAGTGCAAGTTAAAATGTTTCATGCACGTTCCTGACTGTGGCTGGAAAATTAAGTCCCTATAGGGTGAGGTGGATGTTTAGTATTCTATGCATCTGATCTAAATAATTGTATGCCTTAGTGAGTCTGGTGGCACGCACATCTTTAAATATAAGCCATACATGGTTGTGGCATGGTGACTGATAAGAGTACACAAATAAACTGGCACACCAATTTGGTATCACACTACTGCTCTGTGAGCAAGGCCAGCTATGACAGTACTCACGTTTACTAGGATCTAGTCTGGCTTTCTTTCTACATCCCCATGGACCAATGGTGACTCTGCTGCCCCTTTGAATTTCTTTCAGGAAGAGTAACACTTTCTCCAAAAGGCCTCCTGTGAACAGTGCCCCAAAGGCAGCACTAACATAGCAAAGCCACTCCCATGCCAGGGAGGTGGCTACTAGCGTACCTTTGAAGTTAGCCGGAACGGTGATGGGGCAGAGTTGGTGCAGCTAGAAGGGAGAGGTGGAATGCGAGGGGCCATTCCTTTTTCTGTCCACTCTACTTCCTGCAGGGAAGGTACTCTGGATGGGATGTCAGAAGGCAAGGGGCTCTTGTTACAACAGCTTAGATTGGACCCTCACAGCAGGATTAGGATTCCTTTGGACCAATCTTCTGTGACATTGTGCCTTTATAAGGAGACAACAGTCATCTTTGGACTTCTAGACGGATTCACTGGACCTCTGTTAGAAGTACTGGCTACTTTTAAGTCATCTTCCATCGAGGTGAATCGAGAAGACACCCAAAGCGGAGTGGGCTCCGCTGCCCCCTGCCCCCTGCCCATACACAGGGAACAGTCGGGGTTACTTCTGAGAGGTAATGACTTCATTGGGCCTGTAAATGTGCTACTTGTATAATACAAATGTCTTAGCCAGGTCTGCCTTTAGCCCCTCGATTTATAATTACTATGCATGCCCTTTACTGAAGTCCTGTTAAATGAAGGCATTGGGAACCGTTTTGGCTTGTGTGCAAGAATTGGGCATTTGCCAGGCACTGCTATTAGATGCCCAGGTACTCGCACCATTTTGGAGCTGCTACCATTGATGGCGGGTTGATGCCACTGTAGCAGTGTCTGGTAAGTGGCTTTCCCATGCCTACACAGAAAGCTGTTGGCATTGCCATTGCTTGTCTTAAATGACATATCTTTGGACAGTGACACTGTTGCCAATCCATTGCCCGAGACACCTGCTCGTCTACCCAGAGGGGCCTTTCACAGAATTCTGCATTTTCTGTGTCTCCTTGACTCTGGTAGCTTTTCCCAGCGTTTTCCAATTTAGTGGTTTGCATTTTATTGTTTGACTGAAAGTCTATATAGGGCCTCATTACGAGTCTGGTGGTAATTGGTCGGTAATTCTAATGAATTACCACCAAACTCGATTACCGATACCACCACTTGGTCCTGTGGGGTTCTGGTAACTGCCCATTTTTGGGAAATGTACCGTCGTCGGAATTACCGCTGACGGTAAATGCATGTAGAAAGGCTGCACAGGTGAACGTTTGAAGCAAGAGAAAGATTGCATGTGTAAAAGCGTCAAGAAAGAAGAAAGCCAGGATGCGTGAAAGCTTGAAGGCTAAGGAGCTTTGGAGCCGGACCACCCGCTGGGGGGTCTTGCTCCAATGCTCCGAAGAGCACCGCATGGGGAGGGGGGGGTTACCAGAGATAGGGGAGCCTCCCCAGACCACCCATCAGAGGTCCACTGGGCCTGCCTCTGCATGGAGAGCGGAACAGGCCTTTAGTGTTTCAGGACCCCCTGCACAGACTGTCCTGGGACAGAGTACCTGCCAGAGAGGTCCACGTGGGCCATTAACGCCTGAGAACGCATGGCAGGGGGTTGCGCTCACACTGTCTCTGGCCAGGTTCCTGTGGTTTGGGCAATGCTTAATGTTTAACCATCTGTTTGTTCAGAGCACAGCTCTTTACTGGGACAAAAGGGCAGCGCAGATCAGTAACACAGTATATGTAATCTTTGCCTTACCTAACAGGAGGGCTCAACCCTGACACCTGCTGCCTCTTCCATTCAGCACTTTCTACTGCCCTCAGCCCCTACCCCTCCAGAAAGCATTTCCTCGGCCAATGCATTCCTCCCCAACCAGAATCTACCTTCCAGGCCAGCAACTGCCCCTCCCGACCACCAACTGCCCCTCTCACCCAGCAACTGCCCCTCTCACCCAGCAACTACCCCCTCCCCCGCCCCCAAGCAGCACCTACCTCCCCAGTCAGAACATCTCTTACCCAGTCAAGGCCTTCCTCTCCAAGCCAGCCCTTCCATCCCCAACATGCACATACTCCTCCCTGCCAGTAACTTCTCCCAGCCAACACTCCCCTCCACAACCAGGACCTACCTCTTCCAGGCAGCACCTACCTCCAATAGCCTGCACTGCCCTCCCCAACCAGCATCCACTTCTCCCAACCAACACTCCCCTCCACAACCAGGAACTACCTCTTCCAGACAGCACCTACCTCCAATAGCCTGCATTACTCCCCAACCAGCATCCACTTCTCCCAACCAACACTCCCCTCCCAGCCCCTACCTCCAATAGCCTGCACTGCCCTCCCTAACCAGCATCCACTTCTCCCAACCAACACTCCCCTCCCAGCCGCTACCTCCAATAGCCTGCACTGCCCTCCCCAACCAGCATCCACTTCACCCAACCAACACTCCCCTCCCAGCCGCTACCTCCAATAGCCTGCACTGCCCTCCCCAACAAGCATCCACTTCTCCCAACCAACACTCCCCTCCACTACCAGGAACTACCTCTTCCAGACAGCACCTACCTCCAATATCCTGCACTACTCTCCACAACAACCATCCACTTCTCCCAACCAACATTCCCCTCCACAACCAGGAACTACCTCTTCCAGACAGCACCTACTTCCAATATCCTGCACTGCTCTCCACAACAAGCATCCACTTCTCCCAACCAACATTCCCCTCCACAACCAGGAACTATCCCTTCCAGCCAGCACCTACATTTTCCAGCCAGCACCTACCTCTCTTCAGGAAGAACCTCACTCCACAACCATCACTGACCACTCCCAGGCAAAACCCATTTCTCCAAGCATCACCTACCTCCACCAGTCAGCATGTCCTTACAGCCTTTCTATGCAAACAGCACCTAACCCGTTACAGCCAGCCCCTATCTCTCCAACCTGGACCTACCTCCAGATGTCGGCACCTTCCTTCCCTAGCTAAGGCCTACCTCTCCCAACCTGGACCTACCTCTCCCTGGCAGCACCTACCTCTCCCAGCAAGACCTTCCCTCCACAAACATGACCTCCATCTTCGAGTCAGCACTTACCCCCCCCCAAATAAGGCATGTATCTCCATACAGCACTTAACCAGCCAGCACCTACCTCCCCAACCAGATCCTGCCCCTCAAAGCCAACACTGAGCTTCCAAACCAGCAATTACCTTTGCAACCACTGCTCATACCAACCCTAATCTTCCTCGCCAGCCACCACCTTACTCTCCCAGTGCTCACTTTCCGTCCTCAGTCTACCTCACCAAGCTAGCTTCTATCAGATCCAGTAAGCACCTTTAAATCCAGCATGGGAACCCCCACATCCAGCCAGCACTCACCTTGCCAAGTCACCATCCCCCAGTCTAAGCAATCCCTTACCTCTCCACAATCAGCCAGTAACTTCTCCCACAGCGAGCACCTCACTGTATTACCTCATTTCCTATAGCTTTCTCACAAACATCTTACACCGTTGCCTCTGCCCCGCCCGCCAGCCACCACTTCTGCACCAGTCTTGCAATCTCCTTAAGGCGGCACTCTTACACCATTGCCCTTTATCCCACATAGCCATTACTGCTTCATCCGCCATACAGACCCCTCAGTCAGCCCTCATACACCATTGCCCCTTACTCCCACACAGCCATTCAGTCTTACAATCCCATCAAAGGCAGCCCTCTTACACCATTGCCCCTTACTCCCACATAGCCATTACTGCTTCATCCGTCATACAGACCCCTCAAAGGCAACCCTGTTACACCATTGCCCCTTACTCCCACATAGCCATTACTGCTTCATCCGTCATACAGACCCCTCAAAGGCAGCCCTCTTACACCATTGCCCCTTACTCCCACATAGCCATTACTGCTTCATCCGTCATACAGACCCCTCAAAGGCAACCCTGTTACACCATTGCCCCTTACTGCCACATAGCCATTACTGCTTCATCCGTCATACAGACCCCTCAAAGGCAACCCTGTTACACCATTGCCCCTTACTGCCACATAGCCATTACTGCTTCATCCGTCATACAGACCCCTCAAAGGCAACCCTGTTACACCATTGCCCCTTACTCCCACATAGCCATTACTGCTTCATCCGTCATACAGACCCCTCAAAGGCAACCCTGTTACACCATTGCCCCTTACTCCCACATAGCCATTACTGCTTCATCCGTCATACAGACCCCTCAAAGGCAACCCTGTTACACCATTGCCCCTTACTCCCACATAGCCATTACTGCTTCATCCGTCATACAGACCCCTCAAAGGCAACCCTGTTACACCATTGCCCCTTACTCCCACATAGCCATTACTGCTGTATCACTCTTTAAACCCCCTCAAAGGCAAAAGAGAATTAGCTTGCAAATGGCCGGGCTAGGGCTTTGAGTAAGATCGGATTGTACTCTCTTAAACTTGGGTACCACTGTTGAAATGTATTTGTAGTAGTTTAATTTTGATAGCTGTGCATAACTATAATTCCAATCCTATACGTCTAGCTTCTGGTTAAAGGCTTCCTTGAGTAGATAGTAGTTATTTTCGCTATCAGTATGAGGGTGATATGTCCCCCGCAATATGAGGGTGATAGGTCCCCCGCATCCTTAACATTGGCGGCGGGGGAGGGGACAAACATTGCTCGGGCCCCCATATGACCACGAAAACGCTATAAAATATTGTAAGGATGGGGGGACACCACTGCAACCCCTGAGGCCGAAGATACCAAATATGGGGAGCGGGGGACACCCCCGCATCCCCTGCTCTTTATGTTTGGTATTTTCGTACCCAAATTGATCGAATAAATTCGAACTAATGTTAGTGGCCGAATTCGGTCCAATCTATCATTCGTTCACATTTTTTCGATCAATTTGGGTAATACCATCCTGTACCAATCCCTACACCGCCTCCACACACAGCACTCCTGTACCAATCCCTACACCACCTCCACGGACAGCACTCCTGTACCAATCCCTACACCGCCTCCACGGACAGCACTCCTGTACCAATCCCTACACCACCTCCACGGACAGCTCTCCTGTACCAATCCCTACACCACCTCCACGGACAGCTCTCCTGTACCAATCCCTACACCACCTCTACAGACAGCTCTCCTGTACCAATCCCTACACCACCTCCACAGACAGCTCTCCTGTACCAATCCCTACACCGCCTCCACGGACAGCTCTCCTGTACCAATCCCTACACCGCCTCCACGGACAGCTCTCCTGTACCAATCCCTACACCACCTCCACGGACAGCACTCCTGTACCAATCCCTACACCGCCTCCACGGACAGCTCTCCTGTACCAATCCCTACACCGCCTCCACGGACAGCTCTCCTGTACCAATCCACGGACAGCTCTCCTGTACCAATCCCTACACCGCCTCCACGGACAGCACTCCTGTACCAATCCCTACACCACCTCCTCCACGGACAGCACTCCTGTACCAATCCCTACACCACCTCCACGGACAGCTCTCCTGTACCAATCCCTACACCACCTCCACAGACAGCACTCCTGTACCAATCCCTACACCACCTCCACGGACAGCTCTCCTGTACCAATCTCTACACCACCTCCACGGACAGCACTCCTGTACCAATCCCTACACCACCTCCACAGACAGCACTCCTGTACCAATCCCTACACCACCTCCACAGACAGCTCTCCTGTACCAATCCCCTCCACGGACAGCACTCCTGTACCAATCCCTACACCACCTCCACAGACAGCGCTCCTGTACCAATCCCTACACCACCTCCACAGACAGCTCTCCTGTACCAATCCCTACACTACACCACCTCCACAGACAGTTCTCCTGTACCAATCCCTACACCACCTCCATAGACAATCCCTACACCACCTCCACAGACAGCTCTCCTGTACCAATCCCTACACCACCTCCATAGACAATCCCTACACCACATTCACAGACAGCACTCCTGTACCAATCCCTACACCACCTTCACATGCAGCACTCCTGTACCAATCCCTACACCACCTTCACATGCAGCTCTCCTGTACCAATCCCTACACCACCTTCACAGACAGCACTCCTGTACCAATCCCTACACCACCTTCACAGACAGCACTCCTGTATCAATCCCTACACCACCTTCACAGACAGTACTGCTGTAACATTCACTACACATCATGCACATACCCTGCTACTGTACCACCTGCCACGCCTTCCCATACACAGCACTCCTGGACCATTCTGGACACCTCATCTACAGACAGTCCTCCTACACCATTCTCAATATCTTATCTCCAGGCAGTTGGTATGCACCATTTGCTACACCACCATCATATGCAGCACTCCTGTACCATACACTACACCTTGTGAACAAGCAATGATCATTCACTACACTTGATCTTCGGTAAGTACTCTGCACCATTCACTACACCTCACCTACTGGCAGTGTTCTTGCACCATTCACTACAACCGATCTACAGGCAGTTTTCCTCATTCACTACACCTGATCTATGAGCAGTGCTCCTCACCACTACACCTGATCTACAGGCTGTGCTCCTGCACCATTCACTACACCTGATCTATGAGCAGTGCTCCTGCACCATTCACTACACCTGATCTACGGGCAGTGCTCCTTACCGTTCACTACACTTGATCTACAGGCAGTGTTCCTGGACCATTCACTACACCTGATCTACAGGCAGTGTTCCTGCACCATTCACTACACCTGATCTACAGGCAGTGTTCCTGCACCATTCACTACACCTGATCTACAGGCAGTCTCCTGCACCATTCACTACACCTGATCTACAGGCAGTGCTCCTCACCATTCATTACACCTGATCTATAGGCAGTGCTCCTGCACCATACACTACACCTCACTTACTCACAGTGCTCCTGCACCATTCACTACACTTGATTTACAGGCCTTGCTCCTCACCATTCATTACACTTGATCTACAGGCAGTGCTCCTCACCATTCATTACACCTGATCTATAGGCAGTGCTCCTGCACCATTCACTGCTCACTGCATCTGATCTACAGGCAGTGCTCCTCACCATTCACTACACCTGATCTACAGGCAGTCTCCTGCACCATTCACTACACCTGATCTACAGGCAGTGCTCCTCACCATTCATTACACCTGATCTATAGGCAGTGCTCCTGCACCATACACTACACCTCACTTACTCACAGTGCTCCTGCACCATTCACTACACTTGATTTACAGGCCTTGCTCCTCACCATTCATTACACTTGATTTACAGGCCTTGCTCCTCACCATTCATTACACTTGATCTACAGGCAGTGCTCCTCACCATTCATTACACCTGATCTATAGGCAGTGCTCCTGCACCATTCACTGCTCACTGCATCTGATCTACAGGCAGTGCTTCTCACCATTCACTACACCTGATCTACAGGCAGTCTCCTGCACCATATAGTACACTTGATCTATGGGCAGTGCTCCTCTCCATTCACTGCACCTGATCTGCAGGCAGTGCTCCTGCACCATACACTACACCTCAGCTACTGGCAGTGCACCTGCACCATTCACTACACCCAGTGGCCGAAGTGTTCAAAAACAAGTAGTGGAGCTATGTTCCCTACTGGTCTGCACCGTTCCCGCAAACCCCATCGACACACCCCCTCCCATGCACAATATAAACCCCCAAATGCATGTGCCTAAAGTTTAAGGGAATGTTCAGTGCACTGCACTGAAAGTGCAACTTTCAACTGCTTCCTACACTTTTATTTTAAAACGTTCCGGAACGGTTTCTTTTTAAAATAAAAGTATAGGAACGGTAAAACCTAATTAAAAGAAGTAGAGGAGCACCGCTTCCGATCGCTCCCGCCCACTTCGACCACTGACTACACCTTATCTACAGGCAGTGATCCTCACCATCCACCACACCTGATCTACAGGCAGTGATCCTGCACCATTCACTACACCTGATCTACAAGCTGTGCTCCTCACCGTTCACTACACCTGATCTGCAAGCAGTAATCCTGCACCATTCGCTACACCTGATCTACAGGCTGTGCTCCTCACCGTTCACTACACCTGATCTGCAAGCAGTGATCCTGCACCATTCACTACACCTGATCTACAGGCTGTGCTCCTCACCGTTCACTACACCCGATCTGCAAGCAGTGATCCTGCACCATTTACTACACCTGATCTACAGGCTGTGCTCCTCACCATTCACTACACCTGATCTACAAGCAGTGCTCCTGCACCATTCACTACACCTGATCTACAAGCAGTGCTCCTGCACCATTCACCACACCTCACCTACAAGCAGTGCTCATGCGCCATATAGTAAAGCTGATCTACAAGCAGTGCTCCTGTCCCATGCACTACATCTGATCTACATGCTCTGCTCTTGCACCATTCACTACACCCAATCTATAGGCAGTGATTCTGCACCATTCACTACACCTGATCTACGGGCAGTGCTCCTCACCATTCACTGCACCTGATCGACAAGCAGTACTCCTGCACTAGTCACTACACTTAATCTATGGGCAGTGCTCCTGCACTATTCACTACACTTGATGTACGGGCAGTGCTCCTGCACTATTCACTGCACCTGATCTGCAAGCAGTGCTCCTACACCATGCAGACTCTTCATCAATGTCTCTGTTTGCTTCCCCCACAGGGTTCCTGGACACCACCGTTTTTGGGAAGGTGTTGATGAAACTGGGCCTGGCCCTCCTGGTCGTGGGACACCTGAACTTCATCGTGGGAGCCATCGTCCATGGGTTGGTGCTACGCCATGTGATCAAGCTGCAGGATATGGTCTCGCTCCAGTACTCCATCACCAACACCTTGACCGTCGTCTCTGCTATCCTGGTACCCCCTACAACATACCTGTACTCCTGGCACCTGCTGTTACATGGCTAACATCCTGCGCCTACCCTAACCTACCTGTCATTCTGGCACTCGCCTTAACACAACTGACATCTGGGTAGTCACCCTAACATACCTGTCATTCTGGCTCTCACCGTAGCATCTTGGCATCCACCATATCATTGCCTGGCATCCTGGCTTCTACCCTAATATGCCTAACATGCCCCTTATTGTAACTGACATCTTGGTATCCATTGTTACATGCCTGGCATCCTGCACCCACCCACACCTACCTATCTTTCTGGCACTCACCCTAACATACCTGACATCTTTGTAGTTCCCCTACTGGCACCCACCCTAACATAAATAACAATCAGGGATTCTGACTGAGAGTACAAAATTCAGCCTTAAGTGTTGGTTAAGGTCACTTGTTTTCACACACACAAACACTTTTGGCAAACAACTGTATACACGTGATTCTTTTGTTTATCTCACATTCAATGTGTTCCCTACCAGTCCCCAATTGAAGGACACCCTTTCCCGACATGTGGGGTGTCTGTCCCTGGGCGGAGAGTGGAGGACCACCTACCTAATAGGGATAGAGAAGAAGAGCAGTCCCTAGATCATCAATGTTGCTCATTCGCTAATAATATTTTTTGCTAAAAAAGCAAATCACTGTTCAATTCAGTAACGGAACATTTCTGGGAGGACTGATTTCCCGGGGCCCCTAGGCCCTATATATGCTTTAATCGACCTTCGAAGAAGTGTGTTGACAATTTACTGTAGATCAGTTGCTCGGTTGAAAGAAACCATAAAAGCCTTCTCAAAAAGGTATACTAAATATACACCAATGAAATTGGAACAGTATTTTTCCGAGGAGCGGAGTATTTCATATAAACATGTTTCTTTTTTGTACCAATCAAGGGTCTTAGTTGTTTAGACAACTTTGTCAGCTGGTGAGGGGCGAAGAAAGTCTGTTCTTCACTCCAGTGACATTGGTTTCGTCCCGTATCCCGCGTGCCTTCGGGGATATCGTCCGTCCAAGTGGTCAACCAGTTTTTGATGATTTTCTCAAGTATATCACCTTCTTCAGGACCAATACATTTCGTTGTGTCTGGATCAGATCAGCATCCCCAGTGGATTTGGTGGTTGGTCACCACATCTACCTAGGGAGAGATATTGAGATCTAGTTGTCTAGGTCCGATAGGTAACCAATTTAAGTATGCTTGTTAGCATTAATCGTCATTACTTCAGTAGATCTGGTAACAACCTATTCTTAATTAGTCAAGGCTCTGTCTATAGCCTCCTGGTGCTCCCATGTCACCTAGATGTCTAATAATTCAAAGAAACTCAACACAAGTTGAGTATTACCTTCAACCCACACGAAAGCCTTGCGTGTGGGTGATACCTAGTGGGCCTGTGGAAAGCTGCTTGAGCCTGCCTCCCTTTCGGGTCTCTCGTACCTCCCGCGACCTTCTTTTGGACTTCGGTATGCCACTGGGGCTTTCTGGGATTGGGGTGCGTCTCTCGGGCTCTTTGTGCTTCTCTCCTCTGCTTCCGCAGCACTGCAGCGGCCCACACTCTATTTGACTGCTCGGCTCTCTTCCTGCTTCGTGTTTGGGCCACCTCCAGCTGGACCCACAGAGAACTCCCTCAGCAATTCGCCAGTGTCCTCGAATCTTCGGCATCCCGGTCATCCAACAGAATTCGAAGCTCCCACTATGAATGGTTTCTACACCTGCTGCCTCTCCCGGCGGGGCCTGACCAAATCCTCAGTCCTTCGTCTCTTCTTATACGTTGTTGCCAGTCCTCCCCTGGCAGATTTTCAAAGTCCTTTGTTGTTGTTGATAGGTTGATCTTCATGCATCCTCAGGGTCACCTCATACCAGTACTAGCACAGTCAGTAATCTTCAGGTCTTCAGTGCTCTTTTTCATCCTGGTGCTTTCTAATCTGGGTCTTTCTCCTACACAACCGAGGAGAATAGAAGGTTGGGGTGTGACATTGGTCAACGGCTGTACCCTAGGTGATCGTCCTTATTGCCAAGGAGGGAGTCCCTCCCTATGAGGTCTACCAGCATTAAACTACCTCTCTGGGGACTACTGGGCATCGGTCAAACCTCCCTAGCCTCATGGGAAAGGGCCCTCCCTTGGGGAGAAGTGACGAGAACTGGCAAATCATCACAATAGCTGTCATCCTAGTACCCTCTATAACATACCAACCAACCTTGTACTACCTATTAGATAACTGGCACCCACTATAGGATACCTGGCAGCCTGGCATCCACTTCAATGTATCCGTTAATCCGGTATCCAATTGACATACCTACCCAACATATCAGTACCCACCCTTACATAATACCTGCCATCCTGGCACCAACATTCCTGATCTCCTGTACCTATCCTAACGTACATGGCAGCCTGGCTTCCACCCCAAGAGAGCTGGCATCCTGGTACCAAATATAGCATGCCTGGCATCTTGGTACTCACTCTTACACACCTGACAACCTGGTACCCACTGATGGAACGGATATATCAGTACCAGCTAGCACATACCTTGTAACCCAGCAATCACTGTTACATAATTGGCACCTAACCCGAATATCTGAAAGGTATTTGTACTGCACTACCTGGCACCCTTAACTGTG
Source organism: Ambystoma mexicanum (assembly GCF_040938575.1). Taxonomy (NCBI): domain Eukaryota; kingdom Metazoa; phylum Chordata; class Amphibia; order Caudata; family Ambystomatidae; genus Ambystoma; species Ambystoma mexicanum. The sequence goes on from NC_090934.1 coordinate 25,708,723, forward strand.
TCAAGGAGCCCAGACTTGAGCAGATCTTTCCAGACTCCAGCTAAGATTAGGGATGAACTGTCCAGCTAAAGAGCCACATCTTGAGGGCCTTACAGAAAGCCAAATACCTAATTTCCAAATGAAAGTCGTTAATTCGTTCCACAGCTGGAGAGCGACCACAGAATAGCTGCGTACTCCCCTATATTTGAAATTGGACTTGGGCGTTGCTTGCAGGACCTGATGTTCTTTCTGACCGAAGGGAACGAGTAGGTCTGTCCAAATGCCCCTTACTCTATAGATATTTCAGCCCATGGCCGGGAACTCCCTTGAAGGTCCAACATACGATCTTGAAAACAATTCCACATTTTAGCGGTAGCCAATGTAATGTTCGGCGCATTTCGATACTGAAGCAGATTTTTTCAGATTAAAAATCAGGAGGATCGCTGTATTCTGATCTTTCTGCATCCGCCTAAATTGGTTATCCAGCATAAAGAGCGTCTCAGTCTGATATGATATGTCATTTATAACGCGCCTGTACACAAGTGTTTCTAGGCATATTCATTCAAGTAGACCAATCTTGAATTAACATCCGAACCTGCTACGGGGTCATGATCCTTTCTATCGACGTAAAGCATCATCCTTCGGAGGAGGCGTCACCTATACAATGATGATTTAACTAATTCATTGATTTGAAAGCTCATGTCAAGGTTTGATTGTTAATACGAGCCTAAGTTTTTTTTATTTTTACTTTTAACAAAGGAGGTGGTTAAACCAAAAAGATGGAGTGGAACCAAATTGGTTTAATACTTCGGAGGACTATTTCTGGGCCCAACAAGATGACTTTTGTTTTATCTGTATTAAGTTGCAGATAGTTGATCCAGGATTTCAGCCGATCAAATGACCCAGATCAGGTGTAATCCCATGACACCTGGGCGTCATCTGCATAGGAGAGGAACTCGAGTCCTCACCTGATGAAAATGTCAAATAATGGTCCGATACCTAACATCCCGGTACCCCCTCTAACATATTTGGCAGTGCACTCTAACATTTACTCTGACATACCTGTAAACCCGTTACCCACCCTAACGTAGTTGGCATCTGTGATGAAGTCACTTCTACTGCGACCATGGACAGGGCCTGGGGCTCTCTGGTGGCCAGAGAAAGCCATTAGCCATGTGATGCCATCCCCGCAGGTGGGGTTCCCCCATGCAACCCTCAGGCCCCCCACCACGCACCTTACAATAACCTCCAGTGGGTCACCAAGAAATGTATTGCATGAAAAGGGAAGACGCGTGTCACGTACTCGTGCACTCACAGTGGAGCAACCCTGAGAAGATCAGCCTCACAGAAAGGTTACCCCAAGGCCCGTATCCAGGAGGAGGCCACCATCGGCTCCAGGCTCCTAGAGCAGGAATGTGAGGCAAACACTGGAGGGGGATGGGACTGGAAACGGAAGCAGAGCAGACACTGGTAAAGACACTCATTGTGAACTGGAGTCGGCCGAGCGCGGCAATCTCGGAAGGTACAGCAGCAGAATGTGAATCTGTCTGGTGATTAGGGTGCCTGAGCCTGACCCCAAGATGGCTGATGCTCTAACTGTTCCCTCCGATAGCGGGTCCTGGTGATTAGGGTGCCTGAGACTGACCCCACGATGGCGGATGCTCTAACTTTTCCCTCGGACTGCGGGTCCTGGTGATTAGGGTGCCTGGTGATTAGGGTGCCTGACCCCAAGATGGCTGATGCTCTAACTGTTCACTCAGACTGGGTCCTGGTGATTAGGGTGCCTGAGACTGACCCCAAGATGGCGGATGCTCTAACTGTTCCCTCCGATAGCGGGTCCTGGTGATTAGGATGCCTGAGCCTGACCCCGAGATGGCTGATGCTCTAACTGTTCCCTCGGACTGCGGGTCCTGGTGATTAGGGTGCCTGACCCCAAGATGGCTGATGCTCTAACTGTTCACTCAGACCGGGTCCTGGTGATTAGGGTGCCTGAGCCTGACCCCGAAATGGCTGATGCTCTAACTGTTCCCTCGGACTGCGGGTCCTGGTGATTAGGGTGCCTGACCCCAATGGGGAAAGGAGAACTAAGCTTTTCAGCCTGTTAGATCTTGGGCATGGGCGCTCTACTCTCTCCGTTCAGAGCGTGATACGAGTGTAACTTGCATATGTTCGATCATCCTGCCAGCGGTATAAGAGTATGTTGCATATTATGTTTAAATCTCTCTTCAGCCCGTGCCATGGCTGTGCGGCAAAGATGCATTGAATTAGCAAAATTAGGAACCACTAGTACAGCTGAGAGCATAACGTCTTGGAAAAACAGCCATTCAAATTGTTTTATTTATATTTTTTAAGTGCTCACACAGCCCGGGCATCGAGGCGCTGTTACAGGAAAAGCTTTTTTTGTCTTAGTTGCGTATTTATAACGCGCCTAAATACCCAGAGGTTTCTAAGCGCGGACCCAGAGATCGAACCTGTGTTGCTTCCTGTTGTCTTGCTTCCAAGGCAAGCACGCTGCCCCTGAGCTCTCTTCCCAGGACAAGATTAAATTATCCTCAATAATTCTGCATCTTGTTTTAATGACGGGAGCGCATAACCTGTTGCGGGAATGAACCCCCTTGCAGAGTGGACTGCCTGTGAATGGCTGCGGGGTGGAAAACCACCCACAACCCCTTTTAAGTTCTAAACAAATTATGAACTACAACCTTTCTTCCCCAAGAATCACACAGATTTCTCCCAAACAAATGTCACCAGAGCCTTGCAGATCATGGAATCGTTACCTTATACCTGGCTTGGCCGCTAGAAGCTAAGCCGTAGTTAGGATCAAAACCTTCAGTTTTTAAGAAAATACTGCAAAGAAAACTGCATGACCGTGCCATAGCTGATCTTAAATGCGCACCTGGTCTGACTCTGGCCCTGCCGCTTACAAGACTCGCCTAGAACCTAACCAGGACATTCTAGCCCTCACAGAAACCTGGATACTAACACTTTCCGGCCTTGCTGTTTACAACACTCGCCTAGAACCTACCCAGGACATTCTAGCCCTCACAGAAACCTGGATACAAACACACTCGGGCCATGCCGCTGACAAGACTCGCCTAGAACCTAACCAGGACATTCTAGCCCTCACAGAAACCTGGATACAAAAACTTTCCGGCCTTGCTGTTTACAACACTCGCCTAGAACCTAACCAGGGCATTCTAGCCCTCGCAGAAACCTGGATACAAATGCGCTCAGGCCATGCCGCTTACAGGACTTGCCTAGAACCTAACCCGAGCATTCTAGCCCATTACAGAAACCTGGATACAAACACACTCGGGCCATGCCGCTTACAAGACTCGCCTAGAACCTAACCAGGGCATTCTAGCCCTCGCAGAAACCTGGATACAAAAACTTTCCGGCCTTGCTGTTTACAACACTCGCCTAGAACCTAACCAGGACATTCTAGCCCTCGCAGAAACCTGGATACAAATGCGCTCAGGCCATGCCGCTTACAGGACTTGCCTAGAACCTAACCCGAGCATTCTAGCCCATTACAGAAACCTGGATACAAACGCACTCGGGCCCAGCCGCTTACAAGACTCGCCTAGAACCTAACCAGGGCATTCTAGCCCTCGCAGAAACCTGGATACAAAAACTTTCCGGCCTTGCTGTTTACAACACTCGCCTAGAACCTAACCAGGGCATTCTAGCCCTCACAGAAACCTGGATACAAAAACTTTCCGGCCTTGCTGTTTACAAGACTCGCCTAGAACCTAACCAGGACATTCTAGCCCTCGCAGAAACGTGGATACAAACACACTCGGGCCATGCCGCTTACAAAACTCGCCTAGAACCTAACCCGAGCATTGTAGCCCATTACAGAATCCTGGATACAAACGCACTCGGGCCATGCCGCTTACAAGACTCGCCTAGAACCTAACCAGGACATTCTAGCCCTCACAGAAACCTGGATACTAACACTTTCCGGCCTTGCTGTTTACAACACTCGCCTAGAACCTAACCAGGACATTCTAGCCCTCACAGAAACCTGGATACAAATGCACTCGGGCCATGTCGCTTACAAGACTCACCTAGAACCTAACCAGGACATTCTAGCCCTCACAGAAACCTGGATACAAATGCACTCGGGCCATGTCGCTTACAAGACTCACCTAGAACCTAACTGTACTAGAGTTTCACTAAGCAATGCGTCCGCCCCCTCATGACATGGCTTGTGTGGTGGACTGGGTGCTCCATCAACATCCTGAGAGCAGGGATGTCGCTTGCCTTGCACAGTCATGGACCGATCCCTAACTAATTTGCTCCAAATTGTGTTCATTCAATTCCCCTACAATAATGAAGGACAAATTATCCATACTGAAGCCTCCAGGTGTTTCAGAAAAGAGTATCTTGCTACTACTCTTCTAAAAACACTCTCTTGTATTGACCAGTACAAAGACCTAAGCACCTGGTCAAATCTATCCCATGGCTCTTCATATTACAGTGGGAAGACTTGGACCATTAACTACTGAAAACAACAGTAAGAATTATAGCTGGCACAATGAAAATCTCACCTAAGGAAAAAAGAGAGCCCATAGACAACAGACCCCTTGCCTGATACGAAGGCTTGGCTCAAAGAACTATGCCTGCAAAATACGCAAGTCATCCTTAAAGCTAAAACACAGCACTTCACGAGACAAATTGAGGTCGCGAGATTGGATCCAACCTTTTCCAATCCAAGTGAGCCTGGAACATCCTACATCAGCCGCCACCGTCATTGGATCAGTGCAATCTGCCTACAAACAATTTTAAGAGTAACATGCAATATATATATATATATATATATATGTATATATATATATATAATATATTTTGTTGTTATGGTGGAATAATACATCAACCTTATTTTCTATTACAGCCATTCGTACAAATAAAAATTGAACTGTATGAATTATAACCAAGATTTGCAATCCAAGAGTTCATGTGAACAACAGAAAACAAAACAAGCCGTATTCATAAAATGAATACAATTTCATGCTTCACTAGAGTCTTAAAAGTGGGTCAGAGTGGCGATGTCCTTTTATTTTGTTTGTCACTCTCTCCCAGGTGCTTTGATGTAAGAAAGAAAGCATGAAAAGCAGTCAAGTCATCAACTGGTTTGAAACATCTTAATCCTAATGATCTGTTCCACCTTTTCAAGATTCAAGGCTGGTATAAACTTTAAAATGCCGATGTGGGCCATGTGTCTCTGTGACTGAAACATTCTCTGCCACAGTGTTTCTGGGGTGAGTGTTCTGAAGTCCTTGGAATGCGGTTAGAGAGCCGGGCATTCAGTCAGGAGGTGTTGCAGGTTCTCACGTCGCTGTGGATCACAGTGCAATCTACAGATGGTATCAACTTTGGCAATTTCTTGTCGTCTTGTCTGAATTTCTCTAGTTTTATATAGGTTTCGGCAAAAGCGTAGAAATGCATGGCTGTGTACTGGGCTAGGGAACTTTAGAAGTAGGCTTCCGTTTGACACAGTTTTTTTTCTCAATGAAGGGGTTGGCTTTATATGACTCGTATGACTTGCATGATTCGATTGTTTGGATGTAATCTTGTTGATATACTTTCTATTTAGCTTGTGTCGGATTACATAATAGTAGTTCCTCTGAAATTTCAGCTGCTGCCAATAGTGACCGAGTCCATTTTCTCCAGTTTGATGGAAAAGGGTGTTCAGAGTTGTTCATATAGTTGGCCAGTGTGGTGAGAAGTGTTTTAGACTTTTCCTGTTCGAGGAATTTCCTATATAACAAGCAACCCTTCTAGTTGTACATTACAAATAATGACGGTAGGCCAATTTCGAATAGGAGTATGGCTATGGGTTGGGAACTCAGTAAGGTTAAGACATGGTTCCAATAAAGGCCCTCCATTTTAGTCCAGTACAATTCAGGTCTAAGTGGCTTTGTTTCAGCTCCATTTAAGATAGTCAGGCTATTTTTTGCCTTTAAAATGTTATTACTGGTGAAAGTGAAAACGTTCCATATTTTGCATGGATTATCCTAGTTTGTGAAATAGCAGTTGCTAGTTTAGTCCGGAGGTCTCCAAGGTAGGGCTGATCTGAAGTTACAGTATAGGATTTTAGTTTTCTGCACATTGTTTCAAGATGGTTCCTGTTGGAGTAGGTCCCTAAAGCAGTAAGTAAGTTTTGCAGACCTTTTGGAGTTTTTGAGAGTAGGACGAGATCGTCTGCTTAGAAGAGCCAGGCTACTGAAGACATTCCTAAACGTGGTGGATCGGAAATGACGTTTCCCCAAGGTATTCTCATGTCTGCTATAGAAAAGTCAAAGAGGGCTGACGCCAACACACAGCCTTGCTTGAGGCCTCGATAGGTGTTGATTGGGTCGGAGAGTTTTCCCTCCTGTGTAAGTCTTATTTGAATGGATGTATTTGAGTGTAGTTGGTGAATTAGATTCAAAAAGGGTTTGTGGGCAACCTGCTTCCTTGAGATTGGTCATCAATTTATTTCTAGAGACAGAGTCAAATGTAGCCTTGAAGTCTATATAGGCCATATCGATTGGTTGCTTGGTGATTCTAATTTGCGTTTCAATTTCTGTAATTGTCATTAAATTGATAGCAGTGCCCAGTTCTGCTACAAATCCAGTTTGGTAAGCATCTCTTAAGTTGTTGTTACATGTCCAGAGGTTAAAATCTCTCATGATGAGTCGAGCAAACAATTTACCCGGGGCATCTAACAAGGCTGTGAGTCGGTAACTTCTCGCTAGTTGTTTATTGCCTTTTTTAAAGACAGGTGTAATCACCAATTTTTGCCAGGATGATGCTATAGTCTGAGTCGATGTTACCTCTAGAAAGATTTTGTAAAGTATTTTTGCTGACTGGTCTGGGTTGTTTTTAAGGATGTAATTGGTAAATCCATCAGTCCCGAGGCTCTGGAGGAGCTCAATTGTGAGATGTAATGTTTTATATCTTGTAAGTCGAATTTTAATGGGACCATGATGTTGGACAATAAATCATTTTTGAATTCGTCATGATCAATAGAGGTGTAAAGATTTGAGAAGTGGTTTGTTCATTCTCTTTCAGATACTGCATTGAGTTGGAGAGGAGCTTGTATATTATGTGTCGCTTGATTAATTAGGTGCCAAATGTCTCTCACATTTTTTGTGCTAAGGTCTGTAGCATTGCTTCACTATCTTGTTGATACATTAGAGCCTTCCGTGCTATTTGCCAGTGTTTATATTTAGATTTGAATTACTTTATTTATTTTGTTGAATCGATCTTGCAAGAGTATATTCCTAGTTAGCCTTATTGCCTTTCGAAGCGTTCTTTTCTGTTGGTGGACTTCTGAATCATACATATGCTTGTGTTTAAAATGTGGTTTGCTTTTATTCGTGGTGACTTCTTTAAATAGTTGCAAAGCAGCAACGTAGTAATTATCCGTGTCGGTAAATGGCACTGATTTGGTTGTTATGATCTCGTCAAGATTTGACAATTGGGTAGTGGAGCAGCGTAGTCGATTGCATCCTCCTGTTAGGGTCACTTTGGTGCCATATTTGAAAGTCTTATCAGAGCATAAAGGGTGTTGCCATTGCCAGGTCAGTATTAGTTGTTCATGATCACTGACATTTTGATGTTTGACTTTAAAGGTGTCTGCTGTTACAAAGAATGCTCTATCTGTATAGATATAATCTAAGATAGCAGGGGGTTAAGCCTCCCCACATAATGGTGGTATATCACTTTCCATTGCTCCGTTTGACATTATCAACTGTCTGTTGGCCATTAGAGACATCCATCGCTGGGCTATAGGTGTGTCATTTTTTCTGGTTTCTGTCAGGCAGTGTATGTTTAAATCGCTGACCATGATGGTTGTTGTTATGATAGGGTCAAGTATGATCAGATCTAAAAGTGCTCCAATGTCTCTAAAGAAGACGTCTGCCGGGATGCCTAGATGGTTGCAATAAGTATTCACTAAAGTGATGACTCTGGCGTGAATAGTAATTTTCACTAGCTGAAGATATTCATTTGGCTCCTCCCATCTCTGAAGTTTGCAGCCTGTAGAAGGTTTGGCGGCTATCGTCAATCTGGCCATTGGCCTGCCTTTTGCTTGAGTTATGGCTGGTAGTAAAAGGACAGTGAAGTTAACCCCTACTGGCGTTTCTGTCAGTCATGTCTCCTGTAGGGCTATGATGTAATTTGATTGCGAATTAAGTAAATGTTTGTCCTCGCGCGTTCCAACTAATCAAACTATAGCATTGAAATTGTTGGTCTGTTGATTGCTATTCTTCTGTCCGAGGTCACTTTTGTGGAGGATATCGCTCTTTATTTGATGACTGTATTTGTTGGCGGTCATATTTAGGCTTTTGCATAGATGTTATTCGAATGTTGGATCTTAATATTTCTTCCTTGGACTTTTTCATAGATGCAATTGTAATATTAGGTCATCAGCAGGGTGGTAGTGGTCTGTATTTATTTCTCGTTGTGTGTCCTCTTTATTGATGGGTTGATGGATAATGTCAAATCCGAGGTTATGAAGAGCCATATTGTATTTAATGCGATTCCAGACTCTATCCATAGTCTGGCAGCCAAAAGATCGGGATCATAGAGGAATTCAACTTGGTTTATGCCAGTGGTTTTTAAGTCTACAAATCTTGGTACGTCACTGAATATGTTTAATATGCATGTTCTATTGAGGTCATATGCAGGAAACGGCCCAACTCTGCATTGTATGATTACAGTATGACAACATGGATTTGTTCTGTAGGTAATTTTTGATTTAGCAAGCTTGGATGCGGGTTTGACTTCCAGATATTGTTTTTTTATTTGTTGAGGCGTTATTCGACTGGTTGAAGAGTGATTTGTTGAAGGGATAGAAATCGGAAGTTGAGTGTTAACTATTCTGTGAGTCGGTGGCAAATTATGAAAGTGTTGGGTGACTGATTTTGCTATCTCAATTCGCCATCGTTCCAGGGTTTGAAATGCTGTTTCTTTGTATGGGGGGTTCTGCACGCATGGCTTTGGGCAGCGTCTAGCATTTGAATCTCTTGATTACGCCTAAGATTTGGATGATAGCCTGCTGGCCTAGTAACATTTGCTTTGTACTTGATATGTTTCTTTCTTGTTGAAAATTAGAAATAAAGTTTGAAAAACGAAGATTTGCAGTTTTTTCTTTTTGAACTTCAATTTCTTCTTAAGAAGTCTAGTGGCTCCTGTTGATTGGGAATGGGACCGTTTCACCGTTTAGTGACCTTTTTGATTACATTGGACGTGCTAATTTCGTATATTTTTTTGTAATTGCCATGCTGGCATTTAGTAGACAGTTTTTAGGTTTAGACAAAGTTTTGATGAATTGTTTTGATGCCGCATGGTTGTGAAGTGGCGTTGTCTTAATGTTCTTGCTTTTCATCATTGTTTTTCACTTTACCCGTAGCTTTTTTCAAGATGACAAAATCCACTTTTTTTGTGCCACCTCTTTACTTACTTTGACATTCAGTTTGATTCTTGAATTATCCGATGTGGATGAAACGCACGGTTAGGACAGTTTGCTGAAATTATGTGTACGTCCTTAATGTGTGAGGGCGGTATGGGAGTCGTTTAGTTTCGGGCATCGCTGGTATGATTGTTGTGTTATTGCTCTGTTTAGATTTAATTGTTCTTTGATGTGATAATCTTTCAAACAGGAGCGTCTTTGCATTTAACTTGGCGTCCATAGTCTCGTAGAGTTTAGTGAGGGAGTGAATGACTATAATGTTACTTCTAAAAGAGGACTGTTAGAGAGGGGCAAGGGTATAGATCGCTTAGTACTCCAGCTCTGCTGGTGTTTCCTTGGAGTGGGCTTATTAAAAGACAAAGACAAAACTGATGAGTTTTGTGTTGATGGGTCAAACATCATCGGCGATTGCGATACATTTGAATGGGGTTTTGAGATCAGCTGATGAGTCGCGGCTTTCGGTGTCCGAGGCGATATGAGGAGGGCAGGAGGAGGAGTCATGTGATCACTGCCCATCGAACACATATTTATTTGCTCCTGAAATTTCAATGCAACTACGTAGCCGTTTTTTTAGTGGTGGACTAATTCTGATGAGATCATTTGAAGTGGTAGGTGGTATCACTTCCTGGTGTATCTGGGCTTTTATCACAGTTCCTTGCACTTGCAATGTCTCAATCTCTCCGGTCTGGCAGTTGTTTGTGTGTTCCTTTATTTGGTTAAGGTTTAAAACCAGAGTGAGGGATTCCATGGTAAGGTCGGTAGGACCCTCAGTGGATAAAGCAGGGGCTGGTGTTAATAAGTCAATCGGTGTATGGGATAGCGGCTGCTCTATCTGACATTGCTCATTCAAAAGAGGAGCCACGAGCGCCATTGTTCTCACACTCGGCCAGGGAAACGGTCCGCATAGCGGCGTTCATTGAGAAACTAGGTGCCCGTGTTCGTGATGCACAAGCGTTTGTGGTAATAAGTGTCGTTTGAGATGCAGTGCTGGTCATTGGGCCGGCTCTCGCCGGATCCGAGATCCAGCACCAGATCATACCTGCCTAACCTCCGGAATTTTTCCGGAGACTCCGGAATTTAAAGCATTTCTCCGGGTCTCCGGAAAAGTCCCGTGAATCTCAGGAATTCTGAGATTCTTTCCGGGTCCCGTCATATTCTCCACCTGATTGGCTGCCGCCGGTAGCCAATCGGGTGGAGAAGTGGCTGGGACCCGGAAACGGCGCTCAATGCGACCCCCGACCCCTGTAATAGTGCTTTCAATCCAATTATATGGATTGAAAGCACTATTATGAAGGCGGCGGCACTGCCTTCATTTTGCTTACTACAGCATTGAATGAATTCTTTTCAGTGCTATAGTAAGCAAACTGAAGCATACAACAACCGAGTTTACCTGTTGGGCGTGTGGGCGGAGCCATGTGCAAATGGGCGGAGTCTTGTGTGGCTGTGGGCGGGGCATACATCTCAAGAACTTTGATTTTCAAATGTAGGCAGGTATGCACCAGATGTGGATCTCGGGATCCGGCCAGAGTCAGCGCCCAAGCCCATGAACCGCGCTGGAAAAAAGAAAAAGAAAAAAAAAAAAAACCCGCGAGGGCGGCATTGACTTTTACGCAGCTCTGGCACTGATGTGTAATGCACAATGCTCGCTACATGTACAACTGAAAGGAATCCGTTGTACATGTAGCGAGCATTGTGCTTTACACACCAGTGCCAGAGCCGCGTAAAAGTCAATGCCGCCCTCGCGGGCGTTTTTTTTTTCTTTTTCTTTTTCTTTTTTTCGCACAACAAAATGAGCCAGGGCTCATCAAGGGGGTCTGGCCTAACTGCAGGGGTCCGGCGGGCCCGTTAGGCCACGCCCCCCCTGACGAGCCCCTGCTTAATGGGCCACTGGCACCCCTGCCAGGCAACCTTTTGTAGTGATACAACACCCTCTCCCCAGGTGGGAGAGGGTGTTGATCTCTGCATTTATATTCTATAGGCTTGCCTGGCAGGGGACAGGGCCTCGCCTATTCAGCCTTAATGGTGGCGCTGCCCCTTGCCAGCTGCGTGGGGGCAGCGTCACCATTAAGGCTGAAGGGGTGAGGCCTCTGGAAGCTGAGGCCGTTTTCCTGAAGACTGAAACGCCATGAGTTTCAGTATCCAGGAAAACGGCCTCAGCTTCCAGCGGCCTCGCGTTTTCTCCATAATGGTGGCGCCGGCCCACGGGCATCTCCTGCTTAAAGGGATGCCTCGCAGGTGCGGCGCCAGCATTACGGCTAAAAGGCATTTTTTTCTGGAGCCTGAAGCTTTCGCACACGAGCGAGAGCTTCAGGCTTCAGAAAAAAATCCTTTTTGTGTAGTGGCCGGGGCTGGCATGGGAGATTAGTGGGCCCCACAGGGCCCCGCCTCAAAGGAAATTTCGGAGCCTGCCGGGGCTGAGCCCCGGCAGGCCCCGTCCCACTTAAAGCCCTGGCCGGCGGTAAAAGGCAATGTTACCGTTGTGGGCACTTATTTTTCTTTCTTTTTTTAAAAGTATTTATTTGATTGGATGGCCACTACCAACCCCGGCCCCTCTAGACCACGCCCCCTGTGCCCCCCAACTCCTCCCCCATCCCGGCACTTGTGGGATCCCCCACCACATTTTTTCCATTTCCACCACTGTTGAGATGTTCTATTAACTTCAACGCGTCAACTTTTGACGGCATGCAGTTGTTTGAATTAGTGATCGTAAAACAATAGGAAAAAACAATCAGGTACGAATACCAGGTTCATGTCATTTCATCGTGGGATGTTTTTTTGCAGGGGTTTTTACAGTGAATTTTTTTACGAAAAACCCCATTGAATATTTTACAAATAATTTTTGTGGGGTTCCCCCACCAAACCCCCATTACCTTACATTTTTAATCTATTCCCAAACACCCACATCCTATATATAATTTTCTACCCCCCAAAAGAATTTGATGGTTTTTTTTCATAAAAAAATTCACGGTAAACAACCCGCGGGGAAAAACATCCCGCGATGAAAGAATGGTGTAACGAATACCAATGTGACAAAGTTGTTGCTGGTGGAGCTGGGCGCACAAATGTTCCGGGCAGCCAGATCCCTCAGTACACCGAAAGGTACTTGACAACCTGGAAACAATGAATGATTGCAACCAAAGTTTAGGTAATGCCTTCAGCCGCACAGCCACAACAGCACTTCTAGAATGCCTGCTCACTCCAAATTTATGGCAGAATGGTTGGGGCATAGCTCTGATGTTAAACAATATAGTTTAAGGTGGTGTAATTCCCCTGAAAGAACACAGAAGACGCATATAAATATATGGTGATGGTATTTAGTTGTCCATAAGTATTAGAGTGAATTAAAGTCCATGTTCATACCACAGGGTTTGTTGAATAAACGAAAAGGTCAAGGAGCCACAACTCGCCACAACAGCACTTCTAGAAAGCAATTCCTTCACATCAGCCAATGTATAATTTGACTGTTTATCCCAATCCTCCACCATTTTTTATTTCTTTGAGGCAAGTGTGGAACAAATAGTTGAATCCCAACGCTTGCTCAGGTGATCCAGGCCGGTTTACGGTAGTGAAGCCGTGTGCTACAGAACTTGCACCAGTCATCGCAGAATTTGTGAATCAATCTTTTCTGGAAGGCCGTATTCCCTGTAAACTGAAGAGTACATGGATCATTCCCCTATTAAAAAAGACTCAATTAGACCCCGCAATCCACAGAACTGCTGACACCCCACTCTTATTAAAGATGATAAAGTAGCAACACTTCAACTTCAAACTCACCCAAAACAGGGAATGATACTTGGTGATTTCCAGTCTGGATTTCGGCCCTATAGGAGAACCGAGACAGCTTTATTTAATGTCAAGGACCTAATATTGAGTATTATGGACCGATAGGGCAGCGGGTCGACTGATGTAGCTTGATTGGTCGGCAGCATTCGGCACTCTAGACAGTTGAATCTTGATGTCCAGATTATTTGAGTTAGTAGGCATCTCAGAAAATGTCTCAACGTGGTCACTTTCCTTTTCAAGAGGTAGAGTAGCTGAAGTTCCTGTCGATGAATTTAATACTTGTGTTCTAATCTAGAGTGCGGAGTCCCTCAGGGATCATGTCCATCTCCCCTGATGCTTAATGTTTTCATTAAAGCCACTACATGTTGGTTGTTGTCCCAAAATGTTCTTTTTGGGACCTACGTAGATGACATCCAGCTCATGTTCTCATTACCTAAAAATGAAGAGACTTCACGGCTATAATAATAAATATCTCCCAAGGTATTGAACACTGTATGGATCCAAATGTGCTTAGCCTCAAGGCAACTAAAACTGAATGCTTAAATGTTTCTCCAACTTATCAAGATAAAAAGGCAGAGACGTTGACTAAGCGAATCCTTGACCAAATGCCAAATTCAAGAAGACACTTCGAATGGCACGAAGACTAGGCTACCCTGATCACTGAATCAAGCTCATAAACCAAGTACTTCTTGAGGATTCTCATACAAATTTGGCCCCCCTCTCAGAAGATCAAAGTGCTTCGATGGCCTTGCGTATAGACTACGAATGTCCGCCTTTACAAAGAGCTCCTTAATATGCCCTAGGATACTGGGTGTTATTCCTGTAACTACAGCATACCCAGTACAGCCAAGCAGACCACCCCTAGTGTCGTGAGACCCCTTTTTTGTTTTGCTCCCTCCGTGCTGCTAAATTAGCCACCATTTGTTTCGCCCCTTTTCCCCTTACCGACCTCACCCTTTGTGTAAACCACAGTAAAAGATTTTGCATTACTCCTTCCTCATGGCACACAGTGGTCCCCAATGCTGCATACCGGCCAATCTGTGCTCATCCGAGCATACCTGACATCCAGGTACCCACCCTAGCATACCTAACATCCTGGTCCCCACCCCAACATACCTGCCATCCTGGTACCCACTCTAGCATACCTGCCATCCTGGTACCCACCCTAGCATACCTAACATCATAATCCCCACCCTAGCATTCCTGACATCCAGGTACCCACCCTAGCATTCCTGACATCCAGGTACCCACCCTAGCATACCTGACATCCTGGTACCCACCCTAGCATACCTAACATCATAATCCCCACCCTAGCATACCTGACATCCAGGTACCCACCCTAGCATACCTGCCATCCAGGTACCCACCCTAGCATACCTGACATCCTGGTACCCACCCTAGCATACCTAACATCATAATCCCCACCCTAGCATACCTGACATCCAGGTACCCACCCTAGCATACCTGACATCCTGGTACCCACCCTAGCATTCCTGACATCCAGGTACCCACCCTAACATACCTGACATCCAGGTACCACCCTAGCATACCTGACATCCTGGTACCACCCTAACATACCTAACATCATAATCCCCACCCTAGCATACCTGACATCCAGGTACCCACCCTAGCATACCTGACATCCTGGTACCCACCCTAGCATACCTAACATCATAATCCCCACCCTAGCATACCTGACATCCAGGTACCCACCCTAGCATACCTGACATCCTGGCACCCACCATAGCATACCTGACATCCAGGTACCCACCCTAGCATACCTAACATCCTGGTCCCCACCCCAACATACCTGCCATCCTGGTACCCACTCTAGCATACCTGCCATCCTGGTACCCACCCTAGCATACCTAACATCATAATCCCCAGCCTATCATACCTGACATCCAGGTACCCACCCTAGCATTCCTGACATCCAGGTACCCACCCTAGCATACCTGACATCCTGGTACCCACCCTAGCATACCTAACATCATAATCCCCACCCTAGCATACCTGACATCCAGTTACCCACCCTAGCATACCTGACATCCTGGTACCCACCCTAGCATACCTGACATCCTGGTACCCACCCTAGCATACCTAACATCATAATCCCCACCCTAGCATACCTGACATCCAGGTACCCACCCTAGCATACCTGACATCCAGGTACCCACCCTAGCATACCTGACATCCTGGTACCCACCCTAGCATTCCTGACATCCAGGTACCCACCCTAACATACCTGACATCCAGGTACCACCCTAGCATACCTGACATCCTGGTACCACCCTAACATACCTAACATCATAATCCCCACCCTAGCATACCTGACATCCAGTTACCCACCCTAGCATACCTGACA
Organism: Ambystoma mexicanum; assembly: GCF_040938575.1. Classification (NCBI taxonomy): domain Eukaryota; kingdom Metazoa; phylum Chordata; class Amphibia; order Caudata; family Ambystomatidae; genus Ambystoma; species Ambystoma mexicanum. Next base: position 25,724,313 of record NC_090934.1, read on the forward strand.
TCCAGGTACCCACCCTAGCATACCTAACATCATAATCCCCACCCTAGCATACCTGACATCCAGGTACCCACCCTAGCATACCTGACATCGTAATCCCCACCCTAGCATACCTGACATCCAGGTACCCACCCTAGCATACCTGACATCCAGGTACCCACCCTAACATACCTAACATCATAATCCCCACCCTAGCATACCTGACATCCCACCCTAGCATACCTGACATCCAGGTACCCACCCTAGCATACCTAACATCATAATCCCCACCCTAGCATACCTGAAATCCAGGTACCCACCCTAGCATACCTGACATCCTGGCACCCACCCTAGCATACCTGACATCCAGGTACCCACCCTAGCATATCTAACATCATAATCCCCACCCTAGCATACCTGACATCCAGGTACCCACCCTAGCATACCTAACATCATAATCCCCACCCTGGCATACCTGACATCCAGGTACCCACCCTAGCATACCTGACATCCTGGTACCACCCTAACATACCTAACATCATAATCCCCACCCTAGCATTCCTGACATCCAGGTACCCACCCTAGCATACCTGACATCCTGGTACCCACCCTAGCATACCTAACATCATAATCCCCACCCTAGCATACCTGACATCCAGGTACCCACCCTAGCATACCTGACATCCTGGCACCCACCATAGCATACCTGACATCCAGGTACCCACCCTAGCATACCTAACATCCTGGTCCCCACCCCAACATACCTGCCATCCTGGTACCCACTCTAGCATACCTGCCATCCTGGTACCCACCCTAGCATACCTAACATCATAATCCCCACCCTATCATACCTGACATCCAGGTACCCACCCTAGCATTCCTGACATCCAGGTACCCACCCTAGCATACCTGACATCCTGGTACCCACCCTAGCATACCTAACATCATAATCCCCACCCTAGCATACCTGACATCCAGTTACCCACCCTAGCATACCTGACATCCTGGTACCCACCCTAGCATACCTGACATCCTGGTACCCACCCTAGCATACCTAACATCATAATCCCCACCCTAGCATACCTGACATCCAGGTACCCACCCTAGCATACCTGACATCCAGGTACCCACCCTAGCATACCTGACATCCTGGTACCCACCCTAGCATTCCTGACATCCAGGTATCCACCCTAATATACCTGACATCCAGGTACCACCCTAGCATACCTGACATCCTGGTACCACCCTAACATACCTAACATCATAATCCCCACCCTAGCATACCTGACATCCAGTTACCCACCCTAGCATACCTGACATCCAGGTACCCACCCTAGCATACCTAACATCATAATCCCCACCCTAGCATACCTGACATCCAGGTACCCACCCTAGCATACCTGACATCCAGGTACCCACCCTAGCATACCTGACATCATAATCCCCACCCTAGCATACCTGACATCCAGGTACCCACCCTAGCATACCTGACATCCAGGTACCCACCCTAACATACCTAACATCATAATCCCCACCCTAGCATACCTGACATCCCACCCTAGCATACCTGACATCCAGGTACCCACCCTAGCATACCTAACATCATAATCCCCACCCTAGCATACCTGAAATCCAGGTACCCACCCTAGCATACCTGACATCCTGGCACCCACCCTAGCATACCTGACATCCAGGTACCCACCCTAGCATATCTAACATCATAATCCCCACCCTAGCATACCTGACATCCAGGTACCCACCCTAGCATACCTAACATCATAATCCCCACCCTGGCATACCTGACATCCAGGTACCCACCCTAGCATACCTGACATCCAGGTACCCACCCTAGCATACCTGACATCCTGGTACCCACCCTAGCATACCTGACATCCAGGTACCCACCCTAGCATACCTGACATCCAGGTACCCACCCTAGCATACCTAACATCATAATCCCCACCCTAGCATACCTGACATCCAGGTACCCACCCTAGCATACCTGACATCCAGGTACCCACCCTAACATACTTGACATCATGACCCCCACCCTAGCATACCTGACATCCAGGTACCCACCCTAACATACCTAACATCCTTGTACCCACCCTAGCATACCTGACATCCTGGTACCCACCCTAGCATACCTGACATCCAGGTACCATTGTTACATACCTCCACACATAGAAGCTGTCCACAGGTGGGGTGTAGCGATTGACATACAAAAATACAATACATTTAAAATATGTGTACCCCTCCTAACCGGCCAGCCTGCCATCACGTACTTCTCCTTAAAATCCTACCATCTTGGTACCCACCCTAACACATCTCTCACTCTGATACGTTTATTGTATTACTGGCACCCATTGTTCTATATCTTGTATCCTTTTAACCACCCTAAGATATTAGTGATCTCGGTACAGGCTGTTACATACCTGGCCCTCTGATTCCCACTTTTACATACCTAGCATCCTGCACCCACCCTAGCATAACTGTAATCCTGGACCTACCCTAAGATAACAGACATCCTGGTGCCCACCCTAACAATCCTGGCATCCTGTACCCACCCTAAGATACCTTGTATAGTTTTACTCACTGTAACATACCTAGCACCTCAGTGCACATCGTAGCATACTTACCATCCAGCCCCCACCCTAGCATACCTAACATCCTGATCCCCACCCTAACACACCTAACATCCTGGTATCCACCCTAATATACCTGACATCCAGGTACCAAGCCTGACACCCTGGTACCCACCATAAAATACCTGATATTGTAGTCCCCACCCCAACATATCTGACATCTTGGTACCCACCCTAGCATACCTAACATACAGTCCCTACCCTAGCATACCTAACATCCTAGTCTCCACCCTAGCATACCTAATATCCAGTACCCACCCTAGTATTCCTAATATCCTAGTCCCCACCCCACCCTAACACCCAGTACCCATCCTAGCATACCTAACATTCTAGTCCCCTCCCTAACATACCTGACATCCAGGTACCCATCCTAGCATACCTGACATCCAGGTACCCGTCCTAGCATACCTGACATCCTAGTCCCCACCTGAACATACCTAACATCCAGTCCCTACCCTAGAATACCTAACATCCAGTCCCTACCCTAGAATACCTAACATCCAGTTCATCCCCTAGCAAACCTAATATCCTAGTCCCCTCCCTAACATACTTGAGATCCAGGTACCCACCCTAGCATAACTGACATCTTGGTTCCTACACTAGCATACCTAACATCAAGCCCCTACCCTAGCATACCTAACATCCTAGTATCCACCCTAGCATACCCAACATCAAGTCCTTACCTAATATCCAGTACCCACTCTAGAATATCTAATATCCTAGTACCCAATCTAACACCCAGTGCCCACCCTAGCATACTAGTCCCCTCCCTAACATACCTGACATCTGGCTACCCACCCTGGACTACTTAACATCCTAATCCCCACCCTAACATACCTGACATCCAGGTATCCACTCTAACATCTTGATCCCCACCCTAGCATGCCTGACATCCTAGTCCCCACCCTAACATACCTAACATCCTAGTCCCCAGCCTAACATACCTACCACCCTGGCCCCCACCCTAGCATACCTAACATCCTAGTCCCCACCCTAACATACCTAACATCACATCCTAGTCCCCATCTTAACATACCTGACATCCAGGTATCTACCCTAACCTACCTGACATCCTGGTCCCCACCCTAACATACCTGACATCCTGGTACCCACCTTAACATACCTGACATCCAGGTACCCACCCTAGCATAACTGGCATCCTGGTACCTACACTAGCATACCTGACATCCAGGTACCCACCCTAGCATACCTGACATCCAAGTACCCACCCTAACATACTTGACATCATAACCCCCACCCTAGCATACCTGACATCCAGATCCCCACCCTAACATACCTGACATCCTGGTACCCACCTTAACATACCTGACATCCAGGTACCCACCCTAGCATAACTGGCATCCTGGTACCTACACTAGCATACCTAACATCCTAATCCCCACCCTAACATTCTAGTCCACGCCCTAACATACCTGACATCCTATTCCCTGCCCTAACATACTTGACATCATAACCCCCTGCCCTAGCCTACCTGACATCCAGGTCCCCACCCTAACATACCTGACATCCTGGTACCCACCTTAACATGCCTGACATCCAGGTACCCACCCTAGCATAACTGGCATCCTGGTACCTACACTAGCATACCTAACATCCTAATCCCCACCCTAACATTCTAGTCCACGCCCTAACATACCTGACATCCTATTCCCTGCCCTAACATACCTGACATCCTGGTCACCACCCTAACATACCTGACATCAGAATCCCCACCCTAAAATACATGACATCCTAGTCCCCACCCTAAAATACCTCAAACCCAGTCCCAACCCTAGCAAGCCTAATATCCTGGTATCCACCCTAAAATACCTGACATCCAGGTACCCAGCCTGACATCCTGGTCCCCACCCTAACATACCTGACATCCTGGTACCCACCCTAACATACCCGACTTCCTAGTCTCCACCATAAAATACCTGACATCCGGGTATCTACCCTAACATACTTTACACCCTAGTCCCCACCCTAACATACCTAACATCCTGGTATCCACTCCAACATATCTGACATCCAGGTACGCAGCCTGACATCCTGGTACACACCCTAACATACCTGACATCCTGTACCCACCCTAGTATAGCTAATATCCTAGTGCCCACCCTAATATACCCAGTACCCACCATACCATACCTAACATCCTGGTCCCCACCCTAGCATACCTGACCTCCTACTCCCCACACTAACATATCTAACATACAGATACCCAGCCTTACATCCTGGTACCCACCCTAACACACCTGAAATCCACGTACCCACCCTAACATACCTGACATCCTAGTACCCACCCTAACAAACCTGACATCCAGGTACCCACCCTAACATACCTAACATACCTGAAATCCGAATTCCCACCCTAATATGCCTGACATCCAGGTACCTACCGTAACATCCTGGCACCCACTGTTACATACCGAGCATCTTAATGCCCACGCAGATGTGACCCAAGGTTAGCTTATTGTAGGTTTAGCCATCACATTACAATTAAGCACAATTTCACACTCGTTATTCATCTGTCCCGTCTTAATAAACCAGCCATGCGGTTAAGGCTCCCGGTCACTCCTCCCCCTCCCCCCACCACCACCCACCACAAACACGCTGCCCATCTCAGAGCATGCCAACCCTAACTCTGGGGCTGGACCTCTTGTAGATTATCACGTGCTACCCACCTTTCCATACCTACCCTCCTGGTGCCCAATCTAACACCTATGGTATCCTGATGCAACTCTAAGATTTCTGCCAACTGGTGCCCTAATGCATTTGGCATCTTGATGCCGTCTGGAACATACATGGCACCCTAGTTCTGAAAAAAGCATGGCATACCAGTACCCATTGTAACATACTTGGCATGTAGGTGCTCACAGTAGCACACCTGGGATCCCAGTGTAGCCTGTAGCATACCTAGCATCTTTGGGCCCACTGTGGCATGTGTGGCATACTGGAGCCCACTGTGGCATGTGTGGCATACTGGAGCCCACTGTGGCATGCGTGGCATACTGGAGCCCACTGTGGCATGCGTGGCATACTGGAGCCCACTGTGGCATGTGTGGCATACTGGAGCCCACCGTGGCATGCGTGGCATCCGCGTGTCCACTTTAGCATACCTGGATTCTTGGTGTCCATTGCAGCATAAATTGCACCCCAGTGGCCACAATAGTCTACCTGGCATTTTGGGGAGCACTCTTGCTTGCCTGCTATTTTAGGACCCATTCTTGCTTGCCTGGAATCCTGGTGCCTATTCTTATCTGCCAGGAGCCCTTGTGCCCACTCTAGAATATGTGGCATTTGAGTGCCTTGAATCCTGAGATATCCACCACCCCAGTGCTTACGCCACATAACTCTATGCCACTTGCAAATGCAACAAGGACCAAAGAGGTCACACCATCAGTGTGACTGCAATCAGTCCAGCCTCACCCTGAAATGAGGGTGTTGGCCAACAGGTTAGGCAACATCTGATGGACTCTAAAGAACAGCGAGCAAGGGGTTAACGTCAGAAAAGACCCAACGCTCACTTTATATATAAATATCAGGTAGCTCACATCAATGCTATTGTTAAAGTGACTCCTGTGACTTTTTTCTGTAGCGTGAGTTAAGGTTTGCTTAGTAGTTGGATGGCCTTTATAGAATTAATATTAAAATTCAGTGTTGATATGTAGTTGAAATGATCCTTCACACATGGGTAGGCGGTGACTTATTAATTGTCATAAAGCAGGATATTAAGTACGCCCCACCGGCCTTGTCCACAGCTCCTTCTAACTTCCTGGAATTCTGCTAACATTCTCATTCTACCTTACACACTCTGCATTCTACACACGCATTCTACATAAGCCGAATGCTACACACCTCCCTTTTCCCCATAAAGCAAGACAGTTAAATGGAACACAAAATACGGATGACCTGATGAGGCCTTATACAACTAATAGCACAAACCATCTTAAAAGTGAACGTCCTCAAAGTAGCCTATAGTCACAACTGAGATACCTGTAACAGCACTAATGCACCATGAATTAACTGTAACAATATTCCTACACAAAAGATTGGATGTAACACACACACTGGAAATACGATGCAGCATTGCTACACCCAAAATGACATCCGAAAATAAAATATGATCAATTAAACTCAGGATTTGGGCATAGTGTAGATGTACAACACTTTACAGCAGGGTTTTTCAACATGATCTTTTAAATAGGGTGGTCTTCCACATTTTCTAATGGGAACTTCCCTTCTAATGGAAAGTTCCATTTTATGAATCTTACAAGGTTGCTTGCTCATATCTCGATCATTCACGATTCCTCTCTCCTGCAAATCCCCATGCTTCCTTATGAGTCTGCATACTCTATTAACGTTCCACACTCGTCCATCTGACAATTTCACAGCACTATGTAATTTCTTGATAACCCTCATGGGTTCCGACCACTTCAAACCTCCTTCCACTGTATTGTTGGGAAGTTTTATACGTACCCAATCTCCTTCCTTAACTATGCATTGTTTGGCTGCTTTCCTCAAGTAAAATTGTTTTTGTCTGCTGCCTTATTCTTAACGCCTGGTAGGTACTCCATTTCCAAGTTGTAATCCTGTAAACTGGCTACCCACTTGCGGATTCTGGATGACACTTTATCTAGTCCCTTTGATGTGAGAATTTCTCTCAAAGGTTTATGGTCAGACCTAAGGATACACTTTACACCACAAAGAAAAGGGTGACATTTTCCTAACACCAATTTTATAGCTAGAAATACTTTCTCTATCAAGTCATTCTTCTCTGCGTTCTCAAAACCCTAGAGGCAAATGCAAGGGTGTGTTCCTCTTTCACATCTTTTTGTGATAAAAAACTGCACCCAACCTATGGTTGCTGGCATCAGGGGCAGAATGGGGATTGGGAGGCCGGACATACCGGCACCCGCACATGGGCAATTACCGGTCCATTCATCTTGTAATGGTCCGGTAATGGCCCATTTGCGAGTGCCGGGGCCGGTAGCGAGTTTGGTGGTAGCCATGCCCTTAATAAGGGCTAGGCTACCGCCAAACTTGTAATGAGGCCCATCATCTTGGAAGCACAAAACACCCACCATTGCATGAAATGGCTGATACATAATGCTTTGGAAAACCGCAGCAGCCGATATTTAACCAAATGGCATGCGTTTGCATCAGAACAAACCTTCTGGCGTAATAAACGCTGTTATATTTCTTGAGGACGGCTGAAGTACAATCTGGTGATGAGCAGATTTTAAATCCAAAATGCTCATAACTTTGGCCTCCTTAATAGTGCCCAATATTCCAGTAAGATTGGGTAAGGGATGTCTGTCCGTTATTACTCATCGATTTGTAGACCTTAAATCAATACACAGCCTAAGTTTCTCATTGGGCTTATATACCACAAATAAGGGAGAAAGTCATTGAGCTGCCTCTATTCTTTCAATGATATCTTTCCTCTCCATTGTTAACAATTGTTCCTTAACCGCATCCTTGATGGCTAACATCACCCTTTTAAGTTTTTGTACAGCTGGAATAGAATCTGGGTTTAATCTGATTTTGTGCATAAAACCTTTGAGACTGCCTATAGCATCTCGAAATACTGCATGATGAGAATTCATTGCTACCATCTATGGCATACACAGTTTCTTCAGCGTTGGGCTCTAGCTTTATCTTGAGCTGTTTTTGATGTGACCAATTTAGTAAGGGACTACTACCTTTCTAAGAAACATATACTTTGCCTTTAGGTGATCTGTCTTTAAATTTCAACACAGCCCAAAACCATCCTTCTAAATCATTTCTCTTTCCCCCATAAACACTGGTCAACTGGTCGTATATCGACTACATTAAGAGAAATAGAATCTTGTAATTCTTTTTCAAAAATATGTTTGGGCAACTGAGTGTAACTTGCCCCCAAGTCTATCACCATGTCGAGTTGTATTCCTTCAAATTCTATGGTGGACATGGACTTCTCGGTGTCAGCATCATCATCCTGAACCATGGTAACTTCATTAGAGGTAAAGTCAACGAGACAAGTACAATCTTCAATGCCCTCACATAGTTCATTTAAACAGGCTATAATTTCACCTTTTTTTTCTGCAACAAGAAGTAAGATGCCCACGTCTCTTGCATCTTTTGCAAAGAGCTTTGATTGCCGGGCATTTGTCACTGCTTGCAAAGTGAGAAGGGCTGTCAGAATGAAAACCTCTTTTGTTGTCAGATTCATCCCTTCTACCTCTGTATTTATGTATTTTCTTTTCCCATTTTCCTTCTCGGTACATCAGTTTTATGCAACACAGCGTTGCATGTGTTTTATACGTATTGAGTTATAACAATTGTTACACCTGTGTTATGTTGTCTAGTTGAAAGACTGAAAGATTTTGCTTTTATATGTTTATTACACGAGATGCTGCATTAAGTTGCAATAGACGTGATGCAGCGTTACTTGTATTGTATGCAATAGCTGTCACACATGCGTTTTGGTGTCTGGCTGAGCACCCTTGCTTTAATGTATTAATCCTACAGCATCGTATGTAATATAGTGCTCTCTCTCTGTGTATCGTTCTTAAAACCGGCTGGCATAACGAAACGGCTGGTTTATTATTTCTGTTGCCTTAGCAACCCAAAATGGCGCCACATAATCAGACGTCGCTAGGTCCTTTCCCCTAGCACGTCGGTGGCTGAAGAGGCTGTGGAGCGCGTTGTGTGTCTTCCGTTTGAATGCTTGCTTCCCTTGAAACCATGGGACACGTATGCGCAGGCCTTTCTCAGTGGCCTAAAGCACCGCTTGCACTTGGTTTTTAAAACAGGAAGGCTCTGCTCTTATATAGCACAGGGGCCCCTTCCCTTGAAGCACGACTGCAGCAGAGAAAAGCGCTCTGACCTGTTATTAGTTGTTTGGCCGTTGTATGGCTGCTGGGTTGGCTCAGTTGACAACGCTTGGTCCGGTGCCGCAGTTACTCAGTGGGTCCACTGCGGTGTGAAATGATCCTTCTCACACAGGTCGGTGGTGACTTATTTATTGTCATAAAACAGGATATTAAGTAGGCCCCACTGGCCTTGTCCACAGCTCCTTCTAACTGCCTGCAATTCTACTAACATTCTCACTCTACCTTACACGCTCTGCATTCTACACACGCAGAATGCTACAGTAGTCTTGTCTAATGTACACCCCAGCTAATACTGAACTCTGCATATCGCCAAGTAGCGGCTGCAGACTTTAAGTGATAGGAGGTAAATGTTACTGCTCAATTTTTTCACAGGAGGTTTTGTAAGGGAACTCATTCAATATTTCAGATGCCAGGTCCAATTGCCCCTGTCCTCGTCCTTATGAATGCCACTGCCCCATGTGGCTCGCCTCGTGGTGCTGTCACTCACTCAGCTTTGCCCCGTCGCTCGCTTGGTCTCGGACCCGCCCCATGTGACTCTTGCAGTTTCGGTTCTATACCATGTCGCTCCCACTGTCCCACATCACTTTCTATGCCCCTGTCATTCCACGTGGCACACTTACTGCTCCGATGACGCCCCATGTCACTCTCTATGCCCTTGTTCTGTCATATGTTGCTCCCACTGTCCTGCGTCACTTTCTATGCCCCTGTCATTCCACGTGGCACACTTACTGCTTCGATGACGCCCCATGTCACTCTCTATGCTCTTGTTCTGTCATATGTTGCTCCCACTGTCCCGCGCCACTTTCTATGCCCCTGTAATTCCACGTGGCACACTTAATGCTCCAGTGTATGCCCTTGTTCTGCCACATTTTGCTCCCACTGTCCTGTGTCACTTCTATGCCCTTGTCACTCTCTACACCATTGTTCTGCCACTTGTTGCTCCCTCTGTCCCAAGTCACTTCTATGCCCTTGTCACTCTCTACGCCCTTGTTCTGCCACATGTTGCTCCCACTGTCCTGCGTCACTTTCTATGCCCTTGTCACTCTCTACGCCCTTGTTCTGCCACGTGTTGCTCCCATTGTCCTGCGTCACTTTCTATGCCCCTGTCATTCCACGTGGCACACTTACTGCTCCGATGATGCCCCATGTCACTCTCTATGCCCTTGTTCTGCCATATGTTGCTCCCACTGTCCCACGCCACTTTCTATGTCCCTGTCATTCCACGTGGCACACTTAATGCTCCAGTCTATGCCCTTGTTCTGCCACATGTTGCTCCCACTGTCCGGCGTCACTTGTATGCCCTTATCACTCTCTACGCCCTTGTTCTGCCACTTGTTGTTCCCTCTGTCCTGCGTCACTTTCTATGCCCTTGTCACTCTCTATGCCCTTGTTCTGCCACATGTTGCTCCCATTGTCCTGCGTCACTTTCTATGCCCCTGTCATTCCATGTGGCACACTTAGTGCTCCAATGACGCCCCATGTCACTCTCTATGCCCTTGTTCTGCCACATGTTGCTCCCACTGTCCGGCGTCACTTCTATGCCCTTGTCACTCTCTACGCCCTTGTTCTGCCATTTGTTGCTCCCTCTGTCCCATGTCACTTTCTATGCCCTTGTCACTCTCTACGCCCTTGTTCTGCCACATGTTGCTCCCACTGTCCCACATCATTTTCTATGCCCTTGTCACTCTCTATGCCCTTGTTCTGCCACATGTTGCTCCCACTGTCCTGCGTCACTTTCTATGCCCCTGTCATTCCACGTGGCACACTTACTGCTCCGATGACGCCCCATGTCACTCTCCACGCCCTTGTTCTGCCACATGTTGCTCCCACTGTCCGGCATCTCTATGCCCTTGCTCTGCCACATGTTGCTCCCACTGTCCTGCGTCACTTTCTATGCACCTGTCATTCCACGTGGCACACTTACTGCTCCGATGACGCCCCATGTCACTCTCTATGCCCTTGTTCTGCCACATGTGCTCCCACTGTCCGGCGTCACTTCTATGCCCTTGTCACTCTCTATGCCCTTGTTCTGCCACATGTTGCTCCCACTGTCCCACGTCACTTTCTATGCCCTTGTCACTCTCTACGCCCTTGTTCTGCCACATGTTGTTCCCACTGTCCCACGTCACTTTCTATGCCCTTGTCACTCTCTACGCCCTTGTTTTGCCACATGTTGCTCCCACTGTCCTGCGCCACTTTCTATGCCCCTGTCATTCCACGTGACACACTTACTGCTCCGATGACGCCCCATGTCACTCTCTACGCCCTTGTTCTGCCACATGTTGCTCCCACTGTCCCACATCACTTTCTATGCCCTTGTCACTCTCTACGCCCTTGTTGTGCCACATGTTGCTCCCACTGTCCTGCATCACTTTCTATGCCCTTGTCACTCTCTACGCCCTTGTTTTGCCACATGTTGCTCCCATTGTCCTGCGTCACTTTCTATGCCGTCATTCCACGTGACACACTTACTGCTCCAATGACGCCCCATGTCAATCTCTACGCCCTTGTTCTGCCACATGTTGCTCCCACTGTCCCACGTCACTTTCTATGCCCTTGTCACTCTCTATGCCCTTTTTCTGCCACATGTTGCTCCCACTGTCCTGCGTCACTTTCTATGCCCGTCATTCCACATGACACACTTACTGCTCCGATGACGCCCCATGTCACTCTCTATGCCCTTGTTCTGCCACATGTTGCTCCCACTGTCCGGCGTCACTTCTATGCCCTTGTCACTCTCTGCGCCCTTGTTCTGCCACTTGTTGCTCCCTCTGTCCCACTTCTCTGTCCCAGTCAATGCATGATTGTTTTGGGTATTGATAATGTACTTATTGAACTAGTGATGATGAATGACTCGTATTAACCCCTTCATGTCTTTTGCAGAGCCTCAGCTGTGGCATAGCCACCATCGTGCTGTCGCAGTACCTCACCCGCAGGCCTCTGGTAAGCACCGGGCTCCTGGTGGCAGAGCTTTGCCCAGGGCACTCTTTCAGGATAGGCTTAAGGGATGCAGCTTCGGGGTATGAGGAGGGCATAAGGTGAAGGGGTGGGTAGTAGGTGGGTAAAGTATAGCAAAGGGGATGAAGCAGCTCAGTAGCTTTACCTCCTGTGGCAGGAATTAGTGTCCACCAGGTGTCTTAGGCTGCACTTCATACCCCATCCCTCCTTCCTCTGGGCGCTATAACACTAGCTCTTATTAGCCAATGTGTTCACCGCCCAGTGATGAAGGGCTGAGTAGTCCCTGCCGGGATTCGAACTTGAAACTTGCCTGTCTCTTAATTCCCCCTATTGCATATGCATCGCCTTCTATAGTTTGCCTCATTCTTCCATTTTCTTCCTGGCTCTTCTTTTGTTTATTTTTCCTGGAGGATGTTGTTGGTGTGTGGCCTGGGGCTAATCCTGCTCTGGGGCACAGAGAGAGCACGAGAGCCCCTTGGGGGCGAAACTCCCACTCCCTATAGCCAACCCTACTGGGATGTCTCCATCCTTGCACAATCAGGCGCCATGACGCTAGTGATCACACACATAGGAGCATGCTTCTCTAGGCGCAGTTGCCTCCACACAGTCCACACTGAATAGCTTGGCCCCACAAATCCCTGTGAGACCCAGAGACTCCTCATAACCTTCCTGGAGGGGAGCGGTGAGTCTTGCTCAAGACCAGCTAATTATGGACGGTCATAATGTTCTCGCCTCTGCAGAGTATAAGCTGTTGGGAAAGGAAAGACTCAGGAACAAGGGTGAAAGCAATGGGCAGTTTGATGATGATTAACAGGACAGTGGTGAACTCAAGGACCCAACAACATTTCCAAAGCAACTCAACATAACAGGTGTATTTGTAGAGCCCACGGTCACCTCCTGAGGGCCCTCCTGGCTTTATTGTTACCCAACTGAAAGTTATTCATAGTGGAGCAGCCAGGATTCGAGCCTGCGACCATGAGGTCAAACACTGGCCCCTGTAGTAGATGCACTAGTGTACTGAGGTCAAACACTGGCCCCTGTAGTGGATGCACTAGTGTACTGAGGTCAAACACCGGCCCCTGTAGTGGATGCACTAGTGTACTGAGGTCAAACACCGGCCCCTGTAGTGGATGCACTAGTGTACTGAGGTCAAACACCGGCCCCTGTAGTGGATGCACTAGTGTACTGAGGTCAAACACCGGCCCCTGTAGTGGATGCACTAGTGTACTGAGGTCAAACACCGGCCCCTGTAGTGGATGCACTAGTGTACTGAGGTCAAACACCGGCCCCTGTAGTGGATGCACTAGTGTACTGAGGTCAGACACCGGCCCCTGTAGTGGATGCACTAGTGTACTGAGGTCAGACACCGGCCCCTGTAGTGGATGCACTAGTGTACTGAGGCCAGACACCGGCCGCTGTAGTGGATGCACTAGTGTACTGAGGTCAAACACCGGCCCCTGTAGTGGATGCACTAGTGTACTGAGGTCAAACACCGGCCCCTGTAGTGGATGCACTAGTGTACTGAGGTCAAACACCGGCCCCTGTAGTGGATGCACTAGTGTACTGAGGTCAAACAATGGCCCCTATAGTGGATGCACTAGTGTACTGAGGTCAAACACCGGCCCCTGTAGTGGATGCACTAGTGTACTGAGGGCAGACACTGGCCCCTGTAGTGGATGCACTAGTGTACTGAGGGCAGACTCTGGCCCCTGTAGTGGATCCACTAGTGTACTGAGGTCAGACACTGGCCCCTGTAGTGGATGCACTAGTGTACGGAGGTAAAACACCGGCCCCTGTTATGGATGCACTACTGTACTTAGGTCAAACACCGGCCCCTGTAGTGGATGCACTAGTGTACTGAGGTCAAACACCGGCCCCTGTAGTGGATGCACTACTGTACTGAGGTCAAACAATGGCCCCTGTAGTGGATGCACTAGTGTACTGAGGTCAAACACCGGCCCCTGTAGTGGATGCACTAGTGTACTGAGGTCAAACACCGGCCCCTGTAGTGGATGCACTAGTGTACTGAGGTCAAACACCGGCCCCTGTAGTGGATGCACTAGTGTACTGAGGTCAGACACCGCCCCTGTAGTGGATGCACTAGTGTACTGAGGCCAGACACCGGCCGCTGTAGTGGATGCACTAGTGTACTGAGGTCAAACACCGGCCCCTGTAGTGGATGCACTAGTGTACTGAGGTCAAACACCGGCCCCTGTAGTGGATGCACTAGTGTACTGAGGTCAAACAATGGCCCCTGTAGTGGATGCACTAGTGTACTGAGGTCAGACACTGGCCCCCGTAGTGGATGCACTGGTATACTGAGGTCAAACACTGGCCCCTGCAGTAGATGCACTAGTGTACTGAGGTCAAACACTGGCCCCCGTAGTGGATGCACTGGTATACTGAGGTCAAACACTGGCCCCTGCAGTAGATGCACTAGTGTACTGAGGTCAAACACTGTCCCCTGTAGTGGATGCACTAGTGTACTGAGGTCAAACACTGTCCCCTGTAGTGGATGCACTAGTGTACTGAGCCACAGACCCGACTACCAGAGTGTTCTGCTCTACAGTCTACTGGAGTTATTTGATAATGATGACAATGAATAAATAACTCTAGATGTCCTACCTATAACAGTCAAAGCAGGTTCCAAAACAGTACTTTCCCCAGCTGGCTGGTCTCTGGGTTCCCTCCAGCCACCATGCTGGGTGCTTTCTGGGTTCCCTCCAGCCACCATGCTGGCTGGTCTCTGGGTTCCCTCCAGCCACCATGCTGGGTGCTTTCTGGGTTCTCTCCAGCCACCATGCTGGCTGGTCTCTGGGTTTCCCCCAGCCAACATGCTGGATGCTTTCTGGGTTCCCTCCAGCCACCATGCTGGATGCTTTCTGGGTTCCCCCCAGCCACCATGCTTGCTGGTCTCTGGGTTCCCTTCAGCCACCATGCTGGCTGGTCTCTGGGTTTACCCCAGCCAACATGCTGGGTGCTTTCTGGGTTCTCTCCAGCCACCATGCTTGCTGCTCTCTGGGTTCCCTCCAGCCACCATGCTTGCTGCTCTCTGGGTTCCCTCCAGCCACCATGCTGGCTGCTCTCTGGGTTCCCTCTAGCCACCATGCTGGCTGCTCTCTGGGTTCCCTCCAGCCACCATGCTGGGTGCTTTCTGGGTTCCCTCCAGCCACCATGCGGGTGCTTTCTGGGTTCCCTCCAGCCACCATGCTGGGTGCTTTCTGGGTTCTTTCCAGCCACCATGCTGGCTGCTCTCTGGGTTCCCTCCAGCCACCATGCTGGCTGGTCTCTGGGTTCCCTCCAGCCACCATGATGGGTGTTTTCTGGGTCCCTCCAGCCACCATGATGGCTGGTCTCTGGGTTCCCTCTAGCCACCATGCTGGCTGCTCTCTGGGTTCCCTCTAGCCACCATGCTGGCTGCTCTCTGGGTTCCCTCCAGCCACCATGCTGGGTGCTTTCTGGGTTCCTTCCAGCCACCATGCTGGCAGGTCTCTGGGTTCCCTCTAGCCACCATGCTGGCTGCTCTCTGGGTTCCCTCTAGCCACCATGCTGGCTGCTCTCTGGGTTCCCTCCAGCCACCATGCTGGGTGCTTTCTGTGTTCCCTCCAGCCACCATGATGGGTGCTTTCTGGGTCCCTCCAGCCACCATGCTGGCTGCTCTCTGGGTTCCCTCTAGCCACCATGCTGGCTGCTCTCTGGGTTCCTTCCAGCCACCATGCTGGCTAGTCTCTGGGTTCCCTCTAGCCACCATGCTGGCTGCTCTCTGGGTTCCCGCCAGCCACCATGCTGGCTGCTCTCTGGGTTCCCTCCAGCCACCATGCTGGCTGCTCTCTGGGTTTCCCCCAGCCACCATGCTGGATGCTTTCTGGGTTCCCTCCAGCCACCATGCTGCATGCTTTCTGGGTTCCCTCCAGCCACCACGCTGGCTGGTCTCTGGGTTTACCCCAGCCAACATGCTGGGTGCTTTCTGGGTTCTCTCCAGCCACCATGCTGGCTGGTCTCTGGGTTCCCTCCAGCCACAATGCTGGCTGGTCTCTGGGTTCCCTACAGCCACCATGATGGGTGCTTTCTGGGTTCCATCCAGCCACCATGCTGGCTGGTCTCTGGGTTCCCTGTAGCCACCACGCTGGCTGCTCTCTGGGTTCCCTCCAGCCACCATGCTGGGTGCTTTCTGGGTTCCCTCCAGCCACCATGCTGGGTGCTTTCTAGGTTCCCTCCAGCCACCATGCTGGGTGCTTTCTGGGTTTCCCCCAGCCACCATGCTGGCTGCTCTCTGGATTCCCTCCAGCCACCATGCTGGGCTGCTTTCTGGGTTCCCTCCAGCTCCAATGCTGGCTGCTCTCTGGGTTCCCTCCGGTCACCATGCTGGGTGCTTTCTGGGTTCCCTCCAGCCACCATGCTGGGAGCTTTCTGGGTTTCCCCCAGCCACCATGCTGGCTGGTCTCTGGGTTCCCTCCAGCCACCATGATGGGTGCTTTCTGGGTTCCATCCAGCCACCATGCTGGCTGGTGTCTGGGTTCCTTCCAGCCACAATGCTGGCTGCTCTCTGGATTCCCTCCAGCCACCATCCTGGGCTGCTTTCTGGGTTCCCTCCAGCTCCAATGCTGGCTGCTCTCTGGGTTCCCTCCAGCCACCATGCTGGGTGCTTTCTGGGTTCCCTCCAGCCACCATGCTGGGTGCTTTCTGGGTTTCCCCCAACCACCATGCTGGCTGCTCTCTGGATTCCCTCCAGCCACCATGCTGGGTGCTTTCTGGGTTCTCTACAGCCACCATGCTGGCTGGTCTCTGGGTTCCCTCCAGCCACCATGATGGGTGCTTTCTGGGTTCCATCCAGCCACCATGCTGGCTGGTGTCTGGGTTCCCTCTAGCCACCATGCTGGCTGCTCTCCGGGTTCCCTCCAGCCACCATGCTGGGTGCTTTCTGGGTTCCCTCCAGCCACCATGCTGGGTGCTTTCAGGGTTCCCTCCAGCCACCATGCTGGCTGGTCTCTGGGTTCCCTCCAGCCACCATGCTGGCTGGTCTCTGGGTTCCCTCCAGCCACCATGCTGGCTGGTCTCTGGGTTCCCTCCAGCCACCATGGTGGGCTGCTTTCTGGGTTCCATCCAGCCACCATGCTGGCTGCTCTCTGGGTTCCACCCAGCCACCATGCTGGGTGCTTTCTGGGTTCCCTCCAGCCACCATGCTGGGTGCTTTCTGGGTTTCCCCCAGCCACCATGCTGGCTGGTCTCTGGGTTCCCTCCAGCCACCATGCTGGGTGCTTTCTGGGTTCCCTCCAGCCACCATGCTGGGTGCTTTCTGGGTTTCCCCCAGCCACCATGGTGGCTGCTCTCTGGATTCCCTCCAGCCACCATGCTGGGTGCTTTCTGGGTTCTCTCCAGCCACCATGCTGGCTGGTCCCTGGGTTCCCTCCAGCCACCATGATGGGTGCTTTCTGGGTTCCATCCAGCCACCATGCTGGCTGGTGTCAGGGTTCCCTCTAGCCACCATGCTGGATGCTCTCTGGGTTCCCTCCAGCCACCATGCTGGGTGCTTTCTGGGTTCCCTCCAGCCACCATGCTGGGTGCTTTCTGGGTTCCCTCCAGCCACCATGCTGGGTGCTTTCTGGGTTCCCTCCAGCCACCATGCTGGCTGGTCTCTGTGTTCCCTCCAGCCACCATGCTGGCTGGTCTCTGGGTTCCCTCCAGCCACCATGCTGGGCTGCTTTCTGGGTTCCATCCAGCCACCATGCTGGCTGGTCTCTGGGTTCCCTCCAGCCACCATGCTGGGCTGCTTTCTGGGTTCCATCCAGCCACCATGCTGGCTGGTCTCTGGGTTCCCTCCAGCCACCATGCGGGTGCTTTCTGGGTTCCCTCCAGCCACCATGCTGGGTGCTTTCTGGGTTCTTTCCAGCCACCATGCTGGCTGCTCTCTGGGTTCCCTCCAGCCACCATGCTGGCTGGTCTCTGGGTTCCCTCCAGCCACCATGCTGGGTGCTTTCTGGGTTCCCTCCAGCCACCATGCTGGGTGCTTTCTGGGTTCCCTCCAGCCACCATGCTGGGTGCTTTCTGGGTTCCCTCCAGCCACCATGCTGGCTGGTCTCTGGGTTCCCTCCAGCCACCATGCTGGGCTGCTTTCTGGGTTCCCTCCAGCCACCATGCTGGCTGGTCTCTGGGTTCCCTCCAGCCACCATGCTGGCTGGTCTCTGGGTTCCCTCCAGCCACCATGCAGCCTGATCCCTTCTCTTCCTCTGCCTCCACTACCCAGCCAGTTTCTGCCCTCTGTCCTCTGCCCCTACCCAGGCCAGTTTCTTTTCTCCATCCACTCTTCCATTCACCATCAGGCTGGGGTCCCGCCTCTGATCCTCACCCAACCCCTTCATCCACCATCTGGAGTGGTTCCTGGGCTCCCTTCCTCCGTGCAACCCATCTTCCATTATGCCAGACTGGTTCCTATGCTCTCTCCCCCTCCCCACTTCTCCGCCCATCTTCCAGACTAGGCACGGAGCGCCCACCCTCCACCTACCCCCGCGTCTCCCAGGAGGGTGCAGGGTCGTCATCCCCCCCCTACCAATCCCACTGCTAGGAGGGATAGTGGGTTCCTTCCCACCCCCAGCAGTCCCACCAAATGACATTACTCTCCACCTTTCCCGCATTTCCTCTGAAATGGGAAGCCCTCGCGAGAGGGCTGCCACCACCAGGTGTTCCTGATCAAGGAGCCTTCTGATTTTAGCAGTAAGTGACCGAAAGGCAGTCTGGGTGTACGGCGACCAAGTCACTGCTCTCTGTCTTCTGCTCTCTTCAGGGCTGGTCCATCCTGGTCCTCGCGGTGGTGAACATCCTTGTGTCGGCCCTCTGCACCGTGGGGCTCATCGTGTCTGTGGTCATCACCTTCAGCAACGAGGGGCGCACCCTGCTCGCCTCGTGCACCTTCATCGACCTGGACCTCATCCAGATCTCCCACGAGTGCCCCTTCGACCCCACGCGCATCTATGTAAGTTGTCCATGCATCAAATACGTCTGCCCCATCATGGGGGGCAAATCTGTGTGCAGGCATTGGGGGTGAGCAAGAGGGATGGGGCGTTTCCAGGATAATATCCAGTATCGGTCAAGGAATGTGGGGGTGCAGCACGTCCCCCAGTGCTACTCCCAACAGAGGGGGCGGCAACAGCACACCATTAGGACCTTTTGATATTCAAAAATAATATAAACTGAGTGTGGGCGCTTCTTGTGAGGGGAATTCGGTTTTGGCCCCAGTTTTCTTCTCTTTCTAGTCTTTTGTTCCCTGCTAAACCTTCTACACATCAGCTCGCCCAATACACCCCCAAATTTCCCTTACTCGGCCCCCTTTAATCCTGTCATTTACAGCTGGTAGCCCTGCCGCCCTCCACCCCATTTCATTAAGGTGCAATTCCTTTTATAGTCCTGTTTCTCACCTTCTCTTCATCAGTGCCCATGTATGTAAGTGAACAGACTGGATCACGCAAGAGAGTTTGCTTCCAA
Source organism: Ambystoma mexicanum (assembly GCF_040938575.1). NCBI lineage: Eukaryota > Metazoa > Chordata > Amphibia > Caudata > Ambystomatidae > Ambystoma > Ambystoma mexicanum. Next base: position 25,744,252 of record NC_090934.1, read on the forward strand.
ACAGGCCTGATGTATGCATCATTTAGGTTTCTTTAGTAGAGGCAACTCTGATCTTTCTGCCAGCACTTACTGCAATAAGATAGTTCTCATTTTAGATTCCTGCCCTAAAGAGTTAAGCAGACCCCCAGTTTCAACTCGGCCAGAGATTAACCTTCTCCCTCTTCACACAACAAGTTCTCTTCTTTGAGCCTTACGTAGATTTCATTTAAGCTGTGGTATTTTTCAGATATTCCAATTGAATTACCTCTTAAGAAAACCCCCCTCTATACCTCAGGAAGCACCCCTAACTCCATCGTGCTTTGGCCTCTAGGAGCCCTCCCGGTCTCAATCTTCCCCACTGAGCTCCTGTCTAACACCACTGACCATGAGAGACCTCACAACACCTCCATGTTCCCCACTGAGCTCCTGTCTAACACCACTGACCATGAGAGACCTCACGGCACCGCCATCTTCCCCACCAAGCTCCTTTCTAGCACCACCGAACATGAGACCTCACGGCACCTCCATCTTTCCCACTGAGCTCCCGTCTATGAAAGACCTCACAGCACCACCATCTTCCCCAATGAGCTCCTGCCTAACACCACCAGCCATGAGAGACCTCACGGCACCTCCATCTTCCCCAGTGAGCTCCAGTCTAACACCACCGACCATGAGAGACCTCACGGCACCTCCATCTTCTCCCTTGAGCTCCAGTCTACCACCACCGGCCATGAGAGACCTCATGGCACCTCCATTTCCCCACTGAGTTCCCATATAACACCACCAACCCCACCTCCATCTTCCCCACTGTGCTCCAGTCTAACACCACCGACCATGAGAGACCTCACAGCACCTCCATCTTCCCCAATGAGCTCCCATTTAACACCACCAACAATGAGGGCCCTCACAGCTCCTCCATGTTCCCCACTGAGCTCCTGTCTAACACCACCGACCATGAGAGACCTCACAGCACCTCCATATTCCCCACTGAGCTCCCATCTAACACCACTGAACATGAGGGACCTCACAGCACCTCCATGTTCCCCACTGCGCTCCTGTCTAACACCACCGGCCATGAGAGAGCTCACAGCTCCTCCATCTTCCCCACTGAGCTCCAGTCAAACACCACCGACCATGAAAGACCACACAGCACCTCCATCTTCGCCACTGAGCTGCAGTCAAACACCACCGACAATGAGAGACCTCAGGCACTACCATCTTCCCCACTGAGCTCCAGTCTAACACCACCGTACCTGAGAGACTTTACGGCACCTACATTTTCCCCACTGAGCTCCAGTCTAACACCACCGAACCTGAGGGTCCTCATGGCACTTCCATCTTCCCCACTGAGCTCCCATCTAACACCACCGAACATGAGGGACCTCACAGCACCTCCATCTTCCCCTGAGCTCCAGTCTAGCACCACCGACCATGAGAGACCTCACGGCACCTCCATCTTCCCCAGAGCTCCCATCTAACACCACCAACCATGAGGGACCTCACGGCACCTCCATCTTCCCCACTGAGCTCCCATCTAACACCACCAACCATGAACTATCTCACAGCACCTCCATCTTTCCCACTGAGCTCCACTCTAGCACCACCGACCATGAGAGACCTCACAGCACTCCATCTTCCCCTGAGCTCCAGTCTAGCACCACCGACCACGAGAGACCTCACGGCACCTCCATCTTCCCCAGAGCTCCCATCTAACACCACCAACCATGAGGGACCTCACGGCACCTCCATCTTCCCCACTGAGCTCCCATCTAACATCACCAACCATGAACTACCTCACAGCACCTCCATCTTTCCCACTGAGCTCCAGTCTAGCACCACCGACCATGAGAGACCTCACGTCACCTCCATCTTCCCCAGAGCTCCCATCTAACACCACCAACCATGAGGGACCTCACAGCACCTCCATCTTTCCCACTTAGCTCCAGTCAAACACCACCGACCATGAAAGACCGAACAGCATCTCCAACTTCCCCACTGAGCTCCTCTTTAACACCACTGACCCTTATTGACCCCATAGCACCTCCATTTACCCCACTGAGCTCCAGTCTAACACCACCGAACCTGAGGGACCTCACAGCATCTCCATCTTCCCCACTGAGCTCCAGTCTAACACCACCGACCATGAGAGACCTCACGGCACCTCCGTATTCCCCACTAAGCTCCTCTTTAACACCAATGACCCTTATTGACCCCACAGCACCTCCATTTACCCCACTGAGCTCCAGTCTAACACCACTGAACCCGAGGGACCTCACAGCACCTCCATCTTCCCCACTGAGTTCCAGTTTAACACCACCGACCATGAGAGACCTCACGCCACCTCCATCTTCCCCACTGAGTTCCAGTCTAACACCACCGACCATGACAGACCTCACGGCACCTCCATCTTCCCCACTAAGCTCCTCTCTAACACCACCAACCATGAGAGATTTCACAGCACCTCCATATTCCCCACTGAGCTCCAGTCAAACACCCCCGACCCTTATAGACCCCACAGCAGCTCCATCTTTCAAACTGATCTCCTGCCTAACACCACCAGTCCTTAGAGACCACAGAGCACCTCCATCTGCCCCACTAAGCTCCAGACTAAAACCACCGACCATGAGAGATCTCACGGGACCTCCATCTTCCCCACTGAGCTCCTGTCTAACACCACCGAACCCGAGAGACCACACGGCACCTTCATCTTCCCCACTGAGCTCCTATCTAACACCACCAACCATGAGAGACCTCACGGCAGCTCCATCTTCCCCACTGACCTCCAGTCTAACACCACCGAAGCCGAGAGACCTCACAGCACCTCCATCTTCCCCACTGAGCTCCTGTCTAACACCACTGAACCTGAGAGACCTCACAGCACCTCCATCTTCCCCTCTGAGCTCCTCGTCTAAAAACACTGACCATCAGAGACTGCACAGCACCTCCATCTTCCCCATTGAGCTCCTGTCTAACACAACTGACCCCGAGAGACCTCACGGCACCCCCATCTTCCCCACCGAGCTCCAGTCTAACACCACCGAACCCGAGAGACCTCACAGCATCTCCATCTTCCCCACTGAGCTCCAGTCTAACACCACTGAACCTGAGAGACCTCACGGCACCTCCATCTTCCCCTCTGAGCTCTTGTCTAAAAACACTGACCATAAGAGACCTCACGGCACCCCCATCTTCCCCACCGAGCTCCAGTCTAACACCACCAACCATGAGAGACCTCACAGCACCTCCATATTCCTCAAAGAGCTCCAGTTTAACACAACCGAACCTGAGGGACCACACGGCACCTCCATCTTCCCCACTGAGATCCAGTCAAACTCCACCGACCATGAAAGACCACACGGCACCTCAATCTTCGCCACTGAGATCCAGTCTAACACCACCGACCATGAGAGACCTCACAGCACCTCCATCTTCCCCACTGAGCCCCTGTCTAACATCACCAACCATGAGAGACCTCACAGCACCTCCATATTCCTCAATGAGCTCCAGTTTAATACAACCGAACCTGAGGGACCACATGGCACCTCCATATTCCTCAAAGAGCTCCAGTTTAATACAACCGAACCTGAGGGACCACATGGCACCTCCATCTTCCCCACTGAGATCCAGTCTAACACCACTGACCATGAGAGACCTCACGGCTCCTCCATCTTCCCCACTGAGCTCCAGTCTAACACCACCGACCATGAGAGACCACACGGCACCTCAATCTTTGCCACTGAGCTCCAGTCTAACACCACCGACCATGAGAGACCTCACGGCACCTCCATCTTCTCCACTGAGCTCCTGTCTAAACCCACCGACCATGAGAGACCTCACGGCACCTCCATCGTCTCCAGTGAGCTCCTGTCTAACACCACCATCCATGAGAGACCTCACGGCACCTCCATCTTCCCCGCTGAGCTCCTGTCTAACAATACCGACCCCGAGAGACCTTATGGCACCTCCATCTTCCCCACTGAGCTCCAGTCAAACACCACCGACCATGAAAGACAGCACAGCATCTCCATCTTCACCAATGAGCTCCTGTCTAACACCACCAACTATGAGAGACCTCACAGCACCTTCATTTTCCCTACTGAGCTCCAGTCTAACACCACCGAGCCTGAGGGACCTCATGGCACCTCCGTCTTCCCCACTAAGCTCCTCTTTAACACCACTGACCCTTATTGACCCCACAGCACCTCCATTTACCCCACTGAGCTCCAGTCTAACACCACCAAACCTGGGGGACATCACGGCACCTCCATCTTCCCCACTGAGCTCTAATCTAACACCACCGACCATGAGAGACCTCACGGCACCTCCATCTTCCCCACTAAGCTCCTCTCTAACCCCACCAACCATGAGAGATTTCACAGTACCTCCATCTTCCCCACTGAGTGCCAGTCAAACACCCCCGCCCTTATAGACCCCACAGCACCTGCATATTTCTCACTGAGCTCCTAACACCATAGACCCTCATAGACCCCACAGTACCTGCATCTTTCAAACTGATCTCCTGCCTAACACCACCAGTCCTTAGAGACCACATAGCCCCTCCATCTTCCCCACTAAGCTCCTCTCTAACACCACTTACCCTTATTGACCCCACAGCACCTCCATTTACCCCACTGAGCTCCAGTCTAACACCACCGAACCTGAGGGACCTCACCGCACCTCCATCTCCCCCCCCCCACTGAGCTCAAGTCTAACACCATCGACCATGAGACCTCACGGCACCTCCATCTTCCCCACTGAGCTCCAGTCTAACACCACCGACCATGAGAGACCTCACTGCACCTCCATCTTCCCCACCAAGCTCCTGTCTAACACCACCAGCCATGAGAGACCTCACGGCACCACCATCTTCCCTACTGAGCTCCAGTCTAACACCACCAAACCTGAGGGACATCACAGCACCTCCATGTTCCCCACTGAGCTCCATTTTAACACCACTGAACCCGAGGAACCTCATGGCACCTCTATCCTTCTCACTGAGCTCCTGTCTAACACCAGTTACCATTAGAGCCTGCCCGCACCTCTATCTTCCCTGTTTGTATTTGTATTTGTATTTGTATTTATTTATTTGTATTGCGCACCTTGCCCGGAGGCTTGCGGGCGCATGTTTAGTAGGCAGTTACAAGTTGCAGAGGAGAAGTTACAGGTTCCAGGAGAAGAGGTTAACAGTTACATAGGTAGTGATACAGTATAACATAACGGGTGAAAATGACATAGATAATAACAACAAAGTAGCAGTACCCAAGGTTACAGTAGAAGGGTACGCGCTGTGAGCAGTTACAAATTTACAGGATGTCTTGTTCCCGTAACCAAAGTTTAGCTTTGGTTTTGAATACGTGGCAAAGCGGAATGTTCCTTAGTGCATTGGGGAGTGAGTTCCAGAGCTTGGCAGCAAGGACCGGAAAACTTGACCCTCCTGCCGAGCGTAATTTGAAGCTGGGGATGTCCAAAGTGTGCGCCTGGGCAGCTCTCAAGGGTCTGGTGGCTGTGTGATGCGAGAAACGTGATATTAAGTAGGCTGGAGCTGCATTGTTCTGTGCCTTGTGTGTGAGCACAAGTGATTTGAGTGATATGCGGTGCAAGATAGGTGACCACTGGATGTTGCGTCTGATAGTGGCTATATGATTCCGTCTAGGTATGTTGAATGCTGCCCTAATGGCGTTGTTTTGTGTGACCTGTAGTTTGTCCAGATTTCTTTGGCTCGTCCCAAGGTATAGGGCATTGCAATAGTCTATTTTGGATAAGATGAGGGTTCTCGCGAGGGTCAGACAATTGTCTGGAGTCAGGAATGGCCTGCAGGCTGTAATCAATTTGCAGGTGTAGGACGATGCAGAGACAACTGCATTGGTTTGTCGTGTGAGGGACAGGGTAGAATCAAGGTAGATTCCTAGAGTTTTGGTGACATTGGCCACTTTGATGTCAATCCCGTCAATAGTGAAGGAATTGTAGTTGGCGTCAAGTTTCGCGAGTTTAGTTTGGGAGCCCAGGATGATTAACTCTGTTTTTTCGTCGTTAAGGCAGAGCCCATGATTGGCCATCCAGGCCTGGATGACGGAGTAGACCGTATTAAGAGATTTTGAATCGGTTACAAAATCACCAGTGATAGGGATGAGTATCTGGGTGTCATCCGCATAATTAGTGTAGGAGACACCCAGATAATCAAGGATATCAAAGAGTGGTTTAGTAAACACATTGTAAAGGGTGGGAGATACACAGGATCCTTGTGGGACTCCACAGGGGACGTGGGAGGGGTCAGCCGCTGCTAGTGGAGAGAAGACCCTCATGGTTCTGTTGGCAAGGAATGAACTGATCCAAGAAGTGGCTGCTTCCGAGAAGTGGGCGGCGATTTTGAGATGATGACAGAGAATTTGGTGGTCAACCAGGTCGAAGGCAGCTGAGAGATCAAGGAGGAGCAGGAGTGCCAATTTGCCCTTGTCTTTCAGGTCCTCGATTTGGGTTTTCAGGTCCAGTAAAGCTGTCTCAGTGCCATGCCTGGGACGGAAACCAGATTGTCTCAGCCCTAGTAGATTGTTGCGTTCGAGATACTCCTGGATTTGGAGATAGGCTGCGCGGTCAAGGATTTTAAGCAGGAAAGGCACAGTGGTGATGGGCCTGTAGTTTGAAGGGTTGCTGGGGTCAAGATTGGCTTTTTTAATTAATGGTATGACCCAGGCATCCTTAAGGTTGTCAGGTACGGTGCTTGATTCAAAGGAGGCATTTATGAAGGAGGTAATAAATGGGGCGAGCTTGGGTGCGGCTTCCTTAATGATGACAGCGGGGCATGCATCACCTTGGCAATTGGAAGGTTTTAGTTTAGATATAATGATTTCTACTTCCTTGATGGAGAGGGGAGAGAAGCTGAATGGTTTGAAGTTGTGATTGAGTGCTTGTATTTTATAATTCAGGGTGGTGCTCGTTGAACTTGAGAGGTAGTTTTTTTTTGCTTTGATTTTAGTTTGGAGAGTGGTGATTTTGTCTAGTAAAGCATTTTGGATGTTTGTACACCAATCAGTGTCAGGGGTACACTTATTGAGAGGAGCGATAGGGGACTCCAGTTCCTTAAGTATCTTAAACAGTTCCTTAGTGTTAGAGCGGGCTTGGGTGATTCTTTTATTATAAGCTTCCTTTTTGGCAGCAAGGATGGCTTCTTTATAGGCCAGGGTGGCTAGCGTAAGATTATTTTTGTTGGCCAGGGAGGGGATACTTTTCCATGAGGCCTCTGCTTTTCTTTTTTCTTTGCGTAGGTCACGTAGTTGCGGAGTGAACCAAGAGTTCAAGTGGGTCCGTGGTTTTTGTTTACGCAGTGTGATAGGGGCGATAGTATGAAGGGCTTTTAGCATAACACGATTATAAGTGTCTACTAATGCTGTGGGGTCAGTGCAGGACTCTGAAGCTGCGTGCAATAATGGGAGGATGAGTGGTAAGAGTTTCTCAACAGTGATGTCTTTTTTATTCCGTGTGCGCGTGGGCGGTGCGAGGTTTTGTGTGTCCTCAGGAGGGCTAGTGTTAATAGAGAACGAAATAAGATGGTGGTCAGACCAAGCGCAGGGGGAAACAGTAATATCATTAAGGGCACAGTTCATGTCGGCAATCCAGTCAAGAGTACGACCTTTGATGTGGGTGGGCTCTGTGACATGTTGTGTGAAGCCGAAATCAGTCAGGACATTTGCAAGATCTGAGGCTTTGGTGTCATTCTTGTCCAAGTAACCCAGGTTGAAGTCACCCAGGATGATGATTTGGGAACTAGGCTTCGCACTGGATGCTAGAATAGAGGAGATATCTTCAACGAAGGTAGATGTGGGTCCAGGAGGCCTGTAAATTAGGTGAACAGTGGCTGTGTGATTGGGCGAGATAGATAGTTTGAGAGAAAGCGATTCAGCTGAGTGTAACTGAAGGCTGTCCGCAATTCTGATGTTAAGCGTATTCTTGAATATGACGGCTAAGCCGCCGCCCTTAGTTTGGTTGGTATCTCTGTCGCACCTGATTATGGTGTAGTTGTCAGGGATAGCGAGTGTCAGAGAGGGTCCAGAGGCTGCGTGCAGCCAAGTTTCCGTGACTGCAAGTAGGTCCAGGTTGTCTGAGACAATGAGATCAGCAATATCAAGGGCGTGAGCTTGGATAGAACGTGCGTTTATAAGAGCACCTTTGAGCTTAGGGACCGTGGTAACGTTGTCTTGTTGAGTATTCGAGGTAGGAGTAAAAAGGTGTTGTGGTTTGTGAGGGCTGGAACTGCAAGTGTTGCCTGATGCAGGGCTGGTAGTGTGGTAAGACCAATGTGTGCATCTAGATGCTAATTTGTGGTTCCTGATTGATAAGGCACAAGGTAGGCTAGGTTGGGTAGTAGCAACTGAGGTAGCGTGGTGAGCCTGTATGCTGTCGTTAGAGGGATTGTAGGCTAGAGGTGTGGTGGGGCGCGAATCGTGGTAGCTAGTGCCAGTGGCTGTATTAATTGTTGCAGCGAGTGGGTACTGTGATACGAGGCGCAAGCGAGAACCAAGCCTCAAGTTTCTACTGAGAATTGTGCAGGGGTAGGTGTTGATGATATCATGGCAGGTATGCCTGAAGGGCTGGCGAGAGACAGGAGAGGAGGGTGGGCTGGTTCTTGAGTTCAATCTGGTGTTTCTCATAGCAGTTGTACAAGGTTGGTTAGGTGTTGGTCTAGTAGTGAAGTGGCGTATCCAAAGTGCTGGATCATCCAGGTACGGATTCGCAGGTGTCATGGTGCTGAGCCACAAGGAAGGGGTGGTAGTTCCCATAAATGAGCTAGTGTAGGAGTCTTGGTTTGGATGAGGGTTGGGTTGGCTAGTCCAATATCTGCTGTATGTATACAGTAAGTGGAGGAGGGTTGATAAGCACCAATACATGATGTGGGTGTTGCTAGTACACAGGGTAGCAGGTGTGGTTAGTTAGTGACCAGAGGCACAACACACTAATCAATGTGGTCTGTAGGCGACCATAAGGCACAACACACTAATCAATGTGGTCTGTAGGCGACCATAAGGCACAACCTTATGCAAAGTCTTACTAGGGATATGTTGCATTGCCGAGCTCATGGGTAGGAGGGTAGAGGTGGCAATAGTAGGCGCAGGGGGCTTCTTCTGCTCCTTGATGCTCCATTGTGCGAACAGGGGGCAAACAGGGGCCTTAGTACGGGCCTTCGTAGGCGGCCGCCGGCGTTTCCACTCCACTCTCACACCACCGACTGTAGAGGACCCCCAAGCACCTCATTCTTTCCTTCCGAGTCCTGATCTAGCTCCAGCAAACCATAGAGAACGTCCCAAGCAAGCTGTATATTCCCCACTGAGCTCAAGGCTGGTCCTGATGACCCTTAAATAACACCAGAACCTTCCTTTTCTAACACAACTGACTCTTGATCCCCAGGCAACATCATCAACCCCACTGAGCTCTGGTCTAAGACCATCAATCCTTAGATACGGTCCCCTAAAACCTCCATCTTCCACATTGAGCCCAGGTCTAACACCACTAAACCTTTGATCATTTCCGACGACATCTCCATGCTCATCACTGAGCTCCAGTCTAACACCACCAACCCGTACAGACTGACACCTCCATCTTCCCCCTGAGCTTCAATCTTAGGCCACCAACCCGTAGAGACCTCCTTGCACTTCCATCTTCCCCACTGAGATTCAGTTGCAGGCCACCAACACGTAGAGACCTCCTGTCAATTCCATCTTTCCCACTGATCTCAAGTCTTACACCACCAACCTGTAGAGACCCCCTGGCACCTCCATCTTCCCCACTGAGCTCCAATCTTAGGACACCAACCTGCAGGGACCTCCTGGCACTTCCATCTTCCCTGCTGAGCTTCAGTCTTAGGCCACTAACCAGTAGAGAGTTCCTGGCACCTCCACCTTCCCTGCTGAGCTTCAGTCTTAGGCCACTAACCAGTAGATAGTTCCTGGCACCTCCATCTTCCCTGCTGAGCTTCAGTCTTAGGCCACTAACCAGTAGAGAGTTCCTGGCACCTCCATCTTCCCTGCTGAGCTTCAGTCTTAGGCCACTAACCAGTAGAGAGTTCCTGGCACCTCCATCTTCCCTGCTGAGCTTCAGTCTTAGGCCACTAACTGGTAGGGGCCTCCTGGCACTTCCACCTTCCCGACTGAGCTTCAGTCTTACACCTCTGCTGGTGGTGCACTTCCAGTCTCAGCCCTTTCCCTCACACCTGTATCTGTCCCTTGGCATGCCCACGCCCCATCCTAACAGGCCCTTTCTTTTCTCCACAGAGCACCTCCTTGTGCCTCTGGGCAATCTCCATCTTCCTGGATATCATGGAGGTGGTTTTCAGTATCCGGCTCCTGGTGAAGATCCTCCAACTCCTAGAACTGAAAGTCTGCTCCAGAACCAAGGTATGGAATGACCCTGCCAGTGCTGTCTCCTCCAGCCAACCCCCGCCCAAGGTATGGTATGATCCTGCCAGTGCCGTCTCCTCCAACCAACCCCCGCCCAAGGTATGGTATGACCCCACCAGGGCTGTCTCCTCCAGCCAACCCCCGCCCAAGGTATGGTATGACCCTGCCAGTGCCGTCTCCTCCAACCAACCCCAGCCCAAGGTATGGTATGACCCTGCCAGGGCTGTCTCCCCCAGCCGACCCCCTCCCAAGGTATGGTATGACCCTGCCAGGGCCACCTCCTCCAGCCAACCCCCTCCCAAGGTATGGTATGACCCTGCCAGGGCCGTCTCCTCCAACCAAGCCTCGCCCAAGGTATGGTATAACCCTGCCAGGGCAGTCTCCTCCAGCCAACCACCGCCCAAGGTATGGTATAACCTCCAACCAAGCCCCGCCCCTAAATATTCCATCATTTGGGTCTTTCTCAGTGGGGGACCAATGCATTGGGAAGCCCAAGGCAGCAGTGCAATCTGGTGACTGTGCAGAGTAGTCACCTGAGTAATGACCACCTGCGACTCGCCTGGCATGGCTTCCGCCCTTGCACTTGACATGCCTGGTACAACTGGGCCCCTAGGCACTTAGCACAATGCTTGGTACATTTAGACACGTTGGCACTGCAGCACTCCCCTGGCACCCCTGTTCTCCTTAGCGTGAGGCAGTGAACGCCAGGTGCGGCTTAGCGTGGTAGCAGGGAGGCTCCTTTGCATGGCAGTGGTGCTCCTTTGGTTTAGCTGGGCCCAATATTAGGATGGCAATGCCTGCCTGGCGTGGCTGGGCTCCTGGGCACTGCAACACTGTCCTGGTACGGCTCTTCCTCTTAGCTTTGGGCAGCCAACACCTGGTGCAGCCTGGCATCGGAGCAGAGGGGCTCCTTTGCATGGAGGTGGTGCTATCTTGGTTCAGTTGGGTGCCATCCTATGATGGCAATGCCCGCCTGGCGTGGCTGGGCTCCTTGGCACTGCAGCACTGTCCTGGTACGGCTCTTCTCCTTAGCGTTGGGCAGCCAACACCTGGTGCAGCCTGGCATGGTTGTAGAGCGGCTCATTGGCATGGCGGTGGTGCTTCCCTTGCTCAGTTGGGCCCCTTGGCACTGTAGCAGCAAAGCACCCGTTACCCTAGTGCATTCTCCCTGGCTCCAAGCTGCCCTTGTACTCACTTCCTTTCATCTCTTACTCTGCAGGTGACCTGGCAACTCTCGTCTGAAGAGGGCCGACCACTCAACAACCCGGTAGAGCTGAAATTGGGAGGCTTTGAAGAGAACTCCTGTCTCTGAGGAGCAGCTATTGTTGGACTGTGCAAGGGGCAAGCACTGCGTGACTGTGTGGGGAGTAGGCATGACGAGACTGTGTGGAGCAGGCCCCGCAGGGTTGAATGAGGCACAGGGGCTACAGGGCCATGCGAAGAGAAGGCACTGCCGGCCTGTGTAAAGGACCCCAGAACAGACTGCAGGACGCTCAAAATACAACCTTGAACTCTGACCCTGCAACAGGGCCCTGACCTTGCACTCTGACCTTGAAGATGGGGCAAATGCTATGAAGATCCCACCAGCGCCTCACCTGGAACTCTGACCTGCAGCTCGTGCCTCCTTCTGGATTCTGAGTCTCTACTCACTGCAACCAGCTCCTTGTTCTCTGAACTAAGTAGAGGCTGCTAGCCCCCCTGTCTTGTAGTCTGACTCTGCCTTCAGCTTCTCATCTTGCCCACTCCTTGCCCACTCTTCGCCTTTCCCTCTAACCCTGCGCCGCCCACTCCTCGCGTTTCCCTCTGGCCCTGCCACCCGCTCCTCTCCTTGCCTTGCACTCTGACCCTGCCGCCTACTCCTCTTCTCGCACTCTGACCCTGCCGCCTACTCCTCTCCTCGCACTCTGACCCTGCCGCCTACTCCTCTCCTCGCACTCTGACCCTGCCGCCCCTCACCTTTCCCTCTGACCCTGCCACCCACTCCTCTCTTTGACTTTCCCTCTGACCCTGTCACCCACTCCTCTCCTCGCACTCTGACCCTGCCGCCCCTCACCTTTTCCTCTGACCCTGCCACCCACTCCTCTCCTTTCCCTCTGACCCTGTCACCCACTCCTCTCCTTTCCCTCTGACCCTGCCGCCCCTCACCTTTTCCTCTGACCCTGCCACCCACTCGTTGGCTTGCACTATGACCCTGCTGCTACCTCCTATCATTTCACCGGCAGTAGAAACCATGAGTTCCGTTTTGCCCTACACTGGGGAAGATCTGGACTGGACCAACGGGACATGGGTAAGATGTGGCCATGCTGGGACCTGCAACTGAGAAGGCAGCCAAGAAATGACCCCGTAAGGAAAGACCCGTGGAGCATCTGTGCCGCAGGTGGGTGGCTTCGAGGACGTCCGAGCTGCCCCTGGATGCCTGCGGTGTGGCCTAGGCAGAGGGATAACCGATGTCCATGGCTATTGCCTCGTGATCCGTCGGTTGGTAGCAGAGCTTTCCATTCCCAGGAGGTGGGCTTGATGAATAATTGATCTGCGTGAGGATGGACACCCCCCACTCCATCATCTGGAGTGGAGGGGAGTATTTCTGGATGTGGGCCATTAGTGCACGATTGAAGAGTACCTTGAGGCTGAGTCTTCATCGCAAGGTGCCCTGCGATGAGGATACAGCACAGAGTCGCCATGTCTTGCAAGTGGAGACCCTGATCCGCTGGACCCCTTGATTGATCCACAGCGCTCGATACTCTAGACGCCATCTCCTCCTGGACTCCCTGAAGATACACTCAGGCACTGATGCACGAGAACTCAAACGGCGCACCTTCTACCTCCAAGATCGTGATAGAAAGTCTACCTAGTACCTCCTCTCTGGTGCCTGCACCATATGGCACCGCCCAGGGCTGCATCCTATAGTTAAGATACCTGTGCCCCCAGTTCCATCACTTGGCGGCCCATGGCTTTACCCGAAGAGCACGATGAACAAGACATCCTCCGCCTTCCGATATCCTAGTGGAAATAAGAGGCCATTGCCCGAAAGGAATCCTTCAAAAAACAGAACTTCCTTTGATGTCTTGGAAATATTCCAGCCCTCATATCCAACAGTGATGGAAGCCGCCTCAGAGCTCTGGACCGCTCCAGCCCCCGCATGCAACAGTGATGGAAGCCGCCTCAGAGCTCTGGACCGCTCCACCCCCCACATGCAACAGTCAACGGAAGCCGCCTCAGAGCTCTGGACCGCTCCAGCTCCCGCATGCAGCAGTCAACGGAAGCTGCCTCAGAGCTTGGGACTGCTCCAGCCCCTGCATGCAACAGTGATGGAAGCCGCCTCAGAGCTCTGGACCGCTCCAGCCCCCGCATGCAATAGTTAACGGAAGCCGCCTCAGAGCTCGGGACCGCTCCAGCCCCCGCATGCAATAGTTAACGGAAGCCGCCTCAGAGCTCGGGACCGCTCCAGCCCCCGCATGCAACAGTGATGGAAGCCGCCTCAGAGCTCGGGACCGCTCCAGCCCCCGCATGCAACAGTGATGGAAGCCGCCTCAGAGCTCTGGACCGCTCCAGCCCCCACATGCAACAGTCAACGGAAGCCGCCTCAGAGCTCGGGACCGCTCCAGCCCCCGCATGCAACAGTGATGGAAGCTGCCTCAGAGCTCTGGACTGCTCCAGCCCCCGCATGCAACAGTGATGGAAGCCGCCTCAGAGCTCTGGACCGCTCCAGCCCCCGCATGCAACAGTGATGGAAGCCGCCTCAGAGCTCTGGACCGCTCCAGCCTCCACATGCAACAGTCAACGGAAGCCGCCTCAGAGCTCGGGACCGCTCCAGCCCCCGCATGCAACAGTGATGGAAGCCGCCTCAGAGCTCGGGACCGCTCGAGCCCCCACATGCAACAGTGATGGAAGCTGCCTCAGAGCTCTGGACCGCACCAGCCCCGGCATGCAACAGTCAACCGAAGCCGCCTCAGAGCTCGGGACTGCTCCAGCCCCCGCATGCAACAGTGATGGAAGCCGCCTCAGAGCTTTGGACCGCTCCAGCCCCCGCATGCAACAGTGATGGAAGCCGCCTCAGAGCTCTGGACCGCTCCAGCCCCCACATGCAACAGTCAACGGAAACCGCCTCAGAGCTCGGGACCGCTCCAGCCCCCGCATGCAACAGTGATGGAAGCCGTCTCAGAGCTCGGGACCGCTCCAGCCCCCACATGCAACAGTCAACGGAAGCCGCCTCAGAGCTCTGGACCGCTCCAGCCCCCACATGCAACAGTCAACGGAAGCCGCCTCAGAGCTCGGGACCGCTCCAGCCCCCGCATGCAACAGTGATGGAAGCCGCCTCAGAGCTCGGGACCGCTCCAGCCCCCACATGCAACAGTCAACGGAAGCCGCCTCAGAGCTCTGGACCGCTCCAGCCCCCGCATGCAACAGTGATGGAAGCCGCCTCAGAGCTCTGGACCGCTCCAGCCCCCGCATGCAACAGTGATGGAAGCCGCCTCAGAGCTCGGGACCGCTCCAGCCCCCACATGCAACAGTCAATGGAAGCCGCCTCAGAGCTCTGGACCGCTCCAGCCCCCACATGCAACAGTCAACGGAAGCCGCCTCAGAGCTTGGGACCGCTCCAGCCCCCGCATGCAACAGTGATGGAAGCCGCCTCAGAGCTCTGGACCGCTCCAGCCCCCGCATGCAACAGTGATGGAAGCCGCCTCAGAGCTCTGGACCGCTCCAGCCCCCGCATGCAACAGTGATGGAAGCCACATCAGAGCTCTGGACCGCTCCAGCCCCCGCATGCAACAGTGATGGAAGCCGCCTCAGAGCTCGGGACCGCTCCAGCCCCCGCATGCAACAGTGATGGAAGCCACCTCAGAGCTCTGGACCGCTCCAGCCCCCGCATGCAACAGTCAACCGAAGCCGCCTCAGAGCTCGGGACTGCTCCAGCACCCGCATGCAACAGTGATGGAAGCCGCCTCAGAGCTTTGGACCGCTCCAGCTCCCGCATGCAACAGTCAACGGAAGCCGCCTCAGAGCTTGGGACCGCTCCAGCTCCCGCATGCAACAGTGATGGAAGCCGCCTCAGAGCTCGGGACTGCTCCAGCCTCCGCATGCAAGAGTGATGGAAGCCGCCTCAGCGCTCTGGACCGCTCCAGCTCCCGCATGCAACAGTCAACGGAAGCCGCCTCAGAGCTTGGGACCGTTCCAGCTCCCGCATGCAACAGTGATGGAAGCCGCCTTAGAGCTCGGGACCGCTCCAGCTCCCGCATGCAACAGTGATGGAAGCTGCCTCAGAGCGTGGGACCGCTCCAGCTCCCGCATGCAACAGTGATGGAAGCCGCCTCAGAGCTCGGGACCGCTCCAGCTCCCGCATGCAAGTGTTGGAAGCCGCCTCAGAGCTCGGGACCGCTCCAGGTCCCGCATGCAACAGTGATGGAAGCCGCCTCAGAGCTCTGGACCGCTCCAGCCCCCGCATGCAACAGCGATGGAAGCCGCCTCAGAGCTCGCGACTGCTCCAGCCCCCGCATGCAACAGTGATGGAAGCCGCCTCAGAGCGTGGGACCGCTCCAGCCCCCGCATGCCACAGTGATGGAAGCCGCCTCAGAGCTCTGGACTGCTCCAGCTGCTGTTGCCAAATCCCTGAGCTTTGGGCTTGGAACCAGATTCCACCTACATCTGAACATCACGAAACTGATAGAAGGGGTTCAGTTGCAGCGGAGGAACATTAAAGAATGCACCCCAGAGTCACAGCCTTGCTAAGTAGTGTAGGCAGCCAAGTGGACTATGGCAATGCCCTCCTCACGGCCATCCTAGCAATGCCCTCCAGATGGACATCCTGGCAATGCTCTCCTAGCGGGCCTCCTGATAATGCCCTCCTGGCGGCCCTCCTGGCAATGCCCTCCTGACGGACATCCTGGTAATGCCCTCCTAGTGGGCCTCCTGACAATGCCCTCCTGGCAATGCCCTCCCGGCGGGCCTACTGGCAATGCCCTCCCGGCGGGCCTCCTGGCAATGTCCTCCTGACAATGCCCTTCCGGTGGGCCTCCTGGCAGGCCTCCTTGCAATGATGATGGATGGGCCTCCAGCATGCAGCAGCCTGCCTGATATTAGGTGCTCACCGTTTGACCCCACCGCTCCTGTCCTCACCGCGCTACACTAGCCCCCAATGTGTATTCACGCGCCATGAAGCTTGGCATTGCTAGAGGCTGCAAGACGCTAGGAAGCAAATACCTGCTTTGCCTAGAACTCCCAAAGTTCACAAAGAACCAAACCCTTAGAATGGGCGAGATCCCAGGATGCGGAACTCGCTCCCTCTGATCTATGTTGGGCTCCATCTCTCCTCATTTCCAGGAAAGAGCTGATGACTTGACCGACACCCTGGCGCTGGTGACACCCTGGCGCTGGTGACACCCTGGCGCTGGTGACACCCTGGCGCTGGTGACACCCTGGCGCTGGGGACACCCTGGTGCTGGGGACACCCTGGTGCTGGAGACACCCTGGCGCTGGTGACACCCTGGCGCTGGGGACACCCTGCCAGCTACGGGTATGATCCAGTATCGCCATATGACCTACGAAGGTGCCTGGCTCCGTCCCCTGACACTCTTCCTATTCTGGGGTCTCCTCACACCTCACTACCTGTCGCCACATGCCACCCCCTTTCCTGGCACTTCATCCTCCCCATGACCACACTTCCTTACCCCACCCCCACCATGGGCTTGACTGTACAAAGGCTTAACTACTAGCCATAAAGACTTTGTGCTCTCCTTCCCACCTGCCCCACCCATGCGGCTTAATTGCAGCTATGCAGCTTTCTGGGGCCTCCTTTCTTGCCCCCACCTTTCACATTGGAGGGGTGCGCGATATAGCAGGCATGTTATTGGCTGTCCACATGTTCCATTAATTTGCGGCCTAGAGGCATTCCAGAACTCTCTGCTTACTCCGTCGACGTACCCCCGCCCCGCCCCCACTTACTATTTTGGTGCAAGGCGACGTCACTTCCATCTCTAGGATGACCCACTTGTGTCATGACCCGCCTCCTCATTTCCGCTTTCCTACGTCGGCAGGGTAGCACTTCCGGTCTTCCTCCCTGGGCCTTTGCAACGACCCTAGGTCTTCCGTGGGGCTCCCCTTTTCCGTGCCCCAGCCCTAGGCTCTTTCAGCCCCCATTGGCATCGCTCCCCTCCTCCGCCCCCAGTGATCGGATCATTGTGTTTCACTGATGTTTAGTAACTAGGGCCATTCTGCAGCTCCCAGGCGTCGCCTCTTGCTCTTCATGTAAATATGTTATGGCTTTCGCTATGTTGCTACATATTGTCTGTATGATTTTCTGTGCAGCATCTGGTGCCCCTTTCGGCCTGGTCGGCACTCTATAAAACTACACAAAAGCAATAAATACAATAAAAAAGTAGTGCTGCAAAGGTACAAATGGTATCTGAGGGCAGAGGCGGGCAGTTCTGGGCAGGGGCGGCGGCAGGCAGAGGCGGCGGGCAGGGGCATCGGGCAGAGGGGTCGGGCAGAGGTGGTGGGCAGGGGCGGCGGGCAGAGGCAGCAGGCGGTGGCGGGCGGTGGTGGGCAGAGGCGGCGGGCAGAGGTGGCGGGCAAGGTGCGGCGGGCAGGTGTGGTGGGCGGTGGCGGGCAGAGGCGGCGGGCAGGGGCAGCGGGCAGAGGGGTCGGGCAGAGGTGGCGGGCAGGGGCGGCGGGCAGAGGCAGCGGGCGGTGGCGTGCGGTGGTGGGCAGAGGCGGCGGGCAGAGGTGGCGGGCAAGGTGCGGCGGGCAGAGGCGGCGGGCAGGGGCAGCGGGCAGATGGGGCGGGCATAGGCGGCGGGCTAACTTTACTTCTGCTTTGGATCCCTTGAGGTTTGGCACTATAAGCCCCACAGGACTGAATGAACTCCAGGGTTTGCACTGCTCTTCCGGGGATGTTTGGAACTATAAGCCCCACAGGACTGAATGAGCTCGAGGCTTTGCACTGTTCTTCCGGGGAGGTTTGGGACTATAAGCCCCGCAGGACTGAATGAACTCGAGGGTTTGCACTGTTCTTCCGGGGAGGTTTGGCACTATAAGCCCTGCAGGACTGAATGTGCGTGAGGGTTTGCACTGCTCTTCCGGGGATGTTTGGCACTATAAGCCCCACAGGACTGAATGAGCTCGAGGGTTTGCACTGTTCTCCCGGGGAGGTTTGGCACTATAAGCCCCGCAGGACTGAATGTACTCCAGGGTTTGCACTTCTCTTCCGGGGATGTTTGGCACTATAAGCCCCACAGGACTGAATGTACTCCAGGGTTTGAACTGTTCTTCCGGGGATGTTTGGCACTATAAGCCCCACAGGACTGAATGAGCTCGAGGGTTTGCACTGTTCTTCCTGGGAGGTTTGGCACTATAAGCCCCACAGGACTGAATGTACTCCAGGGTTTGCACTGTTCTTCCGGGGAGGTTTGGCACTATAAGCCCCACAGGACTGAATGTGCGTGAGGGTTTGCACTGCTCTTACGGGGATGTTTGGCACTATAAACCCCACAGGACTGAATGTACTCCAGGGTTTGCACTGCTCTTCCGGGGATGTTTGGCACTATAAGCCCCACAGGACTGAATTTTTAGATACTCGCGGGTGATCCGCGAGTCAGGCAACCCACGCGTATGCACTCACACATACAGGCATACTAAGAACACACGCCGGAGACGTGCGATGGCTCCGGTCTCCGGCTGCAACTGCCGGGCACCGCCTTTATTCTTTTACCGCGCATGCGCGAGCTCCTTGAGCCTCGCGCATGCGCACTACGTGTACGTAGTACACAACACTCCTCCCTTTTCCCCAGAAACAGAACAGTTCAACATGAACACAACATTAACACAAAACTTGCTTGTCATCATGAACAGGATATGTCCTCGCCTTGTATGCTAGGGAGCCGGGTCCATGATGAAGTCCCTGAACCTCTGAGGTATTCTTCGCCCTGCCCTGCTCGGGTATCGTGGCGACGTCTCCTCAGGAACTTCTGGCGCCGGCATGTCAGCTACTGGAGGGACCTCTGCCGGTTCTGGCACACTTTCTTGTGCCGGAGCACGATCCGCCGTCGCATCATCCTCTGCTGTCTGGATGCGCTTGAAGAAAGACACATTCCGTGTAATCGTGCCTCTGGCATTGGCTGCAGTGATCATGGTGCCCTTTACATGAGTTACACCTAGCGGTTGGGTCTCGTATGTTGTCGATAATTTACCCTCCGACCTTCGGTTTCGTACTAAGACAGTGTCCCCTACTGCTATTTGCTTCTCGGGTAACCGTCTCCGTATCGTTTCTCTCTCGTTCCTGGCCACTCTTTCCAACTGCACCTGCTCGTTGTTTATCACGCCAGGTTCTCGCCCTTCGGTCTCGGGTATGAGCCCTCGCGGTATTCTTCTGAAGAGTGCCTCGGCCGGGGCAACTCCCGTGGATCGGTGCGGGGTTGTCCGATACTCCCGGAGAAATTCAAACAGGTTCCTTCGGAGGTCTTCCCCTCCATTTTCGGAAATCCGAAAGACCTTGTTTAGGGTGCGCATGAAGCGCTCTTCCTCACCGTTAGCCCTTGGCCATAACGGGGTGACTTTCCGATGCTTTATCCCCTTTTCTTCGCAGTATCGTGCAAAAACTTGCCCCTGGAAGGGTGACCCATTGTCCGAACACAACTCCACCGGAAAACCATGGGTGGCAAAGATCTTGTCCAGTGCTGCGGTGGTGTGATCGCTGGCCGTGGATTCTACAAGTTCCACCTCCGGGTACCGTGACCACTGGTCGGTCACAACCAGGAAGTACAGTCCTCGACCGGTGGAGCCGAAGTCGGCATGGACCGTCCCCCAGGGTAGTTCACTTCTCGCCATGGATTGCACTGGCGGCCCTCTGTCAGCTGGGCTGGTGGCTTGGCATGGGATGCACGCCCTCACAAACTCTTCGACTCTTTTCTCTAAGTCCGGGAACCAGACCTTCAGTCGGAGACGTGCCTTCATCCTGGTCATTCCCTGGTGTCCATTGTGAGCCAAGTGAAGGACCTTCCCGATGAGAGATCTGGGGATCACAATCCTGTGTCCTCTCAACAGTAGTCCGTCGGTCGTCACGGACAGATCATGACGTGCACTCCACAAGGCCTGCAGGTCCTTTTGCACTTCCACGTTTCTCCTGGCGTTGTTCAAGAGGAGGTCCTTCCAGGCGCCTGATGTTACTGCTTCTTTCGCCCTCAGAAACGCCTCGTCAGAGTTGGACTCATTGGCGATCGCTTCCCTTGATAGTGCCACAGGTAGTGCCGATTCAACAACCAGATGAATGGAGTCCGCGCAACTCGCAACTTCTGTGGTCACCCCTGACTGCCCTGAACAGGGATGGCGGGACAGGTAGTCAGCGGGGTTGTGGGTCCCTGGGCGGTAGATTAGTTTAACCCCATATTCCATGAGGGATAACATCCATCTTTCGATCCTCGGTGGTGGTTTGGACGATGCCCCAGCCAGGATGGGCAGTAGTGGTTTGTGGTCTGTCACAACGACGACTGGCTTCCCCAGGATGTACAAACGGAAATGCTTGCAGCCCCATAATATTGCGAGGGCCTCCCGTTCAATTTGGGAATACCTCCTCTCGGTGCTGGTTAGTGCCTTGCTGGCATACGCGATGGGTCTCATCGCTCCCTGTTGATCTGCCTGTAAGAGAACTGCCCCCAGCCCCACGGGACTGGCATCCACCACTATCTCCGATTCCCGGGTTGGGTTAAAGTATGCCATGGTATCAAGTTCGGACAGGGCTTCTTTGATGGCCGTGAACGCCCTTTGTTCTTTTCCAGTCCATGCCCAAGCCACGTCCTTCCTGGTGAGGGCACGCAACGGTTCGGAGATGGAGGCCAAGTCCCGGATGAACCGACCGCAATACGTCACCATGCCTAAAAAACTGCGAACTTCCGCCGGGGACGTGGGTGACGAAGCCTCTCTGATGTCCTTCACCTTCCTCGGATCAGGGGAAATGCCTCCTGCGTGAAAAATGAATCCAAAGAACTCCAGGCTGTCCCTCATAAACTCGCACTTCTCCTGGTGCAGCGTTAGGCCAAGGTCGTGCAATCTGCGAAAAGTGTCTTCCAGGCGCTTGATGTGTTCTGCTTCTGACCTGGCGAATACAAGGATGTCATCCGACATGTTTATGACCCCTTTTAGCCCCGACAGGGCCCCTCTGATGGAGTTTTGAAAAACCTCAGCCGCGGAGGATATCCCAAAACTGAGCCTCTTGTATTGGTATAGTCCTTCATGGGTTGTGAAGGTCGTTATATACCTGGACTCCGGGTGGAGTTCCAGCTGGTGGTACCCGGCTCTTAAGTCCAGCTTGGAGAAGACTCTAGCTCCTTGGAGCTCGCCCACAATGTCGTCCAGAGTTGGTGTGATGTGACGCTCCCTTTTTATCGCCAAATTGGGCAGTCGCATGTCGACACAAATTCGCACCGCCTCCGGTTGCTTTGGCTTTGGGGCGACAACGATCGGGGAAACCCAGGGCGTCGGCCCTTCAACCTTCTCGATAATGTCCCGTTCTATTAGGAGTTGAAGTTCCTTTTCCACCTGGGCCCTCAGGTGAAAAGGGATGCGGCGATGCTTTAGTGCCGTTGGCCTGACCGACTTGTCGATGTGGAGCCGCACAGGATCAGCCTTAAGTTTCCCTATCCCTCTGAAGAGTTCATGAAAATGTGCCAGTAGGCCATTCAGGTCCGACAGATATACAGCAAATGTGAAGTGCACCAAGTTAAGCGCTTCCGATGCTGCACAGCTCAGCAATGAATGCGGGCTCACACTTGTGACGAAGAATCTCGCCTTGATGCTGTTCCCGCCGTGGGACACCGGGGCTATGAACACTCCTTGGATAGGTAGGGGTTCATCCTCGCCAAACGCATATATTTGGGCTCTTGATTGAGAGAGTTTCGGTGGGCCCGCAAGGGCCTTATAGTGTCTGTCCGCGAGCACACACACCGATGCCCCCGTGTCGATGAGGACTGGGGTGGGGACTTCTCCAATATTCACGGTGCATGTGGGTTTTCGTCTAGTTCCGGGGCCACTTGCAATGCTGGAGATACAGAAAATTTCACCTTCTTCTTCCTCTTCCTCTTCTTCGGCGATGTTCATGTCCTGTATCTCTTGTTCCAGAGAAGATACGCCCTTCACATTACGGGCACCATACCTCATGAACCTCTCTGGTCCCCTGTTGGCTGCCACGGGCACAGTGGCCCTACACATCCTGGCATAGTGTCCGGGGGCCCCACATCTGCCACACGTCCTCGACTTAGCTGGGCACTCACCCCTGTGAGGGAGATCGTACCCACAGTCCGAGCAAGATTGAGACGAGTGCGATCTCGTGGTCCTTTCCTCCGTCTTTGGTGTCCATTTGGCCTTTCCCGGCATGAAACGCCTGACAGCGAGCGCTTCTTCCTCCCCTTTTGGGGTGCTGGCCGCGTCCATCTTTGATCCTCTGGCCTCCGCCAGTTCGTGCGCCCTTCCCATGTCTAGGATCTGCCGGAGGGTTAGTCCAGGTTCTCTGAGGACTTGCCTCCTGAGTTTGCCAGAGCAGCATCCTTGCAGTAGTTGGTTTCTGACCATTTCCTCCTCATCGGCCCACCTGCAGGAGCTCGCCAGACGTCTCAGACGGGCACAGAACTGGTCTAACGATTCTTCGCTGCGTTGTCTTTCCGCCCCCATAACGAATCTGTCAAAATCGACATTCGCAAGTGGTAGGAAGTGATCCCTTAACGCTTGCTTAACTGCGTCATACGTTGCCACCGGAATGTCGAGGGAGTCGTATATCTTCTGGACCTCCGTGCCTGCCGAGTACATCATGATGGCAATTTTCGCCTCATCCTCTGTTTCCCCTGAGGCCCTGAACATCATTTCTAGTCTTTTAACCCATGTGAGCCATTTGGGGCCGAGTTTAGATGGTGGGCCTGTCGTGTCGAACTCGGGCATGGGCGCTAGGGTGGTGCGTACCCTGCGTGTTTCTGGGGCGGCGGCACCCTCTTCATCACCCATCTCCCTGGGTACTCACGGTAAGGTCTTGACAGAAGATTGGTGATCCGACTCCTGGCTGTAACAAGGATCACCTGTGTTGTCCTTTGTCACTTCTTTTATCACAGCCCTGCTCCTGCTGGGCTGTGAAGTGTCCAAAAATTGTTCTATGTGGTTGCTGGTGACTCACAGATGGCGCACGCGCCCCCACTTAACGGGCCGCTACCACTGTGAGTGACGACTTCACTCAAGCGCTCAAAATGGCCGCCGGCTGTTTTCGAGCGGTCCGCGACTGCTTCGCGCTCCGTTCGTTCCTGCGGTGGCGTTGGAACGAGGTCGTGGTTCGTATTTCCGCCTCGTCGCCAGTTTTAGATACTCGCGGGTGATCCGCGAGTCAGGCAACCCACGCGTATGCACTCACACATACAGGCATACTAAGAACACACGCCGGAGACGTGCGATGGCTCCGGTCTCCGGCTGCAACTGCCGGGCACCGCCTTTATTCTTTTACCGCGCATGCGCGAGCTCCTTGAGCCTCGCGCATGCGCACTACGTGTACGTAGTACACAACATGAATGAGCTCGAGGGTTTGCACTGTTCTTCCGGGGAGGTTTGGGACTATAAGCCCCGCAGGACTGAATGTGCTCGAGGGTTTGCTCTGTTCTTCCGGGGATGTTTGGCACTATAAGCCCTGCAGGACTGAATGTGCGTGAGGGTTTGCACTGCTCTTCCAGGGATGTTTGGCACTATAAGCCCCACAGGACTGAATGTAGTCCAGGGTTTGCACTTCTCTTCCGGGGATGTTTGGCACTATAAGCCCCACAGGACTGAATGTACTCCAGGGTTTGAACTGTTCTTCCGGGGATGTTTGGCACTATAAGCCCCACAGGACTGAATGAGCTCGAGGGTTTGCACTGTTCTTCCTGGGAGGTTTGGCACTATAAGCCCCACAGGACTGAATGTACTCCAGGGTTTGCACTGTTCTTCCGGGGAGGTTTGGCACTATAAGCCCCACAGGACTGAATGTGCGTGAGGGTTTGCACTGCTCTTACGGGGATGTTTGGCACAATAAACCCCACAGGACTGAATGTACTCCAGGGTTTGCACTGCTCTTCCGGGGATGTTTGGCACTATAAGCCCCACAGGACTGAATGAGCTCGAGGGTTTGCACTGTTCTTCCGGGGAGGTTTGGGACTATAAGCCCCGCAGGACTGAATGTGCTCGAGGGTTTGCTCTGTTCTTCCGGGGATGTTTGGCACTATAAGCCCTGCAGGACTGAATGTGCGTGAGGATTTGCACTGCTCTTCCAGGGATGTTTGGCACTATAAGCCCCACAGGACTGAATGTAGTCCAGGGTTTGCACTGCTCTTCCGGGGATGTTTGGCACTATAAGCCCCACAGGACTGAATGAGCTCGAGGGTTTGCACTGTTCTTCCGGGGAGGTTTGGCACTATAAGCCCCACAGGACTGAATGTACTCCAGGGTTTGCTCTGTTCCTCCCGGGATGTTTGGCACTATAAACCCCGCAGGACTGAATGAGCTCGAGGGATTGCACTGTTCTTCCGGGGAGGTTTGGCACTATAAGCCCCACAGGACTGAATGTACTCCAGGGTTTGCCCTGCTCTTCCGGGGAGGTTTGGCACTATAAGCCCCGCAGGACTGAATGAGCTTGAGGGTTTGCACTGTTCTTCCGGGGATGTTTGGCACTATAAGCCCCGCAGGACTGAATGAGCTCGAGGGTTTGCACTGCTCTTCCGGGGAGGTTTGGCACTATAAGCCCCACAGGACTGAATGAGCTTGAGGGATTGCACTGTTCTTCCTGGGATGTTTGGCACTATGAACCCCACAGGACTGAATGAGCTTGAGGGTTTGCACTGTTCTTCCGGGGAGGTTTGGCACTATAAGCCCCACAGGACTGAATGAGCTTGAGGGTTTGCACTGCTCTTCCTGGGAGGTTTGGCACTATAAGCCTAACAGGACTGAATGAGCTCGAGGGTTTGCACTGCTCTTCCGGGGAGGTTTGGCACTATAAGCCCCAAAGGACTGAATGAGCTCGAGGGTTTGCACTGTTTTTCCGGCGAGGTTTGGCACTATAAGCCCCACAGGACTGAATGAGCTCGAGTGTTTGCACTGTTTTTCCGGCGAGGTTTGGCACTATAAGCCCCACAGGACTGAATGAGCTCGAGTGTTTGCACTGTTCTTCCGGAGTCGTGTGCCCTCTGTGCAGAAGAACATTGCACGGCCTTCCTGCCCATTCCCTCTACACCAAGGAGTACGGGAGGCAATGGTGAGCCTCTAGGGAGGGCAATGGGGCACGGTGCCAGCTAACACAGGTGATTCAGGCCTCATTTGCCCAGAGGGACAGGCAGCCAATGTTTGCAGATGTTGGTAACTTGGTGTAGGGTGCTGATATGGAATAGACTAAATACTGCGCCCCAAACTCCCTGTAAATTCTCCCTGTGGTGCACACAGACCATGTCAGTGTCCTATCATGGTGGAAGCTTTGCTTGTGTGACATTCCGTGAACCCCAGTCGGCCTTTAATGAAACACACATTTCTTGGGGCTCTTGCACAAGAGTGGAAGACTAGCAAGTGGTCATACATGTTCCCAGGTGGCTGGGCCCCTCTTTTCTGTCTTGTGGAACTGATGGAAGAGGTGACGTTTCCTGAATCTGATATGATGCCACAAATAATAAAGGCAGATTTAGTCAAACGGTGGGGTAGGAGTGTCGTCACGTCACCATATTTCAGGAATGGAATTGGGTAGGAGTGTGGTGTAGTGCACAGCAGCGTGTGACATGAATTGTGTGGTGTGGGAGAGATTTGTGGAGATTCTATTCCTCTGGTACAAGGTTTCACCAGGAAGCAGAGTGCCATTTTCGCACAGAAAGATGTTGATACCTCTGTACCCCACCTTTCAGCAGGAAGGACGTGTGCACACACAAGGGAACTGGAAGTGGTGTGCCGGAGTGAGTTAGCGCTTGTGACACACAGCTGTCGCCTGCAAGCGTCCATGTGCTGTCGTCCTAGAACTGCTTTAAGGGGTCCTAGCCTGATGGTCGATGGAATGCCAGCACTGGGACCCTGGTAGACCGCAAGTCTGTTTTAACCCCTTTCGCTGCTCTGTGAACTTTGCAGTTCTGGAGTTCAACCATGCCATCCTGATCAACCGTCTCCGTGGTAACCAGGGTATCACTGATCAGGCCCTGGCTTGGCTGACCTCTTTCCTCTCCTTCCCAGGTACAACTTCAGTCCTTCCTCTCCTCTATCTCTACCTGTGGTGTTCCCCAGGGGTCTGACATCTCTCCCTGGCTGTTCTACCAATACCTGGCTCTTCTTGCCCATCGCATTGCCGCTCTCTGTCCCAACTTTCAGTGCTATGTGGACGACACTCAGCTCATTTTCAGGCCCCCCTCCGCCACCTCTTCTCCTGCTCTCATCTCTGACCGTCTTTCTGCTATCCAAGAGTGGTGTGCCGCCAATAACCTCTGCCTTAATGCCAGTAAGACTGGGATTCTCCTCATCGGCACACTTGCTCCCTCCTTTCCTGTTGCTCTCTGGCCGGCCTCTCTTGGCCCTCTTCCTTCTCCCACTTGTGAGGCCAAAAACCTCGGGTCATCTTCGACTCCACTCTCTCCTTCTCTCCTCACATCTCTGACGTCTCTAAGAAGTCACACTACCAGCTGCAGCTCCTCAGAGGTATTCTTTCCTCTCCTCTCCTTCCCCCAGAAGCTCACAATCTCCAGAGCTCTGGTTCTCACTAGGCTGGTGTTAGGGAGAATTCTCTTCTATGGCTAATTTCCCTTACCTATAGAGTCCCCCAGCAGCTTTGCTGGATTTGAGGGGTTTACTTTTTTCTCCTGCTAAGAGTGAGACCCTTTTTTCCTACTCTTAGACAGATTGCTAGTGTGTGTTTTAGGCTATCTTGTGTGCTTATGGTCTATGAGGTTTTTCACACCCTCATAGGAATCATCTTTTTCATGTGTGTTACACAGCACCCTCCGTGCTGTACCACCTGGGTGTTGTAGCAACCCCCAAACATAGACTCCATACTCTGGGACGGACTACTGTCTCCCAGGGCATGTAAAGTCCCCATTGACTTTACTAGTCAATAATTATGAACAAAACCAGTACAACCCATCTTACTATGGAGGTACTGGGAAGGGTTCATAGTTTTTCCCTAGTGTTCATTTTTGAGGGGTTACCGTACACTCACTCTCTCAAAAGTGGCTGGCTGGTGGCAGTGGTTACTACCGAAAATATTCGACTGCAAATATTTTCCTATGGGATTTTCCCCTTGTTCCAGGCTACCACTTTTACTGACAGCCTCTAATATACCGCCGGTTTCAGTTACTATTAACTTTACTCCGGTAGATTTTATTGCCAGAACTTTGATTTAATTTCTTTCTCGTGTCTTTCTCTGTAGTCCTAACCCATGTCGGGGATCCTTTGTTCGTCCTTTTGGCGGGCTTCTGCACAGAAGCCCTCATTTCGGCACCACTGAGTCTGGGGTAGACAGGATGCGTGGGAGGGGGAATAGGCACCCTGGACAGGGTTGCCTACGCAACCCAAGTCGCCCTCTGCCCTGATAGGCTGGGGTTTCTCCCGCCAGAGAGCCACCCCACTGTGTGAGTGACAGCTATGCTGTATGAATGGGGGTCTTGCTGCATAAAAGCAGGGTCCTGAGGACTGGAGGATGAGACGTCGCCACTGGAACTAGGAAGCCGAAGAGGAGAGAAGCCAAAGACATCTGCAAAGACAGAACCACCGGTGAAGCCCTGCTGCAGATCCTAACCACTTTTCTCCGACGACTCGAGAAGATCTTCGCCTGCAAGAGTCTTCTTCCCTTGAGCTGGTGGGGCCAACCAGTTTGCCAATCGCCTTCCAGGACCTGCCTTGGGCGAATCGCCAGTGCCCTGCACTCGGAGACCAGATAGCCAGGCACCCATCCACCACGACCGCAATTTAAAGGAGCATACCTTTTATTTCATTTGGCAGCACCGCGGCTGGTTTCATCCCTGGGCAGTGCAGTAACTCGAACCTTCCTCCACAACGAGAGCCTCTCTTTCTCTGCTGGACCTCCCGAACTGCAGGAACTGCCAGGAACTACCGCCACCACAGGAGCCTCTTCTACTTTTAAGGTACATTGTTCTGCCAGGCCTCCCGTTTCATTGGGTACTGCTAAAGGTGTTTTAAATCATTTACCTACCTACTGGGTTGGCCGCCCCATCATCTAACATTGTCTTTCACCTTCTGCAACTGCCTTTTCGAATCATCGTTTAACAAAGACTTGACTGCAGCTACAAGAACATTTTGATCCTGGGCCCTTTGCCCTGTACCACTGACTCTGGCAAAGGCCCATTGACTCTGGCTAAATCTGTTACAACTGCCTTCTCTAGATTGCTTCTCACCTAGAAATGTGTTGGTGCACCTAACTCTTATAACCACCTTTTTCTTCCCTCTTTTTAAACTTGTGAAGTGCCATTTTGCTCGGTTTTCACGTCAGTATTATACATGCTAAAGTACTGCCTTGCCTAAACTTGTTCACAATCTTCTTGGGAAGTGTTGCTGGTGTGTTTAAGAGTATATTCCTGTATAACTTGTCCTTTCCCTCCCTTTTGAGAAATTGTTAAAGTGCCATTTCTGCTTGGTTTTCACTGTGCCGTTTTGCTCAGTTTTCAACTTGCTCAAACTTGTCTACAATTTAAATAGGGAGTTGTGTATTCTTTTCTGGACTGATTTAACTTGCTTTTATAATAGTGATTTTTGTGGGAACATCAGAGTGTGTAAAATAAATCTATATTTGTTTTGATACAAAGCTTTGGTCAGTGTTTCCTTGTTCCACAGTATTGTAGTCCTAATGTGTAGACCCTGAATACTGCTCATCGCCCTCTTGAGATAAGTCTGACTGCTCAGCCAAAGCTACCAACTAAATCTTTGTGGTACGGACTGATACCAAAGGGGATTTATTGCATATATCTGTAGTCTTAATCTTCTGTAGTGCTCCCTAAGGGAACTTCACAGGATTCTGCCTAAGAGCTGGACTACTGCAACAGCCTGTTTCTAAATCTACCTGCTTCTACACTGCGCCCTCTGGAACTCATCCAGAACAGGACTGCGAGACTTGTCCTTAGCCTCAACCCCAGGAATCGTATCTCTCCACAGCTGAAATCTCTGCACTGGCTCCCAGTGGCTTTGAAGATTAAGTTCAAATCCCTCTTCATTGTCCACAAGGCCTTCTGGGGCCGCAATACCTCCAACTCTCTATTCCTAGAGATCTTCCTTCTCGAGCTCTTTGCTCATTCGCCTCCAACTCCCTCAGGGTCAGTCGCTTCCCCAAGCAACAAGTGTTGGTTGATCTCTTTCGTCGGCTGGGGCCTCCCTCTGGAACAGCCTCCCTGAAACTTAAGGAGAACCATCTCCAGTTCCGTAAGCACCTCAAGGCCTTCCTCTTTGGTTCTGCTTTCTCTCTTCATCTCCCCTGCTGACCTTCTGACTGAAACTGCACTTGTCATCTGGCTACCCTCTGTTCTCGGACTCAGGTCCCCTCCCCCGCCAGCTGCACTCCTGCACTGCCTCCAGGCAACCCCTGCACTTGGGGGCTGTTTCTCTATCCCTACAGTCCCCACCAGCTCTTGACACTTGATGTCTGCACTTACTTCTGCACTTTCCACTAGCTTGCCACACTTTTACCTACTGTTTTATTTATTCTTTACTTTTGATCCTATGTATTGCACTGCCCCCTCTCCCTCTCCTCTGCACTTCCCCTTCCCCCCCCTTGCACGATCTTAGTCACTTGGCCTAGTAAGATCGTTTTCTCTGTCCTCCCTCTGTTCCCTCTCCCTTGCCTCGTCACGCCTTGAAACACTTGTGTATAGGCGCGTTATAAATGCCATATCATATTGCCTGTAGTGTCGTAAGGGGCATTTTAGCAAACCAGATCTAGGCATGCCCAACACGGGGTCACTAGAGGAAGCCCATGTTTCTCATTTCCCACAGTACCCTGCTGTGTTGGGAAAGCCTGTACTCTAAAAGTGGACTGGACTATTGGGAAAGCCAAAGGGTGCTTAGCAGAGTGCTCATCACAGGGCTGCTGCAGAGTCAAAAACCACATTGCAGAGTCCCCAGCCGGTCCTGTGACTTACTCTGCCACATCCGGGTTTTAGGTAAAGCCCGACATGACTCAAGCTGCCATCAGTGCAATGGAAGGAAACCCCAACCCACTCCAACAGCCCCACCCGACTCTCCTGCATTCTGCCCTCAGACTACACGCTTTAATGTGTAAATATGTAAATACTGGCCCCAGACTCTTGCAGTCCTCCGGTCACAGTTCTCACCCCCACACGTCATTCAATACACAGTGCTCAACCCTTCATCACCCGCAGACGACATTCAATACACAGTGCTCAACCCTTCATCACCCGCAGACGACATTCAATACACAGTGCTCACCCCTTCATCACCCGCACGCGTCATTCAAAACTGCAGTTCTCACCCCTTCTTCACCCGCACACGTCATTCAATACTGGGGCAGTTCTCACCCCTTCACAAGGCGCACACATCATTCAATATACAGTGCTCACCCCTTCCTCAAATGCACACGTCATTCAATACTGCAGTTCCTACCCCGTCATCACCCACCCACATCATTCAATACTGCTGTACTCACCCCTTCATCACCCGCACACGTCATTCAAAACTGCTGTTCTCACCCCTTCATCACCCGCACACGTCATTCAATACTGCAGCTCTCACCCCTTCATCACCCACACACGTCATTCAATACCAGTTCTCACCCCTTTATCAGCCACACGTGTCATTCAATACCACAGTTCTCACCCCTTCATCGCCCGCACACATCATTCAATAATGCAGTTCTCACCCCTTCATCGGCCGCACACATCATTCAATAATGCAGTTCTCACCCCTTCATCACCCGCACATGCCATTCAATACACAGTGCTCACCCCTTCATCACCCAAACACGTCATTCAATGCACAGTTCTCACCCGTTCATCACCCGGACACGTCATTCAATACTGCAGTTCTCACGCCTTCATCAGCCGCACACATCATTCAATACTGCAGTTCTCACGCCTTCATCAGCCGCACACATCATTCAATACTGCAGTTCTCACGCCTTCATCAGCCGCACACATCATTCAATACTGCAGTTCTCACGCCTTCATCACCCGCACACGTCATTCAATACTGCAGTTCTCACGCCTTCATCAGCCGCACACGTCATTCAATACTGCAGTTCTCACCCCTTCTTCACCCGCACACGTCATTCAATACTGCAGTTCTCACCCCTTCATCTTCCGCACGCATCATTCAATACCACAGTTCTCACCCCTACATCACCCGCACACATCATTCAATATTGCAGTTCTCACGCCTTCATCACCCGCACACGTCATTCAATACTGCAGTTCTCACCCCTACATCACCCGCACACATCATTCAATACTGCAGTTCTCACCCCTACATCACCCGCACACATCATTCAATACTGCAGTTCTCACGCCTTCATCACCCGCACACGTCATTCAATACTGCAGTTCTCACCCCTACATCACCCGCACACATCATTCAATACTGCAGTTCTCACGCCTTCATCACCCACACACGTCATTCAATACACAGTTCTCACCCGTTCATCACCCGGACACGTCATTCAATACTGCAGTTCTCACGCCTTCATCACCCGCACACGTCATTCAATACTGCAGTTCTCACGCCTTCATCACCCACACACGTCATTCAATACACAGTTCTCACCCGTTCATCACCCGGACACGTCATTCAATACTGCAGTTCTCACGCCTTCATCACCCGCACACGTCATTCAATACTGCAGTTCTCACCCCTTCATCACCCGCACACATCATTCAATAATGCAGTTCTCACCCCTTCATCACCCGCACACGTCATTCAATACTGCAGTTCTCACGCCTTCATCACCCGCACACGTCATTCAATACTGCAGTTCTCACCCCTTCATCACCCGCACACATCATTCAATAATGCAGTTCTCACCCCTTCATCACCCGCACACGTCATTCAATACTGCAGTTCTCACCCCTTCATCAGCCGCACACGCCATTCAATACTGCAGTGCTCACCCCTTCATCACCCGCACACGTCATTCAATACTGCAGTGCTCACCCCTTCATCACCCACACACGTCATTCAATGCACAGTTCTCACCCGTTCATCACCCGGACACGTCATTCAATACTGCAGTTCTCACGCCTTCATCACCCGCACACGTCATTCAATACTGCAGTTCTCACGCCTTCATCAGCCGCACACGTCATTCAATGCACAGTTCTCACCCGTTCATCACCCGGACACGTCATTCAATACTGCAGTTCTCACGCCTTCATCACCCGCACACGTCATTCAATACTGCAGTTCTCACGCCTTCATCAGCCGCACACGTCATTCAATACTGCAGTTCTCACGCCTTCATCAGCCACACGTCATTCAATACCAGTTCTCACCCCTTTATCAGCCACACGAGTCATTCAATACCACAGTTCTCACCCTTTCATCACCCGCACACATCATTCAATAATGCAGTTCTCACCCCTTCATCACCCGCACATGCCATTCAATACACAGTGCTCACCCCTTCATCACCCACACACGTCATTCAATACACAGTTCTCACCCGTTCATCACCCGGACACGTCATTCAATACTGCAGTTCTCACGCCTTCATCAGCCGCACACGTCATTCAATACTGCAGTTCTCACGCCTTCATCAGCCGCACACGCCATTCAATACTGCAGTGCTCACCCCTTCATCACCCGCACACGTCATTCAATACTGCAGTGCTCACCCCTTCATCACCCACACACGTCATTCAATGCACAGTTCTCACCCGTTCATCACCCGGACACGTCATTCAATACTGCAGTTCTCACGCCTTCATCACCCGCACACGTCATTCAATACTGCAGTTCTCACGCCTTCATCAGCCGCACACGTCATTCAATGCACAGTTCTCACCCGTTCATCACCCGGACACGTCATTCAATACTGCAGTTCTCACGCCTTCATCACCCGCACACGTCATTCAATACTGCAGTTCTCACGCCTTCATCAGCCGCACACGTCATTCAATACTGCAGTTCTCACCCCTTCATCACCCGGACACGTCATTCAATACTGCAGTTCTCACGTCTTCATCACCCGCACACGTCATTCAATACTGCAGTGCTCACCCCTTCATCACCCGCACACGTCATTCAATACTGCAGTGCTCACCCCTTCATCACCCGCACACGTCATTCAATACTGCAGTGCTCACCCTTTATCTAATTTTGCTGACTCATCTGAACTAGTCAACCACCTGTTACTTAATATCAAAGAAGAAGTCAATGACCTTGCCCCCATGAAAATGAAGGCTATTAAGACAGAAGCCATAAAGAACACTTGGTTCTCTGATGACATTCTTAATGCTAGATAAACTAAAAGGGCTCTCGAAAGAGCTTGGAGGAAGGTTCCGAATGACAGCACCTTAACTGACTATAAAAAATACACACTAACCTACAAAAAACTCATTATTGAGGCTAAAGCCACACATTATAACAGAAGGATTGTGAACGCACAATCCCATGCTGGCGAGCTGTTCAAAATCCTAGCAGAGTTTCAAGACCAGCCTCCACCATCTAATAATATCATCAAAGATGATGATTGGTGTCAGGGCATACATGACGCTTTTTTATCTACGATTGATTCACACAAAGAAAAAATCAAGAAGGCCCTCGGTAACGTCATACCGGCACCAACTCCTACTGTAACAATCTCTCCTAACAAAGTGGATGGCACAATCCCTCAATGTTCCTTCACTCACTATTCTGAAAAGGAAGTCTCCAAAGTTATACAAGATCTTAAGGCCACTTCTTGTCCTGCCGATGATTGTCCTACAAGCATCCTCAAGGAGTCCACTGACATCTTGGTCCTGTGGATTACTAAATTGATAAATCTATCCTTTGATGAGGGTCTGGTACCGGACCTGTTAAAATCTGCATGGATAACACCTTTATTAAAAAAAGAAAACTTGGATCCCACCAACAATGATAATTACAGGCCCATAACTAATGTGCCTTTTATCCTCAAGATATTAGACAAACTTGCATACCTGCAATTACAGGCTCATGTTGAGGAACATAAAATTCTGGGCACCTGACAGTCGGGATACAGAGCTTGTCATGTGACCGAGACAGCCATGCTCGATCTCAAATCCACCTTGGCTGGCATAGCAGACAAAAATCAAGCTGCTCTGCTTATGCTACTTGACCTCTCCAGAGCCTTTGACCTGGTTGATCACAGCTTACTTGTGTCAAAGCTCGGAGAGAGGTCGCCAACTGTTCTACGACCCCATCCAGATGGATAGCCTCCTTTTTAGGCCCCAGAATGGTAAGGGTATGTGTAGGCAACAATCAATCCTCCCCATCTCACAGACATGTGGAGTTCCACAGGGCTCCCGCCTGTCGCCTCTGCTTTTTAATCTGTATATTCACCCCCTTCTCGACCTCCTGAGTAAACTTGGAGTCCAATACACAAACTATGCAGACTACACTCAGGTAGTGATACAACTGAGTGGCTCATACAGTAATGATGTTGGAACTATCAATAACATATACAAAGCCATACAGGACTGGATGGCCTGTAATTCACTGGCGTTGAATGATAAAAAGACAGAGCTCTTAATAGTGTGCTGCAAAAGCACTAGGACTAAACTTGATCCCAATTATGCCAGCTTCCCTATTGCGGATAATATCATCACTGTCCAAAAGAAAGTTAAGACCCTAGGAGTTGTCCTTGATGAAGAGCTATCCATGAAATCTCATGTCTCCAACATTAGGTCTAGCTGGGGACTGATTAACAAGCGAATAGGATATATTCGCCCATTTATCACTGAAAAAAGCTATGCTCTCCTGTCTTCAGCACCGATTAATTCTAGATTGGACTACTGCAACAGCCTTCTATCTGGTACTACAGCTACCAACGTTCAATCTCTGCAGGTGGCCCAGAATAACGCTGTGCGTACTATTTTCAACCAATCTCGTCGAACTCACATCTCCACCTTTAGGAAGAAACTTCACTGGCTCCCTGTGTCCACGTCATTCAATACTGCAGTTCTCACCCCTTCATCACCCGCACACGTCATTCAATACTGCAGTTCTCACCCCTTCATCACCCGCACACATCATTCAATACTGCAGTTCTCACCCCTTCATCACCCGCACACGTCATTCAATACTGCAGTTCTCACCCCTTCATCGCCCGCACACGTCATTCAATACTGCAGTTCTCACCCCTTCATCTGCCGCACATGTCATTCAATAATGCAGTGCTCACCCCCTACATCACCCGCACACATCATTCAATATCACAGTTCTCACCCCTTCATCACCCACATGCATCATTCAATATTAGTTCTCACCCCTTCATCACCCACATGTGTTATTCAATACCACAGTTCTCACACCTTCATCACCCGCACACGTCATTCAATACCACAGTTCTCACCCCTTCATCACCTGCACACGTCATTCAATACTGCAGTTCTCACCCCTTCATCACCCGCACACGCCATTCAATACTGCAGTTCTCACCCCTTCATCAGCCACACGTGTCATTCAATACCACAGTTCTCACACCTTCATCACCTGCACACGTCATTCAATAATACAGTTCTCACCCCTTCATCACCCGCACACGTTGTTCAATACTGCAGTTCTCACCCCTTCATCACCCGCACACGCCATTCAATACTGTAGTTCTCACCCCTTCATCTGCCACGCGTGTCATTCAATACCACAGTTCTCACCCCTTCATCAGCCACACGTGTCATTCAATACTGCAGTTCTCACCCCTTCATCACCCGCACACGTCATTCAATAATACAGTTCTCACTCCTTCATCACCCACACGCGTCATTCAATAATGCAGTTCTCACCCCTTCATCACCCGCACACGTTATTCAATAATGCAGTTCTCACCCCTTCATCACCCACACACGTCATTCAATACTGCAGTTCTCACCCCTTCATCACCCGCACACGTCATTCAATACCACAGTTCTCACCCCTTCATCGCCCGCACACGTCATTCAATACTGCAGTTCTCACCCCTTCATCTGCCGCACATGTCATTCAATAATGCAGTGCTCACCCCTTCATCACCCACATGCATCATTCAATATTAGTTCTCACCCCTTCATCACCCACATGTGTTATTCAATACCACAGTTCTCACACCTTCATCACCCGCACACGTCATTCAATACCACAGTTCTCACCCCTTCATCACCTGCACACGTCATTCAATACTGCAGTTCTCACCCCTTCATCACCCGCACACGCCATTCAATACTGCAGTTCTCACCCCTTCATCAGCCACACGTGTCATTCAATACCACAGTTCTCACACCTTCATCACCTGCACACGTCATTCAATAATACAGTTCTCACCCCTTCATCACCTGCACACGTTGTTCAATACTGCAGTTCTCACCCCTTCATCACCCGCACACGCCATTCAATACTGTAGTTCTCACCCCTTCATCTGCCACACGTGTCATTCAATACCACAGTTCTCACCCCTTCATCAGCCACACGTGTCATTCAATACTGCAGTTCTCACCCCTTCATCACCCGCACACGTCATTCAATAATACAGTTCTCACTCCTTCATCACCCGCACACGTTGTTCAATAATGCAGTTCTCACCCCTTCATCACCCACACACGTCATTCAATACTGCAGTTCTCACCCCTTCATCACCCATACACGTCATTCAATACCACAGTTCTCACCCCTTCATCAGCCACACACGTCATTCAATACTGCAGTTCTCACCCCTTCATCACCCGCACACGTTATTCAATACTGCAGTTCTCACCCCTTCATCACCCACACACGTCATTCAATACTGCAGTTCTCACCCCTTCATCAGCCACACACGTCATTCAATACTGCAGTTCTCACCCCTTCATCACCCCCACACGTCATTCAATACTGCAGTTCTCACCCCTTCATCACCCACACACGTCATTCAATACTGCAGTTCTCACCCCTTCATCAGACACCCACGTCATTCAATACCACAGTTGTCACCCCTTCATCAGCCACACGTGTCATTCAATACTGCAGTTCTCACCCCTTCATCAGCCACACGTGTCATTCAATACCACAGTTCTCACCCCTTCATCAGCCACACGTGTCATTCAATACCACAGTTCTCACCCCTTCATCACCCGCACACGTCATTCAATAATGCAGTTCTCACCCCTTCATCACCCACACACGTCATTCAATACTGCAGTTCTCACCCCTTCATCACCCACACACGCCATTCAATACTGCAGTTCTCGCCCCTTCATCACCCACACACGCCATTCAATAATACAGTTCTCACCCCTTCATCACCCGCACGCGTCATTCAATACTGCAGTTCTCACCCCTTCATCACCCGCACGCATCATTCAATACTGCAGTTCTCACCACTTCATCACCCGCACGCATCATTCAATACTGCAGTGCTCACCCCTTCATCACCCGGACACGCCATTCAATACTGCAGTTCTCACCCCTTCATCACCCGCACACGCCATTCAATAATACAGTTCTCACCCCTTCATCACCCGCACGCGTCATTCAATACTGCAGTTCTCACCCCTTCATCACCCGCACGCGTCATTCAATACTGCAGTTCTCACCCCTTCATCGCCCGCACACGTCATTCAATAATACAGTTCTCACCCCTTCATCGCCCGCACATGTCATTCAATACTGCAGTTCTCACCCCTTCATCACCCGCACACGCCATTCAATAATACAGTTCTCACCCCTTCATCACCCGCACGCGTCATTCAATACTGCAGTTCTCACCCCTTCATCACCCGCACGCGTCATTCAATACTGCAGTTCTCACCCCTTCATCGCCCGCACACGTCATTCAATAATACAGTTCTCACCCCTTCATCACCCGCACGCGTCATTCAATACTGCAGTTCTCACCCTTTCATCGCCCGCACACGTCATTCAATAATACAGTTCTCACCCCTTCATCTGCCACACGTGTCATTCAATACCACAGTTCTCACCCCTTCATCAGCCACACGTGTCATTCAATACTGCAGTTCTCACCCCTTCATCACCCGCACACGTCATTCAATAATACAGTTCTCACTCCTTCATCACCCACACGCGTCATTCAATAATGCAGTTCTCACCCCTTCATCACCCGCACACGTTATTCAATAATGCAGTTCTCACCCCTTCATCACCCACACACGTCATTCAATACTGCAGTTCTCACCCCTTCATCACCCATACACGTCATTCAATACCACAGTTCTCACCCCTTCATCAGCCACACACGTCATTCAATACTGCAGTTCTCACCCCTTCATCAC
The DNA here is from genome assembly GCF_040938575.1 of Ambystoma mexicanum. Lineage (NCBI taxonomy): Eukaryota > Metazoa > Chordata > Amphibia > Caudata > Ambystomatidae > Ambystoma > Ambystoma mexicanum. Next base: position 25,783,013 of record NC_090934.1, read on the forward strand.
CCGCACACGTTATTCAATACTGCAGTTCTCACCCCTTCATCACCCACACACGTCATTCAATACTGCAGTTCTCACCCCTTCATCAGCCACACACGTCATTCAATACTGCAGTTCTCACCCCTTCATCACCCCCACACGTCATTCAATACTGCAGTTCTCACCCCTTCATCACCCACACACGTCATTCAATACTGCAGTTCTCACCCCTTCATCAGACACCCACGTCATTCAATACTGCAGTTCTCACCCCTTCATCACCCACACACGTCATTCAATACCACAGTTGTCACCCCTTCATCAGCCACACGTGTCATTCAATACTGCAGTTCTCACCCCTTCATCAGCCACACGTGTCATTCAATAGCGCAGTTCTCACCCCTTCATCAGCCACACGTGTCATTCAATACCACAGTTCTCACCCCTTCATCACCCGCACACGTCATTCAATACTGCAGTTCTCACTCCTTCATCACCCACACGCGTCATTCAATACTGCAGTTCTCACCCCTTCATCACCCGCACACGTCATTCATTACTGCAGTTCTCACCCCTTCATCGCCCGCACACGTCATTCAATACTGCAGTTCTCACCCCTTCATCTGCCGCACATGTCATTCAATAATGCAGTGCTCACCCCTTCATCACCCACATGCATCATTCAATATTAGTTCTCACCCCTTCATCACCCACATGTGTTATTCAATACCACAGTTCTCACACCTTCATCACCCGCACACGTCATTCAATACCACAGTTCTCACCCCTTCATCACCTGCACACGTCATTCAATACTGCAGTTCTCACCCCTTCATCACCCACACACGTCATTCAATACCACAGTTGTCACCCCTTCATCAGCCACACGTGTCATTCAATACTGCAGTTCTCACCCCTTCATCAGCCACACGTGTCATTCAATAGCGCAGTTCTCACCCCTTCATCAGCCACACGTGTCATTCAATACCACAGTTCTCACCCCTTCATCACCCGCACACATCATTCAATACTGCAGTTCTCACTCCTTCATCACCCACACGCGTCATTCAATACTGCAGTTCTCACCCCTTCATCACCCGCACACGTCATTCATTACTGCAGTTCTCACCCCTTCATCGCCCGCACACGTCATTCAATACTGCAGTTCTCACCCCTTCATCTGCCGCACATGTCATTCAATAATGCAGTGCTCACCCCTTCATCACCCACATGCATCATTCAATATTAGTTCTCACCCCTTCATCACCCACATGTGTTATTCAATACCACAGTTCTCACACCTTCATCACCCGCACACGTTATTCAATAATGCAGTTCTCACCCCTTCATCACCCACACACGTCATTCAATACTGCAGTTCTCACCCCTTCATCACCCGCACACGTCATTCAATACCACAGTTCTCACCCCTTCATCGCCCGCACACGTCATTCAATACTGCAGTTCTCACCCCTTCATCTGCCGCACATGTCATTCAATAATGCAGTGCTCACCCCTTCATCACCCACATGCATCATTCAATATTAGTTCTCACCCCTTCATCACCCACATGTGTTATTCAATACCACAGTTCTCACACCTTCATCACCCGCACACGTCATTCAATACCACAGTTCTCACCCCTTCATCACCTGCACACGTCATTCAATACTGCAGTTCTCACCCCTTCATCACCCGCACACGCCATTCAATACTGCAGTTCTCACCCCTTCATCAGCCACACGTGTCATTCAATACCACAGTTCTCACACCTTCATCACCTGCACACGTCATTCAATAATACAGTTCTCACCCCTTCATCACCTGCACACGTTGTTCAATACTGCAGTTCTCACCCCTTCATCACCCGCACACGCCATTCAATACTGTAGTTCTCACCCCTTCATCTGCCACACGTGTCATTCAATACCACAGTTCTCACCCCTTCATCAGCCACACGTGTCATTCAATACTGCAGTTCTCACCCCTTCATCACCCGCACACGTCATTCAATAATACAGTTCTCACTCCTTCATCACCCGCACACGTTGTTCAATAATGCAGTTCTCACCCCTTCATCACCCACACACGTCATTCAATACTGCAGTTCTCACCCCTTCATCACCCATACACGTCATTCAATACCACAGTTCTCACCCCTTCATCAGCCACACACGTCATTCAATACTGCAGTTCTCACCCCTTCATCACCCGCACACGTTATTCAATACTGCAGTTCTCACCCCTTCATCACCCACACACGTCATTCAATACTGCAGTTCTCACCCCTTCATCAGCCACACACGTCATTCAATACTGCAGTTCTCACCCCTTCATCACCCCCACACGTCATTCAATACTGCAGTTCTCACCCCTTCATCACCCACACACGTCATTCAATACTGCAGTTCTCACCCCTTCATCAGACACCCACGTCATTCAATACCACAGTTGTCACCCCTTCATCAGCCACACGTGTCATTCAATACTGCAGTTCTCACCCCTTCATCAGCCACACGTGTCATTCAATACCACAGTTCTCACCCCTTCATCAGCCACACGTGTCATTCAATACCACAGTTCTCACCCCTTCATCACCCGCACACGTCATTCAATAATGCAGTTCTCACCCCTTCATCACCCACACACGTCATTCAATACTGCAGTTCTCACCCCTTCATCACCCACACACGCCATTCAATACTGCAGTTCTCGCCCCTTCATCACCCACACACGCCATTCAATAATACAGTTCTCACCCCTTCATCACCCGCACGCGTCATTCAATACTGCAGTTCTCACCCCTTCATCACCCGCACGCATCATTCAATACTGCAGTTCTCACCACTTCATCACCCGCACGCATCATTCAATACTGCAGTGCTCACCCCTTCATCACCCGGACACGCCATTCAATACTGCAGTTCTCACCCCTTCATCACCCGCACACGCCATTCAATAATACAGTTCTCACCCCTTCATCACCCGCACGCGTCATTCAATACTGCAGTTCTCACCCCTTCATCACCCGCACGCGTCATTCAATACTGCAGTTCTCACCCCTTCATCGCCCGCACACGTCATTCAATAATACAGTTCTCACCCCTTCATCGCCCGCACATGTCATTCAATACTGCAGTTCTCACCCCTTCATCACCCGCACACGCCATTCAATAATACAGTTCTCACCCCTTCATCACCCGCACGCGTCATTCAATACTGCAGTTCTCACCCCTTCATCACCCGCACGCGTCATTCAATACTGCAGTTCTCACCCCTTCATCGCCCGCACACGTCATTCAATAATACAGTTCTCACCCCTTCATCACCCGCACGCGTCATTCAATACTGCAGTTCTCACCCTTTCATCGCCCGCACACGTCATTCAATAATACAGTTCTCACCCCTTCATCTGCCACACGTGTCATTCAATACCACAGTTCTCACCCCTTCATCAGCCACACGTGTCATTCAATACTGCAGTTCTCACCCCTTCATCACCCGCACACGTCATTCAATAATACAGTTCTCACTCCTTCATCACCCACACGCGTCATTCAATAATGCAGTTCTCACCCCTTCATCACCCGCACACGTTATTCAATAATGCAGTTCTCACCCCTTCATCACCCACACACGTCATTCAATACTGCAGTTCTCACCCCTTCATCACCCATACACGTCATTCAATACCACAGTTCTCACCCCTTCATCAGCCACACACGTCATTCAATACTGCAGTTCTCACCCCTTCATCACCCGCACACGTTATTCAATACTGCAGTTCTCACCCCTTCATCACCCACACACGTCATTCAATACTGCAGTTCTCACCCCTTCATCAGCCACACACGTCATTCAATACTGCAGTTCTCACCCCTTCATCACCCCCACACGTCATTCAATACTGCAGTTCTCACCCCTTCATCACCCACACACGTCATTCAATACTGCAGTTCTCACCCCTTCATCAGACACCCACGTCATTCAATACTGCAGTTCTCACCCCTTCATCACCCACACACGTCATTCAATACCACAGTTGTCACCCCTTCATCAGCCACACGTGTCATTCAATACTGCAGTTCTCACCCCTTCATCAGCCACACGTGTCATTCAATAGCGCAGTTCTCACCCCTTCATCAGCCACACGTGTCATTCAATACCACAGTTCTCACCCCTTCATCACCCGCACACGTCATTCAATACTGCAGTTCTCACTCCTTCATCACCCACACGCGTCATTCAATACTGCAGTTCTCACCCCTTCATCACCCGCACACGTCATTCATTACTGCAGTTCTCACCCCTTCATCGCCCGCACACGTCATTCAATACTGCAGTTCTCACCCCTTCATCTGCCGCACATGTCATTCAATAATGCAGTGCTCACCCCTTCATCACCCACATGCATCATTCAATATTAGTTCTCACCCCTTCATCACCCACATGTGTTATTCAATACCACAGTTCTCACACCTTCATCACCCGCACACGTCATTCAATACCACAGTTCTCACCCCTTCATCACCTGCACACGTCATTCAATACTGCAGTTCTCACCCCTTCATCACCCGCACACGCCATTCAATACTGCAGTTCTCACCCCTTCTTCAGCCACACGTGTCATTCAATACCACAGTTCTCACACCTTCATCACCTGCACACGTCATTCAATAATACAGTTCTCACCCCTTCATCACCTGCACACGTTGTTCAATACTGCAGTTCTCACCCCTTCATCACCCGCACACGCCATTCAATACTGTAGTTCTCACCCCTTCATCTGCCACACGTGTCATTCAATACCACAGTTCTCACCCCTTCATCAGCCACACGTGTCATTCAATACTGCAGTTCTCACCCCTTCATCACCCGCACACGTCATTCAATAATACAGTTCTCACTCCTTCATCACCCGCACACGTTGTTCAATAATGCAGTTCTCACCCCTTCATCACCCACACACGTCATTCAATACTGCAGTTCTCACCCCTTCATCACCCATACACGTCATTCAATACCACAGTTCTCACCCCTTCATCAGCCACACACGTCATTCAATACTGCAGTTCTCACCCCTTCATCACCCGCACACGTTATTCAATACTGCAGTTCTCACCCCTTCATCACCCACACACGTCATTCAATACTGCAGTTCTCACCCCTTCATCAGCCACACACGTCATTCAATACTGCAGTTCTCACCCCTTCATCACCCCCACACGTCATTCAATACTGCAGTTCTCACCCCTTCATCACCCACACACGTCATTCAATACTGCAGTTCTCACCCCTTCATCAGACACCCACGTCATTCAATACTGCAGTTCTCACCCCTTCATCACCCACACACGTCATTCAATACCACAGTTGTCACCCCTTCATCAGCCACACGTGTCATTCAATACTGCAGTTCTCACCCCTTCATCAGCCACACGTGTCATTCAATACCACAGTTCTCACCCCTTCATCAGCCACACGTGTCATTCAATACCACAGTTCTCACCCCTTCATCACCCGCACACGTCATTCAATAATGCAGTTCTCACCCTTTCATCACCCACACACGTCATTCAATACTGCAGTTCTCACCCCTTCATCACCCGCACACGTTATTCAATACTGCAGTTCTCACCCCTTCATCAGCCGCACACGTCATTCAATAATACAGTGCTCACCCCTTCATCACCCGGACATGCCATTCAATACTGCAGTTCTCACCCCTTCATCACCCACACACGCCATTCAATAATACAGTTCTCACCCCTTCATCACCCGCACGCGTCATTCAATACTGCAGTTCTCACCCCTTCATCACCTGCACGCATCATTCAATACTGCAGTTCTCACCACTTCATCACCCGCACGCATCATTCAATACTGCAGTGCTCACCCCTTCATCACCCACACACGCCATTCAATACTGCAGTTCTCACCCCTTCATCACCCACACACGCCATTCAATAATACAGTTCTCACCCCTTCATCACCCGCACGCGTCATTCAATACTGCAGTTCTCACCCCTTCATCACCCGCACGCATCATTCAATACTGCAGTTCTCACCACTTCATCACCCGCATGCATCATTCAATAATACAGTTCTCACCCCTTCATCACCCGCACGCGTCATTCAATACTGCAGTTCTCACCCCTTCATCACCCGCACGCGTCATTCAATACTGCAGTTCTCACCCCTTCATCGCCCGCACACGTCATTCAATAATACAGTTCTCACCCCTTCATCGCCCGCACATGTCATTCAATACTGCAGTTCTCACCCCTTCATCACCCGCACACGCCATTCAATAATACAGTTCTCACCCCTTCATCACCCGCACGCGTCATTCAATACTGCAGTTCTCACCCCTTCATCACCCGCACGCGTCATTCAATACTGCAGTTCTCACCCCTTCATCGCCCGCACACGTCATTCAATAATACAGTTCTCACCCCTTCATCACCCGCACGCGTCATTCAATACTGCAGTTCTCACCCCTTCATCGCCCGCACATGTCATTCAATACTGCAGTTCTCACCCCTTCATCACCCGCACACGCCATTCAATAATACAGTTCTCACCCCTTCATCACCCGCACGCGTCATTCAATACTGCAGTTCTCACCCCTTCATCACCCGCACGCGTCATTCAATACTGCAGTTCTCACCCCTTCATCGCCCGCACACGTCATTCAATAATACAGTTCTCACCCCTTCATCACCCGCACGCGTCATTCAATACTGCAGTTCTCACCCCTTCATCGCCCGCACACGTCATTCAATACTGCAGTTCTCACCCCTTCATCGCCCACACACGCCATTCAATAATACAGTTCTCACCCCTTCATCAGCCACACATGTCATTCAATACTGCAGTTCTCACCCCTTCATCACCCACACACGTCATTCAATACTGCAGTTCTCACCCCTTCATCACCCACACACGTCATTCAATACTGCAGTTCTCACCCCTTCATCACCCGCACGCGTCATTCAATACTGCAGTTCTCACCCTTTCATCACCCGCACACGTCATTCAATACTGCAGTGCTCACCCCCTACATCACCTGCACACATCATTCAATACTGCAGTTCTCACCCCTTCATCACCCACACACGTCATTCAATACTGCAGTTCTCACCCCTTCATCACCCACACACGTCATTCAATACTGCAGTTCTCACCCCTTCATCACCCGCACGCGTCATTCAATACTGCAGATCTCACCCCTTCATCACCCGCACACGTCATTCAATACACAGTGCTCTCATGCAAGGTGCCTTATCCTGGCACAGCCTCTGCTCCGCTAGAGCCCACTTGGCAATTCATTTTTCTTTGGAATGGAATCCTGTTCTTAAATATATGTAAATACCATATCTTATTTGTGTGTGTATCTTTTATACTGGTTTGTTTTTGTGGTTCTTTTTAACCCCTCTGAGAGTGGCAACCGGTACAAAGAGTAGTCACTGCAATCCTGCCAACCTCTGGCCTCCACTGGCCTTATTCTCATCATCCTGTCCCAGTCTGATCATATTCAGCAACACCCTGTCCTCCTAATCCAAGATGGCACCCCAACACCATCCCTACCGTGGCTCAATGTGAAGGTCACAATAGCGCTGTCACTGATCCAGGCTCATTGTGAGGGTCACAATAGCGCTATCTCTGATCCAGACTAATTGTTATGTTATATTAAAGGTACTTATATAGCACACCTTCACCAACGAAATTGGTCCCCAGGCGCTCTGGCGGATCTATAAACAAGAGTGTCACAATAGCACTGACCCTCATCCATGCTAAATATAAGGGTCACAATAGCGCTGTCCCTCATCCAGGCTCATTGTGAGGGTCACAATAGCGCTATCCCTCATCCAGGCGCATTGTGAGGGTCACAATAGCGCTATCCCTCATCCAGGCGCATTGTGAGGTTCACAATAGCGCTGTCCCTCATCCAGGCACATTGTGAGGGCCACAATAGTGTTGTTCCTCATCCAAGCTCATTGTGAGGTTCACAATAGCGTTATCCCTCATCGAAGCTCATTGTCAGGGTCACAATAGTTTATCCCTCATTGAAGCTCATTGTGAGGGTCACAATAGCACTGTCCCTGATCCAGGCACATTGTGAGGGTCACAATAGCGCAATCCCTCATCTAGGCGCATTGTGAGGTTCACAATAGCGCTGTCCCTCATCCAGGCACATTGTGAGGGCCACAATAGTGTTGTTCCTCATCCAAGCTCATTGTGAGGTTTACAATAGCGCTATCCCTGATCCAGGCTCATTGTGAGGGTCACACTAGCGTTATCCCTCATTGAAGCTCATTGTGAGGGTCACAATAGCACTGTCCCCAATCCAGGCACATTGTGAGGTTCACAATAGCGCTATCCCTCATCCAGGCTCATTGTGATGGTCACAATAGTGCTATCCCTGATGCAGGCACATTGTGAGGGTCACAATAGTGTTGTCCCTCATCCAAGCTCATTGTGAGGTTTACAATAGCGCTATCTCTGATCCAGGCTCATTGTGAGGGTCACACTAGCGTTATCCCTCATTTAAGCTCATTGTGAGGGTCACAATAGCACTGTCCCCAATCCAGGCACACTGTGAGGGTCACAATAGCACTACCCCTCATCCAGGCTCATTGTGAGGTTCACAATAATGCTCTCCCTCATCCAGGCACATTGTTAGGGTCACAATAGCTCTATCCCTGATCCAGGCACCTTGTGAGATACCCAAATGTGATGGCCCTCATACAGGCTCATTGTGAGGGTCGCAATAGCGCTGTCCCTGATCCAGGCTCATTGTGAGGTTGACAATAGCGCCATAACTCAGCTGGGATCATCGTGAGGTTCATATCCCCGTTTCTGGCTTGTTGGTTGTAAGGTGTATTATTTCAGTTTGCTTTTCAAGGCTAATGTTGGTTTTATGATTTTTCTTAAAACACTTAGTGCAGTGGCCCTACTAGGAATGGACGTTGTCACACTTAAACAAGATTCAAACACACCATATTTCACTGTGTATGTACAAGAGGGTAATGGCAGAGTCTGAGAATAGGGGTAAGTGAAAAGTAGGTAAACAATGACTGCCCCCCCCCTCCCCCAGATTAAAGGGTCTCCTGATTCTGTTTCGCCTTTTACTAATCTCCCAGCAGGGTTACCAGTGTATAAGTGAAGCCCACTCTATTCTGCGCCAGTGCTGGGAAGGGTTCATGGTAGGAACTAGAATCCATTGCATGTGTTGGACCAATGGGTGAGTAATCAAATGCCCTGCTCTCCCGTCATGTTAGAGGTAAGAAGTATCAAAACAGAGCTCCTCCAGAACACCCCTCCAGAGAGCTGTGCCAGAAGGTTCCTCTAAAAGGTTCCATCAGAAGGCTCCCCCAGAAGGTTCCTCCAGAAAGCTCCTCCAGGACGTTCTTCTAGAAGGCTCCCCCCCGAAGGTTCCTCCAGAAAGCTCCTCCAGGACGTTCTTCTAGAAGGCTCCTCCAGAAGGTTCCCCCAGAAGGCTCCTCTGGAAGGTTCCTCCAGAAAGCTCCTCAGGATGTTCTTCTAGAAGGCTCCTCCAGAAGCCTCCTCCAGGACGTTCTTCTAGAAGGCTCCTCCAGAAGGTCCCCCCAGAAGGTTCCTCTAAAAGGTTCCATCAGAAGGCTCATCCAGAAGGTTCCCCCAGAAGGATCCTAGAATCCTTCACTGGAAGGCTCCCCAGAAGGTTCCTCCAGAAAGCTCCTCCAGGACGTTCTTCCAGAAGGTTCCTACAGAAGGTTACTCCACAAGGCTCCTCCGGAAGACTCCTCCAGAAGGTCCCCCCAGAAGGCTTGCAGCCATATATTTAGTGGCCTCCAGGGACAGACGAGCCGTTGTAGCACTAGGGTAGAAGGGGAGGCCTCTTCAAGGTCTTGCAGGTCAGTTGTACTTGGAACAGCAGCGAGATGTGAGTGACGAGTGACCGCATTTTCAGTTGTATGCTCTTGCATCATTATTGGTGATAGGGAGGCGCCTTAGGAACTGGGGCCCAGCACTAGGATCCCCCTTTGACCACCTTAAACAAGCTATGTTGCTGGCGACGGACAAATTGACAATAGGTGCTATCTCAGCGGCAGCCCAACTTAGCATTGTTTTCTCGATAGAAAATATGGTCGTTTTTCAATGTTACCTGCTTTAAAATTGTATAACCAGGCGATTGTCCCGAAATGATCTTATGGGGCAGATATGAAGGAAGTCAATTGTAACTGGGCCGAGCAGGGGGCTTTTCTGAATCTGCCTGGTGGCACCTCCATTCCCTCATTAAGCATATCCTGGGTATGACCTCGCTGAGCAGGAGGGTTGACTGGAGAAGAGTACTCCTGCGCTCCATACCGTTTCCTCCAGCATACCCTGTTTGTTCATCTAATGCATTCTTTAAGCAGGGTAATTGTGTAGTTCTTGAAAACGGGGCTAATTCAGTGCTGTCGATGATGGCTGATAAATGTATTTCTCTGGAGGAGCTGGAGCGTAATCCAGGGAAGGTGAAGAAGTTACTTTATGAGGCCGACTGGATCCAGAATAGGGAGAATCTCTGCTTGTAGAAAATATTCGACCATTTTTCGATGGATGTCAAGCCCAGGAATGTCCTGCAGAAATATATATCCCAGCATGCATCAGAACACCTTAGAACGCTTTGGTTGTGCATCAAATTAAATCTTCTTCCTACTAGCGATGATCTAAATGTGGAAACCTTGAAGTACCTTATTATTGAGTGTTCAATGTTAGCTCCCCATCAGGATGGGATTTTTAAACTCTATTTTATCATCCACCCTCTTTAAACTTGGGAAGACCTGTGGTGTAATTTATTAAATAATCCAAATGATAGGCTGCTAATTACTGTAATGAATTTATTGAAACTGCTTTCAGCACTGTATGAAATTAATTTGTGTTGGGCATGTTTTTATCTTGTATCTTGATTGTCTGTATGTGTGTAAATTGTGTTTGAACTAGATCACACAATACATAAATAAATATAAAATAAAGAAACCAATAATGAGCCTGTGTTTGCCCAGTGGGAGGAAATGCTGCAGAATCATTAATTTCCAGCATTGTGCAACGGGGACCAATCAGCAAGCAGCGTACTGGGCCCCAGCCAGTCAGCAACCAGACAACAAGTGTGTTCTGCTACCCTAACAGCATCTCCAGCCCAGATAGGAGGACTATCCCTCTGCCCCCGTCAATGGGATCCAGCCAGTAGGAACACATCCGGAAGCAGAGTATTGGGATCCAGCCAGTCAGCAACCAGACAACAAGTGTGTTCTGCTACCCTAACAGCATCTCCAGCCCAGATAGGAGGACTATCCCTCTGCCCCCGTCAATGGGATCCAGCCAGTAGGAACACATCCGGAATCAGAGTATTGGGATTCAGCCAGTTAGGAACAGACAGAGTGTGTTCTGCTACCCTAACAGCATCTCCAGCCGAGATAGTAGGAATGCCCCTTTGCCCTCGTCAATGGCTGCCAGGCTTCAGCAGCGATCCAGCCAATCTGCAAATTTCTAAGGGCGTTTGGCGCTTGCTGAAGACAACCCTGGAGAGTATCCAATGACATTTTAGCTCTGTGTGCCATGCTGGTGGGGAAATATCCCTTGGCATATCAGTCTGGCCCCACCCAGGACAGGCAAGCCCTGAAGGCCATGGTGCAGTGCTTCTGTGTCACCACGTGAGTAAGCACTAGATATGAACGAACCTTTTACCACTGGAGTGATCACGTTAACACTCATCTCCCAAAAAGCTACAAGTTAGCAAAGAACTTAAGCTCAGATGGCAAACCCATGTGTGTTCTGTGTCCCAGGGTTTCTTTTGGTGAAGGCCAGCAGTGCCGCAACTTCTAACATCCCCCCATTGGAATGGGGCATTATTTCACACTTACAGGCGCCGCCATGCCAGGGACCCTCCGGTTCCCCTCCAAGATGACCAGCTGAACCCACCCTATACCTCCTGAGTTAAGGCCCTGTCCCTAACACACCGGGCGCCTGAACCAGCCCTCACGCCATTCCGTTTACTCAATGTATGTCTGGCCCTGGTCTACGCCCCTCCGTGCCACCCCTCATCAATGGGTTCCCTCTCATCCAGACCCCCAGCCTAGGGGCTGCCTCTGTGACCTGCCCAAGCCCATCCCTGAGGAGCAATACATAGGCTCGGTGGGGGGGGGCTCTCCACACAACCCTTAAAAAACATCCACACACACACACACGTGTAGTGAAAGGCCTTTACAGTCATAACAGGAAATAGACAGGGCAATAATGCAAGAACAGTTTTTAAATAGAACACTGGCCCAGATTGATCCAATAGGCGGCGTTAGAGCAAGGATGGGGGCGGGCACAGGCGCAGGTGTGCCATGGGAACCCCGGTAACAGCCTGAGGAGCTGGGAAGGGACTAGGGTGCACGTGCAGGAAGATCCCACACACACACACATGCACAGCCCTGTGCTCCACCACAGCTGCAGCCAGCTGCGGCCTCACCTGCTCTGCCAGGTGAAGAGATTGGGTGACATCACTTGCAAGGAAGCCGCCAAACCGGTTTGCAAGATGCTTACAAAACAGGCCCCACTCTCGTTCCCACCCAGAGGCGTGGAGACATGCAAGTATCTGCTCCAGGGCGAGCGAAGACTCTAGAATAAAAGCCAGGAAGCCAAGCAGTCGGGTGGGTGGGCTAGACGACAGCTAGAACTTGGAGGTTGCGGCGTGCAACAGGGGGGTCTCAAATCAGGGCCTGTTAGAGTAACATGGCGTGCATACTGCAGGGGTTTAATCATAAATAACTTCCCAAAGGTTAGAAACACATCTCTGGCTATTGATGCCTTTAACCAGCCCCCTCAGGACATTCCCAGGGACCCAGAAAACCGGGCTATTCAGTGGAATAAGACCCTCTCACCCAGTCCTCCAGCCTACATGTCTCTTTTACTTGCTAAGCTTTATTGGCACCTGTGCTGTTGTGTTCAGACCAGAGGCCTCGGCAGCGCACGCCGCACAGAGGCACTCACATGCTGAGCTATCTTATCTGTCGGTGGCCTGACGTAAGAAACACATCTTCCCATAGCTGGAAATTACTGGGTGCAAAGATTACGTGTTACATGCCTAGGTTTGTAAACATTAGATATGATGTCTAAAAGCATCCCAGTCAACCACGAGAACTAGTTTTACTTGCCTCATAAACCCGTTCAGACTCGAGATTGGATGATCATGTGCTTACTTTCCAGACCGGCAAACTTGTAATCACCCCCATTGCCAATAGGCCATGATTCTGGTCCACCTGCCCCTCTCCGCCCAAAGGATCTCTGAGCTTCCTCTGTCTTTTGCGAGCAGTAAGCGCCGCTAGAATACAGCCCCTGGTGTAATACCAATGTCTTAACCAAGTGTGCCTTCAGACACTTCACTTCTAAGCAACGTGTCTCCTTGCAGTGAATCGCTGTTAAAACAAGCAGAGCGTTTGCTAGGCTCTCCCATATGGTGTCTGCCTTTATACCACCCTCATTGCACAGCTGTTACGGGTGATAGCATTACGGCTGTGCGTGGAAAAAGCCAAACCTGTGCCTACACAATAGTAAAAACGTTTGGCTTTGCCAATGCTTTTTAAAGGTAGAACCTGGTCATTAGATCTCATTGCTGTGGAGATTCTATAAATCTCCCTGGATGAGGGGGTGATTTTCCATGGGGTCCATGTACATACACGGGCTGAGAAGCTGGTGCCCTCCTCCCACCCTTCTCAAACCCGCCAGCCCGTCCTCAACGTGGATTCGACTTTGACTTTTGCATGGCATTCATTCTCGGTAAGGACCGCAGTGAAGAGTCGGTCAGGGCATCTGCTGGGCCGCTCATTCAGGTCCAGGGACCCATTACCCTGGCCATGTCCATCCCAGCATTGACCTTATGTAAGGGATCATCCATGTGCGCACCATACAAACGACATGTTATGCCAGGCATGTTCAGAACAACTGATCCACGTGTATATAATGCCAAGAACCTTGCGGGTTAAAAAGCGCAGAAGATAGCAAGTCCAGAGCCAGGGCTTTCTCTGGCTCTATCCCTGAAAGAGAGCAGATCAGTTACCTGGAAGGTCCTCACCCCCGCTCTAGCCTCTTTAAAGTGGGGGATCATGAATTGTACCTTGCTGCTGGACCCTGAAAGGGGTGACTAGTTGCACTCCTCTCTCTGATGTTTAGGGGCTGTGCCAGACCCAGTAAAAATCTCAAACTCTGCATCTGGCCCATACATGGAGGCAAGCAAGTCTGCAGAGAACGGGGCGAGATGCAATGAAGTATTGGAGCGCTAACAACAACCCAGGCTGCACTATGAAGCAGAACCTGTAGCCAATTAAACATCTTTCAGACACTTCCAGCGACAGGATATTGGGCTTCTATGATGCCCGTGCAGTGGTACCGACAGTGGTGTTCAGAAAGCAAAAGTCACAGATGATGTATCGGCATCAGTGCTGCTGATGAGGGCGTGGACATGTGGAAGCACAGACAGAATACAATCAAGGTAATGCAAAGGGCGTTCCATGAGCAGAGTCAAGGTAACGCAGAGGGCATTCCATGAGCAGAGGGCATGCCATGAGCACAGTCAAGGTAACGCAGAGGGCCTTCCATGAGCAGAGTCAAGATAACGCAGAGGGCATGCCATAAGCAGAGTCAAGGTAACGCAGAGGACATTCCATGAGCAGAGGGCATGCCATGAGCACAGTCAAGGTAACGCAGAGGGCCTTCCATGAGCAGAGGGCATGCCATGAGCACAGTCATGGTAACGCAGAGGGCCTTCCATGAGCAGAGTCAAGATAACGCAGAGGGCATGCCATAAGCAGAGTCAAGGTAACGCAGAGGACATTCCATGCAAAAGCATGGATGGAGCAGAGTCAAGGTAACATAGAGGGCATGAGCAAAGCCATGGTTACGCAGAGGGAATTCCATGAGCAGAGTCAAGGTTAAGCAGAGGGCATTCCATGAACAGAGTCAAGGCAACCAGAGGGCATTCCATGAGCAGAGTCAAGGTAATGCAGAGGGCATTCCATGAGCAGAGTCAAGGTAACACAGAGGGCATTCCATGAGCAGAGGGCATGCCATGAACACAGTCAAGGTAACGCAGAGGGCATTCTATGAGCAGAGTCAAGATAACGCAGAGGGCATGCCATGAGCAGAGTCAAGGTAACGCAGAGGACATTCCATGCAAAAGCATGGATGGAGCAGAGTCAAGGTAACATAGAGGGCATGAGCAAAGTCATGGTAACTCGGAGAGAATTCCATGAGCAGAGTCAAGGTTAAGCAGAGGGCATTCCATGAGCAGAGTCAAGGCAACCAGAGGGCATTACATGAGCAGAGTCAAGGTAATGCAGAGGGCATTCCATGAGCAGAGTCAAGATAATGCAGAGGGCATGCCATGAGCAGAGTCAAGGTAATGCAGAGGGCATTCCATGTAAAAGCATGGATGGAGCAGAGCCAAGGTAACATAGAGGGCATTCCATGAACAAAGTCATGGTAACGCAGAGGGAATTCCATGAGCAGAGTCAAGGCAACCAGAGGGCATTCCATGAGCAGAGTCAAGGTAATGCAGAGGGCATTCCATAAGCAGAGTCAAGGTAACACAGAGGGCTTTCAAATGAGCAGAGTCAAGGTAACGCAGAGGGAATTCCATGAGCAGAGTCAAGATAACACAGAAGGCATTCCATGAGCAGAGTCAAGGTAACACAGCAGGCACGGTAGTCAAGGTAATGCAGAGGGCATTCCATGAGCAGAGTCAAGGTAACACAGCAGGCATTCCATGCAAAAGCATGGATAGAGCAGAGTCTAGGTAACCAGAGGGCATTCCATGAGCAGAGTCAAGGTAACCAGAGGGAATTCCATGAGCAGAGTCAAAGTAACACAGAGGGCATTCCATAAGCAGAGTCACCGTAACGCAGAGGCCATTCCATGAGCAGAGTCAAGGTAACGCAAAGGGCATTCCAAGAGCAGAGTCAAAGTAATGCAGAGTGCTTTAGAAAGAGTAGAGTCAAGGTAACACAGAGGGCATTCCATGAGCAGAGTCAAGGTAATGTAGAGGACAGTCCATTAGCAGAGTCAAGGTAACACAGAGGGCAATCCATGAGCATATTCAAGGTAACGCAGAGGGCATTCCATGAGCAGAGTCAAGGTAATGCAGAGTACTTTCGATAGAGCAGAGGCATGGTAACGCAGAGGGTTCTTCATGCAGAAGCATGGATAGAGTAGAGTCAAGGTAAGGCAGAGGGCTTTCAGAGCAAAGTCAAGGTAACACAGAGGTCATTCCAAGAACAGAGTCAAGGTTACGAGAGGGCCTTCCATGAGCAGAGTCAAGATAACGCAGAGGGCATGCCATAAGCAGAGTCAAGGTAACGCAGAGGACATTCCATGCAAAAGCATGGATGGAGCAGAGTCAAGGTAACATAGAGGGCATGAGCAAAGCCATGGTTACGCAGAGGGAATTCCATGAGCAGAGTCAAGGTTAAGCAGAGGGCATTCCATGAACAGAGTCAAGGCAACCAGAGGGCATTCCATGAGCAGAGTCAAGGTAATGCAGAGGGCATTCCATGAGCAGAGTCAAGGTAACACAGAGGGCATTCCATGAGCAGAGGGCATGCCATGAACACAGTCAAGGTAACGCAGAGGGCATTCTATGAGCAGAGTCAAGATAACGCAGAGGGCATGCCATGAGCAGAGTCAAGGTAACGCAGAGGACATTCCATGCAAAAGCATGGATGGAGCAGAGTCAAGGTAACATAGAGGGCATGAGCAAAGTCATGGTAACTCGGAGAGAATTCCATGAGCAGAGTCAAGGTTAAGCAGAGGGCATTCCATGAGCAGAGTCAAGGCAACCAGAGGGCATTACATGAGCAGAGTCAAGGTAATGCAGAGGGCATTCCATGAGCAGAGTCAAGGTAACACAGAGGGCAATCCATAAGCAGAGGGCATGCCATGAGCAGAGTCAAGGTAATGCAGAGGGCATTCCATGAGCAGAGTCAAGATAATGCAGAGGGCATGCCATGAGCAGAGTCAAGGTAATGCAGAGGGCATTCCATGTAAAAGCATGGATGGAGCAGAGCCAAGGTAACATAGAGGGCATTCCATGAACAAAGTCATGGTAACGCAGAGGGAATTCCATGAGCAGAGTCAAGGCAACCAGAGGGCATTCCATGAGCAGAGTCAAGGTAATGCAGAGGGCATTCCATAAGCAGAGTCAAGGTAACACAGAGGGCTTTCAAATGAGCAGAGTCAAGGTAACGCAGAGGGAATTCCATGAGCAGAGTCAAGATAACACAGAGGGCATTCCATGAGCAGAGTCAAGGTAACACAGCAGGCACGGTAGTCAAGGTAATGCAGAGGGCATTCCATGAGCAGAGTCAAGGTAACACAGCAGGCATTCCATGCAAAAGCATGGATAGAGCAGAGTCTAGGTAACCAGAGGGCATTCCATGAGCAGAGTCAAGGTAACCAGAGGGAATTCCATGAGCAGAGTCAAAGTAACACAGAGGGCATTCCATAAGCAGAGTCACCGTAACGCAGAGGCCATTCCATGAGCAGAGTCAAGGTAACGCAAAGGGCATTCCAAGAGCAGAGTCAAAGTAATGCAGAGTGCTTTAGAAAGAGTAGAGTCAAGGTAACACAGAGGGCATTCCATGAGCAGAGTCAAGGTAATGTAGAGGACAGTCCATTAGCAGAGTCAAGGTAACACAGAGGGCAATCCATGAGCATATTCAAGGTAACGCAGAGGGCATTCCATGAGCAGAGTCAAGGTAATGCAGAGTACTTTCGATAGAGCAGAGGCATGGTAACGCAGAGGGTTCTTCATGCAGAAGCATGGATAGAGTAGAGTCAAGGTAAGGCAGAGGGCTTTCAGAGCAAAGTCAAGGTAACACAGAGGTCATTCCAAGAACAGAGTCAAGGTTACGAGAGGGCATTCCATGAGCAGAGTCAAGGTAATGCAGAGGGCATTCCATAAGCAGAGTCAAGGTTAGCAGGGCATTCCATGGGCAGAGTCAAGGCAACCAGAGAGCATTCCATGAGCAGAGTCAAGGTAACCAGAGGGCATTCCATGAGCAGAGCCACGGTAACGCAGAGGCCATTCCATGAGCAGAGTTAAGGTAATGCAGAGTGCTTTAGAAAGAGTAGAGTCAAGGTAACACAGAGGGCATTCCATGAGCAGAGAGAAGGACACACAGAGGGCATTCTATGAGCAGAGTCAAGGTAACTCAGAGGGCATTCCATGAGTAGAGTCAAGGTAACACCGAGGGCATTCCATGAGCAGAGTCAAGGTAATGCAGAGGGCAGTCCATTAGCAGAGTCAAAGTAACACAGAGGGCATTCCATGAGCATATTCAAGGTAACGCAGAGGCCATTCCATGAGCAGAGTAAAGGTAATGCAGAGTGCTTTCAATAGAGCAGAGACATGGTAACGTAGAAGGTTCTGCATGCATAAGCATGGATACAGTAGAGTCAAGGTAAGGCAGAGGGCTTTCAGAACAGAGTCAAGGTAACAAAGAGGGCATTCCATGAGCAGAGTCAAGGTAACGTAGAGGGCATTCCATGAGCAGAAGCAAGGTAACACAGAGTGCTTTAGATAGAGCAGAGGCATGGTAACGCAGAAGGTTCTGCATGCAGAAGCATGGATATAGTACAGTCAAAATAAGGCAGAGGTCTTTCAGAGCAAAGTCAAAGTAACGCAGAGGGCATCCCATGAGCAGAGTCAAGGTAACGCAGAGGGCATTCCATGTGCCGGGTCAAGGTAACACAGAGTGCTTTCGAAAGAGCAAAGGCAAGGTAACGCAGAAGGTTTTGCATGCAGGATAATGCATAGAGCAGAGTCAAGGTAATGCAGAGTGCTTTAGAAAGAGCAAAGGCAAGGTAACGCAGAAGGTTCTGCATGCGGGAGCATGGATAGAGCAGAGTCAAGGTAACGCAGAGTGCTTTAGATAGAGCAAAGGCAAGGTAACGCAGAAGGTTTTGCATGGATGGAGAAGAGTCAATGTAAGGCAGAGGGCTTTCAGAGCAGAGTCAAGGTAACACAGAGGGAATTCCATTAGCAGAGTCAAGTTAACGCAGAGGGCATTCCATGAGTAGAGTCAAGGTAACGCACAGTGCTTTAGATCGAGCAGAGGCAAGGCAACGCATAGGGCTTTAGATAGAGCAGAGGGAAGGTAACACAGAATGTTTTGCATGCAGGAGCATGGATGGAGCAGAGTCAAGGTTACGCAGAGTGCTTTAGATAGAGCAAAGGCAAGGTAACGCAGAAGGTTTTGCATGTAGGAGCATGGATAGAGTAGAGTCAAGGTAACGCAGAGTGCTTTAGGTAGAGCAGAGGGAAGGTAACAGAAGGTTCTGCATGTAGAAGCATGGATAGAGCAGAATCAAGGTCACGCAGTCGGCTTTCAGAGCAAAGTCAAGGTAACACAAAGTGCTTTAGATAGAGCAGAGGGAAGGTAAAAGAAGGTTCTGCATGTAGAAGCATGGATAGAGCAGAGTCAAGGTAACGCAGTTGGCTTTCAGAGCAGAGTCAAGGTAACACAAAGTGCTTTAGATAGAGCAGAGGGAAGGTAAAAGAAGGTTCTGCATGTAGAAGCATGGATAGAGCAGAGTCAAGGTAACGCAGTTGGCTTTCAGAGCAGAGTCAAGGTAACACAAAGTGCTTTAGATAGAGCAGAGGGAAGGTAATGCAGAAGGTTTTGCATGCAGAAGCATGGATGGAGCAGAGTCAAGGTAACACAGAGTGCTTTAGATAGAGCAGAGGGAAGGTAAAAGAAGGTTCTGCATGTAGAAGCATGGATAGAGCAGAGTCAAGGTAACGCAGTTGGCTTTCAGAGCAGAGTCAAGGTAACACAAAGTGCTTTAGATAGAGCAGAGGGAAGGTAATGCAGAAGGTTTTGCATGCAGAAGCATGGATAGAGTAGAGGCAAGCTAACACAGAGTGCTTTAGATGGAGCAGAGGGAAGGTAATGCAGAAGGTTCTGCATGCTGGAGTATGGATAGAGTAGAGTCAAGGTAACGCAGAGTGATTTACATAGGGCAGAGAGAAGGTAACACAGAAGGTTCTGCATGCAGAAGCATGGAGAGAGCAGAGTCAAGGTAACACAGAGGGTTTTCAGTGCAGAGTCAAGGTACCGCAGAGTGCTTTAGATAGAGCAAAGGCAAGGTAATGCAGAAGGTTTTACATGCAGGAGAGTCAAGGTAACGCATAGGGCTTTAGATAGCGCAGAGGGAAGGTAACGCAGAAGGTTCTACATGCGGGAGCATGGATGGAGTAGAGGCAAGGTAAAAGTGAGAACTTTAGCTTTGTCTAAGGTGGGAATGGTAATATCTGTGGTGGGAAAGGACTTCTAAAGCAATTTTGTTTTGATAGTAGCCCATCTGGGATCGAGTAGAAGGAACTCCGCCTCTGTTTGATTCGGGCTTCACCAGCTATTGCCCATCGACAGTTTGGTGACTTTGAACAGATCTTTCCTCTTAGCCCGGTATCCCGCAGGGTCAAGATGAAGTCTCTGGGTTTAGTTGGGACAGTTATGATAATTCGGCTCTCAAGGAGAGCGGAATGATCTAGGGTTTTGAAGGCAGCCGACAAGTCCTGCAGCTTCAGCAAATCAGCCTTTTCACAGGAGGATATCCTTCACATCAAGGAGGGCAGTCACAGTGTCCATCGAGGCATTGAACCCGATTGCAAATCTTCCAGAAGCCTGTTCTCCCCAGCAAAGACTTGTGACTGCGTGGAGGGGGCCGCATCTAAGAAAATAAATTTCGTGACTGCCCATAGTTAGATCAGATGGAGAAGTTCAGTGACGCATGGTTGTTTGCGGCATCAAGGAATGGAATGGCCCCTCGCCAACAGAGAGATTTATGGTTTCTGTGATGGCGGCCAATGCAAAGATAGACGCACATTCCTGACCACAGAACATCAGGTCAGGTATTGACTTCGAGACTAGGATGATTTTACTGGTTTGCTGTTCCGAGATAGGACTAGAAGTGACTGTTGCAGCAGTTCGACAAGCGACTGGCCAGGCCGTCCATCGTCAATGACGAAGGACATTGAGGATGATCTTGGCTCAAACAGCCGTCATCTTATTAATAAAATGATTCTGTAGAACACGGCTCCAGTTCTGGGGTAGGGTGGCGGCTGAGCACAGATACGAAGATGGCAATACCCAACCACAGTGCCTTCCACAGGGTTCCTACGGCACCACCTTTCATGGTGACTGCTCCTCTGGTGAACCTGCAGCAGGCGGTATCTTTCTTGCTGCATCCACTAAAATGGGAGAAGCCTCCTTTCTCCTCCAGCACAAAGGTATTTTTTGATGCAATATAATGGAAAATGGGTCACTTCTAATCTAATGGCCACCACGCAGTAAGGCGCATTGTCCCCCGCAGGCCTTTGAAGGCACGTAGCTGGTAGGGCGGGGTCAGATAGAGCCCCTTCCAGCTTGAGTGATGGCAACAGATTCTGCGGTCAATTCCCTTCGTGCATTGTGGA
Organism: Ambystoma mexicanum; assembly: GCF_040938575.1. Classification (NCBI taxonomy): domain Eukaryota; kingdom Metazoa; phylum Chordata; class Amphibia; order Caudata; family Ambystomatidae; genus Ambystoma; species Ambystoma mexicanum. The sequence goes on from NC_090934.1 coordinate 25,804,473, forward strand.
TATTCGTGGAGTTGGCTAATTAGTAAGGCGACCATTGCTGCTTTGGTAGCATAATATTAGCAGGGTCCAGTATCTATCTCGACTAGGGAAATAAGGGCAGCTTCAGAGCCAGTGGAATATTGAGGGAGGCCCTCATCCACCTTGTGCTCTGCCCTTCAGGCTCTGCATGCATGGAGATTGCCAAGAAATAAGCTGTCTGGATGTTCAGGGTCATCCTTGCACGGGGGCTGGTCTTGTAGTCATGCAACGCCCTCGCACAAGGGCTCATCTAAAGCATTTCTACCCTCTCCCAGATGCTCCATTGTGCCGTCTGGATTACTGCCCCTCCGCCTGCAGAGTATCTCATACGGTCAGCATTGCTTTCAGCTTTGTGGGCACTGCACCAGGCTTAGGGTGACAGGCTTGGCGACTCGGCATAGCCTCAGAGGCTCTATGCATTGGTTGCTTCTTGAAAGGTTCAGCCTTGAGGGCACTGCACCAGGCTTGGGGTGTCTGGCTTGGCAACTTGGCACTGCCTCAGAGGCTCAATGCATTGGCTGTTTCTTGAAAGGTTCAACCTAGAGGGCACTACACTAGGCTCGGGGTGCTCGACATCCAATGCTCTTGTAGTGCCCCCAGAAATAACATGTAATGTTCTCCAGAGACACTCTTGGTCCAGGTCCCATGAGAAAGATAGGCATGAACTGGTTCAGGTGTGTTTCCAGGCTATTGGCATCGGTCGAGCAAAACTCTTTTTTGGGACGCCCCATCATAGGGTTTGTTAGAGGTGGCAGGTGTTTTTCTAGGGGGTGACCCCCAAGCAGCCCTCCACCCCCCTATGCTTGGATCTTCTTTCTAAGAAGGGCTCATGGATCCTGTATGCCGGCGGGGCTTTCCAGGCCAGGCTGTTTGTCACTGAAGTGGCTGAGGGTTGAACCCGTGGCAGCTTGCCCACGTTGGGTCATTCTGACACTCTGAACATAGTAATTATAGTAATGACACTTGGGCTTTACCGAATATGCAGAAAGCAAGCTTGGAAAGAATTAAAGGCTGTGTCCCTCATGACAAGATGCATTCCCAGAAAAGTCAAGGGTGGAAAAAGAGGCAATTATACAACCTGTCTCACTGCAGAAAGATGGCTAGACAGGGTGCACCCTTGAGACAGAGGGCCATATTGCCACATCACAATCCTTCTCAGTAACTCCCCCAGTGTTGAAAATTGATCCTAACCGCTGCTATGTGGATCAAACCCAATGCCAGACACTGATGCCCCGGGCCTTCTGGAGTCTGGTCAATGCCATAAGCGGTTCGATGGCAGAAATGCCCTTGGTTACACATCAGTAGGGTAGCCACGCCACCACATGGCAAATTATGAACATCATGTGACTCTAGAACCAGTTCATGCTGCGGGCAGAGGGTGTCAGTCAGGAACATCAGATGGGGGGGGCATGAAGACTCTAATAAGATAGCAAAAGGAGAGGCAGGAAGAGACGCCTGGAATCTGTGCTTTGGGTGGAGAGAGAAGAGCCTGTAACCTGCGCTAAAGGCAGTGCGGGAAGACAGTTTAGAACCTGTGCTGGGGAAGCAAGGGAGGACAGTCTGCAACCTGCACCGGGGAAGCAAGGGAGTGCGGTTATGTAACTTGCACCGAGGAAGCGAGGAGAAATGGTCTGGAACCTGCGCTGGGGAAGGGAAAGAGGGCAGTCTTGAACCTGTGCTATAGGCAGTGAGAGAGAAGGCAATCTGGAATCTGTGCTGTAGACTGTGAGAGAGAGAGAGGGGGCAGTCTGGAACCTATGCTCTGGGTGGTGAGAGAGGGGGGCAGTCTGGAAACTGTGCTGGGGGAAGTGAGGGAGGCCAGTATGGAACCTGTGCTGGGGAAGTGAGGGAGGCCAGTCTAGAACCTGTGCTGGGGGAAGTGAGGGAGGACAATAGAGAACCTGTGCTGGGGGAAGTGGGAGGGGACAGTCAGAACCTCTGCTGGGGGAAGGGAGAGAGGACAGTCCAGAACCTGTGCTGGGGGAAGTGAGGGAGGACAGTCCGGAACCTGTGCTGGGTGAAGTGAGGGAGGTCAGTCCAGAACCTGTGCTGGGGGAAGTGAGGAAGGACAGTCCAGAACCTGTGCTGGGGAAGTGAGAGAGGACAGTCCAGAACCTGTGCTGGGTGAAGTGAGGGAGGTCAGTCCGGAACCTGTGCTGGAGGAAGTGAGGGAGGGCAGTTTGGAACCTGCCCTGGGGGGTGGAGAGAGAACAATGTGGAACCTGTGTTGGAGGTGGTGATAGAAGACAATCTGCAACATGTGCTGGGAAGGGGAGAGAGGATGGTTTGGAACCTGTACTGCAAGCAGTGAAAGAAAGTATATCCTGGAAACTCTGCTGGAGGCTGTTAGAGAGGGCAGTCTAGAACCTGTGCTACGTGACGTTAAGGTGGACATTATAGAACCTGTGCTGGGGGAAGTGAGGGAGGACAGTCCAGAACCTGTGCTGGGGGAAGTGAGGGAGGACAGTCTAGAACCTGTGCTGGGGGAAGTGAGGGAGGACAATACAGAACCTGTGCTGGGGGAAGTGAGGGAGGACAGTCTAGAACCTGTGCTGGGGGAACTGAGGGGGGACAGTCTAGAACCTGTGCTGGGGGAAGTGAGGGAGGACAATAGAGAACCTGTGCTGGGGGAAGTGAGGGAGGACAATAGAGAACCTGTGCTGGGGGAAGTGAGGGAGGACAGTCCGGAACCTGTGCTGGGAGAAGTGAGGAAGGACAGTCCAGAACCTGTGCTGGAGGAAGTGAGGAAGGATAGTCCAGAACCTGTGCTGGGGGAAGTGCAGGAGGACAGTCCGGAACCTGTACTGGGGGAAGTGAGGGCGGACAGTCTGGAACCTGTGCTGGGGAAGTGCAGGAGGACAGTCTGGAACCTGCCCTGGAGGAAGTGAGAGAGGGCCGTCTGGAACCTGTGCTGGGAGAAGTGGGCAGCTGGAAGCATGGAACAAAGTTGTGAAGGAACCAGTTCAGACGTAGAATGGCAATGAGGAGTGGGGGGCAGCCAGGTTAATGAATGCCTGGTCTTCATCGCCCTGAAATAAAAGGAAGTGTGGATTGTCCAGACCATGGGAAGGACACGCTGTGAACAAACGTAATAGAAAGAGTAGCTGGCAAACCACGATGCAGGGGGAAAGGGCAAACCGAATCTTATGATGGAGCGACCGCTTGGTGAAGAAGCTGTGATGGAGCAAGAGAGGGCAATGAAAAACCTGTGCGGGCTAGAGAAGGCAGTCAGGTGGCGATGGTTGAGCAGCAACATCATGCAGCGATAAACCAGAGCTTCTGAACAGGGCATCGCGAGGGAGGGCCAGAACAAAATCTAGCGAAGGAAGAGCAACACAACCGATGGGGGCCAAAGGAGAAGAAATTGCAGGGTCAAAGAAACAATACGTTACTCCCTATCCTCACCCTCTACTGGTTACAATCCCTGGGGTCTGTGACATGAACAACAACAAAAGTCGATAACACCTTGTGCTCGCGTATACCTGAACGTCGAGGGGCAGGCATCCACCCCAAGGGAAAATGCGACCTACAAGCACCTATCCTCCAGCTCCCCAAAAATAACTTAACCCAATAGTCACAGATACACAACGGATGTTGAGGGGTCAGGAAATCTCCAATGCTGAGCAGCAGGCTGGCCATCTACTGCATCCGGAATCAAGCTGAGCAACGCCCAAAGGATCTTGGTTGGGAAGAGTCATTCGTGGAGGTGGCATTCATGCATAGGTAAAAAGAGTGCGCGTAACAAACAGAAGCAGCTTCAAAACTGTGCCTGCTTCATGATGAGAGCAGAGATTGTGCAATAGCTGAGGATTATCGCCTAATAGACAGAGGTCTCAGAAAGAAATGTCCTACACAATGGTAGTCCTCAAGTAAGAGCTAACGATACACAAGGCAGCAATCCAAGGAGGCGCTCCATCTGCAGGAGAGAAAGCACAAGGAGAGAGTCATGCAGGGGGATCCGTCAGGCCCCTGTAAGAGGTCAGGCTGCTCTCTGGAGAGAGATGCTCGTTCATGCAAGGTTCGAGGAAGACGCTGGACCCTTCGGAAACCAGGCAGGAGTGGAGGCATGCCTTTGAATCACCCCTTGAAGCGGGGAGTTCCATCAGGTTGCTCCCTCCCACAGTGGACGGCCAATCTCAGAACTGGGAGGCATTGCTGGGGTCACACTGCAGAAGCCTTACAATGGAGGGGTCACTCTTGGCACCTTTGATGAACTCCTCCAGAGACAGTTTACCTGGAAGGTGAGAGTGAGACAGTCACAAGATAGCCAGAAACACAACAGGTCACACAATTCATACTGCGCGGACAACAAACACACAGAAAGATAGGAAGCAAAAATATCAGAACCAATTACTCACCACAGTAATACCAGTACTCTTAGTATTAACACCCAGTGCTTCCCTTGATGGCACGAGTAAGCAAGGAGGCAGAGCATTAGACATTGCATCCAGAGCACACCGACTTGGTTCCTTTTACCTCTTCTTTTTAGGATGGAATTTACACATAGATACGGAGAGGACAAGAGGCTTATTTTGTTCGAAGGGGAATTTAGGAATAAGAGAACTGGAATCAGTCAAATGTATGCACAATTTGCTACATCCAACCACAAGGCGTCGGAAGTCCCTGGAGCCGTGGCAGCCATGTCTTGGGCAAGTATTGCACCTTTAGAACGTACGGCCAGGGCTTCGCGGTTACCAAAGTATGGTGCTGCTGAAGGGACACGTGTGGGCTCTGCTGCTCCAATCCCTGCGCCTGATTTGGGGGCCGATTGTGTTTAAGTTGCACATTGAGAGCTCTGTGCGCTCGCAGGAACATTAACTTTCCCTGCTTCCATATTTGTTGATTAACCCACCTCCCATCCCTCCACCGATGGCCCAATTGACCTATTTAGCACAGCCAAACAGAGTAGCCCTTTGCAAAGGGCCTCTCAGCAAAGGGCAGCTCCAGAAGAAGCAGTTCCAGTCTGTATTTGCTGTGTTCGCCTGGGAAGCCAGCTGCGGTCAACCTGCAGCGACTGACAAGGTTAAGTGTGGTCTGGGTGGGGAGTACAGCAATTACTGTATTCTATTAAAACCCTACCACTCTCATTACCTTACATATCATAGCACACCGATGTCAGCCAGCTAGTAAATAATTTTGCAATCACTGCTGTGCCCCAATTGCAGGTGGTTCTCCATTTACTGCTATATCTCAAATGTAGGTGTTTTTCCCCCACCTGCACTGTGTGCAAGTTCTAGGGGGTCTCTATACTGCTTCTATATTTCAAATGAAGGTGCTTTTCCCTGAACTGCTTTTTTTCCACTTCTAAGTGTTTCTCCAATTGCTGTTTTTTTCTCCAATTCTAGGTGTCGGGCCCTCTAGCACTGTTTCAGTGTTTCCTTACTATGGCTATGTTCCAGTTCTAGGTGTCGGTCCCTCTAGCACTGTGCTTCAGTGTTTCCTTATTACAGCTGTTTCCATGTTATAGGTGTCGTTCCCTCTAGCACTGTGTTTCAGTGTTTCCTTACTATGGCTGTGTTCCAGTTCTAGGTGTCGGGCCCTCTAGCACTGTGCTTCAGTGTTTCCTTACTACAGCTGTGTTCCCGTTCTAGGCGTTGTTCCCTCTAGCACTGTGCTTCAGTGTTTCCTTACTATGGCTGTGTTCCAGTTCTAGGTGTCGTTCCCTCTAGCACTGTGAGCCAGTGTTTCCTTACTACAGCTGTGTTCCAGTTTCGGTCCCTCTAGCACTGTGTTTCAGTGTTTCCTTACTAGGGCTGTGTTCCAGTTCTAGGTGTCGTTCCCTCTAGCACTGTGATTCAGTGTTTCCTTACTACGGCTGTGTTCCAGTTCTAGGTGTCGGGCCCTCTAGCACTGTGCTTACGTGTTTGCTTACTATGGCTGTGTTCCAGATCTAGGTGCCGTTCTCTCTCGCACTGTGCTTCAGTGTTTTCCTTACTACGGCTGTGTTCCAGTTCTAGGTGTCATTCCCTCTAGCACTGTGCTTCAGTGTTTCCTTACTACAGTTGTGTTCCAGTTCTAGGTGTCATTCCCTTTAGCACTGTGCTTCGATGTTTCCTTACTACAGCTGTGTTCCAGTCCTAGATGTCATTCCCTCTAGCACTGTGCTTCAGTGTTTCCTTACTACGGCTGTGTTCCAGTTCTAGGTGTCGTTCCCTCTAGCACTGTGCTTCAGTGTTTCCTTACTACGGCTGTTTTCATGTTCTAGGTGTCGTTCCCTCTCACACTGTGCTTCAGTGTTTCCTTACTATGGCTGCGTTCTAGTACTAGGCGTTGGTCCCTCAAGCACTGTGCTTCAGTGTTTCCTTACTATGGCTGTGTTCCAGTTTTAGGCGTCAGTCCCTTTAGCACTGTGCTTCAGTGTTTCCTTACTACAGTTGTGTTCCAGTTCTAGGTGTCGTTCTCTTAGGTGTCATTCCCTCTAGCACTGTGCTTCAGTGTTTCCTTACTACGGCTGTGTTCCAGTTCTAGGTGTCGTTCCCTCTAGCACTGTGCTTCAATGTTTCCTTACTACAGCTGTGTTCCAGTTTTAGGTGTCAGTCCCTTTAGCACTGTGCTGCTTCAGTGTTTCCTTACTATGTCTGTGTTCCAGTTCTAGGTGTCGTTCCCTCTAGCACTGTGCTTCAGTGTTTCCTTACTACGGCTGTTTTCCCGTTCGAGGTGTCATTCCCGCTTGCAATGTGCTTAAGTGTTTCCTTACTATGGCTGTGTTCCAGTGCTAGGTGTTTTTCCCTCTAGAACTGTGCTTCAGTGTTTCCTTACTACTACTGTTTTCATGTTCTAGGTGTCGTCCCCTCTCGCACTGCACTTCAGTGTTTCCTTACTATGGCTGTGTTCCAGTTCTAGGCGTCAGTCCCTTTAGCACTGTGCTTCAGTGTTTGCTTACGTCTGTGTTTCAGTTCTAGGCGTCGGGCCCAAAAAGCACTGTGCTTCAGTGTTTCCTTACTACAGTTGTGTTCCAGTTCTAGGTGTCGTTCCCTTTAGCACTGTGCTTCAATGTTTCCTTACTACAGCTGTGTTCCAGTCCTAGGTGTCATTCCCTCTAGCACTGTGCTTCAGTGTTTCCTTACTACGGCTGTGTTCCAGTTGTAGGTGTCGTTCCCTCTAGCACTGTGCTTCAGAGTTTCCTTACTACGGCTGTGTTCCAGTTCCAGTTCTAGGTGTTGTTCCCTCTAGCACTGTGCTTCAGTGTTTCCTTACTGCTTTCATGTTCTAGGTGTCGTTCCCTCTCGCACTGTGCTTCAGTGTTTCCTTACTATGGCTGTGTTCCAGTTCTAGGCGTTGGTCCCTCAACCACTGTGCTTCAGTGTTTCCTTACGATGGCTGTTTTCCAGTTTTAGGCATCAGTCCCTTTAGCACTGTGCTTCAGTGTTTCCTTACTATGTCTGTGTTCCAGTTTTAGGTGTCGGGCCCTCTAGCACTGTGCTTCAGTGTTTCCTTTCTACAGTTGTGTTCCAGTTCTAGGTGTCGTTCTCTTAGGTGTCGTTACCTCTAGCACTGTGCTTCAGTGTTTCCTTACTACGGCTGTGTTCGAGTTCTAGGTGTCGTTCCCTCTAGCACTGTGCTTCAATGTTTCCTTACTACGGCTGTGTTCCAGCTCTAGGTGTCGGCCCCTCTAGCAGTGTTTCGGTGTTTCCTTACTACGGCTGTGTTCCAGTTCTAGGTGTTGTTTCCTCTAGCACTGTGCTTTGGTGTTTCCTTACTATGGCTGTGTTCCAGTTGTAGGTGTCGTTCCCTCTAGCACTGTGCTTCAGAGTTTCCTTACTACGGCTGTGTTCCAGTTCAAGGTGTCGTTCCCTCTAGCACTGTGCTTCAGTGTTTCCTTACTACAGCTGTGTTCCAGTTCTAGGTGTCGTTCTCTTAGGTGTCGTTCCCTCTAGCACTGTGCTTCAGTGTTTCCTTACTATGGCTGTGTTCCAGTTCTAGGCATTGGTCCCTCAAGCACTGTGCTTCAGTGTTTCCTTACTATGGCTGTGTTCCAGTTTTAGGCGTCAGTCCCTTTAGCACTGTGCTTCAGTGTTTCCTAACTACAGTTGTGTTCCAGTTCTAGGTGTCGTTCTCTTAGGTGTCGTTCCCTCTAGCACTGTGCTTCAGTGTTTCCTTACTATGGCTGTGTTCCAGTTCTAGGCATTGGTCCCTCAAGCACTGTGCTTCAGTGTTTCCTTACTATGGCTGTGTTCCAGTTTTAGGCGTCAGTCCCTTTAGCACTGTGCTTCAGTGTTTCCTAACTACAGTTGTGTTCCAGTTCTAGGTGTCATTCTCTTAGGTGTCGTTCCCTCTAGCACTGTGCTTCAGTGTTTCCTTACTATGGCTGTGTTCCAGTTCTAGGTGGCGTTCCCTCTAGCACTGTGCTTCAATGTTTCCTTACTACAGCTGTGTTCCAGTTCTAGGTGTCGTTCCCTCTAGCACTGTGCTTCAGTGTTTCCTTACTACGGCTGTTTTCCCGTTCTAGGTGTCATTCCCTCTTGCAATGTGCTAAAGTGTTTCCTTACTATGGCTGTGTTCCACTGCTAGGTGTTGTTCCCTCTAGCACTGTGCTTCAGTGTTTCCTTACTACGGCTGTTTTCCCGTTCTAGGTGTCATTCCCTCTTGCAATGTGCTAAAGTGTTTCCTTAATATGGCTGTGTTCCAGTTCTAGGTGTCAGTCCCTTTAGCACTGTGCTTCAGGGTTTCCTTACTACGTCTGTGTTTCAGTTCTAGGCGTCGGGCCCAAAAAGCACTGTGCTTCAGTGTTTCCTTACTACAGTTGTGTTCCAATTCTAGGTGTCATTCCCTTTAGCACTGTGCTGCAGTGTTTCCTTACTACAGCTGTGTTCCAGTCCTAGGTGTCATTCCCTCTAGCACTGTGCTTCAGAGTTTCCTTACTACGGCTGTGTTCCAGTTCCAGTTCTAGGTGTTGTTCCCTCTAGCACTGTGCTTCAGTGTTTGCTTACTACGGCTGTTTTCCTGTTCTAGGTGTCATTCCCTCTCGCAATGTGCTTCAGCGTTTCCTTACTACGGCTGTGTTCCAGTGCTAGTGTTGTTCCCTCTAGCACTGTGCTTCAGTGTTTCCTTACTACTGCTGTTTTCATGTTCTAGGTGTCGTTCCCTCTCGCACTGTGCTTCGGTGTTTCCTTACTATGGCTGTGTTCCAGTTCTAGGCGTTGGTCCCTCAAGCACTGTGCTTCAGTGTTTCCTTACTATGGCTGTGTTCCAGTTTTAGGCATCAGTCCCTTTAGCAATGTGCTTCAGTGTTTCCTTACTATGTCTGTGTTCCAGTTTTAGGTGTCGGGCCCTCTAGCACTGTTCTTCAGTGTTTCCTTACTACAGTTGTGTTCCAGTTCTAGGTGTCGTTCTCTTAGGTGTCGTTCCCTCTAGCACTGTGCTTCAGTGTTGCCTTACTACGGCTGTGTTCCAGTTCTAGATGTCGTTCCCTCTTGCACTGTGCTTCAATGTCTCCTTACTACGGCTGTGTTCCAGCTCTAGGTGTCGGCCCCTCTAGCAGTGTGTTTCGGTGTTTCCTTACTACGGCTGTCTTGTAGTTCTAGGTGTTGTTTCCTCTAGCACTGTGCTTCGGTGTTTCCTTACTACGGCTGTGTTCCAGTTGTAGGTGTCGTTCCCTCTAGCACTGTGCTTCAGTGTTTCCTTACTACAGCTGTGTTCCAGTTCTAGGTGTCGGTCCTAGCACCTTGCTTCAGTGTTTCCTTACTACGGCTGTGTTCTAGTTCTAGGCATCGGTCCCTCTAGCACTGTGTTTCAGTGTTTCCTTACTATGGCTGTTTTCCAGTTCTATGTGTCGGTCCCTCTAGCACTGTGCTTCAGTGTTTCCTTACTATGGCTGTTTTCCAGTGCTAAGTGTTGTTCCCTCTAGCACTGTGCTTCAGTGTTTCCTTACTATGGATGTTTTCATGTTCTAGGTGTCGTTCCCTCTCGCACTGTGCTTCAGTGTTTCCTTACTATCGCTGTGTTCCAGTTCTAGGTGTTGGTCCCTCTAGCACTGTGCTTCAGTGTTTCCTTACTATGGCTGTGTTCCAGTTCTAGGCGTCAGTCCCTTTAGCACTGGCTTCAGTGTTTCCTTACTACGTCTGTGTTCCAGTTGTAGGTGTCGTTCCCTCTAGCACTGTGCTTCAGAGTTTCCTTACTATCACTGTGTTCCAGTTCTAGGCGTTGGTCCCTCTAGCACTGTGCTTCAGTGTTTCCATACTACAGCTGTGTTTCAGTTCTAGGTCTCAGTCCTAGCACTATGCTTCAGTGTTTCCTTACTACGGCTGTGTTCCAGTTCTAGGCGTCGGTCCCTCTAGCACTGTGTTTTGGTGTTTCCTTTCTATGGCTGTGTTCCAGTTCTAGGCATTGTTCCCTCTAGCACTGTGCTTCAATGTTTCCTTACTATGGCTGTGTTCCAGTTCTAGGCATTGTTCCCTCTAGCACTGTGCTTCAGTGTTTCCTTACTACGCTGTGTTCCAGTTGTAGGTGTCATTCCCTCTAGCAGTGTGTTTCAGTGTTTCCTTACTACGGCTGTGTTCCAGTTCTAGGTGTTGTTTCCTCTAGCACTGTGCTTCGGTGTTTCCTTACTACGGCTGTGTTCCAGTTCCAGTTCTAGGTGTCATTCCCTCTAGCATTGTGCTTCAGTGTTTCTTTACTATAGCTGTGTTCCAGTTCTAGGTGTCGGTCCTAGCACTATGCTTCAGTGTTTCCTTACTATGGCTGTGTTCCAGTTCTAGGCGTCGGTCCCTCTAGACCTGTGTTTTGGTGTTTCCTTACTATGGCTGTGTTCCAGTTCTAGGCGTCGTTCCCTCTAGCACTGTATTTCAGTGTTTCCTTACTATGGCTGCGTTCCAGTTCTAGGTGTCAGGCCCTCTAGCACTGTGCTTCAGTGTTTCCTTACTACGTATGTGTTCCAGTTCTAGGCGTCATTCCCTCTAGCACTGTGCTTCAGTGTTTCCTTACTACGGCTGTGTTCCAGTTTTGGTCCCTCTAGCACTGTGCTTCAGTGTTTTCTTACTACGGCTGTGTTCCAGTTCTAGGCGTTGGTCCCTCAAGCACTGTGCTTCAGTGTTTCCTTACTATGGCTGTGTACCAGTTCTAGGCATCAGTCCCTTTAGCACTGTGCTTCAGTGTTTCCTTACTATGCCTGTGTTCCAGTTCTAGGCATCAATCCCTCTAGCACTGTGTTTCGGTGTTTCCTTACTATGGCTGTTTTCCAGTTCTAGGTGTTGGTCCCTCTAGCACTGTGCTTCAGTGTTTCCTTACTACGGCTGTTTTCCCGTTCTAGCTGTCATTCCCTCTTGCAATGTGATTCAGTGTTTCCTTACTACGGCTGTGTTCCAGTGCTAGGTGTTGTTCCCTCTAGCACTGTGCTTCAATGTTTCCTTACTATGGCTGTGTTCCAGTTCTAGGTGCTTCCGCTCCAGCACGGTATATCCTAGTTGTAGGTGTTCCCATGTTGCTCCTGTGTTTCAAGTCTCAGTGTTCGTCCCTGGGCTGCTTTATTCCACTTCTAGGTGCTTCCCCAATTGCTGTTTCTTTTTCCTGTGGGATCAGCAGGGTAGGAAAGGGTACTGCCACTAACCATCCCTACTAATAACCTCACCCTTCTGCATACACTTCTCAAACTCTGAACTAAACACAACCATACCTCTACAGCACAACAAACCGCACAAACCTCAATACACCACAACGATGAAACAAACCACCCATAGCCTCGCCCAACAGCACATGGCGGCTACAAACCAAAAAACACACCTTTGCTCTGTGAACGGAGTGAACCAAACTGAAGCTGCCAACAGCACGTCACAGCTGCTTTCTCCCGCTCAGTCCTAATTTAGCCCTCAGCCCCCCTCAGACAGAGCACCAAGAGATGACGCAGGCGGCAACAGTGCGCAGCATAAGAACCTTTACCATAACATAACATGAAGAGAAGCCAAATTGGCGGCCTTAGTGTACCTCTGAAATGTCGCAAACACGATCTCCGTCGCAAGTGCCATGCGCAACAGATTGAAGAGGATAACAACCCTGGTTACTATTGCACCAGTCCAATAGGCAACCCAGGCAACTCCCTGCAAAGGCCTAGCCCCTACATACCCAAGAACAAGCAGTGACAAAACCAGCCGCTTTGGGTTTTGTGCAAGAGATTTTTTGTATGTGTTATCCACACATTGACACCAAATACTCGACCACTCGCACCATTGCCAGGAAACACTATCAAGTACCCAACCACTCGCATCATTCCCAGAAACCACTATCAAGTACCCAACCGCTCACACCATTGCCAGGAACCACTATCAAGTGCCCAACTGCTCGCACCATTCCCAGGAACCACTATCAAGTGCCCAACTGCTCGCACCATTGCCAGTAACGACTATCAAGTGTTCAACCACGTGCACCATTCCCAGAAACCACTATTAAGTGCCCAACCACTCGCACCATTCCCAGAAACCACTATCAAGTACCCAACCACTCACATCATTCCCAGAAACCACTATCAAGTGCCCAACCGCTCACACCATTGCCAGGAACCACTATCAAGTGCCCAACCGCTTGCACCATTGCCAGGAACCACTATCAAGTGCCCAACCGCTAACACCATTGCCAGGAACCACTATCAAGTGCCCAACTGCTCGCACCATTCCCAGGAACCACTATCAAGTGCCCAACTGCTCGCACCATTGCCAGTAACGACTATCAAGTGCTCAACCACGTGCACCATTCCCAGAAACCACTATTAAGTGCCCAACCACTCGCACCATTGCCATGAACCACTATCAAGTGCCCAACCACTCGCACCATTCCCAGAAACCACTATCAAGTGCCCAACCGCTCACACCATTGCCAGGAACCACTATCAAGTGCCCAACCGCTCGCACCATTGCCATGAACCACTATGCCAGAGGGGTCCAGATGAACTGGCTGACAATGACTAGGCCCTGGGAAGCTGCTGTTCCCCACTCCCCATCAGACTCTGTGTGAAGGCAGCGAGGTGGCGGGCAGGGGAGAGCCCCCGTAACTGCTCTTCCCCACTCCCCAGCCGGCTCTGTGTGAAGCCAGCGAGGTAGCGGGTAGGGGAGAGCACCCAGTAGCTGCTCTTGCCCACTCCCCATCAGGCTCTGTGTGAAGCCAGCAAGGTGGCGGGTAGGGGAGAGCACCCAGTAGCTGCTCTTCTCCACTCCCCAGCCCGTTCTGTGTGGTGGCAGGCAGGGGAGAGCCCCTGTAGCTGCTCTTCCCCACTCCCCAGCCGGCTCTGTGTGAAGCCAGCGAGGTAGCGGGTAGGGGAGAGCACCCAGTAGCTGCTCTTGCCCACTCCCCAGCCGGCTCTGTGTGAAGCCAGCAAGGTGGCGGGTAGGGGAGAGCACCCAGTAGCTGCTCTTCCCCACTCCCCAGCCGGCTCTGTGTGAAGCCAGCGAGGTAGCGGGTAGGGGAGAGCACCCAGTAGCTGCTCTTGCCCACTCCCCAGCCGGCTCTGTGTGAAGCCAGCGAGATGGCGGTCACGAGAGAGCCCCCGTAGCTGCTCTTCCCCACTGCCCAGCCGGCTGTGTGTGAAGCGCTGCTCTTCCCCACTGCCCAGACGGCTCTGTGTGAAGCCAGCGAGGTGGCGGGTAGGGGAGAGCACCCAGTAGCTGCTCTTCCCCACTCCCCATCAGGCTCTGTGTGAAGCCAGCGAGGGGGCGGGTAGGGGAGAGCACCAAGTAGCTGCTCTTCCCCACTCCCCAGCCCGCTCTGTGTGAAGGCAGCGAGGTGGCGGGCAGGGGAGAGCCCCCGTAGCTGCTCTTCCCCACTCCGCGCCAGGCTCTGTGTGAAGCCAGCGAGGTGGTGGGCCGGGGAGAGCCCCCGTAGATGCACTTCCCTACTCCCCAGCTGGCTCTGTGTGAAGCCAGCGAGGTGGCGGGCAGGGGAGAACCCCCGTGGCTGCTCTTCCCCACTCCCCAGCCCACTCTGTGTGAAGTCAGCAAGGTGGCGGGCAGGGGAGAGGCCACGTAGCTGCTCTTCCCCACTCCCCAGCCGGCTCTGTGTGAAGTGCTGCTCTTCCCCAATCCCCAGCCCGCTCTGTGTGAAGCCAGCGAGGTGGTGGGCAGGGGAGAGCCCCTTGTAGCTGCACTTCCTCACTCCCCAGCTGGATCTGTGTGAAGCCAGCGAAGTGGCGGGCAGGGGAGAGCCCCCATGGCTGCTCTTCCCCACTCCCCAGCCGGCTCTGTGTGGAGCCAGCGAGGTGGCAGGTACGTTCATGCATACCACTCAGGCACACTGAAACCAGTTTGTGGATTGGAGTCAGACAGACCCAGTTCACATCCTGCCAGCAAACACACACAGCCCTCTAGTAGCCCGACAAAAGCTCGATGTAACACCCCTCTCAGGACTGGACTCGGGTCAGGTAAGCAATTTTCGGACGGTGGTCACTGCGCACTGCGACGCAAAAGTACTCAGCTGCCGCGGTCAGACTTTCCCTTGTGTCTCTGGTCCCCTTGATGCTAGGACGCCAATATTTTGCAGGAGGTAGTCTTGTAAGGCCAGCTGAGGATCCCACAAGTTTCAGGCCGAAACTCAGTAAGGTGACACCGGCAGCACGGTAGCCCAAAAACAAAGCTGGTAGCCACAGGACGGTTCCAGGGCACTTCCGAAGGCTTCCTTTGGCATGGCACTGAGCAGACGTCTTGTGAGCTGCTAGCGGGTGGAATATTCCAGAAGGGTACAAGTATGCTAACCAATTATAGAGGGTCACATATCAAAGAGCCCTATAGCTTGAGACCCAATAAATCGTCGTATATTTTGTGGCGATGAAGATGACTTGCACTAGAGGAGGGCTTAGTTGCCTGAAGCTAATGTTGGAAATTATAGGGTTCAAGGTAATGGGAAGGGACGTTACAGGAGATGCTATCACGGGATAATTCCTACAGCATGCAGAACCATTTTGTGCATGTCCCCAGTGTTCTTACCCAACACCCTTGAAATGTCAGTGAACACCACATACTTAAAGGAGTTCACCCTTTAATCTCAAAACATATTGGGGTTACCTTTTTTGTTGGTGCTGCTTGTGACTCTTGAAAGACCCCTTAACTCCAACCCACCTCCTCCATATCCACAGGGCCCTGCTGCAGTGCATGGAAATGGGGAGGTGATACGGTCAGGATAGTGAGGGAGACAAGTAGAGACAGGGCAGGTAACATGAACCCCGATGCGACAGGAGAGTGCAGAATGAAGGAGGCCAGAATTGCGAGGGAGAGCTTGAGAGGGAGGGAAGATCGGAAATAAAGTGATTGAACAGAGCCAGGTGAGGGTGAATGGGTACAGAGAATGAACAAGGGCAGGAGAACGGGGCAATAGTTAATAAGGCACAAGAATGAGAGGAAATGCAGGGTGCAGGGAAATAGAGAGCAGGGGGCTCAGGAGTGTAAGGAGAATGGGAATAATGGAGGTCTAAAGAGTCGGGGAGAAATGAAGAGTGAGGGAGGGCGGCAGAGAAGAGAGGCACGTGAGCGAGGAACGGGCAGTGGAAGGACTGCAATGCAAAGGCAACTGGTGAGACTTGGCTAAAACAAGGGAGGGAAAAACAGAGTGTAGGAAGGCAGGTGAGGATGATAATATCAGCAACGCGTTGAAGAGAGCGGTACCTTTATAACAAAGAACCGTTGGCATAAATGCAGAAAGAAAAGGCGAGCAGAGGATTAAGGGAATCGAGCAAGAACAGAGGATGACAGTGTTCAAAAAGAGCAGGAAAGAGTGGGATAGTAGAGAGGAAATTTCTAGTAAGAAAAAAGGAGGGCAAAAAAACAGCTGTATGGGAGAAAATGGAAGTAGGAGGGGAAGGAGTAAAAGGGGCGTATATTTGTGATGCGAGGTGGGTAGGTTCTTGACATCACTGCCCAGCTATACGCAGTCACAGCTGCAATAGAAAAATGTGGAGGGAAACAATTAAAATGCAGCTTCTTAGATAAGAATGTATGCTCCACCAGCACCCCCAGTTTCAGCTTTGTGTCAACCTGATTTCAGTAAAACCGATTAGAAGTTGATGATCCAGACACGGGTGCCTGCGTAAGGACTGTTGTCCCTTCGAAGATGCGATTGTTGGGTGATAGTAAATGGGAGGGGAGTATAACGCTGTGTACAATAATGGCTCAAGCAGATTACCTCATATTGAATTCTCCTTCACTATGAATACCTTTATTTATAAAAAGTGATTGTGTTTAGGTCCATATTCCTTTGCAGGCTGCTACTGCAATTATGTGTTCAAGGTGGTGAAAATAAAGCTATACATTTATTTTGGCTTGTCCTATTTCTATAACAATGTATGTAACATCAGGTTGGTTTCTTATGTGATTTGTGTACTTTTCAAGACCCAAACCTTAAAATGTATGTATGTGACCTGTAGCTGGGAAGATATATAGTCAGGTGCTTTGATCACATTCCTTTGTGAGCTCACTCCCTACCCATCCCCAGCACCTTTCTTATAACCGCTACATTCGTCCCCTTTGTACAGCGCTCAGATCCCACTTTATAAACCTCTTGCATGCAACACAGTTGTCAGAGACACAGAGAGTAGCACAACATGCGCACTCCGAGAATCAAGCTGCGGCTTCCTGAGGCTGTGGAACATGAGACTAGGAGAACAAGCAACCAGAAAGCATCTCCTGAAAACCAGAGACCTTGTGGGAAGACGTGGCAAGTACGGCTTTCAGTTTCTGTTCCCACGCAGAGTCGTAATACCCCGAGGAACTCGTCCCCAAAGAGGTCTCGTAGTTATAAAGAGGGCTTGAGTGCGTATGAATCGGGAACCTTAGAAACGCAGGCAGTACCACAGGATCGGACGCAAGAAACAGTCTCTTAAAGCATTAAAAAGGAGCTCAGGCAGGGAGGAGAATGAGACTCACACATACACACGCCTCTGGCTAGGCTTAAAAGGCTGAGATTACTCTCCAAAGCATCCCTGTGCCCCCTGCGCCTTTCTCCAGAGAACCTGTGTGCTACGGTACTGCAGTAACAGGTGTTAAATGTTAAAGGCACACTATCATCAACGGAGCTGGTCCCCAGGCACTCTGGCGGATCTGTAAACAAGAAGGCGGGCAGAGTTGGGTTAGTTGGGAGAAGAATGAGTAGGAGAGTGAGAAAGGTGGTGTGCTTTTGGCGGCTTCAGTATGGTATACACCGTGCGCTGAGCTTTGGTGTAAATAATGGACCGGGGCGAGACCTTGTGTTTTGTTGGTGCTGTTTATGTGTTGTTGGTTTATTGTTGAAGTGGTGTGGTAAAGTGCGTGCAGTTTGCTGGGCGAGAGTTGGTTGTGTGAATTGTTCGGGTGAGTTAGGTATGCAGAGATTTGAAGGTAGGGTTAGTGGGTGAGAATCCTGGTTGTGGCACATCTTGTTTGATTTAATTTGTATTACTATGGGTGGGATATGTTGTTACTGACCTTTCTTGACCGTCTGATTGTTGTGGGTGTCAGCGCGGCGCATTCCCCGCTGTATTCGACTGAACTTTGTATAATGTGATTGAGTGTGTCTATTTTCCTCCTTAGGTGTCGGGCTGGCGGATGGGTGGGCCCTATTCCGTGCTATCAATGTGAAATAGGTCTGTTGGAGCTTGGGTGTGGTACAGGGCCAGGATGCTATTGATGAATTGTCCAAGTGCTTCCGTCTTGGTCAGCCTAAGTATTCAGTCTTTAGTGTCCTCCTCTCATGGCTATCTCTCATTATGTGGTTTGGTATGTCGTGGAGTGTCTTCCTTGGATTCTGTTTGTAGTCAATTACTTGGTGGGAACCGGGATCGGTATCTTCATTTATCGTTGTTTTAGCGGCGTGTGATCCCTGTGGGTGGTCTTCTAGTTACGCAGTGAAGAGCCAGGATTTGAACAGTTTCCTGAATACTAGGTGGTTTCCTGTGTTCTGTATATTCTTTGGTAGGTCGTTCCAGGTTTTCGGTGCCTGGTGAGAGAAAGAGGATCCTCAGAGTTTCCTTTTGTTGTAGGGTTTTGGTTCTAGGCGGATGTCAATGCTTGATCTCAGTGTTCTTGTTGGGAGGAGTAGGCGCAATTTATCTCTCAGGAATTCTGCGCCTTGGTTGTGTATTGCTCTGTGCGTGATGCACATTGATTTGAATTTTATTTGTTGTTTTATTGGTAGGCAATGTAGTGTTTTTAGCGCAGCTGTGATGTGTTCTCTTTGGGGTAGCTTGAGAAGGAGTCTGGCTGCTGCATTTTGTATGTGTTGTAGTTTTTTTAGAAGTTTTTTTAGAAGTCGCTCAGGCATACCTAGGTATAGGCTATTTGCGTAATCTACTCCCTACATAGGGATTGCTACAGCAAAGGAAGCAGAAAGTCTTCACCGGTGAAGAAGCGGAGTGGCGAGGCCGTGTTTTAGCGACCAGGGACACTGTAGGAACTACATACGAGCCGTGGGAAAGCGGGAGGTGTTTTCGCTCCTCTCACGATCAGCGCTCCTCTGAGGTCTAGCACAAGGGTGCTGGGGGTATCTGTGCTTGGCTTCCCCCGGCAAGAACGGCACTCCTCCAGCAAGGGCAGGCGGGGCGCAGACAATAATGGTTGGGGGAGCTTTGGAGTAGAGTGGACTTGGTTGGAAAATGGGGGAAGCAATGTAGAGATGGGGCAGTCGGCTGGGGGCCGCACATGGAGAACAGTTTTACAAAGTGTGGTTTTGCAGTGATGACAAATATACAGGGTTTAGTAATGTTGTGATAATAAACCTACAGCCTTTTTATGCCAACAAAGGAACAAATATCTCCATCTGCCCTTTTTTTCTGACATAAGGGGAGGTAAGGGTAGCAAAGGGTAAGCGCTTTGCTGTTGGTATATCTATGGACAAGTGCCCAGGTCATGGGCGTGGGATCCCCTCCCACATCTAATCAAAAAAATAAGGGAGGTTGGCCATTGTTGATGAAAAAGTGTTGACCAAATGTATAGTGGCCAGACTGAGAAGCCGCGCAGTGGGGCTGAATGGCTCAAAAATGAAATGCCTACTATATGCAGACGACTAAATAAAGAAGCCCAGGCAAGCACCCCTCAAATACAGACCCAGCGCCCAAAGGATGGAGACCACTCAATAGACCTCAAACAAAAAACATAGGGATGAGACAACTACCCCAGCATACACAGACACGCGGGACACACATGTCCCCACATTTAACGAGACTAAGGAAGACCCTGCGAGTTCACCTGGAAAAGCACAGCCCTGCTCCACCCGTGGACAACGACCAGAATGAGCAGAGATACAACGGAAGACCAGGCCAACAAGCAATATGGACCTTTAGAAAAACAGCTGGAAAACAAAATGAACTCCACTGAAGAGAATGGAACATGTATGTGTAGATTTACTTACTTTGCCAATATTAGTGTAACATGTCACGCCAATAAAGGTACCCGGCATTGTATTGTCCCCCATGGCCTCTGCACAGGGTGTCTTCCTACGTTTCATGCCATGGGGGCATCACTGCAACACAGGGGGATGCCCTCTAGAGGCTAAAAGGGGGATACCTTCCACTGGCACAAAGGGAGAGGCGCTGCCTTGGCAGCTCCATAGGGTCTCACCCCGATGTCTTCCAGGGGGAGGTATCGCCTCGTGGCGTCTTCATAGGGTCTCCCCGTTTGCTGCCGGGGTACTGTCCCTTCCCCCACAAGCCATCTCTTCACAGCCCCCACCCCACCCCGCCCTGCGTTGCAGTGGTAGGGGTCCTCCAAGGCATCTCTTCACAGCTCCCCCCCCTGTGCTGCAGTGGTGGTTGTCCTCCAAGGCATCTCCTCATAGCCCCCCCCTCGTGTTGCAGTGGTAGGAG
This sequence comes from Ambystoma mexicanum, assembly GCF_040938575.1. Taxonomy (NCBI): domain Eukaryota; kingdom Metazoa; phylum Chordata; class Amphibia; order Caudata; family Ambystomatidae; genus Ambystoma; species Ambystoma mexicanum. The sequence continues at coordinate 25,824,238 of NC_090934.1, forward strand.
TCCTCCAAGGCATCTCTTCACAGCCCCCCCTGCGTGTTGCAGTGGTAGGAGTCCTCCAAAGCATCTCTTCACAGCCCCCCCCATTGTGTTACTGTGGTAGATTTCCTCCAAGGCATCTCCTCACAGCCCCCCCCCCCGCGTGTTGCAGTGGTAGGAGTCCTCCAAGGCACCTCTTCACAGCCCCCCCACCCGTGTTGCAGTGGTAGGAGTCCTCCAAGGCATCTCTTCACAGCCCCCCCCCCCGTGTTGCAGTGGTAGGAGTCGTCCAAGGCATCTCTTCACAGCTCCCCCCCTGTGTTGCAGTGGTAGGAGTCCTCCAAGGCATCTCTTCACAGCCCCCCCCCCATTGTGTTACTGCGGTAGATGTGCTTCAAGGCATCTCTTCACAGCCCCCCACTGTTAGTGTGGTAGGTGTCCTTCAAGGCATCTGTTCACAGGGCCCCCCTGTGCTGCAGTGAGAGGTGTCCTGAGATTGTACTGCGGATGATCAAGGGTTCTATGGGGGCGGGGGTGAGGGGGCAGTAACCGACTCACCTCCCACTCGACTGCTGGATTACCCCATCTCACTCAGTCAATCCTCACTGAGAGGTGCTATGAGAGCTCGAGTGCAAGCCCTGTCCACAGGGGACTGACAGAGCACCAGCAAAGCTCTGCTAAAGGCAGCCATGTTCCAGCTGGCCAGAGTGCACGAACATGCATTGCACATGTCTGCAAACAGGGCCGGTCTGGGCCATAAAACTGTCTCGGGCACCAATGACAAGTGGCCCACAGTTGCAAATGGCAATACATTCCGTTTGTGACACTGTTTGAATAGTACCCAAGGGGGAGTTTTTTGATAGTGCGAACTGTGCTTTTTAAAGAATATTTATTCAGCAACACTGGTAAAAACTACTAGTCGCAGAGTCAATTAACTCATCAAACTGGCACACATTGGCCAAAAAAGTGGGCCACTTTCACCCCAAAAAATGGGGCACGTCAGCATTTTGTGTTTTTAATTCGACCATGGGCCAATTGCCCTATAGTCCAGTCCGAGCCTGTCTGCAAAATTACCCAAATACAACGTAGATACAACGTATAATAACAGATCACTACTGGGCTTCAGCTTTTCTATAAATTAAAAAAAAATGAAAAAATCTAGGCACTTTCATTGAGGGATCTGCGGTGAAATTCTGTATTGCTTGGAGATCAGGTGCCTAACGTCATATTTGATTATGGGGTTTGGCTTGCTAGCTGCAATTAACCGATTGCCTTTCAGACAAATGTGTTTTTGCCCGCAGAAATGGTGGTCTTGGACCTCCCAGGGACCAATTCAAAGGTGTGTGTAAAATTAGGAAAAAAAAGTGTTCTTCCATGAAAGAACAACACTTTTCCTAAAAGCACCATATTGTGTGAAAGAAAGAATGAGGCATACTGGCAGCAAAGCCTGCGTCACTCTTGTGTTTCCTTGATTTACGGCCTGGCCTCTGCCCTTCTGACCGTCACCAATGTGAGGCCGAAACTGCAAGGGCATTCTCCTTGCAGAGCCCTACTTTTACATGAAGGAAGAACACTTTCCCTAAAAGCACCATATCATAGGTTTTGTGATGTGCTTGTCTCTGCATGTGAAAGCTGGTGATGTCATGTGGAGTGTTGCCTTGTGAATGTCGGAATGTTTACCCAAGGATTCCACACCCAGCCAGTTAGAGCTCCCCAGCCTGGGTGATGGGAGCCAGTGTTATGTCCTGGCCACTTATGTATATAACTTCATGTAACTGTGACTTAAGTACTTGTAATACACATATAAGTAATCCCAAGAAGCCTGGAAGTCACTTTACAACAATAGGAAAGAAAGAATGAGGCATACTGGCAGCTCTTGTGCTCTCTTGCACATCTTTGATGTACAGCCTGGCCAGCATCCTTGTGACCGCCTGCAATGCAAGGCATAAACTGCGGGGGCATTCTCCTTGCAGACCCCAAAAGGACCTGACATACATCATCACCTGTGAGGTGTCGTTAGCATCTCCTGCACAAGTCTTCCCTGTTTAAGCAAGGCATCTGCTGGATAGCAGCACCACTTTTCTGATTTACTGAAGGCTCAAGGACACTTTCATCAATGAGAAAAGTATCAGGCAATTTGGGAATGCTCACATGACACTGGTGAATGCACTTCCCCCACAACAATAGATTGTATCCGCTTGTTCAGATGCTGGAACGGGGGGCATCTCCCCTCCAGGCCTTCCACCCACCTCAGAAGGGTGCCGCCGGAAGCTGGAGGGGAGGATGTTGGCTTTCCACACTACTTTTCCAAAGAGCTGAGAATCAGGCCCTCAGTGCAGCTGAATAGCTGTGATTAACCCATTACCGTCCAGACAACAGCTTTTACGGGTAGTAATGACTCAAATTGCCTAAATTCAGGTACACAGAATGCGTTGATGGTCATGGTACTGGCTGATGTGTACCCCACCCAAAAGCCAAAAAAGTGTCAAACACACACACACACACTTTTTATAACAATAGTCCATGATTTTAGCTAAAAGCTCTGTAAAGAAACCAATGCTAGTAAACACATTTTTTAAAAACACAACAGTGTATTCTCTTTTACACCTCTAAGGTCCAAAAACTAAAAAGCTACAACTAAAGCCTTTGAAGGGCAACGCAATAATAGCATTTAAAAAACGCCTTTGCCAATAAGGTCGACATAAAAATCATACTAGGCAGAAAGTGGAAAGAGTTTACAGTTAAAAATATATATGATGTCATGTTGACAGCTGTGTTCCGGGGCAGGAAGGCGGAACGGGAGGCAGGGAGGGTGGGAAGGGCCGGGGTCAGTGCGTGCTGGGAAATGAAGAAATAAAGACGTGCGATACGAGCGCTTCGGCTCCGTCTCATTTCTTGTTGCGTTGTGCGGCACTCCAGCCACACCGGGCCGTTCCTCACCGAGGGCCAGTCTCTACACTGGCGACGAGGTCGCGCAGGGTGCGCACACGGACCTGGGCCGCAGCGGTGGGCTGTATCACGGCAGGGAGCAGCGGGTAAAAGTTCGCCCAGGCCGCGGCAGTGACGGCGGTGCCCCGCCCAGCAAATGAAAAGAAAATGATGATAAAAAGGCACTCCGGAGGTCGGGGAGGACCGGGCCATGGCGGTGTGGAAACGGTGCAGGACAGTGAGTGGATGAAGGAGAGAGAGTGAGAGAGAGGTGTGGAATGGTGCTCGTGCCTCGTGGCAGCCATCCCCTGCCACACCTCTTCCCCTTAAGCCCTCAGGCAGCCACTGGGAACACTTGCGGTGCTCATGTCTTATCGGGCGGCCGTGTGAAAGATTTGGCTAAACTACAGTGAATTTAGAGGGCCAGCACACGCCACAGGACCATGTCTGATCAAGAAACCCATCAGGTAGCAAACCAGGACATGCAGGCACGTGGACAGGATGCCCCACAGGCCCCAGCTCCGTATAGACTTCCAGGCTTGCTGGCAGTGCAATTCTCAGGAGCTTTTGATGTGTCTGACACGAGTAATATGGGGCCAAGATGGGCCAAGTGGATTAAACACTTTGACTTATACATGGGGCCACAGGGCCTGTTGATGAAGAAAGGCAAACGTGTTTACTCAAACTGGCAGTGGGACCTCCAACACAAGACCTCATTGATGAAATGCCAGAGACGTCCATTGACTCACTTCAGGTCCTGAAAGATGCGTTGTCAGCATATTCTACCCCGCACACCAATGTGGACTATAAACGCCACCTATTTCATAGCACTAGGCAGGCAAAGGGCGAAACAATGGACTCCTATCTCATGTGCTTCCAGATCAAAATGAAGCACTGTGGCTTTGCAAATTATTCAAATACAGAAGCCCTGCGTTCCCAAATCATCGCAGGCTGTGACTCCTAGACATTCAGACGCACATTATTCCAGAAGGCCTGCACCCTCGATGAAATGCTAACGCTCGCAAGGGAAGAACTGGCAGTGGACACACAGGTCGAGAGTTTCAACACCACCACGCCCGCAGAGTCCGTACACCGGCTACAATATGACCGAAGGCAGGAAGAACACTTTTGCTATCGGTGTGGGTACGAGTACCCACATGAGGAATCCTGCCCAGCGATGGGACAGAGGTGCTCCACATGGGGTGAGAAAGGACACTTCAAGTCTGTGTGTCGACTAGCGAGAGAAAGAAGGCGAGACAGAGGGAAGGATTCCGCACCTCGATACAGACCAAAACCCCTCCTCACGGCATCACAAGCATCAGGAGCGACTGCTCAAGCTCAACAAAGACCCAAGGATCCTGTACCAAAGGAGACAGAATCAGGAGATGACAAGTACAGGAGAGACAGGAAGGAGCGAAGGAGCGAAGGAGCTACATCGCACCCCCACGACCAGAGCGTAGAGCAAGACGCCATGTGTGTTACCTGGGTGATATTTCCCCTCATACACAGACATCAGTTCATCAGAAAGGTGAACAGCGGAATAAGGGTTACGTGTACGCATTGGGCAATTCGGCTGCAACGAAACACAACCCGACATTGTTAATGGGGCTAAATGAAAGGCCAATTGAATTTTTAATAGACACGGGTGCTACGGTAAATGTAAGAAGTGAGCAAATCTACAAGGAACTACTGCAAGCCCTGAGCCTTAGACTGCAACAGTCAACATATACTCGTAAGGCGCAACATCTCCCCTAAAGTGTCTCGGACAATTTGAAGGCACATGCTGCTATAAGGCGCAATCGAAGAAAATAATCATACACGTGCTTGCTACAGAGAGTGAAAGCGGTTGCATAATCAGCTTCAAGGCAGCCGTCGACATGGGATTAATACATGTGCTGTACAAACTGATGGTGCACAAGTACATTGACCCTGTGCACATGATTAAAGAACTACACTGACCCTATTCGAAGGAATAGGAAAACTGTGCCACAAACAGATTAAACTACACATTGATTAAGACATCCCGCCTGTAGCGCCACACTATAGGGGCATAACGGTTAATATCCAACAGAAAGTAGAGGAAGAACTGTACAAGTTAATAAAACAGGACATAATAGAACCGGCAACAGGACCCACTTCATGGGTTTCGCCCATCGTTACCGTTCCCAAAAAGGGTTCAGACGCTATACGCTTGTGCGTAGATATGAGGAGACCCAACCAGGCTATTAAAAGGGAGAGACACATGGCGCTGCATATCACGGACATGATACATATGTTCAATGAGGCCAAAGTCTTCTCCGAACTGGATTTGCAAAAAGGATACCACCAACTTGTATTGAGCCCAGAAAGCCAGAACATCACCACCTCTGTCACGACCTTGGGCCTTACTAATATAAAAGGTGGAGCTTCGGTGTGTCCTCCGCCGCTGAAACTTTCAGGCGGAGATTCATAATGTCATCAAGCACATACCCAACTGTATAAACTACGGTGATGATATTCTAGTGTTCAGAACTCATGTAGGGAAACATGACGAAACTCTGTCCAGGGTGTGCATGGCATTGGAGGAGGCCAATCTTACTCTCAACAAAGAAAAGTGCGAATTCCGAAAGGGCACGTTAAAATTCTTTGGACACGAATTCTCTGAAAATGACATTACTCCAGATCCGGACAAAGTCACTGCACTCAATGAGACACCACCACCTACCAATGTCTCTGAACTAAGGTTGTTCCAGGGCCTCGCCAGTTACTGCACGCGGTACATCAAAGACTTTGCCATGGTCATTGAACCACTTTGGGTGCTGACTAAACAAAACTCCATGTTCAACTGGTCAGAAGAGTGCCAACAAGTCTTTGCAACAATTCGAGATAGAGTAGCTTGTGCTGAGAACATGTCCTACTTTGACGCCAATCGCAACACAGAATTGACAGTAGAGGCAAGCCCAGTTGGGCTGTGTGCAATTCTTTCTCAAATTGACCCAGATGATCCTAGTCGCACCCACATCGTTGCTTATGCCAGCCGAAGCTTCTTGATTACGGAGCAGGCCTACACGCAGGCGGAGAGGAAACGTCTCGCAGGGGTGTGGGCGTGCGAAAACTTCAATTCTTTTTCTTTATTGCAAGTCTTTTAAAGTAATGACCGAACATCAGGCTCTACTGTTCCTTTATGGCATCCCCCATGCCAAAATGCCACCCAGCGTTGTAAGGTGGTGGCTCAGACTACAGGACTATTCATTTGAGATAGTACACCGATCTGGTAAGGAAGTGAACCCTGCTGACTTCCTGTCCTGGTATCCGAGAAGTGCCAGTGCCACTGAGCCATCGGTAGCAGACCGCTATCTCCGGTATCTCATCCAGCAGGCAATAGCAAAGGGCAATGAGCCTGTTCACCTCGCCCCGGAAATGGAGGCAGACACGGCATGCCAGAGAGTATGCGAGGGGCTCAGATCGAGACAGTGGAGGAGAGTCGAAGAGAGGGGTCGCCTCAAGTCAAAGGACATACGGAAGGAGGTGGCAGGCTCCTGTTAGTGAAGGAGGAAATGGCTCTCTCCGAGCACAACATATTGTTGAAAGGTCACAAAATGGTGATTCTGGCATATCTAAAACAGAGAGTGGTGGAGCTAGCCCATGAAGGGTACCAGGGAGTCGTCGCTACAAAACGCATGCTGCGCCAAAAAGTGTGGTTTCCCCAATTGGACTCTCTGCTGGAAGAAATCCCGAGGGAGTGACCCACCTGCTGTGTCATCACACCAAATAGGCACCCTGAACTACTACGCATGTCAGAGCTACCAGAAGGAGTGTAAAACGCAGTAGCTGCTGACTTCTTTGGACCGATCGAAGGGGGGAAATACGTGTTGGCCATCATGGATGAATACTCCAGATACCCATAAGCTCAACTGGTGCCCTCGACTGCAGCCCATCATGTCATTCCTGTAATGGACCGCATCTGCACCAGAAAGCTGGAAACAGCCACTGGGCCTCTATTCACTGGCTAAGACTTTGCACGGTTCTGTGAATACCATCACCAGAAAGTCACGCCACTCTGGCCGCAGGTGAATGGCATGATTGGATGCTTTCATGGTCAACCTCAAATGGGCACTGCAAGTGGCCCTGCTCCCGGGTCAGCCATATTTAAAAGTGCTTCACCAATTGTTGAGAGACTACAGTAGTACACTTCATAGCTCCACAGGGAAAAGCCAGAGTGAATTAATGTGCGCGAGGGACGTGCATACCTGGCTACCTCAGTATGGACCCCAAGATGGTGAGCAACCGGCTGACGCAGAACTGAAAGAACAAAACCGGTCTGCCAAAGTCAGGATGAAGGAGTACGCCGACGTGCGAAGGAAAGCCCGAGCGTCCAAGCTGGAGGTAGGTGAAGTGTTGACCGGGAAGCAACCACAGACACAGCTCGGCCTTCAAAGATGAGCCACTAATCATCACGGAAAAGAAAGGCTTGATGATTACGGCCAAAGGTGACCATGGACCCACCACCGGAAACTCCTCACATTTCAAAAGGTTTCCCCTAACCAGCCCTTGGAGGTTAAGTGGAAGAGTGGAGATATCGGATGAATGCTTCTCGGAAAAACGGTATCATGGAGATCAAGAGGACTCGGACGCTTCGGGTAGAGAAGACAGAGTCGGATCAGAGGGAAGGTGTTCGCTAGGAACCGCAAACTCCAGATCTCAAAGAGCGAGGAACAAGCCTCGACGCCTCATTGAAGAAATGGGCTGATCAGCCTCATCTAAAGTTCATGTTGGACCCCTGTTGGGTAACTGTTTAATTTGGGGGGGGGATGTCATGTTGACAGTTGTGTTCCGGGGCAGGAGGGCGGGACGGGAGGTGGTGAGGGAAGCGATGATGGGATGGAAGGGCCGAAGTCAGTATGTGCTGGGAAATGAAGAAATAAAGACGAGTGATATGAGCGCTCCGGCTCATTTCTTGCTGCGTTGCGCAGCGCGCCAGCTCACTGGGCCGACCCTCACCGAGGGCCAGTCTCTACATATAGGAGAGGGAAGTGGGCCGCAGGATGGAAGCAAACGGATCTGGGGATATCCCGCTTCCCCCAGTCCTATAAAGAGAACAGCCCGGCTAATAACGGCCAAATCCATACGGCCGACTACCAGTGAAAACGCCAACGTTGAGACACCCTGGGCCTGGCACATTAGTGGGCTGTTAAGAATTGGAGCAGAAGCTTGAGAGGACAGGGGTTAGGCAAGGGGGCATACAGTGGGCCGGGCACTCCTCAGACCTCACACTTTCTATGCAGATGTATCCACAATTCAGCAAAACTAATTATAGCAGAAATGAGCCAAGAAGCAGAAAGCATTTCACCTGCACTGCAGCCCCCAATACCCTAATCAGACCCCCACCAATCCTTTACCTACCGTCATTGTTCGTGTCCATCTGACGGAAGATTTTCTCAGTCCTTTTCTCCGGAGTCGACTCATCTTCCGGCATCTTCATCACAGAAGACACCATCTTGTAAATGGCCTGTGAAAAGAAAGATGGCGACCAGTGAGATCCAAAACAGGAAAACACAGTGAAATCCACCACCCCGGGCCCCGCCCCCAACGTACAAATCCCACTCGACTGTGTATGTGCCTGGATTCAACATGTCCATTGAATGTGCATGTGCAGGAGTCAAATGCACTCGTACACAAGCAAAGTACTCATATGCGTCAACAAAACCGAGGAGGGAAGTACTCACACCAGAGATGAGCGTGGAAAACTCACACATGAACACTAGGAATTACCAGAAACTGCTAGCACATAGAAGCAATACTAGCCAAGCTACCGCCAACAACAAGCCACAGGCATGTGAGGGGAGTGCACACAAAAGAGAAACCCCAGGATCATGTACAGTGCAGACTAGTGGAGCGGTGCCCAGAATGCACCTGGAGTACCGGAGATAGCAGCAGAGAAGGTACTGCCGGCATGCAGGCTGCAGACCTATACGCCTGGAGCCTATAACTAACTAACTAAATAAGTTCTTATAAAGCGCCCACTAACCCAAAGGTCTCAGGATGTGTACACAGACAGAGCATAGAGACGCTGTGGGCACGTGCTATGCACGCAGGGCAGTGCAGCAAGAAGCTCGAAGCGTGCACAGGACACATGCATTATAGACACTATTAGGGACATACAGTGTGGGATAATGGCAGCCAGGAAGCACGCCGTGCACAAGTAGCAGAAAGCACAAAGCACCTCTCCACTATCCAAGGCGCAAACCACACGCAGTGTCAGAGCAGGAGACAGCAGTAAAAAGGTTCTGTGTTTAGGCAATGCAGGAAGACACTCAGGCTTGCCCCCTTCTCCCTCCAGGATCAAGGAGCCTGCAACTGCTTCCTGGATCTGGTGAACGCCATCTTGGTCATTCTGATTGGCTCCCAGAGTCACAGGGCATACTCCCTCCTTACCCGTCTCCCCTTGGCGGTCCAGAGCCCAATGTAGTAAAGGTGGAGTTCCTGATTGGAACAGTCCCCCTGCCCAACACAGGATGTCCCCGCTCCGAGATGTTCTCCAGAGAAGGGAAGACTCAGAAGATGGCAGCATGCTTGGACAAGCCCAGTCTGACCGTGCTAGGAGCAAATTCCAAAGGCCACGGTCTGTGTGCCATTGCCAAGCATCTGCCATCTAGGCCGCCCTCTCCCTACTCTTCATCTGGGACTCTGCCACATGTGTGGCTCTCGCTTCCAGTCAGACCATGAAAGGGCACACTGGTTGCCTACTGCCACCTCATGTTCAGCTCGCCTCCATCTGGGAGCACCTCCTATTCCCTCCACCTCCCACTGATCGCCCACTGAGATGCTGTATCTCTCTAACAAAACCTCCTTTCTACTTCTAATCTAACAATGTACTCCCATGGCTTCCATCTTACCCTGACGGGTCTAATGAAACATGCATCCCCAACATGTTATGGTTTAAAGCGTGTACCTAGCTCGAGAGCAGTGTAGCGCTGCACAGGGTGTGGGGAGCCAGCACAGGACTGGCATCTTTTAACAGTAGCGCAGTACTGTGAGGTCTGTGCATCCATTGGAAGTAGTCCTTGGTCAGGTGTTGTTGAAAGAGCCATGTTTTGAGAAATGTGCGATATTGCAGAATTGTGTGGGCATTCCGAGCCAACACCGGGATCGAGTTCCAGAGGGTGGGTGCATGACAAGAGAAGGATTGTTTGTGGGTACCCTCTTTGCAGACGAGTTGTGATTGAAGTAGGTTGGTGGATTTGCTGCGTGCGGAGTGTGTGCCACCAGATATGTGGAGCTTCGCCGCCAGGTACGCTGGTGCGCTACTTGCGGATGCTTTGGATGTGATAGATGAAGTCTTGAACAGTATTTAGCCTGGAGTGGAAGCCAATAACGTTCACATAGGACTGGGGGCAATTCAGCCACATATCTGGGCTCCTGTAATAAGACGTGCTGCACCGGGGTGGACTACTTTTAGGGGATCCAAATGAGCAGCTGGGAGCCCCGTCAGAAGAGTATTTCAAGTTGTTTTTTAGCGGGTGCCTAGAAACACTTGTGTACAGGCGCATTATAAATGCCATATCATAGCAGTCTTGGATGGGTTTTGATTGAGGTTCCAGTCCAAGACTGGATGATGGCTAGGTAATCGCAGAGATGAATGATGTCATGACACGCTATTTACCCTTATGTACAACGGAGTATCTTTGAGGAGAATGCCCAGAGGCTCCATGTAAAGGTTAAAAGGGATTGGTGAGAGGATGGGGCCTTGGGGGACTCCGCAGGAGACCCGGAGTCAGTTAGAATGCAATGAGTTCATCTGGATAGCCTGCTGTCTGCCTGAGAGGTGGGAGGTAAACCAATTCAGGACAGTGCCGGAGAATCCTATCCTGTCAGCAAGGAGGGAAAGAAGGATGTGGTGGTCGACGGTATCGAATGCAGCCAAGAGATCAAGTGGGACGAGGAGGCATGAGTCGCCCTTCTCCATGATGTAGAGAGCATCATCCACCACCTGGATGGTGGCAGTCTCGGTGCTACACTTTGGGTGGAACCCTCATTGATAAGCATTTAGGAGGTGGAGTTGCTCGTGTAGCAACTACTTTTTCCAAGATTTTGCCAATAAACAAGCGGTTCATAATGGGCCTGTAGTCGGCCAGGTCGTCTGGATCTAGGGTTGTTTATTTTAAAAGAGGTCATATGAGAGCAGTCTTGAGGGTGTCCGGGAATTATCCTTCTGCAAGGGAGCATTGATGATGCTGGGGAGTGCATCGAGCACCATGCCTGTCAATCGTTTAATGATGGAGGGCGGTATTATATAGTCAGAGTAGGAAGTAAGTTTGAGGAAGGCAATCATTTTTAGGAGATCTGTGGAAAAGAGGGGAGAGAATTTGGTACAGAGAGGCCATGTGTGATCCGGGATGCAGGGGAAGCTTATTCTGTGAGAGCTCTCTCTCATTTTCTCTTTTTTTGTTCTAATCGAAAATGCGTTGATTCCTTCGCATTTTTGATGAGTTGCTGGTACCTCAGGGTCGGGTGAGAGTTTGGTACAATGCTTTCCTACTTCAACGAGGGCTTTGCTCCTGTGGAGGCTGCCTCAAAGGTAGTAGAGTAGTAAGCAGCTCTTGCCTCAGTAATCTGAATCCAGCGCTTTGTGTATAGTGATTTGATGTTGGTGAGATCTCCCGAGTTATGGTGTTTGTGCCACTGTTTCTCTGGGGCTCTAATTGAATATTTGTTGGAGGCTAGCTTGAGGGTGTACCACGAGGCGGATGGTTCGGTTTTTGGCCGGCTAGATTTTAGGGGGGCACGATTGTCCACCGGTTTCATAGCAGAGTTGCTCTAGAATTCCTGGAGGCCCGAGGCATTCCCTGTGGTGGGGAAGTCTGCAAAGTTGACGTCGAGCTCATTGACCAGGAAGGTTTTGAAGGAGCGGCGTTGAGTTAAAGGGCATTTAGCCGGACCTTTGTGAGATCTAATTGAGTAGGTGACTGATAATGGGATGGTGGCGTAGTCAGACCAGTCAAGTGGGATAGGGTTTGCACAGGTGGTGCAGGGGGATGATGTCCAGGGTGCTGCCTTTGTTGTGCGTGGGGGACAGCACAATTTGCTTAAGGTCCATTGAAGCGGTCAGTGCGAAAAGCGTGCTTCGAGTGTGGTTGTCAGCCCAGGGATGTTAAAATCACCAAGAAAGACATTACTATTATGTGCTAATGTTGCAGAGGAGAGTAAGTTGGAGATTTATACAATGAAAGAGTCACTCCTATGAGGTGGTTTGTAGATGAGGTGGAAGGCAATGGATTCCTTGTGCGATAGAGGGAACCAGCAGGCGAGTGATTCAAATGAGCTTGTTCTGGGAGAGTGGGTCACGGAGCACGGCCAATTGCTCCTGTGAATGATTGCCACTCCGCTTCGTGCCCTTCCTGGCCAGTCAGCATGTTGGATTCAGTAGCCTTCAGGTAGGAGGACGTTGAAAACACGTGGGGAGGATGGGGTAAACCATATTTCAGTGATGAACTTGGCATCAAGGTTATTGTACGAGATGAGGTCAGCGATCACTGCAGTGTGAGCAGCTGCTGAGCGAGCATTGATCAACATAAGAGGGCATGTGCATATGGTCTGTAGTTATTTGATGGGGCAAGGGCGATATTGATTAGGTTCACTGGGGCAGCTTGCAGGGGCACACAACAGTGCTGCTCTTGCAGCCTTGGATACTCACTCTGCTAACATTTCCCACTCCCTTTGTCCTCCTAAGAGAGGAGGTAGTGTTGGCCTCTTAACTAACAAAACCTCCCCCACTAACCCCTTTGGATTTTCTTCAAATTTTGTTGCACACATCACTGTTCAAACCTCTTGCACCAACATCTCTTCCTGCCACCCTCATCTCTTACCACCCTCATCTCTTCCCATCCTCATCTCTTCCAGCCCCCCTCATCTCTTTCTGCCAACCCCATCTCTTCCTGCCACCCTCATCTCTTTCTGCCACCCTCATCTCTTCCAGCCACCCTCATATGTTCCTGCCACCTTCATCTCCTCCAGCCACCCTCCTCTCTTCCTGCCACCCTCCTCTCTTCCTGCCACCCTCCTCTCTTTCTCCCACCCCCATCTCTTCCTGCCACCCTCATCTCTTCCTGCCACCCTCCTCTCTTTCTCCCACCCCCATCTCTTCCTGCCACCCTAATCTCTTTCGGCCACCCTCCTCTCTTCCTGCCACCCTCCTCTCTTTCTCCCACCCCCATCTCTTCCTGCCACCCTCATCTCTTCCTGCCACCCTCTTGACCTCCTCCTTGAATCTCTGCCCACTGACGCCCCATTCGTACTCATGGGAGGGGGAGGTGGGAGGGATTTCAACCTCTCCATCAGGACCAAGGCCTACAAACCCCAGCTAGACTAACTCTCTCTGACCATTCTCTAGCCCCCAACCCTAAGTGCCTGTCAACCCACAATTCTAGCATCTTCACCTGCTCCTCACTCCATTCTTCTGTTCCCTCTGTTCATCACTTCATCTCACCACTCCCTTTGATTTTACAAGGAGGGAGAGTGGCGGAGGGGCAATCACAGCTTCACAACCAAATTCTAGCCCTTCAAGTGCATTCATCCCACTTGCCCCTAAATCTCCCTCCCCTCAACCCCATCATCAAACAGGTATCTCCTCAGCCAAAGATGCTCCCAACCTTCACCGCTGGTGCAACCCCCACCCCCACCAAGTCAATCCTTGCTTCCTGCGATCAGGGACGCTAAACGTTCCATACAAAACAAGCCTAGAACTTAGAACTAGAGCAAAGAGCTCATTGGAGCCAGTAATTAAATTAGCAAACACGAGACTAGTTAAAAATAAAAAATAAAAAGAATTAAACAAATAAAAAGTCATCGCTATAGGACTTGGGTGAAGAGGCGAAAGGCTAGTAAGAATAACCAAGGATGGCAGAAACTGGTGCAGGTCTTAGCAAGAGGCGACTCCAGAATCATCTGGCAACACTTCCTTATAGAGGTGGCAAGTCTAAAAGTCACAAATCCTATTCAAGAAGTTGTGTGACCCCGGCAATCAGGAATCACTGAGTGGGATGAAGAAGGTGCAGTAGTTGCCACTTCAAGGCCCAAGGCTTGAATTTAAAATATGATAGTGAAACTTTGAAGGGGTTGATAAAAAGATTGAAATTCTCCGAGGCTCCAGGCCCCAGTGGGCTGGACAATGTGGTGCTCAAATCCGATCCTCCTATATGGGTGGTTGTGATAAACAAACGTATCGATGAGATAATACAAACTAAAACTGTTCAACGAACATGGTATACGTCTTCATTCTCTCGGTCTCCCTCTCCCTCTCTCCCCCTCCCTCTCCCTTTCCCTCTCCCTCAAATCCATCATGCCAGAAAGTGGCAAACGGTATGGCAGCATGGCGCGTTTTGCAACAGTCCCGTTGCTTGATCGCATAGCCTGCCACTTTGTAAGGTGTGTTTACATAGAAACAAAAAAGAGAAAGCAGGGAAACCATTGGTCATTGGGCTGCGGTCATCACCGTTGATCCCATACACATCCTTGTGTGGTTTGTGCAGTCTATATTCTAAAGTGCATATGCAGTGGCCGCCATCTTGGTCTGCCTAATGTGAACTGTCAATTGTATATAAAAGTATAAAGCTGGCAATCGGCAGGAGGCGGCTAACTACCAGCTCCCGTCAATGCTGGACGTCACTGGTAAATTGTTTGCCTCTGTTCTTCTGAAAGCACTGCAGGAATGGGTCAATCAAGAAAACATCCTGGACGATAGCAATTGGGATTCAGGGAGGGGTGTTCAACAAAACACAACCTGTTTCTGATTCATCTGATCAGGGGTCGCGCGAAAGTGAGAGGTAACCCAGTGTGGCACACTGCGCTTGCAGATTATCGCGCAGCGTTCGACACGGTGAACCGTACATGACAATGGGCTAAAATGGCGAGTGTGATGGTGTGGTTGGACAGTGGCGGGGCCTTCACTGCGCCCATAGCAACAGAGAGATGGGGGTGAAGCAGGGTTGCATGTTGGCCCCTCTACTGTTCAAACTGTACCTCTCGGAATTGCCCGCTCTACTCAGAAAAACCTATATAGGTAGTCTGCTATATACTGGATGACATCATCCCAGAAAACCATAGAACACTACACAGTTGCAAACGAGCTTCAGATTAACCTGTCCATGTTCTGCAACAAAAAGGTTCCACGCCCGTCCTTATGGTTGACGGGTGACACAATGAATATGTAGATAGCTACAAACACCTGGGAGTGATGATTTTTGGAGGTTAGGTGTGGACATTCGTTACTTGTTACAGACAGGAAGAGAAAGGCACAGCTACTTGCTGCCCTGATTGCTAAAGTCTCAAGAGAGACTTCACGATACAGTATAGACAGAATACTGCGCTTGTATAGGCAGTGTTTCTGCCCATCTATCCTGTACGGCCCAGTATAGACAGAATACTGCGCTTGTATAGGCAGTGTTTCTGCCCATCTATCCTGTACGGCCCAGTATAGACAGAATACTGCGCTTGTATAGGCAGTGTTTCTGCCCATCTATCCTGTACGGCCCAGTATAGACAGAATACTGCGCTTGTATAGGCAGTGTTTCTGCCCATCTATCCTGTACGGCCTAGATGCTCTCACAGGAATGGGCCTTAAGTGGTTAAGTGATGTGGAAGGCAGCTCCTGGCAAAGAGTTTGATCACTCTCTCCTCTCTCGATCATAAGGTTGGAGGCAGGACTTATGTCACTCGAAGGTCCAGGGGCGCAGGAGACACATAAAATCTGGGGGGGACAGGGGAAATCTTGGGGACTTTGCTTTATTTATTTATTTATTTATTTATTTATTTATTGTGTTTTAGTCAAAGAACTCACAAAACTAGAATCAAAATATCAGTACGTATTAAATTACACATATCACTGTATAAAACAAGAGAAAAGAAGAAAAGAAAACAGAAGAAAATTCAAGGATGCAGCAGCAAAGAACATGTCTTTGTATGTTGCATTTCTGGATTTTTCATCCGACTATGAGCTCATGGTAAGAGAGAGGCAATAACAATTACTTCCAGTGGGCCACAGCTAGGACGCCAGCTCGTTAAGAGGCAGATCCCCTGTAAGTGGATTCCTGCCAAATAAAGGAGTTGAAGCCTTTTCTACCAACTGCAAGTAGCTACTTTTTTTGTGTGGGGCAAGGAGACGTGTACGTCGCTTGGAATGGAAAGATGGGAGTTTCAAAGAAAGAGGAAATCTTGTTTGTACCTCTGAGTAAGCCCTGTTATGGGAGTAGAGGGACCAGGTGTGTGATGTTGCTGCTTTGACTGTCTTCCGGGGGGGTACAGCAAACAAGGAGGATGAGCGATCGCAAGCCCACCCCTTATAAGCACTCTCCAGGTCCGCGGCCGGATGTGTCGGACCCGTGGGATGCCTAGTAGGAGGGGTGTATGTGGACCCAGTGGGTTGCCAGACGGGCAGCCCGCTATGTGTGCTGCCCTTCTAGCGCCCCTGCGAGGGCCGGGCCAGCCTCTCACAATGAGTCTGGTCCCTCTTATTCCATCTCATGCAGGCTTCAGAGCCTAGCCTTTCTTTGCCTTTGTTATTCTGAATCCAGAGCTGGACTCTGTTCCTTTCTCGTTTAACATTTGCTGCAAAGCCTGATCTATCTGATTCTCTCATATGTTACTAGGACGGCAGGGCCTGGGTCCTCTGCCCCGTTACATTAATCAAAGAGCCCCTCTGGCCTTAATTTGCCTCTACCTTGTCTCACTGCTTGCTTGCTTAATACATACCTCCTTGCTTGAACACTCAACATATTCTCCCTAACACAGCAAAGGCAGATGCAGTCTGTCTTAACTTCTATTTGTGACGTGGCTTGAATAGACCTCTTATTTCCGCTTTTCTGTCTAAAGGGTAAAGGCATTTGCCTGTAACTGCCATGATGGTTCTACCTGGCCATAAGAGAGCAACAGCTAGCCAATATTGGAAGAACATGGGCATATTATGCCAGAGACTGGCAACTGCCTTCCTAATGCCTACACAAGAGCCACAACTCTTGCCTTTGTTTCTAAGAGTAATTCAGTGGATGAAGAAATGGGAGAGCACACATATTGCTTATAAAGGAAGGAGATGATGTCACACTTGGTTAAGACATTTTGATCACGCCAGGAGCTTATTTCCAGCTGCAATTAAGCGATTACCTTTTAGACTTCTGGCTATAAATAATGTTAGTATCACCTGGAAAGCACAGAGGTTGCTCAACAGGGATCCTGGAGCACGAGGGGTACCCTACTCGTGGACATGGATTATTGGAGGGCATTCTTGCCCTGTTTTGGAGCCTGGCCCCTACAGCCATGATGTGGGGAGGGGCCTATTACTTTTGGTTGTATGTACCCTTTGAGGGTAGGCAGACATTGCCTCCTGCTTTAGCCCACTAACAGCTCTGCTTTGCAACTTTATCACACATACCTGTCAGGTGGCATGTAACTTAATGCTACTAATGTGATCAGCCTCAGAAGTCTGGAATCCTTTGCCACATCAACTAGGGTACAGGCTTGCTACCTGAGACTTACCCATGTCTGAGTCGGCATCTGTCGCCCTGTGGGGAGGACACACGCAGAAAGAGCAGGGCACAGTGCCCTTGTGGGTTTTTCACACTTCTTCTTCAGTGTGGGCACAATTCACTCTGCAGAGAAAGTGGCACATCATGGGTAACATTCTCCCACTTGGACAATGTCACCCAAAGAGTGAAATTGGCCATTTGAAATACCTCTGTCGACTTATTATTGCGCAATCCACACTGACGGGTTTCAGCACCCGCTTAACGCGAGATGGCAATTAAGGGTATTTGCCAATTCACTCAAGAAGCACAGGACACCCTCTCACCAGCGACACGCCATGCTCACTCATTCTGATCACGAATTGGCATTTATCTGGGGTCATGTTAAATGCATTTATTTATTACATGTGTAGCATCGCGCAAAGTAAACTGCATAGAGTGGACCACTTCCATTGGCATACATTTTTACTTTTCCGCCACAAAATGGAAGATTTTAGGGTAAAAGGCAGGTGAAATCACATTGCTTTTCCACTTTGGAAGAGTGTAAATACCTCACGCAATTAGCGATTGCTGGCGGAATTGACAATGGCTTCCTCTGGCCTCCGCCCGCTTTTATCAGGTTTCATTTCCAAGCAGATCCTGGAGGAATCCCTTTCCTTATTTCCAGCATGAGAATCCATGCTGGCAGTAAGGCCGCATTTGTCTGGTGGAGCGGGAAATACAGGGGGTCCTGGTGTGTCTACTCGGCTCCCAAACTCCACCCATAAAATGCACGAAAATCTGTCCAATTAAAAAAAGCAACAGTAATAGTGTTTTCCACCACTTTTTCTGAACCAGTTGACCTGGAAAATGCTGTGTTGCATCAGAAGCTGAATGCATTCACTCTGCCTATTATCCCACCGGAAGATTAAGCCAGGTGCTGAACACAGGTGTTACATATTCCTGTGCACAATCTGCATTTGGAGAATTAACTAACTGACCTACCTTACAAATGATATCTCCTCTGGGGCTTTACCATCTTAACCCCTTAACTGCCATGGGTATTTCCCCCCCAGTGCCAAGGCCTTTTTTGGTGATTTCGGTATGTCGCCATTCAATCCCTTGTAACTTCTTTGTTACATGCGATATCTCGGCCAAAGCTGGTCCCTTTTTCCCCACATGTAGGCGGTCGTAACGCCACCCAGGAATCCTAGTTTGCTGTATGGGGGGTGAGAGAAAATAACCAAAAAGGAGAACATTTTCTTTTTTTCTTCAGAAAATGCCAATAAAATGTTGTACAAATAAGCCTATGGTGTTTTCCTTGTAAGAGCTAGGAACAAATGGTTTGCTGTGCTGGATTCGCCATGTTCCAGGCTTTCAAGAACAGATTCAGTGGAACCCAAAATAACATATTTTGACATGCTAATCAGCCTTTTGTGAGAGGTAAGTGATTTTGGCGTTTTTTGTCCAATAGGACATGCGCGGACAGAATGGAGGAAAAGGGTAGGAAAGCTGAATGGGAAGCCAGAAAGGCATACATTTCTGAAAAGTAGACAATATTCCAACTTTAGGAAGGAGTCATTTGCACAGGTCAGGCAACAACTATGTAGGGAAAGATTCCATAGTTTGGGGGGAAAATCGGGAAAATGACAGAAAAAAAACACAATTTCCGCACATTTCACTCTGGTCACTCACCGAAACACGCAGCCAACAACACATGGCCTACCTTCCCGCGTACCCACAGGTTTCCCGATGAAAACGGTACCTCACATGTGTGGGTGCACCTACCTGGGTGCAAAGGGAAAAGCCTAAAACACTGGTACCCCCAAGTCTTTTCGCACAGCAGATTTTCATGAATTTTGCTCATGTGGACAACCTACAGATTTGGGCCTAGGGTGTCGAAGCCAGCAAGGAGAACAGAGAACCCCACGCATTTCTGAAAAGGAGAGACCCGTGGGCACCCCCTTTCCACTAAAAACATCCATGGTGGTTTAGTGACCCCCACACCCACCCAAAACAAGTTATCATATATATATATTTGTTTTGCCCTTCCCTAGGGGCAGATGTGCACATGTGTGTGGCCATCTGCCCCCAGCGGGGGTCAAAACGTACTGCCCCAGACTTGGGAGGGGTGGCTCTGCCAATATTTGCAGTGACCTCTCCCCTCACCCCAAATGGATGGGGGCATCTCATGTACCACTTCCTAGGGGCAGGAATCTGCCCCCAGGGAGGGCTACATAAGGTGTCCCTCATCCACTTAGGGTGGGGGGGAGAGGGCCACCCCCCTTGCAAAAATCCCTGGGTGCTAGTGGTCCCACCGGCACCCACCGCACCCAAAACTAAGTTTTTAAAAAAGATATTTTTTTTTTGTTTGCCCTCCTTCCCTGGGGGCAGATGATCACCCATCTGCCCCCAGGGTATTGCCCGCATGCTTTGGGGGGCAGAGGGGAGAGGGCCGCTTACATAGTAAGCAGCCCCTCCCCCCACTTAAAAAACAGATCCCTTCACGACACACCAAACACATATTCTGGGGGATAAATGACATTACATTCTCCCCACTTAAAATTGTGGGGGAGATTTGTCCCCCCATGTCCTACGCCCATGCGAAGGTCAGGTTTCTGAGAGGAAAGATTCTCAAAAATCCAAAATGCCGGTGTCAAAAATTATGAGTGCTCTCATGGCACCGTCAGGGTCTCTCTTAGCCAAGAAGACTGTGCTTGCAAATGAGTGTGATAAGACTTTTGAAGTGGCCTCTTGGACGCCTGACCAGTCCCTGGAATGTTTCAGTTTTGAGTCGTAAATGGAAAGTCAAATGGAGAACTAATGACTGGAACGACAACTATGCCGTACTGAGGAGCCTGAAAATGTACGTTGAGGTTTTCGAAACTATGCACAGATTTCTGGTCAGGAATGCCACTGGAAAAAAGAACGTGTCGACTATGTAGAATCTGCAGTAAGCTGGAGACACCCAGACACGTCCTGACCTAATGTAGGAACTAGGGATAGGTCCTGACCCAATGTATGAACTACGGACAGGTCCTGACCCAATGTAGGAACTACGGCCACATCTGACCCAATGTAGGAACTACGGACACGTCCTGACCCAATGTAGGTACTAGGGACACATCCTGACCCAATGTACGAACTTTGGACACGTCCTGACCCAATGTAGGAACTACAGACACTTCCTGACCCAGTGTAGGAACTACGGACATGCCATGACCCAATGTAGGAACTACGGACACGTCCTGACCCAATGTAGGAACTACGGACACATCCTGACCCAAAGTATGGACTCCGGACATGTCCCGACCCAATGTAGGAACTACAGACACACCTGACCCAATGTAGGAACTATAGACACACCTGACCCAATGTAGGAACTACGGACATGTCCTGACCCAATGTAGGAACTGCAGACACGTCCCTGACCCAATGTAGGAACTACGGACATGTCCTGACCCAATGTAGAAAGTACAGACACAACTGACCCAATGTAGGAACTACGGACACGTCCTGTCCCAATGTAGGCACTACAG
This sequence comes from Ambystoma mexicanum, assembly GCF_040938575.1. Lineage (NCBI taxonomy): Eukaryota > Metazoa > Chordata > Amphibia > Caudata > Ambystomatidae > Ambystoma > Ambystoma mexicanum. The sequence continues at coordinate 25,845,152 of NC_090934.1, forward strand.
ACACACCTGACCCAATGTAGGCACTACAGACACACCTGACCCAATGTAGGAACTACGGACAGGTCCTGACCCAATGTATGAACTACGGACAGGTCCTGACCCAATGTAGGAACTACGGACACATCCTGACCCAATGTAGAAACTATGGCCACATCTGACCCAATGTATGAACTACGGACACGTCCCGACCCAATGTAGGAACTACGGACACGTCCTGACCCAATGTAGAAACTACGGCCACATCTGACACAATGTATGAACTACGGACACGTCTTGACCCAATGTATGAACTACGGACACGTCCCAACCCAATGTAGGAACTACGGACACGTCCTGACCCAATGTAGAAACTACAGAAACACCTGACCCAATGTAGGAACTACGGACAGGTCCTGACCCAATGTAGGAACTACGGACACGTCCTGAACCAATGTAGAAACTACAGACACACCTGACCCAATGTAGAAACTACAGACACACCTGACCCAATGTAGGAACTACGGACACACCTGACCCAATGTAGGAACTACGGACACGTCCTGTCCCAATGTAGGAACTACGGACACGTCATGACCCAATGTAGGAACTACGGACACGTCATGACCCAATGTAGAAACTACAGACACACCTGACCCAATTTAGGAACTATGGACAGGTCCTGACCCAATGTAGGAACTACGGACACGTCCTGACCCAATGTAGGAACTACGGACACGTCCTGACCCAATGTAGGAACCACGGACACGTCCTGACCCAATGTAGAAACTACAGGCACACCTGACCTAATGTAGGAACTACGGACAGGTCCTGACCCAATGTAGGAACTACGGACACGTCCTGACCCAATGTAGAAACTACAGACACACCTGATCTAATGTAGGAACTACGGACAGGTCCTGACCCAATGTAGGAACTACGGACAGGTCCTGACCCAATGTAGGAACTACGGACACGTCCTGACCCAATGTAGGAATCACGGACACGTCCTGACCCAATGTAGAAATGACAGGCACACCTGACCCAATGTAGGAACTACGGACAGGTCCTGACCCAATGTAGGAACTACGGCCACGTCCTGACCCAATGTAGAAACTACAGACACACCTGACCTAATGTAAGAACTACGGACAGGTCCTGACCCAATGTAGGAACTACGGACACGTCCTGACCCAATGTAGGAACAACGGACGCGTCCTGACCCAATGTAGAAACTATGGACACATCTGACCTGACGTAGGAACTACGGACAGGTCCTGACCCAATGTAGGAACTAGGGACACATCCTGACCCAGTGTGAGAACTACGGACACGCCTGACCCAATGTAGAAACTACAGACACACCTGACCCAATGTATAAACTACAGACACACCTGACCCAATGTATAAACTACAGACCCGTCCTGACCCAATGTAGGAACTACGGACATGTCCTGACCCAATGTAGGAACTACGGACATGTCCTGACCCAATGTAGAAACTACGGACATGTCCTGACCCAATGTAGGAACCACAGACACGTCCTGACCCAATGTAGAAACTACAGGCACACCTGACCTAATGTAGGAACTACGGACATGTCCTGACCCAATGTAGGAACTGCAGACACGTCCCCGAACCAATGTAGGAACTACGGACATGTCCTGACCCAATGTAGGAACTAGGGACACGTCCTGACCCAATGTAGGAACTACGGACATGTCCTGACCCAATGTAGGAACTACGGACACGTCCCAACCCAATGTAGGAACTACGGCCACGTCCCGAACCAATGTAGGAACTACAGACACACCTGACCTACTGTAGGAACTACGGACACGTCCTGACCCAATGTAGAAACTACAGAAACACCTGACCCAATGTAGGAACTACGGACAGGTCCTGACCCAATGTAGGAACTACGGACACGTCCTGAACCAATGTAGAAACTACGGACACACCTGACCCAATGTAGAAACTACAGACACACCTGACCCAATGTAGGAACTACGGACACGTCCTGTCCCAATGTAGGAACAACGGACACGTCATGACCCAATGTAGGAACTACGGACACGTCATGACCCAATGTAGAAACTACAGACACACCTGACCCAATTTAGGAACTATGGACAGGTCCTGACCCAATGTAGGAACTACGGACACGTCCTGACCCAATGTAGGAACTACGGAAACGTCCTGACCCAATGTAGGAACCACGGACACGTCCTGACCCAATGTAGAAACTACAGGCACACCTGACCTAATGTAGGAACTACGGACAGGTCCTGACCCAATGTAGGAACTACGGACACGTCCTGACCCAATGTAGAAACTACAGACACACCTGATCTAATGTAGGAACTACAGACAGGTCCTGACCCAATGTAGGAACTAGGGACACGTCCTGACCCAATGTAGGAACTAGGGACAGGTCCTGACCCAATGTATGAACTACGGACATGTCCTGACCCAATGTAGGAACTACGGACACGTCCTGACCCAATGTAGGAACTACGGACACGTCTTGACCCAATGTAGGAACTACCGACACGTCCTGACCCAATGTAGGAATCACGGACACGTCCTGACCCAAAGTAGAAATGACAGGCACACCTGACCTAATGTAGGCACTACGGACAGGTCCTGACCCAATGTAGGAACTACGGCCATGTCCTGACCCAATGTAGAAACTACAGACACACCTGACCTAATGTAGGAACTACGGACAGGTCCTGACCCAATGTAGGAACTACGGACACGTCCTGACCCAATGTAGGAACAACGGACGCGTCCTGACCCAATGTAGAAACTATGGACACACCTGACCTGACGTAGGAACTACGGACAGGTCCTGACCCAATGTAGGAACTACGGACACGTCCTGACCCAATGTAGGAACTACGGACAGGTCCTGCCCCAATGTAGGAACTACGGACATGTCCTGACCCAATGTAGGAACTAGGGACACATCCTGACCCAATGTAGGAACTAGGGACAGGTCCTGACCCAATGTATGAACTACGGACATGTCCTGACCCAATGTAGGAAGTACGGACATGTCCTGACCCAATGTAGGAAGTACGGACACGTCCCGACCCAATGTAGGAACTACAGACACATTCTAACCGAATGTAGGAACTACAGACACACCTGACTCAATGTATGAAGAACGGACACATCCTGACCCATTATAGGAACTGCGGACACGTCCTGACCCAATGTAGGAGTAATCACTTATTACTGCTGCTCCGCTGGTGCAACCCCCCCACCATGTCAATCATTGCTTCCTGTAAGTAATTACTTATTACTTCTGCTCTGCTGGTGCAACCCCCCACCATGTCAATCATTGCTTCCTGTAAGTAACCACTTATTACTTCTGCTCTGCTGGTGCAACCCCCCACCATGTCAATCATTGCTTCCTGCTCTGCTGGTGCAACCCCCACCATGTCAATCATTGCTTCCTGTAAGTAATCACTTATTAGTGCTGCTCTGCTGGTGCAACCCCCACCATGTCAATCATTGCTTCCTGCTCTGCTGGTGCAACCCCCCACCATGTCAATCATTGCTTCCTGTAAGTAATCACTTATTAGTGCTGCTCTGCTGGTGCAACCCCCCACCATGTCAATCATTGCTTCCTGTAAGTAATCATTTATTACTGCTGCTCTGCTGGTGTAACCCCCACCATGTCAATCATTGCTTCCTGCTCTGCTGGTGCAACCCCCCACCATGTCAATCATTGCTTCCTGTAAGTAATCATTTATTACTGCTGCTCTGCTGGCGTAACCCCCCTGTCAATCCTGGCTTCCTGTAAGTAATCACTCCTTGCTCTCATTACTGCAGCCCCCCACCCCTGGTCCAACACCCCACTCCGTCAATCCCCATTTCCAATGAGTAATCACTCCTTGCACTTATTACTGATGCTCTGCTGGTGCAACCCTTGTTAGGGAGAATTCTCTTATAAGGCTAATTTCCCAAACCTAGTGAGTCCCCCAGCAGCTTTGCCGGATTTTTGGGGTTTGTTTTTTTCTCCTGCTAAGAGTGAGACTCTTTTACTCCCACTCTTAGGCATGATTTGAGGTATGCCTTTGACTTATTGTGTGCTTATGGGCTATGGGGTATTTTACTCCGTAGGGTATCATCTGTTTTTGTATATGTGTTACACAGCACCCTCAGTGCAGTAACACAGGGGTGTCATAGTGACCCCAAAACATAGACTCCATACTCTGGGACTGACTACTGTCTCCCAGGGCATGTAAAGTCACCATTGGCTTTACTAGACCTAAATTGTGAACAGAACCAGTACAAACCATCATATTGTGGAAGTACTGGAAGGGGTTAATTCGATTGCCCCTGGGTCTGTTTCCAAGGGGGCACTGTCCAGTCCCCCCTTGTCGAGTTTCTGGCTGGTGGCAGTGGTTACCACGCAAAATATTCCACCGGAATATTTCCTATGGGATTTTCCCATTGATTTTAAACGCACCACTTTTTTGCTGCAATGTTAAAGATACCGCCGGTTTAATTATTTAATATAAAATCACCGGTTGGGTCTTTTCGCCAGAACTCTTTTCCAAAATGGCGTTTGTGTCCGTCTCTGTAACTCCAACCAAGGTCGGGCCCCTTGTTCCACTTTTTGGCGGGCTTCTCCACAGAAGCCCTCCAACTGGTGCCACTCTGTCTGGGTTCCACAGGATGTGTGGGTGGGGGAATTGGCACCCTAGACTGCGTTGCCTTAGCAACCCAAGTCGCACTCTGTTCTGATTGGCCCAGTGGTGAGCCACCCGGCTCACCACTTAGCATGTATGAGTGACAGCTAGGCTGTTGAATGGGGGGTTTTCTGCATAAAAGCAGGGCTTTTGGGACTGGAACTTCAGAAGTCGCCACAGGACCTAAGAAATCCAAAGAGGGGAGAAGCTGAGCCATCTGTAACGACGACACCACCGGTGAAGCCCTGCTGCAACAACCTCACCACTTTCCCCGACGACAAGAGAAGATCTTCTGCTGTAAGAGTCTTCTCCCTTTGAGCTGGTGGGAACAACCAGTTCGCCATTCACCTTCCAGGACGTCCCTTGGTCGAATCGCCAGTGCCAAGCACCCCGGCGGCCGGATCGCCAAGCTTCACCACTGTGACCGTGAATAAAAGGAACGCACCTTTTAACCGAACAAACTCTGCGGCTGGTCTCTTCCCTGTGCAGTGCAACGACTCCAAGTTTCCTCCTCGACGAGATCTTCTCTTCCCCTGGTCGAAACCACGAACTGCACCCGCTACCAGGAACAACTGCCACCGCTGGAGCTTCCTCACTTTTAAAGGTACTGTGTTCCACCTGGCCTCCCTTTCCACGGTTTGCTAAAGGTGACCCTTAAATCCTTGGCTTTCCAACTGGGTTGGCCCCCAGACCTTCTAACTTTACCTTTCACATCAAACCAACCTCTTTTGAACATTTTTTGCAAAGACTTTAGTGCATTTTAAACTGTGTGATCTTGGGCACATTCCGCCTTGCTTCATTTAAAGTGGGCCTGGCCTATGAACTTTGGTTGTACAGTAGACTCTGCCTTCACTAACTTGCTGTGGTCTTAGAAAAGTGTTGGGATCCGTTTTATTTTCATGACCTGCCTTTTTCTCTCCCTTTAACTTAATTATTGGAGTGCCATCTAAGTTACGCGCTCACATCTGTTTTTACAAATAGCGGTGTTTTGACCTAGACTTGTCTAATAATTAGTAAGGGAGGTGTGTATACTTTTCTGATTGTGTTTGAACTTGCTTTGATCTATAGTGCTTAGTGTATTTCCTAAAGTGTGTTTTAAATAAATAATTATATACTTTTGATACAAAGCTCTGGTCAGTGTTTGTTTGCTCTATTGTGTTTTTAATTCCTATTGTGTATCCTCTGTATACTGCCCTACTCTTCTTGAGAGAAGTCTGACTGCGCAGCCACAGCTACCAGGTAAATCTGGGTGGTGCAGACTGCTACCAATTGGGTTTACTACTTACTCCGGTAGTCTTAATCTTCTTGCAGTGGTCCCCAAGGGAACTGCACAGGATTCTGCCTAACAACCCTCGCTGCTCCAATCCTTGCATTCTGTGAGTAATCACCCCTTGCATTTATTACTGCTGCTCCACTGGTGCAACCCCTTACTGTTTCAATCATTGCTTTCTGTAAGTATTTTATGTACTCACTCCTTGCTGTCATTACTGCTGCCTGCTGGTGCAAAACCTCAACCTGTTAATCCTTGTTTTCTGTAATTACTTGTTGCTCCTGTTACTGCTCCCCCGCTGGACCAACCCCCTTCCCCCACGCACCCGTCACCTCTTGCTTCCTGCATGTAATCACTCCTTACTCCCATTACTGCTGCCCCACCAGTTCAACACACCTGTCACGCCTTGCTTCCTGTAGGTACTCACTACTTTCTCTCAATACTGCTGCTCTGCTGGCGCAAAACCCCTCCCTGTCAATCCTGGCCTCCTGTAAGTAATCACTCCTTGCTCTCATTACTGCTGGTGAATCCCATCCCCCCTCCCCCCAACGTGTCAATCCCTGCTTTCTGCAAGTTCTCACTCATTACCGCTGGCGAACCCCTCACGGTGTCAATCCTTGCTTTCTTTAAGTGGTACCCCCCCACACCCCTTGCCCCCCACCACCACCGTCTTGTCAATCCTGGCTTCTTGTAAGTAATCACTCCTTGCTATCATTTCTGCCACCCTGCTGGTGACCCCCCCACACCCCATGCCCCCCACCATCTTGTCAATCCTGGCTTCTTGTAAGTAATCACTCCTTGCTCTCATTTCTGCCACCCTGCTGGTGACCACCCATAACCCTTGCCCCCCACCACCATCTTGTCAATCCTGGCTTCTTGTAAGTAATCACTCCTTGCTCTCATTTCTGCCACCCTGCTGGTGACCCCCCACACCCCATGCCCCCGACCACCACCATCTTGTCAATCCTGGCTTCTTGTAAGTAATCACTCCTTGCTCTCATTTCTGCCACCCTGCTGGTGACCCCCAAACACCATGCCCCCCACCACCACCATCTTGTCAATCCTGGCTTCTTGTAAGTAATCACTCCTTGCTATCATTTCTGCCACCCTGCTGGTGACCCCCCACACCCCATGCCCCCCACCACCACCATCTTGTCAATCCTGGCTTCTTGTAAGTAATCACTCCTTGCTCTCATTTCTGCCACTCTGCTGGTGACCCCCCACACCCCATGCCCCCCACCACCACCATCTTGTCAATCCTGGCTTCTTGTAAGTAATCACTCCTTGCTATCATTTCTGCCACCCTGCTGGTGACCCCCCACACCCCATGCCCCCCACCACCACCATCTTGTCAATCCTGGCTTCTTGTAAGTAATCACTCCTTGCTATCATTTCTGCCACCCTGCTGGTGACCCCCCACCCCCCATGCCCCCCACCACCACCATCTTGTCAATCCTGGCTTCTTGTAAGTAATCACTCCTTGCTCTCATTTCTGCCCCCCTGCTGGTGACCTCCCACACCCCATGCCCCCCCACCACCACCATGTAAATCCTGGCTTCTTGTAAGTAATCACTCCTTGCTCTCATTTCTGCCACCCTGCTGGTGACCCCCCACACCCCATGCCCCCCACCACCACCATCTTGTCAATCCTGGCTTCTTGTAAGTAATCACTCCTTGCTCTCATTTCTGCCCCCCTGCTGGTGACCCCCCACACCCCATGTCCCCCCCACCACCACCATGTCAATCCTGGCTTCTTGCAAGTAATCACTCCTTGCTATCATTTCTGCCACCCTGCTGGTGACCCCCCACACCCCATGCCCCCCACCACCACCATCTTGTCAATCCTAGCTTCTTGTAAGTAATCACTCCTTGCTCTCATTTCTGCCACCCTGCTGGTGACCCCCCACACCCCATGCCCCCCACCACCACCATCTTGTCAATCCTGGCTTCTTGTAAGTAATCACTCCTTGCTATCATTTCTGCCACCCTGCTGGTGACCCCCCACACCCCATGCCCCCCACCACCACCATCTTGTCAATCCTGGCTTCTTGTAAGTAATCACTCCTTGCTATCATTTCTGCCACCCTGCTGGTGACCCCCCACACCTCATGCCCCCCACCACCACCATCTTGTCAATCCTGGCTTCTTGTAAGTAATCACTCCTTGCTCTCATTTCTGCTGCCCGCTTGTACCCCTGTGAGCTTGCACCCCTCCTTCCAGTTGATGCCGCTTTTAGTAGGCGGTAAGGCTGACCGCAGGGGCGGGGGGGGGGGGGGATTACTAACCAGTGCCAGTAATAATTCGGTGCCCGCTCTTTGCATAGTCTGCAAAGGTCGGCAGGTGGCGATGCCCGACTCGAAGCTGCCAAAGGATGCCACGCGGCTCGACTGTGCACAGTCTGCACTGGATCGATAATGCAATGGGGCATAAATACCACAAGACGAGCTACGGCCTCTCCTCGAAGCACCATTAGGAATATGCACTGGGAGATACAGGGGTCAGAGGGCACCCCGTCAGTTTACCGAACACAATACAGAGAGATACGTTTTTATCGAAAACCATAATACCGAAAAAAATACTGAAGATTTTAATGAATTATATACGTGGGAGTGAGGTTAGGGGTTAAAAAGGGTGGGGGTGGTGTTGGGGTTGGATTGCAGGGATAGAAAATCAGGGTGTTTGCCCCCTCCCCCAAATTAAAAAAATATATAATTTTAAACATTTTGTATTTTTTCGGTATTATATTTTCGGTGAAACTTGTCTCTCTGAAATTGTCTTCGGTGTACTTCGGTGGTCCTGAACTTGTGAAGATTTGGGAGGAATGAAGCCGGGCTGGCTGTCCGGACTCATGCAGGGTTCCCACCCCCCCCCCCCCTGAATGAAGGAGAGATTTCAATTATTGAAAATACTGGGGACGGAGAAGGACACGAGATGCAAGAGCAGCGAGGCAAAACGCCTCAACGTGTGATAGTAGAAAGTAGCATTGACCTCCCAACTGAAGTCTACTCTGTCCAGGCCCCACGTAGGGCGAGCTCAGGAGGAGAGGAAGGAAAAATAGGGACGTTCACAGAAAACCACAGGACAAGAATGCTGAGAACAAGGGCAGAGTGGGCAACAGTGCAAGTCGGGAATGTGCAGCTTCTGGGGAAGCCATCGGGTTGTGGGAACTAATGGGCACGGGGAAGGAGGGGGCAGACACCCTGGATGGGTGGGGGCAGAAAACAAGGAAAGATACGGAGACCGCGAAGGGTCAGGCTCCACTAACGTCAGGCAGACACCGAGGACTGCCCTCCCGGAGAAACAGCAGAGGCTCAACATGAAGGCGGGACAGAAGCTGAGAATAGGGTTCTGGTCAAAAGAGCGGTATCTTGTAACTTTAGGGCGAGAAGAAACCCTGTCGCTGTTAGGGAGAATTCTCATAAATGGCTAATTTCCCTTACCTATTGAGTCCCTCAGCAGCTTTGCCGGATTTCTAGGATTTATTTTTTCACCTTGTAAGAGAGTGAGCGTTTTTTCCCACTCTTACATGTGTTTTGCTGTGTGTGTTTTTACCATTTGTGTGATCTTGGGCTCTGGAGCCTCACCTACTCCATGAGCACCATTTCTGTTTGTGTTACACAGCACCTTCAGTGCAGTGACACAGGGTTGTCTTTTAGACTTCCCTCTGACTCAATTTTTTCTGGGACTGACTACTGTCTCCCGGAAACATGTAAAGTTGCCATTAACCTTATGTAGTCTCTTCAAACTACAGACTCATTACACCCCATTTTACATGGAGTATTGGAAAGAGTCATTTCTGATCCCTTTTTGTCTGTGTCTCTTGGAGCACTGTTTCGACCCCTTTACATTTAGACTTGGCTGGTGGCAGTGGTAACTACCCGAACATTTCTACCGCGGTTACATCATATAAACATTGTATTGTTTTAGGCTATTATATTATCCTCGAACATAAACCCGCTTGACCAAATACATTTTATTATGGCTCCGGCTGGGTTTATTCGCCATTTCTTTTTGTTAAAGTCTTTCTTGTGTTTCTCTCTGCACGCCAAACCAGGGATGATTGCTTTGTTCGCTGTCTTTTTGCAGGCTTCTGCGCAGAGGCCCTCTTTAAGGCGCCTGAAAGTCTGGGTAGGCAGGATGTGAGGGAGGGGACTTCGGACCCCGGTCGTGGGTTCCCTTGGTAACACAAGTCGCACTCTTGTCTGTTTGGCTAAGGGGTCTGGCCTTGCTAGGACAGCCACCCTGCTGTGTGATTGACAGCCAGGCTGTATGAATGGGAGAAAACTGCATAAAAAGCAGGTCTCTCGGACTGGAAAGACAGAGTTGCCACTGGAACGAAAGAACGAACGAGGAACTGGCTGAAGAGGAACCCTACAATGACGGAACCGCCCGGTGAAGCCCTGCTGCAGGTCCGAATCATCAGAATCCGACGACAGAGAAGATCCTCCAGGAAACTTCTTCCCTTGAGCTGGTGGGACCAACCAGTTCGCCCAAACTGCAAGCCAGGACCCCCCTTCTGGTAGAATTTGCTGTATAGAGCTACAGTGGGCCAGATAGCCAGGAAGGTCGGACCCTGCTTGAGTTTTAAGGAGCGCACCTTTTATTTGTTGCTTTGCTCTGCTGCTGGTTTCTTCCCTGGGTAGTGCAGGACCCTTCTGTCTTCCTACTTCTGATCAGTCCGACAGTCGCATCAGGAACCGTGAGCCTGCAGGAACTACCAGGAACGTCCGCCTCAGCTACAGCTCCCTCTCCGTTTTAAGGTATTGTGCAAACCCGGTTGCTCGTTTCGTTCAGCCGCGGGGAAAGTGTGTGAAATCTTTCTCCAATCCGAGGGCTTGTCCTATTCTTTTTAAACTAACTTTTCTACCAACCAACCTTGTCCGGAAACCGTGCCACGAACTTTACCGCGAACTACCCTGAACTGTGTGATCCTGAGCAAAACACTTTTGACCCATTGACTTTGGCCCTAAGCCTTTTCTATCTGATCTCCTCACTGAAGTTCCTCGTGTTCAACTGCCCTGAGTACTTACCTGTTGGTTTGGTCTAATTTCTATTAACTTTTGTCTTTCCCTCCCTTTTAAATTGCTGGAGTGCCATTTTGCTCCCACTTCGTTTTGTGAACTTAACTTGGCAGGGAATTAAGGGAAGTGGTGTGGTGTATTGAGAGTGTGATTTTAAACTGCTTATAATGATGTAATGTTATACAACTGAAGAGTGAAATAAATGTATATTCTTTTACTTGAAAACCTTGAGTCAGTGTCTGCCTGAATCATAGTAATTGCTGTCCTAAGTGTAACTATTTGATACTGCTCACTTACTCTTGAGATAACGGCTGCTCAGCCACTGCTACCACTTTACTGTGTAGTACAGGCTTGTACCAAAGGTGAATTTGTACTGTCACTTGTATTCTTAGTTGTGTGTGGTGATCCCAAAGGGAACTGCATATAATTCTGCCTAACAGTCGCCCTGGACAAGAAACTAAGGACTGTTACTGAGAGGTTTGCAAGGTCCACTCACCGGCCCTGAGGTTACTGCAGACCCTCCCTTATCTGAGAGTAATCCCCTCAAAGGACCCAACTGGAGCTGAAACACCCGATAGCGACTTAGACGAACATTGGGGATGGCTCCCCTTTCAAAATCAAAACTCTAACGTGGCTGACTTTATCGTGCCCTTAAACCCCATTTCCTGCATTTGGAATAGCTGCATGGGCGTAATTTTAAGGGAGGAACAGGGGCGTTTGTCCCCCCCAACTTTCATGGCACACCATTTTGTCCCCATTCATTTGACTGGGGCACCTTTTAAACAGATAGCATGTCCCCCCCCGACTTTTTCAGAAAAGTTACTCCACTGGATTGGAGTGGAGTCGGGGAAGCACTTCAAGTGCCAGGTCCATAGTAAGAACACAAAAGTACATGTGGATGATGAAAGTTCAAAGGTGCTGGCTTGCTAAAAACTGGGTGGGGATACAAACCCTAGGAGTCCACCGAGAGGGGGAAGGGTCTGGGTAACACCAAAAACCGGTGGTAAAAAAATGGAAACAGGGTTAATCTAAGGAGACGTGCGGCCGAAAGAGCAAGGGACCAGTTTGTGGCCGTGCCAGGGAGTTAAGATTGTGCCCTGCCTACCTTGAGCTCATGTCCCCAGGCAGGGATCTCACCCCAATATGTCCCCAGGCAGGGATCTCACCCCCATATGTCCCCAGGCAGCGATCTCACCCCATTTGTCCCCAGGCCGGGATATCTCCCCCATATGTCCCCAGGCAGGGATATCACCCCCATATGTCCCCAGGCAGGGATATCACTCCCATATGTCCCCAGGTATGGATATCACCCCCTATGTCCCCAGGCAGGGATCTCACCCCATATGTCCCCAGGCATGGATCTCACATCCATATGTCCCCAGGCATGGATCTCACTCCCATATGTCCCCAGGCGCGGATATCACCCCCATATGTCCCCAGGCAGGGATCTCACCCCCATATGTCCCCAGGCATGGATCTCACCCCCATACGTCCCCAGGCAGGGATCTCACCCCCATATGTCCCCAGGCAGGGATCTCACCGTCATATGTCCCCAGGCATGGATCTCACCCCCATATGTCCCCAGGCATGGATCTCACTCACATATGTCCCCAGGCAGGGATCTCACCCCCATATGTACCCAGGTATGGATCTCACTCACATGTGTCCCCAGGCATGGATCTTACCCCATATGTCCCCAGGCGCGGATATCACCCCCATATGTCCCCAGGCAGGGATCTCACCCCCATATGTCCCCAGGCAGGGATCTCACCGTCATATGTCCCCAGGCAGGGATATCACCCCCATATGTCCCCAGGCATGGGTCTCACTCGCATATGTTCCCAGGCAGGGATCCCACCCCCATATATGCCCAGGCAGGGATCTCACCGTCATATGTCCCCAGGCAGGGATATCACCCCCATATGTCCCCAGGCATGGATATCACCCACATATGTCCCCAGGCAGGGATATCACCCCATATGTCCCCAGGCAGGGATCTCACCCCATATGTCCCCAGGCAGGTATCTCACCTCCATGTGTCCCCAGGCAGTGATCTCACCCCATATGTCCCCAGGCATGGATCTCACCCCCATATGTCCCCAGGCACGGATCTCACTCCCATATGTCCCCAGGCATGGGTCTCACTCGCATATGTTCCCAGGCAGGGATCTCACCCCATATGTCCCCAGGCAGGGATCTCACCCCCATATGAGAGATCTCTTTATATGTAAGTGAGACTAGGGACCCTCACAGAAGCTGATTTTACGCACACCTGGAAAGAGTCGAACCCAGACACGTGTGTTGTGTGGGGAGGCGATAGAAACAATGACACGTTTCGGAAGCCTGTTCTGTGGGAAGCTGGAATGGGAGACATCAGATCCGCAATGACATCTTTAAGAGGGAGCATTTTATCACATGTAGTCTTTGTGGTTGCTCGCTTCACCCGTAGATCTTGGCGGTTAAGAAAGAAGCCAACTGATCTGCACATGTAATGCAAAGGAGGGCTGCGAGCGGGGCCCCCCCCCTCTGTTTAGGGACCCCAAAGGCTGTTTAATGACACTGGGAGGAACCTAATGTCAAGATTGCTAATTCTGCACTTCCAAAAGGAGATCCAGGATAATGTGATGTTTTTTATTTCTTCTGTTTTATTAACTTTTATGGATTCGGTGTGTTTTATGTATTGACTTGAAGATTTGATGTAGAATAAAAGTGTGTTGACTGACTAAGTTAAACGTTTGTTCCCTCTTCAGTTGGAATTATGGAGGTGACTCCCATGTTTTGGCAGGATTATTTAATAATAATATATTTCTCCTTCCGGAAACCTGGCTGTTACTTACATAAGTTAAGTGTGGATGGGTGTGTTTGGTATGAGAGCCTGGCAAGTAAAGGAGCGATGGGTAGGCCTAAGGGGGCATCAGTGATTGGCGTACGGAGCAGAATTAGGTCTACACAGTTGGAAATGGAGCGTGCCAGCGAGAATATTATCCCAGTTCAATTTTGGGAAGAAGAACCAAACGAACCCAACCTCACGCTACTGATTAACATCTATAACCCCCGGGGGGTAAAGGCAGAATGAAGATTATTAGGGCGCCTGATCAGAGGATATCAGCTGGGGATTTTAATGCTAATTGTAGTAAGGCACAGCAGGAACTGGGCACCCAAAGCTTTGAAGAGAAAGAGCCTGTGGGAATAAGCCAAACTAGTCAGTGAGTTAAATGGCTGAACTTTAGGTCATCTCTGGACCCAGTCTGCTCAGAGCCCTGGGGCAAGCAATATACCTGGGCTAATGGGAAGGGCAGAAGCTTGTGTCCCACGATACCAACTATAGCTCTACCCATCTTACCCTACCAAATACTCTGTATAGCTAAAATGCTAGAGATTCCTCTGGCTGTGAACATGCACCTGTGAGTGATTGGAACCATGGGCAGCTTAAGGTTAATAATGGAGGAAATCGAATATGTTGGCGGGATAAGAGCGTAGCGGCGTTAAACAAGCACGTAGCGTTAGACCGGGTGGAACTGAGAGTTACGCAATAGGGAATAGAGGAGACGGCTCGGATACTTGCAGACTTTGCAAATCCACAGCTAATAAAGGGAAAAGAGACGGAAAATGAGCATAAGGGTTACGATGCAAAAATAGCAAGAGTAAAGGAGGAGAAACGAAGATGGATAAGAAAGGGGACAAAGATGAGAAGTATCAGACTGGTTACACAAACAAAATGCATAGTACAGTCAAGAAATGTAGAAACCAAATACAAAAACTAGGTAAGAAAATATAAGGTTTTGTGTAGGACGTTAATATTGCAACTGTGAGTTCTCTCACTTAGAAAGAACAACCCTAAGAGGTTCTGGCATCAAGCAAGAGAAATAACAGGGCCGATGGATCAGGCCCTGATAAACCCTATCAGCAAGGAAGAACGGGAGAGCTGTATTACAGAGCTAGACCAAACTAATACCAAGCTTCCACGCACTACTTCATGATCCAATAACCTTTGTGTGAACAAAATAGTATTCACAGAATGGGAGGTTGAGCGTGACATTGAGAGACGGAAGGTTTCAAGAGCCCCTGTGCCGGATGGCCTGGCCAACAATGTTCTGGAGGACAATGTGGAGGCGTGGACCTCAATTCTATCAAAACAATGTAATTCTCTCCTCATGGAGAAAGGTAGTGTTAATCCAGTCCATAAGAAGGGTGACCGGGCCATGTTGAATATAGAAAATGATATTCTATGTTGGATGCCCTGGAAAACTATTCTGCACTCTTCTTATGGACAGACTAAAAACGTGGGAAGAGAGGGCCAATTTGCTGTCTCTACGGCAGTACGGTTACAGCAAACGAATGAGGATACAGGTCTTCAATTACTTAATTCGGAAGACGTTGGCTAACAAAGATAGAAAACCTGATATCGCTTTTGTCGATTTCTGAAAAGCTTTTGACAGCGTCGACAGGGATAGACTCTGGCTAACACTAAAAAGGTGTGGGACACAAATGGGCGGTGTCCTTGCCCCGGCATTATTTAATTTGCACGAGGCCGATTTAGTGTCTACTCCCGACCCTTGATGGTCCTTCCCTCCGAAAATAGGGAAGAGGTGTATAAGTTGGCTAATGTACGCCGATGACACTAATTGCTTGATAGGACTCCAATCGGACTGCAGAGGTGACTGACTGAGTGTACTCCTATTCTGAAAGGAATGGGTTGGCAGAGAATAAAGAAAAGACCAGGATTATGGAAATTGGTAGGAAGAGAAGGGGCAAGAATGGCGTATGGAAACTAGATGGGGAGCCAGTAGGAAAAATTGGTGCCAGTGTCTCTTTGGGGTCTCTCATTATTACCCTGACTTGCTCTATACAAGTAAATAAGGAATACATCATGAATACAGCTCTCCTTAGGGTTGGGAATGTAAGAAAACTGACTGGAGCTGGAGCATCGATAGAAGGCTTGATGCAGCTTTACCGGGCTAGTGGTTTACCCAGTATCCTATATTCCTTAGAGATCTTGAGGGACAAAGAAAAAAACTGCCTTAAGACTTTGGAGGGAGTTATGTGGCGGCATGCTTTGGGGCCCCCCATAGTGCCCCTATTGAAGCCATACGCATGGAATTGTGGCTGGTATCGCTCAAAACGACTCTTAATATTAGGAGAAGCCTGCTGCGGAAAAAGATACTCAATGGCCATGGAGAAACACAATATAGCGGGTATGAAACTGTGGGAGAAGCAGCCTGCTGGAAGTGTTCAAACGAGAGTGGACGAGTCACATTGAAGCTTTCCACAAGATTGGCCTCCCCATGGACGGTGAGGAGCACAGACCTTATTTAAAAATAAGCTCACAAAAAAAGCCAAGGAAGGGGGCCGTATAGCAAATTTAGACCATCTTCAGGGGAAATGTACTTCAACCATTCCCTTCTCTGATGATATGGGGCAACCAGAATATGAGATGTTTTGGCTTAAAACTACGCTTCAACCTCTTGCCGTCTCTAATGAGAATGGGCACTAGGATCCAGCATGAGAGGGGAAAGAGAGCCTACAGATTACGGAACCCACCAGACACCTTTTAACATGTCGCCCGGTGCCAGGTTATCTGTATTCGACATATTATGGCATAATGGGTAGACTAGGATCGCTAGGAAATGAATGAAACTGTGTAAGTCTATTGAAGGCAACAGGCTCTCAATCATTGTTTCAGCCCCACACCTTATAAGCTGTACGTGCCAGAGACACAACTTGTAAAATGATGGAGGCTGTGAGAAAGTCTACAGAAAAGCAGACTCAAATATTGGATTAGCTTTTCAGAGCGTAATATCAGCTAAAATGCTTGACTACTTTTAATTAGATGGTTTCTGATCAAATTAATGTTTCATTTTTTTATGCCAGGTGGCAGTTTTATACTACAAGCTTATGGTCTTTTTTTGTAGAACATAGCTGATTTTTTTTAATTAAAATTATTAATGTAATGTATATTGCAGATTGATGCATTATGATGGTCCGAGTGTTCTTACTGATTTAATTTTGTGCAAAAAAAGTTATACGATAGCTAAAAGGCGCAATAAAAAAAAAAATTACAAATAACTACCCCAGAGCCTGCCTGCCCGCCTGCCCCAGTGCTTCCACCCACACAGCTGCAAGAGTACATGCATATGTGGTACCGGAGGGATTTTAAGATCCGTGGCACCAGGTCTGGAGGCGAACTCCAAGGTAAATATATCTTTTGTGGAAATGGGAAGTTACTCCCAGCTTTAAAAACAAGCAAGTTGTTTATTGCATTTAAGTACCTGGTCCTGTTCCCCTGTAATTCCAAATGCGCTTGGAAGTCACTGTTTCCAGGTGCATAGCAGTAATTATATACTTAGTAGAAAGACTTCTAAGCACTGTCCTGTGTGGCAGTACTTCCATTACTAAAGTTATATGTCAGCAAACACTAAACATGCATACATGTGGAACCTTTGAGGCAATCATGGCGAGTTCAGGAGTTCGCTGCAGGGGTGGAGTAGGGGCGAGCTTAGGTGGGAGCAAGAAGGGTGGCATGGGACTGGACTCAGGGGCGGTCATGACGGGCAGTGTGAGCTGGGGTTGGGAGGTGTAGGCAAGGTTGAAAGTAGTACGGAGGGTTGTGTGGGATATTTTTACCCATTCCGATAGGCCCCACTGCCTCAATTTACAAACAGGGAAAGAAACAGCCAAAAATGGATGCGCTAACCACTGTGCGCGCAGAAAGCTGCAACACTGTGCTTGGGTCACAACCACCAAAGCCTGCACACCCTGCCACACACAGTCAAAGTGGAGAGGAAAACAGAACTCACTGCAGGATCATGCCAGTGGGTGCTGTTACATTTAACATGAAGCAAGGCTACAGAATTGGGCTACAAACCGGAAATGCCTTTTAAAAATTCAACTTTGCAACCTTCAAAGTGCTGTTTTGGCGTTAGATCCATTAATTTTTCAGTGAATCATTAAAATTAAAAGTGTATAGATTATCCAGTGTGGCCAGAGAAGCCTGGCCTCATTGACTGACAGCAGCTAAGAAATGTACTTCATGGAAAAGGCAGCCCAGCAACATTTCTATCAGTTCCATGGGAAAAATGGAGCTAAAAATGGCAAGACGTAACAATTTCAACTGTGCAGAGGAAACTCTGATGTACAGGATTCAGTTTAAATGTGGTTTTTCCAAGACGAAGTGCAAAATCGCCTGTTTAAAAACAGTTTTTTTTTAGAACGGCCTAATTCTTTAAATGTCAAAATCCCCTATAAACTGTGTTCATTTTTATAGGTTTTAAATGTAAGATTTAGGTGAATCTTAAAGTCAAAACCCAGTCTGCAGTTAATTAAATAATTAATTCTGACTTGACAGTGCCCAGCCTGGGAAAGATGACACTTCATGTTGACACTCCACTGCTAGCAGTAAGGCTTAATTGCTGCAGGAGGTTCTCGCATATTGACAACAATGAACTGATTAGACATTCGTCTGGGACCCAGCCAAGCACAATGGCTGGCTGAACACTGATCCCTTGAGGGGAGGGGCAGGGAAATTCCCTCTGGACCCCCACCCTGATCAAAGGAATTTGACAGCTGTTGCCAGTTGAAAGAAGAAAAAAAACTGCTGAAAGATTTTTGCCTATTTACGATTAAGCTTTGAAAACCTTTAACTTTGCCCCATGAAGGAGGACAAATCTAAAAATTGGTAGTTATAAATCAAATTGTATGCTCTTTCTGTGAAGATGTGAGTGAACCCTGTACTACATAAGAAACCAAAGTTACATAAAAACAATAATTGTGGCAAAACTATTGATGCTGCAAATATAATATTGTATACCCGTGTTCTAGGGGTAATTGCCCAGATATGTACTGAATTAGGAATTGTTAGGTCAAACCGTTATGATTAAAATTGTCAAAATTCCACAGAACGGCAAAGCCAGCTCTCACTGAGATGGGAATTGAATGTAAAGATAACCCATTAAATATGTAATGCATGTGTCCGATTTTATAAAACGTCATAATTATAGAAATGTGTATTTGTGGAAAGGTTAGGTTTTGGTCCAAATCACTGTGGGAGTTCATCACTGTGGGAGTTCCTAAGTCATATCATAAAATATGAAAGCTCTTTCTGGCTTCCAACCAGAAAAAGGCAAGTGCCTTTGACCTATCACAGCCATGGGGGTGTGGTTTGAAATTCTGCCCCTACCATAAACTTAGTGATGTCACTTGGCATGATAAATATGGGGACCTCACAACCCATAGACACAGACTGATTCCTGACTACATCCTGATTTCCGTGCAGCGCTTTGTTCCTGACTTCTTCATCCTGTTCCAGAACTTTTCGTCTTATCCTGATTCCAGACTACTTTGCAAAACCAAGGCCCAGCATTTGCTGAACTCCTTTTCAGCTAGGCCCAATTCCTGAACCATCCCACTTAAGGGAAACAATTCTGATCCAGTCTGACTTGCTATCATTCAAGCTTGCCTGCTGTAACTCGCCATACCACTAATCTACTGTGTCCAGTGACCAAAAGGGCCAATCCATTCCAATCTAATCTGAGGTGCAGTCCAATTGACCAGACCCACACAGCTGACTATTCCGCCAGAGATGCCCTGCTGCCTGTAGACTGATCCGTGATGACCAGAACCTAACAGTCAAATCTGAAATTACAGTGGATTGCAAGTATCAATAGGAATCCTAGTGACCGATAGTATATTTGCCTTGTCCAAACCCATCTCTCAACCTATCCCATCTTTAACTTAAGAACCTTTAACCTTGTCAGAACCATTCTTGCAACCCTGTTTACAATCCCAAAGTAATTCCCATAAAGAAAACGTAGTATCCGCCACGTGAAGAGTTACAAGCGGCCGTGAAGATTCACGGGTGCCATTCTCTTTTTCTTAGTCAGTAATATAGTTTAAATAAATCCAATCTGTCATTTTAAAACCGAATTTCTGTTTTTCTCTGTCCTATTTTTTCAAAAACGTCTCGTATTCAAACTTACATAACCTCTTCAATTGTATAGCTAGAGACTTAATTTCCCCTCTCAGTTAAACCTAAGACCTGTAGCTACATCCACAACAAAAAACTGCATTGCGAAACATTGCATTTGACCCATTTTTTATTAAAAATCGCATAGAAAAAATTAGGCGCAAATTCAAATTTTTGCAAAAGTTTCACGTGTTTTTTTCTCATTCAAAGTATTTCACACTCCCATTCTGATTTAAAGTGTGTTTTGTTGCTTATATTGTAGCTTATGTTTGTTAGAACCTGTTTATTGTTGCTCCCATAGGAATTTCTTATCAATTTAAGGATTTTTGCACACTTTTCATTGTTTCACAAAGCCATTTTCAACTGTCATTTTAAAAGTGTAAAATTTCCAAAAAACGCTTTTCTCTCTTGTTTGGGGAGGGAAGACTGCATTCAAACCATATACACTGTTCTTTATTCCTGAATACCTGCTGCTTACTTACATCTGTGTAGAATTGCTTAGTTATGAATTAAGAACTTTGCAGGGGGAAACCTTAACATAAGCGCTATATTTTTCACAACCCAAAACTGTTCTTTTTCCTGTGTTTTCTATTCTGTACTGCTATAAGTGAATTGAATTGCTTTACTTTCTGAATTGTTTTGTCACCACATTTGCGATTGCTGCCCCATATATATATATATTAAAATTTGTGTTTGATTTGAATTTTAAATAAATAATAAATATTTACCTTTACCAACCAGCCTGATTCCTGGTCCATTGTGACCTGGGGGGTATTTTGAGACGGGTGTGATATGGAGTGGTATATCACTCAGAATATTGAACCTATAGACATAATAAATAAGTATTTCATCTGTGCATTACATGCTAGGCGGGACCCGGGTAGGTGCCTGATTGAAATCCTTAACAGATTTGTGGTATAGAGGTAAGGTGTGGGCAGAGAGGGGTGAGGTAGGGTGGGGGCAAAGAAGAGGGGATAGGTGGGGGCAGAGAGGGAATGGAGGTGTGGGTGACAAAAATAAATGGTGGAGCACAAAAGAGTATCATGGGAATTCGGGGGAAGTACAAGACAAGAGGGTTGAAATGTTGGGTGTGGGGGGGTGGAGATGGCTGGGTTACATAGGGCTTATATGTCTGTGTTCTGATGCTTTTGGGAGTCATGTCTGCATAACACTGCGACTGGGCTCTACTTGGTGCGAATTGGGAGCACAAGGATAGAAAATTACATCTGAACGTTAGGTAACAAGCAGTAGATGGCTTGTGGGTGGTATAGATGCCCCGGCATCTCCGGATGTAATGGTAGATGGCTTGAGGGTGGTATAGATGCCCCGGCATCATTGGATGGAACGGTAGATGCTTGTGGGTGGCATAGATGCCCCGGCGTCTCCGGATGTAATGGAAGATGGCTTGTGGGTGGTATAGATGCCCTGGCATTTCTGGATGTAATGGTAGATGGCTTGGGAGTGGTATAGATGCTCGGCACCTCCAGATGTAATGGTAGATGGCTTGTTGGTGGTAGAGATGCTGCGGCGGCTCCGGACGAAACAGTAGATGGCTTGTGGGTGGCATAGATGCCCAGGCGTCTCCGGTTGTAACAGTAGATGGCTTGTAGGTGGTATAGATGCCCTGCAGGCTCTGCATGTAATGCTAGATGGCTTGTGGGTGGTATAGATGCCCAGCACCTCCAGATGTAATGGTAGATGGCTTGTAGGTGGTATAGATGCCCTGCAGGCTCTGCATATAATGCTAGATGGCTTGTGGGTGGTATAGATGCCCAGGCGTCTCCGGTTGTAACAGTAGATGGCTTGTAGGTGGTATAGATGCCCTGCAGGCTCTGCATGTAATGCTAGATGGCTTGTGGGTGGTATAGATGCCCAGCACCTCCAGATGTAATGGTAGATGGCTTGTAGGTGGTATAGATGCCCTGCAGGCTCTGCATATAATGCTAGATGGCTTGTGGGTGGTATAGATGCCCAGCACCTCCAGATGTAATGGTAGATGGCTTGTGGGTGGTATAGATACCCCGGCATCTCCGGATGGACTGGTAGATGGCTTGTGGGTAGTATAGATGCCCCAGCACCACCAGGTGTAATGGTAGATGGATTGTGGGTGATATAGATGCCCAACACCTCCAGATGTAATGGTAGATGGCTTGTGGGTGGTATAGAAGCCCTGCAGGCTCTGCATGTAATGGTAGATGGCTTGTGGGTGGAATAGTTCCCCCGGCATCTTCGGATGTAATGGTAGATGGCTTTTGGGTGGCATAGATGACCAGCACCTCCGGATGTAATGGTAGATGGCTTGTGGGTAGCATAGATGCCCTGGCGGCGGCTCTGCATGTGATGGTAGATGGCTTTTGGGTGGTATAGATGCCCGGCACCCCCGGGTGTAATGGTAGATGGCTTGTGGGTAGTATAGATGCCCTGGCGGCTCTGCATGTAATAGTAGATGGCTTGTGGGTGATATAGATGCCCCAGCATCATTGGATGTAATGGTAGATGGCTTGTGGGTGGTATAGATGCCCTGGTGGCACTGCATGTAATGGTAGATGGCTTGTCGGATGTATAGATGCCCCGGCATATCCGGATGTAACGGTAGATGGCTTGTGGGTGGTATAGATGCCCCGCAGGCTCTGCATGTAATGGTAGTTGGCTTGTGGGTGGAATAGATGCCCCGGCATCTTCGGATGTAATGGTAGATGGCTTGTGGGTGGTATAGAAGCCCCGCAGGCTCTGCATGTAATGGTAGTTGGCTTGTGGGTGGAATAGATGCCCCGGCATCTTCGGATGTAATGGTAGATGGCTTTTGGGTGGTATAGATGCCCGGCACCTCCAGATGTAATGGTAGATGGCTTGTGGGTGGTATAGAAGCCCCGCAGGCTCTGCATGTAATGGTAGTTGGCTTGTGGGTGGAATAGATGCCCCGACATCTTCGGATGTAATGGTAGATGGCTTTTGGGTGGTATAGATGCCCGGCACCTCCAGATGTAATGGTAGATGGCTTGTGGGTGGTATAGAAGCCCCGCAGGCTCTGCATGTAATGGTAGTTGGCTTGTGGGTGGAATAGATGCCCCGGCATCTTCGGATGTAATGGTAGATGGCTTTTGGGTGGTATAGATGCCCGGCACCTCCAGATGTAATGGTAGATGGCTTGTGGGTGGTATAGAAGCCCCGCAGGCTCTGCATGTAATGGTAGTTGGCTTGTGGGTGGTATAGAAGCCCCGCAGGCTCTGCATGTAATGGGAGATCGATGTGCTGGGCACAGGTAAGGGCTAATATGGTGGCACAGCACCCTCCCACTTTTTACAGAGGGCACATGCCGAATTAAAAAATGGTTGTGTGCACCTTGCATTTGGAATATAATTATAATTGTTCTTTTATAGCGCGCTTAATAACAGCGAGTGGTTTCTAAGCGCGGGATCAGGATTTGAACTGGTGTTGCGCTGCGGTGTCTTGCTTTCTAAACAAGCGTGTTGCCCCTGAGCTATCCTTCCTCCCCAATAAACGGTCCAGTGCACGTTTGGTGCTGTGTGGGGGTTTGAACCAGGTCACGGGCTTCCAAGGGAGAGGCTCACCAGCCAGACCACATGTATGATGAACACTCCAGTGACATGTCTACTGCTTAGATTTACTCTGCAGAGAGTATGTTAATACACATTCTTGGGTTTAGGAGCTGTGCACATATGTGGCCAGGAACATAGTTGGAAAATATCCGGCGTTTATTTGATTTACTGGAAGTCAAACGCTCATTTGTCCTATGCACGTTCTTTGATTATCAACGTTTAACTGAATGACCTACACACACCTTTCACTTCAGGAGATGCCCACTTTCTGTGACGTCACTTCCCATTGTGTATGTCAACGAATCGGCTCACTTTCTGTGACGTCACTTCCCATTGTGTATGTAAATCAATGAATCTGTTCATTTTCTGTGACGTCACTTCCCATTGTGTATCACTTCCCATTGTGTATCACTTCCCATTGTGTATGTCAATGAATCGGCTCACTTTCTGTGACGTCACTTCCCATTGTGTACATCAATAAATCCGCCCACTTTCTGTAACGTCACTTCCCATTGTGTATGTTAATGAATCAAAACAAAGGGGTGTCTGGGAGTCTCTACCAGCATGAACACAGCCCATTGAACTGTTCTTGGGTGGATGGCACCCGGGAGAGTCTCAACCAAGTCTTTAGCTCCCTGTCCCTTTCACAGAGGAGAAATATCCCTGCATATCAGTCTTGGTCCTGCCCAAGAGCAGTCCAGCACCGAAATGCTAGGCAATTCCCCGCTGAACAGTACCAACAGCAACCCCAGACACGTATTTCGGCCTAGTCAGGCCTCATCAGACAGGGGGTGACTCCTGGTAAACCTAGGCGTGCCCCCTTTACCAAACTTTATGTTTATAAACAGTTCAATAATACTCTAAAAGACCACACTACGCTCCTGGCCATGCCACACTCCAAACTTGCTTTCTTGGAAGGCTTTGTTACTACAAACAGAAATCAAAATGAAGTAGAACAACCCTCGGGTGATAATGTTAATGGGCCGCTCCAAGGATAGTCTGTTCACCATACAGTGTATGTTAAGGCCACTCAGACGGTAAATACATCTCCTCTAGTAGACTTCACAGGCGAAGCGGAGAGACTGATAGAAACATCTAACAAAATCCTGAGGGAAGTGACTAATACTAAAAAGCCAGAGACCGAACTATGTGCCTGTACTGATCATCAACTGGAAATTCCATTGGAGGTAGAAGGGGTGGAGGGCCTATAGACAACCTGTCATACTCCATCCTTAATCAACAGAAGATACCTGAAACCAGTATCAAAAACAAGATGGCAGGTAAAGTCACCAAAACCGCCAACCAACAGTGTTAGGGAGAATTCTCCTTCTATGGCTTAATTCCCTTATGTATAGAGTCCCCCAGCAGCTTTGCTGGATTTGAAGGGATTGTTTTTTTTCTCCTGCTAAGAGTGAGACTCTTTTTCCCCACTCTTAGACATTTTTATGCCATGTGCGTGCCAGGCTATTTTTGTGTTTAATGTCTATGGGGTTTCTCACACCTCCATAGGAACCATCTTTATTCACATGTGTTACACAGCACCCTTCGTGCAGTGACACCGGGGTGTCGTAGCGACCCCCAAACATAGACTCCATACACTGGGTCTGACTACTGTCTCCCAGGGCATGTAAAGCAACCATGGACTTTACTAGTATTTTTGTGAACTAAACCAGTACAACCCATCTTACTATGGAGGTACTGGGAAGGGTTAATAGTTTTTCCCTTATGTTAAATTTCAAGAGGGTACCGTACAGTCCCTCTCTCAAAAGTTTCTGGCTGGTGGCAGTGGTTACTACCGTAAATATTCGACCACGAATATTTCCCTATGGGATTTTCCCATTGTTCGAGGCTACCACATTTTCTGACAGCCTCTAACATACCGCCAGTGTATTTTAATATTAACTTTACTCCGGTAGGTTTTATTTGCCAGAACTTCAATATAACTTCTTTCTCGTGTCTTTCTCTAAACTCCTAACCCAGGTCGGGGATCCTTTGTTCGTCCTTTTGGCCGGCTTCTGCCAAGAAGCCCTCCTTTCGGCGCCACTGAGTCTGGGGTGGGTCCACTGTGTGGGAGGGGGAGCAGGACCCCTGGACAGGGTTGCCTCAGCAACCCATGTCGCACTCTATCCTGATAGGCTGGAGGGTCTCCCGCCAAGATGACCACTCCACTGTGTGAGTGACAGCCAGGCTGTATGAATGGGGATCTTTTTGCATAAAAGCAGGGTCCTGAAGACTGGAAGAGCAAGACGTCGCCACTGGAACTAAGAAGCCGAAGAGGAGAGAAGCCAAAGACATCTGCAACAACTGAACCACCGGTGAAGCTCTGCTGCAGCGTCTCACCACTTTTCTCCACATGACGAGAGAAGATCTTCATCCGAAAGAGCCTTCTTCCCTTGAGCTGGTGGGGCCAACCAGTTTGCCAATCGACCTCCCGGACCTGCCTTGATCGAATCGCCAGTACTCTGTACTTGGAGGCCGGATTGCCAGGCACCAGTCCACCCGGACCGCGATTTAAAGGAGCGGACCTTTTATTCATCGGGCAGCACCGTGGCTTCATCCCTGGGTAGTGCAGTAACTCGAACCTTCCTTCACGACGAGAGCCTCTCTTCCTCTGCTGGATCCCCCGAACTGCAGGAACTACCAGGAACAACCGCCACCGCAGGAGCCACTTCTTCATTTTAAGGTACATTGTTCCGCCAGGCCGCCCTTTCTGCGTGGCAGAGCTAAAGGTGTTTTAAATCCTTTACCTACCTGTTGGGTTGGCCGCCCCCCTCTCTTAACATTGTCTTTCACCTTCTGCATTCAACTTTTCAAAATCGTTAACCAAAGACTTGACTGCAGCTACAAGAACATTTTGCTCCTGGGCCCTTGCCCTTTACCACTGACTCTGGCACAGGCCTACTGACTCCGGCTAAATTTGTTAGAACTGGCTTCTCTAGATTGCTTCTCAACCAGAACTGTGTTGGTGCACCTACTTCTTATAACTACTCTTTCCTCCCCACTTTTAAACCTTGTGAAATGCCATTTTGCTGAGTTTTCATTTAAGTATTTTCTATACTGAGGCACTGCCTTGCTTGAACTGGTTCACAAACTTATGGAAAGTGTTGCTAGGGTGTGTAAGGATATATTTCTGTAGAACTTGTGCTTTCCCTCCCTTGTGAGAAATTGCTAGAGTGCCATTTGTGGTTGGTTTGCACTGTGCCGTTTTGCTCAGTGTTCACTCTTGCTCAAACTTGTCTACAATTTAACTAGGGAGTTGTGTATACTTTCTTTGACCGAATTTAACTTGCTTTAAGAACTGTGATAGATGTGTTTAACTAGAAGTGTATAAAATAAATATATAACTACGTTTTAATACAAAGCTTTGGTCAGTGTTTCCTTGTGCCATAGTACTGAAGGCCTATTGTGTAAACCCTGAATACTGCTCATCGCCCTCTTGAGATAAGTCTGACTGCTCAGCCACAGCTACCAACTAAATCTTTGTGGTACAGACTGATACCAAAGGGGATGTATTGCTCTCACCTGTAGTCCTAATCTTCTGTAGTGCTCCCTAAGGGAACTGCACAGGATTCTGCCTAACAAACAGCAATTAAGGGAAAGTCAGAGACGTACGGCAGGAGCCCCGAAACCTGCTCCAAGAAAGGGTTCTTTAAAGCCTATCAGCGTGATAGACACGGATTGCAGTAGGCAGGCTGTGGAAGGCAGAGTCCTGTTTTTGACAGCAGAGGTTCCTCTGTATCTCCCTCGTCCAACTCTGCAAACATTACTAGATCTTTCCACCTACTCACTCGATGAATCTGAGAATAGTCAGTCACTCGAGAGGTTGGCTGAGGATTCGGTCGTCGAACCTAGTGTTGCACCTGTGCAACCACTAGCCTTGGCGGCCCCACCCGCCTCACCTGTTTTTGTGTCAATGGCTGAAAAAAGATAGCGAATAAACATCAATAAAAGGCTGGTGACTTTTAGCGACAAAAAAAACCCAGAGTTTTATTGGCACAGCAGCATACACGGGTAGATCATTGTGGTGAACAACTAGGTAGGGCCGAGCCACCGAGCAACAAAGAGAACAGATGGCAAAACAACAGCCACATGCCAGGAAGGAGGGGGCATAAAAACTCCCTCACCCGCTCACTTAAACTGGAGAGAGATTTGGATTGTGATGCCAATCTCATCCTTAATCGTAGATCAGTTCACGATTTATTCCACTCTATCCCTAATTTGAGGCAGCTGCGTTCGGATGACTTGAAACTCATCGAATTCAATGACGAAAGCAGAACAGATTCCGTCTTTCTCCATATTCATTCACCAGTAGTCAAAAACATGCTTATTGATGCTAAAGAGACCTTATTAATGCTTAGTTTGACCCAACAGGGGGGACATTTTCCAGATTATATAGCCCCACATCATTCAACCTTGGGCTCCCGCCGAAAATCTCTTCTAATAACATCTCAAGTTATTCACAAGGGGATGGTGCAACATCGTGGCCGATACTAGAGAGGAAGTACCAGGATCCCCTAGAAACAGGGAGGGTTCCGGTGATCCAGGGGAAAAGCCAAATGTAACTTTTCAAACGACAACCTCTTCCCGATATGTTGACTGTGCTAAGACAACAGTGACCTCCAAGATATCAAGCCTGGGACAAACAGACTGGTCCTAGCTGTCTAGTGCATTAGTGGCTCCAAACAATCCTTAGCCACTTAGCAGTAAATCTTCAAACGCAATGCAAGAACTTGATGCCAGTTCGGTCTATTGCAACTCGTACCTTTATAAAACGGGCTTCTTGGACCACCTGGGGGTTCTCCCACTTGACTAAACACAGTGAAGTAGATCTTGGCGATTACTGGATTTGCCTGCAAGAGACTTGGTTGAGGAAAACCCCTGTGTTGGACGGTTTTGAAATTTCTATAACTACAGCCGTTAAAGGGAGTGTCGGGCACCCGTCAGTGTTAGGAACGATTTCCATTTCATGTGTAATCTTCCCTCCAGTTGTGAATCCCCCAACTTTTTCTGATGTTAAACACCATAGTCTGACTTTGCCACAGGGGCTCCACCTTCTGCTGCACTCCCCTGGGCTTTTCGCTCACTTTTTATGGGGAAACTGACATGCCCTTAAAACAGTTTGTACTGCGAGACTTTGTTTCCCTTAGTCCTTTTCCAATGTTGCAACTTTTCTGCAACATGTAAACAAGTGCACAATGTACCTTCCAGTACAGTGCACTTGGGTCTATTAGTCGTTTCCAAAGGCCCTAGATATGCTCAAAGGATTTTTTAGGAGAAGTACTGATGTGCCTTGGACAAGGCTGGTGGCAGCTTTTCATTTTGCATATTTTTTACCCTTTCCTGCCAGGTAAACCCCGATTACAGCGTTTGGCACGGTTAAGGGGCCTGGCTCCAAAATGGCCACGCCACAAGGTTCTTTGTCCTGTCCTTTGGCCATCTTGCACCTTCATCCCAAGGTCAAGCCGACCCGGGTCAGTCCTTATTTTCCTGTGAAGTGCTAAGCTTTTGCAGGCTTCTGCATGTCTTGTGTGTGTGCCTCCAGGATGTGGGCTGGAACGTCTGGTTCCAATACACATCCTGGGTGCCAGAGATTCTGGAGTGCTGTGAATGCCTGGGACCACCGTGGTCCATGATTGGTCAGCATATGTTGTGCCTGTATGTGAGCAGATCTCCCATTGGGTCCGCTTCGTTTTGGCGCAAAGGAGATTATGAATAAAAGAAGGCCCCAAACACCCATACCATGTTGATCTCTGGAGTTCTCACTGAACGAAGGATAGGATCAAAGTATCCTGAAACTGAGGAGCCGAGTCGAGGAACTGCTGGTGACCCGCTGGAAGGTTTGGCACCCTGAGCCTGCTGTCATCCCGCTGGACCCCTCTGCATCTGATCGTCCTACAAGGTCTGTGAAGGCGCTTCGACCCATTGGAATAGTGGGACCAACTATTCTCGGCACCTTCATCTTAACCTGCAAGTAAGCTTTTTCGGAACAGTCCCTGGGCCATCCAGTGGACTGAACAGCTTGCGCAGATGTTGGGTTCTGATACCGCTGCCGTTTCAAGGAGGCCCTTCAAACATGGCACATCACAAGCTCTGTGCTCACGGCACTCTCACACCAAATTTCGTACACTTGGCATTCCCAGGTCAGGAGTAAATTGAGTGGGCCCGAACCGGAGTTTAAGCGGTTGCCGTGTCGCCCAACCATGGTGACGAACTTTGCAAGTTCATTGCAGCTGTGGTCCTCTGTGCCCTGAAGCCTTCTACAGTGTAACTGGCCTGATCCATCCACCCGGAGCGGAGAAATCGGCACTGTCCCATAGGGGAATCAATGCTGTAACTTTGCAGCTGAAAGCTGTAGAGTCACGAGATTGCCGCATTTGAACCTGCACCGGAAGTGGACTAGACTGCTGTTTGTTCCGGAGTGCGCAGGGGCTCGGGCTTGTTCCGGAGGGCCCCTCTCCTTTCCACTGCGAGTGCGAACTAGCCAACTATTCCCAACTCTTGGAATCGACTCTGCCCTCAAGTGGAGACCCTCCTTGAATAGTGGGAACCTATTCTTCATCACCTCACCCACCTTCCTGAGCTGCTACAGACCCTTGAAGGGACTCTGTTTTGCCCATTTGAACTACCGCGTGCGCCAGCTTCGCAAGTATATTTGAGCAATAGGCCCCACTCTTCTTAGATATTGGACTGCCTCTTAGTTAGAAGTGTGTTGGATACAGAAGGGACTAAAGACTATTTGCACTGCCTGTTTCCTTCCCCTTGTAGGTTGTGGACTCATTTCGTGCACTAACCCTTTAGACCCCATTGGTCTTGTATATATGTATTTAGATAGGATTGTGTTGGCTTAAATGTATTACTGTTAATAACTATTGTGTTGAAACTCAAAGGCCTTGAATAAATGTATTTGTATTTTTAATATATATACACCTGACTGGGAGTGATTTGTAAGTGTCCTTTACTCTGCGTGCTCATTGAGGTCTTTCAGGCACCCTCACTCCTCCTGAGACCTAGTCTTGACAGCCTGCCATAGCTACCTTGATTGGTCTGGCTGGTCCAGAAGGTAACCCTGTTACAAGAAACTAGGCTGGCCGTCTGAACCTCTGCCCACCAGGTCAGAGTTCAGAAATCTGTCTTAACAGTCAGCAGGTCTGCTGACTGCACTTAAATCAGGTATTTCCTTAAGTCTCCTTAAGTCAATATCAACAAACCTCCTTTCCCAAGAACCTGTCACTGGTTGGGGGACTGAGGTTCCTTCAAATTGTATGAACATTCAAATAATCTTACAATCATCAACGTTTACTGGAACCCGGCGCTGGTTGCGAATGAAGTATTTATAGACCAGGTCGCCGATCAACTTGACAATGCTTTTATCAATCAACAGTCCAAATATGTAATCATCTGCGGCGACCTTAACATCTCAGACCTAGCCGAATCTAAGCATGGCTGTTCTTGGAACCTTGAAGGACTGCGGCATTCCAGACGCATTCTTTGGAATGAATTAATGGATTCAAGGGACATGTGCGTGCTTAATGGCAACTTTCTGGACGATATGCCACCTCATCCAACTTGGGAAAGCTTCGGTCAAACTGCTGTTTTGGATTAGATTTATGTCTCCAATAGTTTTTTACCTTTAGTAGACAGTTTTAAAGTGATCAAAACAGTGATCATCATCTTATTCTGTTAAAATGGAGAGCATTTGGGCCCAACCTGCGGGAACATATGCCATCAGTGGTCGACGCTTACAATGGGGGTCTGCGTCTAAAGTTTTCATCTTTAAAGATCAGAAGCTCAACAACGTATTTTAGAACTATCGGTCAACTGGTTGTATATTCTCCCTTGTTAGAACAATTTAGTATCCAACGCTTCAAGAAACCATCTCTGGTGAGTTCCATCAACCAAACATATGATAGCAAATTGGTGGCAAGGAGAATAAAGGTGAGAAGGCTGGGAAGAGCAGCAAAGAAATCTGGTTTACCGAAGGACTTCCAAACAGCCTAGTCTGAAAAATTAAGTTACAAAAACTAGCTGTGTGAAAACCAAAAGACAGATACCAGAACGACTCGGAGGCCATGCTAAGGGCTCTGGTTGTTAAAGATCAGAGGAATTTCTGGTCACTGATTAGAGCAGCAGAAATAACATAAAATGGAAATCAAGCTAACCCCATAAGAGAAGAGTCCTGGACTAACCATCTCAGACGTCTTTACACCACAGTCTTAGACTCAGCACTAGAGACAAAAACCCGAGAAGCCAGATCCTGTGGGTATCTGCAAGCAACGTTGATGACACTGTAATGAGAAATGAAAAACTAAAAGGATCAAGGGCCACAGGACTGGACATGCTGTCAAATGGTATGCTTAAGGAACAGCCGGACGACTGGTCCATTTTCATTTTCATAATGCTTAACCAAATAGTCCGTTCCCTTCATATTCCAAGTTAATAGAAGAGGGTTATAGTTATACCAATCCATAGAAAAAGGCGACCGGGGTAACCCTAGGAATTATCACCCTATCACCCTCTTGGAAGTCATTGGCAAGTATTAGAGTACTATCATCCTGGACCATTTTCACAGCTGGTGTCGACAAATTAACTGTTTCGATCCGTTTTAAAGAGGATTTGTTAAGGGGCTGGGAACTACAGTAAACATCTTGATACTTCAATTATTGAAGAGAAAACCTCGACGACCTAGACCTAGGATCTTTATGGCTTTCGTGGATCTGGTCCAGGCCTTTTACCAAATTGACAGATTTAATCTTTGGACTAAGCTCGAGAGGAAAAACTGCACGAAATCTATCATCAACCCAACAGTGGCCATCCACTCCAATACATCATTAAGAGTGAGATTGAATAAAGCAGGCCTTCTTTCCAAAGAAATTATGACCTGGAAGGGGGTTGGGATATCCAATGGCCCCAGCACTTTTCAACTTCTTCTTGGAGGATATGAACAAAGCTTTTTTGTTAATTAGATCTTTCCCGCCCAAGGTCAGAGGAGTTCAGGTACCTTGATTATTGTACGCAATTGACATTGTACTAATCGACCAGACCCCAGTGGTGTCACGCTCGCTGCACGCGCTCGCCTCAGGCACTGCCTTTTTTTTTGCAAATGAAGGAGACTTGCATGCATTTGTGCAGAAGCCCGTGCAACTTCACATTTCTGACTATTTCCCCGACATGATATTCTGGTATGCTCTGCTCCTGTCACTGTACCTGGCAGAACAATATTCTGGGGTCTGCAACCTGAGGCACCCCAGATATTTTGGACTACAATGTCCATGTGCACTCATCACGGACATTGCACTTGGACTGATCTGTGTAGTCCAAAGCGATCAAGGTTGCAGACCTCCTGATAAAATGGTGCCATATTTTCTTCTCATTTTCTTGTACGTGCGCTCTAGTGGCGGGCAATGGTTTGAATTACATTTTTGTCCCCGGAAGCAAAGTTTTGAGGATCATTCTTGACATGGCAAGTTTTGGGGAGTATTTTTCAGGAGCAACTCTATGGGGACCGCTGGTTACACCGTCAGCAATTCCACGGCTTGCATAGGGTGCCCACATCACCCTATCCTCGCCGTCATGCAGCTACCTACCCTCCCGGGCCTACATCATCTTCAAAACCTACTGCCTCATTGCAAAGCCTGGTCACTGAAACAGCTATCTACCTGGCTGCATAGCTCCCTGCCTGGCTGCATAGCTTTTTACGCACATCACACTTTGCAGAGCCAATCCGTGGCCAGATTGAACCACCAGAAATGCAAAGCCGTGAAAGCTGGCCGAACTGTGGGATGCCAGGAGCGCCATCCCACAACCATTCATTCAGAAACAAAACACCAACATGTGTACCCTGACCGCCTCGCCTCACTGCAATCACCCACAGTCCTTTGTTAAAAAACGTGTGCAGATTTAACGTCCTCCTCCCTACAAGAAGTGCATTCCCCCCGGAAATCTTGCAAATGCCCCCCACAGTCCCATATTGTACCCACCCAGCAAGCAAGCAAGCAAGAAGTCATGTTGCCCAGATATTTGTTGTACCCACTCTCTTAGTGCTGACCGCTGCTTCTCTGGGCAGCAGTGCCTGAGTTAAAAAAAATACTCAAAATTAAAAGCAAAATACAGTTCAGAGGACATTTCTATGAATAGTATTATAAGACAGCTCTGGCCAATCAAGATGGCCAGCAGCCACGAGCAGCAGTGGGGAAAATACAAGACGTCTTCCATTTCCATGATCTCTTTGCACTATGGGACCCGAGGAGATGGTTGTCATCTAGAGGGGAACCTTGCGTGCCCAAATGAGAGCAAAGGCAGAGTTTAAGAGTAAATATCTTGTGGTAGTGCAACAGGTGAAGGGAATGCATTGGCAGTTCTTGGCAGCCATCGACATCTGCATATCGAGGCCCCCTGTGTAATTACACGAGTGAAAAGCAGGCGAGGCCGCTCGTTTTGTATGGCCAAAACTTCTAAGAGCTAGATTTTCACAGCTCCTTGTGGGAAATAAATCTTGCATTGGACCAACGTGTGCTGGGTTCTTTCATACGCACAATACATGGAACTGCTGGCCCAGGGAGCAGTGATATTACCGCTCGCGTTTCGTGCCAGAGTGACATCCCTGTAGTGGGGTCATGTGTTCGCCACGCGAGAGAGTGACACAACTCCATTGTGTAACTGAATAAATGGGTGTCCCTGCACCAGCTTTCAGCAGTGTGCGTCCAGAGACCGTAAGCCTAACACTGTGTGTGTCTCCTCTGTCACGGAGGGGGAGGTGTTACCAAGGCCCAAGGCATGACGAATCAACTTCCGGGGCACCAGTGGTGCAGGGTTGAATATCGGTTTCTAAACCATCAGTCAGCCCCACACCTCTAGTACACCAGAAGGGATCCGAGCAGATTGGAATACAAGTGAATTATAAACCTCCTCGTCCAATTTCGGTAACGTGGATGGAACGGCAGGAGTATCTCCACAAGGTTGCGGATCATTGATTAGTTGCAACACAGCGAAAATACAATTATTACCAAATGATAAAAGGGACTGTCCAGTCAAGGGTGTATAAAAATATCTACTTTATTCTTACTACAACAGACAGTTCTAGCACACTACAATTACAACTCACACTGTAAAGGAACACAGAGGACAGACAGTTTCACAAGGAAAGGGAAGCACTCTGGATGCTGACAGGAGGTTAGTCGTTAAAGCAATCCATCTAAGTGTTCAAGGTTATTTGGTTTCAACACCAAAGGGGCAAAGGATCGTAACTGTCTATAGGGGCCTTCAGAGAAGGACCAGGGGGAAGAACCACAATGTACCTGGTGCTGATGAAGTTCTTGGTGCTCGACAGCATCGAGGCAGTTTCCGGGTGCATCGCAGCCCGTGAGACAGAGTTAGTGGGGGGAGACAACTGCGGGTACCAGGCAGCAGGCAGTTCGGCAAGCAAGGCTAGACGGACGTCTGCAAGCTGGGCGGCGCGGCGGCTAGGTGCCAAGAATCATTGTCTCTGTGCTGGTTGGGGGATCTGGAATGCTGGTCGAGGCGTCTCGGGTGGCTCTGGTGACTGCAGCATGACAACGGCCAGCGGGGCAGCCGGATGCGGTTCAAGGAATCGACTGTCTCGAAATTGTCCTTAAAAAGATGGATGCTGGATGATGCTTGTGTGGCACTCCTCCTAGCTTCTTCGCAGGGCCTGTGTCCTTTCAAGTCAGACGGGGCAAAGCTATGGAGAGGGATTGCAGGCAACAGCCTTGTCCTTTGTCCAGAGACTCTCCAGCACTTCCCACCTAGGAAGCTTTCTGTCAGAACCTAGCAGTGCTGGCTGGGTACCAGTTCTAGAGCTGCTGGAGGGTCCTCCGAGTCCGGTATCTCCCTCTGTTCCCTGGGAGATGTTTAGGGGAGGGATCTTGCTTCCCCCTTGGAACTGCTGGCCTTCCTTCACTGGGGGAAGATGAAAGGTAGACTGTACCTTCAGCTCGGGTCCAAATTAGTCCTTCTTACTCCTTTCGAAGTGTTCAGATGATATGATCAGTGAGCGGCTCAGCACTCTTTTCAAGCCAAACGGCCCCAGTGATTGATTCAAGCTAAGACCACCATAATGAACCAATCCTGGTTCCCCACCAACAATCTTTAGTGATGCTTCAGGTCAGAAGCAGAGCACTTGGCAACAAACAGGGGAAGGATGACAACATATACTTTTAAGTCCCACTCATCTTCCTGTCTGCTGTACATCAAAGTGTCTCCCTAATTAACTGAGCCCTATGCAGCGCTTGGTCACAACATGGGCCTCCTTTGAAGTATGGGGTTGCAGGCAGAACTTTGTCTCCTACAATTGACATACTTCCCTGCTCTAAAAGGCGTGGTTACAGACAGGACATTCACTGTCCTTTCATACCAAGGAGAGGTGTTAGTACCAAGTTGCACATTACATTAAAAAGAGGTGTTGGTCCTTTCCGCTCCCAGGCCACCCTGAGGCCTGCTGGTTAACATTCATCAGTATTCGCCACCACCAGCAAGGTGTAACAATGTAGATGCAAATCCATGGGGCCTTGAAGTGCTATTCAGGCTGCCCGCGGCTAGAGGCTTTTGATGTCCCCCGCGGGTGTCAGGTGTCAGCTACACATGACAGAGGAGGGTGGCGCTGGAAAGCGGTGTCCTCCCAGAGTACATGACTATTTTTCTGTTGTGCAGTGGGCATGGAAAATTTGTGCGGTAATGGCCCCACATATTTTATGGAGGTTGATCTCCCATCATTCATTCTTTTAAATAAAATAAAAAAATAAAATAGCCCAGGCGAGCACTCTCTCCCTGTGCGGATGGTCAAATTCCGTACACCGGGGCCGGTTCATAGTACCATACAACTTTGGCGAGGAGGTTCCCGCATGAACCAACGAAGAAGCCTGAGCAGGTAGAGGGAAGGCAGTCCGCTCCATGTGGATGGGAGACGGCACGCATACCTTGTGTGGCAGCGGCTCTCTTCGAGAGGGCACGTGTGCCACGTGGATGAATTTGTGGAAGTACTGAGGAATGCATAACAAGCAAGGTGTGGGGGAAACTTTGCTGAGATTGCCTGAGGAGTCTACAGTGCACAAACTTACTTGTGCTTAACACACTAACGCACAGTCTGCTTTCCTGCATTCCTGAATCGTGTGCCCATTGAGTGAGCAGCCTAAACCAACAAAACCCCACTCCCTGACACAGAGCGTCATGGAGGGTTGCCTGTATTCCCTGGGGAACCGGGGAGCCGGGAACCTGATATGCATCTCAACCAAGAAGAAAATCATGAGATGAATGAACGCGGTAACCTGGAAGGGATCATTTCATCAGCGGAGACTGAAGTCCCAGGCAACCGCATGAAGCAGGCATCATTGCAAACGAGACACTAATGCGCCATGGTTGTGTCTGCAGCGACTTCAGCAGCCCCTAGCAGAGGCGTTGCTAGGGGTGGCCTAAGGGGGCTATAGCCCCTGATCTTTTAGTTGTAGCCCCGGATAGAATCTCAGGAGCTACAGCCAAAAGGCGAGCTAGGCCCCAGTCCCGACAGTCCCGGCATCAGCCTAGCCCCGGGTCTTTTCCAGACCTAGCGACACCCCTGGCCCCCAGGGAGCTGCTTGTGAAAGAAAAGATGAGGCGCTAAAGGAGGTACTACCTACCTCGCAATGCATTGTAATAATGTGGCCACTAGAGAAGTGGATTCAATCTCTTGATTCCGAAGTGGTCGTATGCGAAGCGGACCCGAATGAAGCCCCAAGTGGGCAGCGCTTGCCAGCACAGACTGACAGGGAGGGAGGAACATGCCGAAAAGTCAGTGGCTGGCAGCTCTGATCCTGTCCCTGGGTGCAGTAAAAAGACTAGAACAGAGGCAAGAACGGCCTCCACGACGACAGCAGAAAGAGTAACACCAATAATCACATCAGCCGATTACAGTCATGACGTTGCAAATGCAACTTGAACAGCCCCGCTCATAGAGTCTAGTAAAGGCCATTATCATTGATGCAGCGGCAAGTAACACTAAGGGCATCACGAGAGGCATGGGAAGGAAGAGGACGAAGCAAGGAGAGCAAAGTGATCGTTTTCACGTCGATAGCTCGATTAGAAGACCAGTTGGGAGGAACATAATGGGGGGCCGTGGAGATCCCACGTCATCTGCCATGAATCAAGGATAATAGAAATCAAACCACAAGAAAAAGACAGGGGAGAAGACGCTGAGGCTGGACTCAACTCAACTCTAACTTACCGACGTAGCTCAATGGCTGTGGCAAACAAACGTTTGCGTGAAGTAGCCGAAATAACAACCGAAATAGCAGCCAAAATGGAGAACAACCGAGGAAAAGGCCCGATTCCATCCTTATACTCGGTAGAAAATGCGTTAATGGAAGGCAAACATAGCAGCAGGTTTAACAAACGGCGAAGAGTGGATTCTGAAACCTAGCCGGACCTTCACTGCTCACAACGGAGGCAGAAATGGAGTCAAAACGTTCTTGAGCCAATACCGCGAGTGGCTAACGCTAAAAAAAAAAAGCTGTTGCCGAAAAGTCCAGTACGTGTACAGAAGAATGGTCTTCTGACTCTTCCATTTTGCAGAGAGACTTTCCAATAGTTCGGAGATAGAAATAACAGATCTAAATATTCAGAGGCAAATACGCAACAAACCCTGCAGGAACTGAACTCTAGTATTATGTCTGCCATGAGTATATCATGGGCGCAATTCCTCAAGATGAATGAACACAAATATGATAACTATAGAGCTCAGCACACCCTAACCGCCATGATGCAAGCAAACCAACCAATGTACTCACTGTACCTACTGTACAGCACTGTAACGAGGCTGAGAATATTCTTCTCTGCTCTTGCGCCCTCTTACCCTCGGGTCTGGCCCGCAATATAAATGAATAAATAAAAACACAAATACAAAAACGTATAAATAGGGAAACATTCATGAGCATTGTCGAAACAAAAATCAAACAAGACGAAACGAGAACCAATACAGCTCAAAAAGTGATGGTGGGCCAATTAAAATCTAACAGTGAGGACAAGAAACTGCTAGCTGAGGTGGCATGAGAAGCTGCACTCTTGCTTAGAGGTAATAAGGATCCCAATAAGATACAACAAGAGCGTGAAGGAGTGAAATAATGTGTATGTAACACTTCAAGTGAGAACAAAAAAAGACAAAAACTGTAGCACACAAACGCAAGCTTCAGAAACAAATTCTGAAGACAGTAGGTGGCAGCCTGATCATACGTCAAATAAAGAGCAAGACGCGGGAAAATCCATTGCAGTCACTGAAAAACCAACCTATGCCCAAATGCTTAAGAATACAGTTGTGGACAAAACAAAGGCCACAATAGAAAACAGAGAACCAAGCCAGTAGCCCTCGACCTCGGCTGATGCAGAAGGATTAATGAGCAATCCTAGTGAGCCGAGCGTGGCTAACCAAAAGATACGAGACCCATTGGGTCCCATGTGCCCCATATTCGAAAGACGCAAGTCCTTGCAGACTATCCCAAGCAAATCGAAAGGAGGGCAGAAAGAGAAAACAAACCATAACGTGAAAGGAAAACAACCGAAATCCAATAGGTCACACAAGTTTCTATGGAATCTAAAAGACCCGTCTTCCAAAAATGAAGAAAATACATATTAAAAAGGTGGAGAGTTTAAGAACAAGTTAAAATAACAGAAAATATTGGAAGAAACACCAGTTGAGAAATCAGTAGAAATACAAGACGAGAAAACATCAGCCCTAACGAGTAGGAGCAAACAGAAAAATGGAACGCAAATAACAAAAATGGTGGAAGTGATATCTTTAAGTGAATTGAATGAGGACACAATGAACTTCCTTGATTTCTGAACTTATTAGATGGATGATGATAATGAATATGAAGTGGATCAGATGACCGACATGACATCCGCGATCTCAGCGCAGGTTATAGAAAATGATGAACCAGAACAATCTGACACCTTAAAAAGCAAGGTAACCCTAGGAGAAAAGCAAAACCAAACTCCGGTGATTGGATTTCTAAGCTTCTCTGAGAAAAGGAAAACACTGAAATCAACTGTGGGGGAAGTCGAAGCCAAAAAATAAGCTGCACCGAGATGTAAACTTGTGGCAAGAAGAAAGTCAGAGCGACATAACTACCCACCGGGCCAGTAAACCAAACAAAAGGAGTCAAGCAATCTTAAACAAAAAACGACTACCCAGCACCTGCCAGGGCCCCTCATGGATAGCAAAAATGCACCCAACGACAATAAGCAAAAATCAGTAAGAAAGACCAGTACCAAATACCACATTCTACTGGAAAGCACATCAACCTTGGAAGATGGATTGATCTTAAACCGCAAGAACGTTCTACGCTTATTGCACCATATTCCGGGCTTGTACGCTATCGAGAAGGAGGACATTGCAGTGGTGGAGTTTACCGAAGAGCACCAACAAGACTGTGTATATCTGCATCTACAATCCAGATGAATATGTGACCTTATACTAAACGCCTCACAGGATCAACTGCCTCTAGGCTCCGACATCACTGAATCTACACCTGAAACTGAACAGGATGACAGGCATCACAACTGTAATAAAATAAACATGGAGCAGTTCAAACTCGAGATATGTAAAGAATCTCAAGACAGGGCAATCTCCAACAGCCCTAATGAACAAGAAAACAGCAGCCAAAGCATAAAAGCCAACCAGGACCAAGATGCTGGTCGGCGAATAAAGATGCGATAGAGGGTCAATAACAATTTACTGCCCAAATGAACGTTACAAAATGGCCACTAAAAATCAGACCCCAGAAGACAGAGCATTCTCCGTAGAAGGACAAGGAAACATACCAGACTCGTGGCACTGGCCAGCTGAGGCCCTATCACAAACAACAAAAGAGAACGCCAGAATCACCAAGATGATCAATTCACACGCATTGGCTCATGGAACACAAGGGGATTTGTCCACTTATTTGCAGAGGAGCACAAGCTTAGCCAATTCGATGTCATGTGTTAACAGGAAACTTGGTTAACTGAACAACCCTATGCTGAAGGTTACGATGCCTTCCAGAACCCTGCCATGAAGGTCAAGAAGGGGGGAATGAGGTCTGGACGGCTAATTTTAATAAACAAGAAGACTGGATTCCATGTGATAAAGACCATGATCCCCAATACATACATACAGGCCATTGTATTGAACGTAGGGCAAAAAGTGAATACCTAGGAAAACACAATGGTGATTATTAACTTATATTGGCCAGATAAAGCTACGGGCACAACCCAGTATATAGATCAAGTAACAACGCTGATCGACCACTTTAACATGTCTCTATCAAATCCAATGATAATCTTCTGTGGTGACTTAAACATTGACTGTCTGGAAGCAGTTAAGGATAAAAAAACACAAACTTGACAGAAAACCCAACGGGAAGATCATGCGAGCTAAGATCTGATTGGAAGAACTGCAAACCAGAGAACCTGGCATGCTCAATGGCCAAATGCGAGGAGATATCCTAGCACAAGCAACATGGAGGAGAGGTTCTCAAGAGTCAACATTGGACTACTCCTTGATGTCCAGAAAAGCGGCACATAAAATCATGTCGCTACATGCCAAACCCATGAAAAACTGTGACCATAAAACACTCGCGCTTGAGTGTAACCTGATAAAATCTGTAATACAGGACACGAGGAAGACAAAGCTGCCAGTGGAATCCAGAAAAAAACAGAATTCGCTTGAGCACAGAACATGTGTGTGAAATGCACAGGAAATTTGGAAGCCTGAGCGTACGAGATAAAATCCATGTTGAATACATGCTGCTACTTCAAGTGTACACAAAGTGCGAGTGGCACTTAGATGCGGACTAAAAACCAAGCACACCTTTGATCTACAAATTGTCAAGAAAAAGAGAGAACTTCGGTAAAGACCTAAGACGCACTGTGCATCAGATGCCGACAGAAGGAGCAAAAAAAAGAAAGGCCCAAAAACAAAGGTATAAAAACGGGCTTATCCCCCACAAGGTCACAACCCGGCCACATGACACCGAAGCAATATTAAAAGCTTTAACTAACAGGAACACAAGAGAGTCACAGGAAGAATGGACAGGCATCTGCATGACGCTGTTCTCACGCATAATTAAAAAGAAAAAGTCATGGCATAGGGCGATTTAAAAAAAAAATGTTATTGAAACTTCAGCACAGCGAACCTGTTAGCAAACCAACAAGTCGCCAAGCTTTTGTTACAACACATCATCATATATTTCTTGTTATCCATTACAATTTAAGAAACAATCAACAATCCAGCATACAAAATTGTATCATATCATAACAGTTTAAGAATTCCATGCAACATCATTTTTCAGTTAAATTTAGAGTCCAAGAAGTTCACGATTGCGCAGGTCAACTTAATGTTATGTTAGGCAACCGCATAAGACCACCAATTTTGATTGTCTGATTCAACAGGAGTAAAGTCTCCTAAGTGACATAGTCGACGTGAGGTTAGCGCAGGGCCTCCGGTAATTAGATGTTCAATGGATTCAATTTGAAGATTTCAGAATCTGCAAAGATTGCCGTTTGCTTCATTAATAGGTCGTAGGAATTGCATTACCGTGGTGTTTAATGCGTTCAAACGCAGCCTCAAAAATTGGTCACGATAATGTTGCGAGGGGAAGGTTACCAAGTAGCGACAATAAGCATTGAATTTGTGTTTGCCTATTCCCGATCTCAAGAATGTAGGCTTCGTTTTCAGCAGATCGTAATTCTGGATCCAACACCATCGGTCAAATTTCTTTTTTACACACTGAGATTGGCTGGGCAAGTCAGCTATGTTCAAATCAGCATTGTTTAGAGTGGCTTCCAGTAATTTCTGCCAGTCTCCAAGAAGGCCCGGTCGCCCACAGCCTGGACGATATTCAAAAAGTTGGTATGACGGAGGCAGTGGATGCAGCTTCATCTTTCGTAGCACCATTATTGATTTCCACATGACGCAGATATGTATTGAATTTATTGATAATTTGTATCGAAGAGACACCATTGAAATGTACGAGGGTAGATGCAATACCCGACGCCAAAATAAGCCTTCAAGCTTCTGCTAGAAAAGGGCATCATTGTTCCAGCCTGATTCAGATCCAAACGTAATAGCGGGTAGAACCTTTTGAATGTAGAAAATTAGTAACGGTTCAAGTGAAAATTTGCCATATTGCTTATTTATTTTTGAAGCTTGAATACTGAATTGAATCATTCGATTTGTGAGGTCCAACTTCCAGTGATGTTCATTGATAGAAGTGTTAAAGGTTATTCCAAGGTATAGAATGGAGCTCAAAGAGATTCCATTGATTTTCCAGGAGAAGGACTTGTATTTTCTGGAACCAC
This sequence comes from Ambystoma mexicanum, assembly GCF_040938575.1. Classification (NCBI taxonomy): domain Eukaryota; kingdom Metazoa; phylum Chordata; class Amphibia; order Caudata; family Ambystomatidae; genus Ambystoma; species Ambystoma mexicanum. Next base: position 25,887,967 of record NC_090934.1, read on the forward strand.
CAGCCCCAATGGTCACGATCTTTGTTTTACCTGTATTTAATTCGAGATCATTCCTTTTAAGATACTCATTCAGACTTGTTAACAGGCATTGGAGAGCGATCTGTGTAAGATCTACTAGGACGAGATCGTCCGCATAAGTCAGCGCCTTAATTGGTTGTAGCAATTTTTGAGGACAGTTCCAGTTTGACAATTTCTGCCAAAGCTTGACACCATTGACACTGTCAAACGCTCCTCGCAGATCGATGAATGCCAGATGTCTCCTTTTTGCTTTTAGGGTTTCTGATTTCAATATGTTTAAAATCAGTAAATTAACCTCAACTCCAACTCCTTTGGTAAAGCCAGTTTGACGAACGTCGTAGATTTTTTCTCGCAAGGACCACTGTGCAAGTCGTTGTCGTAGGAAAGAGGCAAATAACTTGCCTATCGTATCTAGCAGTGCAATCGGGCGATAGTTGTTGGGATCCGCCCGACTGCCTTTCTGATATATAGGTACGATGATGGCTTCACGCCAGGATTCAGGAATGGTCCTTGAGGAGGATAGTGACCAAAACAAGGCTTCTATGAAGGCTGACCATTCCGTTTCATTTTGTTTTAGCATCATGTTGGATATAATGTCCGGCCCAGCAGCGTGTGAATTCTTCAGAGAGCGTATTGCAATTTTGATGTCGTCTTGCAGGATTTCCAAATCCCATGGGCTCGCGTTATCAGATGAGTCAGGCGATCCTTCACTCGAGGGAGTACTAAGTATGTTCACAAAATGAGTCTCCAATGTGAATGCATCAATTGCGTTTAGCACAGAAGGTGAATGATGCAAATTTCCTGTATTCAAAATCACCCAAATTTTGCGTGAATTCTTAGTGAGAAACTGTTTCATCATTAGTTCTGCTTTCACTTGTTCAATGATCATTTTGGAAGATTTTAGCCAGTTCCGATAAGTTTGGCGTCGTGCTCGAATTGCACTTTCAAGATTGTTGTCACAAAGACTTGTGAGGGATGACTTTTTCATAGCTTTTATATCACAACGCATCTCCCTTTTTGCTGTAGTTTGTAGTGACGATGTGAGATGCTCGTGGGAAATTCCCATCACTCTGTCTGCATATTTGACAATGATAACATTGACTAAAAGTGGTGCATCCTCAACCGACAATCCTTCCTTCTGGTTGAATAATTGCAGACACAACGAATGGATTTGAGAGTCATTCATCCGAAGACGGTTTCCCCCAGCATTCACTGATAACGGGAGAGCATACTGTTTTGCACATTGTGACCATTACAACATACAGGAGAAGCACAACAGGTCGTGATCAGTGTCTGGCATCTCAAAAACTATGAGCTTCAATTCTTGGGCAAAAAAGGTTTGGGATACCCAGAAATAGTCAATAATGGAACTTGATTTTTGGTTCGACCACGTTGCACACGGTGGTTGGTCACCTTTCACGTTACCGTTAACCATTTCACAGTTTCTATTTTGCAAAGCCAAGCTCCACATTTTGCCTCTAACATTTACCTCATCGATCGATAATGGCAAAAAGTGCTTTGATTTGTGGTCGATTTTGAACCAGATCGCCACAACATATGATCGAGATATTCAAGTACAAAGTTATGACTTCATCTATTATACATGTGACCGAGTTTAGGAAGGCCATAGAGCTGATTTCTTCCGGATTCCAATATCCATTTATGATTAACAGATGTTTCCTTGTAGATATGTTTACATCACCAGTCCGCATTAAAACCATCTGGACATAGGGATTTGGACAGCAAGAGGTCACAATTGACCACCAGGGATTGATTTTTTACTAGGGTTAACAGACCAGATGACGGTCTCCCTTGTTCGTTTTTAATAGCTGGATTCATTACAATGACAGAGGCGTCTCTTGTAGGTACCTCGCTTAACCAGGTTTCCTGGAGACATATTACGAACACATTTCCCAATGGAACATCAAACCTGTTAAAAAGATGTCTGAATTCCCTTGTATTCCACGACAGGAATTCACATGTTTGATCGCATGTGACTTGTTGTGGCTACTTGGGGGGTGCTTTATTCTTCCAGATGTCATTGGTATGGGAAGTACTCCTTTGGGAAGTCGTATTTGATTGACCAAGATTAGTGGGAACTTTCATGGCTTTGCGTCGCTCACAGCGTCTATCAAGATGATTGTCATTAGACGCAGGACTCAGTCTCGAGTTGATCATATTTGAGCAAATATTAGATGGTTTAAGAGTTAGGTCGAATCCAAATACGAGTAGTTCATCCGCAGCCATCAGAATGGTTTTTCGGACAGAAGCAGATTCAATGTGAAGTAGCACTTGATTGCAACATTTCCCCGTCGCGTATTCTACTATCTTGATGTCGTCCGAAGTGATTGTGCGGAGGGAAGGGATGTAACTGAATAGTTTTAACATGTTTCGTCGGTTCAGATTTAAGTCCTCCTCCTCTGACTGCAGGTTCTGTGGCCGCAGTTTGCTGCTTTTTTAACCAAAATTTCCAGCATGGTGAACCCGTGAGATGTAGTGAGCTGAATTGTTTTTCTGGATGCTGGTTTGTTTTGGGTTCAATTTTGGAGGTCACTGACACTTTGTGCGTCGGCGACAGTTTCAAACTTGCGCTGGTTTATTTCCTTGTACGACCTGTTTGATGCTTTTTGGTTGCGGTCGATTGTCTTTTGCCACACAATTAGTCGCCTGTTCATGACTCGTGGCAAGCTCAGATTGATCGTCAGAGTAAATAGATAAATTGCAAAGGTCAGTGACAGATCCAATTGACCATTCTATGGATCCGTCGGATTCAGAGTCAATTCTGCGTCGTTTGCTTGAAGGGGCAGGTTGCAGACGTCGTTCATGCGACGTAGGGACCTCAGGCACAAACACTATAGGAGCCATAGAGGATGACATTCCGTTCTTATTGAGCAGCCCGTTCTTAGTTTGAGGGCCCATGTTTCTAATAAATTGTCTTGGATTTGTAGATCTGTCTGTCCTTTTTGTACCCAAAGTTCGTTTAGATGATGTTTGCTTCTGAGGGATTGTTTTTTGAACAGTTGGCTTATGGACAGGCGGCATGAGTGATGTGATTGATTTCACAGCACCTTCAAAGATCCCAAAGGACACCTGTTGGGTGTCTGAGTTATTGGGCATATTTTTGCATGAGTTCTCTTGTGAGGCTTTTCTAGTATGGTTGATAAAATCATCTGTCGGAATATTGGCGTTCAAGGAAGTATTGTCTGCTGTATTTTGCGCGGACACTGAGCTTTTTCGTATTTTGACCTGATTTCCGACAGCTTTTGTGAGACTTCCTTCAGCCACAGCTTCCATAAAGGTTGTTTGGATTCCAGCATTTGGCGTGACTCTTGACTGTACGTTCTTCGTGAATTGACCAACTACATTTTGTTGATTATTTTAATTCTTTGTTCGTTTGGCCTCCACACAGAGTGTGGGACCGAAGTCGTTATATTTGTAGTTTTTTGAAGGGTCTCAGCAGATGAATGACGCATCCATTTCACAGCCTCAAGAAGGCCTTCTGTCGGGGTGTCATTCTGACAATGATGTCGCGCTGCAAGGTCACTCACCCTTTCTTGCCAACAAGTAGTTTGGTCTGTTTCACGTAGGAGTTAACCCTGCAAGAAAAGGTTAATGGTTTCGAAGTTATCCATTTTTTCTTTCAAGTTGGAAATTAATGAGGTCTGATCTTTTACAGCATCAAGCAGTGATTCATACATCTTCAGAAATGGTAACAATGCTGTTGACGATGCAGCAAGGAGGTTGTTATAAATCTGCATAGCAGCAGCTGATGAAAGGCTGAGTTTGGCATTGGGGCCTGAGTTCTCAGTTACAGACGTATGCAGGCTTGTGCCTGTCGCAGAATGAGAGTTTCCTGTTATCGATGTATTTGTTGTAGGCATTGCGCATGATGCACTCGTTGATTTCGCAAGCGCCAATCGAGTTGCTGATGATCGCGGAGTGCTAGAAGACGCCTTACTGTGTCGCAATGATTTCAAATTGCGACGAATGTCCACTTTTAGGGTATCATCTATTGATGCCTCTGCCAAGATGTTACTTGATTCAAAAGTGAGATCCTGCCTTGCATTTGGTTTTGAGATAGCGATATGCTGTTTATCGGGTCCTTGAATATCATTATGCGTATTAATAGGCAGGGCATGTTTAGATTCCTGTGAGTTGGTTCTAACTAGCTCACTCCCTTGCTCAACAAAATGAACAGACATAGGGAGGAAAGAATTGTCGGTTGCTCATCAGTTGACGGTGGCGTGCTTCCATTCGCATCAGGCTTTTTATGTGTTATGGATTCACGACTTGAGCAGAAGTTATTTCCTCTCAGAATCAGCTTTTCCTTATTTCTTGATTCAATGTCGATGGTGAGAGAAGTTTTTGGCGGAAAGTCCAACATAGCAATTGATGTTTGTTTAGATCGAGCATTTTTAAGGGACTCAAGCATGATCGAGTCCTCTTCTTGAGAAACCTCCATTAACTCAGCCTTGGTGCATTCAAAAGGTGAGAAATAAACGTCGGCGGATTCAGGAGTAGAGATCGACTTCTCTCTCTCACTTGGGATAGTTAACGTGAGAGAGGGAGAGGGAGGAAGAAATCGGAGAGGAATCAGTGATGAATCGGTCAATGAAAGTGGTTTAAGCTGTTTAAACTGTTGGTGCGTGTACTCCAGTTACATTCGCCGGAGTTCCCACCGGCTTACAGGGTTGTTGCGAGGCTGAACTCTCCTCGGAAGCCTCAGAGTCCTGACTTCGAGGGCCCGGCTTTGCCTCGAGTGTCATTGCCACGGCGTCTTTCGCTGCGTTGTAAATAGGCATGACTGTAACAGTGACAGACTCATTGGCAGGCTCAAGCAAAGGGAGAGAAATGTCATGCGTTGTTTGCTTTGGAGCGCATACCTTCGATATTTTCGTAGTTGTGTCAGATTTCATGACGGTCCATGAGTTCTGCATACAACGTTGCTGAAGCGTTTTTTTTCGTAATGCAGGACCCTCGCGGCCAGTATTTGCAGTCATTCCGGTCTGTGGTGGATTGCTCTGCGCGTAAATGGAGTTTTTCAACACCTTAGCAGTGAAGATAGAAACAGGACTTGCAGTCATGCAGCTCCTCTAACTCTAACTCCAACAGAACAGGGAGACAGGGGCAAACTAGGACTCAGTTCCTTGACTCCGCGCCAGTAGAAGGGAGAAGTGTTGTCAAGGTAGCTGTGTTACAGATGTAGATTCTTATGGAGGCCCTAAGGCACAAAGGCCCTCAGTCACCTCCACCCCACTGCTTTTGTGTTTTTAGCACAACTAGTGAGGCTACACGAATAGGAGATTCCAAGATGGTTTTTCCTCCCAGTCACTGCCTAGCAGTTTTAACAATGGGCAGAGAGAACACTGTGTGGCATGGGAGCTCAAAGACATATAGTCCACAGTCACTCTCATGCGACACATGTAGTGCCGCTGTTCTCTACTAGTGATAAAAAATAATTTAAAAAATTCAGTATCACAGTGCCCCAGTGTCCTAGTGCTACTTAAAGTCAAATTCTCTCAGGGCGTCAGAGAGCAAGTCAGCAAGCAAGCCTGGAAGCAAGCCTGCAAGCGAGACAATGCTAAACAGCGTCTGCACAGCCCTTACCGCAGTTAAGTTGGAATCCTTTTTTCACTCTGCCGCCCATTCGTTGTAGCTTTAGTCGGCAGTAGTTTCAGGCAGCAGGCAGCAGTCGTTGTAGCTGCAGGCAGTAGCACCTGCGGCACCCGCGGCCCCCGCGACTCCTGCAGCTCCCCCTCCAGCGGCTGCCGTGCACCGTGGGTCCGTGGATCCCAACCTCGAGTGTGGGCGCGGGCACGGATTCACAGGACAAGTTGTCCAGGATGCGAAGATTCGAGGAAAGGACCCCCAACTCGCTCGCTCCGACTCAAGCCGCACCTCGCAATTCGCAATTCGACATAAACAGAAAGAGGCCGCTTCCGAGTCTCACAACATGTAGGGCGATTATAATGCCAATTTATATAAAGAGAATAAGAACTGATACCCAAATTACCGCCCAATCACACTATTAGACGTCTTAGGCAAAATATTTGCATCTGTAGTTCAATCAAAAATTATATGCTCGATCAAGGTTACAAAGCGGTTCGATTGCCGAACAATGGGCTTTGCAAATAGTATTGGATGTGAACTCTATTTGTTTTTGATCAATCTGTTAAAGTTGAAGGCAATTAAAGAGGGACAATAAATCTACCAATCATTTATTGACCTAGCTCAGGCGTTCGATAGTATCGATGGAGAGCTACTGTGGTCAAAGCTTAAAGAGTGGAATTGCCCTCTAGGTCTACTCCTTGCAATGAAATCCCTCCACTCAAAAACTCAAATAAAGATAAGATTAACTCAAGCTGGCCTCCTATCCAAACCAATAGACACACATAGGGGAGTTAAGCAGGGACGCCTAGTGGCATCCGTGCCATTTAATCTCTTCATATCAGACATTGGAGAAGTGTTGAAGGATGTGCACTCATTTTCACCCAAAATCAATGGAAATAGTTGGGTGGATGCTCTATACAGACGACTTAGTCATAGCAGATCAAACACCAATAGGACTGCAGAGGAAGCTGAACGCATTACAAAGCTGCATTGAGAACAACGGGCTCAATATCAGCGTAAACAAAACAGAGGCGCTGACCCTACAAAGCCTGAACGGAAAGAAGAACAGAAACAAATTGTGCTGGTTCCTGGGTAAAGAAACCCTGAAGCAAGTCAACATTACAAGATATCTAGGCATGTGCATTAATTCAAGTGCCAACGATGCGCCATGCGTACACAGTATAAAAGGAAACAAGGAGCAACTCACCGCACGGGGGTGCATGGTTCATAAAAAATGTGCAAATTCTCATTGTTGCCGATAATTATGTACTACAAACAGAAAGTAGTGCCGGCAATAACCCACGTAGCAGACTGTGAACTCTGTTGTCCATGGAAATTGTGGGAAACATTGGAGGGCACCTTTTAGAGAACTATTCTGCACCTCCCAAGGTGTGTTCCGACCAGCATCATAAGGTACGAGTTGGGGTTGGTTTCTATAAATGCCAGAGTAGTTTGGAGTGCTATTTCAATGTACAGAAAAACAATAGCAGAACTATATTGATGTCCAAATTCTAATTCTGCAATCAAATACAAAGCAGAACCATTTCTAATAGAATGGAACGACTATTGTTTAAAATTACTACGTGATATTGGCACCACTGTGGAAACTCTAAAAATGAACCCAGAAGCTGTAAAAAGGAGACTTTGGGAGAGAGAGATTGATCAAAGACAAAAACACAGACTTTATAAGAACATAGTAACTGAACCAAAGGACTTGAAAAATGAGCCAAAGTACCTAAAAAGATTTCCAAGTGAGCGCCATCGTCACCTCTTCATGAAACTTCTTTTCAATTTATTTCCAACAAAGGAGATTCTTGAAAGCTGGAGAATAAATCTATTCATGGATAAGAGGTGTCGTTTTTGTCAAAAGATGGACGAATCTCTGCAGCACCTAACGTTACACGGCCCCGCGCGGAGATCACTGTGAACAAGAGTGATGGGCCCAGCTATTGCAAGTAGACCGGCGCTGAATGGGGAAGAATGGTGGCAAACCATTGCAAAGGAAGAAATACAAAGCTTACATTTGCACTGGTTACATTTTTGGAACAAATCTCAAAACTCCTTACTTAATACGGTAAAAAGAATGCGTAAGGAAGAGGACATGTGCAAGTACTATGAAAGAAGCTATTTTAAATTTGGAAATGTGAAACGGATGGTTTTTAAAAGTTTGTAATAAACTAATTTAAAAAAACAAAAATACTAACAAGCAATCTGACAAGTTTCATAGAAATAAAACAGGCAATTGGGAAAGAAAAGAGGAGGAAGATGAGACTGTCTTCATTTCCAACTTTAACATTACCTAAAAAGGGAGGAAAAGACAACCAATGTGCACAGTTGGTGTGAATGGGGCCAACACCCCGGTACTCGTCGACACTGGCGCCTCACTGAATGTGATGGCGCAGGGACACTACAAGGCGCCTCCGGGACCACAGGCGCTGACAGCAGCCAAGGCAAAGATCTTCACATTTGGAGGGACAAGCCCCGTAACATTGAAAGGGTCTTTTGTTTCAAGAGTTGCACAAGATGGACGCTCCATAAAGGCCACATTCTTTGTAACTGACATCAGCAAGGACACCCTACTAAGCTGCGCAGCGGTGGAAGCACTAGGGATTGTGAATTCCACGTATGGGGTGCATGCCGAAGACATAAACACGCTGATGGAACGATTCGAGGGGATGTTTGAAATAATTGAAAGGATGGTAGGGGAACCGATAAGGCTACACATAGATGGATCAGTCCGTCCACTCACAATTAAACACTGACAAATACCCTTCCACCTAAGAGAGCTGGTGGATAAGGAGCTAGACCACCTCGTGAAAAAATGGAGGGTCCCACCTCCTGGGTGTCCCCGATTGTGGTGGTGCGAAAACCGAAACAGCCAGAGGCAGTGCGCATATGCGTAGACATGATGCTGCCAAATCAGGCCATCAAACGGGAAAGACACCTAACTCCCAAGGTGGATGACATAGTGGGAGAACTTCAAGGTGCAAGGTTGTTTTTGAAACTAGACTGGAGGGCCGGGTACCACCAGCTGGTCCTCCACCCTGAATCCAGATACATCACAACCTTTACTACGCACAGAGGCTTAAACCAATACAAATGGCTGAGTTTTGGAGTTTCGTCTGCAGCTGTGATATTTCTAAATGTCACCAGGAGGGCGCTGGCAAGACTGGAAGGAGTGGTCAATATCAGCGGTGATATTCTAGTGTTTGCAGCCTCAGAAGTTGAACTCGTGTCGAGATTAGAGAAGAAGCTAGATAGAATCAAACAACTGGGACTAACACTTCACAGGGAAAAATTTGAGTTTCTATGGGATCAGATTGAATTCTTTGGATTTGTGTTTCATGAGGGCGGAATGTCACTGGACCCCAGGAAAATACAAGACATACAAGGTGCTAGACCCCCGTGAAACGAGTCAGAAATACGTAGTTTCCTCTGGATGGTAACTTACTGTGGGTATTTGTTAGGGAGAATTCTCAATCCATGGCTAATTTCCCTTACCTAGTGAGTCCCTCAGCAGCTTTGCTGGATTTCTGGAGTTTCTTTTTTCCACCTGGTAAGAGTGTGAGCTTTTCCCCCACTCTTCCCTGTGTTTTGCCATGTGTATTTCAACTGTTTTTGTGATTGTGGACTCTGGAGTACACCACTGCAGTAGCCCCACTCTTTGTGTATTACACAGCACCTTCAGTGCAGTGACACAGGGTGGTCTTTTAGACTTCCCACCAACTCCATTTTCTGGGGCTGACTACTGTCCCCCAGAAAAGGGTAAAGTTGCCATTTACTTTGAATAGTCCCTTTTTTACCACAGACCCAGTACACCCCATCTTATATGGAGTATTGGAAAGGGTTAACTCTTAGCCTTTTTTATCTGTGCCTCTTGGAGCATTGTTTGGCTCCCTTACCATTAAGACTTGGCTGGTGGCAGTGGTATCTACCCTAATTTTCCTACCACGATTATATTACATAACGTGGTACCATTTTAGGCTATTTTAGTAGCCTCGAATTTTAAACCCGCTTGCCCAAATACTTTTTATTTTGGCTCTGGTTGGGTTTAATCGCCATTTTTTTTTTGTTAACCTCCTTCTTGGGTCTTTCTTTGCGTGGCAAACCAGGTTTGCCTCCTTTGTTCGCCGACCTTTGGCGGCTTCTGACCAGAAGCCCTCCCTTTGGCACCTAGATTTCTAGGTGGGCTGAATGTGAGGGAGGGGTGTAGTCACCCCCTGCACAGGGTCTCCTTGGAGACCCAAGTCGCACTTTGTGTTGATTGGCTGAGGTGGTTGTCCGAGCTGGACAACCCCCTTGCTGAGTTGACAGCCAGGCTGTGTGAATGGGGGATTTTGGCATAAAAGGCAGGACTCTTGGGCTGGAAGTCAGAGTCGCCACTGGAACCACAAGGAACCGAAGAGAAGCGGAGAAAAAGACAGCTCCTGCAACCCAGAGTCCCGGTGAAGCCCTGCTGCAGTCCTGCGCTATCTACCCTTCAACGACAAGAGAAGATCCAGTCTGGAGTCTTCTTCCCTTGAGCCTGGTGGGATCAACCAGCTCCTCCTTTCTTCAGTCAGAGAATCCTCTCCTGGGTCGAAATCACTGCTGTGCTGTAGTGGTCCGGATAGCCATCAGAAGAGCCCTCTCCTGATTTAAAGGCTTGCACCTTTTATTCATCGTTGTCTTTCTCGCTGCTGCTGGCCTCATCCCTGGGTAGTGCAGATCGCTCCAGACGTCCTCCTTCTTGTCCCCACGACTGAAGCCGCAGGAACCGTGAGTCTGCAGGAACTACCAGGAACAACTGCTGTGGCACCAGCTTTTCTCCAACGGAATAAGGTACTGTGCACATTTGGTCGTTCTCTCCGACTGACCATCCGGAATCGGGGTGAACCCTTTTCCTCTACGAAGATTTATACTTTCTTCCCTCCCTCTTATAACTTTTCCTTCCATTTGACAATATCTAAGTACTCTTAGCATCTTAAATCTCGAACTGTTCAGCGTGTGATCCTCAGCAACTGAGAATCTGCTCCATGGACACTGGCGCAGGCCTATTGACTTTAATCTGTATCTTTGAACAAGTCCTCTGATTCCCTTGCATAGACAAAAGTATTGCCTGTGATTTGATCCCCTTTTCCCTTGTTTCAAATTCTAAAGTCCAAAGTGTGTTTTAACTTTGTGAGCATTTTTATCCGCGGGTACGCGTTAGTATCGTAACACCGGTCTGTCAAATTGTAGTGTACTCACCTTGAATTTGCTGGAACAAGTGGAAGTGGTTGTGTGTGGTGTATTTTACGTGTGGTTTTGAATTTATAAAAGTGAAGTGTTTTATGAACAGATGGTTTTAAATAAATGTACTTATATTTTTAACCTGAAACCTTGAGTCAGTGTTGCTTGAGTCACAGTAATTGTGGTCCCTTTGTGTAATCTCTACTACTGCTCATTTGCTCTTGAGATAAGTCTGGCTGCTCCGCTACTGCTACCACTTTAACAGTGTAGTACAGGCTTGTACCAAAGGTAAAATTGTATTGCCACCTGTAGTCTTAATTGTGTGTAGTGGTCCCTAAGGGCACTGCACAGGATTCTGCCTAACAGCATTTAATTCCCAATCTGGTGACACTGTCGGAGCTCTGGAGACATCTGATGAAAAAAGACACTGAATGGAAATGGGCTCAGCTGGAGCAGGAAGCTTTTGTGAAGATCAAAGAAGCACTCACGGAGGAGGGGGAACCATGGCATTTTTCAACTCTAGCCTGGAGTCAGAGAGAACGGTTGACGGCAGCCCTTTTGGCTTGGGGGCAGGTGTTAGGGAAAATTCTCAGAAATGTGCTGTCCATTACCTTTTGAGACCCCCAGCAACTTTGCTGGGTTTCTAGGACTTTCATTTTTACCTGGAAAGAGAGTGAGCTTTTTTTCCCACTCTTTCATGTATTTTGATGTGTGTTTTACTTTTGTGTTCTTTGGATATGGGGTTTTAGATAACTCCATAGGCATCATCTTTTCGTTTGTGTCACACAGCACCTTCAGTGCAGTGGCACAGGGGTGTCTTTCAGACTCCCCAAGGTTTAAATACCTTCTCTGGGACTGACTGTCTCCCAGAGCATGTAAAGTTAAATTAAATTTGCTGGTCTTTTTAAATTCATAGACCCAGCACACACTATCTTCCTATAGATTGCAGGAGGGGTTGCCTGGCATCCCCTGTGTCTAAACACTCACGTAACAGTCAGATGTTACCCTTTCCTCTTGAAATGGCTGTTAGCAGTGGTTTTAGAATGAACTACCATGATTTTTCCCAACCTCGAAAACCGGTAGCTAAAAATCGGGTCAGTCATGTTTTTCAATATGGTGCCCAAGACCCCTATGTAAAAACAGACTCTGGTCATCTCTTTTTTGCCATTTCTTTTAGGAAAGGTCTTTCTTGTGTTTGTCTGGCGCCAAACCAGGTTCGGTCCCGTTGTTCGATGGCCTTTGGCGGGTTTCAGTGCTGAAGCCCGCCTCTGGCGCCTAAGTGTCTGGGGTGGACAGGATGTGAGGGAGGCACCCGTAACTCCCTGTGCTTAGTCTCCTAGGACACCTGAATGCACTCTGGAGTGATTGGCTGGCTGACAGTCCGGCAAGGACAGCCACCCTGCTAGGTGAGTGACAGCCAGACTGGAATGAATGGGAGAAAACTGTTTAAAAGCAGGTCTCTGGGACTTGGAAGGCAGAGTCGACCACTGAAACGAAAAAACTGAAGACGAACTGAAGGAAGACGACTGCTGCAACTCCTGGACTGTTGGTTGTCCTGTGAAGCCCTGCTGCAGGTCCAAATTGTCTGAAACTCCCTCGACAGAGAAGCCCCTTCAAAGACGACTTCTTCCCTTGAGCTGGTGGGAACAACTAACTCGCAAGCCACCTGGACACCGTCTCCATACTGGTCGAATTTAATTTAGAGTGCTGTTGAAAACCGGGTAGCCAGTGAGAAGGATAACAGTTTGTGGACTTTAAGGCACTCGCACCTTAAAATCGACGTTTAGCCAAGCTTGTGGCTTCTTCCCTGGGCAGTGCAGGAACCTCCCAACGTCCTCCTTCTTGTCCCCACGACTGAAGCTCAGGAAAAGCGAGATCTGCAGGAACTGCCAGGAACAACTGCCTCAGCTACAGCTTTTCTTCATACTTGAGGTACTGTGCAAAAGCGGTTTGTGAAACTTTCCCAACTTTGGAGTCTTGCTCGCTCCTAATCCGACATATAACTCTTTTTCTGTCAAACTACTTCTAAGAACATTGGGAAAGACTTAACCGTTTACTACCAGAACTGTGCTATCCTATCCAAGACACTGAACCATTGATTTTGGCCCAGGCCTATTGAATTGAATTGCCTCTTGTAGTGAACTGAAACTCTTTGCCCTGCCTCTGAAAGTAATTGTGTTTTGATTCTTATAACCTTTGTCTTTCTACCCCTTTTGAAAGTTACTGAAGTGCCATTTTGCTCCCACTTCAGGGGAGCCCAACTTGTTCAGAAACCTATTGGTTGTGTACTGTAGTGTATTATAGTGTGATATTGAGCTGCTTCTTGCTAGTGGAATGTTTTCTAACTGTGTAAATAAATATATATTCTTTTACCAAGAAGCCTTGAGTAAGTGTTTGAACTACTGTGATTGCAAGTCCTTTGTGTAACCCCCTGTACTGCTCACATCCCTCTTGAGATAAGTCTGGCTGCTCAGTCACTGCTACCACATAACTGTGTAGTGCAAGCTTGTACCAAAGGTGAGATTGTGCTTACACCTGTAGTCTTAATTGTGTGTAGTTTTCCCAAAGGAAAACTAATTCTGCCTAACAGCATGTAATTCTGCCTAACAGCTGTGCTAGCCCCACACAACTCAGAGGGCAATGTAAGGCTGGTGGCATACAGGAGGAAGCCTTTGTCTGACACCGAGCAGCGGGACTCCCAAACTGAGAAGGATGCGCTGGCAGTTCTGTGGGGGTGCCACCATTTCCGGATCTACATACTTGGGAGACCGGTCACGGATCACAAACCCCTGCTGCCCATTCTGGCAGGGTCATCATCAAACCCACCCCGCGCATTGAGAGGTGGATGTTGGCACTACTGAGATATGGAGTCCAGCTGGTGTGTACCGCCCATGGTTGCACAATGCGGCGGACTTCCTATCAAGACACCCTGCAGACAGAGATGCGAGTGGGCACAAGGAGGTGGCCGAAGGCAGAGGAGCAGGAGGACAGGTGGTTGAAATGGACAAGCCTGTCTCGCTCTCGGTGCAAGAAATTGCCGAGTCATCGAGCCAGGATGATTGCTTTACACAGAACAGAGCTGCGATCCAGAGTGGTGACTGGAAAACTGTCCTAATGGGGCTCAAGAGGAGAATGCAAGAGGCAATTATGGAGGGTGAGGCACAAACTATCAGTCACTGACACTGAGTTTCTACTGAGAGGGGACAGGTTGGTTATACCGCTGGCCTAGGTCCCAAGGGTGATTGAGCTAGCCCACCAGGGGCATCAAGGCTTAGCCAAGACCAAAGCAAGATTGAAGCTGGCCAGTGGTCCAGGTACCCAGAAGTGGAGCTGGGTGACTCCACCGCATTCAATCAAATGCTGCCAGAGATGGAGAAAGTGTTTGCGACCCACGGACTCCCCAGAGAAATCTGCTTGGAAAATGGGCCCCCAATCCTAGGAGAGAACTTCCCTGCATTCCTACGTGATTGTGGAATAAGACACAGGAAGATCTCACCGGTGTGGCTTTGGGTCAATCGTGAAGTCGAGCGCTTCATGCACACACCTACATAAGATCGTCAGGATTGCGAATGGTCAAGGGTACTGCCTCAAGTGGACTGTACCAGTTTCTAGGGGAGTATAGATCAACGTCCCATTGCTCGATGGGGGTGGCCCCCGCGGAGGCGCTGTTCAGGAGGTGCCCTCGAGGACTCATCGTGGAAAGTGGAGGAAGAGAGCCAAGAGACATTGACGATGCTAGAGTCTTTGAAGAAAGTCTACACAGGAATGAGCAGGAAAACATGAGGAGGGGCCTGAAACAACATAACCTCACCATAGGAGATGAAGTGCTGGTGAAGTATCGCCACCCTGTGGGCAAGATGTCCCCCACCTATGAGCCGCACCCCATGGACATGATGCAGGTGAAGGGGTCGATGGTGACGGCAGCAGACGAGCGAGGGACGGTGGCGAGAAATGCAAGCTTCTTTCTTTAGGAGAGTGGGGGAGACTCCCCTTACCAGAGTGTCAGCTGGCACGAGGCCGCAGCTGCCCTGGCAAGTGAGGGGTCCTCGGGTGAGGGAGGAACTCAAGAACCGCCCTCATAGGGAGGGAAGGAAGGAGGAGACCCTTGACTGGCTGACCCACCCAGGACACGATGCCGGTTGTAATCGTCACTGTTGTGAACACTCTTTTCTGTTCGTTCATGTTGGATGTTTTATAAAGTTGGGTTATGTTTTACCCTTCTGAAAAAGCAGGAATGTAGTGGGTCACGTGTTCGCCAGTGACGCAACTCCGTGGCGTAACTGAATAAAGGGGTGTTCTGGCGCCCACCTTCGGTAGTGCGCACCCGGAGCCCATAAACCTAACACTGATTGCATGACCTCTCTCACGGGGGGGGGTCTTATGGAGATATTGAGAAGCACCACTAACGAAGCAGAGGAAGTGACTTGGGATGAGGGGCGAAAGTGCAGCTGGTGGGGGGATGGGGGGGGGGTCGAGGGGTATATTGATGTCTGTAGGGCAGGTCTGAGTGGCTAGTGCCTCGCCTGCTTAGATGCCAGGCCGCTGTTTTGCAGGTGAGCCACTCGCGTCGCTCTTCAATCGCCCATGGATCGGACATTTAGCAAAAGCAAAGCTGGCTCAAAGGCAGTGTCTGATATCACTGAACCCCCCCCCCCCCCATCCCTCCCGCCCACCCCTTCATGGAAAGAGAGAGAGAGGACCCATGCGCCAGAATGGACATACACGCACACACACACCCCACAGGGCTTCTGGACAGCTGAAGAAAGCGCAGCATCAGGGATTTGCATAAAATAGAAGGCAGTTAAAAAAATAAGGCAATCAAATAAAAGCCCACGAGGAGTCACGAGGAGTCACGAGGAGTGCACAGAAGGGAACCTTGACTGGGTCCAAATAGATAGCCACGCTGCCGTGAAGGTTAACACTGTTAATAGAACCTCAGACTGCCGTAAAGGTTAACACTGCTAATAGAACCTCAGACTGCAGTGAAGGTTGACACTGCTAATAGAACCTCAGACTGCAGTGAAGGTTAACACTGTTAATAGAACCTCAGACTGCAGTGAAGGTTAACACTGCTAATAGAACCTCAGACTGCAGTGAAGGTTAACACTGTTAATAGAACCTCAGACTGCAGTGAAGGTTAACACTGTTAATAGAACCTCAGACTGCAGTGAAGGTTGACACTGCTAATAGAACCTCAGACTGCCGTAAAGGTTAACACTGCTAATATAACCTCACACTGCCGTAAAGGTTAACACTGCTAATAGAACCTCACACTACCATGAAGGTTAACGCTGCTAATAGAACCTCAGACTGCAGTGAAGGTTAACACTGCTAATAGAACCTCAGACTGCAGTGAAGGTTAACACTGCTAATAGAACCTCAGACTGCAGTGAAGGTTAACACTGCTAATAGAACCTCAGACTGCAGTGAAGGTTAACACTGCTAATAGAACCTCAGACTGCAGTGTTAACACTGCTAATAGAACCTCACACTGCTGTAAAGGTTAACACTGCTAATAGAACCTCAGACTGCAGTGAAGGTTAACACTGTTAATAGAACCTCAGACTGCAGTGAAGGTTAACACTGCTAATATAACCTCACACTGCCGTAAAGGTTAACACTGCTAATAGAACCTCACACTACCATGAAGGTTAACGCTGCTAATAGAACCTCAGACTGCAGTGAAGGTTAACACTGCTAATAGAACCTCAGACTGCAGTGAAGGTTAACACTGCTAATAGAACCTCAGACTGCAGTGAAGGTTAACACTGCTAATAGAACCTCAGACTGCAGTGTTAACACTGCTAATAGAACCTCACACTGCTGTAAAGGTTAACACTGCTAATAGAACCTCAGACTGCAGTGAAGGTTAACACTGTTAATAGAACCTCAGACTGCAGTGAAGGTTAACACTGCTAATAGAACCTCAGACTGCAGTGAAGGTTAACACTGTTAATAGAACCTCAGACTGCAGTGTTAACACTGCTAATAGAACCTCAGACTGCCGTAAAGGTTAACACTGCTAATAGAACCTCAGACTGCAGTGAAGGTTAACACTGCTAATAGAACCTCACACTGCCGTAAAGGTTAACACTGCTAATAGAACCTCACACTAACATGAAGGTTAACACTGCTAATAGAACCTCAGACTGCAGTGAAGGTTAACACTGTTAATAGAACCTCAGACTGCAGTGAAGGTTAACACTGCTAATAGAACCTCAGACTGCCGTAAAGGTTAACACTGCTAATAGAACCTCACACTACCATGAAGCTTAACGCTGCTAATAGAACCTCACACTGCCGTGAAGGTTAACAATGCTAATATAACCTCAGACTGCAGTGAAGGTTAACACTGCTAATAGAACCTCAGACTGCAGTGAAGGTTAACACTGCTAATAGAACCTCACGCTGTCGTGAAGGTTAACAATGCTAATATAACCTCAGACTGCAGTGAAGGTTAACACTGCTAATAGAACCTCAGACTGCAGTGAAGGTTAACACTGCTAATACAACCTCGCACTGCTAATACAACCTCACACTGCTATGAAGGTTAACACTGCTAATACAACCTCGCACTGCTGTGAAGGTTAACGCTGCTAATAGAACCTCAGACTGCAGTGAAGGTTAACACTGCTAATAGAACCTCAGACTGCAGTGAAGGTTAACACTGCTAATAGAACCTCACACTGCCATGAAGGTTAACACTGCTAATGGAAGCTCACACTGTCAGGTCACCAAAGGGTCAGGGACTGGAGGGACACAGCAACGAGCCGAGACTGCTTCTCTTCCCTGGGCCCCCAAGGATCCCTACGCTGCCCGAATTGGATAGAAGCACGTGACTTTAAGTGGGACACCGGATTGGCAGACTAACTGCAAAACGATGACTCACTGGTTTAAAGGGCCCCAGTGCACGGACATTAACATTCTGTGATGCGGTGCATTTCTAATTACCATGACAGCCAGATATCCTGCGGTCACCACCCCAGATGCGTTCCCAAATAGGCGGCTAAAGCCACGCAATGCGCCAAAACCAAAACCAGAAAGTAGAACAGCCCTGCTCTCGCTCTTCCAGTGACTGTAGTCCTACGGCTCGCCAGCAGAGGGGAGCAGAGGACCGTATCTTACACTAGCCCCATGTATCTCTACAGCGGTCACAAAATCAATGGGAAGCGAGAGAGGGAGGGAGAGCTACAACAATCGACACAAAGGATGTGAAGCACATAGAGCTGACACTGCTGTGAAGGTCAGCACTCCCAATAGAAGCTCACACTGCCGAAAAGGTTAACACTGCTAATAGAAGCTCACACTGCTGTGAAGGTTAACACTGCTAATACAACCTCACACTGCAGTGAAGGTTCACACTGCTAATAGAAGCTCACACTGCCATGAAGGTTCACACTGCTAATAGAACCTCACACTAGTGTGAAGGTTAACACTGCTAATAGAAGCTCACACTGCTGTGAAGGTTAACACTGCTAATACAACCTCGCACTGCTGTGAAGGTTAACACTGCTAATACAACCTCACACTGCTGTGAAGGTTAACACTGCTAATACAGCCTCGCACTGCCATGAAGGTTAGAACTGCTAATAGAACCTAACACTGCTGTGAAGGTTAACACTGCTAATAGAACCTCACACTGTCGTGAAGGTTAACACTGCTAATAGCACCTCACACTGCTGTAAGAGTTAACACTGCTAATAGATAGCCACACTGCCGTGAAGGTTAACACTGCTAATATAACCTCACACTGCCATGAACGTTAACACTGCTAATAGAACCTCAGACTGCAGTGAAGTTTAACACTAACACTACTAACAGAAGCTCACAAGGCTGTGAAGGTTAACACTGCTAATTGAAGCTCACACTGCCGTGAGGATTAAAACTGCTAATGGAATCTCACACTGCTGTCAGAGGAAGTTGGAATGGCTATGGAGATGCTACTTACTGCAGATTGGTTATATGTACCCACCTCCCCATCCGAGGTTCAGGTCCGAGTACCCGTTTTGGGCCTCAAAGTGCAGGGCCTTGTTTAGTTACCCCAGGAAATGAGGCCGCCAAGCCCCCAGGCTTGCAGGTTTCGATACCTGCTCCTGTATACTAGGTTACTCTTTAAGGAGCTACCTGGCACAGTTACAGCCCTGGGTTGCCCAATGCTAGGTTGACCCACGACTACCAGGTTCGGTAACCCTTAGTTTCAGGGACAGGCCTCTGCCCGCGACCCCTGCCCCCTACATGGCACCACTACCCAATGGCTAGGGGTCTTTTGCCAGTTAGGGGTAGGACCCGGCCTCTCGATACCAGGTTAATGCATGGATACCTGCCAAGGGCCACAAATCCCAGGTCCATGCATGGATAACAGCCAAGGGCGCCATATCCAAGGTAAGATACCTGCCTAGGGCCCGAGATCCCAGGTCCATGCATGGATAACAGCCAAGGGCGCCATATCCACGGTAAAATACCTGCCTAGAGCTTCAGATCCCAGGTCCAAGCATGAAAACAGCCAAGGGCACCATATCCAAGGTAAGATAACCTGCCTAGGGCCTCAGATCCCAGGTCCAAGCATGGATAACAGCCAAGGGCGCCATATCCAAGGTAAGATACCTGCCTAGGGCCCGAGATCCCAGGTCCATGCATGGATAACAGCCAAGGGCGCCATATCCACGGTAAAATACCTGCCTAGAGCTTCAGATCCCAGGTCCAAGCATGAAAACAGCCAAGGGCACCATATCCAAGGTAAGATAACCTGCCTAGGGCCTCAGATCCCAGGTCCAAGCATGGATAACAGCCAAGGGCGCCATATCCACGGTAAGATACCTGCCTAGGGCCTCAGATCCCAGGTCCAAGCATGGATAACAGCCAAGGGCGCCATATCCAAGGTAAGATACCTGCCTAGGGCCTGAGATCCCAGGTCCATGCATGGAAAACAGCCAAGGGCGCCATATCCAAGGTAAGATACCTGCCCAGGGCCTCAGATCCCAGGTCCATGCATGGATAACAGCCAAGGGCGCCATATCCAAGGTAAGATACCTGCCCAGGGCCTCAGATCCCAGGTCCATGCATGGATAACAGCCAAGGGCGCCATATCCAAGGTAAGATACCTGCCCAGGGCCTCAGATCCCAGGTCCATGCATGGATAACAGCCAAGGGCGCCATATCCAAGGTAAGATACCTGCCCAGGGCCTCAGATCCCAGGTCCATGCATGGATAACAGCCAAGGGCGCCATCTCCAAGGTAAGATACCTGCCCAGGGACTCAGATCCCAGGTCCATGCATGGATAACAGCCAAGGGCGCCATCTCCAAGGTAAGATACCTGCCCAGGGACTCAGATCCCAGGTCCAAGCATGGATAACAGCCAAGGGCGCCATATCCAAGGTAAGATACCTGCCCAGGGCCTCAGATCCCAGGTCCATGCATGGATAACAGCCAAGGGCGCCATATCCACGGTAAGATACCTGCCCAGGGCCTCAGATCCCAGGTCCAAGCATGGATAACAGCCAAGGGCGCCATATCCAAGGTAAGATACCTGCCCAGGGCCTCAGATCCCAGGTCCATGCATGGATAACAGCCAAGGGCGCCATATCCAAGGTAAGATACCTGCCCAGGGCCTCAGATCCCAGGTCCATGTATGGATAACAGCCAAGGGCGCCATATCCACGGTAAGATACCTGCCCAGGGCCTTAGATCCCACGGTAAGATACCTGCCCAGGGCCATACATCCCAGGTCCAAGCATGGATAACAGCCAAGGGCGCCATATCCAGGGTAAGATACCTGCCTAGGGCCACACATCCCAGGTCCAAGCATGGATAACATCCAAGGGCGCCATATCCAAGGTAAGATACCTGCCTAGGGCTTCAGATCCCAGGTCCAAGCATGGATAACAGCCAAGGGCGCCATATCCACGGTAAGATACCTGCCTAGGGCCTCAGATCCCAGGTCCAAGCATGGATAACAGCCAAGGGCGCCATATCCACGGTAAGATACCTGCCTAGGGCCACACATCCCAGGTCCAAGCATGGATAACAGCCAAGGGCGCCATATCCAAGGTAAGATACCTGCCTAGGGCCACAAATCCCAGGTCCAAGCATGTATAACAGACAAGGGCGCTATATCCAAGGTAAGATACCTGCCTAGGGCCACACATCCCAGGTCCATGTATGGATCACAGCCAAGGGCGCCATATCCAAGGTAAGATACCTGCCTAGGGCCACAAATCCCAGGTCCAAGCATGTATAACAGCCAAGGGCGCTATATCCAAGGTAAGATACCTGCCTAGGGCCACACATCCCAGGTCCAAGCATGTATAACAGCCAAGGGCGCTATATCCAAGGTAAGATACCTGCCTAGGGCCACACATCCCAGGTCCATGTATGGATCACAGCCAAGGGCACCATATCCTCAGATCCCAGTTTCGTACACAAACACACGCCTAGAACTCATTATCCCAGGTGCATGCAGGGATAGGGGTGCAGTCTCCCATATCCCAGGCTTATACACAGATACTGCCTGGGCCCCCATATCCAGGGCTTATACACAGATACCTGCCTGGGTCCCCATATCCCAGGCTTACACAGAAACTGCTTGGGCCCCCATATCCCAGGCTTATACACAGATACTGCCTGGGCCCCCATATCCCAGGCTTATACACAGATACCTGCCTGGGCCCCCATATCCCAGGCTTACACAGAAACTGCTTGGGCCCCCATATCCCAGGCTTATACACAGATACTGACTGGGCCCCCATATCCCAGGCTTATACACAGATACTGCCTGGGCCCCCATATCCCAGGCTTATACACAGATACTGCCTGGGCCCCCATATCCAGGGCTTATACACAGATACCTGCCTGGGCCCCCATATCCCAGGCTTACACAGAAACTGCTTGGGCCCCCATATCCCAGGCTTATACACAGATACTGCCTGGGCCCCCATATCCCAGGCTTATACACAGATACTGCCTGGGCCCCCATATCCCAGGCGTATACACAGATACTGCCTGGGCCCCCATATCCCAGGCTTATACACAGATACTGCCCGGGCCCCATATCCCAGGCTTATACACAGATACTGCCTGGGCCCCCATATCCCAGGCTTATACACAGATACTGCCTGGCCCCCCAGGCGTATACATAGGTACTGCCTGGCTGCCCATATCCCAGTTCTATACACAGATACCCGCTTAGGCTCCCATACACCAGGTTTATACACAGATACTAACTGCCCTCCCCCCTTCCCCCAAATCCCAGGCTTATACACAGATATTGCCTAAACTGCCCCACCTTCATATCCCAGGTATAACCACGGATACTGCCTTGGACCCTATATCCCAGGCTTATACACAGATACCAGCCTAGGCTCCCATATCCCAGGCTTATACACATATACTGCACTTTTCCCTTCCACCCTCCCACGCACTTGCGCGATCTGAATGACACTTGGCCTAGTAAGACCGTTGTCTGTCTTCCCTCTGTTCCCCCTCCCTTGCCTCGTCGCACCTTGAAACACTTGTGTATAGGCGCGTTATAAATGCCATATCATATCATATCATATACCTGCCTTGGACCCTATATCCCAGGCTTATACATGTATACCTGCCTGGGCCCCCATATCCTAGGCTTATACACAGATACTCCCTGGGCCCCCATATCCCAGGCATATACACAGATACTGCCTGCCCCCCCCCATATCCCAGGCTTATACACAGATACTGCCTGGGCCCCCATATCCAGGGCGTATACACAGATACTGCCTGGAGCCCCATATCCCAGGCTTATACACAGATACTGCCTGGGCCCCCATATCCAGGGCTTATACACAGATACTGCCTGGGCCCCCATATCCCAGGCTTATACACAGATACTACCTGGGCCCCCATATCCAGGGCTTATACACAGATACTGCCTGGGCCCCCATATCCCAGGCTTATATACAGATACTGCCTGGGCCCCCATATCCCAGGCTTATACACAGATACTGCCTGGGCCCCCATATCCTAGGCTTATACACAGATACTGCCTGGGCCCCCATATCCAGGGCTTATACACAGATACTGCCTGGTCCCCATATCCCAGGCTTATACACAGATACTGCCTGGGCCCCCATATCCCAGGCTTATACACAGATACTGCCTGGGCCCCCATATCCAGGGCTTATACACAGATACTGCCTGGTCCCCATATCCCAGGCCTATACACAGATACTGCCTAGGCCCCCATATCCCAGGCTTATACACAGATACTGCCTGGGCCCCCATATCTCAGGCTTATACACAGATACTGCCTAGGCTCCCATATCCCAATATTTCTATTTTTTACAGCGAATGGAACACGCTACATTTTTGCGTATTCACAAGCTACTGGGCAATTCTTTGCAGAACCCCATGTGGTGCTTTGCCTCCGCCTGACCGCCACGGGCTGCAATTACTCTACTAATAATCTACAACACATCCGCCCCAAATTACACAAACCTATTAGGATCTTCACGCAGCACTACAAGGTAAGAGCCTGTTAGGGAGAATTCTTTTTTAAGGCTAATTTCCCAAAACTATGGAGTCCCCCAGAAGCTTTGCTGGATTTTTTTTTTCTTTTTCTCCTGCTAAGAGTGAGACTGTTCCTCCCACTCTTAGGCATGATTTGAGGTATCCCTTTGACTTTTTGTGTGCTTATGGGCTATGGGGTATTTTACTCCGTAGGGTATCATCTGTTTTAGTGTATGTGTTACACAGCACCCTCAGTGCAGTAACACAGGGGTGTCATAGTGATCCCCAAACATAGACTCCATACTCTGGGACTGACTACTGTCTCCCAGGGCATGTAAAGTCACCATTGGCTTTACTAGACCTAAATTGTGAACAGAACCAGTACAAACCATCATATTGTGGAAGTACTGGAAGGGGTTAATTAAATTGCCCCGGGGTCTGTTTTCAAGGGGGCACTATCCAGTCCCCCTTTGTTGAGTTTCTGGCTGGTGGCAGTGGTTATCACTCGAAATATTCCACCGGAATATTTCCTATGGGATTTTCCCATTCATTTTAAACACACCACTTTTTGGTGCAATGTTAAAGATACCGCCGGTTTATTTATTTAATATTTAATCACCGGTTGGGTCTTTTTGCCAGAACTCGGTTTTAAAATGGCATTTGTGTTCGCCTCTGAAACTCTAACCCAAGTCGAGCCCTTTGTTCCACTCTTTTGGCGGGCTTCTCCACAGAAGCCCTCCAAATGGTGCCACTCTGTCTGGGGTCCACAGGATGTGTGGGAGGGGGAATAGGCAGCCTGGACTGCGTTGCCTCAGCAACTCAAGTCCCACTCTAATCTGATTGGCCCAGTGGTTAGCCGCCCGGCTCACCACTTAGCGTGTTTGAGTGACAGCTAGGCTGGAGATGAAGAAATTGTCTGTTGAAAATACTTCTCTCCCCGGATCCTCTAGGAGTTCCAGTCCCAAACGACTCTGGATGCCAAAGAGATTGTGGGTATGTATGAACCTAAGTGGATGTGTTATATTGGTTGGCTATGTTTAATCATGGGCTCCAGGACATCACAGGGGATCAGTTGCTCCCTTGGTTGTTCTCTAGGCTTCCACCTGTTGCATCTGATGTGGTAATGGAGTTGGGGGAGGTGGATAGAAGGGACTATGAATGTGTAAAGCTAGCTTTAATAGCTAGATTTGGGATGACCCCTTCCCAGTACCTTAAGAGGTTTAGGACCCTCAAAAAGAATGATGGTACCCCTTGGGCTACCTGGGTGAATGAAAGTTTGAAGAACTTAGAGGGATGGATTAAGGGTTATAGAGTGAAATTACGAGGGAATGAGAAATCTTGTTATGTTGGAGCCAATTTATGATGCCTGCTCTCCTGAGCTCAGACAGCACTTGGCTGATTCAAAGGAAATAGATCCTAGGAAGCAGGCTAAGGCTGCTGACTTGTGGGTTGCCAACAGGGCTACTCACAAGGATTCAGGGGTCACTCAGAAAAAGGATGAGGGAAAGCAGCCACCAAAAGGGAACCAAGAGATTTCTAATACCTCCCAACCCAAAGAGGGCCCCAAACAACAAAATAACCAGGGTAAGTCCCAGGGTTAGCCACAACAGGCTAGTGTACCTTCTGGTCACAAACCAGAAGGAGGTCAGGCCAAGCCACCCTTTCAGAGAGCATTTGGAACATGCTATCTCTGTGGGGCAACTGACCACATCAAACGAGATCCCAGATGAAAGGGTAAATCTGCAGGGATCAGCACAGTCCCCTTAACCTTCACTCCTGAGGAGGAAGTACAAGTGGCTAGTGCTCACTTTGAAGTCTTTGCTGAAGACCATTTGAGTCTTCAAGCAAGTGTAACCTTAGAGCCCATGAGTCTGGTTAGCAATCAGAATAGGGGGGTGTATGACTCCCTACCAGAAAACTCTAAAGTTTATTATATGGACAGTGTTCTTGTCAATGGCCAGGATACTCCTGCAGGGAGAGACTCTGGGGCCAGCAGAACAGTAGTGCATGAAAGCTTTTTCAAACATGAAGATGTGGCTAAGGCCCCCAAAGGTCCCACTAGAAATTCTGGAGGCCATGTCCAGATGGGTCCTATTCTACCAGCCCTCATTCAGTGTAATAACATGACAGTGAGGATCCCTGTCAGTGTTCAGACTGAGGTGCCTGGGAAGGTCCTGTTGGGGAATGACCTGAGAACTCTAGTGTCACATACCCCCAGGCCTCCCAGTATGGAGAACCAGAACCTAACCAAATTGGCTAGAGAGGCCACCTTAAGGGACCACTCTAAGCCTGTGGGAACCTCTACTGAGAACCCCACTACAAGCCCTGGTGTTAGTAAGTTGACCTCTAACCCAGGCAAATTTCACGCTAAAATGTTAGGGAAATGGGAGGCCCAACCAAGCTCCATCATCGTTCCCCCAGTTATAGAGTCTGTGACTCCCCCTGCTTCTGAGGAAGAGGTGGATAGACCTACTAGAACCCTAACTAGGCCTAGGAGAACTGGTAATTCTCAGTGCTGGTGGAAAACCAGAAAAGAAATGTCTGAGGCCAAAACCCTTCAGACTGTTGGACCTTCCACTGAAGACTCCAACCCAATTCCTAGTCTTAAGGGGGAAACTCCTAAAGTAGGTAAAGGTAGATCTAAGAGGAAGGAGAAGCCTGTACCTTGCTTATCTCCAACCCCTCCACCCAAGAGGCCTGAGACCCAACCTTCTCCCAACAGAGAGGTGGGGAGGACCTCTGGAGGCCCCTCTAGATCTAAGGGAATCCTTTATAAGGACCCCTTGAAAAAGCCTATCACAGGTTCAGGAGTTGTACCAACTTCTGAGGGACTGGTCAACCAGATGCCCTATAATTTTAAAAAAGACTGATGTTCCTCAAATGGTTTGTAGGTCATATAGCTTACAAAGGAAAACTGATTTGACCATAGAACACAAGTCAGGGTGTCTCCACCAAAATGCTGATGGTCTCTCTAGGGCGTCTGTAACCGACTAGAGGTATGAGATTCATCCAGGAGTGGATTCAATCCTCCTGTCACTTAGTCTAGGGTGAGGGGGGGGGGGGCGAGTGTAAGGGAGAATTCTCTGTTAAGGCTAATTTCCCAAACCTAGCGAGTCCCCCAGCAGCTATGCTGGATTTTTGGGGGTTGTTTTTTTCTCCTGCTAACAGTGAGACTCTTTTCCTCCCACTCTTAGGCATGATTCGAGATGTTCTTTGACTTTGTATGTGTTTATGCGCTATGGGGTCTTTTGCTCCCTAGGGTATCATCTCTTTTTGTATGTGTGTTACACAGCACCCTCAGTGCAGTAACACAGGAGTGTCACAGAGACCCCCAAACATAAACTCCATACCCTGGGACTGACTACTGTCTCCCAGGGCATGTCAATTCACCATTGGCTTTACTAGTCCAAATTTGTGAACAGAACCAGTACAAACCATCATATTGGAAAGTACTGGAAGGGGTTAATTAGATTGCCCCTGGGTCTGTTTTCAAGGGGGCACTGTTCAGTCCCCCCCTTGTCAAGTTTCTGGCTGGTGGCAGTGGTTATCACTCGAAATATTCCACCGGAATATTTCCTATGGGATTTTCCCATTCATTTTAAACGCACCACTTTTTGGTGCAATGTTAAAGATAACGCCGGTTTATTTATTTAATATTAAATCACCGGTTGGGTCTTTTTGCCAGAACTTGGTTTTAAAATGGCATTTGTGTTCGCCTCTGAAACTCTAACCCAAGTCAAGCCCTTTGTTCCACTATTTTGGCGGGCTTCTCCACAGAAGCCCTCCAAATGGTGCCACTCTGTCTGGGGTCCACAGGATGTGTGGGAGGGGGAATAGGCACCCTGGACTGCATTGCCTCGGCAACTCAAGTCGCACTCTAGTCTGACTGGTCCAGTGGTGAGCCGCCCGGCTCACCACTTAGCATGTTTGAGTGACAGCTAGGCTGTTGAATGGGGGTTTTTCTGCATAAAAGCAGGGCTTTGGGGACTGGAACTTCAGAAGTCACCACCGGACCTAAAGAATCCAAAGAGGGGAGAAGCTGAGCCATCTGCAACGACGACACCACCGGTGGAGCCCTGCTGCAACGACCTCACCACTGTCCCGACGACAAGAGAAGATCTTCTGCTAGACGAGTCTTCTTCCTTTGAACTGGTGGGACCAACCAGTTCGCCCTTTTTGCCTTCCAAAGACGTCCTTTGGTCGAATCGCCCGTGCCAAGCACCACGGCGGCCGGATAGCCAAGCTTCACCACTTTGACCGTGAATAAAAGGAACGCACCTTTTAATCGAGAACTCTGTGGCTGGTTTCATCCCTGTGCATTGCAACGACTTCACGTTTCTTCCTTGACGAGATCCTCTCTTCCCCTGGTCGAACCCATGACTTGCAACCGAGGCCAGGAACAACTGCCACCGCTGGAGCTTCCTCACTATTTAAGGTACTGTGTACCACCTGGCCTCCCTTTCAACAATTGCTAAAGGTGACCCTTAAATCCTTTGCTTTCCAACTGGGTTGGCCCAGACCTTCTAACGTTATCTTCCTACATCGTACCTACCTCTTTTGAACCTTCTGCAAAGACTTTTAGTGCGTTTTTGACTGTGATCTTGGGCACATTTCACCTTGCCCCTTTTAAAAAAGTGGGCCTGGCCTATGAACTTTGGCTCTACAGTTGACTCTGCCTTCACCGACTTGCTATGATCTTCTAGAAGTGTTGGTAACTGTTTTATTCCTATGCTCTGCATTTTTCTCTCCCTTTAACCAAATTATTGGAGTGCCATCTAGGTTACGCGCTCACCTCTGTTTTGCAAATAAGTGGTGTTTTAACTTAGACTTGCTTAATAATTCTTAAGGGAGGTGGGTATACTCTTGTTGATTGTGTTTGGATTTGCTTTACTATATAGTGCTAGTGTATTTTCTTAAAGTGTGTGTTAAATAAATAATTAGATACTTTTGATACCAAAGCTCTGGTCAGTGTTTGCTTGTTCTATTGTGTTTTTGGCCCTATTGTGTATGCTCGGTATACTGCCCTACTCATCTTGAGAGAGGTCTGACTGCTCAGCCACAGCTACCAAGTAAATCTGGGTGGTGCAGACTGCTACCAATTGGGTTTACTGCTTACTCCTGTAGTCTTAATCTTTTTGCAGTGTTCCCTAAGGGAACTGCACAGGATTCTGCCTAACAAGAGCCTTACTATATATGAGCCCTGCTAGGCCCTACATTTTGCAATGATTAAAATTGCAACAAACCTTATCTATTTCACAAAAGTGAATTGGAGACGGACTTATCATCCATCCCACGTTCCATGAGCCTCTAGCAGCGTGTGTCTTTGCCATCTGCTGGCTACGATTGGCACACCTTCACCAACAGCTTCCCCCGCCCCTTCACATCTCGGACCCAAGCACAAGGTTAGATTAACACTATTTTAGACAATGATCTCTTATTGTCAATGTTCCTTTTTTGTTTGTGACCCACCATGCATTGTTATACAACCCTTAGGTGACTTTCACTAAGGAGTCCGTTTTCATTTGTGTTCACAATTTGTAGGGAGACACAATCCTGAGGCCCAGAAGAAGGCACCATATCTGCAAGCCGAAACGTCCAAGGACTAGGCATTCTGTCCAACTTCAATCCTGGGAAGCCTATTCCTGGCGTAGACCAAGGATTGGTCAACATCAAACCACAGAGAAACCCATATCAGACGGGGTTAATCTTTTCTAAAAAGGACAGTTATTCCTACATACCCTACGTTCTCTTTTTTTCACTGCACCATCCATTTGTGTAACATTGATATATTTGTATCAGTAGGTTGCTTGACTTCTTATATCTGCTGGTATTGATTCTCTACAAAGCAATACAGCTGTCGTTGGTTTTTAACACACACTGTATCGTTTACTGATTGTGAAGTAATTCCTTTTTTGTTTTCCTGAAAAGGTTTGGCTTACTACTACTATGAGACTCATGCTCCGATGTTGCCATTTACCGCAGATACATTGGTATGTATTACCTTGACTGTCTTACAACCAACACGCTGAGAAACATGGATAAGCTTTATAAATGAAACTATGAACTAGTAGGCTATTGATCCACAAATACTCTTGATGCTTAATGTAATTCAATACTTAATGAAACAGGGCCACAGGTGACTTAGTTAACACCAATATAATCCTACCAGAGCAGCATAGCATACAGAATTAATGGTATTCTCTCATTCAAATCGGCGGTTACACTTTTTGTGATGCACTTATAGACAGATGCTGCCTGCCCCTCCACCCCCCAGGCTTATACGCAGATGCTGCCTGCTCCGCACCCCCCCCCCCATATCCCAGGCGTATACACAGATATTGCCTGCCCCTCCACCCCCCAGGCGCAGACACTGATACAGCCTGGAGCCCCATATCCAATGTTCATACATGGATACCCGACCTAGGCTCCCATATCCCAGGCTTATTCACAGTTACTGCATGGTTCCCCCAGATCCCAGGCCTATACACAGATGCTGCCTGCTCCGCCCCCCCCCCATATCCCAGGCTTATACAAAGATACTGCTTGGAGCCCCATATCCCAGGCATATACACAGATACCTGCCAAAGCCCCCAAATCCCAGGCTTATACAAAGATACTGTCTAGACCCCCATATCCAATGTGTATCCATGGATACCCACCTAGGCTCCCATATCGCAGGCTGATGCACAGATCCTGCCTGTCCCCCCACTCCCCCCAGGCTGATACACAGATACTGCCGGCCCCTCCCCTCCCCGGGTTATTCACTGATACTGTCTGGAGCCTCATATCCAATGCTCATACATGGATACCAACCTTAGCTCCCATATGCCAGGCGTATACCCAGAGACTTCTTCCAGCACTCATACATGGATAACCGCGTAGGCTCCCATATCCCAGGCTTATACACAGCTACTGCATGGCAACCCATATCCCAGGCTTATACACAGCTACTGCATGGCAACCCATATCCCAGGCTTATACACAGATACTGCATGGCAACCCATATCCCAGGCTTATACACAGCTACTGCTTGGCAACCCATATCCCAGGCTTATACACAGATACTGCATGGCAACCCATATCCCAGGCTTATACACAGATACTGCATGGCAACCCATATCCCAGGCTTATACACAGTTACTGCCTGGGCCCCCATATCCCAGGCTTATACACAGATACTGCCTGGGCCCCCATATCCAGGACTTATACACAGATACTGCCTGGGCCCCCATATCCAGGGCCTATACACAGATACTGCCTGGGGCCCCATATCCAGGGCTTATACACAGATACTGCCTGGGCCCCCATATCCAGGGCTTATACACAGATACTGCCTGCCCCCCCCCCCATATCCCAGGCTTATACACAGATACTGCCTGGGCCCCCATATCCAGGGCTTATACACAGATACTGCCTGGGCCCCCATATCCAGGGCTTATACACATATACCTGCCTTGGACCCTATATCCCAGGCTTATACACAGATACTGCATGGCAACCCATATCCCAGGCTTATACACAGATACTGCATGGCAACCCATATCCCAGGCTTATACACAGCTACTGCTTGGCAACCCATATCCCAGGCTTATACACAGATACTGCATGGCAACCCATATCCCAGGCTTATACACAGATACTGCATGGTTCCCCCAGATCCCAGGCCTATACACAGATGCTGCCTGGAGCCCCATATCCCAGGCATATACACAGATACCTGCCAAAGCCCCCAAATCCCAGGCTTATACAAAGATACTGTCTAGACCCCCATATCCAATGCGTATACATGGATACCCACCTAGGCTCCCATATCGCAGGCTGATACACAGATACTGCCGGCTCCTCCCCTCCCCAGGTTATTCACTGATACTGTCTGGAGCCTCATATCCAATGCTCATACATGGATACCAACCTTAGCTCCCATATGCCAGGCGTATACCCAGAGACTTCTTCCAGCACTCATACATGGATAACCGCGTAGGCTCCCATATCCCACGCTTATACACAGATACTGCATGGCAACCCATATCCCAGGCTTATACACAGATACTGCCTGGGCCCCCATATCCCAGGCTTATACACAGATACTGCCTGGGCCCCCATATCCAGGGCTTATACACAGATACTGCCTGGGCCCCCATATCCCAGGCTTATACACAGATACTGCCTGGGCCCCCATATCCAGGGCTTATACACAGATACTGCCTGGGCCCCCATATCTAGGGCTTATACACAGATACTGCCTGGGCCCCCATATCCCAGGCTTATACACAGATACTGCCTGGGCCCCCATATCCAGGGCTTATACACAGATACTGCATGGCAACCCATATCCCAGGCTTATACACAGATACCTGCCTTGGACCCTATATCCCAGGCTTATACAGAGATACTGCCTGGGCCCCCATATCCCAGGCTTATACACAGATACTGCCTGGGCCCCATATCCCAGACGTATACACAGTTACTGCCGGCCCCTCCCCAGGTTATTCACTGATACTGCCTGGAGCACTATATCCAATGCTCGCACATGGATACTCACCTAGGCTCCCATATCCCAAGTTTACACACAGATGCTGCCTGCCCCCTCCCCCATATTCCAGGCTTATACACAGATACTCAAAAGATGCTAGGCAAAGTACCAACAGACCCCCCCCCTAGTTAATTTGCATAATTTAAGTAACTTTGGGTCTCACCCTACTTACTAGGAGAATCCAGACGTGGACCCCTTGCTCACTATTCTTGGAGAGGCACAGATACACCCTACTGATGAGGTCCAACCAGACCGAAACACGTGTCTGGGGTTTCTGTTGGTACTCTTGTTCAGAGGAGAATTGCCAGGCATTTTGGTGCTGGACTGCCCCAGGGCAGGACAAAGTGATATGTTTGGGATATTTCTTCTCTGTGAAAGATAGTGAGCTAAAGAATCTGGGTAAGTCTCTCATAACCAGGACTAATGTCTGGCAGAGGGATTCCCAGGACCCCCCTTGTTAATGTACACACAGATGCTGCCTGGCCCCCCATATCCCAGGCGGCTTATAGACAGATACTGCCTGCCCCACCCCATATCCCAGGCATTTACACAGATGCTGCCTGGAGCCCCATACCTCGGGCTTATACACAGATGCTGCCTGGAGCCCCATATCCCAGGCCTACACACAGATGCTGCCTGGCCCCCCATATCCCAGGCGGCTTATAAACAGATACTGCCTGACCCCCCACCCTCATATCCCAGGCAGCGTATACACAGATACTTCCCGACCCCCCCCCTATATCCCAGTGTTAGGGAGAATTCTCATTTCATGGCTAATTTCCCTCACCTAGTGAGTCCCTCTCAGCAGCTTTGCTGGATCTCTGGAGTTATTTCTTTCCACTTGGTAAGAGTGTACCCCTATCTTTCCACTTTAACTTGTGTTTTGCTATGTGTTTTTACCTGTTTTTGTGATTGTGGACTCTGGAGTACACCACTTCAGTAGCCCCCTTCTTTTGTGTGTCACACAGCACCTTCCGTGCAGTGACACAGGGTTGTCGTTCAGACTACCCACCGACTCCATTTTTGAGTCGGACTACTGTCCCCCAGAAAAGGGTAAAGTTACCATTAAGTTGACTTAGTCAAATTAACCACAAATCCAGTACACACCATCTTACATGGAGTGCTGGAAAGGGTTACTCCTTAGCCCTTTTTATCTGTATATCCTTGAGCACTGTTTTGCTCTTTTAACATTTACTCATGGCTGGTGACAGTGGTATCTACCCTAATTTTTCTACCGCGGTAATCTTATATAACCGTGGTAATATTGTAGGCTATTGTGTTAGCCTGGAACGTAAACCCGCTTGACCAAATACTTTTTCTTTTGGCTCTGGTGCGGTTTTTTCGCCATTTTGTTTTGTTAAACTCCTCCTTGTGTTTTACTTTGCGCGGCAAACCAGGTTTGCCTTCTTTGTTCACTGTCTTTTGGCGGGCTTCTGCCAAGAAGTCCTCCTCATGGCACCTGGGTGTCTAGGTGGGCAGAATGTGAGGGAGAGGTGTGGTCACCCACTGCACAGGGTATCCTAGAAAACCCAAGTTGCACTTTTCCATGATTGGCTGAGGTGGTTGTCCGGGCTGGACAACCCCCCTGCTGTGTGATTGACAGCCAGGCTGTGTGAATGGGGGATTTTCGCATAAAAGGCAGGTCTCTTGGGCTGGAAGTCAGAGAGTCGCCACTGGAACTACAAGGAACCGAAGAGAAGGGGAGGAGAGGTCGACTTCTGCAACTATCCCGCCCGGTGAAGCCCTGCTGCAGTCCTGAGCTATCTACCCTTCAACGACTAAGAAGAAATCCAGTCCGGAGTCTTCTTCCCTTGAGCCTGGTGGGGATAACCAGCTCATCTTCTTCAGCCAGAGGTCCCATTCATGGTCGAAATCGCTGCACATTGCTGTACTGGTCCGGATAGCCACCTGAAGAGCCTCTCCTGTTTTTAAGGAGCACACCTTTTATTCATCGTCGCTGCTGCCGGCCTCATCCCTGTGTGGTGTAAACCCCCTTCATCGTCCTTCTTCATGCCGAAGCCAGGAATCATGGGTCTACAGGAAACTACCAGGATCAACTGCCGTGGCACCAGCTTCTTCTTTAAAAATGTACGGTGTCCTGCTTGAGGAATTTTGGGTGAAATCCCTATTTCTCACTTAGAAGGATTGCCCTTATTTTTCCCTCCTTCTTATAACTTTTGCTTCCGAAAATTTGACAATATCTAAAGTACTCTTGGCAACTTTGAATCGCGAACTATCCGACGTGTGATCCTCGACACAGGAACCCCGTTCCAGTTGACACTGGCTCCGGCCTCTTGAATTTCTGTCCATGAGTGTTCTCTGATTCTGTCTGCCTTGACACTAGTATTGCCCATGATTTTTGCCCCCAACTCTCTCTGGGTATCTCAAGTGCTAAGTGTGTTTTTGCCCCGGTAGCATTTCTTGCTGCGGATACGCGTTTATTTAGTAGACTGAACTGTCAAAAAGTGATCGCAATCGTATTCACGGTAACGTGTATTGTTCCATAATACCGGTTCTCTCAAACACAGGGTACTTACCTTGATTCATACCGTACAAAGTGAATTGGTCAGTTGTAGTGTATTTAACGTGTGGTTTTAAATTTAATAGAAGTGTTGTGTTGATAACAAATGGTTTTAAAATAAATGTACTTATATTTTTCTACCTGAAACCTTGAGTCAGTGTTTGCTTGAGTCACAGTAATTGTGGTCCTTTGTGTAATCTCTGCTACTGCTCATTTGCTCTTGAGATAAGCCTGGTTGCTCCGCTACTGCTACCACTTTAATTTAGTAGTACATGCTTGTACCAAAGGTAAAACTTGTATCACCACCTGCAGTCTTAATTGTGTGTAGTGGTCCCTAAGGGCACTGCACAGGATTCTGCCTAACACCCAGACATATCTCAGGCTTACACATAGATACTGCCTGCCCCCCCCCTATATCCCAGACATATACACAGATACTGCCTGGAGCCCCATAACTCAGGTTTATACACAGATACCTGCATAGGCTCAACATCTCAAGTTCATGCACAGGTTCTTGTGTAGGGTCCCATATCCAATGTACATTCAAAGATATCTGCTTAATGCCCCGTAGCCCAGGTCCCTATGTGGATACCAGACAAGGGCTCCATACCCCAGGTTCATACACAGATACCGCACCAGGGCCCCATACCCCAGGTTCATACACGGATACCGCACAAGGGCCCCATACCCCAAGTTCACACACAGATACCGCACAAGGGCCCCATACCCCAGGTTCACACACAGATACCGGACAAGGGCCCCATAGCCCAGGTTCACACACAGATACCGGACAAGGACCCCATAAACCAGGTTCTCACACAGATACCGGACAAGGGCCCCATACCCCAGGTTCACACACAGATACCGGACAAGGGCCCCATACCCCAGGTTCATACACAGATACCGGACAGGGGCCCCATACCCCAGGTTCATACACAGATACCGCAGAAGGGCCCCATACCCCAGGTTCATACATGGATACTGCACAAGGGCTCCATACCCCAGGTTCATACATGGATACCGCACAAGGGCCCCATACCCCAGGTTCATACATGGATACCGCACAAGGGCCCCACACCCTAGGTTCACACACAGATACCGCACAAGGGCCCCATACCCCAAGTTCATACACAGATACCGGACAAGGGCCCCATACCCCAGGTTCATACACAGATACCGGACAAGGGCCGCATACCCCAGGTTCATACACGGATACCGGACAAGGGCCCCATACCCCAGGTTCACACACAGATACCGCACAAGGGCCCCATACCCCAGGTTCATACATGGATACCGCACAAGGGCCCCATACCCCAAGTTCACACACAGATACTGCACAAGGGCCTCATTCCCCAGGTTCACACACAGATACCGGACAAGGGCCCCATACCCCAGGTTCATACATGGATACCGGACAAGGGCCCCATGCCCCAGGTTCATACACGGATACCGGACAAGGACCCCATACCCCAGGTTCTCACACAGATACCGGACAAGGACCCCATACCCCAGGTTCTCACACAGATACCGGACAAGGGCCCCATACCCCAGGTTCACACACAGATACCGGACAAGGGCCCCATACCCCAGGTTCACACACAGATACCGGACAAGGGCCCCATACCCCAGGTTCATACACAGATACCGCACAAGGGCCCCATACCCCAGGTTCACACACAGATACCGCACAAGGGCCCCATACCCCAGGTTCATACACAGATACCGCACAAGGGCCCCATACCCCAGGTCCATACACAGATACCGCAAAAGGGCCCCATACCCCAGGTTCATACACAGATACCGGACAAGGGCCCCATACCCCAGGTTCACACACAGATACCGGACAAGGGCCCCATACCCCAGGTTCACACACAGATATCGCACAAGGGCCCCATACCCCAGGTTCATACATGGATACTGCACAAGGGCCCCATACCCCAAGTTCACACACAGATACAGGACAGGGCCCCATACCCCAGGTTCACACACAGATACCGGACAAGGGCCCCATACCCCAGGTTCATACATGGATACCGGACAAGGGCCCCATACCCCAGGTTCATACACGGATACCGGACAAGGGCCCCATACCCCAGGTTCACACACAAATACCGGACAAGGGCCCCATACCCCAGGTTCACACACAGATACCGGACAAGGGCCCCATACCCCAGGTTCACACACAGATACCGGACAAGGGCCCCATACCCCAGGTTCATACACAGATACCGGACAAGGGCCCCATACCCCAGGTTCATACACAGATACCGGACAAGGGCCCCATACCCCAGGTTCATACACAGATACCGCACAAGGGCCCCATACCCCAGGTTCATACACAGATACCGGACAAGGGCCCCATACCCCAGGTTCATACACAGATACTGCACAAGGGCCCCATACCACAGGTTCATACACAGATACCGCACAAGGGCCCCATACCCCAGGTTCATACACAGATACCGCACAAGGGCCCCATACCCCAGGTTCATACACAGATACCGGACAAGGGCCCCATACCCCAGGTTCATACACAGATACCGGACAAGGGCTCCATACCCCAGGTTCATACACAGACACCAGACAAGGGCCCCATACCCCAGGTTCATACACGGATACCGGACAAGGGCTCCATACCCCAGGTTCATACATGGATACCGGACAAGGGCCCCATACCCCAGGTTCACACACAGATACCGCACAAGGGCCCCATACCCCAGGTTCATACATGGATACCGGACAAGGGCCCCATACCCCAGGTTCATACACGGATACCGGACAAGGGCCCCATACCCCAGGTTCACACACAGATACCGGACAAGGGCCCCATACCCCAGGTTCATACATGGATACCGGACAAGGGCCCCATACCCCAGGTTCATACACGGATACCGGACAAGGGCCCCATACCCCAGGTTCACACACAAATACCGGACAAGGGCCCCATACCCCAGGTTCACACACAGATACCGGACAAGGGCCCCATACCCCAGGTTCATACACAGATACCGGACAAGGGCCCCATACCCCAGGTTCATACACAGATACCACACAAGGGCCCCATACCCCAGGTTCATACACAGATACCGCACAAGGGCCCCATATCCCAGGTTCATACACAGATACCGGACAAGGGCCCCATACCCCAGGTTCATACACAGATACTGCACAAGGGCCCCATACCACAGGTTCATACACAGATACCGCACAAGGGCCCCATACCCCAGGTTCATACACAGATACCGCACAAGGGCCCCATACCCCAGGTTCATACACAGATACCGGACAAGGGCCCCATACCCCAGGTTCATACACAGATACCGGACAAGGGCTCCATACCCCAGGTTCATACACAGACACCGGACAAGGGCCCCATACCCCAGGTTCATACACGGATACCGGACAAGGGCTCCATACCCCAGGTTCATACATGGATACCGGACAAGGGCCCCATACCCCAGGTTCACACACAGATACCGCACAAGGGCCCCATACCCCAGGTTCATACATGGATACCGGACAAGGGCCCCATACCCCAGGTTCATACACGGATACCGGACAAGGGCCCCATACCCCAGGTTCATACACAGATACCGGCCAAGGGCCCCATACCCCAGGTTCCTACACAGATACCGGCCAAGGGCCCCATACCCCAGGTTCCTACATGGATGCGTGCCTGGGACTGTCTAGTCCCGGTTCATACAAGGATACCTGCCTAATTCCAATATAGGGTTGGTGAGCAAGTGGACCAAGGTCTCCTGGCTTAAGCCCCGCCCACCTGCCAATCACCTTAAACTGTTGGTGCCTTCCTTGTTTTCCGCTCTTTTTCCCTACTTAAGGAGCCCTCCAGCCTCTTTCCTTTGCAGTTGGTGAGCAGGTGTAAGTGGATCTAAGTCAGGTGGACTAAGCCCCGCCCACCTTCTTAGCCCTGCCTCTTCATTTCTGCTCTTAGATCAAGGGCGTCTCTCACGCTGGTGTCCAAAGTTAAGGGCAGAAGAAGAAAAGGGCAATTCCCGTTTGGACTGGGAGGACCCAGGATTCAAACCCCGGCTCAGACCGCAGGTAAGTATGTACCGACATGCGTTTTCTCCCTCCATCCTCACAGGCTATCCCAACCATCAACAGGCAACGTCAATGACATTGCCCCTCCTCTAAAGGCATCAGACACTTCTCCAGGCAGAGAGTGGGGGGTAGAGAGTCTCTCCCTCTCTCTCTCCCCCCCTCTCCCTCTTCCCCCTCTCCCTCCCTGATCCCCACCTCACCCCCCCACACCCTCACCCCTGGCACTTTTGTCCTCCCTCGGTCTATCCTTCCTTGTTGCGCCTAGAAACACTTGTGTACAAGCGCGTTTTAAACGGCTTATCATATCACTTCACAGCCAGGCCTCCCATCAGAACACCATAGCAGAAGCCGACAACAAAAGCAGAGCCCTCTTCAAAGCGATCAAGCACTGGGTCAAGCCGTTACCCACCCCTGCCAGACCACACTTAGTCTAAAAATCCAACTCCATCAACACCTTCATCGACAAAATAAGCAAGAGTCACCAGCACACAGACACAAGCTCTGCATCCACCGACCCACCTCACGTCCCTCCTTTCGAAATCTCCACACCCTGGACAACATTCAAAACACTCTTGGCAGAGGACGTGGTAGAAACCCTAGCTGCTCTCAAAGCCACATCGTATATAGATGACATCCTCCCAGCATCCATCCCCAAGACCCTCCCCATGCAAGCTTGCCTTCCCTACCTGGAGATCAACAGCTCCCCAACTCCAGGCACCTTCCCATTGACCACAAAAACAAGCCAAATCCTCCCTCTAATAAAGGAATCCACTCTGGATCCCGACAACCTAGGTAACTATCGCCCCTTCAACCATCTTCCCTTCCTAGGTAAGATCATCGAGAAGGCGGGAGCGCACAACTGCAGCAACACATCAACACCAACAATCTCATCCAAACCTACCAAACCGGGTTCAGACCCAGGTGCAGCATGGAGAGAGCAACCATACAGGTGGTCGACGATGACCCCCTCAACATCCTTGATGGCGGCCACCCCTGCCTCCTGGTTCTACTCGGCCTATGACACTTTCGACACAGTAGACCACCAGGCGCTAACCGACACCCTACATCTGCGCATGGGGATCAGCAAGCTTGTTCTACGATGATTCCCTCCTAGCCACACACACAACATCCACCAATACACCGATGACACACATCTATACCTCAAGATCGACTCCATCAAGGACACCAAGAGGCTCAAAAATTGCTGGTTTTGGATGTCCAGGGCATACTTGAAGCTCAACCCCTCCAAGACTCCTTACCAACAACACCAAACACCCAGACATGGCTATCAACCATGAACTCGGAGGGCTTCACACCTGAGCTCACTCCCTGGACCAAGTTCTTCGGGTTCCACATCGACAAACACCTCTCCTTCAAGACACACATAGCTAAGAAAACTCAGACAGCTTGGTATCAACTCTCCCTCCTGCAGAAAGTCAAGCCCTTCCTCCCTCCAGCCTATCCCACCTGAATGGGGCAATGCACTCCTCAAAGGCCTCCCGTCCTCCTCCTTTGTGCCCCTGAATAGAGTCCTACATGCAGCCGCACGCCTCATCAAGGGTCTATGCCGACACAACCACATCATCCCGGCCCTCATCGACCTTCACTGGCTCCCGCTGCACACAAATATCACCTTCAAGTCTTGCAGCATCATCTATAAGGCAATCGCCCTCAAGGCACCCAGCTACCTTGTGGAGAAACGCAGCATCTCCAGCAGACAGCGCACCACCAGAAGCCAGGACACATGCAGGATTGAAATCCGTTGCCGCAAAAAGGAAAGAACCAGAAAACAAGCCTTCTCTGCCTGCACCCCAAGATTATGGAACCTCCTCCGCGTCAGCATCAGACTCTCCCCCACACTCCTACAATTCAGAAAAGAACTCAAGTCCCACCTCTTCAAGGATTCTCTCCTTTACTCTAATATATTTAGAATGCGCAATCCATGGACCCATGGGCATTAGGGTGTGGACAAAACATAGAAAGACAGATCCTGAATTAACAGCATTACTAGTCCGGGATGATCCAGAGAAGAAATCAGGCAAACATCAGGGTTTTTTACTTTGTCTTAAAGGAGTCTAAGGTGCTCTGACATCTGCGATCCAGATGTAGGTTGTTCCATGCCTTTGTATCCGCCTCAACAGCGAGGCCATCACATCGCCCTTCGCGCCACCCGATTCGCTAGATGGCGCCTGTGCCTCTCCTCCCCATCCCAGTGCAGCTGTACCCCTCCTCTGCGCCCCTCTGTAACCTACCCCCCGCTGTTTATCAGTTCTTTTGTTACCTTAGATAAGCACTCTGTTATGTGTTTGTATTGTTGCATACCTCTGTAAAGCGCTCCATTGCTTCGCAAAGCTAGGTCCAAGCTCAATAAATAGCACAATAATCGTATCCCACGTTCATGCACAGGCACTGCCCAGGGCCTCATATCCCAGGTCCATGCAAAGGCACTGCCCAGTGCCTCATATCCCAGGTCCATGCACAGGCACTGCCCAGTGCCTCATATCCCAGGCTCATGCACAGGCACTGCCCAGGGCCCCATTTCCCAGGCTCATGCACAGGCATTGGCCAGGGCCCCATATCCCAGGCTCATGCACAGGCACAACCCAGGGCCCCAGGCTCATGCACAGGCACTGCCCAGGGCCTCATATCCCAGGTCCATGCAAAGGCACTGCCCAGGGCCTCATATCCCAGGTCCATGCAAAGGCACTGCCCAGTGCCTCATATCCCAGGTCCATGCAAAGGCACTGCCCAGTGCCTCATATCCCAGGTCCATGCACAGGCACTGCCCAGTGCCTCATATCCCAGGCTCATGCACAGGCACTGCCCAGGGCCCCATTTCCCAGGCTCATGCACAGGCATTGGCCAGGGCCCCATATCCCAGGCTCATGCACAGGCACAACCCAGGGCCCCAGGCTCATGCACAGGCACTGCCCAGGGCCTCATATCCCAGGTCCATGCAAAGGCACTGCCCAGGGCCTCATATCCCAGGTCCATGCAAAGGCACTGCCCAGTGCCTCATATCCCAGGTCCATGCACAGGCACT
Organism: Ambystoma mexicanum; assembly: GCF_040938575.1. Taxonomy (NCBI): domain Eukaryota; kingdom Metazoa; phylum Chordata; class Amphibia; order Caudata; family Ambystomatidae; genus Ambystoma; species Ambystoma mexicanum. Next base: position 25,929,446 of record NC_090934.1, read on the forward strand.
GCCCAGTGCCTCATATCCCAGGCTCATGCAAAGGCACTGCCCAGTGCCTCATAACCCAGGCTCATGCACAGGCACTGCCCAGGGCCCCATTTCCCAGGCTCATGCACAGGCATTGGCCAGGGCCCCATATCCCAGGCTCATGCACAGGCACTGCCCAGGGCCCCATATCCCAGGCTCATGCACAGGCACTGCCCAGGGCCCCATAACACAGGTTTAGGGATGGATGCCTGCCAAGGGCCCCATATCCTAGGTTCATCGATGGATGCCTGCCAAGGGCCCCATATCCCAGGTTCACTCACAGGAACTGCCCAGGGCCCCATATCCCAGGCTCACGGATGGATGCCTGCCAAGGGCCCCATATCCCAGGTTCACCGATGGATGCCTGCCAAGGGTCCCATATCCCAGTTTCACCGATGGATGTCTGCCAAGGGCCCCATAGCCCAAGTTCACGCACAGGAACTGCCCAAGGCCCCCTATCCCAGGTTCACCAATGGATGCCTGCCAAGGGCCCCATATCCCAGGCTCACAGATAGATTGCTGCCAAGGGCCCCATAGCTCAGGTTCACACACAGAAACTGCCCAGGGCCCCTTATCCCAGGTACACAGATGGATGCCTGCCAAGGGCCCCATATCCCAGGTTCACCGATGGATGCCTGCCAAGGGCCCCATATCCCAGGTTAATGCACAGGCACTGCCCAGGGCCCCATATCCCAGGTTCATGTACAGGCACTGCAAGGGCCCCATATCGCAGGTTTACTGATGGATGCCTGACAAGGACCCCATATCCCAGGTTCACCGATGGATGCCTGCCATGGGCCCCATATCCCAGGTTCACGCACAGGAACTTCCTAGGGCCCCCATATCCCAGGTTCACTGATGGATGCCTGCCAAGAGCCCCATATCCCAGGTTCACCTATGCATGCCTGCCAAGGGCCCCATATCCCAGGTTCACCAATGGATGCCTGCCAAGGGCCCCATAGCCCAGGTTCACCGATGGATGCCTGCCATGGGCCCCATATCCCAGGTTCACGCACAGGAACTTCCTAGGGCCCCCATATCCCAGGTTCACTGATGGATGCCTGCCAAGAGCCCCATATCCCAGGTTCACCGATGCATGCCTGCCAAGGGCCCCATATCCCAGGTTCACCAATGGATGCCTGCCAAGGGCCCCATAGCCCAGGTTCACCGATGGATGCCTGCCAAGGGCCCCATAGCCCAGGTTCATGCACAGGCAGTGCCCAGGACCCCATTTCCCAGGTTCACTGATGGATGCCTGCCAAGGGCCCCATATTCCAGGTTCATGCACAGGCACTGCCCAGGGCCCCATAGCCCAGGTTCATGCACAGGCAGTGACCAGGACCCCATTTCCCAGGTTCACCAATGGATGCCTGCCAAGGGCCCCATAGCCCAGGTTCACCGATGGATGCCTGCCAAGGGCTCCATATTCCAGGTTCATGCACAGGCACTGCCCAGGGCCCCATATCCCAGGTTCATGCACAGGCTCTGCCCAGGGCCCCATATCCCAGGTCCCGGGGGGCCCATATTCCAGGTTCACGGATGGATGCCTGCCAAGGGCCCCATAGCCCAGGTTCACCGATGGATGCCTGCCAAGGGCTCCATATTCCAGGTTCATGCACAGTCACTGCCCAGGGCCCCCTATCCCAGGTTCACGGATGGATACCTGGCTAGGGTCCATTATGCTAGATTCACACACATATAGCGGGTACATTCACCCCATTATGGGCTTTGGGCAAGATGACTTGTACGGCGTCCTAGGCCAGGTTTCTGGATGGCAGTTACCTGTACAATCTCCAGCATCTCGTCCCGGCTGATGTAGCCGTTGCCGTCCAGGTCATACATGCTGAAGGCCCACTTCAGCTTCTGCTCCAGCTTGCCCCGCGATGTGACGCTCAGGGCGATGATGAACTCCCGGAAGTCGATCGTGCCATCACCGTTTGTGTCGAAGGTGCGGAAGACGTGCTCAGCGAATTTAGAGGCGTCGCCGTAAGGAAAGAAGTTGGCGTAGATCTTCTTGAACTCCTCAACGTTGAGAATGCCCGAGGGACAGTCCTTGAGGAAGCCCTTGTACCACTCCTGCAGCTCGTGGTCTGAGAATTCCGTGTTCTCCCGAAGGTCCTGGAGCATCTCCGGCCGCAGCTTACTGTTCTGCTTCCCCATGGCGAAGGCTGGCCTCCAAGCTGTGTAGGACCAAGAAGAAACAGGATTGTATGGATGTATGTATGCCCAGGGTGGGCCTAGCCAGCGCAATGGGAGTGGGGCGCAAGCAAGGTAGGTAGGGAGGGTGTAAGCCGGGGAGGCGAGTTCTACCGGGCCTGGGGACCACCCGGGACATTGAAGTGTCAGGAATACATGCTTCTTTTTACAGCAAAGAGCACTCAGGATTATGGTCACCATGACAATATGGTTCCAAATCTTGTTGCCAATCCCTGCACATGCTGCCCCACATATACCATCGTTTGTGGTTAGATTTTTGCCAGTGGTGCAAGATCCCGAACAGGTGGCTGAGTCAGCACACACGTGGCCCCGCGGCACTGGCTGCTCCTCGAAGAACTGAGTTATGAAAAGGAGCGATCAATAATCTGCCTTGTCAATAGGGGAGGGAACCCATCTCAGCCGTGGATAGAAGACCCACTAGGGAGTAATCCAGAGCCCGTCCTACCCTGGAGGTCGATGGTGGCAGTTAACAGGACCCCAATTATTGTACCCCCCTTTGTGGCAGCACATTGCTAAAAGGAGCACTTATCTACAGCCTTGCCTCCAATTTCAGATACTTCTCAGTGTCTTTCTATTGCTTTCAGCAAACCGACATCAGAAGAAGGGAGAGCGAGAGAGAGAAAAAGAAAGAAAGTGAGAAAGGCGAGAAAGCGGGAGCACAACAGTGAAAGGGAGAGAAAGAAGGAGAGAAAAAGAGAAAAAAGACAGAAAGGGGAAGAAAGAGATCAACGGTAAGGGAAGCAAAGACAATGCTACAAACATGGTGACAGCTACCTAACAAAACAGGCTAGTTTGCACAACTACCCAGAGGCCTCCTAGACCATAGGGGTCAGAATTGGGAGAAAGGCCCATCCTGCCCCAGAAACCTTACCAGGAGACCCCTCGGCACAGGGTTCCGGAACACAAACATGAACACTGGCCTTTCCGGCCACCATCTCCAGTATGCCGTGAACGGGCATGGAAAAGGTGGCTGGGGCTTAGCGCACTACTTATTACGTTCCAAATTAAACCCACCCCAGGGATAGATCAGCCAGAGAAAGATATCAAATCCTTGCCAAGAGAGTGTGATCTAAATGGAGGACAGGAAGCAGGAAGCGTGGGTTATTCGGGTGAGAACACGGGTGGAGGTCAAGCAAGAGACCAGCAGGAGAGACAGCAAAGAGGCTGACTGTGGAGCAGCTGAGGGATTGATTGGAGAGTGGCAGTGGCACTGCGGTCTGAGCGTGTGCGTTTGTGTGGCAAGTGTGTCGAAAACTAGTGTAAGGAGTGATTGCGAAGCAGATTTTACTGGGTGAAAAGAGGGCGTTTCCTGTGGTGTGGAGGAAGGCTCCAATTTCCTATTAGAACACTGGCCATTGGATAGTATAGGGAGCGTTAGAAGTCCCTGATGGAGTTTAGCGAGGTAAGGCATGTGACCTTTTGGTCCTCACCACTGGCAGAAGATAGAAATAGACCTTACGGGTGAATCTTCTGTATCAACAAACCAGGGGGCAGGGACACCGGGGTTCGGGTGGAGGGGAAAAGGGGATGCCCAGAGGGCCACAGAATCCTCAATAAAAATCCTTGAACCACTTCTGAGACCGGGAGCGAATCTTGAGCCATCTGCTCAGTGGACAATACATACTCATATGAGAGCCTGGTCCATATAGAGACCAGGCGCCAACCGATCTAAAAAGATACCAATGTTACTGATCAGAGAACGCTGCATGAGAGAGAAGCAAGGACAGCGTTGCTGTGGGACCGATCAGGAACGCGTGCTCTTTCACTCTGTCCTTTCTCCGCAGAGTCGAATAGAAAGACTGGCAGACAAGCACATGCAAGGACAAGTGGTGGTCAGAGGACGGCTCACAAATCAGCACACAGAGCCAAAATGTTCCATTGACGGGTGGCTTTAAAAGAAAAAAGACCCGTCAATGTTCTGGAGATTTTTCTAGTAGGGATAGAGGATGTGGACAAGATGGCGAGTCTCTGGTAGGCTGGTTAGCGAGTACTTGATCAGAAAAATTGGAATATCCAACTCTGCAGATGCACCAGATATAGTTTGGACAAGATTCTCTTCTTCACTCGCAACCAATGCAAAGATATAGGACCTGGGCATATGTGATCAAACTTTCCAAGATTAAAAATCAGTCTAGCCGACGTGTGCGGAACCCGATGTAGCCGGCATAATTGATTTTCCGGAAGGGCTGAGTACGCGATATTCCCAAAGAGATGAAACAAATGTGTTTACCGCCGTGACCTTGTGAGCAAAAGACAGAAATCGACAAGGGTGTTTCACTTTGCACAGTCGGAACAAACTGGATTTCGCACCCTTTTTAGATCTGCTTAACCTGGGCAGCCGGTCATCCATTGAAAATCTTAAAATGTATTAATACAAAATGGTGGTTCGGGGCATGTACCAAAAGAAACAGACCAAAATAGGTCACTCCACAGATTTTCTTTTGTATGAATAGACAAGATTTAATTCTCTGAGCGGTTTTAATCCTGTCTCCAGACACTGGGCATTGTTAGCTGTGGTGAATCGAGGTTTTTCCTTAACTCACACAAATAGCATATCGCTGAATCAGTGTGGCAGCAAAGGGCAAGGAGTGGCTGGGCAAGCTGGCAATGTGCCGCAAGACACACTGCCAGCACGAAGAGAGTAAAATCACTCAGCAACTGCAAGGAAAAGTTCCCACACAGCTGGAATAGCAGCACAGCTGAAATAGCACAGTGGTGGAACTGGTCGCTCCCATGTCAAAGACCTGGGTTCAATTTCCCATTAAGGGCCGTGGGTAAACGCAATCTAAATTAATGAATTATTAACAACACAACATAGGCATGGGGAAAGAACATAAAATCCTTCATAAAGCAAAAAGAACGCAGAGAGCCAAACCTACCATCTACCGAGGGAAGGAGAGCCGGTTAAATTGCAAGTGGTCTCAGTTGGGGGACCGGTTCCCGTTCTCGTTGGTTTTGGGAAAGCAGTAGAGATGAAGCCTGAAGCAAGGGAACGAAGGCTGCCGTGTGCCTGGTAGCTGCATTGCTACTCAGAAGAGGGAAACCTAGGACAGCCCAGAAGAGCTGTGGAGGATCAGAAGAAGGTCGCGGGCACGGTATTGGCATTCTGATTGCAGGTTTATTCAATTATAAGAAAAATGCCTAACGTTCACTGTTGCTAAATGGGTATTCCCAGCCTAGGCAAATAACTAAGGTGCATGTCTGTCGTCAGTAAGTCAAAACACAAAAAAGGTTTGCCATTGAAAAAAAAAGAATCCTAACTGACCCTTCCACTATCGTAACAAAAATAAGGTCAGGAGAATGTCTCCCCACTCCAGATTTTCTTTTCTCTCACAGTATTCTCCGTGGCTTCAAGCTTCTTGCTAGTAGGCTCATTTCAAATGGTTCTTGTCACTCTTGTTATCAGTTCTTGTAATTATTTCACAAGCTCTGTGGGGTCGATCTCCTCTTATGGACTGTTTTCCATGAGTCGCTTTTGTCTCTCTCTTATATTTTCCTTCGCAATGAAGTACCTTCTGTACATTGGTACATGGGTGCCCTTGGCTGTGATATGATATGCGGATTTCCCCCTTGCCTTGGGGTATTTTGTTTCCCTCATCTGGACTCTATGGGGATCTCCCTTTCCGTCCCTTCACAGGATTCCCCTTTTGGTTTACAGTCTCTGGTTCATAGCATTCATAGTATTCTCCCCTCTTCCCAGGGTATCTATCTGGCCTCTTTTCCCGCATTTATCATTATTCTCTCTTTCTCGTTATTCAAGTACCACTTCTTCACCTGCAATGTTAGTTTCTCATCAATTCTACTGAAATGAGTTTCAGCTATTCCATAATGATCCCCTTTCCACCTTTCTCCCCGTTACCTTGTATACGATGAGGAAACATCTCCGGGACCTCTTTTCACTCATGTTCTGCTCGGTTGCCTCCTTTCTTCATGTTTCAGTCTTCACTGGCGTCCTGCTCTCTCCGCGTTCTCTCTGTGGTAGCTGGTAACCCTAGGGTTGCCAGGAGGTTTCCTGTTTTTTGCAGTGTAGTGATTTTGACATTTCTCTGAGGGCAGCCTGCCCACTACAAAGTTGTCGTGGTCATGCCACCATCGTCGGTTCCTCGATCTCTTTGCTCTCACCCTGAAAGTAGTTTTGAAGCTTGCGGGCCCTGCGGCTCTCTGTGACTCCTCCCCACTCAGGTGTTACGCAGCAAGGGGGCCTCCACTGCATGTGTATTTGCCTCTCTGCCTCTACACAGCATCTCCTCCTCCAGTCTCCTTGTCCCAGTTAAATTAGAACTTCTGTTTAAAAGGAACAGATCCTCTTTCTGGCTGGCAATAGTATATTTTAGTTTTCTCTTGCCCCAAGCCTCTGGATTATATACTGTTTTGTGCACTTGGCATTCCCATGTATGACTCCATGGGATGTGCCTTAGGGGACTTCTCACAGGAACGAGAGTCATGGTCCCCAAAGGGGGAGTCTCTACCAGTGAGGCTAACCTCCATAGCCTCTCAGCGGGTGCTCCTCCTTGGGGAGAAGGCAACACCAAGCATCATAGAATGGAACAAGGTACATTCCTTTCCCTTTTAGGGATACTCTTTCTGTTCCTGATGCTTCCCTGTGTTGTGCATACATTTCCTAAAACTCACTACCATTCATACGAAAATGCAAGTACTGTCACAAGAAAGCCGCTTAGAGCAATAAAGATCACTGACAGTGAGAAGCTAAGAACGCGGTCTAGTTGTGGAGAATCGCTGCTAGGTGCAGGGACATTTAAAAAGGCACATCCAGCATGGCTGGGAGAGAGACCGCTACCTGGGGGAGTCGCAAAGAGCCTAGACCACCAAAGAGGAAGGAGAACCGGAGTGAGCCAACGACACAGGGAGAAGGGCCCCCTTGTCACGCTGCCTGAGGCAACCTTACATCAGAGCTCCGGCCTGTCTGTGGCTGGGGAGCAGAACCCCGGACGTGAAGCCAGATGCAGAAGCGGCGATTCCCGAGAAGCCAGAAGTCGGGGGAGAGCAAAGCAGGAAGTGGGAGGTGAATGAAGGTGCCTCCGAGAAGTGAGACCCCAGTGAAGAAGCGACCAGGTAGCAAGCATCGAAGAAGCCAGCAACCACAGAAGAAACCCGAACGCCATGAACCGGACAGACGGACGGAGAGAAGCACGCCTCCCTGAACGCCGCACACCATAGAAACAGGTATGCTGGTGGAGAGACGGGTGCTAGATGTTGTGGAGGCTAAGGGGAAGAGTGAAAAAAGAGTAACGGGGTGAAGGACCCCAAAGGAAAAAGTGAGCCAAAGAATACGTAATGGATATTGGCAAAGAGGGAAACCAAGACATTATAATGAAAATAGGTGGACGTTAAGTGTGAAGCCCGCCACCAAATATTAATGTGAATCAAGTTTGCAAGTGCATCAAGAGAGACAAATGAACGAACATACCAGTCACAGTTGCAAGTGTGTTGAATAAAGCTCATGAAGAAAAAGCCCTCGCAAGAGAAAGACCAGGCACAGTGAAGTTCACAAATGTGTTGAAAGAAAAGCTCTGGCAAGAAAGTATACCTGACACAGTGAAGTTTGCAAATGTGTTGAATAAAGTTCATGAAAGAAAAGCCCTGGCAGGAGAGTATACCAGGCAAAAGGAAGTTGCCAAGCATTGTTAAACGAAGTTTAAATGTTAAAGGTATTTGTACCACGCACTGTCACCAACAGAGTTGGTCCCCAGGCGCTCTGGCGGATCAGCAAATGAGAAGGTGGGATGGGTTAGTAGGTGAAGCAGGAGTAGGACAGTGAGAGGAGTGGTGTTCTGCTGGCAGCCTCAACTCGGTATACACCGGGTGCTGAGCTTCATTGCGAGTATCAGTTCGATGTCAGTCCTCGTGTGCTGTTGGTGTTGCTTATGTGTTGTTGAGGAATAGGAGAAACAAGACCTCGCAGGAGAGTATGCCAGGTGAAGCCCGAGTTGCTTAACATACAAGTCACTTTTGTTGCTGTATAGAGACATTTAAGGAAGAATCATACCTTCATGAACTGTTGGCGAAGAGAAAACCTGGGGAAAGTAACACACCCCTAGAACTGTGGATTGTATCCATTGGAACTTGTGTGTTAAAGTTGCGCCTTTACTTTTGAACTTGAAAAATGTGTGCGCTATCAAGGCTAAAGATATTATCCATTTCACCTTAGAGTTCAGTTTAAAGTGTGGGGGCCAAAATAGGATTTTTGATACAGGACATTTTGATTTGGACAGACCTTTTGTTTTTGTTGAGGTATGGAAAACACAGCCTAGCAAGGCCTTTCCAACCCCTTATTTGTTAAATAAACGTTTATAGCCAAATCTATGAGCTCTCTGTGTCCGCGTCTCGTTCCTGGCTCTTCACAATATATGACAAATCCATGAACATTATGTCCCAGAGTCAGAGCCCTGCTTCGGATCCGCCACACAGTGCAGCTCATGAACAGAAAACTGCTTAGTCATAATGAGAAAACCAGCTGGCTTAAATAAAGATTAATCAATAGTTGTGAAAGGGAAGACTCTGGGGAACCCCAGACAGAAGTGAGGGGGTAGATGAGAAAAAGGACCCCAATGTCAGACTGTGTGCAATGCTGTACCGCTAATCCCACTTTTAGTTCTGATTTCTTGGTTAATTCCTGTTTAGTGTTTTACTCTTTTGGAGAAACAGGTTTTCTGGTCACTGGGATTGGATTTTGAAGCTGGGGAGTTATGAATCGGGTTATAAGTCCCACAGGGTCAGAGTGTTTTGGCATTTTTGCTTCATCAAAGGTCTCATTTCAGTTATCATACACTGCATGGTGCTTATGAGTTCAGTTTATACTTTAAGACGGTTTAGCAGAGAGATGCAGAACGGGTGATACATGAGAAGAGAGGCAGATGGTCGACACAGGCTGTTCGCTCTTTGAATGAGCCAATTCATTTCATTTCTCGCGGAAAAGTGGGCAAACTTCAGAAATACCCCCCAATCCCCTCTTGAGCAGCGACTGCCCTCCTCCCCACTGGAAGGAAATGAAAGAACAAGGGGCTTGTATCCACCCACACCAGGAGTCCAGTCGTGGTATGCACCAAATAAACACACCCACCCCTCAGCAGATCATGCATTCCCCATTCACTGCCAGTTCCCCCGCCCCCCAATGCTCCAGGCCCTTAATCCTCCCGCTCCCCAGCATTGGTGGGAATTTCAGGGGCTCTCGGTAGCCTCACAAGGTGCAATGCATCTCCAGTAATTGCCAATATGATGCAGAGGCTGCTTGCACGATGCAGAGGCTGCTTGAGTGACGCAGAGGCTGCTTGAGTGACGCAAAGGCTGCTTGAGTGACGCCGAGGCTGCTTGCACGACGCCGAGGCTGCTTGAGTGACGCCGAGGCTGCTTGAGTGACGCAAAGGCTGCTTGAGTGGCGCCGAGGCTGCTTGAGTGACGCCGAGGCTGCTTGAGTGACGCAGAGGCTGCTTGCACGACGCAAAGGCTGCTTGCACGACGCAAAGGCTGCTTGAGTGACGCAAAGGCTGCTTGAGTGACGCAGAGGCTGCTTGAGTGACGCAGAGGCTGCTTGAGTGACGCAAAGGCTGCTTGAGTGACGCAGAGGCTGCTTGAGTGACGCAGAGGCTGCTCGAGTGACGCCGAGGCTGCTCGAGTGACGCAGAGGCTGCTTGAGTGATGCCGAGGCTGCTTGCACTACGCAGAGGCTGCTTGCACTACGCAGAGGCTGCTTGAGTGACGCCGAGGCTGCTTGAGTGACGCAGAGGCTGCTCGAGTGACGCAGAGGCTGCTCGAGTGACGCCGAGGCTGCTCGAGTGACGCAGAGGCTGCTTGAGTGACGCAGAGGCTGCTTGCGTGATCAAGCCCTGGGGTCCTCGCTTCTTCCTTCGCCACATTCATTGTGCTGCCCGATTTCCCTGCACTGACGTTTGTAAATGATTAAAATGTTTGTTTATTTCTACATTTCGCTGACTGGCTCTTAAATGTTCAATTCACAGAATGGTGGTATCTGATTCTGAAGGATTTGTGACAGTGCTCTTCTTACTTTGTTATTTCTGCCCTCGCCAGGAGTCGGCAGGGGGAAGCCCCCCGCCCCAGGGATAAGGAAGAAGAGGACCACCGATTAAGTAGGCAAAAGAAAGGGGGGGGAGTAGGCAGAGCACCACAAGAGAGGTGGGGGGGAGAGGAGGCAGAGCACCACAAGAGAGGTGGGGGGGAGAGGAGGCAGAGCACCACAAGAGAGGTGGGGGGGAGAGGAGGCAGAGCACCACAAGAGAGGTGGGGGGGAGAGGAGGCAGAGCACCACAAGAGAGGTGGGGGGGAGAGGAGGGAGAGCACCACAAGAGAGGTGGGGGGGAGAGGAGGCAGAGCACCACAAGAGAGGTGGGGGGGAGGAGGCAGAGCACCACAAGAGAGGTGGGGGGGAGAGGAGGCAGAGCACCACAAGAGAGGTGGGGGGAGAGTAGGCAGAGCACCACAGGGAAAGGGAAGCAGAGCAACGTATGGGAGGAAGGGGAGGAGTCAAAGCACCAGAGAAGAGAGGGGTAGAGGAGGTAGAGCGTGACAAGACAGGGAGGGGGGGGCAGAGCACCATAGGAGAGCGGGAAAGAGGAGTCAGAGCACACCAGGACAAGAGGATAAGAGGCAGCGCACCACAGGAGTTGGGGGGGAAGAGGCGGCCGAGCACCACAGGAGGTGGGATGGGAGAGGTGGCAGCGCACCACAGGAGGTGGGATGGGAGAGGTTGCAAAGCACCACAAGAGAGATGGGGGGAGAGGAGGCAGAGCACCACAAGAGAGATGGGGGGAGAGGAGGCAGAGCACCACAAGAGAGATGGGGGGAGAGGAGGCAGAGCACCACAAGAGAGGTGAGGGGGAGAGGAGGCAGAGCACCACAGAAGAGGGGGGGAGAGAGGAGGCAAAGCACCACAAGAGAGGGAGGGAAGAGGAGGAAGAGCACCACAGGAGAGCGGGGGGAGAGGAGGAAGAGCACCACAGGAGAGGGGGTAGGGGAGGCAGAGCACCACAGGAGAGGGGGGGAGAGGAGGCAAAGCACCAGAGAAGAGAAGGGGAGAGGAGGTAGATCGTGACAAGACAGGGGGGTGGGACAGAGCACCAAACGGAGGGGAGCAGCACACCATAGGAGAGCGGGAAAGAGGTGTCAGAGCACACCAGGACAAGGGGATAAGAGGCAGTGCACCACAGGAGGTGGGGGGGAGAGGCGGCAAAGCGCCACAGGAGGTGGGAGGGGAGAGGTGGCAGCGCACCACAGGAGGTGGGAGGGGAGGAGGAAGAGCACCACAAGAGAGATGGGGGAGAGAGGAGGCACTGCACCACAGGAGAGGGGCAAGAGGAGGAAGAGCACCACAGGAGGAGGAGGGGAAGAGGAGGCAGAGCACCACAGGAGGAGGGGGGGAGAGGAGACAAAGCACCACAGGAGAGGGGGGGAGGCAAAGCACCACATGAGAGGTGGGGAAGAGGAGGCAAAGCACCACAGAAGAGAGGGGGAGAGGAGGTAGAGCACACCAGGACAAGGGGATAAGAGGCAGCGCACCACAGGACGTGGGGGGGAGAGGCGGCAGAGCACCACAGGAGGTGGGGGGAGAGGCAGCAGAGCACCACAAGAGAGGTGGGGGGAGAGGAGGCAGAGCACCACAAGAGAGGTGGGGGGGAGAGGAGGCAGAGCACCACAAGAGAGGTGGGGGGGAGAGGAGGCAGAGCACCACAAGAGAGGTGGGGGGGAGAGGAGGCAGAGCACCACAAGAGAGGTGGGGGGAGAGTAGGCAGAGCACCACAAGAGAGGTGGGGGGGTGAGGAGGCAGAGCACCACAAGAGAGGTGGGGGGAGGAGGCAGAGCACCACAAGAGAGGTGGGGGGGGAGGAGGCAGAGCACCACAAGAGAGGTGTGGGGGGAGAGGAGGCAGAGCACCACAAGAGAGGTGTGGGGGGAGAGGAGGCAGAGCACCACAAGAGAGGTGGGGGGGAGAGGAGGCAGAGCACCACAAGAGAGGGGGTAGGGGAGGCAGAGCACCACAGGAGAGGGGGGGAGAGGAGGCAAAGCACCAGAGAAGAGAAGGGGAGAGGAGGTAGATCGTGACAAGACGGGGGGGTGGGACAGAGCACCAAACGGAGGGGAGCAGCACACCATAGGAGAGCGGGAAAGAGGTGTCAGAGCACACCAGGACAAGGGGATAAGAGGCAGTGCACCACGGGAGGTGGGGGGGAGAGGCGGCAAAGCGCCACAGGAGGTGGGAGGGGAGAGGTGGCAGCGCACCACAGGAGGTGGGAGGGGAGGAGGAAGAGCACCACAAGAGAGATGGGGGGAGAGAGGAGGCACTGCACCACAGGAGAGGGGGAAGAGGAGGAAGAGCACCACAGGAGGAGGAGGGGAAGAGGAGGCAGAGCACCACAGGAGGAGGGGGGGAGAGGAGACAAAGCACCACAGGAGAGGGGGGGAGGCAAAGCACCACATGAGACGTGGGGAAGAGGAGGCAAAGCACCACAGAAGAGAGGGGGAGAGGAGGTAGAGCACACCAGGACAAGGGGATAAGAGGCAGCGCACCACAGGAGGTGGGGGGAGAGGCGGCAGAGCACCACAGGAGGTGGGGGAGAGGCAGCAGAGCACCACAAGAGAGGTGGGGGAGAGAGGAGGCAGAGCACCACAAGAGAGGTGGGGGGGAGAGGAGGCAGAGCACCACAAGAGAGGTGGGGGGGAGGAGGCAGAGCACCACAAGAGAGGTGGGGGGAGAGTAGGCAGAGCACCACAAGAGAGGTGGGGGGGTGAGGAGGCAGAGCACCACAAGAGAGGTGGGGGGGAGGAGGCAGAGCACCACAAGAGAGGTGGGGGGAGGAGGCAGAGCACCACAAGAGAGGTGTGGGGGGAGAGGAGGCAGAGCACCACAAGAGAGGTGTGGGGGGAGAGGAGGCAGAGCACCACAGGAGAGGTGGGGGGGAGAGGAGGCAGAGCACCACAAGAGAGGTGTGGGGGGAGAGGAGGCAGAGCACCACAAGAGAGGTGTGGGGGGAGAGGAGGCAGAGCACCACAAGAGAGGTGTGGGGGGATAGGAGGCAGAGCACCACAAGAGAGGTGGGGGGAGAGGAGGCAGAGCACCACAAGAGAGGTGGGGGAGAGGAGGCAGAGCACCACAAGAGAGGTGGGGGGGTGAGGAGGCAGAGCACCACAAGAGAGGTGGGGGGGAGAGTAGGCAGAGCACCACAAGAGAGGTGGGGGGGAGAGTAGGCAGAGCACCACAAGAGAGGTGTGGGGGGATAGGAGGCAGAGCACCACAAGAGAGGTGGGGGGAGAGGAGGCAGAGCACCACAAGAGAGGTGGGGGAGAGGAGGCAGAGCACCACAAGAGAGGTGGGGGGAAGAGGAGGAAGAGCACCAAAGGAGAGGGGGGAGAAGAGACAGAGCACACCAGGACAAGGGGATAAGAGGGAGCGCACCACGGGAGGTGGGGGGGAGGAGGGTCAGAGCACCACAGGAGAGGGGGGAAGAGGAGGCAAAGCACGCCAGGAAAGGGGGAAGAGGGGTCAGAGCACCATAGGAGAGGAGGGAAGAGGGGTCAGAGCACCACAGGAGGTGGGGGGAGAGGAGGCACATCACCACAGGAGGTGGGGGAGAAGAGGAGGCAGATCACCACAGGAGAGGGGGAAGAGGGGTCAGAGCACCACAGGAGAAGAGGGAAACGGAGGCAGAGCACACCAGGAGAAGGGGGATGGCAAAGCACCTCAAGGTGGGGGCGGGAGGGCTAAGCAGCACAAGAGGGGGGAGGAGAGGCAGAGCACACCAGGAGAAGGGGAGTGGAAGAGCACAAGAAGTTAGGGGGAGAGCGGCTGAGCACCACAAGGGTGGGGGGGGGGTAGAAGAGGCTTAATACCACAAAGGGGTTTGGGGGGGGAGCACAACAAGAGAAGGGGGAGGAAGAGCACCACATGGTAGAGGGGGAAGAGGTGGCAGAGCACACCAGGAGAAGGGGGGGGTGAAGAGGCAGAGCACAACAGAAGGGTACCCCAAGAGGGGGCTGAGGGGGGCCAAGCACCACAGGAGGCGGGGAAAGAGGAGGGGGGAAGAAGGCAGAGCACGACAAGGGGGGGGCAGAGCACCAAAAGGTGGTGGGGGTAGAGCACCAAACCCTAAGGGCAGGAAGTGTGTTGCGCCGGATGAACTTCCTATCTCACTGTTTGACGAAGTGAGCCGCTTGACACTGGCTTGATCCAGCCAATACCCTGTATCACCCAGAGAGTGGCAGGAATGGGTTTCTGCAGCTTGCTACCCCCACCAAGGCACAGAAATACTACCTTAGGGGTGCTGCAGACCCACGCAGAGAGTGGCAGTAGTGGGATCCTGCAGCTTGCTACCCCCACCAAGGCACAGAAATACTACCTTAGGGGTGTTGCAGACCCCATCCTCAAAGGTATTCAGAAACAAAAGCACCACTGAAAAATGGAAAGGCTCTAGTGAAAAGCTCCCTTTGCGGGAGAATGAAGAAACTCTAAAGTGAGGAGGGCATTTGGGACAGCCTTTGCCACAATCAAACTCTGCAGGGAGGTGGGAAGCCAGTTCCTGTAAGAACGGCATAGGGTTTACAAGCGAACATGCAAAACTCGTCCAGCGTGAGAATTTATTTTTCCCAAACTCATGAAATAAAGGAGCCTGGCAACCGCGAGCCCCTCAGGTGGGCGGAAAAGCCTCACGATGCAGAGGGTTGCTTTTCAGTGACTGCAGGATGTTGGAACATCACCCGAAGGATTCCATGAAGGTGAGGGCCAAACAGGTAAGAGAAATCACGTCATACAACACACAGAGACCCGATAACACTCATGAGCCCTGAAACAAATGCATACCCATACCATCCAACCGCAAGGGCCGAGGCCATTTCAGAGAGTCTGGAAGGATGATAAAAGAAAGGGGCATAGAGGAGAGAAGGAGGAAGAATGGTGAGAAGCTGGTGAGCTTCATGCTGATCACTTGGAAATCACGACCTGGCCAGAAGTAGTCCACTGCCTGGCAAACTTGGAACAGCTATTCCAGAAGAACCCAAAAAGGGAGGGCAGAACACACGAACCCGAGAATCCTAGGGAAGGCCCCGCAAGCCAGCAGTGCATCCCAACAGAACCCGGAAGGTGACGGGCTTCCCAAAGAGATAGCAGAGAAGATACCCCCTCCTGCAATGGGTATCTGGCGGAAAGGACCCCTGAATGAGAGGGATGCCACGAAAAGGAGGTAAAGCACGAGAAGAGTGAAGCCCGGAACCTGGGAGCGGTCGGGCGAGACATCGTGAAAGCAGAAGAACAGCCTTGCCACGAGAACCTTTCTAGGTCTTGGATTACATTAGGGTTGGACACGAGGAGAATTGTGAACTCTTTGGGTGGCAGCTCAATGGAACATTTGTGTTATAGATCCGGGGAGCCTGGAGGCAAAGGACCTTTAGGATTAGGGTACCCAAAAGGCTATAGACTTGTTAGAATTAGGATTGGGAATTCTCCGCTGGCCGCTTCACTGGACATAACCTTGTAGACTACGGTGTCTACGGAGGGACAAGGTCTGTTAACCCTGGGCTTACGAAGAACTGTGTCACTTTAGGAACGTCCTTTTTAGTTGTAGATGCTTCCCGGATTCCTAAAGGTGTTTAGGACCAACCCCCTTCCCGATCAAAAGCATCTTTTGCGAAATTGAATTTTCCTGTGCCACATGGATCATTGCTCTGCCATACTTTAGGAGGCAGAGGTCTACGGGGAGTAGGTGGCAGAGGATATCCAGGGGTGGTGGGTCAGAGGAGGCAGAGGATATCCAGGGGTGGGTGGGTCGATGGAGGCAGAGGATATCCAGGGGTGGTTGGGTCGATGAGGCAGAGGATATCATGGGGTGGGTGGGAGGAGGAGGCAGAGCATATCCAGGGGTGGTGGGGAGGAGGAGGAAGAGCATATCCAGGTGTGGTGGGGAGGAGGAGGCAGAGGATATCCAGGGGTGGTGGGGAGGAGGAGGAGGAGGCAGAGGATATCCAGGGGTGGTGGGTCAGAGGAGGCAGAGGATATCCAGGGGTGGTGGGGAGGAGGAGGCAGAGGATATCCAGCGGTGGCGGGGAAGAGGAGGCAGAGGATATCCAGGGGTGGTGGGGAGGAGGAGGCAGAGGATATCCAGGGGTGGTGGGGAGGAGGAGGCAGAGGATATCCAGGGGTGGGTGGGTCGATGGAGGCAGAGGATATCCAGGGGTGGTTGGGTCGATGAGGCAGAGGATTTCCAGGGGTGGGTGGGTCAGAGGAGGCAGAGGATATCCAGGGGTGGGTGGGTCGATGAGGCAGAGGATATCCAGGGGTGGGTGGGTCGATGAGGCAGAGGATATCCAGGGGTGGGTGGCAGGAGGAGGCAGAGGATATCCAGGGGTGGGTGGGTCGATGGAGGCAGAGGATATCCAGGGGTGGTTGGGTCGATGAGGTAGAGGATATCCAGGGGTGGGTGGCAGGAGGAGGCAGAGGATATCCAGGGGTGGGTGGGAGGAGGAGGCAGAGCATATCCAGGGGTGGTGGGGAGGAGGAGGCAGAGCATATCCAGGTGTGGTGGGGAGGAGGAGGCAGAGGATATCCAGGGGTGGTGGGTCAGAGGAGGAGGAGGCAGAGGATATCCAGGGGTGGTGGGTCAGAGGAGGCAGAGGATATCCAGGGGTGGTGGGGAGGAGGAGGCAGAGGATATCCAGGGGTGGCGGGGAAGAGGAGGCAGAGGATATCCAGGGGTGGTGGGGAGGAGGAGGCAGAGGATATCCAGGGGTGGTGGGGAGGAGGAGGCAGAGGATATCCAGGGGTGGGTGGGTCGATGGAGGCAGAGGATATCCAGGGGTGGGTGGCAGGAGGAGGCAGAGGATATCCAGGGGTGGTGGGGAGGAGGAGGAGGCAGAGGATATCCAGGGGTGGTGGGGAGGAGGAGGCAGAGGATATCCGGGGTGGTGGGGAGGAGGAGGCAGAGGATATCCAGGGGTGGGTGGGTCGATGGAGGCAGAGGATATCCAGGGGTGGGTGGGTCGATGAGGCAGAGGATATCCAGGGGTGGTGGGGAGGAGGAGGCAGAGGATATCCAGGGGTGGTGGGGAGGAGGAGGCAGAGGATATCCAGGGGTGGGTGGGTCGATGAGGCAGAGGATATCCAGGGGTGGTGGGGAGGAGGAGGCAGAGGATATCCAGGGGTGGTGGGGAGGAGGAGGCAGAGGATATCCAGGGGTGGTGGGGAGGAGGAGGCAGAGGATATCCAGGGGTGGTGGGGAGGAGGAGGCAGAGGATATCCAGGGGTGGTGGGGAAGAGGAGGCAGAGGATATCCAGGGGTGGTGGGGAAGAGGAGGCAGAGGATATCCAGCGGTGGTGGGGAAGAGGAGGCAGAGGATATCCAGCGGTGGTGGGGAAGAGGAGGCAGAGGATATCCAGGGGTGGTGGGGAAGAGGAGGCAGAGGATATCCAGGGGTGGTGGGGAGGAGGAGGCAGAGGATATCCAGGGGTGGTGGCGAAGAGGAGGCAGAGGATATCCAGGGGTGGTGGCGAAGAGGAGGCAGAGGATATCCAGGGGTGGTGGGGAGGAGGAGGCAGAGGATATCCAGGGGTGGTGGGGAAGAGGAGGCAGAGGATATCCAGGGGTGGTGGGGAAGAGGAGGCAGAGGATATCCAGGGGTGGTGGGGAGGAGGAGGCAGAGGATATCCAGGGGTGGTGGGGAAGAGGAGGCAGAGGATATCCAGGGGTGGTGGGGAAGAGGAGGCAGAGGATATCCAGGGGTGGTGGGGAGGAGGAGGCAGAGGATATCCAGGGGTGGTGGGGAAGAGGAGGCAGAGGATATCCAGGGGTGGTGGGGAGGAGGAGGCAGAGGATATCCAGGGGTGGTGGCGAAGAGGAGGCAGAGGATATCCAGGGCTGGTGGGGAGGAGGAGGCAGAGGATATCCAGGGGTGGTGGGGAGGAGGAGGCAGAGGATATCCAGGGGTGGTGGGGAGGAGGAGGCAGAGGATATCCAGGGGTGGCGGGGAAGAGGAGGCAGAGGATATCCAGGAGTGGTGGGGAGGAGGAGGCAGAGGATATCCAGGGGTGGTGGGGAGGAGGAGGCAGAGGATATCCAGGGGTGAATGGGTCGATGGAGGCAGAGGATATCCAGGGGTGGGTGGCAGGAGGAGGCAGAGGATATCCAGGGGTGGTGGGGAGGAGGAGGAGGAGGAGGCAGAGGATATCCAGGGGTGGTGGGGAGGAGGAGGCAGAGGATATCCAGGGGTGGTGGGGAGGAGGAGGCAGAGGATATCCAGGGGTGGTGGGGAGGAGGAGGCAGAGGATATCCAGGGGTGGTGGGGAGGAGGAGGCAGAGGATATCCAGGGGTGGTGGGGAAGAGGAGGCAGAGGATATCCAGGGGTGGTGGGGAAGAGGAGGCAGAGGATATCCAGGGGTGGTGGGGAAGAGGAGGCAGAGGATATCCAGGGGTGGTGGGGAAGAGGAGGCAGAGGATATCCAGGGGTGGTGGGGAAGAGGAGGCAGAGGATATCCAGGGGTGGTGGCGAAGAGGAGGCAGAGGATATCCAGGGGTGGTGGGGAGGAGGAGGCAGAGGATATCCAGGGGTGGTGGGGAAGAGGAGGCAGAGGATATCCAGGGGTGGTGGGGAAGAGGAGGCAGAGGATATCCAGGGGTGGTGGGGAAGAGGAGGCAGAGGATATCCAGGGGTGGTGGGGAAGAGGAGGCAGAGGATATCCAGGGGTGGTGGGGAGGAGGAGGCAGAGGATATCCAGGGGTGGTGGGGAAGAGGAGGCAGAGGATATCCAGGGGTGGTGGGGAGGAGGAGGCAGAGGATAACCAGGGGTGGTGGCGAAGAGGAGGCAGAGGATATCCAGGGGTGGTGGGGAGGAGGAGGCAGAGGATATCCAGGGGTGGTGGGGAAGAGGAGGCAGAGGATATCCAGGGGTGGTGGGGAGGAGGAGGCAGAGGATATCCAGGGGTGGTGGGGAGGAGGAGGCAGAGGATATCCAGGGGTGGTGGGGAGGAGGAGGCAGAGGATATCCAGGGGTGGTGGGGAGGAGGAGGCAGAGGATATCCAGGGGTGGTGGGGAAGAGGAGGCAGAGGATATCCAGGGGTGGTGGGGAAGAGGAGGCAGAGGATATCCAGGGGTGGTGGGGAAGAGGAGGCAGAGGATATCCAGGGGTGGTGGGGAAGAGGAGGCAGAGGATATCCAGGGGTGGTGGGGAAGAGGAGGCAGAGGATATCCAGGGGTGGTGGCGAAGAGGAGGCAGAGGATATCCAGGGGTGGTGGGGAGGAGGAGGCAGAGGATATCCAGGGGTGGTGGGGAAGAGGAGGCAGAGGATATCCAGGGGTGGTGGGGAAGAGGAGGCAGAGGATATCCAGGGGTGGTGGGGAAGAGGAGGCAGAGGATATCCAGGGGTGGTGGGGAAGAGGAGGCAGAGGATATCCAGGGGTGGTGGGGAGGAGGAGGCAGAGGATATCCAGGGGTGGTGGGGAAGAGGAGGCAGAGGATATCCAGGGGTGGTGGGGAGGAGGAGGCAGAGGATAACCAGGGGTGGTGGCGAAGAGGAGGCAGAGGATATCCAGGGGTGGTGGGGAGGAGGAGGCAGAGGATATCCAGGGGTGGTGGGGAAGAGGAGGCAGAGGATATCCAGGGGTGGTGGGGAGGAGGAGGCAGAGGACCACAAGAGGTCCTTCGTCTCAGGAGCATAGCTCAGTGGCAACGTGCTCGCCTTGGAAGCAAGACGACACGGAACAACACAAGTTCAATCCCCGGGGCCGCGCTTAGAAACCTCTGGGTATTAAGCGCGTTATAAATAACCTATCATATATCATATCATATCACAGTGGATGGGTGGGTGGCAGAGAATCACGGGGGGTGTAGAGGCCATGGACTACGAGGAATGGGGGGGGTGACAGAGTATCATAATGGGGGAGGTCGCACAGGACCACTGGGGAAGTTGAGGGGACAGAGTACCACGAGGAGGAGACAGAGGCTACAATGGGTGGGGGGAGACGTCAGAGGACAATCGAAGGGGGGCAGAGGATCACTGTGGGGGGGGGAGCAGAGTCAAGTCCATCTCAGATATGTACATTACACAGGAGTCAGCAGATTGCCTTACCAGACAGGACCACAGGGGCTCGTGCAGGAACTTGTCTCACTGTAAGAACAAGATGGAGAAAAAAAAACGTCAATCCAGCCTCATAACAAACAGGGTCCAAACTACCCCTCATAATCACTGCCAACTTGCAAGGCTATGCATCTGCACTTTGAAGGAAAAACTGAGTGAGTGACACTTCCCTCCGGCTAAGCAAGGACCCCCAGGCTAATCCAACCCAGGCTACGAGTGTTGCCATTTGCACCAGGCTACGAGTGTTGCCATTTGCACAGTGTTCCCATTTGCACCAGGCTAAATGAGAGAATATGAGACCCGGACGTCCACTTCCAACACCAATGGAATGATATGATACGATATGGCATTTGTAACGCGCCCATACACAATGTGCGGCCAATAGAACCTTCTACCAACCACTTGCACCATCTCTGGCAATCTGCTTATGGCTGCTCACTCACGTATCACGCATGTGATGTCCGGACTCTCAGTCCAGACCTAAGGATAAGTTCTCTAATTGAACACCCTTCATGGAGTGCCTTTTAAAAAACAAACAAATCACTTCCTGGTGCATAGACCTATCCAGGGATCAGGTGTGGCGCACAGGCGGAAGTAGTACTACATGTTCCACAAAGCAGCGGCTCCTTCTCTCACAACCTTTCTTAAACACATTGGTACTTGGAATACAATTCCCAAAATTCAGGCTCTGACTTTTCCGTCTCTCACAGTCTTCATAGGTCGCTTTAATGCTTGGACTATACTCCCCAACAGGCAGCGTCAGGTCCACCTCGTGTATCCGTACTTCTAGGGTCTCTCTTCCATTGGGTTGTGACCTTGTACATTTCCTCACTCCCTTTTGGGTGGATTGACAGATCCAAATGTTGCTGGCTTCTCATGGCCCACCGTACTAGTCTACGGATATCAAAACCGGGCCTCTCCAGCTAGAGCAGGGCTTCTCAAGTATCTGCTGGTGGCGTCTTCATTGTACCTTAGTCCTTGGAAACAGGGTCACCTGGACTATCCGCCAAATTCCTTTCACTAGGTCTCAGAACTCCTCCGGCAACCTAGGCTCTATGGTACAGTCTGCCACCTGGGTCCTGTCCCAACAAAGCGTGGGGTCCAGCTTGCAGCACTCTCTAGCCACCTCTTCCCCAACCTTTAGCAGCTAGCACCCCTGTGATGCCTCTCTCAGGTCCACTGAGCTCTTCCCCTTGTGAGATCTCCCCCTCATCCCGATTGGTCCGTAATCCCATGACGTGGCCTTATTCGTCAACTAGTCTATGGATCCTCCTTATTCGCTGTCTGCTCATCCAGTGAAGTAAGAATGTTTTGGGGGAAGATTCTCTCCACACGCTGAATGGCTCCTGCTAGACTACACCGACAGCACTGCGTTCCCTAGGGACGTCCCGTTAGGAGATCCAATCCCACAGGGTTTGCTCTGACTGTTGATTAAATGTCTCCCAATCAGTACAACCTCAATACATACATGACGTTGTATGTTCCCACAGTTGTGGCTCTGCAACTGGAGTCTTCAGTTTGCATTGAGCGCTCCCCATAAGGGGAGTCTGGATCCCAGCCAAAGATGGGCTTAAGAATTTGTGCCGCAAGTTCTAATGGGGTACCAGTGCACAGCGAGTACAAATTACCACCACCAGCGAAGCCTTGTTTGAGAGCAAACCTCCTCAAGCAACTACAATGGAGTGCCTTCTGCCGGGCAAAGGCAAGCAGGCACTTCAATACAACAATGCGCACCCACAACATCCAACAAGAGCAAGCAAGAGCCCCATCGAACCATACGCGCGATGACAATGGGGAAAACCCTCACCAAGGATGGTTTAGCCAGATCCCCAAGCTATATTCAGCAAGGCAATGTGCAGGTCACATACGCAACAAGGAGAAGCATGTGACCTCTGCAAGCGTATAACACAGGAAAGATGCAAGCTCCTGCAGGGTACGAAAGTGCTCTGAAATGGCAAAGATAAGCAAGTGCAAACCCAGGAGTCAAAGATAAGCAAGTGCTAACCCAGCAGGCATGGGTTCAGCAAGTACTAACCCAGCACGCACAGTTTAAGCAAGTGCAAACCCTAGAGAAAGAGGTTAACCCGGCAGGCTAAGATAAACAAGTGCAAACCCAGAAGACAAGGTTCAGCAAGTGCCTGCTGAGTCTCCTGCCCAACAGGTAAGGGTAAGCAAGTGCCAACCCTAGAGAAAGAGGTTAACCCGGCAGGCTAAGATAAACAAGTGCAAACCCAGAAGACAAGGTTCAGCAAGTGCCTGCTGAGTCTCCTGCCCAACAGGTAAGGGTAAGCAAGTGCCAACCCTAGAGAAAGAGGTTAACCCGGCAGGCTAAGATAGGCAAGTGCTAATCTAGCAAGTACGAGTAAGCAGAGGGCAAGTTAAAAGCCAGGAAAGGGTAAGCAATTGCTGCAGACATGCAAGCGAATGCTAGCCCACCAAACAAAGGTAATCAAACCCACTTTCCCCCAAAAGTGTTAACTTTCCAAACCAGGTAAGGCTATGGTAAATCCTCAACATTAAAAAAGGTAAGTGAATGCACCTTACAATGTACATGGGTTAAGGAGGGGCACCCAGCAGGCAGGATGATATACAAGTGACCAAAGCTTCAGACATTGGCCAACTCCAGGCCTCGAGGGCCAGAAACATATCAGATTTTCAGGACATCCCCCAATCAAAACGAAGCTAGCACTACTACCAGACTAGATGCCGCAAGCACCACCACCAGGGCTAGATGAAGCAACAACACTATCAGGATATAATTGAAGGAAGCACAACCAGGCAAGGTGACCAGGTACCACTACCAGACTAGATGAAGTGAGTGAAACCACCAGGCAAGACAATGCAATCAACACCAACAGAAACAATGAAGCAGGTGCCACCACCAGGCTAGATAAAGCGACCAACACCAATAGGCAAAGTGAAGTAGGAACCACTACCAGGCAAAGTGAGGCGAGCAACACCACCAGGCAAGGTGATCGGGCACCACTACCAGGCTAGATGAAGCGAGAAACACCACCAGGCAAGGTGAAGCAAGTGAAACCACCAGGCAAGACAGCGCAGGTGACACCACCAGGCCAGGCGATGCAAGTGAGCAACACGACCAGGAAAGAAGAAGGAGGCTCTGCTACCATGCTAGATGAAGCGAGTAAAAACCACCAGGCAAGACAACGCAGGCGACACCACCAGGCAAGGTGATCTGGCACCACTACTAGGCTAGATGAAGTGAGCAACACCACCAGGCAAGATGAAGTGGGCACCACTACCAGGCAAGGTGAAGCGAGCAACACCACCAAGCAAGGTGATCAGGCACCACTACCAGGCAAGGTGAAGTGAGCAACACCACCAGGCATGATGAAGAGGGCACCGTTACCAGGCAAGATGAAGCGAGCAACACCACCAGGCAAGATGAAGTGGGCACCACTACCAGGCAAGGTGTAGCAAGCAACACCACCAGGCAAGGTGATCGGGCACCACTACCAGGCTAGATGAAGCGAGTGAAACCACCAGGAAAGAGAATGCAGGCGACACCACCAGGAAAGATGATCAGGCACCACTACTAGGCTAGATGAAGCGAGCAACACCACCAGGCACCACTATCAGGCAAGGTGAGATGAGCAACACCACCAGACAAGGTTACCGGGCACCACTACCAGGCAAGGTGAGGCAAGCAACACCACCAGGCAAGGTGACCGGGCACCACTACTAGGCTAGATGAAGCGAGCAACACCACCAGACAAGGTAACCAGGCACCACTACCAGGCAAGGTGAGGCAAGCGACACCACCAGGCAAGGTGACAGGGCACCACTACCAGGCTAGATGAAGCGAGCAGCACCACTAGGCAAAGGTGAAGCAAGCAACACCAACAGGCAAAGGTGAAGCAAGCAACACCAACAGGCAAAGTGAAGCAAGCAACACCAACAGGCAAAGTGAAGCAAGCAACACCAGACAAGATGAAGTGGGTACCACTACGAGGCAAGGTGAAGCCAGCAACACCACCAGGCAAGGTGGAGCGAGCGAGCAACATGACCAGGAAAGAAGAAGGAGGATTCGCTATAGATGAAGCAAGTGACACCACCAGGCAAGACAATGCAACCAATGCCAACAGAAAAATGAAGCGGGTGCCACCACCCGGCAAGTTGAAGTGGGCAACACTACCAGGCAAGGTGAAGCAAGCAACACCACCAAGCAAGATGAAGCAGGCACCACTACCAGGCAAGGTGAAGCGAGCAACACCACCAGGCAAGGTGACCGGGCACCAGTATCAGGCAAGGTGAGATGAGCAACACCACCAGGCAAGGTGGCTGGGCACCACTACCAGGCTAGATGAAGCGAGCAGCACCACCGGGCAAGATGAAGCAAGCAACACCAACAGGCAAGGCACCAGTACCAGGCAAGGTGAAGCAAGCAACACCACCAGACAAGATGAAGTGGGCACCACTACCAGGCAAGGTGAAGCAAGCAACACCACCAGGCAAGGTGAAGCAAGCAACACCAGACAAGATGAAGTGGGTACCACTACCAGGCAAGGTGAAGCCAGCAACACCACCAGGCAAGGTGGAGCAAGCGAGCAACATCACCAGGAAAGAAGAAGGAGGCTTTGCTACCATGCTAGATGAAGCAAGTGACACCACCAGGCAAGACAATGCAACCAACGCCAACGGAAAAATGAAGCGGGTGCCACCACCAGGCAAGGTGAAGTGAGCAACACCACCAGCCAAGTTGAAGTGGGCACCACTACCAGGCAAGGCGAAGCAAGCAACACTACCAAGCAAGATGAAGCGGGCACCACTACCAGGCAAGGTGAAGCGAGCAACACCACCAGGCAAGGTGACCAGGCACCACTACCAGGCAAGGTGAAGCGAGTAACACCACCAAGCAAGATGAAGCGAGCAACACCACCAGGCAAGGTGTAGCAAGCACCACTAAGAGGCTAGATGAAGCGAGCAACAACACCGGGCAAGATGAAGTGGGTACCACCACTAGGCAAGGTGACCGGGCACCACTACTAGGCTAGATGAAGTGAGCAACACCACCAGGCAAAGTGAAGTGAGCAACATCACAACGCACGACAAGGCAGGAGACACCACCAGGCCAGTCAATGCAAGCGAGCAACATGACCAGGAAAGAAGAAGGAGGCTTTGCTACCATGCTAGATGAAGCAAGTGACACTACCAGGCAAGACAATGCAACCAATGCCAACAGAAAAATGAAGCGGGTGCCACCACCAGGCAAGTTGAAGTGGGCAACACTACCAGGCAAGGTGAAGCAAGCAACACCACCAAGCAAGATGAAGCAGGCACCACTACCAGGCAAGGTGAAGCAAGCAACACCACCAGGCAAGGTGACCAGGTACCACTACCAGGCTAGATGAAGTGAGTGAAACCACCAGGCAAGACAATGCAATCAACACCAACAGAAAAAAATGAAGCAGGTTCCACCACCAGGCTAGATAAAGCGACCAACACCAATAGGCAAAGTGAAGTGGGCACCACTACCAGGCAAAGTGAGGCGAGCAACACCACCAGTCAAGGTGATTGGGCACCACTACCAGGCTAGATGAAGCGAGCAACACCACCAGGCAAGGTGAAGCAAGTGAGCAACATGACCAGGAAAGAAGAAGGAGGCTCTGCTACCATGCTAGATGAAGCTAGACACCGCCAGGCAAGACATACAATCAATACCTACAGAAAAAATGAAGTGGGTGCCACCACAGGCTAGATGAAGCAACCAACACCACCACGCAAGGTGAAGTGGGCACCAAGGTGAAGCAAGCAACACCACCAGGCAAGATGAAGTGGGCACCACTACCAGGCAAAGTGAAGCAAGCAACACCACCTGGCAAGGTGATCGGGCACCACTACCAGGCTAGATGAAGCGGGTAAAAACCACCAGGCAAGACAACGCAGGCGACACCACCAGGCAAGGTGATCTGGCACCACTACCAGGCTAGATGAAGTGAGAAACACCACCAGGCAAGATGAAGTGGGCACCACTACCAGGCAAGGTGAAGCGAGCAACTCCACCAAGCAAGATGATCGGGCACCACTACCAGGCAAGGTGAAGTGAGCAACACCACCAGGCATGATGAAGAGGGCACCGCTACCAGGCAAGGGGAAGCGAGCAACACCACCAGGCAAGATGAAGTGGGCACCACTACCAGGCAAGGTGTAGCAAGCAACACCACCAGGCAAGGTGATCGGGCACCACTACCAGGCTAGATGAAGCGAGTGAAACCACCAGGAAAGAGAACGCAGGCGACACCACGAGGAAAGGTGATCAGGCACCACTACTAGGCTAGATGAAGCGAGCAACACCACCAGGCAAGATGAAGCGAGCAACACCACCAGACAAGGTTACCGGGCACCACTACCAGGCAAGGTGAGGTGAGCAACACCACCAGACAAGGTTGCGGGCACCACTACCAGGCAAGGTGAGGCAAGCAACACCACCAGGCAAGGTGACCGGACACCACTACTAGGCTAGATGAAGCGAGCAACACCACCAGACAAGGTAACCGGGCACCACTACCAGGCAAGGTGAGGCGAGCAACATCACCAGGCAAGGTGGCAGGGCACCACTACCAGGCTAGATGAAGCGAGCAGCACCACCGGGCAAGATGAAGCAAGCAACACCACCAGGCCAAGGAGAAGCAAGCAACACCAACAGGCAAGGTGGAGCGAGCAAGCAACATGGCCAGGAAAGAAGAAGGAGGCTCCGCTACCATGCTAGATGAAGCGAGTGACACCACCAGGCAAGACAATGCAATCAACACCAACAGAAAAATGAAGCGGGTGCCACCACCAAGCAAGTTGAAGTGGGTACCACTACCAGGCAAGGTGAAGCAAGCAACACCACCAAGCAAGATGAGGCAGGCACCAATAGCCAGGCAAGGTGAAGCCAGCAACACCACCAGGCAAGGTAACCGGGTACCACTATCAGGCTAGATGAAGCGAGCAGCACCACCGGGCAAGATGAAGCAAGCAACACCACCAGGCCAAGGTGAAGCAAGCAACACCAACAGGCAAGGTTTAGTGGGCACCAGTACCAGGCAAGGTGAAGCAAGCAACACCACCAGACAAGGTGAAGCAAGCAACACCAGACAAGATGAAGTGGGTACCACTACGAGGCAAGGTGAAGCCAGCAACACCACCAGGCAAGGTGGAGCGAGCGAGCAACATGACCAGGAAAGAAGGAGGCTTTGCTACCATGCTAGATGAAGCAAGTGACACCACCAGGCAAGACAATGCAACCAATGCCAACAGAAAAATGAAGCGGGTGCCACCACCAGGCAAGTTGAAGTGGGCAACACTACCAGGCAAGGTGAAGCAAGCAACAACACCAAGCAAGATGAAGCAGGCACCACTACCAGGCAAGGTGAAGTGAGCAACACCACCAGGCAAGGTGGTTGGGCCCCACTACCAGGCTAGATGAAGCGAGCAGCACCACCGGGCAAGATGAAGCAAGCAACACTACCAGGCCAAGGTGTAGCAAACAACACCAACAGGCAAGGTTAAGTGGGCACCAGTACCAGGCAAGGTGAAGCAAGCAACAGCACCAGACAAGATGAAGTGGGCACCACTACCAGACAAGGTGAAGCAAGCAACAGCACCAGGCAAGGTGAAGCAAGCAACACCAGACAAGATGAAGTGGGTACCACTTCGAGGCAAGGTGAAGCCAGCAACACCACCAGGCAAGGTGGAGCAAGCGAGCAACATCACCAGGAAAGAAGAAGGAGGCTTTCCTACCATGCTAGATGAAGCAAGTGACACCACCAGGCAAGACAATGCAACCAACGCCAACAGAAAAATGAAGCGGGTGCCACCACCAGGCAAGGTGAAGCGAGCAACACCACCAGCCAAGTTGAAGTGGGCACCACTACCAGGCAAGGTGAAGCAAGCAACACCACCAAGCAAGATGAAGCGGGCACCAATACCAGGCAAGGTGAAGCGAGCAACACCACCAGGCAAGGTGACCAGGCACCACTACCAGGCAAGATGAAGCGAACAACACCACCAGGCAAGGTGTAGCAAGCACCAATAAGAGGCTAGATGAAGTGAGCAACAACACCGGGCAAGATGAAGTGGGTACCACCACTAGGCAAGGTGACCGGGCACCACTACTAGGCTAGATGAAGTGAGCAACACCACCAGGCAAAGTGAAGTGAGCAACATCACAATGCACGACAAGGCAGGAGACACCACCAGGCCAGTCAATGCAAGTGAGCAACATGACCAGGAAAGAAGGAGGAGGCTCTGTTGCCATGCTGAATGAAGCTAGCGACAACATCAGGCAAGACATACAATCAACACCAACAGGAATAAAATGACGCGGGCACCACTAGCAGGCAAGGTGAAGCGAGCAACACCACCAGGCAAGATGAAGTGGGCACCACTACAGGCAGGATGAAGCGAGCAACACCACCAGGCAAGGTGAAGCGGGCACTACTAGCAGGTAAGGTGAAGCTCGCAACACCTGCAGGCAAGGTGACCGGGCACCACTACCAGGCAAGGTGAAGCAAGCAACACCACCAGACAAGGTGAAGTGGGCACCAATAGCAGGCAAGGTGAAGCGAGCAACACCACCAGGCAAGGTGACCAGGTACCACTACCAGGCTAGATGAAGTGAGTGAAACCATCAGTCAAGACAATGCAATCAACACCAACAGAAAAAATGAAGTGGGCACCACTACCAGGCAAGGTGAAGTGGGCACCACTACAGGCAGGATGAAGCGAGCACCACCACCAGGCAAGGTGACCAGGCACCACTATGAAGCGGTCAAGGCGACACAGGCGTCCTGACCAGGTAAGAGTGAGTGAGTGAGTGCCCCCAGTTTTAGCAGCACCTCCCCACTTTCTGAACTGCTTTGGTCCACCCTTCCTCCCCATGCACCTGGGACATACGCCTCATTTTGTCCCCCGCTACCTCCGTATTAAACTGCCCCAGCACCCCTCCCGCCCCCTCTCCCCCCGCAATACAGGGTACTTTATGGGCATAGCAAGTTAGCTAAAGGTTGCCAAGATAAATGCATGGCTGCATGCATGCCACACTGTCTCCAGTGGAGGTCCTGTGGGCTTCCGTGTTGCACCCGCCGCTGCACCTCCACAGCCAGCCTCCCCATGGGGCCCCTGGTCCCCCCTCCCTCACCAGCCTGTATCTGCGTGCTTGCCCTGTCCCCAAGCCCCTCCCCTCTCCCCAGGTGCTTATTCCCTCCCTGCATGCCCAGGTACCTGCTCCTAGGTGCTCCGACTCCCCCGGGTACCTGCTTCTTGGCGCCCCCGCTGCAGCTCCCCCCTGCCCCGGCTCTGCCCGGGCTCTCTCTCCCCATCCCGGGCAGCAGCGGCTTTACAGCTCCGGGGCTTAGACAGGGCGGCGCATTCCATTCCGCGCAGAGGGGGGCGCCAAGGTCAGGCGCGCACAGGTGCGGCAGCCACCACCCGTGGCAGCCACCGACCGCCCCCCAAAGAGGAAGCCACCGCCGCCCCACTCACAGGCCCCCTGCACCCCCCATCTCCGGCGAGCAGAGGCACAGCCACATGCCAGAAGCCTCCACACGCCCCCCTACTCTGCACGTGGTACAGTCCAGCTCAGGGACAATTACAGGGATTCAATGAACGGGGATTTTAAAAAGGCGGGGCCAAGCGAAAGGGGCGGGGCCAGAGAGGAAGGGGAGCAGCCAAGGGAGAAAAGGAGTGACAGGAGAACAGGAGGGCCCCAACAAGAAAATAATTCAGAGGACAAAAGGGGCTAATGGCAAAAGAAGCAAATGGAATGGGGAAAAAGAGAACTAAAGGGAGATAAAGTGTAAATGGAGAGGTTAAGGGGCAAAAAGGGGGCACGGGAGAAGGGGCAGGCCAACATGAGAAAGTCAAACATGTTTTCCAGTCCCCTTCTCCTAGGTATTCTGTGATTACTAGGCCTACATTTGAAATGGGAAAAGCAAGACTACAATTTCCATAATTAAAAAAAAATAGACGTGTACAGCGTTTTCAGCAGTAAAATTGGGAAAATGGAGACTTCGGTGCTCCTGTTGGGCATTGCCTGCGACTCACTGCATCGCAGCCATCAATAGAAACCCCAGTGCAGCGCTCGTGGGGCCTCTGGGGGCGGCAGATGTGATCTTTCATGGCCATCTGTCAGGCAGCACGGCACATGTGATTGCTACGTCTGGTGCCCCCTTTTACCAAACGCAACATCTGGCGACAAGGATGGGATTCCCAGTTCCAGGAAATGCAGGGATCTAGAGAAAAAATAACAATAATGACAAGGTCATTGCGACAGACAGGATGCCATCTGTGAGGATGGCCTAGTTTGAGCTTGCGTTGATTTCTGCAACCCAAAAGGACGCTGGTAATTCTGCCTCTGAAAGTGAGCGCTGCTAATCAGACTCACTTTCATAAACGCTCTATAGTCCAACATGTAACTGTGCTGAGCCTGTCTACCCGCTGCCCTCAGCAGCTGCCTTCTAGTTTGGCAACAGGGCAGTTACAGAGTAACATCATTTTCTGCACACAGCCTGCCTTTAACCATGGGCAGCCAGGATTCAAATGATGTAACTGTTTGCTCGCGGGGCCTGGTGGCAGATTGATATCTACATATAAGCCACGTCTACTCTTGACATGGTGGCCTCTGAGACACTACACTTATGTTACGTTATATTGCATTTGTATAGCGCCTATTGCGCCTAATAGTTCATGGCATCAAAGTGCTTTTTGCCTGTAAGAGAGGCAAAGGAGCAACTGCATGATAGAACATTCAGTCAGTGGCGTAACACAAGATCTGGGGGCCCCCCAACTCGGCAACAAATCACGAGTCGCGTCACACTCTGGGCTGGCCTAGATTACCACGCTTGCGCACTATGCACAAACGTGTTGCTGAAGGCTTATGCCACACACTGCACCAGGAGAAAGATATAAATATGTGTTTTAATGCAATATACAACACACTTTCTGAGAAACATTGGCTAAAAAGCCACAGTGTTTGATTTTGTTTTGCAGGGTAACACCAATCCAATACATGCAAGTCACCAACAGTGCACATGAACATTAATGCATTGCTATTAAAAATGCCATGCCACAATGAAAACATGTCCAACTGGCTGCACAATGTAGACCAGTGTAGACACATAATAACATTACAGTAAAGCATGCCAGGCCGCATTAAGACATACCTAGACTGGTTGCACCACAATGCCAGTCGAAGCAATGAGACTCATCAAGAAGAGAGCGCACATTCATGCCTGCGTCTCTGTGGCCTCTAAAAACACAGCCACACTCTTTAAAATCTGCAAGGACCTTGCCAATCCTGTTGCGGTTTCTACCTCTCCTGTTCCCTCAACAGGCCCTCTGTACTTTGGCCTGTCGCTTCTCCTCTAAAACTCAGGACATCCTGTCCACTATCTCTACTTCCTCTCCCTCTTCCTCTCTCGACCCCCTTTGGCCATCTCTCCCTCTCCTCCTCATTTCACCTCTTTCTCTCTAACACCTGACAAAGTTTCTAGACAAGTACCATTTATGGAAGTGTCTTTGATCAGGTGCTCGTCTGCTCCTCCAGAACCGCCAAGGGCCACATTGACACCCTTGATCCAGCATTGGCCGATTTCTGTAATCATTCTTTTGCCACTGGAACTTTCCCGTCTCCCAAATTCTTGGAAAAGCTGTCTATCGCTCAGCTTACTCTCCACACTGAATCTGTTGGTTGTCTCCATGACCATCAGTCTGGCTTAAGAGCTGCCAGAAGCACGGAAACGGCTCTCCTGAACACCTCTGAAGAAATGATCTCTAACCTTGATTCCGGCATTCCTTCTGTCCTCATCCTCCTGGAACTTTCCTCTGCTTTTGACACGGTCAACCACAACATCCTGATCAATTGACTCCGTGAGAACCTGGGCATCCTGGATCAGGCCCTGGAGTGGCTGACCACCTTCATCTTGGACCGCCCCTCCCAGGTCGAACTTGGTCCCTTTGACTCCGCCACCTCTCTCTACATGTGGCGTTCTCCAGGGCTCTATCCTCTCACCTTGGTTTTTCAACCTCTACTTTGCCCCTTTGGCCCACCTGATCTCTAACTTCTCCTCTAATTTACGGTGTTATGCGGATGACACCTAGCTTTCCTTCAGTCTCCCCTCAGGCTACTCTCGTCTCTCGTTCATTCCTGGTGTCATCTTCAACTCCACTCTCTCTTTCTCTCCTCACATCTTAGACGTCGCCAAGAAGTCCCACTGCCAGCTGCACCTCCTCAAAGGGACCCTTCCCTTTCTTACTTTCCCCCAGAAGCTCACTGTCTCCAGAGCTCTCGTTTTCTCTAGGCTGGACTACTGCAACAGCCACTTTCTCAATCTGCCTTCCTCTACTCTCTGCCCTCTGCAACTAATCCAGAACAGGACTGCAAGACTTATCTTTGGCCTCAAGCCCAGGGACTGTATCTCTCCAGCCATGAAATCTCCACACTGGCTCCCAGTGACTGCAAGGATCAAGTTCAAGACCCTTTGCATTGTCCACAAGGATTTCTGGGGCTGGGATCCGCACTACATCCAACGCTCTCTTCCAAAATACCTCCCTTCTCAAGCCGGAAGGGTTAGATGCTTCTCTTCTCCAGGCAGAGAGTGGGGGGGGGGTATATCCTTCTCCCCTGTAGGTGCCCCCCTCTGGAATGGCCTCTCTGCCACTCCCAAACTTGAACCGGACCACCTGAAGTTCTGGAAGCAGCTCAAAACCTTCCTCTTCTCCTCTGCTTTCTCTCTCTCCCTCCCCTGCTGACCTACCTGACCTACCTGTCCGCTATACCAACGGGTTGCTTGGCTACCCTCTGTCTCACTGAGTCCAGGCTCTTTCTTGATCAGTCACCCTTGCACTGCCTACGGGCCTACCACGCAGTTAGGGGCTGTAACTGTAACCCTACAGTCACCTGTTCTCCTTGCACTACCCAGAGCTGCGCTGCCCTGGCTGCACTTACTCAGAGCATTGCTGCCCTGTTTTCCCCTCCCTTTCCCCTTGCAGATCTCGTTCTCGCACTTGCACGATCTGATTGACACAAGGCTTAGTAAGATCATTTGTCTTCCTCCCTCTGTTTTCCTTCCCTTCCCTTGTCATGCCTAAAAAGACTTGTGTGCAGGTGCTTTATATCTGACTTATCATATCATAAATAATATCATATAATTTGATCACAGATGCCCAGAAAAATATACAGTGCCGTTGTAAGAAATGGCTAGACTGGCAGAACCCAACTGCCAGTCTAGCCACTTAATTACACTTAGCAGGACTGCTTTATCAGAAATGCCCAGTTAAAAAAAGTCATACCAAACTGAGGAATGACTAGACTGGCTGCACCAAAATGCCTCTCTAGCCACTAATACCACATATCATGCCTGTTTAGCATGGACATGGACGAACATTATGATTTATTGCACAACCCCACACCACACATATCCCTTCCCCCTCCCATTCCATGCCCCAACCTCCAAAATCAGCTAATTGGCCCAGAATTACCTCCACGTCCCTATTCCTTGTCCCAGTGCTTACATATGAGGCTCCTTGCCTCACTGGTAAGTACTGGGATGAGGAAGAGTGGGACTAGGAGTAATGAGGATTACATGTAGCTAAGTCAGGCACTACCTTCATGTACCTCTACCTTATCCCAGTACCTGTGTATGAGGCATAGTGCCGCATACACAAGTACTGCCTCATACACAAGTACTGGAATGAGAAAGAATAGGGCTAGGTGTAATGAAGATTACCAATAAGTAATCAAGCATTACACACGAGTAGTGGTGCAACACCATTGAGCTGACTGGGCTGCAGCACTCCCCCCCACAGAAGTTGTGGGCTATGTTGACTTGACCTGGCTGACCTACAGAGCAGTTGCCGGACAGAAAAGGACACAGATGTTAAACGGTACCTGGGTTTTGCTGTTAACAAGGGCCCGGCCCAGCAATTACTAATGTACAGCATTTCACTGTTAGTACCTGCATTCAAATGCCCAATTTTTTAAGCAACTGAAATTGTGATGTGGGTTTAGTACTTGCATGCCAGGGGAGTGAGAGGAAGGGTAGAGAGGGAACAGGAGACCAGTCATTCTCACAGCAGTCCATAAGTGGGTGCTTTCAGACTTAAAGGAGAGAGTGAACTGTTTGTAACATTGAAGCAGCATTGGCATAGGCTCATTAAAATGCGTAAAGAAGTTGGATGCCCCCACACAAATATGTTAACTCCTCCCCACCACACGTGAAGTTAGCGCCTCCCAACATTTGAAGGGTTAGCCTCCCTGAAATGTAGGTGTTATTGTGCCCCTGAACACAAGCACACATACCATTCACCATATATACACACGCACACCCAGCCATCCATATATTTAAGAGTGCACCCTCTCACCATACAGGCGCACCCATGCAGCCACACGTACATTTAAGTGTGCAAACTTTCACCATACAGGCACCTACCCATACATTTAAGTGTGGACACTTTCACCGTACATTCACACACGCATGCGTCATGGGGTTGAGGGGAGCCATAATACTTCAAAAACAAATTGTTTCTTTTTGTAGTCACTCTGACTTCATAAAGAAATAATTTCCATTAAGGACTGAACCATAGCGGAAATAATTTCTTTATGAAGGCAGAGTGACTTCAAAAATAAACTATTTATTTTCGAAGTCATAGGGCTTCTCCCACCCCATGACATGAAGGCCTCCAGCCTAGGGTCTTCATGTCATGAGTTGGGGGTAGACACCAGACCTCAAAAAGAAAGTTTCTTTTTGTATTCACTCTGCCTTCATAAAGAAATTATTTCTGTTTCAGAAATCATTTGTTTATAAATGCAGAGTGAATTCAAAAAGAAAACGTAAAAACATAAAATGTTGAAAAAAAATGTACTCTAAGTGGGGCCACCTCCCAGAACATGTGTTTACACCCCCCACCCCGCACCGCGGGGACCCCTGTTACGCCAGTGCATTCAGTAGCGGCAGAGAGGAGCAAAGTCGGATAGATAATTGGGATGAGGGCAAGGGAAAGATCAGGTGCTCAGGAAGGCCTGCGAAGGAGATACTGGCCAAAACCCTTTGGTGTCATTTTATTGCCAGCTGAGTTTCTAGTGACCCTCCTGTCAGGGCCTTTTGTTTAGTCACGGCATGAGCGTTAGTTTCACCCCAAACTGACCATTTCTCTGGGAAAGAACGTGAACTTCCAGGAGGAGAGTTTCAGCGGCAGAGCCTGGTCTTCTGCTTCAGAGGGCAGGCCGTGCCAGCAAGAGGAAGGTCACACCAGGGCGGTAGGTACCAGA
Source organism: Ambystoma mexicanum (assembly GCF_040938575.1). Lineage (NCBI taxonomy): Eukaryota > Metazoa > Chordata > Amphibia > Caudata > Ambystomatidae > Ambystoma > Ambystoma mexicanum. The sequence goes on from NC_090934.1 coordinate 25,965,046, forward strand.
GACTCTTTGATGCAGGGCAGACAGGAGGGTGGGCGGAGTTCAACTACCAGGAAAGAATACGAGTCAACAGAAGGGTTCCACCATCTTGGAATTTGAAAGAGCTGCCAGCTTCCAGTGCCTTCTCCACACAACCTGCAGTCAAAGCACTATGGAACTGACATCCCCAGAAAGAGACGCTGATCATCGCAGGCAGCAGCCACGATTAGACCTTAAGTGATGGCTTGGACTGTGTAAGGGAGGGCGAGCCCAACTTTAATTAAAAAAAAAAAGTCTTTTCTGGTTTCCATGAAACTTTTTGCCATTGATAATACCCAAATAAAATTGGCAGAATTAAAAGCTACACGTTGTGCTTTCCAAAGTACAAATCCATAATAAAACATGTTCACATTTCGATATAAACCAAAATAACGAGCTCCCGCCGTGCTCGGGACTGTCTATCAGTCCAGCGCTATTCTGCACACACCAGATCTCAGGCATTCGATCATTCTTTGCATTTTTGCTTATCCCTGCATTCCAGCCAGTCGTGCGCCCCCTGCTGGAGCACCTTTTCTAATTTCATGAGGATTATCCCCAATAATGTTGCCAATGCTAGTACTAGACCCTGATTGGCTGCCATTAGTCCCTCCCACCGCGCACAATGAATCACTTAAGACATGGAGTGCATGCAGGGTCCTAGTGCTCTGATTCTATCAGTCCTAAAATTCGGACATTCCAAAACCAGATGTTGCATTGTTTCCAGAGGTGGCAGTCCACAAACACGACATTCTCGTAGTTCTTTTGGTATGTTAAATGTTGGCTCTATAACCTCCAGTGTTGGAAGCGCATTAAGGCGGAGTTTGAGATAACGGTCCCTCATTTTTTGTGAGGGAAATTTGGGTAGGTATTCTCTTACGTTGTCCTTCGGGGAGTAGTACGCCTGCTTGTCTTTATACAACTTCAGTCTCTCTAAATCCGCAATATCCATATACTTGTAGCGCCTCGTAATCTTCTTTTTCTTCGCAAAGTCTGAGTCGGTGTCTATGATCTCTATTGCTTCTTCCAGAACCAAACACCGATCGCGGAAGCTTTCCAGGAATGGTACAGTATTGGATTTATTCCCCCAGCACTCATACCAACAATAGCCTAGGCTAGGTTTTTTCGACCAGCTTTAATTTATATAGAAAAACAGACTACACTTACCAAACTGGGCCCACCAAGCCCTCGCAGGACAAGGCCGCAGTGTTGAGAAACGCAGGTGCGCAGGAGACGTTGCCCAATGAAATGTAGCACGCTTCACTACGTCCACGCTTTCGTGCCTATAAGAACCAAGGTACAGACCCTCTGCAGCAAAGCTCTTGCAGGACAAGGCTGTGGTGTTGAGCGATGCAGGTGTGCAGGAGACGCTGCCCGATTATTCATAGCATACTTTGCTATGTCCACGCTCCCGTGCCTATAAGAACTCAGGAACAGACCCTGTGCGGCAAAACCCTCGTAGGACAAGGCCGCAGTGTTGAGCGATGCATGTGTTTGGCAGTGATGGGCTAGCGACGTAGACAGCAAGTGCAGATGACCTCACCTTCCTGGCAGCGGCCGCAAGGTAAGAAGGTGCGGGTGAGTTAACTTGCTGCACTCCACGCAACCCCTCTGACCCGGTGCCCCTTCTCACTTTTGCACACGTGTTACTTCCTCCGCAACCGGTCTTCGCGCCCCCCTTCTTACTTACACTCCCTCGCATTTTAGGCTGCGTGTTCCCCCTCGCAACTTAGACCACAGGTACCCCCCCTGCAACCTAGACCGTGTGCACTCCCTTGCAATTTTAGCCTGCATGCGCTCCCTCGCAACTTAGGCTATGGATGCCATCTCCCAACTTAAGCCATTGTGCTGCCTTGCAATTTAGGCAGCGTATGCTCCCTCGCAACTTAGGCGGCGTGCGTTCCCTCTCTACTTGGCCTTGTGCACACCTCCTTCTCTTAGTCGCTGCGCTCCTTCTTATCTTGGTCCACGCATTCCCCACTGTCCCTTCCCTCCCCTCTCATTTTAGCTCCCTCCCTTGATCTATTGTGTACTGTTCTTGAGTTTTGTGTCTCCAAGGTTGTTGGCTTACATTGCATTGCCTGCATTCCTGTTGTTTACATTCTTACTTTTGTGATTGACTTTGAGCGTCCACTTTTGCTCAGATTTTGTGCTGTTCTCCTTGGCTCTGATTTTGTGCTGTTCCTCATGGTTCTTGGCGTGACACTACACCGCTTGCTTCTTCTAATCTAGGCCCCCTGATATGCTCTGTGCTTTGTTGTTGGTTCTTTGCATCTGCATCCTTTTCCCTCTAGGCCCCCTGATGTGCTTTGTGCTTTGTTGTTGGTTCTTTGCAACTGCATCCTTTTTCCTCTAGGTCCCCTGATGTGCTCTGTGCTTTGTTGTTGGTTCTTTGCATCTGCATCCTTTTCCCTCTAGGCCCCCTGATGTGCTCTGGGCTTTGTTGTTGGTTCTCTGCATCTGCATCCTTTTCCCTCTAGGCCCCCTGCTGTGCTCTGTGCTTTGTTGTTGGTTCTTTGCATCTGCATCCTTTTCCCTCTAGGCCCCCTGATGTGCTCTGTGCTTTGTTGTTGGTTCTTTGCATCTGCATCCTTTTCCCTCTAGGCCCCCTGATGTGCTCTGTGCTTTGTTGTTGGTTCTTTGCATCTGCATCCTTTTCCCTCTAGGCCCCCTGCTGTGCTCTGTGCTTTGTTGTTGGTTCTTTGCATCTGCATCCTTTTCCCTCTAGGCCCCCTGATGTGCTCTGTGCTTTGTTGTTGGTTCTTTGCATCTGCATCCTTTTCCCTCTAGGCCCCCTGATGTGCTCTGTGCTTTGTTGTTGGTTCTCTGCATCTGCATCCTTTTTCCTCTAGGCCCCCTGCTGCGCTCTGTGCTTTGTTGTTGGTTCTCTGCATCTGCATCCTTTTTCCTCTAGGCCCCCTGATGTGCTCTGGGCTTTGTTGTTGGTTCTCTGCATCTGCATCCTTTTTCCTCTAGGCCCCCTGCTGTGCTCTGTGCTTTGTTGTTGGTTCTCTGCATCTGCATCCTTTTTCCTCTAGGCCCCCTGATGTGCTCTGTGCTTTGTTGTTGGTTCTCTGCATCTGCATCCTTTTCCCTCTAGGCCCCCTGCTGTGCTCTGTGCTTTGTGGTTGGTTCTCTGCATCTGCATCCTTTTCCCTCTAGGCCCCCTGCTGTGCTCTGTGCTTTGTTGTTGGTTCTCTGCATCTGCATCCTTTTCCCTCTAGGCCCCCTGCTGTGCTCTGTGCTTTGTTGTTGGTTCTTTGCATCTGCATCCTTTTCCCTCTAGGCCCCCTGCTGTGCTCTGTGCTTTGTTGTTGGTTCTTTGCATCTGCATCCTTTTCCCGCTAGGCCCCCTGCTTTGCTCTGGGCTTTGTTGTTGGTTCTTTGCATCTGCATCCTTTTCCCTCTAGGCCCCCTGCTGTGCTCTGTGCTTTGTTGTTGGTTCTTTGCATCTGCATCCTTTTCCCTCTAGGCCCCCTGATGTGCTCTGTGCTTTGTTGTTGGTTCTTTGCATCTGCATCCTTTTCCCTCTAGGCTCCCTGCCTCTAGGCCCCCTGATATGCTCTGTGCTTTGTTGTTGGTTCTTTGCATATGCATCCTTTTCCCTCTAGGCCCCCTGATGTGCTCTGTGCTTTGTTGTTGGTTCTTTGCATCTGCATCCTTTTCCCTCTAGGCCCCCTGCTGTGCTCTGTGCTTTGTTGTTGGTTCTTTGCATCTGCATCCTTTTCCCTCTAGGCCCCCTGATGTGCTCTGTGCTTTGTTGTTGGTTCTTTGCATCTGCATCCTTTTCCCTCTAGGCCCCCTGCTGTGCTCTGTGCTTTGTTGTTGGTTCTTTGCATCTGCATCCTTTTCCCTCTAGGCCCCCTGCTGTGCTCTGTGCTTTGCTGTTGACTATGTTTTGCATCTGATTTCCCTGGTCTGTTGTTTCCTGTCTATTGTTTGCCCCCCTCCTTTTCTGTCCTGCCCTGGTGTCCCCCTTTCGGCTGCCTGCTTCCCAGCGCTACCCTGCCCTCCCCTGCTTTGCGCCCTCCCTTCCTCCCAGCACCCTCTATGGTGCTCTCTGTCTCTCCTATCTTCTCTAACTGCTTTTCTATTGACTATCCTGCTCTCCTCACTAAATCTGGCAGGCATAAGTTCAAAAGGGACATCCTAGTCTCCAACCCAGGCCTCCCTATCGCTGATCCCTACACCCGTGCTTCCTCCAGATAGACCCTACTGTCCTAGTAGACACCTTCAACCGTACACTGCTTAGAGCTATCAATACTATTGCTCCGCTCAAACTTTGGAAAGCCAAACAACGAGCCCATCTGAACTCTTGGTTCACCCCACAGCTTAGAGTCCTGCGTAAAGAAAAGCGCAAAGCTGAAGCTCTTTGGAAAAGGCGCCCGTGCGAATCCAATAAAGACCGCCTTGTTATCACCTCCCTTATACCAACTATAAGGAAGCGATTTTGCACGCCAAAAAAGAGACCTACAATCAGCGGATTTCCCAAGCAGAATCCAACACGAAGGAGCTATTCACAATTCTCAAAGAATTAGAATTCCCTTCCCCGGCACCTGATACCTGCAGTAAAGACAGTACATGGTGCAACAACATCCAATGCACTCTTCTCAACAAAATAACCACATTACAATCCAAAATCAATGCTAAACAAATCACCCTCTTTACTTCTCCCCTATCCAAACTAGTGTCGCCCCCTACAGCCTCCTTTACCCACACTCCTTTCAGCTTCACCCCACTCACCATCTCCGAGGTGGAACATATTATCTGCAACCTAAAACCATCCAACTGCCAAGGCGACTCCTGCCCAGCACCTATCATTAAGGAATCGGCACATGACTTGGCTCCCTTTGTAACAACGTTTATCAACTCATCGTTCCAATCTGGAATGGTACCTAACAACTTGAAGGAAGCCTGGGTTATCCCTCTCATAAAAAAAAAGAACTTTAGACCCTGAGATACCCACAAACTACAGACCCATCACTACTGTCCCATTCCTTCTAAAAATATTAGATAGAGCAGCATACCTACAGATACAGAACTATTTGGAAACTAATAACCTCCTCAGCACAAGACAATCTGGTTTTAGACCAAAACACGGGACAGAAACAGCTCTTTTAGACCTTAAAACTCAAATTGAGGATCTAAAAGAAAATGGCAAACTAGCCCTCCTACTCCTATTGGCCTTATCCGCAGCCTTCGATCTGGTCAATCACCAAATTCTCTGTCAGCACCTGAAACCTGCCGCCCATTTCTCGGACAATGCCACTTATTGGATTAGGTCATTCGTAGACAGTAGGTATATGAGAGTTTTTTCACCTTCCTCTTCTGCTGAACCTGCTTCAGTCCCCTGCGGAGTGTCTCCCCCACACTTTACAATGTATTTACCAAACCACTGTTCGATGTGCTTGACTATCTGGGTGTTACATACACTAACTATGCAGATGACCAGGGGGCGCGCAGGTGATGGCAGCCTGAGCGTTGCTCTCCCGCCGTACTCGGGCCGTTGAAAGGGATTGAGCCCCCCCCGGACCCCACCGGCGGCAACACAGTGCTGGATCAGCTGCTGGACCCCCCCCCCCCGCGCCCTCTTTGAGCGAAAGAGCGGACTCTGGGGGCATCGGGAAGCTGGAGAACGGACCTCACGGCCCAAAGCGATGGAGCGAAGAGAGGGCCTGGAGGGGTGATCCCTCGACCGCGGACCCGCAGCGTGGGCGTTACCCGGCAAGGCGGGGGATTCCCATCGGAGTGCTGGGCCCACGCGGAGAGCCCTCCGCCCATCCCCGCGGGAAGACACGGAGACCTGGGACATTGGTCCTGAAGCAGGAAGAGGACGCGGACGAACAGAAGCACCACAGACGGGGCTCCCGCAGCGGTAGAGCTTGGGTGTGTGTTCCCCCCCCCCCGGTGAAGAGAGCTGGTGGCGGCGGGACGAGCCTGGGGCCGGAGATGAGGCAACGCCCAGGGAGGAGAGGGTGGCCCCCCCCTCCTGTGAAAGGCCCATGAGCCCATGCCCGAGGAAGAGACAGACGACGGCGATAGAGGTCGAGGACCCCTCCACCAGAGAAATTATCTGGCACTCACTCCTGGTAGGTGTAGGCCCCTGCGTTAGGCCGCAGGGCGTGTGCCCGCCTGCAGTCCCCCAGGACTTTACAGGACCCGGGTGTGAGGCCCCCACACAGTTCTGGTGGGTCGTGTGCCCGCCTAAAGGTCTCCTTCCGCCGTGCGAACCCATCCACTAGGCCCCGGGGGGCAATCCCCTCGTCCCGGAGCCGATGGGGAACAGCGAAGCAGGAACGGGTAATGCCCGTATGAACTGGCGGGAGACCCTGCAAACCTTTCGCTACGAGGGGGCTGGTTACAAAAACGAGAACCCCACAAACCATGGGAGCATGGCCCATTCGGAAGCCCCGACGCACTCCGCAGCAGCTATGGAGAGAGGATTTGCATCCATACTCCAGGAGATCTGGGATATGCGATCAGACATTGTGCAGAAACTGGAAAAAATGGACAACAGGGTGGACAAGGTGGAGGACAGGTTCTTGCAAGTGGAGACCTATCAGCCGTCCTCAGCTACGCAGGAGGTGCAAATGGAAATGCGGCTGGCGGCCCTGGAAAAGAGAGACGAGAAAAGAGCCAGGCAAATGGACGACTACGAAAATAGGGAAAGGAGGAACAATATCAGATTTTTTGGGGTTCCCGAAGTGGAGGGGGAAAAGGAGAGAGACTTAAACCGTGTGATGCGAGACATAATCACCCTCCTATTCGCTAAGGAGATGACCACGGAGCTGACATTTGATCGTGTGCACAGAGCGGGCGGTAGGGCAGGGGGCCCCCGCTCGATCCTAGCGCGATTTCACTATTATACGGACAAGGCAAAGGTCCTGGAGGAGGTAAGGAAAGCGGGGGTGATCTCCTACAACAACGCAGAGATCTCAATATTTCAAGACCTATCCGCCTACACCTTGGCGAAGCGGAGAATGTGCCGCCCCCTCACACAACTGTTGAAGGACAAAGGGGTGTGCTACAGATGGGGGTACCCATTCTCCCTGACTTTTGAATACATGGGCCAACGGACATCGTTAATCACAGAAGAGGATATAAAAGGGGCCATTCTGGATTACGTGACGGAGTCTACCCCCAGAAGAGGCCCGGTGGGCCTGGCAGCGATCGGGGGGGGGACCTCGGACCGTCCTGGGTCCAGGAGGAGGAAAACCGGCTCGAGAAAATACAGGAAGCTAAACACCCCACTGTCCGTGAGGGAGGGGGTGCGCAATGGCTCAGAGGACTGAGGATCGGAGTGACCCATCCGCTTGAGGGACGGGACCCGACGCAATGATGGTCCGGATGAACAAAGATTCCCCCAGGACAGCAAGTAAGATGGGGGCGACAGTGGGGAAGAAACAGAGGGGGGGGGGCTCATAACAAAGAGCTTGGATGTGAGTGCCCGGTCGGGAAGGGCAGTCTGGTGCCTGGCCTAATGCCAAGTATGGCGGAACTAATTGGCTGGACGCCGGGGAGAGGGGAGGGAGTGACAAAGTTAGTTGGGGGTTTCTGGTTGGCGGAGGGGTTCAGGGACGAGTTGGGGAAAGGTTCAAATAATGTCCTATCAATGAGACTAAGGGAGCGAAAAGGGTATAGTGATGCTAGGCAGGTGCCCAACAGATCTGGCGACTTAGATTATGGCTGACTGCCAACCGGCCCTGGGAGTGGGCCCCCTGAATGTGCGGGGCTTGAACACCCCCACCAAGAGGTCCCTGGTTTGCAGAGAATTCAGTAGGGCTAAGCTGGACCTGTTGTTTTTGCAAGAAACACACTGGGCGCGGGGGAAGGAACCCAAAATGAGAGGGGGGGCATAGGGGAGGTTTTCCATGCATACTACAAGGGGAAGAAAACAGGGGTGGCCATCCTGGTTGCCAGGGACGTCCGCTTCACTAGCGAAGCCACCCTACAGGACCCTGAGGGCCGTTTTCTATTGGTGAGGGGCACCTTACAAGGATCCCCCCTGACACTGGCTGTGGTGTACGGTCCGAATGATGGCCAGGCCCAATTCTGGGAGGGAGTAAAGGAGAAGCTCAAGCTATTTGTACGGGGCATGTTGGTAGTAGGGGGAGATTTCAATATGGTGCTGGACCCATCTTTGGATAGGAAGCGGGTGGGCCCCCAGAACCCCAGACCCGCGAATGAGTCCACAGCGTGCACCTTCCGGAGGGTGAACGAAGAGCTGGGCCTGGTAGACTCAATTCCGACCCCCAGAACAGGAATCCCCTCTTTTTCATACTACTCGGCCATCCATGCCTCGTTTTCAAGGATAGACTATATTTTGGTGGACGCAACCCTTCGCCCGTATGTGGCAGGCTACAGGGTCGATCCCGTACCCTGGTCGGACCATGATATGGTGGGGGTTACAATATCGGGGGGATGGCGGAAAGAACGCAGAGGCCGTTGGAAATGCAACGACGCCCTACTAAAGGACGAGGTCCACGCCCAAGAGATTGCAGACGCCATAACAGAATTTTTTGAACTAAACGACAATGGGGAAGTGGGCACACACACGCTCTGGGACGCCTTTAAGGCGACTCTACGGGGTGTTCTTATCCAAATGGGTGCATCAGCAAAAAGGATGAGAGAGGCTCAGGAGAAGACCCTCCGGGAAAAAATTGCCCGACTCCAGCCGGGGGGCTCCCCGGACCGAGAGCCGGAACGCGACCCTGTGGCCGCCCTGGAGGATTACAGGCTCCAGCTGAAGGACTTACTCCTCCACAAAACGGAGAGAAGTCTTCAGATGGTCAAGCAAAAGTACTATGAGAAAGGGGACAAAGCGGACAGGATCCTGGCCTGGAAGCTGAGGGAGGTCCAGAGGAGCAAAATGGTGAAGGAAGTGAGGGATGCCTAGGGAACTCTGGGTTGCGAGTCTTCCCACATTGGAGAAGCCTTTCGCCGATATTATGAGACCCTGTACTCATCCGAATATGATTGGGGATCTGCTCCGATAGAAGATTTCTTGAACTCAATCCAACTCCCTGCCTTGTCTAGGGAGATGTCCGAGAGTCTGGAAGGGCCAGTGACCGAGGAAGAGGTAGACAAGGCGATAAGCGGGATGAAAGTGGGAACCACCCCTGGGGATGACGGGTTTTCCGTTTATTTTTACAAAAGATTCCGATCCGCTTTAATCCCCTACCTAGTGAGAGTCATCAACTCCGTGCTAGAGGGGGAAACTCTCCCCGATTCCATGATGGGGGCTATCATTGCGGTGTTACCCAAGGAGGGAAGGGACCTTGCAGAGTGTGCATCTTACCACCCCATATCACTGCTAAACATTGACGTTAAGATTCTGGCCAAGGTGGTGGGGAGGCGCATAGAGGGTATCTTGCCAAAGTTAGTCCATGGGGATCAGGTGGGCTTCATCAGGGGAAGGCAGGGTTCGGACAACATACGTAAGACCATAGACCTATTCCACTTCGCGCAACGGTCGGAGCTCAACGCAAGTGTCCTCTCCTTAGATTCGGAGAAAGCGTTCAACAGGGTCGAATGGCGGTACATGGATCTCCTCCTGAGGAAGATGGGTTTCAGGACCTACATCATGAACTGGGTAACGGCACTTTACAGAGCTCCCACGGCAAGGGTCCAAGTGAATGGGGAGTTGACCGATGCCTTCCCCCTCTCTCGAGGGACAAGACAGGGGTCTCCCCTCTCCCCCCTGAAATACGTCCTCACGATAGAAGCTCTGGCCATAGCGATCAGATCACATCCAGGAATTAAGGGGATCAGCAGGGGGGGGGTGGAATTTAAACTCTCCCTATTTGCAGATGACATCCTGGTTTACCTGGTAGACCCTAGCTCCTCACTCCCCCCTCTGTTGAACCTGGTGACCGAGTTTGGATGCTTCTCGGGCCTGAAAGTCAACGCCTCGAAATTGGTCCTGCTCCCTATGAGACTCCGGGACCCGGTGCTAGACCCCTTAGACAGGCTTCACAGGATCGAAATGGGGAAGGCCGAAATACGATATCTGGGGGTTCTCCTCACACTGGACCTAACTAAACTGGTGACTGCGAACTATGACCCCATAATATCAGGGATCACATCAGATCTGAGGAGGTGGGGTGGGATGATCCTATCCTGGTATGGCAGGATGACGGCGTTTAAAATGAACGTACTGCCATGGCTCCTATACCTTTTTACAGCCCTTCCGACCAATGTCCCAGAGCAGGCTTTCAGGGCTCTCCGGAATGCTATCCAGGACTTTATATGGCAGGGGAAAACCCAGAGAACCAGGAAGACCACACTGACGTTGTCAAGGGAGGAGTGAGGGTTTGGGTTGCCGGACTTCCATTTGTACTTACGCGCCGCCCAGCTCCGAGTGCTATTGGAACACATGAAGGAAGGAATGGGGACGTACTGGTCATACTTGGAGGATATGGACACTCACCCCCTGAAGGTCCGCGACCTTGTGTGGGCTCCACGAAGAACAATCCCGAGTTATTTGAAAACCCACCCGACCTTGGGGTTCTCTGGGACATTTGGAAGGAAGGGCCTCAGACAGCGTTCCTCACTACATGGCCGTCCCCGATGACCTCCCTCTGGGGCCACCCCCTCAACCTGGGTAATAAGGGGTTTAGGTCATCCCAAACCTGGTTGGACAAGGGATTGGAGTGGGCAGTGCAGATGTTCAGGGAGGGTGAATTCCTGCCTTATGAGGAACTAAGGGACGCGCTCGGCCAGGGATCCCTAACCATCTTTGAATACCTCCGCCTAAAGGGCATTCTATGTGATCAGTCATGGGGCCCCAATCTGAGTAGACAGCTAACCCCCTTTGAGAAGTTCATAGATACGGCGACCTCGAGGAAGGGGGTGGTATCTTCCATGTATAAAATCCTCAATACGTACGACCTCCAGGGAAGGAGAAACTTTTGCAAGTTCTGGAATGACCTGGCGGGAGAGGAGATTTCAGAGGACTCCTGGTCCAGAATATTCAAAATAGCCTTCCATGGGAATCTATTTACCGCCGATATGGAACACAACTTTAAGGTACTGCAGGGGTGGCATAGGGACCCAGTGAAATTATCTAAGATGTTCCCGGCGGTGTCCCCGTTGTGCCCGAGGGGATGTGGTCAAGCAGGCTCCAGGAGCCATATGTGGTGGCACTGTCCAAAGGCTCAAGTGTACTGGGGGTCAGTGAGGGACTGGATGGCGGAAGTGATAGAGGAACACTTACCTCTAAACCCCCTGACGATGCTACTGGGCCTCCCCCCGGAGGAAACGGAAGTACACCGATACCCAAGGATGTGGGAGACAATGCTGCGGGCGGGTAGAGTAGCCCTCGCACAAAAATGGAAAAGCCTGGAGCCCCCTTCTAAGGAAGATTGGATGAAAAAAGTAAAAAACATGTTTGTGATGGACAAACTGACTGCCATGGTGAACAATGACATAGGCTCATTCCTCACGAACTGGTACGGAGTACAACAATCCTGGGGATGGGAGGTCCATTGAATCCTGGGCAGGGAGCTCGGTCCCAACGGGGCAAACCAGACAGAGAGCTGTGCAAAAAGAGACAGGGATGCCCGGTACCCGGGGCAAGGCAGCTTCAGGCCTGTCGGAGTCATGGGCACTAGCTGCATCACACCCGAAGAGAGGGAGAGCACGATAAAAGTCTCCCGGAACAACAGACTTGGTTTGGACATGGGGTCGGGGGGGTGGGTACAAGTTGGGGTGATGGGGTAGGGGGGAGGAGGGGGTTTGGGGAATGTTTAAACACTATTTTGTAAACCTGAATAAAAATTGAAGTTTAAAAAAAAAAAAAACTATGCGGATGACACCCAGATACTCATTCCCATCACTGGTGACTACATTGCCGACTCCAAAGCTCTGAATGACATCTACCAAGTCATCCAAGCTTGGATGGCCCAACACGAGTTATGTCTCAATGATGATAAAACAGAGTTACTCATCTTGGGCACACAACAGAGATTAAACAAAATGAACCCTTTGTTTAGCTCTTTCAATATCGATGGCAACTCCATTAAAGTATCTAAAGATACTAAAACCTTAGGAATCTACCTTAATTCCACACTCTCCCTTACCCGACAAACCAATGCAGTTGGAGCTGCCTCGGCCTACACCTGCAAGCTGATCACAGCCTGCCGACCATTCCTCACCACACAAAATTGCATCACCGTAGCCAGGACACTGGTTATGTCCAAACTGGACTACTACAATGCTATATACCAAGGCACCAATCAACGGAACATTAACAAACTCCAGATCACCCAAAACAATGCCATCAGAGCGGCCCTCAACATTCCCAGATCAGCTCACATCACTGAAACTAGAAAGACCTTCACTGGCTCTCAGTCGCCCAAAGGGTATCCCTGAAAGCATTGGTCCTTACCTACAAATGTGTAAATAACCAGGCCCTTACTTATTTAGCCTCCTGCTTCACCCAATTCATTCCAACGCGGTCTCTTAGATCTGCCCAAACTCAAGGCATCACCATCCCCAGATTTAAGCTGCAATCAGCCGGAGGTGTTAGCTTCCCAGTCCTGGCGGCTAAACTCTGGAACACCTTGCCACTCTCCATCAGAAATCTACCTTCACTGAACTTATTCACACACAAAGCAAAGCTCTGGCTAGCCACCACACATGAACCAATGGGTACAGCCTGACTCTCTCAGCATGACCGTGGGACTACTTACTGCTTTGTATGATACTGTTCCATTGTATATAAATTGTTTGCAATGTTAACTGTAACTCCGCCTTGATTGTTACCACACTGTTATTCATCTGATTATGTCTTTTTGTAACTTACTGTCGAAGATATGTGCCCGGTTGCCTTCGGGCCTGGCTGCGCTATACAAATAAAACAAATACAAATCCAATGACTCTCACAAGACTTAATTACTACATTAGTATCATTTCCTGTTGTTTATATATTACTTGCCTTGTGACTCATGTTTATCTGCAATATTCTGTAAATACCTGCTGTTATTTATGTCATTTGACTATATACTATTCATGTACAATTACTATATGTTATTCCTGTATCTACTTGCTTGTTCAACTTGTACGATTAGCACCCAGATGCCTCAGGGCTTGGCTGCGCTTTACAAATAAATAAATACAAATACCCTTACTGACATCCTCTTTGTCGTTCCCTCTCCAGGCCTATGGACCCCCATATGTTCTCTGTTCCCACTCCTTTTTCTTCTTCGGCCATACATTGTGGCACCCTCTAAGACCATCCTTAATGTCTACTTAAATGGCACTGTCTTCGTCCAGGGCCCTCATGCCAATTTCCTCCTCTTTGATAGATGCTTCCCGTGCTTTATCAACTTCCTTTCTTCTCCTGCTGTCCCTTCTTACCCCTCTCTGGCTCCTCTGCCACCTCCTTCCTCCGCCACCTCTCTGGCACCCTCTTCCTCCTCCCTGGCTACCTTGCCTTCTCCTCCTTCCTCCTCTGTCCATCCTCAGGCACCTCTAACATTTCTGCAGGGCGTACCTCTGACTTGTACCCCTCCACAGGAGTCCTTCAAAGAGGGCAACCTGCTCCACATCGCTACTCTCAAACACTCCTCTGACATCTGCCGCTTCCTGGAAGAACTTGATTTGGATGTACTCTGTCTCACCGAGACTTGGTTCATGGACAGTTCTGTCACAAGCCTTGACACTCCTTCTTGATTGCTACAAGATCCTCTACAAATCCAGGACCAACCGTCCTGGAGGGGGAGTAGCCCTGATCTTCCCGGAGTCGATCACTGCTTCTGTCATTCCTGCACAGGCCTACTCCTCTTTTGAATGCCTGATCTGCATGCTCTCTATCTCTCCTGGCCTCTCTCTCACGGTGGCCACTATCTACAGGCCGTCTGGCCAAGTCACCCTCTTCCTCTCTGAGTGGGCTGACCTCTCCTCTGCCCTCCTCACCTCTACCTCTCAACTTCTCCTACTCAGAGACTTGAACAGCCACTTGGATGCTACTTGCCCTTCTTCGGGACTCTTTCACAACCTCTGCGACTCTCTCTCTCTCTCTCTCTACTTTTCCCTCTGGCCCGCACACTCTGCAGGGCACACCCTGGATATCCGGATCTCCCCAGACCACCTCCTCTACATCCCTCTCACCACTCCTCTCCTGGAGTGATCACATTTTCCTTTCCTCCCACCTCTCTCTCTACCCCTCAGGCCAAGCCGACTCCAGCACTGCCATCTACCTTCTCGGTCATCTGACCCATGAGGCATGTGTCAGTTGAGGCTTTTGCTGCTACTTTCTCTCCTCCTCCTGCACCTTTGTCCGACTCACACCCTGACACAGCCCTCTCTAACCCTCATCTCTCTGTCTCTAACACTCTGGATGTCCTTGCCCCTGTCATGAGGATCTGTTTGAAGTCCAAATCCAAGTGCAACTCTTGGTACGATTCTGACCTCGCCACCCTTAAACACCAGTGCAGTGTGGCTGAGAGGAAGTGAGGTCTACATGTGCACCCCAGACAAACTTGCTTGCCCCCTGCTCCAAAGGCAATACAAACTCTCTGGCCTCGCTAAGAAGAGAGCCCACATCCAAGCCCGCAACTCTACGGCACCTAACAACTGGGCAGTACTCTTCAAAATCTGCAAGGAGCTGGCCAATCCTGCTGCAGTCTCTACCTCTCCTGTTTCCTCCCAGGCCCTCTGCATGGCCTTCGCCTCTCATTTCATCACTAAAACTCAGGACATCCTGACCACCCTCTCTTCCACTACCTCCTCCTCCTCCTCCACTCCTGGCACGCCTGTGGCCGTCTCTCCTCCTCCTTTCTCCTCCTTTCCCTTGTTCACCTCAGACAATGTTTCTAGACAAGTCCGTTCTATGAAAGTCTCTTCAAAGCAGGTTCTCCCCTGCTCATCCAGAACCATCAAGGACCACATTGACACCCTTGCTCCAGCCTTGGCCGATTTCTGCAATCACTGCTTTGCCTCTGGAACCTTCCCCTCCCGCTTTAAGCACTCCCTTGTGCACCCCCTTCTAAAGAAGCCCTCTGCCGATCCTTCCTCTCCAGCTAAATATCACCCGATCTCCATCACTCCTTTCCTGGGCAAACTTTTGGAAAAGCAGGTCATCTCCCATCTTAACCGTCACACTGAATCTGTCGGTCTTCTCCACGACCACCAGTCTGGCTTCAGAGCTGCCAGAAGCCGGAAACTGCCCTCCTGAACACCTGTGAAAATCGGCTCTCAAACCTTGATTCTGACCTTCCTTCTGTCCTCATTCTCCTCAATCTATCCTCTGCTTTTGATACAGTCAACCATGCCATCCTGCTCAATCATCTCTGTGATAACCTGGGTTTCACTGATAAGGCCCTGGCCTGGCTGCCCTCCTTTCTCACTGATCAACCCTCCTAGGTCCAGCTGGGGTCTTTCCTCTCTTCTATCTCTCTATCTACTTGTGGTGTTCCCCAGGGGTCTAACCTTTCTACCTGGCTTTTCAACCACTACCTGGCACCTCTTGCCCACTGCATCGCTTCCTTCTGCTCCAACTGTCAGTGTTATGCAGATGACACCCAGCTCTCTTTCAGGCTTCCCTCAGCCGCCTGTTCCCCTTCTCTCATATCAGATTGCCTGGCCGCAATTCAGGAATGATGTGCCACCAATTATCTCTGGCGTGATGCTAGTAAGACCGAGATCCTCCTCATCGGAAAACACCAGCTCCCTCCTTTCCTCTCTCTCTCTCTCTGGCCGCCCATTCTGGGCTCTCTTCCTGCTATTACCTGTGAGGCTAAGAAGCTTGGTGTCATCTTTGACTTCACCCTCTCCTTCTCTCCTCACATCTCTGACGTCTCTAAGAAGTCACACTACCAGCTGCACCTCCTCAGAGGTATTCTTCCTTTCCTATCTTTCCCCCAGAAGCTCACTGTCATCGGAGCTCTAGTCCTCTCTAGGCTGGACTAGTGCAACAGCCTCTTTCTAAATCTACCTGCCTCCACTCTCCGCCCTCTGCAACTAATCCAGAACAGGACTGCACGACTTGTCCTGGGCCTCAAGCCCAGGGATCGTATCTCTCCAGCTCTGAAATCTCTTCATTGGCTCCCAGTGGTGGCAAGTTCAAGAACCTCAGCATTGTCCACAAGGCTTTCTGGGACCTGGGACTGCTCTACCTGCAACTCTCTTTTCCTAAACATCTCCCTTCTCGAGCTCTCTGCTCATCCACTTCCAACCCTCTGAGGGTCAGAAGCTTCTTCAAGCAGAGAGTTGGGGGCAGATCTATCTCGTCAGCTGAGGCCTCCCTCTGGAACAGCCTCCCTGCCTCTCTCAAACTTGAGCAGAACCACCACTGGTTCCAGAAGCAACTCATGACCTTCCTTTGTGATTCCGCTTTCTCTCTTCCTCTCCCCTGCTGATGTCCCGACTGCTCCACGCACTAGTCACCTGGCTACCCTTTGAACTCGGGCCCAGGCTCCTGCATTTCCAGTTGCCCTTGCAATGCCTGCGGGCTCCCCCAGCACGTAAGGGTCTGTATCTACAACCCTACAGTCCCTTCTCTCTGCACTTATGAGCCACCCTCCGGCAGCACTTACTGAGTTACTGCACTTCTACATCTCCCCCCCACACCTCTGGACTTTTCCCTTCCACTTTCCTGCACTTGTGCGATCTGAATGACACAAGGCCTAGTAAAATCATATCACATCCTGATGTAATCCCCAATTCCAACCGAATTGCACTAATTGGGGTTGATTTAGGTAGGCCCAAAACAGCCACCTAGCTTTTGCCTTCTAAGACATCAAAGCATTTTCTGTTCACGAACTTCCATATAGCATCACGGCTGTAGTGTTTAACTTGCGCAGTTCAATGAGGGGAATCAAGGAATCGGCACACATTTTCCCTTTTTAAGACCATCATCATATAGATACACTGTTGCATTTTACCCTTCATTTTCCTTTTCTGGTTAATGAATTGACTCTTTGAGGAAATCGAATACCCCAGGTAAGTGATATTAGAGACCTTCCTGATCGGTAAGCCATGAAGTTTCCACGTCTAAGATTTTACTATGTATCTAATTGTAAAGATCATTACAAATGATTTCTCTGGGTTTATAGTCCGATGACTCTTGGGTAAGTAGCTCTCCACACCCACCAATAGTCTCTGTAGGCCTATCTCCGTAGAATCCACCAAGACCAAATCATCAGCGTAGGCGATGATATTTGCCCTAAGGTCTCCCCATTTAGGGGCATAGCTTCTCATGATTCACACTCCTCCCATAGATCCGCGAGATAGAGAGAGCAAAGACACATCCCTACCTTACATCTTTGAAAATTGGGATTGACCTAGATGTATTTCCCTGCTTGTTTAATCTTACCTTTATCGTGTTGTCTGTATACCAGAGTTTTATCATATAAAGGAGTCCCATATCGATGCCCCATAGTTTCAACTTGTGCCAGAGATACTCAATATCTATGTTGCCAAAAGCTGCTTCCAGATCTATAACCACAACATAGATTGATTTCCCAAAAGTCCTGCCTATGTTTCGAGGTACGAGCATAATGTTGTACCAAACCCCTTACGGAATCTCGTTTGAGAGGACTCAGTATCCTGTCTGCTGTCTGTCTCCGCCCAATTTGTTAGGTATTTTAAGACTAATTTGGCAAAGATTTCTGCAGCCGAATCTAAAAGGGCAATGGGTCGATCATTCTGGGGTTTGGCTCTATCGTCCCTTTTGAAGTTTGGGGCTATTACTGCGCTTTTCCATGAGGTTGGGCAAGGTCCCACTTTTGCATAATTGTAAATTCAATAATTTCTGACAGAAGCAAGATTTTTCCTGGACCGCTGTTGGCGTATAGTCTGCCCAAGGTCTTCTGCCATTGAGGTGAAGATAAAGACTCCAGGAATCCTTCCCTCACTCATTCCAGAGGATATTTGGGGTTCAGCGCTCTATGGACAAGGCCTACCTGCTGCCAGAATATTAAACCAGGATGCTGCTCACTGGGTGTTGTGAGAAACCTGAAGGTGTCTCCCTGGCTAGTGCCCAGGGATCTGTCATCCAGGTGGCCAGGACACGGCCATCGCTATTGGATCCAGTTCCTGGGGGTGGACCAATGAGGTGGATAACCTGGATGTGGGGTCCTCGGGGACTGGGAGTGGGACACTGACAGGTGAGACACTTTATCCCCCTTCTTCCAACACCTTTTCTCCATACTACCACGTAGGACATTCAAAACCACTGCCCCCCCCTTTTCCAACACGAACACTTTTGCACGACACACCAGAGAACGGACTAACACCAGAGCCATTTACCTGACATGTCCCAAGACAAGGGTCAGGCAAAGTCAGGCAATTGACCAGAATCACACACACCTGATGGCCCTTTTCCTTCCCCACAGGGATAAAAGGAGGAGCACAAGAGTAGCAAGGCAGACCACACGATGTGAGAGCTAACTCAGCACAGCAGTTCAAGAGGAGGAGAAAGTCGGCGCAGACCTAAAGGGTGACAAGGAGAGAAGCGACCTTGCCCTTTCTGACCAAGGCCGGCGAAACCTCTGCAGAAGTAATTATAAGTCTGCAAACAATAGCCAGCGTGTGTTGCAGTAGATGTCTACGGTACAAGAGACCCTCCCCTGCTGATAACCAAGCAGGGGAGAGACGCAAGTCTCTGTGGTACCAACCTTGACTCAAAGGAGACGAAAGCCAAGTGGTTCATCACAGCCGGTGAGTCAAGGGGCGAGTCGATAAGAAACCGGGCTGTGTTCAGCGATAAATAACCAACGGCAAAATTGAACTTTGAAAAGCTAAAGAGGTAAAACCAGCAACAGAGTAGTCCAGCACCATGTGGGTGCTCAGGCAGGAATCTCTGGCCGATTACCCGATGGTAGCAACTACCGGAACCAGAAGCCCTTGGGAGGAGGCAAAAAGAGTTCAAAGTGGTCATACAGGGTCTTGTAAAATCCTCTGCACCTTCGAAAGTCTTTGACCGACAGATGATTGCGAAGCTAAGGGAAATGAATCCCACTTGGTGAAATGAGCACATGAACAGTGTGTTGAAAAAGTTTGTAAAAGTGAACCCGGAAGAGGGAAGCTGACAATCAGGGAGGACGCCTGAAGTACTGTTTAAAAAGATATTAAGACTCTTGAAAGTAAGAGGTATTGGAAGACCAGGGGAAGTGAATTGTCCTCCTTGTCAAGTGGGTCCGAGCCCGGTCGAGGGAGATCCAGGGGTGAAGAGTCATCACCCAAAGTTCAATGAGAAAGGAACTGTTCAATTGATTGGTTGAATACGATACGTGAGGGGTTGGTGCCCGGAAGAGGAGGACCAAGGAGCGAAACCATCACCCAACGTGAACGGTGGAAAATAACTTTTTGTTTGCTTGTTGGTTGTGGAATACATCAGGCCATCGAGGGCAAGAGACTTTACCGTTGAAGGACCTGATAGCTGGGCCGGAACCTCTGCTCAGAAAGCTTGAGCGTTAGCTGTGTTCCAAGGTCCAACCTCATCCCGTGCTGAAAACGTGGGGAAGGCAGACCCCTGGCAATCACATTCTGATTTATGATTTGAGAACACTTTTTTTCTTTATTGAAAACCCTATCGCACACTCTTTCTGTAATTAGTTGTAAGGACTTGACAATAGTTTTTCTAGTATAGGCCCCTTTCTTTGACACAACGCCACTAGGACTGCCTTATCTTTCATTTGATGGTTGACGCTTGCTCCCATCTTAGATTTAGGTTTAGGTTAGGTATTTTTCCACCCTACATTCATTGTTCAATAAACACCCTTGAATTGAACTGTGATCCCTGGTGTCTGTCTTTACTGTTGCCACCATGAGTTCCTTACACTACCTATAGAGGAACGTATCTGTTTTAAGATAGGCACCATGGTTCACTGCTGACTCTGTGGCACAACCCCTGAATACCTTAAACCGCTGGTTCCCCTGTACCTTCCCACCAGAACCCTTCGCTCTTCCAACCAAGGTCAACTACATGGCCCAAATGCCAAACGTACAAAAGGTTTAGGAAGATCGTTCTCTGCCAAAGCGGCCTAATTCTGGAACACACTGCCACTCAGACTTGAACCTGACATAAAATAATTTAGGAAATCACTGAAAACTTTTCTTTTCAAGTGAATTAAGCCCCTAACTTAGCCAGCCACCTAGGCCGTACCGTCCGTCTCTATGTGTTTTGGACGTCTGCGTTATTGTTGGTGCCCCGATGCCTGCGGGCTGCGGCGCAGTACAAATAGACAAATAAATAAATATTTATAAAGGGTAGAAGGAAGAAGCCCTGGGTTGAACAGTGGCAGTAGTAGAATGGCATGGCAAAGCAGCAGAGGCAGAGCAGAGGACACAAAAGAAATAGAAGCTATAAAAGGGGAAGTGAATCTACAGATCTCTGTTATGGAGTGGAGATCGAAATGGAGAGGCAGCAGCAACCTGGAACGCCGACACAAGCAACAGCAAAGTAGAGAAATACGGAATGACAAGAAGTACTAGAGGCAAAGTGTTTCCCACAAGCCGGTCGTCTCCCTTGGAGGAAGAGCGGGGCTCTCGGAATGAAGGGGGTGTCTGCCTGAAGCATCAGAAGCGACCTCACAGCGAGCTGGTAGGCCAGTCGCTAAGCCTCGGAGTGGCTCACAAGCAAAGCATGAACCGGTGTCGGCTGACCTCCAAGCTGGAATTGCAACACAGGTGTGTATTTGTGCACGTAGAACTAACATGATCTGGGTTTGTTCCCCATAAATGAACAACAAACATGTTAATAAGGACCACGAGACGACGCGGCTGTGGGTTGGGGGGGGTGGGGGCGACATAGTCCTAAGTGGAGGTGAGTTGGAGAGGGGCACCTGCTAACCACCCCCAGAGCCATTAGAAATGTGCATGGGAGGGAGGGATTAGAAGTGTGAGGGTGAATAATGCTGCAGGCGTCATGAACTAATGACTGTGACTTTAAAACCCAAGGGGTGAGGGAGGGGGGGGGGGGTTATTAACCGGCATGATGCTATTGTGACTTTGCATGCAGGATGGGGAGGATACAATTAAAGTCATACTCCTATTGCTCAACATGTTTCTATGACGATGTAAATAGTGCATAGTTAGTTTACTATGAAAGTCTAGTTTCTTATGTAATGTGCTTCGCTTCCGAGGCATTGCTATAAATAAAGTAGTATTTAAGCACATGTAATGCAAAGCAAAACCTTAATAAATATCTATATCATCTAAAGCTGGGAGGATGTGCTCAGTTGCTTACACTGTCCACATCCCAAAGTCTGTGATCCTGGGCAGATCATTTAATCGCACTGCGACTTATCTACAGCTCCATAAGTGGTTCACTTCATAGTTTATGTTAATATATTATAGTATTACTAAAAAAGCTGAATGACACTAGAGTTGCTGCACATATAATAGTGCAATTTAGGTATTTTGCACCACAACGTTATTTGCCACTTGAATTAGTTTCAGCAGCTTATTCTAAAGTCACTCCCATGGTGACTCCAAGTAGCAAAGACGGATGATGCAAATTAGGAGGTTTGCATGTATTTTTCCCCAGCGCGCCTGGACAGACCACTAATAGATGAGTTTCCTGCATCTGGAATGATTTGCAGTTTTATTTTATTTGTTATGTGTTAAAATGCCACCTCCCACTAATGTTACCAAAAAGTTGAATGATACAGTATGGAAACGTCTGCACTGCATTTTGGGGTTGGGGGCATAACAGGACTTTTTTCGTGGTTCGCCCCCCCCCAACTCTTGCAATGCTGGATACTCCCCTGCTGCTGACTGTGCCAAGGGACCTAGAAGAGTGGGTAAGTAGGAGGGAGGGTTGTTTGTGTTCAGCTCAGAAGGGCAGGTACGTAGGAGTGAGGGTTGTTTGTGTTCAGCTCAGAAGGGCAGGTAAGTAGGAGTGAGGGTAGTTTGTGTTCTGCTCAGAAGGGTAGGTAAGTAGGAGTGAGGGTTGTTTGTGTTCAGCTCAGAAGGGCAGGTAAGTAGGAGTGAGGGTAGTTTGTGTTCTGCTCAGAAGGGTAGGTAAGTAGGAGTTATGGTTGTTTGTGTTCTGCTCAGAAGGGTAGGTCATTAGGAGTGAGGGTTGTTTGTGTTCTGCTCAGAGGGGCAGGTAAGTAGGAGTGAGGGTTGTTTTCATTCTGCTCAGAGGGGCAGGTAAGTAGGAGTGAGGGTTGTTTGTGTTCAGCTCAGGTTATTTACTGACCTATTGACTGCCCATGTTAATCCCTATAGCCATTTCCATCCACTTTCTGCCCATCTCCATCCAAATCCCGTCCTCCTGAGATCTCTTTGAGCTAGCTTTTTCAAGCCTTCCCATCAAACTTTGTGTTCAAAGTGCCTGCCAGTGTTTTCTCAGATCAATCTTCTGAGAGTTAATGACTTAATTGGAACTATAAAAGTGCTACTGGTGTAATAGAAACGTCAACAAGGTCTGCTTTCAGCCACTCGATTTATAAGCCATACGCCTGTCCTTCAATGAAGTCATGTTAAAATCAAGCATTGGCAAAGCCAACTGTTTAAACTTGTGTAGCATTTAAATGCATTGCTATTATATGCCCAGCTACTCTCACCACTTTGCAGCTGCTAGAATCCAGTTAATACCACTATGGCAGTGCCTGGCAAATGCCTTTCCCATACCTACACAAAAGCCAAAACTGTTAGCATGGCCAATGCTTGTTTAAGAATGCCTTTTATCTGCGTGCCCTTCCCAGCACAGGAATAGGATGAAATGGATTAGGGATGCATGTTGTCTGGCACCTTTAAACTGGATGAATTCACTTTTGTAATCTGCAAAATGTGTAACATCCCAGGCCCCTCTATCATTGAAGATCTACTTTGAGAGATCATGAACTTATTTAAAACATCACTTTTTAATCCTTGCATGTTTAAAACATGATTTAAAACCACTCATTTAGACTAATTGTATTCAACATTTTCTTCGGGAATACTCCCAATTCCCTCATGGAAGGGTTGGGCTCATGCGCTGTGCTCGCTCGTTCAACGAAATATGGGCCACTTTGGAAACATTTTCCAGGGCCACTTTTGGTGCCCAGTCCGGCCCTGATAAGGAAGCAGAGAACATCTCCTACTGGTCCGGGCTGCGACCGATAACTCCAATTCAGCAAAGAAAGAGAACCCCAGAGGAACAGACCTTTACCGGCCGGTGTCACCAGCACCGTGCTCAAGGAGGAGGACAACGCTCCTAGAAGCTCCACTGTGACGAGCTGGTGGGCTGGGAGACAAGCGTACTACCGAGCTACCCAAGCAGGTACTGCATGGGGAGAGTGAGATTAGGCTGTTTTAAAATATTAACAGACCAGCTGGGGGTGAATAAACAAAAACAAGGGATATTTCCACGAAAACCCTACGGCTAACATAATAGGTAAAAGAACAACCGGGTAGTGTTGGGCAGGGCAGTAAACCCAACCTACCTTCAAGAACCCAAATACCAAACAGGTGCGTCATGGGTCAAGACAGTAATCATTGAAAGCACTACTCTTCCTTGTCTCAGTGTTTGGTGAAAACACAAGAAATAAACACTTGACAGGTTCGGGATCCAAGTAGATCAGATCAGAGAAGCAGACACATAGGCCTTGGAAGAATATACACATAGGCTGTGGGACGCAGTGAAGCACAGTAAAGAATCTGTGTAGATAACAGATTCATACGGGACTGGATAAAAGGCTTGTGTAGTTTAACCAGAATCTCTCTATCTGGCAGGCGAGTACACCAGATACCAGAAGGTCTTCAGGTAGACCGGTTATGGATTGTCTGAGATATTGAGAAAGATACTTTCCTATCTCAGTGGCCTTGGTAAAGATATTGACAGAGTTCAAGAGGAAAGGAAGCCAAGTCTGTCAGAAATGGAGACGCATTGTATGAGTAAACTAGCACTAGAAGGAAAGATTGGAAAGGCCAGAGCACGTGGATTGTCCCCTTTGCGCTTTCTTTTGAAATGCTTTGGTTGTTATATCACCTATTGGGGCCTCATGTTATTGATATGAACCAGGCTGTAAGGAAACAGTCAAGAGACATAGGGCCTCATTACGAGAATTGCGGAATGGGTTAACGGGCTCCGCTAATGGTGGCGGGCCCGTGAACACCATTCTGCAATATTACGAGGTCCCCTCGCGGGACCCGGTAAGGACGCCTGGTAAAATCAGGCATCATTACCGGGTCTCGCGAGGGGACCAGGGAGCTAACAACGGGCCGGTCGTAATCGGGCCGGTCGTAATCGGCCCGTTGTTAGCTCCCTCTCCCATCCCCATTGAGCACTATGGGGGCTCAAATGGGAATGGGGAAGGTCTGGGCCCGGGTTCCCTGAGAGAGGAATTAACGGGCCCTCCGAACTCGGAATGGCCCGGTAATTCCCCATTCAGGGAACCCGGACCCGGTTTTGGAGGCAGCCATGCCCTTATTAAGGGCATGGCTACCGCCAAACCCGTAATGAGGCCCATAGTATTTTTCCTTCTAACACCTTTAGACAGAATTCAGAGTGTCAGGGGCAGATCTGGTTTTGGACACAGGACGGTGAACTTTATTTTGGACGTCCTGACAAAGTGGTCCATTATTTTGTTTTGTTGAGGCAGATAGACCGCTCTTAGTGTTAGTGCAAGTTAGGCATTTTTCCAACCCTTCTTTTATGTTAAATTAAAATCTGTTGGTAAGAAAATACCATATGTGTCTGTCTCCTATTTCCATCCCCTCAGACAGGCCAGTGGCAATAAAACAACTACAAGTATGTTTTAGGCTTGTTCTCGATGCTCAACAGCGTCG
Source organism: Ambystoma mexicanum (assembly GCF_040938575.1). Taxonomy (NCBI): domain Eukaryota; kingdom Metazoa; phylum Chordata; class Amphibia; order Caudata; family Ambystomatidae; genus Ambystoma; species Ambystoma mexicanum. The sequence goes on from NC_090934.1 coordinate 25,989,781, forward strand.
AAACAAGAAACAGAGCCCAGAGCTGTTCCTTGACTTCTGGGTTGCTGGGAGATCCCATCCATGGAATCAGATTTACAAAAAAAAATGTTAACACATTTCACCATAAATCAAAGTGGGGGAGACTCTTGCATTCCCCCCCATCCTCTACACCTTAATAACCCAACCCCCCATCTACATTGCAGCAAAATGTGTATTGGTGGAATACCAGGGTGTCCATGGGTCAGGGGAGTCTTTGTCTGCCCTTCCAAGCCAAGAATGTTGCCAGGGAGCGCCTGTTGCGACTGTCACACTGTAAGGGACTCATGATGGCAAGAATAAAGACAGATACAAGTGATCACGGTTCAAGGGCGTTTATTAGACTGTATGCAGGTTGGAAAAATGCCTAACCTATACCTAAATCTAAGATGGGCGCAAGCGTCGACCATCAAATGAAAAATAAGGCAATCCTAGTGGCGTCATGTCAAAATAAGAAGGGCCCATACTAAGAAACCTATTGCCAAACCTCACAACTAACACGAAAAGGGTGTGGCATACTTTTCAAGAAAAGAAAGAAGTGTTCACAAATAATATGGCAGGATGCGGTACTGGGGTCTCCCTTCCCCACGTTGTGAGCATGGGATAAGATGGGATCTTGGAGGACAGCACACACTCAAGCTTTCCCAGCACAAGTCGACAGTTCCACTTGCAGCCTCGTTTCTCTTGAAAGTCTCTTCCCTTCTAGGGCCTGACGTATTGAAATAACAAAACAAAAAGTTCCTTCAACAAAAAGAAAGTTTGTTTCCTGATTTCACTTAGGGTGATTATTTTCACTTCCCTTGCTTTCTCATGTGACATGATTCACTTCCCTTGCTTTCTCATGTGACATGATTCACTTCCCTTGCTTTCTCATGTGACATGCTTCACTTCCCTTGCTTTCTCATGTGACATGATTCACTTCCCTTGCTTTCTCATGTGACATGATTCACTTCCCTTGCTTTCTCATGTGACAGGATTTACTTCCCTTGCTTTCTTTATAGTTCTTAGGTCAAAAGCTTTCGACTGTACAGGGGTTGTGCTTGACCTCCTGTATGACCACTTTGACCTATCTTGGCGGCTCTCCTACGGCCTTCTGGTAACTGTAGTTTCTTTCAGATGTGGATCGAACAGAGCCTCTCTAGTTAGCACCGAGGTGGTGCCGGTTCACTATGCAGCTGGTCTCCCCTCAACACTTTGACAGTTCTTTGAACTTAGTTCAACTTGCCACTTTGCGTCTTTCATTCAGCCCGGCTCTTATCGGTTCTCCCCTCGACTCACCGGCTGTGATTTACCACTTGGCTTTCCTCATTAATGGAGTCAAGGCCAGTACCACAGAAGCAGAAGTCTTCCTCGCTCCCGCTTATTAGAGTCGACATGCTCCGTGTACCGTTGACATTTGTTACAGGACACTTGGGCTATTGTCTTCAGTCGTACGATTCCCTCTGCAGAGGTTTTGCGGGTCTGCATCAAAACGGGCAAAGTCGTGTCTCTCCTTGTCAGCCTCTCGATATTCGCTGCCTTTCTCCTCCTCTTGAACTGCCGGGCCTGGATAGCTGTCTCGTCGTGCGGTGCCTTGCTCATACTGTATTCTCTTGCTCCACCTTCTATCCCTGTGGGTAAGGTAAAGGGCCGTCTGGTGTTAGTCCGTTATCTTCTGTGTTGTATGAAAGTGTTCGTGTCGGGAACGGGGGGGCAGTGTTTTGAAATATCCTACGTGGTAGGATGGGGAAAACGTGCTGAAAGAAGGGGAATGCCGCATCTCACCCGTCGGTGTCCCACTCCCAATCCCCAGGGACCCCCCATCCAGGTGATCCTCCCTCGCTGGTCCACCCCTAGGAACTGGATCCAATAGCGCTGGACGTTTTCTTGCCACCTGGATGACAGATCCCTGGGGACTAGCTAAGGAGACACCTTCAGGTTTCTCACAGTAGCCAATGGAGTTTCTTCTGTGGTCTGATATGTGGGTTCTTCTTGGGATGTTTTTTTTACAATATGCACAGCATCGTTTTGAATGACCTGAGACTTCTTGAGGTTGGCAGTAGTAAAGTCTGGTTAGGATGGTTGCAATTATTTTCTGTAATGTAGGGGCGGAGATATTACTGAGTAGACGTATTTTACATGGGCATCTGCGTTTAGAGAAGCCTCCAACTGGATCCCCAAGGTTTTTACCTTGTGTTGGACTTTGATTTCACTGTCTCTTATTTGGTAACTACTATAGTCTGTGCTATGTTTGTACCGGGCATGTTGGGAGCCAAATATCAGAAGTTCTGTTTTGCTGTCGTTCAGACATAGCTAGTTTTCTGACATCCATCTTTCGATTTGGCAGTAGATGTTGTATAAGGTGGACGAGTCTTTGGCGTGATTACGACTGAGTTCTATGACCGCTTGGGTGTCATCGGCATAATTTGTAAAAAATGTGCCCCAAATTGTCAAGCAGAGTGCAGAGCGATCTAATGTAAAGATCGAAGAAAATGGGAGAGATGGAAGCACCCCTGGGCACCCGCAATTGATAGGGGCTGGGGAAGAGAAGGCTGGTCCACACTGTATTCTGGAGTCTCAATTTGAGAGGAAAGAGTGGAACCAACCCACAGCCTCCTTGGAGCATTGGCCAGGATCTCACAGGAATTTTAAAAGGCGTTCATGGTCTATCAAATCAAAAGCCACTGAGAGATCCAACAAAATCAACACACCAGCTTTCCCCTCGTCCATGATTTTTAGCATGGAGGACTGGAGGTCCACCAGAGCTGTCTCGGTAATGAAAGATAGTCGGAAACCCGATTGTCGGTTGTTAAGGATATTAGACTCTACAAAGGCTTGGAGCTGGGTGGTGGCAAGTTTGTCTAGTATTTTGAGAAGGAACTGGCAATTAGTAATAGGTCTCAGATGACTTAGTTCTCTGGGGTCAATATACGTTTTTTTTGGAATGGGGTAAATGTAACTTTTTTAATTGAATTAGGTACTTGGCCATCCCTAAAAGAGGCATTAACAAATCGGGTCAAAAATGGGGCAAATAGGTCTTTATGCTGTAGAATCAATTTGGGGGGGAATATTAGATGGGCAGGAAGTGGGGCGCATGAACTATAGCATTCTGTGCATACCTTGGACAGAGATTTGCGTGAGAGTAAAGGCCATGTGTTCGAGACTTTTGGGCTTGGTAGTTGGCTGCTCCTTCTGAATGGGGGTGCAGCTCTGGCCTGGTGCTATTTTCTTTCTTGCATTGAGAATTTTAGCATCAAAGGCTGCTTGGACTGTGGAGCAGTCTAGGCTTGTGAGTAAGAAAGAAGTCTGAAAGCCTTTGGTTTTTCTAGTAATTTAAAAAAAATTGAATAGCTTTCCTGTACAGTTGGAGGATTGCTGGATTTAGTCATTGAAAAGGTTATTTTTGGTGTCCAGTATTAATGACTTATATAGTGAACTGGGTTGCCCAGCCCTTTAAGATAAGTAGTGATACCCTGGAGATGGATGGGGATGCAGATTTCATTCATACATCAATAATCAAGACAACTCAGCTAGTTTGGCAAAAGGGAGTCTGTCAAATATTTAAAACAGGGAGTACAACGAACATCAGCCTTTGCTCGATCCTCTTACTCAACTCATTTTAGTAAAAACAGAGGTTACATCATGCAAAATCGTCAACAGTGACTTGCTGACCTGCGTCAACGACCCACGTCATCATGCGTGGCAAACTACAAAACCTATCGTGGAAAGTGATTGGCTCTAAGTGAATATCTAGGTATAAGTTCCATATCAGTATAGAACCGTGAAGGAGAGTGATAGGGTACTTAACATCAGGTGGGGCAACTAAGCCCTCCCCTCAAAACGGCCACTATGAACGTCACTAAACACACAACGTTCCATTGGCTACACAAACTATAGGACCCTTAACCACTTAACTGCCATGGTTTCCCCCCCCCCCGCTCCAGTGCCAAGGTCTTTTTTTGTGATTTTGGTATATTTCCAAACAATGCCTTCTAACGTTTTCTCTTTCATTAACCCCTTAAGTGCCAAGGATGAGGTATCTAGTCCTTGGCAACAGGGAAGTAATCCTTGGCACTTAAGGGGTTAATTGTGCGGTCCTCTACAATTGGTTGGCTTCTAACCCCCGTCAGTACTTTTCCACCTAAGTCTAGCAGCACGCAGACAGAACATCCAGGTGCTGGTGAGCTCATCTTAGCATAAGCTTCCCACCAATTAATGTATCAATCCATCATCACCCCAATGGACCAGTGCCAATTAGTGCTTTGAAGTTTGGCCTTGAGTTTGTACTGTGCTCTGAGAATTTTAAGGAGTGTGGCCACATCCTGCCCTCGTGCGTAGGTGAGACCCCTTTCGATCGGCCAACTGCCTTCTTCCACGTGACTGGACACCATGAAATCAAGCCTTTTTGTGTATTTAATATTATTTTCTAATAGTCCTCTGACGTCTTTTGTTTTGCTCAAGCCTTCTGAACAGGAGTCTCTGTTCTTTCACACGATTTGTATCCAATGTCAGCCAATGACAATTCTGATAAAACCTTGGCTTCTTTGGCTCATCCAACTCCTTCTGCTGAGATTAATTTGTAATTCAATTTGCTTTTTAACTGCGACACCCTGAAATGAGGCCTTCTTGCTTAATATTCAGCACTGCTTATAATGCGTAGTGGAAGCATTCATCTTTTACTGGTTCATATGCATCTCTATATATATTGGCGCTTACTGCAATCTATTTACTATAAAGCTTGAGGCTAGCTTTTTAAGATTACTTTGCTGCTTGCGTTTCTTTTGCATCTGTACACGTTTAAACTAGCTTAATATCTTCATCAGTTTCTGTGGCATAAGCTTCTTCACCTTGATCCCAAGATGTCACTTATGCTTGGTACTTTCTTGATGCCTTTATAGAATATCTGGATTCTCTGGTCTCTGCATCTCTTCTATGTGTGCCATCTCTTTCTGTGTGATGTCACCATTCATCCTTGCCTTTCATCTGCTCTGCTTTCTCAGGAATATCATTTAAATCGCCATCATATTGTCTTGCATGCAGGTACGGTACTTGCTTCCCAGATTCTCTAAGGTACTCTGCTCTTTGTCTATTGAACTGCTCCATGTATGTCTCATACTCTGGTTTCCAGCAGACAGGTTATATGGGTGGGGCGGTTGGAGTAGGGATACTTGGCTCCTCCTCTACACTCCCCCCTCTGAGTGATTCATTGACCACTCTCCCATCATTCTTCACATCTAGACATCCTTGTCTGAGGAAATGCTTCTTTGGGATCCATATCTTTATGACTCCTTTCAGGCATCCTGCTGATTTCAAATGCTCATCCTTGTTCCATGTCATGAGCATGCACTCTCCACTTGGACTGCAATAGATCCATCTTCCCACATAATTCTTATGGTTCTTTGGGTACAGGAACCTTGTTCCCTCAGGTGCATGGATACTGGCCTTCACAAAGTCTCTGATCTCTTCATCTGTCAGATATTTGAGCTTCCATCCTGGTTCAACATCAATCATAATCTTCATCCCTATTGCTTTCTTTGCTGTCTTCTTGCACTGTGAGATTATGATCTTGATCACACAGAATCCAAGTAACACCAACACTATCAGGGCTCCAAGAAACTTGAACATGTCTGCCATCCATTGTGGAACCCAAGAGAAGAGTGATCCAAACCAGTTGCCATCAGCAATGTCTTCTACTTCGTCTATCATCTGGCCATGGAGTTTCGTCAGCATGTCTTTGGCCTCTGTCAAGGTTCCATTCTCGTCATCATGAGACGGTATGAATGTGCAACATGATTCTCAGATTTTTGCACAAACACCTCCATCCATAGCTGTGATCATGTCCAAGACGTATCTGTTCTGGAGAGTCATCAATCTTATGGCTCTCATCTCTTCTCTGATTGCATTGAATCCCTTTATGGTAGTGGTAATTGTCTGCCACAATTCCCACCTGGTTATCTCTAACCACTTAGTGTTTGCTCCAACCTGGATTCTCGGCATGAAGATCCATGTGAACACTAAAGAAGTCTGGCTGAAAGGTCTGTGTTCATATGGGATAGAGTCAAAATCTTCTATTGACTTTGCTGAAAAATAGCAGGCATCATGCCCTCGGGTAAAAGCCCAGCGGCCCCTAGTAGGGGCTCTTTGGACTTTGTCCTGGCGCCTTTGGCGCCAGGCTCATGTTGGACATCAGTCCTGGCGCCATAGGCGCCAGGCTCATAAAAGAGGGTGTTTGGTGCACTTACCTGACGCAGACCATGCTGCATGAAGCCTCAAGCCAAATGAGGCTTAGGAGGGACTATTTTATCAAAGGCACTATTTTACTTGGGTGGGGACCGTGGAAGAATACTTACTTGGAACTTCTTCCAAGGCTATTTAAACCACGCCCGGACTGCCACACGTGCCTCGCGTTGCTCTGCATCTAGCAGCTGAACGCTCACCGTGCCTGCTCCTGCATCTTGCCTCCAGCCACGCCCGCCTCGATCTTGGGATACCTGAAAGGAAGGAAGGGAAGAGAAAAGGTGAAAACCAAGAACTTAATCTAACTTCCTACCTGTGTCCGGAACCATCACACCAGCGATCCTGAAGATAGACATTCTTTAAGAGCATTGCGCTACTTGTTGCAGCGCCACGCATCACTCACCTGCCTCGTGGGCTCTTCACTATCCACCGCGACCTTCTGGGCATTCCGCCACATCTCTGCACCTGCAGGGGAGAAGAAGAGACAAAAGGTGAGCAGGAGGAACAAATGAGGAAAGCCTGACTTTCCGTCACAAGACTTACCTGGCCATATTTGACGGGACCACTCCTCATTTCGGGTCGGCGCCACTTCTTGGCCTGGTACCGCACCCCGGCCCCTAAGGGAAAAAAAGAAAGACATTACTAGAGGGAATCAAAGACATTTAAAGGGATCATTTTATCACAAACTCACCTGAGTTTATCTCTGGCAATATCCCTCGAAGCATCACTTCCACTCTGCACCTGAAAATAAGGACAGATCGCAGGTTAAGAAAAGCAAACAAAGAGAAGACTCTACTCTGGAACTTTTTAAACTGCATACTTATGGCATTTCGCCTTCCGAAACCAGTGAAGTAACTGGTCAAATACACGCCCCTGCACCAGAAGCAGGATGGAGAGCTCATCCATTCAAACATTAAGGTGAGCCTTGATTGGGGATTTCAGAGGTGGTCAAAGAAGAGCAAAGGGGAAGTGGAAAGCAATCATAATACTCTGCAGATAGTTAATCCCCTTTCTCCACCTACAGAAAGATTTTTCTACAGGCCAGACAAGCCAGATTTGGGGGTCCAGTTCAGTCGGTGTTTCGAATCATGCGCATCACGCTTGAAGAGGTCACAGCAATCCAGACCAGGTCAGCGCCTCCGTGGGAGCCAGGTGAGCGTTACATGTGCATATTCCTCCCCAGTCTTTCGGTAGCCTGATATAGGCCTTGGATGCACATGCCCAATAATAATCCATGATTACTGCTGTTCCATGCATCATTCTTAATGTATCAAAGATACGATTGCATTTCTGATTTTCTCCAACTTTTCGTGTACCTACTTCTTAAACACAGCTTTGAACTTTCCAAAGGCACTACCTGTAAGGTTCCTCCTCTGTCTTCGACCCAAGTCAGTAGTTTAGGAAGTCTTGGCCATAACGGTTTAGACTGCTCCTGTGCATTCAAAATAGTCGATTCAGGACGATTAGTTACCATCCATGCTCTGCAGATCACCACTCCATTTTCCCATCCATCTGGTGATAACACTGATCCCCAGATCTGCATTTGACCTCTGTTCTTCCAAATTCGAATATTGTCTGCAGATTTTCCTGCGGTCTTCAGTTTTTTATTCACTTCCCGTCTGATTTCAGGTCCTTTTACTCCAGGTTTTTTGTATCTGATCACATGATTTCTCGTCTTGGCATTGTTTCTTGTCTTTATATCTTGAATATAATCATCTTCATCTGGATCTGTCCATTCAGGTGCCCATTTGAGAGAAGCACCACAACCCATAAACTGGCCTCTGGTTTTGCAAAGTGCTACGTGTGAAAGACAATGTGCTGTTTGGACATCTATTTCAACAGCTATAAAGATTTCCGAGTTCCCCATGCTGTATGGCAGGAGTGCACATACAAAGCATTCCTACTTTGGAGTTCTTCTCCCGACTTCCTTCATATGTTGATACCATATGTTATTTCACAAGTGTGCCGTGATGTCCAGGTAATCATTTAATTCATAATCATCTTCCTGTGTGCTTCTTTTAGGTCTCATTCTTTTCATGTGAGCTTCCATAATCATGTAATGAAGTGTACCAACGTAGCTTCTTCTGACTGGATTAATCAAAGGAACATCTATCAGTGGACGAGGTACCTCTTTGTCTTTCTACTTGTCAGATTCTGTGTCCTTCTTGCTCGTCATAGATCTCGTCTGCACGTGCTGTGGTTCTTCCCTGATTCTTGTACTTGCTTCATGTAGGGGTGCGGGCAGAGGAGTTTCTCCAGCAAAGATTTTAACTTCCTCAAGGAAAATCCAAGCATGCCTACCCTGTACTTTGACAGTAGATGGCGTGACGTCTTCCACAATGAACGGACCGTTAAAACGGGGTTTGTCCCACTTTTTACTTAAGCGGTTGCGGTTTAGAACCGCATCTCTAGGGAATAATTGGGGAACACAAAGTATCTGAGATTGGTCTGTCGAAGCATCTCCTTCTGTGTTCTGTACTGCCCTACACCCATGTCGCTGCAGCTGTCCTGAAATGACAGAAATACTGGAAGTCATACAGTTCAAATAATCATGCAATTCCATTCCTAACAAATCTGCAGTTGGCTGAGCATCACTTCTAATTTTGGCTGAAGGCATTAGGGGTGTTCGCATTCACCCCCCCGTCTTATTTCATGGAGTGTGAGATGGTGGTCAGAACCCGGTTGGTTCCTTAAAGCATATAATGCCAGTGGTAGGCAATGCAACCACCCTTTCTTCAAGGTAAGCTTAAACTTGGCTATTCTTTATTTTAGCAGGCTGTTGAGCCTCTCACAGATCCCATTTACTTGCGGATAATAAGCCAGAGAAAACGTGTGCATTACACCAAGCAACTAGCTGATCTGTTCAAATACCTCATTCACAAAATGAGGACCATTATCTGACCTCATAACTTCATATACTCCACATCTAGGAAATACTTCCTGCACTAAGGATTTTGCTGCGCAGGTGGAATCTGGCTGTGTACATGGACCTGCTTCTATCCATCTTGAGAAAGGATGCACCACTACAATCAGGTCTATATCCATTACATACTTGTATCATGTCGACATAGTCGATATACAAGTGCTGAAAAGAGCCATTAGGTCTCGGAATGACTTCCCTAACTGTGCGTAGTGTATGCCCAGCCGTGAATTGTTGACACACAATACAGTTCACTACAAAGAATGTAACATGTTCTGCTAAATTAGGCACAAGCCAATCCTCAGAAATAGTTGCAGCAAGATTCTCCCTAGTCATGTGCGCGGGGTAGCGCCACCCTTAATAAGGCTATAGGCATCACCAGTTTACTAGTGCTGTCCTGTCACCACAATGCTTCAGAGGGGTTTAAAGAACACCCTCTTTGCGTCCACAAATTCTTTTCCTCTTGAGGTGCTTCCCCCTGGGCCTCCATTAACTGCGTTTTTGACAAATGGTTGCATCCTTCAGATACAGTCATCATAACAATAATTTTTTCATTCACATCAAAAGTCTCAACATTCATCATCTCTTTATCTGTAATGGCTACGGGTTTGGCCTCAGCATCTGCTGCTTGATTTCCACGTGAGATTAAATCTGCCCCTTTAGTGTTGGCTGCGCATTTAATGACTGCTGTGCCTATTGGGAGTTGTAGTGCCTTAATAAGCCTATCCAATAAGGTTGCATGCGGCACTGGGTACCGTCTGCTCGGAGGTAGCCCCTCCTTTTCCAATGTGCTAACACTGCGTGCACCGTTGATGTCACATAGGCAGAGTCGCTGTTACTTCCTGGTCTGCGTGATTCTCGATCACAAGTATAAAGCCTTTAATTCTGTAGCCTGGCTGGATAATGAGACGGCAATCGAGTACTAATAAGCACCTGAAATTCCCCATTTGCTGTGTGTTTTACCACACCGGCACCTGTATACCTCTGTCCATAATTTTGATCAATCCTTGAAGAACAGTCAATAAAAACAATCTCTCCTCCTGCTAATGCATTCTCTTTTATTCTTGGGAGTTCATCATGGAACTCTTAGTAGTTTGCGCAATCGTGTACAGGTTCTCCTTCTGTCACTGGTTCAGCTACAAACATGGCAGGATTCACTATTTTACATCGAACTATTTTGATCTCTGGGTTTGACATGACTACCTTATAGGCAGAAGCCGTTTGAGAAGTCAATGTGCCTTTTGGTTTTTCTAAAATGGCAAATACTACTTGCTCAACAAATAACGTCATGGAGCATCCCATCATTATGCTTGCAGCCTTCTCTATGGCAAATGCGCGGCTGCTAAACTTTGTTTGCACGGAACATTATCTCTCATTACTGGGTCTACGATTCTACTGTAATACGTAAGGGGCTTGTACACCAACGTGGTTCTCTGCATGAGCACTGCTGTCATAACAGTGCCATCTGTATACGAGAACAAAAAGAATTCCTCAGCATAATTAGGAATCCCTAAAACTGGAGCCATGCAAATTGCTTTTTTCAATTCGTCAAACCCTTATTCCATTTCCTCAGTCCATACGATTTTTTCTTGTGTTGCATGTGCTTTCTTTAGAGCCTGCAATAAAGGCCTCTTTATGATCTGTAGTCAAAGACCTATGCTCTGACATAATTATATAATTCCAAAAATCTTTGCATGTGTTTTATCGTGTGTGGCTTTGCAGTTTTCAAAGTAGCCTCAGCTCTCTCAGGAGTAACTTTCTTTCCCTCATGTGATATCAATTGGCCTATATACAACACTTCTTGTTGACAATATTGTAACTTTTCTTTGTCAATTTTATATCCTTTGTTAGCGAGTATAATCTTCAGATGGACAGAATCGCGTCTATACTCTTCCTCTGAGGTGCTGCAAACTAAAATGTTGTCTACGTAATGCAACACAACGCTTTCTAAGGCAATATTGCTTAAGTCCATCTGAAGAACTCTATTGAAAATCGATGAACTCACAATACCCTTGGTCACGCCTCTTACCTGGGGTTCACGGTCATCCTGCCATTTACGGCGTGCCCCATCCTGGCGGATGTATCCGCGCTTTTGTCTGGGGGGTCCTGGGATTCTGTTAAGAAAAGCGTCTCAAGGGCGCTGAGTACCTGTTCGTCCAGTTGATGGTCTCGGAGAAGATGCCATGCTGTCGGAAGATTCAGAGAAGATGGAATGACGCAGGGAACCAGCCCGACTCCCACCCGAATGAGAACTGGGTTGGAGGTGAACCAGCTCCCAATGACACGGGTGCGCTTTCCCCTGATTTACGTGGCATCAGGACATTGCAGGCACTGACAGGGGAAGCGTTTCCAGATGGAATGTCAAAGTCCCTCTATAGACAGCAGGATCCAGATGAGGGTCGTAACACAGGAAATTACGTGATAATGAAAGCTGAATGTCTGAACAGGGCAGCGTACCAGGGCTGAACAAGAGGCAGAGGAGTCCAAGAAGGGCAGCGTACCAAGGCAGGACAAGAGGTAGAGGAGTTCAAGTAGAGCAGCGTACCAAGGCAGGACAAGGGGCAGAAGAGACTAGGCAAGGGAGGGAACCCCAGGAAGAAGGAGCAGGACCAACCCAAACAGAGGAAACTGGAGGGGAACCACCCCAGGGCAGAAGGAACAAGGGATAGAGGTCCCCCTTCCCAGGAGCAGAACAAGGAGGCATAATCAGAGCAGCACAGCAAAAAAGGCAAAGGATACAGGCCAAGAAAAGAGCTGGAGCTCAAGAGTACCGGCGTGGAGCTCAAGAGTACCGCGTGGACACGATCGAGGAACAAACCGCATTGAGATGCGGTTTTTTGAATGGCCCGGTTCCTTATAAAGGGCTACCAACACCTGGGAGGCTTGGAACGCAAGCCGTGCTGTTCCCAGGCATTAGTATGCCCAGAGAGAGGCTCGACCGCAAATCCGTCCCAGCCCAAGTGCCCTGTGCACTGTGCATGCACGGAGAGCGAGACACGGCCACCTACGCATGCGCAGTCCAGCGCGCATGGGAAACCCGGAAGCACCCTCAGATATGGGCATCCCAGGCCCCCCCAGACGAAAGCGCGGATACATCCACCAGGATGGGGCACTCTGTAAACGGTAGGAGGACCCTGAACCCCAGGTAAGAGGGGTGACACTATGGCCCGTCCCAGAAAGTCCCAGAGCCCCTGGCTTCCATGGGAAGCAAAGGAAAAAGTCAAGAACAAGACGGGATGCATGCACATTACAGCGTGGCTCCCAAGGGCGATCGCAAGCAGGGTAGCCTTTCCAATCCACCAAAAACTGGAGCACACTCCGACGAATTCGCAAATCACAAATTTCCTGTACTTCGAACTCGGGGATCCCTCGCAATTGAATGGAGGTAGGACGAGGACAGGAGCGCCCATAGACATCTGCCACAAACGGTTTCGGAAGGGAGATATGAAACACCGGATGTACCTGCCAGGATTGGGGCAACTGTAACGGAAAGGCCACCAAAGACAGGCGTTTTGTGATCTTGAAAGGCCCATAAAATCGGGGTGCTAGTTTGAAAGGCAAATTACGCACCGGCAGGTTCTTAGATGACAGCCAAACCAAATCCCCTACTTGGAAGTCTGGTTCTGCAGTCCGGCCTTATCCGCCTGCCTTTTCATGCGCTCTTGTGCCTCTACCAAGGTACTGCATGCCAAGTCGTATTGCTTCTGGATATCGATGACCAACTGATCAGCAGACGGGACAGCACTGGGTTGTATAGGACGAAAAGGAACCAGCTTAGGATGTTGTCCAGCGGAACAGTAGAAGGGACTGACACCGGTAGCGGCGTGAGTGGCGTTGTTATAGGAAGCCTCAGCCAGATCTAAATGCTTCTTCCAGTTGGATTGAGTGGCATTAGCATAGCAGCGCAGGTACTGTTCCAAAGTCTGGTTTGTTCCTTCAGTCTGACCATTGGTGTGCGGGTGGTAACCTGAACACACATCCCTGTGAATTCCGAGATGACTGCACAACTGATGCCAAAAGGAGGAGAGGAACTGGGATCCTCGATCAGAGATGATCTTCTCCGGCAACCCATGTAAACGGTAGATGTCATGTAAAAACGCCAAAGCCATCTGAGAGGAGGTAGGTATTCTGAGGAATGGAATGAAGTGCGCAGTCTTGGAGAAACAATCCACCACTACCATTATGCAAGTGTAGCCCTCTGATGGTGGAAGCTCGACAATTAAGTCGGTGGCGTTGGTGTGCCATGGGTATGGCGGAGTTTCAATGGGACATAGCAATCCCACAGGCTTTCTTCTCGGTATCTTGGTCTGAGCGCAGATGGGACAGCTCTCTACATATTGTTTAACCTCCTTGGCCCAGCCCGTCCACCAAAATTGTCTGGATACCAACTCCTGGGTGGCTTTGATGCCATGATGGCCACCAACTTGTGAATCATGAAATCTGTGAAGTATGTTTACCCAACAGAGCTTGTGGGTATGTACAATCTATTCAGAAAGAAAAGTAAACCTTCGCGTTCTGTGATCTGTGGCCGTTTCAGGAGGTCACCACGATCCGGGTCGACTAGGGTCTCTTGCAATATCTTCTGCAGGTGAGGAGAAAGCGTAAGCAGAAAGTGTTTGGGAGAAATCAGTGGGGTGTTCAAACAGGTGTTTTCATCTTCTTTCTCCAGAGAGCGAGATAGGGCATCAGCCTTCAGGTTCAATGCATTGGGAACATACGCAATCTGGAAGTCGTAATGAGAAAAGAAGAAAGCCCATCGGGCTTGGCGGGCAGTGCGACACTGCAAAGACTGCAAAAACTGCAAGTTGCAATGATCCGTTCGTACTCCACAGGGAAGCATCCCCCAAGCAAATGGTGCCTCCATTCCTCAAATGCCGTCTTTATGGCCAGAAGTTCCCTCTCAATGATGGCGTAATTTTATTCGCTAGGAGAGAGTTTTCGGGAGAAATAAGCCACAGGGTGTTCATTGTCGGACTCAGGATCCTTCTGTAGCAGAACGGCGCCAACAGCCTAGTTTGAGGCTTCAGCCTCAATGATGTATGGCATCTCGTTGTTAGGGTGATTTAGAACAGGAGCTGTACTGAACGCTGTCTTCAAAGAGTCAAAAGCTGAGGAAGCCTGTTGACCCCAGAGGAATGGTGTCTTGTTGCTGGTCAAACGGGTTAATGGGGCTGTCACCTGTGAAAATTGAGGAATGAAGCACCAATAAAAATTGGCGAATCCCAAGAACCGCTGGAGAGACTTCAGATCATGGGGTTGTTTCCAGTCTTGGATGGCCTGAACTTTGTCGGAATCCATGTATATGCCTGCACTGCTGATCACGTAGCCCAAAAACTCCATGTCTTTCCGATGAAAAGAGCATTTCTCGGCCTTGGCGAACAGCTGATTTTGTGACAGTCATTGAAGCACCTCTCGGACATGTGAAACATGTTCCTCCAGAGTGTTGGAAAAGACAAGTATATCATTCAGATAAACCCAAACAGAGATACCAGTCAAGTCACTGAAGATGTTGTCCATGAATCATTGGAAGATGGCTGGGGCATTACATAGACCAAATGCCATTACCCTGTACTCGTAATGCTCGAATGGGGTCTTAAAGGCCGTCTTCCACTCGTCTCCTTCTTTTATCCGAACCAGATGGTAGGCTCCACGGAGATCTAACTTGGTGAAGAGTCTGGCAGATCACAGGGTTTCCATGATATTGCGAATCAAAGGCAAGGGGTAACTGTCCTTTAGTGTGATATCATTCAGCTGACGGTAGTGGATACATGGCCGTAAAGTGCCTTCTTTTTTCTTTACAAAAAACAGCGGAAATCCTGTGGGGGATTTGGATGGCACAATGTATCCTTTCTTGACACAATAATCCAAATAGTCCCGAAGTACTTGTCTTTCAGATTGAATCAGGGCATATACTTTCCCATGGGGAATCACAGCGCCCGGAACCAGATCTACAGAACAATCAAAGGATTTGTGAGGCGGTACAGGTATGTCTCCAGGCTCCGAAAACACAGTCTGAAAATCTGCATATACTTGCGGGATCTGAGACAGAGAACACAGACCAGATGTGTCCATACCAAAAACTAGAGGTGCTGAAGTTGAAGAAGCCGGGCACACAACAATCCCGGAGACAAAGGGCAGAGGTGAAGACCAGAGTTCGGGTCTCCCAATTGATGGTGTCGCAGAAGCCATGGTAATCCCAACATCACCTGGTATGAGGGTGACTTGATAACATCGAGAGCTATCCGTTCTCCATGTCCCTCAATCTGGAGGAGCAAACCAGTAGTGTGCAGATGTATGGGACCCAAAGATAGAGGTGTACTGTCAATGACCGCCACTGACAGAGCATTTTTTCTGGAATACAATGGTATCCCATTGTTAGCAGCAAATTCTTCATCAATGTAATTTCCGGAAGCCCCACAATCCAATAAGCCATGGATCTCTGCTGTCATTTCAAGCCACCTCAACTTGATCTTCAAAACCATCAAGATAGCCGGTTGCATGGGCGCAAGCACAGACCTGGAACAGGAAAGGGCTGGAAGCAAGGAAGGACCTGTCGTAGCCTTTCTAATACACAGCAGGTTGTCTAGTTTCCCCCTTTCCTGAGAGGACGCAAGGGACAGGTACTCAGATAGTGGCCAGCAGCCCCACAGTATAAACACAATCGCA
This sequence comes from Ambystoma mexicanum, assembly GCF_040938575.1. NCBI lineage: Eukaryota > Metazoa > Chordata > Amphibia > Caudata > Ambystomatidae > Ambystoma > Ambystoma mexicanum. Next base: position 26,005,598 of record NC_090934.1, read on the forward strand.
AATTCCTCCTGCGTTTCTTTTCCTCTTCAGACAAAGGACCCCGTACTGCACCCAATTGCATGGGTTCTGGAGTTGAATCCGAAGGTGCCGATGTTCCGGTTGGCATGTTTGGAGGTCTGAGATACAACTTCTCAAAACGACGTCTCTCACCTCGTCGCTCGGCCAATCTCTGGTCAATGCGCAAAAAGTGTTCAATAAGTCGCTGGAGAGTTTCAGGCTCAGGAATGTGTAGCAACTCGTCTTTGTATTCCTCCCTTGATCCTCTGCGAAATGAGGTCTTTTGAGTAACTTCAGGCCATTGAGAATCGGTTGCTAGTTGATGAAAACGACCGATATATGATTATGTTGCTGTTGGCTTGTTGAATATCCATTAGTTGGTTCTGTGCTGCAAAGGCCAGATTAGGAGACTGAAAGACTTCTAGGAATGCCTTTTTAAAGGCCACAAAGTCATTAAGTATAAGACTGTTGGTGACAACCAAAGGCATTGCCTAAGCAAGAGCGTTTCCTGATAGGTTGCCTAAGATGTAACCTACCTTAGCCTTATCATTGTTGAAATGCGTGGTTCTGTCGAGGAAATGTATACCTGAGGATACCTGAGGGTTTGTAGCGCTATATAAAAAAGCCTAATTATTATTATTATTATTAATTACAATGGTTGCAGAATTCACCCACACGTCTGGGGTCGCCATAGAACTTGATTGGTGCTGTGTGAGCCATGGTGCTTTCTGCCTGAGGGGTGGCTCCAACACTCTGTGTCACCATCTGACGTAACGTTGAATTCTCCTGATGTAGCGTGGTCATTTCGGCATGTAGAGCTTGCACCTCATTCCGAAGATCTTGGTTCTCATCCATCTCCGAGTCAGAAGGCAGGTGTCTCAATCTGTTAAGAATGGCGTCTCGAGAGAGCTGAGTACCTGTTCGTCCGGTTGATGGTTTCGGAGAAGATGCCAGACTGTCGGAAGATTCAGAGAAGATGGAATGACGCAGGGAACTAGCCCGACTCCCACCCGAATGAGAACCGGGTTGGAGGTGAACCAGCTCCCAACGCCACGGGTGCGCTTTCCTGTTATTTACGTGGCGTCAGGACAGTGTAGGCACTGATAGCGGAAGCGTTTCCAGATGGAATGTCAAAGTCCCTCTATAGACAGCAGGATCCAGATGATGGTGGTAACACAGGAAATAATGTGATAATGAAAGCTGATTGTCCGAACAGGGCAGCGTACCAGGGCTGAACAAGAGGCAGAGGAGTCCAAGAAGGGCAGCGTACCAAGGCAGGACAGGAGGCAGAGGAGTCCAAGTAGAGCAGCGTACCAAGGCAGGACAAGGGGCAGAAGAGACTGGGCAAGGGAGGGAGCCCCAGGAAGAAGGAGCAGGACCAACCCAAACAGAGGAAACTGGAGGGGAACCACCCCAGGGCAGAAGGAACAATGGATAGGAGGGCCCCCTTCCCAGGGGCAGAACAAGGAGGCAGAATCAGATCAGGGCAGCACAGCCAGGAAGGACCAGGAGACAGGCCAAGAAAAGAGCTTGAGCTCAAGAGTACCGGCGTGGAGCTCAAGAGTACCGGCGTGGACACGATTCAGGAACAAACCGCGGTTTGTTGGAATGGCCCGGCTCCTTATAAAGGGCTACCAACATTTGGGAGGCTTGGAACGCATGCCGTGCTATTCTCAGGCATTGGTATGCCCAGAGAGAGACTCAGACTGCAAATCCATCCCAGCCCAAGCGCCTTGTGCACTGCACATGCGCGGAGAGCGAGACACGGCCACCGGCGCATGCGCAGTCCAGCGCGCATGGGAAACCCGGAAACACCTGGTGACATGGGCGTCCCTCGACCCCCAAGACAAAAGCACAGATACATCTGCCAGGATGGGGCACGCCGTAAACAGCAGGAGGAACCTGAACCCCAGGTAAGATGCGTGACACCCTGTGGTAAACGAGTGCTTTTCAGCCGTGTTTGTCTGAACGTAAATTATGTCAGGTCCTGCAAGTGGAATGGGATTGAGAAAAATGAATTTTTCAAGTCAATCACTGTGAAATATCGTGCTTCAACAAGTATGTTACATAGGATCGTAGACGGGTTAGGAACTAGAGGGAACTCGGCCTCTACAATCTGGTTTATTGGGCATAGGTCTTGCACTAAACACCACAACCCCACCTTACTTTTTTACGGGGTCACTGACGTATTACACAGTGACTCTTACATCACTAAGATGCCCTGATACAGCATGGCGGAAATTGTCTTAAAAATATCTTCAGCTGCCTCCCGGGACATAGGATATTGCCGTGCTTGAGGTAAAATTGCTCCGGGTTTAAATTTAATCTTCACTTCTCCAACACCCCTTAGTAGGCCTACGTCATAGGGGCCGGTGGTCCATAATAAAACTGCCACTTTCGCCATGTCATCATCAAAATACTCTGGACATTTTTGTGCTATCATCATTTTCTGAGGAACTTCTCTTTTTACTTTTACCCAATAAGTGATGAACATCTCAAATATAATTTTGTCATCAGATGGATGATCTCCAAACAGATCTTCATCAGTGACGTTGGTCAATCTGTACCCCTACCTGATGGCGATTACTGTGCGCCATTGTTTTCCTTCATCATTGTGTCCATCAAGCAAAACCATTTCCCCTCGCATTATAGCTGCTTGTATCTCTAAGGAAAAAACTTGTCCCTTCTCTTCGAGCATAGGTATTCTTGATCTAAACAAAAAGTCATCTGGAGTTCTCATTGCTCTGTCTGGTAGGCCTGGTAGCCATGACAACAGAATGCGTACTCCATACTGGAAAACCTTTGGTTCAAATGGAATTGCTCTCATAGCTAGTTGTCCTGTGAATGCCATAATCATTTTGCACACGCTTAAGTAATGCATTCCTGGTGTTGAACACACTATACCTTCATCAGTGAACGAGATTGTCATATTCAACTTAGTCATTCAATCTCGTCCCAATATATTGACAGATGTTAACATTGAATATAGTAGTGGCACCTTCATGTCACATTCTCCTATAGAAACTGGTAATTCTTCAGTGAATGGAACTCTGCATGTAGCTCCTGTGAACCCCTGAGTATTCATGGCATTGCCAGACATTGAAAACGTTCCCTCTCGTATACATGAGCGTGTTGCACCCATGTCTACTAAAAACAAAAAACGTTTGCCCCCTATACTGACGTCCACCCTTGGTTCCTCATGAGGGTTTGGCATCACGGATAGTATGGAACAAATCAGGTCTCCCAGTGAGCTGTCCTATGGCGGGTACAGCCCCATCCCGTTACTTGTGAAAGGATTCCCTCCATTGGCAGTGACATCCCTTATCCCAGGAGTTATTAACTGACCTGTGTTTGTCTTTTGCTGCATAGGTTATTGCTGTGACTGTCCTTGTGGCGGATAAACTGCCACCTGCTGTGGTTGCAAGCCTTGCTGCACTCTCGGCGCTTGCTGCTGCATTGTTTGATTCTGCGCAGATCCATCTCCATTCTGCTGCGAATATGCAGGTGGATTTGACATACCCACTCTTAAAACCTGCCCATTTTGCACCATCCCTTGACTTCTACACGTGCAAGAAAAAAAATAATGTCCCGTCATTCCACACGTCCAACATATAGGCGGTGGTCTCCCAACCTGCCCATTTAGCATACTCTGGTTACCATTCTGCATATTTAGAAACCCACCTTGGTTATTCTGAAAGTTTCCCTCATTATTCTGGCAATTTCCTTGATTAACTAGCCAAGCCCTTCCTCGAAATCCCCTTCCTCGTGGAGTATATCCACTATTGTTTTGATCGAACTGCCTTTGATTATTCACCAGCAGCGGCATGTTCACTATCTGCTGTGAATTCGATCCATCTAGTCTGGTCAACATTGCCCCTTCAATGGCATATTTGGATAATTGTTTCTGCACTAACTTTGCCTCCTCGCCTTTGCTAGCATTGTCCTTTTTGTGATTCTTTTCCTGCAAGAGTCTGCAGTAATGCGCAATGGTCAGCTGAATCTCTGACCATGGTTTGGCTTCTATACCCACTAGTTTCTTGAGCTGCTTCTGTACTGGCTCTGGCAGCCCTTGGCATAATATATGATAGAATACCGGTATAGATTTTCCCCACGATTCACGCATTTCCATGGCCAAGCCTCCTGGAAATAGTGAATGTAAACCAACGGATCATCTCCTTCCTGCATCTTTTTCGTCATTATAGCTCCCATATCGGACGTGCCCTGATACAGTACTCTAAGCGCTTTCCAGACTGCCGCCCTAAAGTTATTGAATGGTGCTCCGTCGTGAGTAGTGTTGACTGTAGTCACACCAGGATACCCTGCCCTTGTCCACACGTCATCAGTTCTCTCACCAAGTATGGCGATTAAGAGACCCTTAATGTCCACTATAGCCAATATATTTCCCCCTGTCATCTTTTCTAACTTGAAGTTAAACTCAGGAGTTTACACCTTAGATTATCTCTGTCCATTTGAGGCCATGGTATATACTGTGGTCTTGTTCCTCCTTTCTCTAGCAAGGGAAACTGTGAAGCCCCACACTCGCTCTCATTTCTCGTAATTTGTCCATCTACTTCAGGGGTAATATTACCACATCGCCGTCTACCTGGCAAAGATCTTAATCTGCTTACATAAGGTGGCGACTCCCCCCTCTCACCATGGGGTTGCCCCCTAGGTCGGTCTGACTGTTTCAAATGCTCTGACACCTTAAATACAGACACGTTTAAATCCATTCATCTTACTTCCTTATCTATAGGAAAGCATCCCTCGGGACCACATGCATCATCTGTCTCTTCCCATGGAAGGTTTCCCTGTCTACTTCTGACATTTTTTGTGCCCAACTCATGCAACTTCTCTCTTCGAAATCTCTATTTAGAGTCAGTCTGTCTAAAGACACCTCCTTATGTCTCGCACTACATGAGGCTTCCCCTGTGTCATACAACTGAGTGCTCTCAAGAGGGTCATTGTTTCTCTTCCCCTTTGACTCTTTTTGAGCTCTCATTTCATGGTATACTATATCAATCACTTCCCCAATGCTCCTCGAGTCTAACTCGTCTTCTAGATTTGCTCTAGACGTGCCTGGTAATGACTCGTTTTCTGGAAAAAAATTCCTCTATATTCTCCCATGCTACTTTTGGATCAGGATTTCTTACTTCCTTTTCCATGTAATCGAGATCTTTGTTTCCACGCTTCCTCTCTCACTCAATCTTCCTCTTTTCTTTTCATATCCCTTCTCTCATTTGCCCTGCGTATCTCCTCATCCATTTGTCTTTGCATTCTCTTATCGCTTAACTTCTGTTTCTACGTTTCTATTCTTTTTTGTTCTAACCTCTCCTGCTCATCGATCGCTCTCTGTCTGTTATCTCGTTTTCTTTGCTCTTCTGCTCTCACTTGTTTTCTTGACTGCTCTTCTTGATATAATTGGTCTCGTCTTTGCATATCCTTCCTTTTCGCTCCTTCATCTTCCAATCGTTCCTCCCTTTCTTTATCTTTTGTATCTTGCTAATCTTTATCTTCACTTTGTTTTACGTCCTCAATGCCTTAACCATCGAGTTTGAGCAAAATCTGACCACCCATCCATTTGTTCTGTAGAAGTGCTAACTCATCAGCTTTATCTCTATCTCCCTGCCATCTCTTTATTTCTCTTCCTATATCTAGAGATGTGCTTGCTCTATCACTTCTCTCTTTATCGCCTCTTTCCCTGTCCCTCGGGACCTTAGAGATTACATCTCTCTCCGTACTTTTCTATGGACCCTCGTCACTACTTTGCGTAGGCGACTCATATGCCGGGTTGCTATACCCTGTCGCTGCCTTAATCTCCCTCAATGGGTATAACCCATCTTCTTTCTTGCTTTCGTCTTCTATTTCAACTAGTGCGGGCGGAGCAGAGGGCACCTCACCCCCCTCTTTGGATACATTAAGTATCCAATCTACAGGAGGCGGTTCATCTCGCTCCTCCTAGTACATTTTCCAGAGCTCTATGCTTGCTAGGTGCTTGTCTAGCTTTTTTCCGCATGTATGCTGCATGCAAATATGTCATCATATGCTGCAGGACTGCCTTCGATAGTGACCCTCCTTGCGGACACAGCATTAAACATTTTATCTGCGGTTCCTTTAACCCACTATGCGCTGTACTGTCTAAGCTTGGGTGCATATTTCGGCAACTGCTTGCACAGATGCACAAGTGGAGTAATATCCTCCAGTCTCGATTTGTCTACTCTTAACCTGTTTAACACGTGCTTGCTTTAATCACAGATTTTAAAAATATGTTTCCGAAAAACAACATAATATGAGCGAGCACCAATCGTCGCAAGCTCGTCGAAAGCTCCAATCCCGTTAACCACAATTTTTACTTTAATCTTGCTAAAAAACAACCATCAAGTTCAATTTTAAAAACGATCCATTTTTTTCCGCTTATGACATCATCATTCTTCAAAACCACATAAAACAAACAGACCAACTCGACCGGCCACGTAAATCTTCTACGATCTTCTCTTTAAGACTCGTCTTGCCCTCTAAAATACTTCATATAAAGTGTAAATTAACCTCTTTAGATCCGCCTTTAATCAAAACCATTTTCTACGTGTCCGCTGAGACCTCGGGTGAATTATCAGGTTGGTCCAAATTACCTAAAACCTTACAGAAAGTCTCCCTGTGAAAGGAGACCCCTGTCGTCCTATTCGACTGGGGTTACTAGGGACGGAACTGTTTGACAGATCCCTACTTAGTCATACTGTGATGGATCCAAGAGCAGACCCTATGACTGCTGTTCTGCAGGCATTCTCTGCCGTACGCACAGATATGACGCCCATGCGTCACTACATCAGCGCATGGATGTCATGCAGAGCTAGATACAACCCTTGCCCTCAGACGAGGAGTTCAGGGATGTGGCTTCTACGGCAGTTCCCCCAGTTCTGCTTCCACCAAACCCGGGGGTTGTCCCTCTTGTTTTTCCTGGGCCATTTCCATTGGCCCCATCGAAACTGTTCACAGGTGGCCCGAGAACTACAGAACATTCATCAGTGTAGGTTGTATTTTCTTTGTCGCTGTTTGGCGTTTCTTAACTCCACCACCAAGGCAGCTTTTGTGCTGTCACATTTGGGCATATGGCAGATGCCTGGGTAGTCCTCTCCTGGAAACCAATGATCCTGCCTTGAACGACTTCAATGCCCTTTTAGTTATAAGGCACAGGCACCAGACCTGGAGTTCTTGGCCTTGATGCAGGGAAAACAAAATCTCCTGACATACCTGGCCCGTTTCAATCAACTGCCAGCAGAAACCACCTGGCCAGAACAGAATAAAGCAGCAGTCTTTTATTGAGGTCTTTCGGATGAGCTGAAACATACCTTATAGCTGGTTCCATCCATACCACCCAGATTTCCAGAGCTCTTAGATCTGGTACTACAGATTGATGCCTGACTTATACAAAGACGGGGCGAGTGTAGGACCCCTGAGATGCACCCAGGGAACACTGAGGCTGCATCTCCTGGCCTTTCCGGTGAGCCAGAGCCAATGCAGGTTGGGGCAAAGTGAGGCCTCTTGACCAAAGAAGAGAGAGAGAGAGACGGATAGCCAACAACCCCTGTCTCTATTGTGGCAAACTGACCATTTTATCCGAATTTGGCCAAAAAAGGCCTGCGGTCGGGAAACGCAAAGAATCATCCCTGTATAGGGCAACTGGGACAAGTCAGCCTTCCATTGGCTCTGAGAACGCCTCTTCGGCCATGCAAATTTATATGCCTATGTCCTTTTCCATGCTTGGGTCCCAAGCGTTCACCGTTCCGGTGATGATTGACTCTGGGGAAACAGGCAATTAGATGGGTTATCAGCTGGTGCAGAAAAGCGGGATTCCGATATATGCTAAAGACATCCAAGAGACCGTGCGGGCAGTGGATGGTTCCTGTCTAGTGTCTGGGTGGGTAACGGAACAGACCAAACAATTTTTCTAAGTACACAGGAAGGACACTCTAAATGTATGGTTTTTGACCTAATAGCCGCCCCTCAATTCAGGGTTATATTGGGTCTTCCTTGGCTGCAGAAACACAATCCGGTTATCGACTGGGTGGATCAGGCCGTGCATTACTCCTCTCCAGGATGCAAGGAACACTGCCCATCAACTCGGTCGGATGCCGCTGTTTCTCCTTGTCTGGCATTACTGTCTGCCATGTCTACAGTCAGTGCCACCAACCAGGTTTCGACGACCTTTCTCCCCATGGAATATCAGGATTTTGTTGATGTCTTTGATAAGGGTATGTCTGAACAACTACCGGCTCATCGGGAGTATGAATGTCCAATAGATATGGTACCCGGTGCTCCATTTCTCATGGCTGCATCTACTCTCTCATACCCAAGGAAGAGGACTTCCTCAAGGAATACATAGAGAAGGCCCTACGAATGGGTCACACACGTCCTTCCCGGTATCTGGCTGCTTCCCCCATCTTCTTTGTGCCCAAGAAGGATGGGGAATTGCATCCCTGTGTGGACTACAGGGTGCTGAATGCCGCTAACATAAAAAGCAGTATCCGTTGCTGCTGATATTAGAATTATTGGATCAGTTGCAATCCTTGGTCGTTTTCACTAAACTCGACCTTCCGGGGGCTTACAATTTGGTTCGCATCAGGCATGGCGATGAATTGAAACCCGCCTTTAAAACCAAATATGGTCTCTTCGAGTATCTCGTCATGCCTTTTGGCCTGTGTAATGCCCCTGCCACATTTCAGTACTTCGTTAATGATATTTTCCGGGATATACTTGATTGCTTTGCTCTGGTATACCTGGATGACATCTTGATCTTCCCCGAATCACATGAAAAACACATCCAACATGTGAGTGTCGTTCTACAGAGACTGAGACAGTGCACTATACGGCAAGTTCAATAAATGCGTGTTCCATTCCTCTTCAGTCGAGTTCTTGGTATTTGTCCTTTCCCCACGGGTGGGTTCAAATGAGGGATGCCAAAGTATGAGCAGTGCTTGATTGGCCGGTGCCCACCACCGTTAAGGCCCTACAATAATTATTGGGCTTCGCCAATTTCTATAGTCAGTTTATCGCCTCATTTTTGGAAATAGTGGTTCCACTGACTCACTTCACCAGTCCTTCTGTCTCATTTGTCTGGAACAAAGAAACACAAGCCGCATTCCAGTCTCTGAAGGATGCCTTTACATCAGCCCCAGTCCTGCAAAATCCAGACCCTTCCCTGCCATATGTTGTGGAAGCCAATGCCTCAGCAGTCACTATCGGTGCCATCCTTTCACAAAAGTGTCCCACCATGCACCGCCTACATCCAGTGGCTTATTTCCCCAGGACCCTATCGTTATGTGACAGGAATTATACAATCTTTGAGAGGGAGCTGTTGGAGATCAGGGCTGCTTTCAAGGAGTGGAAACACTGTTTATTAGGTGCTCGAAATCCAGTAACAGTGTACTCTGATCACTGAAAATTGAAGGCTCTACCAACGCATGCCAGATACGGCAGAATTAGTTTTTTACCATTTTCAATTTTGTGATTACTTATTGCTCTGGTCCTTTACACGGCAAAGCTGATGCGCTATCCTAGATTTGGGGGACCTGGATGTATTCCATGCCAAAACCCTGTTACTGCCAATGAATTCAGTGGTCTGTGTTTGTTCAGTCTCTTCCTCCTTACTGGACAATATTCAGCGTTGGGTGAAAGATCATCCATCTGACATCAGTTCCCAAAATGCACAACTTGTTGATGGTTTACCATACGTACAGGATCACTTATACATCCCCGATGACAATACGTCTTTTGGCACTCAAATAGTCTCACAACGCCAAATTAGTCACCCATCCAGGTCGACAGAAGACCCTATAACTACTACAAAGGTGGTGTTGGTGGCCCCATATGAAAAGCAACACTATGGATTACATACTGAAATGCGCTGTGTGCACACAGTGTAAAACCTTCCCGGGAAGGCCAACAAGTTTTCTGCAAGGAATGCCAATTCCACATAAGCCTTGGTACATGGTCTCCATGGACATCACAAAAATGGCACCCTTTATCTCCTGCTGGGTGTTACCTCCAGCCTCTGCACTGGCTACCTTGTTTTTTCCCATGTTGTCCGGTTCTTTGGTCTGCCGTCCATCCTTGCAATGGACCGGGGATCTAAATTCACGTCACGCTTTTGGTTGCCTCTGACCAGTTCTCTGGGTGGCGATGCACGCTTTTCCTCATCATACCATCCCCAAACAGTGGGCCAAACCGATAGAACCAATGCCACCATCGAACAGTACCTGCGATGCTTAAGTTTGCTTATGTTTGCAGTACTAGTCAGACTGGCTTACAATGTTAGGGGTGGCTGAAATTGCTTATAACAATTCTCGACACGCCTCGGTTGGTTGTTCCCCTTTCTTTGCCCTGTACGGTCAACATCCCCGAATCCTACCGCACGGGTTGTCTAACCCTGTGCACATGCCGGCCTCCAACGCCGTGGTACACTCATTATCCACTATACATACGGTGGCAGTCCAACATCTACGAAAGGCCGAGGACAGTACCAAACAGCAGGCCGATAAACACCTGATAACGTCTGGTTAGCTACTAAGTATCTGCGCATCTCAGGGAAACGCAATTTTCTTCCACAGTATGTTGGTCCGTAGCTCGTTGACAAATGTAATAATCTGGCTGCTTCCCGCATCAAGGTCCCTCTGAACTGGCATGTACATCATGTTTTCCACATCGCCCTGTTGAAGCCATATGTGGCCGGCACCAGATTGCCTGCTAAACCTGCTCCCATTAATGTGCATGGGGAAGACGAGTATGAGGTGCAAGCCATTCTTGACACCCGGGTTACGAAGGGGATTCGCTGTCATCTGATTGACTGGAAGGGTTACAGTCCAGATAGGACCTGGGAACCCACTGCACATTTGCATGTTTCTCAGCTTTTGAGAGCATTTCGTACCACCTACTTGCATGCTTCTCGGGGACGGGGTCCTTTGGGGAGGGGTACTGTCATGGGACGCTCTCCCCCCACAAACCCTTGTTCCCTCCGTGCTAAACTACCCCAACAGTTGCGGTTGCTGTGGCATTTAAGGCAACTCATGGCAACGCCATTTGCCCCGAACTACAGGTCCCAGTAATCCATGGACTTCACTTACGTGACGAGTCATGTGTTTGGGCCGCCGACGGAACCCGGAAGCTGCCAGTACTTTGGCAATGCGAACCTGCTGGGTGGCGCTCCTTAACCGGTGTGTTCCGCCCGGCAAGCAGCCTTCTGTGGTTTGTTGCTCTGCATTTGTTTGTCTTCCTGGTTTCCTGACCTCCCGAGCTTCCGCTTCCCTGGACTTTGCCTTTGCTCTGTCCTTGTCTGTTTCTGGCACATCAATCCCTTTGACTGATCACCCAGCTCCCATGAACTCGGCTCTTCACCTTGGACTGCCTGCTCTCTTCCTGGTTGGCGGGGACCACCTTGCCCCGCTCCTCTCGGATTCTCCACTCATCTGACCTAAAGGTTCTTCAAAGTTCTCTCTCGCCCTATATTGCATTTGTTTTCTGTATTTTTGTGCGTGAACTGGTCTCATTTGAACTTGGATGTTCTTAGTTTTCATTTTACTTTGCTTTTCATCGTCCTTGGCTCTGAGACTCTTTTCTTTTGGTCCTTCTGAGGATTCTGGACTACCATCTTGCTCCCTAGATTGCGCCCTTGTGCTGTTCAGGTCAGGTATCTTTGTGGTGCATAGACCTTGTTGGAGTTCTTCCTGGTGCTTTATCTTTTGAGACACCTGTACACTTTGGACTTCCTTGGCAGGAGTTCGTCAAGTAGGTTCATCGTCTTCATCTTCACCGAAACAGGTAGGAATTGGATACTGCCTGAGAGAGGTGTTTCTTGCCAGCGTATAGCTACTGAATGGGTACATTACCGTAATAAATGTGTCTTTTCCCTCCTTTTAGCTCTGCTGTTGCTCCTGTCTTTTCACCTGAGCCCCTAGACTGTCAGAAGCTCGCTGTCTCCCGAGCCCTGGTTCTCTCAAAGCTGGACTACTGTAACAGCCTCTACCTTAATCTGCCTGCCTCCACACTCCGCCCTCTGCAACTCATCCAGAACAGAACTGCGAGACTTGACCTTGGCCTCAAGCCCAGGGACCGTATCTCTCCAGGACTGAAATCTCCACACTAGCTCCCAGTGGCTGCGAGGATAAAGTTCAAAACCCTCTGCATTGTCCACAAGGCCTTCTGCGGCCTGGGGCCTAAATACCTTCAACTCTCTCTTCCTAAATATCTTCCTTCCCGAGCCCTTCGCTCATCCGTCTCCAACTCCCTCAGGGTCAGCTGCTTCTCGAAGCAACGAGCTGGGGGTAGATCTCTCTCCGCGGCAGGGGCCTCCCTCTGGAACAGCCTTCCTGCCCCCCTGAAACTTGAGGAGAACCATCTCCGGTTCCGGAAGCACCTCAAAACCTTCCTCTTTGCTTCTGCTTTCTCTCTCCCTCTCCCCTGCTAATTCTTCGCTGAAACTGCACTGAATCTGCAACTGGGCCACTCTCACCGACCTCGGTCCTGGGCCCAGCCACTCTCCACTTGCACTGCCTCCCTGGCAACCCCTGCACTGCGGGACTGTCTCTGGATCCCTACAGCCCCCCCTTCCCAGCACTTGTTCTGCACTTACCTTGCACTTGCCACCAGCTTGCCCTTTTATTTATTATTCTACTTAACTTGTACTGCACTTCCCCCCTCCCCTTCCCCATGCACCTCTCCCTTCCCCCTACCCCTGCACTTGCGCGATCTGAATAACACCTGGCCTAGTAGGATCGTTGTCTGTCTTCCCCTTGTTCCCCCCTCCCTGCCTCGTCGCGCCTTGAAACACTTGTGTATAGGCGCGTTACAAATGCCTTATCATATCATATCATATCAGTTGCTTTCTTGCTCTCTGCAGGTTGCGCTCTCCGGAGGAAGGTCTCCCTGTGAAAGGAGACCCGGTCGTAATATTGGACCGGGGTTACTAGAGACGGACCTGATCCTGACAGAGATGAAAAACAGGATTGCGATGCATTGGCAGAGCTGTGTGGTGTTGGCAGAGCTGTGTGGTGTTCTCAGTGCTGGATAAGCAGGGGCGATGCACGTCAGGATTGTGGTGCATTGGCAGAGCTGTGTGGTGTTCCCAGTGCTGGATAAACAGGGGGTGATGCATGTAAAGATTGAGGTGCATTGGCAGAGCTGTGTGTTGTTCCCAGTGCTGGACTAGCAGAGGCGATGCACTTCAGGATTGTGGTGCATTTGCAGAGCCGTCTGGTGTTCCCAGTGCTGGATAAACAAGGGGTGATGCAGGCAAAGATTGGGGTTCATTGATAGAGCTGTGTGGTATTCCCAGTGCTGGATAGGCAGGGGTGCTGCATGTCAATATTGTGGCGCATTGGCAGAGCTGTGTGGTGTTCCCAGTGCTGGATAAGCAGAGGCAATGCATGTCAGGACTGTGGTGCATTGGCAGAATTGTGTGGTGTTTCCAGTGCTGCATAAGCAGGGGCGATGCATGTCAGGATTGTGGTGCATTGGCAGAGCTGTGAGGTATTGCCAGTGCTGGATAAGCAGGGGCGATGCATGTCAGGACTGTGGTGCATTGGCAGATGTGTGTGGTTTTCCCAGTGCTGGATAAGCAGGGGCGATGCATGTAAGTATTGTGGTGCATTTGTAAAGCTGTGTGGTGTTCCCAGTGCTGGATAAACAGGGGGTGATGCAGGCAAAGTTTGAAGTGTTGTGTTCCCGAGTGCTGGATAAACAGGGGTGATTGGGGTGCATTGATAGAGCTGTATGGTGTTCCCAGTGCTGGATAAACCCCTGTTTATCCAGCACTGGGAACGCCACCCAGCACTGCCAATACACCACAGTCCTGACATGCATTATCCCTGCTTATCAAGCACTGGGAACACCACACTGCTCTAGCAAAGCACCACATTTCCAACCTATATCACCCCTGTTTGTCCAACATTGGGAATACCACACAGGTTTGCAAATGCACCACAATCCTGACACGCATCACCCCTGTTTATTCAGCAGTGGGAACACCACACCGCTCTATCAATGCACCACATTACCGACCTATCTCACCACTGTTTATCCAGCACTGGGAACACCATACCGCTCTACCAATGCACTGCATTCCTGGCCTGCATCACCCCTGTTTATACAGCATTGGAAACACCACACAGCTCTAACAATGCACCACATTCCCGACCTATTGCACTCCTGTTTGTCCAGTATTGCGAATGCTACACAGATTTGCCAAAGCACCACATTCCTGCGGGCTGGAAATGTGGTGCATTGGTAAAGCAGTCTGGTGTTCCCAATGCTGGATAAACAGGGGTGTTGCAGGCCGGGGATGTGGTGCATGGGTAGAGCGGTGTGGCGTTTCCAGTGCTGAATAAACAGGGGTGATGCAGGCTGGGAATCTGGTGCATTGGTAGAGCGGTGTGGTGTTTCCAGTACTTGATAAACAAGGGTGATGTAGGTTGGGAATGTGGTGCAGTGGTAGAGCGGTGTGGTGTTTCAAGTGCTGGGTAAACAGGGGTGCTGCCAGTCGGTAATGGGGTGCACTGGTAAAGCGGTGTGGTGTTCCAGACTGCTGGATAAAAAGGGGTGTTATAGGTCGGTAATGTGGTGCATTGTTAGAGCTGTGTGGTGTTTCTAGTGCTGGATAAACATGGGTGCTGCAGGCTGCGAATGTGTTGCATTGGTAGAGCTGTGTGGCATTCCCATTGCTGGATAAACAGGGGTGCTGCAGGCGTGAAATGTGGTGCATTGGTAAAGCAGTGTGGTGTTCCCAGTGCTGGGTAAACAGGGGTGATGCAGGCCGGGAAAGTGTTGCATTGGTAGAGTAGTGTGTTGTTCCCAGTGCTGGATAAACAGCGGTAATGCAGGCCGGGGTTGTGGTGCATAGGTAGAGCGGTGTGGTGCTTCCAGTGCTGGATAAACAGGGGTGCTGCCAGTCGGTAATGGGGTGCATTGGTAAAGCGGTGTGGTGTTCCAAGGGCTGGATAAATAGGGGTGCTGCTGGCCAGTAATGTGGTGCATTGGTAAAGCGGTGTGGTGTTCCCGAGTGCTGGATAAACTGGGGTGTTATAGGTCAGGAATGTCATGCATTGTTAGAGCTGTGTGGTGTTTCCAGTGCTGGATAAACAGGGGTGATGCAGGCCGGGAATGTGGTGTATTGGTTGAGTAGTGTGGCATTCCCAGTGCTGGATAAAGAGGGCTGGTGCAGGCTGGAAATGTGGTGTATTGGTAAAGCAGTGTGGTGTTCCCAGTGTTGGATAAACAGGGTTGCTGCATGTCGGTAATGTGGTACCTTGGTAAACTGGTGTGGTGTTCCAAGTGCTCGATAAACAGGGGTGCTGCAGACTGGAAATGTGGTGCACTGGTAAAGCAGTGTGCTGTTCCCAGTGCTGGATATTCAGGGGTGATATAGGCTGGGAATGTGGTGCTTTGGCAAATCTGTCTGGCATTCCCATTGCTGGACAAACAGGGGTGATATAGGTCGGGAATGTGGTGCATTGGTAGAGCTGTGTGGTGTTTCCAGTGCTGGATAAACAGGGGGGATGCAAGCCAGGAATGGGGTACATTGGTAGAGCGGTGTGCTATTCCCAGTGCTGGATAAACAGGGGTGCTGCAGGCCAGGAATGAGGTGCATTGATAAAGTGGTGAGGTGTTCCCAGTGCTGGATATACAGGGGTGCTGCGGGCCAGGAATGTGGTTCATTGGTAAAGTGGTGTGGTGTTCCAAGTACTGGATAAACAGAGGTGCTGCAGGCCGGAAATGTGGTGCATTGGTAAAGAAGTGTTGTGTTCCCGAGTGCTGGATAAACAGGGGTTATGTAGGCTGGGAATGTGGTGTGTTGGCAAATCTGTGTGGCATTCCCAATGCTGGACAAACAGGGGTGATATAGGTCGGGAATGTGGTGCATTGGTAAAGAAGTGTTGTGTTCCCGAGTGCTGGATAAACAGGGGTGATGTAGGCTGGGAATCTTGTGCGTTGGCAAATCTGTGTGGCATTCCCATTGCTGGACAAACAGGGGTGATATAGGTCGGGAATGTGGTGCATTGGTAGAGCTGTGTGGTGTTTCCCGTGCTGGATAAACAGGGGTGATGCAGGCTTGGAATGTGCTGCAGTGGTAGCGTGGTGTGGTGTTCCCAGTGCTGGATAAACAGGGGTGGTATAGGTCGGAAATGGGGTACATTGGTAGAGCGGTGTGCTATTCCCAGTGCTGGATAAACAGGGGTGCTGCAGGCCAGGAATGAGGTGCATTGGTAAAGTGGTTAGGTGTTCCCAGTGCTGGATAAACAGAGGTGCTGCAGGCCGGAAATGTGGTGCATTGGTAAAGCGGGTTGTGTTCCCGAGTACTGGATAAACAGGGGTGATGTAGGCTGGGAATGTGGTGTGTTGGCAAATCTGTGTGGCATTCCCAATGCTGGACAAACAGGGGTGATATAGGTCGGGAATGTGGTGCATTGGTAGAGCTGTGTGGTGTTTCCAGTGCTGGATAAACAGGAGTGATGACAGCCAGGAATGTGGTGCATTGGTAGAGCAGTGTGGTGTTCCCAGTGCTGGTTAAACAGGGGTGCTGGAAGCCGGAAATGTAGTGCATTGGCAAAGGGGTGTGGTGTTCCCAGTGCTGGATAAACAGGGGTGATGCAGGCCGGGAATGTGGTGCAGTGGTAGAGCGGTGTGGTGTTTCCAGTGCTAGATAAACAGAGGTGCTGCAGGCCGGAAATGTGGTGCATTGGTAAAGCGGGTTGTGTTCTCGAGTGCTGGATAAACAGGGGTGCTGGAAGCCGGAAATGTGGTGCATTGGTAGAGCGGTGTGCTATTCCCAGTGCTGGATAAACAGGTGTGCTGCAGGCCAGGAATGAGGTGCATTGGTAAAGTGGTTAGGTGTTCCCAGTGCTGGATATACAGGGGTGCTGCGGGCCGGGAATGTGGTGCAGTGGTAGAGCGGTGTGGTGTTTCCAGTGCTAGATAAACAGAGGTGCTGCAGGCCGGAAATGTGGTGCATTGGTAAAGCGGGTTGTGTTCTCGAGTGCTGGATAAACAGGGGTGCTGGAAGCCGGAAATGTGGTGCATTGGTAGAGCGGTGTGCTATTCCCAGTGCTGGATAAACAGGTGTGCTGCAGGCCAGGAATGAGGTGCATTGGTAAAGTGGTTAGGTGTTCCCAGTGCTGGATATACAGGGGTGCTGCGGGCCACGAATGTGGTTCATTGGTAAAGTGGTGTGGTGTTCCAAGTACTGGATAAACAGAGGTGCTGCAGGCCGGAAATGTGGTACATTGGTAAAGCGGGTTGTGTTCTCGAGTGCTGGATAAACAGGGGTGATGTAGGCTGGGAATGTGGTGTGTTGGCAAATCTGGGTGGCATTCCCACTGCTGGACAAACAGGGGTGATATAGGTCGGGAATGTGGTGCATTGGTAGAGCTGTGTGGTGTTTCCAGTGCTGGATAAACAGGGGTGATGCAGGCCAGGAATGTGGTGCATTGGTAAAGCGGTGTGGTGTTCCCAGTGCTGGATTAACAGAGGTGATGTAGGCCGGGAATGTGGTGCGTTGGCAGAGCTCTGCACGGGCCTCGGCGTAAGAGGGGCGGGGGTGTTAAACAGAACTGGATGGCGTTTGTCTGCATCCATATGTCGGACATGGGGGCGGGGAGTGGGCGGTTTAGGGATAAGGCAGGTGGTGTGGACATGTGAACGGGGCAGCTGGAATAACTATGACGCATGAGGAGGGCACTGCAGCCAGGCGTGGGGCAGGACGCTGAAGTGGTCTGGGCGAGGGAGCGTATCGGGAAGGAAGGAGCAGGAGTGGCAGGCGACGTGGTGTATGAGATGACGGAAGCGGGGTTCGGAGCATAATGTGTAGGAAGAGGGCACAACTCGGGGGAAGGCAGGGCCATGTGGCAGTAGGCTGGTGAGAGATTGTGGAAACCATGAGTTGCTGTGCAGGTGACAGGATGATTTAGGAGCTGGAAGGGCCATGTGGCAGTAGGAGCTGGAAGAGCCATGTGGCAGTAGGAGGTGGGAGGGCCATGTGTCAGTAGGCTGGAGGGACAGTGAAGTAGTGTGGGCACCATGAGCTGCTGGGCAAGGGTGGCATCTAAAGGGGCAATGGGGCAGGGGCCATGTGGCAGCAGGAATTAGGTGGTGGAAGGGCCATGTGGCAGCAGGAGGTGGAAGGGCCATGTGGCAGCAGGAGGTGGAAGAGACATGTGGTATAAGGAGATGGAAGGGCCATTTGGCAGTAGGCTGGAGGGACAGTGAAGTAGTGTGGAAACCATGTGCTGATGGGCAGAGGAGGCCTGGGGAAGGGAGCAGTGTGCCAGGGTCCATGTGGCAGGAGGATTTAAGAGGTGTTAGGGCCACGTGGCAGTAGGCTGGATAAAAACTGAAGTAGTCTGGACACCATGAGCTGCCGGGCAAGGGTGGCATGGAAAAAGGCACTGGGGCAGGGGCAATGTGGCAGTAGGAATTAGAAGGTGGAAGAGCCACGTGGCAGTAGGAGGTGGAAGGGCCATGTGGTAGTAGGCTGGAGGGACAGTGAAGTAGGATGGACACCATGAGCTGCTGGGCAGAGGAGGCTTGGGGAAGGTGGCAGTGGACCGTGGGCCATGTGGCAGGAGGATTGAAGAGGTTTAAGGGCCATATGGAAGAAGGCTGGAGGGACAGTGAATTCGTGTGGAAACCATGAGCTGTTGGGCAGGCTTAGCATGGAAAGGGGCAGTGGCCGTAGGAGGCGGAAGAGCCATGTGGTAGTAGGAGGTGGAAGGGCCATGTGGCAGCAGGAGGTGGAAGGGCCATGTGGTAGTAGGAGGTGGAAGGGCCATGTGGCAGCAGGAGGTGGAAGGGGCCATGTGGCAGCAGGACGTGGAAGGGCCATGTGGTAGTAGGAGGTGGAAGGGCCATGTGGTAGTAGGAGGTGGAAGGACCATGTGGTAGTAGGAGGTGGAAAGACCATGTGGCAGCAGGAGGTGGAAGGGCCATGTGGCAGCAGGAGGTGGAAGCGCCATGTGGCAGTAGGAGGTGGAAGGGCCATGTGGCAGCAGGAGGTGGAAGCGCCATGTGGCAGCAGGAGGAGGAAAGGGCCATGTGGCAGCAGGAGGTGGAGGGCCATGTGGCAGCAGGAGGTCGAGGGCCATGTGGCAGCAGGAGGTGGAAGGGCAATGTGGCAGTAGGAGGTGGAAGGGCCATGTGGCAGCAGGAGGTGGAAGGGCCATGTGGCAGCAGGACGTGGAAGGTCCATGTGGTAGTAGGAGGTGGAAGCACCATGTGGTAGTAGGAGGTGGAACGGCCATGTGGCAGCAGGAGGTGGAGGGCCAGGTGGCAGCAGGAGGTCGAGGGCCATGTGGCAGCAGGAGGTCGAGGGCCATGAGGCAGCAGGAGGTGGAAGGGGCCATGTGGTAGTAGGAGGTGGAAGGGCCATGTGGCAGCAGGAGGTGGAAGGGCCATGTGGTAGTAGGAGGTGGAAGGACCATGTGGCAGCAGGAGGTGGAAGGGCCATGTGGCAGCAGCAGGTGGAGGAGCCATGTGGTAGTAGGAGGTGGAAGGGCCATGTGGTAGCAGGAGGTGGAAGGGCCATGTGGTAGTAGGAGGTGGAAGGGCCATGTGGCAGCAGGAGGTGGAAGGGCCATGTGGCAGCAAGAGGTGGAAGGGCCATGTGATATTAGGAGGTGGAAGCGCCATGTGGCAGTAGGAGGTGGAAGGGCTATGTGGCAGCAGGAGGTGGAGGGCCATGTGGCAGCAGGAGGTCGAGGGCCATGTGGCAGCAGGACGTGGAAGGTCCATGTGGTAGTAGGAGGTGGAAGGGCCATGTGGCAGCAGGAGGTGGAGGGCCATGTGGCAGCAGGAGGTCGAGGGCCATGTGGAAGCAGGAGGTGGAAGGGCCATGTGGCAGCAGGAGGTCGAGGGCCATGTGGAAGCAGGAGGTGGGGGGCCATGTGGCAGCAGGAGGTCGAGGGCCATGTGGAAGCAGGAGGTGGAAGTGCAATGTGGCAGCAGGAGGTGGAAGGGCCATGTGGCAGCAGGAGGTGGAAGGGCCATGTGGCTGCAGGAGGTAGAAGGGCCATGTGGCAGCAGGAGGTGGAAGGGCCATGTGGCAGCAGGAGGTGGAAGCGCCATGTGGCAGTAGGAGGTGGAAGGGCTATGTGGCAGCAGGAGGTGGAGGGCCATGTGGCAGCAGGAGGTCGAGGGCCATGTGACAGCAGGACGTGGAAGGTCCATGTGGTAGCAGGAGGTGGAAGGGCCATGTGGCAGCAGGAGGTGGAGGGCCATGTGGCAGCAGGAGGTCGAGGGCCATGTGGAAGCAGGAGGTGGAAGGGCTATGTGGCAGCAGGAGGTCGAGGGCCATGTGGAAGCAGGAGGTGGAGGGCCATGTGGCAGCAGGAGGTCGAGGGCCATGTGGAAGCAGGAGGTGGAGGGCCATGTGGCAGCAGGAGGTCGAGGGCCATGTGGAAGCAGGAGGTGGAAGGGCCATGTGGCAGCAGGAGGTGGAGGGCCATGTGGCAGCAGGAGGTCGAGGGCCATGTGGCAGTAGGAGGTGGAAGAGCTATGTGGCAGCAGGAGGTGGAGGGCCATGTGGCAGCAGGAGGTCGAGGGCCAGGTGGCAGCAGGACGTGGAAGGTCCATGTGGCAGCAGGACGTGGAAGGTCCATGTGGTAGTAGGAGGTGGAAGGGCCATGTGGCAGCAGGAGGTGGAGGGCCATGTGGCAGCAGGAGGTTGAGGGCCACGTGGAAGCAGGAGGTGGAAGGGCCATGTGGCAGCAGGACGTGGAAGGTCCATGTGGTAGTAGGAGGTGGAAGCGCCATGTGGTAGTAGGAGGTGGAAGGGCCATGTGGCAGCAGGAGGTGGAGGGCCATGTGGCAGCAG
Organism: Ambystoma mexicanum; assembly: GCF_040938575.1. NCBI lineage: Eukaryota > Metazoa > Chordata > Amphibia > Caudata > Ambystomatidae > Ambystoma > Ambystoma mexicanum. The sequence goes on from NC_090934.1 coordinate 26,026,443, forward strand.
GAGGTCGAGGGCCATGTGGCAGCAGGAGGTCGAGGGCCATGTGGCAGCAGGAGGTGGAAGAGCTGTGGCAGCAGGACGTGGAAGGTCCATGTGTCAGTAGGCTGGAGGGACAGTGAAGTAGTGTGGGCACCATGAGCTGCTGGGCAAGGGTGGCATCTAAAGGGGCAATGGGGCAGGGGCCATGTGGCAGCAGGAATTAGGTGGTGGAAGGGCCATGTGGCAGCAGGAGGTGGAAGGGCCATGTGGCAGCAGGAGGTGGAAGAGACATGTGGTATAAGGAGATGGAAGGGCCATTTGGCAGTAGGCTGGAGGGACAGTGAAGTAGTGTGGAAACCATGTGCTGATGGGCAGAGGAGGCCTGGGGAAGGGAGCAGTGTGCCAGGGTCCATGTGGCAGGAGGATTTAAGAGGTGTTAGGGCCACGTGGCAGTAGGCTGGATAAAAACTGAAGTAGTCTGGACACCATGAGCTGCCGGGCAAGGGTGGCATGGAAAAAGGCAGTGGGGCAGGGGCAATGTGGCAGTAGGAATTAGGAGGTGGAAGAGCCACGTGGCAGTAGGAGGTGGAAGGGCCATGTGGTAGTAGGCTGGAGGGACAGTGAAGTAGGATGGACACCATGAGCTGCTGGGCAGAGGAGGCTTGGGGAAGGGGGCAGTGGACCGTGGGCCATGTGGCAGGAGGATTGAAGAGGTTTAAGGGCCATATGGAAGAAGGCTGGAGGGACAGTGAATTCGTGTGGAAACCATGAGCTGTTGGGCAGGCTTAGCATGGAAAGGGGCAGTGGCCGTAGGAGGCGGAAGAGCCATGTGGTAGTAGGAGGTGGAAGGGCCATGTGGCAGCAGGAGGTGGAAGGGCCATGTGGTAGTAGGAGGTGGAAGGGGCCATGTGGCAGCAGGACGTGGAAGGGCCATGTGGTAGTAGGAGGTGGAAGGGCCATGTGGTAGTAGGAGGTGGAAGGACCATGTGGTAGTAGGAGGTGGAAGGACCATGTGGCAGCAGGAGGTGGAAGGGCCATGTGGCAGCAGGAGGTGGAAGCGCCATGTGGCAGTAGGAGGTGGAAGGGCCATGTGGCAGCAGGAGGTGGAAGCGCCATGTGGCAGCAGGAGGAGGAAAGGGCCATGTGGCAGCAGGAGGTGGAGGGCCATGTGGCAGCAGGAGGTCGAGGGCCATGTGGCAGCAGGAGGTGGAAGGGCAATGTGGTAGTAGGAGGTGGAAGGGCCATGTGGCAGCAGGAGGTGGAAGGGCCATGTGGCAGCAGGACGTGGAAGGTCCATGTGGTAGTAGGAGGTGGAAGCACCATGTGGTAGTAGGAGGTGGAAGGGCCATGTGGCAGCAGGAGGTGGAGGGACAGGTGGCAGCAGGAGGTCGTGGGCCATGTGGCAGCAGGAGGTCGAGGGCCATGTGGCAGCAGGAGGTGGAAGGGGCCATGTGGTAGTAGGAGGTGGAAGGGCCATGTGGCAGCAGGAGGTGGAAGGGCCATGTGGTAGTAGGAGGTGGAAGGACCATGTGGCAGCAGGAGGTGGAAGGGCCATGTGGCAGCAGCAGGTGGAGGAGCCATGTGGTAGCAGGAGGTGGAAGGGCCATGTGGTAGCAGGAGGTGGAAGGGCCATATGGTAGTAGGAGGTGGAAGGGCCATGTGGCAGCAGGAGGTGGAAGGGCCATGTGGTAGCAAGAGGTGGAAGGGCCATGTGATATTAGGAGGTGGAAGGCCATGTGGCAGGAGGAGGTGGAAGTGCTATGTGGCAGCAGGAGGTGGAAGGGCCATGTGGCATCAGGAGGTGGAAGGGCCATGTGGCAGCAGGAGGTGGAAGCGCCATGTGGCAGTAGGAGGTGGAAGGGCTATGTGGCAGCAGGAGGTGGAGGGCCATGTGGCAGCAGGAGGTCGAGGGCCATGTGGCAGCAGGACGTGGAAGGTCCATGTGGTAGTAGGAGGTGGAAGGGCCATGTGGCAGCAGGAGGTGGAGGGCCATGTGGTAGTAGGAGGTGGAAGGACCATGTGGTAGTAGGAGGTGGAAGGACCATGTGGCAGCAGGAGGTGGAAGGGCCATGTGGCAGCAGGAGGTGGAAGCGCCATGTGGCAGTAGGAGGTGGAAGGGCCATGTGGCAGCAGGAGGTGGAAGCGCCATGTGGCAGCAGGAGGAGGAAAGGGCCATGTGGCAGCAGGAGGTGGAGGGCCATGTGGCAGCAGGAGGTCGAGGGCCATGTGGCAGCAGGAGGTGGAAGGGCAATGTGGTAGTAGGAGGTGGAAGGGCCATGTGGCAGCAGGAGGTGGAAGGGCCATGTGGCAGCAGGACGTGGAAGGTCCATGTGGTAGTAGGAGGTGGAAGCACCATGTGGTAGTAGGAGGTGGAAGGGCCATGTGGCAGCAGGAGGTGGAGGGACAGGTGGCAGCAGGAGGTCGAGGGCCATGTGGCAGCAGGAGGTCGAGGGCCATGTGGCAGCAGGAGGTGGAAGGGGCCATGTGGTAGTAGGAGGTGGAAGGGCCATGTGGCAGCAGGAGGTGGAAGGGCCATGTGGTAGTAGGAGGTGGAAGGACCATGTGGCAGCAGGAGGTGGAAGGGCCATGTGGCAGCAGCAGGTGGAGGAGCCATGTGGTAGCAGGAGGTGGAAGGGCCATGTGGTAGCAGGAGGTGGAAGGGCCATATGGTAGTAGGAGGTGGAAGGGCCATGTGGCAGCAGGAGGTGGAAGGGCCATGTGGTAGCAAGAGGTGGAAGGGCCATGTGATATTAGGAGGTGGAAGGCCATGTGGCAGGAGGAGGTGGAAGTGCTATGTGGCAGCAGGAGGTGGAAGGGCCATGTGGCATCAGGAGGTGGAAGGGCCATGTGGCAGCAGGAGGTGGAAGCGCCATGTGGCAGTAGGAGGTGGAAGGGCTATGTGGCAGCAGGAGGTGGAGGGCCATGTGGCAGCAGGAGGTCGAGGGCCATGTGGCAGCAGGACGTGGAAGGTCCATGTGGTAGTAGGAGGTGGAAGGGCCATGTGGCAGCAGGAGGTGGAGGGCCATGTGGCAGCAGGAGGTCGAGGGCCATGTGGAAGCAGGAGGTGGAAGGGCCATGTGGTAGTAGGAGGTGGAAGGGCCATGTGGCAGCAGGAGGTGGAGGGCCATGTGGCAGCAGGAGGTCGAGGGCCATGTGGCAGCAGGAGGTGGAAGCGCCATGTGGCAGCAGGAGGTAGAAGGGCCATGTGGCAGCAGGAGGTGGAAGGGCCATGTGGCAGCAGGAGATGGAAGGGCAATGTGGCAGTAGGCTGGAGTGACAGTGAAGTAGTGTGGACAGCATGGGCTGCGAGGCATTGAGAAGGGCCGTGGGTGCATCAGACACAGCTTTGTTGGTGGGGGTTAGTGGGGACAGATTGGATTAAGGACGGCCTAAATGAATTGGGTTCCTTATGGCCAATCAGGGGGTTCTTAAATCCCACAACGTGGGCCCATTAAAGGCCACCTCCGGCCGCCTCGCCTGGAAACAGCCCCCAAATCCCAAAGCGGTAGCTCCTCATTCTCGCAGATAATTCCAGATTATCCTGGGGATTTGTTTTCTATCCAAGTTTTCATATCAATATTAAATCTGGCCGGTGCTGCTCGCCGCAGCTGCTGGCGGCTTGGGGGTGGGATGGGTTCATCCAGGAATGCGGCAAGAGGAGGAAACAAAGCTACTGGGCCATACTGAGGCAGAATAGGGCCACATCTGGCTGCACTGCCGCAGAACATGGCCACATCCGGCTGCACTGCTGCAGAACATGGCTGCACTGCTGCAGAATATGGTCACATCTGGCTGCACTGCCGCAGAATATGGCCACATCCGGCTGCACTGCTGCAGAATATGGCCACATCCGGCTGCACTGCCGCAGAACATGGCCACATCCGGCTGCACTGACGCAGAATATGGCCACATCCGGATGCACTGCCGCAGAATATGGCCACATACGGCAGCACTGCCGCAAAACATGGCCACATCCGGCTGCACTGCTGCAGAATATGTCCACATCCGGCTGCACTGCTGCAGAATATCTGCTGCAGCAGAATATGGCTGCATCTGACTGCACTGCTGCTGCAGAATATGGTCACATCTGGCTGCACTGCTGCAGCAGAATATGGCTGCATCTGACTGCACTGCTGCTGCAGAATATGGCTGCATTTGGCTGCACTGCTGCAGAAGATGGTTGCACTGAGTTGCACTGAGGCAGAACACAGCCACATTTGGCCAGACTGCCACAGAACATGGGGGTGCATTTGACCAGTTCTTTGAAACAAAATAATCAAGTGCAAAGCTATGTTTGCACACTTCAGAGAGATTAGATTAATTGAACTTGTTCGAGGAAGTGGTTTCCATTAGCAATAATGTGCTTAATCTGAATTAAATGAGACTGCATTAGGTTTTCATGGCAGTTCCAAAATAATGAGATTCTCTGTCAAGACCGTAAACTCTTATTATGCTTCTCCGTCTTTAATCTCACAGAACAGCAGTAATCCAAGACCCTCAAGCAAACTCTCCCAACCAACGACCTACCCATAAATAGATGGAGAAAGAGTAGTCCTAGTGAACACAGGTCAATAATCAGGGAGAAGACGCCCCATTATAAGCAAGGGGGCCGCTAAACTCACCAACACCCTTGTTTCCGGGTCGGCAAACTCTGAGTCTGCCTGCCGTTGCTGCTGTGCCCGAAAGGTCTGACCCTGCCAGGTGCAGTGGCCATGGTAGGCAGACCAGTCACGGCTGCCGGGGGCGCAGTGGCCATGGTAGGCAGACCACTCACAGAAGCACTGGCACCGTTAGCAATGGTGTTCCTACTCCCATAGAGTCGTATGGAACTCTATGGGAATGGGGACTTACATTTTATCAGCACCTGACTTCCCGGGCAGCCGGACTTGGAATCTCCGGGTGGCACTGGGAAGTCAGGCGCCGGTAACATTTTCCGAATTCGGCGACAACCAGCCGGCAGCAACGGCAACGACAGGGTTACCGCCAGACTCGTAATGAGACCCATACTGCTGAGCGTCTTCAACTTACGCCTCCTGCCTTCCCTGTTTACCTTCACCTGTACACCACCTTCCCCCTTTCCCAGTGGTCGAAGTGAGCGGTAGTGGTTGGGAGCGGTGCTCCTCTACTTTTTGTAAATTACCTTGTACAGCTCCTATACTTTTATTTTAAAAATAAACCATTCCGGAATGGTTTTCTTTTAAAATAAAAGTGTAGGAGGAAGTTGAAACCTTCACTTTCAGCGCACTGCACTGAACGTTCCCTTAGACATCAGTTGCAAGTGTTTTGAAGGGTGTATTGTGTGTGGGAGGGGTTGTGGCAATGGGGTTTGTGGGGAGCAGGGGCAGGCCAGCAGGGAACATAGCTCCACTACTTCTATTCATACACTTCGACCACTGCCCTTTCCCTAATGTATCTAGCGCCTAGATACCTGAGGGTCCAGTGCGCAGCTACAAATGCAAAAATTCAATAAATAAATATTAAAAAAGGAATTATGAGAAAATGGCCTTGAAGTAAAGGAGAGGAACGGACAGTAATCAGTAGAGAGTTCAAGTGCTTGGGGGCAATGAGTGAAAAAGAGCGAAAGCAAGAAGCAGCACTGAGCGTTCTAGAAAACGATGGAAGAGAACGTGGAGGGGGTAACGAGTGATCAGCGGGGAAAGATGGGGTGGAGCAAGGCCGCAAATACAGCGGAAGGGACTAAGAAGACGGGAGACAAAAGACACAAGAGAGATTGATAGAGGAGTGGGGGGAGAAAGCAAATAGGAAACGGAAGCGGAGGAACATGCAGGTTCACAGATAGCAGGCATTGCTGATGTTAATGTGTTCTTGCATCATCATCACACTTCAGACTTCTTGGGTGGGATAATACTTCACCTCTGTGTTCACCTCTGTGTCTTCAATAGAATCATGACTTTGCTTTATGCTAGTGGGGCGCATCCGTACTCTGTCAAGACTGGGGTTTCGTATTATGCTTGTTTAAAGCTTACTCACTGCTAACACAGCCACTTGGTCCACCAGTTTAAAAGAGAAGCTCCTGGGCACTGATTTTCCAACCAATCCGCTGCCTTCATAATGTCCTCTAACCTGGCACCTGCTGCGAAAGCATTTGAGGCCATCGTGCATCTTCCCGAATGGGCGTCAAAACTCCCTGTATCTACTCCTGCGCGCCCCATGATCCCCTGCCCACCTCGCTGGGGGGCCACAGGAGACGGCTTTGTGGGGTTTGGTAAAATCTATCGATAACTGAGGTTCCCTGATCAGTCCAAGATGTATCTTCACCGCCTCCTCCCTTCTGACGTCTCATCCGGAAGGTGAAACCTTCCGGTGCAAAGCTCCTATCTGTCGCCTCTTCGGCCTTCACGTCAGACACCCTTTTACAGGAAATGAGGCACAGTCGGGAAACCAATGAGGAGAGCAGAGCAATAATAAAGGCGCGAGAAACTAAGAGATGAAATCAGAGGTTTAGTGGCATGAACAGAAAGGAAGGGTCGTGCACGACGGCTACTGTAGAGGTGAAAACAGCAGATGGGGCACTGCTGGGTATATGACGAGAGGCAGAGCGATTATGCTCAAAGATCCCATCCAGATTGTGACCCGAGGCAGAAAAAGAAAGACTATGTTGAGGGGGTTGTTACATCAACTTCTTATGCTGTGCGACCTGGTTAAATAATCCCTGTTTAGGGTGGTGTCACAACTGTGAGGAACGGAGGTCAGGACCCCACCTCCAAATTGTAATCAATGTTGTTGTCCTCTACATTAAATTGCTTTACATCGTGGCGCAAATTAATGTAGAGGACAACAACATTGAAGAAAAAGAAAGAAGAGAAGGCAGAAAGGATGAAGACAGGAGGGGAACGAAGGTAAAGTTGGATGAGGCAGGAAGAAAGAGAACTTCGGTCTTGGTGGGGTCAAGGTAGACAAAATAGGAATTCATCGAGATTGGACGGCAGTAAGACAAGCCGAGACGTTGGATTGGAGAAAATTAGAAAAGCAAAAGAAATTCTGTTAATCCTCTGTATGGAAACGGGACGAGGGATTCAAGGAGGATATGAGAGCAGAGAGAGGAATGGTGCAGCAGGAGAAAAGAAGGGGCTCAAGAACAGAACCTTGAGGGACACAATAGTGAAGAGGACGAGGACAAGGCATTCGACCGACTGCTTGGAAAGATCAGAGCAGATCTAGACAGGCCAAGGGAAGCAAGAGAAAAGGGAAGGGTAAGATAATCAACGGTGTCAAAAGCTGCCGAAAGGTCAAGCAGACTAAGCACAGAAGAACATTTACCATGACGAGTCGAAGGTAAAGAGTTGGAAGCATGGAGAAGTGCCTCTCAGTGGAATGAGATTGCAATGGACGAAGTAGAGAGTCGCGATTTAGGTAAGAAGATACTTGACAGTATACCACCCATTCCAATACTCTGGGGAGAAACGGATGAAGAGACATGGGACCAAAATTAGCATGCAGCAGAGGGTCTAAAGATGTTTTATTTAGTATGGGGAGGACAGTTGCATGTTTGAAGGATGAGGGTCCGTGAGCCGAAGATACAGAAAGATTGAGAAGGCAGGTTAGATAAGGAATGAGATGAGGATAAAACATGGGAATCAATTAGGAGGGACTAGGATCAAGAGGGGAAGCGGGTGGGTGGGCTCGATATATGTGCCAGAGTCAGTAAGGAATAGGAAGGAGGCGAGCAAAAGGCTCAGAAACAAGGTGTGTGCAATAGCAATGGAGGGAGGAGAGGGAGCGGTATATGGGAAATGTGGAACAGAGACTTTAGAAGTAGAGTATTCATCAAAGGCAGTGTAGGAAAGAGGGGATTTGATATGATATGATACGTTATTTATAACGCAGTTAATTCCCAGAGGCTTCTAAGTGCAGACGTTGCCCCTGAGCTATCTTCCAGAGACAAAGTAAAGAAGGTAGGGAAAGGTCTGAGGGGAGAAGATGTTATTGAGAAGTGGAAATTGAAGGCACGGTGATGAGACCAGGTCTGAGTGAGAGTAGAAACATGTGTTTTCTGGCATTAAGCAACGGGATATCATAGGGAGAATGAAGAGAGGAAAGTACTGCAAGGTCAGACAGGGATTGAGATTTCTTCCAGTGATGTTTGGCTAAGCAGACAGCCTCTGAGAGTGAGGAGAGAAGCGGAAAGCCAAGGTTGAGGTGGTTTTCAAGAGGGCAAAAAGAACGTAGGAAGGAATCGAGAGTCATGGGTAGAAGAAGATTAGTGTGAAGAGTAGAGACAACTTGATCAGTGAAAAGAGAAATAAAGTCATCAATAGAAAGTGACGATGAAGAGAGTGAGTAATGGAAGAAGCAAGGATCAAAAGAGCGTGCGTCGTGTCTGGGAAAGGCGACTGAGAAAGGGATGGCAGATGGACTGTGTTGAAGAGTAGGAGAAAAGGAAGGAACAAAGTGATCCGATGAATAGCGCGGGTGGACAGTGACATGATTCTCAGGAGAAAGGGCTGAGAAAACAAGAGGTAGAGAAGATCGGGAGGTATGTGCAAGGTGATTGGAATTGAGAAGAAGGAGGAGAGGAAGAGTGATTAGTCATGGGATGAAGGCTAAAGTCACATAGAAGAAGAAAGTGAGACGAGGTTGCAAAAGGTAGAGAGAGACAGGGATCTGGACAACTGGGACAGCCGGATGATGTTCAGTTTCCCAGGGATGCCGGGGAAATCCACGGATAAGACTGTATGACAGGCAGACAGCGCAGCGCAGGTGTGAGGCCTGTGAGAAACATGAAGGTGTCTCACTTACTAGTCCCGCAGGGATCTGTCATCGCAGTTGTGGGGCTCCTATAAAAGAAGGACATCTGGAGGCCTGGCTGACTGGCCCCTCTGAGGGTAACAGGAACCACAGGAGGCAAAAGGGGACACCAGAGAAAATATTTAGGAGGCAGATTGGCTCTGTGTTCCGGGGTTTGGCGCATACATTCGGGGGCGGTTTGGGTGTTGCAAACAGCATAAGGTTTTCCTCCAGAATGTCTATCAGAGGCCACATAGCTGTGACCCCTGCCCATGATCAGTGTTCCGGCAGACGAAGTTCGAATGATGAACAAGGAGATCGATCGACCAGGAAGAATGGCACAGTGGCCGTGTATCCCAACAGGGCAGTTTCCCTAGCAGTGTGTTTATGGTGAGGAGGAAGGACAAGGTGAGGGACATGTGAAAGACCTCAACATGTTCCTTGTGCAGAGACATTTCAAGATGAAGGGCATGCACCTCTGCAGCGATCGACCGCAACCAGGTGACTGACTAGCCCGATTGGATCTCAAGGATGCCCACCTAACGCTCCCCAGGCTTCCACCAGACAGATGCTTCCTCAGGGTTGTCTGGGAGAGGCAGACGTAGCCGTTAAACAATCTGCCATTTGCCTAATGGTTCCAACCACCAGCAAAGCCAGAGCAGAAATGCACTGGTGGTTGGATTACAGTGAGGCCTAGAACGATCTTTAGAGCTCCCCGGATATAGAACTAGATTCAGATGCCACCAGGGCAGGCTGGAGCCTGGTTTGGAATTATGACAAGTGCAGGCACATCGGGCACCCAGAGGAGCTCAAGTATCATATGAATGGCCTGGAACGAATAGCTGGCTCATTTGCCATCAGAGCCCTGGTTCCGCAAGTGGGAAAATGCTGCATACTGCAAAGAATTGACAATCTCTCAGCAGTGAGATACATCAATGGCCTTTGAGGCACAAGATCCCAGCACCTAGCTGAACTGGGCTAAGGTTCCTGGCTTTACTGCCTCGTGAGGAACATCTCAGTGAGAGCTGAGTGCCTTCCAGGTCTGTCAAACACAGCGACGGACTGGAATTCAAGGTATCTGAGAGATGCCAATGACTGGCAGCTACACCACAAAATCTTTCAGGAATCGATGGACATTTGAGGGTCATGTTCAACAGATCTTTTTTGCCTAGAGACACAGTTGTCAACTAGAAAGCGTCTTCAGTCGTAGGCTGGATCCAATGGCGAAGGCCATGGGCACATTCCTCTAGCAGTGGGAACATCGCATGGAATACCTGTGCCCCCTATTCGCAATGATCCTGTGTATGCTAGCATATGTCAGGAGACAGAAGGCCAGACTGGTGATGATTACTCCGCGTTCGTCGTCGCAAGCTTGGTTCCCGAGGCTTAGAGTTGGAGACGTCTGGTGCTCCCCACATACCCTAGGACCCAGCGGGAACTCTCCACCCAACGTTCCTAGTCGGGTCTCTCACTATAGTGGCATGGGTGACTTCTGGGGAAATCCAAGACCTTCAGAGCAAGCTTGCAGTTTCATCTGCAGTGCATGGGCTCCAGGTGCAATGACGCCTTGCAAGTCAGCTTGCAACAGTTGGTGTTTGGGAAGGGGTTGAGATCCAGTTACTGTGCCAGGGGGAGCTAATTTCCTGTCAGGGTTAGCTATTGCAGGCAGAGCATATTAAACAGTGACATGTTAAGGTCCACCGTTTCAGCTGGGCATACTCTAGTAAATGGTTTTGCCTTCCACATTTCAAAGCAAACAAAGACTGTTTGGTTGTCATTCCCCACTTTACCTGATTAGACGTCAGAAGGGAGGAGAAGGTAAAGATACATCTTGGACTGATCAGGGAAACTCAGTTATCGATAGATTTTACCAAACCCCACAAAGCCGTCCCCTGTGGCCCCCAGCGAGGTGGGCAGGTGGATCATGGGGCATGCAGGAGTAGATACAGGGAGTTTTGACGCTCATTCAGGAAGATGCACGATGGCCTCAAATGCTTTCGCAGCAGGTGCCAGGTTAGAGGACATTATGAAGGCAGCGGATTGGTTGGAAAATCAGTGCCAAGGAGCTTCTCTTTTAAACCGATGGACCAAGTGGCTTTGTTAGCAGTAAGTAAGCTTTAAACAAGCATAATACGAAGACGATATCGACGATTTCATCAATAGATTGAGTAATGCTTTCTATTTGTCAACACTGGACCTTACAAAGGGGTATTGGCAGGTTGCACTCTTTGGACCAGTTAGGCAAAAAATGACCTTTGCCACTCCGATAGGACTGTTCCATTTCAAAGTCCTACCATTTGGCCTACATGGTGCTCCCGCAAAATTCCAAAGACTTATGAATCCGATTTGACAACCCTACTCAGAGTTTTGCATAGCAAACATTGATTACATTGTGATCCATAGTAGGTCATGGGAAGACCACCTATATCACCTATACACTGTCATGAGGGCCTTAAGGAAAGCTGGGCTTGCGGGAAACCCTAAAAAGTGTAAGCTAGCCCATTCTGCTGTCAAGTACTTAGGGTTTTTTGTGGGTAACGGTAGGGTCCTATCCCAACATGAAAAAATCTGAGCAGTTCTCGAAACCCCTATACCAAAAACTAAGAAAGACTTGAGAGCATTTCTGGGTTTGATAGGGTACTATCGTCGGTTCATCCCAAAACATTTTCAGTAAGACTTCCAAATGAACAGATAAGTTGAAAAATGCAGAACCCCAAAGAATTAAATGGGATCCAGAGGATGAACTTTGTTACAATACTCTAAAACAGGCCTTATGTCAAAGTTCAATTCCAGCAGTAGCCAACTTCTCTAAACAATTCATCTTACAAACCAATGCATCCCTAACAGGACTAGGTGCCATCTTATCCCAAAATCATGACGGACTGGAACATCCAATATTATACATCAGTCGGAAAATGTTCCTGAGGGAATATAATTACGCTGTCATCGAATTAGAAGCTTCGGCAATAAAATGGGCAATCTTACATCTTAAATACTATTTACTGGGTCGAAAATTCAGACTGGTCACTGAACATCCTCCATTAGTCTGGATAAGCCAAAGGAAGGAGTCAAACCCTAGGGTTATGCAGTGGTTCTTAGACCTTTAACCATACTGCTTCTCAGTGGAACATCGAAAAGGGATAGAGCAGGATAATGTGGACTACCTCTCGAGGTTCCCCTATGAAGCACCCTGGTCTAGCCCGCAATGGGGAAGGCTAAGTGAGAAACCTGAAGGCATTCTCCCACCTATTCCTCTGGGATCTTCCGTTCAGGGGAAAAGGGAAGGGCCATCGCTTTTGGATTCCGACCCTTGGGGTGAACTAGCGAGGGAGGACCACCTGGGTGGAGGGTCATTGGGGAGAGGGTGCCCAAGGGGCGTGACACTGTATCCTCCCTTTCCTGACAGTCACTCACCCTACTCTCCCTCAGAATTTGTAGGATATTGTTGTCTATATCCTGTTTTGATCCATGAAGTCAGATCAAGTACTGAGAAGAAGAAGCTAACTCCAAGAGTACTGAATATTACCTATAGGAGACACTACTATAGTACTGGGACGAAGAAGAGGGGGCCTGCAAAGGCTATAAAGGCATGCCCCGTTAATTGGATGGATGGTGGTCAGGCAATTGAGCCTGGCACTTCACACCTGCAGCCTGTTAGAGGCTCACAGGTGTATAAAAGGTGGAGTCCACAAACAGCAAGGAGAGCGAGAAGCCTGAGAGAGCAGCAGGAAGGCCAGCACAGCCTGCGAGAAACCGGAGAAGAACGGAACACTGAGACGTTGGAGAAAGGCACAGTATAGCAGAGTGTCACTGCGGGGCGAGAGAACTGTGTCTCCAGGGAGCCGTGGAAGCAGGTGGTCCCTGTGCTGTGGCTGAGAGGTGCTTGTGCCCCTGGCTGGAAGCAGCAGGCTAGGTGTCTGCGGGGCAGGCAGTGACATTGTTACCGTGTGAACCAAGAAACTGAGATAGAATCGTTATGAGACCGGTGAGTGTCAATGAATGAGAGAAACCTGGTGCACGTATGCAAGTTAGTGAAGCTACATTGTATCAGAGTGGTTGAGTGCAGGCAGCATGTTCTCGAAAGCCTCTGATGAAAACTGAAGGGTGAAATTGATGAATGCAAGGCCAACAATGGGTTAATGAATAACAATGTTTCCGAGTGGTCACGTCTAAGGATGTACACATGTTCAAAAGACTCTGAACAGTTAAAGCACAATTCTAAAACAGCGTGTTTTAATGAAATAATGAGATAGACTTTACTGCAAGTGAGCAGCCAAGGGGAGCAGCGAAGTGTGAACAATACGCTGAATTGAAAGTTTAAGCTGCATTTGAACCCCCCAAAATGTGAATAACTCAACAACCCTAAGTTACAGGGATAAAATGCTTTTGCCAGGGGAACTGTTTGCACGACCTGTAGTGGGTGGAGCCCCAGCAAATGAAAAAGAACTGTAATGAAAAGAAACTATAAAATGTACATAGCATCCAGAGACAGCAACAAGCTTGGGGAAGAGAAACCTAAGCTCTGTTTGAACAGCGTGAGATTATTCATGAACCAAGACTACAAGCTTAGGGAAGGGAATCCTGGGCTTCTTGGGAACACCATATATGGAATATTGTGTTTTGTGAATCCATACTTGAAGATTGGGGAAGGGAACCCTGAGATCTTTTGGAAATTTGTTTTGGTGAGCAAGTACCTGCAGCTTGGGGGAAGAGTCCTGATCTCCTTTTGAACATTGTGTTGTGAATCAGTATCTGCAGCTTGGGAGAAGAGTCCTGATCTCCTTTTGAACATTGTGTTGGGAATCAGCATCTGCAGCTTGGGAGAACAGTCCTGAGCTCCTTTTGAACATTGTGTTGGGAATCAGTAGCTGCAGCTTGGGAGAAGAGTCCTGAGCTCATATTGAACATTGTGTTTGGGAATTAGTGTCTGCAGCTTGGGAGAGGTGTCCTGAGCTACTATTGAATATTGTGTTGTGAATCAGCATCTGCAGCTTGGGAGAAGAGTCCTGAGCTCCTTTTGAACATTGTGTTGGGAATCAGTAGCTGGAGCTTGGAAGAAGAGTCCTGAGCTCCTTTTGAACATTGTGTTGTGAATCAGTATCTGCAGCTTGGGAGAACAGTCCTGATCTCCTTTTGAACATTGTGTTGGGAATCAGTATCTGCAGCTTGGGAGAACAGTCCTGATCTCCTTTTGAACATTGTGTTGGGAATCAGTAGCTGCAGCTTGGGAGAACAGTCCTGAGCTACGTTTGAACATTGTGTTGGGAATCAGTAGCTGCAGCTTGGGAGAAGAGTCCTGAGCTCCTTTTGAACATTGTGTTGGGAATCAGTAGCTGCAGCTTGGGAGAAGAGCCCTGAGCTCCTTTTGAACACTGTGTTGGGAATCAGCATCTGCAGTTTGGGAGAAGAGCCCTGAGCTCCTTTTGAACATTGTGTTGGGAATCAGCATCTGCAGCTTGGGAGAAGAGTCTAGAGCTCCTTTTGAACTTTGTGTTGGGAATCAGTATCTGCAGCTTGGGAGAAGAGTCGTGAGTTCCTTTTGAACATTGGGCCTCATTAGGACCCTGGCGGTAAGGGGTTTGCGCCAGCGTTAGCTGCGCCGACCCCTTACCGCCAACTACGAGTTCCCATAGCGCCATGGTCATTTTTCCGCCCGCTTTTTGCGGGCGTAAAAATCCATGGCGCTATGGGACCTTGGTGTTAATTACGCCACCGTAATTTACGGTGGCGTAATTAACTCCTTCCCCACTCCCATTATACCCTATGGGGCCGAAATGGGAATGGGGAAGGGTAAATGGGTCAATGGGGACTTACCGCCCCGCCGACCTCGGAATGGGGCGGTAAGTCCACCATCCGCCATGGCGTAAACGGACTTTACGCCATGGCCGGAAAGTCCGTCGATGGCGGAAAAAATCCGCCAGGGTCGTAATGAGGGCCATTGTGTTGTGAATCAGCACCTGCAACTTGGGAGAAGAGACCTGATCTCCTTTTGAACATTGTGTTGTGAATCAGTATCTGCAGCTTGGGAGAAGGGCCCTGATCTCCTTTTGAACACTGTGTTGTGAATCCGCACCTGCAACTTGGAAGAAGAGACCTGATCTCCTTTTGAACATTGTGTTGTGAATCATTATCTTCAGCTTGGGAGAACAGTCTTGAGCTCCTTTTGCACATTGTGTTGGGAATCAGTATCTGCAGCTTGGGAGAAGAGTCCTGAGCTACTATTGAACATTGTTTTGGGAATCAGCATCTGCAGCTTGGGAGAAGAGTCCTGATCTCCTTTTGAACTTTGTGTTGGGAATCAGTATCTGCAGCTTGGGAGAGAAGTCCTGATCTCCTTTTGAACATTGTGTTGGGAATCAGTAGCTGGAGCTTGGGAGAAGAGTCCTGAGCTACTATTGAACATTGTGTTGGGAATCAGCATCTGCAGCTTGGGAGGAGAGTCCTGATCTCCTTTTGAACATTGTGTATTGAATCAGTATCTGCAGCTTGGGAGAAGAGTCCTGAGCTCCTTTTGAACATTGTGTTGTGATTCAGTATCTGCAACTTGGGAGAAGAGTCTTTGGCTCTTTTTGAACATTGTGTTGGGAATCAGTATCTGCAGCTTGGGAGGAGAGTCCTGATCTCCTTTTGAACATTGTGTATTGAATCAGTATCTGCAGCTTGGGAGAACAGTCCTGAGCTCCTGATGAACACTGTGTTGGGAATCAGTATCTGCAGCATGGGAGAAGTGTCCTGAGCTACTATTGAACATTGTGTTGGGAATCAGCATCTGCAGCTTGGGAGAAGAGTCCTGGTCTCCTTTTGAACTTTGTGTTGGGAATCAGTATCTCCAGCTTGGGAGAAGAGTCCTGATCTCCTTTTGAACTTTGTGTTGGGAATCAGTAGCTGCAGCTTGGGAGAAGTGTCCTGAGCTACTATTGAACATTGTGTTGGGAATCAGTATCTGCAGCTTGGGAGAACAGTCCTGAGCTCCTGATGAACACTGTGTTGGGAATCAGTATCTGCAGCTTGGGAGAAGTGTCCTGAGCTACTATTGAACATTGTGTTGGGAATCAGCATCTGCAGCTTGGGAGAAGAGTCCTGATCTCCTTTTGAACTTTGTGTTGGGAATCAGTATCTGCAGCTTGGGAGAGAAGTCCTGATCTCCTTTTGAACATTGTGTTGGGAATCAGTAGCTGGAGCTTGGGAGAAGAGTCCTGAGCTACTATTGAACATTGTGTTGGGAATCAGCATCTGCAGCTTGGGAGGAGAGTCCTGATCTCCTTTGGAACATTGTGTATTGAATCAGTATCTGCAGCTTGGGAGAACAGTCCTGAGCTCCTTTTGAACATTGTGTTGTGAATCAGTATCTGCAGCTTGGGCGAAGAGTCTTTGGCTCCTTTTGAATATTGTGTTGTGATTCAGTATCTGCAACTTGGGAGAAGAGTCTTTGGCTCTTTTTGAACATTGTATTGGGAATCAGTATCTGCAGCTTGGGAGAAAGTCCTGATCTCCTTTTGAACATTGTGTTGTGATTCAGTATCTGCAGCTTGGGTAAACAGTCCTGAGCTCCTTTGAACATTGTGTTGAGAATCAGTATCTGCAGCTTGGGAGAAGAGTTCTGAGCTACTATTGAACATTGTGTTGTGAATCAGTATCTGCGGCTTGGGAGAAGAGCCCTGAGCTCCTTTTGAACATTGTGTTGTGAATCAGCATCTGTAGCTTGGGAGAAGAGTCCTGATCTCCTTTTGAACATTGTGTTGTGATTTAGTATCTGCAGCTTGGGAGAAGAGTCTTTGGCTCCTTTTGAACATCGTGTTGTGATTCAGTATCTGCAGCTTGGGAGAAGAGTCTTTGGCTCTTTTTGAACATTGTGTTGGGAATCAGTATCTGCAGCTTGGGAGAAAGTCCTGATCTCCTTTTGAACATTGTGTTGTGATTCAGTATCTGCAGCTTGGGAGAACAGTCCTGAGCTCCTTTTGAACATTGTGTTGTGAATCAGCACCTGCAACTTGGGAGAGAAGTCCTGATCTCCTTTTGAACGTTGTGTATTGAATCAGTATCTGCAGCTTGGAAGAAGAGACCTGATCTCCTTTTTAACTTTGTGTTGGGAATCCGTATCTGCAGCTTGGGAGAGAAGTCCTGATCTCCTTTTGAACGTTGTGTTGGGAATCAGTAGCTGGAGCTTGGGAGAAGAGTCCTGAGCTCCTTTTGAACATTGTGTTGTGAATCAGCACCTGCAACTTGGGAGAAGAGACCTGATCTCCTTTTGAACTTTGTGTTGGGAATCAGTATCTGCAGCTTGGGGGAAGAGTCCTGATCTCCTTTTGAACATTGTGTTGTGAATCAGTAGCTGCAACTTGGAAGAAGAGACCTGATCTTCTTTTGAACATTGTGTTGTGAATCAGTATCTGCAGCTTGGGGGAAGAGTCCTGATCTCCTTTTGAACATTGTGTTGTGAATCAGCACCTGCAACTTGGGAGAAGAGTCCTGATCTCCTTTTGAACATTGTGTTGGGAATCAGTATCTGCAGCTTGGGAGAAAGTCCTGATCTCCTTTTGAACATTGTGTTGGGAATCAGTATCTGCAGCTTGGGAGAGAAGTCCTGATCTCCTTTTGAACATTGTGTTGTGAATCAGCACCTGCAACTTGGAAGAAGAGACTTGATCTCCTTTTTAACTTTGTGTTGGGAATCAGTATCTGCAGCTTGGGAGAGAAGTCCTGATCTCCTTTTGAACGTTGTGTTGGGAATCAGTAGCTGGAGCTTGGGAGAAGAGTCCTGATCTCCTTTTGAACATTGTGTTGTGAATCAGCACCTGCAACTTGGGAGAAGAGTCCTGATCTCCTTTTAAACATTGTGTTGTGAATCAGTATCTGCAGCTTGGGAGAACAGTCCTGAGCTCCTTTTGCACATTGTGTTGTGAATCAGTATCTTCAGCTTGGGAGAAGAGTCCTGAGCTCCTTTTGAACATTGTGTTGTGAATCAGCATCTGCAACTTGGGAGAAGAGACCTGATTTCCTTTTGAACATTGTGTTGTGAATCAGTATCTGCAGCTTGGGGGAAGAGTCCTGATCTCCTTTTGAACATTGTGTTGTGAATAAGCACCTGCAACTTGGGAGAAGAGTCCTGATCTCCTTTTAAACATTGTGTTGTGAATCAGTATCTGCAGCTTGGGAGAACAGTCCTGGGCTCCTTTTGCACATTGTGTTGGGAATCAGTATCTGCAGCTTGGGAGAGGAGTCCTGAGCTACTATTGAACATTGTGTTGGGAATCAGCATCTGCAGCTTGGGAGAAGAGTCCTGATCTCCTTTTGAACTTTGTGTTGGGAATCAGTATCTGCAGCTTGGGAGAGAAGTCCTGATCTCCTTTTGAACGTTGTGTTGGGAATCAGTAGCTGGAGCTTTGGAGAAGAGTCCTGAGCTCCTTTTGAACATTGTGTTGGGAATCAGTATCTGCAGCTTGGGAGAGAAGTCCTGATCTCCTTTTGAACATTGTGTTGTGAATCAGCACCTGCAACTTGGAAGAAGAGACTTGATCTCCTTTTTAACTTTGTGTTGGGAATCAGTATCTGCAGCTTGGGAGAGAAGTCCTGATCTCCTTTTGAACGTTGTGTTGGGAATCAGTAGCTGGAGCTTGGGAGAAGAGTCCTGATCTCCTTTTGAACATTGTGTTGTGAATCAGCACCTGCAACTTGAGAGAAGAGTCCTGATCTCCTTTTAAACATTGTGTTGTGAATCAGTATCTGCAGCTTGGGAGAACAGTCCTGAGCTCCTTTTGCACATTGTGTTGTGAATCAGTATCTTCAGCTTGGGAGAAGAGTCCTGAGCTCCTTTTGAACATTGTGTTGTGAATCAGCATCTGCAACTTGGGAGAAGAGACCTGATTTCCTTTTGAACATTGTGTTGTGAATCAGTATCTGCAGCTTGGGGGAAGAGTCCTGATCTCCTTTTGAACATTGTGTTGTGAATAAGCACCTGCAACTTGGGAGAAGAGTCCTGATCTCCTTTTAAACATTGTGTTGTGAATCAGTATCTGCAGCTTGGGAGAACAGTCCTGGGCTCCTTTTGCACATTGTGTTGGGAATCAGTATCTGCAGCTTGGGAGAGGAGTCCTGAGCTACTATTGAACATTGTGTTGGGAATCAGCATCTGCAGCTTGGGAGAAGAGTCCTGATCTCCTTTTGAACTTTGTGTTGGGAATCAGTATCTGCAGCTTGGGAGAGAAGTCCTGATCTCCTTTTGAACGTTGTGTTGGGAATCAGTAGCTGGAGCTTTGGAGAAGAGTCCTGAGCTCCTTTTGAACATTGTGTTGGGAATCAGTATCTCCAGCTTGGGAGGAGAGCCGTGAGCTCCTTTTGAACATTGTGTTGGGAATCAGAAGCTGCAGCTTTAGAGAAGAGTCCTGAGCTCCTTTTGAACATTGTGTTGGGAATCAGTATCTGCAGCTTGGGAGAAGAGCCCTGAGCTCCTTTTGAACATTGTGTTGGGAATCAGGAGCTGCAGCTTGGGAGAAGAGTCCTGAGCTCATTTTGAACATTGTGTTGGGAATCAGTATCTGCAGCTTGGGAGAAGAGCCCTGAGCTCCTTTTGAACATTGTGTTGTAAATCAGTATCTGCAGCTTGGGAGAAGAGTCCTGATCTCCTTTTGAACATTGTGTTGGGAATCAGCTTGGGAGAAGAGTCCTGAGCTCCTTTTGAACATTGTGTTGGGAATCAGTATCTGCAGCTTGGGAGAAGAGTCCTGATCTCCTTTTGAACATTGTGTTGGGAATCAGCTTGGGAGACGACTCCTGAGCTCCTTTTGAACATTGTGTTGGGAATCAGTAGCTGAAGCTTGGGAGAAGAGTCCTGAGCTCATTTTGAACATTGTGTTGGGAATCAGTAGCTGCAGCTTGGGAGAAGAGTCTTGAGCTCCTTTTGAACTTTGTGTTGGGAATCAGTATCTGCAGCTTGGGAGAAGAGTCCTGAGCTCATTGTGAACATTGTGTTGGGAATCAGCATCTGCAGCTTGGGAGAAGAGTCCTGAGCACCTATTGAACATTGTGTTGGGAATCAGTAGCTGCAGCTTGGGAGAAGAGTCCTGAGCACCTATTGAACATTGTGTTGTGAATCAGTATCTGCAGCTTGGGAGAAGAGTCCTGAGCTCATTTTGAACATTGTGTTGGGAATCAGTAGCTGCAGCTTGGGAGAAGACTCCTGAGCTCCTTTTAAACATTGTGTTGGGAATCAGCATCTGCATCTTGGGAGAAGAGTCCTGATCTTCTTTTGAACATTGTGTTGTAATTCACTATCTGCAGCTTGGGAGAAAAGTCTTTGGCTCCTTTTGAACATTGTGTTGGGAATCAGCATCTGTAGCTTGGGAGAAGAGTCCTGATCTCCTTTTGAACATTGTGTTGGGAATCAGTATCTGCAGCTTGGGAGAACAGTCCTGAGCTCATTTTGAACATTGTGTTGGGAATCAGTAGTTGCAGCTTGGGAGAAGACTCCTGAGCTCCTTTTGAACATTGTGTTGGGAATCAGTATCTGCAGCTTGAGAGAAGAGTATTGAGCTCCTTTTGAACTTTGTGTTGGGAATCAGTAGCTGCAGCTTGGGAGAAGAGCCCTGAGCTCCTTTTGAACATTGTGTTGTGATTTAGTATCTGCAGCTTGGGAGAAGAGTCTTTGGCTCCTTTTGAACATCGTGTTGTGATTCAGTATCTGCAGCTTGGGAGAAGAGTCTTTGGCTCTTTTTGAACATTGCGTTGGGAATCAGTATCTGCAGCTTGGGAGAAAGTCCTGATCTCCTTTTGAACATTGTGTTGTGAATCAGCACCTGCAACTTGGAAGAAGAGACTTGATCTCCTTTTTAACTTTGTGTTGGGAATCAGTATCTGCAGCTTGGGAGAGAAGTCCTGATCTCCTTTTGAACGTTGTGTTGGGAATCAGTAGCTGGAGTTTGGGAGAAGAGTCCTGAGCTCCTTTTGAACATTGTGTTGTGAATCAGCACCTGCAACTTGGGAGAAGAGACCTGATCTCCTTTTGAACATTGTGTTGTGAATCAGTATCTGCAGTTTGGGGGAAGAGTCCTGATCTCCTTTTGAACATTGTGTTATGAATCAGCACCTGCAACTTGGGAGAAGAGTCCTGATCTCCTTTTAAACATTGTGTTGTGAATCAGTATCTTCAGCTTGGGGGAAGAGTCCTGATCTCCTTTTGAACATTGTGTTATGAATCAGCACCTGCAACTTGGGAGAAGAGTCCTGATCTCCTTTTAAACATTGTGTTGTGAATCAGTATCTGCAGCTTGGGAGAACAGCCCTGAGCTCCTTTTGCACATTGTGTTGGGAATCAGTATCTGCAGCTTGGGAGAAGAGTCCTGAGCTACTCTTGAACATTGGGTTGGGAATCAGCATCTGCAGCTTGGGAGAAGAGTCCTGATCTCCTTTTGAACTTTGTGTTGGGAATCAGTATCTGCAGCTTGGGAGAGAAGTCCTGATCTCCTTTTGAACGTTGTGTTGGGAATCAGTAGCTGGAGCTTGGGAGAAGAGTCCTGAGCTCCTTTTGAACATTGTGTTGTGAATCAGTATCTGCAGCTTGGGAGAAGAGTCCCGATCTCCTTTTGAACATTGTGTTGTGATTCAGTATCTGCAGCTTGGGAGAAAAGTCTTTGGCTCCTTTTGAACATTGTGTTGGGAATCAGTATCTGCAGCTTTAGAGAAGAGCCCTGAGCTCCTTGTGAACATTGTGTTGGGAATCAGGAGCTGCAGCTTGGGAGAAGAGTCCTGAGCTCATTTTGAACATTGTGTTGGGAATCAGTAGCTGCAGCTTGGGAGAAGACTCCTGAGCTCCTTTTGAACATTGTGTTGTAAATCAGTATCTGTAGCTTGGGAGAAGAGTCCTGATCTCCTTTTGAACATTGTGTTGGGAATCAGCTTGGGAGAAGAGTACTGATCTCCTTTTGAACATTGTGTTGGGAATCAGCTTGGGAGAAGAGTCCTGAGCTCCTTTTGAACATTGTGTTGGGAATCAGTATCTGCAGCTTGGGAGAAGAGTCCTGATCTCCTTTTAAACATTGTGTTGGGAATCAGCTTGGGAGAAGACTCCTGAGCTCCTTTTGAACATTGTGTTGGGAATCAGTAGCTGAAGCTTGGGAGAAGAGTCCTGAGCTCATTTTGAACATTGTGTTGGGAATCAGTAGCTGCAGCTTGAGAGAAGAGCCCTGAGCACCTATTGAACATTGTGTTGGGAATCAGTAGCTGCAGCTTGGGAGAAGAGTCCTGAGCACCTATTGAACATTGTGTTGGGAATCAGCATCTGTAGCTTGGGAGAAGAGTCCTGATCTCCTTTTGAACATTGTGTTGGGAATCAGCATCTGCAGCTTGGGAGAAGAGTCCTGAGCACCTATTGAACATTGTGTTGTGAATCAGTAGCTGCTGCTTGGGAGAAGAGTCCTGAGCACCTATTGAACATTGTGTTGGGAATCAGCATCTGTAGCTTGGGAGAAGAGTCCTGATCTCCTTTTGAACATTGTGTTGTGATTCACTATCTGCAGCTTGGGAGAAAAGTCTTTGGCTCCTTTTGAACATTGTGTTGGGAATCAGCATCTGCAGCTTGGGAGAAGAGTCCTGATCTCCTTTTGAACATCGTGTTGGGAATCAGTATCTGCAGCTTGGGAGAACAGTCCTGAGCCCATTTTGAACATTGTGTTGGGAATCAGTAGCTGCAGTTTGGGAGAAGACTCCTGAGCTCCTTTTGAACATTGGGTTGGGAATCAGTAGCTGCAGCTTGGAAGAAGAGTCCTGAGCTCATTTTGAACATTGTGTTGGGAATCAGTAGCTGCAGCTTGGGAGAAGAGTCCTGAGCTCATTGTGAACATTGTGTTGGGAATCAGTAGCTGCAGCTTGAGAGAAGAGTCCTGAGCTCCTTTTGAACATTGTGTTGGGAATCCACATCTGCAGCTTGGGAGAAGAGTCCTGAGCACCTATTGAACATTGTGTTGGGAATCAGCATCTGCAGCTTGGGAGAAGAGTCCTGATCTCCTTTTGAACATTGTGTTGGGAATCAGCATCTGTAGCTTGGGAGAAGAGTCCTGAGCACCTATTGAACATTGTGTTGGGAATCAGTAGCTGCAGCTTGGGAGAAGAGTCCTGATCTCCTTTTGATTATTGTGTTGGGAATCAGCATCTGCAGCTTGGGAGAAGAGTCCTGAGCACCTATTGAACATTGTGTTGGGAATCAGCATCTGCAGCTTGGGAGAAGAGTCCTGAGCACCTATTGAACATTGTGTTGGGAATCAGCATCTGCAGCTTGGGAGAAGAGTCCTGATCTCCTTTTGAACATTGTGTTGGGAATCAGCATCTGCAGCTTAGCTTGGGAGAAGAGTCCTGAGCAACTATTGAACATTGTGTTGGGAATCAGTAGCTGCAGCTTGGGAGAAGAGTCCTGAGCTCCTTTGGCACATTGTGTTGGGAATCAGTATCTGCAGCTTGGGAGAAGAGCCCTGAGCTCATATTGAACATTGTGTTGGGAATCAGTAGCTGCAGTTTGGGAGAAGAACCCTGAGCCGCTTTTGAACATTGTGTTGGGAATCAGTAGCTGCAGTTTGGGAGAAGATTCTTGAGCTCCTATTGAACATTGTGTTGGGAATCAGCATCTGCAGCTTGGGAGAAGAGACTTGAGCTCCTTTTGAACTTTGTGTTGGGAATCAGCATCTGCAGCTTGGGAGAAGAGTCCTGATCTCCTTTTGAACATTGTGTTGGGAATCAGCATCTGCAGCTTAGCTTGGGAGAAGAGCCCTGAGCTCCTATTGAACATTGTGTTGGGAATCAGTAGCTGCAGTTTGGGAGAAGAGCCCTGAGCCACTTTTGAACATTGTGTTGGGAATCAGTAGCTGCAGTTTGGGAGAAGAGTCTTGAGCTCCTATTGTACATTGTGTTGGGAATCAGCATCTGCAGCTTGGGAGAAGAGTCTTGAGCTCCTTTTGAACATTGTGTTGGGAATCAGTATCTGCAGCTTGGGAGAAGAGCCCTGAGCTCCTATTGAACATTGTGTTGGGAATCAGTAGCTAGAGTTTGGGAGAAGAGCCCTGAGCCACTTTTGAACATTGTGTTGGGAATCAGTATCTGCAGCTTGGGAGAAGAGCCCTGAGCTCCTATTGAACATTGTGTTGGGAATCAGTATCTGCAGCTTGGGAGAAGAGCCCTGAGCTCCTATTGAACATTGTGTTGGGAATCAGCACCTGCAACTTGAGAGAAGAGTCCTGATCTCCTTTTAAACATTGTGTTGTGAATCAGTATCTGCAGCTTGGGAGAACAGTCCTGAGCTCCTTTTGCACATTGTGTTGTGAATCAGTATCTTCAGCTTGGGAGAAGAGTCCTGAGCTCCTTTTGAACATTGTGTTGTGAATCAGCATCTGCAACTTGGGAGAAGAGACCTGATTTCCTTTTGAACATTGTGTTGTGAATCAGTATCTGCAGCTTGGGGGAAGAGTCCTGATCTCCTTTTGAACATTGTGTTGTGAATAAGCACCTGCAACTTGGGAGAAGAGTCCTGATCTCCTTTTAAACATTGTGTTGTGAATCAGTATCTGCAGCTTGGGAGAACAGTCCTGGGCTCCTTTTGCACATTGTGTTGGGAATCAGTATCTGCAGCTTGGGAGAGGAGTCCTGAGCTACTATTGAACATTGTGTTGGGAATCAGCATCTGCAGCTTGGGAGAAGAGTCCTGATCTCCTTTTGAACTTTGTGTTGGGAATCAGTATCTGCAGCTTGGGAGAGAAGTCCTGATCTCCTTTTGAACGTTGTGTTGGGAATCAGTAGCTGGAGCTTTGGAGAAGAGTCCTGAGCTCCTTTTGAACATTGTGTTGGGAATCAGTATCTGCAGCTTGGGAGGAGAGCCGTGAGCTCCTTTTGAACATTGTGTTGGGAATCAGAAGCTGCAGCTTTAGAGAAGAGTCCTGAGCTCCTTTTGAACATTGTGTTGGGAATCAGTATCTGCAGCTTGGGAGAAGAGCCCTGAGCTCCTTTTGAACATTGTGTTGGGAATCAGGAGCTGCAGCTTGGGAGAAGAGTCCTGAGCTCATTTTGAACATTGTGTTGGGAATCAGTATCTGCAGCTTGGGAGAAGAGCCCTGAGCTCCTTTTGAACATTGTGTTGTAAATCAGTATCTGCAGCTTGGGAGAAGAGTCCTGATCTCCTTTTGAACATTGTGTTGGGAATCAGCTTGGGAGAAGAGTCCTGAGCTCCTTTTGAACATTGTGTTGGGAATCAGTATCTGCAGCTTGGGAGAAGAGTCCTGATCTCCTTTTGAACATTGTGTTGGGAATCAGCTTGGGAGACGACTCCTGAGCTCCTTTTGAACATTGTGTTGGGAATCAGTAGCTGAAGCTTGGGAGAAGAGTCCTGAGCTCATTTTGAACATTGTGTTGGGAATCAGTAGCTGCAGCTTGGGAGAAGAGTCTTGAGCTCCTTTTGAACTTTGTGTTGGGAATCAGTATCTGCAGCTTGGGAGAAGAGTCCTGAGCTCATTGTGAACATTGTGTTGGGAATCAGCATCTGCAGCTTGGGAGAAGAGTCCTGAGCACCTATTGAACATTGTGTTGGGAATCAGTAGCTGCAGCTTGGGAGAAGAGTCCTGAGCACCTATTGAACATTGTGTTGCAATTCACTATCTGCAGCTTGGGAGAAAAGTCTTTGGCTCCTTTTGAACATTGTGTTGGGAATCAGCATCTGTAGCTTGGGAGAAGAGTCCTGATCTCCTTTTGAACATTGTGTTGGGAATCAGTATCTGCAGCTTGGGAGAACAGTCCTGAGCTCATTTTGAACATTGTGTTGGGAATCAGTAGTTGCAGCTTGGGAGAAGACTCCTGAGCTCCTTTTGAACATTGTGTTGGGAATCAGTATCTGCAGCTTGAGAGAAGAGTCTTGAGCTCCTTTTGAACTTTGTGTTGGGAATCAGTAGCTGCAGCTTGGGAGAAGAGCCCTGAGCTCCTTTTGAACATTGTGTTGTGATTCAGTATCTGCAGCTTGGGAGAAGAGTCTTTGGCTCTTTTTGAACATTGCGTTGGGAATCAGTATCTGCAGCTTGGGAGAAAGTCCTGATCTCCTTTTGAACATTGTGTTGTGAATCAGCACCTGCAACTTGGAAGAAGAGACTTGATCTCCTTTTTAACTTTGTGTTGGGAATCAGTATCTGCAGCTTGGGAGAGAAGTCCTGATCTCCTTTTGAACGTTGTGTTGGGAATCAGTAGCTGGAGTTTGGGAGAAGAGTCCTGAGCTCCTTTTGAACATTGTGTTGTGAATCAGCACCTGCAACTTGGGAGAAGAGACCTGATCTCCTTTTGAACATTGTGTTGTGAATCAGTATCTGCAGTTTGGGGGAAGAGTCCTGATCTCCTTTTGAACATTGTGTTATGAATCAGCACCTGCAACTTGGGAGAAGAGTCCTGATCTCCTTTTAAACATTGTGTTGTGAATCAGTATCTTCAGCTTGGGGGAAGAGTCCTGATCTCCTTTTGAACATTGTGTTATGAATCAGCACCTGCAACTTGGGAGAAGAGTCCTGATCTCCTTTTAAACATTGTGTTGTGAATCAGTATCTGCAGCTTGGGAGAACAGCCCTGAGCTCCTTTTGCACATTGTGTTGGGAATCAGTATCTGCAGCTTGGGAGAAGAGTCCTGAGCTACTCTTGAACATTGGGTTGGGAATCAGCATCTGCAGCTTGGGAGAAGAGTCCTGATCTCCTTTTGAACTTTGTGTTGGGAATCAGTATCTGCAGCTTGGGAGAGAAGTCCTGATCTCCTTTTGAACGTTGTGTTGGGAATCAGTAGCTGGAGCTTGGGAGAAGAGTCCTGAGCTCCTTTTGAACATTGTGTTGTGAATCAGTATCTGCAGCTTGGGAGAAGAGTCCCGATCTCCTTTTGAACATTGTGTTGTGATTCAGTATCTGCAGCTTGGGAGAAAAGTCTTTGGCTCCTTTTGAACATTGTGTTGGGAATCAGTATCTGCAGCTTTAGAGAAGAGCCCTGAGCTCCTTTTGAACATTGTGTTGGGAATCAGGAGCTGCAGCTTGGGAGAAGAGTCCTGAGCTCATTTTGAACATTGTGTTGGGAATCAGTAGCTGCAGCTTGGGAGAAGACTCCTGAGCTCCTTTTGAACATTGTGTTGTAAATCAGTATCTGTAGCTTGGGAGAAGAGTCCTGATCTCCTTTTGAACATTGTGTTGGGAATCAGCTTGGGAGAAGAGTACTGATCTCCTTTTGAACATTGTGTTGGGAATCAGCTTGGGAGAAGAGTCCTGAGCTCCTTTTGAACATTGTGTTGGGAATCAGTATCTGCAGCTTGGGAGAAGAGTCCTGATCTCCTTTTAAACATTGTGTTGGGAATCAGCTTGGGAGAAGACTCCTGAGCTCCTTTTGAACATTGTGTTGGGAATCAGTAGCTGAAGCTTGGGAGAAGAGTCCTGAGCTCATTTTGAACATTGTGTTGGGAATCAGTAGCTGCAGCTTGAGAGAAGAGCCCTGAGCACCTATTGAACATTGTGTTGGGAATCAGTAGCTGCAGCTTGGGAGAAGAGTCCTGAGCACCTATTGAACATTGTGTTGGGAATCAGCATCTGTAGCTTGGGAGAAGAGTCCTGATCTCCTTTTGAACATTGTGTTGGGAATCAGCATCTGCAGCTTGGGAGAAGAGTCCTGAGCACCTATTGAACATTGTGTTGTGAATCAGTAGCTGCAGCTTGGGAGAAGAGTCCTGAGCACCTATTGAACATTGTGTTGGGAATCAGCATCTGTAGCTTGGGAGAAGAGTCCTGATCTCCTTTTGAACATTGTGTTGTGATTCACTATCTGCAGCTTGGGAGAAAAGTCTTTGGCTCCTTTTGAACATTGTGTTGGGAATCAGCATCTGCAGCTTGGGAGAAGAGTCCTGATCTCCTTTTGAACATCGTGTTGGGAATCAGTATCTGCAGCTTGGGAGAACAGTCCTGAGCCAATTTTGAACATTGTGTTGGGAATCAGTAGCTGCAGTTTGGGAGAAGACTCCTGAGCTCCTTTTGAACATTGGGTTGGGAATCAGTAGCTGCAGCTTGGAAGAAGAGTCCTGAGCTCATTTTGAACATTGTGTTGGGAATCAGTAGCTGCAGCTTGGGAGAAGAGTCCTGAGCTCATTGTGAACATTGTGTTGGGAATCAGTAGCTGCAGCTTGAGAGAAGAGTCCTGAGCTCCTTTTGAACATTGTGTTGGGAATCCACATCTGCAGCTTGGGAGAAGAGTCCTGAGCACCTATTGAACATTGTGTTGGGAATCAGCATCTGCAGCTTGGGAGAAGAGTCCTGATCTCCGTTTGAACATTGTGTTGGGAATCAGCATCTGTAGCTTGGGAGAAGAGTCCTGAGCACCTATTGAACATTGTGTTGGGAATCAGTAGCTGCAGCTTGGGAGAAGAGTCCTGATCTCCTTTTGATTATTGTGTTGGGAATCAGCATCTGCAGCTTGGGAGAAGAGTCCTGAGCACCTATTGAACATTGTGTTGGGAATCAGCATCTGCAGCTTGGGAGAAGAGTCCTGAGCACCTATTGAACATTGTGTTGGGAATCAGCATCTGCAGCTTGGGAGAAGAGTCCTGATCTCCTTTTGAACATTGTGTTGGGAATCAGCATCTGCAGCTTAGCTTGGGAGAAGAGTCCTGAGCAACTATTGAACATTGTGTTGGGAATCAGTAGCTGCAGCTTGGGAGAAGAGTCCTGAGCTCCTTTGGCACATTGTGTTGGGAATCAGTATCTGCAGCTTGGGAGAAGAGCCCTGAGCTCATATTGAACATTGTGTTGGGAATCAGTAGCTGCAGTTTGGGAGAAGAACCCTGAGCCGCTTTTGAACATTGTGTTGGGAATCAGTAGCTGCAGTTTGGGAGAAGATTCTTGAGCTCCTATTGAACATTGTGTTGGGAATCAGCATCTGCAGCTTGGGAGAAGAGACTTGAGCTCCTTTTGAACTTTGTGTTGGGAATCAGCATCTGCAGCTTGGGAGAAGAGTCCTGATCTCCTTTTGAACATTGTGTTGGGAATCAGCATCTGCAGCTTAGCTTGGGAGAAGAGCCCTGAGCTCCTATTGAACATTGTGTTGGGAATCAGTAGCTGCAGTTTGGGAGAAGAGCCCTGAGCCACTTTTGAACATTGTGTTGGGAATCAGTAGCTGCAGTTTGGGAGAAGAGTCTTGAGCTCCTATTGTACATTGTGTTGGGAATCAGCATCTGCAGCTTGGGAGAAGAGTCTTGAGCTCCTTTTGAACATTGTGTTGGGAATCAGTATCTGCAGCTTGGGAGAAGAGCCCTGAGCTCCTATTGAACATTGTGTTGGGAATCAGTAGCTGCAGTTTGGGAGAAGAGCCCTGAGCCACTTTTGAACATTGTGTTGGGAATCAGTATCTGCAGCTTGGGAGAAGAGCCCTGAGCTCCTATTGAACATTGTGTTGGGAATCAGTATCTGCAGCTTGGGAGAAGAGCCCTGAGCTCCTATTGAACATTGTGTTGGGAATCAGTAGCTGCAGTTTGGGAGAAGAGCCCTGAGCCACTTTTGAACATTGTGTTGGCCCTGAGCAACTTTTGAACATTGTGTTGGGAATCAGTATCTGCAGCTTGGGAGAAGAGCCCTGAGCTCCTATTGAACATTGTGTTGGGAATCAGTATCTGCAGCTTGGGAGAAGAGCCCTGAGCTCCTATTGAACATTGTGTTGGGAATCAGTAGCTGCAGTTTGGGAGAAGAGCCCTGAGCCACTTTTGAACATTGTGTTGGCCCTGAGCCATTTTTGAACATTGTGTTGGGAATCAGTAGCTGCAGCTTGGGAGAAGAGTCTTGAGCTCCTATTGAACATTGTGTTGGGAATCAGTAGCTGGAAGGGAAGCCTGAGTTTTTGAGAACATTGACTTTGGAATTGTATCCTGAACTTGAGGAAGGGCGCTAGGGATTGCTCCAGACTGTAAGTTGGACACTATTTTGAGTTAGAATATCCCTGCACTACATTTAAGTATTAGATGCGAGGGCAAGCATAGGTTTTGGCACAGACAGACTTTTGTTTTGGAATTCTGGACATAGACGTTCCTTAATTTCTTCAGGTAGGGCAATCCCCACCACAGCTATAGGGCAGGTTAGGCATACACCCATCCTGACAATTTTAATGAAGGTTTTCGAAACTGTTACATCTTTTGTCTGTGTCATATCTTGATACCATGCGTGTCTCACAATATCTTGAGGGCAACACACATCCAGGTTTTGTATTTGACCAGACTGCCACTGAGCATGGGTGTGTTTGCGTAGACTGCTGCAGAAAATAGGCACATTTGGCTGGACTGTCGCAGAACATGGGCTGCCTTAGGCCAGATTATTGCAGAATATGGGAGATTTTGGCACTCCTTCTTCAGAACACGGGGCATTTGTTGTATTGTTCTTGATGTAGTCAGTATTTTATAATACACTACATGCAAAAGGACTACTGCCAGAACATTAACATATATGGCTGGACTGCTGCCAAAAAATGGCAGCGTTCGGCTGGACTCCTGCTAAAAGCGGCAGTGAGGGGCTTGAATTCTACCAAAACATGGGGCCACTAACCCTGGCTGTTCCCCGAACATTTTAGCTTTAGACGTGACTGCTGCCAGTGCATGGCCACTGTTGGGATGCAAGTACAAAGTCCTACTCAGGCAAAGAGATTTAGACTGCGAAAAATAAATTAGCAGGTGTCCTAAGGCTGCCAGTTCTCATTGGGCACAGATGTACATATTTGCAGTTAGCTTTGACACATATTAGAAACACCATATAGCCATACAGAAAGAGCAACAATATATTCAAGTTGTGGTTGCAGAGGTTAAAGATAGGGGATGTATCTTGCATTTAGCGGTAATGTACAGTGTTATGTTTAAAGGGATGTGCAAGTAGGTAGCTGACATATGTAGTCATAGGAGATGGAGTCAGAGAAATGTTGCAGGAAAGGCGACGTCCGGGAGCTAAGGTAGCAGGAGTTCCACCATTATGGATTTTAGGGCATGTCACAGGATGCATTTATTGAAAGTATGAGAAAAAAGCTCAACGTAGAACTGTGGCTCTGTCCAGTTAATCCAGAGACAAGTCCCTCTAAACCCCACCCTCCCACCCCCCAGAGAGAGGTTATGATGGCAAGGTCGATAACAGTTAATGGAGTACAGCTGCAGAGCTCAGAGGAGCGGGGAAGGGAATGCTGGGTTCAGGGAGGAAGGTTAGGGATGTTCCTTTTGAAGGTCAGATTCATGTAAGCAGGGCATTGCGATGTGTGATGCCAAGAGCCTTGGTGAAGATTTAGAGCACTACGCCCTCACCTGAAGAGTGGTCATCCTATTTGAACTGCAGGCACCGCACTCTAGGGATGAATAAATAGGCAACATTGAGACATAAGAGTTGTGCCCCGATCACGTCATTCATCGGCACCTGAGTTCCCAGAGAGATAAGGGGGGAAGACGTGCTTGGGCTGTACCATGATTTGGGACGGGAGGGGCAGAGGTGATGCCAGTACATTTATTTACAAGGTTAGGGAGCTGTTGGTGCTTGCCACAGTGTCTGGATTGTGAAGAGGGCCATTGTATTATCGAATCAGAGTTGGCCTCGCGATTCACACTTTGTTCATGATCCGACAGTGGTGCACATTACATGATGGTCGAGTATGTTTTGTACATTACAGAAATGTATTATGGTAACAATGTTCCTGGAAGTTAATCAACTCCTAAGGTTCATTGCCACGATGTAGTAGGTCACATGTTTAGGGGAATGTGTTGAGATAATGTGTGACCAGCAGGGTAATGGGCTACAGGGAGTCATTAGAATTGTATGTCTGTGTTAGCCAATGGGGAGTGCGGGATCATGTTGTAATCTTTTTTTATGCACAGTTCTGTTAATTTGCAGCTTTCCTCTATAAAAGATGTAACTCCTTTGGGTGAGGTGAGCTCCATGTTAGTTCGGCTCTATGGGACCGTCTGATAGTGCATGCAATAAAACCTTGCCTTCCTTGCCAACGGTGCATCGATTAGTTGGCCTATTTGGGATCGTTTTTATCGGTCAGGTTTTGGCTCATTCGCCCTACATCGTATTGGGCCAAACAGCTGCCAGAACATAGTGGGACTTTGCCAGCGTTCTGCCAAAACATGGTGAGAATGGTCTAGTCTGCTGCAATACCTGGCACCAGTGGAGCCAAAAGGACAGATGCCAGACGAAGACACCATTTCACCTGGCGTCCACAAGAACATGTCACCATGACAGGTACCAGAACGTGGTACTATTTGACCTGATGGCTGCCAGAACATGGTGTATGACAATGAGTATCACTGACTCTCGGGTGATGGGAAATGTAAGAACAGGTGAAGAAGGAAAAAAGAAAAGGGTTGCCCCTATTTTTTGTTATTGGGGGAAAGATATGTATAAAGAGAACATAGAAGGCAATTACCCCATTCTCACAAACGACTTATTTTGGATAGTGTACCATCAGAAAAAGACTAACAACCCTCTACACGTGTATTTCAAGAGGGGACTTGTCATTTAGAAATGACTTGATACCAAATGAAGGAAATTCAATTTCAGATATTCTTGGATAAAAAGAATCTAATTAAGAGAGATTCTGAAGTAGTGGGGTTAGTACGTGAAATTGTGTACTTCAAATATCAACAAACAACTGTATTTGAAAATGCATCAATAATCAGTATCTTTGTACATATTGGTGCTGTATAATCACGAAATGGGAAGTTGCAGAGGTATATTATTCGAGTCTCTGTCAAAAAAGGGCTGAGATATCTTCGTGTGTGCTCCTTTTTGGAGTAGTAGTGTTAACTTACTTATTACGAGCTTTCAAGGACCACTGATACAGAAATAGCACAGATTAATCACCCCGATACATAATGGTCTCCACCAACAATCGGGGATCAATGTTTGGCTTCCATGTAAATGCCAGGGAAACTTTTTCTATGGAATATCACTACTTTGCTAAGAAATAGCTTAAGATTTAATACCTGAAGACCACTGTTTCAACACAATTATTCTGAGCGGGTCACTGTATGAAAAATATTTCCCACATAGTGCTTAAAGCATTATCTATAAATATTCTTTTGCAAATATGGTTGACCATCAAATTAATGCTCAGGAAATGCGGCGAAATAGATTATTTCAGGTAACAGTAACCTATATTCTTCCAAAGGATCATGAATACAGTACAGAGCAAAGCTAATTTGCAATTGATGTAGTGTGATGTGATTTACAGATGAGAAAAGCCCTATGCTATAGCCCTGGCAAAGAATTCCCCTGAGAACAAGGAGCTAATACACATCTCCTGCAGAAAGTTCCAGGATGGCGATATATCAACAGAAACATGTTGAGCATGAATTAAAACAATATATCTATGTCTATGTTGTTCTCTTTACTCATATGTGCAGATGTAATTATTAGGAAGGCGGGGAACAGATTCATATGTTGATCCATGGAGGTATTCCGAAGCTCATTTCCAAATGTTTCTAATTGAAAAGTATCATTATGCAATCTGGTTGTTGTTGTTGTAGGTTTGTCAAATATGTGTTGAAGATCAACATTGGCAAATTATTTTGTACAAATACTAATTGAATACAGCCGTTTGTCATCTTGTAAATCACTGACTTAGGCAGGATTTGTTTTAACTCGTGATATAAACTTGGTGACTGGCTTTTGGTTAATATCATGGAATTCTCTTATATAATGAATACCACGGGACTCAACAGCTGCAAGGTCACGGCTCCCACCATAGGAGCCTGTGTGTCGAACATGACTTTGCCATACAGAAGAATCAATGGTGCCACCTGCAGCAATGAGAGCACAGAAAGTTCGAAAGACTCTGAGCAGGGGCCTGGAATGCCCAAATACAGCACATAGTGCATCACAATACAGAACGTGAGTACAGTAGCTTTTTAGGGCTGCCAGGTTGCTCGTCTTGTGTCCCTATAGCGGTGTGTGAGGAACCTGAGGGCGTCCTCACTTCTTTTCCCCCCTATATCCTCTTCTCGGGTGGCCATGGAAAGGCCATCACTTTCAGATCACGGCCCTAGGGGGTGGATATGAGAGGGAGGATCACCTGGGTGGAGGATGTTAGGAAAGATTTCATATTAGAATGTAATTTTCCCTCCATGTGTCAACCCCCAAACGTTTTGCTGCTGTTTTACACTCTGATCTAACCTTTGCCAGAGAAGCATAGCCCTCAGCTGCACTCCTCTGGGCTTTCGCTCACTTTTTATGGGGAAACTGACATGCCCTTAAAACAGTCAGTACTGGGAGACTTTGTTTCCCTTAGTCCTTTCCTCATGTTGCTGCTTTTGTGCAACATGTAACAAGAGTGCAATGTAACTTACTTTACCGCATCCTTGGGTCTCTAGTCATTCCCAAGGCCCTAGAAACTCTCGCTGGACTTTTTATGAACTCTGCAGATGTGTCACGGACAGGACTGGTGGCAGCTATCTTTTATCTTATGTTTTGAACCCTTTCTTGCCATGTTATTCGCGCTTACCGCGTTTGGCACAAATAGGTGGCCTGGCTCCAAAATGACCATGCCACGAGGTTCTTTGTCCTGTCCTTTGGCCATCTTGCCCCTTCACCTTCCCCAGGTAGAGCCGACCCGGGACAGTCCTTATTGGGTCATGCACTTTCCCACGAAACCCAAAGCTTTTGCGGGCTTCTGCATGCCTTGTGTGTGTGCCTCCAGGATGTGGGCTGGGATGTCTGTTCCCAATACACACCCTGGGTGCCAGAGAGTCTGGAGTGTCCTGAATGCCTGGGGCCACCGTGGTCCATGATTGGTCCACGTATGGAGTGAGTGTTTGTGAGCAGATCTCCCATTGGGTCCTCTCTGTTTTGGCGCAAAGGGAACTTTGGATAAGAGGAGGCCGAGAACACCACTACCACGTCGATCTCCTGAGTTCACACGAACAAAGGATAAGGAGCCAAGTATCCTGCAACAAGAAACTGAGTCGAGGAACCACTGGTGTCCCGCTGGAAGGTTTGGCACCCTGAGCCCGCTGTCGTCCGGCGAGACCCCTCTGCATCTGATTGTCCTAGAAGGTCTGCGAAGATGCTTCGACCCATTGGAATAGTGGGACCAACTATTCTCGGCACCTTCATCAAACCCTGCATGTAAGCCTCTTCAGAAGTGTCCCTGGGCCAACCAGTGGGCTGACCAGCTTACGCAGGACGTTTGCTCTGTTACCACCTGTACTGCTCTCCCCCGAAAAGTGCACGAAACAACCATAAATCATCAATGCAATTATGGAGCAAGTACTTTGAACCAAAAATAAAAACCAGACAGGCACAATAACTCACAACCACGCACTCTTAGAAGATAAATCAGCTCTTTACGGCTATTTATTCAAAGCTTACAAGTACATAGAAATAACTCATAAAAATAGTAAGGTCATAGGTCACAGAAGAAGTAAAGAAGTCAAAAGGAAATACATCACCGTGAGTGTAATTGAAGTCCTCATCTCATCCAGAAGCGGCTGGAAGACCCCGGGAACAGCCAGGCTGAGAGTACCACAGCTCACAGGAAGGTCAGACGTAAGCTTCCTTCTCTGGCTGAAGTCTCACCTGACCCCCTCTGGGTTTCCGCATATATACAAACTCCACAATAGGGAGTTAATTCTCGAAGATTCTGGAAATTGCACCTGCGCAGTTGAGGAATAGCCGTCGGTTGCCAGATGGGTCAATCGAGAGCTCCCCTCAAGGAACGCAGGGCCTCCCTGCTCTAAAAACACGCTCCACGGAAAACAGTAGCAAGCCATAACAGCGTTAGCTTTCCCAGCAGAAATGGCCTTGAACGCATACCAGGTTTAGAAAAGCAGGTTTGTCTCAGCACTGTGAATCTAACACTTCAGCAAAATGTGTGCAGCCTTTCACTGCGGTGTGAAGTAAATATCCAAAATGGCTCCGAGCGCCCCAGAATGCATTGCACGCCTGCGCCATTTTGAATCAAGCATAAATCAAGCATAACAATTCCACCCTTTGGATATTTATCTTCCGTAGCCAGGTGGCACTGGAACCGGTCTCTGAAACCTACGAAAGATTAAAACTAAATTTGGAACACATTGAAGACAACAACAGCAAGCAATTATAATAGACAGTATAATAAAAATGCAAGCAAAAATGTAACGTTGTGTACCCCCAATATCAGGTATCCATGAAAATAACCAATCCCACCAGTTTCTGTTACGATATTGAGACACTTGAGAAATGAGATCCCTCAAACCTCGAATATGACTTTCAATGGATCGTGAATGGTCACTTAAATTGAAACAACACATACCTTCAAAGGCATTACAACCTAAATTATGTTTCAGCAATAGATAATCAACAGCAGCTCTGTTCTGCAAAGTTGCTTTTCTAATAACTTGACTATCAAGGAGTAATTCTTCTAAAGCCTGCGAAGTATGATTAAGACTTTTAACTACCAAACACGCTAATTTGATCAAAGATTTGTAACCTCGAGCAGCTAAACCCCAAACACCCACTAATGAAAGGGTTAATGCTAGAACCTCAGCTTCTGATAACAAATGTACACGTGAATCACAGTCAGGAGATAGCCCTACAGATTCAAAAGTTGACCTTTTACCTCGAGTTATCGCTGAGTGTAAAGGAAACATCATTAGTCCTAATCGAGTTAAAGCACATGGACTTCCAGAAATGTTAGCTGGAATATAAGTATATGTAATGTTACCACATGAAAAGAGCCATCCTGTTGGAAGTTTCACATGATTCAAATGACTCGCAGCTATCACTGTATGATTGCAAGACATAGGGCCTCATTCCGAGTACGGCGCTAACCAATGGCGCTATTAACACCTTGGTTGACGCTGTACCCGGAACGGCAGCGCCTTGGTGGATGGCGGAATCACCGCCCCATTCCAAGGTTGGCAGGGCGGTGATTCCCCATTCACCAAGGCTCTTCCCCATTCCCAAATGAGCCCCCATAGGGCTCAATGGGAATGGGGAAGATGCAAATAACGGTGACCGTTCATTACGGTCACCGTTATTGGCTTGGGGGCCCCTTTGCGCCCTCGACTTTAACACCTGCTCAAAGCAGGCGTTAAAGGCGAGGGCGCAGAGGGAACTCGGAGTATGGCGGTAAGGGAATACCGCCACC
The DNA here is from genome assembly GCF_040938575.1 of Ambystoma mexicanum. Taxonomy (NCBI): domain Eukaryota; kingdom Metazoa; phylum Chordata; class Amphibia; order Caudata; family Ambystomatidae; genus Ambystoma; species Ambystoma mexicanum. Next base: position 26,063,290 of record NC_090934.1, read on the forward strand.
GGTCTCGTTACCGGTGGCCGCTATCCCTTACCGCCATACTCGGAATGAGGCCCATAGTGTTATTTACACTGGTGCATTTGCGTGACATTCGCGAACATAGTCGCCTCTTGAACATGGTATGATTGTACTGATTGGTCAACTCTATGTGTCTGCATTTACCAATTTCTTGTGCCTTGCACGTCATAATATAACACACATCGCCTTGGGTTATGTTGTACGTAATCACACGTGTCAAATTTCTCCATTTCTTGTCGGTCTCTTGGCAGAACCGACAATATTCATAAACTGAAAAAGATTGTCTAATGTCTGAGTCTTGAACTAAAGAATCATCATGTGTGACGCCAAAGATATGTTTTAAAACCGGAACAGGCGTCGGCACCGCCACTAAACATGCAGTCAATAAAGCTTCAGCATTGGGCACATCAGTAAGACAAAAGTGTGATATATTCAGTACTTGCTGTGCCAGATATAGCCACATATTCTCTTCTTGTGTAATCATAGGAGAGTGTTTTCTCCTTCCTACAAAGGGCTCCTGCACAGCTGGCATCAAGGTTGTTTTCACTTGCTCCTGATGTGTTTGTCGCATTTCACGGATCCATGTCTTCGGTCTGGCGGTCTTGTGGGCACTAGCATAGGGCTGCTTGGGGACAACATTATTCATCACTATCAGTATCCCCTTGATCACTGGCACAGATGTGACATTTGTCGCTGGTAACAGAAGATCGTCTAATTCGCCCAAATGGAGTCCATTTAGTACCACAGTTACACCAACCAGACCCAGGATCTACAAAGCAAACCCGGAAAAGAGATATCAGTGTTGCACATCACTCTCTTAGGTAACATTTGTCTGCGGGTACATATTGCCATTTATTTCTACCAGGCTCCATTATTAAAACCACTTGATCTTTGCCTGATGCAATGACATCTGCTGGCACTGGTGGGCCACTTGGCTTTTCCACCCACACCTTTGCACCCGGTACCATACTGTCTGAAGAACCAAAGCCGCGATCCCCATGGGTAGTTAACACTGTAGGAGGCTCCCCTTTCTTAATCATGGACAATTTAATGGGAATGACTATCAATTGGGCCACTCGATCACCCTTGTGTATTGATAACAACTGATCCCCACTATTCATTAGAATGACTTTAATCTTGCCTTAGTAATCAGCATCAATTACCCCTCCCAACACTTGAACTCCCTTCAATGCTAGGCCAGATCTAGGGGCAATCCATCCCATATGCTCTGGGGGAATCTGTACTCCAATTCCTGTTTCAATGACAACTATTCCTCTTGGATCTAATCTGATTTCTTCATGGGAATGCAAGTCTACCACGGCTGACTCTGGAGTTGCTCGATAGGGAGCTAAAGAACCTGGAGTAATTTCCCAGTATAACAATGTTTCTCTGACTGAATTGGGTTAAACCTGTAAATTAGGAGTCACGATCACACCAGCCTGCCAAACTGCCGTCTCCAGATTTGCGCAACTGTTCTTTCAGTAACCCATTCGTTCGTTCAATTAGCCCTGCCGCAGCTGAATGGTAGGGGATGTGGTAAATCCACTCAATGCTCTTTTCCTGACAAAATTCTTGGATCAATTTGCCTTTGAAATCTGACCCATTGTCACTTTGAATCTGTAAAGGCACTCCATAATGTAATATGATCTGATCTAACAACCTGATGGTGTTCATTTGGGTTGCACGTTTGCACGGCAAAACCATCAAATATCCCGAGTATGTATCTACAATAGTGCATACATACTGACAACCTCTGCTGTTTGGCATAGGACCGATATAATCAATCTGCCAAATTTGACCTGGTAATTTTCCTCTTCTCAATGTGCCTGAAACAATCTGAGGTATAGGTCTATGCAATTGGTGTTGGCACACGGGACGCTGTAAAATAATTGTTTTCACTAGTTCTAATGGAAGACTGATGCCTCGAGCTTGTGCCTACCTGATATTAGCCTTTTCTCCAAGGTGCCCACTTTTCTGATGGGCCCATTTGGCCAAACCCTCCATATCGTCTTCCCGAGCCTCTGCATCCATTGTCGCAATCTTGGTGTGTTCATCTGCAACAGAATTAAACCATCGTTCTAATGAGTCTGTGGCACAATGCGCGTCCACATGGTATACAGTGACTTCACTTTGTAATAACATTTCTGCAATATCTTGCCACAGTTCCTTTCCCCACAACTCTTTTGAATGAATCTTCCATCCATTCTTTGGCCAAGTTGGCAACCACACTGCCAATCCATTCTCCACTGACCATGAATCTGTGTACACATGACATTGACCAGGGGTCTCTTGTTTCAATGCTTGGTAATCTGCGTAAAGTTCTGCGAACTGATTGCTCTTTCCTTTCCCTGTCGTTGTCAACATCTTTTTTGTTTTGGGATTGTACGACACTGCTTTCCAGTACCGCTCAGTTCCCACGTATCGCGCTGAACCATCCGTGAACCAAGCATGCTCGGTTTGTTCCACGGTTAAATCACTGTAAGGTACTCCCCATTTCACGGGAGACTCACGTTTTTCATGCACTTCCGGTGGTATGTAATCTGAGGGCGGTATGTTGGCTACTTGCTCATGTAATTTTGCTACTCCACCCTTTCCTGATTTGGCTCTGTCTTGAATATACCATGTCCACTTAATTATGCTGGCTTCTTGAGCATGTCCTATACGATGCGTTTTAGGAGAGCTCAGTACCCACTGCATGATTGGTATTTCAGGTCTCATAAATACATTATGACCCACCGTCGTCTGCTCGGTATCAACAAGAGCCCAATAACATGCCAGCAATTGCTTCTCAGACGGAGTATACGAGTTACCAGCATCGGGCAACTTACGACTCCAAAACCCTGATGGCACACGTTTCCTGTCTTGTTTCTGCCACACACTCCAGTTAGCATAATTGTCTTGCACAGACACATTCAATTCCACTTTGCCTTCCTTCAAGGGCCATAAGTCAAGCACCTGCTGCGCCGTGTCTTTCGCCATCTCAAAGGCTTTCTGCTGCTCTTCCCCCCACTGAAACTCATATTTCTTTTGTGTCACTTTGTAGAGGGGGGCCAATATCTGCCCTAAATGCGGAATGTGCTGTCTCCAAAAGCCAAACAGTCCTATAAACTGCTGAACTTGCTTCTTGCCCGTTGGAGTGGTGAATTCAAGTATTTTCTGTCGTGCCTTTGGCACCATTTCTCGATGCCCATGATGCCACTGAATCCCTAAGAATATCACTGTTTCAGCTGGACCTTGAACTTTACTCTAATTAATCTCCCACCCTTCCTTTTTCAATCCTTCCATAATGACAGCTAGCTGACTTTGCACACTGTGCTCGTCCTTGCCCTGTATCAAAATATCATCAATGTAATGAGAGATTTGTATGTCAGGTTTACACTGTATCTTGTCTAAGTGCTCTGCCACCAGCCGGTGACAAATAGTCGGACTGTGCATGTACCCCGTGGGTAGTCTCGTGAAAGTGTACTGACGTCCACCCCACGAAAATGCAAACTGTTCTAGACACTCGTCAGCAATTGGCACGGAGAAAAATGCATTAGCTAAATCGATCACTGCATACCAAGTCCCCTCAAACTTTTGGACATTTTCAATCAATGTAATAGCATCTGGGAGTGCAGGCACTAAAGGAGGAGTGTGTTTATTCAACTCCCTGTAATCCACCGTCATCCTCCACGACCCATCCCCCTTTTTAATGGGCCAGAGCGGATTGTTCCATGATGTGGTAATAGGGTGTAATACACCCGCCTCAACATACTCTTTGATGGTGTCTGAAATTTCCTTGTGCCCCCCAGGAATGCGGTATTGCTTCATTGCTACCCGCTTGGTTGCCACTGGCACTTGCACTGGGGGCATCTTCAATTTGCCTACAGTAATGGGTGGACAGATCAAGGCACTCACCCCAAACTGGTACGTTTTACCGCCAAGTTCTAAGGTTAGCCCTTCCAAAATGTCAAAGCCAATTATATATTCAGGTATCGGGACAATATACACTTGGTATTTCTGCCTCTTTAAATTGCCTATTTTCATATCCACTCGCATTTGCACTGTGGGGGTCTCCTTTCCCCCTAAACCTGTAATCATAAACTGTTTGCCTTTAAATCGTGTCGGATTACCATGAATCAAAGAGGCCTCCGCCCCGGTGTCTATCAATGCTTGCACCCCTTGTGTATTTCCTGGCCCCCAAAAAATCTTAACATCAACATGAGGCCGCCTATCCACTTTTATGCGGGCAGACGCTGCCGGAGCTTGGCCGAAGCCCTAGTCAAACTTTAAATGAGTGAGACTCGACTCCGCCTTTAGCATCGCACTCACCACCTTTCTCAAATCAGCGTATGTCGACTGGTACGGGGAAAGTGTCCCCATAGACCCTTCATCTTGTTCTTCTGCAGGGGGAGCAGGGGGAGCAGAAGGTGAGGCATCCCCCGTGGCGTGGTGACTACTTGTTTCTTAACCTGTTTGTATCGCTCTTTGGCTGCAAGTCCTCGTTTTTTGTATAATTCATACATTACTCTGGTTTCAATGCCATCAATTTCTTCATGTGGCACACCATCTTTTAACAAAGCCAAAAACATGTATTTTCGGGGCACTCGGGAGTCTCTACTATCTTGCCACCTGCCTTTGGTTCTTCTATCACTACGCCCCTCTCTCGCCTGTGGCTTGTTATCGCTCTTATCCCACTCTTCCAAATCTGCGAGTTGCCGAATGGCATCTGCTACCTCATCAGTAGCCTTGCCCGTCATGCCTACGAGCAAAGTCATAATTACACTTTTGTATGCGGGTGGTGCATTTCTAATCACCATGTTTCGCGTTGAAACTGAGAGCGCTACGGCTCCCATGTGATCAGGAGCATCTATGTGAATCGCCTCTTTCATCGCATGCTCTCTGATATTTGAATTGCTTCTCTCAACGTGTACCACTTTGTTTCTTCACTGTGCCAATCTGTGGTAATAGGGTATTTACGGTTACATGCTTGGGCTATCAGGTGCAACAAAGACACCTGCGTATCTTGACCATTAGCGTCAGGGGGCGGTCCTGCTCTTAAGACCTCCTGTACATTGGTGTCAATTGACAGGGGTAAAAAACGCGGAGAATCAGTAGAATCTACCAACAACCCTGCAGCACCCCCATCTAGCAATCTCACCATCCATGTCAAGAAAGCTTCCCCTGATTTGTGCCTCAAACGGGTAATAATTTCCCCAACCTCCTGTTGTGTGTAATCTTCAAAAGTACTTAAATCCACCATACCACCACCAGGATTCTGCGGGTGTGCTCCGGCTCGCCCCCTTCTAACAGGCTTCGCCACCACTGTTTTCTGTTTCACCTCTGGTTTGGGGTCAGACTCCTCTGCGAAACTACTTTCTAGACTGGTCGAATCAAAAATATCACCATCCCACTTGTCCAGATCCCAGTCTATGCCAGCGGTAGCGATTACAGTTGCCACCTTTCTTTTGTTGACCCCTCCCTGTCTTTTCCTGTACTTATATTGTGCTACTCTGACTGCTGCCCTCTCGGCCACCGTCTGATATGTGTCGGCCTTATCTTTAAACAATTTCATTTGAATCTGCTGCATTAATGCAGCCTGCCGTTCTGCAGCTAGCTCTCTCTCTAATCGCAAAACCTCATTTTTCATGTCCACTTTCATCTGATGTATTTTCCTATAAGCATGCAAAAGAACCCAACCTCGCCTACCTAATGCGGCACTTTCTTTACCACGTTCTACCGGAACTTGTTGCAAGCATGCAATTACATCAGTCGGATCGGCATCTCCCAATCCTTGATCTCAAGTTTCACTTAAACCGGCACCACATGCCCACGCTTGAGCCAACTTATCATACGGACTCTTCGTCCAACCTGGAATAACAACATCAGAACAGTCACCGCCAGCGGTAACGTTCTTCTTCTTGAACAAACTACTCATTATCGCAAGCAAAGCAAAACCTCGTTGAACCTATATATTTTCTTCTCCACACTGCAATCACTCCCACAGGCACTCAAACAGTTACCAAAGAGACAAAAAACTTAACTTTTCAAAAAAAAACTTCACTTACACGACAACCAAATCCTATCTACGTTTCAAAAGACTCTTGGATGCACGGAACAACTCATCACGTACATCCTGTTTGTGACGCCAAAAATGTACTGCTCTCCCCCGAAAAGTGCATGAAACATCCATAAATTATCAATGCAATTATAGAGCAAGTACTTTGAACCAAAAAAAAAAAAACAGACAGACACAATAACTCACAACCACGCACTCTTAGAAGATGAATCAGCTCTTTACGCTATTTATTCAAAGCTTACAAGTACATAGAAATAACTCATATAAATAGTAAGGTCATAGATCACAGAAGAAGTAAAGACGTCAAAAGGAAATACATCACCGTGAGCGTAATAGAAGTCCTCATCTCGTCCAGAAGCGGCTGAAAGACCTCAGGGACAGGCAGGCCGAGAGTACCACAGCTCACAGGAAGGCCAGACGTAAGCGTCCTTCTCTGGCTGAAGTCTCACCTGACCCCCTCCGGGTTTCCGCATATATACACACTCCACAATGGGGAGTTAATTCTCGAACATTCTGGAAATTGCACCTGCGCAGTTGAGGAACAGCTGTCGGTTGCCAGCTGGGTCAATCGAGAGCTCCCCTCAAGGAAAGCAGGGCCTCCCTGCTCTAAAAACACACTCCACAGAGAACAGTAGCAATCCATAACAACGTTAGCTTTCCCAGCAGAAATGGCCTTGACCGCATACCAGGTTTGGAAAAGCATGTTTGTCTCAGCACTGTGAATCTAACACTTCAGCAAAATGTGTGCAGCCTTTCACTGCGGTGTGAAGTCTAGGTGGTCTACACATTTCGTGCCTTTTAATCCGTTAGATGCCTCTGGTCTTGAATATATATTGTGTTGATTGTGATGTGTTTGTTTACTTTAGTATCATTGTGATTCTTTGCTATGGTCTATATTACAAAGGCCTTGTATGTAATAAATGTGTCTATATTTTTAATATAACACCTGTCTGGAGTAATTTGTAAGTGTCCTTGCTTTGTGTGCTCATTGAGGTCTTTCAGTCACTCTCACCCCTCTTGAGACTTAGTCTTGACCGCCTGCCATAGCTACCCTGATTGGTCTGGCTTATCCAGAGGTTACCCTGTTCCAAGAAACCAGGATGGCCTTCTGAACCTCTGCCCCTCCAGGTCAGAGTTCAGAAATCCCTCTTAACAAATTGGTGTACAGCGGTGGGATAGGACTGAGGAATCCAGTGTTGCACACGAGTGAAGGCATTTCGAGTTATTCCTACCAGGACACATAGTGAATTGTCGTAGTATAACTTTTAAAAGGCCATAGTCCTATCTAACAGTATGGAAAGAAGTACCTTGTTAACTTTAAATACTTCGAAATCCGACACATTAAGAAAGATGTGTGCAGAGAGAGGTGTTTCCTCTCAAGGCACAAAAGTAGAAATGATCCAGAGAATCATGGACTGGCAAGAAGCTCAGCTTAGAGCTATAGCTTCTGAGGACAGTGCAGAAGGAGGTGGGGCTGCTCTCAATGGTAGAACTGATGGTTCTGCCGCTGCACTGATCCACAGCGACCATGAGGACATGGAGGATGTAATGTCGAATGTTTCCTCTGCCAGTGCTGATGGGGAGGCCATACTTGAATTCAAGAAGCAAGAGCTACTGTTTAGGCAGAAGGAGCTTGAGTTCAATATGGCCAAACTAAAGATAGAGCAGGCACAAAAACAAAAATACAGGGATCACCAGTTGGAACTTGCCAAGCTTCAAGTTGCCAATGGATCCAAGGGTCCTGGACATGGGTCTGGGGCCTCTTCTCATCCAAGGTTTCCAAAAGATCTGCTCAGTGTGTATGAGGAAAAGAATGACATTATGGACTGGCTGAATACATTTGAGTATGCATGTGAAGTTCAACAAGTTGACAACGCTGATCAAATTGCCTGGTTACTTAGCAGACTGCCCCATTCTGGCTGCAGTGCCATTATGGAAACGTCAAAAGCTGAGAGAGCAGATTTTGCAATGTTGAAGCAAACTCTCATCGTAAAGTTTGGAAAGACTTCTGCCCAATACTTAAAACGATTCAGAGAGTATAAGAAAAAAGAAGGTGGTACTTGGGTATCTTATGTCACTGAATCCTTAAAAAACATGACTGGCTGGGTTGAAGGTTATAAGGTTTCTACCTTTGAAGGTATGATAAGTCTTGTCATGCTGGAACATATTATTGCATCTTCTTCCCCTGAGCTTAAGCAACATTTGGCAAATTCAAAGGAGATAGATCCTAAGAAACTTTCCATTGCAGCAGATTTGTGGGAGTCACATAGAGTGTCCCATAAGGACAAGACTCATCCTGGTAAGCAGGATGAAGGGAAAAAGTCCAAAGACAAGGAGGGTGGGGAAACTGATAAATCTTCTTCCCAAAAGGGCCACAAAAAGAAAAATAAGGGTAAGACACAATAGAACACACAGGGTAGTGAAGGTCAGCCTCCAAAACAGAACTCTGGTTATAGTAAGCCTCCCTGAACAGTCCCAATGGATCTTGTTTTGCTTGTGGAGCAACTGACCACGTGAAGGGGGATCCCAGATGTAAGGTCAAAACCTTGGGGGTCCACTCTGCTAATCTGGCCTTCTCCTCCTACGAGGAAGAAGAGATTACCGGAGCATCCTTCTGCTCAGACTCCTTCCCCAGTGGGATAGAAGCTGAGGTAGTTTTAGTTTCCCTGGGTTCCTGGGAGTCTAAAGTCGCAGAGGCGTATGCTAGGATTCCAGATAACACCAAGCACTACTTTAACGACAGTGTGCTGATCAGTGGGATAGTGGATGCAGTCGAACTGTAGTGGATTCTACCTTGGTAGACCCAGAGGAAGTTGCCAGAGCTACTCTGATGCCCACCAAGTTGGCTGATGGCCCACCTCTCATGTTTCCAGTAATACCTGTAAATCTTACTATCAATGGTACAGCAGTCAGGATTCCACTGAGCATTCAGAGGAGTGTCCCAGGAAAGGTCTTGTTGGGCAATGATCTCCGAGCTTTAGGGCTTTTGGGAGACACTGTTGACAGACCCTGCACAACGTCTGAAACGAGGGCAGCATTGGCCAAGACCAATGCCCTGCCCCAGCCAAAGGGGAAACCCAAGGCTAAAGGAGTCAGAAAAATTCAAAGAGGGAAAGAAAATATTCCCCCTGCTCACCTTACTTACTGCATCATAGCGCTCTTAATGCGCCATCATTTACCAGCGGGGCTCAACCAAGCCAGTTCGCCGCGCTGAAGCTCTGCATGCCTAAGGGAGAAAAAAGAGACATTTTAAACAAAGAAAGGCATGCAGGATAGCAACAAAATTAAAGAACAGCAATAAGACCTACCTGAACAATATCAAACGGGCCGGCGTCAGTGAAGTAACTGGAACGCACTCACCTATGAAAGACAACGCGCCCCTGCAAAGAAGGCAGGACGGAGAGCATGCTTGATTTTACCACAAAGTGAGGAGAGGGCGCCAGAGGGACTGAAAGCATACAGGGTGGAGGAAGGATACTTACCCCAGTCGGTCAGTCTTGAACACAGTCCTCCTGTTTTTTCAGGCAGAACCTTCCCAGCAGACCACATCAGGGCAAAGCTGAGAAGCATAACAGCGAGTAACCCGGATGGGTGGCGTCCGTGTGGATACCAGGTGAGCGGAACAGTGCCCATCTCTGGAAGGCCTAAGGAGACAGGCCTGCTCCCAGCTTGAGGGTGAACCTCCAGGGAAGCATCGGATTTATTGGGAAGGTGGGCTCCTGTATAGTGAGCCTACAGAGTCTACAGAAGGAGACCATAGGAGGTTGGTGGTTCCCCTTGCTCTAAGACCCTTCCTCCTGCAGCTGGTGCATGAAGTGCCCCTTGCTGGTCACCTTGGTATTAAGAGGACCAAGCAAAGGTTATCCATGCACTTCTACTGGCCCAAGATGGGGGTGCAAGTAGAAAGTCACTGCAGGAGTTGTGCCTCCTGCCAGTTATCTGGTAAGAGTGGTTCAACAATCCAAGCTCCATTGGTACCACTCCCAGTTGTGGGGGTACTATTTGAGAGGGTAGGGATCGACATTATTGGTCCCCTTGACCCCCACACATCCTGGTGCTGGTCGACCATGCCACCAGGTATCCTGAGGCCATCCCATTGAAAACTGTGACTGCCAAGTCAGTTGCAAAAGCTTTACTTGGCATCTTTACTAGGGTTGGCTTCCCTAAAGAAGTTGTGTCTGACAGAGGCAGCAACTTTATGTCAAAGTATATGCAGGCTATGTGGAAGGAATGTGGGGTCACCTATACGTTTTCTTCCACCTACCACCCCCAGACCAATGGTCTGGTGGAATGGTTTAACAGGACCTTGAAAAGTATGATTGGGGCTCTGGAAGAACCTCAAAGAAGAAAATGGAATCTTCTTTTACCATGCTTACTGTTTGCCTACAGAGAGGTACCACAAGAGGGTGTTGGCTTTAGCCCCTTTGAACTTCTGTTTGGTAACCCTGTGCGGGGACCCTTAGCCATAGTCAAGGAGGGATGGGAGATGCCCACTCCTCCCATTACTACCAACTTAGTGGACTATGTGGTAGGGCTCAGAAAAAGGATGGTACTCCTGATGGGTCTGGCTAGTGACAAGTTGAAAGCAGGACAAGCTCTGGTGAAACATTGGTATGACCAGAAAGCTTCCCTCATCAACTTCACACCTGGTCAGCAAGTCCTGATCATGAATCCCATAAGGCCTAGAGCTTTACAGGATAAATGGTCAGGCCCTTACACAGTGGTGGAGTCACTGGGTGAGGTCAACTATTTAGTGGACCTTGGAAAGCCTGGACAGGCTCCAAAAGTGTTCCATGTAAATAGGCTGAAGGCTTTCATCCCAAGAGTTAAAATCACAGCACTGCTATTGGCTTCAGATGTTGAGGAAGAGGAGTCTGAACCTCTTCCTGACCTATTCCAAAGCAGTCCTTCAGATAGCTCCATTGAGGGTGTCCGAGTGGCCCCTCGCCTAACTTCTGATCAGCAGGCTAAGGTGAAATGTTTGCTTAGGCGATTTTCCCCCCTGTTTTCACAGTCCCCTGGTTTGACACCTTGGTGCAACCATAACATAAACACAGGAGACAGTGTACCTACCAAAGTAGGGGATACAGAATGTCAGACAAAGTACGGTCTTACATTAAGACAGAGGTCAACACAATGTTGGATCTTGGGGTGATTGAACCCTCTAGTAGTCCTTGTTCCAGCCCTGTGGTTTTGGTTCCAAAAGCAGGTACTTCGGAATTGAGGTTCTGTGTGGATTACAGGGCTCTGAATGCTGTCACCAAGACAGATGCACACCCCTTGCCTAGAACAGATGAGCTGGAGGATACCATGGGTGCCTCCAAGTACCTCAGCACGCTTGACCTCACTGCAGGCTATTGGCAAATAGCCCTTGCAGAACATGCCAAAAAGAAGGCAGCTTTCTCAACTCCAGAGGGCCTTTACCAGTTCAGGGTAATGCCTTTTGGGTTGAAGAGTGCACCTGCCACCTTCCACAGGCTTGTGAATCATATGTTGAATGGGTTGGACAAATTCTGTCTTGCATATCTGGATGATATAGCAGTTTTCAGTGCAACTGGGAAGACCATGTGAAACACCTTGGGATTGTGTTACAGGCTCTTCAGAAGGCCCACTTGACCATAAAGGCCAAAAAGTGCCAGATTGGACAAGGCTCAGTGGTTTACCTTGGACATGAAGTAGGTGGAGGCAGGGACGTCATTTCACCAAAATGCCAGGGGTAGCGGAAGTGACATCATACAACCCTTGACCTCTGATGACATCACAGGAAGTGATGTCATTTGACCTCACGCCAAAGTGATATCACGGGAAGCGATGGAACAAGACCTTTCACCCCTTGGCAAAACAAGAAGTGGTATCACATAGCATTGTTCCTAAGTACAGTGCAAAACATATGGTTACAATATCACTATAATGTGATGTACATTTCATACAAGAATGGATCGCCATGTGTATCATTAAGATCAGTGTGTATAGGCTCATGTTACCAAATTACTGTGAATGCAAGCAGATGTCCATGGTCAAATGGTAATGATGTGTTATAATATAGCACTTACCCTTAAGCACTTTATATAGAACAAACATACATAAAATATTACCCAACCTGTGTTGGTACTCATTTATCGACCTCAGAAGGATGAAAGGCTGAGTTGAGGTATTTAAGAACAGACTACATCAGTGACTCACCCCCGGAAGGGTGCCTGAAATAAACCTTTAATGAGTCTAGCAAGTATTGTATAGAATTCCAGAAAGACAAATTATTTGGGGTTCCTATTCTTTCTTATTTAGGGTAACTGCTGCAAGTGTTACACTTTGTGGAAACCCTGTTCTTTTTTTTCTTTTTCTTTTTTTATAAGAGGCCTGAACAAGAAAGCCAGCCACTCCAGAAGCAAAGAGACACATGGTGCTGGCCACAGCCCATGAGATTGTATTTGAAAAAAACCCAAAATGAACATTTTGTTTTCGTTTATTTGTAGGGGTAGCAAGAGAGACCACAGGGGTAGCAAGGGAGACCTCAGGGGTCACAGTTGCGACCCCTGGCGACCCCTAAATGGCGTCCCTGGGTGGAGGGGGGATACAACCTCTACCCAGTAAAGTACAAGCAGTACAAGACTGGCCTACCCCCACTACACAGACCCAAGTGAGAGCCTTCTTAAGACTCACTGGGTATTACAGACATTTCATGGCAGACTATGGCACCATAGCTGCCCCCTGACTGCTCTCACTACTCCAAAGAAACCCAAGAAGGTAACTTGGACTGAAAAGTGTGAGAAGGCCTTTAATGGCTTAAAAGACTCCTTGTGCCAGGCCCCAGTCCTCCGGGCCCCTGATTACCAAATACCTTTTATTTTGCAGACAGATGCCTCTGACACTGGGATAGGAGCTGTGCTATCACAAGTGGATGAGAAGGGTAAGGAACACCCGATTGGCTTTATTAGTCGCCAGCTTAAGGACAGAGAGCTCAGATGGTCCAAAGTAGAGAAAGAATGTTTCTCTGTTGTGTGGGCCCTTCGGAAGCTGAGGCCCTACCTCTATGGGACCCACTTCACTGTGCAAACTGACCATAAGCCCTTAAAGTGGCTGATGAACATGAAGGGAGAGAATCCAAAGTTGCTTAGGTGGTCCATAAGTCTGCAAGGCTTTGACTTCACTATTGAGCATAGGCCAGGTGTCCAACATTGCAATGCTGATGGGTTGTCCAGAATGTTTAACCGACCTCAACAAGAAACTCATCCAGGGGTGGATTAGTTCCCCCTGTCCTTAGTCTGGGAAGGGCGAGTGTTAGGAAAGATTTCATATTAGAATGTAATTTTCCCTCCATGTGTCAACCCCCAAACGTTTTGCTGCTGTTCTACACCCCGATCTAACCTTTGCCAGAGAAGCACAGCCCTCAGCTGCACTCCTCTGGGCTTCCGCTCACTTTTTATGGGGAAACTGACATGGCCTTAAGACAGTCAGTACTGGGAGACTTTGTTTCCCTTAGTCCATTCCTCATGTTGCAGCTTTTGTGCAACATGTAACAAGTGTGCCATGTAACTTACTTTACCGCACCCTTGGGTCTCTAGTCATTCCCAAGGCCCTAGAAACTCTCGCTGGACTTTTTATGAACTGTGTAGATGTGCACGGACAGGACTGGTGGCAGCTATCGTTTATCTTATGTTTTGAATCCTTTCTTGCCATGTTATCCGCGCTTACCGCGTTTGGCACGAATAGGTGGCCTGGCTCCAAAATGGCCATGCCACAAGGTTCTTTGTCGTGTCCTTTGGCCATCTTGCCCCTTCACCTTCCCCAGGTCGAGCCAACCCGGGTCAGTCCTTATTTGGTCATGCACTTTCCTGCGACACCCAAAGCTTTTGCGGGCTTCTGCATGCCTTGTGTGTGTGCCTCCAGGATGTGGGCTGGGATGTCTGTTCCCAATACACACCCTGTGTGCCAGAGAGTCTGGAGTGTCCTGAATGCCTGGGACCACCGTGGTCCGTGATTGGTCCACGTATGGAGTGAGTGTTTGTGAGCAGATCTCCAATTGGGTCCTCTCTGTTTTGGCGCAAAGAGAACTTTGGATAAGAGGAGGCCGAGAACACCACTACCATGTCGATCTCCTGAATTCACACGAACAAAGGATAAGGAGCCAAGTATCCTGCAACAAGAAGCCAAGTCGAGGAACCGCTGGTGACCCGCTGGAAGGTTTGGCACTCTGAGCCCACTATCGTCCTGCGAGACCCCTCTGCATCTGATCGTCCTAGAAGGTCTACGAAGAAGCTTCGACCCATTGGAATAGTGGGACCAACTATTCTCGGCACCTTCATCAAACCCTGCAAGTAAGTCTCTTCGGAAGTGTCCCTGGGCCAACCAGTTTACGCGGGATGTTTTCTCTGTTACCGCCGCGGTTACGAGGAAGCCCTCGATACTTGGTATACTGCTTGCTCTGTGTCCACGGCACCCTCACACCGAATTTCGTACACTTGGCATTCCCAGGTCTGAAGTGAGACGAGTGCGCCCGGACCGGAGTAAACGCGGTTACCGTGTTGCCCTGCTGTGGCAACGACCTGTGCAAGTTCGCTGCACTTGTAACCCCCTTGACCCTGAAGCCTGCTGCAGTAGAATTGGGCTGATTCCTCCATCCGGAGTGGAGAAATCGCCCCTGTCCCGTTTGGGAATACCCGCTGTACCGCAGAAATTACACGGTGTCGAGATGTCCTGATTGTCGCATTGGAACCTGCCAGCGAAGTGGACTGTACTGGCAAAGTCTGGGTCTGCCTGGTCGGGGACCGGTGAGTAGTCCATACCCCAACCGGTGGCCCCTAGCACAGGAGCCCATTTTTATGCACAAAGTGGCCCCGAGGGCCGCTTTCCTTTCCACAGCTATTGCAACATAGCGACTTCATCCCGCACTCTCAACCTGCCTCTGCCCGCAAGTGGAGGTCCTGTTTGAATAGTGGGGACTTGTTCTTCATCGACCTTATCCACCTTCCTGAGCTGCTAGTGACTCTCGAAGAGACAAGATTTTGTCCCTTGGCACAAGCGCGTGCATGTACTATTGAACATAAGGCTCCTCTCTTCGTAGGGCTTGGAATGCCTCTTAGTTAGGTGTATTCTTGATGTGGAACTGGGTCTAAAGATTCATTGCACTGCCTCTTTTCCTCCCCATCTAGGTGGTCTACACTTTTCATGCCTTTTAATCCGTTAGACCCCTCTGGTCTTGTATATATATTGTGTTGATTGTGATGTGTTGGTTTACTTTAGTATTATTGTGATTCTTTGTTATGGTCTATATTACAAAGTCCTTGTAATATGTGTCTATATTTTTAATATAACACCTGTCTGGAGTAATTTGTAAGTGTCCTTGCTTTGTGTGCTCATTGAGGTCCTTCAGTCACCCTCACCCCTCTTGAGACATAGTCTTGACCGCCTGCCATAGCTACCCTGATTGGTCTGGCTTGTCCAGAGGTTACCCTCCAGGTCAGAGTTCAGAAATCCCTCTTAACAGAGGAGACTTGGGGCGTGTGGAGAGAATTTCCTTAGGTGAGACATGGTATCCTCCGTTTTCCATTTGTAATGAACCCTCCATCCCTCAAGACTTTGTAGGCTATTGTCAACCCTTTCCCTGTTCTTCCTCCAAGCTGTGACCAAGAAAGACCAATTAAATACTGGGGCTAGGAAGAGACCAACTAGGAAGACACATCCTAATTTTGTTAATGCAACACAGATCAGCCTCCTTTTGGGAACACCAACACATATCAGCCTTATTTTGTTAATACAAACAAATATCAACCTCAACTGTGTACTGGGACGAAGAGGAGATCTGCACGAGTAAGGCAGAACTAGCGTTCTAATGGTGAGCGGTCTAGTTTTTCCCGGACTCATTTTGATGGTGGGAGCTTTAAAAACTAACATCCATTTAGAAATGAGTCAGCTTTGGAGGCAGTGAAGTGGACTGCTATGGGCAGGCAGACCTCTCCAGACAGGCTGGGTGTTGCATGGGGGATGCTCAAGAGCCTTTCATGATTGCAGAGTTTATGTAGCAGGAATCGTAGCGGGTGTACGCTGGAAGCCGGTAACAGACCACAGGATGGAGACTGGCCCGACCGAGTGAAGGAAGACGGAGCTGCCGGTGGAGCAATGCTGGTTGAGCGGAGCCACAAGAAGCTCCTGGGACAAAGAGCGAGGTTCCGCACGGGAAGAAGAAGTCATGTGGCGGTCAAGGACCTCACTGAAGAGCCGTAAAACCAACCAGTGAGTGAAACCAGAAGGGGGAACACCGGGCTGGCCGGCGCATATGACAATCAGGCAACAAACATTGTTTTACAATGAACTGAAAGCAAGTACTTTTGAATAACAGATTAAGTTAAAAGCAAATACAAACACTTATGAATGCCGAACAGAGCAGATGCAAGTTTTGAGCATTCTTTGACACTGAGCAGAGAGAAAAAAAGATTGGGAATCTGCCTGATACAATGAAATGTGCAAACAAGTATTGGCAATAGCCAAGAGCAATCAAGAAACTGTGTATTATATGAGAAACCAAGTATTGGCAATTGCCAGAAGAGTGCAAGGACGTGTTACAAGTGCATGGCAGCTAAATAAACCACAACACAGTGTCAGAAGACTGTGACACAGATGAATGAAACGAAGCTGACTGTCAAGTTGAAGCAGTGGCATAGTGTTAATGGAAAGAGATTCTAAGAAGGGGTATCGGTTGCATGTCATATCATATCATATCATGACCTGTGATGGGTGGACCGTGTGGTCCGACAACTGCGCCTAGACCGAGTACACCTCTGTGTGGAAGAGCCACTCAAAAGAAGCTTGTGTTTTACAACAACCTTTTGTGTTTTGAAGACAAGGAACTGAACTGGTGAAAAGTGACAATCTCCTGAAAGCTGGGAAGTGTTCCAGGGAATTGTGTTGTTTAAAAAGCTTGAAGATTTGAACTCTTGGGGAAGGGAACCCCTGTGCCTTTTGAACTATTTTTGAACTTGGGGAAGGGGAAGCTGATTACCAGCCAAAGAGCTGGAAGAAGCTCTGAACTTTACTTTGAACACTTTTTGTTTTGTTGCTGACATCACTACACATTGTATACAGTCAGACGTGAGGGCAAGTATAGGTTTTGGACACAAACAGACTTGTACTTTGAACTTCCTGACACAGAATAACCTTAGTTTATTTAGGTAGGGAAATCCCACTTTAGTAAAGGGAGAGTTAGGCCTTATCCAACCCTGCATCTTAAGTTAATAAAACATTATGGATCAGTCTTGAACCTTGTGTCTGTGTCTGCTTCATGATGCCTTCATACGTATTTACTGTAGTAGTAAGCAAAGCTCCCCCCCCTCGCCAATCTGGACAGATGGCACAAACCAGACTAAGGTGAGACAAAACCTCTAGCCTCTGTCTAAATGCAGTGCTTAAGATCCTGGTAGGAGACGCCATCGCCATTCCTAGAAGTGGCATGGTATGCCCTCTCAATTCCTAGTACTGGCATGGTTTGCCCTCTCAATTCCCAGCATTGGCATGAGATGCCATCTCCATTCCTAGTACTGGCATTGTATGCCCCTATACCTAGTACTGGAGGGTGAAGCCATCTCCATTCTTAGGACTGGCATGGTATGCCCTCATTTCTAGTACTGGCAGGTGACGTCATCTCCATTCCTAGTACTGGCATGGTATGCCCTGATTTCTTGTACTTGCAGGTGACACCATCTCCATTCCTAGTACCGACATGCCCCAATTCCTAATACTGGCATGGTATTCCCTCATTCCTAGTACTGGCAGGTGACACCATCTCGATTCCTAGTACTGACAGGTGATGCCATCACCATTCTTAGTACTTGCATGCCTGATCTATCTAAATTAACTGAAGGTGCTTGTCTGTCGTCAGGAAGTCAACAAGTATAATTTTCCTCAGTCCCAAACCTAACTCTACCTGAGCCTACCAGTAATATAAATGTCTAAATACGCGAAGAGAATGTCTCTCTTGGCATCTTGGCCTCTATCCACTCCTCCAAGATCATCATTAATGTCTATTTGAACAGCACCATCGTTGTTCAGGGTCCTCAGCCCAATCTCCTCCTTTTTGACCGGCGTCTCCCACGTCTCTATCAACTTCCTTACTTCTGCTGCTGTTCCTCCTAGCACCTCTCAGGCTCCTCTGCCACCCCCTTCCTGCACCACCTCTCTGGCACCTTCCATCTCCTCTCTGGCCACTATGCCACCACTCCTGTATCCCATCCAGGAAAACTTTCAAATGTGGCAACCTGCTCCACGTCGCTACTCTCAACTCCCGCTCGGCCGTCAAACCCTGCTTGGACATCTGCCACCTCCTTGAAGAACTTGACCTAGATGTCCTCGCTCTCACCGAGACATGGTTCACAGCCAGCTCTGTCACAAGTTTTGACACTCTCCTCAATGATGGCTACAAGATCCTCTCTGGGCCCAGAACCAACCGACCTGCGGGTTGAGAAGCTCTGATCTTTCTGGAGTGGATCCCTGCTCCTGCCAATCCTACGCCGGCCTAATCCTCCTTTGAATACCTCGTCTGTAGGCTCTCTATCTCTCCGGCCCCTCTGTAACTGTGGCCACCATCTACAGGCCACCTGGCGAGGTTGCCCTATTCCTTTCAGAGTGGGCTGACCTCTTCTCGTATTGCCTCTACCTCTCAACTTCTCCTCCTATGAGACCTCAACATCAACCTGTATACTTCTAATCCCTCCACCGGCTCTTGCGCAAACCTCTGCAACACTCTCTCTCTCCATTCTATCCTCTGGTCCAACACACTAGGCCGAACACATCTTGGATGTTCTCATCTCCTGAGACACCCCCCTCTCTAATCCTCTCACCACTCCTCTCTTTGGACTGACCACTTTCTGCTTTACTCTTACCTGAAACAATCTGTCCCTCAGACAAAGCCCACCCCAGCACTGCCACCTACCTTCTCGGTCATTTGGCCCATGAAGCGTGTGTCAGTGGATGCCTTTGCCACTACCTTCTCTGCTCCCCCTACTCCTGTGGCTGACTCACACTCTAACACAGCCCTCTCTAACCTGCATCTTTCTATCTCCAACACTATGGACATCCTTTCCCTTGTCATGAGAATCCAACTGACCTCTACCTCCAAGTGCAGCTCTTGGTATGACTGCTATCTCACCAACCTGAAAGGCAAGTGCAGGGTGGCTGAGAGGAAGTGGAGGGCTTCAAGCACATCCTCTGACTAACTGGCCTGCCGCCTGCTCCAAAGGCAATACAGACTCTCTATCCTGTCCAAGAAGAGAGTCCACATCCAAGCCCGCGTCTCTGCGGCCTCTAACAACACGGCCGAACTCTTTCAAATATGCAAGGATCTGGCCAATCCTGCTGCAGTCTCCACCTCTCCTGTTCCCTCCCAGGCTCTTTGTACGGCTCTGGCCACTCACTTCACCTCCAAAACTCAGGACAGCCTCTCCTTGCTCTCCTCTTCCTCTCCTTCTCCCTCTCTTGACCCCCTTCCAGCCACCTCTCCATCTCCACCTCCTTTCTCCTCTTTCTCCCTGACAAGGTTTCTAGACAAGTCCAATCTCGACAAGACTAGACAAGTGTCATCCAAACTGGTGCTCCCTTCTCCTCTAGAACCATCAAGAACCACATTGACACCCTTGCTCCAGTCTTGGCTGATTTCTGCAATCACTCTTTTGCCACTGGATCTTTCCCCTTTCTCCTGAAGCACTCCCTTGTGCACCCCATCCTCAAAACGCCTTCTGCCGATCCTACCTGACTGGCAAACTATCGCCTGATATCTATCACTCCTTTCCTGGGCAAACTCCTGAAAAAGCTGCCCATCTCCCAGCTTACTCTCCACACTGAATCTGTTGGTTGTCTTCATGCCCATCAGTCAGGCTTCAGAGCAGCCAGAGGCATGAAAACTGCTCTCCTGAACACCCATGAGGATCTGCTCACTAATCTTGACTCCAGCCTTCCTTCTGTCCTCATCCTCCTTGACCTTTCATCTGCTTTGACATTGTCATCCACGTCATCCTCATCAATCGACTCTCTGAGAACCTGTGCATCCCAGATCAGGCTTTGGAGTGGTTGACCTCCTTCCTTTCGGACAGGCCTTCCCAGGTCCAACTTGGGTCCTTTCTCTTCACCACCTCCCTCTCTACATGTGGTGTCCCCCAGGACTCTAACCTCTCACCCTGGCTTTTTAATGTCTACTTGTCACCTTTGGCCCATCTGATCTGTGCCTTCTCCTCTAACTTTCAGTGTTACGTGGATGACACCCAGCTCATTCCTGACTGTCTATCTGCGGATGCAGATTGGTGCACCTCCAACGATCTCTGCCTTAATGCCAGTAAAATGGAGACCCTTCACATTGGGACCCCTGCTCAAACTTTCCCCCTCTCACTCTGACCACCCTCCTTGGGCCCTCTTCCTTAGCCTTCCTGTGAGGAAAAAAACCTTGGTGTATTCTTCGACTCCACTCTCTCCTTCACTCCCCACATCTTGAACCTCGCCAAGAAACCCCACTACCAGCTGCACCTACTCAGAGGTATTCTTACTTTTCTCACTTTCCCCCAGAAACTCACTGTCTCCAGAGCCCTGGTTCTCTCTAGGCTGGACTACTACAACAGCCTCTTTCTCAATCTGCCTGCCTCTACTCTCTGCCCTCTGCAACTAATCCAGAACAGGACTGCAAGACTTATGCTTTGCCACAAGGGACTATATCTTTCCAGCACTGAAATCTCTCCACTGGCTCCCCGTGGCTGGAAGGATCAAGTTCAAGACCCTCTGCATCGTCCACAAGGCTATCTGGGGCCGGGACCCACACTACATCCAACTCTATCTTCCAAAATTCCTTCCTTTTCAAGCCCTTCGCTCAACTGCCTCCAACTCTCTGATGGTCAGACGGTTTGCTAGGCAGAGAGTGGGCTCTCTTATGCAGGTGCCTCCCTCTGGAATGGCCTCCCTGCCCCTCTCGAATGTGAGCCGGACCACCTGTTTTTCCGGAAGCAGCTCAGACCTTCCTATTCTCCTCTGCTTTCTCTCTCTCCCTCCCCTGCTGACCTACCTGTTGGTTGCACTGACTGGTTGCCTGGCTACCCTCTGAGCAAAACGGTACCAGGCTCCTCCATGATCAGTCACCCCTGCTCTGCCTCCAGGCCACCGTGCACTTAGGGGCTGTAATTGTAACCTCTAGAGCCCCTGCCTCCCTGCACTTACCCAGAGCCACGCTGCCCTGGTTGCACTTGTTCAGAGCACTGCTGACCTGATCGCACTTCCCTTCCATCTCCCTGGCACTCCCCCCTCTCGCTCCCTCCTGCACTTTGGTACTGTAGCATTTGCACAATCCGAATGTCACAAGTCCTAGTAAGATTGTTTGTATTGTCCCCTCCCTTGTCTTGTCATGCACTTGTGTACAGACGCATTATAAATGATGTATCATATCATATCTCTTCTCCTGGTCCTCTCTCTTCTTGCCTTCTTCCCTGTGGCTTTCTCATTAATGCCGTTTCTTATCTCATGTGATCATTGATACACACATTTCTCTGATTAGAATATAGGATTCTTTAAGTTATCTTCCCTGACAGTATCTTGACGTTTCCTTCATGAGCTCATATACCTCTTCCCATATGCTTATGGGCCATGCCTTCTCTTTAATGCCAGCTTTACGACAATTTTCTTTGAAATCGTTTCTGACACTCAGGTGTTTACTTGTACATCTCTTATTTTCTAGAGGTTTGACAAACCTTCGGTTTTGTGTGACCCTCTCCTGGGTTCTTGGTATTGGATTCTCCCTTTTATGGTTCTGTTCCCTTGACATTTTGACTTCACAAACGTTGTTACCCTTATCTGCAGTGGGCTCTCTTCAAGTCTATGTACCTGTGGATTTCTCCCTTCCTCCCAGGGTATTTGCTTCCACTTTTTATCTATTTCCCACACAGCGTTCTTTACCACGCTCTGTATGGATTTCAGATGTCTCTAATTCTGCTCACTGTGATGAACCCACAGATTGCACTTCCCCCCTAGGGACAGCCCCTTCCCAGGAGGCCAGGGAGGTGAGCCCGCTAACTGATAGTGCCCCTGGGGATGCTACGGATGTCACTTGCCCCCTAGGAACAGCCCCTTCCCAGTAGGCCAGGGAGGTGAGACCGCTACCCGATAGTCCCCTTAGGGGTGGTCCGCAGCAGGTGCATCTCATGGGGAGGGAAGCCCCCTATGGGATTAGTGACAACCTGGGGAGAACGCAGTATCTGCTGGCCCACCTTCCGCACCAACCCCCTCCAATACCTTTCTTAGTGTTCTGTGAAGGGTCAGGAATGAAACTCAGACAAAGATGATTCATGGTTTTGGCCATAACCTTTTAGTGAACGAAAATGGGTGTGAAAAATGCCTCTCTGATCCTGCTCTAAGAGGTATTTTCCATACCTAAAACAAAACAAATGGGTCCAAAGCACACTGTCCAGCCCCCAAAGTACTATTCTGACCCTCCCATTCTAAAAATCAACTATAAGGTGAAAGGGGAAATGCCTTTGACCTTGGAAGGTGTAGAAATGTTCAAAAAGAAAAAGTGCTTTAACTCCAACACAAATGTTCCAGGAGGACAACGTTCAAAATTCTAGAGGGTGGTTCTCTTCCCATGGATTTCTCATCACTCAGCTTTATACTGGTTCCTTGAGTTCATTTAGGTCAACTATAATTATTATACAAAGAAGCCTGGCTGACAATCTGATTCTAGATAGACTATCTGGTGTACTCTCCTGCCAGGTTTCTTCTTACTCCTCTCAATCACACTCTTTGGTTACTTCCGGATGTATCCTTCTTTGGACTTTCTTATGCAGTGTATTTTATGAACTGTGCAATTTGTTTTTACACAGTATACGCTCCTGTCGGGATTCTTTCATATGCAAACACTTCTTTTCATCATATACAAACACTTATGACTTGCAACGCCTGTTATACTCTCCTGCCAGGACTTTTCTCATATGCACACCTCTGCACCTTGAGTCTGCCTAGTATACTCTCCTGGCAGGGCTTTTCTCAGATGCAAACACTTGTTCTCTTGTACAACACACTTGTGACTTGAAATGCCTGGTATACTATCCTATCAGGGCTTTTCTTGTGTGCAAACACTTCTTCTCATACACAAAACACCTGTGACTTGAAATGCCTAGTATACTCTCCTGCCAGGGCTTTTTCATATGAGCACTGCGCACACTTGCAAACTTGACAGTTTCTTATTTTTATTCTGCTCTGTTTCTTTAAGAAATATGGCACATTTTGGTTCTGTCTCATTTGCTTCATTTACTTCTATTTGTTTTCAATCCCGTTGCCGAAATGCCCCTGCGTTCCTTCTTTCCTAGGGTGAACGCATTGGTTTGCTGTAGTGGGAGTAGCTTCTCCCATGGTGAACCTACAGCGGCTCATTGGTACCCCACTTCCTTCCGTCGGGGTCGCCGCCTCTGCTTCGTGGTTCCTGTACTTCCTGTGGCTCTCGCTTGCCTATTCTGCGCTCCCCTGAGCTCCAACAATGCAGAGGCTGCTCTTCGGTACAGCTGCACACCAGGAGGCCATATTTCCACTTTTGGAGTCCCCAAGGCATACCGATCTCTGCAGTTGGCCTCCTTTGGTTTCTCCCGTGAGCCGATTGGCTCCATGGATCTCGCATTCGCCCAGCAGTACAGTATGTCCTTCTTATTTATAACATAGATGAATGTATCCAAGCTTCCCTTGCCTTTTTTAACTTCATCATCAATATTGTCTGCTTTTCCTGCCAAGTTCTAAGTTTACCCTCCCAAACTCAATTATCTCACTGCAAGATGCTGCCAAAGACCATTTCATGTTTCGGCCTCCGTTGCTTAGAAGCATGGCTCAGGGTTTTCACACCTGGCCTTAACACTAGACACCATTTTGTTCTCAAGTCATCCATTTTGATATATATCTCTGTCTACCACTGTATTAATCCTTCAGGGAGCCATTATTTATTTAAGCATTTCTCACTGTGTATCCCTTATTCATAATATATTAGTGTATACTCATGGTATGTGTGTGATATTTAAAGCAATGTAAACAATTGCCACCATGCTATGTGTGCCAGTTTAGACACGTAATTAAGTTCACTTGGTCTAGATATTTGTTTGGAAAATATTTATTCATAACCAGTGTCCAGAACATATGACACGTGTTTCGGCCTATGACCTTCTTCAGAACTGCACAACAATTAATTCCACCTGGGTCCACAATTTTACTGTTAATTAAACTTCATTGGGTCGCTAAAGCCAAATTATATGTTCTGGTGTAACATCACCATGTCTCGTTCATGGAGTTCCGTTCTCCCCGCGTGTTTTCAACAAAATGAAGTTGTGACCCAATGAAGTTTAATTAACAGTAAAATTGTGCACGCAGATGGAATTCATTGTTTTCCAGTTCTGAAGAAGGCCATAGGCCGAAACACGTGTCATATGTTCTGGACACTGGTTATGATTAAACCAAGTGAACGTAATTACGTATCTAAACAGGCGCAGGTAGCGTGGTGGCAATTGTTTACATTGAATAAAATAAGAGTGTAGTGGGTTAACTTTTTTGCCCTCACGCGTTGTGACAGATGCTAACAACTAGCTCACTAAATTACCTATGACGTACCAATCATGTCGCGCTACGAATCTCTAACTATCCCACAGTCTCATATCATTAATATTTAAAGCACCCTTCAGTACCTGGGTCATTTTAACCCAAATATGTGCAGTGCCATGTGCACTTTTTACCTTAAATAAAGGCACTATAATCCTGATTTCTGCAATAATGGAACCATTTGATCTGCCTATCATGTTATCTGTACTCAGTTGAGGGAGGAGGGGTTGGCACCCCTATATACCCCACTCTGGTCGATATTCAACCACTGTTTAATATACGACCACTACACCCAGGCCCTCATTACTAACCAGGCGTTGGACCATGGTGCTAATAGCACCATGGTCCATGCCGGTAACTTACCGACTCCGCCATGGCGGAATGGGGAATTACCACCCCATTCCGAGGTTGGTGGGGCGGTAATTCCCCATGCCGCCATGGCCCTTCCCCATTCCCATTTTTGCCCCATAGGGCTCAATGGGACTGGGGAAGGCGCTAATTACGGCACCGTAAATCACGGTGCCGTAATTAGCTCCTAGGTCCCTTTGCGGGTTGGTTTTTTAACGCCTGATAAAAGCAGGCGTTAAAGTGCCACCCGCAAAGGGACCTCGTAATCAGGCGTTAAGGGTTTAACGGTGCCGCCACCTTTTACGGCACTGTTAACCCCTTAATGCCTGGGTTGTAATGAGGGCCCCAGTGTCCACCCTCCCCCATATACAGTATACCTATGCATCCCTATCTCAGTCACCCCACTCAATGAAATGATAAGGCGTTTAAAATGCAATATATCAAAATGGGAGGTATCATAAAAGATACTTCTAAAGAATCAACGGGGTCTTCAAGCATCTTGTGTTCTCCTAATCTAAGATATATATATATATGTATGTATTTCTTTTCTGTCAAAGACCGTTGCACATGGTTCTTCCTCTTTTAATCTTTGTATGCACGTATCCCCAAACAATATATTTGTTTGTTTGCTCCTATCTGGATCCCACCCCTGTTACCCAAATAAATATAAAAAAATATTCACAACAAGTGATTTTAGCCACCACGGGAACCGGGAGAGATCATTTAGGACATTTACTAATTCCTTGAGGGAACCCACCAGCCCATTTTTCTACTGTTCCTTCCACGTGTAACATTTTACTGTTCACATACACTTTTTCCTTCCTCCCACCCCATGACACTTCCTTGGTCCCTGCCCTTTTCTCGTGCACATTTAATTTCGTCTTCATCTTATTCGTCTTCCATCGACACATCTTCCACCTGATCCATCTTATTTTCCTTACTCCAAGTCCAAGTACTTTTTTTATTCAGTCCATACTTTATTTTATTTGTCCTTTAGGCTGCTTTGCAGCAAGTTCAAGGGCCCCTTAATTCATAGGCCAATCTATTTGTATTCACTGTTTTTATAACCACAGAGGACTCAAACTCTCAATCTTCTTTATTCACATAGAATAATCAGGTGGGGGCATTCGATTTTTTCTGGGGAACACAAGGATGGGGGAGTTTCATCAGAAAAAGGTCTGCAATTTTAGTTGCAACTGGGCATCTGGCTGGGTCCCTCAAAACCGTTTTCACAATGGGATTTTCTCCCTGCTCGCAGGATCGGTTGCTGTCAATCACCGGGAGAACAGGTATCTCCTGTCCATCTGCAATATCAAAAACTGAATGAGTTCCTTGAAGAATAAGTACATTTCCATCATCAGTACTGCCTCCTCAAACCTAAACCTATAATAACCATGTCCTTCCTTTAAGCCATTCTACCTCCCAAAAACAATTGCTACTGAATTTTCTTTTTTCTAATATAATAAAATGGCTGCTTTTTTTACCCTTTCCTGCATATCTTAGTGCCACCCATGCTTCATATATACTGGCTGATACCTGAGTGTGGCTATGACATGAGATCATAAAGCACATTTTTCTTTACTTTTTACTTTTCTGGCCTTTGTCATGGGATTTTATTTAAAAAATGTTAAAGTGCACTAATTTTCTAAGTGACAAAGGAAACATTTTCTCTGTGGTTGTGTCATTCTTCACACCAATAGAGTTTATGCAGTCTCCTTCTTTATGATAAAAAATAATAAAAGACAAAACAAACAACGTAACAAATTCAAAGCATTTTTTTGGAAAAAGGATGTGGTCTTCAGCCACTCCCCCTTCTTTCTTCTTGGCATACCTGTAGGTGAGGTAGTTGCTTGCTCCCTATAGAACCCAAAATAGAGGCAAAGTCATGATAAGCTGGCAAAGCGATCAGTTACTTCCTTAAAGTAGGCCTTTGTTTTATCTTTCAACATGATGTTGATGAGATCATCTCTTGGCATTCTCACCCCAATAAAATATAGTCTTGCTTTGTCTGAAAAATAAAAACATAGGTGCACTTTTAGTTGAACAATCGTAAGTGTAGTAACAGGCCTGATTTAGTTTTTTCTGCTATGCTGAAAATGTTCTCTGTACTTTTGAAGTCTTCCTACTGATGACGTGGGACCGTGGTCTCTTCCTTCTTTGCTGTATTTATTCTGTTGAGACACAATTAACATTTTCCGTTGCCATTCCTACACTAATCTTACCTAGCCATGGTATTTGGAAACAAGCATGGATTCTAATAAATGCATGCAAGTGTGGCATATAGGCATATACTGTTTTGCCTATCCTTAAAATTTCATGCATTTGACAAATGTACATATTTGTCAGTTCCTTATCACCAGGATTACAAAAAGGTTACTCCACCTTCTATCCAAACGTTTTCTTCACTCTCGTCATTAGATATGGCCATACTCGCATATATGTACTATCCTGCGCTCACATGTGGGAAAAATACTACCTATTACAAAAACTGTGTCCCTTACTATATTGTTTCTGTACTCAACTGGGTCTTCTTGCTCCTAAAATGATCAATAAGATTGTTCACACACTAACTCTGTCCACTGGTACTTAACCTTTCCATTCTCTACTTGTCCACTAATACTTACTTTTTTCATAATGTTTCTTCTCATTATATTGCTATACTCCACCAAGGCCATATAGACATTCCTCCCATGCTCCAAAAATGACAGTTTTTTCCATGGGTAATACATAAATCGACATCTTCATATAAACACAAACCATGTTCTTGTTACTTACTCACATATGCTCTTTTGTGCAGTTCTACTAGACGCTCTCTCATACTGTTAGATCAATCTTGGCCATCCATACCTTCTTGGACTTTCATTAATTGCATTTTATATTTATCAAATATACTACACTGATCGATTAAAACAAGAACCATCCATTGCTGCTCATTGTTTGAAAATCTGAATATTTTATCCACACCTTCATCGTCCTTGTCTCGCAATGTTATTTTTTGTTCCTTGATTTACACCTTCTATCAACTTGTGTTTTTTGCTGCTTTAATATTAATTCATTCATCATTTTTTAAATTCACGCATTTATTTATTTCACCCCTTGGATTAATGTCAATCTTTTGATTAGGAACTTCTTACTTCAGCGCTTTTAGTTTGAACTGTTCATTGTTATCTTATATTAATTGGTTTAAATACAACACAAACTTGTATACTTTGCATATTATTATCCCTTACATGTGTGTACCTTTATTTTGTTCCCCCATTTCTTTCACTAGACCCACGTGATAAGATTCCTGTGGTCCATAAGACACTTGGCACCTTCTCCAAGTCTTCGTGAAATTATGCTAGACACTGCCGCATTATTGCCATAAACTGTGTGATCTTTTTTTTCACTATTCTTAGCCAGTAAGTGATGCTCATAAAAAACACCACTTCATCGTCTGTTTGGTCTTCTCTAAACATGTCATCATCAGTGATATCAGTCAATCTATGCCCTTCCTCAAGAGCTATCACTCTTCTCCATGGTCTACCCTCATCGTCTACCCCTTTGAGCATCACCTGTTCCCTTCGTACTATGGCTGCTTCTAGCTCTATAGGGATTGTCTGTCTCCACTCTTCATCTATAGGTATCTGTGGTCTGAACAAAAACTCATCAAGTATTCTCACAGTTTTTCCCACTAAGCCAGGTAGACATGTCAGTAAAATGCTGACCCCATACAAGAATTCCTCTGGCTCTACTGGAACGCCCCACAGAGCTACTTGCCATGTGAATGCCAGTATGCATTCACCCGCATTTAAATAGTGTATTCCTGAAGTGGTACACACTATCCCTTGGTCAGTGAATGAAATCATGTCAAGTTTTGTCATTAAATCGCTTCCCAAAATATTAACTTTTGTCTGTCGTAAATATAACAAAGGAACAGTCATGTCACACTCTCCTATCCTATACAGACTGGTAATTCATCAGTAAAAGGAACTCTGTCTACGAGTAGATCTCTGTCTTCGGCTGGGGCCTCCCTCTGGAACTGCCTCCCTGCCACTCTGAAACTTGAGGAGAACCATCCCCGGTTCTGGAAGCACCTTAAAACCTTCCTCTTTGATTCTGCCTTCGCTCCTCCTCTCCCCTGTGGATCTGTTCTGCCTTGGCATCGTGCATCTGGTTACCCTCTGACTTTCGGGCCCTGGTACCTGCTCAGCCTGCCACCCACCAGCACTGCCTCCTGGCAATCCCTTGCACTGTGGTCTGTATCTGTAACCCTACAGACCCCTGTTTTTTCTGCACTTATCAGACTCACCCTGCCTGTTGCCTTAAATCTAGCACTTGCCACTTGCTGGCTGCACTACCACTGTTTGCTGTTGTTTTTTATTTTATTTACTTATTTCTTCTTTTATTTATTGTATTCCTTTATTTATGTATTCCTTTGCTCAGCACTTTCCACTTCTCCCACCTCCCCCTCACAGGCCCTTTCCCCTTTCGCTCTCCTCTGCACTTGCGTGTTCTCAATGTCACTGGGCCTAGTACGATCGCGGTTTTTGTTTTTCCCTTGATCCCCTCCCTTGCCTCGTTGCGCTGTGAAACACTTGTGTACGAGCACGATACAAATAAAATATCAATCAATCAATCTCAACTTATAGCTCCAGAGAACCTTTGAGCATTCATGGCAATTCCTGACATACTTTCCCTTCTATATACATGGACGTGTAGCCCAAGTGTCAACTAGAAAAGAAAAGGATTTGCCTCCTACCACAGTGGCACCTCCTATTCTGGGTGTCAACACATGTCCTGTGTTTACGTATTGCTGTGTCTGTACGGAGGCTTGTTGCGATTTCCCTTGTGGTGGATTCATTTGCACTCGCTCTGGTTGTTGTACCTGTTTGCACTCTCGGCACTTGCGTCTGATACAATGTCTGATTTTAGGCAACACTTCTTTTGTCTCTTCTTGAGCCTGTAAATTCAAGGTATCCCTATCTCTCTTCTATTTATAGTCTCCAAAAAATCCAGCTACTCTTATATTCCGCTTCAGCAAGACATGATGTTCCTAACTGCTATTCCTAATACAAAGCAAAAGCATCCTATATGTGTGTGTACATTTATCATTGCATTATTGAATTCCTTACCTGACTAGCTATATGTGTTTTTATGTGAATTAAGCCTGTGATCCATTGATTGCCTGTATTTCCACAAGATTGTGTGTGTGTTTGCGTGTGTGTGTGTGCATGTGTGTGTGCATGTGTGTGTGTATGTATGTGTATCTATGTGCATGTGTGTGTATGCATGCGCATGTGTATGTGTGTGTCCTTCCTTTTCTTCTTATAAGCATATCATGACAGGGACTCTGTGACATAATTACCATCTCATGAAACATTTCTTCTCTTTTCATATCTCCAAATTCTACTCCTCCCAATAAATTCATGCATAATAGTAATCCATAATGTGCACAATATTTATGCCAAGCCTTCCTTATCTTTCCTTGAAAGTGACCAACCTGCTCGTATATATTCATGAATATGTTTCATTTAAACAAACCCTGCGAGAACCCTAAATAATGCACTCCTTATTCTTGGACGTCAGAACAATCAGGGTGTGTGCTCTATAAGAAATACAACTTTAACCTAATGGCACACTCCTTTATGTGTTCAGGCCTTAAACATACTAGTGTGATTTCTTGTGTCTTCATAGCTTAATCCCTAAACTGGTGCATGTTATGGCCTTAGTTATTTACTGAGATCTCTCCTCAATACAACTGTCAAATATATCATGCTTTCCATCTATATTGTGTGTAACATTAGCTTTTATGCATTTGAGAGCACTTCCTCTCATTACTTACTGCTTCCCCATTCTAAAAACACATTTTTGCATCCATACATGCACTTTTAACATTGTTGCTGAAAAGGTGTTTTATCTTATTAATTCTTGCTATTCCTCATAAATATTCACTGTGCGTAACCTAGTATCATTTACTATTGCATTAATCTACTTTTTAATGTAATTAGCACTCATAATTACATTTTTATTGAGGGCTCATGTTTTCACAAATTGTGTGATCTTAAGCACATTCATTCTTTTTCTTCTAATGCCTCTATGCTGTGCAGTGGGGAAATGCTGTCCCACCTCTTGAAACTTGTCTGATTTGCTGTGGCTTTGGCGCATATGCTTAAGTCTGCATGTGCAATATCCTTATGACTCTGTATTATATTATGGTGCATATCCCATTCCTCCTCTCTCTGTCCTTTATTACCAATATTCTCACTGTGCTGGTTACTTAAAGCAATCTCCTGTGCTTTCATTTGCAATCTGTCTTTCTTTTGCTCTTCTAATCATGTTGTGTCCCTTTCCCATTCTCCTTCTGCTGACATACTTCTTTGCTTTCTGTTTCAATTTCTATGATGTGATATGATAGGTTATTTATAATGCGCTTAATACCGAGAGGTTTCTAAGGGCAGACCCGTGGATCGAACCTGTTTTGCTCTGTGTCGTCTTGTTTCCAAGGCGAGCACGTTGCCCCTGAGCTATCCTCCCGAGACTATGAGAATAAACTGTGTGCATCTACTCTTCCTTTTTGTAGAAACATTTTAGCGAAGCACCTTTCCTCTTTTCATCATCTATGTGATAGCCCCATGCATGCCTTATGATTTTATGCTCTTTCAAAATGTCCCAATTATCACTAATGAAAATGCCTATATTGTTCAAAATGAAATTAACAAATCAGGGACGATCTAGTGTGTGCTTAACAGAGAATGTATCTAGCATTAACTTCAAAATAACTAACACGCCTTTAAAATGGGAAGTGACGTGTGTACCTTTTAAACAGTGACCTAATGGGACCTTCTTAGTTCACATATGTGTAATACCTGGGGGCAGTTTCTAGTGTAAAACAGTATATTCACAATAGGGTTCAATCATATATAGTTTCTTTGGCAAAATCAACATTTTTTCTAAATATATATCTTTGCTTAACTTAACCAACCAGGGGCATAACTATCCCATAATGTCATATAATTCGAACCAGTTCTTCTCTAGCACCTGGCTTCAATAAATATGCACAAATGCCATGAAAAAATACTGTTCTCAAAACCTACTCAATTGATTCATGGCTGCTTGGAGTCGCAGGGCTTTCGAAGGCACGCAGCCTTGGCTTTTTGCAACTATTAATTACTTCCTAGCTCTGTGTCAGTTCTTATGTTTGTTTTGAAAAAAGAGCATTGGCTAACTTTAGCAGCACGGTGTTGAAACATAAATCTCACTCTCCATGATGCGTAGCTTCTATCAGCTGTGCACTTTTTTCTTTTTCTCAAAATGAACACATTTCTTTCTTGTTTAACTTTTAGAGCATGCCATGTACTAAACTGTCTTCATTTGTTCAAACAGAAAAAGTAACCACTGTTGGTGTTTGGCCCACACCCCCAGTTTAAGGATTTTTTTTTATTTCAACTACGCACTTTTTTCCTAGCCAGGAAAATGCTTGCAGAATCTCCTACATGTCTTATATGTTCCTTCTTCGTTTTAATGTTTCATTTGTTGAATTTCTACCATTCAAAGCATTTCAATCTGTGAAAAGTCTTCTCATTGTGCGCATATCATTTTTATTTGTCTTTAACCCATTACTTGATTTCACTCGCTTGTTTAAAAGTGTAGAGGAGGGTCATAATTGACTGCCTATTTTCACCAGATCCTTAAACAAAGCCTCCAAACATTTCAAAAACAACAAATATGAGCTGCCCCATCAATTGCTTGTTCAAGCGTCTAATTTCAATAGCCTATCTATTCTTTAGATTGGTAGCAACCACTTCCCTAGATAGTCTCTATAGCTCCTTAACTTCATTTCAATTCCTTTACAATTTATATCATTTTTGAGCACCTTCACTCAACACAAATACAAACAGACTAGTTGAATTTTCACATTTACTAAAAAAAATACTCTGTGATCATCTTTTTTCTCCTCACCCCTAATCATATCCCGTCATCAGGATTTAAATTGTCTCCTTACATGAACCTATTCATACATAGCCTAGGACTCCGACTGGAGTGTGAGACAATTTCTTGTAGACCTCCTTGGGTCAGGTTTTCTGGGCGCTTCTTATCCTTATCTCTATCGCCACACAATTTTTCACGTTACTTTTAAATGACCACAACCCTGTTGATATCTACATAAACAAGTTTTATTTTTTGTTGCCTCTGTCCCTCATAATACATACCATAATTCATA
The DNA here is from genome assembly GCF_040938575.1 of Ambystoma mexicanum. NCBI lineage: Eukaryota > Metazoa > Chordata > Amphibia > Caudata > Ambystomatidae > Ambystoma > Ambystoma mexicanum. Next base: position 26,096,508 of record NC_090934.1, read on the forward strand.
GATGCCAAGTGTGCCATGCTGACGGTCATGTGGGGACGCCCTGAGAGAAATGAGATCATACTGCAGTGTTGTCACTCACCTTGCCATCTCTTTCAGGCATCTCACTCTATCCATTAGCACACCAACATGAAGCCTGGGTCCTTCTCCTTGAATCTTATGAAAGACTTTAGGGTCCCATCTGCAGGTGCCAAATGAACAAGGGGTCCTTTTCCAATCCCATCAAGCTTCTGGCATCAGAGGCAAAGGCAGAAGCAAAAGGAAATACAGGCACATGGGAGATTTTTCTCAGAATTCTTTATTAAGTGCGGTTACACAACACACTCTGGAAAAGCACTCAGCAACATTTTGCCTTCAGCCTGCTTACATAGGCTAGTTGGATGATGCAACATTCTTATGCAAATGATTACTTTGTTAGAGCATGTATCTGATAGGTCATTTTAGCCAGAGAAGAAACCTCCCTTCACTACAATTGGATGACTTATCTAATGCACACCAAGCCCACATTAGCATAAGTGGCATCTGCTATTTTTCCAGACGCACAAACTGATAAGCTTATTTTTAGACTTGGCTAGACACATTTATAAAATTTCTCAACTCCAGACAAAAGCAACTTCATCACATCACTGTCAATTTTTTGTCTATTTTTAGAGGTTCTACCAAGACAGTTAGCACTTTATACCGTGGAGAAATAATAACCTCTATTATATATGCCAAATAATGCACCTGGCCTCTCAAACTGGTCTACATAAAGTACAGTATGCCCATCTTATTAATAACATAGATAAATGTATCCAAGCTTTCATTGCCTTGTCTAACTTGTCTGCTTTTCCTTCCAAGTTCCAAGTTTAACCTACCAGACTCAATTATCTTACTGCAAGATGCTACCAAAGACCATTTCATGTGTCGCCCTCCGTTGCTTATCAGCATGAGTCAGGGTTTTCACACCTGGCCTTAACACTAGACACCATTTTGTACTCGAGTCATCCATTTTGAAATATATCTCTGTCTGCCAATCCTTCAGGGAGCCATTATTTATTTATTCAAGCATTTCTCTCTTTGCATCCCTTAATCATAATATATTTTTATATATTCAGGGTATGTGTGTGATATTTAAAGCACCATTCACTTCCTGGGTAATTTTAACCCAAATATGCGCAGTGCTATGTGCACTTGTTACCTTAAATAAAGGCACTATAATCCTGATTTCTGCAATAATGCAACCATTTGATCCACCTATCATGTTATCTGTACTCAGTTGAGGGGGGAGGGGTTGGCACCCATAACAGCATCACGAGTGCTGCAGAGACCAGCCCGTGGAACCGCAGAAGTGAACCGCGACCCCTGGAAGTCCCGGTGAAGTATCTAAACCAAGGAAGAGGTAAGGGGAGATATGAAAGAGCCGGAGGAATGAAGGATGCACCACACAGGCTAGGGTGGCTTCTCCCGGTACCCAGTAATGGCAGGAAAGTTATTGGGAACAGAGACGGGTCTGAGACCCACACCCACGAAAGAGGAGTACAATAATCAATCTTCTTCGTGGCAGTACCTGACAGGAGAGAGAACCAGGTCTGCCAGCACCAAACCATAGAGAAACAGGGGTCTGGGTCCCACACCTAAAAGAAAGGAGAAATAGAAACCATCTTACTCGTGGAAGTACTTGGCAGAAGAGTGAACCAGGTCTGCCTAGGTTTGAAGAGGGGGAAGCTAGGGTCTTGTAGCCTCAAAGTAAATTCAAGAAATGCCAGAGGAAGGGTGTTATTCCCCCTGGTGTTGTGAACCGTGTAATTAAAGTCAAAGAAAGGCCAGGGGAAGGGAGTCATTCCCCCTGGTGGTGTTGTCAACTGTGACCCACGATATCTGGAGAAGGTAGACATTCTCCTAGTAACCAAGAAAGACCAGGGGAAGGGAGTAATTCCCCCTGTGTGTGTGAAACTGGGAAGTCAAGAGACTAGGAGAAGTCCTGTTAGGCAAGGCAAGGGGAAGGGAGTCATTTCCCCTGGTGTTGTAAAGTGAGAAACAAAGTGCATGAAAAGCGCGGGGAAGGGAGTCATTCCCCCTGGTTGTGTTGTGAACTCTGAACCATGCTATCAGGAGTAGGTAGACATTCTCCTAGCAACCAAGAAAGACCAGAGAAAGGGAGTCATTCCCCCTCTGCCTTTCAAAAATTGCACTACAATTAACCATCTTGTGTTATACTCCCTGCCTCTATGGGAGGCTAAAACTGCACTACAATGAAGTGGTGCCAACTTCGGTGCTTCTATAGGAGTAAAAAAATGCACTGCACCGAACCATGCAGCAGTGCCATCCTCTCTGCCTCTATAGGAGTCATCCTCACTGCCATCCATGTTTCTATGAGACTCCATGGGATGTTGAAACTGCACTACACTGAAACATGCGGTGCCACCATCCGTGCTTCTAGAGTAGGCTGAATCTGCACTACACTGAAACATGAGGTGCCACCATCAGTGCTTCTAAGGTAGGCTGAATCTGCACTACACTGAAGCATGCAGGTCACCATCCATGCTTCTAGGGTAGGCTGAATGTACACTACACTGAAACCATCCGTGCTTCTAGGGTAGGCTGAATCTGCACTACACTGAAGCATGCATTGCCACCATCCGTGATTCTAGGGTGGGCTGAATCTGCACTACACTGAAGCATGCAGTGCCACCATCCGCGCTTCTAGGGTAGGATGAATGTGCACTACACGGAAACCATCCGTGCTTCTATGTGAGGCGGAAATGGCACTGCACTGACGCAGGTGGTGCCACCATCTGTGCTTCTAGAGTAGGCTGCACTACACTGAAGCATGAGGTGCCACCATCTGTGCTTCTAGGGTGGGCTGAATCTGCACTTCACTGAAGCATGTGGTGCCACCATCTGTGCTTCTAGGGTAGGCTGAATCTGTACTACACTGCAGCATGCAGTGCCACCATCCGCGCTTCCAGAGTAGGCTGAATCTGCACTACACTGAAGCATGCAGAGCCACCATCCATGCTTCTAGGGTGGGCTGAATCTGCACTACACTGAAGCATGTGGTGCCACCATCTGTGCTTCTAGGGTGGGCTGAATCTGCACTACACTGAAGCATGCAGTGCCACCATCCGCGCTTCTAGGGTAGGCTGAATGTGCACTACACGGAAACCATCCGTGCTTCTATGGGAGGCGGAAACGGCACTGCACTGACGCAGGTGGTGCCACCATCTGTGCTTCTAGAGGAGGCTGCACTACACTGAAGCATGCAGTGCCACATCCGTGCTTCTAGGGTAGGCTGAATCTGCACTACACTAAAGCATGCAGTGCCACCATCCGCGCTTCTAGGGTAGGCTGAATCTGCACTACACTGAAACCATCTGTGATTCTAGGGTAGGCTGAATCTGCACTACAAGGAAGCATGCGGTGCCACCATCCGTGCTTCTAGGGTATGCTGAATCTGCACTACACTGAAGCCTGCAGAGCCACCATCCGTGCTTCTAGGGTAGGCTGAATCTGCACTGCACTAAAGCATGCAGTGCCACCATCCGTGCTTCTAGGGTAGGCGGAATCTGCACTACACTGAAGCATGCAGTGCCACCATCCGTACTTCTAGGGTAGGCTGAATCTGCACTACACTGAAGCATGCGGTGCCACCATCCGTGCTTCTCGGGTAGGGTAAATCTGCACTATACTGAAGCATGCAGTGCCACGATCCATGCTTCTAGGGTAGGCTGAGTCTGCACTACACTGAAGCATGTGGTGCCACCCCCTGTGCTTCTAGGATAGGCTGAATCTGCACTACACTGAAGCATGCTGTGCCACCATCCGTGCTTCATGGGTAGGCTGAATCTGCACTACACTGAAGCATGCAGTGCCACCATCCTTGCTTCTATGGTAGGCTGAATCTGCACTACACTGAAGCATGCGCTGCCACCATCCGTGCTTCTAGGGTAGGCTGAATCTGCAGTACACTGCAGCATGCAGTGCCACCATCCGTGCTTCCAGAGTAGGCTGAATCTGCACTACACTGAAGCATGCAGTGCCACCATCCGTGCTTCTAGGGTGGGCTGAATCTGCACTACACTGAAGCATGAGGTGCCACCATCTGTGCTTCTAGGGAGGGCTGAATCTGCACTACACTGAAGAACGTGGTGCCACCATCTGTGCTTCTAGGGTAGGCTGAATCTGCACGACACTGCAGCATAAAGTGCCACCATCCGTGCTTCCAGAGTAGGCTGACTCTGCACTACACTGAAGCATGCAGTGCCACCATCTGTGGGCTGAATCTGCACTACACTGAAGCATGTGGTGCCACCATCTGTGCTTCTAAGGTGGGCTGAATCTGCACTACACTGAAGTATGCAGTGCCACCATACGTGCTTCTAGGGTAGGTGCACTACACGGAAACCATCCGTGCTTCTATGTGAGGCGAAAATGGCACTGCACTGACGCAGGTGGTGCGATCATCTGTGCTTGTAGAGTAGGCTGCACTACACTGAAGCATGCAGTGCCACCATCCGTGCTTCTAGGGTAGGCTGAATCTGCACTACACTAAAGCATGCAGTGCCACCATCTGCGCTTCTAGGGTAGGCTGAATCTGCACTACACTGAAACCATCCGTGATTCTAGGGTAGGGCTGAAAGGAAGCATGCGGTGCCACCATCCGTGCTTCTAGGGTAGGCTGAATCTGCATTAAACTGAAGCATGCGGTGCCACCATCCGTGCTTCTAGGGTAGGCTGAATCTGCACTACACTAAAGCATGCAGTGCCACCATCGTTGCTTCTAGGGTACGCTGCATCTGCACTACACTGAAGCATGCAGTGCCACCATCCGTACTTCTAGGGTAGGCTGAATCTGCACTACACTGAAGCATGCGGTGCCACCATCCGTGCTTCTTGGGTAGGCTGAATATGCACTACACTGAAGCATGCAGTGTCACGATCCATGATTCTAGGGTAGGCTGAGTGTGCACTACACTAAAGCATGCGGTACCACCATCCGTGCTTCTAGGGTAGGCTGAGTCTGCACTACACTGAAGCATGCGATGCCACCCTCTGTGCTTCTAGGATAGGCTGAATCTGCACTCCACTGAAGCATGCGGTGCCACCATCCGTGCTTCATGGGTAGGCTGAATCTGCATTACACTGAAGCATGCAGTGCCACCATCTGTGCTTCTAGGGTAGGCTAAATCTGCACTATACTGACGCATGCGCTGCCACCATCCGTGCTTCTCAGGTGGGCAGAATCTGCACTACACTGAAGCATGCAGTGCCACCATCCGTGCTTCTAGTGTGGGCTGAATCTGCACTACACTGAAACCATCCGTGCTTCTAGGGTAGGCTGAATCTGCACTACACTGAAGCATGCAGTGCCAACATCCGTGCTTCTAGGATGTGCTGAATCTGCTCTACACTGAAGCATGCAGTGCCACCATCCATGCTTCTGAGGTAGGCTGAATTTACACTACACTGAAGCATGCATGCCACCATCCATGCTTCTAGGGTAGGCTGAATCTGCACTACACTGAAGCATGCAGTGCCACCATCCATGCTTCTAGGGTGGGCTGAATCTGCACTGCACTGAAGCATGAGGTGCCACCATCTGTGCTTCTAGGATGGGCTGAATCTGCACTACACTGAAGCATGTGGTGCCACCATCCGTGCTTCTAGGGTAGGCTGATTCTGCACTACACTAAAGCATGCAGTGCCACCATCCGTGCTTCTAGGGTAGGCTGAATCTGCACTACACTGAAACCATCCGTGATTCTAGAGCAGGCTGAATCTGCACTACAAGGAAGCATGCGGTGCCACCATCCGTGCTTCTAGGGTAGGCTGAATCTGCACTACACTGAAGCATGCAGTGCCACCATCCGTGCTTCTAGGGTAGGCTGAATCTGCACTACACTAAAGCATGAAGTGCCACCATCCGTGCTTCTAGGGTAGGTGGAATCTGCACTACACTGAAGCATGCAGTGCCACCATCCGTACTTCTAGGGTAGGCTGAATCTGCACTACACTGAAGCATGCGGTGCCACCATTCGTGCTTCTCGGGTAGGGTAAATCTGCACTATACTGAAGCATGCAGTGCCACGATCCATGCTTCTAGGGTAGGCTGAGTCTGCACTACACTGAAGCATGTGGTGCCACCCTCTGCGCTTCTAGGATAGGCTGAATCTGCACTACGCTGAAGCATGCTGTGCCACCATCCGTGCTTCATGGGTAGGCTGAATCTGCACTACACTGAAGCATGCAGTGCCACCATCCGTGCTTCTAGCGTAGGCTGAATCTGCACTACACTGAAGCATGCGCTGCCACCATCCGTGCTTCTCAGGTGGGCTGAATCTGCACTACACTGAAGCATGCAGTGCCACCATCCGAGCTTCTAGGGTGGGCTGAATCTGCACTACACTGAAACCATCCGTGCTTCTAGGGTAGGCTGAATCTGCACTACACTGAAGCATGCAGTGCCACCATCCGTGCTTCTAGGGTGGGCTGAATCTGTACTACACTGAAGCATGCAGTCCCACCATCCGTGCTTCTGAGGTAGGCTGATCTACACTACACTGAAGCATGCATGCCACCATCCATGCTTCTAGGGTAGGCTGAATCTGCAGTATACTGCAGCATGCAGTGCCACCATCCGTGCTTCCAGAGTAGGCTGAATCTGCACTACACTGAAGCATGGAGTGCCACCATCCGTGCTTCCAGGGTGGGCTGAATCTGCACTACACTGAAGCATGAGGTGCCACCATCCGTGCTTCTAGGGTAGGCTGAATCTGCACTACACTAAAGCATGCAGTGCCACCATCCGTGCTTCTAGGGTAGGCTGAATCTGCACTACACTTCAGCATGCAGTGCCACCATCCGTGCTTCCAGAGTAGGCTGAATCTGCACTACACTGAAGCATGCAGTGCCACCATCCGTGCTTCTGAGGTAGGCTGAATCTACACTACACTGAAGCATGCGGTGCCACCATCCGTGCTTCTAGGGTGGGCTGAATATGCACTACACTGAAACCATCCGTGCTTCTAGGGTAGGCTGAATCTGCACTACACTGAAGCATGCAGTGCCACCATACGTGCTTCTAGGGTGGGCTGAATCTGCATTACACTGAAGCATGCAGTCCCACCATCCGTGCTTCTGAGGTAGGCTGATCTACACTACACTGAAGCATGCATGCCACCATCCATGCTTCTAGGGTAGGCTGAATCTGCAGTATACTGCAGCATGCAGTGCCACCATCCGTGCTTCCAGAGTAGGCTGAATCTGCAGTACACTGCAGCATGCAGTGCCACCATCCGTGCTTCCAGAGTAGGCTGAATCTGCACTACACTGAAGCATGCAGTGCCACCATCCGTGCTTTTAGGGTGGGCTGAATCTGCACTACACTGAAGCATGTGGTACCACCATCTGTGCTTCTAAGGTGGGCTGAATCTGCACTACACTGAAGCATGTGGTGCCACCATCCATGCTTCTAGGGTAGGCTGAATATGCACTACACTGAAGCATGCAGTGCCACGAAACATGATTCTAGGGTAGGCTGAGTCTGCACTACACTGAAGTATGCGGTGCCGCCATCCTTGCTTCTAGGGTAGGCTGAGTCTGCACTACACTGAAGCATGCGGTGCCACCCTCTGTGCTTCTAGGATAGGTTGAATCTGCACTAAACTGAAGCATGCGGTGCCACCATCCGTGCTTCATGGGTAGACTGAATCTGCACTACACTGAAGCATGCAGTGCCACCATCCGTGCTTCTAGGGTAGGCTGAATGTGCACTACACGGAAACCATTCGTGCTTCTATGGGAGGCGGAAACGGCACTGCACTGACGCAGGTGGTGCCATCATCGGTGCTTCTAGAGTAGGCTGCACTACACTGAAGCATGTGGTGCCACCATCCGTGCTTCTAGGGTAGGCTGAATCTGCACTACACTGAAACCATCTGTGATTCTAGGGTAGGCTGAATCTGCACAACACTGAAGCATGCAGTGCCACCATCCGTGCTTCTAGGGTAGGCTGAGTCTGCACTACACTGAAGCATGTGGTGCCACCCTCTGTGCTTCTAGGATAGGCTGAATCTGCACTACACTGAAGCATGCTGTGCCACCATCCGTGCTTCATGGGTAGGCTGAATCTGAACTACACTGAAGCATGCAGTGCCACCATCCGTGCTTCTAGCATAGGCTGAATCTGCACTACACTGAAGCATGCGCTGCCACCATCCGTGCTTCTCAGGAGGGCTGAATCTGCACTACACTGAAGCATGCGGTGCCACCATCCGTGCTTCTAGGGTGGGCTGAATCTGCACTACACTGAAGCATGCAGTGCCACCATCCGAGCTTCTAGGGTGGGCTGAATCTGCACTACACTGAAACCATCCGTGCTTCTAGGGTAGGCTGAATCTGCACTACACTGAAGCATGTGGTGCCACCCTCTGTGCTTCTAGGATAGGCTGAATCTGCACTACACTGAAGCATGCTGTGCCACCATCCGTGCTTCATGGGTAGGCTGAATCTGAACTACACTGAAGCATGCAGTGCCACCATCCGTGCTTCTAGCATAGGCTGAATCTGCACTACACTGAAGCATGCGCTGCCACCATCCGTGCTTCTCAGGAGGGCTGAATCTGCACTACACTGAAGCATGCGGTGCCACCATCCGTGCTTCTAGGGTGGGCTGAATCTGCACTACACTGAAGCATGCAGTGCCACCATCCGAGCTTCTAGGGTGGGCTGAATCTGCACTACACTGAAACCATCCGTGCTTCTAGGGTAGGCTGAATCTGCACTACACTGAAGCATGCAGTGCCACCATCCGTGCTTCTAGGGTGGGCTGAATCTGTACTACACTGAAGCATGCAGTCCCACCATCCGTGCTTCTGAGGTAGGCTGATCTACACTACACTGAAGCATGCATGCCACCATCCATGCTTCTAGGGTAGGCTGAATCTGGAGTATACTGCAGCATGCAGTGCCACCATCCGTGCTTCCAGAGTAGGCTGAATCTGCACTACACTGAAGCATGGAGTGCCACCATCCGTGCTTCCAGGGTGGGCTGAATCTGCACTACACTGAAGCATGAGGTGCCACCATCCGTGCTTCTAGGGTAGGCTGAATCTGCACTACACTAAAGCATGCAGTGCCACCATCCGTGCTTCTAGGGTAGGCTGAATCTGCACTACACTGCAGCATGCAGTGCCACCATCCGTGCTTCCAGAGTAGGCTGAATCTGCACTACACTGAAGCATGCAGTGCCACCATCCGTGCTTCTGAGGTAGGCTGAATCTACACTACACTGAAGCATGCGGTGCCACCATCCGTGCTTCTAGGGTGGGCTGAATATGCACTACACTGAAACCATCCGTGCTTCTAGGGTAGGCTGAATCTGCACTACACTGAAGCATGCAGTGCCACCATACGTGCTTCTAGGGTGGGCTGAATCTGCATTACACTGAAGCATGCAGTCCCACCATCCGTGCTTCTGAGGTAGGCTGATCTACACTACACTGAAGCATGCATGCCACCATCCATGCTTCTAGGGTAGGCTGAATCTGCAGTATACTGCAGCATGCAGTGCCACCATCCGTGCTTCCAGAGTAGGCTGAATCTGCAGTACACTGCAGCATGCAGTGCCACCATCCGTGCTTCCAGAGTAGGCTGAATCTGCACTACACTGAAGCATGCAGTGCCACCATCCGTGCTTTTAGGGTGGGCTGAATCTGCACTACACTGAAGCATGTGGTACCACCATCTGTGCTTCTAAGGTGGGCTGAATCTGCACTACACTGAAGCATGTGGTGCCACCATCCATGCTTCTAGGGTAGGCTGAATATGCACTACACTGAAGCATGCAGTGCCACGAAACATGATTCTAGGGTAGGCTGAGTCTGCACTACACTGAAGTATGCGGTGCCGCCATCCTTGCTTCTAGGGTAGGCTGAGTCTGCACTACACTGAAGCATGCGGTGCCACCCTCTGTGCTTCTAGGATAAGTTGAATCTGCACTAAACTGAAGCATGCGGTGCCACCATCCGTGCTTCATGGGTAGACTGAATCTGCACTACACTGAAGCATGCAGTGCCACCATCCGTGCTTCTAGGGTAGGCTGAATGTGCACTACACGGAAACCATTCGTGCTTCTATGGGAGGCGGAAACGGCACTGCACTGACGCAGGTGGTGCCATCATCGGTGCTTCTAGAGTAGGCTGCACTACACTGAAGCATGTGGTGCCACCATCCGTGCTTCTAGGGTAGGCTGAATCTGCACTACACTGAAACCATCTGTGATTCTAGGGTAGGCTGAATCTGCACAACACTGAAGCATGCAGTGCCACCATCCGTGCTTCTAGGGTAGGCTGAGTCTGCACTACACTGAAGCATGTGGTGCCACCCTCTGTGCTTCTAGGATAGGCTGAATCTGCACTACACTGAAGCATGCTGTGCCACCATCCGTGCTTCATGGGTAGGCTGAATCTGAACTACACTGAAGCATGCAGTGCCACCATCCGTGCTTCTAGCATAGGCTGAATCTGCACTACACTGAAGCATGCGCTGCCACCATCCGTGCTTCTCAGGAGGGCTGAATCTGCACTACACTGAAGCATGCGGTGCCACCATCCGTGCTTCTAGGGTGGGCTGAATCTGCACTACACTGAAACCATCCGTGCTTCTAGGGTAGGCTGAATCTGCACTACACTGAAGCATGCAGTGCCACCATCCGTGCTTCTAGGGTGGGCTGAATCTGCACTACACTGAAGCATGCAGTCCCACCATCCGTGCTTCTGAGGTAGGCTGATCTACACTACACTGAAGCATGCATGCTACCATCCATGCTTCTAGGGTAGGCTGAATCTGCAGTATACTGAAGCATGCAGTGCCACCATCCGTGCTTCCAGGGTGGGCTGAATCTGCACTACACTGAAGCATGAGGTGCCACCATCCGTGCTTCTAGGGTAGGCTGAATCTGCACTACACTAAAGCATGCAGTGCCACCATCCGTGCTTCTAGGGTAGGCTGAATCTGCACTACACTGCAGCATGCAGTGCCACCATCCGTGCTTCCAGAGTAGGCTGAATCTGCACTACACTGAAGCATGCAGTGCCACCATCCGTGCTTCTGAGGTAGGCTGAATCTACACTACACTGAAGCATGCATGCCACCATCCGTGCTTCTAGGGTAGGCTGAATCTGCAGTACACTGCAGCATGCAGTGCCACCATCCGTGCTTCCAGAGTAGGCTGAATCTGCACTACACTGAAGCATGCAGTGCCACCATCCGTGCTTCTAGGGTGGGCTGAATCTGCACTACACTGAAGCATGAGGTGCCACCATCTGTGCTTCTAGGGTGGGCTGAATCTGCACTACACTGAAGCATGTGGTGCCACCATCCGTGCTTCTAGGGTAGGCTGAATCTGCACTACACTGCAGCATACAGTGCCACCATCCGTGGTTCCAGAGTAGGCTGAATCTGCACTACACTGAAGCATGCAGGCCACGATCCGTGCTTCTAGGGTGGACTGAATCTGCACTACACTGAAGCATGTGGTGTCACCATCTGTGCTTCTAAGTTGGGCTGAATCTGCACTACACTGAAGTATGCAGTGCCACCATCCGCGCTTCTAGGGTATGTTGAATGTGCACTACACGGAAACCATCCATGCTTCTATGGGAGGCGGAAACGGCACTGCACTGACGCAGGTGGTGCCATCATCTGTGCTTCCAGAGTAGGCTGCACTACACTGAAGTATGCAGTGCCACCATCCGTGCTTCTAGGGTAGGCTGAATCTGCACTACACTAAAGCATGCAGTGCCACCGTCTGCGCTTCTAGGGTAGGCTGAATCAGCACTACACTGAAACCATCCGTGATTCTAGGGTAGGGTAGGGCTAAAAGGAAGCATGTGGTGCCACCATTCGTGCTTCTAGGGTAGGCTGAATCTACATTAAACTGAAGCATGCGGTGCCACCATCCGTGCTTCTAGGGTAGGCTGAATCTGCACTACACTGAAGCATGCGGTGCCACCATCTGTGCTTCTAGGGTAGGCTGAATCTGCACTACACTAAAGCATGCAGTGCCACCATCCGTGCTTCTAGGGTACGCTAAATCTGCACTACACTGAAGCATGCAGTGCTATGATCCATGATTCTAGGGTAGGCTGAGTCTGCAGTACACTGAAGCATGCGGTGCCACCATCCGTGCTTCTAGGATAGGCTGAGTCTGCACTACACTGAAGCATGCGGTGCCACCCTCTGTGCTTCTAGGATAGGTTGAATCTGCACTAAACTGAAGCATGCAGTGCCACCATCCGTGCTTCATGGGTAGGCGGAATCTGCACTACACTGAAGCATGCAGTGCCACCATCCGTACTTCTAGGGTAGGCTGAATCTGCACTACACTGAAGCATGCGGTGCCACCATCCGTGCTTCTCGGGTAGGGTAAATCTGCACTATACTGAAGCATGCAGTGCCACGATCCATGCTTCTAGGGTAGGCTGAGTCTGCACTACACTGAAGCATGTGGTGCCACCCCCTGTGCTTCTAGGATAGGCTGAATCTGCACTACACTGAAGCATGCTGTGCCACCATCCGTGCTTCATGGGTAGGCTGAATCTGCACTACACTATAGCATGCAGTGCCACCATCCTTGCTTCTATGGTAGGCTGAATCTGCACTACACTGAAGCATGCGCTGCCACCATCCGTGCTTCTAGGGTAGGCTGAATCTGCAGTACACTGCAGCATGCAGTGCCACCATCCGTGCTTCCAGAGTAGGCTGAATCTGCACTACACTGAAGCATGCAGTGCCACCATCCGTGCTTCTAGGGTGGGCTGAATCTGCACTACACTGAAGCATGAGGTGCCACCATCTGTGCTTTTAGGGAGGGCTGAATCTGCACTACACTGAAGAACGTGGTGCCACCATCCGTGCTTCTAGGGTAGGCTGAATCTGCACGACACTGCAGCATAAAGTGCCACCATCCGTGCTTCCAGAGTAGGCTGACTCTGCACTACACTGAAGCATGCAGTGCCACCATCCGTGGGCTGAATCTGCACTACACTGAAGCATGAGGTGCCACCATCTGTGCTTCTAGGGTGGGCTGAATCTGCACTACACTGAAGCATGTGGTGCCACCATCCGTGCTTCTAGGGTAGGCTGAATCTGCACTACACTGCAGCATACAGTGCCACCATCCGTGGTTCCAGAGTAGGCTGAATCTGCACTACACTGAAGCATGCAGGCCACGATCCGTGCTTCTAGGGTGGACTGAATCTGCACTACACTGAAGCATGTGGTGTCACCATCTGTGCTTCTAAGTTGGGCTGAATCTGCACTACACTGAAGTATGCAGTGCCACCATCCGCGCTTCTAGGGTAGGCTGAATGTGCACTACACGGAAACCATCCATGCTTCTATGGGAGGCGGAAACGGCACTGCACTGACGCAGGTGGTGCCATCATCTGTGCTTCCAGAGTAGGCTGCACTACACTGAAGTATGCAGTGCCACCATCCGTGCTTCTAGGGTAGGCTGAATCTGCACTACACTAAAGCATGCAGTGCCACCGTCTGCGCTTCTAGGGTAGGCTGAATCTGCACTACACTGAAACCATCCGTGATTCTAGGGTAGGGTAGGGCTAAAAGGAAGCATGTGGTGCCACCATTCGTGCTTCTAGGGTAGGCTGAATCTACATTAAACTGAAGCATGCGGTGCCACCATCCGTGCTTCTAGGGTAGGCTGAATCTGCACTACACTGAAGCATGCGGTGCCACCATCTGTGCTTCTAGGGTAGGCTGAATCTGCACTACACTAAAGCATGCAGTGCCACCATCCGTGCTTCTAGGGTACGCTAAATCTGCACTACACTGAAGCATGCAGTGCTATGATCCATGATTCTAGGGTAGGCTGAGTCTGCAGTACACTGAAGCATGCGGTGCCACCATCCGTGCTTCTAGGATAGGCTGAGTCTGCACTACACTGAAGCATGCGGTGCCACCCTCTGTGCTTCTAGGATAGGTTGAATCTGCACTAAACTGAAGCATGCAGTGCCACCATCCGTGCTTCATGGGTAGGCGGAATCTGCACTACACTGAAGCATGCAGTGCCACCATCCGTACTTCTAGGGTAGGCTGAATCTGCACTACACTGAAGCATGCGGTGCCACCATCCGTGCTTCTCGGGTAGGGTAAATCTGCACTATACTGAAGCATGCAGTGCCACGATCCATGCTTCTAGGGTAGGCTGAGTCTGCACTACACTGAAGCATGTGGTGCCACCCCCTGTGCTTCTAGGATAGGCTGAATCTGCACTACACTGAAGCATGCTGTGCCACCATCCGTGCTTCATGGGTAGGCTGAATCTGCACTACACTATAGCATGCAGTGCCACCATCCTTGCTTCTATGGTAGGCTGAATCTGCACTACACTGAAGCATGCGCTGCCACCATCCGTGCTTCTAGGGTAGGCTGAATCTGCAGTACACTGCAGCATGCAGTGCCACCATCTGTGCTTCCAGAGTAGGCTGAATCTGCACTACACTGAAGCATGCAGTGCCACCATCCGTGCTTCTAGGGTGGGCTGAATCTGCACTACACTGAAGCATGAGGTGCCACCATCTGTGCTTTTAGGGAGGGCTGAATCTGCACTACACTGAAGAACGTGGTGCCACCATCCGTGCTTCTAGGGTAGGCTGAATCTGCACGACACTGCAGCATAAAGTGCCACCATCCGTGCTTCCAGAGTAGGCTGACTCTGCACTACACTGAAGCATGCAGTGCCACCATCCGTGGGCTGAATCTGCACTACACTGAAGCATGTGGTGCCACCATCTGTGCTTCTAAGGTGGGCTGAATCTGCACTACTCTGAAGTATGCAGTGCCACCATACGTGCTTCTAGGGTAGGTGCACTACACGGAAACCATCCGTGCTTCTATGTGAGGCGAAAATGGCACTGCACTGACGCAGGTGGTGCGATCATCTGTGCTTGTAGAGTAGGCTGCACTACACTGAAGCATGCAGTGCCACCATCCGTGCTTCTAGGGTAGGCTGAATCTGCACTACACTAAAGCATGCAGTGCCACCATCTGCGCTGCTAGGGTAGGCTGAATCTGCACTACACTGAAACCATCCGTGATTCTAGGGTAGGGCTGAAAGGAAGCATGCGGTGCCACCATCCGTGCTTCTAGGGTAGGCTGAATCTGCATTAAACTGAAGCATGCGGTGCCACCATCCGTGCTTCTAGGGTAGGCTGAATCTGCACTACACTAAAGCATGCAGTGCCACCATCGTTGCTTCTAGGGTACGCTGCATCTGCACTACACTGAAGCATGCAGTGCCACCATCCATACTTCTAGGGTAGGCTGAATCTGCACTACACTGAAGCATGCGGTGCCACCATCCGTGCTTCTTGGGTAGGCTGAATATGCACTACACTGAAGCATGCAGTGTCACGATCCATGATTCTAGGGTAGGCTGAGTGTGCACTACACTAAAGCATGCGGTACCACCATCCGTGCTTCTAGGGTAGGCTGAGTCTGCACTACACTGAAGCATGCGATGCCACCCTCTGTGCTTCTAGGATAGGCTGAATCTGCACTCCACTGAAGCATGCGGTGCCACCATCCGTGCTTCATGGGTAGGCTGAATCTGCATTACACTGAAGCATGCAGTGCCACCATCTGTGCTTCTAGGGTAGGCTAAATCTGCACTATACTGACGCATGCGCTGCCACCATCCGTGCTTCTCAGGTGGGCAGAATCTGCACTACACTGAAACCATCCGTGCTTCTAGGGTAGGCTGAATCTGCACTACACTGAAGCATGCAGTGCCAACATCCGTGCTTCTAGGATGTGCTGAATCTGCACTACACTGAAGCATGCAGTGCCACCATCCATGCTTCTGAGGTAGGCTGAATTTACACTACACTGAAGCATGCATGCTACCATCCATGCTTCTAGGGTAGGCTGAATCTGAAGTATACTGCAGCATGCAGTGCCACCATCCGTGGTTCCAGAGTAGGCTGAATCTGCACTACACTGAAGCATGCAGTGCCACCATCCATGCTTCTAGGGTGGGCTGAATCTGCACTGCACTGAAGCATGAGGTGCCACCATCTGTGCTTCTAGGATGGGCTGAATCTGCACTACACTGAAGCATGTGGTGCCACCATCCGTGCTTCTAGGGTAGGCTGAATCTGCACTACACTAAAGCATGCAGTGCCACCATCCGTGCTTCTAGGGTAGGCTGAATCTGCACTACACTGAAACCATCCGTGATTCTAGAGCAGGCTGAATCTGCACTACAAGGAAGCATGCGGTGCCACCATCCGTGCTTCTAGGGTAGGCTGAATCTGCACTACACTGAAGCATGCAGTGCCACCATCCGTGCTTCTAGGGTAGGCTGAATCTGCACTACACTAAAGCATGAAGTGCCACCATCCGTGCTTCTAGGGTAGGTGGAATCTGCACTACACTGAAGCATGCAGTGCCACCATCCGTACTTCTAGGGTAGGCTGAATCTGCACTACACTGAAGCATGCGGTGCCACCATTCGTGCTTCTCGGGTAGGGTAAATCTGCACTATACTGAAGCATGCAGTGCCACGATCCATGCTTCTAGGGTAGGCTGAGTCTGCACTACACTGAAGCATGTGGTGCCACCCTCTGCGCTTCTAGGATAGGCTGAATCTGCACTACACTGAAGCATGCTGTGCCACCATCCGTGCTTCATGGGTAGGCTGAATCTGCACTACACTGAAGCATGCAGTGCCACCATCCGTGCTTCTAGCGTAGGCTGAATCTGCACTACACTGAAGCATGCGCTGCCACCATCCGTGCTTCTCAGGTGGGCTGAATCTGCACTACACTGAAGCATGCAGTGCCACCATCCGAGCTTCTAGGGTAGGCTGAATCTGCACTACACTGAAGCATGCGGTGCCACCATCCGTGCTTCTTGGGTAGGCTGAATATGCACTACACTGAAGCATGCAGTGTCACGATCCATGATTCTAGGGTAGGCTGAGTGTGCACTACACTAAAGCATGCGGTACCACCATCCGTGCTTCTAGGGTAGGCTGAGTCTGCACTACACTCAAGCATGCGATGCCACCCTCTGTGCTTCTAGGATAGGCTGAATCTGCACTCCACTGAAGCATGCGGTGCCACCATCCGTGCTTCATGGGTAGGCTGAATCTGCATTACACTGAAGCATGCAGTGCCACCATCTGTGCTTCTAGGGTAGGCTAAATCTGCACTATACTGACGCATGCGCTGCCACCATCCGTGCTTCTCAGGTGGGCAGAATATGCACTACACTGAAGCATGCAGTGCCACCATCCGTGCTTCTAGGGTGGGCTGAATCTGCACTACACTGAAACCATCCGTGCTTCTAGGGTAGGCTGAATCTGCACTACACTGAAGCATGCACTGCCAACATCCGTGCTTCTAGGATGTGCTGAATCTGCACTACACTGAAGCATGCAGTGCCACCATCCATGCTTCTGAGGTAGGCTGAATTTACACTACACTGAAGCATGCATGCCACCATCCATGCTTCTAGGGTAGGCTGAATCTGAAGTATACTGCAGCATGCAGTGCCACCATCCGTGGTTCCAGAGTAGGCTGAATCTGCACTACACTGAAGCATGCAGTGCCACCATCCATGCTTCTAGGGTGGGCTGAATCTGCACTGCACTGAAGCATGAGGTGCCACCATCTGTGCTTCTAGGATGGGCTGAATCTGCACTACACTGAAGCATGTGGTGCCACCATCCGTGCTTCTAGGGTAGGCTGAATCTGCACTACACTAAAGCATGCAGTGCCACCATCCGTGTTTCTAGGGTAGGCTGAATCTGCACTACACTGAAACCATCCGTGATTCTAGAGCAGGCTGAATCTGCACTACAAGGAAGCATGCGGTGCCACCATCCGTGCTTCTAGGGTAGGCTGAATCTGCACTACACTGAAGCATGCAGTGCCACCATCCGTGCTTCTAGGGTAGGCTGAATCTGCACTACACTAAAGCATGAAGTGCCACCATCCGTGCTTCTAGGGTAGGTGGAATCTGCACTACACTGAAGCATGTGGTGCCACCATCCGTGCTTCTAGGGTAGGCTGAATCTGCACTACACTAAAGCATGCAGTGCCACCATCCGTGCTTCTAGGGTAGGCTGAATCTGCACTACACTGAAACCATCCGTGATTCTAGAGCAGGCTGAATCTGCACTACAAGGAAGCATGCGGTGCCACCATCCGTGCTTCTAGGGTAGGCTGAATCTGCACTACACTAAAGCATGCAGTGCCACCATCCATGCTTCTAGGGTAGGCTGAATCTGCACTACACTAAAGCATGAAGTGCCACCATCCGTGCTTCTAGGGTAGGTGGAATCTGCACTACACTGAAGCATGCAGTGCCACCATCCGTACTTCTAGGGTAGGCTGAATCTGCACTACACTGAAGCATGCGGTGCCACCATTCGTGCTTCTCGGGTAGGGTAAATCTGCACTATACTGAAGCATGCAGTGCCACGATCCATGCTTCTAGGGTAGGCTGAGTCTGCACTACACTGAAGCATGTGGTGCCACCCTCTGCGCTTCTAGGATAGGCTGAATCTGCACTACACTGAAGCATGCTGTGCCACCATCCGTGCTTCATGGGTAGGCTGAATCTGCACTACACTGAAGCATGCAGTGCCACCATCCGTGCTTCTAGCGTAGGCTGAATCTGCACTACACTGAAGCATGCGCTGCCACCATCCGTGCTTCTCAGGTGGGCTGAATCTGCACTACACTGAAGCATGCAGTGCCACCATCCGAGCTTCTAGGGTGGGCTGAATCTGCACTACACTGAAACCATCCGTGCTTCTAGGGTAGGCTGAATCTGCACTACACTGAAGCATGCAGTGCCACCATCCGTGCTTCTAGGGTGGGCTGAATCTGTACTACACTGAAGCATGCAGTCCCACCATCCGTGCTTCTGAGGTAGGCTGATCTACACTACACTGAAGCATGCATGCCACCATCCATGCTTCTAGGGTAGGCTGAATCTGCAGTATACTGCAGCATGCAGTGCCACCATCCGTGCTTCCAGAGTAGGCTGAATCTGCACTACACTGAAGCATGGAGTGCCACCATCCGTGCTTCCAGGGTGGGCTGAATCTGCACTACACTGAAGCATGAGGTGCCACCATCCGTGCTTCTAGGGTAGGCTGAATCTGCACTACACTAAAGCATGCAGTGCCACCATCCGTGCTTCTAGGGTAGGCTGAATCTGCACTACACTGCAGCATGCAGTGCCACCATCCGTGCTTCCAGAGTAGGCTGAATCTGCACTACACTGAAGCATGCAGTGCCACCATCCGTACTTCTGAGGTAGGCTGAATCTACACTACACTGAAGCATGCGGTGCCACCATCTGTGCTTCTAGGGTGGGCTGAATATGCACTACACTGAAACCATCCGTGCTTCTAGGGTAGGCTGAATCTGCACTACACTGAAGCATGCAGTGCCACCATACGTGCTTCTAGGGTGGGCTGAATCTGCATTACACTGAAGCATGCAGTCCCACCATCTGTGCTTCTGAGGTAGGCTGATCTACACTACACTGAAGCATGCATGCCACCATCCATGCTTCTAGGGTAGGCTGAATCTGCAGTATACTGCAGCATGCAGTGCCACCATCCGTGCTTCCAGAGTAGGCTGAATCTGCAGTACACTGCAGCATGCAGTGCCACCATCCGTGCTTCCAGAGTAGGCTGAATCTGCACTACACTGAAGCATGCAGTGCCACCATCCGTGCTTTTAGGGTGGGCTGAATCTGCACTACACTGAAGCATGTGGTACCACCATCTGTGCTTCTAAGGTGGGCTGAATCTGCACTACACTGAAGCATGTGGTGCCACCATCCATGCTTCTAGGGTAGGCTGAATATGCACTACACTGAAGCATGCAGTGCCACGAAACATGATTCTAGGGTAGGCTGAGTCTGCACTACACTGAAGTATGCAGTGCCACCATCCTTGCTTCTAGGGTAGGCTGAGTCTGCACTACACTGAAGCATGCGTTGCCACCCTCTGTGCTTCTAGGATAGGTTGAATCTGCACTAAACTGAAGCATGCGGTGCCACCATCCGTGCTTCATGGGTAGACTGAATCTGCACTACACTGAAGCATGCAGTGCCACCATCCGTGCTTCTAGGGTAGGCTGAATGTGCACTACACGGAAACCATTCGTGCTTCTATGGGAGGCGGATACGGCACTGCACTGACGCAGGTGGTGCCATCATCGGTGCTTCTAGAGTAGGCTGCACTACACTGAAGCATGTGGTGCCACCATCCGTGCTTCTAGGGTAGGCTGAATCTGCACTACACTGAAACCATCTGTGATTCTAGGGTAGGCTGAATCTGCACAACACTGAAGCATGCAGTGCCACCATCCGTGCTTCTAGGGTAGGCTGAGTCTGCACTACACTGAAGCATGTGGTGCCACCCTCTGTGCTTCTAGGATAGGCTGAATCTGCACTACACTGAAGCATGCTGTGCCACCATCCGTGCTTCATGGGTAGGCTGAATCTGCACTACACTGAAGCATGCAGTGCCACCATCCGTGCTTCTAGCATAGGCTGAATCTGCACTACACTGAAGCATGCGCTGCCACCATCCGTGCTTCTCAGGAGGGCTGAATCTGCACTACACTGAAGCATGCGGTGCCACCATCCGTGCTTCTAGGGTGGGCTGAATCTGCACTACACTGAAACCATCCGTGCTTCTAGGGTAGGCTGAATCTGCACTACACTGAAGCATGCAGTGCCACCATCCGTGCTTCTAGGGTGGGCTGAATCTGCACTACACTGAAGCATGCAGTCCCACCATCCGTGCTTCTGAGGTAGGCTGATCTACACTACACTGAAGCATGCATGCTACCATCCATGCTTCTAGGGTAGGCTGAATCTGCAGTATACTGCAGCATGCAGTGCCACCATCCGTGCTTTCAGAGTAGGCTGAATCTGCAATACACTGAAGCATGCAGTGCCACCATCCGTGCTTCCAGGGTGGGCTGAATCTGCACTACACTGAAGCATGAGGTGCCACCATCTGTGCTTCTAGGGTAGGCTGAATCTGCACTACACTAAAGCATGCAGTGCCACCATCCGTGCTTCTAGGGTAGGCTGAATCTGCACTACACTGCAGCATGCAGTGCCACCATCCGTGCGTCCAGAGTAGGCTGAATCTGCACTACACTGAAGCATGCAGTGCCACCATCCGTGCTTCTGAGGTAGGCTGAATCTACACTACACTGAAGCATGCATGCCACCATCCGTGCTTCTAGGGTAGGCTGAATCTGCAGTACACTGCAGCATGCAGTGCCACCATCCGTGCTTCCAGAGTAGGCTGAATCTGCACTACACTGAAGCATGCAGTGCCACCATCCGTGCTTCTAGGGTGGGCTGAATCTGCACTACACTGAAGCATGAGGTGCCACCATCTGTGCTTCTAGGATAGGCTGAATCTGCACTCCACTGAAGCATGCGGTGCCACCATCCGTGCTTCATGGGTAGGCTGAATCTGCATTACACTGAAGCATGCAGTGCCACCATCTGTGCTTCTAGGGTAGGCTAAATCTGCACTATACTGACGCATGCGCTGCCACCATCCGTGCTTCTCAGGTGGGCAGAATCTGCACTACACTGAAGCATGCAGTGCCAACATCCGTGCTTCTAGGATGTGCTGAATCTGCACTACACTGAAGCATGCAGTGCCACCATCCATGCTTCTGAGGTAGGCTGAATTTACACTACACTGAAGCATGCATGCCACCATCCATGCTTCTAGGGTAGGCTGAATCTGCACTACACTGAAGCATGCAGTGCCACCATCCATGCTTCTAGGGTGGGCTGAATCTGCACTGCACTGAAGCATGAGGTGCCACCATCTGTGCTTCTAGGATGGGCTGAATCTGCACTACACTGAAGCATGTGGTGCCACCATCCGTGCTTCTAGGGTAGGCTGAATCTGCACTACACTAAAGCATGCAGTGCCACCATCCGTGCTTCTAGGGTAGGCTGAATCTGCACTACACTGAAACCATCCGTGCTTCTAGGGTAGGCTGAATCTGCACTACACTGAAGCATGCAGTGCCAACATCCGTGCTTCTAGGATGTGCTGAATCTGCACTACACTGAAGCATGCAGTGCCACCATCCATGCTTCTGAGGTAGGCTGAATTTACACTACACTGAAGCATGCATGCCACCATCCATGCTTCTAGGGTAGGCTGAATCTGCACTACACTGAAGCATGCAGTGCCACCATCCATGCTTCTAGGGTGGGCTGAATCTGCACTGCACTGAAGCATGAGGTGCCACCATCTGTGCTTCTAGGATGGGCTGAATCTGCACTACACTGAAGCATGTGGTGCCACCATCCGTGCTTCTAGGGTAGGCTGAATCTGCACTACACTAAAGCATGCAGTGCCACCATCCGTGCTTCTAGGGTAGGCTGAATCTGCACTACACTGAAACCATCCGTGATTCTAGAGCAGGCTGAATCTGCACTACAAGGAAGCATGCGGTGCCACCATCCGTGCTTCTAGGGTAGGCTGAATCTGCACTACACTGAAGCATGCAGTGCCACCATCCGTGCTTCTAGGGTAGGCTGAATCTGCACTACACTAAAGCATGAAGTGCCACCATCCGTGCTTCTAGGGTAGGTGGAATCTGCACTACACTGAAGCATGCAGTGCCACCATCCGTACTTCTAGGGTAGGCTGAATCTGCACTACACTGAAGCATGCGGTGCCACCATTCGTGCTTCTCGGGTAGGGTAAATCTGCACTATACTGAAGCATGCAGTGCCACGATCCATGCTTCTAGGGTAGGCTGAGTCTGCACTACACTGAAGCATGTGGTGCCACCCTCTGCGCTTCTAGGATAGGCTGAATCTGCACTACGCTGAAGCATGCTGTGCCACCATCCGTGCTTCATGGGTAGGCTGAATCTGCACTACACTGAAGCATGCAGTGCCACCATCCGTGCTTCTAGCGTAGGCTGAATCTGCACTACACTGAAGCATGCGCTGCCACCATCCGTGCTTCTCAGGTGGGCTGAATCTGCACTACACTGAAGCATGCAGTGCCACCATCCGAGCTTCTAGGGTGGGCTGAATCTGCACTACACTGAAACCATCCGTGCTTCTAGGGTAGGCTGAATCTGCACTACACTGAAGCATGCAGTGCCACCATCCGTGCTTCTAGGGTGGGCTGAATCTGTACTACACTGAAGCATGCAGTCCCACCATCCGTGCTTCTGAGGTAGGCTGATCTACACTACACTGAAGCATGCATGCCACCATCCATGCTTCTAGGGTAGGCTGAATCTGCAGTATACTGCAGCATGCAGTGCCACCATCCGTGCTTCCAGAGTAGGCTGAATCTGCACTACACTGAAGCATGGAGTGCCACCATCCGTGCTTCCAGGGTGGGCTGAATCTGCACTACACTGAAGCATGAGGTGCCACCATCCGTGCTTCTAGGGTAGGCTGAATCTGCACTACACTAAAGCATGCAGTGCCACCATCCGTGCTTCTAGGGTAGGCTGAATCTGCACTACACTGCAGCATGCAGTGCCACCATCCGTGCTTCCAGAGTAGGCTGAATCTGCACTACACTGAAGCATGCAGTGCCACCATCCGTGCTTCTGAGGTAGGCTGAATCTACACTACACTGAAGCATGCGGTGCCACCATCCGTGCTTCTAAGGTGGGCTGAATATGCACTACACTGAAACCATCCGTGCTTCTAGGGTAGGCTGAATCTGCACTACACTGAAGCATGCAGTGCCACCATACGTGCTTCTAGGGTGGGCTGAATCTGCATTACACTGAAGCATGCAGTCCCACCATCCGTGCTTCTGAGGTAGGCTGATCTACACTACACTGAAGCATGCATGCCACCATCCATGCTTCTAGGGTAGGCTGAATCTGCAGTATACTGCAGCATGCAGTGCCACCATCCGTGCTTCCAGAGTAGGCTGAATCTGCAGTACACTGCAGCATGCAGTGCCACCATCCGTGCTTCCAGAGTAGGCTGAATCTGCACTACACTGAAGCATGCAGTGCCACCATCCGTGCTTTTAGGGTGGGCTGAATCTGCACTACACTGAAGCATGTGGTACCACCATCTGTGCTTCTAAGGTGGGCTGAATCTGCACTACACTGAAGCATGTGGTGCCACCATCCATGCTTCTAGGGTAGGCTGAATATGCACTACACTGAAGCATGCAGTGCCACGAAACATGATTCTAGGGTAGGCTGAGTCTGCACTACACTGAAGTATGCGGTGCCGCCATCCTTGCTTCTAGGGTAGGCTGAGTCTGCACTACACTGAAGCATGCGGTGCCACCCTCTGTGCTTCTAGGATAGGTTGAATCTGCACTAAACTGAAGCATGCGGTGCCACCATCCGTGCTTCATGGGTAGACTGAATCTGCACTACACTGAAGCATGCAGTGCCACCATCCGTGCTTCTAGGGTAGGCTGAATGTGCACTACACGGAAACCATTCGTGCTTCTATGGGAGGCGGAAACGGCACTGCACTGACGCAGGTGGTGCCATCATCGGTGCTTCTAGAGTAGGCTGCACTACACTGAAGCATGTGGTGCCACCATCCGTGCTTCTAGGGTAGGCTGAATCTGCACTACACTGAAACCATCTGTGATTCTAGGGTAGGCTGAATCTGCACAACACTGAAGCATGCAGTGCCACCATCCGTGCTTCTAGGGTAGGCTGAGTCTGCACTACACTGAAGCATGTGGTGCCACCCTCTGTGCTTCTAGGATAGGCTGAATCTGCACTACACTGAAGCATGCTGTGCCACCATCCGTGCTTCATGGGTAGGCTGAATCTGAACTACACTGAAGCATGCAGTGCCACCATCCGTGCTTCTAGCATAGGCTGAATCTGCACTACACTGAAGCATGCGCTGCCACCATCCGTGCTTCTCAGGAGGGCTGAATCTGCACTACACTGAAGCATGCGGTGCCACCATCCGTGCTTCTAGGGTGGGCTGAATCTGCACTACACTGAAACCATCCGTGCTTCTAGGGTAGGCTGAATCTGCACTACACTGAAGCATGCAGTGCCACCATCCGTGCTTCTAGGGTGGGCTGAATCTGCACTACACTGAAGCATGCAGTCCCACCATCCGTGCTTCTGAGGTAGGCTGATCTACACTACACTGAAGCATGCATGCTACCATCCATGCTTCTAGGGTAGGCTGAATCTGCAGTATACTGAAGCATGCAGTTCCACCATCCGTGCTTCCAGGGTGGGCTGAATCTGCACTACACTGAAGCATGAGGTGCCACCATCCGTGCTTCTAGGGTAGGCTGAATCTGCACTACACTAAAGCATGCAGTGCCACCATCCGTGCTTCTAGGGTAGGCTGAATCTGCACTACACTGCAGCATGCAGTGCCACCATCCGTGCTTCCAGAGTAGGCTGAATCTGCACTACACTGAAGCATGCAGTGCCACCATCCGTGCTTCTGAGGTAGGCTGAATCTACACTACACTGAAGCATGCATGCCACCATCCGTGCTTCTAGGGTAGGCTGAATCTGCAGTACACTGCAGCATGCAGTGCCACCATCCGTGCTTCCAGAGTAGGCTGAATCTGCACTACACTGAAGCATGCAGTGCCACCATCCGTGCTTCTAGGGTGGGCTGAATCTGCACTACACTGAAGCATGAGGTGCCACCATCTGTGCTTCTAGGGTGGGCTGAATCTGCACTACACTGAAGCATGTGGTGCCACCATCCGTGCTTCTAGGGTAGGCTGAATCTGCACTACACTGCAGCATACAGTGCCACCATCCGTGGTTCCAGAGTAGGCTGAATCTGCACTACACTGAAGCATGCAGGCCACGATCCGTGCTTCTAGGGTGGACTGAATCTGCACTACACTGAAGCATGTGGTGTCACCATCTGTGCTTCTAAGTTGGGCTGAATCTGCACTACACTGAAGTATGCAGTGCCACCATCCGCGCTTCTAGGGTAGGCTGAATGTGCACTACACGGAAACCATCCATGCTTCTATGGGAGGCGGAAACGGCACTGCACTGACGCAGGTGGTGCCATCATCTGTGCTTCCAGAGTAGGCTGCACTACACTGAAGTATGCAGTGCCACCATCCGTGCTTCTAGGGTAGGCTGAATCTGCACTACACTAAAGCATGCAGTGCCACCGTCTGCGCTTCTAGGGTAGGCTGAATCTGCACTACACTGAAACCATCCGTGATTCTAGGGTAGGGTAGGGCTAAAAGGAAGCATGTGGTGCCACCATTCGTGCTTCTAGGATAGGCTGAATCTACATTAAACTGAAGCATGCGGTGCCACCATCCGTGCTTCTAGGGTAGGCTGAATCTGCACTACACTGAAGCATGCGGTGCCACCATCTGTGCTTCTAGGGTAGGCTGAATCTGCACTACACTAAAGCATGCAGTGCCACCATCCGTGCTTCTAGGGTACGCTAAATCTGCACTACACTGAAGCATGCAGTGCTATGATCCATGATTCTAGGGTAGGCTGAGTCTGCAGTACACTGAAGCATGCGGTGCCACCATCCGTGCTTCTAGGATAGGCTGAGTCTGCACTACACTGAAGCATGCGGTGCCACCCTCTGGGCTTCTAGGATAGGTTGAATCTGCACTAAACTGAAGCATGCAGTGCCACCATCTGTGCTTCATGGGTAGGCGGAATCTGCACTACACTGAAGCATGCAGTGCCACCATCCGTACTTATAGGGTAGGCTGAATCTGCACTACACTGAAGCATGCGGTGCCACCATCCGTGCTTCTCGGGTAGGGTAAATCTGCACTATACTGAAGCATGCAGTGCCACGATCCATGCTTCTAGGGTAGGCTGAGTCTGCACTACACTGAAGCATGTGGTGCCACCCCCTGTGCTTCTAGGATAGGCTGAATCTGCACTACACTGAAGCATGCTGTGCCACCATCCGTGCTTCATGGGTAGGCTGAATCTGCACTACACTATAGCATGCAGTGCCACCATCCTTGCTTCTATGGTAGGCTGAATCTGCACTACACTGAAGCATGCGCTGCCACCATCCGTGCTTCTAGGGTAGGCTGAATCTGCAGTACACTGCAGCATGCAGTGCCACCATCCGTGCTTCCAGAGTAGGCTGAATCTGCACTACACTGAAGCATGCAGTGCCACCATCCGTGCTTCTAGGGTGGGCTGAATCTGCACTACACTGAAGCATGAGGTGCCACCATCTGTGCTTCTAGGGAGGGCTGAATCTGCACTACACTGAAGAACGTGGTGCCACCATCCGTGCTTCTAGGGTAGGCTGAATCTGCACGACACTGCAGCATAAAGTGCCACCATCCGTGCTTCCAGAGTAGGCTGACTCTGCACTACACTGAAGCATGCAGTGCCACCATCCGTGGGCTGAATCTGCACTACACTGAAGCATGTGGTGCCACCATCTGTGCTTCTAAGGTGGGCTGAATCTGCACTACTCTGAAGTATGCAGTGCCACCATACGTGCTTCTAGGGTAGGTGCACTACACGGAAACCATCCGTGCTTCTATGTGAGGCGAAAATGGCACTGCACTGACGCAGGTGGTGCGATCATCTGTGCTTGTAGAGTAGGCTGCACTACACTGAAGCATGCAGTGCCACCATCCGTGCTTCTAGGGTAGGCTGAATCTGCACTACACTAAAGCATGCAGTGCCACCATCTGCGCTTCTAGGGTAGGCTGAATCTGCACTACACTGAAACCATCCGTGATTCTAGGGTAGGGCTGAAAGGAAGCATGCGGTGCCACCATCCGTGCTTCTAGGGTAGGCTGAATCTGCATTAAACTGAAGCATGCGGTGCCACCATCCGTGCTTCTAGGGTAGGCTGAATCTGCACTACACTAAAGCATGCAGTGCCACCATCGTTGCTTCTAGGGTACGCTGCATCTGCACTACACTGAAGCATGCAGTGCCACCATCCGTACTTCTAGGGTAGGCTGAATCTGCACTACACTGAAGCATGCGGTGCCACCATCCGTGCTTCTTGGGTAGGCTGAATATGCACTACACTGAAGCATGCAGTGTCACAATCCATGATTCTAGGGTAGGCTGAGTGTGCACTACACTAAAGCATGCGGTACCACCATCCGTGCTTCTAGGGTAGGCTGAGTCTGCACTACACTGAAGCATGCGATGCCACCCTCTGTGCTTCTAGGATAGGCTGAATCTGCACTCCACTGAAGCATGCGGTGCCACCATCCGTGCTTCATGGGTAGGCTGAATCTGCATTACACTGAAGCATGCAGTGCCACCATCTGTGCTTCTAGGGTAGGCTAAATCTGCACTATACTGACGCATGCGCTGCCACCATCCGTGCTTCTCAGGTGGGCAGAATCTGCACTACACTGAAACCATCCGTGCTTCTAGGGTAGGCTGAATCTGCACTACACTGAAGCATGCAGTGCCAACATCCGTGCTTCTAGGATGTGCTGAATCTGCACTACACTGAAGCATGCAGTGCCACCATCCATGCTTCTGAGGTAGGCTGAATTTACACTACACTGAAGCATGCATGCTACCATCCATGCTTCTAGGGTAGGCTGAATCTGAAGTATACTGCAGCATGCAGTGCCACCATCCGTGGTTCCAGAGTAGGCTGAATCTGCACTACACTGAAGCATGCAGTGCCACCATCCATGCTTCTAGGGTGGGCTGAATCTGCACTGCACTGAAGCATGAGGTGCCACCATCTGTGCTTCTAGGATGGGCTGAATCTGCACTACACTGAAGCATGTGGTGCCACCATCCGTGCTTCTAGGGTAGGCTGAATCTGCACTACACTAAAGCATGCAGTGCCACCATCCGTGCTTCTAGGGTAGGCTGAATCTGCACTACACTGAAACCATCCGTGATTCTAGAGCAGGCTGAATCTGCACTACAAGGAAGCATGCGGTGCCACCATCCGTGCTTCTAGGGTAGGCTGAATCTGCACTACACTGAAGCATGCAGTGCCACCATCCGTGCTTCTAGGGTAGGCTGAATCTGCACTACACTAAAGCATGAAGTGCCACCATCCGTGCTTCTAGGGTAGGTGGAATCTGCACTACACTGAAGCATGCAGTGCCACCATCCGTACTTCTAGGGTAGGCTGAATCTGCACTACACTGAAGCATGCGGTGCCACCATTCGTGCTTCTCGGGTAGGGTAAATCTGCACTATACTGAAGCATGCAGTGCCACGATCCATGCTTCTAGGGTAGGCTGAGTCTGCACTACACTGAAGCATGTGGTGCCACCCTCTGCGCTTCTAGGATAGGCTGAATCTGCACTACACTGAAGCATGCTGTGCCACCATCCGTGCTTCATGGGTAGGCTGAATCTGCACTACACTGAAGCATGCAGTGCCACCATCCGTGCTTCTAGCGTAGGCTGAATCTGCACTACACTGAAGCATGCGCTGCCACCATCCGTGCTTCTCAGGTGGGCTGAATCTGCACTACACTGAAGCATGCAGTGCCACCATCCGAGCTTCTAGGGTAGGCTGAATCTGCACTACACTGAAGCATGCGGTGCCACCATCCGTGCTTCTTGGGTAGGCTGAATATGCACTACACTGAAGCATGCAGTGTCACGATCCATGATTCTAGGGTAGGCTGAGTGTGCACTACACTAAAGCATGCGGTACCACCATCCGTGCTTCTAGGGTAGGCTGAGTCTGCACTACACTGAAGCATGCGATGCCACCCTCTGTGCTTCTAGGATAGGCTGAATCTGCACTCCACTGAAGCATGCGGTGCCACCATCCGTGCTTCATGGGTAGGCTGAATCTGCATTACACTGAAGCATGCAGTGCCACAATCTGTGCTTCTAGGGTAGGCTAAATCTGCACTATACTGACGCATGCACTGCCACCATCCGTGCTTCTCAGGTGGGCAGAATATGCACTACACTGAAGCATGCAGTGCCACCATCCGTGCTTCTAGGGTGGGCTGAATCTGCACTACACTGAAACCATCCGTGCTTCTAGGGTAGGCTGAATCTGCACTACACTGAAGCATGCACTGCCAACATCCGTGCTTCTAGGATGTGCTGAATCTGCACTACACTGAAGCATGCAGTGCCACCATCCATGCTTCTGAGGTAGGCTGAATTTACACTACACTGAAGCATGCATGCCACCATCCATGCTTCTAGGGTAGGCTGAATCTGAAGTATACTGCAGCATGCAGTGCCACCATCCGTGGTTCCAGAGTAGGCTGAATCTGCACTACACTGAAGCATGCAGTGCCACCATCCATGCTTCTAGGGTGGGCTGAATCTGCACTGCACTGAAGCATGAGGTGCCACCATCTGTGCTTCTAGGATGGGCTGAATCTGCACTACACTGAAGCATGTGGTGCCACCATCCGTGCTTCTAGGGTAGGCTGAATCTGCACTACACTAAAGCATGCAGTGCCACCATCCGTGCTTCTAGGGTAGGCTGAATCTGCACTACACTGAAACCATCCGTGATTCTAGAGCAGGCTGAATCTGCACTACAAGGAAGCATGCGGTGCCACCATCCGTGCTTCTAGGGTAGGCTGAATCTGCACTACACTGAAGCATGCAGTGCCACCATCCGTGCTTCTAGGGTAGGCTGAATCTGCACTACACTAAAGCATGAAGTGCCACCATCCGTGCTTCTAGGGTAGGTGGAATCTGCACTACACTGAAGCATGTGGTGCCACCATCCGTGCTTCTAGGGTAGGCTGAATCTGCACTACACTAAAGCATGCAGTGCCACCATCCGTGCTTCTAGGGTAGGCTGAATCTGCACTACACTGAAACCATCCGTGATTCTAGAGCAGGCTGAATCTGCACTACAAGGAAGCATGCGGTGCCACCATCCGTGCTTCTAGGGTAGGCTGAATCTGCACTACACTGAAGCATGCAGTGCCACCATCCGTGCTTCTAGGGTAGGCTGAATCTGCACTACACTAAAGCATGAAGTGCCACCATCCGTGCTTCTAGGGTAGGTGGAATCTGCACTACACTGAAGCATGCAGTGCCACCATCCGTACTTCTAGGGTAGGCTGAATCTGCACTACACTGAAGCATGCGGTGCCACCATTCGTGCTTCTCGGGTAGGGTAAATCTGCACTATACTGAAGCATGCAGTGCCACGATCCATGCTTCTAGGGTAGGCTGAGTCTGCACTACACTGAAGCATGTGGTGCCACCCTCTGCGCTTCTAGGATAGGCTGAATCTGCACTACACTGAAGCATGCTGTGCCACCATCCGTGCTTCATGGGTAGGCTGAATCTGCACTACACTGAAGCATGCAGTGCCACCATCCGTGCTTCTAGCGTAGGCTGAATCTGCACTACACTGAAGCATGCGCTGCCACCATCCGTGCTTCTCAGGTGGGCTGAATCTGCACTACACTGAAGCATGCAGTGCCACCATCCGAGCTTCTAGGGTGGGCTGAATCTGCACTACACTGAAACCATCCGTGCTTCTAGGGTAGGCTGAATCTGCACTACACTGAAGCATGCAGTGCCACCATCCGTGCTTCTAGGGTGGGCTGAATCTGTACTACACTGAAGCATGCAGTCCCACCATCCGTGCTTCTGAGGTAGGCTGATCTACACTACACTGAAGCATGCATGCCACCATCCATGCTTCTAGGGTAGGCTGAATCTGCAGTATACTGCAGCATGCAGTGCCACCATCCGTGCTTCCAGAGTAGGCTGAATCTGCACTACACTGAAGCATGGAGTGCCACCATCCGTTCTTCCAGGGTGGGCTGAATCTGCACTACACTGAAGCATGAGGTGCCACCATCCGTGCTTCTAGGGTAGGCTGAATCTGCACTACACTAAAGCATGCAGTGCCACCATCCGTGCTTCTAGGGTAGGCTGAATCTGCACTACACTGCAGCATGCAGTGCCACCATCCGTGCTTCCAGAGTAGGCTGAATCTGCACTACACTGAAGCATGCAGTGCCACCATCCGTGCTTCTGAGGTAGGCTGAATCTACACTACACTGAAGCATGCGGTGCCACCATCCGTGCTTCTAGGGTGGGCTGAATATGCACTACACTGAAACCATCCGTGCTTCTAGGGTAGGCTGAATCTGCACTACACTGAAGCATGCAGTGCCACCATACGTGCTTCTAGGGTGGGCTGAATCTGCATTACACTGAAGCATGCAGTCCCACCATCTGTGCTTCTGAGGTAGGCTGATCTACACTACACTGAAGCATGCATGCCACCATCCATGCTTCTAGGGTAGGCTGAATCTGCAGTATACTGCAGCATGCAGTGCCACCATCCGTGCTTCCAGAGTAGGCTGAATCTGCAGTACACTGCAGCATGCAGTGCCACCATCCGTGCTTCCAGAGTAGGCTGAATCTGCACTACACTGAAGCATGCAGTGCCACCATCTGTGCTTTTAGGGTGGGCTGAATCTGCACTACACTGAAGCATGTGGTACCACCATCTGTGCTTCTAAGGTGGGCTGAATCTGCACTACACTGAAGCATGTGGTGCCACCATCCATGCTTCTAGGGTAGGCTGAATATGCACTACACTGAAGCATGCAGTGCCACAAAACATGATTCTAGGGTAGGCTGAGTCTGCACTACACTGAAGTATGCGGTGCCACCATCCTTGCTTCTAGGGTAGGCTGAGTCTGCACTACACTGAAGCATGCGGTGCCACCCTCTGTGCTTCTAGGATAGGTTGAATCTGCACTAAACTGAAGCATGCGGTGCCACCATCCGTGCTTCATGGGTAGACTGAATCTGCACTACACTGAAGCATGCAGTGCCACCATCCGTGCTTCTAGGGTAGGCTGAATGTGCACTACACGGAAACCATTCGTGCTTCTATGGGAGGCGGATACGGCACTGCACTGACGCAGGTGGTGCCATCATCGGTGCTTCTAGAGTAGGCTGCACTACACTGAAGCATGTGGTGCCACCATCCGTGCTTCTAGGGTAGGCTGAATCTGCACTACACTGAAACCATCTGTGATTCTAGGGTAGGCTGAATCTGCACAACACTGAAGCATGCAGTGCCACCATCCGTGCTTCTAGGGTAGGCTGAGTCTGCACTACACTGAAGCATGTGGTGCCACCCTCTGTGCTTCTAGGATAGGCTGAATCTGCACTACACTGAAGCATGCTGTGCCACCATCCGTGCTTCATGGGTAGGCTGAATCTGCACTACACTGAAGCATGCAGTGCCACCATCCGTGCTTCTAGCATAGGCTGAATCTGCACTACACTGAAGCATGCGCTGCCACCATCCGTGCTTCTCAGGAGGGCTGAATCTGCACTACACTGAAGCATGCGGTGCCACCATCCGTGCTTCTAGGGTGGGCTGAATCTGCACTACACTGAAACCATCCGTGCTTCTAGGGTAGGCTGAATCTGCACTACACTGAAGCATGCAGTGCCACCATCCGTGCTTCTAGGGTGGGCTGAATCTGCACTACACTGAAGCATGCAGTCCCACCATCCGTGCTTCTGAGGTAGGCTGATCTACACTACACTGAAGCATGCATGCTACCATCCATGCTTCTAGGGTAGGCTGAATCTGCAGTATACTGCAGCATGCAGTGCCACCATCCGTGCTTTCAGAGTAGGCTGAATCTGCAATACACTGAAGCATGCAGTGCCACCATCCGTGCTTCCAGGGTGGGCTGAATCTGCACTACACTGAAGCATGAGGTGCCACCATCTGTGCTTCTAGGGTAGGCTGAATCTGCACTACACTAAAGCATGCAGTGCCACCATCCGTGCTTCTAGGGTAGGCTGAATCTGCACTACACTGCAGCATGCAGTGCCACCATCCGTGCTTCCAGAGTAGGCTGAATCTGCACTACACTGAAGCATGCAGTGCCACCATCCGTGCTTCTGAGGTAGGCTGAATCTACACTACACTGAAGCATGCATGCCACCATCCGTGCTTCTAGGGTAGGCTGAATCTGCAGTACACTGCAGCATGCAGTGCCACCATCCGTGCTTCCAGAGTAGGCTGAATCTGCACTACACTGAAGCATGCAGTGCCACCATCCGTGCTTCTAGGGTGGGCTGAATCTGCACTACACTGAAGCATGAGGTGCCACCATCTGTGCTTCTAGGGTGGGCTGAATCTGCACTACACTGAAGCATGTGGTGCCACCATCCGTGCTTCTAGGGTGGGCTGAATCTGCACTACACTGCAGCATACAGTGCCACCATCCGTGGTTCCAGAGTAGGCTGAATCTGCACTACACTGAAGCATGCAGGCCACGATCCGTGCTTCTAGGGTGGACTGAATCTGCACTACACTGAAGCATGTGGTGTCACCATCTGTGCTTCTAAGTTGGGCTGAATCTGCACTACACTGAAGTATGCAGTGCCACCATCCGCGTTTCTAGGGTAGGCTGAATGTGCACTACACGGAAACCATCCATGCTTCTATGGGAGGCGGAAACGGCACTGCACTGACGCAGGTGGTGCCATCATCTGTGCTTCCAGAGTAGGCTGCACTACACTGAAGTATGCAGTGCCACCATCCGTGCTTCTAGGGTAGGCTGAATCTGCACTACACTAAAGCATGCAGTGCCACTGTCTGCGCTTCTAGGGTAGGCTGAATCTGCACTACACTGAAACCATCCGTGATTCTAGGGTAGGGTAGGGCTAAAAGGAAGCATGTGGTGCCACCATTCGTGCTTCTAGGGTAGGCTGAATCTACATTAAACTGAAGCATGCGGTGCCACCATCCGTGCTTCTAGGGTAGGCTGAATCTGCACTACACTGAAGCATGCGGTGCCACCATCTGTGCTTCTAGGGTAGGCTGAATCTGCACTACACTAAAGCATGCAGTGCCAGCATCCGTGCTTCTAGGGTACGCTAAATCTGCACTACACTGAAGCATGCAGTGCTATGATCCATGATTCTAGGGTAGGCTGAGTCTGCAGTACACTGAAGCATGCGGTGCCACCATCCGTGCTTCTAGGATAGGCTGCGTCTGCACTACACTGAAGCATGCGGTGCCACCCTCTGTGCTTCTAGGATAGGTTGAATCTGCACTTAACTGAAGCATGCAGTGCCACCATCCGTGCTTCATGGGTAGGCGGAATCTGCACTACACTGAAGCATGCAGTGCCACCATCCGTACTTCTAGGGTAGGCTGAATCTGCACTACACTGAAGCATGCGGTGCCACCATCCGTGCTTCTCGGGTAGGGCAAATCTGCACTATACTGAAGCATGCAGTGCCACGATCCATGCTTCTAGGGTAGGCTGAGTCTGCACTACACTGAAGCATGTGGTGCCACCCCCTGTGCTTCTAGGATAGGCTGAATCTGCACTACACTGAAGCATGCTGTGCCACCATCCGTGCTTCATGGGTAGGCTGAATCTGCACTACACTATAGCATGCAGTGCCACCATCCTTGCTTCTATGGTAGGCTGAATCTGCACTACACTGAAGCATGCGCTGCCACCATCCGTGCTTCTAGGGTAGGCTGAATCTGCAGTACACTGCAGCATGCAGTGCCACCATCCGTGCTTCCAGAGTAGGCTGAATCTGCACTACACTGAAGCATGCAGTGCCACCATCCGTGCTTCTAGGGTGGGCTGAATCTGCACTACACTGAAGCATGAGGTGCCACCATCTGTGCTTCTAGGGAGGGCTGAATCTGCACTACACTGAAGAACGTGGTGCCACCATCCGTGCTTCTAGGGTAGGCTGAATCTGCACGACACTGCAGCATAAAGTGCCACCATCCGTGCTTCCAGAGTAGGCTGACTCTGCACTACACTGAAGCATGCAGTGCCACCATCCGTGGGCTGAATCTGCACTACACTGAAGCATGTGGTGCCACCATCTGTGCTTCTAAGGTGGGCTGAATCTGCACTACTCTGAAGTATGCAGTGCCACCATACGTGCTTCTAGGGTAGGTGCACTACACGGAAACCATCCGTGCTTCTATGTGAGGCGAAAATGGCACTGCACTGACGCAGGTGGTGCAATCATCTGTGCTTGTAGAGTAGGCTGCACTACACTGAAGCATGCAGTGCCACCATCCGTGCTTCTAGGGTAGGCTGAATCTGCACTACACTAAAGCATGCAGTGCCACCATCTGCGCTTCTAGGGTAGGCTGAATCTGCACTACACTGAAACCATCCGTGATTCTAGGGTAGGGCTGAAAGGAAGCATGCGGTGCCACCATCCGTGCTTCTAGGGTAGGCTGAATCTACATTAAACTGAAGCATGCGGTGCCACCATCCGTGCTTCTAGGGTAGGCTGAATCTGCACTACACTAAAGCATGCAGTGCCACCATCGTTGCTTCTAGGGTACGCTGCATCTGCACTACACTGAAGCATGCAGTGCCACCATCCATACTTCTAGGGTAGGCTGAATCTGCACTACACTGAAGCATGCGGTGCCACCATCCGTGCTTCTTGGGTAGGCTGAATATGCACTACACTGAAGCATGCAGTGTCACGATCCATGATTCTAGGGTAGGCTGAGTGTGCACTACACCAAAGCATGCGGTACCACCATCCGTGCTTCTAGGGTAGGCTGAGTCTGCACTACACTGAAGCATGCGATGCCACCCTCTGTGCTTCTAGGATAGGCTGAATCTGCACTCCACTGAAGCATGCGGTGCCACTATCCGTGCTTCATGGGTAGGCTGAATCTGCATTACACTGAAGCATGCAGTGCCACCATCTGAGCTTCTAGGGTAGGCTAAATCTGCACTATACTGACGCATGCGCTGCCACCATCCGTGCTTCTCAGGTGGGCAGAATCAGCACTACACTGAAGCATGCAGTGCCACCATCAGTGCTTCTAGGGTGGGCTGAATCTGCACTACACTGAAACCATCCGTGCTTCTAGGGTAGGCTGAATCTGCACTACACTGAAGCATGCAGTGCCAACATCCGTGCTTCTAGGATGTGCTGAATCTGCACTACACTGAAGCATGCAGTGCCACCATCCATGCTTCTGAGGTAGGCTGAATTTACACTACACTGAAGCATGCATGCTACCATCCATGCTTCTAGGGTAGGCTGAATCTGAAGTATACTGCAGCATGCAGTGCCACCATCCGTGGTTCCAGAGTAGGCTGAATCTGCACTACACTGAAGCATGCAGTGCCACCATCCATGCTTCTAGGGTGGGCTGAATCTGCACTGCACTGAAGCATGAGGTGCCACCATCTGTGCTTCTAGGATCTGCTGAATCTGCACTACACTGAAGCATGTGGTGCCACCATCCGTGCTTCTAGGGTAGGCTGAATCTGCACTACACTAAAGCATGCAGTGCCACCATCCGTGCTTCTAGGGTAGGCTGAATCTGCACTACACTGAAACCATCAGTGATTCTAGAGCAGGCTGAATCTGCACTACAAGGAAGCATGCGGTGCCACCATCCGTGCTTCTAGGGTAGGCTGAATCTGCACTACACTGAAGCATGCAGTGCCACCATCCGTGCTTCTAGGGTAGGCTGAATCTGCACTACACTAAAGCATGAAGTGCCACCATCCGTACTTCTAGGGTAGGTGGAATCTGCACTACACTGAAGCATGCAGTGCCACCATCCGTACTTCTAGGGTAGGCTGAATCTGCACTACACTGAAGCATGCGGTGCCACCATTCGTGCTTCTCGGGTAGGGTAAATCTGCACTATACTGAAGCATGCAGTGCCACGATCCATGCTTCTAGGGTAGGCTGAGTCTGCACTACACTGAAGCATGTGGTGCCACCCTCTGCGCTTCTAGGATAGGCTGAATCTGCACTACACTGAAGCATGCTGTGCCACCATCCGTGCTTCATGGGTAGGCTGAATCTGCACTACACTGAAGCATGCAGTGCCACCATCCGTGCTTCTAGCGTAGGCTGAATCTGCACTACACTGAAGCATGCGCTGCCACCATCCGTGCTTCTCAGGTGGGCTGAATCTGCACTACACTGAAGCATGCAGTGCCACCATCCGAGCTTCTAGGGTGGGCTGAATCTGCACTACACTGAAACCATCCGTGCTTCGAGGGTAGGCTGAATCTGCACTACACTGAAGCATGCAGTGCCACCATCCGTGCTTCTAGGGTGGGCTGAATCTGCACTACATTGAAGCATGCAGTCCCACCATCCGTGCTTCTGAGGTAGGCTTATCTACACTACACTGAAGCATGCATTCCACCATCCATGCTTCTAGGGTAGGCTGAATCTGCAGTATACTGCAGCATGCAGTGCCACCATCCGTGCTTCCAGAGTAGGCTGAATCTGCACTACACTGAAGCATGGAGTGCCACCATCCGTGCTTCCAGGGTGGGCTGAATCTGCACTACACTGAAGCATGAGGTGCCACCATCCGTGCTTCTAGGGTAGTCTGAATCTGCACTACACTAAAGCATGCAGTGCCACCATCCATGCTTCTAGGGTAGGCTGAATCTGCACTACACTGCAGCATGCAGTGCCACCATCCGTGCTTCCAGAGTAGGCTGAATCTGCACTACACTGAAGCATGCAGTGCCACCATCCGTGCTTCTGAGGTAGGCTGAATCTACACTACACTGAAGCATGCGGTGCCACCATCCGTGCTTCTAGGGTGGGCTGAATATGCACTACACTGAAACCATCCGTGCTTCTAGGGTAGGCTGAATCTGCACTACACTGAAGCATGCAGTGCCACCATACGTGCTTCTAGGGTGGGCTGAATCTGCACTACACTGAAGCATGCAGTCCCACCATCCGTGCTTCTGAGGTAGGCTGATCTACACTACACTGAAGCATGCATGCCACCATCCATGCTTCTAGGGTAGGCTGAATCTGCAGTATACTGCAGCATGCAGTGCCACCATCCGTGCTTCCAGAGTAGGCTGAATCTGCAGTACACTGCAGCATGCAGTGCCACCATCCGTGCTTCCAGAGTAGGCTGAATCTGCACTACACTGAAGCATGCAGTGCCACCATCCGTGCTTTTAGGGTGGGCTGAATCTGCACTACACTGAAGCATGTGGTACCACCATCTGTGCTTCTAAGGTGGGCTGAATCTGCACTACACTGAAGCATGTGGTGCCACCATCCATGCTTCTAGGGTAGGCTGAATATGCACTACACTGAAGCATGCAGTGCCACGATCCATGATTCTAGGGTAGGCTGAGTCTGCACTACACTGAAGTATGCGGTGCCACCATCCTTGCTTCTAGGGTAGGCTGAGTCTGCACTACACTGAAGCATGCGGTGCCACTCTCTGTGCTTCTAGGATAGGTTGAATCTGCACTAAACTGAAGCATGCGGTGCCACCATCCGTGCTTCATGGGTAGACTGAATCTGCACTACACTGAAGCATGCAGTGCCACCATCCGTGCTTCTAGGGTAGGCTGAATGTGCACTACACGGAAACCATTCGTGCTTCTATGGGAGGCGGAAACGGCACTGCACTGACGCAGGTGGTGCCATCATCGGTGCTTCTAGAGTAGGCTGCACTACACTGAAGCATGTGGTGCCACCATCCGTGCTTCTAGGGTAGGCTGAATCTGCACTACACTGAAACCATCTGTGATTCTAGGGTAGGCTGAATCTGCACAACACTGAAGCATGCAGTGCCACCATCCGTGCTTCTAGGGTAGGCTGAGTCTGCACTACACTGAAGCATGTGGTGCCACCCTCTGTGCTTCTAGGATAGGCTGAATCTGCACTACACTGAAGCATGCTGTGCCACCATCCGTGCTTCATGGGTAGGCTGAATCTGCACTACACTGAAGCATGCAGTGCCACCATCCGTGCTTCTAGCGTAGGCTGAATCTGCACTACACTGAAGCATGCGCTGCCACCATCCGTGCTTCTCAGGAGGGCTGAATCTGCACTACACTGAAGCATGCGGTGCCACCATCCGTGCTTCTAGGGTGGGCTGAATCTGCACTACACTGAAACCATCCGTGCTTCTAGGGTAGGCTGAATCTGCACTACACTGAAGCATGCAGTGCCACCATCCGTGCTTCTGAGGTAGGCTGATCTACACTACACTGAAGCATGCATGCTACCATCCATGCTTCTAGGGTAGGCTGAATCTGCAGTATACTGCAGCATGCAGTGCCACCATCCGTGCTTCCAGAGTAGGCTGAATCTGCAATACACTGAAGCATGCAGTGCCACCATCCGTGCTTCCAGGGTGGGCTGAATCTGCACTACACTGAAGCATGAGGTGCCACCATCCGTGCTTCTAGGGTAGGCTGAATCTGCACTACACTAAAGCATGCAGTGCCACCATCCGTGCTTCTAGGGTAGGCTGAATCTGCACTACACTGCAGCATGCAGTGCCACCATCCGTGCTTCCAGAGTAGGCTGAATCTGCACTACACTGAAGCATGCAGTGCCACCATCCGTGCTTCTGAGGTAGGCTGAATCTACACTACACTGAAGCATGAGTTGCCACCATCTGTGCTTCTAGGGTGGGCTGAATCTGCACTACACTGAAGCATGTGGTGCCACCATCCGTGCTTCTAGGGTAGGCTGAATCTGCACTACACTGCAGCATACAGTGCCACCATCCGTGGTTCCAGAGTAGGCTGAATCTGCACTACACTGAAGCATGCAGGCCACGATCCGTGCTTCTAGGGTGGACTGAATCTGCACTACACTGAAGCATGTGGTGTCACCATCTGTGCTTCTAAGTTGGGCTGAATCTGCACTACACTGAAGTATGCAGTGCCACCATCCGCGCTTCTAGGGTAGGCTGAATGTGCACTACACGGAAACCATCCATGCTTCTATGGGAGGCGGAAACGGCACTGCACTGACGCAGGTGGTGCCATCATCTGTGCTTCCAGAGTAGGCTGCACTACACTGAAGTATGCAGTGCCACCATCCGTGCTTCTAGGGTAGGCTGAATCTGCACTACACTAAAGCATGCAGTGCCACCGTCTGCGCTTCTAGGGTAGGCTGAATCTGCACTACACTGAAACCATCCGTGATTCTAGGGTAGGGTAGGGCTAAAAGGAAGCATGTGGTGCCACCATTCGTGCTTCTAGGGTAGGCTGAATCTACATTAAACTGAAGCATGCGGTGCCACCATCCGTGCTTCTAGGGTAGGCTGAATCTGCACTACACTGCAGCATGCAGTGCCACCATCCGTGCTTCCAGAGTAGGCTGAATCTGCACTACACTGAAGCATGCAGTGCCACCATCCGTGCTTCTAGGGTGGGCTGAATCTGCACTACACTGAAGCATGAGGTGCCACCATCTGTGCTTCTAGGGTGGGCTGAATCTGCACTACACTGAAGCATGTGGTGCCACCATCCGTGCTTCTAGGGTAGGCTGAATCTGCACTACACTGCAGCATACAGTGCCACCATCCGTGGTTCCAGAGTAGGCTGAATCTGCACTACACTGAAGCATGCAGGCCACGATCCGTGCTTCTAGGGTGGACTGAATCTGCACTACACTGAAGCATGTGGTGTCACCATCTGTGCTTCTAAGTTGGGCTGAATCTGCACTACACTGAAGTATGCAGTGCCACCATCCGCGCTTCTAGGGTAGGCTGAATGTGCACTACACGGAAACCATCCATGCTTCTATGGGAGGCGGAAACGGCACTGCACTGACGCAGGTGGTGCCATCATCTGTGCTTCCAGAGTAGGCTGCACTACACTGAAGTATGCAGTGCCACCATCCGTGCTTCTAGGGTAGGCTGAATCTGCACTACACTAAAGCATGCAGTGCCACCGTCTGCGCTTCTAGGGTAGGCTGAATCTGCACTACACTGAAACCATCCGTGATTCTAGGGTAGGGTAGGGCTAAAAGGAAGCATGTGGTGCCACCATCCGTGCTTCTAGGGTAGGCTGAATCTACATTAAACTGAAGCATGCGGTGCCACCATCCGTGCTTCTAGGGTAGGCTGAATCTGCACTACACTGAAGCATGTGGTGCCACCATCTGTGCTTCTAGGGTAGGCTGAATCTGCACTACACTAAAGCATGCAGTGCCACCATCCGTGCTTCTAGGGTACGCTAAATCTGCACTACACTGAAGCATGCAGTGCTATGATCCATGATTCTAGGGTAGGCTGAGTCTGCAGTACAATGAAGCATGCGGTGCCACCATCCGTGCTTCTAGGATAGGCTGAGTCTGCACTAAACTGAAGCATGCAGTGCCACCATCCGTGCTTCATGGGTAGGCGGAATCTGCACTACACTGAAGCATGCAGTGCCACCATCCGTACTTCTAGGGTAGGCTGAATCTGCACTACACTGAAGCATGCGGTGCCACCATCCGTGCTTCTCAGGTAGGGTAAATCTGCACTATACTGAAGCATGCAGTGCCATGATCCATGCTTCTAGGGTAGGCTGAGTCTGCACTACACTGAAGCATGTGGTGCCACCCCCTGTCCTTCTAGGATAGGCTGAATCTGCACTACACTGAAGCATGCTGTGCCACCATCCGTGCTTCATGGGTAGGCTGAATCTGCACTACACTATAGCATGCAGTGCCACCATCCTTGCTTCTATGGTAGGCTGAATCTGCACTACACTGAAGCATGCGCTGCCACCATCCGTGCTTCTAGGGTAGGCTGAATCTGCAGTACACTGCAGCATGCAGTGCCACCATCCGTGCTTCCAGAGTAGGCTGAATCTGCACTACACTGAAGCATGCAGTGCCACCATCCGTGCTTCTAGGGTGGGCTGAATCTGCACTACTCTGAAGTATGCAGTGCCACCATACGTGCTTCTAGGGTAGGTGCACTACACGGAAACCATCCGTGCTTCTATGTGAGGCGAAAATGGCACTGCACTGACGCAGGTGGTGCAATCATCTGTGCTTGTAGAGTAGGCTGCACTACACTGAAGCATGCAGTGCCACCATCCGTGCTTCTAGGGTAGGCTGAATCTGCACTACACTAAAGCATGCAGTGCCACCATCTGCGCTTCTAGGGTAGGCTGAATCTGCACTACACTGAAACCATCCGTGATTCTAGGGTAGGGCTGAAAGGAAGCATGCGGTGCCACCATCCGTGCTTCTAGGGTAGGCTGAATCTACATTAAACTGAAGCATGCGGTGCCACCATCCGTGCTTCTAGGGTAGGCTGAATCTGCACTACACTAAAGCATGCAGTGCCACCATCGTTGCTTCTAGGGTACGCTGCATCTGCACTACACTGAAGCATGCAGTGCCACCATCCATACTTCTAGGGTAGGCTGAATCTGCACTA
The DNA here is from genome assembly GCF_040938575.1 of Ambystoma mexicanum. Lineage (NCBI taxonomy): Eukaryota > Metazoa > Chordata > Amphibia > Caudata > Ambystomatidae > Ambystoma > Ambystoma mexicanum. Next base: position 26,139,689 of record NC_090934.1, read on the forward strand.
CACTGAAGCATGCGGTGCCACCATCCGTGCTTCTTGGGTAGGCTGAATATGCACTACACTGAAGCATGCAGTGTCACGATCCATGATTCTAGGGTAGGCTGAGTGTGCACTACACCAAAGCATGCGGTACCACCATCCGTGCTTCTAGGGTAGGCTGAGTCTGCACTACACTGAAGCATGCGATGCCACCCTCTGTGCTTCTAGGATAGGCTGAATCTGCACTCCACTGAAGCATGCGGTGCCACTATCCGTGCTTCATGGGTAGGCTGAATCTGCATTACACTGAAGCATGCAGTGCCACCATCTGAGCTTCTAGGGTAGGCTAAATCTGCACTATACTGACGCATGCGCTGCCACCATCCGTGCTTCTCAGGTGGGCAGAATCAGCACTACACTGAAGCATGCAGTGCCACCATCCGTGCTTCTAGGGTGGGCTGAATCTGCACTACACTGAAACCATCCGTGCTTCTAGGGTAGGCTGAATCTGCACTACACTGAAGCATGCAGTGCCAACATCCGTGCTTCTAGGATGTGCTGAATCTGCACTACACTGAAGCATGCAGTGCCACCATCCATGCTTCTGAGGTAGGCTGAATTTACACTACACTGAAGCATGCATGCTACCATCCATGCTTCTAGGGTAGGCTGAATCTGAAGTATACTGCAGCATGCAGTGCCACCATCCGTGGTTCCAGAGTAGGCTGAATCTGCACTACACTGAAGCATGCAGTGCCACCATCCATGCTTCTAGGGTGGGCTGAATCTGCACTGCACTGAAGCATGAGGTGCCACCATCTGTGCTTCTAGGATCTGCTGAATCTGCACTACACTGAAGCATGTGGTGCCACCATCCGTGCTTCTAGGGTAGGCTGAATCTGCACTACACTAAAGCATGCAGTGCCACCATCCGTGCTTCTAGGGTAGGCTGAATCTGCACTACACTGAAACCATCCGTGATTCTAGAGCAGGCTGAATCTGCACTACAAGGAAGCATGCGGTGCCACCATCCGTGCTTCTAGGGTAGGCTGAATTTGCACTACACTGAAGCATGCAGTGCCACCATCCGTGCTTCTAGGGTAGGCTGAATCTGCACTACACTAAAGCATGAAGTGCCACCATCCGTACTTCTAGGGTAGGTGGAATCTGCACTACACTGAAGCATGCAGTGCCACCATCCGTACTTCTAGGGTAGGCTGAATCTGCACTACACTGAAGCATGCGGTGCCACCATTCGTGCTTCTCGGGTAGGGTAAATCTGCACTATACTGAAGCATGCAGTGCCACGATCCATGCTTCTAGGGTAGGCTGAGTCTGCACTACACTGAAGCATGTGGTGCCACCCTCTGCGCTTCTAGGATAGGCTGAATCTGCACTACACTGAAGCATGCTGTGCCACCATCCGTGCTTCATGGGTAGGCTGAATCTGCACTACACTGAAGCATGCAGTGCCACCATCCGTGCTTCTAGCGTAGGCTGAATCTGCACTACACTGAAGCATGCGCTGCCACCATCCGTGCTTCTCAGGTGGGCTGAATCTGCACTACACTGAAGCATGCAGTGCCACCATCCGAGCTTCTAGGGTGGGCTGAATCTGCACTACACTGAAACCATCCGTGCTTCGAGGGTAGGCTGAATCTGCACTACACTGAAGCATGCAGTGCCACCATCCGTGCTTCTAGGGTGGGCTGAATCTGCACTACATTGAAGCATGCAGTCCCACCATCCGTGCTTCTGAGGTAGGCTTATCTACACTACACTGAAGCATGCATTCCACCATCCATGCTTCTAGGGTAGGCTGAATCTGCAGTATACTGCAGCATGCAGTGCCACCATCCGTGCTTCCAGAGTAGGCTGAATCTGCACTACACTGAAGCATGGAGTGCCACCATCCGTGCTTCCAGGGTGGGCTGAATCTGCACTACACTGAAGCATGAGGTGCCACCATCCGTGCTTCTAGGGTAGTCTGAATCTGCACTACACTAAAGCATGCAGTGCCACCATCCATGCTTCTAGGGTAGGCTGAATCTGCACTACACTGCAGCATGCAGTGCCACCATCCGTGCTTCCAGAGTAGGCTGAATCTGCACTACACTGAAGCATGCAGTGCCACCATCCGTGCTTCTGAGGTAGGCTGAATCTACACTACACTGAAGCATGCGGTGCCACCATCCGTGCTTCTAGGGTGGGCTGAATATGCACTACACTGAAACCATCCGTGCTTCTAGGGTAGGCTGAATCTGCACTACACTGAAGCATGCAGTGCCACCATACGTGCTTCTAGGGTGGGCTGAATCTGCACTACACTGAAGCATGCAGTCCCACCATCCGTGCTTCTGAGGTAGGCTGATCTACACTACACTGAAGCATGCATGCCACCATCCATGCTTCTAGGGTAGGCTGAATCTGCAGTATACTGCAGCATGCAGTGCCACCATCCGTGCTTCCAGAGTAGGCTGAATCTGCAGTACACTGCAGCATGCAGTGCCACCATCCGTGCTTCCAGAGTAGGCTGAATCTGCACTACACTGAAGCATGCAGTGCCACCATCCGTGCTTTTAGGGTGGGCTGAATCTGCACTACACTGAAGCATGTGGTACCACCATCTGTGCTTCTAAGGTGGGCTGAATCTGCACTACACTGAAGCATGTGGTGCCACCATCCATGCTTCTAGGGTAGGCTGAATATGCACTACACTGAAGTATGCGGTGCCACCATCCTTGCTTCTAGGGTAGGCTGAGTCTGCACTACACTGAAGCATGCGGTGCCACTCTCTGTGCTTCTAGGATAGGTTGAATCTGCACTAAACTGAAGCATGCGGTGCCACCATCCGTGCTTCATGGGTAGACTGAATCTGCACTACACTGAAGCATGCAGTGCCACCATCCGTGCTTCTAGGGTAGGCTGAATGTGCACTACACGGAAACCATTCGTGCTTCTATGGGAGGCGGAAACGGCACTGCACTGACGCAGGTGGTGCCATCATCGGTGCTTCTAGAGTAGGCTGCACTACACTGAAGCATGTGGTGCCACCATCCGTGCTTCTAGGGTAGGCTGAATCTGCACTACACTGAAACCATCTGTGATTCTAGGGTAGGCTGAATCTGCACAACACTGAAGCATGCAGTGCCACCATCCGTGCTTCTAGGGTAGGCTGAGTCTGCACTACACTGAAGCATGTGGTGCCACCCTCTGTGCTTCTAGGATAGGCTGAATCTGCACTACACTGAAGCATGCTGTGCCACCATCCGTGCTTCATGGGTAGGCTGAATCTGCACTACACTGAAGCATGCAGTGCCACCATCCGTGCTTCTAGCGTAGGCTGAATCTGCACTACACTGAAGCATGCGCTGCCACCATCCGTGCTTCTCAGGAGGGCTGAATCTGCACTACACTGAAGCATGCGGTGCCACCATCCGTGCTTCTAGGGTGGGCTGAATCTGCACTACACTGAAACCATCCGTGCTTCTAGGGTAGGCTGAATCTGCACTACACTGAAGCATGCAGTGCCACCATCCGTGCTTCTGAGGTAGGCTGATCTACACTACACTGAAGCATGCATGCTACCATCCATGCTTCTAGGGTAGGCTGAATCTGCAGTATACTGCAGCATGCAGTGCCACCATCCGTGCTTCCAGAGTAGGCTGAATCTGCAATACACTGAAGCATGCAGTGCCACCATCCGTGCTTCCAGGGTGGGCTGAATCTGCACTACACTGAAGCATGAGGTGCCACCATCCGTGCTTCTAGGGTAGGCTGAATCTGCACTACACTAAAGCATGCAGTGCCACCATCCGTGCTTCTAGGGTAGGCTGAATCTGCACTACACTGCAGCATGCAGTGCCACCATCCGTGCTTCCAGAGTAGGCTGAATCTGCACTACACTGAAGCATGCAGTGCCACCATCCGTGCTTCTGAGGTAGGCTGAATCTACACTACACTGAAGCATGAGTTGCCACCATCTGTGCTTCTAGGGTGGGCTGAATCTGCACTACACTGAAGCATGTGGTGCCACCATCCGTGCTTCTAGGGTAGGCTGAATCTGCACTACACTGCAGCATACAGTGCCACCATCCGTGGTTCCAGAGTAGGCTGAATCTGCACTACACTGAAGCATGCAGGCCACGATCCGTGCTTCTAGGGTGGACTGAATCTGCACTACACTGAAGCATGTGGTGTCACCATCTGTGCTTCTAAGTTGGGCTGAATCTGCACTACACTGAAGTATGCAGTGCCACCATCCGCGCTTCTAGGGTAGGCTGAATGTGCACTACACGGAAACCATCCATGCTTCTATGGGAGGCGGAAACGGCACTGCACTGACGCAGGTGGTGCCATCATCTGTGCTTCCAGAGTAGGCTGCACTACACTGAAGTATGCAGTGCCACCATCCGTGCTTCTAGGGTAGGCTGAATCTGCACTACACTAAAGCATGCAGTGCCACCGTCTGCGCTTCTAGGGTAGGCTGAATCTGCACTACACTGAAACCATCCGTGATTCTAGGGTAGGGTAGGGCTAAAAGGAAGCATGTGGTGCCACCATTCGTGCTTCTAGGGTAGGCTGAATCTACATTAAACTGAAGCATGCGGTGCCACCATCCGTGCTTCTAGGGTAGGCTGAATCTGCACTACACTGCAGCATGCAGTGCCACCATCCGTGCTTCCAGAGTAGGCTGAATCTGCACTACACTGAAGCATGCAGTGCCACCATCCGTGCTTCTAGGGTGGGCTGAATCTGCACTACACTGAAGCATGAGGTGCCACCATCTGTGCTTCTAGGGTGGGCTGAATCTGCACTACACTGAAGCATGTGGTGCCACCATCCGTGCTTCTAGGGTAGGCTGAATCTGCACTACACTGCAGCATACAGTGCCACCATCCGTGGTTCCAGAGTAGGCTGAATCTGCACTACACTGAAGCATGCAGGCCACGATCCGTGCTTCTAGGGTGGACTGAATCTGCACTACACTGAAGCATGTGGTGTCACCATCTGTGCTTCTAAGTTGGGCTGAATCTGCACTACACTGAAGTATGCAGTGCCATCATCCGCGCTTCTAGGGTAGGCTGAATGTGCACTACACGGAAACCATCCATGCTTCTATGGGAGGCGGAAACGGCACTGCACTGACGCAGGTGGTGCCATCATCTGTGCTTCCAGAGTAGGCTGCACTACACTGAAGTATGCAGTGCCACCATCCGTGCTTCTAGGGTAGGCTGAATCTGCACTACACTAAAGCATGCAGTGCCACCGTCTGCGCTTCTAGGGTAGGCTGAATCTGCACTACACTGAAACCATCCGTGATTCTAGGGTAGGGTAGGGCTAAAAGGAAGCATGTGGTGCCACCATCCGTGCTTCTAGGGTAGGCTGAATCTACATTAAACTGAAGCATGCGGTGCCACCATCCGTGCTTCTAGGGTAGGCTGAATCTGCACTACACTGAAGCATGTGGTGCCACCATCTGTGCTTCTAGGGTAGGCTGAATCTGCACTACACTAAAGCATGCAGTGCCACCATCCGTGCTTCTAGGGTACGCTAAATCTGCACTACACTGAAGCATGCAGTGCTATGATCCATGATTCTAGGGTAGGCTGAGTCTGCAGTACAATGAAGCATGCGGTGCCACCATCCGTGCTTCTAGGATAGGCTGAGTCTGCACTAAACTGAAGCATGCAGTGCCACCATCCGTGCTTCATGGGTAGGCGGAATCTGCACTACACTGAAGCATGCAGTGCCACCATCCGTACTTCTAGGGTAGGCTGAATCTGCACTACACTGAAGCATGCGGTGCCACCATCCGTGCTTCTCGGGTAGGGTAAATCTGCACTATACTGAAGCATGCAGTGCCATGATCCATGCTTCTAGGGTAGGCTGAGTCTGCACTACACTGAAGCATGTGGTGCCACCCCCTGTGCTTCTAGGATAGGCTGAATCTGCACTACACTGAAGCATGCTGTGCCACCATCCGTGCTTCATGGGTAGGCTGAATCTGCACTACACTATAGCATGCAGTGCCACCATCCTTGCTTCTATGGTAGGCTGAATCTGCACTACACTGAAGCATGCGCTGCCACCATCCGTGCTTCTAGGGTAGGCTGAATCTGCAGTACACTGCAGCATGCAGTGCCACCATCCGTGCTTCCAGAGTAGGCTGAATCTGCACTACACTGAAGCATGCAGTGCCACCATCCGTGCTTCTAGGGTGGGCTGAATCTGCACTACACTGAAGCATGAGGTGCCACCATCTGTGCTTCTAGGGAGGGCTGAATCTGCACTACACTGAAGAACGTGGTGCCACCATCCGTGCTTCTAGGGTAGGCTGAATCTGCACGACACTGAAGCATGAGTTGCCACCATCTGTGCTTCTAGGGTGGGCTGAATCTGCACTACACTGAAGCATGTGGTGCCACCATCCGTGCTTCTAGGGTAGGCTGAATCTGCACTACACTGCAGCATACAGTGCCACCATCCGTGGTTCCAGAGTAGGCTGAATCTGCACTACACTGAAGCATGCAGGCCACGATCCGTGCTTCTAGGGTGGACTGAATCTGCACTACACTGAAGCATGTGGTGTCACCATCTGTGCTTCTAAGTTGGGCTGAATCTGCACTACACTGAAGTATGCAGTGCCACCATCCGCGCTTCTAGGGTAGGCTGAATGTGCACTACACGGAAACCATCCATGCTTCTATGGGAGGCGGAAACGGCACTGCACTGACGCAGGTGGTGCCATCATCTGTGCTTCCAGAGTAGGCTGCACTACACTGAAGTATGCAGTGCCACCATCCGTGCTTCTAGGGTAGGCTGAATCTGCACTACACTAAAGCATGCAGTGCCACCGTCTGCGCTTCTAGGGTAGGCTGAATCTGCACTACACTGAAACCATCCGTGATTCTAGGGTAGGGTAGGGCTAAAAGGAAGCATGTGGTGCCACCATTCGTGCTTCTAGGGTAGGCTGAATCTACATTAAACTGAAGCATGCGGTGCCACCATCCGTGCTTCTAGGGTAGGCTGAATCTGCACTACACTGCAGCATGCAGTGCCACCATCCGTGCTTCCAGAGTAGGCTGAATCTGCACTACACTGAAGCATGCAGTGCCACCATCCGTGCTTCTAGGGTGGGCTGAATCTGCACTACACTGAAGCATGAGGTGCCACCATCTGTGCTTCTAGGGTGGGCTGAATCTGCACTACACTGAAGCATGTGGTGCCACCATCCGTGCTTCTAGGGTAGGCTGAATCTGCACTACACTGCAGCATACAGTGCCACCATCCGTGGTTCCAGAGTAGGCTGAATCTGCACTACACTGAAGCATGCAGGCCACGATCCGTGCTTCTAGGGTGGACTGAATCTGCACTACACTGAAGCATGTGGTGTCACCATCTGTGCTTCTAAGTTGGGCTGAATCTGCACTACACTGAAGTATGCAGTGCCATCATCCGCGCTTCTAGGGTAGGCTGAATGTGCACTACACGGAAACCATCCATGCTTCTATGGGAGGCGGAAACGGCACTGCACTGACGCAGGTGGTGCCATCATCTGTGCTTCCAGAGTAGGCTGCACTACACTGAAGTATGCAGTGCCACCATCCGTGCTTCTAGGGTAGGCTGAATCTGCACTACACTAAAGCATGCAGTGCCACCGTCTGCGCTTCTAGGGTAGGCTGAATCTGCACTACACTGAAACCATCCGTGATTCTAGGGTAGGGTAGGGCTAAAAGGAAGCATGTGGTGCCACCATCCGTGCTTCTAGGGTAGGCTGAATCTACATTAAACTGAAGCATGCGGTGCCACCATCCGTGCTTCTAGGGTAGGCTGAATCTGCACTACACTGAAGCATGTGGTGCCACCATCTGTGCTTCTAGGGTAGGCTGAATCTGCACTACACTAAAGCATGCAGTGCCACCATCCGTGCTTCTAGGGTACGCTAAATCTGCACTACACTGAAGCATGCAGTGCTATGATCCATGATTCTAGGGTAGGCTGAGTCTGCAGTACAATGAAGCATGCGGTGCCACCATCCGTGCTTCTAGGATAGGCTGAGTCTGCACTAAACTGAAGCATGCAGTGCCACCATCCGTGCTTCATGGGTAGGCGGAATCTGCACTACACTGAAGCATGCAGTGCCACCATCCGTACTTCTAGGGTAGGCTGAATCTGCACTACACTGAAGCATGCGGTGCCACCATCCGTGCTTCTCGGGTAGGGTAAATCTGCACTATACTGAAGCATGCAGTGCCATGATCCATGCTTCTAGGGTAGGCTGAGTCTGCACTACACTGAAGCATGTGGTGCCACCCCCTGTGCTTCTAGGATAGGCTGAATCTGCACTACACTGAAGCATGCTGTGCCACCATCCGTGCTTCATGGGTAGGCTGAATCTGCACTACACTATAGCATGCAGTGCCACCATCCTTGCTTCTATGGTAGGCTGAATCTGCACTACACTGAAGCATGCGCTGCCACCATCCGTGCTTCTAGGGTAGGCTGAATCTGCAGTACACTGCAGCATGCAGTGCCACCATCCGTGCTTCCAGAGTAGGCTGAATCTGCACTACACTGAAGCATGCAGTGCCACCATCCGTGCTTCTAGGGTGGGCTGAATCTGCACTACACTGAAGCATGAGGTGCCACCATCTGTGCTTCTAGGGAGGGCTGAATCTGCACTACACTGAAGAACGTGGTGCCACCATCCGTGCTTCTAGGGTAGGCTGAATCTGCACGACACTGCAGCATAAAGTGCCACCATCCGTGCTTCCAGAGTAGGCTGACTCTGCACTACACTGAAGCATGCAGTGCCACCATCCGTGGGCTGAATCTGCACTACACTGAAGCATGTGGTGCCACCATCTGTGCTTCTAAGGTGGGCTGAATCTGCACTACACTGAAGTATGCAGTGCCACCATACGTGCTTCTAGGGTAGGTGCACTACACGGAAACCATCCGTGCTTCTATGGGAGGCGGAAACGGCACTGCACTGACGCAGGTGGTGCCATCATCTGTGCTTCCAGAGTAGGCTGCACTACACTGAAGTATGCAGTGCCACCATCCGTGCTTCTAGGGTAGGCTGAATCTGCACTACACTAAAGCATGCAGTGCCACCGTCTGCGCTTCTAGGGTAGGCTGAATCTGCACTACACTGAAACCATCCGTGATTCTAGGGTAGGGTAGGGCTAAAAGGAAGCATGTGGTGCCACCATCCGTGCTTCTAGGGTAGGCTGAATCTACATTAAACTGAAGCATGCGGTGCCACCATCCGTGCTTCTAGGGTAGGCTGAATCTGCACTACACTGAAGCATGCGGTGCCACCATCTGTGCTTCTAGGGTAGGCTGAATCTGCACTACACTGAAGCATGCAGTGCTATGATCCATGATTCTAGGGTAGGCTGAGTCTGCAGTACACTGAAGCATGCGGTGCTCCCATCCGTGCTTCTAGGATAGGCTGAGTCTGCACTACACTGAAGCATGCGGTGCCACCCTCTGTGCTTCTAGGATAGGCTGAATCTGCACTACACTAAAGCATGCAGTGCCACCATCCGTGCTTCTAGGGTACGCTAAATCTGCACTACACTGAAGCATGCAGTGCTATGATCCATGATTCTAGGGTAGGCTGAGTCTGCAGTACACTGAAGCATGCGGTGCTCCCATCCGTGCTTCTAGGATAGGCTGAGTCTGCACTACACTGAAGCATGCGGTGCCACCCTCTGTGCTTCTAGGATAGGTTGAATCTGCACTAAACTGAAGCATGCAGTGCCACCATCCGTGCTTCATGGGTAGGCTGAATCTGCACTACACTGAAGCATGCAGTGCCACCATCCGTGCTTCTAGGGTAGGCTAAATCTGCACTATACTGAAGCATGCGCTGCCACCATCCGTGCTTCTCAGGTGGGCTGAATCTGCACTACACTGAAGCATGCATGCCACCATCCATGCTTCTAGGGTGGGCTGAATCTACACTACACTGAAGCATGTGGTGCCACCATCTGTGCTTCTAAGGTGGGCTGAATCTTCACTACACTGAAGTATGCAATGCCACCATCCGCGCTTCTAGGGTAGGATGAATGTGCACTACACGGAAACCATCCGTGCTTCTATGTGAGGCGGAAATGGCACTGCACTGACGCAGGTGGTGCCACCATCTGTGCTTCTAGAGTAGGCTGCACTACACTGAAGCATGAGGTGCCACCATCTGTGCTTCTAGGGTGGGCTGAATCTGCACTTCACTGAAGCATGTGGTGCCACCATCTGTGCTTCTAGGGTAGGCTGAATCTGTACTACACTGCAGCATGCAGTGCCACCATCCGCGCTTCCAGAGTAGGCTGAATCTGCACTACACTGAAGCATGCAGAGCCACCATCCATGCTTCTAGGGTGGGCTGAATCTGCACTACACTGAAGCATGTGGTGCCACCATCTGTGCTTCTAGGGTGGGCTGAATCTGCACTACACTGAAGCATGCAGTGCCACCATCCGCGCTTCTAGGGTAGGCTGAATGTGCACTACACGGAAACCATCCGTGCTTCTATGGGAGGCGGAAACGGCACTGCACTGACGCAGGTGGTGCCACCATCTGTGCTTCTAGAGGAGGCTGCACTACACTGAAGCATGCAGTGCCACCATCCATGCTTCTAGGGTAGGCTGAATCTGCACTACACTAAAGCATGCAGTGTCACCATCCGCGCTTCTAGGGTAGGCTGAATCTGCACTACACTGAAACCATCTGTGATTCTAGGGTAGGCTGAATCTGCACTACAAGGAAGCATGCGGTGCCACCATCCGTGCTTCTAGGGTATGCTGAATCTGCACTACACTGAAGCCTGCAGAGCCACCATCCGTGCTTCTAGGGTAGGCTGAATCTGCACTGCACTAAAGCATGCAGTGCCACCATCCATGCTTCTAGGGTAGGCGGAATCTGCACTACACTGAAGCATGCAGTGCCACCATCCGTACTTCTAGGGTAGGCTGAATCTGCACTACACTGAAGCATGCGGTGCCACCATCCGTGCTTCTCGGGTAGGGTAAATCTGCACTATACTGAAGCATGCAGTGCCACGATCCATGCTTCTAGGGTAGGCTGAGTCTGCACTACACTGAAGCATGTGGTGCCACCCCCTGTGCTTCTAGGATAGGCTGAATCTGCACTACACTGAAGCATGCTGTGCCACCATCCGTGCTTCATGGGTAGGCTGAATCTGCACTACACTGAAGCATGCAGTGCCACCATCCTTGCTTCTATGGTAGGCTGAATCTGCACTACACTGAAGCATGTGCTGCCACCATCCGTGCTTCTAGGGTAGGCTGAATCTGCAGTACACTGCAGCATGCAGTGCCACCATCCGTGCTTCCAGAGTAGGCTGAATCTGCACTACACTGAAGCATGCAGTGCCACCATCCGTGCTTCTAGGGTGGGCTGAATCTGCACTACACTGAAGCATGAGGTGCCACCATCTGTGCTTCTAGGGAGGGCTGAATCTGCACTACACTGAAGAACGTGGTGCCACCATCCGTGCTTCTAGGGTAGGCTGAATCTGCACGACACTGCAGCATAAAGTGCCACCATCCGTGCTTCCAGAGTAGGCTGACTCTGCACTACACTGAAGCATGCAGTGCCACCATCCGTGGGCTGAATCTGCACTACACTGAAGCATGTGGTGCCACCATCTGTGCTTCTAAGGTGGGCTGAATCTGCACTACACTGAAGTATGCAGTGCCACCATACGTGCTTCTAGGGTAGGCTGAATCTGCACTACACTAAAGCATGCAGTGCCACCATCTGCGCTTCTAGGGTAGGCTAAATCTGCACTACACTGAAACCATCCGTGATTCTAGGGTAGGGTATGGCTAAAAGGAAGCATGTTGTGCCACCATCCGTGCTTCTAGGGTAGGCTGAATCTGCATTAAACTGAAGCATGCAGTTCCACCATCCGAGCTTCTAGGGTAGGCTGAATCTGCACTACACTGAAGCATGCGGTGCCACCCTCTGTGCTTCTAGGATAGGTTGAATCTGCACTAAACTGAAGCATGCGGTGCCACCATCCGTGCTTCATGGGTAGGCTGAATCTGCACTACACTGAAGCATGCAGTGCCACCATCCGTGCTTCTAGGGTAGGCTAAATCTGCACTACACTGAAGCATGCAGTGCCACCATCCGTACTTCTAGGGTAGGCTGAATCTGCACTACACTGAAGCATGTGGTGCCACCATCCGTGCTTCTTGGGTGGGCTAAATCTGCACTACACTGAAACCATCCGTGCTTCTAGGGTAGGCTGAATCTGCACTACACTGAAGCATGCAGTGCCACCATCCGTGCTTCTAGGGTGGGCTGAATCTGCACTACACTGAAGCATGCAGTGCCACCATCCGTGCTTCTGAGGTAGGCTGAATCTACACTACACTGAAGCATGCATGCCACCATCCATGCTTCGAGTGTCAATCCGGAAAAATGAATACCCTTCATTTGGATGATAGAAGTAACTTGATGGCCGTGGGCCAACCGTCTTATGCACCAAATTATAGAAATATAAACTGCTATGCTTGACCGACGAGCGGCCATTTTAAATGTAGCAAGAATCGCCATTTTGCTTGTTAACCATTGTTCATTGCTTTCTGTCTAAAAACTGCTTTGCAGCTTGCAATTCTTGCGGATTCTGCTTACTCTGCTCAACTGTTAACATTGTTGTCTGAATATGAAAGGACAAGGTCGCGGGACTGAAGTGTTTGCTGAAACTCCTCATGAGTAGCCCAGAGAGGAATGCCCACGCTCCCTCACTGTAGCATTGGGAGGAAGTTGCAGGGCATTTAATCACTTCACAGCTGCCAGCCTCGTACGATGGTAGAATATGTTAGAATAATACAGTTAAAGGCTTGAATTATGCTTTTCTTACGGCCCCCCTTCGCAAAACCCTTTAGAACGTGTCGGCTCCCAGGACACGAATAGTACCTCATAGATAGCAAAGCTTGGAATGTGGCTCTTCCCCCGTGTACAGATTGCTTCCAAGAACAGAACCACCGTGTTCTAAAAGATGCCTCCGCACTTTCTAAATTGCACATTGTTACTACAATAGACATCGAAAGCATTATAATCGTCATACTCGTCGGATATGTCCATCGTCATCCCGAGTTTAAAGGAACTTAATACAGAGGGGTGTTGAACATAACTTTGCTGATTGTATGATATGCATTTTGTATATATGTAACTGATGTACGTAATTCGCTCTCTTGCATCCCTCGAGGTCTAGGAAACTCACGTCGCGGGGCGTGAGATCAGAATTGGCCAATTGATACTATCTTTTGCTTGCAATAAACCCTAGCATTGGGAATTTGAAACCTCGTGTCTGACGCATCTTTTCGTGTATAGTCATTGCCTTGTTTCCATAGCACGAGGGACCGCTAGGAGCCCCTTTCAAGATGGTGCCCAAATAGGGACCCTCCCCCACTTGCCCCATCGTATACGTTGTAACAGAGTAAAGGCGGAAGAACGGCGAGGACGGGACGGTCGAGCCGGGATCAAGAAGTGTACGGGGCGCCCTGTAGAAGTGAGGAGAGATTCCTTCCGCAGATCTGCACACATCTGATCCCTGATCGACGTACCGGGCCAGAGGGCAAAGGAGGCGAGGGTCCCGAGACGAGGCAGAAGCCAGAGAAGCGCAGACACGACATGGGGAGAGGTTGCGTTAGAACAGGCGACTTGTTTTGTCAGGTGAGTCATTCCCCGATTCAAAGAGAAACCTGATTTTTGGTAGAGTGTTGATTTTGCAAACTCAAACGTCCAGGTAAAAGTGGCTAACCAAAGGGGAAGGTTAAAGAAACATGCCTGGAGTACTGTCCACTTTAGCGGGGCTTTACAGCTGCGGTAGACAGTCCTGGAATATGGCCAAAGTGCACCGCCTGGGGGAACGCCGGCTTATGATATGTATGCGAAATATGGTGTGGGTGCGATAATATTTTGTGAAATTTGGCATAAGCAAACTAGAAAGCAACCCGACCATCAGTGGCCGATTAATGGTAGTTTTGAGATGGGGAGAATAGATAACCTAGAGAGGGTGCTGATTAGAAAGAAAGCGCGACCTGCAGCTTTTGAGACCGTCAAAGATTGGAGGCGGGAAGCGATGCTCCGACTAAGGAGTAGAGAGAAGCATGCACGTAGGCATAAAACGAAGCTTGAGATAGCAGAAGAGAAGGAAGAGGAGCAGTGGACTGAGAGTCTAAAACAGGAAGGGAGACGGGACCAGATGAACATAGACAGAATATACCCGCTGCAGGAACTAGACATAGCAGATGAATTAATGGAACATTTGTTAACTAACACGGGTCGAGGCCCAAAACCAGAATCGAAACCAAACACGCCAGCAGTGACTGCGTGGGCCCAACCAATAGCTCTCATACTCCCCCCCCCGCAGTCCGAGCACTTCCCCTCACGCAAGCGTTAACCCAAGCCCCGCCCACAGCATGAGCACTCCCACAAGCGCAGACCGCGGACACACAATTTCCCAGCACCCAGCAAGGCCCTTCACAGATGCCACCTGTGTCACTTGTCCCATCCGCACCTTCCGCTCTAGAGACAGATTCAGCACCATCCGCCCCTCCCGAAGTCGAGATTGAGACTGGGGAGGCGAGAGGCGGGGCTGAAGGAACAGGATTTGGATGGGTAACTCGAAGCGTGCTCAGCAAAGAGAGAAAGATTGAATGACGTCAAGAGGCAGAAATGTACATAGAAGGAAATGATGAGACGGCAGCATTGGCCTCATTGTATGGGTACTGAAGAAGAGACGAGAGACAGGTAGTGTTGGAATGCATGGGGGAAATTCTGGTGGGAGAATGGAAAAAGATACTTAGGAATTTACCGCCACAGCGGTTGTTAGATTTGAATAAGTTAGCACGCAGTGAGCAAATAGATGAGGATGTAAGAAAACATGTACACAAACTGATTGAGGTAAAAAATGAAATGGAAGACAGATATGCTGAAATGTTTGCTACACCTGAGTATAGTAGAGAGTTTATTAAGAAAGATAGGAAGGAGGCGTCAAGGTTGAGTATAAAAAAATCATGGCCGGGAGTTTTTCCAGGTGGTACAAAGCATTTGCCGGTACCGGGACAGATAGGCGATAAACAAAGATTGCAGGTATGGGTAGGGGAAACAATGCGATGGATGTCGAACAAAAGAACGTCAGTAAAAGAAGTAAGTGAGATATATAATGGGTACCCATTGGAGATGAGAAAGGAAACGATGCAAACGATAGTAGGGGTGTTACTGCAGCAGGTCATTGGATACAATAGTGGTAGAGGTAATGCACAAGACCGGGGAAATTTGAATAATATGCACGGGGTGTCATTGGGATTAAATCAATGTGCGTACTGTAAGGAGGAAGGACACTGGCGAGCGCAATGCCCGCACCTACAGAATAGAGGTGGGTTTGGTCAGAGAAGGCCTCATAGAGGACATCAGGGGTCAAACGGCCCAAGCAGAAGTAACATGCAGCAGCAGCAGGGATATACCAATGGAGGTACTCAAACCCAATCATATGGCCAAACCCAAGCACAACAGAACCAGACATTGAACCAAAGTGTTTCGAATCAAAATCAGGGCGAGCAGGGCCAACAGAGAAATTATCAGAGTGGAGGACATCGAGGGGGAAATGGGAATATTTTTGACACACAACCAAACACGTATTACAGCAGTAGCGGTGACTACACATCGGACGATGTGTTATTTTCGCGACAGGACAGCCCACGACAGGGGTCGGAACCAGTGTCTATTCCCGTGAATCAGAGAGGACCCTACGTAGAAATGAGAGTCGGGAATAAGGAGCACCGTTTCCTTGTAGATACAGGGGCACAGAAGTGCTCGATAGACCACCACTTGGTTACGAAGATACCACTGTCGGGGCAGAAGAATGTTTCTGTAGGGTTCACAGGTACACCAGTAATTAACCCCATGTCCGAAGCTGTCCCAATTACAATAGGACCATTTACGGAACAGTGTCCATTTCTTTTGACAGAAAATTGTGGAGAGAACTTGCTAGGATTAAATTTGTTGAGAAAATTGGGGGCAGTCATACATTGTACGGCAGACGGGGTGTTCCTCACGATGTGGCCTCACGATGCACCGGTGATGGAATTTATGTCAAAAGAGTTGCCAGAAGAGTTAAGTGGAGTACCAACCTGTCTGTGGGCAATGCATGATAACGATGTAGGATGCTTGAAAATAGAGCCAGCAAAAATAACTTTGAAAGAAGGTGTTACATTACCACGAATTCCCCAGTACAACATTCCTGTTGAAGGTGAGAAGGGATTGAAAAGCATTGTTACTGACTTGGTGAGATTGGGGGTGGTTGAGGAAATCGCAGGTAGCACGTGCAACAGCCCGATTCTTCCAGTTTACAAGAAAGGAGGAAATTAAGTACCCTATCGTTTCATAATTGATCTGTGCGCATTAAACAAAGTGGTAGACCCACAATTCCCTTTGGTCCCAGATGTCACAACAATACTGACAATGATACCGGCCACTGCAGAATACTTTAGTGTAGTCGATTTGAAGAACGCATTCTTTAGCATTCCAGTGGATAAAAGCAGTAGTTATCTGTTCGCGTTCACTCTAGGAGGTCGATCATTCACATTCACACGCATTCCACAAGGATACACAGAAAGCCCGAGCATTTACAGCAGAGCGCTAAAAGAGCAGCTACACATGCTAGAATTACCCCAAGGTTGCATACTCTTGCAGTACATAGATGACTTGTTACTAGCTGCTGACACAAAAGAGATCTGCAAAGAAAGTACTATATTACTATTGAAACACTTAGCGACCCATGGTCACAAGGCAAGTTTGAAGAAATTCCAGTATAATCAAAAGGAGGTGTCTTATTTGGGATACCTACTTTCGAAAGAAGGGAGAAGATTAACACCAGAATGCATAGAAAGTATTTCTAGTATGCCTATTCCAAAAACTCAAAAAGGAGTGAGAGCTGTAATAGGCATGGCCTCTTATTGTCGGCAGGAGATCAGTAATTTTGCGTTGATTGTGAAGCCGATGATAAAGTTGACTAAAAAGGATGCAGTGATGCCTTTACAGTGGGTTGAGGAATGTCAGAAAGCGTTTGAGCAATTGAAAGCTGCATTGTGTGTTGCGCCAGTTTTAGGCACTCCCAACTATAAAAAGATCTTCAGACTATTTGTGAGTGAGAGTGAAGGATGTGCATTGGCAGTTTTGACACAGGAACAAGGTGGAAGAAATAGGCTGTGCGGCTATTTTTCTTGCGCGTTGGACCCTGTAGCGCGCGCACTACCACAATGTTTGCGATCCGTCTCAGCGGCTGCTGCGTCAGTGAAACAAACAGAAGGAATGGTATTGGGGCACACTTTAATTCTGATGGTGCCACATGCTATAGACGTTCTATTAAATAGGACACAGACGCAACACCTCACCTCAGCTAGAATGACAAGATATGAGCTCATCTCGTTTGCACCCCACATCCAAATTATGAGGTGTAGCGCATTGAATCCTGCAGAATTAATGCCACTGCCCATAGCAGAAATTGGTGACAACGAATCACCACCCCATGATTGTTTAATGAGCACTGAAGAAGAAACAAAGGGAAGGATTGATTTGAGCGATATCCCACAAAAAGAGCCAGATGGGGAGTTATTTTCCGATGGCTCTTGTTTTAAATTACCTGATGGCACATCAACGGCTGCATATGCAATTACTACCCTAAAGAGAGTTGTAGAGAGCAGAAGGATCCCCTACAATTCGGCACAAGCCGCAGAAATAATAGCACTGACCCAAGCCTGTGAACTCTCTGAGAATTTGAACGTAAATATTTATACTGACAGCCAGTACGCCTTTGGCGTGGTTCACAATTTTGGCCGACTTTGGGCTGAGAGGGGTTTCTTGACATCACATGGAGCCAGGATTCAGCATGGCCCTTTGATTGTGCGATTGTTGTCTGCGCTCAGGTTTCCAAAGCGCCTAGCTATAGTGAAGTGCGAGGCGCATAAGGAAGTAACATGCAGAGTGGGAGAGGGAAACGCGTTTGCAGACAGGATTGCGAAGCAAACAGCCACAGATTTGGGGAATAAAATGATGACAGTACAGACTGAGGAAGTACCTTTTATGATAGAGAATGGAGTTGCCACAGTCAAAGAAATGCAGGCTGAGGCCACGACCGAAGAGATTCAGGGGTGGGCTGAGGGCTCTGCTGAGTTAGATTTGGAAGGATGTTGGGTGGACAAGGAAACAAAGAACTGGATGTTGCCAAATTGTTACGTAACTGCAATGGTTATAATGGCGCATAGCCCTACCCACATTTGCGCAAAGAAAATGGTACAGCATTTATCCACAGTATGGAAGAATGAGCACATAAAAAAGAATGCAGAAAGGCTAGTGCAGAATTGTATCACGTGCCTGCAACACAATGTAGAGAAGGGAACCGTGACTCCAGCAGGTAGTTTCGGCCCACCCTCAATGCCGTTTGAGGTGGTCCATTTTGATTTCATAGAAATGGAAAGGTGCCAGAATTACAAGTACGTGTGGTAATCTGTGCATTCAGCAAGTGGGTGGAGGCATATCCTTTAAAAGACTGTACTGCCATGTCCACAGCAAAAGTAATGCTTTGTGGGCACAGTAATGCTACAGATCTGTGCAGGACTGAAAATAGAGAAGCGATTCCACAGTTCCAGGCATCCCAGTTCTTCCGGGCTTGTGGAGAGACACAACGGAATCCTGAAGTCAAAGATAGCGAAAATTTGCTCTGGGAGCAAGTTGAGTTGGGTGGATGCATTACCCCTAGCGCTGTTGTGTATGCGCACGTCTGTGCAGGCGAAGACTGGGCTCTCCCCCTATGAGATTATAATGGGGAGACCAGCAAATGTATGTTGCGCCCCGTAGCCCAAAAGATTATGTGAGGTCGAGCATCCTATGGTAAGCACTTACTGTGGACTTTTAATACAAAAGTTGCGTTTGATTCATCAGCAGGTGCAGGAGGCGTGGGCACTAAATGGAGCCTGGGAGCTGGGTGTTAATCAAAAACTTTGAACGGAAGACAGCATTAGCACCCAGGTGGCGCAGCCCCTATCAAGTACTTTTGGCAACACAGACGGCCATCCGAGTGGATGGACGGAAGGCATGGATCCATGCGACACATGCCAAAAGATTCCCAGGACTGCTGACAACTTCCGATGACCAGAGAAAGGAAACGGTCTCGGAAACTAAAGAAACTGTTACCAGTCCAGTGCCACAGCATCACCCTGAGCGAGAAGTGAAAGTTGAAACAAAGCTCAAACGAGAAGTGAAATTCGAAGCAGAGTCTGAGGAGGCTGCCAGTAATGGGGAAGGGCGGAAAGTGCCTCAACGTTGCTTAGCGGAAACAACATCACTGCTGAGCGACACAAACCCTGCATTGCAAACACGAGCAGAAACAATGCGTGCACCCCTTTGGCGCCCACCAGTTCTCGCGAATGCACCAAAGCCAGAGAAAGAAACTACATCATTGCCACAACGCCCATCGCTGCCCACCATTGTGCCACAGGCTGACACTGAGCCTGATACTGGAAATGCAACGGCACTATTCACGGATCATACAATAGCAGGAGTGAATCGATATAATCTGCGGCCTCGACAGGCAAAGTGATCCACAGATCTTTTGTGCTTTTCTTTTTGGCCTTTGGTTCTACTAACAGACGGAGTAGGAACCAGGGGCATAGAGGAGAGAAGTGTGAGAATTGTGCAAGTCGGACAATTCAAGACTCACGGCTCCTCGGTGCGATTATAAAAGTACATGTGTCAGGAGCCAGAGCAGGACAAGCTGGACGCACATAAGTACTAAGGCTGATAGAGTACATGTGTCCTAAGCCAGAGCGGGACAAGCTGGATGCACATAAGTACTAAGGCTGATAGAGTACATGTGTCCTAAGCCAGAGCGGGACAAGCTGGATGCACATAAGTACTAAGGCTGATAGAGTACATGTGTCCTAAGCCAGAGCGGGACAAGCTGGATGCACATAAGTACTAAGGCTGATAGAGTACATGTGTCCTAAGCCAGAGCGGGACAAGCTGGATGCACATAAGTACTAAGGCTGATAGAGTACATGTGTCCTAAACCAGAGCGGGACAAGCTGGATGCACATAAGTACTAAGGCTGATAGAGTACATGTGTCCTAAGCCAGAGCGGGACAAGCTGGATGCACATAAGTACTAAGGCTGATAGAGTACATGTGTCCTAAGCCAGAGCGGGACAAGCTGGATGCACATAAGTACTAAGGCTGATAGAGTACATGTGTCCTAAGCCAGAGCGGGACAAGCTGGATGCACATAAGTACTAAGGCTGATAGAGTACATGTGTCCTAAGCCAGAGCGGGACAAGCTGGATGCACATAAGTACTAAGGCTGATAGAGTACATGTGTCCTAAGCCAGAGCGGGACAAGCTGGATGCACATAAGTACTAAGGCTGATAGAGTACATGTGTCCTAAGCCAGAGCGGGACAAGCTGGATGCACATAAGTACTAAGGCTGATAGAGTACATGTGTCCTAAGCCAGAGCGGGACAAGCTGGATGCACATAAGTACTAAGGCTGATAGAGTACATGTGTCCTAAGCCAGAGCGGGACAAGCTGGATGCACATAAGTACTAAGGCTGATAGAGTACATGTGTCCTAAGCCAGAGCGGGACAAGCTGGATGCACATAAGTACTAAGGCTGATAGAGTACATGTGTCCTAAGCCAGAGCGGGACAAGCTGGATGCACATAAGTACTAAGGCTGATAGAGTACATGTGTCCTAAGCCAGAGCGGGACAAGCTGGATGCACATAAGTACTAAGGCTGATAGAGTACATGTGTCCTAAGCCAGAGCGGGATAAGCTGGATGCACATAGTACTCTATCAATAAAGAACTGCTCAGAAATCGTCTGAGCAGTGGGAGAAAGAACAACTAATCTTGCTCGGAGTGGATAGGTGATCCAGGCTGTGAAAGGGCTGGCAGAATTGAACTGTGACATTTTTCGTTGAACTTTTCTGGCATCGAGAACGAGAGACATTCACGACGAACTATGCAAGCAAGAAGAAGGACGATGAAGAACAAGTCAAGACCGGTTTCAGCCTCCTCCTGCACCCCTGCTGAAAAGATAATAGATATAGAGACTGTAAATTTAGGAAAAAAGCAAGGTAAAAGGAATAAGGTACTGATTTGGACATTGGTCCTATGTTTCTTAAGTATGATAGTACCAACAATAACAGCTATTACACTATGGTTCCTGGAGTACGTACACCCATTAGAAACACTTTTGCCAAAAGCAGCTACTGAAAGCCCAGTTCATGTAATCACTGGTACTTTGCCCCCAATGGAAGAGAGACATAGAGAAGGATACGGCAACAATACATTGTTGCTCATCATGAACATGACCCATGCGGTGTTAAAGAAAAAAGATTGCTGGGTTTGCGCCCATTTACCACAGCACGGTGGGAAAGGGATAGGCTGGTATGCACAACCATTGCCATTGATTTATTCCTGTGAAGTAACATTGAGTGCAATGTTCTTTGGGAAATGGAACAAGAGTAATACGGGTCAGTTAGATGAGACCAATATGAATGAATTTGAGGAAGTGATCATGAGACCTGTGGTTTGTTCCATATTCCAAAAAGCTCGCGTGTTTGCACTAGAACCCATGAGAAAGAATGCACGAAAAACAACAAGACTAGATAGATTACATAGGCAGAATAGACCAACCCCGCAGAGCAGAAAGAACATCAGTAATGACATTTCGGATGAGGGATGAATGGAACAAAGATGCTGTGCCCCCTACGTATGCAGTGGATCACAGCCCCAAAACTGCTCCCCTATGTCTACAAAAAAAGGGTTCCTATAAAGTAGGAACGTTTAGCAACTGCCTGAACACAGTGGTTTTAAAGCACGAAATAGAACCCGTGTACGTAGGGGACCCTGTTTACTTTATATGTGGGAAAAAAGCATATCCATGGCTACCTAGGAACTGGGGAGGTACATGCTACCTAGGTCTACAGTTTCCAGGAGTGTTCCTCTTGGAGACAGCAGAAGTAGCCAGACGAACAAAAGCTAGAACTCAAAGGAGTAGTGAGGATGGAATGATAGCAATGGATATAGCCAAATCATTTATACCGTTCTTGTCCCAAATAGAAAACTCTTACAATATAAGAAATCTGTCTGGAATATTACAAAAAACAATAGATTCCACAACGGATATTTTATTGAATATGAAGTTAGAAGAAAAAGGAATAAGACTGGCACTCCAAAACAGGATGGCTCTCGATATAATATTACTTGATCGTGGGGGAGTTTGCAAGCTCGTAAAAACTGCATGCTGTGTGTATATAGATGACTACTCCCCTACAATATTTAAAGCGATCCGGAAATTACATGTCATAAATTCCAAACTCTCTACTGAAGCAGGGGGTTGGGGGATAGGATCCTGTTTATGGGGATTATTGGGGTCTTGGGGATGGAAGTTAATTTCAATACTAATGATGGTACTCGGGATATTCATAACATGCTGCTGTTGCATACAATGCTTACCAATAATATGCACTGAAATAACTGATGGATGGACTAAGGGATGTATGAACATGGTGTTGAGAGGAAAACAAATGCATTGCCGGAATAACAGACACACTGAGGAAACAAAAATAGTAAAACAATTCATGGCGATAGACATTAATGATGGAGATGATTTAGATATAGATACCGCAGACTCCTCCTCAGAAGAGGAGGATACAATGAATAAATAAGACGTTTGGCACACGGCCAAAAGGAGGGTTTGTCAATCTGGAAAAATGAATACCCTTCATTTGAATGATAGACGTAACTTGATGGCCGTGGGCCAACCGTCTTATGCACCAAATTATAGAAATATAAACTGCTATGCTTGACCAACAAGCTGCCATTTTTAATGTAGCAAGAATCGCCATTTTGCTTGTTAACCATTGCTCATTGCTTTCTGTCTAAAAACTGCTTTGCACCTTGCAATTCTTGCGGATTCTGCTTACTCTGCTCAACTGTTAACATTGTTGTCTGAATATGAAAGGACAAGGTCACGGGACTGAAGAGTTTGCTGAACTTCTCATGAGTAGCCCAGAAAGGAATGCCCACGCTCCCTCTCTGTAGCCTTGGGAGGAAGCTGCAGGGCATTTAATCACTTCACAGCTGCCGGCCAGTCTCGTACGATGGTAGAATATGTTAGAATAATACAGTTAAAGGCTTGAATTATGCTCTTCTTACGGCCCCCCTTTGCAAAACCCTTTAGAACGTGTCGGCTCCCAGGACACGAATAGTACCTCATAGATAGCAAAGCTTGGAATGTGGCTCTTCTCCCGTGTACAGATTGCTTCCAAGAACAGAACCACCGTGTTCTAAAAGATGCCTCCGCACTTTCTAAATTGCACATTGTTACTAGAATAGACATCGAAAGCATTATAATCATCATACTCGTCGGATATGTCCAATATCATCCCGAGTTCAAAGGAACTTAATACAGAGTGGTGTTGAACATGACTTTGCTGATTGTATGATATGCATTTTGTATATATGTAACTGATGTACGTAATTCGCTCTCTTGCGTCCCTCGAGGTCTAGGAAACTCATGTCGCGGGGCGTGAGATCAGAGTTGGCCAATTGATACTATCTTTTGCTTGCAATAAACCCTAGCATTGGGAATTTGAAACCTCGTGTCTGGCGCATCTTTTCGTGTATGGTCATTGCCTTGTTTCCATAGCACGAGGGACCCCTAGGGGCCCCTTTCACTAGGGTAGGCTGAATCTGCAGTATACTGCAGCATGCAGTGCCACCATCCGTGGTTCCAGAGTAGGCTGAATCTGCACTACACTGAAGCATACAGTGCCACCATCCATGCTTCTAGGGTGGGCTGAATCTGCACATCACTGAAGCATGAGGTGCCAACATCTGTGCTTCTAGGATGGGCTGAATCTGCACTAAACTGAAGCATGTGGTGCCACCATCCATGTTTCTAGGGTAGGCTGAATCTGCACTACACTAAAGCATGCAGTGCCACCATCCGTGCTTCTAGGGTAGGCTGAATCTGCACTACACTGCAGCATGTTGTGCCACCATCCGTGCTTCCAGAGTAGGCTGAATCTGCACTACACTGAAGCATGTGGTGCCACCATCTGTGCTTCTAGGGTGGGCTGAATCTGCACTACACTGAAGCATGCAGGGCCACCATCCGCGCTTCTAGGGTAGGCTGAATGTGCACTACACGGAAACCATCCGTGCTTTTATGGGTGGCGGAAACAGCACTGCACTGACGCAGGTGGTGCCACCATCTGTGCTTCTAGAGTAGGCTGCACTACACTGAAGCATGCAGTGCCACCATCCGTGCTTCTAGGGTAGGCTGAATCTGCACTACACTAAAGCATGCAGTGCCACCATCCGCGCTTCTAGGGTAGGCTGAATCTGCACTACACTGAACCCATCTGTGATTCTAGGGTAGGCTGAATCTTCACTACAAGGAAGCATGCGGTGCCACCATCCGTGCTTCTAGGGTAGGCTGAATCTGCCCTACACTGAATCATACGGTGCCACCATCCGTGCTTCTAGGGTAGGCTGAATCTGCACTACACTAAAGCATGCAGTGCCACCATCCGTGCCTCTAGGGTAGGCTGAATCTGCACTACACTGAAGCATGCAGTGCCACCATCCATACTTCTAGGGTAGGCTGAATCTGCACTACACTGAGGCATGCAGTGCCACCATCCGTGCTTCTCGGGTAGGGTAAATCTGCACTACACTGAAGCATGCAGTGCCACCATTCGTGCTTCTCAGGTAGGCTGAATATACACTACACTGAAGCATGCAGTGCCACGATCCATGCTTCTAGGGTAGGCTGAGTCTGCACTACACTGAAGCATGCAGTGCCACCATCCGTGCTTCTAGGGTAGGCTGAGTCTGCACTACACTGAAGCATGCGGTGCCACCCTCTGTGCTTCTAGGATAGGCTGAATCTGCACTACACTGAAGCATGTGGTGCCACCATCCGTGCTTCATGGGTAGGCTGAATCTGCACTATACTGAAGCATGCGCTGCCACCATCCGTGCTTCTCAGGTGGGCTGAATCTACACTACACTGAAGCATGCGGTGCCACCATCCGTGCTTCTAGGGTGGCCTGAATCTGCACTACACTGAAACCATCCGTGCTTCTAGGGTAGGCTGAATCTGCACTACACCGAAGCATGCAGTGCCACCATCCATGCTTCTAGGGTGGGCTGAATCTGCACTGCACTGAAGCATGCAGTGCCACCATCCGTGCTTCTGAGGTAGGCTGAATCTACACTACACTGAAGCATGCATGCCACCATCCATGCTTCTAGGGTAGCCTGAATCTGCAGTATATTGCAGCATGCAGTGCCACCATCCGTGCTTCCAGAGTTGGCTGAATCTGCACTACACTGAAGCATGCAGTGCCACCATCTGTACTTCTAGGGTGGGCTGAACCTGCACTACACTGAAGCATGAGGTGCCACCATCTGTGCTTATAGGGTGGGCTGCACCTGCACTACACTGAAGCATGTGGTGCCACCATCCGTGCTTCTAGGGTAGGCTGAATCTGCACTACACTGAAGCATGCTGTGCCACCATCCATGCTTCTAGGGTAGGCTGAATCTGCACTACACTAAAGCATGCAGTGCCACCATCCGTACTTCTAGGGTAGGCTGAATCTGCACTACACTAAAGCATGCAGTGCCACCATCCGTGCTTCTAGGGTAGGCTGAATCTGCACTACACTGAAGCATGCAGTGCCACCATCCGTGCTTCTAGGGTAGGCTGAATCTGCACTACACTGAGGCATGCGGTGCTACCATCCATGCTT
The DNA here is from genome assembly GCF_040938575.1 of Ambystoma mexicanum. Lineage (NCBI taxonomy): Eukaryota > Metazoa > Chordata > Amphibia > Caudata > Ambystomatidae > Ambystoma > Ambystoma mexicanum. The sequence goes on from NC_090934.1 coordinate 26,165,533, forward strand.
CTCGGGTAGGGTGAATCTGCACTACACTGAAGCATGCAGTGCCACCATCCGTGCTTCTCGGGTAGGCTGAATATGCACTACACTGAAGCATGCAGAGCCACCATCCGTGCTTCTAGGGTAGGCTGGATCTGCACTACACTGAAGCATGCGGTGCCACCATCCGTGCTTCTAGGGTAGGCTGAGTCTGCACTACACTGAGCATGCTGTGCCACCCTCTGTGCTTCTATGATTGGCTGAATCTGCACTACACTGAAGCATGCAGTGCCACCATCCGTGCTTCATGGGTAGGCTGAATCTGCAGTGCCACCATCTGTGCTTCTAGGGTAGGCTGAATCTGCTCTATACTGAAGCATGCGCTGCAACCATCCGTGCTTCTCAGGTGGGCTGAATCTGCACTACACTAAAGCATGCAGTGCCACCATCCACACTTCTAGGGTAGGCTGAATCTGCACTACACTGAAACCATCCATGATTCTAGGGTAGTCTGAATCTGCACTACAAGGAAGCATGCAGTGCCACCATCCGTGCTTCTCGGGTAGGCTGAATCTGCACTACACTGAAGCATGCGGTGCCACCATCCGTGCTTCTAGGGTAGGCTGAATCTGCACTACACTAAAGCATGCAGTGCCACCGTCCGTGCTTCTAGGGTAGGCTGAATCTGCACTACACTGAAGCATGCAGTGCCACCATCCGTACTTCTAGGGTAGGCTGAATCTGCACTACACTGAAGCATGCGGTGCCAACATCCATGCTTCTCGGGTGGGGTGAATCTGCACTACACTGAAGCATGCAGTGCCACCATCGTGCTTCTCGGGTAGGCTGAATATGCACTACACTGAAGCATGCAGTGCCACCATCCATGCTTCTAGGGTAGGCTGAGTCTGCACTACACTGAAGCATGCGGTGCCACCATCCATGCTTCTAGGGTACGCTGAGTCTGCACTACACTGAAGCATTCAGTGCCACACTCTGTGCTTCTAGGATAGGCTGAATCTGCACTACACTGAAGCATGCAGTGCCACCATCCGTGCTTCATGGGTAGGCTGAATCTGCACTACACTGAAGCATTGTCACGATGCCCGCTCCCGGGGAGCCGGCTCAGGCCCTGCGTCCCCGAAAGCGGACATCAAGTCCCCAGGGAAGGTCCCAGCAACCCCTTATAGGGGCCCTTTGGACAGCGTCCTGGCGCCTATGGCGCCAGGCTCATAGAAAACGTCAGTCCTGGCGCCATAGGCGCCAGGCTCATTATGAAAGTGTTTGGGTGCACTTACCTGATGCAGACCATGCTGCAGAACCCCGGCCTCCTTGAGGCCTGAAAGGAACTACTTTACCTGTGGGACTCATTTACCACCCGGGCGTGGTCGGGGAAGGATACATACCTGATTGGAGGAAGGACACATTCTAGGAACTTCTTCCAAGGCTATTTAAACCACACCCGATCAGCCACACGTGCTTTGTGTTGTTCTGCATCTAGCAGCTGGACGCTCACTGTGTCTGCTCCTGCATCGTGACTTCTGCCACACCTGCCAGCATCCTGAATCACCTGCAAAGGAAGGGAACAAGAGAACAGAAGAAGGAAAAGGCCTCACCTGCTAAATCTGCATCCCAGAGACATTTCGCCGACAATCCTGAAAAGGAAGACATTTATTTTGAAAAGCACATTGCATCGATCGCTGCAGCGCCGCATTCTACTCACCTTTACAGAGCGCCTCCATGTTCAGCAGCGACCATCCGGATTCGCAGTCGCGCCCCCGCGCCTAGGGAGAAAAAGACAAGAACAAAGGTGAGAGAAGGAAGGGAAAAGGGAAGCTAAAACTCCATGTCAAGACTTACCTGTTGGGTCATTCCCTTTTCATTTCGGGTCCGTGCCTTATCCAGGCATTTTCGGACCCCGGCCCCTAAGGGGAAAAAGACATCAGCGTTAATGAGTGAATGAAAAGACATTACCAAAACACTCATTAAAGACTTACCTGATTTCCACAAGGATTTCACCGCTCACCTCGGGTCGGTGCCTGCTCCCCGGCATTCCGTACCCCGGCCCCTATGGGGAAAAAGACACTAGCATTAGAACATTAATGCATGGACACAAGGGGAACCACTTATAGAAAAACTTACCTGGAAGCCAAGCAAGTTTGGTTCTCACCCATCCGAAAATCCAGTGACGTAACTGGATACCAACGCGCCCCTGCATCAGAAGCAGGATGGAGAGCTCGTCCTTCCAGACCCTAAGGTGAGACGCTACGGGGAAGCACAGAAGGGTTTTGAGGAGGGTGAGAGGGGTAAGTGGGAGGCCGATTGCATTACCCCACAGACAGTTAACCCCCTATTCTCACCTACAGAAGGATACTTCTGCGAGTCAGACAAGCCAGATCTGGGGCCCGGTCCAGTCCGTCTTCCGAACCCTGCGCATCACCTTAGACGAGGTCACAGCAGCGCGAACCAGGCCAGCGCCCCCGTGGGAGTCAGGTGAGCGTTACAGAACGCAAAGCCTTCCTACAAATTCCCACCCAGGCGCTATGGAAACTTCTGAGACTGATCAGTTGGCCCAATTACTGGGGGAATTACGGGCCGAAGTACATGCCGCTCGTCAAGAGACTAATGCCCTCAAGAGGGAATTAATAATATCAAAGGAAAGAACTGATGACCTGGCCAGACAGCTTTTGCAAGGTCAAGCTGGACAAACTCCTCTACCCTGTTCTGGAGGGAACCCCGCTCCTGTGGTTCCCAGTAACCCTGTGCAGATTAATCTACCTGGAAACATGCCGCCGGCCCCACCTGAACGCTTTGCTGGGGACCCCAAACGATTCGCCGTATTCATGAATCAGTGTCGTTTGCACTTCCTATGCAGACTGGGGCCTTCCCTAATGATCAGACCAAAGTAGCCTTTGTATTGTCATATCTCAGCGGCTCCGCTGCCGATTGGTCAGTTCCACTGGTTACTCAAGATGACCCGATTCTCTGTGATTTTCAAGGATTTCAAGCAAGCATGGAAAGGTTATTTGCTCGACACTCTCGGGGGCAGGCTCTGGATGACGAACTTCTATCCCTTCGACAGGGCAATCAGGACCTCCTATCCTATATTGCAACCTTTAATAGACTAATTGTGGAAACGGGATGGCCAGAGGATAAAAGAGTCACGTTATTTTATCAAGGTCTACGCGGAGAACTTAAAGATGTCCTGGCCCAAGTTGTAAATCCGCCCCAAGAATGCACAGAATATATAGACTTAGTGGTCCAATTGGATCACAGACTTCAAAACAGAAAACAGATCGGTCCAGGTTTGAGACCCGGGTGTTGGTCAAGACCCACGCTAACCCCAAGGGAGTTGATGTCTCTGAGCCTATGCAAATTGGAGGGGTTAAAGAACCCTTAACTCAAAAGGAACGTGAAAGGAGGCGGCAGTTAAAATTATGTCTTTATTGTGGGAACTCTGGACACTTTCTACGAGATTGCCTGGCAAAACTGCCCCGAAAAGCGGTAGGAACCGCTGATAAAAACCATGAAGACTCTGTTTCGGGAAACGACTCAGCCCGACAAGCGTAGGGGTCCGCTTGCCGAGCTTGAAAACTAACTCTCAGACCTCGCATTTCATTGTGCCAATGGTTCTCGTAGATCCAGGAAAGCCTAAGCGGTTGCATGCAATAAAGGCATACATCGATAGTGGGGCTATTGGAAACTATGTGGATCGTGAATTGGTCTCTAGGATTAACCTCCCTCTCCGTCCTAAAACCAGCAAAGATGTCATCACCACAGTCGATGGAACTGAAATTGCCTCTGGACCGGTAACACATTCCACTACTGAGGTGACTCTTATTGGTCCTGACGGCCATCGGGAGGCAGTTGTGTTTGATGTAATCAAGGCTCCACAGTTTCAGGTTATTCTTGGAATTCCTTGGTTAGAGACACATAATCCTCGAATTGATTGGCGAGCTAAGAGAATAACCTTCCCGGATTGTGCACAAACCTGCTACCCAGAAAACCTGAAGATTAATCTAGCATCTGTAACCTCTGCCTCCATGCAATTACCTCCGGAATACCAGGACTTTCAGGACGTCTTCCAAAAGGAACAGGCCAACACGTTACCTCCTCACCGATCGTACGATTGCCAAATCGATCTGGTGCCCGGTGCACAACCGCCTTGTAGCAGGATTTATGCCCTTACCGAACCTGAGAACCTGCATTTGAGACAATATTTGGATCAATACCTCGCCAATGGTTTTATTCGCCCGTCAAAGTCCCCGGCATCCTCGGCTTTGTTCTTCGTGCCTAAAAAAGAAGGCGACCTTAGAACTTGTATCGATTACCGCGCATTGAACCAGATAACGGTTAAAAACCGTTATCCTCTGCCTCTGATTCCTGAACTCCTTGACCAGGTGAAGGACGCTTGCATATACACCAAGTTAGATCTCCGGGGGGGCATATCATCTGGTGCGAGTAAAAGAAGGCGACGAATGGAAAACAGCCTTCCGTACAAAATATGGATTATTCGAATACCAGGTAATGCCTTTCGGGTTGTGCAATGCGCCTGCTGCCTTCCAATTCTTCATGAATGATGTCCTTCGGGAACTCATCGATGTTTGTGTTGTCGTCTATATCGGTGACATTCTAGTGTACTCCTCTTCGGAATCTGATCACAGAAAACACGTTAGGGCAGTTCTGGAAAAACTGCGCCAACACAAACTATTTGCTAAACTGGAGAAATGTGTTTTCCATACCACAGAAGTTGAGTTTCTCGGTTTCATCCTGACACCCAAAGGAATCCGAATGGACTCAAGAAAAGTGGATGCCATCCTCAAATGGCCATCACCTAGCTCTGTAAAAGGGGTTCAAAGCATGCTCGGCTTTTCCAATTTCTATCGCAGGTTTATCCCGGAATTTTCACGCATAGTACAACCCATTACTCCACTCTTGAGGAAAAATAAACGTTTTGAATGGTCTGAAGAAGCCGAGCAGGCCTTCCAGGATTTAAAAGCTAAGTTTACCTCCGCACCTATATTGAAACACCCACGTCCAGATCTCCCGTATGTCGTCGAAACTGACGCATCCAGCCTAGCCATGGGAGCAGTTCTGTCTCAAAGAGATCCTGAAACCAACCAACTGCATCCCGTAGCATTTTGGTCCAGAAAATTCTCGGCACCAGAGATTAATTACGCAATCACTGACAAAGAACTGTTAGCCATAAAGTCCGCTTTTAAAGCCTGGCAGCATTACCTGCTTGGCGCTCGACATACCATCACGGTGATCACTGATCACCGGAATTTACAGTATTTGAAAACCGCCAAGGCTCAGTCATCACGGCAGCTCCGATGGGCTTTGTTTTTCGCTGAATTTGATTTTGTGATTACCTATCGACCTGGCTGCAAGAACGGCAAAGCAGACGCCTTATCCCGAATTGGAATGGGAGAATCTGATACAAACTCAGAACCAGTACCAATAATTCCCGAACAGAGAATTCTAGGCATGACTTCGTTACAGACGCTTGAAGACATTCAAGTCAGAGTGAAACAACTCCTGGACCCTACAGTCCTACAGGATTGGATACAAAAGGGATCAGACTTTACCATAGATAATGGTTTACCTTATTACCAAGGACGCTTATTCCTGCCACACAAGGATTTACACGAACTAGTTATTTCAGGTTATCATGATACATTAATAGAGGGACACCCCGGTATTGCCAAGACAATGGAAAAGGTGAAACGACAATTCTGGTGGCCCTCTTGGCGAAAAGATGTTAAATCTTTTGTGATGTCCTGTGGTGTTTGCGCCCAAAATAAAGGTCAAAAGAAAAGACCAGCCGGTCTCCTTCAACCTCTAGACATACCGCCAGCACCCTGGCACACCCTATCAATGGATTTTATTACGGACTTGCCTCCTTGTTCGGGATACAATACCATTCTGGTAATTGTGGATTTGTTTTCCAAAATGGCCCACTTCATTCCTTTGAAAGGTTTACCTTCAGCTTCTGTCCTAGCCAAAGAATTCCTCGAAAATATTGTTCGGCTACATGGATTCCCATCTATACTAATCTCTGACCGGGGAAGCCAATTCATTTCCCACTTCTGGCGCAAATGTTGTCAAATGGCACAAATCGACGTAAGATTATCGACCAGTCACCACCCTCAGACCGATGGTCAGACCGAGAGGACAAATCAGACCCTTGAGCAGTACTTACGGTGTATGTTACAGCAATCTGAAAGCAACTGGAAAGACATTCTTTGGATAGCCGAATACGCATATAATAATTCGGTACACTCTGGAACTGGCCATAGTACTTTTTATACCTTGTTTGGACATCATCCTCGAACCTCAAACCTCGACTCACCTCAGAATGCCCGCAGTAGAACATCTGCATTCTACCATTACCCGAGCCTTCAAAGAAGCAACCACGCATTTACAACAAGCCAAGAGAAAATACAAGGAGAATGCTGACCTACATCGGAGTGAAGCACCTCCGTATCAGATTGGGGATCAAGTGTGGTTAGCTACCAGACATTTACCGCTCAAAGGGCCTCGAACTTTTAACCCAAAATATCTGGGACCTTATTCTATTACGGCAATAATTAACCCAGTAGCGGTTAAACTTGATTTACCAGCTAATATGCGAATTCACCCTGTTTTTCATGTGTCACTTCTGAAACCAGTGGTACCCGGAACCCGACTACTCAAACCTCCAGAACCTATTCAAATAGATGGGGAACCCGAATTCGAAGTGAAGAACATTTTAGATTCAAAAATGTTTAGGTCAAAGCTTTTCTACCTAATTGATTGGAAGGGGTACGGACCTCAGGAGAGGTCGTGGGAACCCAGTGACCATGTGCATGCACCTCGATTAGTCAGGAAATTCCACCGACTCTTCCCAAACAAACCAAAACCCCCGGAGGGAACAACCTTGGGAGGGGCCTTGGGGGGGAGTGCTGTCACGATGCCCGCTCCCGGGGAGCCGGCTCAGGCCCTGCGTCCATGAAAGCGGACATCAAGTCCCCAGGGAAGGTCCCAGCAACCCCTTATAGGGGCCCTTTGGACAGCGTCCTGGCGCCTATGGCGCCAGGCTCATAGAAAACGTCAGTCCTGGCGCCATAGGCGCCAGGCTCATTATGAAAGTGTTTGGGTGCACTTACCTGATGCAGACCATGCTGCAGAACCCCGGCCTCCTTGAGGCCTGAAAGGAACTACTTTACCTGTGGGACTCATTTACCACCCGGGCGTGGTCGGGGAAGGATACATACCTGATTGGAGGAAGGACACATTCTAGGAACTTCTTCCAAGGCTATTTAAACCACACCCGATCAGCCACATGTGCTTCGCGTTCTGCATCTAGCAGCTGGACGCTCACCGTGTCTGCTCCTGCATCTTGACTTCTGCCACACCTGCCAGCATCCTGAATCACCCTCAAAGGAAGGGAACAAGAGAACAGAAGAAGGAAAAGGCCTCACCTGCTAAATCTGCATCCCAGAGACATTTCGCCGACAATCCTGAAAAGGAAGACATTTATTTTTAAAAGCACATCGTATCGATCGCTGCAGCGCCGCATTTTACTCACCTTTACAGGGCGCCTCCATGTTCAGCAGCGACCATCCGGATTCGCAGTCGCGCCCCTGCGCCTAGGGAGAAAAAGACAAGAACAAAGGTGAGAGAAAGAAGGGAAAAGGGAAGCTAAAACTCCATGTCAAGACTTACCTGTTGGGTCATTCCCTTTTCATTTCGGGTCCGTGCCGCATCCAGGCATTTTCGGACCCCGGCCCCTAAGGGGAAAAAGACATCAGCGTTAATGAGTGAATGAAAAGACATTACCAAAACACTCATTAAAGACTTACCTGATTTCCACAAGGATTTCACCGCTCACCTCGGGTCGGTGCCTGTTCCCCGGCATTCCGTACCCCGGCCCCTATGGGGAAAAAGACACTAGCATTAGAACATTAATGCATGGACACAAGGGGAACCACTTATAGAAAAACTTACCTGGAAGCCAAGCAAGTTTGGTTCTCACCCATCCGAAAATCCAGTGACGTAAATGGATACCAACGCGCCCCTGCATCAGAAGCAGGATGGAGAGCTCGTCCTTCCAGACCCTAAGGTGAGACGCTACGGGGAAGCACAGAAGGGTTTTGAGGAGGGTGAGAGGGGTAAGTGGGAGGCCGATTGCATTACCCCGCAGACAGTTAACCCCCTATTCTCACCTACAGAAGGATACTTCTGCGAGTCAGACAAGCAAGATCTGGGGCCCGGTCCAGTCCGTCTTCCGAACCCTGCGCATCACCTTAGACGAGGTCACAGCAGCGCGAACCAGGCCAGCGCCCCCGTGGGAGTCAGGTGAGCATTACAAGCATGCAGTGCCACCATCCGTGCTTCTAGGGTAGGCTGAATCTGCACTACACTGAAGCATACAGTGCCACCATCCGCGCTTCTAGGGTAGGCTGAATCTGCACTGAACTGAGGCATGCAGTGCCACCATCCGCACTTCTAAAGTAGGCTGAATCTGCACTACACTGAGACATGCAGTGCCACCATCTGCGCTTCTAGAGTAGGTTGAATCTGCACTACCCTGAGGCATGCAGTGCCACCATTCGTGTTTCTAGGGTGTAAAATGTTAAATGTTAAAGGTATTTGTACCACACACCTTCACCAACGGAATTGGTCCCCAGGCACTCTGGCGGATCTGTAAATGATAAGGGGGGGATTGGTTAGTAAGGTGAAGAGAGAGTAGGATAGTGAGAGGAGTGGTGTTCTGTTGGCAGCTTCAACTCGGTGTACACCGGGTGCTGAGCTTTGGTGCAGGTATTGGATCGGTGTCAGTCCGCGTGTGTTGTTGCTCCGGCTTATGTGTTGTTGCAGTGTTGTGAAGTGCGTGCAGCTTGTTGTGCGAGAGATGGTTTGCGTGCTCCTCGTCGGTGTCGGTGGGGTTTGAGCTGTGATCGCTTGGTCTGTTTTGTATGGTGTGTTGGATGGAGGTTATTTTGTTTTTGAAGTGGTCTCCGAGGTCCTCGCCGAGTTTCATCGATGGAATTGGCGTGTTGGTGCAGCCCGGTGGGTTTTTTATTTCGTTTATGATTTTGAATAGTTCTTTTTGAGCGTTTGGTGCTCTGAAGATTCGGTTGTCGTAATGTTTCCTAGGGTGGGCTGAATCTGCACCACACTGAAGCATGCAGTGCCACCCTCTGTACCGCTTTAGGAGGCTGAAGATGGACTACACTGAACAATGCAGTGTCTCCCTCCGTGCCTTTATGGGAGGCTCAAAGTGAACTGCACTGAACCATGCAGTGTCACACTGTGTGCCAGCAGAAGAGGATGAAACTGCACTACACTGAATCATCAGGTATCATCCTCTGTGCCTCCAGGGGCGGCTGAAACTGCACTACACTGAACAATGCAGTGTCACCCTCCGTGCCTTTATGGGAAGCTCGAAGTGCACTGCACTGAACCATGCAGTGTCACACTGCGTGCCAGCAGAAGAGGATGAAATTGCACTACACTGAATCATCAGATACCATCCTCCATGTCTCTGTGAAAGCCTGGAACTGCACTACACTGAGCTATGCAGTACCATCCTCCGAGTCTTAATGGGAGTCTGAATCTACACTGCTCTGCACCAGCCAGTGTCACCCTCTGTACCGCTGTAGGAGGCTGAAGATAGACTACACTGAAGCACGTACTGCCATCCTCCGTGCCTCCATGGGAAACTGACACTGCACTGCACTACACGTCCCCGGGCACCGCTCAGCAGGCACGACACTGACATGATTTGAAAGCTCTGCGTCCTCGTTTCGGGAACAGCTCCTCCCCCCATAAAGACGATAATCCCCTCAGCTACAGGGGATTTCATCAATGAAAAATAAAGAATCCGTATTTCTGGCAAACTGTGGCGTGCTGCCCTGCCCCCCTGGGGGTCCTGCAGTCAGCCTCAGTACTGGACCCTGAGCATACTGGCAGATGCGGGCCTGGGGTGCTCACTGCCTGGGGAAGGACTGCGGCTCTGGGCACCTGCAGGGCGTCCTCGCTTGTTCCTAGGGTTACAGGCCCACTGGGGTTCCTGCATGTGTTTCTCAAATAATGTCGGGCAGTCAGGCCTGGTCAGGGCTCCTGCAGAGAGTTGAACCCCTGAAACTGTCCCGACTCCCACCCTCACAACTCTTACCAACACGTGGCTCCTGTGTGCCCTCCCTATGCTGGCGTGTCTGCAGGATGCAGCACCCCACCACTTTAGCCGGTCAAGTGGCGCAGCGAGTAGAGCTCTCGCTCTGACATCTATGCAGAGCCTGCTGACACAGGTTCGAGGTCGATAATTGAGCACCACACAATAAGCAGCGCTATATAAATGTGAAATTATTATTAAACACTCTCTGGGAAACGTGGTGTTACACCTCCAAAACAGGGACAAACCCCCTCCCCCTTACAATCTTTGGACGATCCCTCTTCACACACGGGAGAGCTGGCAGAAACCATTCTATGTCAAGACAGGAGGCTTTCTTTATTTTATTTTATTATTTTTATTATTTTTATTTTTTTTGGCTCAATGAGCCTTTACAAAAAAAGAACCTGATAAAAACAAACAAATTACAAAGTTTCTATAAAGATGTACACATTTTTGTCTAAAATAAGACGAAAAATAAGAAAAAAACAAACAAAAAAAACCATTTTGTTTTTCTTTTTGCCAACCCTGCCACTTTTCTAGGCATTTATACTTTTCGGTTTTATTTTTCCGCATGCCATCAGAGTGCACACTGTTTTGGTGGGTGTTTTCCTTGGCTGTACAGGTTAGATGATTATTTCACAGTTGGTTAACACCTGGATGGCTGCTGACATCAGCGCGGCGTTAGTGGCAGATATAAGTCTGTCCCACAAAAAGTCCGATATAATGTCCTCCTCTCTGCGCACAAAGTTCCTAAATAGTCTTGATCGATGTGTCCATGAACCTTCACAGTCCATTAATAAATGCCTTAATGTTTGTTTGGCAGGGTTTATGCAAATCGAACACAGTTTTTTGCCTTGTCCCCTTGGTTTTGATTTTCCAAAACTACCCCGCAATGGACCAAATTTAATCTCATTCTGAGGAAGTTTGAACACAACTTTCTATTTGAGAATTTCATTAGGTAGCGCCAAAGACACCCAAGTTCCTTTTTCGCCCCTCAAGAACGCGCTTTGAACTGGATCTGCTTTAACCTTCTCTATTGTTTCGATCCAGTCTAAGAGTTCCAATTTTTTTTACATTTTGATTGGGTTTAAGACCAGAGTTTCCTCATCAAGGTCTATTTTTATGAGTGCCTTCGTTACCTTTTCCCCAAGTGAGATCAAAAGTGATGATTTGCCCTGCAGCTCTGAGACCTAAGGTCTCCGTATAGGGAGGTCGCCTTCGCCGTGATTATTTCTCGAAACAGGGAAATCAGCTTTCAGTCTGCCATACACTTCAATGACTTTAGGCCCAACGCGAATCTCAGACTTCTTATAGATGTACAGCTTGGAAGTCCCAAGACCCTTTCCATAGTTGACCCTCGAAGCTTTCCCAGTTTGCTGACCAGAGCCCCAGTTTAGCTTCCAGGCCATATAGTATCACCGGGACCACTTTTGCTAGGTAATACTTCACTAGCGGAAGGATGGAAAATGTGCAGAATTTGTAGTTCAGTTTGATCATTTCTGATGCGGCTTGTGTTACCTTGTCCATAACCTCAGATTCTGCCTTATATTGGGCAGTATGGGCGTGTATATTATAACCCAGATATTTTATGGTTTCTACAACTCTTATACATTCGCCCCCAGTTTCCAGTTTTTGTATTTAAAATTTGACAAAGGATGTTTGAAAATGAGGATGTTTGATTTAGCAGGGTTGACTGTTAGTTTATTTATCCTAACATACTCGTTCAGTCTCGTTAGCAGATGTTGCAGACCAATTGGTGTTCTATCAAGAAGTACTATATTGTCTGCGTAGGCCAGCCAACAGATCTTTCTCCCATTTATGGTGGGACTGGCCAACGCAGCCGATTCTAAGAAAGGTCCCATGTCTACCAAAAACAGATTGAAAAAAAGAGGCGCTCTTAGGCACCCTTGCCTGACCCCCCTGTTAACCTCTATTAGTTTTGTGAGGTGGCCAATTGCATCAAGACGAACTCTTAGGTTTGTAGCTCTGTGCAATTCCACCAAGATGGACAATAGTTTTTCTGGCATTCCCCACCATCGCAATTTTTGCCAGAGTAATGCGCGTTCTACTTGATCGCTTTCGATAAGTCGATCCAAGCTCCATACAATGGGGGCGATTTTTTACTCTCGGTTTGTTCGTTCAAGAGATTTAGGATCAGACCATTGACTGATGTCGAGTGTCCCTTCCAGAATCCTGTTTGGAAGCGTGTTAGGATGTCAAAATCTTCTACCCATTTTGAAACATGGTTTAATAGGAGTTTCATAAATATTTTGCTTTCGATGTCGAGCAGCGCTATTGGTCTGTAATTTGCTGCTGTCCGACGATCCCCATTTTTAAAGAAGGGTATTACCAATGCCGTTTTCCAAGAAATTGGAAATGCCTGTTTCTTAAGGATTTCCCCAAAGAGACCAGATAATAGTTTCGACCATAGTTCTGGTTCGCTTTTGAGTGTCTGATAGGTCAGGCCATTCAGTCCTGAAGCTTTAGATGTTGAAGAGTTAATTATGATTTCATAAATTTCCTCCTCATCAAAGTTGAGTTGTCAAGGAATATCTGGTTTGGTCGTAAACTGACAGGTACTGTGACTCTTGTAGGTCTCTGTTAGATATTCGACCCAGCCTTCTTCAGAGACTAGGTTGCAGAGAGAGTTTCCTGTTTCCCCCTCAAATTGGTTCAATGTTTCCCAAAAACTTTTGTTATTATTCTCTCTTAGTATATTAAGTACATGTTCCCCATCCGTTTGCATCCTGTTTTCCCTTTGTGAGATTGACCAAGATTTATATTTGGTTTTCTCTCTTTTTATTTCTGTTTTCAGTTGTTCTACCGGATACCCTATTTTCTTAATTTCTCGCAGGGCTTTCCTATGCTCTCTTTTTCTACTTTGTGTTATTTCATCAAGGGCGTGGAGTTGTTTTTGTTTATCTCTACCCCGCTAAAGCTCCGGGTGCTAGTGTTGCCCAGAGAAATTAAGTAAACCTATGCGGGTCGCATTCTAATTTCCAGATATGCTCAGGAATCTCTTTTAGCCGCTCATTAAGCTTAAATCCCCCATCTTTATATTTCACGACTCTGATTTTCCCTTTTTTCCCTCTAAGTTCTGAATTTCTCTTTCTGTTTTTATTCCTAGAATGTTTTGGAACGAAAGCTCGAGGCTGCTGTGATCACTGCCTCCGTCCCATTTTAAAACAAGAAGGGATAGTGATACAAGCAGATTCTTGGAAACAAAAGTAAAGTCTAAAGGAAAGGATGATTTCCCTCTATGCCATGTTGAATATGTTCCCTGATCTACCTCTTGTGGGCTATTGACCATTCTAAGGTCCCATCGTTCGATGAATTCCTGCCACATTCTTCCCCTACTTGTCTTCCCAGCATTCGAGTGGTTTGCCTCACCTTTTTGTGGATATAGACAGTTTGTATTGAAATCTCCTGCCAAAATGATGTTGCTAGAGGCTGAGTTCACTTTCACTGCTTACAGTAATAGACCCAGGTCTTCCAAGAAAATGTCCAGTTTTGAGCTGGCGGGGTTCCAGTATATGTTTATCATGACCCAAATTGAGAATTTCCCTTGAAGATGTGTTTCTGCTCTGCATGCGTGGATACCTAAGGAGTTTTTCCAAATGTCTACTATATTTTTAAAAATTTGATTCTTGAGGGCTATAAGCAAACCCCTTGGCGGTCGCCCTCATGATTTTTGTAATGCTGGTAGGCAGAAAACTATGTACCCTTCAGTATTTAATGGGTTCACCAACCAAGTTTCTTGTAATAAAACAGCATCACCCTGGTTAAATAAATGTGCCTGCGTTTCTTTTGCTCTTATGGAACTGGAGCCCCGCGAGTTCCAACTGAACACATTTAAATGATCTTTTCTAAAGTTGCTGCGTGCCCAATCCTAGCTTCTGCAGTACTTGCGAGAGAATCTCTGGAAGAAGTGTAAGGGTGTTTTCTTTTATGTCTGGTTCCATCTCTCTGCTTCCCCCTTTCGTCAGGTTCAGTTCGTTTGAAATTTCCCTTCCCTTACTTTTTAGTACTGGGGTGTCCTGATGGTTAATAGTAATGTTTCTTTCTGAGTCGTTGCATGAAACTTCCAACCTGTAAGATTCTAGCTCCACAGACTCTTGCAACATAACATTTTTTGAGTTCTCGGAGGTAAATACCAATTCAACCAGGGAGGGGTCTTGCGACATTGGAAATGTAACACTTTCTATTTCTTCTGATGAAAAACAATGAATATTTTTCACTTTCTTCATTATGCCCAGTATTGCTGCACGACTCATTGATTTATGACGCCCTATGTTGGAGCGCAATCTCAACCAAACTCTTTGGAAGGTATATTTTTTTTAATTACTTTGTTTCTGATATTCGCTAGTTTTTGATGGTATCTGCGTTATCAAACATGTGTCATCTTGATTTCCTGGGCTATTTAATTTTACAGACTTTCCTTCGCCATTTCGAACTTCATCTTCTATTTGTTACAGATAGTTTTATTTCGTAGTCAGACTTATCGAAGATGCACTGAGGTCCTTACCGGTCTTCTGGTTCTTGGTTTCAAAGATAGGAGCAATTTTTATGTTATGATTGCACTGTACTGTCGCGATGTCGTTCGAGCAATTACTATTTTTTCCCAGTTGAAGGTCTTTTTTCAAAAAGATCGGGGCCCACTTTATTGCTTTTGTAGCGATATTTCTTTGAGGGGCACCATCTAGTTCTTTCCTGGCTTGTAATTTTTCTGATTTTGGTTGATCTTTCAGAATTTTCTCCTCTGTTTTTGTCCTCGAACTATTACTTGCCTCTACCTTATTCTCGGTTTGCAGACCAATACTTGCTTTTGTAATTGCTACAATTTCCTCTGTTTTATTACAGTTTCCTGTTTTGGTCTTTTCAAGGTTCTTTTTGGTTTGTTTCTGATTTCTCTTCTCTTGGCTAAACATGTTTTTTCCCGAGGGAGTTTGTGGGCCTTGGACATTGCGTGTTGAACTTTCCTGTTCATCGCTGTTTCCAGAGGTTTTAGGATTTGTCTGAAGATTTGCTCTTTCTTTTATATTTCCATTTTGTTGTCTTTCAGCCCTTTCTTTCGGCTTTTCTTTGTTTCAGGGTGTACTGTCTTTGACCTCTCTCTTTGTGCAAGACGTTTCCTTGTTTTTCTCCTACCTCTTGAGTTCTGATCACAGGGATGCTGTCAGTCTGGGGTTGTCTCCATTTGCTTCCCATTTGCCTTTTCTGGCTGCATTTTTTGAGCCCCTTCTACGATTTCCATTTCTCCTTCTACTACATTGGAGAGCCTTCGGAATTCTTCCAGCACCGAATCCGAGAGCGGCGTGTCGTCTAGTGAGTATTCTCAGATATTTTCTACATTTCCCTCTGCTGGATTTGATTTCCGATTTTCTTTCAATAAAGAGAGGACCTCTCCCAGTAGTTCGTTGTTTTGTTTTTCCATGTCGTTTTTTTCCTTCAGACTTAGCTGTATAGAGGAGATATCAAGTCCTTGTTTTACCATTTCCAGGTTTAGATCCCGGGGCGGCAGGGTCATGTTGGTGTTGGTTGCGGCTACCAGACCGACTAAGGAGGAGTCACACAGTGCTACTTCTTTTGTCATCTCCAAGAGTGTCCCGTTTTGTGCTTGTACCTCCATTTTTAGCATTTCAAAAACTGAAACCAATGAATTGTGAACAAAATTTAAGGCTTTCAATGTTTCTGTATCTGTATCTGTTTTTGTCTTGGAGTCTTCGCGATGGACTGTATCTCTTTGTTCATCTGGAATATGTCCTGTGTTTTCAGGTGACTGTGTCTTTTGATGGATTGGTGTTACCATATTTTCCCCCTCATTTGATATGGCAATTTCATTCCCCATTTTTGCTGGTGATATGAGAATTTCCGTGCTAGAGGATGGGGTTTGGGGTTGGCTCAGATTTTCCCACAAAATAAGTGATTCTCCTTGGGCATCACTATGGCTTTTATGACGTTTTTTCCCAAAGTGATTTTCTATTTTTTGTTGAATTCTTTTTGTTGTTGTTGTTGTGTACTCTAGTCCCCGTTTCCATTTGTAAATTATTACAGTACATGGGTTCTTCTCTTTGTGGCTGTCCACCAAATGGCCAGGTATTTCTTCTGCATGTATTTGTGCTTGAATTTGCTGAGGAGTGTTTAGGTTTATGCTTCCCTGATTTTGTGGGTTTACAGAGGTGTCTGTTTCATGGCTTCCACTTAGGTATGACCCGTCCCCTTCTCCCTCCATATCTTTCGTACTGCGTAGTTTCATTTCAGATCTCTGAGTGCTAACGCTGATTGGAGTTTTTGAGAATCGTTTTGGATTGGTCACGTCTTGTGGAATTCCCCCTGGGAGCGCTGGACTGTTTTTTAAGGTTTATGGCAAACTCCCACTATACCCCGTACTATCCCACAATCAGGCAGTTAAATATCCTCTACACCATAAACACGCCGAGTCTCTATACTAGAGAGCCGTGTATCGGGTTAAGACCTGAGCTGCTTGTATTTCGCTCTACTTTATTTTTTTGGGGCGAACGGTATCAAAGGAGTTAACTCCCACAGTCTCCCGCTCGCTCTGAGTACTTGTTGTAGTTATAACAATAACAGCATACAGCGTGTTCAGAGGAGTGTTCTTACCCTTCTCTTGTTTAGTGGGCAGCGTGATTGTCAGAATATTTCTACATTTGGTTCATTTACAGCCCGGCACCCCAACATAACAGAAAAACTGTTTCCAACTGCGCGATCACCCTTTTCGCGCTCCGGCAAGTTTTTGTTTATGAGTGCTTACCGTCTCTTCTTTATCTGTATCTGTATTTTCCCATTGGGTGTAAGAACGCTGCGTTCCTGTGTTCCAGTAGAACAGCAACAGGTGACACTTCCACCCCTAGCTCCTTCCGGGCTTTGCTTCTTTGATCCTTCGGGTCCGCGAAAATGCTCCACTTTGCGCGCTTCTGCCGTTTGTTGTGGGCCACTTCTCTTCCAGTTACACGACCAGCGCCCAGCAAAGCAGCAAACAGTGAAACAGTCCTTGTGAACTGACACTCGCCCTTGACTGACTCGGGCTTAACGCCGCAAGGGCAACAACCTTTTCCTTTTGTGCTCTGCTTCCTGTGGGCAGAGCCTCAGGGTTCGAGATGTTTAAGGGGCCAGTGCTTGCCCTCACGAGCGCGGCTCTGCACACACAGACTCCTTAGTTCAGGTGCAAGCGCGTAGATTCAGGATGTAGGTATATAGAAATGCTGCAATCCACCAGCACGCAGCACAGTGAAACAGTCCTTGTGAACTGACACTCGCCCTTGACTGACTCGGGCTTAACGCCGCAAGGGCAACAACCTTTTCCTTTTGTGCTCTGCTTCCTGTGGGCAGAGCCTCAGGGTTCGAGATGTTTAAGGGGCCAGTGCTTGCCCTCACGAGCGCGGCTCTGCACACACAGACTCCTTAGTTCAGGTGCAAGCGCGTAGATTCAGGATGTAGGTATATAGAAATGCTGCAATCCACCAGCACGCAGCACAGTGAAACAGTCCTTGTGAACTGACACTCGCCCTTGACTGACTCGGGCTTAACGCCGCAAGGGCAACAACCTTTTCCTTTTGTGCTCTGCTTCCTGTGGGCAGAGCCTCAGGGTTCGAGATGTTTAAGGGGCCAGTGCTTGCCCTCACGAGCGCGGCTCTGCACACACAGACTCCTTAGTTCAGGTGCAAGCGCGTAGATTCAGGATGTAGGTATATAGAAATGCTGCAATCCACCAGCACGCAGCACAGTGAAACAGTCCTTGTGAACTGACACTCGCCCTTGACTGACTCGGGCTTAACGCCGCAAGGGCAACAACCTTTTCCTTTTGTGCTCTGCTTCCTGTGGGCAGAGCCTCAGGGTTCGAGATGTTTAAGGGGCCAGTGCTTGCCCTCACGAGCGCGGCTCTGCACACACAGACTCCTTAGTTCAGGTGCAAGCGCGTAGATTCAGGATGTAGGTATATAGAAATGCTGCAATCCACCAGCACGCAGCACAGTGAAACAGTCCTTGTGAACTGACACTCGCCCTTGACTGACTCGGGCTTAAAGCTGCAAGGGTGACGACCTTTTACTTTTGTGCTCCTCTTCCTGTGGGCGGAGCCTCAGGGTTCGAGATGTTTAGGGGGCCAGGACTTGCCCTCACGAGCGCGGCTCTGCACCCACAGACTCCTTAGTGCAGGCGCAAGCACGTAGATTCAGGATTCAGGATGTAGGTATATAGAAATGCTGCAATCCACCAGCACGCAGCACAGTTAAAGAATCCTTGTGAACTGACACTCGCCCTTGACTGACTCGGGCTTAACGCTGCAAGGGCGATGACCTTTTCCTTTTGTGCTCCGCTTCCTGTGGGCGGAGAGTCGGGGTTCGAGATGTTTAAGGGGCCAGTACTTGCCCTCACGAGCGTGGCTCTGCACCCACAGACTCCTTAGTGCAGACGCAAGCGCGTAGATTCATGATTCAGGATGTAGGTATATAGAAATGCTGCAATCCACCAGCACGCAGCACAGTGAAACAGTCCTTGTGAACTGACACTCGCCCTTGACTGACTCGGGCTTAACGCTGCAAGGGTGACAACCTTTTCCTTTTGTGCTCGGCTTCCTGTGGGCGGAGCCTCGGGGTTCGAGATGTTTAAGGGGCCAGTACTTGCCCTCACTAGCGCGGCTCTGCACACACAGAATCCTTAGTGCAGGCGCAAGCACGTAGATTCAGGATTCAGGATGTAGGTATATAGAAATGCTGCAATCCACCACCGCGCAGCACAGTGACTCGGGCTTCTTTATTGCTGCTACTCACAGCACTTCAAATTTTAAAATGTTTAAACTCAACATGTTTTTGTTTACTCAGAACCTCTTCCGGTGCTTAGAAAATCAAAAAGGTCCCAGTGTTTCAAAAAGGTTCCATAAAACTACAAATCCCCATCATCCTTGAGCTTCTGGTAGTCCTGGGTTGCTCTCCTGAGCCTGTCACTGTGTATAAGTAGACCTCTCTTTCGGGTCCATTCCTCTTTCTTTGTTGCTGCACTCAGATAGGTGAATCTTCGTCTTTACGCTTTCAGTGCTAATATTACGTTGCTGTGGAGACATATGCGCGATTGTCAATAATAGCGTTCGCGCCGAGAATTGGATCTTCTCTTTTCAGCCTCAAGCTAATGTTCCATGTGGAAAATGTAAAGAGTGCCTCAGGAACGATGTATAAACATAAGCGCGTTATACCCGAGCCACACAGAAGAGGTAGACAATAGACCCCAAGAGCAGGTTGATCCTGTCAGTAGGCTAAAGAAAGCCTTTCTGCTGAAGGCGACAGTGAAACGCTCCCGAACCCCCCTGCACCAGGGGTGATCAAAGAATGTGAACAAGCTGATGCCGGTTACTCGCCGGACGATGAAGGAGGGGAAGAAGAAGAAGAGATCCTTCTTGACCCCAATGTCGACGAGCCGCCTCCAGAAGCAGAGGAGAGTTTGGGTGACATGTTCGACCCAGAGGTGATTAGGCACCCTAAGTCCCCCGAATGGGTGCCGTCGTCCAGAATGGCAAAGTATATATCCCAACATATAGGAAACCATTGCACAGAGAGGTCAAATCTAAAAATGAAGGCAGAATTCCCTAGGCCTGACCTCTCAGGCAAAGTGTTACGCTCACCTGGCTCCCACGGGGGCGTCGATCTGAACTGGCCAGCTGTTGTTTCCACCAGTGAGATGCGTAGTGCGGAGATGATGGACTGGACTGGCCCACCCAGCTTCATTTGTTTGACTCGTAGGAATATCCTTCTGTAATGGAGAAAGAGAATTAACCACCTGTGGAGTTCGAGCGCTAACCCCACCTTCCCCTCTCCCGTTGTTCTTCCCACAGGTCACTTTTGGATTCCCTCTATGCTCTCACCTGATGGTTTGGAAAGATGAGCTCTCCATCCTGCTTCGAGCGCAGGGGCGTGTAGATGACCAGTTTCTTCACTGGCGAGGAGGAGTTGGGAGTTCCAGAATGGTATAGACTCAAAGAATGCCGGCGAGATGCCGTAAGTCTGTAGTTCGTAAGAGTTCAAAACACGTCTGACCTTCACTCTGTCCAATTCCTTTTAGGTTGCTGTATTGCCCTTATGAAGAGTTCCACGTGGCAACCGGTAAGATGCAGGTAAGGGTTTATATTATCCGGCTCAGTTCGATAAAATGGTGTCAAGGTATAACATGTGGCTTTTCCCCCATTCAGGTGCTGATGTGGTATGAGGTCTAGGGGATTGATGCCTCCAGCGGTAAAAACCAGGTAAGTCTATTTGGAATAAATCGGTTTCCCCTTATTGCGCCTTGCTGTTCTGTTGTTTCCCCATAGGGGCCGGGGCACGCTGTGGTAAATCAGGTAAGTCTTGGGGGGTAGCTTGTACAGTCTTAAAGTATCCCTTGGCTCACCTTGCTGTTTTTTTCTCCTTAGGTGTCGGAGAGCGGCCGCGAGATGGAGAAGAGCGTGATGGAATGCTGAAGTGCTGCAAGGCAGGTGAGTACAGTGCGGCGCTGCAGGACGCGAAGTAAGGCGTTTCTCCAGCTCCGTGGCGTGATAAATCAGGATTCAGGTAAGGATTAAAGGTAAAACTCCTGTTCTGACCTTTCCTCCTTATTTCTTCTTGTTTCCAGGAGCTCCGGACTCGAGGCGGGCGTGGCTGAAGACTGGAAGCTGCTGCAGGCACGGTGAGCGTTACGCTGCTGGATGCACAGTAACGCGAAGCGTGAGCTGCTGTCCAGGCGTGGTTTAAATAGCCTTGGAAGTAGTCCCAGGTAAGTATTCTTCCACAGCCCCAGCCGAGTAAAAAGTAGTCCCTTAGGTAAAATAATCCCTCCTAAGCCTCATTTGGCTTGTGGCTTCTTGCAGCATGGTCTGCATCAGGTAAGTTTGCAGCATGGTCTGCATCAGGTAGGTTTTCTACTATGAGCCTGGCGCCATAGGCGCCAGGACTGCACCCAAACAGCCCCTAGCTGGGGTTTTTGGGCTTGCTCCAAATGGCATGATGCCTGCTTCTGGGGTTGCTGGGCCTGGTCTGGTTTCCCTGGGGCAGGCATCATGACACAAAGTGACGGATACCCCAGACCTGGACCCGAAAATGGTAACCTTTGTCACCAAGACATCTAAAGACATTAGAAAAGAAGTAGACCAGGTTTGGAGAGGCTGCCAAGACAAGCTGCTAGATCTGGCAGGTCCTCTTGCATAGATCATGGATCTGGCTCTGAGGGCCAAAGATACAGGAATGTCAGTAGACGTGCAAGCCCTAGGGGGCTGGGCACAATGGGCAGTATGCCTTTCAGGCAACGCCAACTGCACTCTCTCGTCAGAAAGGAGGAGAAGAGTGTTGCTAAAAATAGATGGTAAACTCAGTGATTTGGATTGTACGAAGCAGGGGAAGGAGCGAAGGGCCTACTCTTCGGAGAAGCATTCGCCAAGGAGATGGCTCAGTTTGTAGAAACCTACTCTGCCTTAGAGAAGGCTCAAAGCTCCATACGCAAGATCTTCCCAGTATGTGTTTTCGCAGGGACTGGACAACGTCGGGGTCGATCGTCCGGTCATTTTGGGATGCAGCAGAGACCCCCAAGGGCTCTGGGCACAGTACTGGGAGAATAAACAATAGAATACATTCTTCCCAGCCAGACCTCATTTCCCCAGAAACCGTAGAGGAAGAGGAGCGTACAGACAGCAAGGTACAGCAGGCGGGGAGTACCCAAAGCACAGATATCCCGAGAGTGAGGGTAAAGATGCGCTTGTTCTTGCGCAAATGGCATGAGCTATCCAGCGATGCATGGGTGCTTCAGGTGATATCAGGCATGCGGCTAGAGTTTGTAGCACAGGAACACCCAGCAATGTATATGTCCCTTGAGAAACGGGATCGGCTCTACAGCGAATTGCACAGCCTAGCAAGCAAAGCAGCTATAGAGGGAGAAGTGCAAGGGGGCCCAGGTTTTCCCAGCAATATGTTCTTGGTACACAGAGGGGAAAAGTGAGACCAGTGATACATTTGAAGAGTCTAAACAAATGGGTCACGTACAGACACTTCAGGATGGAAGGGATACACCCTCTACGAGATCTTCTCAGGACAGGCGATTGACTCATCCGTCTAGACCTCAAAGACGCGTATCTTACAATTCCAATAGCAGTGGAGCATCAGAGATTCCTTCATTTCCGGTAGAGCAAGGAGATCTGGCCATTCACTTGTCTACCTTTCGGGCTGGCTTCAACTCCGTGGGCCTTCACCAAGATTATGAGGCCAGTAGCTGCGGCCAATCGGGAGGGATGGATCAGAATTATTGTCTACCTACCCAATATCCTTATTCTAGCCCAGAGTGCGGACATGCTGCAGGATCAGGCCAGATGGGTTTGCAACCTAGTTTCTTCCCTTGGTTTCATCTTAAACATAGAAAAGTCAGATGTTCATCCCGCTCAGAGGATAGAGTTTTTAGGGTTCATCATAGACACCAGGAAAGCCTCACTCAAGCTACCAACGCACAAGGTAAAAGCCATCAAAAAGGAACTAAGAGCAGTCATTGCGAAGAAAGTTATTTCGCTTCGCAATCTAGCCCAGATTGTGGGTCTCCTAGCAGCCTCAATTCAGGCAATTTTCCCTGGACCTCTTCATTACAGGGCTCTTCAGAGACTAAAAATCAGACACCTCAGAGGGGGCTTAGGTTATCATCAGTTTGTCACGCTAGATCAAGAGGCTCTTACAGAGCTGCATTGATGGCTGCGGAATATGGAAGCCTGGAACGGCAACCCGATTTTCTGGTATACTCCAGACCTGGTCATATAGTAAGACACGAGCAGAGCCGGCTGGGGCGCTCAGTGCGGAAGTTTAGAAACAGGTGGGAAATGGTCCAATTAAGAGCTTCGCTTACATATAAATTGTTTGGAGTTCCTGGCAGGTTCCTTCGCTGTACAAGCCTTCACCAAAGACAGAGCCAATTGTTGCATCCTGCTCAAGACGGACAATACATCTGCCGTACAGTACATAAACAAGTTGGGAGGGACCTCTTCCAGGATGCTGGCAGAGTTGGCAAAAGTCTTTTGGCATCACTGCATGCAACACCATATAACAGTATCAGCGGAATACTTACCAGGGGAGCAGAACGTTGTAGCAGATCGGAATTCTCGATATCTAGTAGATTCCAGGGACTGGATGCTCCACCCAGAGATTTTCGCACAAATTCGGGACATCTGTGGTCCCCTGGCCATCAATCTATTTGCATCCAGGCTGAATACCCAAACTCCCAAGTGCTTCAGCTGGAGGATAGACCCGGGGGCAGCGGGAACAGACGCATTCTTGCATCAGTGGACAGGAGCCATCCTCTACGCGTTTCCTCCATTCATCATGCTGATGAGTGTTAGCGAAGGTCCATAGGGAGCTAGCAGAGCTAGTTTTAGTAAGTACCTTTATGGAAGTCCCAACCATGGTTTCCAGTAGTGATGGAACTTTCCACGGATTTCCAGAGGATACTTCCTCACAGGCAGAACATTGTGCAGGGTTCCTGCGGGCAGTTTCATCCGCTGGTGGAGGAGGGCAACCTGCACCTGATCACATGCAGGGTTTCAGGCAATGATGGGATATGCCAGGCATTTTGCAACTGGCTGCTGACTGTATTAGGTACTCCTGGATGCCTTCCACCATTAGGAGTTATGGTGCCACATGGAAATGCTGGTCCGACTGCTGTGCAATCCTCAGTGTTAATTCTGTTTCAGCGCCTGTAGTGCATGTACTAAATTTCTTAGCGGGTAGGTTTAACGACGGCTGTGCTTACAGGACAGTGGGAGTATACAGATCTGCCATATCAGCAGGGCACGACAAAGTGGAAGGAAAACCAGTAGGGGAGCACCCAACAGTGCTGCGTTTTCTCAAGGGCATTAAGGTGCGTAAGCCACCTGAGCCTAAATATTCTGTCCTCTGGGACGTGAAAGAGGTATTTCAATTGTTTCTCAGTTGGCCAGACAATAGGAGTCTTTCACAGTCTCAACTGTTAGGGAAGCTGGCGATGCTTCTCTGTTTGATAGCGTGAAGGAGAGTTTCCAATGTCAAAGCGCTAGAGATAGACAGAAAAATATTGTACCCGGAAGGAGTGGCCTTCAATGTAGCAAAGCAGACGAAAACTGACTCCACAATCATTTCTTATCTGTACTTCCCAGACAATGTCAAACTATGCATAGCTCAGTGTATAAAGGATTATGAGTTAGCCACGGCTGAAGTGAGGCCGAGCGGTGTCACACAGCCCCTAATTGCACGGTGAAAATCCTACCACGCGGTTGCGACAGCCACAACTGCTATATGGGTCAGAGAAGTTATGCATTGGGCAGGTATTGCAAGGGGCATAATGGCATCTAGGGCTTTTGCAGCAGGAGTACCTTTGCAAGATATTATGAAGTCAGCAGATTGGTCTAACGAGTCGACATTCAAGACTTTCTACTATTAGCCTATTTCTCAGATAGCAAGTAGAGTGGTAGACAGCTTTGAAAAAGCATAATGTTAGCCTCCTGTCTTGACATAGAATGAAGATTGCCCATTCTTATAGCGCAGAGTAGTCTTGATTATATTAAACAGACAGAGGCGAGCATTAAATCCCACCCTGATAAGCATGTATGGTCTAAAAGAAAAGAAAAAAGAAAGAAAATGTGTTATGGGTTATAACTATGTCAGCGTATTCCCACCCTCATGATGGCGTCTCCATTTTTTTCCAGGAGATGAACCGGTTTGAAGTTCTATGATAACGCCTTCGTTATCAGCAGTTGCAGGACTGAGGTTCAGTCGCGAAGGGCAGTTGAATCTGTACAGTTACAGTTTACAGTAGGACATTGATGTTCAGATTCGGGCAGAGTTCGTTGTCAAAGAAATAGGAATGGACCGAGAGAGAGGTCTACTTATATACAGGGACAGGTTCAGATAGGCTCAGGAGAGCAGCCCAGGACTACCAGAAGCTCAAGGAGTATGGGGATGTGTAGTTTTATGGAACATTTTTGAAACTCTGGGACCTTTTTGATGTTCTAAGCTCTGGAAGAGCTGATTAAACCAAAACATGTTGAGTTTAAAAATGTTAAAATTTGAAGTGCTGTGAGTAGCAGCAATAAAGAAACAAAAGCATAATGCCTGCCTCTGTGTCTTTAATGGAATCAAGATGACCCTGCGCTATAAACATGGGCAATTTTCATTCTCCAATCCTTACTTTCTTAGGATGTGCCTCCAGGACCCCAATCTGCCCAGCGCCAACGTGGATGGGGGCACTAACCGTCCGATGTGTGAGTTATGCACAGCACATGCAGCCAGCCATTCTAGACTTAGAAACGCCCCTTGCGCTTGGCAAGGGACCCTACTCTCAATCAGTAGGATTTCACAAGTGGTCGGCATTGTGATGCCAGGAAGGCTGGCGCAGCTGGCATGTTGTCAAGCCTTTTCATGACTCTTGTGTACAGAAGTCTGCCTAGGCCACAGCTTAGCAAAATGTGCCAGGACTCTCAGACGTAAATGGCATCTGCTGGTGTGGCGAATTTTATTCTGTCCTGCAGAAGGACAAGGATGAGTAGGGGCAGAAATGCCCACTCAGCCCCAACTCAGCCCTCCCGCTGCTACAAGCCAAGAGCCAACACGATCATAAAGGTAAAACAGGCGCAGTCAAGAGATAGACCTCCTTTGCCGTTTGTGGTACTGCTGGCGGAGGGAAGGCTGTACTCTCAAGAGGGGTGTGAATGTGAAACGTTAGCAACCCAAACAGCGAAGTATAACAGTCCAAAATAAAGGAATGTCCAATCAAGGTTCAGTAAAAAAATATACTTTTAATAAAACACACCATCTGCAAAAAGAACTAAGTAGAAAAACACTACTCAAACCCCATCAATGAGGAAAGAACGGAGACTAATCCAAGTTAGCACAATGCAGCACTCTGAGTAATGAATCAGGGGTGGAAGGCAAGAAAAAAACACAATATTCTTAAAAAGGATGTTTCTTGGATGAAAAAAGTGCAAAAGTGACCTAACCAGTCCCTAGGCCTCAATACTTGACCAAGGGGGCAGTTAATAGTTAAAAGTTATTTTTTTGCACTTATTGGCAGTTCACGTCAAGCCAGGTTTCGAACTGTTGTTCAAACAGGTCGAACCAGGTTCGAGGACTGTGCGTCATAGTTGATCCAAGCGTAGAGGAGGTGCCCAGCTGGGTCGAATGGTGGAGTTCAAAGGTGGCCCCCGAACGATGCAGGTCAGAATGTGTACTAGGGTTGGATCCAAGTCGAACCAGTTCGCAACAGATGTATTTGCTGGTTAGGATCGATGAGTGGCGTTCCAGCAGTTCATGTCGAGGTCCAGTATGGGTTTGAAGCAGAGACCTTAATATGCAAGTATGCATATCGGCGAGGCGACAGTTGGAAGTTGAGCTGCATCGAGTTGCTTGGTAACAGCCGGGAGGGAGTCTATGAATGACATCCCAGCAGTTCAAGTCGAGAGCCGTCAAGGAGCAGTTGATTTGCGCGGGGCAGGGGACGGCTCAGCAAGGCATGAGGCAGCATTGAGGCGGTTAAATCGATGAAAGCACATCGGGTTGCAGAATTTGAGGGCAGCAGCTGTGTGATTCCAGGCGGTGAGCAGGTGTTGCGCCGATTGAGGCAGAAGTATGTTGCGGTTCGAAACAGTGTTTGAAGAGGTACAAATCGTAAGGGCCACCAATGTCAGTTCAGCCATCCAGGTGACGGCGAGGATGCTGGTGACTGGATGCACAGTTCGAGGCAGCGTTAGAAGATCGCTGTTCGAAGGAGTCCCCCAAGGCCTGGTTGTCGATGTAGATCGGCAACAAAAGTGCCGGCGATTTGATGGCAGTTCGAAGGCTGTGGCTGCAATGAAGATCTTCTGGTTTGAGCCGAGACAACGATGCGCTCAGCTGGTGTAGTGGCAAACTTGTTCGAACACACGGCTAAGCGCTTTAAGCGCTTCAAGATGATAGAGAGCCAAAGAGAGCTCCAGAGGCTCCTGTAGGTTCGAAGGTGTCGAATCAGGCTGGAAGCACGCTCAAACCACGGTTCAAAGTAGTTTGACTGGCGAACACAGGATTACTGGCTAGCCTGCTCCTCTGGTTGCTGTGAGTCCTAATCCAGGGACTCAATGATACGTTTTGGTCCTTGTTCTCATTCTACCAAGCACTAGGGAGGTTGATCCGCAACTAAAGGTGTCCCACAACACAGTGAGTTCCTGGGTACTCTTTCTGGTAGAGAGGCAGGTCTTGTCCCAGCAGCAGGTCATCCCCAATGGTCCCTGCGGATGGTTAAGGGATAGAGCTCGCCTCTGCCTTGGACACGCAGTCTTCATCTCACTGGTGGAGGACTTTGGAGGGATGAACTCTCCCAATAGAGGTCCAATGAATTCTTCTTAAAAGGCTGAGGTCCCAAAGATGGTTTCAGGTTGATTCAAAGAAGTGGTGTTAAAGGTAAACGTCCACAGGTGATTGCACTAATGGTAAACCTGCTTTAGGGCTCCAATCCCTGTCCTTAAAATAAGTGGACTTTGCCCTTCTGAACTCACACCCAAGGTGCTTTGTTCTAAAAGAAGTGGAAGGCACAGGAAGGAGAGATAGAGGCCGAGAGGAGCAAGATGGTGGAATCTTCCTTCAACTGTGCAGATCTCATGCTCTCTACACTAAACCCCACTTCCCTTATCAATAGGATCAAAGGCCCTCTAAAATGCAGCACCCTGGGGTGAGTCCAAGCCTTTTGTGAATGGGTGGGCCCCTTCGTTCCTGTTCTCTTGGAATGGCTGTCTTCTGGGGAAGGGGCATTACCTACCCTTACAAGTGAAACAAGAGAGGCAATCCCCCAAGGCTACAGTGCTGCCATCCATCAGTGTCAAGGTCCATCCTGTCTGGTTACCTTACACCATATCCTTCCACAGCTGAGCATGGGCACACAGCCAGAGGTATGACATCACAATCATAGACACAGGCAAGGATGGACTCTATAGGGGTATAACATCACATTCATAGACACTGGCAAGGATGGGCTTTCCAGGGGTATAACGTCACATTCATAGACACAGGCAAGGATGGGCTCTATAGGGGTATGACATCACAATCATAGACATAGGCAAGGATGGACTCTATAGGGGTATGACATCACAATCATAGACACAGGCAAGGATGGACTCTATAGGGGTATGACATCACAATCATAGACACAGGCAAGGATGGACTCCATAGGGGTATGACATCACAATCAGACACAGGCAAGGATGGACTCTATAGGGGTATGACATCACATTCATAGACATGGGAAAGGATGGACTCTCCAGTGGTATAACGTCACATTCATAGACACGGGCAAGGATGGGCTCTCTGGGGGTATAACATCACATTCATAGACAAGGGCAAGGATGGACTCTCCAGGGGTATAACATCACATTCATAGACAGGGGCAAGGATGGACTCTCCAGGGGTATAGCATCACATTCATAGACAAGGGCAAGGATGGACTCTCCAGGGGTATAACAGCACATTCATAGACACTGGCAAGGATGGACTCTCGAGGGGTATAGCATCAAATTCATAGCCACGGGCAAGGATGGACTCTACAGGGGTATAGCATCACATTCATAGTCACGGGCAAGGATGGACTCTCCAGGGGTATAACATCACATTCATAGACACAGGCAAGGATGGACTCTCCACGGGTATAGCATCATATTCACAGACACTGGCAAGGATGGACTCTCCAGGGGTTTAACATCACATTCATAGACACGAGCAAGGATGGACTCTTCAGGGGTATAACATCACATTCATAGGCACAGGCAAGGATGGACTCTCCAGGGGTATGGATCACATCCATAGACACGGGCAAGGATGGACTTTCCAGGGGCACAGCATCACAATCATAGACTCGGGCAAGGATGGACTCTCCAGGGGCATAGCATCACATTCATAGACTCTGGCAAGGATGGGCTCTCCAGGGGTTTAACATCACATTCATAGACACGGGCAAGGATGGACTCTTCAGGGATATAACATCAGATTCACAGACTCTAGCAAGGATTGGCTCTCCAGGGGTTTAACATCACATTCATAGACAGGGGCAAGGATGGACTCTTCAGGGATATAACATCACATTCATAGGCACAGGCAAGGATGGACTCTCCAGGGGTATAACATCACATTCATAGACACGGGCAAGGATGGACTCTTCAGGGGTATAACATCACATTCATAGGCACAGGCAAGGATGGACTCTCCAGGGGTATAACATCACATTCATAGGCACTGGCAAGGATGGACTCTCCAGGGGTATAGCATCACATTCACAAACTCGGGCAAGGATGGACACTCCAGGGGTATAACATCATATTCATAGACACGGGCAAGGATGGACTCTCCAGGGGTTTAACATCACATTCATAGGCACAGACAAGGATGGACTCTCCAGGGGTATAACATCACATTCATAGACACGGGCAAGGATGGACTCTCCAGGGGTATAGCCTCACATTCATAGGCACAGGCAAGGATGGACTCTCCAGGGGTATAACATCACATTCATAGACACGGGCAAGGATGGACTCTCCAGGGGTATAGCCTCACATTCATAGGCACAGGCAAGGATGGACTCTCCAGGGGTATAACATCACATTCATAGACACGGGCAAGGATGGACTCTCCAGGGGTATAGCATCACAATCATAGACACAGGCAAGGATGGGCTCTCCAGGGGTATAACATCACATTCATAGGCACTGGCAAGGATGGACTCTGCAGGGGTATAACATCACATTCATAGGAACTGGCAAGGATGGACTCTCTAGGGGTATAGCATCACATTCACAAACTCGGGCAAGGATGGACTCTCCAGGGGTATAACATCAAATTCATAGACACGGGCAAGGATGGACTCTCCTAGGGTATAACATCACATTCATAGTCACGGGCAAGGATGGACTCTTCAGGGGTATAACATCACATCCATAGACACGGGCAAGGATGGACTCTCCAGGGGTATAGCCTCACATTCATAGACACGGGCAAGGATGGACTCTTCAGGGGTATAGCATCACATTCATAGACACGGGCAAGGATGGACTCTCCAGGTGTATAGCCTCACATTCATAGACACGGCAAGGATGGACTCTCCAGGGGTATAGCATCACATTCATAGTCACGGGCAAGGATGGACTCTCCAGAGGTATAGCATCACATTGACAAACTCGGGCAAGGATGGACTCTCCAGGGGTATAACATCACATTCATAGACACGGGCAAGGATGGACTCTCCAGGGGTATAACATCACACTCATAGACACGGGCAAGGATGGACTCTTCAGGGGTATGGATCACATCCATAGACACGGGCAAGGATGGACTCTCCAGGGGTATGGATCACATCCATAGACACGGGCAAGGATGGACTCTCCAGGGGTATAACATCACATTCATAGACACGGGCGAGGTGTACTCTCCAGGGGTATAACATCACATTCCTAGACACAGGCAAGGATGGACTCTCCAGGGGTATAACATCACATTCACAGACTTGGGCAAGGATGGGCTCTCCAGGGGTCTAACATCACATTCATAGACATGGGCAAGGATGGACTCTCCAGAGGTATAACATCACATTCATAGGCACAGGCAAGGATGGACTCTCCAGGGGTATGGATCACATCCACAGACACGGGCAAGGATGGACTCTCCAGGGGTATAACATCACATTCATAGACACAGGCAAGGATGGGCTCTCCAGGGGTATAGCATCACATTCATAGACACAGGCAAGGATGGACTTTCCAGGGGTGTAACATCACATTCATAGACACAGGCAAGGATGGACTTTCCAGGGGTATAACATCACATTCATAGACACGGGCAAGGATGGACTCTCCAGGGGTATAGCATTACAATCATAGACACGGGCAAGGATGGACTCTCCAGGGGTATAACATCACATTCATAGACACGGGCAAGGATGGACTCTCCAGGGGTATGGATCACACATCCATAGACACGGGCAAGGATGGACTCTCCAGGGGTATGGATCACATCCATAGACACGGGCAAGGATGGACTCTCCAGGGGTATAGCCTCACATTCATAGACACGGGCAAGGATGGACTCTCCAGGGGTATAACATCACATTCATAGACAAGGGCAAGGATGGACTCTCCAGGGGTATAACATCACATTCATAGACAGGGGCAAGGATGGACTCTCCAGGGGTATAGCATCACATTCATAGACAAGGGCAAGGATGGACTCTCCAGGGGTATAACATCACATTCATAGACACTGGCAAGGATGGACTCTCCAGGGGTATAGCATCACATTCATAGTCACGGGCAAGGATGGACTCTCCAGGGGTATAGCATCACATTCATAGTCACGGGCAAGGATGGACTCTCCAGGGGTATAACATCACATTCATAGACACAGGCAAGGATGGACTCTCCAGGGGTATAGCATCACATTCATAGTCACGGGCAAGGATGGACTCTCCAGGGGTATAACATCACATTCATAGACACAGGCAAGGATGGACTTTCCAGGGGTATAACATCACATTCATAGACACAGGCAAGGATGGACTTTCCAGGGGTATAACATCACATTCATAGACACGGCAAGGATGGACTCTCCAGGGGTATAGCATCACATTCATAGTCACGGGCAAGGATGGACTCTCCAGAGGTATAGCATCACATTGACAAACTCGGGCAAGGATGGACTCTCCAGGGGTATAACATCACATTCATAGACACGGGCAAGGATGGACTCTCCAGGGGTATAACATCACACTCATAGACACGGGCAAGGATGGACTCTTCAGGGGTATGGATCACATCCATAGACACGGGCAAGGATGGACTCTCCAGGGGTATGGATCACATCCATAGACACGGGCAAGGATGGACTCTCCAGGGGTATAACATCACATTCATAGACACGGGCGAGGTGTACTCTCCAGGGGTATAACATCACATTCCTAGACACAGGCAAGGATGGACTCTCCAGGGGTATAACATCACATTCACAGACTTGGGCAAGGATGGGCTCTCCAGGGGTCTAACATCACATTCATAGACATGGGCAAGGATGGACTCTCCAGAGGTATAACATCACATTCATAGGCACAGGCAAGGATGGACTCTCCAGGGGTATGGATCACATCCACAGACACGGGCAAGGATGGACTCTCCAGGGGTATAACATCACATTCATAGACACAGGCAAGGATGGGCTCTCCAGGGGTATAGCATCACATTCATAGACACAGGCAAGGATGGACTTTCCAGGGGTGTAACATCACATTCATAGACACAGGCAAGGATGGACTTTCCAGGGGTATAACATCACATTCATAGACACGGGCAAGGATGGACTCTCCAGGGGTATAGCATTACAATCATAGACACGGGCAAGGATGGATTCTCCAGGGGTATAACATCACATTCATAGACACGGGCAAGGATGGACTCTCCAGGGGTATGGATCACACATCCATAGACACGGGCAAGGATGGACTCTCCAGGGGTATGGATCACATCCATAGACACGGGCAAGGATGGACTCTCCAGGGGTATAACATCACATTCATAGACACAGGCAAGGATGGGCTCTCCAGGGGTATAGCCTCACATTCATAGACACGGGCAAGGATGGACTCTCCAGGGGTATAACATCACATTCATAGACAAGGGCAAGGATGGACTCTCCAGGGGTATAACATCACATTCATAGACAGGGGCAAGGATGGACTCTCCAGGGGTATAACATCACATTCATAGGCACAGGCAAGGATGGACTCTCCAGGGGTATGGATCACATCCACAGACACGGGCAAGGATGGACTCTCCAGGGGTATAACATCACATTCATAGACACAGGCAAGGATGGGCTCTCCAGGGGTATAGCCTCACATTCATAGACACGGGCAAGGATGGACTCTCCAGGGGTATAACATCACATTCATAGACAGGGGCAAGGATGGACTCTCCAGAGGTATAACATCACATTCATAGGCACAGGCAAGGATGGACTCTCCAGGGGTATGGATCACATCCACAGACACGGGCAAGGATGGACTCTCCAGGGGTATAACATCACATTCATAGACACAGGCAAGGATGGGCTCTCCAGGGGTATAGCCTCACATTCATAGACACGGGCAAGGATGGACTCTCCAGGGGTATAACATCACATTCATAGACAAGGGCAAGGATGGACTCTCCAGGGGTATAACATCACATTCATAGACAGGGGCAAGGATGGACTCTCCAGGGGTATAGCATCACATTCATAGACAAGGGCAAGGATGGACTCTCCAGGGGTATAACATCACATTCATAGACACTGGCAAGGATGGACTCTCCAGGGGTATAGCATCACATTCATAGTCACGGGCAAGGATGGACTCTCCAGGGGTATAGCATCACATTCATAGTCACGGGCAAGGATGGACTCTCCAGGGGTATAACATCACATTCATAGACACAGGCAAGGATGGACTCTCCAGGGGTATAGCATCACATTCATAGTCACGGGCAAGGATGGACTCTCCAGGGGTATAACATCACATTCATAGACACAGGCAAGGATGGACTTTCCAGGGGTATAACATCACATTCATAGACACAGGCAAGGATGGACTTTCCAGGGGTATAACATCACATTCATAGACACGGGCAAGGATGGACTCTCCAGGGGTATAACATCACATTCATAGACACGGGCTAGGATGGACTCTCCAGGGGTATGGATCACACATCCATAGACACGGGCAAGGATGGACTCTCCAGGGGTATAGCCTCACATTCATAGACACGGGCAAGGATGGACTCTTCAGGGGTATAACATCACATTCATAGACACGGGCAAGGATGGACTCTCCAGGGGTATAACATCACATTCATAGACACGGGCAAGGATGGACTCTCCAGGGGTATAACATCACATTCATAGACACCGGCAAGGATGGACTCTCCGGGGGTATGGATCACACATCCATAGACACGGGCTAGGATGGACTCTCCAGGGGTATGGATCGCATCCATAGACACGGGCGAGGATGGACTCTCCAGGGGTATAGCCTCACATTCATAGACACGGGCAAGGATGGACTCTCCAGGGGTATAACATCACATTCATAGACAAGGGCAAGGATGGACTCTCCAGGGGTATAATATCACATTCATAGACAGGGGCAAGGATGGACTCTCCAGGGGTATAGCATCACATTCATAGACAAGGGCAA
The DNA here is from genome assembly GCF_040938575.1 of Ambystoma mexicanum. NCBI lineage: Eukaryota > Metazoa > Chordata > Amphibia > Caudata > Ambystomatidae > Ambystoma > Ambystoma mexicanum. Next base: position 26,199,881 of record NC_090934.1, read on the forward strand.
GGATGGACTCTCCAGGGGTATAACATCACATTCATAGACACTGGCAAGGATGGACTCTCCAGGGGTATAGCATCACATTCATAGTCACGGGCAAGGATGGACTCTCCAGGGGTATAGCGTCACATTCATAGACACTGGCAAGGATGGACTCTCCAGGGGTATAGCATCACAATCATAGACACAGGCAAGGATGGGCTCTCCAGGGGTATAACATCACATTCATAGGCACTGGCAAGGATGGACTCTCCAGGGGTATAGCATCACATTCACAAACTCGGGCAAGGATGGACTCTCCAGGGGTATAACATCATATTCATAGACACGGGCAAGGATGGACTCTCCAAGGGTTTAACATCACATTCATAGGCACAGACAAGGATGGACTCTCCAGGGGTATAACATCACATTCATAGACACGGGCAAGAATGGACTCTCCAGGGGTATAGCCTCACATTCATAGGCACAGGCAAGGATGGACTCTCCAGGGTATAGCATCACAATCACAGACACGGGCAAGGATGGACTCTGCAGGGGTATAACATCACATTCATAGGAACTGGCAAGGATGGACTCTCTAGGGGTATAGCATCACATTCACAAACTCGGGCAAGGATGGACCTCTCCAAGGGTATAACATCAAATTCATAGACACGGGCAAGGATGGACTCTCCTAGGGTATAACATCACATTCATAGTCACGGGCAAGGATGGACTCTTCAGGGGTATGGATCACACATCCATAGACACGGGCAAGGATGGACTCTCCAGGGGTATAGCCTCACATTCATAGACACGGGCAAGGATGGACTCTTCAGGGGTATAGCATCACATTCATAGACACGGGCAAGGATGGACTCTCCAGGGGTATAGCCTCACATTCATAGACACGGGCAAGGATGGACTCTCCAGGGGTATAGCATCACATTCATAGTCACGGGCAAGGATGGACTCTCCAGGGGTATAACATCACATTCATAGACACAGGCAAGGATGGACTCTCCAGGGGTATAGCATCACATTCATAGTCACGGGCTAGGATGGACTCTCCAGGGGTATAACATCACATTCATAGACACAGGCAAGGATGGACTTTCCAGGGGTATAACATCACATTCATAGACACAGGCAAGGATGGACTTTCCAGGGGTATAACATCACATTCATAGACACGGGCAAGGATGGACTCTCCAGGGGTATAACATCATATTCATAGACATGGGCAAGGATGGACTCTCCAGGGGTATAACATCACATTCATAGGCACAGGCAAGGATGGACTCTCCAGGGGTATAGCATCACATTCACAAACTCGGGCAAGGATGGACTCTCCAGGGGTATAACATCACATTCATAGACACAGACAAGGATGGACTCTCCAGGGGTATAACATCACATTCATAGACACGGGCAAGGATGGACTCTCCAGGGGTATAGCCTCACATTCATAGGCACAGGCAAGGATGGACTCTCCAGGGGTATAACATCACATTCATAGACACGGGCAAGGATGGACTCTCCAGGGGTATAACATCACAATCATAGACACAGGCAAGGATGGGCTCTCCAGGGGTATAACATCACATTCATAGGCACTGGCAAGGATGGACTCTCCAGGGGTATAGCATCACAATCACAGACACGGGCAAGGATGGACTCTGCAGGGGATAACATCACATTCATAGGAACTGGCAAGGATGGACTCTCTAGGGGTATAGCATCACATTCACAAACTCGGGCAAGGATGGACTCTCCAGGGGTATAACATCAAATTCATAGACACGGGCAAGGATGGACTCTCCTAGGGTATAACATCACATTCATAGTCACGGGCAAGGATGGACTCTTCACGGGTATAACATCACATCCATAGACACGGGCAAGGATGGACTCTCCAGGGGTATAGCCTCACATTCATAGACACGGGCAAGGATGGACTCTTCAGGGGTATAGCATCACATTCATAGACACGGGCAAGGATGGACTCTCCAGGGGTATAGCCTCACATTCATAGACACGGGCAAGGATGGACTCTCCAGGGGTTTAACATCACATTCATAGACACGGGCAAGGATGGGCTCTGCAGGGGTATAACATCACATTCATAGACAAGGGCAAGGATGGACTCTCCAGGGGTATAGCATCACATTCACAAACTCGGGCAAGGATGGCCTCTCCAGGGGTATAACATCACATTCATAGACATGGGCAAGGATGGACTCTCCAGGGGTATAACATCACATTCATAGACACGGGCAAGGAGGGACTCTCCAGGGGTATAACATCACATTCATAGACACGGGCAAGGATGGACTCTTCAGGGGTATGGATCACATCCATAGACACGGGCAAGGATGGATTCTCCAGGGGTATGGATCACATCCATAGACACGGGCAAGGATGGACTCTCCAGGGGTATAACATCACATTCATAGACACGGGCGAGGTGTACTCTCCAGGTGTATAACATCACATTCCTAGACACAATCAAGGATGGACTCTCCAGGGGTATAACATCACATTCACAGACTTGGGCAAGGATGGACTCTCTAGGGGTATAGCATCACATTCACAAACTCGGGCAAGGATGGACTCTCCAGGGGTATAACATCACATTCATAGGCACTGGCAAGGATGGGCTCTCCAGGGGTATAACATCACATTCATAGGCACTGGCAAGGATGGACTCTCCAGGGGTATAGCATCACAATCACAGACACGGGCAAGGATGGACTCTGCAGGGGTATAACATCACATTCATAGGAACTGGCAAGGATGGACTCTCTAGGGGTATAGCATCACATTCACAAACTCGGGCAAGGATGGACTCTCCAGGGGTATAACATCAAATTCATAGAAACGGGAAAGGATGGACTCTCCTAGGGTATAACATCACATTCATAGTCACGGGCAAGGATGGACTCTTCAGGGGTATAACATCACATCCATAGACACGGGCAAGGATGGACTCTCCAGGGGTATAGCCTCACATTCATAGACACGGGCAAGGATGGACTCTTCAGGGGTATAGCATCACATTCATAGACACGGGCAAGGATGGACTCTCCAGGGGTATAACATCACATTCATAGGCACTGGCAAGGATGGACTCTCCAGGGGTATAGCATCACAATCACAGACACGGGCAAGGATGGACTCTGCAGGGGTATAACATCACATTCATAGGAACTGGCAAGGATGGACTCTCTAGGGGTATAGCATCACATTCACAAACTCGGGCAAGGATGGACTCTCCAGGGGTATAACATCAAATTCATAGAAACGGGCAAGGATGGACTCTCCTAGGGTATAACATCACATTCATAGTCACGGGCAAGGATGGACTCTTCAGGGGTATAACATCACATCCATAGACACGGGCAAGGATGGACTCTCCAGGGGTATAGCCTCACATTCATAGACACGGGCAAGGATGGACTCTTCAGGGGTATAGCATCACATTCATAGACACGGGCAAGGATGGGCTCTCCAGGGGTTTAACATCACATTCATAGACACGGGCAAGGATGGGCTCTGCAGGGGTATAACATCACATTCATAGACACGGGCAAGGATGGACTCTCCAGGGGTATAACATCACATTCATAGACACGGGCAAGGATGGACTCTTCAGGGGTATGGATCACATCCATAGACATGGGCAAGGATGGACTCTCCAGGGGTATGGATCACATCCATAGACACGGGCAAGGTTGGACTCTCCAGGTGTATAACATCACATTCATAGACACGGGCGAGGTGTACTCTCCAGGGGTATAACATCAAATTCATAGACACAGACAAGGATGGACTCTCCAGGGGTATAACATCACATTCATAGACACGGGCAAGGATGGACTCTCCAGGGGTATAGCCTCACATTCATAGGCACAGGCAAGGATGGACTCTCCAGGGGTATAACATCACATTCATAGACACGGGCAAGGATGGGCTCTGCAGGGGTATAACATCACATTCATAGACAAGGGCAAGGATGGACTCTCCAGGGGTATAGCATCACATTCACAAACTCGGGCAAGGATGGACTCTCCAGGGGTATAACATCAAATTCATAGACACGGGCAAGGATGGACTCTCCTAGGGTATAACATCACATTCATAGTCACGGGCAAGGATGGACTCTTCAGGGGTATAACATCACATCCATAGACACGGGCAAGGATGGACTCTCCAGGGGTATAGCCTCACATTCATAGGCACAGGCAAGGATGGACTCTCCAGGGGTATAACATCACATTCATAGACACGGGCAAGGATGGGCTCTGCAGGGGTATAACATCACATTCATAGACAAGGGCAAGGATGGACTCTCCAGGGGTATAGCCTCACATTCATAGGCACAGGCAAGGATGGACTCTCCAGGGGTATAACATCACATTCATAGACACGGGCAAGGATGGGCTCTGCAGGGGTATAACATCACATTCATAGACAAGGGCAAGGATGGACTCTCCAGGGGTATAGCATCACATTCATAGTCACGGGCAAGGATGGACTCTCCAGAGGTATAACATCACATTCACAAACTCGGGCAAGGATGGACTCTCCAGGGGTATAACATCAAATTCATAGACACGGGCAAGGATGGACTCTCCTAGGGTATAACATCACATTCATAGTCACGGGCAAGGATGGAATCTTCAGGGGTATAACATCACATCCATAGACACGGGCAAGGATGGACTCTCCAGGGGTATAGCCTCACATTCATAGACACGGGCAAGGATGGACTCTCCAGGGGTATAGCATCACAATCATAGACACAGGCAAGGATGGGCTCTCCAGGGGTTTAACATCACATTCATAATCACGGGCAAGGATGGGCTCTGCAGGGGTATAACATCACATTCATAGACAAGGGCAAGGATGGACTCTCCAGGGGTATAGCCTCACATTCATAGGCACAGGCAAGGATGGACTCTCCTAGGGTATAACATCACATTCATAGTCACGGGCAAGGATGGACTCTTCAGGGGTATAACATCACATCCATAGACACGGGCAAGGATGGACTCTCCAGGGGTATAGCCTCACATTCATAGACACGGGCAAGGATGGACTCTCCAGGGGTATAACATCACATTCATAGACAAGGGCAAGGATGGACTCTCCAGGGGTATAGCATCACATTCACAAACTCGGGCAAGGATGGACTCTCCAGGGGTATAACATCAAATTCATAGACACGGGCAAGGATGGACTCTCCTAGGGTATAACATCACATTCATAGTCACGGGCAAGGATGGACTCTTCAGGGGTATAGCATCACATTCATAGACACGGGCAAGGATGGGCTCTGCAGGTGTATAACATCACATTCATAGACAAGGGCAAGGATGGACTCTCCAGGGGTATAGCATCACATTCACAAACTCGGGCAAGGATGGACTCTCCAGGGGTATAACATCACATTCATAGACACGGGCAAGGAGGGACTCTCCAGGGGTATAACATCACATTCATAGACACGGGCAAGGATGGACTCTTCAGGGGTATGGATCACATCCATAGACACGGGCAGGGATGGACTCTCCAAGGGTATGGATCACATCCATAGACACGGGCAAGGATGGGCTCTGCAGGGGTATCACATCACATTCATAGACAAGGGCAAGGATGGACTCTCCAGGGGTATAGCATCGCATTCACAAACTCGGGCAAGGATGGACTCACCAGGGGTATAACATCACATTCATAGACACGGGCAAGGATGGACTCTCCAGGGGTATAACATCACATTCATAGACACGGACAAGGATGGACTCTTCAGGGGTATGGATCACATCCATAGACACGGGCAAGGATGGACTCTCCAGGGGTATGGATCACATCCATAGACACGGGCAAGGATGGACTCTCCAGGGGTATACAATCACATTCATAGACACGGGCGAGGTGTACTCTCCAGGGGTATAACATCAAATTCATAGACACAGACAAGGATGGACTCTCCAGGGGTATAACATCACATTCATAGACACGGGCAAGGATGGACTCTCCAGGGGTATAGCCTCACATTCATAGGCACAGGCAAGGATGGACTCTCCAGGGGTATAACATCACATTCATAGACATGGGCAAGGATGGACTCTCCAGGGGTATAACATCACATTCATAGGCACTGGCAAGAATGGACTCTCCAGGGGTATAGCATCACAATCACAGACACGGGCAAGGATGGGCTCTCCAGGGGTATAACATCACATTCATAGACACGGGCAATGATGGACTCTCCACGGGTATAACATCACATTCACAAACTCGGGCAAGGGTGGACTCTCCAGGAGTATAACATCACATTCATAGACACGGGCAAGGATGGACTCTCCAGGGGTATAACATCACATTCATAGACACAGGCAAGGATGGACTTTCCAGGGGTATAACATCACATTCATAGACACAGGCAAGGATGGACTTTCCAGGGGTATAACATCACATTCATAGACACGGGCAAGGATGGACTCTCCAGGGGTATGGATCACCCATCCATAGACACGGGCAAGGATGGACTCTCCAGCGATATGGATCACATCCATAGACACGGGCAAGGATGGATTCTCCAGGGGTATAGCCTCACATTCATAGACACGGGCAAGGATGGACTCTCCAGGGGTATAACATCACATTCATAGACAAGGGCAAGGATGGACTCTCCAGGGGTATAACATCACATTCATAGACACGGGCAAGGATGGACTCTCCAGGGGTATAGCATCACATTCATAGACAAGGGCAAGGATGGACTCTCCAGGGGTATAGCATCACATTCATAGACACGGACAAGGATGGGCTCTCCAGGGGTATAACATCACATTCATAGACACAGGCAATGATGGACTCTAAACGGGTATAACATCACATTCACAAACTCGGGCAAGGATGGACTCTCCAGGGGTATAACATCACATTCATAGACACAGGCAAGCTAGACCCCCCAGGGGCATAACATCACATTCGCAGACTTGGGCAAGGATGGACTCTCCAGGGGTATATCATCACATTCATAGACACAGGCAAGGATGGGCTCTCCAGGGGTCTAACATCACATTCATAGACACGGGCAAGGATGGACTCTCCAGGGGTATAACATCACATTTATAGGCACAGGCAAGGATGGACTCTCCAGGGGTATGGATCACATCCACAGACACGGGCAAGGATGGACTCTCCAGGGGTATAGCATCACATCCATAGACACGGGCAAGGATGGACTCTCCAGGGGTATAACATCACATTCATAGACACGGGCAAGGATGGACTTTCCAGGGGTATAGCATCACATTCACAAACTCGGGCAAGGATGGACTCTCCAGGGGTATAACATCATATTCATAGACACAGGCAAGGATGGACTCTCCAGGGGTATAACATCACATTCATAGACACGGGCAAGGATGGACTCTCCAGGGGTATAACATCACATTCTTAGGCACAGGCAAGGATGGACTCTCCAGGGGTATGGATTACACATCCATAGACACGGGCAAGGATGGACTCTCCAGGGGTATGGATCACATCCATAGACACGGGCAAGGATGGACTCTCCAGGGGTATAACATCACATTCATAGACACGGGCAAGGATGGACTCTCCAGGGGTATAGCCTCACATTCATAGACACGGGCAAGGATGGACTCTTCAGGGGTATAACATCACATTCATAGGCACAGGCAAGGATGGACTCTCCAGGGGTATAACATCACATTCATAGACACGGGCAAGGATGGACTCTCCAGGGGTATAGCATCACAATCATAGACACAGGCAAGGATGGGCTCTCCAGGGGTATAGCATCACAATCACAGACACGGGCAAGGATGGACTCTGCAGGGGTATAACATCACATTCATAGGAACTGGCAAGGATGGACTCTCTAGGGGTATAGCATCACATTCACAAACTCGGGCAAGGATGGACTCTCCAGGGGTATAACATCAAATTCATAGAAACGGGAAAGGATGGACTCTCCTAGGGTATAACATCACATTCATAGTCACGGGCAAGGATGGACTCTTCAGGGGTATAGCATCACATTCACAAACTCAGGCAAGGATGGACTCTCCAGGGGTATAACATCAAATTTATGGACACAGGCAAGGATGGACTCTCCTAGGGTATAACATCACATTCATAGTCACGGGCAAGGATGGACTCTTCAGGGGTATAACATCACATCCATAGACACGGGCAAGGATGGACTCTCCAGGGGTATAACATCACATCCATAGACACGGGCAAGGATGGACTCTCCAGGGGTATAGCATCACATTCACAGACACGGGCAAGGATGGACTCTCCAGGGGCATAACATCACATTCATAGACACGGGCAAGGATGGACTCTCCAGGGGTATAGCATCACATTCATAGACACGGGCAAGGATGGACTCTCCAGGGGTATAGCATTACATTCATAGACACAGGCAAGGATGGACTCTCCAGGCGTATAGCCTCACATTCATAGACACGGGCAAGGATGGACTCTCCAGGGGTATAGCCTCACATTCATAGACACGGGCAAGGATGGACTCTCCAGGGGTATAGCCTCACATTCATAGACACGGGCAAGGATGGACTCTCCAGGGGTATAGCCTCACATTCATAGACACGGGCAAGGATGGACTCTCCAGGGGTATAGCATCACATTCACAAACTCGGGCAAGGATGGACTCTCCAGGGGTATAACATCACATTCATAGAAACGGGCAAGGATGGACTCTCCAGGGGTATAACATCACATTCATAGACACGGGCGAGGTGTACTCTCCAGGGGTATAACATCACATTCCTAGACACAGGCAAGGATGGACTCTCCAGGGGTATAACATCACATTCACAGACTTGGGCAAGGATGGGCTCTCCAGGGGTCTAACATCACATTCATAGACACGGGCAAGGATGGACTCTCCAGGGGTATAACATCACATTCATAGGCACAGGCAAGGATGGACTCTCCAGGGGTATGGATCACATCCACAGACACGGGCAAGGATGGACTCTCCAGAGGTATAACATCACATTCATAGACACAGGCAAGGATGGGCTCTCCAGGGGTATAGCATCACATTCATAGACACAGGCAAGGATGGACTTTCCAGGGGTGTAACATCACATTCATAGACACATGCAAGGATGGACTTTCCAGGGGTATAACATCACATTCATAGACACAGGCAAGGATGGACTTTCCATGGGTATAACATCACATTCATAGACACGGGCAAGGATGGACTCTATAGGGGTATAACATCACATTCATAGACACGGGCAAGGATGGACTCTCCCGCGGTATAACATCACATTCATAGAAACGGGCAAGGATGGACTCTCCCGGGGTATCGATCACACATCCATAGACACGGGCTAGGATGGACTCTCCAGGGGTATGGATCGCATCCATAGACACGGGCAAGGAGGACTCTCCAGGGGTATAGCCTCACATTCATAGACACGGGCAAGGATGGACTCTCCAGGGGTATAACATCACATTCATAGACAAGGGCATGGATGGACTCTCCAGGGGTATAATATCACATTCACAGACAGGGGCAAGGATGGACTCTCCAGGGGTATAGCATCACATTCATAGACAAGGGCAAGGATGGACTCTCCAGGGGTATAACATCACATTCATAGACACTGGCAAGGATGGACTCTCCAGGGGTATAGCATCACATTCATAGTCACGGGCAAGGATGGACTCTCCAGGGGTATAGCGTCACATTCATAGTCACGGGCAAGGATGGACTCTCCAGGGGTATAACATCACATTCATAGACATAGGCAAGGATGGACTCTCCAGGGCTATAGCATCACATTCATAGTCACGGGCAAGGATGGACTCTCCAGGGATATAACATCACATTCATAGACACAGGCAAGGATGGACTTTCCAGGGGTATAACATCACATTCATAGACACGGGCAAGGATGGACTCTCCAGGGGTATAACATCACATTCATAGACACAGGCAAGGATGGACTCTCCAGGGGTATGGATCACACATCCATAGACACGGGCAAGATGGACTCTCCAGGGGTATAGCATCACATTCACAGACACGGGCAAGGATGGTCTCTCCATGGGTATAACATCACATTCATAGACACAGGCAAGGATGGACTTTCCATGGGTATAACATCACATTCATAGACACGGGCAAGGATGGACTCTATAGGGGTATAACATCACATTCATAGACACGGGCAAGGATGGACTCTCCCGGGGTATAACATCACATTCATAGACACAGGCAAGGATGGACTTTCCATGGGTATAACATCACATTCATAGACACGGGCAAGGATGGACTCTATAGGGGTATAACATCACATTCATAGACACGGGCAAGGATGGACTCTCCCGGGGTACAACATCACATTCATAGACACGGGCAAGGATGGACTCTCCAGGGGTATGGATCACACATCCATAGACACGGGCTAGGATGGACTCTCCAGGGGTATGGATCGCATCCATAGACACGGGCAAGGATGGACTCTCCAGGGGTATAGCCTCACATTCATAGACACGGGCAAGGATGGACTCTCCAGGGGTATAACATCACATTCATAGACAAGGGCAAGGATGGACTCTCCAGGGGTATAATATCACATTCATAGACAGGGGCAAGGATGGACTCTCCAGGGGTATAGCATCACATTCATAGACAAGGGCAAGGATGGACTCTCCAGGGGTATAACATCACATTCATAGACACTGGCAAGGATGGACTCTCCAGGGGTATAGCATCACATTCATAGTCACGGGCAAGGATGGACTCTCCAGGGGTATAGCGTCACATTCATAGTCACGGGCAAGGATGGACTCTCCAGGGGTATAACATCACATTCATAGACATAGGCAAGGATGGACTCTCCAGGGGTATAGCATCACATTCATAGTCACGGGCAAGGATGGACTCTCCAGGGATATAACATCACATTCATAGACACAGGCAAGGATGGACTTTCCAGGGGTATAACATCACATTCATAGACACGGGCAAGGATGGACTCTCCAGGGGTATAACATCACATTCATAGACACAGGCAAGGATGGACTCTCCAGGGGTATGGATCACACATCCATAGACACGGGCAAGATGGACTCTCCAGGGGTATAGCATCACATTCACAGACACGGGCAAGGATGGACTCTCCAGGGGCATAACATCACATTCATAGACACGGGCAAGGATGGACTCTCCAGGGGTATAGCATCACATTCATAGACACGGGCAAGGATGGACTCTCCAGGCGTATAGCCTCACATTCATAGACACGGGCAAGGATGGACTCTCCAGGGGTATAGCCTCACATTCATAGACACGGGCAAGGATGGACTCTCCAGGGGTATAGCCTCACATTCATAGACACGGGCAAGGATGGACTCTCCAGGGGTATAGCCTCACATTCATAGACACGGACAAGGATGGACTCTCCAGGGGTATAGCATCACATTCACAAACTCGGGCAAAGATGGACTCTCCAGGGGTATAACATCACATTCATAGACACGGGCAAGGATGGACTCTCCAGGGGTATAACATCACATTCATAGACACGGGCAAGGATGGACTCTCCAGGGGTATAGCATCACATTCATAGTCACGGGCAAGGATGGACTCTCCAGGGGTATAGCGTCACATTCATAGTCACGGGCAAGGATGGACTCTCCAGGGGTATAACATCACATTCATAGACATAGGCAAGGATGGACTCTCCAGGGGTATAGCATCACATTCATAGTCACGGGCAAGGATGGACTCTCCAGGGATATAACATCACATTCATAGACATAGGCAAGGATGGACTCTCCAGGGGTATAGCATCACATTCATAGTCACGGGCAAGGATGGACTCTCCAGGGATATAACATCACATTCATAGACACAGGCAAGGATGGACTTTCCAGGGGTATAACATCACATTCATAGACACGGGCAAGGATGGACTCTCCAGGGGTATAACATCACATTCATAGACACAGGCAAGGATGGACTCTCCAGGGGTATGGATCACACATCCATAGACACGGGCAAGATGGACTCTCCAGGGGTATAGCATCACATTCACAGACACGGGCAAGGATGGTCTCTCCATGGGTATAACATCACATTCATAGACACAGGCAAGAATGGACTTTCCATGGGTATAACATCACATTCATAGACACGGGCAAGGATGGACTCTATAGGGGTATAACATCACATTCATAGACACGGGCAAGGATGGACTCTCCCGGGGTATAACATCACATTCATAGACACAGGCAAGGATGGACTTTCCATGGGTATAACATCACATTCATAGACACGGGCAAGGATGGACTCTATAGGGGTATAACATCACATTCATAGACACGGGCAAGGATGGACTCTCCCGGGGTACAACATCACATTCATAGACACGGGCAAGGATGGACTCTCCAGGGGTATGGATCACACATCCATAGACACGGGCTAGGATGGACTCTCCAGGGGTATGGATCGCATCCATAGACACGGGCAAGGATGGACTCTCCAGGGGTATAGCCTCACATTCATAGACACGGGCAAGGATGGACTCTCCAGGGGTATAACATCACATTCATAGACAAGGGCAAGGATGGACTCTCCAGGGGTATAATATCACATTCATAGACAGGGGCAAGGATGGACTCTCCAGGGGTATAGCATCACATTCATAGACAAGGGCAAGGATGGACTCTCCAGGGGTATAACATCACATTCATAGACACTGGCAAGGATGGACTCTCCAGGAGTATAGCATCACATTCATAGTCACGGGCAAGGATGGACTCTCCAGGGGTATAGCGTCACATTCATAGTCACGGGCAAGGATGGACTCTCCAGGGGTATAACATCACATTCATAGACATAGGCAAGGATGGACTCTCCAGGGGTATAGCATCACATTCATAGTCACGGGCAAGGATGGACTCTCCAGGGATATAACATCACATTCATAGACACAGGCAAGGATGGACTTTCCAGGGGTATAACATCACATTCATAGACACGGGCAAGGATGGACTCTCCAGGGGTATAACATCACATTCATAGACACAGGCAAGGATGGACTCTCCAGGGGTATGGATCACACATCCATAGACACGGGCAAGATGGACTCTCCAGGGGTATAGCATCACATTCACAGACACGGGCAAGGATGGACTCTCCAGGGGCATAACATCACATTCATAGACACGGGCAAGGATGGACTCTCCAGGGGTATAGCATCACATTCATAGACACGGGCAAGGATGGACTCTCCAGGGGTATAGCATTACATTCATAGACACGGGCAAGGATGGACTCTCCAGGCGTATAGCCTCACATTCATAGACACGGGCAAGGATGGACTCTCCAGGGGTATTGCCTCACATTCATAGACACGGGCAAGGATGGACTCTCCAGGGGTATAGCCTCACATTCATAGACACGGGCAAGGATGGACTCTCCAGGGGTATAGCCTCACATTCATAGACACGGACAAGGATGGACTTTCCAGGGGTATAGCATCACATTCACAAACTCGGGCAAGGATGGACTCTCCAGGGGTATAACATCACATTCATAGACACGGGCAAGGATGGACTCTCCAGGGGTATAACATCACATTCATAGACACGGGCAAGGATGGACTCTTCAGGGGTACGGATTACATCCATAGACACGGGCAAGGATGGACTCTCCAGGGGTATGGATCACATCCATAGACACGGGCAAGGATGGACTCTCCAGGGGTATAACATCACATTCATAGACACGGGCGAGGTGTACTCTCCAGGGGTATAACATCACATTCCTAGACACAGGCAAGGATGGACTCTCCAGGGGTATAACATCACATTCACAGACTTGGGCAAGGATGGGCTCTCCAGGGGTCTAACATCACATTCCTAGACACGGGCAAGGATGGACTCTCCAGGGGTATAACATCACATTCATAGGCACAGGCAAGGATGGACTCTCCAGGGGTATGGATCACATCCACAGACACGGGCAAGGATGGACTCTCCAGAGGTATAATATCACATTCATAGACACAGGCAAGGATGGGCTCTCCAGGGGTATAGCATCACATTCATAGACACAGGCAAGGATGGACTTTCCAGGGGTGTAACATCACATTCATAGACACAGGCAAGGATGGAATTCCAGGGGTATAACATCACATTCATAGACACAGGCAAGGATGGACTTTCCATGGGTATAACATCACATTCATAGACACGGGCAAGGATGGACTCTATAGGGGTATAACATCACATTCATAGACACGGGCAAGGATGGACTCTCCCGGGGTATAACATCACATTCATAGACACGGGCAAGGATGGACTCTCCAGGGGTATGGATCACACATCCATAGACACGGGCAAGGATGGACTCTCCAGGGGTATGGATCGCATCCATAGACACGGGCAAGGATGGACTCTCCAGGGGTATAGCCTCACATTCATAGACATGGGCAAGGATGGACTCTGCAGGGGTATAACATCACATTCATAGACAAGGGCAAGGATGGATTCTCCAGGGGTATAATATCACATTCATAGACAGGGGCAAGGATGGACTCTCCAGGGGTATAGCATCACATTCATAGACAAGGGTAAGGATGGACTCTCCAGGGGTATAACATCACATTCATAGACACTGGCAAGGATGGACTCTCCAGGGGTATAGCATCACATTGATAGTCACGGGCAAGGATGGACTCTCCAGGGGTATAGCGTCACATTCATAGTCACGGGCAAGGATGGACGCTCCAGGGGTATAACATCACATTCATAGACATAGGCAAGGATGGACTCTCCAGGGGTATAGCATCACATTCATAGTCACGGGCAAGGATGGACTCTCCAGGGATATAACATCACATTCATAGACACAGGCAAGGATGGACTTTCCAGGGGTATAACATCACATTCATAGACACAGGCAAGGAGGGACTTTCCATGGGTATAACATCACATACATAGACACGGGCAAGGATGGACTCTCCAGGGGTATAACATCACATTCATAGACACAGGCAAGGATGGACTCTCCAGGGGTATGGATCACACATCCATAGACACGGGCAAGATGGACTCTCCAGGGATATGGATCACATCCATAGACACGGGCAAGGATGGACTCTCCAGGGGTATAGCCTCACATTCATAGACACGGGCAAGGATGGACTCTCCAGGGGTATAACATCACATTCATAGACACGGGCGAGGTGTACTCTCCAGGGGTATAGCATCACATTCATAGACACAGGCAAGGATGGGCTCTCCAGGGATATAGCATCACATTCATAGACACAGGCAAGGATGGACTTTCCAGGGGTGTAACATCACATTCATAGACACAGGCAAGGATGGACTTTCCAGGGGTATAACATCACATTCATAGACACGGGCAAGGATGGACTCTCCAGGGGTATAACATCACATTCATAGACACGGGCAAGGATGGACTCTCCAGGGGTATGGATCACACATCCATAGACACATGCAAGGATGGACTCTCCAGGGGTATGGATCACATCCATAGACACGGGCAAGGATGGACTCTCCAGGGGTATAACATCACATTCATAGACACGGGCAAGGATGGACTCTCCAGGGGTATAGCCTCACATTCATAGACACGGGCAAGGATGGACTCTTCAGGGGTATAACATCACATTCATAGACACAGGCAAGGATGGACTTTCCAGGGGTATAACATCACATTCATAGACACAGGCAAGGATGGACTTTCCAGGGGTATAACATCACATACATAGACACGGGCAAGGATGGACTCTCCAGGGGTATAACATCACATTCATAGACACAGGCAAGGATGGACTCTCCAGGGGTATGGATCACACATCCATAGACACGGGCAAGATGGACTCTCCAGGGATATGGATCACATCCATAGACACGGGCAAGGATGGACTCTCCAGGGGTATAGCCTCACATTCATAGACACGGGCAAGGATGGACTCTCCAGGGGTATAACATCACATTCATAGACACGGGCGAGGTGTACTCTCCAGGGGTTTAGCATCACATTCATAGACACAGGCAAGGATGGGCTCTCCAGGGGTATAGCATCACATTCATAGACACAGGCAAGGATGGACTTTCCAGGGGTGTAACATCACATTCATAGACACAGGCAAGGATGGACTTTCCAGGGGTATAACATCACATTCATAGACACGGGCAAGGATGGACTCTATAGGGGTATAACATCACATTCATAGACACGGGCAAGGATGGACTCTCCAGGGGTATAACATCACATTCATAGACACGGGCAAGGATGGACTCTCCAGGGGTATGGATCACACATCCATAGACACATGCAAGGATGGACTCTCCAGGGGTATGGATCACATCCATAGACACGGGCAAGGATGGACTCTCCAGGGGTATAACATCACATTCATAGACACGGGCAAGGATGGACTCTCCAGGGGTATAGCCTCACATTCATAGACACGGGCAAGGATGGACTCTTCAGGGGTATAACATCACATTCATAGGCACAGGCAAGGATGGACTCTCCAGGGGTATAACATCACATTCATAGACACGGGCAAGGATGAACTCTCCAGGGTTATAGCATCACAATCATAGACACAGGCAAGGATGGGCTCTCCAGGGGAATAACATCACATTCATAGGCACTGGCAAGAATGGACTCTCCAGGGGTATAGCATCACAATCACAGACACGGGCAAGGATGGACTCTGCAGGGGTATAACATCACATTCATAGGAACTGGCAAGGATGGACTCTCTAGGGGTATAGCATCACATTCACAAACTCGGGCAAGGATGGACTCTCCAGGGGTATAACATCAAATTCATGGACACAGGCAAGTATGGACTCTCCTAGGGTATAACATCACATTCATAGTCACGGGCAAGGATGGACTCTTCAGGGGTATAACATCACATCCATAGACACGGGCAAGGATGGACTCTCCAGGGGTATAACATCATATCCATAGACACGGGCAAGGATGGACTCTCCAGGGGTATAGCATCACATTCACAGACACGGGCAAGGATGGACTCTCCAGGGGCATAACATCACATTCATAGACACGGGCAAGGATGGACTCTCCAGGGGTATAGCATCACATTCATAGACACGGGCAAGGATGGACTCTCCAGGGATATAACATCACATCCATAGACACGGGCAAGGATGGACTCTCCAGGGGTAGAACATCACATCCATAGACACGGGCAAGGATGGACTCTCCAGGGGTATAACATCACATTCATAGTCACGGGCAAGGATGGACTCTTCAGGGGTATAACATCACATCCATAGACACGGGCAAGGATGGACTCTCCAGGGGTATAACATCACATTCATAGACACTGGCAAGGATGGACTCTCCAGGGGTATAGCATCACATTCATAGTCACGGGCAAGGATGGACTCTCCAGGGGTATAGCGTCACATTCATAGTCACGGACAAGGATGGACTCTCCAGGGGTATAACATCACATTCATAGACATAGGCAAGGATGGACTCTCCAGGGGTACAGCATCACATTCATAGTCACGGGCAAGGATGGACTCTCCAGGGATATAACATCACATTCATAGACACAGGCAAGGATGGACTTTCCAGGGGTATAACATCACATTCATAGACACGGGCAAGGATGGACTCTCCAGGGGTATAACATCACATTCATAGACACAGGCAAGGATGGACTCTCCAGGGGTATGGATCACACATCCATAGACACGGGCAAGATGGACTCTCCAGGGGTATAGCATCACATTCACAGACACGGGCAAGGATGGACTCTCCATGGGTATAACATCACATTCATAGACACAGGCAAGGATGGACTTTCCATGGGTATAACATCACATTCATAGACACGGGCAAGGATGGACTCTATAGGGGTATAACATCACATTCACAGACACGGGCAAGGATGGACTCTCCCGGGGTATAACATCACATTCATAGACACAGGCAAGGATGGACTTTCCATGGGTATAACATCACATTCATAGACACGGGCAAGGATGGACTCTATAGGGGTATAACATCACATTCATAGACACGGGCAAGGATGGACTCTCCCGGGGTATAACATCACATTCATAGACACGGGCAAGGATGGACTCTCCAGGGGTATGGATCACACATCCATAGACACGGGCTAGGATGGACTCTCCAGGGGTATGGATCGCATCCATAGACACGGGCGAGGATGGACTCTCCAGGGGTATAGCCTCACATTCATAGACACGGGCAAGGATGGACTCTCCAGGGGTATAACATCACATTCATAGACAAGGGCAAGGATGGACTCTCCAGGGGTATAATATCACATTCATAGACAGGGGCAAGGATGGACTCTCCAGGGGTATAGCATCACATTCATAGACAAGGGCAAGGATGGACTCTCCAGGGGTATAACATCACATTCATAGACACTGGCAAGGATGGACTCTCCAGGGGTATAGCATCACATTCATAGTCACGGGCAAGGATGGACTCTCCAGGGGTATAGCGTCACATTCATAGTCACGGGCAAGGATGGACTCTCCAGGGGTATAACATCACATTCATAGACATAGGCAAGGATGGACTCTCCAGGGGTATAGCATCACATTCATAGTCACGGGCAAGGATGGACTCTCCAGGGGTATAACATCACATTCATAGACACCGGCAAGGATGGACTCTCCGGGGGTATGGATCACACATCCATAGACACGGGCTAGGATGGACTCTCCAGGGGTATGGATCGCATCCATAGACACGGGCGAGGATGGACTCTCCAGGGGTATAGCCTCACATTCATAGACACGGGCAAGGATGGACTCTCCAGGGGTATAACATCACATTCATAGACAAGGGCAAGGATGGACTCTCCAGGGGTATAATATCACATTCATAGACAGGGGCAAGGATGGACTCTCCAGGGGTATAGCATCACATTCATAGACAAGGGCAAGGATGGACTCTCCAGGGGTATAACATCACATTCATAGACACTGGCAAGGATGGACTCTCCAGGGGTATAGCATCACATTCATAGTCACGGGCAAGGATGGACTCTCCAGGGGTATAGCGTCACATTCATAGTCACGGGCAAGGATGGACTCTCCAGGTGTATAACATCACATTCATAGACATAGGCAAGGATGGACTCTCCAGGGGTATAGCATCACATTAATAGACACGGGCAAGGATGGACTCTCCAGGGGTATAGCATTACATTCATAGACACGGGCAAGGATGGACTCTCCAGGCGTATAGCCTCACATTCATAGACACGGGCAAGGATGGACTCTCCAGGGGTATAGCCTCACATTCATAGACACGGGCAAGGATGGACTCTCCAGGGGTATAGCCTCACATTCATAGACACGGGCAAGGATGGACTCTCCAGGGGTATAGCCTCACATTCATAGACACGGGCAAGGATGGACTCTCCAGGGGTATAGCCTCACATTCATAGACACGGGCAAGGATGGACTCTCCAGGGGTATAGCCTCACATTCATAGACACGGGCAAGGATGGACTCTCCAGGGGTAAAGCATCACATTCACAAACTCGGGCAAGGATGGACTCTCCAGGGGTATAACATCACATTCATAGACACGGGCAAGGATGGACTCTCCAGGGGTATAACATCACATTCATAGACACGGGCAAGGATGGACTCTTCAGGGGTATGGATTACATCCATAGACACGGGCAAGGATGGACTCTCCAGGGGTATGGATCACATCCATAGACACGGGCAAGGATGGACTCTCCAGGGGTATAACATCACATTCATAGACACGGGCGAGGTGTACTCTCCAGGGGTATAACATCACATTCCTAGACACAGGCAAGGATGGACTCTCCAGGGGTATAACATCACATTCACAGACCTTGGCAAGGATGGGCTCTCCAGGGGTATAACATCACATTCATAGACACGGGCAAGGATGGACTCTCCAGGGGTATAACATCACATTCATAGGCACAGGCAAGGATGGACTCTCCAGGGGTATGGATCACATCCACAGACACGGGCAAGGATGGACTCTCCAGAGGTATAACATCACATTCATAGACACAGGCAAGGATGGGCTCTCCAGGGGTATAGCATCACATTCATAGACACAGGCAAGGATGGACTTTCCAGGGGTGTAACATCACATTCATAAACACAGGCAAGGATGGAATTCCAGGGGTATAACATCACATTCATAGACACAGGCAAGGATGGACTTTCCATGGGTATAACATCACATTCATAGACACGGGCAAGGATGGACTCTATAGGGGTATAACATCACATTCATAGACACGGGCAAGGATGGACTCTCCCGGGGTATAACATCACATTCATAGACACGGGCAAGGATGGACTCTCCAGGGGTATGGATCACACATCCACAGACACGGGCAAGGATGGACTCTCCAGGGGTATGGATCGCATCCATAGACACGGGCAAGGATGGACTCTCCAGGGGTATAGCCTCACATTCATAGACACGGGCAAGGATGGACTCTCCAGGGGTATAACATCACATTCATAGACAAGGGCAAGGATGGACTCTCCAGGGGTATAATATCACATTCATAGACAGGGGCAAGGATGGACTCTCCAGGGGTATAGCATCACATTCATAGACAAGGGCAAGGATGGACTCTCCAGGGGTATAACATCACATTCATAGACACTGGCAAGGATGGACTCTCCAGGGGTATAGCATCACATTCATAGTCACGGGCAAGGATGGACTCTCCAGGGGTATAGCGTCACATTCATAGTCACGGGCAAGGATGGACTCTCCAGGGGTATAACATCACATTCATAGACATAGGCAAGGATGGACTCTCCAGGGGTATAGCATCACATTCATAGTCACGGGCAAGGATGGACTATCCAGGGATATAACATCACATTCATAGACACAGGCAAGGATGGACTTTCCAGGGGTATAACATCACATTCATAGACACAGGCAAGGATGGACTTTCCAGGGGTATAACATCACATTCATAGACACGGGCAAGGATGGACTCTCCAGGGGTATAACATCACATTCATAGACACAGGCAAGGATGGACTCTCCAGGGGTATGGATCACACATCCATAGACACGGGCAAGATGGACTCTCCAGGGATATGGATCACATCCATAGACACGGGCAAGGATGGACTCTCCAGGGGTATAGCCTCACATTCATAGACACGGGCAAGGATGGACTCTCCAGGGGTATAACATCACATTCATAGACACGGGCGAGGTGTACTCTCCAGGGGTATAGCATCACATTCATAGACACAGGCAAGGATGGGCTCTTCAGGGGTATAGCATCACATTCATAGACACAGGCAAGGATGGACTTTCCAGGGGTGTAACATCACATTCATAGACACAGGCAAGGATGGACTTTCCAGGGGTATAACATCACATTCATAGACACGGGCAAGGATGGACTCTATAGGGGTATAACATCACATTCATAGACACGGGCAAGGATGGACTCTCCAGGGGTATAACATCACATTCATAGACACGGGCAAGGATGGACTCTCCAGGGGTATGGATCACACATCCATAGACACATGCAAGGATGGACTCTCCAGGGGTATGGATCACATCCATAGACACGGGCAAGGATGGACTCTCCAGGGGTATAGCCTCACAGTCATAGACACGGGCAAGGATGGACTCTCCATGGGTATAACATCACATTCATAGACACGGGCAAGGATGGACTCTATAGGGGTATAACATCACATTCATAGACACGGGCAAGGATGGACTCTCCCGGGGTATAACATCACATTCATAGACACAGGCAAGGATGGACTTTCCATGGGTATAACATCACATTCATAGACACGGGCAAGGATGGACTCTATAGGGGTATAACATCACATTCATAGACACGGGCAAGGATGGACTCTCCCGGGGTATAACATCACATTCATAGACACGGGCAAGGATGGACTCTCCAGGGGTATGGATCACACATCCATAGACACGGGCTAGGATGGACTCTCCAGGGGTATGGATCGCATCCATAGACACGGGCGAGGATGGACTCTCCAGGGGTATAGCCTCACATTCATAGACACGGGCAAGGATGGACTCTCCAGGGGTATAACATCACATTCATAGACAAGGGCAAGGATGGACTCTCCAGGGGTATAATATCACATTCATAGACAGGGGCAAGGATGGACTCTCCAGGGGTATAGCATCACATTCATAGACAAGGGCAAGGATGGACTCTCCAGGGGTATAACATCACATTCATAGACACTGGCAAGGATGGACTCTCCAGGGGTATAGCATCACATTCATAGTCACGGGCAAGGATGGACTCTCCAGGGGTATAGCGTCACATTCATAGTCACGGGCAAGGATGGACTCTCAGGGGTATAGCATCACATTCATAGTCACGGGCAAGGATGGACTCTCCAGGGGTATAACATCACATTCATAGACACCGGCAAGGATGGACTCTCCGGGGGTATGGATCACACATCCATAGACACGGGCAAGATGGACTCTCCAGGGGTATAGCATCACATTCACAGACACGGGCAAGGATGGACTCTCCAGGGGCATAACATCACATTCATAGACACGGGCAAGGATGGACTCTCCAGGGGTATAGCATCACATTCATAGACACGGGCAAGGATGGACTCTCCAGGGGTATAGCATTACATTCATAGACACGGGTAAGGATGGACTCTCCAGGCGTATAGCCTCACATTCATAGACACGGGCAAGGATGGACTCTCCAGGGGTATAGCCTCACATTCATAGACACGGGCAAGGATGGACTCTCCAGGGGTATAGCCTCACATTCATAGACACGGGCAAGGATGGACTCTCCAGGGGTATAGCCTCACATTCATAGACACGGGCAAGGATGGACTCTCCAGGGGTATAGCCTCACATTCATAGACACGGGCAAGGATGGACTCTCCAGGGGTAAAGCATCACATTCACAAACTCGGGCAAGGATGGACTCTCCAGGGGTATAACATCACATTCATAGACACGGGCAAGGATGGACTCTCCAGGGGTATAACATCACATTCATAGACACGGGCAAGGATGGACTCTTCAGGGGTATGGATTACATCCATAGACACGGGCAAGGATGGACTCTCCAGGGGTATGGATCACATCCATAGACACGGGCAAGGATGGACTCTCCAGGGGTATAACATCACATTCATAGACACGGGCGAGGTGTACTCTCCAGGGGTATAACATCACATTCCTAGACACAGGCAAGGATGGACTCTCCAGGGGTATAACATCACATTCACAGACTTGGGCAAGGATGGGCTCTCCAGGGGTCTAACATCGCATTCATAGACACGGGCAAGGATGGACTCTCCAGGGGTATAACATCACATTCATAGGCACAGGCAAGGATGGACTCTCCAGGGGTATGGATCACATCCACAGACACGGGCAAGGATGGACTCTCCAGAGGTATAACATCACATTCATAGACACGGGCGAGGTGTACTCTCCAGGGGTATAACATCACATTCCTAGACACAGGCAAGGATGGACTCTCCAGGGGTATAACATCACATTCACAGACTTGGGCAAGGATGGGCTCTCCAGGGGTCTAACATCGCATTCATAGACACGGGCAAGGATGGGCTCTCCAGGGGTATAGCATCACATTCATAGACACAGGCAAGGATGGACTTTCCAGGGGTGTAACATCACATTCATAGACACAGGCAAGGATGGAATTCCAGGGGTATAACATCACATTCATAGACACAGGCAAGGATGGACTTTCCATGGGTATAACATCACATTCATAGACACGGGCAAGGATGGACTCTATAGGGGTATAACATCACATTCATAGACACGGGCAAGGATGGACTCTCCCGGGGTATAACATCACATTCATAGACACGGGCAAGGATGGACTCTCCAGGGGTATGGATCACACATCCATAGACACGGGCAAGGATGGACTCTCCAGGGGTATGGATCGCATCCATAGACACGGGCAAGGATGGACTCTCCAGGGGTATAGCCTCACATTCATAGACACGGGCAAGGATGGACTCTCCAGGGGTATAACATCACATTCATAGACAAGGGCAAGGATGGATTCTCCAGGGGTATAATATCACATTCATAGACAGGGGCAAGGATGGACTCTCCAGGGGTATAGCATCACATTCATAGACAAGGGCAAGGATGGACTCTCCAGGGCTATAACATCACATTCATAGACACTGGCAAGGATGGACTCTCCAGGGGTATAGCATCACATTCATAGTCACGGGCAAGGATGGACTCTCCAGGGGTATAGCGTCACATTCATAGTCACGGGCAAGGATGGACTCTCCAGGGGTATAACATCACATTCATAGACATAGGCAAGGATGGACTCTCCAGGGGTATAGCATCACATTCATAGTCACGGGCAAGGATGGACTATCCAGGGATATAACATCACATTCATAGACACAGCCAAGGATGGACTTTCCAGGGGTATAACATCACATTCATAGACACAGGCAAGGATGGACTTTCCAGGGGTATAACATCACATTCATAGACACGGGCAAGGATGGACTCTCCAGGGGTATAACATCACATTCATAGACACAGGCAAGGATGGACTCTCCAGGGGTATGGATCACACATCCATAGACACGGGCAAGATGGACTCTCCAGGGGTATGGATCACACATCCATAGACACATGCAAGGATGGACTCTCCAGGGGTATGGATCACATCCATAGACACGGGCAAGGATGGACTCTCCAGGGGTATAGCCTCACATTCATAGACACGGGCAAGGATGGACTCTCCAGGGGTATAACATCACATTCATAGACAAGGGCAAGGATGGACTCTCCAGGGGTATAAAATCACATTCATAGGCAGGGGCAAGGATGGACTCTCCAGGGGTATAGCATCACATTCATAGACAAGGGCAAGGATGGACTCTCCAGGGGTATAACATCACATTCATAGACACTGGCAAGGATGGACTCTCCAGGGGTATAGCATCACATTCATAGTCACGGGCAAGGATGGACTCTCCAGGGGTAAAGCGTCACATTCATAGTCACGGGCAAGGATGGACTCTCCAGGGGTATAACATCACATTCATAGACACAGGCAAGGATGGACTCTCCAGGGGTATATCATCACATTCATAGTCACGGGCAAGGATGGACTCTCCAGGGGTATAACATCACATTCATAGACACGGGCAAGGATGGACTCTCCAGGGGTATAACATCACATTCATAGACACGGGCAAGGATGGACTCTTCAGGGGTATGGATTACATCCATAGACACGGGCAAGGATGGACTCTCCAGGGGTATGGATCACATCCATAGACACGGGCAAGGATGGACTCTCCAGGGGTATAACATCACATTCATAGACACGGGCGAGGTGTACTCTCCAGGGGTATAACATCACATTCCTAGACACAGGCAAGGATGGACTCTCCAGGGGCATAACATCACATTCACAGACTTGGGCAAGGATGGGCTCTCCAGGGGTCTAACATCACATTCATAGACACGGGCAAGGATGGACTCTCCAGGGGTATAACATCACATTCATAGGCACAGGCAAGGATGGACTCTCCAGGGGTATGGATCACATCCACAGACACGGGCAAGGATGGACTCTCCAGAGGTATAACATCACATTCATAGACACAGGCAAGGATGGGCTCTCCAGGGGTATAGCATCACATTCATAGACACAGGCAAGGATGGACTTTCCAGGGGTGTAACATCACATTCATAGACACAGGCAAGGATGGAATTCCAGGGGTATAACATCACATTCATAGACACAGGCAAGGATGGACTTTCCATGGGTATAACATCACATTCATAGACACGGGCAAGGATGGACTCTATAGGGGTATAACATCACATTCATAGACACGGGCAAGGATGGACTCTCCCGGGGTATAACATCACATTCATAGACACGGGCAAGGATGGACTCTCCAGGGGTATGGATCACACATCCATAGACACGGGCAAGGATGGACTCTCCAGGGGTATGGATCGCATCCATAGACACGGGCAAGGATGGACTCTCCAGGGGTATAGCCTCACATTCATAGACACGGGCAAGGATGGACTCTCCAGGCGTATAACATCACATTCATAGACAAGGGCAAGGATGGACTCTCCAGGGGTATAATATCACATTCATAAACAGGGGCAAGGATGGACTCTCCAGGGGTATAGCATCACATTCATAGACAAGGGCAAGGATGGACTCTCCAGGGATATAACATCACATTCATAGACACTGGCAAGGATGGACTCTCCAGGGGTATAGCATCACATTCATAGTCACGGGCAAGGATGGACTCTCCAGGGGTATAGCGTCACATTCATAGTCACGGGCAAGGATGGACTCTCCAGGGGTATAACATCACATTCATAGACATAGGCAAGGATGGACTTTCCAGGGGTATAACATCACATTCATAGACACAGGCAAGGATGGACCTTCCAGGGGTATAACATCACATTCATAGACACGGGCAAGGATGGACTCTCCAGGGGTATAACATCACATTCATAGACACAGGCAAGGATGGACTCTCCAGGGGTATGGATCACACATCCATAGACACGGGCAAGATGGACTCTCCAGGGATATGGATCACATCCATAGACACGGGCAAGGATGGACTCTCCAGGGGTATAGCCTCACATTCATAGACACGGGCAAGGATGGACTCTCCAGGGGTATAACATCACATTCATAGACACGGGCGAGGTGTACTCTCCAGGGGTATAGCATCACATTCATAGACACAGGCAAGGATGGGCTCTCCAGGGGTATAGCATCACATTCATAGACACAGGCAAGGATGGACTTTCCAGGGGTGTAACATCACATTCATAGACACAGGCAAGGATGGACTTTCCAGGGGTATAACATCACATTCATAGACACGGGCAAGGATGGACTCTATAGGGGTATAACATCACATTCATAGACACGGGCAAGGATGGACTCTCCAGGGGTATAACATCACATTCATAGACACGGGCAAGGATGGACTCTCCAGTGGTATGGATCACACATCCATAGACACATGCAAGGATGGACTCTCCAGGGGTATGGATCACATCCATAGACACGGGCAAGGATGGACTCTCCAGGGGTATAGCCTCACATTCATAGACACGGGCAAGGATGGACTCTCCAGGGGTATAACATCACATTCATAGACAAGGGCAAGGATGGACTCTCCAGGGGTATAAAATCACATTCATAGACAGGGGCAAGGATGGACTCTGCAGGGGTATAGCATCACATTCATAGACAAGGGCAAGGATGGACTCTCCAGGGGTATAACATCACATTCATAGACACTGGCAAGGATGGACTCTCCAGGGGTATAGCATCACATTCATAGTCACGGGCAAGGATGGACTCTCCAGGGGTAAAGCGTCACATTCATAGTCACGGGCAAGGATGGACTCTACAGGGGTATAACATCACATTCATAGACACAGGCAAGGATGGACTTTCCAGGGGTATAACATCACATTCATAGACACAGGCAAGGATGGACTTTCCAGGGGTATAACATCACATTCATAGACACGGGTAAGGATGGACTCTCCAGTGGTATAACATCACATTCATAGACACAGGCAAGGATGGACTCTCCAGGGGTATGGATCACACATCCATAGACACGGGCAAGGATGGACTCTCCAGGGATATGGATAACATCCATAGACACGGGCAAGGATGGACTCTCCAGGGGTATAGCCTCACATTCATAGACACGGGCAAGGATGGACTCTCCAGGGGTATAACATCACATTCATAGACAAGGGCAAGGATGGACTCTCCAGGGGTATAACATCACATTCATAGACACGGGCAAGGATGGACTCTCCAGGGGTATAGCATCACATTCATAGACAAGGGCAAGGATGGACTCTCCAGGGGTATAACATCACATTCATAGACACTGGCAAGGATGGACTCTCCAGGGGTATAACATCACATTCTTAGACAAGGGCAAGGATGGACTCTCCAGGGGTATAGCATCACATTCATAGACACGGGCAAGGATGGGCTCTCCAGGTTTGTAACATCACATTCATAGACACAGGCAAGGATGGACTTTCCAGGGGTATAACATCACATTCATAGACACGGGCAAGGATGGACTCTATAGGGGTATAACATCACATTCATAGACAGGGGCAAGGATGGACTCTCCAGGGGTATAACATCACATTCATAGACACGGGCAAGGATGGACTCTCCAGGGGTATGGATCACACATCCATAGACACGGGCAAGGATGGACTCTCCAGGGGTATGGATCACATCCATAGACACGGCAAGGATGGACTCTCCAGGGGTATAGCCTCACATTCATAGACACGGGCAAGGATGGACTCTCCAGGGGTATAACATCACATTCATAGACAAGGGCAAGGATGGACTCTCCAGGGGTATAACATCACATTCATAGACAGGGGCAAGGATGGACTCTCCAGGGGTATAGCATCACATTCATAGACAAGGGCAAGGATGGACTCTCCAGGGGTATAACATCACATTCATAGACACTGGCAAGGATGGACTCTCCAGGGGTATAGCATCACATTCATAGTCACGGGCAAGGATGGACTCTCCCGGGGTATAGCGTCACATTCATAGTCACGGGCAAGGATGGACTCTCCAGGGGTATAACATCACATTCATAGAAACAGGCAAGGATGGACTCTCCGGGGTATATCATCACATTCATAGTCACGGGCAAGGATGGACTCTTCAGGGGTATAACATCACATTCATAGACACAGGCAAGGATGGACTTTCCAGGGGTATAACATCACATTCATAGACACAGGCAAGGATGGACTTTCCAGGGGTATAACATCACATTCATAGACACGGGCAAGGATGGACTCTCCATGGGTATAACATCACATTCATAGACACAGGCAAGGATGGACTCTCCAGGGGTATGGATCACACATCCATAGACACGGGCAAGGATGGACTCTCCAGGGATATGGATCACATCCATAGACACGGGCAAGGATGGACTCTCCAGGGGTATAGCCTCACATTCATAGACACGGGCAAGGATGGACTCTCCAGGGGTATAACATCACATTCATAGACAAGGGCAAGGATGGACTCTCCAGGGGTATAACATCACATTCATAGACACGGGCAAGGATGGACTCTCCAGGGGTATAGCATCACATTCATAGACAAGGGCAAGGATGGACTCTCCAGGGGTATAACATCACATTCATAGACACTGGCAAGGATGGACTCTCCAGGGGTATAACATCACATTCTTAGACAAGGGCAAGGATGGACTCTCCAGGGGTATAGCATCACATTCATAGACACGGGCAAGGATGGGCTCTCCAGGGGTATAGCATCACATTCATAGTCACGGGCAAGGATGGACTCTCCAGGGGTATAGCGTCACATTCATAGTCACGGGCAAGGATGGACTCTCCAGGGGTATAACATCACATTCATAGACACAGGCAAGGATGGACTCTCCGGGGGTATATCATCACATTCATAGTCACGGGCAAGGATGGACTCTCCAGGGGTATAACATCACATTCATAGACACAGGCAAGGATGGACTTTCCAGGGGTATAACATCACATTCATAGACACAGGCAAGGATGGACTTTCCAGGGGTATAACATCACATTCATAGACACGGGCAAGGATGGACTCTCCATGGGTATAACATCACATTCATAGACACAGGCAAGGATGGACTCTCCAGGGGTATGGATCACACATCCATAGACACGGGCAAGGATGGACTCTCCAGGGATATGGATCACATCCATAGACACGGGCAAGGATGGACTCTCCAGGGGTATAGCCTCACATTCATAGACACGGGCAAGGATGGACTCTCCAGGGGTATAACATCACATTCATAGACAAGGGCAAGGATGGACTCTCCAGGGGTATAACATCACATTCATAGACACGGGCAAGGATGGACTCTCCAGGGGTATAGCATCACATTCATAGACAAGGGCAAGGATGGACTCTCCAGGGGTATAACATCACATTCATAGACACTGGCAAGGATGGACTCTCCAGGGGTATAACATCACATTCTTAGACAAGGGCAAGGATGGACTCTCCAGGGGTATCGCATCACATTCATAGACACGGGCAAGGATGGGCTCTCCAGGGGTATAACATCACATTCATAGACACGGGCAAGGATGGACTCTCCAGGGGTATAACATCACATTCACAAACTCGGGCAAGGATGGACTCTCCAGGGGTATAACATCACATTCATAGACACGGGCAAGGATGGACTCTCCAGGGGTGTAACATCACATTCATAGACACAGGCAAGATAGACCCTCCAGGGGCATAACATCACATTCACAGACTTGGGCAAGGATGGACTCTCCAGGGGTATAACATCACATTCATAGACACAGGCAAGGATGGGCTCTCCAGGGGTCTAACATCACATTCATAGACACGGGCAAGGATGGACTCTCCAGGGTTATAACATCACATTCATAGGCACAGGCAAGGATGGACTCTCCAGGGGTATGGATCACATCCACAGACACGGGCTAGGATAGACTCTCCAGGGCTATAGCATCACATCCATAGACAGGGGCAAGGATGGACTCTCCAGGGGTATAACATCACATTCATAGACACAGGCAAGGATGGGCTCTCCAGGGGTATAACATCACATTCATAGACACGGGCAAGGATGGACTTTCCAGGGGTATAGCATCGCATTCACAAACTCGGGCAAGGATGGACTCTCCAGGGGTATAACATCATATTCATAGACACAGGCAAGGATGGACTCTCCAGGGGTGTAACATGACATTCATAGACACGGGCAAGGATGGACTCTCCAGGGGTATAACATCACATTCTTAGGCACAGGCAAGGATGGTCTCTCCAGGGTTATGGATCACACATCCATAGACACGGGCAAGGGTGGACTCTCCAGGGGTATGGATCACATCCATAGACACGGGCAAGGATGGACTCTCCAGGGGTATAACATCACATTCATAGACACGGGCAAGGATGGACTCTCCTGGGGTATAGCCTCACATTCATAGACACGGGCAAGGATGGACTCTCCAGGGGTATAACATCACATTCATAGACACGGGCAAGGATGGACTCTCCAGCGGTATAACATCACATTCTTAGGTACAGGCAAGGATGGACTCTCCAGGGGTATGGATCACACATCCATAGACACGGGCAAGGATGGACTCTCCAGGGGTATAGCCTCACATTCATAGACACGGGCAAGGATGGACTCTCCAGGGGTATAACATCACATTCATAGACACGGGCAAGGATGGACTCTCCAGGAGTATAGCCTCACATTCATAGACACGGGCAAGGATGGACTCTCCAGGGGCATAAGATCACATTCACAGACTCGGGCAAGGATGGACTCTCCAGGGGTATAGCATCACATTCATAGACACGGGCAAGTATGGTCTCTCCAGGGGTATAACATCACATTGTTTGCTGCTAACCCCCTGCAAGACCATGTGATTTTAATGAGAGAACACAAACTTTTAATTTAAAAACAATAAAACCTGAAGTGTTTATGACAAAGGTAGGCAGTGAAGTCCTGTAACAAGACTACTCTCTCGTGGTCAGTGCCTTTAACAAGGATTTCATTTGGTGATAAAAAGAATCATCGACCCCAGTTCGGGGCTTATGACCTCCACCATGTCCAGGTTAGGGTGGTCTATGACTGACCTCCAATCAGTCCAGGCTAGGGAGGTCTAGATCTCTGTGGCCAGGCTGGAGGGATTCATGACTTTCAATGGGTCTCGGTTATGTGTATTTGACATCTCCTGGGGCTAGATTATGGGGTCTATGACTGACCTCCAATGGCTCCAGGCTAGGGAGGTCTGGATCTCTCACCAGGCTAGAGTAATGTATGACCTTCAATGGGTCTAAGTTATGGGGTCCATGACCTCTACAAGGTTTAGGTTAAGGGGGTCTATGACTGACCTCCAATGGGTCCAGGCTAGGGACTCCAAGATCTTTGGCTACACTAGAGGGATTTATGACCTTCACTGGGTCTCAGTTATGGGGTCTATGTCCTCTACCGGGTCTAGGTTTGGGGGGGCCCATGACCGACATCTAATGGATCCAGGCTAGGGAGGTCTTGATCTCTGTGGCCAGGCTAGAGGGTTTTGTGACCTTCACTGGGTCTCGGTTTTGGTTTATATGGCCTCTAAAATAATCTTACTAGCAGACTTCAACCTCAGTCTCTTAGATCAATACAACACTAAAGCGGCATCAGTTGCCAACAATCTCAATTCACTTGGCTTCACTCAATGAATACAGACACCCACACACACCAAAGGCCACACCCGGGACTGACTAGTAAAGCCAGTTTGTGGAATCAGAAAAAATACAATATTACGGCTGTTACACCGAGCAAAGGAAAATACACCGACATGGGCTTATAAAGATTCCCAGAATCTTTATTACAAAACTGAACAGTATTCAACAAAGTACACAAATAGCTATTTGGCCGTCAATACATCACAGAGACCACCAGCAGGGTTCAATGTGAGCAGTGAGAGAATTTCCTAGCTGGACATCGACGCATTTATACAATTTGTAAAATGATGTCCCAGCCCCCTTACAGGTTAATCATGCACTGGGCTAGGGTCGCGCCAGGTTCACTTTCCTAATTTACATATCTCGTGCATGCGGTTTACTTTTCAATACATTTACTAACACACTCCATTATTCTTTAATTTAACATTTACACTCTTTATATATTGTTATTGTTATAATACAGACCAAACAATGTTTCGCATATTATATTCGGATAGCATTACTGTTCTTGTGTAATTGTAATTTAACATTGCTGATTCAAGTAATCCCCCGCTCCCGAGGTCAACAAAGGACAAGGTCTACATGACCCTAACATGTAGCCTGAAGGCTGGTTGGACATTAACTCCCCTACAGAGGTTGGAGAGGTTAAGGCAAGAACAAGGAGACACGAGACGGCCATTTTAGATTACAGGGTGACTTTGTATAAAACCCCAAAATGGCGGTTTCTAACCTAAAATGGAGGCTTGATTCAAGATGGCGGCTTACATCAATTTCTAAGGTCAAGACCTTGCCACAGAGAGTTATTCGCGTACAATTTTAAGCAACTTAGCGTAGGCCAATATACATACAAATCGTTTGTAATAAGAGGCATAATTTAATATCCGGTTTGACAAGTTGTCATATCTCTATCATCTCCAACCTGCCCTGCCCTTGGACAGATCACCACGCCATAGCGTTCACCATCCCCACCAGCAACTTGCAGAGACGACCAACCGTGCCCTCACCCGTGACCATTACTAGGAGCTCTAGGAACGTAACTAAAGAAAAGGTCCTACCGCTACTAGGCAACATCCAATCGGCTCCACCAGCCAATATGAACCCAACAGACTTAGCAGACCTACACCACAAAACAATCACAAGTGCAATCAAGACTGTCGTCCCACATGCACCATGCAAAACGAAACCCACCACCCACCACAATGCCTGGTAAACACCGGAGCTAGGAAGCGTGAAGCTGATACAAAATGGAGGAACACACCATCTGAGTACCTCAAATCCCTTTTCAATACCATCTCTAAGAAGTACAAACGATCCATACTACTAGCGAAAACCACCACATACAACAGCAGAATCACTGATGCCAAGTCCAACACATGTATGTTATTCAACATCTTCAGAGAGCTAGAAACACCTGCATCACCTCCACCCAACCTCATCAAAGAAGAGGTATGGTGCGCAAACATACAGAAAGCTCTCGTATGAAAAAAATCCGCCCTGCATGATAAAATCAAACTCAGGCAGAACTCCATCAGCAAGAACACACAAACCAAAGCCCACAACTCACCAGCACCCACCACATCTGCCCACCCTCCGTTCTCATTCAAGCCCATCTCTGAAGAGGACGCCACCTCCATCCGGAAAGATTTGAAACCGTCGAGGTGCAAGGGTGATATGTGCCCTGCATCTATCATTAAAGACTTTGCAAAATCCCTCATTCCTTTTATCAGGTCACTCATAAATGCCTCATTTGCCTCCTGTGTAATTCCTGCGAGCCTGAAAGAAGCTTGGGTCCTCCCTTTGCTAAAGAAACCCGCTCCAGACCTCACGATAGCTACCAACTACAGACCCATCACCACAGTATCCTTCCTCCTAAAGATCTTGCACCGTGCAGCCTACCTCCAAATCCAGCTTTACTGGGAACATAGCATACTGGGTATCCGCCAATTTGGTTTCCGTCCCCTGCCCACTGCACTGAATCAGCCTTGCTAGACCTAATGAATCAGCTTGACGAAATCAAAAACAACAGAAGGCCTGCCCTCCTGCTCTTCCAAGCCCTCTCTGCAGCATTTGATCTGGTAGACCACAAGATCTTATGCAAGCATCTCACATCAGCCGCCAACTTCTCAGCGGATGCCACCAGTTGGAACTCCTCTTTTCTGGCAAACAAATCCATCAAAGTATTCTCTGAAACTGCAAGCACACCTCCATCCCCTATCTCATATGGAGTGCCTCAAGGGTCGTGTGTCCCCCCCACACTCTACATTTTCACCAAACTCCTGTTTGACCTTGTAGACTCTTGCAGCGTCTCCTAAATTAACTATGCAGACGACACGCAATTTCTCCTCCCCCTTTCTGGCAACTACGCAGCAGACTCTGCCACGCTACTCGCAGTCTACCACACCATTCAGGAATGGATGGCACTCTTAGGGAGAATTCTCTGTTTGGGCTGAATTTCCTAACCTAGTGAGTCCCCCAGCAGCTTTGCTGGATTTCTGGAGTTCGTTTTTTTCCATCCTGCCAAGAGTGAGGCACTTTTTCTCCCACTCTTGGACATGAATGTGGTTAATTCCTTTAAATGTCAATGTGTTCTATGGGGTCTTTTACTCCATAGGGTCTCATATGTTTTGCTATGTGTGTTACACCGCATCCTCCGTGCCGTTACACTGGGGGCGTCCTAGCGGACTCCATACCCTGGGACTGACTACTGTCTCCCAGGGCATGTAAAGTCACCATTGGCTTTACTAGACCTAAATTTACTAACAGAACTAGTACAAACCATCCTATTGTGGACGTACTAGTAGGGGTAATTCGATTGCCCCTGGGTCTGTTATTCGAGGGGGCACTGTCCCGTCCCCCCTCGTCGAGTTTTGGCTGGTGGCAGTGGAAACTACTTGTTATATTCGACCCCGAGTATAACTCTATCGGATTCTTCCCATTGTTGGAGGCTATTACTTTTTCCTGTTAGTCTCTAATATACCGCCGGTTTATTTGTCTTAAATAAATCTATCGGTTGGTATTTTCTGCCAGAACTCGGTTTTTAAAAATGGCGTCTGTTTTCGTCTCTGTAACTCCGAACCAAAGGTTGAGCTCTTTGTTCCACTTTTGGCGGGCTTCTACACAGAAGCCCTCCAAAGTGGTGCCATTCTGTCTGGGTACCACAGAGGGTGTGGGAGGGGGTTTAGGCACCCTGGACTGAGTTGCCTTGCCAACTCAAGTCGCACTCTGGTGTGATTGGCCCAAGTGGTGAGCCACCCCGCTCACCACTTAGCGTGTTTTTGATTGACAGCTAGGCTGAATGAATGGGGGTTTCCTGCATTAAAGCAGGGCTTTTGGGACTGGATCTTCAGAAGTCGCCACAGGACCTAAGAATCCGACGAGGGTAAAGCTGAGTCAACCTGCAACGACGACGCCTCCGGTGGAGCCCTGCTGAACCGTCTCACCACTTCCCAACGACAGAGGAGATCTCCCAGCTGGAGAGTCTTCTTCCCCTGACTGGTGGGAACAACCAGTCCCTTTGCTTTTTCTTCGCTCCCAGGGCGTAGTGGTCGAATTGCCCATGCTGAGCACCCCGGCAACCGGATAGCCACTAGCCCATACCGCGACCAAAAGGTGGTGCCTTGTGACGGAGCACTCCGCGGCTGGTCTCTTCCCTGGTGGTGCAACGATCTTCAACTTTCCTTCGACGACGAGATCATCTCTTCTCTTGGCAAAGCCCCGACTTGCATCCACCACCAGGAACAACTGCCCCCGCCGGAGCTGTCTCTCCACATACAAGGTACCGTGTCCGCCTGGCTTCCCTTGTGACGGTTAGCGTGAGGTGTCTTAATCCTTGCCTCTCCATTGGGTCGCCTCCAGACCTTCTTAACTTTTTTGTTCTAAACTGGTCCAACCTTTCTGTGACAATTTGCTACAAAGACTCGAAGTGCATTTCCACTGTGATACTTTTTGGGACATATCGCCTTGCCTCTCTCCGAGTGGGCCTGGCCTCTGAACTTTGTGATCAACAGTAGACCCTGCCTTACTTGCCTTGCATTTGATTCGTAAAAGTGTTGGTACCGAGTTGGTTTCATCCCCTGCCTTTTCTCTCCCGTTCTAATGAATATTAGAGTGCCATCTAGGTTAAAGCACTCACCTCTGTCTGCAAATAAGTGGTGCCGTTGAACCTAGACTTGTCGAACTATTGTTAGAGGAGTGAGATACTTATAGTAATTGTGACTGAAGTTGTTGGCCGTATTAGTGCCAGTGTGTTTTTCATAGATGTGTTTTTATAAATAAATACCTATATATCTTTACACCGAAACTCTGTCCGTGTTTGCTTGTTCTACTTTGTAAATTGCCCTATTTTGTATACTCCACATACTGCCTAACTCTTCTTGAGGGAAGTCTGACTGCTCAGCCACAGCTACCAAGTGAATCTGTGTGGTACAGACTGCTACCAAGTGGGTTTACTGACAAACACCTGTAGGCCTAAATCTTTTGCAGTGGTCCCAGAGGGAACTGCACAAGTTTCCGCTTAGCAGGCACGCCACATGCTATATCTGAATGATGACAAAACGGAAATCCTCCTTGTAGGCTCCCACGCAGTCATCAAGAGGCATAGCAGCCTCTACACCTCCTTCACTATTGATGGAATCCCAATCCCAGTCCCCAAGTCTGTAAAGACCTTAGGAGTTCAAACTGCGAAGGGTAGTATGAAGGGTAGTATAGCTCAGTGGCAACGCGCTCCAACCCGTGACGTGATCACATCTCAGCGGCCAGACGAGCCTCACACTGGCTCCCAATTCAAGAACGTATAACCTTCAAAGCGCTGCCTACCACTCACAAGTGCCTATCTAACACTGCCCCCACCCCTGTCATAGAAAGTCTCTAAGGCCCAAGCTCTGAGACCAAAAATATCTGATCACCCCAAGATCCAGACAAACCAGAGCCGGGGATCATTGCAGGGAAATGCTTAAACGAGCTCCCACCAGCACTAAGAGCTGAGCAATCTTATTGGAACTTCCGTAAGCAGCTGAAAACCTGGCTTCCACTCAGGGACCCACCCATCTAAACTTTGCCCAGACCACATGCAGACATGTGTTCCTTTATGTACTATCATTGCTCACGCCATGTTCTACATTATGACTTTTTCTGTAACTAGCGCCTTCATGCCAAGAGTTTAGTGCTGCTATGAATGTAAACATAAAATAATGTGCCACGGAGAGAATGACCTGCATAGGCACTGGTGTAGAGTCGGGGGCATTGAGTGGATTACAGCGTCACCACCTGGTGAGAGAATGACTTGCATAGGCACTGGTGTAGAGTCGGGGGCATTGAGTGAATTACAGCGCCACCACCTGGTGAGAGAATGACTTGCATAGGCACTGGTGTAGAGTCGGGGGCATTGAGTGAATTACAGCACCACCACCTGGTGAGAGACTTACATAGGCACTCTAATGTAGAGTTGGGCTCATTGAGTGAATTACAGCACCACCACCTGGTGAGAGAATGACTTGCATAGGCACTGGTGTAGAGTCGGGCACATTGAGTGAATTACAGCGCCACCACCTGGTGAGAGAATGACTTGCATAGGCACTTGTGTAGAGTCGGGCGCATTGAGTGAATTACAGCACCAACACCTGGTGAGAGAATAACCTGCATAGGAACTAGTGTAGAGTCGGGGGCATTGAGTTAATTACAGCGCCACCACCTGGTGACAGAATGACCTGCATAGGCACTGGTGTAGAGTCGGGCGCACTGAGTGAATTACAGCGCCACCAACTGGTGAGAGACCTACATAGGCACTCTAGGGTAGAGTCGGGTGCATTGAATGAATTACAGCACCACCACCTGGTGAGAGAATGACTTGCATAGGCACTGGTGTAGAGTCGGGCACATTGAGTGAATTACAGCGCCACCACCTGGTGAGAGAATGACTTGCATAGGCACTGGTGTAGAGTCGGGCACATTGAGTGAATTACAGCGCCACCACCTGGTGAGAGAATGACTTGCATAGGCACTGGTGTAGAGTCGGGCGCATTGAGTGAATTACAGCACCACCACCTGGTGAGAGACCTACATAGGCACTCTAATGTAGAGTTGGGCTCATTGAGTGAATTACAGCACCACCACCTGGTGAGAGAATGACTTGCATAGGCACTGGTGTAGAGTCGGGCACATTGAGTGAATTACAGCGCCACCACCTGGTGAGAGAATGACTTGCATAGGCACTGGTGTAGAGTCGGGCGCATTGAGTGAATTACAGCACCAACACCTGGTGAGAGAATAACCTGCATAGGAACTGGTGTAGAGTCGGGCGCATTGAGTTAATTACAGCGCCACCACCTGGTGACAGAATGACCTGCATAGGCACTGGTGTAGAGTCGGGCGCACTGAGTGAATTACAGCGCCACCAACTGGTGAGAGAATGACCTGCATAGGCACTAGTGTAGAGTCGGGCGCATTGAGCAAATTACAGCGCCACCACCTGGTGAGAGAATGACCTGCATAGTCACTGGTGTAGAGTCGGACGCATTGAGTTAATTACAGCGCCGCCACCTGGTGAGAGAATGACCTGCATAGGCACTGCTGTAGAGTCGGGCACACTGAGTGAATTACAGCGCCACCAACTGGTGAGAGAATGACCTGCATAGGAACTAGTGTAGAGTCGGGCGCACTGAGTGAATTACAGCGCCACCACCTGGTGAGAGAATGACCTGCATAGTCACTGGTGTAGAGTCGGACGCATTGAGTTAATTACAGCGCCGCCACCTGGTGAGAGAATGACCTGCATAGGCACTGCTGTAGAGTCGGGCACACTGAGTGAATTACAGCGCCACCAACTGGTGAGAGAATGACCTGCATAGGAACTAGTGTAGAGTCGGGCGCACTGAGTGAATTACAGCGCGACCACCTGGTGAGAGAATGATTTGCATAGGCACTGGTGTAGAGTCGGGCCCATTGAGTGACTTACAGCGCCACCACCTGGTGTGAGAATGACTTGCATAGGCCCTAATGTAGAGTCAGGCGCATTGCGTGAATTACAGCGCCTCCACCTGGTGAGAGAATGACCTGCATAGGCACTGGTGTAGAGTCGGGCGCATCAAGTGAATTACAGCGTCACTACCTCGTGAGAGAATGGCCTGCATAGGCATTAGTGTAGAGCCGGGCGCATTGAGTGAATTACAGCACCACCAACTGGTGAGAGAATGACCTGCATAGGAACTGGTGTAGAGTCAGGCGCATTGAGTGAATTACAGCGCCTCTACCTGGTGAGAGAATTAGCTGCATAGGCACTGGTGTAGAGTCGGGCGCATTGAGTGATATATTGCGCCACCACCTGGTGCGAGAATGGCTTGCATATGCCCTAGTGTAGAGTTGGGCAGAGAGAGTGAATTACAGCACCACAACCTGGTGAGAGAATGCCCTGCATAGACACTGGTGTAGAGTCAGACGCATTGAGTGAATTACAGCGCCAGCACCTGGTGAGAGACCTGCATAGGCACTCTTGTGTAGAGTCGGGCGCATTGAGAGAATTACAGTGCCTCCACCTGGTGAGAGAATATGCTGCATAGGCACTGGTGTAGAGTCGGGCGCATTGAGTGACTTACAGCGCCACAACCTGGTGCGAGAATTACTTGTATAGGCCCTAGTGTAGAGTCAAGCGCATTGAGTGAATTACAGCGCCACCACCATGTGAGAGAATAACCTGTATAGGCACTGGTGTAGATTCGGGCGCATTGAGTGACTTACAGCACCACCAACTTGTGCGAGAATGACTTGCATAGGCCCTAGTGTAGAGACGGGCGCATTGAGTGCATTACAGCGCCACCACCTGGTGAGAGAATGATCTGCATAGGCATTGGTGTAGAGTCGGCGCATTCAGTGAATTACAGCGCCGCCACCTGGTGAGAGAATAACCTGCATAGGCACTAGTGTAGGGTCGGGCGCATTGAGTGAATTACAGGGCCGCCACCTCGTGAGAGAATAACCTGCATAGGCACTGGTGTAGAGTCGGGCGCATTGAGTGAATTACAGTGCCACCACCTGGTGAGAGAATGACCTGCATAGGCACTGGTGTAGAGTCAGTCACATTGAGTGAATTACAGCGCCTCCACTTGGTGAGAGAATGACCTGCATAGACACTGGTGTAGAGTCGAGCGCATTGAGTGAATTACTGCGCCACCACCTGGTGAGAGAATGACCTGCATTGGCACTAGTGTAGAGTCGGACGCATTGAGTGAATTACAGCGCTACCACCTGGTGAGAGAATAACCTGCATAGGCACTGGTGTAGAGTTGGGCGCATTCAGTGAATTACAGCGACGCCACCTGGTGAGAGAATAAGCTGCATAGGCACTAGTGTAGGGTCGGGCGCATTCAGTGAATTACAGGGCCGCCACCTCGTGAGAGAATAACCTGCATAGGCACTGGTGTAGAGTCAGGCGCATTGAGTAAATTACAGTGCCACCACCTGGTGAGAGAATGACCTGCATAGGCACTGGTGTAGAGTCAGGCACATTGAGTGAATTACAGCGCCTCCACATGGTGAGAGAATGACCTGCATAGACGCTGGTGTAGAGTCGAGTGCATTGAGTGAATTACTGCGCCACCACCTGGTGAGAGAATGACCTGCATTGGCACTAGTGTAGAGTCGGATGAATTGAGTGAATTACAGCGCTACCACCTGGTGAAAGAATAACCTGCATAGGCACGGGTGTAGAGTCGGGCGCATAGCGCAAATACAGCGCCACCACCTGGAGAGAGAATGACCTGCATAGGCACTAGTGTAGAGTCGGCGCATTGAGTGAATTTCAGCGCCACCACCTAGTGAGAGAATGACCTGCATAGGCACTGGTGTAGAGTCGGGCGCATCAAGTGAATTACAGCTTCACTACCTGGTGAGAGAATGACCTGCATAGGCATTAGTGTAGAGCCGGGCGCATTAAGTGAATTACAGCACTACCACCTGGTGAGAGAATGACCTGCATAGGCACTGGTGTAGAGTCGGGCAAATTGAGTGAATTACAGCACCTCCACCTGGTGAGAGAATGACCTGCACAGAGACTGGTGTACAGTTGGGCGCAATGAGAGAATTACAGCACCACCACCTGGTGAGAGAATGACCTGCATAGGCACTGGGGTAGAGTAGAGCGCATTGAGTGAATTACAGAGCCTCTACCTGGTGAGAGAATGAGCTGCATAGGCACTGGTGAAGAGTCGGGCGCATTGAGCGAATTACAGTGCCACCACCTGGTGAGAGAATACCCTGCATGGCACTGTTGTAGAGTCGGCGCATTGAGTGGAATATTGCGCCACCACCTGGTGCGAGAATGCCCTAGTGCATATGCCCTAGTGTAGAGTTGGGCAGATTGAGTGAATTACAGCACCACCACCTGGTGAGAGAATGCCCTGCATAGACACTGGTGTAGAGTCGGACGCATTGAGTGAATTACAGCGCCAGCACCTGGTGAGAGACCTGCATAGGCACTCTTGTGTAGAGTCGGGCACATTGAGTGAATTACAGCACCACCACTGGTGTAGAGTCAGGCACATTGAGTGAATAACAGTGCCTCCACCTGGTGAGAGAATGTGCTGCATAGGCACTGGTGCAGAGTCGGGCGCATTGAGTGACTTACAGCTCCACCACCTGGTGCTAGAATTACTTGTATAGGCCCTGGTGTAGAGTCGAGCACATTGAGTGAATTACAGAGCCACCACCAGGTGAGAGAATAACCTGTATAGGCACTGGTGTAGAGTCGGGCGCATTGAGTGACTTACAGCACCACCACCTTGTGCGAGAATGACTTGCATAGGCCCTAGTGTAGAGACGGGCGCATTGAGTGCATTACAGCGCCACCACCTGGTGAGAGACTTGCATAGGCACTTTAGTGTAGAGTCGGGCACATTGAGTGAATTACAACACCACCATTACAACACCACCACCTGGTGAGAGAATGACCTGCATAGTCACAGGTGTAGAGTCGGGTGCATTGAGTGAATTACAGCGCCACCACCTGGTGAGAGAATGACCTGCATAGGCACTGGTGTAGAGTCAGGCTCACTGAGTGAATTACAGCGCCACCAACTGGTGAGAGAATGAGCTGCATGGGCACTGGTGTAGAGTCGGGCGCTTTGAGTGACTTACAGCACCACCACCTGGTGCGAGAATGACTTGCATAGGCCCTAATGTAGAGTCGGGCGCATTGAGTGAACTACAGCACCTCCACCTGGTGTGAGAATGACCTGCACAGGGACTGATGTAGAGTCGGGCGCATTGAGTGAATTACAGCGCCTGCACCTGGTGAGAGAATGACCTGCATAGGCACTGGTGTAGAGTAGGGTGCATTGAGTGAATTACAGCACCTCCATCCGGTGAGAGAATGAGCTGCATAGGCACTGGTGAAGAGTCGGGCGCATTGAGCGAATTACAGTGCCACCCCCTGGTGAGAGAATACCCTGCATGGCACTGGTGTAGAGTCGGGCGCATTGAGTGACATACAGCGCCACCACCTGGTGAGAGAATACCCTGCATGGCACTGGTGTAGAGTCACAAGGATTTAGTGAATTACAGCACCACCACCTGGTTAGAGAATGCCCTGCATAGACACTGGTGTAGAGTTGGACACATTGAGTGAATTACAGCGCCAGCACCTGATGAGAGACCTGCATAGGCACTCTAGTGTAGAGTCGGGCGCATTGAGCGAATTACAGCACCACCACTGGTGTAGAGTCAGGCGCATTGAGTGAATTACAGTGCCTCCAGCTGGTGAGAGAATGAGCTGCATAGGCACTGGTGTAGAGTCGGGCGCATTGAGTGACTTACAGCGCCACCACCTGGTGCAAGAATTACTTGCATAGGCCCTAGTGTAGAGTTGAGCGCATTGAGTGAATTACAGCGCCACCACCAGGTGAGAGAATAACCTGCATAGGCACTGGTGAAGAGTCGGGCACATTGAGTGACTTACAGCACCACCACCTTGTGCGAGAATGACTTGTATAGGCCCTAGTGAAGTCGGGGGCATTGAGTGCATTACAGCACCACCAACTGGTGAGAGACCGGCATAGGCACTCTAGTGTAGAGTTGGGCGCATTCAGTGAATTACAGCACAACCACCTGGTGAGAGAATGACCTGCATAGGCACTGGTGTAGAGTCAGGCACATTGAGTGAATTACAGCACCTCCACCTGGTGAGAGAATGACCTGCACAGGGACTGGTGTAGAGTCGGGCGCATTGAGTGAATTACA
Source organism: Ambystoma mexicanum (assembly GCF_040938575.1). Lineage (NCBI taxonomy): Eukaryota > Metazoa > Chordata > Amphibia > Caudata > Ambystomatidae > Ambystoma > Ambystoma mexicanum. The sequence goes on from NC_090934.1 coordinate 26,243,560, forward strand.
GTGCCTCCACCTGGTGATAGAATACCCTGCATGGCACTGGTGTAGAGTCGGGCGCATTGAGTGACATACAGCGCCACCACCTGGTGCGAGAATGCCTTGCATAAGCCCTAGTGTAGAGTCGGGCGGATTGAGTGAATTACAGCACCACCACCGTGTGAGGGAATGCCCTGCATAGACACTGGTGTAGAGTCGGACGCATTGAGTGAATTACAGCGCCAGCACCTGGTGAGAGACCTGCATAGGCATTCTTGTGTAGAGTAATGCGCATTGAGTGAATTACAGTGACTCCACCTGGTGAGAGAATGAGCTGCATAGGCACTGGTGTAGAGTCGGGCGCATTAAGTGACTTACAGTGCCACCAACTGGTGTGAGAATAACTTGCATAGGCCCTAGTGTAGAGTCGAGCGCATTGAGTGAATTACAGCGCCACCACCAGGTGAGTGAATAACCTGCATAGGCACAGGTGTAGAGTCAGGCGCATTGAGTGAATTACAACACCACCACCTGGTGATAGAATGACCTGCATATTCACTGGTGTAGAGACGGGCGCATTGAGTGAATTACAGTGCCACCACCTGGTCAGAGAATGACCTGCATAGGCACTAGTGTAGAGTCGGGCGCATTGAGTGAATTACAGCGCCACCAACTGGTGAGAGAATGAGCTGCATAGGCACTGGTGTAGAGTCAGGCGCATTGAGTGAATTACAACACCACCACCTGGTGATAGAATGACCTGCATATTCACTGGTGTAGAGACGGGCGCATTGAGTGAATTACAGTGCCACCACCTGGTGAGAGAATGACCTGCATAGGCACTAGTGTAGAGTCGGGCGCATTGAGTGAATTACAGCGCCACCACCTGGTGAGAGAATGACTTGCATAGGCACTGGTGTAGAGTCGGGGCCATTGAGTGAATTACAGCGCTAACACCTGATGAGAGAATGACCTGCATAGACACTGGTGTAGAGTGGGGGCAATGGATACTACTTTTTATATTCGACCGCAAATATATTCCTATGGGATTCTTCCCATTGTTCGAGGCTAATACTTTTTCATATTAGTCTTTAACATACCGCCGGTTTATTTATTTTAAATAAATCCACCGGTTGGTATTTTCTGCCAGAACTCGGTTTTTAAAATGGCGTATGTGTTCGCCTCTGTAACTCCGAACCAAAGGTTGAGCCCTTTGTTCCACTTTTGGCGGGCTTCTGCACAGAAGCCCTCCAGAGTCGTGCCATTCTGTCTGGGTACCACAGGGGGTGTGGGAGGGGGTTTAGGCACCCTGGACTGAGTTGCCTTGCCAACTCAAGTCGCACTCTGGTGTGATTGGCCCAAATGGTGAGCCACCCCGCTCACCACTTAGCATGTTTGATTGACAGCTAGGCTGAATGAATGGGGGTTTTCTGCATAAAAGCAGAGCTTTTGGGACTGGAACTTCAGAAGTCGCCACAGGACCTAAGAATCCGACGAGGGTAAAACTGAGCCGACCTGCAACGACGACACCTCCGGTGGAGCCCTGCTGAACCGTCTCACCACTTCCCAACGACAGAGGAGATCTCCCTGCCTGAGAGTCTTCTTCCCCTGACTGGTGGGAACAAACAGTCCCTTGCTTTTTCTTCGCTTCCAGGATGTCTAGTGGTCGAATTGCCCGTGCCTAGCACCCCAGCAACCGCATAGCCACTAACCACTGTAACGCGACCAAAAGGTGGTGCCTTGTGACTGAGCACTCCGCGGCTGGTCTCTTCCCTGGTGGTGCAACGATCTTCAACTTTCCTCTACGACGAGATCATCTCTTCTTCTGACAAAGCCCCGACTTGCATCCACCACCAGGAACAACTGCCCCCGCCGGAGCTGTCTCTTCACTTTCAAGGTACTGTGTCCGCCTGGCTTCCCTTGAAACGGTTAGCGTGAGGTGTCTTAAATCCTTACCTTTCCACTGGGTCGCCTCCAGACCTTCTTAACTTTTGTTCTAAAACTGGTCCAACCTTTCTGTGACATTTTGCTACAAAGACTTGAAGTGCATTTCCACTGTGATACTTTTGGGACATACCGCCTTGCCTCTCTCCGAGTGGGCCTGGCCTCTGAACTTTGTGATCTAAAGTAGACCCCGCCTTGCTTGCCTTGCATTTGCTTCGTAAAAGTGTTGGTACTGAGTTGGTTTCATACCCTGCCTTTTTCTCTCCCTTTCTAACGAATAGTAAAGTACCATCTAGGTTAAGCACTCACCTCTGTCTGCAAATAAGTGGTGTCTTTGAACCTAGACTTGTCGAAATATTGTTATAGGATTGATATATACTTATAGTAACTGTGATTGAAGTTGTTTGCCATATTAGTGCCAGTGTGTTTTTCATAGATGTGTTTTTAAATAAATAATTATATATCTTTACACCCAAGCTCTGACCCATGTCTGCTTGTTCTACTGTGTAAGTTGCCCTATCTTGTATACTCCAAATACTGCCTAACTCGTCTTGAGAGAAGTCTGACTGCTCAGCCACGACTACCAGGTAAATCTGGGTGGTGCAGACTGCTACCAATTGGGTTTACTGCTAACTCCTGTAGTCTTAAACTTTTTGCAGTGGTCCCAGAGGGAACTGCACAGGTTTCTGCCTAACACAGCGGTGGGATTTGTATTGAGTATACAGTTTAGAGTGCTTTTTAACACTTTAGGATAACTAACCACAAAGCTTAGCACTAAAAAGCAACTTTCAAAAAACATGTCTACTATGGAAGTTTACAGTCGAGAGTCCTTGTCAGGTAAAAATACTGAGAGTTTGAGAGCTCTCTGTAGACAAGAGAATCTTTCTGTAAGAGGCAAGAAATTAGAACTGATAGCAAGATTGCTGGAAAACCAAAGTCTGGGTACTGGTTCAGAGGAACCGACTTCTCCAGCAAATGTAGATAACAGTAATGGTGTTGATCTAAATCAAAGTTCTGATGATAGTGATGAAGAGGCTGAAGAGGAAGGAGAGGCTAACAAAACTGTCTTCCCTACCCCTCTGTCTGCCTTATCAGCTGTACCTACTGGGCCTATAGCAGGTCCCACACTAATTCCTCAAGTCCTTGAACTAGAAAAAATGAAAATAGACTTGGAATTCAGAAGGATTACTGCTCAAACTGAACAGAAACACCAAGAAATGCAACACATTCTTAGGCTCAGAGAAATGGAACTCAAGCATGAGTTAGAAATGAAAAAGTTGTCTGTTGAAACTGCTTCTGTCTCTGGCTCCTCTAGAAGTTCCAGTCCCAAAAGACCCTGGATGCCTAAGGAATTAATTGGTATGTATGAACCAAAGTTGGATGTGTTGGATTGGCTGAGTTTGTTTGAGTATAATCATGGGCTCCAGAACATCACAGGTAATGAACTACTTACCTGGTTGTTCTCTAGGCTCCCCCCTGTTGCAACTGATGTGGTAATGGAGTTGGGGGAGGAGGATAGGAAAGAGTATGAAAGTGTGAAACTAGCTCTGATAACTAGATTTGGGAAGACCCCTTCCCAGTATTTTAAGAGGTTTAGATCCCTCAAAAAGCATGATGGTACCCCTTGGGCTACCTGGGTGAGTGAAGGGTTGAAAAACTTAGAGGGATGGATTAAGGGTTACAAGGTGAACACTTATGAGGGTATGAAGAATCTTTTTATGTTGGAGTCTATTTATGATGCCTGTTCTCCTGAGCTCAGACAGCACTTGGCTGATTCGAAGGAATTGGATTCCGGGAAGCTAGCTAAGGCTGCTGACTTGTGGGTTGCCAACAGGGCTACTCATAAGGATTCTGGGGCAACTCAGAAAAAGGATGAGGGAAAACAGCCTAATAAAGACTCAAAAGAGAATTCTAATAACTCAAATTCCAAAGAGGGCCCCAAACAAAACCATAAACGAGCAGTGATCATTGTCTGTTAGCTACTGCTCTTGCGTGGGAACTAAGTACTAACAGAGGGACCGAAAGAGTAATGGCAACTGAGGTCACTGGAGGAAGAAATCGTTTGAGAATTAAAAATCAGGCAATTGCGAATTTAGTTCAAGGATACAAAGAAGCGATTAACATCGATGAGGGGATGGTTGACTACAAATGGCTACTGGAAGCCTATGAAATTAAGTATGATCCAACTAAAAAAAAGGGAATACAAAAAAAAACATGTGTATGACGAACAACTTGTGACAAGAAGAAAACAATATAGGTCAGACTTGAGATCTATAAAAAAGAAAAAGGGCCCAGGTCAATATGATCTCCAGAGAAAATGCCAACAAACATAAAAAACTGGCTGAGACAAACTCGACATCTAAGAATGCAGAATGATGCTGAAAAAATGATTGCAGCAATATCAACAAACAATGCCAGAAGTACTTGGGACCTACTAAACGACAGAAAGCAAAGTCATTCTGCCGTAGGTATCAATCAAGTCGCGGAAGACAAATGGTTCGAACATTACACTAATCTTTATAAAGGAGATAGTGAGGAAAAAACCACAAAAGAAATCCCTGACACAATTCCTTGGGACTTGAAATTCGACAAGGATGATATCAGAATCCTAATTAAAAAACGTAGTACCTCAAGAGCTGCCGGGCCAGACGGCATTTCCAACAAACTCCTTAAAGAAAACTGTGAAACCTGGACGGAGTTAATCTATACACTATTCCAACAAATTATGAAAACTAAACAAATACCATCTACATGGAGGGAGGCTTATATAGTACCGATCTATAAAAAGGGAGACCGCAAAAACCCTAGGAACTACAGGCCTATAGCTCTCTTAGATTCAATTGGCAAGCTATTTGCATCATTACTACTGAGAGACCTAAAAAAATGGGCCTTGGAGGCGAAAATCCTAGATGAAAGACAGACAGCTTTTGTAAGTGGAGTCAGCACCGCCTTGAATCTATTCTTGATCAATCTGTGGAAGGCAAATACACTAGCCGGGAAAAAAAAGCTTTATCTAGCCTTCATTGATCTCGAACAAGCTTTCGATGGTATCAACAGACAGCGCTTGTGGTCGAAGATGAGAAACTGGGGATGCCCCAAGGACCTACTTGAAGCTGTCAAAGCATTATATACTGATACCTCCGTCAAGATCCAAATAACAAGTAATGGAGGACTTTCTAGGAGGATCGGAAGCTCCAGAGGAATTAAACAGGGCTGCGCAGTAGCGCCATTCCTCTTTGTTCTATATCTGGCAGATGTGAAAACCGCTCAGGAGAAGATCCGTGCATTCCCGCCGAAGATAAACGGAAAAGAGATACCTTGGATGTTGTACGCGGACGACGCAGTATTCATAGATCAAACCCCTATAGGCCTACAAAGAAGGATTGAGACCTTTAATAACTATTTAAAGGAAAATAGCATGAAGATGAATGTCAAAAAATCTATGATCTTAACTATGAAATCTACCCGGGGGAGGAAGCAAGCTAGAAAAACTCTGATGTGGTCATTGGAAAAGCAAAAACTGGAGGAAGTGGAAACGTCACTTTATCTGGGGATATTGATCAACAAAAATTGCAATGAACAAGCACACTATTCTCTGATCCGGGAAAAATTAGTGGCTCTAACAAATGAAGGAGTCTGCATACATCGCAGATATGGGAAGTTTTCGCTAACCCCTATTGTCACCTTCTTCAAGCAGAAAGTGGTGGCGGTCATCACCTATGGTACGGAAGCACTCTTGGCCCTAAGATGGGAGGGTTGGAATCTTTGTGAGGCGTATTTGTGGTGCAAAATCTTACACCTCCCAACTTCACTACCAGTTGAAATCATAAGAACTGAGCTTAGTCTGCAATCAGTGACCTCTGTCGCTCTGTGGAAATCCATATCATTGTATAGGAAGTGTATTCTGGATGATCCACCAAAACCATTTGAAATTTTAGCTCGGACGAACATTTTGAATGAAGACAAAATGTTTATGGAGTGGAAAAGCAGTTGTAAGGCTCACTTGCTGAAACTAGACCTTTTAGAAGACACCTTAAAGAATAACCCGGATAAAGCAAAAAGACTACATCGGGAAAAAGACTGGGAGGAAACACAGGAACAAAGACTGAAAAGAAACTTATGCTATAACATCGTGTGGGAAAAAAAAGCCTTGAATATCCTACCGCCTTACCTGTTGAAATTCCCAACTGAGCACTATCGGGATCTGTTGCTGCGCTGCAGGCTTAATATCTGGAACTGCAGAGAAGTTAAATGGAAAAGAAAGCAAATTGAAGATACAGCAGCCTTTTGCCGATTCTGCAAAAGGAAGGATCAACTGGAAACAATAAGGCATGTTATGCTAACTTGCCCATCTTTAAAATCTAAAAGAGAGACCTTTATGGGAAGTTACGTAACGAATATTACTGAGGAGACGGAAGAAAACTAATGGGAATGCCTCCTCACTGTTGAAAAAATTGGGAAAACGCTTGATGCATTAAAATGTGTTGAAATGCTAAACCTGAACCAGGAGGAGGAGGGGCCGGAACTATAAGAAAAGGGCATGAGCTGCCTTATGTATTAAATGCTCGAGTTACCTAATTGGTGAAAAACGGAACAGTGGACCATAAGGTAACTGGGGGTAAGGAATCTGTAATCACTGTGTGAAGAAAATTTGGATTGGAACTAAGACTTTCTAATGAAGAAATAATGAATTTACCAAACTCACAAGGATGTAATGTTTAAGGTTTAATTATATTTAACCAATAAAACATTTTAAAAAAAACATAAGGGTAAGCCACAAGGAAAACCACAGCAGAATAGTATACCTCCTGGTGCCAAACCAGAGGGGGGCCAGAACAAGCCACCATTCCAGAAAGCATTCGGTAAATGCTTTGTTTGTGGCTCTACTGACCATGTGAAAGGAGATCCCAGATGCAAGGGTAAACCTTCAGGGGTCCAGCTTGTCTCCTTAACCTTCGCTCCAGAGGAGGAAGTCCAAAGGGCAAGTGGAAACTTTCTACTGCTGGCTGATGAACCCATTGGAGTCTCAGCCAGTGTTTCTTTAGTGTCTCTGGGCTTGTGGGAACAACAGAATTTAGATGTCTATAATTCTATCCCAGATAATACTAAAGAGAATTATAAGGACAGTGCCCAGGTGAATGGTCAGGAGACTCCTGCCATTAGGGACACTGGGGCCAGCATAACTGTGGTGGATAAATCTTTTTTTCAGGCTGAGGATGTTGCTAAGGCACCCAAACATCTCACCAAGTTAGCTGGAGGGCCTGTGCAGATGCTTCCCCAATTACCACAGTGTAATGACATGACTATGAAGATACCTGTCAGCATACAAAGTGAGGTACCAGGACGAGTTCTGTTGGGTAACGATTTAAAAACTCTTGGAGTTGTGTCTCATACCCCCAGACCTCCTAGTAAACGGTTACAGGAGCTAACCAGACCTGCAAGGGAGAGAACCATGAGAGGTACTCCCGAGGAGATGATGAAGAAGGATATCACTCCTGCTCCACTGGATTTGTCAGCTGCTGTCTCGAAGAAATCAGAAGCGAAAGGGAAACCTAAAACTTCTATACAGAAACCAGCAGCCAGCACTTCAGTGCAGCCAACAAGGACTTCCCCGCGGTTGTCCAAAGTTACACCAGTAACTCCCCCTCCAGCTGAGGCTGAGAGGGTGGTACAACCCTGGGTGGTAGGATTAGACTCTGAGGAAGAGCTAATGGAAGGCCAGGAACTCATTGGAGATCTGGATCCTGTTGACCATCCTGAGCTGCAGTCTTTACTGGCAGAAGGTGGACCCAACAGGGCAGACTTCAGTAAGGGACAGAGAGAATGTCCAACTCTGGAAGGTCTTCGCCACCAGGCAGAAGCTCAGGCTGAAGGGCAAGAGCCTGGGAAATACAGGTTGCACTGGGAAGATGGCCTCTTCTACAGTGAACCGACAGAGTCTGAACCTGGATACTACAAACGACTTGTAGTACCCCAAGAGAACAGACAACAGTTCTTGCAGTTAGCCCACAAGATTCCTTTGGCTGGTCACTTGAGTTTCAAGAAGACTAAGGAAAGGCTCTCTCTCTACTTTTATTGGCCAAAGATGGGGGCCGAAGTAGGAAAACACTGCAGGAGCTGCCACACCTGCCAGACCTCTGGTAAGGTTGGCTCCAAGAATGTGGCACCTTTAGTGCCTCTCCCCGTTGTGGGAGTCCCATTTGGGAGAGTAGGGATTGACATTGTTGATCCCCTTGATCCTCCAACCTCCTCAGGCAACAGGTTTATACTTGTTGTAGTAGACCATGCTACTAGGTATCCTGAGGCCATTCATATGAGGACTGTTACAGCTCCGGCTGTGGCTAAGGCCCTCCTTGGTATTTTTACCAGGGTTGGGTTTCCTAAGGAAGTAATCTCCGACAGGGGGTCAAACTGTATGTCCCACTACATGAAAGCCATGTGGAAAACCTGTGGAGTTACTTACAAGTTCTCAACAGCTTACCACCCACAAACCAATGGATTGGTTGAAAGGTTCAACCGAACCATGAAAAGCATGATAGGTGCTTTAGAGGACCCCCTTAAACGAAAGTGGGATCTTCTACTGCCATGCCTTCTCTTTGCTTATAGAGAAGTCCCTCAGGAGGGAGTAGGTTATTCTCCCTTTGAGCTTCTCTATGGTCATCCCGTCAGAGGTCCATTGGCCCTGATTAAGGAGGGGTTGGAGGGTGCTCCTTCCCCCAAGCCAGTCAGAGTGACTGACTACGTGATAGGTCTCCAGAGGAGAATGTCACACATGATGGCAGAAGCAAGTGATAACTTGAAAGCTGGACAAGCATTGGTCAAGCACTGGCTTGATCAAAAGGCTAACATGGTTGAGTTCACTCAAGACCAGCTAGTTCTCGTTATGATCCTAACAAGGCAGAGGGCCTTGCAAGACAAATGGATGGGACACTTCAGAGTTGTGGGTAAACTTGGAGAGGTCAACTATCTGGTGGACTTGGGCAATCTCAAGGAGGCTCCAACAGTCTTCCACACCAACAGACTCAAAGCGTATGTCTCGAGACCTGATGTAGGAGCGTTGCTTCTAGCATCATCAGAGGAAGAAGAAGAGAGTGAAGCTCTTCCTGATCTCCTCAGAGGCTTACCTTTAGACGAAAAGATTTAAGGAGTAAATCTCTCTTCAAATGTGACACCTGAGCAACAAGAAGAGTGCAAATCTATGTTGAATCAGTTTGCCTCTCTGTTCTCACTTTCACCAGGCTTGACCCCTTGGGGCCAGCATGACATACTCACTGGTGACTGTCTGCCAGTCAAATGCAGAGGATACAGAATGTCAGAAAATGTAAGAACCCACATCAAAGGTGAGGTTAGCAAGATGCTTGATCTCGGGGTAATAGAGCCCTCTACTAGTCCATGGTATAGCCCAGTTGTGTTAGTACCAAAGGCAGGATCTAAAGAACTTAGATTCTGTGTGGACTATAGAGCTCTTAGTGCAGTCACCAAGACTGATGCCCACCCTTTGCCAAGAACAGATGAGTTGGTGGATGGACTTGTTTCAGCCAAGTTCCTCAGCACATTTGACTTGACGTCAGGCTATTGGCAAATAGCCCTGACAGACCATGCCAAGGAGAAAACTGCATTTTCTACCCCAGCTGGCTTATACCAGTTTAAGGTAATGCCTTTTGGATTGAAAAATGCACCTGCTACATTTCAACGGATGGTAAACCAGGTTCTGAATGGGATGGAGGTCTTCTGCATGGCATATTTGGATGACATAGCAGTGTTCAGCAATTCCTGGGAAGAACATGTAGACCACCTAAGAGATGTTTTGCAGACTGTTGGACGAGCCAATCTGACCATAAAGGCGAGTAAATGCCAAATTGGGCAGAGTAAGGTAGTCTATCTTGGACATGAGGTAGGAGGTGGAGAAATAAGGCCTTTGCTCAGTAAGATTGAAGCTGTGCAAAATTGGACAACACCTACTACTCAGACCCAAGTGAGAGCCTTCTTAGGTCTCACCAGGTATTACAGGAATTTCATTGAGAGCAATGGGGCCATATCTTCTCCTCTGAATGTCATCTCCTCTCCAAAATTCCTTAAGAAGGTTAGATGGAACGAGGAGTGCAATCAGGCCTTTGAAAACCGGAAAAAGGCTCTTTGCCAAGCCCCAGTACTCAGAGCTCCTGATTACCACCAAACTTTCATTGTGCAGACAGATGCTTCAAATGTAGGAATAGGTGCTGTACTCAGTCAACTGGATGGGAAAGGTAGGGAGCACCCCTTTTGCTTCATCAGCCGCAAGCTGAAGGATCCTTATAACAAGGTGGGCAACAATCGAAAGAGAGTGCTTTGCTATCGTGTGGGCTCTGAAGAAGTTTAGGCCATACTTGTATGGTTCTACTTTTGTCATTCAGACTGACCACCAACCCTTGAGATAGTTAATGCAAATGAAAGGGGAAAACCCAAAACTACTGAGATGGTCAATCTGCCTGCAAGGGTTTGATTTCACCATTGAGCACAGGTCAGGGTGTCACCACCAAAATGCTGATGGTCTCTCTAGGATGTATGTCATCGACTAGAGGTATGAGATTCATCCAGGAGTGGATTAAATCCTCCTGTCCCTTAGTCTGGGGGGGGGGCGAGTGTTAGGGAGAATTCTCTGTTTAGGCTGAATTTACTAACCTAGTGAGTCCCCCAGCAGCTTTGCTGGATTTCTGGAGTTAGTTTTTTTCATACTGCCAAGAGTGAGACTCTTTTTCTCCCACTCTTGGACATGATTTGTGGTATTTCTTTGAATGTTAATGTGTTCTATGGGCTATGGGGTCTTTACTCCATAGGGTCTCATGTGTTTTACAATGTGTGTTACACAGCACCCTCTGTGCCGTAACACTGGGGTGTCCTAGGTGACCCCCACCATAGACTCCATACCCTGGGACTGACTACTCTCTCCCAGGGCATGTAAAGTCACCATTGGCTTTACTAGACCTAAATTACTAACAGAACCAGTACAAACCATCCTATTGTGGACGTACTGGTAGGGGTAATTCGATTACCCCTGGGTCTGTTGTTCGAGGGGGCACTGTCCCGTCCCCCCTCGTCGAGTTTTGGCTGCTGGCAGTGGATACTACTTTTTATATTAGACCGCAAACATATTCCTATGGGATTTTCCCATTGTTCGAGGCTTATACTTTTTCTATATAGCCTCGGTCATACCGCTGGTTTATTAAATTAATATAAATTCACTGGTTGGTATTTTTTGCCAGAACTTGGTTTTTAAAATGGCGTATGTGTTCGCCTCTGTAACTCCAAACCAAAGGTTGAGCCCTTTGTTCCACTTTTGGCGGGCTTCTGCACAGAAGCGCTCCAGAGTGGTGCCATTCTGTCTGGTTACCACAGGGGGTAGGGGGTTTAGGCACCCTGGACTGAGTTGCCTTGCCAACTCAAGTCGCACTCTGGTGTGATTGGCCCAAGTGGTGAGCCGCCCCGCTCACCACCTAGCATGTTTGATTGACAGCTAGGCTGAATGAATGGGGGTTTTCTGCATAAAAGTAGCGCTTTTGGGACTGGAATTTCAGAAGTCGCCACAGGACCTAAGAATCAGACGAGGGTAAAGCTGAGCCGACCTGCAACGACCACACCTCCGGTGGAGCCCTGCTGAACCGACTCACCACTTCCCAACGACAGAGGAGATCTCCCTGCTGGAGAGTCTTCTTCCCCTGACTGGTGGGAACAACCAGTCCCTTGCTTTTTCTTCGCTTCAAGGACGTCTAGTGGTCGAATTGCCCGTGCTGAGCACCCCGGCAACCGGATAGCCACTAACAACTGTACCGCGACCAAAAGGTGGTGCCTTGTGACTGAGCACTCCGCGGCTGGTCTCTTCCCTGGTGGTGCAACGATCTTCAACTTTCCTCTACGACAAGATCATCTCTTCTTCTGGCAAAGCCCCGACTTGCATCCACCACCAGGAACAACTGCCCCCGCCGGAGCTGTCTCTTCACTCTCAAGGTACTGTGTCCGCCTGGCTTCCCTTGAAACGGTTAGCGTGAGGTGTCTTAAATCCTTACCTTTCCACTGGGTCGCCTCCAGACCTTCTTAACTTTTGTTCTAAAACTGGTCCAACCTTTCTGTGACATTTTGCTACAAAGGCTTGAAGTGCATTTCCACTGTGGTATTTTTGGGACATACCGCCTTGCCTCTCTCCGAGTGGGCCTGGCCTCTGAACTTTGTGATTTACAGTAGACCCTGCCTTGCTTGCCTTGCATTTGCTTCGTAAAAGTGTTGGTACTGAGTTGGTTTCATACCCTGCCTTTTTCTCTCCCTTTCTAACGAATACTAGAGTGCCATCTAGGTTAAGCACTCACCTCTGTCTGCAAATAAGTGGTGTCTTTGAACCTAGACTTGTCGAAATATTGTGATGGGATTGATATATACTTATAGTAACTGTGATTGAAGTTGTTTGCCATATTAGTGCCAGTGTGTTTTTCATAGATGTGTTTTTAAATAAATAATTATATATCTTTACACCCAAGCTCTGATCAGTGCCTGCTTGTTCTACTGTGTAAATTGCCCTATCTTGTATATTCCAAATACTGCCTAAGTTGTCTTGAGAGAAGTCTGACTGCTCAGCCACAGCTACCAGGTAAATCTGGGTGGTGCAGACTGCTACCAATTGGGTTTACTGCTAACTCCTGTAGTCTTAAACTTTTTGCAGTGGTCCCAGAGGGAACTGCACAGGTTTCTGCCTAACACTGGTGGCAGTGGTGGGATTTGTATCGAGTATACAGTTTAGAGTGCTTTTCAACACTTTAGGATAATTAACCACAAAGCTTAGCACTAAAAAGCAACTTTCAAAAAACATGTCTACTATGGTAGTTTACAGTCAAGAGTCCTTGTCAGGTAAAAATACTGAGAGTTTGAGAGCTCTCTGTAGACAAGAGAATCTTTTTGTAAGAGGCAAGGAAGTAGAACTAATAGCGAGATTGCTGGAAAACCAAAGTCTGGGTACTGGTTCAGAGGAACCAACTTCTCCAGCAAATGTAGATAACAGTAATGGTGTTGATCTAAATCAAAGTTCGGATGATAGTGATGAAGAGGCTGAAGAGGAAGGAGAGGCTAATGAAACTGTCTCCCCTACCCCTCTGTCTGCATTACCAGCTGTACCTACTGGGCCTATAGCAGGTCCCACACTAAGTCCTCAAGTCCTTGAACTAGAAAAAATCAAAAATAGACTTGGAATTCAGAAGGATTACTGCTCAAACTGAACAGAAACACCAAGAAATGCAACACATGCTTAGGCTCAGAGAAATGGAACTCAAGCATGAGTTAGAAATGAAAAAGTTGTCTGTTGAAACTGCTTCTGTCTCTGGCTCCTCTAGAAGTTCCAGTCCCAAAAGACCCTGGATGCCTAAGGAATTAATTGGTATGTATGAACCAAAGTTGGATGTGTTGGATTGGCTGAGTTTGTTTGAGTATAATCATGGGCTCCAGAACATCACAGGTAATGAACTACTTACCTGGTTGTTCTCTAGGCCCCCCCCCTGTTGCAACTGATGTGGTAATGGAGTTGGGGGAGGAGGATAGGAAAGAGTATGAAAGTGTGAAACTAGCTCTGATAGCTAGATTTGGGAAGACCCCTTCCCAGTATCTTAAGAGGTTTAGATCCCTCAACAAGCATGATGGTACCCCTTGGGCTACCTGGGTGAGTGAAGGGTTGAAAAACTTAGAGGGATGGATTAAGGGTTACAAGGTGAACACTTATGAGGGTATGAAGAATCTTTTTATGTTGGAGTCAATTTATGATGCCTGTTCTCCTGAGCTCAGACAGCACTTGGCTGATTCAAAGGAATTGGATTCCAGGAAGCTAGCTAAGGCTGCTGACTTGTGGGTTGCCAACAAGGCTACTCATAAGGATTCTGGGGCAACTCAGAAAAAGGATGAGGGAAAACAGCCTAAAAAAGACTCAAAAGAGAATTCTAATAACTCAAATTCCAAAGAGGGCCCCAAACAAAACCATAAACGAGCAGTGATCATTGTCTGTTAGCTACTGCTCTTGCGTGGGAACTAAGTACTAACAGAGGGACCGAAAGAGTAATGGCAACTGAGGTCACTGGAGGAAGAAATCGTTTGAGAATTAAAAATCAGGCAATTCCGAATTTAGTTCAAGGATACAAAGAAGCGATTAACATCGATGAGGGGATGGTTGACTACAAATGGCTACTGGAAGCCTATGAAATTAAGTATGATCCAACTAAAAAAAAGGAAATACTAAAAAAAAACATGTGTATGACGAACAACTTGTGACAAGAAGAAAACAATATAGGTCAGACTTGAGATCTATAAAAAAGAAAAAGGGCCCAGGTCAATATGATCTCCAGAGAAAATTCCAACAAACATAAAAACTGGCTGAGACAAACTCGACATCTAAGAATGCAGAATGATGCTGAAAAAATGATCGCAGCAATATCAACAAACAATGCCAGAAGTACTTGGGACCTACTAAACGACAGAAAGCAAAGTCATTCTGCCGTAGGTATCAATCAAGTCGCGGAAGACAAATGGTTCGAACATTACACTACTCTTTATAAAGGAGATAGTGAGGAAAAAACCACAAAAGAAATCCCTGACACAATTCCTTGGGACTTGAAATTCGACAAGGATGATATCGGAATCCTAATAAAAAAACTTAGTACCTCAAGAGCTGCCGGGCCAGACGGCATTTCCAACAAACTCCTTAAAGAAAACTGTGAGACCTGGACGGAGTTAATCTATACACTATTCGTACAAATTATGAAAACTAAACAAATACCATCTACATGGAGGGAGGCTTATATAGTACTGATCTATAAAAAGGGAGACCGCAAAAACACTAGGAACTACAGGCCTATAGCTCTCTTAGATTCAATTGGCAAGCTATTTGCATCATTACTACTGAGAGACCTAAAAAAATGGGCCTTGGAGGCGAAAATCCTAGATTAAAGACAAACATCTTTTGTAAGTGGAGTCGGCACCGCCTTGAATCTATTCTTGATCAATCTGTTGAAGGCAAATACACTAGCCGGGAAAAAAAAGCTTTACCTAGCCTTCATTGACCTCGAACAAGCTTTCGATGGTATCAACAGAGAGCGCTTGTGGCCGAAGATGCGAAACTGGGGATGCCCTAAGGACCTACTTGAAGCCGTCAAAGCATTATATACTGATAACTCCGTCAAGATCCAAATAACAAGTAATGGGGGACTTTCTAGGAGGATCGGAACCTCCAGAGGAATTAAACAGGGCTGTGCAGTAGTGCCATTCCTCTTTGTTCTATATCTGGCAGATGTGAAAACCGCTCAGGAGAAGATCCGTGCATTCCCGCCGAAGATAAACGGAAAAGAGAAACCTTGGATGTTGTACGCGGACGACGCGGTATTCATAGATCAAACACCTATAGGCCTACAAAGAAGGATTGAGACCTTTAATAACTATTTAAAGGAAAATAGCATGAAGATGAATGTCAAGAAATCTATGATCTTAACTATGAAATCTACCCGGGGGAGGAAGCAAGCTAGAAAAACTGCGATGTGATCATTGGAAAAGCAAAAACTGGAGGAAGTGGAAACGTCACTTTATCTGGGGATATTGATCAACAAAAATTGCAATGAACAAGCTCACTATTCTCTGATCCGGGAAAAATTAGTGGCTCTAACAAATCAAGGAGTCTGCATACATCGCAGATATGGGAAGTTTTCGCTAACCCCTATTGTCACCTTCTTCAAGCAGAAAGTGGTGGCGGTCATCACCTATGGTACGGAAGCACTCTTGGCCCTAAGATGGGAGGTTTGGAATCTTTGTGAGGCATATTTGTGGCGCAAAATCTTACACCTCCCAACTTCACTACCAGTTGAACTCATAAGAACTGAGGTTAGGCTGCAATCAGTGACCTCTGTCGCTCTGTGGAAATCCATATCATTGTATAGGAAGTGTATTCTGGATGATCCACCAAAACCATTTGAAATTTTAGCTCGGACGAACATTTTGAATGAAGACAAAATGTTTATGGAGTGGAAAAGCAGTTGTAAGGCTCACTTGCTGAAACTAGACCTTTTAGAAGACACCTTAAAGAATAACCCGGATAAAGCAAAAAGACTAAATCGGGAAAAAGACTGGGAGGAAACACAGGAACAAAGACTGAAAAGAAACTTATGCTATAACATTGTGTGGGAAAAAAAAGCCTTGAATATCCTACCGCCTTACCTGTTGAAATTCCCGACTGAGCACTATCGGGATCTGTTGCTGCGCTGCAGGCTTAATATCTGGAACTGCAGAGAAGTTAAATGGAAAAGAAAGCAAATTGAAGATACAGCAGCCTTTTGCCGATTCTGCAAAAGGAAGGATCAACTGGAAACAATAAGGCATGTTATGCTAACTTGCCCATCTTTAAAATCTAAAAGAGAGACCTTTATGGGAAGTTACGTAACGAATATTACTGAGGAAACGGAAGAAAACTAATGGGAACGCCTCCTCACTGTTGAAAAAATTGGGAAAACGCTTGATGCTTTAAAATTTGTTGAAATGCTAAACCTGAACCAGGAGGAGGAGGGGCCGGAACTATAAGAAAAGGGCATGAGCTGCCTTATGTATTAAATGCTCGAGTTACCTAATTGGTGAAAAACGGAACAGTGGACCATAAGGTAACTGGGGGTAAGGAATCTGTAATCACTGTGTGAAGAAAATTTGGATTGGAACTAAGACTTTCTAATGAAGAAATAATGAATTTACCAAACTCACAAGGATGTAATGTTTAAGGTTTAATTATATTTAACCAATAAAACATAAAAAAAAAAAAAAATACCATAAGGGTAAGCCACAAGGAAAACCACAGCAGAATAGTATACCTCCTGGTGCCAAACCAGAGGGAGGACAGAACAAGCCACCATTCCAGAAAGCATTCGGTAAATGCTTTGTTTGTGGCTCTACTGACCATGTGAAAGGAGATCCCAGATGCAAGGGTAAACCTTCAGGGGTCCAGCTCGTCTCCTTAGCCTTCGCTCCAGAGGAGGAAGTCCAAAGGGCAAGTGGAAACTTTCTACTGCTGGCTGATGAACCCATTGGAGTCTCAGCCAGTGTTTCTTTAGTGTCTCTGGGTTTGTGGGAACAACAGAATTTAGATGTCTATAATTCTATCCCAGATAATACTAAAGAGAATTATAAGGACAGTGTCCAGGTGAATGGTCAGGAGACTCCTGCCATTAGGGACACTGGGGCCAGCATAACTGTGGTGGATAAATCTTTTTTTCAGGCTGAGGATGTTGCTAAGGCACCCAAACGCCTCACCAAGTTAGCTGGAGGGCCTGTGCAGATGCTTCCCTAATTACCAGTTCTCATCCAGTGTAATGACATGACTGTGAAGATACCTGTCAGCATACAAAGTAAGGTACCAGGACGAGTTCTGTTGGGTAACGATTTAAAAACTCTTGGAGTTGTGTCTCATACCCCCAGACCTCCTAGTAAACGGTCACAGGAGCTAAGCAGACCTGCAAGGGAGAGAACCATGAGAGGTACTCCTGAGGAGATGATGAAGAAGGATATCACTCCTGCTCCACTGGATTTGTCAGCTGCTGTCTCGAAGAAATCAGAAGCGAAAGGGAAACCTAAAACTTCTATACAGAAACCAGCAGCCAGCACTTCAGTGCAGCCAACAAGGACTTCCCCCGCGGTTGTCCAAAGTTACACCAGTAACTCCCCCTCCAGCTGAGGCTGAGAGGGTGGTACAACCCTGGGTGGTAGGATTAGACTCTGAGGAAGAGCTAATGGAAGGCCAGGAACTCATTGGAGATCTGGATCCTGTTGACCATCCTGAGCTGCAGTCTTTACTGGCAGAAGGTGGACCCAACAGGGCAGACTTCAGTAAGGGACAGAGAGAATGTCCAACTCTGGAAGGTCTTCGCCACCAGGCAGAAGCTCAGGCAAGAGCCTGGGAAATACAGGTTGCACTGGGAAGATGGCCTCTTCGACAGAGTCTGAACCTGGATACTACAAACGACTTGTAGTACCCCAAGAGAACAGACAACAGTTCTTGCAGTTAGCCCACAAGATTCCTTTGGCTGGTCACTTGAGTTTCAAGAAGACTAAGGAAAGGCTCTCTCTCTACCTTTATTGGCCAAAGATGGGGGCCGAAGTAGGAAAACACTGCAGGAGCTGCCACACCTGCCAGACCTCTGGTAAGGTTGGCTCCAAGAATGTGGCACCTTTAGTGCCGCTCCCCGTTGTGGGAGTCCCATTTGGGAGAGTAGGGATTGACATTGTTGATCCCCTTGATCCTCCAACCTCCTCAGGCAACAGGTTTATACTTGTTGTAGTAGGCCATGCTACTAGGTATCCTGAGGCCATTCATATGAGGACTGTTACAGCTCCGGCTGTGGCTAAGGCCCTCCTTGGTATTTTTACCAGGGTTGGGTTTCCTAAGGAAGTAATCTCTGACAGGGGGTCAAACTGTATGTCCCACTACATGAAAGCCATGTGGAAAACCTGTGGAGTTACTTACAAGTTCTCAACAGCTTACCACCCACAAACCAATGGATTGGTTGAAAGGTTCAACCGAACCATGAAGAGCATGATAGGTGCTTTAGAGGACCCCCTTAAACGAAAGTGGGATCTTCTACTGCCATGCCTTCTCTTTGCTTATAGAGAAGTCCCTCAGGAGGGAGTAGGTTATTCTCCCTTTGAGCTTCTCTATGGTCATCCTGTCAGAGGTCCATTGGCCCTGATTAAGGAGGGGTTGGAGGGTGCTCCTTCCCCCAAGCCAGTCAGAATGACTGACTACGTGATAGGTCTCCGGAGGAGAATGTCACACATGATGGCAGAAGCAAGTGATAACTTGAAAGCTGGACAAGCATTGGTCAAGCACTGGCTTGATCAAAAGGCTAACATGGTTGAGTTCACTCAAGACCAGCTAGTTCTCGTTATGATCCTAACAAGGCAGAGGGCCTTGCAAGACAAATGGATGGGACCCTTCAGAGTTGTGGGTAAACTTGGAGAGTTCAACTATCTGGTGGACTTGGGCAATCGCAAGGAGTCTCCAACAGTCTTCCACACCAACAGACTCAAAGCGTATGTCTCGAGACCTGATGTAGGAGCGTTGCTTCTAGCATCATCAGAGGAAGAAGAAGAGAGTGAAGCTCTTCCTGATCTCCTCAGAGGCTTACCTTGAGACGAAAAGATTTAAGGAGTAAATCTCTCTTCAAATGTGATACCTAAGCAACAAGAAGAGTGCAAATCTATGTTGAATCAGTTTGCCTCTCTGTTCTCACTTTCACCAGGCTTGACCCCTTGGGGCCAGCATGACATACTCACTGGTGACTGTCTGCCAGTCAAAAGCAGAGGATACAGAATGTCAGAAAATGTAAGAACCCACATCAAAGATGAGGTTAGCAAGATGCTTGATCTCGGGGTAATAGAGCCCTCTACTAGTCCGTGGTCTAGCCCAGTTGTGTTAGTACCAAAGGCAGGATCTAAAGAACTTAGATTCTGTGTGGACTATAGAGCTGTTAGTGCAGTCACCAAGACTGATGCCCACCCTTTGCCAAGAACAGATGAGTTGGTGGATGGACTTAGTTCAGCCAAATTCCTCAGCACATTTGACTTGACGTCAGGCTATTGGCAAATAGCCCTGACAGACCATGCCAAGGAGAAAACTGCATTTTCTACCCCAGCTGGCTTATACCAGTTTAAGGTAATGCCTTTTGGATTGAAAAATGCACCTGTTACATTTCAACGGATGGTAAACCAGGTTCTGAATGGGATGGAGGTCTTCTGCATGGCATATTTGGATGACATAGCAGTGTTCAGCAATTCCTGGGAAGAACATGTAGACCACCTAAGAGATGTTTTGCAGACTCTTGGACGAGCCAATCTGACCATAAAGGCGAGTAAATGCCAAATTGGGCAGAGTAAGGTAGTCTATCTTGGACATGAGGTAGGAGGTGGAGAAATAAGGCCTTTGCTCAGTAAGATTGAAGCTGTGCAAAATTGGACAACACCTACTACTCAGACCCAAGTGAGAGCCTTCCTAGGTCTCACTGGGTATTACAGGAATTTCATTGAGAACAATGGGGCCATATCTTCTCCTCTGAATGTCATCTCCTCTCCGAAATTCCCTAAGAAGGTTAGATGGAACGAGGAGTGCAATCAGGCCTTTGAAAACCTGAAAAAGGCTCTTTGCCAAGCCCCAGTACTCAGAGCTCCTGATTACCACCAAACTTTCATTGTGCAGACAGATGCTTCAAATGTAGGAATAGGTGCTGTACTCAGTCAACTGGATGGGAAAGGTAGGGAGCACCCCGTTTGCTTCATCAGCCGCAAGCTGAAGGATCCTGAAACAAGGTGGGCAACAATCCAAAGAGAATGCTTTGCTATCGTGTGGGCTCTGAAGAAGTTTAGGCCATACTTGTATGGTTCTACTTTTGTCATTCAGACTGACCACCAACCCTTGAGATGGTTAATGCAAATGAAAGGGGAAAACCCAAAACTACTGAGATGGTCAATCTGCCTGCAAGGGTTTGATTTCACCATTGAGCACAGGTCAGGGTGTCACCATCAAAATGCTGATGGTCTCTCTAGGATGTATGTCATCGACTAGAGGTATGAGATTCATCCAGGAGTGGATTAAATCCTCCTGTCCATTAGTCTGGGGGGGGGGGGCGAGTGTTAGGGAGAATTCTCTGTTTAGGCTGAATTTCCTAACCTAGTGAGTCCCCCAGCAGCTTTGCTGGATTTCTGGAGTTAGTTTTTTTCATACTGCCAAGAGTGAGACTCTTTTTCTCCCACTCTTGGACATGATTTGTGGTATTTCTTTGAATGTTAATGTGTTCTATGGGCTATGGGGTCTTTACTCCATAGGGTCTCATGTGTTTTACTATGTGTGTTACACAGCACCCTCTGTGCCATAACACTGGGGTGTCCTAGGTGACCCTCGCCATAGACTCCATACCCTGGGACTGACTACTGTCTCCCAGGGCATGTAAAGTCACCATTGGCTTTACTAGACCTAAATTTACTAACAGAACCAGTACAAACCATCCTATTGTGGAGGTACTGGTAAGGGTAATTCGATTACCCCGGGTCTGTTGTTCGAGGGGGCACTGTCCCGTCCCCCCTCGTCGAGTTTTGGCTGGTGGCAGTGGATACTACTTTTTATATTAGACCTCGAATATATTCCTATGGGATTTTCCCATTGTTCGAGGCTAATACTTTTTCTATATAACCTCGGTCATACCGCTGGTTTATTAAATTAATATAAATTCACCGGTTGGTATTTTCTGCCAGAACTAGGTTTTTAAAATGGCATATGTGTTCGCCTCTGTAACTCCAAACCAAAGGTTGAGCCCTTTGTTCCACTTTTGGGGGCTTCTGCACAGAAGCCCTCCAGAGTGGTGCCATTCTGTCTGGGTACCACAGGGGGTAGAGGGTTTAGGCACCCTGGACTGAGTTGCCTTGCCAACTCAAGTTGCACTCTGGTGTGATTGGCCCAAGTGGTGAGCCGCCCCGCTCACCACTTAGCATGTTTGATTGACAGCTATGCTGAATGAATGGAGGTTTTCTGCATAAAAGCAGGGCTTTTGGGACTGGAACTTCAGAAGTCGCCACAGGACCTAAGAATCCGACGAGGGTAAAGCTGAGCCCACCTGCAACGACCACACCTCCGGTGGAGCCCTGCTGAACCGACTCACCACTTCCCAACGACAGAGGAGATCTCCCTGCTGGAGAGTCTTCTTCCCCTGACTGGTGGGAACAACCAGTCCCTTGCTTTTTCTTCGCTTCCAGGACGTCTAGTGGTCGAATTGCCCGTGCTGAGCACCCCGGCAACAGGATAGCCACTAACAACTGTACCGCGACCAAAAGGTGGTGCCTTGTGACTGAGCACTCCGCGGCTGGTCTCTTCCCTGGTGGTGCAACGATCTTCAACTTTCCTCTACGACGAGATCATCTCTTCTTCTGGCAGAGCCCCGACTTGCATCCACCACCAGGAACAACTGCCCCCGCCGGAGCTGCCTCTTCACTTTCAAGGTACTGTGTCCGCCTGGCTTCTCTTGAAACGGTTAGCGTGAGGTGTCTTAAATCCTTACCTTTCCACTGGGTCACCTCCAGACCTTCTTAACTTTTGTTCTAAAACTGGTCCAACCTTTCTGTGACATTTTGCTACAAAGAAGTGCTTACCGCCTTGCCTCTCTCCGAGTGGGCCTGGCCTCTGAACTTTCTGATCTATAGTAGACCCTGCCTTGCTTGCCTTGCATTTGCTTCGTAAAAGTGTTGGTACTGAGTTGGTTTCATACCCTGCCTTTTTCTCTCCCTTTGCAACGAATACTAGAGTGCCATCTAGGTTAAGCACTCACCTCTGTCTGCCAATAAGTGGTGTCTTTGAACCTAGACTTGTCGAAATATTGTTATGGGAGTGATATATACTTATAGTAACTGTGATTGAAGTTGTTTGCCATATTAGTGCCAGAGTGTTTTTCATAGATGTGTTTTTAAATAAATAATTATATATCTTTACACCCAAGCTCTGATCCGTGTCTGCTTGTTCTACTGTGTAAATTGCCCTTTCTTGTATACTCTAAATACTGCCTAACTCATCTTGAGAGAAGTCTGACTGCTCAGCCACAGCTACCAGGTAAATCTGGGTGGTGCAGACTGCTACCAATTGGGTTTACTGCTAACTCCTGTAGTCTTAAACTTTTTGCAGTGGTCCCAGAGGGAACTGCACAGGTTTCTGCCTAACAGAGAATGACCTGCATAGGCACTGGTGTAGAGTCGGGCGCATTGAGTGAATTACAGCGCCACCACCTGGTGAGAGAATGACCTGCATAGGCACTGGTGTAGAGTAGGGCGCATTGAGTGAATTACAGTGCCTCCACATGGTGATAGAATACCCTGCATGGCACTGGTGTAGAGTCGGGCGCATTGAGTGACATACAGCGCCCCCACCTGGTGAGAGAATGACCTGCATAGGCCCTAGTGTAGAGTCCGGCGCATTGAGTGCATTACAGCGCAACCACATGGTGAGAGAATGCCCTGCATAGACACTGGTGTAGAGTTGGACGCTTTGAGTGAATTACAGCACCACCACTGGTGTAGATTCAGGCGCATTGAGTGAATTACAGCGCCACCACCAGGTGAGAGAATAACCTGCATAGGCACTGGTGTAAAGTCGGGCGCATTGAGTGACTTACAGCACCACCACCTTCTGCGAGAATGACTTGCATAGGCCCTAGTGTAGAGTCCGGCGCATTGAGTGCATTACAGCGCAACCACATGGTGAGAGACCAGCATAGGCACTCTAGTGTAGAGTCAGGCACATTGAGTGAATTACAGCACCACCACCTGGTGAGAGAATGACCTGCATAGTCACTGGTGTAGAGACGGGCGCATTGAGTGAATTACAGTGCCACCACCTGGTGAGAGAATGACCTGCAGAGGCACTGGTGTAGAGTCGGGTGCTTTGAGTGAATTACAGCACCACCACCTGGTGAGAGAATGACCTGCATAGGCACTAGTGTAGAGTCGGGCGCAATGAGTGAATTACAGCACCACCACCTGGTGAGAGAATTACCTGCATAGGCACTGGTGTAGAGTCGGGCGCATTGAGTGAATTACAGCGCCACCAACTGGTGAGAAAATTACCTGCATAGGCACTGGTGTAGAGTCGGGCGCATTGAGTGAATTACAGCGCCACCACCTGGTGAGAGAATGACCTGCATAGGCACTAGTGTAGAGTCGGGCGCATTGAGTGAATTACAGTGCCACCACCTGATTAGAGAATGCCCTGCATAGACACTGGTGTAGAGTCGGGCGCATTGATTGAATTACAGCGCCACCACCCGGTGGGAGTCCTACATAGGCACTCTAGTGTAGAGTCAGGCGCATTGAGTGAATTATAGCACCACTACCTGGTGAGAGAATGAACTGCATAGGCACTGTGGTAGAGGCGGGCGCATTGAGTGAATTACAGTGCCACCACCTGGTGAGAGAATGACCTGCATAGGGACTGGTGTAGAGTCGGCCGCATTGAGTGAATTACAGCACCTCCACCTGGTGAGAGAATGACCTGCATAGGCACTGGTGTAGGGTCGGGCGCATTAAGTGAATTTCAGTGCCACCACCTGGTGAGAGAATGGCCTGCATAGGAACTAGTGTAGAGTTGGGTGCATTGAGTGAGTTACAGCACCACCACCTGGTGAGAGAATGACTTGCATAGGCCCTAATGTAGATTCGGGCCCAGTAAGTGCATTACAGCGCCACCACCCGGTGGGAGACCAGCATAGACACTCTAGTGTAGAGTCAGGAGCATTGAGTAAATTACAGCGCCACCACCTGGTGAGAGAATGACCTGCATTGGCACTGCTGTAGAGTCGGGCCCATTAGGTGAATTACAGCGCCACCACCTGGTGCGAGAATGACCTGCATAGGCACTGGTGTAGAGTCGGGCGCATTAAGTGAGTTACAACACCACCATCTGGTGAGAGAATGACTTGCATAGGCCCTAGTGTAGATTTGGGCGCAGTGAGTGCATTACAGCGGCACTGTTAGGGAGAATTCTCTGTTTAGGCTGAATTTCCTAACCTAGTGAGTCCCCCAGCAGCTTTGCTGGATTTCTGGAGTTTGTTTTTTTCCATCCTGCCAAGAGTGAGACTCTTTTTCTCCCACTCTTGGACATGAATGTGGTTAATTCCTTTAAATGTCAATGTGTTCTATGGGCTATGGGGTCTTTTACTCCATAGGGCCTCATGTGTTTTGCTATGTGTGTTACACCGCACCCTCCGTGCCGTAACACTGTGGTGTCCTAGGTGATCCCCACCATAGACTCCATACCCTGGGACTGACTACTGTCTCCCAGGGCATGTAAAGTCACCATTGGCTTTACTAGACCTAAATTTGCTAACAGAACCAGTACAAACCATCCTATTGTCGACGTACTGGTAGGGGTAATTCGATTACCCCTGGGTCTGTTGTTCGAGGGGGCACTGTCCCGTCCCCCCTCGTTGAGTTTTGGCTGGTGGCAGTGGATACTACTTTTTATATTCGACCGCAAATATATTCCTATAGGATTCTTCCCATTGTTCGAGGCTAATACTTTTTCACATTAGTCTCTAACATACCGCCGGTTTATTTGCTTTAAATAAATTCACCGGTTGGTATTTTCTGCCAGAACTCGGTTTTTAAAATGGCGTATGTGTTCGCCTCTGTAACTCCGAACCAAAGGTTGAGCCCTTTGTTCCACTTTTGGCGGGCTTCTGCACAGAAGCCCTCCAGAGTGGTGCCATTCTGTCTGGGTACCACAGGAGGTGTGGGAGGGGGTTTAGGCACCCTGGACTGAGTTGCCTGGCCAATTCAAGCCGCACTCTGGTGTGATTGGCCCAAGTGGTGAGCCGCCCCGCTCACCACTTAGCATGTTTGATTGACAGCTAGGCGGAATGAATGGGGGTTTTCTGCATAAAAGCAGGGCTTTTGGGACTGGAACTTCAGAAGTCGCCACAGGACCTAAGAATCCGACGAGGGTAAAGCTGAGCCGACCTGCAACGATGACACCTCCGGTGGAGCCCTGCTGAACCGACTCACCACTTCCCAACGACAGAGGAGATCTCCCTGCCGGAGAGTCTCCTTCCCCTGACTGGTGGGAACAACCAGTCTTGCTTTTTCTTCGCTTCCAGGACGTCTAGTGGTCGAATTGCCCGTGCTGAGCACCCCGGCAACCGGATAGCCACTAACCACTGTACCGCGACCAAAAGGTGGTGCCTTGTGACTGAGCACTCCGCGGCTGGTCTCTTCCCTGGTGGTCCAACGATCTTCAACTTTCCTCGACAACGAGATCATCTCATCTTCTGGCAAAGCCCCGACTTGCATCCACCACCAGGAACAACTGCCCTCGCCGGAGCTGGCTCTTCACTCTCAAGGTACTGTGTCCGCCTGGCTTCCCTTGAAAAGGTTAGCGTGAGGTGTCTTAAATCCTTACCTTTCCACTGGGTCGCCTCCAGACCTTCTTAACTTTTGTTCTAAACTGGTCCAACCTTTCTGTGACATTTTGCTACAAAGACTTGAAGTGCATTTCCACTGTGATACTTTTGGGACATACCGTCTTGCCTCTCTCCGAGTGGGCCTGGCCTCTGAACTTTGCGATCTACAGTAGACCCTGCCTTGCTTGCCTTGCATTTGCTTCGTAAAAGTGTTGGAACTGAGTTGGTTTCATACCCTGCCTTTTTCTCTCCCTTTCTAACGAATACTAGAGTGCCATCTAGGTTAAGCACTCACCTCTGTCTGCAAATAAGTGGTGTCTTTGAACCTAGACAGGTGTGGGCAAAAAGTCTCAGATTCAATTAGGCAGACTAAATCTAGGCAGTGCAGATATGCAGATCCGGTGAGGGCAAACAATCTCCGTTTCGGTTATAAGGCACGTGAGGTAGGAGGCATAGAGTACAGTCACAGTCAGTCACAGTCAGTGTAGGCGAGGGCAGCAGCGCTATGGGGCGCTTCGGGCTGAGAAGGCGCAGGGTGAGATGGGGCATATTGTGTGGCTTCCACGCGGCATACAGGGGGGCGGAGGGAGAGTGGAGACCTGAGAGATTAAATGCAAATACCGGATAATGAGGCTCCGGCGAAAGTCCCTTCCTGTGATTCTGGACGGTAACGAGGCTCGCGAGCTCTGAGCTGCTGCTGGGGGGGTTGGGGGTGGGGGGGATATCGCCTGAGCTTTAACCACAGCTTGCTATATTTATCCCATGCACTGGCTGGGTGGGGCGGGAGTGCTCACAGGAGGGGGCAGATCATTTCCTGGGAAGCTGCTCGATACCTCGCCCCCCTGAGAAACAGAGGTCAGGAGGGAGAGGGACTGGTGCAGACCCCACTGCCACCCCCCCCCCCCAACTCCTCATCCCCTGCTGCTCCCCACGGATCGGCTCATCTCTGCCACCAGCTGTGCAAGGATCACTCATGTGTCTAGCGCTTTAAGTAGGACACAGGCGGCATCTATGCGCCCCGCGAGTTACAACTAATATCAAAAGTAACAGTGACTCACCAAAGATCACACGACACTCTGGTAGAAAGGGGGGGGGCACTTTTAAATGCACGAGGCAGTGGGGAGACGTTTGCAAACCATTTGGTCCTGCCCGCCAATGGATATTCCCGCCATAGTGTCAAGGTCAGGACCCTTCTGCACAGGGGCACAAGTAGCCCCCTCCCCCCCTAACATGTTTCAGCCTTAGTGGAAGCTGCAGGGAACCCTCCCACTAATGACACTCCTCTTCCCACCCAGAGTAAAACGCGATCCAGAATTATTTGCAATATTAATGATATTATGAGAGAACAGGCAAAACCCTAAAGTGATGGGAACCCCTGCCCCCGAAATAAAGTAGTAGCAGTGAGTCAATTGCATAGCACCTATCACCATTAGTAGCGTCACCATCACCAAGCGCTGTAGGATGAAGGCCGTCTGGGGGACCGGAGCCCGGGCATGGGAAGACATTTGAGGAGATGCTAGCGTGCACGTGTGCACGTGTGCACGTGTGCACGCTGGCCCATACGATATGAGGGGTGGCAAAGTCCCTTCTAGCCACCCATGTCGAGCTGGAATGTGGGTGGATGGTGATAAGAGGTCTAGAGAAGAGGGTGTGCTGCAGAGATTGCGTTAAGCTACTTATTGAAATTTTGTGAGCAGGAGCGGCATTCTTATGGCAGAGGTGTGTGAGCAGGAGTGGCGTTCTTACGGCAGAGGTGTGTGAGCAGGAGTGGCGTTCTTACAGCAGAGGTGTGTGAGCAGGGGCTGCATTCTTATGGCAGAGGTGTGTGAGCAGGAGTGGCGTTCTTACGGCAGAGGTGTGTGAGCAGGAGTGGCGTTCTTACAGCAGAGGTGTGTGAGCAGGGGCTGCATTCTTATGGCAGAGGTGTGTGAGCAGGGGCTGCATTCTTATGGCAGAGGTGTGTGAGCAGGAGCGGCATTCTTATGGCAGAGGTGTGTGAGCAGGAGCGGCATTCTTATGGCAGAGGTGTGTGAGCAGGGGTGGCAGAGGTGTGTGAGCAGGAGTGGCGTTCTTACGGCAGAGGTGTGTGAGCAGGAGTGGCGTTCTTACAGCAGAGGTGTGTGAGCAGGGGCTGCATTCTTATGGCAGAGGTGTGTGAGCAGGGGCTGCATTCTTATGGCAGAGGTGTGTGAGCAGGAGCGGCATTCTTATGGCAGAGGTGTGTGAGCAGGAGCGGCATTCTTATGGCAGAGGTGTGTGAGCGGGAGCAGCATTCTTATGGCCGAGGTGTGTGAGCAGGAGTGGCAGAGGTGTGTGAGCAGGGGCTGCATTCTTATGGCAGAGGTGTGTGAGCAGGAGCAGCATTCTTATGGCAGAGGTGAGTGAACAGGAGCGGCATTCTTATGGCAGAGGTGTGTGAGCAGGAGCAGCATTCTTATGGCAGAGGTGTGTGAGCAGGGGCTGCATTCTTATGGCAGAAGTGTGTGAGCAGGAGTGGCATTCTTATGGCAGAGGTGTGTGAGCAGGAGCGGCATTCTTATGGCAGAGGTGTGTGAGCAGGAGCTGCATTCTTATGGCAGAGGTGTGTGAGCAGGAGCGGCATTCTTATGGCAGAGGTGTGTGAGCAGGGGCTGCGTTCTTATGGCAGAGGTGTGTGAGGGAGCTGCATTCTTATGGCAGAGGTGTGTGAGCAGGAGCAGCATTCTTATGGCAGAGGTGTGTGAGCAGGAGCGGCATTATGGCAGAGGTGTGTGAGCAGGAGCGGCATTCTTATGGCAGAGGTCTGTGAGCAGGGGCTGCATTCTTATGGCAGAGGTGTGTGAGCAGGAGCTGCATTCCTATGGCAGAGGTGTGTGAGCAGGAGCTGCATTCTTATGGCAGAGGTGTGTGAGCAGGAGCTGCATTCTTATGGCAGAGGTGTGTGAGCAGGAGCTGCATTCTTATGGCAGAGGTGTGTGAGCAGGGGCCGCTTTCTTATGGCAGAGGTGTGTGAGCAGGAGCCGCATTCTTATGGCAGAGGTGTGTGAGCAGGAGCCGCATTCTTATGGCAGAGGTGTGTGAGCAGGAGCCGCATTCTTATGGCAGAGGTGTGTGAGCAGGAGCAGCATTCTTATGGCAGAGGTGTGTGAGCAGGGGCTGCATTCTTATGGCAGAGGTGTGTGAGCAGGAGTGGCGTTCTTACGGCAGAGGTGTGTGGGCAGAGGTGTGTGAGCAGGAGCGGCATTCTTATGGCAGAGGTGTGTGAGCAGGAGCCGGATTCTTATGGCAGAGGTGTGTGAGCAGGGGCTGCATTCTTATGGCAGAGGTGTGTGAGCATGAGCCGCATTCTTATGGCAGAGGTGTGTGAGGAGGAGCTGCATTCTTATGGCAGAGGTGTGTGAGCAGGAGCCGCATTCTTATGGCAGAGGTGTGTGAGCAGGGGCTGCATTCTTATGGCAGAGGTGTGTGAGCAGGAGCGGCATTCTTATGGCAGAGGTGTGTGAGCAGGAGCTGCATTCTTATGGCAGAGGTGTGTGAGCAGGAGCTGCATTCTTATGGCAGAGGTGTGTGAGCAGGGGCTGCATTCTTATGGCAGAGGTGTGTGAGGGAGCTGCATTCTTATGGCAGAGGTGTGTGAGCAGGAGCAGCATTCTTATGGCAGAGGTGTGTGAGCAGGAGCGGCATTCTTATGGCAGAGGTGTATGAGCAGGAGCAGCATTCTTATGGCAGAGGTGTGTGAGCAGGAGGTGCATTCTTATGGCAGAGATGTGTGAGCAGGAGCTGCATTCTTATGGCAGAGGTGAGTGAACAGGAGCGGCATTCTTATGGCAGAGGTGAGTGAGCAGGAGCTGCATTCTTATGGCAGAGGTGTGAGCAGGAGCTGCATTCTTACGGCAGAGGTGTGTGAGCAGGAGCTGCGTTCTTATGGCAGAGTTGTGTGAACAGGAGCTGCCTTACTACGGCAGAGGTGTTTGAGCAGGAGCTGCGTTCTTATGGCAGAGGTGTGTGAACAGGAGCTGCCTTCCTATGGCAGAGGTGTGTGAGCAGGAGCTGCTTTCTTATGGCAGAGGTGTGTGAACAGGAGCTGCGTTCCTATGGCAGAGGTGTGTTAGCAGGAGCCGCGTTCTTACAGCAGAGGTGTGTGAGCAGGAGCTGCATTCTTATGGCAGAGGTGTGTGAGCAGGGGCTGCATTCTTATGGCAGAGGTGTGTGAGCAGGGGCTGCATTCTTATGGCAGAGGTGTGTGAGCAGGAGCGGCATTCTTATGGCAGAGGTGTGTGAGCAGGAGCTGCATTCTTATGGCAGAGGTGTGTGAGCGGGAGCAGCATTCTTATGGCCGAGGTGTGTGAGCAGGAGTGGCAGAGGTGTGTGAGCAGGGGCTGCATTCTTATGGCAGAGGTGTGTGAGCAGGAGCAGCATTCTTGTGGCAGAGGTGAGTGAACAGGAGCGGCATTCTTATGGCAGAGGTGTGTGAGCAGGAGCAGCATTCTTATGGCAGAGGTGTGTGAGCAGGGGCTGCATTCTTATGGCAGAGGTGTGTGAGCAGGAGTGGCATTCTTATGGCAGAGGTGTGTGAGCAGGAGCGGCATTCTTATGGCAGAGGTGTGTGAGCAGGAGCTGCATTCTTATGGCAGAGGTGTGTGAGCAGGAGCGGCATTCTTATGGCAGAGGTGTGTGAGCAGGGGCTGCGTTCTTATGGCAGAGGTGTGTGAGCAGGGGCTGCATTCTTATGGCAGAGGTGTGTGAGGGAGCTGCATTCTTATGGCAGAGGTGTGTGAGCAGGAGCAGCATTCTTATGGCAGAGGTGTGTGAGCAGGAGCGGCATTATGGCAGAGGTGTGTGAGCAGGAGCGGCATTCTTATGGCAGAGGTCTGTGAGCAGGGGCTGCATTCTTATGGCAGAGGTGTGTGAGCAGGAGCTGCATTCCTATGGCAGAGGTGTGTGAGCAGGAGCTGCATTCTTATGGCAGAGGTGTGTGAGCAGGGGCTGCATTCTTATGGCAGAGGTGTGTGAGCAGGAGCTGCATTCTTATGGCAGAGGTGTGTGAGCAGGGGCCGCTTTCTTATGGCAGAGGTGTGTGAGCAGGAGCCGCATTCTTATGGCAGAGGTGTGTGAGCAGGAGCCGCATTCTTATGGCAGAGGTGTGTGAGCAGGAGCAGCATTCTTATGGCAGAGGTGTGTGAGCAGGGGCTGCATTCTTATGGCAGAGGTGTGTGAGCAGGAGTGGCGTTCTTACGGCAGAGGTGTGTGGGCAGAGGTGTGTGAGCAGGAGCGGCATTCTTATGGCAGAGGTGTGTGAGCAGGAGCCGGATTCTTATGGCAGAGGTGTGTGAGCAGGGGCTGCATTCTTATGGCAGAGGTGTGTGAGCATGAGCCGCATTCTTATGGCAGAGGTGTGTGAGGAGGAGCTGCATTCTTATGGCAGAGGTGTGTGAGCAGGAGCCGCATTCTTATGGCAGAGGTGTGTGAGCAGGGGCTGCATTCTTATGGCAGAGGTTTGTGAGCAGGAGCGGCATTCTTATGGCAGAGGTGTGTGAGCAGGAGCTGCATTCTTATGGCAGAGGTGTGTGAGGGAGCTGCATTCTTATGGCAGAGGTGTGTGAGCAGGAGCAGCATTCTTATAGCAGAGGTGTGTGAGCAGGAGCGGCATTCTTATGGCAGAGGTGTGTGAGCAGGAGCAGCATTCTTATGGCAGAGGTGTGTGAGCAGGAGGTGCATTCTTATGGCAGAGATGTGTGAGCAGGAGCTGCATTCTTATGGCAGAGGTGAGTGAACAGGAGCAGCATTCTTATGGCAGAGGTGAGTGAGCAGGAGCTGCGTTCTTATGGCAGAGGTGTGAGCAGGAGCTGCATTCTTACGGTAGAGGTGTGTGAGCAGGAGCTGCGTTCTTATGGCAGAGTTGTGTGAACAGGAGCTGCCTTACTACGGCAGAGGTGTTTGAGCAGGAGCTGCGTTCTTATGGCAGAGGTGTGTGAACAGGAGCTGCCTTCCTATGGCAGAGGTGTGTGAGCAGGAGCTGCTTTCTTATGGCAGAGGTGTGTGAACAGGAGCTGCGTTCCTATGGCAGAGGTGTGTTAGCAGGAGCCGCGTTCTTATGGCAGAGGTGTGTGAGCAGGAGATGCGTTCTTATGGCAGAGGTGTGTGAGCATGAGCTGCATTCTTATGGCAGAGTTGTGTGAGCAGGAGCTGCATTCTTATGGCAGAGGTGTGTGAGCAGGGGCTGCATTCTTATGGCAGAGGTGTGTGAGCAGGAGCTGCATTCTTATGGCAGAGGTGTGTGAGCAGGAGCCGCATTCTTATGGCAGAGGTGTGTGAGCAGGAGCCGCATTCTTATGGCAGAGGTGTGTGAGCAGGAGCTGCATTCTTATGGCAGAGGTGTGTGAGCAGGAGCGGCTTCTTATGGCAGAGGTGGGTGAGCAGGAGCGGCATTCTTATGGCAGAGGTGTGTGAGCAGGAGCTGCATTCTTATGGCAGAGGTGTGTGAGCAGGAGCAGCATTCTTATGGCAGAGGTGTGTGAGCAGGGGCTGCATTCTTATGGCAGAGGTGTGTGAGCAGAAGCAGCATTCTTATGGGAGAGGTGGGTGAGCAGGAGCGGCATTCTTATGGCAGAGGTGTGTGAGCAGGAGCTGTATTCTTATGGCAGAGGTGTGTGAGCAGGAGCGGCATTCTTATGGCAGAGGTGTGTGAGCGGGGGCTGCATTCTTATGGCAGAGGTGTGTGAGCAGGGGCTGCATTCTTATGGCAGATGTGTGTGAGAAGGAGCGGCATTCTTATGGCAGAGGTGTGTGAGCAGGAGCGGCATGCTTGTGGCAGAGGTGTGTGAGCAGGAGCTGCATTCTTATGGCAGAGGTGTGTGAGAAGGAGTGGTATTCTTATGGCAGAGGTGTGTGAGCAGGAGCGGCATTCTTATGGCAGAGGTGTGTGAGCAGTGGCTGCATTCTTATGGCAGAGGTGTGTGAGCAGGAGCGGCATTCTTATGGCAGAGGTGTGTGAGCAGGAGCGGCATTATGGCAGAGGTGTGTGAGCAGGAGCGGCATTCTTATGGCAGAGGTGTGTGAGCAGGGGTGCATTCTTATGGCAGAGGGGTGTGAGCAGGAGCTGCATTCTTATGGCAGAGGTGTGTGAGCAGGAGCGGCATTCTTATGGCAGAGGTGTGTGAGCAGGAGAGGCATTATGGCAGAGGTTTGTGAGAAGGAGCGGCATTCTTATGGCAGAGGTGTGTGAGCAGGAGCGGCATTCTTATGGCAGAGGTGTGTGAGCAGGGGCTGCATTCTTATGGCAGAGGTGTGTGAGCAGGAGCTGCATTCTTATGGCAGAGGTGTGTGAGCAGGAGCGGCATTCTTATGGCAGAGGTGTGTGAGCAGGAGCGGCATTATGGCAGAGGTGTGTGAGCAGGAGCGGCATTCTTATGGCAGAGGTGTGTGAGCAGGAGCGGCATTCTTATGGCAGAGGTGTGTGAGCAGGGGCTGCATTCTTATGGCAGAGGTGTGTGAGCAGGGGCTGCATTCTTATGGCAGAGGTGTGTGAGCAGGAGCTGCATTCTTATGGCAGAGGTGTGTGAGCAGGAGCGGCATTCTTATGGCAGAGGTGTGTGAGCAGGAGCGGCATTATGGCAGAGGTGTGTGAGCAGGAGCGGCATTCTTATGGCAGAGGTGTGTGAGCAGGAGCAGCATTCTTATGGCAGAGGTGTGTGAGCAGGGGCTGCATTCTTATGGCAGAGGTGTGTGAGCAGGAGCTGCATTCTTATGGCAGAGGTGTGTGAGCAGGAGCGGCATTATGGCAGAGGTGTGTGAGCATGAGCGGCATTCTTATGGCAGAGAGAGGTGTGTGAGCAGGAGCGGCATTCTTATGGCAGAGGTGTGTGAGCAGGGGCTGCATTCTTATGGCAGAGGTGTGTGAGCAGGAGCGGCATTCTTATGGCAGAGGTGTGTGAGCAGGAGCGGCATTCTTATGGCAGAGGTGTATGAGCAGGAGCAGCATTCTTATGGCAGAGGTGTGTGAGCAGGAGGTGCATTCTTATGGCAGAGATGTGTGAGCAGGAGCTGCATTCTTATGGCAGAGGTGAGTGAACAGGAGCGGCATTCTTATGGCAGAGGTGAGTGAGCAGGAGCTGCATTCTTATGGCAGAGGTGTGAGCAGGAGCTGCATTCTTACGGCAGAGGTGTGTGAGCAGGAGCTGCGTTCTTATGGCAGAGTTGTGTGAACAGGAGCTGCCTTACTACGGCAGAGGTGTTTGAGCAGGAGCTGCGTTCTTATGGCAGAGGTGTGTGAACAGGAGCTGCCTTCCTATGGCAGAGGTGTGTGAGCAGGAGCTGCTTTCTTATGGCAGAGGTGTGTGAACAGGAGCTGCGTTCCTATGGCAGAGGTGTGTTAGCAGGAGCCGCGTTCTTACAGCAGAGGTGTGTGAGCAGGAGCTGCATTCTTATGGCAGAGGTGTGTGAGCAGGGGCTGCATTCTTATGGCAGAGGTGTGTGAGCAGGGGCTGCATTCTTATGGCAGAGGTGTGTGAGCAGGAGCGGCATTCTTATGGCAGAGGTGTGTGAGCAGGAGCTGCATTCTTATGGCAGAGGTGTGTGAGCGGGAGCAGCATTCTTATGGCCGAGGTGTGTGAGCAGGAGTGGCAGAGGTGTGTGAGCAGGGGCTGCATTCTTATGGCAGAGGTGTGTGAGCAGGAGCAGCATTCTTGTGGCAGAGGTGAGTGAACAGGAGCGGCATTCTTATGGCAGAGGTGTGTGAGCAGGAGCAGCATTCTTATGGCAGAGGTGTGTGAGCAGGGGCTGCATTCTTATGGCAGAGGTGTGTGAGCAGGAGTGGCATTCTTATGGCAGAGGTGTGTGAGCAGGAGCGGCATTCTTATGGCAGAGGTGTGTGAGCAGGAGCTGCATTCTTATGGCAGAGGTGTGTGAGCAGGAGCGGCATTCTTATGGCAGAGGTGTGTGAGCAGGGGCTGCGTTCTTATGGCAGAGGTGTGTGAGCAGGGGCTGCATTCTTATGGCAGAGGTGTGTGAGGGAGCTGCATTCTTATGGCAGAGGTGTGTGAGCAGGAGCAGCATTCTTATGGCAGAGGTGTGTGAGCAGGAGCGGCATTATGGCAGAGGTGTGTGAGCAGGAGCGGCATTCTTATGGCAGAGGTCTGTGAGCAGGGGCTGCATTCTTATGGCAGAGGTGTGTGAGCAGGAGCTGCATTCCTATGGCAGAGGTGTGTGAGCAGGAGCTGCATTCTTATGGCAGAGGTGTGTGAGCAGGGGCTGCATTCTTATGGCAGAGGTGTGTGAGCAGGAGCTGCATTCTTATGGCAGAGGTGTGTGAGCAGGGGCCGCTTTCTTATGGCAGAGGTGTGTGAGCAGGAGCCGCATTCTTATGGCAGAGGTGTGTGAGCAGGAGCCGCATTCTTATGGCAGAGGTGTGTGAGCAGGAGCAGCATTCTTATGGCAGAGGTGTGTGAGCAGGGGCTGCATTCTTATGGCAGAGGTGTGTGAGCAGGAGTGGCGTTCTTACGGCAGAGGTGTGTGGGCAGAGGTGTGTGAGCAGGAGCGGCATTCTTATGGCAGAGGTGTGTGAGCAGGAGCCGGATTCTTATGGCAGAGGTGTGTGAGCAGGGGCTGCAT
Source organism: Ambystoma mexicanum (assembly GCF_040938575.1). Taxonomy (NCBI): domain Eukaryota; kingdom Metazoa; phylum Chordata; class Amphibia; order Caudata; family Ambystomatidae; genus Ambystoma; species Ambystoma mexicanum. The sequence continues at coordinate 26,279,031 of NC_090934.1, forward strand.
TCTTATGGCAGAGGTGTGTGAGCATGAGCCGCATTCTTATGGCAGAGGTGTGTGAGGAGGAGCTGCATTCTTATGGCAGAGGTGTGTGAGCAGGAGCCGCATTCTTATGGCAGAGGTGTGTGAGCAGGGGCTGCATTCTTATGGCAGAGGTTTGTGAGCAGGAGCGGCATTCTTATGGCAGAGGTGTGTGAGCAGGAGCTGCATTCTTATGGCAGAGGTGTGTGAGGGAGCTGCATTCTTATGGCAGAGGTGTGTGAGCAGGAGCAGCATTCTTATAGCAGAGGTGTGTGAGCAGGAGCGGCATTCTTATGGCAGAGGTGTGTGAGCAGGAGCAGCATTCTTATGGCAGAGGTGTGTGAGCAGGAGGTGCATTCTTATAGCAGAGATGTGTGAGCAGGAGCTGCATTCTTATGGCAGAGGTGAGTGAACAGGAGCAGCATTCTTATGGCAGAGGTGAGTGAGCAGGAGCTGCGTTCTTATGGCAGAGGTGTGAGCAGGAGCTGCATTCTTACGGCAGAGGTGTGTGAGCAGGAGCTGCGTTCTTATGGCAGAGTTGTGTGAACAGGAGCTGCCTTACTACGGCAGAGGTGTTTGAGCAGGAGCTGCGTTCTTATGGCAGAGGTGTGTGAACAGGAGCTGCCTTCCTATGGCAGAGGTGTGTGAGCAGGAGCTGCTTTCTTATGGCAGAGGTGTGTGAACAGGAGCTGGGTTCCTATGGCAGAGGTGTGTTAGCAGGAGCCGCGTTCTTATGGCAGAGGTGTGTGAGCAGGAGATGCGTTCTTATGGCAGAGGTGTGTGAGCATGAGCTGCATTCTTATGGCAGAGTTGTGTGAGCAGGAGCTGCATTCTTATGGCAGAGGTGTGTGAGCAGGGGCTGCATTCTTATGGCAGAGGTGTGTGAGCAGGAGCTGCATTCTTATGGCAGAGGTGTGTGAGCAGGAGCCGCATTCTTATGGCAGAGGTGTGTGAGCAGGAGCCGCATTCTTATGGCAGAGGTGTGTGAGCAGGAGCTGCATTCTTATGGCAGAGGTGTGTGAGCAGGAGCGGCTTCTTATGGCAGAGGTGGGTGAGCAGGAGCGGCATTCTTATGGCAGAGGTGTGTGAGCAGGAGCTGCATTCTTATGGCAGAGGTGTGTGAGCAGGAGCAGCATTCTTATGGCAGAGGTGTGTGAGCAGGGGCTGCATTCTTATGGCAGAGGTGTGTGAGCAGAAGCAGCATTCTTATGGGAGAGGTGGGTGAGCAGGAGCGGCATTCTTATGGCAGAGGTGTGTGAGCAGGAGCTGTATTCTTATGGCAGAGGTGTGTGAGCAGGAGCGGCATTCTTATGGCAGAGGTGTGTGAGCGGGGGCTGCATTCTTATGGCAGAGGTGTGTGAGCAGGGGCTGCATTCTTATGGCAGATGTGTGTGAGAAGGAGCGGCATTCTTATGGCAGAGGTGTGTGAGCAGGAGCGGCATGCTTGTGGCAGAGGTGTGTGAGCAGGAGCTGCATTCTTATGGCAGAGGTGTGTGAGAAGGAGTGGTATTCTTATGGCAGAGGTGTGTGAGCAGGAGCGGCATTCTTATGGCAGAGGTGTGTGAGCAGGGGCTGCATTCTTATGGCAGAGGTGTGTGAGCAGGAGCGGCATTCTTATGGCAGAGGTGTGTGAGCAGGAGCGGCATTATGGCAGAGGTGTGTGAGCAGGAGCGGCATTCTTATGGCAGAGGTGTGTGAGCAGGGGTGCATTCTTATGGCAGAGGGGTGTGAGCAGGAGCTGCATTCTTATGGCAGAGGTGTGTGAGCAGGAGCGGCATTCTTATGGCAGAGGTGTGTGAGCAGGAGAGGCATTATGGCAGAGGTTTGTGAGAAGGAGCGGCATTCTTATGGCAGAGGTGTGTGAGCAGGAGCGGCATTCTTATGGCAGAGGTGTGTGAGCAGGGGCTGCATTCTTATGGCAGAGGTGTGTGAGCAGGAGCTGCATTCTTATGGCAGAGGTGTGTGAGCAGGAGCGGCATTCTTATGGCAGAGGTGTGTGAGCAGGAGCGGCATTATGGCAGAGGTGTGTGAGCAGGAGCGGCATTCTTATGGCAGAGGTGTGTGAGCAGGAGCGGCATTCTTATGGCAGAGGTGTGTGAGCAGGGGCTGCATTCTTATGGCAGAGGTGTGTGAGCAGGGGCTGCATTCTTATGGCAGAGGTGTGTGAGCAGGAGCTGCATTCTTATGGCAGAGGTGTGTGAGCAGGAGCGGCATTCTTATGGCAGAGGTGTGTGAGCAGGAGCGGCATTATGGCAGAGGTGTGTGAGCAGGAGCGGCATTCTTATGGCAGAGGTGTGTGAGCAGGAGCAGCATTCTTATGGCAGAGGTGTGTGAGCAGGGGCTGCATTCTTATGGCAGAGGTGTGTGAGCAGGAGCTGCATTCTTATGGCAGAGGTGTGTGAGCAGGAGCGGCATTATGGCAGAGGTGTGTGAGCATGAGCGGCATTCTTATGGCAGAGAGAGGTGTGTGAGCAGGAGCGGCATTCTTATGGCAGAGGTGTGTGAGCAGGGGCTGCATTCTTATGGCAGAGGTGTGTGAGCAGGAGCGGCATTCTTATGGCAGAGGTGTGTGAGCAGGGGCTGCATTCTTATGGCAGAGGTGTATGAGCAGGAGCAGCATTATTATGGCAGAGGTGTGTGAGCAGGAGTGGCAGAGGTGTGTGAGCATGAGCTGCATTCTTATGGCAGAGTTGTGTGAGCAGGGGCTGCTTTCTTATGGCAGAGGTGTGTGAGCAGGAGCGGAATTCTTATGGCAGAGGTGTGTGAGCAGGGGCTGCATTCTTATGACAGAGGTGTGTGAGCAGGAGCTGCATTCTTATGGCAGAGGTGTGTGAGCAGGAGTGGCATTCTTATGGCAGAGGTGTGTGAGCAGGAACGGCATTATGGCAGAGGTGTGTGAGCAGGAGCGGCATTCTTATGGCAGAGGTGTGTGAGCAGGAGCGGCATTCTTATGGCAGAGGTGTGTGAGCAGGAGCGGCATTCTTATGGCAGAGGTGTGTGAGCAGGGGCTGCATTCTTATGGCAGAGGTGTGTGAGCAGGAGCTGCATTTTTATGGCAGAGGTGTGTGAGCAGGAGCCGCATTCTTATGGCAGAGGTGTGTGAGCAGGAGCTGCATTCCTATGGCAGAGGTGTGTGAGCAGGGGCTGCATTCTTATGGCAGAGGTGTGTGAGCAGGAGCGGCATTCTTATGGCAGAGGTGTGTGAGCAGGGGCTGCATTCTTATGGCAGAGGTGTGTGAGCAGGAGCAGCATTATTATGGCAGAGGTGTGTGAGCAGGAGTGGCAGAGGTGTGTGAGCATGAGCTGCATTCTTATGGCAGAGTTGTGTGAGCAGGGGCCGCTTTCTTATGGCAGAGGTGTGTGAGCAGGAGCAGCATTCTTATGGCAGAGGTGTGTGAGCAGGAGCTGCATTCCTATGGCAGAGGTGTGTGAGCAGGGGCTGCATTCTTATGGCAGAGGTGTGTGAGCAGGAGCTGCATTCTTGTGGCAGAGGTGTGTGAGCGGGAGCAGCATTCTTATGGCCGAGGTGTGTGAGCAGGCGTGGCAGAGGTGTGTGAGCAGGAGTGGCAGAGGTGTGTGAGCAGGGGCTGCATTCTTATGGCAGAGGTGTGTGAGCAGGAGCTGCATTCTTATGGCAGAGTTGTGTGAGCAGGAGCGGCATTCTTATGGAAGAGGTGTGTGAGCAGGAGCTTCATTTTTATGGCAGAGGTGTGTGAGCAGGAGCCACATTCTTATGGCAGAGGTGTGTGAGCAGGAGCTGCATTCCCATGGCAGAGGTGTGTGAGCAGGGGCTGCATTCTTATGGCAGAGGTGTGTGAGCAGGAACGGCATTCTTATGGCAGAGGTGTGTGAGCAGGGGCTGCATTCTTATGGCAGAGGTGTGTGAGCAGGAGCAGCATTATTATGGCAGAGGTGTGTGAGCAGGAGTGGCAGAGGTGTGTGAGCATGAGCTGCATTCTTATGGCAGAGTTGTGTGAGCAGGGGCTGCTTTCTTATGGCAGAGGTGTGTGAGCAGGAGCGGCATTCTTATGGCAGAGGTGTGTGAGCAGGGGCTGCATTCTTATGACAGAGGTGTGTGAGCAGGAGCTGCATTCTTATGGCAGAGGTGTGTGAGCAGGAGTGGCATTCTTATGGCAGAGGTGTGTGAGCAGGAACGGCAATATGGCAGAGGTGTGTGAGCAGGAGCGGCATTCTTATGGCAGAGGTGTGTGAGCAGGAGCGGCATTCTTATGGCAGAGGTGTGTGAGCAGGAGCGGCATTCTTATGGCAGAGGTGTGTGAGCAGGGGTAGCATTCTTATGGCAGAGGTGTGTGAGCAGGGGCTGCATTCTTATGGCGGAGGTGTGTTAGCAGGAGCTGCATTCTTATGGCAGAGGTGTGTGAGCAGGAGCGGCATTCTTATGGCGGAGGTGTGTGAGCAGGAGCTGCATTCTTATGGCAGAGGTGTGTGAGCAGGAGCCGCATTCTTGTGGCAGAGGTGTGTGAGCAGGAGCTGCATTCCTATGGCAGAGTTGTGTGAGCAGGGGCTGCATTCTTATGGCAGAGGTGTGTGAGCAGGAGCTGCATTCTTGTGGCAGAGGTGTGTGAGCAGGAGCTGCATTCTTATGGCAGAGGTGTGTGAGCAGGGGCTGCATTCGTATGGCAGAGGTGTGTGAGGGAGCTGCATTCTTATGGCAGAGGTGTGTGAGCAGGAGCAGCATTCATATGGCAGAGGTGTGTGAGCAGGAGCGGCATTCTTATGGCAGAGGTGTGTGAGCAGGAGCAGCATTCTTATGGCAGAGGTGTGTGAGCAGGAGGTGCATTCTTATGGCAGAGATGTGTGAGCAGGAGCTGCATTCTTATGGCAGAGGTGAGTGAACAGGAGCGGCATTCTTATGGCAGAGGTGAGTGAGCAGGAGCTGCATTCTTATGGCAGAGATGTGTGAGCAGGAGCTGCATTCTTACGGCAGAGGTGTCTGAGCAGGAGCTGCGTTCTTATGGCAGAGTTGAGTGAACAGGAGCTGCCTTCCTACGGCAGAGGTGTGTGAGCAGGAGCTGCGTTCTTATGGCAGTGGTGTGTGAACAGGAGCTGCCTTCCTATGGCAGAGGTGTGTGAGCAGGAGCTGCGTTCTTATGGCAGAGGTGTGTGAACAGGAGCTGCGTTTCTATGGCAGAGGTGTGTTAGCAGGAGCCGCGTTGTTATGGCAGAGGTGTGTGAACAGGAGATGCGTTCTTATGGCAGAGGTGTGTGAGCATGAGCTGCATTCTTATGGCAGAGTTGTGTGAGCAGGAGCTGCATTCTTATGGCAGAGGTGTGTGAGCAGGGGCTGCATTCTTATGGCAGAGGTGTGTGAGCAGGAGCTGCATTCTTATGGCAGAGGTGTGTGAGCAGGGGCTGCATTCTTATGGCAGATGTGTGTGAGCAGGGGCGGCATTATGGCAGAGGTGTGTGAGCAGGAGCTGCATTCTTATGGCAGAGGTGTGTGAGCAGGAGCGGCTTCTTATGGCAGAGGTGGGTGAGCAGGAGCGGCATTCTTATGGCAGAGGTGTGTGAGCAGGAGCTGCATTCTTATGGCAGAGGTGTGTGAGCAGGAGCAGCATTCTTATGGCAGAGGTGTGTGAGCAGGGGCTGCATTCTTATGGCAGAGGTGTGTGAGCAGAAGCAGCATTCTTATGGCAGAGGTGTGTGAACAAGAGCTGCATTCTTATGGCAGAGGTGTGTGAGCAGGAGCGGCATTCTTATGGGAGAGGTGTGTGAGCGGGGGCTGCATTCTTATGGCAGAGGTGTGTGAGCAGGGGCTGCATTCTTATGGCAGATGTGTGTGAGAAGGAGCGGCATTCTTATGGCAGAGGTGTGTGAGCAGGAGCGGCATGCTTGTGGCAGAGGTGTGTGAGCAGGAGCTGCATTCTTATGGCAGAGGTGTGTGAGAAGGAGTGGTATTCTTATGGCAGAGGTGTGTGAGAAGGAGTGGCGTTCTTATGGCAGAGGTGTGTGAGCAGGAGCTGCATTCTTATGGCAGAGGTGTGTGAGCAGGAGCGGCATTCTTATGGCAGAGGTGTGTGAGCAGGGGCTGCATTCTTATGGCAGAGGTGTGTGAGCAGGAGCGGCATTCTTATGGCAGAGGTGTGTGAGCAGGGGCTGCATTTTTATGGCAGAGGTGTGTGAGCAGGAGCTGCATTCTTATGGCAGAGGTGTGTGAGCAGGAGCGGCATTCTTATGGCAGAGTTGTGTGAGCAGGAGAGGCATTATGGCAGAGGTTTGTGAGAAGGAGTGGCATTCTTATGGCAGAGGTGTGTGAGCAGGAGTGGCATTCTTATGGCAGAGGTGTGTGAGCAGGGGCTGCATTCTTATGGCAGAGGTGTGTGAGCAGGAGCTGCATTCTTATGGCAGAGGTGTGTGAGCAGGAGCGGCATTCTTATGGCAGAGGTGTGTGAGCAGGAGCGGCATTATGGCAGAGGTGTGTGAGCAGGAGCGGCATTCTTATGGCAGAGGTGTGTGAGCAGGGGCTGCATTCTTATGGCAGAGGTGTGTGAGCAGGAGCTGCATTCTTATGGCAGAGGTGTGTGAGCAGGAGCGGCATTCTTATGGCAGAGGTGTGTGAGCAGGAGCGGCATTATGGCAGAGGTGTGTGAGCAGGAGCGGCATTCTTATGGCAGAGGTGTGTGAGCAGGGGCTGCATTCTTATGGCAGAGGTGTGTGAGCAGGGGCTGCATTCTTATGGCAGAGGTGTGTGAGCAGGAGCTGCATTCTTATGGCAGAGGTGTGTGAGCAGGAGCGGCATTCTTATGGCAGAGGTGTGTGAGCAAGAGCAGCATTATGGCAGAGGTGTGTGAGCAGGAGCGGCATTCTTATGGCAGAGGTGTGTGAGCAGGAGCGGCATTCTTATGGCAGAGGTGTGTGAGCAGGGGCTGCATTCTTATGGCAGAGGTGTGTGAGCAGGAGCTGCATTCTTATGGCAGGGGTGTGTGAGCAGGAGCGGCATTATGGCAGAGGTGTGTGAGCAGGAGCGGCATTCTTATGGCAGAGAGAGGTGTGTGAGCAGGAGCGGCATTCTTATGGCAGAGGTGTGTGAGCAGGGGCTGCATTCTTATGGCAGAGGTGTGTGAGCAGGAGCGGCATTCTTATGGCAGAGGTGTGTGAGCAGGGGCTGCATTCTTATGGCAGAGGTGTATGAGCAGGAGCAGCATTATTATGGCAGAGGTGTGTGAGCAGGAGTGGCAGAGGTGTGTGAGCATGAGCTGCATTCTTATGGCAGAGTTGTGTGAGCAGGGGCCGCTTTCTTATGGCAGAGGTGTGTGAGCAGGAGCTGCATTCTTATGACAGAGGTGTGTGAGCAGGAGTGGCATTCTTATGGCAGAGGTGTGTGAGCAGGAGCGGCATTATGGCAGAGGTGTGTGAGCAGGAGCGGCATTCTTATGGCAGAGGTGTGTGAGCAGGAGCGGCATTCTTATGGCAGAGGTGTGTGAGCAGGAGCGGCATTCTTATGGCAGAGGTGTGTGAGCAGGAGCGGCATTATGGCAGAGGTGTGTGAGCAGGAGCGGCATTCTTATGGCAGAGGTGTGTGAGCAGGAGCGGCATTCTTCCGGCAGAGGTGTGTGAGCAGGAGCGGCATTCTTATGGCAGAGGTGTGTGAGCAGGGGCTGCATTCTTATGGCAGAGGTGTGTGAGCAGGAGCTGCATTCTTATGGCAGAGGTGTGTGAGCAGGAGTGGCATTCTTATGGCAGAGGTGTGTGAGCAGGAGCGGCATTATGGCAGAGGTGTGTGAGCAGGAGCGGCATTCTTATGGCAGAGGTGTGTGAGCAGGAGCGGCATTCTTATGGCAGAGGTGTGTGAGCAGGGGCTGCATTCTTATGGCAGAGGTGTGTGAGCAGGGGCTGCATTCTTATGGCAGAGGTGTGTGAGCAGGAGCTGCATTCTTATGGCAGAGGTGTGTGAGCAGGAGCGGCATTCTTATGGCAGAGGTGTGTGAGCAGGAGCAGCATTATGGCAGAGGTGTGTGAGCAGGAGCGGCATTCTTATGGCAGAGGTGTGTGAGCAGGAGCGGCATTCTTATGGCAGAGGTGTGTGAGCAGGGGCTGCATTCTTATGGCAGAGGTGTGTGAGCAGGAGCTGCATTCTTATGGCAGAGGTGTGTGAGGAGGAGCGGCATTATGGCAGAGGTGTGTGAGCAGGAGCGGCATTCTTATGGCAGAGAGAGGTGTGTGAGCAGGAGCGGCATTCTTATGGCAGAGGTGTGTGAGCAGGGGCTGCATTCTTATGGCAGAGGTGTGTGAGCAGGAGCGGCATTCTTATGGCAGAGGTGTGTGAGCAGGGGCTGCATTCTTATGGCAGAGGTGTATGAGCAGGAGCAGCATTATTATGGCAGAGGTGTGTGAGCAGGAGTGGCAGAGGTGTGTGAGCATGAGCTGCATTCTTATGGCAGAGTTGTGTGAGCAGGGGCCGCTTTCTTATGGCAGAGGTGTGTGAGCAGGAGCGGCATTCTTATGGCAGAGGTGTGTGAGCAGGGGCTGCATTCTTATGGCAGAGTTGTGTGAGCAGGGGCCGCTTTCTTATGGCAGAGGTGTGTGAGCAGGAGCCGCATTCTTATGGCAGAGGTGTGTGAGCAGGAGCTGCATTCCTATGGCAGAGGTGTGTGAGCAGGGGCTGCATTCTTATGGCAGAGGTGTGTGAGCAGGAGCTGCATTCTTGTGGCAGAGGTGTGTGAGCAGGAGCGGCATTCTTATGGCAGAGGTGTGTGAGCAGGAGAAGCATTCTTATGGCAGAGGTGTGTGAGCAGGAGCGGCATTCTTATGGCAGAGGTGTGTGAGCAGGGGCTGCATTCTTATTGCAGAGGTGTGTGAGCAGGAGCTGCATTTTTATGGCAGAGGTGTGTGAGCAGGAGCCGCATTCTTATGGCAGAGGTGTGTGAGCAGGAGCTGCATTCCTATGGCAGAGGTGTGTGAGCAGGGGCTGCATTCTTATGGCAGAGGTGTGTGAGCAGGAGCGGCATTCTTATGGCAGAGGTGTGTGAGCAGGGGCTGCATTCTTATGGCAGAGGTGTGTGAGCAGGAGCAGCATTATTATGGCAGAGGTGTGTGAGCAGGAGTGGCAGAGGTGTGTGAGCATGAGCTGCATTCTTATGGCAGAGTTGTGTGAGCAGGGGCCGCTTTCTTATGGCAGATGTGTGTGAGCAGGAGCCGCATTCTTATGGCAGAGGTGTGTGAGCAGGAGCTGCATTCCTATGGCAGAGGTGTGTGAGCAGGGGCTGCATTCTTATGGCAGAGGTGTGTGAGCAGGAGCTGCATTCTTGTGGCAGAGGTGTGTGAGCGGGAGCAGCATTCTTATGGCCGAGGTGTGTGAGCAGGAGTGGCAGAGGTGTGTGAGCAGGAGTGGCAGAGGTGTGTGAGCAGGGGCTGCATTCTTATGGCAGAGGTGTGTGAGCAGGAGCTGCATTCTTATGGCAGAGGTGTGTGAGCAGGAGCGGCATTCTTATAGCAGAGGTGTGTGAGCAGGAGCTGCATTTTTATGGCAGAGGTGTGTGAGCAGGAGCCGCATTCTTATGGCAGAGGTGTGTGAGCAGGAGCTGCATTCCTGTGGCAGAGGTGTGTGAGCAGGGGCTGCATTCTTATGGCAGAGGTGTGTAAGCAGGAGCGGCATTCTTATGGCAGATGTGTGTGAGCAGGGGCTGCATTCTTATGGCAGAGGTGTGTGAGCAGGAGCAGCATTATTATGGCAGAGGTGTGTGAGCAGGAGTGGCAGAGGTGTGTGAGCATGAGCTGCATTCTTATGGCAGAGTTTTGTGAGCAGGGGCCGCTTTCTTATGGCAGAGGTGTGTGAGCATGAGCTGCATTCTTATGGCAGAGGTGTGTGAGCAGGAGCCGCATTCTTATGGCAGAGGTGTGTGAGCAGGAGCTGCATTCCTATGGCAGAGGTGTGTGAGCAGGGGCTGCATTCTTATGGCAGAGGTGTGTGAGCAGGAGCTGCATTCTTGTGGCAGAGGTGTGTGAGCGGGAGCAGCATTCTTATGGCCGAGGTGTGTGAGCAGGAGTGGCAGAGGTGTGTGAGCAGGAGTGGCAGAGGTGTGTGAGCAGGGGATGCATTCTTATGGCAGAGGTGTGTGAGCAGGAGCTCCATTCTTGTGGCAGAGGTGTGTGAGCGGGAGCAGCATTCTTATGGCCGAGGTGTGTGAGCAGGAGTGGCAGAGGTGTGTGAGCAGGGGCTGCATTCTTATGGCGGAGGTGTGTGAGCAGGAGCAGCATTCTTATGGCAGAGGTGTGTGAGCAGGGGCTGCATTCTTATGGCGGAGGTGTGTGAGCAGGAGCTGCATTCTTATGGCAGAGGTGTGTGAGCAGGAGCGGCATTCTTATGGCGGAGGTGTGTGAGCAGGAGCTGCATTCTTATGGCAGAGGTGTGTGAGCAGGAGCCGCATTCTTATGGCAGAGGTGTGTGAGCAGGAGCTGCATTCCTATGGCAGAGGTGTGTGAGCAGGGGCTGCATTCTTATGGCAGAGGTGTGTGAGGGAGCTGCATTCTTATGGCAGAGGTGTGTGAGCAGGAGTGGCAGAGGTGTGTGAGCAGGAGTGGCAGAGGTGTGTGAGCAGGGGCTGCATTCTTATGGCAGAGGTGTGTGAGCAGGAGCTGCATTCTTGTGGCAGAGGTGTGTGAGCGGGAGCAGCATTCTTATGGCCGAGGTGTGTGAGCAGGAGTGGCAGAGGTGTGTGAGCAGGGGCTGCATTCTTATGGCAGAGGTGTGTGAGCAGGAGCAGCATTCTTATGGCAGAGGTGTGTGAGCAGGGGCTGCATTCTTATGGCGGAGGTGTGTGAGCAGGAGCGGCATTCTTATGGCAGAGGTGTGTGAGCAGGAGCAGCATTATTATGGCAGAGGTGTGTGAGCAGGAGTGGCAGAGGTGTGTGAGCATGAGCTGCATTCTTATGGCAGAGTTGTGTGAGCAGGGGCCGCTTTCTTATGGCAGAGGTGTGTGAGCAGGAGCGGCATTCTTATGGCAGAGGTGTGTGAGCAGGGGCTGCATTCTTATGGCAGAGTTGTGTGAGCAGGGGCCGCTTTCTTATGGCAGAGGTGTGTGAGCAGGAGCCGCATTCTTATGGCAGAGGTGTGTGAGCAGGAGCTGCATTCCTATGGCAGAGGTGTGTGAGCAGGGGCTGCATTCTTATGGCAGAGGTGTGTGAGCAGGAGCTGCATTCTTGTGGCAGAGGTGTGTGAGCAGGAGCGGCATTCTTATGGCAGAGGTGTGTGAGCAGGAGAAGCATTCTTATGGCAGAGGTGTGTGAGCAGGAGCGGCATTCTTATGGCAGAGGTGTGTGAGCAGGGGCTGCATTCTTATTGCAGAGGTGTGTGAGCAGGAGCTGCATTTTTATGGCAGAGGTGTGTGAGCAGGAGCCGCATTCTTATGGCAGAGGTGTGTGAGCAGGAGCTGCATTCCTATGGCAGAGGTGTGTGAGCAGGGGCTGCATTCTTATGGCAGAGGTGTGTGAGCAGGAGCGGCATTCTTATGGCAGAGGTGTGTGAGCAGGGGCTGCATTCTTATGGCAGAGGTGTGTGAGCAGGAGCAGCATTATTATGGCAGAGGTGTGTGAGCAGGAGTGGCAGAGGTGTGTGAGCATGAGCTGCATTCTTATGGCAGAGTTGTGTGAGCAGGGGCCGCTTTCTTATGGCAGAGGTGTGTGAGCAGGAGCCGCATTCTTATGGCAGAGGTGTGTGAGCAGGAGCTGCATTCCTATGGCAGAGGTGTGTGAGCAGGGGCTGCATTCTTATGGCAGAGGTGTGTGAGCAGGAGCTGCATTCTTGTGGCAGAGGTGTGTGAGCGGGAGCAGCATTCTTATGGCCGAGGTGTGTGAGCAGGAGTGGCAGAGGTGTGTGAGCAGGAGTGGCAGAGGTGTGTGAGCAGGGGCTGCATTCTTATGGCAGAGGTGTGTGAGCAGGAGCTGCATTCTTATGGCAGAGGTGTGTGAGCAGGAGCGGCATTCTTATGGCAGAGGTGTGTGAACAGGAGCTGCATTTTTATGGCAGAGGTGTGTGAGCAGGAGCCGCATTCTTATGGCAGAGGTGTGTGAGCAGGAGCTGCATTCCTGTGGCAGAGGTGTGTGAGCAGGGGCTGCATTCTTATGGCAGAGGTGTGTAAGCAGGAGCGGCATTCTTATGGCAGATGTGTGTGAGCAGGGGCTGCATTCTTATGGCAGAGGTGTGTGAGCAGGAGCAGCATTATTATGGCAGAGGTGTGTGAGCAGGAGTGGCAGAGGTGTGTGAGCATGAGCTGCATTCTTATGGCAGAGTTTTGTGAGCAGGGGCCGCTTTCTTATGGCAGAGGTGTGTGAGCATGAGCTGCATTCTTATGGCAGAGGTGTGTGAGCAGGAGCCGCATTCTTATGGCAGAGGTGTGTGAGCAGGAGCTGCATTCCTATGGCAGAGGTGTGTGAGCAGGGGCTGCATTCTTATGGCAGAGGTGTGTGAGCAGGAGCTGCATTCTTGTGGCAGAGGTGTGTGAGCGGGAGCAGCATTCTTATGGCCGAGGTGTGTGAGCAGGAGTGGCAGAGGTGTGTGAGCAGGAGTGGCAGAGGTGTGTGAGCAGGGGATGCATTCTTATGGCAGAGGTGTGTGAGCAGGAGCTCCATTCTTGTGGCAGAGGTGTGTGAGCGGGAGCAGCATTCTTATGGCCGAGGTGTGTGAGCAGGAGTGGCAGAGGTGTGTGAGCAGGGGCTGCATTCTTATGGCGGAGGTGTGTGAGCAGGAGCAGCATTCTTATGGCAGAGGTGTGTGAGCAGGGGCTGCATTCTTATGGCGGAGGTGTGTGAGCAGGAGCTGCATTCTTATGGCAGAGGTGTGTGAGCAGGAGCGGCATTCTTATGGCGGAGGTGTGTGAGCAGGAGCTGCATTCTTATGGCAGAGGTGTGTGAGCAGGAGCCGCATTCTTATGGCAGAGGTGTGTGAGCAGGAGCTGCATTCCTATGGCAGAGGTGTGTGAGCAGGGGCTGCATTCTTATGGCAGAGGTGTGTGAGGGAGCTGCATTCTTATGGCAGAGGTGTGTGAGCAGGAGTGGCAGAGGTGTGTGAGCAGGAGTGGCAGAGGTGTGTGAGCAGGGGCTGCATTCTTATGGCAGAGGTGTGTGAGCAGGAGCTGCATTCTTGTGGCAGAGGTGTGTGAGCGGGAGCAGCATTCTTATGGCCGAGGTGTGTGAGCAGGAGTGGCAGAGGTGTGTGAGCAGGAGTGGCAGAGGTGTGTGAGCAGGGGCTGCATTCTTATGGCAGAGGTGTGTGAGCAGGAGCAGCATTCTTATGGCAGAGGTGTGTGAGCAGGGGCTGCATTCTTATGGCGGAGGTGTGTGAGCAGGAGCGGCATTCTTATGGCAGAGGTGTGTGAGCAGGAGCGGCATTCTTATGGCAGAGGTGTGTGAGCAGGAGTGGCATGCGACGTGCCTTCTAGTGGTGTATGGTGGCAGATGCGTGCAGGCCTCCGGCCGCGCCTTTGGCTGGTTTCCCTATGCATGGAGAGCGAGGGGTTAATTCTACGCACTGACCCATAGTTGATATGATGGATCTGCTTTACTATAGGCCCAGATGCTACAGGCTCCATGGGTCAGTGTGAAGGTTACCGTCCTCATTCTATTCTTCATTTCGCTGAGGGGCAGTATGCGCACTAGATGGTGCAATGAGCTTACACTTCATAAGGGGATATTCTGGGTCACCCAATGGCTACACTCTGAGTTCTCCTGGCTGTAGCATAGCGGCTGCATTGCGCAAGGATCTGCAATCAAGGGAAGGCCACCTTACATGGCTCTGAAGAGCGGGGGACACGTTCCAGCCCCTTTGCACAGGTACCTAGAAGCACTTGCTGGATGCTTCATCCACCTGGGTGCGTGCTTGGCTGCGTTCTGCAATCATTTAGTGTCGGTACCCTGGTTGCACGATAACAATCCACTTTTAGGGATGCAGTGAATGTGCCTTGACAGCCGCCTTGCCTCATGCAACTATTGACAATGCGAGTAAAGCATCGTGTCTTACCTGGCCTTTGCCGCCGATTGGTGTTCATGCCTGGATGGGGCCTCCCGCGGGAAAAGGGGCAATCTGTGGATGGGAGTCGACCCTAATACCCCCCCACTACTCCCCGCCCCCCTATCCCCCCCCACTGCTGGTCCCTGTTGGGGGTCTCTGGGTGCCCCCGCTGCGTGCCCGCGAGCCCATGCACGCACAGACTAGACACCAACACGTTTGTACGCTTCGGGCTCCCCGGTCGCTCTGACGCGGCCGGGAACGCCCCGTTTATTTAAGGCGCACGCGGCGACGTGCAACGTCACGCCGCCGCGTGCGTATCCCTTCACGGGGCGGCACCACACTCCTCCTTTTTCCCGGGAGGAACAACAACAAACAAACACATCAAACATGTCACTGCACACACTGTCAGTTGTGAACTCACAAAACCCCAGGCCCCCTTTTATTAACAGCCTCCCGGATCCCCTTCACTCCGGAACACAGTCAATCGGCCCCAGCACGTAGTCTCCGAGGTAGGCAGGTCTCCCTCGCCCAGCCCTCTGGGGGTACCTCCCACCTACCTCCGTCGCCGGACTCCCGGCCGCTCCAGTGTCTCGTGCTGGTGACCCCACGCATTCCCCCCGGGGGGTGTCATCGTCCGGGAGGACCGTCTCATCTGGGTCAGGCGGGAGTTCAGTCCGAGAGTCCCCCAGTTTCTTGAAGAAACTCACATTTCGGGTGACGGCCGACTTCCCATCCGATGCCGTCACCATCGACCCCTTCACTGCCACTACGTCCAGCGGCTCGGGTTCATATGGAAGCGAGAGTTTCCCATGGGGATGCCGATTCCTAATCAACACTTCGTCGCCCGGTTCCAGCCGCTGCGGACGAAGACCCCTCCGTAGGTTTTCCTGATGGGTCCTTGCCAGTCGCTCCGCTTCCACCCTTTGGTCGTCTATTACACCGGGTACCTTCTCCTGCACCTCCGGGAGGAGACCTCGGGGGCACCTGCGGAATAGAGCCTCAGCCGGGGCCACCCCAGTTGAAGCATGTGGGGTAGTGCGGTATACTCTCAGGAACTGGTATAGCGCCCGCTGGAGAGGCTGGCCTTGTCCCTGAGCTATCCGGAAAGTCTTGTTTAACGTCCTCATCAGCCTTTCTGCGTCCCCGTTCGCGCGGGGCCACAATGGGGACACCTTTCGGTGGGCCACTCCACAGCTCTCGAGAAATTCCGAGAACCTCGCGCTCTGGAATGGGGATCCATTGTCCGAGCACAGGGTCACGGGGAACCCATGGGTGGCAAAGATTTTCTCCACAGCGCCCACCACGTGCTCAAATGCCACCGACTCAACGAATTCCACCTCCGGGTATCGCGAGTACTCATCGACGATGGCTAGGAAGTGAGTACCCACGGCTGTGGATCCGAAGTCCGCATGCACGACTTCCCACGGGCGGGTCCCCCGTGGCATTACCTCGATCTCGGGCTCCCGTTGTACAGGGGAAGCCGCCTGGCACCATACGCAGGCCGCTACGAAGTCGTCCACCTTCCTCTCCAGCTCGGGGAACCACACCTTCAGCCTCAACCTCGCCTTCGTTTTGGCGGCCCCTTGGTGTCCCTGGTGTGCCAGGTTGATGACCTCGTGGACCTTGGAGCCCGGCACCACCAGGCGATCACCCCGCAGCAGCAGACCCGACTCCGTGAAGGACAGTTCATCCCTCACCTTCCAGAGTTGCTCGAGGGTCACCTTGGCCTCTTGAGTGCGCCCGGCCACCAACTCCAGCACGGCCTTCCAGGACCCCGATTGCATCGAGCTTCTCAGGATGCGGAAGCATTCGTCATTGGCTGCTGCGCTCTCCAGTTCGGGCAGCGGCATTGCATTGGGGGTGGCACTCTCGACCACCATGCTCACGTGATCATCGGCCTCCTCGGCACACGACTCTTGTGCGGGCCCATCCCTGCCCACCGGATGCCTGGACAGGTAGTCCGCCGCATTGTTGGCCCCTGGCCTATAGATGAGGTTGACGCCATATTCCAGGAGGGCCAGCATCCATCGCTCGATCCTGGCTGGTGGTTTGGAGGAGGATCCGGCCATGATTGGAATCAGTGGTTTGTGGTCTGTTACCACTGTCACGGGTCTCCCCAGCACATATAGCCGAAAATGCCGGCACCCCCACAGAACCGCCAGGGCCTCTCGCTCAATCTGTGAGTACCTCTGCTCGGTCTCGGAGAGGGCCTTGCTCGCATAGGCCACGGGCCTCATTCCCCCATCTCTGCTCACCTGGGTGAGGACTGCCCCGAGGCCAAACGGGCTGGCGTCCACAACAATCTCCGACTCCAAGGCGGGGTCAAAGAAAGCCACGGTGTCCTCTGCTGTTAGGGCACCTTTAATGTCCTCGAATGCCGCTTGTTCTAACGGGCCCCACTGCCAGACGGTGTCCTTTTTCGTCAGGGCCCTCAGAGGTTCCGACCTCGAGGCGAGATTCTTGATGAAACGCCCGCAGTACGTCACCATTCCGAGGAAGCTCCGCACCTCTGATGCGGACTCAGGGGGTCGTGCCGCCTTGATGTCTTGGACCTTCTTGGGGTCAGGAGACACCCCGCCCTCCTTGAAGATGAAACCAAAAAACTCAATGGTCGGGCGGAGGAACTCACACTTGTCCTTGTGGAGGGTGAGCCCCAGCGATTGTAGCCTCTCGAGAGTCCTGGCTAGGCGTTTCAGGTGGTCTGGTTCAGTCCTCGCAAAGACCAGAATGTCGTCGCTAATGTTCAGGACGCCCTCCAGGTCTGCGAGAGCGCCTCGGATCAAGTTCTGAAATACCTCAGCTGCAGACGACACTCCAAAGCTCAGACGCTTGTACCTGTAGAGTCCCCTGTGGGTGGTGAAAGTCGTTATATAACGGGACTCTGGGTGGAGAACAACTTGGTGATACCCAGCCCGTAAGTCCAACTTCGAGAAGAAACGGGCCCCTTGCACCTCCGCAATGATGTCATCAATCGTCGGGGTCAGGTGTCGTTCTCTCCTGATAGCCTTGTTGGGCAACCGCATGTCCACACAGATTCGGACGGAGTCCGGTTGTTTCGGTTTCCTCGCCACGACAATGGGGGATACCCAGGGTGTGGGGCCCTCCACCTTTTCAATTACGTCCAGGTTCACCAGGTTATCGAGTTCCCTGTCCACCTGGTCCCTTAGATGAAATGGGATTCGCCTGTGCTTCAGGGCTATGGGCTGTACCGACTCGTCGATGTGGAGCCTCACGGGGTCGCCGTTCATCCTCCCGATCCCTTTGAAGATGTCAGCATACTTGTCTAGCAGGTCGTTGATGTCCTCCAAGTATACTGAATAGGCGAAGCTGACTATTCCAAGGGCCTCCGCTGCCGCACAGCTGAGCAGGGTGTTGCTGCTCACTGGAGTCACATAGAAGCGGGCTCTGATTTTCGACCCGTCGTGTTCCACCTTGGCAACGAATACCCCATCGAGTGGCAAGGGCTCCCGCCCACCAAATGCGAAGATACGGGCCCTTGGCGTCGCCAGCCTCGGGGCTGGGTTGAGCGCAGCATAATGTCCTCTCGCCATGACATTGACAGAGGCTCCCGTGTCGACTAGCACTGGGACTGGCGAGCAGTTTACCTCCACGACACACCTCGGCTGTCTTCTGCTCCTTCCCTTGAGGACCTCCATGCTGGAGACGAAGAAGATGTTCTCCTCGTCCTCCTCCTCCTCCACTTCTTCCGCCAGGGCCTCCTCTGGTTCCACCTGTTCCACCTGAGCTACCTTCGGCGGGCGGTACTGCCGCGGGGCCCATAGACGGGGCTGTCCTCTCGGGATCAGTACCGGCAGAGTCGCCCTGCACACCCTCGAGAAGTGATCAGGCACCCCACAGCGTCCACAAACCTTTCCTTTGGCCATGCACTCCGATGAGTGGGGGAGATCATAACCGCATTTCTGGCACGACTCTACCGGCTTCCCCGCTCTGTCTCTGGGAGGTATACCGGGTTTTCGCACCCCTCTGCCGCCCCGCCAGACGGCGCACACCTCCTCCGGTTTCACAGCGCGGGAACCGGCCTCCATTTTGTTGGCTCGAGCCTCCGCCACCTCATGGCACCTCCCGAGCTCCAGGATCCTGGCCAGCGTGAGTCCGGGCTCTCTTAGGACTTGTCGCCTCAGCTTGCCTGACGAGCATGCCTGGATCAGCATGGTCCTTATCATGTCCTCCGCATCCCCCCACGCACACCCTTGTGACAGGCGGCGCAGGCGGCCATAGAAGGTGTCAAGCGTCTCCTCTTCCTTCTGTTTGGCCGACAGCATGACGAACCTTTCAAAGTCGACATTGGCAAGGGGGACGAAATGTGCCAGGAGGGCTGCTTTGGCCTGATCATATGAGTTACCCGCTGGAGTCAACGATTCAAAGATCTCTTGCACAGTCACTCCTGCGGAGTAGAGCATCGTGGCCACCATGCTGTCATCGTCCGTGACCTGGGCGGCCCGAAAGTACATGTCTAGCCTTCCAATCCATCTCCTCCATCGGGGCCCCAGGCTGGATGGGGGGCCCGTAGCATCAAACTCCGGAATTGGCTGTAGGGCCGCTTGCGCTCTGGCTTGGGCCATGGCCAGGGGTGGTGGTTGGATCGGAGGGGGGGCGGCACCCACCGGTTGTGCAGGCAGTCCAGACGTCGTCGGGCGTGGGGGTTTCTGCTGGAACAGGTCTGTTAGATCTTCATCCAGCGAATCCTCCGAAGCCGTGGCAGTCGCACCCTCCAGGGCACCAGGATCACTCATAGGCGCAAGCGCACAGGCACCCTTGTTCCAATTCTGAGGGCCGCAACTTGCACCACTCCCCACACTGCCACCACCCACGTGATGATGAAAGGGTTGACGGAGAGTACCTCAAGACGCCTTATGTCCACGTGGGCCGCAGAAGCTGGAGCGTCATCCCCCACGTGATGATGATGAAGGGGTTGAAGAGGTTCCTGACAAGGATCCGTGGATGAGAGTGTCCAAAAATTGAGCTTCAAAAGGAATGGGCTGAGAAGGCCCAGCCACCTCAGTCCATCTTCCAGCTACAACACGACGTCACCGCCTGAAAATTCACCAAAATGACAAAATTCTGGCATGGGCCTGCAGGTTGTACTGCCCGCAGTCAGTTACTCCAAAAATTAGGCTTGGATGGCCTTCCTGCTCCAAACCGGAGCTGTTGGAAGATCCTCCACCTCGTGGGTAAAATGGCCGCCAGCCGCGTGTGGTCCGCGGCCTCGGCGCGATGCGAAACATCCACGGATGCTTCACTTGAAATGAAAAATTATGTCCGGGATCGCGCTCACCGCCGGGCCCGGGCATCCGACACTCGTCGCCACTGTTGGGGGTCTCTGGGTGCCCCCGCTGCGTGCCCGCGAGCCCATGCACGCACAGACTAGACACCAACACGTTTGTACGCTTCGGGCTCCCCGGTCGCTCTGACGCGGCCGGGAACGCCCCGTTTATTTAAGGCGCACGCGGCGACGTGCAACGTCACGCCGCCGCGTGCGTATCCCTTCACGGGGCGGCACCACAGTCCCTAGGGCAGGAGTGTCCTGTTTGGGATTGTGTGCGAATGTTCTCTGCTCACGAGACTCGACCCAGGGAAAGAACGGGAGGGGTACAG
The DNA here is from genome assembly GCF_040938575.1 of Ambystoma mexicanum. Classification (NCBI taxonomy): domain Eukaryota; kingdom Metazoa; phylum Chordata; class Amphibia; order Caudata; family Ambystomatidae; genus Ambystoma; species Ambystoma mexicanum. Next base: position 26,298,628 of record NC_090934.1, read on the forward strand.
TCAGGAGGGAAAAGTCCGTTTTTAGGGCATTTCTGAAGACGAGGTGAACCTTTTGGAGGCGGAGAAAAGTGAATTATTGATCTTGCAATGCTGTCTGCGCAAGTGGAGGACAGGATGTTGTTCGGAGCGAAGGGCCACAGGGGTCACCAGGGGATCCTAAGGGGTGGCTACTTAAGAGTAGTTTCAAGAATTCTGGGTGGGAGGTGCAGGGGAAGGAGTGGAAGAGGAGGCATCGGGAGGGCTTGGTAGGAGGGGATGGGATAGAGAGAAAGGGGGGAGAGTCAAAAGCTACCCTGACCAAAGGCGTGACATGGGGTCACCATATTTTGAAGTGGAGCTAGGTAAATACTAACTCAAAGAGGACAGAGAACAAAAACCCAAGAATGTGAAGAGTAACAAAAAAAGAAGTTTTGTTTATTTTACATTAACAAAGAACAAAAAAGTTTAACACACTGCGCCATGGCGCTGGGAAACGAAAAATAGCATTACTAGACACATAGTAATTGACAATACTTGTGGATTAGTAAGCATAGTGATTAACAGTGTACGTTTTTTGTATTGTTTGAAGTTACAATACATTTAACCTGGTTTAACATTATTTTTCCTATGTATTGTTAAGAGTGGCAATACATTTAAGATTGTCTGGCATCGTCATTGACGATGCCAGACGAAAGTATTGTCGATTACTATCTGTCTAGTAATGCTATTTTTCGTTTCCCAGCGCCATGGCGCAGTGTGTTAAACTTTTTTGTTCTTCGTTAATGTAAAATAAACAAAACCCTCTTTTTTTGTTACTCTTCACATTCTTGGGTTTCTGTTCTCTGTCCTCTTTGAGTTAGTATTTACCTAGCTCCACTTCAAAATATGGTGACCCTATGTCACGCCTTTGGTCAGGGTAGCTTTTGACTCTCCCCCCTTTCTCTCTATACCGTTTACCCTCCTGAGTCAAGCCCCCATAAAAGAGGGTCCGCCCTATTATTATTACCTCCCAGGAGGGGATGGGAGCCAGAGAGCGGGGAGAATGTTGTTCATCTAGCGCTGATGACGGGGTTCCTTTCGATGCCGATGTTATAAAGGTGGTCCGATAGGGCATCGCAGAGCGATTGGGAGTGAGGGTTGGATGGGGAAGAGCAGAGAGGTGCCTTGAATTCCACAATGATCTTGTGGAGTTCCCTGCTGAGGGTGTTGGAGCTTCTGGAACCATAGAAAGATCTTGTGGAGTTCCCTGCTGAGGGTGTTGGAGATTCGGGAACCATAGAAAGATCTTTTGGTGTTCCCTGCTGAGGTTGAGGGTGTTGGAGATTCAGGAACCATAGAAAGATCTTTTGGCGTTCCCTGCTGAGGTTTAGGGTGTTGGAGATTCGGGAACCATAGAAAGATCTTTTGGCGTTCCCTGCTGAGGTTGAGGGTGTTGGAGATTCGGGAACCATAGAAAGATCTTTTGCCGTTCCCTGCTGAGGTTGAGGGTGTTGGAGATTCGGGAACCATAGAAAGATCTTGTGGAGTTTCCTGCTGGGGTTGAGGGTGTTAGAGATTCGGGAACCATAGAAAGATCTTTTGGTGTTCCCTGCTGAGGTTGAGGGTGTTGGAGATTCGGGAACGCTGAGGTTGAGGCTGTTAGAGATTCGGGAACCATAGAAAGTCTTAGTTACTTACCTGTAACTGTATTTCTCCAGCATTGGTATCTTTCATAGATTCACATGCTTGAATATTCCCCGTCGTCAGACTGGGAATCCTCGGTGATAAATTTAATAATAAAATGTTTTTTTTTTTTTTAAATATATATACATTGCTACCTAGCAGTGCATGTACATAGCCCATTATGGCCTATGAGCCATTTCATTGTGTAGTCTCTCCACCTCACTTTGGTCCTTTATGGCCCCAGCCAATGAGGTGGCAGGGCTTAAGCTCCGCCCCCGGCAGCCATCTTCAGATTTTGAACCGTATAGATTACAGTATGATGGATGCCGAGCATAGGAGCAGCCTCTCAGGGGAGGCGGGCGGGCGCATGTGAATCTATGAAAGATACCAATGCTGGAGAAATACAGTTACAGGTAAGTAACTAAGACTTCTCCAGCATTGGATCTTTCATAGATTCAGATGCTTGAATAGAATACCAAGCAGTTAAAACATGCCACCATTATATACATATATGCATAAATACAGAAAAACATATTTCTGATCAAACTTTTACCATGCAGCAACACAACGGTTATCTACTTCGGGAAAGGTGGGAAAGGAGGCTGGTCCTACCTTATACAAAAAGATGGCGGAGCACTGCCTGTCCAACTGCAGCTTCTTTGTTGGTGTCTTCAGTCAGGCAGTAGTGTTTCGCGAAGGTATGCAGAGTGCTCCACGTGGCGGCTCTGCATATGTCCTTCAAGGCCACCCCTGCGTGGAATGCTGTTGACGCCGCCCTTCCTCTGGTGGAGTGCGCAGACGGCGGTCTAGTTAAAGGGTCGCCTTTCAATTGATGGCAGTGGGTGATGCAGGACGATACCCAGCGTGCCAGACTTTGTTTAGATATATGCTGACCCTTGGTACGGCCAGAGAAAGAAATGAATAGCCGGTTTGAGGAGCGGAACTCCTTGGTTCTTTGCAAGTAAAACTTCAACACTCTAGCAACGTCTAGAGAATGTAAAGTTCTTTCCGCTTCAGAAGCGTGATTCTGGAAGAAGGTTGGTAACACAATGCGCTCAGTGAACGACATCTCCGAAAGTACCTTGGGGAGGAACTTCGGGTGAGGCCTTAAGATGACGCGGTCCTTCTGGAACAAAGTAAACGGGGGTTCAGAAGACAGAGCTTGTAACTCACTGATCCTTCTGGCTGATGTGATGGCTATCAGGAAAGATGTCTTCCAGGACAAGAATTTCATTTCGCATCTGTGTATAGGTTCGAAGGGAGGTTGCATGAGGGCTGTTAAGACGGTGTTGAGGCTCCAGTCCGGAACTGGTGTAGGTGTAGGCGGATAAGTACGCATCAGTCCTTTCAGGAAGATTTTAACCGCTGGTAAGGAAAGTAAGGTTTGCGTCTCCGCGGTTACTGTGTAAGCCGCAATGGCTGACAGATGGACCTTGATAGATGACAGTGAGAGCCCTGACTTAGCCAGGTGTAACAAGTAGGGCAGAATCTGATCAACCGAGGCCGTGAGGGGATCGATTGCAGAGGTCTCGCACCATTTGGAAAACCTGGTCCATTTCCTGGTGTAGGTGACTTGTGTGGACGGGGCTCTAGCGGCCCTGATGATATCCCAGCATTCTGATGGTAACTTTAGGTGCATCAGTTTGCGCTGCTCAGGAACCATGCTTTGAGAGACAGGCTCCTCGGGTCGTGGTGGAGGACCTTGCGGTTCTGTTGTGTCAGTAGATATTGATGTATCTTGAGACGAATCGGGGGTTGACAGGATAGGTGCTTCAGAGTCGGGTACCAGACTTGCCGTGCCCAATCCGGTGCGATTAGAATCAAAGAACAATTCTGTTCTTTTACCCTGCGAAGTACCCTCGACATGAGGGGAATGGGTGGAAAGGCATAGAGGAACTTCCCCGACCAATTCACTGAGAACGCGTCTCCCAGTGATTGGTGCTCCGGGTATCTTGAAGCAAATCTCTTGCATTTTTTGTTGTTCCTGGTGGCAAAAAGGTCGATCTGCGGATGGCCCCATAAGGCAAAAATCCGTTGGGGTTTCTTTTTCGTCCAGCTCCCACTCGTGGGACGCTGTGTAGTCTCTGCTTAGTCTGTCCGCTAGGACATTGTCCACTCCCGGAAGATGCTCTGCTCTGATCTGCACTCCGTAGTGCAAGGCCCATGCCCATAGCTGTTGGGCTTCTTGCGACAGGATCTGTGACCTCGTGCCTCCCTGCTTGTTTGTATAGTGCATGGAGGTCGTGTTGTCTGTCTGGACTGTAAGAACTTGACCAGCTATCACCGGTAGGAAAGCTTTCAGTGCCAACCTTATGGCCCTGAGCTCTAACACGTTGATGTGGAGCTGGGACTCTTGTGTCGACCAAGAGCCCTTGGTTTGGAGGTCCGCAAGATGAACGCCCCAGCCTGATAAGGAAGCGTCCGTCCTCAGCAGAAGGGTCGATGTCGGTGCTTGAAACGGCATCCCCTGCAGAAGATTCCTCGGAACATTCCACCATCGAAGGGCCTTGCGCAACGCCGATGGAATCTGGACAATGTCTTCCCAGCATCCTGAAGCTTGTTTCCATTGGTGGTCCAGAGCTTCCTGAATCGGTCTCATGCGAAGCCTGCAGTTCGGTATGAGGAATATGCATGATGACATCATGCCCAATAGGGATTTGTAAGAGCGTACGGATGTTGTCTCTTTCTGTAGGAAGTTCGAAGTTAAGCGTAGAATTGCTGCTATTCTTTCTGACGATGGCCTCACTCTGGGAATGCTGGTATCGAGTTCGGCTCCCAGGAAGAGAGCTACCTTGTTGGGAACGGGGCAGGACTTCGTCTGGTTTATGGAGAAACCTAACTCTTTTAGGAGGTTGACAGTCCTCGAAACTGCCGAGCGAGCCTTTGCAGCGGAGCTTGCCTTTATCAGCCAATCGTCCAGGTATGGAAAAACGTCCGTTCCTGCCCTCCTGAGACTTGCCGCTACCGGCGCCAAGCATTTTGTGAAAACTCTCGGAGCCGATTTTAGTCCGAACGGGAGCACTTGAAACTGAAAGTGAAGCTCTCCCACCGTGAACCTGAGGAACTGCCTGTGCGCTGGATGGATCGGTATATGGAAGTATGCGTCCTCCAAGTCTAAAGTGGCTAAGAAGTCGTGCTTGTTTAACCAAGGTAGCACCCCTTGTAAAGCTACCATCTTGAATGTTATGCGCTTGATAAATTTGTTGAGTGCCCTCAGGTCCAAGATGGGTCTCCATTGACCGTTTTTCTTTCTGACGAGAAAGAATCGGGAGTAGAAACCTTTTCCCCTCTGACAATAGGGTACTGGTTCTACTGCTGCCTTCTGGAGCAGTTTTTGCAATTCGGACATGACCTGTCTTAGCATATGCACTCTGCGAGATGTTGGAGGCAGGGAAGGAGGTTGGTCCAGAAATTCTAAGGTGTGACCCTTTCGGATCACCTGCAACACCCATTTGTCCGATGTAATTGATTGCCAGCGCTGGAATAACTGGCTCACCCTTCCCCCCACCGGGGTGTGGTGAGGAGGGGGAAAAGATTGGTCGTCAGTTTTGCTTGCCTTGTGATTTCCCTTGGGCGGAGCCACGTCTGCCTCTATGGGCGTATCTGTTGGATGACTGATATTTATTGTCTTGGTACGTGCCGCCTTGTGCTTTTTGACCATACGAGGAACGACCGTATCCTCTGAACTTGGAAGATGAGCCTCTAAAGGGACGAAAAGACCTATGGTCCTTAATTTTGTCCTTTAAAGAACTGATGGCTCTGGCTGTGTCCGTGTCTGTCTTGATTCCCTTCAAATGGTCGTCTATCTTCTTTCCAAAGAGATCTTGTCCATCAAACGGCATGTCTAATATCTGCGCCTGGACTTCAGGTCTAAAGTTAGTAGCCTTCATCCAGGCCTGCCTTCTGAGCACTGTGCCGTGCGCCATCTGCCTGAAGCCTGATTCGGCCACATCAACCGCTGCGTCGATCATGTGATCCGATGTAGCTTCACCATCCGCGATTATCGATTTTGCCTCCTCCTGGAGCTCTGGTGGTAATTGCTCCGCCAATTTAGACATGCGGAGCCAGAGCTCGCGATCGAACCTAGCGGTCATGGCCAGCGCATTGCCCGCTCTGATAGTAAGCGATGCAGAAGATGATACTTTCCTGCCCATGGCTTCCAGTTTACGTCCGTCCTTATCCGGTGGTGCCGACAACGGTGAGGAGGGGTTGGCGAGTTTCTTTCTGGCCGCCACTGTAATAACCGAGTCTGGTTTCGTATGACCTCTCAAACAAAGCGGTGCCGAATCCGGAGCTTTGTATTTCTTTTCTGGCCTGGACACCAGCGCCGGAGTCGATAAGGGCGTGGATAGGATCTTGGATCCGGAATCCCAGATGGTATCGAGGAGGGGAATTGTGGTCACTGTCCTCCTTCGTTTGTCCCTGTGCTCATAGAGCACTGATTTCTTTTCCTCAGAAGAAACCTGAATTTTAAACAATTCTGCGGCTTTACCTATAATAGTGTGGAAAGAGACGATATCATCCGGCGGTGAGGCCTTGCCCGGCGAGTCTCTCCTCCTGGGCTTCTCGACTACGTAGTCATCCCACTCACTGGATGCGTCTGGCTCCTGTGTTATTTCTCCTTCTTCTGGTTCCGAGAATTCTCTAAAAGGATCCTCCTGCCAGTCTGATACCGAGATGGTGGACGGTACCATAGTAGGGTCTACATCCGGAGATCGCGGTCTGTGTGATGACTGTGGTGACGGGACTCTTGTAGGTGAAGCACTGTGGGTGCTGCTCCTCGGTCTTCGAGCAGGTTCCGGTGATCTCATCCGTTTTCGCGGTCTACTCCTGTGAGGAGAACAACCAGATGTGCCAGGAATCGGAGATGACTCTCTAGGAATAATTCCTGATTCTACGGGATCAATCGGGATTTGCTTCTCCCTTTGCCGTTTGTAAAATTCTTCTACAATCCTCTGCACGGATAACATGAGTATCGGGTCATGAGGATATTCGGATTCTCCCGTGGACGGTTGCCAAGGAGGGCTGTATTGTTTCGGTAAGGGACCGGTGGACTCTTCCACCACTTCCTCATCAGAGAATTCTTCCTGAAGAATTACATCCGGAAGTTCTGCCATGTGCCCCAAAGGTGAAAATTGCTGTACCAGTGGTTCAGTCTCAGTATTCTTCTCAATGACATTGTTTTCAATGACAGGTGTTTCAAATGTGGAAGGCAGCAATTCCTCCGTAACTGCCGAAATTTGTGGTGCCGCTGAAGGTGTTATGGACGATGCTATCTTCGTCGACAAGCCTCCCGTATGAGATTTCGTCGACGACTGAGATTTTCCCGTCGACGAGGGCTTCGCCGCCGACTGAGATTTTCCCGTCGACGACTGAGATTTTCCCGTCGACGAGGGCTTCGCCGTGGACGCAGGAGATTTCTCCGTCGACGAGAGCTTCGTTGACGAATGTGGAATGTGTTCCATGGACGACTGTGTCATGGATGAATGCTTCGTGGACGAGTGGTGTTTCTTGCTCGTCGACGAATGCTTCGCGGTCGACATGTCCGATGACGATGATCTTATTGTCGACGATGTCTTAAGCATGGTCGTCGTCGTTGATGGTTTCGTCGACGGTATGGCCGATGACGGGCCTTTACCTTTCCCTTCATTCGTGGACGGTTTTGCAAACTGCTCCTTACCTCTGGAGGCAGATTTTGCTGACTTTTTCTGGCTTGATAAGTCAACTGGAGGCAGAAAGGGTATCAGTTCCAGCTTCCTCTTTTTGAACTTGGGAGAGGAACTCCTTTCCACTGAAGAGGCCCTTCTCTTTGAAGTTTGTCTCTCAGATGGAGTGCTGGATTGGACAGGAGCTGTTCTGACAGACTCATCGTCCGAAGATTGATCCCTGGATTCCAAGTATGAAAGGAGTCTTCTATGCCTGTCATGAAGGGTCTTGGTGGAAAAGGTTCTACAAATCTCGCATTTTTTAATGTCATGTGGGTACAGACAATAAATGCAATGCTCGTGGGGGTCTTTGTTGTAAACCAATTTCTTCTTGCACCTCGTGCAGTCCCTGAACAGGGAAGGCTTCCTGACAGCCTGAGGTGCCTCCATTTCTGAAGAGAAGTTCAGTCGACGATTTTGAGAGGAAAACAACAAGTTTTGCCTCTAAGGTTAATTGGAAACAAAGCCCCTAAGAAGGGGAACAAAATGGAATATATTTACCAAATATATTCCACACAAAAGTAGAAAGAATTTGAAAAAAAGCTCAGGGAGCTTGAGGATTCCCTGTGTCTGTTAGACTGCGGTGAAAAATCTGAAGATGGCTGCCGGGGGCAGAGCTTAAGCCCTGCCACCTCATTGGCTGGGGCCATAAAGGACCAAAGTGAGGTGGAGAGACTACACAATGAAATGGCTCATAGGCCATAATGGGCTATGTACATGCACTGCTAGGTAGCAATGTATATATATTTAAAAAAATAAAAAAATAAAAAATTTATTATTAAATTTATCACCGAGGATTCCCAGTCTGACGACGGGGAATATTCAAGCATCTGAATCTATGAAAGATCCAATGCTGGAGAAGTTCCCTGCTGAGGTTGAGGGTGTTGGAGATTTGGGAACCACAGAAAGATCTTTTGCCGTTCCCTGCCGTTCCCTGCCGAGGTTGAGGGTGTTGGAGATTCGGGAACCATAGAAAGATCATCTGCCGTTCCCTGCTGAGGTTGAGGGTATTGGAGATCCGGGAACCATAGAAAGATCTTTTGGCGTTCCCTGCTGAGGTTGAGGGTGTTGGAGATTCTGGAACCATAGAAAGATCTTGTGGAGTTCCCTGCTGAGGTTGAGGGTGTTGGAGATTCTGGAACCATAGAAAGATCTTGTGGAGTTCCGTGCTGAGGTTGAGGGTGTTGGAGATTCAGGAACCATAGAAAGATCTTGTGGAGTTTCCTGCTGGGGTTAAGGGTGTTGGAGATTCGGGAACCATAGAAAGATCTTGTGGAGTTTCCTGCTGGGGTTGAGGGTGTTGGAGATTCGGGAACCATAGAAAGATCTTTTGCCGTTCCCTGCTGAGGTTGAGGGTGTTGGAGATTCGGGAACCATAGAAAGATCTTGTGTAGTTTCCTGCTGGGGTTGAGGGTGTTAGAGATTCGGGAACCATAGAAAGATCTTTTGGCGTTCCCTGCTGAGGTTGAGGGTGTTGGAGATTCGGGAACCATAGAAAGATCTTTTGCCGTTCCCTGCTGAGGTTGAGGGTGTTGGAGATTCGGGAACCATAGAAATATCTTTTGGCGTTCCCTGCTGAGGTTGAGGGTGTTGGAGATTCAGGAACCATAGAAAGATCTTTTGGCGTTCCCTGCTGATGTTGAGGGTGTTGGAGATTCGGGAACCATAGAAAGATCTTTTGGTGTTCCCTGCTGAGGTTGAGGGTGTTGGAGATTCAGGAACCATAGAAAGATCTTGCGGAGTTTCCTGCTGGGGTTGAGGGTGTTGGAGATTCGGGAACCATAGAAAGATCTTTTGGCATTCCCTGCTGAGGTTGAGGGTGTTGGAGATTCGGGAACCATAGAAAGATCTTTTGCCGTTCCCTGCTGAGGTTGAGGGTGTGGGAGATTCAGGAACCATAGAAAGATCTTTTGGCGTTCCCTGCTGAGGTTGAGGGTGTTGGAGATTTAGGAACCACAGAAAGGTCTTTTGGAGTTTCCTGCTGGGGTTGAGGGTGTTGGAGATTCGGGAACCGGAGAAAGATCTTTTGGCGTTCCCTGCTGAGGTTGAGGGTGTTGGAGATTCGGGAACCATAGAAAGATCTTGTGGAGTTTTCTGCTGGGGTTGAGTGTATTGGAGATTCGGGAAACATAGAAATATCTTTTGGCGTTCCCTGCTGAGGTTGAGGGTGTTGGAGATTCGGGAACCATAGAAAGATCTTGTGGAGTTTCCTGCTGGGGTTGAGGGTGTTGGAGATTCGGGAACCATAGAAAGATCTTGTGGAGTTTCCTGCTGGGGTTGAGGGTGTTGGAGATTCGGGAACCATAGAAAGATCTTTTGCCGTTCCCTGCTGAGGTTGAGGGTGTCGGAGATTCGGGAACCATAGAAACATCTTGTGGAGTTTCCTGCTGGGGTTGAGGGTGTTGGAGATTCGGGAACCATAGAAAAATCTTTTGCCGTTCCCTGCTGGGGTTGAGTGTATTGGAGATTCGGGAAACATAGAAATATCTTTTGGCGTTCCCTGCTGAGGTTGAGGGTGTTGGAGATTCGGGAACCATAGAAAGATCTTGTGGAGTTTCCTGCTGGGGTTGAGGGTGTTGGAGATTCGGGAACCATAGAAAGATCTTGTGGAGTTTCCTGCTGGGGTTGAGGGTGTTGGAGATTCGGGAACCATAGAAAGATCTTTTGCCGTTCCCTGCTGAGGTTGAGGGTGTCGGAGATTCGGGAACCATAGAAACATCTTGTGGAGTTTCCTGCTGGGGTTGAGGGTGTTGGAGATTCGGGAACCATAGAAAAATCTTTTGCCGTTCCCTGCTGGGGTTGAGTGTATTGGAGATTCGGGAAACATAGAAATATCTTTTGGCGTTCCCTGCTGAGGTTGAGGGTGTTGGAGATTCGGGAACCATAGAAAGATCTTGTGGAGTTTCCTGCTGGGGTTGAGGGTGTTGGAGATTCGGGAACCATAGAAAGATCTTGTGGAGTTTCCTGCTGGGGTTGAGGGTGTTGGAGATTCGGGAACCATAGAAAGATCTTTTGCCGTTCCCTGCTGAGGTTGAGGGTGTCGGAGATTCGGGAACCATAGAAAGATCTTGTGGAGTTTCCTGCTGGGGTTGAGGGTGTTGGAGATTCGGGAACCATAGAAAAATCTTTTGCCGTTCCCTGCTGAGGTTGAGGGTGTTGGAGATTCAGGAACCATAGAAAGATCTTTTGGCGTTCCCTGCTGAGGTTGAGGGTGTTGGAGATTCGGGAATCATAGAAAGATCTTGTGGAGTTTCCTGCTGGGGTTGAGGGTGTTGGAGATTCGGGAACCATAGAAAGGTCTTTTGCCGTTCCCTGCTGAGGTTGAGGGTGTTGGAGATTCGGGAACCATAGAAAGATCTTTTGCCGTTCCCTGCTGAGGTTGAGGGTGTTGGAGATTCGGGAACCATAGAAAGATCTTATGGCGTTCCCTGCTGAGGTTGAGGGTGTTGGAGATTCTGGAACCATAGAAAGATCTTGTGGAGTTTCCTGCTGGGGTTGAGGGTGTTGGAGATTCGGGAACCATAGAAAGATCTTGTGGAGTTCCCTGCTGAGGTTGAGGGTGTTGGAGATTCGGGAACCATAGAAAGATCTTTTGGCGTTCCCTGCTGAGGTTGAGGGTGTTGGAGATTCTGGAACCATAGAAAGATCTTGTGGAGTTCCCTGCTGAGGGTGTTGGAGATTCGGGAACCATAGAAAGATCTTTTGGCGTTCCCTGCTGAGGGTGTTGGAGATTCGGGAACCATAGAAAGATCTTTTGGCTTTCCCTGCTGAGGGTGTTGGAGATTCAGGAACCATAGAAAGATCTTGTGGAGTTCCCTGCTGAGGGTGTTGGAGATTCGGGAACCATAGAAAGATCTTTTGGCGTTCCCTGCTGAGGTTGAGGGTGTTGGAGATTGGGGAACCATAGAAAGATCTTTTGGCATTCCCTGCTGAGGTTGAGGGTGTTGGAGATTCGGGAACCATAGAAAGATCTTTTGGCGTTCCCTGCTGGGGTTGAGGGTGTTGGAGATTCGGGAACCATAGAAAGATCTTGTGGAGTTTCCTGCTGGGGTTGAGGGTGTTAGAGATTCGGGAACCATAGAAAGATCTTTTGGCGTTCCCTTGCGAGGTTGAGGGTGTTGGAGATTCTGGAACCATAGAAAGATCTTGTGGAGTTCCCTGCTGAGGGTGTTGGAGATTCGGGAACCATAGAAAGATCTTTTGGCGTTCCCTGTTGAGGTTGAGGGTGTTGGAGATTCGGGAACCATAGAAAGATCTTTTGGCGTTCCCTGCTGAGGGTGTTGGAGATTCGGGAACCATAGAAAGATCTTTTGGCGTTCCCTGCTGAGGGTGTTGGAGATTCAGGAACCATAGAAAGATCTTGTGGAGTTCCCTGCTGAGGGTGTTGGAGATTCGGGAACCATAGAAAGATCTTGTGGCGTTCCCTGCTGAGGGTGTTGGTGATTCGGGAACCATAGAAAGTTCTTTTGGCGTTCCCTTCTGAGGTTGAGGGTGTTGGAGATTCAGGAACCATAGAAAGATCTTGTGGAGTTCCCTGCTGAGGGTGTTGGAGATTCGGGAACCATAGAAAGATCTTTTGGCGTTCCCTGCTGAGGTTGAGGGTGTTGGAGATTGGGAAACCATAGAAAGATCTTTTGGCGTTCCCTGCTGAGGTTGAGGGTGTTGGAGATTCGGGAACCATAGAAAGATGTTTTGGCATTCCCTGCTGGGGTTGAGGGTGTTGGAGATTCGGGAACCATAGAAAGATCTTGTGGAGTTTCCTGCTGGGGTTGAGGGTGTTAGAGATTCGGGAACCATAGAAAGATCTTGTGGAGTTTCCTGCTGGGGTTGAGGGTGTTAGAGATTCAGAACCATAGAAAGATCTTTTGGCGTTCCCTGCTGAGGTTGAGGGTGTTGGAGATCGGGAGCCATAGAAAGATCGTTTGGCGTTCCCTGCTGAGGTTGAGGGTTTTGGAGATTCAGGAACCATAGAAAGATCTTTTGGCGTTGCCTGCTGAGGGTGTTGGAGATTCGGGAACAATAGAAAGATCTTTTGGCGTTCCCTGCTGATGTTGAGGGTGTTGGAGATTCAGGAACCATAGAAAGATCTTTTGGCGTTCCCTGCTGAGGTTGAGGGTGTAGGAGATTCGGGAACCATGGAAAGATCTTTTAGCGTTCCCTGCTGAGGTTGAGGGTGTTGGAGATTCGGGAACCATAGAAAGTTCTTTTGGCGTTCCTTACCTCGGCTTGTTAAGGGGTGGATGGATCAGCCCACCATTTACATTCCAGGTGGTGTTTGAGGGCTTTGAGGGAGGGTGTGAATCACTTTTGGAGAAGGGCCTGCTCTGAGGGGAGGGGGGGGGGTCTGAAAGAGCTGAGGGGGAAGAGGGCATCAGAGCCATCAGTCGAAGATGTTGACGGATGGTATTCCTCCTAGGGGAGTGGGAAGAGTGGAGAGCAGGGAGTTAGCTAGGTCTAGGGGAAAGAATGACCTTGTTCCAGAGGGGGATGGGGGAAGGGTTGGATGAAGGTGGACAGTGGGTCGTAATAGAGCAGAAGATGGCAGAGTGATCTGTCTATACTATGGGGCGGGTGGAGAGATCGATGAGGTGGAGCCGAATTCAGCGTCAAGGGTGTGCCCAGTTATGTGGGTGGGGCCTGATACAAGTTGGGTCATGTTGAGGGCTTCCAAGTTGTCGATGAGTGGACGGGTCATGGGGTAAGCGAAGGGTGTGAGATCAGGATGGCCGCTAGGGAGCCACAAAGGGAGTCTACAAAGTTTCTATTATAGCAGGGGTCTGTAAGGAGTAGGAATCTGTGGGTCATGGGTGGGGGGGTGTAGGACTGTGAGATGTAGTGTGTGGAGGACGGCATTCCCCCTGCTCTGCTGGGTCTGTTGTGCACTATCAGCGAGTATCCAGCGGGGAAGGAAGTCAGAGAACCACGTTTCAGTGATGAAGGGGATGTCTGGGTTTTCTGAAGAGTTAAAGTCGAATATAATGTGTTTGATTTTGGGGATGGATCTGGCATTGATAAGAATCTATGATAGGGGGCGGGGGAGTGAAAGTGTGGGAGGGGGGAAGAGAGCAGAGTGACTAGGTGTGGGGGGAGATCATACTGAGGAGGTGAACTACTAAGGGGGGTGCACATGGAAATTGAGGGGTGATGAGGGGTGGGAGGAGGGCTTCTGATGGTGTGGCGGGGAAGATGCTAGGGCGGACTGGGACGGGGAAGAGTGCTCGAGATGGTTGGAGGGTACTAGGAGTGCGGAGGGGGAGGGGGCAGAGCTTGGAGAGTTGCCAGTGGAGAAGAAGAGTGGAGAGATAGGGTTAGGAATAGCAAGGGAGGTCGTCAGTGCATAAGCGATTGGAGCGGCAAGGAGAATGGGGGTGCATGTTGGGAAGAGAGATTATGGTCGGAGCTGCTTGTGCGTTTTGATCGCTTTGATGGTACCGCGGGGGGGGGGGCGACGGCTGCAGAAATGGGGGTCTCTGCTAGGGTTGCGCGAGCTGCATTTAGGGATGGGAAGGCCGGGTGAGGGAGGGCTAGGGAGGTGGTGGGGAGTGAAAGGGGGTCCTGGGGAGCAGGGTGGTGTTGGAGAAGCGGGGGGTTAGTGATGAGGGGCTTGAAGGGAAGGAAGGGGTGGGAGGGGTTGGGAGAGCGGGGAGGACAGGTTTCTTGTGTACCAAAGAGCACCTCTGGCCTTGGAGCTGTGGCTACGCATCATCACAGTATTAAATGCACGTAGACGCAACACAATTGCAGTATTACAGCGCACCCAGTGATGAATGTAAGGCTTTCAGTCAAACACTGGCATTGCTGTGGGCAGATTCCCACGCCAATATACACAAGTAAGTCTTGGTCCTGCCACCAATGGGAGCAGAGTGGCTCCAGCTGTTTGGCCAAGGCCTGGTAGCCAGAATAACTGCTACCTTTGATGGCGGGTCCCAGCCTGATTTGCATACTTGCCCCTTCTGTACTGGCACAGAAGGCTGTGCAGAGCAAGGCCAGTGAGTATGCTGTATTCAGAGCCATAGTCCCACTGTTTGTTTTCATGTTGCACCTCTTTTTCAACAGATGTACATTTCTCATGCGCCAGCCCTTATTTCTTCATCTATCCTTAAGCAGGTAAACCCATTGGAATAGAAGTTGTAAGGTACCTCTGCTGGTTCATGCACTAGCTGCAGAGATCCGTGTGCAAGCTGCAAGTCAGGTGTATATCCTGAATGAGCCAGCAAAGCATGCCACTCTCCTGAGTCCTGAGGTTGATAGCATTTGTAAAATAGTGTTTAGGGGGTGGGGGGTGAACAGATCAAGTTCTAGGGGTGCTTTCCCTAGAAGGGTGGGCACTCGCATGTCTCTGGTGGTGGGAGAGAGGGGTGGAACTAAAGCAATGGAGGCACCTGGCGAGTTTCAGGCCTGGCAAGCAAGCCCGCCACTCCCCTCCTAAACTAGGCACTAGAGGAGGACCCCATGGCTACAGTTCTGGTGGGTGGAGGGGGAGGGGCAATGCTCCAGGAAGTTCCTCACCCAACACATGTTGAAGGAAAGCAATGGATTTCACCAGTGACAGAGCAATGAGCAAGCGGGAGGGGGTGGGGTGGGGCACTCGGACTCTGGCAACCGCCACATACATGTGGAAGCAACAGGGGAGCAAATCAATGCATGTATGAGCGTGTTGTGGTGCGCGCACTCTCCGGTATCACCTCTAGTGAACCCCAATGTTGGCAGCAAAGGAAGTACGGTGCATTTAGAAAGAGTGGTGTGCCCATGCCCTGCCCAGGATGGCACAGACTGCTTCAGAGGGAAGCCTGGCTGTACGCGTGCAGGCTTGACATTCTCCCGTTGTTCCCTGAGTTTGGGGCCGGAGAGACAGGGCTGGGAGAAGGCCAGACACTCGGCCGTGGCTACACATTGATGTTGTGGGGCTACGTGCGGGCCTAAACCCATTGCACAGCAGGGCGTGCAATAAGGCACAGACATGTTGGTGGAGGTTCGCCGGGCCCGTTCTGAACTGCCGTAAAGGTGCAAAGCGGGCCCCTTTATTCTTGGCTCTGCGTCATGACATGGGACGTCATGACGCATGTAGATTTTGTCTCTTAAGAATTCACATTTCTCGCGGTGGAGAGTTAGACCCAATGCTTGGATTCGAGTCAGGACTTTTTCAAGTCTCAGGGGCTCGCTCTCTGATTTGGCATGTATGAGAATGTCATCACTGACATTTGGGGTACCTGGTAGTCCTCCCAGCGCACCGCGGCTATGCCAAAGTTAAGCCTTTTGTATCTGTAGAGGCCGAAGTGAGTGGTGAAAGTCATAATGTACCGGCTGTCTGGATGGAGTAGGAGCTGGTGGTAGCCAGACCGGTGGTCAAGCTTAGAAAATACTATGGCGCCGTCTAGCTCTGTGATGATATCGTTCAAGTTGGGAGTCAGCTGTCTTTCCCTCTTGATCGCATTGTTGGGCAACCTCATGTCCACACAGATACGTACTTTGTCCGGTTGTTTGGGCTTGTGTGCCAAGATGATTGGGGAGACGCATGGGGTGGATCCTTCTACACTTTCAATGATGCTGAGGCTGACGAGATCCTGAATCTCCTTTTTGACCTGCTTGCAGAGGTGGAAGGGTACTCTTTTGTGTTTCAGGGCCACTGGCTGGACTGTGTCGTCTATATGTAGCTGGATGGGTTTGCCTGCCATCCGCCCAATTCCTGTAAAGGTGTCGGGAATCTTTGGAGCAGCAGCTGGATGTCCTCTATGAATACCCTGTGGGCAAAGTGGATGAAGCTTAAGGCTTCGGCTGTGGCACAGCCAGAACCTGGCCCGTATGGACGTTCTGTGATGCTGCACAGTGGCGATGAAGGCACCTTCCAGTGGCAGAGGAGTTTTCCCCCCAAAGGTGAAGATACACACTTTGAAGTGCCGGCGGTCCTGATAATGTCCAGTATTGTTCGTCGGCCATTACGTTCACTGTCGAGGAGTACGTGGAGTGGGGTATCTAGAATAGTCACAGCGCACTAGGATTGGTGTTTTCCCCACCCTCCAACTGTTAGCACCACTGACACGAAGAAAACATCCTAATTTTCCTCTCCCAGATTCGCGTCTGGGGTGTCTCCTTATGGACCGGTGGACACTGTGTTGGCGGATTGGCTCATTCTGTCCTGCGGGAAGCCATTGGGGCGATCCTTTCCTCTCTGCACTGTGGCTGGGGGCAGGGCCGTCACGAGGGGGGGGCAGAAGGGGCAAACTGCCCCGGGCCTCGCGCTTGCAGGGGGCCTCGCGGCCCCCTCTCCTAACTAGCAGGCAGCACAGTCCACCTGTGTCCTTTATTCACACGGGGGACTGTGCTGTCCGCTCTCTGCCCTGCAATGATTTTGCTGTTTGTTGCGAAGCCGTTTGGCTCCGCAACAAACAGCAAAATAATGGGAAGCAGCAGGGCTCCCTAAGAAGTGAGCTCTGCTGCCTCCCGTTATTCAGCTGACAACGTGGACATGCTAAATGACAAGAGAGGACTCCTCTCCTGTCAGTCAGTGTGTTCACGTTGCTCAGCGTGACCACGCTGACTGATAGGAGAGGAGGTATCTCCTGTCAGGCAGCGTGTCTACATGTCCTGTGGCTGCGCAGGGGCTTTTCAAGGGTGCATGGAGGTAAGGTAAGTGTTTTTTTATTTTTATTTAAATGTGTATATGTAGTATATATGTGTATTTAAATTAAATAAGTATGTATATGTGTTAATGTTAATGTTAAAGGTCATTTGTACCGCACACTATCACCACCGGAGTGGTCCCCTGGCGCTCTGGCGGCTCTGAAAGAGGGAGGGAGAGGTGGGTTAGTGGGTGGAGGCTGGAAAAGTGCAAGATTGCAGTGATGTGCTGTTGGCAGCCTCAGCCCGGTGGTTCCGTCGGCTGGGCCTGGGGTGTATGCGGCCGGTAGTCGTCGTGTGCTGATGTGCGAGTCTATGTGTGTTTTGTTTTGTTGTTGCAGTGTAGTGAAGTTCTTGCGGTTTGCTGCGCTAGAGGTTTGTGGTTGTGTTTGATTTGGAGTTTGAGAGGTGTATGCAGAAAAGGAAATTGTTAGTGGTATTGGTTAGTTGGTATCTCTATCCTGGATTGAGCCAGTTGGGCTCGTGTAATCTTACACGACGGAATGCTTGTACGCCCTGTGCCTCAGGAGGTATGTGCCCGTTTTTGCATTCGAGGCCGTTTGAGGATTTAGCTGTCCCCTCCCCCCGCTCCCTTAATAACTTTGCATGCTCCTCACCCCCCCCCCCCCCCACATGATTAGCACAGCTGCTAGTGTCCATACTTCCGATTGTGGGGTGATTGGTGGTATCTCGTCCGTTCCACAGCCCTGTGGTACCTAGTTGTGGCTGTACGGGCGGTGGGGGATGGTAAGGGTTGGCTGGAGTTGTTGCCTCCGTCTCCCTGGGTCTCGCGGGTGGACCCCTGTGTCCAGCGTCAGCCCTACTGGTGCTCGGAGTACTTCTGTCGTTCTATGGGTTGGTCAATGTCCTTTTTTTGAGTCGTTTGTCTTAATGTTGTTTCGGTTTTAGTCTCTGGTGTTGAAGAGGTAGGTTTTTAGTAGTTTTCTGAATTTAAGGTGATCTTTGGTGTTCCTTATTACTTTTGGGATGTTGTTCCAGGTTTTCGCGGCTAAGTGGTAGAAAGCGGTGCCTCCGAGTTTCTTCTTGATGTAAGGTTTTTGTTCCAATCGGATTTCGTTGGTTGATCTGAGCGGTCTCGTTGGCTTGTAGATTGTTATTCTTTTTTGTAGGAATTCTGCTCCTTGTCCGCTGATTGCCCTGTGCGTTATGCACATTGTTTTGAAGATGATACGCTGTTTTACTGGGAGCCAGTGTAGTGTTTTTAGGGCCGGGGTGATGTGGTCTCTTCTGGATAGTTTGAGGAGTAGTCTGGCTGCTGTGTTTTGGATCCGTTGTAACTTCTTCAATAGGTATTCCGGTATACCGAGGTAGAGGCTGTTTGCATAGTCGATACTTGACATGATGAGGCCGACGATGGTGAGTGTTTTGTGTGTGAAGGAGAGGAAAGGTAGTATTTTTCTTGCCGTGTGGAGGAGGAAGAAGCATTTCTTGACTGTTGCGTTTATTTGCGGTTCTAAGGTTAGGGTGTTGTCCATCAGGACTCCCAGATTTTTTACTACCTTAGATGGTGATGGTGCAGATCCCATTTCCGTTGGCCACGGGATGGCGGTTTCCTTCTCTTGGTCTTTGGATGTGATCATGATTTCGGTTTTTCCTGGGTTGATTTTCAGGTTGTTGGCATTCATCCAGTTGAAGACTTCTTTTAGACAGTCGGTTAAGTTTGAATGATCGGCTTGGGTGTCTTCGATCTTGTATATGATTTGAGTGTCGTCTGCGTAGGTGTAGCATTTGATGTTGTGTTTCTTGAAGATTCTGATTACTGGGGTTTGGTAGATGTTGAAGTACAGTGGTGATAGTGAGGATCCTTGTGGTACTCCACAGTCGTTGACTCGTGGGGTGGATTTGAAGGGTTTGATCCAGACGGTTTCAGTTCTGTCTGCTAGGAATGATTTAGTCCAGCATAGCGCTGTGTCTGTTATGCCTATGTCTTCTAGTCTTTTGGTTAGGGTGTCATGGCTAACTGTGTCGAAGGCTGCGGAGAGGTCGAGCAGGATAAGGGCAGATGTTGTGTTGGAGTCTGCGTTTGTTTTTAGGTCATCGCAGATGGATAGTAGAGCTGTTTCTGTACCTCTTGTGGGTCTGAAGCCGACTTGAGCTTGGTCTAGCAGGTGGTGTTCTTCAACGTATTCTTGGGTTAGTTGTATACGTAGGTTTCGAGGAGTTTGGCCGGGTAGGGGATGTTGGAGATTGGTCTGTAGTTGGAGAGGTCATCTACGTCCCCGCTTGTGTTTTTCAGAAGTGGTTTGATGTAAGCCGATTTGAAGATCCTTGGTACTGTTCCTGTTGCCAGTGATAGATTTAGAAGGTTTCTGAAGTATTCTGCTGGTGTTCCTTGTCCGAGGATTGATTTGTAGATGTCCGGGGGGCAGGAATCCATTGGTGAGCCCGCTTTCTTGCTGTGTTTTATCAGCATTGCGAATGCCTCTGCTGATATTTCTGGGTAGTTATTGAGTTTGTGCAGCGGTTCTGATTTAGGTTCGTTTGGTTGTAAGTCGCTGCTCATTGGTCTCTGTTGGATGGTTTATCGGATGTCATTGATTTTCTTTTTGAAGTGGTCTGCAAGGTTGTTGCATAGTTTCTCCGAGGGGGTTGGGGTGTTGTCACAGCCTGGTGGGTTTCTCATTTCTATAATGATACAGAACATTTCTTTTTGTGTGTTGGTGGCATTTGTGATTCTGTCATCATAATGCCTTCTCTTTGCCTTTTGAATTTCCTTCTTGTATGCACGAATTTGCTTCTGGAACATTGTTTTTATATTTGGGTTGTAATCTTTCCTCCATTCCATTTCCATCTTTTTGTTTTCTTTTTTCATGGTGCTTAGTAGTGGGGTAAACCATTTTGCCATTGCTCTCTTTTTTGATGGTGTGAATCGTTTTTCTGGGGCCATCTTGTCAATTGTATCTGCAACCCATTTGTGTAGTATCTCAGCTTTCCCGTCTAGGTCAGCTAGGTCTAGTTCTGTTGTTGAGGGCTTGGTTAACTCTAGTAGTTCGAATAGGTTGCCTTTTTTGACATCTTTCCAGTTTCTTTTTGTGGTGGCTGTGAGTTTGGGAGGTTGGATGTAGGCTTGAGTAGGCAGAGTGATTACAAATGGGATGATGAGATGGTCGCTCCACAGTATTTGTATCGGCGGTGCCGTGGTGATGAGTTTTTCCTCTGCGAATATTGCATCCAGGGTGTGTCCTGCCGAATGAGTTGCCCCTTTTACTAGTTGTCGTAGTTTCATGGTGGCGAGTTGTTCAGTCAGTGAGTTTTGTGAGTTGGCATGACTGTCTTCGAACCAGATGTTGAAGTCCCCCAGTATGATCAGGTGTTCGTGGTTGATGGCTATGTTGGTTATGGCTTCTATGAAGTTGTCGACGAAGGATGCATCATAAATTGGGGGTCTGTACACCAGGATGAATGTGACATTGGTTTTTGGGTTAGCTGTTAGGTGTATGATCATGGACTCGCAGTTGGGGATGTTAAGTGGTTCGTCTGTTCTTATTTTCAGCTGTTCTTTAAATGCTATTGCGATGCCTCCTCCTTTTTTGTTTTTCCTGTTTATTTGAAGGCATTTAAAGTTTGCTGGAAGGCAGCTTTGGAGTGTGATTTTGTAGTTGTCGTCCAGCCAAGTTTCTGTGATGAAGAGGATGTCGATGCCGTTGTCGTCGAGTAGGTCGAAGATCTCTGTAGAGTGTTTTGACATGGATCTTGCATTTATTAGATTGCAGTGGAGTTTAGAGGTGTAGCTTGGTTTGCCTTGTTTTGTTAGGGTCGTTTTCTGATCTTGTTCAGGAGCAGTTTTCAGGTTGTCGGCGTTCTCGAGTAGTTCTTCTAGGTTTAGTCTAGGGCTTTTGTTTTCATCTGGTTCATCTTCCAGGGGACATGGTTGTGGGTTGGGGGTTCTTCTTGCTTTGGTGATGTATGGTGTTATTGCTTCAGTTGTGTGCTTGTTGTATCTGGTGGGGTTTGTCCTTCTTCGTGATGTTGGTAGGTTGTTCAGTGTAGTTGGTTTTGGCGTCGCGTTGGTTCGATCTGGTGAGTAGGTCTCAGCGAGGTATGGAGTTAGGTAAAGGGATTTGTCTCTTCTTTCAGCGTTGGTCCGATCTTTGAACCTGTCTGTGGGGGTGTGTTCTGTTGTTGCGGTTCTTAGTTGAAGTTTCGGGGTGTTTGTTCTTTCTTCTCTTCTTTCCCTCTGAGGGGGTCGCATGAATGTGTGCTTGTATGTTGGTGTTTATGTTGTGCTATGTTTAGTTTTCTGTATGCGTGCATGCAAGGAGTTGTGTGACTGGTGGATGAATGCATGGGTGAAAGTGTTGTATGTGAGTGTGTGCGCCAGCCACCACCCCTAAATTTAGCAGACCTGCGGGCCACTTAATTAAGGGGTGAGGTCATGGCATCAGAGGTGCAGCTAGGCTAAAATGTCGGGGGGCGACGGAGTGGGACTAACACTTCAAATGTTGGGAGGGGTGCTAATGTCAGAGCCTGTGGTGGAGGGGCAAACTTTCTTGTGTGGGCACATCTAACATCTTTCCACATTAGAATGAGACTATTCTGATGAAGCTTCAATGTTACAAGCAGCTAACTCTCGCCCTCATTTCTGAAACGTCACACTTAAGGACTGCTGCAAGAATGAGATTTCTCATTTCACCACTTCCCTTCTAATCATTCCCCTGGCATGCAAGTGCTAACCTCACGTCACAAGTTCGATTACCTAAAAATGTATGTTTATGAATGCAGGTGCTAACAGTGAAATATTTTATGTTAGGGACCTTGTTAACAGGGAAGCCCAGGCCCCGTTTAATGTCTGTGTCTTGTTCCGTCTGGCCACGGCTCTGTTGGTCAGCCGGCAGGGGCTGGATGACAGGTTTGAAAGCGGATAGTGAGTGGGGCCAATGTGGGGCCAATAAACCCATTGCTCTGTCAGTCTCCCAGGGATGACGTCTGGGTATTTCAGCTTTTGCAGTTGAAATGGACCCCAAGGAGCTGCTCCCATGTTGGCAGTCTTATGACACAGACACCTACTGATAATCTGCAGTTTTTAACCACCTCACTGTATTATTTTGACTTCATTTTTTATTTAAGTATTCCACAAGTGCCTTGGCCTATATTTCCAATCTATAAGGCCTGGGGTGCCCCACAAACAACGCAAACAAATGGGCCCCAAACCAGCCCTGACACATCTTCAATCAGCCCTGCTCCCACTTGCCTCCCAATACCCTGAGCCCAGCCAGGAAGCTAAATAGCTAGTTCACCTTCAGTTCACCTTCCCTTTGGCTACTAGTCATACCTTTCACCCCAATTCAGAGGCTCTTTATTTTCATAATGCTATGGCTGAGACCAGAAGTTAAGACTTTGGCTCCATCAAAGTTAGTCTGTTGATATCGCATGGATAGGTATTTGTACTCTGCATGTTGGATGCTGCTGCCGCTCGATAACGAGAGCTACGGGCTGGCGACACATCGAAAGAGGCCTTCTGCCTCAAAGTGGGAGGACTTCAGCCCTCCCTAGCCAGGGGCTGACTCCGCCCATGCAGCCAGGTCGAGTCACCAAAACACAACATTTCGGAGGGGGCTAGAGCCCGATCCACTCAATGTTGTTGCACCCTACGTGTCTTTCACTGAAGTCCTGTTAAGAACAAACATTGGCAAAGCCAACGGTTTTGGCATGTGAATAAGTATTAGGCATTTGGCAGGCACTGCTATTAGATGCTCAGGTACTCAAACCAGTTTGCACCTGCTACCATCAACGGCCAGTTAATACCGATAGAGCAGTGCCTTTACCATGCCTACATGAAAGCCCAAACTGTTAACATTGCCAATGCTTATTTTGCTTTACCTATGTTGCACAGGACCATGCATCAAGGTTAAAGCAAACATACTACTTGGCTAAATTGACCCACATTGAATTTAGGCCAATGGAGCCAGTAATAACACGTATGGTGCACAGTCAGCCTGGACATACTTTCTGTGGCATGGCATGTTTACTGGCTGGGAGTGCGTACATGGTAATAATGGCATATATTGGTGCAGCCTGCATGGACCACACGTGAACAAACAGCATGAATATATCTTTGTATTTATATTTTGTATTTTGTTTATTTGTATAGAGCACCTGGCCCAAAGGCATATTGGTGCAGATCTTAGGTTACAATTATACAATTCAGAAAGAGTACATGGTTACAATTATACAATACAGAAAGAGTACATGGTAAGATAACAGTGACGAGAGTGCAAAAGGATGAAATAGGGAGCATGAGGTACAATAAATGAGTAAGTGGTCAATGTACAGTCACGGTTACAGTTACATTTACAGTGGAGTACAAGGTACAATAACAGTGGGGAGTGAGATGCTTAGCCTGTGATAAACTAGAAGAAACAATGGACTAAAAGTCAAGGTTGCAGAATTACACACAGGTAATATACAATAAGACAATCACAGTGCAAGTCAAGCAATGGTAGTATCAGGGTGTTGAATCTTAGGAAGCGGGATTGTCTTGAGCAGCAAGCCACAATTTGGCTTTGCTCTTGAAGGATTGAAAGGAGGGTTCAGCTCTAAGAAGGTTGGGCAAGGTGTTCCACAATTTGGTAGCTAGGACCGGAAAACTCACCCCTCCAGCTTTTTGAAGTTTGAACCTAGGCAGGGAGAGGCAATGGGCTTGGGCGGCTGTCTGCGGTCGGGTAGAGGTGTGGGGTGTGAGTCGGTTGACCACTTTATAGTAGCATATGTTGTGTGCAACGGCAGCATGAAATATATTGGAAAATGTACCTGTGCATGGTTGGCGACTTGCAACTATTGGGTTTTTCCATGTGCTTCCATACAAAACCAATTGCAAACTATGGATTTCTACCCAATTTTACAATGAAAGATCTGTAAAATGCATAATTGTAACCCAGTGTTTCAAACATTTTCTTGGGAGTGAGAAACCCCCTCAAATAACCCTTGTTTGGTTTGGGCACCCTTACTGTGCTCTGTCGATCCTGCATAATTGGCACAAACATTTAAGCCTCTTCAGTTCAGAAATTCACCAGCCTCCACTGTACATCATCCATCTGTCACTGTGTATGATGTGTGTTTTAATGCGCACACAAGGCAAGGGTGCTCCTTAATGATGGCGTCATGCACCACATGGCGTCATGCCATCCTAAATATGTTTATGCCTATGATACAAAAGTTAGTCTGGCATAAACCTTTCTTCAGTAGAGAAATCTAACTTTCCTGGAGTTGATTTGCAGTTGTAGTAATAAACCATATTCGGGTTCCTCCACACAAACTCAAGGGGCGATTTCTCGAGTCCCCTGTTTGCGAAGGTGCCGCCACTGGCCCAGTGCGTAACATCAAAAGGGGGCCTCACCAAATGTTTTGCCCCGGGCCTTACCACATCTTGTGACAGCCCTGGCTGTCGGTGAGGCCCTGCACACCCTCGCAAAGTGGTTTGGGATGCCACGCCTTGTACAGGTGAACCCTTTTGCCGGGCAGTCTTTTTCATGCAGACGGTCATTACCACATTGTGGGCAGTGCACCGGGGCATTTCGCTGCTTCTTCTGCCGCCAGGCATTTCTTGTGCCTTGGCTCCTTGGAGGTTGCCAACCCACCAGGCACACTTCTTCCAGCTTCACTGATTTTAGGGCCGACTCCATTTTGGAGGCCTTGCGTCTGCCAATTCATGGGAGCGCCCTAGCTCGAGGATTCTCGGGAGTGTGATGCCTGGTTCTCTCAGAATGTTTCCTGAGTTTTTTTTTAATTAAAATTTGTTTTTTGTGACCTTTACAAATTAAGACAAATTAATACATTCCTTTCCATATGTTAAGAAATGCGTCTCGTGGGCGCTGAGTACCTGAACTTCCAGTTGATGGTCGTGGTGAAGTACCCGAGCTGGATCAGTTATGGTGTCCTGTACAATCGTCTGGAGATGAGGTGAGAGTGTAAGTAGAAAATGCTTCGGAGAGATCAGGGGCCTGTCACTACAGTCGCTCTTAACGTCTCCTTCCAAAGAACAGGATAAAGCATCAGCCTTCAAGTTCTGAGCACAGGGAACGTAGGTAATATGAAAATCGTAGTGAGAGAAAAAGAAGGCCCAACGGGCTTGGCGAGAGGTACGGCACTGAAGAGAACGTAAATACTGTAAATTACGATGGTCAGTACGAACTTCCACCGAATGCCGTCCCCCTAGAAGATGATGCCTCCATTCTTCAAATGCTGCTTTTATGGGCAACAGCTCCTTCTCAATCACGGCATAGTTCCGTTCACTAGGAGTGAGTTTACGGGAGAAATAAGCCACTGGATGTTCAATGCCGGATTCAGATTGCTTCTGCAAGAGAACAGCACCAACAGCGAAATCGGAAGCGTCGGCTTCTACGATGAATGGTATCTCGTCATTGGGGTGACACAGGATGGGTGCGGTGCTGAAGGCTTCTTTCAGGGCGTCAAAGGCTATGGTGGCCTGCGAATCCCAAAGAAAAGGTACTTTGCTGCTGGTTAATCGAGTTAAAGGAGTCGTTAGCTGTGAGAAATGGGGTATGAACTGTCGATAGAAATTGGCGAACCCTAAAAACCGTTGCAGGGACTTCAGATCGAGAGGTTGATTCCAGTCCTGAATGGCTTGTACCTTAACGGGATCCATAAAAATGCCTGATCCACTGATCACATAGCCCAAAAACTCCATGCTTTCTTTGTGAAAAGAACACTTCTCTGCTGTTGCGTACAGTTGATTCTGGGACAACCGTCGACGAACCTCTCAAACGTGTTCCACATGTTGTTCCTGGGTAACAGAAAAAATGAGGATATCATCCAAATACACCCAAACTGAAATGCCAATTAGGTCACTAAAAATGTTATCCATAAAGCGCTGGAAGACGGCCGGGGCATTACACAAACCGAATGGCATTACCCGATATTCGTAATGTCCTAATGGGGTTTTGAAGGCCGTCTTCCATTCATCGCCTTCCTTTATCCGGATCAGATGATAGGCTCCACGGAGATCTAACTTGGTGAAGACTTGGGCTGTTCGAAGTGATTCCATGATATTCCGGATCAAAGGCAGTGGGTATCTGTCTTTTCGCGTGATATCATTCAATTGACGGTAGTCTATACAAGGACGTAAAGTACCTTCCTTTTTCTTCACAAAGAATAAAGGAAAACCAGCAGGGGATTTCGAAGAAACGATGTATCCCTTCTTGATGCAGTCATCCAAATATTCCTGTAAAACCTGTTTCTCGGTTAAGGACAAGGCGTACACCTTTCCATGAGGTATTACCGAACCTGGTATCAAATCAATAGAACAATCGAATGTTCTGTGAGGTGGTAGAGGTATATCCTCTGGCTCAGAAAAGACCATCCGAAAATCGTCGTATCTTGAGGAATTGGTAACAATGAACAAAGACCAGGTGGACTATTGCTTCTTGTAAGAGGTGTGGAGATGACGATGTTCTGGGGCTTGCCAGGCAAGCAACAATTCCGGAGGCAATGAGCAGAAGCAAAAACCAAAGTGCGTGCTTCCCAATCGATAGTTGGATTGTGGCATAGCAACCAGGGTAAACCCAAAACTACTGGATATGAAGGTGATTTGATGACGTCCAGAGCGATTCTTTCACCATGTTCCTTGATCTGGATGAATAGACCCATGGTATGTTGACGTATTGGCCCCGAGGATAAAGGAGTTCCATCAATCACCTCCACGGACAGAACATTCTTCCGAGAAAACAAAGGTATACCATGCCTTGCTGCGAAGGTTTCATCAATGTAGTTACCAGAAGCTCCACAGTCCAGTAAGCCAAGAACGTTCACCTCTTTGTCTAACCATGTCTCCAAAACTAACAAGACAGCTGGTTGCATGGGCTGAAGTAAGGAGCTAGGGCCGGAAAGGACTGAAAGTGAAAAGAGACCTGTCGTTGCCTTTCCCAAAGACGACAGGTCTTCTAGTTTTCCGACTTCCTTTGGGGGCGTATTGGACAGGTTCCCAAAGAATGCCCGGCGGCTCCGCAATGCATACATAATCTTAAACTTCTTCGGCGTTTTCGTTCTGCTTCTGATAACGGACCCCTCACAGCGCCCAACTGCATGGGTTCTGAACCGGAGTCCGAAGACCCAGGAATTCCGGTAGACGTGTTTGCTGGTCTGGGAAACAGCCTCTCAGCTCGACGTCTCTCTCCTCTTCGTTCTGCCAATCTGTGATCGATCCGTAAAACCTGTTCCATGAGTTGCTGAAGGGTGTCGGGTTCAGGAATGTGTAATAATTCATCCTTATAGTCATCTCTCAATCCTCGACGAAACAGAGTCTTTTGGGTTACTTCAGGCCACTGAGAATCGGTGGCCAATTGTCGGAAGCGACCAATATAGGCTATTAGGTCCATGGCTCCTTGTTTGAGATCCATCAATTGATTCTGTGCTGCTGAAGCCAGAGTGGGTGATTGAAAAACCTCTAGGAACGCTTTTTCGAACGCTGCAAAGTCATTGAGAATAGGACTATTGGCAGCCACCAAAGGCGCTGCCCAAGCAAGTGCGTTTCCAGGCAAATTTCCCAGAATATACCCAATCTTGGCTTTGTCTGAGTTGAAATGAGAGGACCTGAAGAGTAAATGTATTCTACAATGATTACAGAACTCGGCCACGCGTCTTGAATCTCCATCGAACTTGATAGGCGTGGTATGGGCCATTGCACCTTCGCCCTGAGACGTAGTCCCGGTACCTTGTGCCACCATCTGTCTTAGACCAATGTTCTCTTGATGGAGTGCAGACATCTCGGCTCGAAGGGCCCGCATTTCTTCCCGAAGTTCCTGGGCTTCATCCATCTCGGAGTCAGAAGATAGGCGTCTCAATCTGTTAAGAAATGCGTCTCGTGGGCGCTGAGTACCTAAACTTCCAGTTGATGGTCGTGGTGAAGTAGCCAGGCTGTCTGACTGATGATTGCTGAATGTGTAACGCGAGGAACCAGCACAACACCCACCCTGGATTTAAAACAAGGTCAGTGGTGAACCAGCTCCCAACGCCACGGATGCGCACTTCCCTGATTTGCGTGACGTCGGGACAGTGCAAGCACTGACAGGGAAGGCGAGTCTTGACTGGATGGAAAATCCACAGCTGGAATCAACAGCAAGGCTCCAGAAGTAACAGTTGACTGAAGAACTGAAGTTGGCAGGAACTGAGGATGGAGATGTAGGCAGAGAACTCCAACGAAGGCTAGAGGCAAGGCACAGAACCAACAGGCAAAGAGGCAGGGGAAAACTAGGAACCCTGGGGCAGAACAAGGAGAATAGCTAGAAGGCAGGAAGGGAGCAGGAAGAAGGAGGCCCAAGGAATCTAATGTCAGAAAGGAAATTAGGCAAGAAACTCCAGAGACAGACAAGAAAAGGATTCGCCAGCTGGGAAGGACAGGGAACAGAAGGCTGACAAGGCTGACAAGGTGCTACCAAAAGTAACACAGGCGAGGACACAATCCGGAAACAAACCGCGTTGAGACGCGGTTTGTTCAAACAAACTGGCCCTTAATATAGGGCAGGCAACACCCGAGAGGCTTGGAACGCAATTAGAGCTATCCCCGGGTGCTGACACGCCCAAAACGAGGCTTGGAAGGCAAGCTTATAACTTCCCGAGCGCTCTGTGGACAGCGCATGCGCGGAGGGCGAAACACGACCTTCCTTGCCTGCACGAACCACGCGAACGGGAAAACCCGGAAGCGGCATGAGCCGCAGATGGCCGAGATCCCCCCAACCTGTATCGGGGGGGTAGATGCGCCAGGACGGGAAGCGCCGGGACCTGCAGAAGCGCCTCGCACCCCAGGTAAGTGGCATGACACCATAAAACAAAGACAATTACACAACAATAAAGTTATACAATATATAACACATCTGTTCCTACATACAACCACTATATAGAAAAAAGAAATTTCGGTATTCAATCATACAGTCATTTTAAAACATAACATGTTCCATCATTTTTCAGAATTTCAAACTTTACAATGATAAAACTTCCAGTTTAGTTACTATATAGTTTACAAAATGTACAGTCGTCAGTATTACTGTGTTATTAGAGCCCCAGATACAGTTCAACCATATGTAGTTTCTTGCAAAGATTGTGTTTGCTAATGCAAATTCTTTCAACATATTTACACGGGTGTCTTCAAAGTGAGAGCAATACAGAAACAAATGCTTGAGCGATTCTTGTGTCTCAGTACAGAATCTGCAGGTATCATCAGATGGAATATCATGATTCTATGTCCAATGCTTAATTCGCATTTTTGTATGGATGAGATCAAGTCTGAATAACATATATGTTCTGCGGACCTCTTTATCTGGACATAGAGTTAAATAAGACAACCGTGGAATTTGAGGATGAATACATTCTGCATACTGAGTAGATGAAGTGCATGCATGAAGTTGGTCTGTGCATTCTGCCCAATCATTTATAAAAAGTTTTTTTTTACCCTTATTCATGTGCACTTGAAGATCGCATGGTAACATTAATTTTTATCTAATAGCATAATCATTTTGCATTTGAATTGAGCAACAGAAAAAGGTTGATTATTCAAAAGCATCTTAAAAAATACTGTGTAAATCGAATTCTTTGAAGGAAAGAGCATTTTAGAGCAATTTGTTAACAGTCGCCAGTGGTATCGTGCTGCAAGAGACGTAAGCCCTAATTCATGTCTCAGGACAGCGCCTGGAAGCGATAAAGCAAGTCCTAAGGCATTTTTCCACAAGATGCCCTGCAGGCAATCAAGAAGGCGTCCCAAATCACATAAACATAATTCCACACCATAAAGAAGAATAGCTTCTACTTTCTTATTGTAGAATTCAAAGAGAGGAATAAGCGAAAAGCAACAAAATTTGTGAAAAATTAATTTCATTTGTCCTTTTAGGGGTAAGAGTTTTTCCATGAATGATTCCTTTACTCTTTTAAACTAGATATTATTCGAAAGATTGAAGCCCAAATAGTATACATTTTGAACAATATTTATCTGCTTTGCATCAATGTACCATGTAAAATGACGCACTTTTTTACAAGTTGAAAAAATAATAATGTTTGATTTTTGAGGATTAACCGTGAGGTTATTTGTTTTACAATAAGATAGGAAACTCTCCAGTTTAGCTTGAAGGCCTGATTGAGTTCTATCGAAGAGGAGAACGTCATCGGCGTAAGCTAGCCATGATAATTTAAACGTACCCAATCGTGCTGCAAAAGATTTCTCTCCATTCCAAATATTATCTACGTCAGCTATATATAAATTAAACAATATGACTGCCGAATTACAGCCCTGTTTTACACCTATCCAACTTGGAATGGCTTCAGTGAGAATACCTTCACGGTTAATCCGTACTTTGAAGTTTGTGTTAGAGTGAAGCATGGCAATCAGAGTGACCATGTAAGGAGGAAAGTTTGCATTCAGTATTTTCTGCCACAAAATACCTCTGACAACACTGTCAAAAGCAGCTTTCAAGTCCAAAGATGCAACAAAAATAGGGCCTTTATCTGGGAAATTGGCAGAAGCTATGGGATGTGCTAAAATACATGCGTTCAAAGAGGCACCCATAGCTTTACGAAAGCCTACTTGTACTTTACTTAGGCAATCAGTGTTACGAATTACAATTTCTACTTCTTGTAGAATCAAGGCAGCAAATATTTTAGCTGCAACGTCTATTAGCGCTATGGGTCTAAAATGATTGGGATTGTTGATGGGCCCTTTTTTGTGCAATGGGATGATGATGGAGGTGAGCCAAGAAGAAGGAATCTTTTTATTTCTGAAAACTGATTGAAATCTTTCAAAAGATTTTTTGCCCAAAAGTGTGGGTCATATTTGATAACGCAGGGGGGCAAGCCATCAGGCCCTGCACATTTGGAGGCTTTTAATTTGTAAATTTCAACTAGTATGTCATTAATTCCCCATGGACAAATGTTTGGAATATTACAGCATTCTGGAGGTCTTTCTGAAGAACTAAAGGCTGCAGGAAGCGCATACTTGTGGAGAAAGAACAAAGTCCATGTTACTCCATCGATCGCTGAATCAAGTTCTAAATTCAGCTCTTTGTCAGTAGTTCTGAGATGTTTCCATATATCTTTAATTTTATGTTTGCGAAACATCTCCACCATATCTTGATTATGTTTGAGTGAAATTATGGATCGTATTCTCACAATATCATTCTTGTATTTCATCTGTATTTGTTTTTATTTATACAAATAAAGTTTTGCATCGAAGAGTAAAATGGACTTCTTTACTTTTCTCAATACAGAATTTTTCTTATGTTTGAGCTCAGTAATTTCTCATGATAACTAGGATACTGGACTTTTTATAGGTTCCCTAGTTTTTTGAGATGAGGCAATTGTGCCAAGATGATTGGCGATCATCCTCAAATTCCATTGCAAAATACATTCCATCTCACCAGGACCTTCGCTACAACTCTTCCATAAGTCGCGATTGACGAGAAACAAAAGTTTTCTGCACGTACTGTAATTCCAATTAATAGAAAGTCTTGGTCTATCACTCTGAATGAGAACAAGTGTGGAATCATGTATCAGATTTTGGATCTGACCAGCCATCGAAGACGTAATCATAAAATGATCACCCACGGCAGGATCAAGAGTCTTTGAAAGAGATAACATTCCTGACAACGTCTTGGAGACTACCAAATAGTCTATCCATGAAGAATGTATCCCTCTTTTCCAAGTAAATGTATGATGGTTAACATCTGGTTGTATGGTATACATGTCCCAACCTTCTAAAAATTGCAACACACTTTTGCTTTTTGTGTCGATAGCCTTGAGTAATTCTGTGATCGAATTTTAGCACCTGTAGAACAAGACGGAAAAAAGGCAGCATTAAAGTCTCCCCCCAATAAGAATTTCTGCATGGGGGGTGTTTTTAAAGGCCTCTAGAAGGGCGTTGTCAAGGATTTCACATGCATGAAGAATTGGCATAAGCGAAGGATTCCAATACAAAGATATGAAAAAAACATTAAAATTGGGTAATAAATCTACTTTTTATGTCTACCAAGAAATAGAGATCAGATTCATAAATGTGGTTAACACTGAAATGTAGCATATTGTTAATGAGAATAGCCAATTCACCTGCAGGTCTACCTCCTTCTCCACCAACTGCGTAGTGTACAAAGGAGGTATATCTGTCAAAGTGTAGTTCTGCCATAGACATGTTTTCTTGAATCAGAAAGATGTGTGGCAGAGAATCTGTATTAGCCATATTTTAAGGTTATTTAAACCACAACAGTTCCATGTGATGATCTTTAGATCATTCAATTATGAGGAAGCTTGATTTGGAATTTAAAGCAGACGCTGCTTTTATAAGAGTCTCTAACCATGTTAGGCCATTAAGATCAGTGGTGAGAGATGCTAATTGTTCCAGCATCTGTTTAGATGCATCTGTATTGATAGATGCCTGCAGAGAAATGTTTTCAGAAGATATCAAAGTGGGTGGTTGAAAATCGAGAAAGGCCATTGCATCTTCTATCAACGGAAAGGCATACATTTCAAGGCCCAACATGATTAAATCGGTTTTATGGTCCCAAAGTGGCTTTGAAATAATCGGAGAGAGCATTGTTGCTAACATACGATTATTATTTAGATTGGAAAGTCGAATGCTTTCAATATCATTGGAGACTAAGCTACGGAGCAATGGAATCTTATATATGGACTTCATTAAGAAAGAACGATTAATAAGTTCCTTCCTATTTATGGTGGGATAACTCTTCCAGCCAATAGTGGTTTTCATTGCGAGAGGTATGTTATTAAATGACAATAATATTGAATCAGAGATGGCTAATGGTTGCATTGCTACCTCTTTTCCAATAGAATTTCCAGATTTTCCCCCAGACAAGGATTCACCTCCAGGCAGTAACAATCTACCGGCTGGATTTTTAGAGTCCAGGATCGCTGCAGAGCCTTTTGGAACTTCTCTAGTTTCCTCAGAAATAGAGCAACGGGAAGTCCAGTATTAGCAGGATAGAATGCATGGGATAACTCATCCGAAAGATGTTTAGATTCGGCATTGTTCAGAGCTACTGGGGGTTTGAGAGGTACGGATTCACGTGGGACACACAAAGTTTCAAAACATGTTCGAACATGTGTGGACATTTTAAAAGGTCTTTCTTTGGGCGGGGAGATTTCGGCCACTTCCTTGTCTGGCAATTTTGGGATGGAACTCTTTGAGATGGGATTTTTCCCTACAGTGTGGCTCTCTGGTTTTAGAGATTTTCCGGTTTTCTTATTTAGTTTCTCAGGGAAATATGCTATCATGTTTGCCTGTGTTAGGTTTGCAGACTCGGGACCTGCTAAAACCCTAAGCTGAGGTTTTACCACCGTATCAGATGAGCCCAGGTCTCCTGATGTATTCGTATGGCCTATGTTTGTACATGCTATCTGGCCAATAAGTGTATGATCTTCGTTCTGACGGGGTATCTGCAGAACGATTTTACTTTCTTTCATTCAATTAGCTCAAATTTAAAGCGTGATCGTCTAAGTCTGACACAGGTATCTGTTTCTGTTGCTTCATCATCACAAGGCCACCTATATTTTCCTTCATTCCTGAATGTTCCCCATTATCCAAACCCCTCATTTTGTGCCTTCTTTTTAATGCTTCTTGATGGTTTTTTTTGGCTCTTCTAGATAGATGGTAAAAACCTTCTGAGGAAGCTGTTGTCGTGTCTTCTTCTTCGCCGATTATCTCCAACTCCTTTTCTTGTTCTATAATTTCAATGATAGCTGAGGGACTATCAGGAGAAAGATCGTGCCTGTCTATCACTGGCTCGAGTATTTGAACTGAGTTTCAGAGTGCATCTTCGGATTCCTCTTGTACAAAAATTGTTCAATCTGCAGTAGTCGATCATGTTGTAATTTTGCTACTTCAAATATATCAATGGGTTCCCCGTTAACATCATTATTACATGAATTTAACGGTTTCTTCAAAACTTGTGCAAATAAAGTGGGCTTTCCATTAGAGAGAAGGGGGTCATTTAATGTTTGTGTCCCCTTGGTCGAGCTTCTCAAGGTTATATCAAAATTAGGGAACTCGCGTTTTACTAATAAGGCAGCTCTTTCAGGGCATTCCAAATGAAATTTATGACAGGCCTCTTGTGAAAGAATAAATCCTTCGAGCTTTGTTAGTTTTTCTGTGTTGAGTGTGATACTATTTTTTATATCCTGTAATAATAAGTGAGAAAATTCACGGGCCCTATCTAGGAGGTTTAGATTTCTGGTTATTACTGAGATGTCCTGTGTTTCTTTCTCTAAGGCTTCAGAAAGCTTCCTCTCCAGTGATAAATGGACCTCAGGGGAGTGTGATATGTTAAAGACTGGAGCAGAAATATCGAAGTTAATTGAGACTGGTTTGTCAAACGGAGATTTTACTTCGTTCTCCTGCTTTGATGTCGACAAGCTAGTTGATATATAGTGAGCTTTGGGAATAAATTCAGCCTCACTTTGCGAAAAGCCATGTATGGAATTGGCATGGTCCTTTGCATTGGACTTGTGAAAGTGAACGTGTTCACGAAAGTTCCCAAAAGTCAAAACTGGCGTGGAAGGGCCTAATGATAGACGCACCCGTTTATCGAGATCTGCCATAATAACAGGTGCGAGCATCGAAATATCTGCAAGTGGAGTACATTTGTCTTTGTGAATAACAGCAACCACTAGATGTGCACTCTTTGCAATTTCCTTTTCTGCAAATGGATCATGTGTAATGTCATTGTTTGCTGCTTTCAACGAGCATAAAGCTTTACTCTCTGGAATGTCAACATTGGTGTTATTTTTAGCAGTATTGTCAATTGAAAGGTCATCTTTGTTCATTTGCGCCGACATCGAAAGAAAGGAGCGTTTCCCTTTTAAAGAAGAAGTTGGGCTCAGGGTTGTTTTTTTTTATTTTTAGATTTAGAAGGACTCGTACATAACTGCTCCTTCGGGAAAGATCTTTAATTTTCTTTCCGTTGCGCAGAATGGTCTCCATATTGAGTGCACGCTCCACCTCCTACTTCAGCTATTACTTTATACAATCCTAAATTAACGGCTACTCAGATATTCCAAAGGATATTCTCTTCAAGAAAGTTTTCATTCAATTTGAGACCACAGGACAATCAGGAAGAAAAATAAAAAAAAAGATCTATTTCTATTTTTTCTTTTTTTTGTGTGAAACCGCTACGGTAATGACTTTTACCTTTTGCCTCTCGCCTCACCGCCAAACAGCTCAACAGCTAATTGTGATGCTACTTCGGATGCGCGTGCATCTCAGGTAAAGTAGCTGCGCACGAACAGGCAGGGCCGGCATGGGGCGGAGCCAAGAGGCATGTCTAAGGGCAAAAGGAAACAACGGTGAAAACATCTGTAAAGAAAAAGCCGGCAAAATACACCTGTATGAGGAGCACAGAGACAAGTTCCAACAATACGAGCCCACAGTCCAAGAGATACGAGCCCACAGTCCAAGAGATACGAGCCCACAGTCCAAGAGATACGAGCCCACAGTTCAAGAGATACGAGCCCACAGTCCAAGAGATGCGAGCCCACAGTCCAAGAGATACGAGCCCACAGTCCAAGAGATACGAGCCCACAGTCCAAGAGATACGAGCCCACAGTCCAAGAGATGCGAGCCCACAGTCCAAGAGATACGAGCCCACAGTCCAAGAGATACGAGCCCACAGTCCAAGAGATACGAGCCCACAGTTCAAGAGATACGAGCCCACAGTCCAAGAGATATGAGCCCACAGTCCAAGAGATACGAGCCCACAGTTCAAGAGATACGAGCCCACAGTCCAAGAGATGCGAGCCCACAGTCCAAGAGATACGAGCCCACAGTCCAAGAGATACGAGCCCACAGTCCAAGAGATACGAGCCCACAGTTCAAAAGGGAACATTTCAATGCAAACAGGAACGTGTTTCTTGCAAGCTAATAAAGAATTCTTTTGTTACTCAAGTCCGTGTTGCGCAGCAAGAGAGGATTCCTCTTACCAATGGCACTTGCAAAGGAGATTCTCAATGAAGCCTCTTAGGCAACATCCGGGGTCCTGAAGGCAGAGTAGCAGCTCTTTCAGCTCAACAGCTACTTGTGATGCTACTTCGGATGCGCCCGAGTTTCGACGAATGACATCCGATGATCATTTTGAGTCTTTCCTCCTCTTCCTCATTCTCCCACCCACAGGTTGAGGCTATGTGTCTGAGATGGCTGTGGTATTTATCCAAGTTTTCGTCAGTCTGCTGCATGGCCGTGCACATCACAAACTTCTCATTGTCTGTGTTTACCATAGGGGCGGAGTAATCCTTCAGTGCCTTGACGGCTGTGTCATGAGTCATTTGCGGCACTCAGGGTTTTGAAAAGTTTGTGGAACGCTGGTCTGCTTGAGTATATCAGGGTGCACTTCTTCGCGAGGTTGTCTTCTCCCCTGTCGCATTGTAGTACATATCTAAGCGCTCCTGCCACAGTTCCCAATGAGGCGCAAAGGATGTCGGGGCCCCATCAATGTTGAACTCGCATAGAGGTGCGAGCGAGCTGCGTTGTTGGTATGACCCTCCTTGCAGGCGTGGTGGAGTTGGGGCTGCAGCAGCATCTTTGGCCGACATGACACCATGTGTGGAGTGTGGGTGTTGGTGAAAGGGTGCACAGGCACTGCAGATGGAGCCGCTGCCCCAGTCCTATGGCTGGTGAGAGGATTTTCTGAGGGGTGCACAGGGAGCTCTTTGGGAGCCGCTGTCCCTAGGAGATGTGTCTGGTGGTAATATGGGTGCCCTCTAGGCCTGTGCCACATAGGGAGGCCTGTGGTGTTGCAGGGGGACCAAGGTGGCAGCACGCAAGCACTCTCCTGCGAGAGCCGTGCTGTTCCTAAAATAAAAGTCACAAGTAAATAATAAGCCTCCTCATCCAATTTTGGTAATGTGGATAGAACAGCAGGCTTATCTCTGCAAGGTTGTGGATCGTTCGTTAGTTGCAACACAGCGAAAATACAATTACCCAATGATAAAAGGGACTTTCCAGTCAAGGTAGTTTCAAAAATGTATACTTTATTATTATCACAACAGACAATTCTAGCACACTAAAAAATATAACCCACCCTGTAAAGGAATGTAGAGGACAGACAGTTTCATGAAGGAAGGGAATGCACTCTGGAAACTGACAGGAAGGTAGTCTGTAAAGTAATTAATCACAATAATTCAAGGATACTTGATTTCAGCACAAAGGTAACAATGGGTCGTAAAACGTAACTAGGGGCCTTCAGAGAAGGAATAGGGGGGACAGAACCACAATGTACCTTGCGTTGTACAAGTTCTTGGTGCTCAACAGGGTCGAGTCGGTTTCAGGGCGATTTGCAGCTTCTGCGACAGAGTTCAAGACAGGAGACAGCTGCGGGTATCAGGCGGGAGGCAGTTCATCAAGCAAAGCTGGATGGATGGCTGCAGGCTAGCCTACACAGCGGCTCGGGGTCATAACCAGAGTGCTTTGCAACAGAAAAGGTAAAGGGGTGAAAACATGTAATACTAAGTTCCACCCATCTTCCTGTCTGTTGTAGAATAACAGGTCTCTCTGGTTAATGGAGCTTTCTCTGGTTCCTGGTTAAAGGGGCAGGTCTACATTGAAGCTGCGGCGGGACCAGACTTTCTGTCTCCTACATTCTGAATGCTGTCCTGCTGCGGGATCACTACTGCAACACGCAGTCTCAGACATGATATTTACTGTCCATTGATACTAAGGGCAGGAGCTGGCATCGTGTTGGCACAGTGCATATCTAAGGTTTTGGGGGTTTTCTGCCTCATTTGTTAGCCTCTGCAGCCAGGCCTCATGTGGGACTGCTTGAATTAAACTGATTAGTATGCAAAGCTGCCACCAACAGCAAAGCTAACAAAAGGACAGGGCGTATCCACAAAGCCTTTGTTAGTTAATTAAGCTGGCCACGGCACAGAGAATGTTTTGCCCTCCCCCTTCTGAGAGGATATGGTGCAATCCTGGCTGTCATATCGTAACTAAGTATGAGAGGGGAGACGGCACCTGTAGGCTGTGTCCCCATGAGTACACGGGTGTCATGATGCCTGCCCCCGGGAAACCAGATCAGGCCCAGCAACCCCGAAAGCAGGCATCATGCCATTTTGAGCGCGCCCAAAGACCCCATCTAGGGGTAAACATAGAGTCAGTCAACTATTGCAAGCCCAGGCTGGGCAATCACCTCTACCAGGACTCGGGGCAAGCCCAGCTCCTGTACCATTGAGTAACCCAGTGCACATAAACCTACCTGGAACCGTTCCATTGGCTCCGCCCGAACGTTTTGCCGGAGACCCTAAAAGGTTTGCCGTATTTATGAATCAATGCCACTTGCACTTTTTATGCAGACCTGGAGCCTTCCCAAACGATCAAGCCAAGGTAGCCTTTGTACTGTCTTATCTCAGCGGCAGTGCGGCGGATTGGTCTATTCCACTAGTCAATCAGGATGACCCAATTCTTCGGGATTTCCAGGGTTTTCAAACAAGCATGGAAAGATTATTCGCCGGACACTCCCAAGGACAGGCCCTGGATAACGAACTTTTATCCTTGCGGCAAGGGGAATCAGGACCTTTTATCTTATATTGCAACCTTTAACAGATTAATAGTGGAAACTGGATGGCCTGAAGTAAAGCGAATCACATTATTCCATCAAGGGCTTCGGGGAGAACTCAAAGATGTCTTAGCCCAAATCGTGACCCCACCCCGAGACTGTGCAGAATACATAGACTTAGTGGTCCAGTTAGATCATAGACTTCAAAACAGAAAGGCTGATCGAGCCAAATTTGAAAATAGGGTGTTGGTTAAAACCCACGCTAGTCCCAAGGGAGCAGATGTCTCAGAACCCATGCAAATCGGAGGGGTTAGAGGACCCTTAACCCAAAAGGAAAGAGAAAGAAGACGGCAAATGCAATTATGTCTATATTGTGGAACTACCGGTCATTTTCTATGGAACTGCCCAGTAAAACCACCCAAGAAAACTATAGGAGCAGCAGATGGAAATCATTTGGAGACTGACTCGGGAAACGACCACGCCCGACAAGCGTAAAGGTCCGCTTGCCGAGCTTAAAGAAGGACACTCAGACCTCGCATTTCACCATACCCATGGTCCTTGTAGATCCGGAGCAACCGTCACGCATGCATGGGGTAAAAGCATACGTTGATAGCGGAGCCATAGGAAACTATATGGACTATGAATTGGCTTCCAGGATGAATCTACCTCTCACCCGAAGGACCACCTCTGATGTCATCACCACAGCAGATGGAACGGAGATTGTCTCTGGGCCCGTAACTCATTCCGCCACTGAGATGACATTGCTGGGTCAGGATGGGCACCGAGAGGCTATGGTGTTTGATTTAATCAAGGCCCCACAGTTTCAAGTAATACTGGGGATACCTTGGTTGGAAAAACATAATCCCTGTATTGATTGGCGAGAGAAGAGGATATCCTTCCCAGAATGTGCGCACACCTGTTATCCAAAGAAAACTTTAAACGCAGTCCTGGCCCCAGTAACTCCATCCGCCGTGCAACTACCTGCTGAATACCAAGATTTTCAGGACGTCTTCCAAAAGGAACAGGCAAACACTTTACCCCCTCACAGATCGTATGATTGTCAAATAGATCTCATACCCGGCACACAACCTCCTTGCAGCAGGATCTATGCCCTTGCGGAGCCTGAAAACCTTCACCTGCGCCAATACTTAGACCAATACCTTGCTCATGGCTTCATTCACCCGTCCAAGTCCCCTGCATCTTCAGCTTTGTTCTTCGTGCCCAAAAAGGAAGGTGACCTCAGAACATGCATAGACTACCGCGCTCTGAACCAGATAACCATTAAGAATCGATACCCATTGCCTTTGATCCCTGAACTACTCGACCAGGTAAAGGACGCTTGCATATACACTAAACTAGACCTTCGGGGGGCATACCATCTGGTACGTGTCAAAGAGGGCGATGAATGGAAGACTGCTTTTCGCACCA
The DNA here is from genome assembly GCF_040938575.1 of Ambystoma mexicanum. Lineage (NCBI taxonomy): Eukaryota > Metazoa > Chordata > Amphibia > Caudata > Ambystomatidae > Ambystoma > Ambystoma mexicanum. The sequence goes on from NC_090934.1 coordinate 26,338,535, forward strand.
AGTACGGGTTACTTGAGTATCAAGTGATGCCTTTTGGACTATGTAATGCACCAGCAGCCTTCCAATTCTTCATGAACAATGTCCTCCGAGAACTTATCGACGTTTGTGTTGTCGTTTACATCAATGACATCCTAGTATACTCCTTGTCAGAATCTGATCATGTAAAACATGTCCGAGCAGTTCTGGAAAAGTTACGCCAGCACAAACTATATGCTAAACTAGAAAAGTGCACCTTTCACACTACTGAAGTGGAATTCCTAGGGTTTATTCTGACCCCAAAAGGAATCAGGATGGATACGCGTAAGGTGGACGCTATTCTTAAATGGCCATCACCAAGCTCAGTCAAAGGAGTACAAAGTATGCTTGGCTTTGCCAATTTCTACCGCAGGTTTATCCCGGACTTCTCTCACGTTGTACATCCTATTACAACGCTTCTGCGAAAAAAACAAACGCTTTGTGTGGGCAAAAGAAGCCGAAAACGCCTTCCAGGAGTTAAAAGCAAAATTCACATCTGCCCCTATTTGAAGACCCCCACGTCCAGAACTTCCATACATAGTGGAAACAGATGCATCTAGTCTAGCCATGGGAGCTGTCCTCTCTCAAAAGGATCCCGAAACTAACCAGCTTCACCCAGTGGCATTCTGGTCTAGAAAGTTTTCGGCTCCCAAATTAAACTATGCCATTACCGACAAGGAGCTGCTAGCCATCAAATCCGCCTTCAAGGCTTAGCGGCATTACCTACTGGGTGCCAGACATACCATTATGGTCATCACCGATCACCGAAACTTGCAATATCTGAAGACAGCCAAGGCCCAATCTTCGCGCCAACTCCGTTGGGCATTGTTTTTCGCCGAATTCGATTTTGTGATAACCTATCGACCAGGTTGTAAGAACGGAAAAGCAGACGCCTTGTCCCGAATTGGAATGGGAGAAACGGACACAACCCAAGAACCCGTACCCATAATACCTGCACAGAGAGTTCTCGGCCTGACAACAGTACAGACACTGGAGGACATTCAAGAGAAGATCCAGCAACTCTTTGATCCAAGTGCCTTACAGGACTGGGCAAAGAAAGACCCGGAGTACACTATCACCAATGATTTACCTTATTACCAAGGCCGGCTTTTTCTGCCACAAAAGGAAATACAAGAACTAGTCATTTCCCGTTACCATGATACCGTACTGGAAGGTCATCCTGGTATTGAAAAAACTGAAGCTAAAATTAAGAAACAATTCTGGTGGCCCACCTGGCGAAAAGACATTAAATTATTTGTCATGTCTTGTGGCATTTGCGCCCAAAATAAAAGTCAAAAGAAAAGACCCGCTGGACTATTACAACCTTTGGACATCCCACCAACTCCTTGGCATACCTTGTCATTAGACTTTATCACGGATCTACCCCCATGCAATGGCTTTAACACCATTTTAGTTATTGTGGACCTTTTTTCCAAAATGGCCCACTTTATTCCTTTAAAAGGGATACCTTCAGCTTTAGTCCTGGCCAAAGAGTTCCTTGAAAACATTGTTCGCCTACACGGCTTTCCATCCGTGTTGATTTCGGACGGGGGTAGTCAATTCATTTCGCATTTTTGGAGAAAATGTTGTCAACTGGCGCAGATAGATGTTAGGCTTTCCACCAGTCACCACCCTCGGACCGACGGTCAAACAGAGAGGACCAACCAGACTCTTGAGCAGTCCTTGCGTTGTATGCTACATCAATCTGAGGGTACTTGGAAAGACATTCTTTGGATTGCCGAGTATGCATACAATAATTCTGTACACTCGGGAACTGGACAAAGTCCTTTTTTTACCATCTATGGACACCATCCTCGAACCTCGGACCTTGATTCACCCCAACACTTAGAGATGCCTGCGGTGGACCATCTCCATGCTGTTATTACACAAGCCTTTAAAGAAGCAACTGCACATTTGCGAAAGGCTAAGAAAAAATACAAGAAAGATGCTGATCTGCACAGGAGTGAAGCACCGCAATACCAGATAGGGGACCAAGTATGGTTGGCCACTAAGCACATCCCACTCAAGGGAACATGGACCTTTAACCCTAGGTATTTAGGACCTTACTCCATCAAGGCCATCATTAACCCTGTGGCTGTCAAGTTGGACCTACCTGCTCATATGCGAATTCATCCCGTCTTTCACGTGTCACTTTTGAAGCCAGTACAACCAGGAACAAGGCTAACCAAACCACCAGATCCCATCCTCATAGACGGGGAACCCGAATTTGAAGTTAAGAACATCTTGGACTCAAAAAGGGTGAGGTCAAAACTCTTCTATCTAATCGACAGGAAAGGTTACGGACCACAGGAAAGGTCTTGGGAACCTAGTGACCACGTGCATGCACCTCAATTGGTGAAGAGATTCCACAGAGATTTCCCAAACAAACCAAAGCCAAGGGGAAGAACGACTTTAGGAGGGGCCTTGAGGGCGAGTGCTGTCATGATGCCTGCCCCCGGGAAACCAGACCAGGCCCAGCAACCCCAGAAGCAGGCATCATGCCATTTGGAGACAGCCCAAAAACCCCAGCGAGGGGCTGTTTGGGTGCAGTCCTGGCGCCTATGGCGCCAGGCTCATAAGAATAGAGTCAGTCCTGGCGCCATGGGCGCCAGGCTCATAGTAGAAAAACCCACCTGATGCAGACCATGCTGAAAACCTACCTGATGCAGACCATGCTGAAAACTTACCTGATGCAGACCATGCTGCAAAAGGCCTCAAGCCAAATGAGGCTTAGGAGGGACTATTTTACCTGAGGGACTACTTTTTACTCGGGTGGGGCTATGGAAGGATACTTACCTGGGACTTCTTCCAAGGCTATTTAAACCACGCCCGAACAGCAGCACACGCTTTGCGTTATTCTGCATCCAGCAGCGTAACGCTCACCGTGCCTGCAGCAGCTTCCAGTCTTCAGCCACGCCCGCTTCAAGCCCGGAGCTCCTAGAAATAAGAAGAAAGAAGGAGAAGAGGTTAGAACAGGAGCATCACAGTAATCCTTACCTGAATCCTTGATCCATCACGCACTCGAGCTGGAAGCAAGAAGTCACACGTGCGTCGCCTCGCATCTCGCGGCGCCGCGCTGAACTCACCGGCCTTCGCTGCATCTCCGCATTCCATCGCAATCTTCAGCATCTCCCGGCCGCTCGCCGACACCTAGGGAGACAAGAACAACAAGGTGAGCTAAGGGAAAACAAAAGGACAAGTAAGCAAGCTACCCCCCAAAGACTTACCTGATTACCACAGGGGGTGCTTAGCTCATCTCGGGTCGGCGCAGCTTACACTGCATCTTCGCCGTACCCCGGCCCCTAAGGGGAAAACAAAGGGCTATAGGGGAAAACCTATCTCCACAATAGACTTCCCTAAATCTTACCGGTTGCCATGTGGAACTCTTTGTGACGGCAAACCGGCAACCTGCAAGGAATCGGACAGAGTGAAGATCAGACATTTTGAGCTCATCCTTCCAAACCATCAGGTGAGACTAAAGAGGAGATACCAAGAGTGATCTGTGGGAAGACAACGGGGGGTGGGGAAGGTGGGTTAACGCTCAATTCCACGGGTGGTTAATCCCCTTTCTCCTTTGCAGAAGGATATTCCTACGAGTCAGACAAACTAGGCTGAGTGGGCCAGTCCAGTCAGTCATCTCGGCGCTACGCGTCACGCTGGTGGAAACAACAGCGGCCCAGTTCCGATCAACGCCCCCGTGGGAGCCAGGTGAGCGTAACAACGGGTCTATGTGTTTGTCGTGCAGTGAGCATAGGAAACTGTGAGCGGATTAGCCCCGCACATTTTCCGGAGGTTGAACTGACACCATTCAATTTCTTTTAAAAATGTTTTAAAAAACAGGCGAGCGCATACCCACCATGTGGATGGTCAAATTCCTCACAGATGGACTGCACCATATCAGACTTCACATGGTCCAAACTTGCAACATTCATCGCCCCCACAAGAGCTGACATCACACGCAACAGCCAATCACACTGTCTTATCCTTGCAGTGCCCTCCAAACAGTACTTCCAACACTGCCCCACGCAGGGCCAACCCTGGAGGGACCACCTCACACCATACCCCAACCGGGTAGTTCTCTAAAACATGCAGCTTTGCAGAGTTATATCCCTTAACTTTGCCTATCTGGCAGTTCAGTGCTCTTCAAATTCCTCACAACAGGCTGCCCAGGAATAATCAGTTTCCACACATCGTCACCCATTGAAACCACCCTGCACTGTAGCGACCACTTCACACAGCGCGTTATCCATGGCAATCACTCTGCACTGGAGTGACCACTTCACACAGTGCATCACCCATGGCAACCACTCTGCACTGGAGCGACCACTTCACACAGTGCATCACCCATGGCAACCACTCTGCACTGGAGCGACCACTTCACACAGCGCATCACCAATGCAACCACTCTGCACTGGAGTGGCCACTTCACACAGCGCATCACCCATGACAACCACTCTTCACTGGAGCGACCACTTCACACTTCAGACAGCACATCAGCCATGGCAACCACTCTGCACTGGAGCGACCACTTCACACAGCGCATCACCCATGGCAACCACTCTGCACTGGAGCGGCCACTTCACACAGCGCATCACCCATGGCAACCACTCTGCACTGGAGCGGCCACTTCACACAACGCATTACCCATGGCAACCACTCTGCACTGGAGCGGCCACTTCATGAAACAGCGCATCACCCATGGAAACCACTTTGCACTGGAGCCACCACTTCAGACAGCACATCAGCCATGGCAACCACTCTAGACTGGAGTGACCACTTCACATAGCACATCACCCATTGAAACCACTCTGCACTGGAGCAACCACTTCACACAGGGCATTGCCCATGGCAACCACTCTACACTGGAGCGACCACTTCACGACACAGCACATCACCCATGGAAATCCCCCTGCACTGGAGGGGGACGACTTCACTCATCACTTCATCCATGTAAACCACCCTGCACTGGAACACCGACTGCGCTCACACCCCTCCACTCATGGAATCCACACTGCAATCGAACGCCCACCACCCCCTCCACTCGAACTGCAACCTCACACACCACTCGACATAAACCACTCTGCACTGGAAGGTTCACTGCACACACCCATCCACCTATGCAGTCCCCTCTGCCCTGGAAGGCCCACTGCACACACCCGTCCGCCTATGCAGTCCACTCTGCCCTGGAAGGCCCACTACACACATCCGTCCACCTATGCAGGCCACTCTGCGCTGGAAGGCCCACTACACGCACGCAGCCACCTATGCAGACCACTCGGCACTGGAAGGCCCACTGCACATACCATCCACCTATGCAGTCCTCTCTGCCTGGGAAGGCCCACTGCACACAACCGTCCACCTATGCAGTCCACTTTCACCTGGAAGGCCCACTGCACTCACCTGTCCACCTATGCAGTTCACTTTGCACTGGAAGGCCCGCTGCACACACCCGTGCACCTATGCAGTCCACTTTCACCTGGAAGGCCCACTGCACTCACCCGTCCACCTATGCAGTCCACTCTGCCCTGGAAGGCCCACTGCACACATCTACCCACCTATGCAGTCCACTCTGCCCTGGAAGGGCCACTGCACACATCCACCCACCTATGCAGTCCACTCTGCCCTGGAAGGGCCACTGCACACATCCACCCACCTATGCAGTCCACTCTGCCCTGGAAGGCCCACTGCACACATCCACCCACCTATGCAGTCCACTCTGCCCTCAAAGGCCCACTGCACACATCCACCCACCTATGCAGTCCACTCTGCCCTGGAAGGCCCACTGCACACATCCACCCACCTATGCAGTCCACTCTGTACTGGAAGGCCCACTGCACACACCCGTCCACCTATGCAGTCCACTCTACACTGGAAGGCCCACTGCACACACCCATCCACCTATGCAGGCCACTCTGCCCTGGAGGGCCCACTGCACACACCCGTCCACCTATGCAGTCCACTCTGCACTGGAAGGTCCACTGCACACACCCGTCCACCTATGCAGTCCACTCTGCACTGGAAGGCCCACTGCACACATCCACCCACTTTGCAGTCCACTCTGCACTGGAAGGCCCACTGCACACACCCGTCCACCTGTGCAGTCCACTCTGCCCTGGAAGGCTCACTGCACACACCCGTCCACCTATGCAGTCCACTCTGCCCTGGAAGGCCCACTGCACACATCCACCCACCTCTGCAGTCCACTCTGCACTGGAAGGCCCACTGCACACATCCACCCACCTATGAAGTCCACCCTGCACTGGAACGTTCACTGCACACATCCACCCACCTATGCAGTCCACTCTGCACTGGAAGGCCCACTGCACACACCCATCCACCTATGCAGTCCACTCTGCACTGGAAGGCCCACTGCACACACCCACCCACCTATGCAGTCCTCTCTGCACTGGAAGGCCCACTGCACACACCCATCCACCTATGCAGTCCACTCTGCCCTGGAAGGCCTACTGCACACACCCGACTACCTATGCAGTCCCGAGGGTTCCACGTCGAAAGCTCGATATTCATTTGTGAGTTGACCTTAAGTGACACTGCTAAGTCGACCTTCCCATGCTGCTCTTTCTGTGTTTCCCATTGAATTAGTCCAAATGTTGTTCCTTTTGATTTGTTTAATGGTGTTCTCCAGCGCGCTCCCAGTCAATGCACCACTATTGCTCACTCTAGTCGTGGACCTCCCCTTCTGTCGTGTCGACGTTTGGCCCTGAACCATTGTTGCCAGGTCACCCTTGCTGCAGGTTGAGCCTCAGCAGTCTTGCTTTAGGGCGACTCACAAAGGGATATGTGGCAAGTCAGATGAAGGTCTCAGACCAGAGGACATATTTGAATGTAGTCTTATTTCAATTAAAAGAAGACGCCTCACTGACCCGACTACTAAAAAGGAGTTACCCAACTAACAAAAGTAAACTACGGTGCTTGTCTATAGTCCAACAGTAAAAATAGTCCTTAGTCTAAACCTGTCCACTAAACTGGCCCTACCACTTAGCAAAACATAAAAGGAAAATAGGTTGAGGGTACTAAACTCTTGGTTCTTCTCAAAGGTATCTCTGGTGGTCCCAGGAATCCCCCAGGGTCTGAATACAATGAAAAGTAAGCAGCAGTTCTGCGCAGAGACAAGAGTTCATGTCAGTCTATCAAAAGTTCCTCAAGGTTCAAAACTTCTTTAGGAGGAGGAATATTTCCCTGGTCCCTTTCCACCAACTTGGTCGATCTCTCCACACTACGACCAACTGTTGGGTGCTCCATGATATCTGCCTTTCACTCAATATCTCACTTGGTTATTTAGGGTTCCTATGACCCCTCTTCTTCTTTGCCCTCTCTTAGTTTTCTCGGGTCCTTCGAGGCTTGCCTTTCCGGTTTCTCGGGCTCCCCTAACCCTTCTTCTCTCATGCTCTCTCCCTGTGACTCTTGGAATGGGCTAGAGCAGTCCTTCCCTCTTCCCCACTCGTTCTCTCTTCTCTTCCCTCTGGCCAAGGCAACCTGCGTACCTGCTGTTTTGCAGTGCTTGCTCCAGTGAGAGTCCATCTGATAAGCGACAGCAGCATTCTCCACGGCGTGCCACTCTCCCACACTGGATGCTAGAGGTCTCAGCGTTCCGCTCGTGCAGCTCTCTCTTGTTGGCTCTTGGGCTGAGAGCGGATGACCCAGTGCTCCCTTTGTCCCTACACTCAGCATCTGTTTGTGGGCTCTGGGTCCACCACATCCTATACTTTTCTGGTCTGGGGTGATTCGCAACGGCGTCTGCCTCTCAGGCCCTGCTCACTTTCTTGTCTAGCAGTCAGCGTCTCGCTCAGTCATCCGCCTCCTTCTACTGTTCTGCAAGACTCCACGCCATGCCGATGTTCTCACGTCTGAGCCTCGCCATTGCGTTTCTCCTCCTATATTCAAGGGTTGTTGGCCCTTTTTTCTTGCGCCGATATTTAAAAGCGACGTATTGTTCATTACCGGTTGTCAAGCGTGTTGGATGTTCAGCATTTCCTTGAGCCAAACACACAGGTATTGTCCGTATTTTCTGCTCCCATGTAGGAAGATAATACCATCGCTATCGGGAGGTCCCCATGGGAAAGGGACTCCTTGTCCCCTAAAGGAGAGACACTCCAGTGAGGTCCCTCTTTCCCAAACAATGAGGGAGGGTTTTGCTCAGTGGACTTACCTCCCTAGCCTCAAAGGGGGTGGTGCCTCCCTAGGAAGAAGGGACGAAGTATCAAGATTCGTTACAGATGTCAACCGTGGACCTGGATAATGCCTGGAACAACCCCTTTCCACATCACCCCAACCAAGGAACCCACCTTCACTGCAGAATCACCCCGTCCCAAAGAGGAACCCTATCAGACAGTTCCCCACCCATGCAAATCAACCACGCTGGCCCAGAAAGGACCAAACATGCCCTGGAACGGCGGTACCGCGATGGATGTGTAACTGTGAAATATCAAGCTTCTCTCGAAATGTAAAGAAGTGATGATCTCATTTAAAAAGTAAGTGCCACGCGGTAGTGCAACTGGCACAGACACCAAAGGGATATTTCTACAGTAAAGGGTCGCCGCTAAGGCCACACACCCCTCTGGTGGGGACTGTGGATGTCCCCAGTTCAAGGGTGGGTGTACGGGGATCTTCCAGCCACGAGCCTGTCCTGTGAAGGCTCGTGGCTGTCTGCTGCATCTGTTACTCACCACTCCGAGTAGGCCGAAGATACAGAGATAATGACCTTGGAGATGTTGGTGGTATAAGATTCCAAACTCAGTCTTCCATCCCAGCTCCCCTGAGTACAAGACTCAGGCTTCCTCAAAGAGGGGCTCTTTTCCACAATGTACCTCTCTGCTGTTTTAGTTAGAACAGACAGAGATGTCAATTGAATAAAAGAGTCGGGAGAACACACACCGCCAATACCAATGCTGCAAAAGAATACCAAGATATTAGACAGTGTTGATATTATGCAAGATGAAATGATGGAACAACTACCTATATAGATATTGGAGTGGAGTTGAATTTCCCCGGGAATGTTCTAAATAAAGAATAACACAAATGAGTGGAATTGAACTAATTCAGTATCGGTTCCCAGTATAGCTATAGGATTGATAATCACTGACCTGAAATAAGATAGTAGAGGAAGAGGAGTCCAGGATTATGAAGACAACGACAGGAGAAAATAACAAACAGGGAAGTTAGTACAGGTAAGTAACCCCGAACGGCACGAGGGACGGACTAGTGCCGGGTTGGTGCAGTTCAGGAGGGCGTTCATGTGCACTTAAGAACAATCACAAGAAAAGTCACTCAATGTCCCAGAATCCAACAGAAGTCAATATCCAAGGAAGGCAATAGGTATGTACCCGAGTACACGAGTATAGCTGAGTAGCTGTTGAGATGATCCGGATAGAAGACGGCAATTGAAGAGCAGAGCGGCAGCTGGGAAGAACCGCCAAAAAAAGAGAGCCGTATCCAGTAGCGTTCCGAGTCCAACAACCAGGTGAGCACGACAGGAATAAAGGATGAGAGGAGGCAATCCAAAATTCAGGCAAAGGGTCAAAACCAAGAGTTCAGATAAGGATTTGTGTAAGGAAACACGAAGAGGTAACGGTACAAAAACCGCATGTAGCTGGTAACACTAATTAGCAGCAACGAGCCCCTTGGAAGACGGTGGTTTTATAGTCGTAAGAGGGGCGTGGCTTGCTGTACATCTTCCACGTACAAGATGTGTCAGGTGACCTGGAGTGCGTCGACGTTTGTACAGACGCCATGGTAGCTTGTACCTGGACCATAGAGGAGCATGTAAAGAAGTTGTATTTTGCAAGGATGCCCGCGGGGAAGTCTGAAGTGTAACAGCATCCTCCCCCAAAGACACCGACAACCCCCTGGCGGAATGGAAACTCCTCAGAAGAACCGGACAATGCAAATTGGAGAGTGGCTCCCAAGTACGATCCTCAGGCCCATACCCCTTCCAGTCGACGAGGTAGAACAACGTACCCCTAGACACCCTACAGTCCAGGATACGCGAGACCTCATATTCCTCCTCACCATCCACCAAGATCGGCGAAGGACGAGTAGGCAGACGGGTCCCAGGGATGAAAGGCTTGATCAAGGAGACGTGAAAGACTGGATGTATGCGCCAAGATCGCGGCAGAGAAAGCTTAACTGCCACAGGATTGATGACATCAGTAATGACATAGGGCCCCACAAATTTAGGCAGAAGCGAGCGTTTTCCTGCAATTCGCAAATTGCGGGACGATAACCACACCTTCATGCCACTGCGATAGACTGGAGCAGGTGATCGATGTACATCTGCAAACTTCTTGGCACGATCTTGAGCTCGGAGTAAATGACAGCGTACGTCCCGATGAATCTTATCGAGATCTCTGATGCAATATTTTGCTGCAGGATTAATGGCCGGTAATACCGGATCAAGTGGAAGTGCCCTAGGATGACCACCATACAGAGCAAAAAAGGGAGAAACTCCAGTTGATGTATGCATAGAGTTGTTATATGCAAATTCTGCATAAGGTAAAGAAGTAAACCAAGACTGTTGGTACTGAAGGCATAAACAGCGTAGATACTGTTCGATGGTAGCATTAGTTCTCTCAGTCTGCCCATCCATTTGAGGATGGTAAGCCGAGGAATACCTATCCTCAATACCCAAAGAAGCTGTAAGAGCCTTCCAGAATCGTGACGTAAATTGCGTGCCACGATCGGAAACAATAACCGAGAGTAAGCCAAAATAATGAAACACATTCGTCAAGAACAGTTTAGCCAATTCTGGAGCTGCAGGTAAACCGGAACAAGGTATGAACAATGCATATTTAGTAAAGTAATCAACGATTACCCAAATAGTGTCATAGCCCTGAACGTCAGGAAGTTCCACAATGAAATCCATTGACAGCATCTGCCAAGGTTTGTACGGCACAGGAAGAGGTTGCAACAATCCAACTGGTTTGGCTCTAGAAGTTTTACACTGAGTGCATATGGAACAAGTCAAAATGTAATCCTTTACATCACGAACCATGGAAGGCCACCAAGCCCAACGCCGTAAGGTTTCAAGAGTTTTTTGACTTCCTGGATGTGCAGCAATCAAGGAATCGTGAGACCACTGAAGAGCTAATTCTCTAGCTTGACCTGAGGGGTATATAGACGCGGCCTTGAATGAATGGCATACCTTGAATGATTTCTAGATTGAGGTCAATGATCTCTTTTGGATGTTTTGAAACCCAATCAAGGATGATTGAACGCAAAGAGGGTTGAACCGAACAACCACAAACAACCTTGTTTGGTAGAAGAGGAAGAGCTTCGAGCTGTTGAGACTGACCATCCGCATGTAAGCGTGAGAGAGTATCAGACGGAACTTGGGCTTTAGCAGGACGGTATGTGATAACAAATTGATATTGTGAAAAGAATAAATGCCACCGCGCCTGTCTAGCCATAAGACATTTCATAGATTTGAAGGCTAACAGACTGCGGTGATCAGAGTATACAGTTACAAGGTGTTTGGCCCCCAAAAGATGATACCTCCATTCCAAGAATGCGTCTCTGATGGCTAAAAATGTGCGTTCTGTGATGGAGTAATTCTTTTCGTAAGCTGTCAATTTACGAGAGAAATAGGCAACAGAATGGATCTCTCCCGAATACGGACAGGTTTGAGACAATACCGCCCCAACGGCATAACCTGAAGCATCAGCTTCAACAAAAAAAGGAAGCTCAGGATCAGGATGTTTGAGGACAGGAGCAGAAGTGAATGCTGATTTTAATTGATCAAAGGCTCTCTGAGCTTCTGAAGACCATACAAATGGTACTTTGGCACTTGTCAGAGAGTTAAGTGGTGCAGATATTTCAGAAAAGCCATTGATGAAGCGTCTATAGAAATTTGCAAATCCCAGGAATGATTGTAATGATTTGAGTGAATTGGGCACAGGCCATTCCAGGATCGCACTAATTTTGGATTGACTCACGCGCACACCATTGTTAGTAAGATCATATCCCAGAAATTCTACCTCTGAGGCATGAAATATGCACTTTCCGGCTTTAACAAACAATCTATGTTCTCTCAGACGTTGGAGTACTGTCTTGACATGTTTTTCATGGTCTTCCTGGTTTTGAGAGTAAATCAAAATGTCATCCAGGTAGACAACAACAAATTGATCAAGAATATCGAAAAATAGATCATTCATGAAAGCTTGAAAGGTGGCTGGGGCATTGCATAAGCCAAAAGGCATGACAAGATACTCAAATAGACTGTAACGTGTTTTAAATGCGGTCTTCCATTCGTCCCCCTCTCTTATGCGGACGAGATTGTAAGCTCCTCTGAGATCAAGCTTAGTGAATATTTTGGAAGAACCCAATTTATCCAGAAGGACCTAAATTAGAGGAAGAGGATACTGTTTTTTTATGGTTGCTGCATTCAAAGCATGATAATCAATACAAGGACGTAGATCCCCTTCCTTCTTAGGAACAAAGAAAAGTGGTGATGAAATTGGTGATTTGGAAGAACGAATAAATCCAATGGTCAAAGCCTTGTCTATGTAATCTTTAAGGACTTCGTCTTCTTTGAGAGTGAGGAAGTATACTCTGTCGGATGGTATTTTTACTCCCGGAATTAGGTCTATTGGGCAATCATAAGCTCTATGTGGGGGTAGAGTCTCCGCCATCCCTTTGTCAAAAACATCTGTGTAATCTGCATATTGAGAAGGTATCACAGAGGAAACGTTTTTTGAGACAGCTCCAATATGCATCGTAGGCGAAACTAGCGCCCTGACTGGGCTATCATGTGTAATTCCGAGTAATGTGGTACATCGAGTGTTGCACATATTGGAAGGAAACTGAATCTGGGATGTCGACCAGTCGATGGCAGGATTATGAAGTTTCAACCATGGAATGCCCAGAATGACTTTGTAAGCTGGTGCTTTAATGATATCAAAGGAAAAGTCTTCAGTATGGCCTTCATCAGTACTCATATGTAGTGGAACTGTTTGGTGAGTAACCATTCCTGAGACAAGAAGTGAACCATCCACTGCATTCACTGTCTCAGGTATAGTTTTGCGAACCAGTGGTATTCTTGACATGGCGGCAAAACATTGATCTAAATAATTACCTGTTGCACCTGAATCGATCACAGCTGTTGTCTGGAATAAAACACCATGATCTAAGGAAAATGTAACTGGTAGGCGGACTAAATGGCTCAGATTCTGTAATGTAGAGTCCAAAGGTGAGTTTCCCCGACATAGGGACTCTGTCTACTGTCAGGATTTGGCATTTCCCGCCTTTCTTTTAGGTTTTTTGGTACACTCAGGTAATAAGTGATCAGAGGCCCCACAATACATGCAGAGATTGTGTGATCGACGATATTCTCATTGAGCAGGGGTAAGTGGCCCCCTAACCGTCCCAATCTGCATGGGTTCAGGCACAGGAGATGACGAAGACGAGGCCTCTGCTGAAACATGCTGTTTTCTTTTCACCGTGTCTTTCGGACTTGCGAGCATCAATCTGAAGGACTAAGTCTAGCAGTTCCCCGAATGCCGCGGGAACTACAGGAACAGTGGAGAGGATGTCCTTTAATTCATCTCAGAGGCCTTGATAGAAGACAGCTGTCTTCTTTTCTTCAAGCCAGTCAGTTTCTGCTGCCAACTGATTGAATCGTGCCAAATAAACCAATAAAGAATTGTTTCCTTGTCGATGTTTTAAAAGTTCCAAATCAGTACCTTGAGTAGTATAACGTGTATCAAATACTTTACTCATCATAGCAAGAAGGGCATCACAATTGTAAAGAACATGACTATTAGATTCCAACAACGGGTTAGCCCATGCGGCTGCGGTGCTTCCCAAATGAGACAAAACAAAAGCCGCTTTGGTTGTAGACGTGGGAAATGCGGCGGGGTGACACAGAAAATGCAATTTGCATTGATTAATGAAGGTTCGGTATTGTTTAGGGTCGCCTAGGAAGCATTCAGGAGGAGCTAGAGGGAACTGCGTGGTAAGCATGATCGGGTTTGATTCCTGCTGTGGAGGTGGAAACCCTGAACCTGATGCTGTAGCTGCAGCACCAGCTATCTGTGACGCTGGTGTGGTAACCAAAGACTGAATGGCGTCCATGCGTTGGCGCAGTGCTTCTTGTGCATTGGTCAAGTCGGTACGTAGATCCGTGACCATTTGCACGATTTGATTCAAAGCATCACTGGCCTCTGTGGACATTTTTTAAGGCTGCTAATTCTGTTACTCACCACTCCGAGTAGGCCGAAGATACAGAGATAATGACCTTGGAGATGTTGGTGGTATAAGATTCCAAACTCAGTCTTCCATCCCAGCTCCCCTGAGTACAAGACTCAGGCTTCCTCAAAGAGGGGCTCTTTTCCACAATGTACCTCTCTGCTGTTTTAGTTAGAACAGACAGAGATGTCAATTGAATAATAGAGTGGGGAGAACACACACCGCCAATACCAATGCTGCAAAAGAATACCAAGATATTAGACAGTGTTGATATTATGCAAGATGAAATGATGGAACAACTACCTATATAGATATTGGAGTGGAGTTGAATTTCCCCGGGAATGTTCTAAATAAAGAATAACGCAAATGAGTGGAATTGAACTAATTCAGTATCGGTTCCCAGTATAGCTATAGGGTTGATAATCACTGACCTGAAATAAGATAGTAGAGGAAGAGGAGTCCAGGATTCTGAAGACAACGACAGGAGAAAATAACAAACAGGGAAGTTAATACAGGTAAGTAACCCCGAACGGCACGAGGGACGGACTAGTGCCGGGTTGGTGCAGTTCAGGAGGGCGTTCATGTGCACTTAAGAACAATCACAAGAAAAGTCACTCAATGTCCCAGAATCCAACAGAAGTCAATATCCAAGGAAGGCAATAGGTATGTACCTGAGTACACGAGTATAGCCGAGTAGCTTTTGAGATGATCCGGATAGAAGACGGCAATTGAAGAGCAGAGCGGCAGCTGGGAAGAACCGCCAAAAAAAGAGAGGCGTATCCAGTAGCGTTCCGAGTCCAACAACCAGGTGAGCACGACAGGAATAAAGGATGAGACGAGGCAATCCAAAATTCAGGCATAGGGTCAAAACCAAGAGTTCAGATAAGGATTCGTGTAAGGAAACACGAAGAGGTAACGGTACAAAAACCGCGTGTAGCTGGTAACGCTAATTAGCAACAACGACCCCCTTGGAAGACGGTGGTTTTATAGTCATAAGAGGGGCGTGGCTTGCTGTACGTCTTCCACGTACAAGACGTGTCAGGTGACCTGGAGTGCGTCGACGTTTGTACAGACGCCATGGTAGCTTGTACCTGGACCATAGAGGAGCCTGTAAAGAAGTTGTATTTTGCAAGGATGCCCGCGGGGAAGTCTGAAGTGTAACAGCATCCCGTGAAGGCTCGTGGCTGTCTGCTGCATCCTGTGAAGGCTTGTGGCTGCCTGCTGCATCCCGTGAAGGCTTGTGGCTGTCTGCTGCGTCCTGTGAAGGCTTTTGGCTGCCTGCTGCATCCTGTGAAAGCCAGTTACTGTCTGCTGCATCCTGTGAAGGCTTGTGGCTGTCTGCTGCGTCCTGCGAAGGATTTTGGCTGCCTGCTGCGTCCTCTGAAGGCTCGTGGCTGTCTGATGTGTCCTGTGAAGGCTCGTGGCTGTCTGCTGTGTCCTGTGAAGGCTTGTGGCTGTCTGCTGTGTCCTGGGAAGGCTTATGGCTGTCTGCTGAATCCTGTCAAGGCTTGTGGCTGGCTGCTGTGTCCTGTGAAGGCTCATGGCTGTCTGCTGCGTCCTGTCAAGGTTTGTGGCTGTCTGCTGTGTCCAACAAAGGCTTGTGGCTGTCTGCTGCGTCCTATGAAGGCTTGTGGCTGTCTGCTGTGTCCTGTGAAGGCTTGTGGCTATCTGCTGTGTCCTGTGAAGGCTTGTGGCCATCTGCTGTGTCCTGTGAAGGCTTGCGGCTGTCTGCTGCATCCTATGAAGGCTTGTGGCTGTCTGCTGCATCCTGTTAAGGCTTTTGGCTGTCTGCTGTGTCCTGTGAAGGCTCGTGGCTGTCTGCTGTGTCCTTTGAAGGCTTGTGGCTGTCTGCTGTGTCTTGTGAAGGCTCATGGCTGTCTGCTATGTCCTGTGAAGGCTTTCGGCTGCCTGCTGCGTCTTGTGAAAGCCAGTGGCTGTCTGCTGCATCCTGTGAAGGCTTGTGGCTGTTTGCTGCATCCTGTGAGCCTGTGAAGGCTTGTGGCTGTCCGCTGTGTCCTGTGAAGGCTATGGCTGCCTGCTGCATCCTATGAAGGCTTGTGGCTCTTTGCTGCATCCTGTGAAAGCTTGTGACTGTCTGCTGCGTCCTGTGAAGGCTCGTGGCTGTCTGCTGCATCCTGGGAAGGTTCGTGGTGGTCTGTTGCATCCTATGAAGGCTTGTGGCTGTCTGCTGCATCCTGTGAAGGTTTGTGGCTGTCTGCTGCAACCTGTGAAGGCTCGTGGCTGTCTGCTGCATCCTGTGAAGGCTCGTAGCTGTCTGCTGTGTCCCGTGAAGTCTTGTGGCTGTCTGCTACGTCCGGTGAAGGCTTGTGGCTGTCTGCTGCGTCCCATGAGGGCTTGTGGCTGTCTGGTGTGTCCCGTGAAGGCTCATGGCTGTCTGCTGCATCCCGTGAAGGCCTGTGGCTGTCTGCTGCATCCCGTGAAGGCTTGTGGCTGTCTGCTGCGTCCCGTGAAGGCTGGTGGCTGTCTGCTCCATCCTGTGAAGGCTTGCAGCTGTCTGCTGCGTCCTGTGAAGGCTTGTGGCTGTCTGCTGCATCCTGCGAAGGATTTTGGCTGCCTGCTGCGTCCTCTGAAGGCTTGTGGCTGTCTGATGTGTCCTGTGAAGGCTTGTGGCTGTCTGCTGTGTCCTGGGAAGGCTCGTGGCTGTCTGCTGCGTCCTGTCACGGGTTGTGGCTGTCTGCTGTGTCCTGTGAAGGCTCATGGCTCTGTGCTGCGCCTTGTCAAGGCTTGTGGCTGTCTGCTGTGTCCAACAAAGGCTTGTGGCTGTCTGCTGCATCCTATGAAGGCTTGTGGCTGTCTGCTGTGTCCTGTGAAGGCTTGTGGCTATCTGCTGTGTCCTGTGAAGGCTTGTGGCCATCTGCTGTGTCCTGTGAAGGCTTGCGGCTGTCTGCTGCATCCTATGAAGGCTCGTAGCTGTCTGCTGCGTCCTGTGAAGGCTCGTGGCTGTCTGCTGCATCCTGTGAAGGCATTTGGCTGTCTGCTGCGTCCTGTGAAGGCTTGTGGCTGTCTGCTGTGTCCTTTGAAGGCCTGTGGCTGTCTGCTGTGTCCTTTGAAGGCTTGTGGCTGTCTGCTGCGTCTTGTGAAGGCTCATGGCTGTCTTCTGCTATGTCCTGTGAAGGCTTGTGGCTGTCTGCTGTGTCCTGTGAAGGCTTTGGGCTGCCTGCTGCGTCTTGTGAAAGCCAGTGGCTGTCTGCTGCATCCTGTGAAGGCTCGTGGCTGTTTGCTGCATCCTGTGAGCCTGTGAAGGCTCATGGCTGCCTGCTGTGTCCTGTGAAGGCTCTGGCTGCCTGCTGCATCCTATGAAGGCTTGTGGCTCTTTGCTGCATCCTGTGAAGGCTTGTGACTGACTGCTGTGTCCTGTGAAGGCTCGTGGCTGTCTGCTGCATCCTGTGAAGGCTTGTGGCTGTCTGCTGCATCCTGTGAAGGCTTGTGGCTGTCTGCTGCATCCTGTGAAGGTTTGTGGCGGTCTGCTGCATCCTGTGAAGGCTCGTGGCTGTCTGCTGCATCCTGTGAAGGCTTGTGGCTGTCTGCTGAATCCTGTGAATGCTTGCGGCTGTCTGCTGCATCCAGTGAAGGCTTGTGGCTGTCTGCTGCATCCTGTGAAGGCTTGTGGCTGTCTGCTGGGTCCTGTGAAGGCTTGTGGCTGTCTGCTGTGTCCCGTGAAGGCTCGTGGCTGTCTGCTATGTCCGGTGAAGGCTTGCGGCTGTCTGGTGCATCCCGTGAAGGCTCATGGCTGTCTGCTGCATCCTGTGAAGGCTTGTGGCTGTCTGCTGCATCCTGTGAAGGTTTGTGGCTGTCTGCTGCGTCCTTTGAAGGCTCGTGGCTGTCTGCTGCGTCCTGTGAAGGCTTGTGGCTGTCTGCTGCATGCTGTGAAGGCTCGTGGATGTCTGCTGCATCCTGTGAAGGCTTGCGGCTGTCTGCTAAGTCCTGTGAAGGCTTGCGGCTGTCTGCTAGGTCCTGTGAAGGCTCGTGACTGTTTGCTGCGTCCTGTGAAGGCTTGTGGCTGTCTGCGGCATCCTGTGAAGGTTTGTGGCGGTCTGCTGCATCATGTGAAGGCTTGTGGCTGTCTGCTGCATCCTGTGAAGGCTTGCAGCTGTCTGCTGCATCCTGTGAAGGCTTGTGGCTGTCTGCTGCCTCCTGTGAAGGCTCGTGACTGTTTGCTGCGTCCTGTGAAGGCTTGTGGCTGTCTGCGGCATCCTGTGAAGGTTTGTGGCGGTCTGCTGCATCATGTGAAGGCTTGTGGCTGTCTGCTGCATCCTGAGAAGGCTCGTGGGTTCTGCAGTGTCCCGTCAAGGCTCGTGGCTGTCTGCTGCGTCCTGTGAAGGCTCGTGGCTGTCTGCTGCATCCCATGAGGGCTTGTGGCTGTCTGGTGCATCCTGTGAAGGCTCATGGCTTTCTGCTGCATCCTATGAAGGCTCGTGGCTGTCTGCTGCATTCTGTGAAGGTTTGTGGCTGTCTGGTGCGTCCCGTGAAGGCTCATGCCTGTCTGCTGCATCCTGTGAAGGCTTGTGGCTGTCTGCTGCATCCTGTGAAGGCTCGTGGCTGTCTGCTGCATCCTGTGAAGGCTCGTGGCTGTCTGCTGCATCCTGTGAAGGTTTGTGGCGGTCTGCTGCATCCTGTGAAGGCTCATGGCTGTCTGCTGCATCCTGTGAAGGCTTGTGGCTGTCTGCTGTATCCTGTGAAGGCTTGCGGCTGTCTGCTGCATCCAGTGAAGGCTCGTGGCTGTCTGCTGCATCCTGTGAAGGCTCATGGCTGTCTGCTGGGTCCTGTGAAGGCTCGTGGCTGTCTGCTGTGTCCCGTGAAGACTTGCGGCTGTCTGCTACGTCCCGTGAAGGCTTGCGGCTGACTGGTGCATCCCGTGAAGGCTCATGGCTGTCTGCTGCATCCTGTGAAGGCTTGTGGCTGTCTGCTGCATCCTGTGAAGGTTTGTGGTGGTCTGCTGCGTCCTGTGAAGGCTTGTGGCTGTATGATGCGTCCTGTGAAGGCTTGTGGCTGTCTGCTGCATCCTGTGAAGGCTTGTGGCTGTCTGCTGCATCCTGTGAAGGTTTGTGGTGGTCTGCTGCATCCTGTGAAGGCTCGTGGCTGTCTGCTGCATCCTGTGAAGGCTCGTGGCTGTCTGGTGCATCCCGTGAAGGCTCAATGCTGTCTACTGCGTCCTGTGAAGGCTTATGGATGTC
This sequence comes from Ambystoma mexicanum, assembly GCF_040938575.1. NCBI lineage: Eukaryota > Metazoa > Chordata > Amphibia > Caudata > Ambystomatidae > Ambystoma > Ambystoma mexicanum. The sequence goes on from NC_090934.1 coordinate 26,357,947, forward strand.
TGCTAGGTCCTGTGAAGGCTTGCAGCTGTCTGCTAGGTCCTGTGAAGGCTTGCAGCTGTCTGCTAGGTCCTGTGAAGGCTTGCGGCTGTCTGCTGCATCCTGCGAAGGATTTTGGCTGCCTGCTGCGTCCTCTGAAGGCTTGTGGCTGTCTGATGTGTCCTGTGAAGGCTCGTGGCTGTCTGCTGTATCCTGTGAAGGCTTGTGGCTGTCTGCTGTGTCCTGGGAAGGCTCATGGCTGTCTGCTGTGTCCTGTCAAGGCTTGTGGCGGTCTGCTGTGTCCTGTGAAGGCTCATGGCTCTGTGCTGCGCCTTGTCAAGGCTTGTGGCTGTCTGCTGTGTCCAACAAAGGCTTGTGGCTGTCTGCTGCATCCAATGAAGGCTTGTGGCTGTCTGCTGTGTCCTGTGAAGGCTTGTGGCTATCTGCTGTGTCCTGTGAAGGCTTGTGGCCGTCTGCTGTGTCCTGTGAAGGCTTGTGGCTGTCTGCTGTGTCCAACAAAGGCTTGTGGGTGTCTGCTGCATCCAATGAAGGCTTGTGGCTGTCTGCTGCATCCTATGAAGGCTCGTAGCTGTCTGCTGCATCCTGTGAAGGCTTGTGGCTGTCTGCTGCATCCTGTGAAGGCTTTTGGCTGTCTGCTGTGTCCTGTGAAGGCTCGTGGCTGTCTACTGTGTCCTTTGACGGCCCGTGGCTGTCTGCTGTATCCTTTGAAGGCTCGTGGCTGTCTGCTGTGTCCTTTGAAGGCTCGTGGCTGTCTGCTATGTCCTGTGAAGGCTTGTGGCTGTCTGCTGTGTCCTGTGAAGGCTTTCGGCTGCCTGCTGCGTCTTGTGAAAGCCAGTGGCTGTCTGCTGCATCCTGTGAAGGCTCGTGGCTGTTTGCTGCATCCTGTGAGCCTGTGAAGGCTCATGGCTGTCTGCTGTGTCATGTGAAGGCTCTGGCTGCCTGCTGCATCATATGAAGGCTTGTGGCTCTTTGCTGCATCCTGTGAAGGCTTGTGGCTGTCTGCTGCATCCTGTGAAGGCTCGTGGCTGTCTGCTACATCCTGTGAAGGCTTGTGGCTGTCTGCTGCATCCTGTGAAGGCTTGTGGCTGTCTGCTGCATCCTGTGAAGGCTTGTGGCTGTCTGCTGAATCCTGTGAATGCTTGCGGCTGTCTGCTGTGTCCTGTGAAGGCTCGTGTCTGTCTGCTCCGTCCTGTGAAGGCTCGTGGCTGTCTGGTGCGTCCCGTGAAGGCTCGTGGCTGTCTGCTGTGTCCTGTGAAGGCTCATGGCTCTGTGCTGCGCCTTGTCAAGGCTTGTGGCTGTCTGCTGTGTCCAACAAAGGCTTGTGGCTGTCTGCTGCATCCAATGAAGGCTTGTGGCTGTCTGCTGTGTCCTGTGAAGGCTTGTGGCTATCTGCTGTGTCCTGTGAAGGCTTGTGGCCGTCTGCTGTGTCCTGTGAAGGCTTGTGGCTGTCTGCTGTGTCCAACAAAGGCTTGTGGGTGTCTGCTGCATCCAATGAAGGCTTGTGGCTGTCTGCTGCATCCTATGAAGGCTCGTAGCTGTCTGCTGCATCCTGTGAAGGCTTGTGGCTGTCTGCTGCATCCTGTGAAGGCTTTTGGCTGTCTGCTGTGTCCTGTGAAGGCTCGTGGCTGTCTACTGTGTCCTTTGACGGCCCGTGGCTGTCTGCTGTGTCCTTTGAAGGCTTGTGGCTGTCTGCTGTGTCCTTTGAAGGCTCGTGGCTGTCTGCTATGTCCTGTGAAGGCTTGTGGCTGTCTGCTGTGTCCTGTGAAGGCTTTCGGCTGCCTGCTGCGTCTTGTGAAAGCCAGTGGCTGTCTGCTGCATCCTGTGAAGGCTCGTGGCTGTTTGCTGCATCCTGTGAGCCTGTGAAGGCTCATGGCTGTCTGCTGTGTCCTGTGAAGGCTCTGGCTGCCTGCTGCATCATATGAAGGCTTGTGGCTCTTTGCTGCATCCTGTGAAGGCTTGTGACTGTCTGCTGCATCCTGTGAAGGCTTGTGGCTGTCTGCTGCATCCTGTGAAGGCTCGTGGCTGTCTGCTACATCCTGTGAAGGCTTGTGGCTGTCTGCTGCATCCTGTGAAGGCTTGTGGCTGTCTGCTGCATTCTGTGAAGGTTTGTGGCGGTCTGCTGCGTCCTGTGAAGGCTCGTGGCTGTCTGCTGCGTCCTGTGAAGGCTTGTGGCTGTCTGCTGCATCCTGTGAAAGCTCGTGGCTGTCTGGTGCGTCCCGTGAAGGCTCATGGCTGTCTGCTGTGTCCTGTGAAGGCTTGCGGCTGTCTGCTAGGTCCTGTGAAGGCTTGCGGCTGTCTGCTGCGTCCCTCATGCTAATCGTCGCGCAGTGGCATCCCTTGAATGCCTCTGTGGGACGCACTGCTCGGAGGAATGTCAGAGAGACGGGTGCTTCCTTAGATGAGGGTTCAGCTGCCATGTTTGGAGCAGGTTACCAATAAACCTTAAACCTACCTCCCTGCTTCCAGCTCCTATAATGTGTTCCTGCTCACTTGTGCCCACAACATACTGGCGACAACTTCCTCCACACCTCCTGCTGCCGATCAGCTGTTCACTCCGGCAGGTGCCCATTGTTTGGACTTGGTGCCATCTGGTGGCCACTCACACAACTGCAGGCCAAGAACAGTAAGCAGAGATCTTATTCCTCTGGTGCTATTTCTTTCATGCACATTGGAAATCAGTGAAGATTGCCTGGGGCACCGGCTATTGCAAGGTTTCTGCCTTGTGTGCTGGCCAGGATATTGCCTGGGGTGCCGGCTATTGCAAGGTTTCTCCTTGTGTGCTGGCCAGGATATTGCCTGGGGCGCCGGCTATTGCAAGGTTTCTGCCTTGTGTGCTGGCCAGGATATTGCCTGGGGCGCCGGCTATTGCAAGGTTTCTGCCTTGTGTGCTGGCCAGGATATTGCCTGGGGCGCCGGCTATTGCAAGGTTTCTCCTTGTGTGCTGGCCAGGATATTGCCTGGGGCGCCGGCTATTGCAAGGTTTCTGCCTTGTGTGCTGGCCAGGATATTGCCTGGGGCGCCGGCTATTGCAAGGTTTCTGCCTTGTGTGCTGGCCAGGATATTGCCTGGGGCGCCGGCTATTGCAAGGTTTCTGCCTTGTGTGCTTGCCAGGATATTGCCTGGGGCGCCGGCTATTGCAAGGTTTCTCCTTGTGTGCTGGCCAGGATATTGCCTGGGGCACCGGCTATTGCAAGGTTTCTGCCTTGTGTGCTGGCCAGGATATTGCCTGGGGTACCGGCTATTGCAAGGTTTCTGCCTTGTGTGCTGGCCAGGGTATTGCCTGGGGTACCGGCTATTGCAAGGTTTCTGCCTTGTGTGCTGGCCAGGGTATTGCCTGGGGTACCGGCTATTGCAAGGTTTCTGCCTTGTGTGCTGGCCAGGATATTGCCTGGGGTACCGGCTATTGCAAGGTTTCTGCCTTGTGTGCTGGCCAGGATATTGCCTGGGGTACCGGCTATTGCAAGGTTTCTGCCTTGTGTGCTGGCCAGGATATTGCCTGGGGTACCGGCTATTGCAAGGTTTCTCCTTGTGTGCTGGCCAGGATATTGCCTGGGGTGCCGGCTATTGCAAGGTTTCTGCCTTGTGTGCTGGCCAGGATATTGCCTGGGGCGCCGGCTATTGCAAGGTTTCTGCCTTGTGTGCTGGCCAGGATATTGCCTGGGGCGCCGGCTATTGCAAGGTTTCTGCCTTGTGTGCTGGCCAGGATATTGCCTGGGGCACCGGCTATTGCAAGGTTTCTGCCTTGTGTGCTGGCCAGGATATTGCCTGGGGCACCGGCTATTGCAAGGTTTCTGCCTTGTGTGCTGGCCAGGATATTGCCTGGGGTACCGGCTATTGCAAGGTTTCTGCCTTGTGTGCTGGCCAGGATATTGCCTGGGGTACCGGCTATTGCAAGGTTTCTGCCTTGTGTGCTGGCCAGGATATTGCCTGGGGTACCGGCTATTGCAAGGTTTCTGCCTTGTGTGCTGGCCAGGATATTGCCTGGGGTACCGGCTATTGCAAGGTTTCTGCCTTGTGTGCTGGCCAGGATATTGCCTGGGGTACCGGCTATTGCAAGGTTTCTGCCTTGTGTGCTGGCCAGGATATTGCCTGGGGTACCGGCTATTGCAAGGTTTCTCCTTGTGTGCTGGCCAGGATATTGCCTGGGGTACCGGCTATTGCAAGGTTTCTCCTTGTGTGCTGGCCAGGATATTGCCTGGGGTACCGGCTATTGCAAGGTTTCTGCCTTGTGTGCTGGCCAGGATATTGCCTGGGGTACCGGCTATTGCAAGGTTTCTGCCTTGTGTGCTGGCCAGGATATTGCCTGGGGTACCGGCTATTGCAAGGTTTCTGCCTTGTGTGCTGGCCAGGATATTGCCTGGGGTGCCGGCTATTGCAAGGTTTCTGCCTTGTGTGCTGGCCAGGATATTGCCTGGGGTGCCGGCTATTGCAAGGTTTCTGCCTTGTGTGCTGGCCAGGATATTGCCTGGGGTGCCGGCTATTGCAAGGTTTCTGCCTTGTGTGCTGGCCAGGATATTGCCTGGGGTGCCGGCTATTGCAAGGTTTCTGCCTTGTGTGCTGGCCAGGATATTGCCTGGGGTGCCGGCTATTGCAAGGTTTCTGCCTTGTGTGCTGGCCAGGATATTGCCTGGGGTGCCGGCTATTGCAAGGTTTCTGCCTTGTGTGCTGGCCAGGATATTGCCTGGGGTGCCGGCTATTGCAAGGTTTCTGCCTTGTGTGCTGGCCAGGATATTGCCTGGGGTGCCGGCTATTGCAAGGTTTCTGCCTTGTGTGCTGGCCAGGATATTGCCTGGGGCGCCGGCTATTGCAAGGTTTCTGCCTTGTGTGCTGGCCAGGATATTGCCTGGGGCGCCGGCTATTGCAAGGTTTCTGCCTTGTGTGCTGGCCAGGATATTGCCTGGGGCGCCGGCTATTGCAAGGTTTCTGCCTTGTGTGCTGGCCAGGATATTGCCTGGGGCGCCGGCTATTGCAAGGTTTCTGCCTTGTGTGCTGGCCAGGATATTGCCTGGGGCGCCGGCTATTGCAAGGTTTCTGCCTTGTGTGCTGGCCAGGATATTGCCTGGGGCGCCGGCTATTGCAAGGTTTCTGCCTTGTGTGCTGGCCAGGATATTGCCTGGGGCGCCGGCTATTGCAAGGTTTCTGCCTTGTGTGCTGGCCAGGATATTGCCTGGGGCGCCGGCTATTGCAAGGTTTCTGCCTTGTGTGCTGGCCAGGATATTGCCTGGGGCGCCGGCTATTGCAAGGTTTCTGCCTTGTGTGCTGGCCAGGATATTGCCTGGGGCGCCGGCTATTGCAAGGTTTCTGCCTTGTGTGCTGGCCAGGATATTGCCTGGGGCGCCGGCTATTGCAAGGTTTCTGCCTTGTGTGCTGGCCAGGATATTGCCTGGGGCGCCGGCTATTGCAAGGTTTCTGCCTTGTGTGCTGGCCAGGATATTGCCTGGGGCGCCGGCTATTGCAAGGTTTCTGCCTTGTGTGCTGGCCAGGATATTGCCTGGGGCGCCGGCTATTGCAAGGTTTCTGCCTTGTGTGCTGGCCAGGATATTGCCTGGGGCGCCGGCTATTGCAAGGTTTCTGCCTTGTGTGCTGGCCAGGATATTGCCTGGGGCGCCGGCTATTGCAAGGTTTCTGCCTTGTGTGCTGGCCAGGATATTGCCTGGGGCGCCGGCTATTGCAAGGTTTCTGCCTTGTGTGCTGGCCAGGATATTGCCTGGGGCGCCGGCTATTGCAAGGTTTCTGCCTTGTGTGCTGGCCAGGATATTGCCTGGGGCGCCGGCTATTGCAAGGTTTCTGCCTTGTGTGCTGGCCAGGATATTGCCTGGGGCGCCGGCTATTGCAAGGTTTCTGCCTTGTGTGCTGGCCAGGATATTGCCTGGGGCGCCGGCTATTGCAAGGTTTCTGCCTTGTGTGCTGGCCAGGATATTGCCTGGGGCGCCGGCTATTGCAAGGTTTCTGCCTTGTGTGCTGGCCAGGATATTGCCTGGGGCGCCGGCTATTGCAAGGTTTCTGCCTTGTGTGCTGGCCAGGATATTGCCTGGGGCGCCGGCTATTGCAAGGTTTCTGCCTTGTGTGCTGGCCAGGATATTGCCTGGGGCGCCGGCTATTGCAAGGTTTCTGCCTTGTGTGCTGGCCAGGATATTGCCTGGGGCGCCGGCTATTGCAAGGTTTCTGCCTTGTGTGCTGGCCAGGATATTGCCTGGGGCGCCGGCTATTGCAAGGTTTCTGCCTTGTGTGCTGGCCAGGATATTGCCTGGGGCGCCGGCTATTGCAAGGTTTCTGCCTTGTGTGCTGGCCAGGATATTGCCTGGGGTGCCGGCTATTGCAAGGTTTCTGCCTTGTGTGCTGGCCAGGATATTGCCTGGGGCGCCGGCTATTGCAAGGTTTCTGCCTTGTGTGCTGGCCAGGATATTGCCTGGGGCGCCGGCTATTGCAAGGTTTCTGCCTTGTGTGCTGGCCAGGATATTGCCTGGGGCGCCGGCTATTGCAAGGTTTCTGCCTTGTGTGCTGGCCAGGATATTGCCTGGGGCGCCGGCTATTGCAAGGTTTCTGCCTTGTGTGCTGGCCAGGATATTGCCTGGGGCGCCGGCTATTGCAAGGTTTCTGCCTTGTGTGCTGGCCAGGATATTGCCTGGGGCGCCGGCTATTGCAAGGTTTCTGCCTTGTGTGCTGGCCAGGATATTGCCTGGGGCGCCGGCTATTGCAAGGTTTCTGCCTTGTGTGCTGGCCAGGATATTGCCTGGGGCGCCGGCTATTGCAAGGTTTCTGCCTTGTGTGCTGGCCAGGATATTGCCTGGGGCGCCGGCTATTGCAAGGTTTCTGCCTTGTGTGCTGGCCAGGATATTGCCTGGGGCGCCGGCTATTGCAAGGTTTCTGCCTTGTGTGCTGGCCAGGATATTGCCTGGGGCGCCGGCTATTGCAAGGTTTCTGCCTTGTGTGCTGGCCAGGATATTGCCTGGGGCGCCGGCTATTGCAAGGTTTCTGCCTTGCGTGCTGGCCAGGATATTGCCTGGGGCGCCGGCTATTGCAAGGTTTCTGCCTTGCGTGCTGGCCAGGATATTGCCTGGGGCGCCGGCTATTGCAAGGTTTCTGCCTTGCGTGCTGGCCAGGATATTGCCTGGGGCGCCGGCTATTGCAAGGTTTCTGCCTTGCGTGCTGGCCAGGATATTGCCTGGGGCACCGGCTATTGCAAGGTTTCTGCCTTGCGTGCTGGCCAGGATATTGCCTGGGGCACCGGCTATTGCAAGGTTTCTGCCTTGCGTGCTGGCCAGGATATTGCCTGGGGCACCGGCTATTGCAAGGTTTCTGCCTTGCGTGCTGGCCAGGATATTGCCTGGGGCACCGGCTATTGCAAGGTTTCTGCCTTGCGTGCTGGCCAGGATATTGCCTGGGGCACCGGCTATTGCAAGGTTTCTGCCTTGCGTGCTGGCCAGGATATTGCCTGGGGCACCGGCTATTGCAAGGTTTCTGCCTTGCGTGCTGGCCAGGATATTGCCTGGGGCACCGGCTATTGCAAGGTTTCTGCCTTGCGTGCTGGCCAGGATATTGCCTGGGGTACCGGCTATTGCAAGGTTTCTGCCTTGCGTGCTGGCCAGGATATTGCCTGGGGTACCGGCTATTGCAAGGTTTCTCCTTGCGTGCTGGCCAGGATATTGCCTGGGGTACCGGCTATTGCAAGGTTTCTGCCTTGCGTGCTGGCCAGGATATTGCCTGGGGTACCGGCTATTGCAAGGTTTCTGCCTTGCGTGCTGGCCAGGATATTGCCCGGGGTGCCGGCTATTGCAAGGTTTCTGCCTTGCGTGCTGGCCAGGATATTGCCCGGGGTGCCGGCTATTGCAAGGTTTCTGCCTTGCGTGCTGGCCAGGATATTGCCCGGGGTGCCGGCTATTGCAAGGTTTCTGCCTTGCGTGCTGGCCAGGATATTGCCCGGGGCGCCGGCTATTGCAAGGTTTCTGCCTTGCGTGCTGGCCAGGATATTGCCCGGGGCGCCGGCTATTGCAAGGTTTCTCCTTGCGTGCTGGCCAGGATATTGCCCGGGGCGCCGGCTATTGCAAGGTTTCTCCTTGCGTGCTGGCCAGGATATTGCCCGGGGCGCCGGCTATTGCAAGGTTTCTCCTTGCGTGCTGGCCAGGATATTGCCCGGGGCGCCGGCTATTGCAAGGTTTCTCCCTTGTGTGCTGGCCAGGATATTGCCTGGGGCACCGGCTATTGCAAGGTTTCTGCCTTGTGTGCTGGCCAGGATATTGCCTGGGGTACCGGCTATTGCAAGGTTTCTGCCTTGTGTGCTGGCCAGGATATTGCCTGGGGTGCCGGCTATTGCAAGGTTTCTCCTTGTGTGCTGGCCAGGATATTGCCTGGGGTGTACCGGCTATTGCAAGGTTTCTCCTTGTGTGCTGGCCAGGATATTGCCTGGGGTACCGGCTATTGCAAGGTTTCTGCCTTGTGTGCTGGCCAGGATATTGCCTGGGGTACCGGCTATTGCAAGGTTTCTGCCTTGTGTGCTGGCCAGGATATTGCCTGGGGTGCCGGCTATTGCAAGGTTTCTCCTTGTGTGCTGGCCAGGATATTGCCTGGGGTACCGGCTATTGCAAGGTTTCTGCCTTGTGTGCTGGCCAGGATATTGCCTGGGGTACCGGCTATTGCAAGGTTTCTGCCTTGTGTGCTGGCCAGGATATTGCCTGGGGTGCCGGCTATTGCAAGGTTTCTGCCTTGTGTGCTGGCCAGGATATTGCCTGGGGTGCCGGCTATTGCAAGGTTTCTCCTTGTGTGCTGGCCAGGATATTGCCTGGGGTGCCGGCTATTGCAAGGTTTCTGCCTTGTGTGCTGGCCAGGATATTGCCTGGGGCGCCGGCTATTGCAAGGTTTCTGCCTTGTGTGCTGGCCAGGATATTGCCTGGGGCACCGGCTATTGCAAGGTTTCTGCCTTGTGTGCTGGCCAGGATATTGCCTGGGGCACCGGCTATTGCAAGGTTTCTGCCTTGTGTGCTGGCCAGGATATTGCCTGGGGTACCGGCTATTGCAAGGTTTCTCCTTGTGTGCTTGCCAGGATATTGCCTGGGGTACCGGCTATTGCAAGGTTTCTCCTTGTGTGCTGGCCAGGATATTGCCTGGGGTACCGGCTATTGCAAGGTTTCTGCCTTGTGTGCTGGCCAGGATATTGCCTGGGGTACCGGCTATTGCAAGGTTTCTGCCTTGTGTGCTGGTGAGGATATTGCCTGGGGTGCCGGCTATTGCAAGGTTTCTCCTTGTGTGCTGGCCAGGATATTGCCTGGGGTACCGGCTATTGCAAGGTTTCTGCCTTGTGTGCTGGCCAGGATATTGCCTGGGGTGCCGGCTATTGCAAGGTTTCTGCCTTGTGTGCTGGCCAGGATATTGCCTGGGGTGCCGGCTATTGCAAGGTTTCTGCCTTGTGTGCTGGCCAGGATATTGCCTGGGGTGCCGGCTATTGCAAGGTTTCTCCTTGTGTGCTGGCCAGGATATTGCCTGGGGTGCCGGCTATTGCAAGGTTTCTGCCTTGTGTGCTGGCCAGGATATTGCCTGGGGCGCCGGCTATTGCAAGGTTTCTGCCTTGTGTGCTGGCCAGGATATTGCCTGGGGCACCGGCTATTGCAAGGTTTCTGCCTTGTGTGCTGGCCAGGATATTGCCTGGGGTACCGGCTATTGCAAGGTTTCTCCTTGTGTGCTGGCCAGGATATTGCCTGGGGTACCGGCTATTGCAAGGTTTCTGCCTTGTGTGCTGGCCAGGATATTGCCTGGGGTACCGGCTATTGCAAGGTTTCTGCCTTGTGTGCTGGTGAGGATATTGCCTGGGGTACCGGCTATTGCAAGGTTTCTGCCTTGTGTGCTGCCCAGGGTATTGCCTGGGGTGCCGGCTATTGCAAGGTTTCTGCCTTGTGTGCTGGCCAGGATATTGCCTGGGGTGCCGGCTATTGCAAGGTTTCTCCTTGTGTGCTGGCCAGGATATTGCCTGGGGTGCCGGCTATTGCAAGGTTTCTGCCTTGTGTGCTGGCCAGGATATTGCCTGGGGCGCCGGCTATTGCAAGGTTTCTGCCTTGTGTGCTGGCCAGGATATTGCCTGGGGCACCGGCTATTGCAAGGTTTCTGCCTTGTGTGCTGGCCAGGATATTGCCTGGGGCACCGGCTATTGCAAGGTTTCTCCTTGTGTGCTGGCCAGGATATTGCCTGGGGTACCGGCTATTGCAAGGTTTCTGCCTTGTGTGCTGGCCAGGATATTGCCTGGGGTACCGGCTATTGCAAGGTTTCTGCCTTGTGTGCTGGCCAGGATATTGCCTGGGGTACCGGCTATTGCAAGGTTTCTCCTTGTGTGCTGGCCAGGATATTGCCTGGGGTACCGGCTATTGCAAGGTTTCTGCCTTGTGTGCTGGCCAGGATATTGCCTGGGGTACCGGCTATTGCAAGGTTTCTCCTTGTGTGCTGGCCAGGATATTGCCTGGGGTACCGGCTATTGCAAGGTTTCTGCCTTGTGTGCTGGCCAGGATATTGCCTGGGGTACCGGCTATTGCAAGGTTTCTGCCTTGTGTGCTGGTGAGGATATTGCCTGGGGTGCCGGCTATTGCAAGGTTTCTCCTTGTGTGCAGGCCAGGATATTGCCTGGGGTACCGGCTATTGCAAGGTTTCTGCCTTGTGTGCTGGCCAGGGTATTGCCTGGGGTACCGGCTATTGCAAGGTTTCTGCCTTGTGTGCTGGCCAGGGTATTGCCTGGGGTACCGGCTATTGCAAGGTTTCTGCCTTGTGTGCTGGCCAGGGTATTGCCTGGGGTACCGGCTATTGCAAGGTTTCTGCCTTGTGTGCTGGCCAGGATATTGCCTGGGGTACCGGCTATTGCAAGGTTTCTGCCTTGTGTGCTGGTGAGGATATTGCCTGGGGTGCCGGCTATTGCAAGGTTTCTCCTTGTGTGCTGGCCAGGATATTGCCTGGGGTACCGGCTATTGCAAGGTTTCTGCCTTGTGTGCTGGCCAGGATATTGCCTGGGGTACCGGCTATTGCAAGGTTTCTCCTTGTGTGCTGGCCAGGATATTGCCTGGGGTACCGGCTATTGCAAGGTTTCTGCCTTGTGTGCTGGCCAGGATATTGCCTGGGGTACCGGCTATTGCAAGGTTTCTCCTTGTGTGCTGGCCAGGATATTGCCTGGGGTACCGGCTATTGCAAGGTTTCTGCCTTGTGTGCTGGCCAGGATATTGCCTGGGGTACCGGCTATTGCAAGGTTTCTGCCTTGTGTGCTGGCCAGGGTATTGCCTGGGGTACCGGCTATTGCAAGGTTTCTGCCTTGTGTGCTGGTGAGGATATTGCCTGGGGTGCCGGCTATTGCAAGGTTTCTCCTTGTGTGCTGGCCAGGATATTGCCTGGGGTACCGGCTATTGCAAGGTTTCTGCCTTGTGTGCTGGCCAGGGTATTGCCTGGGGTACCGGCTATTGCAAGGTTTCTGCCTTGTGTGCTGGCCAGGGTATTGCCTGGGGTACCGGCTATTGCAAGGTTTCTGCCTTGTGTGCTGGCCAGGGTATTGCCTGGGGTACCGGCTATTGCAAGGTTTCTGCATTGTGTGCTGGCCAGGATATTGCCTGGGGTACCGGCTATTGCAAGGTTTCTGCCTTGTGTGCTGGTGAGGATATTGCCTGGGGTGCCGGCTATTGCAAGGTTTCTCCTTGTGTGCTGGCCAGGATATTGCCTGGGGTACCGGCTATTGCAAGGTTTCTGCCTTGTGTGCTGGCCAGGATATTGCCTGGGGTACCGGCTATTGCAAGGTTTCTCCTTGTGTGCTGGCCAGGATATTGCCTGGGGTGCCGGCTATTGCAAGGTTTCTCCTTGTGTGCTGGCCAGGATATTGCCTGGGGTACCGGCTATTGCAAGGTTTCTGCCTTGTGTGCTGGCCAGGATATTGCCTGGGGTACCGGCTATTGCAAGGTTTCTGCCTTGTGTGCTGGCCAGGGTATTGCCTGGGGTACCGGCTATTGCAAGGTTTCTGCCTTGTGTGCTGGCCAGGATATTGCCTGGGGTACCGGCTATTGCAAGGTTTCTCCTTGTGTGCTGGTCAGGATATTGCCTGGGGTGCCGGCTATTGCAAGGTTTCTCCTTGTGTGCTGGCCAGGATATTGCCTGGGGCGCCGGCTATTGCAAGGTTTCTCCTTGTGTGCTGGCCAGGATATTGCCTGGGGCGCCGGCTATTGCAAGGTTTCTGCCTTGTGTGCTGGCGAGGATATTGCCTGGGGTACCGGCTATTGCAAGGTTTCTCCTTGTGTGCTGGCCAGGATATTGCCTGGGGCGCCGGCTATTGCAAGGTTTCTGCCTTGTGTGCTGGCCAGGATATTGCCTGGGGCGCCGGCTATTGCAAGGTTTCTCCTTGTGTGCTGGCCAGGATATTGCCTGGGGCACCGGCTATTGCAAGGTTTCTCCTTGTGTGCTGGCCAGGGTATTGCCTGGGGTACCGGCTATTGCAAGGTTTCTCCTTGTGTGCTGGCCAGGATATTGCCTGGGGTACCGGCTATTGCAAGGTTTCTGCCTTGTGTGCTGGCCAGGATATTGCATGGTGCGCCGGCTATTGCAAGGTTTCTGCCTTGTGTGCTGGCCAGGATATTGCCTGGGGTACCGGCTATTGCAAGGTTTCTCCTTGTGTGCTGGCCAGGATATTGCCTGGGGTACCGGCTATTGCAAGGTTTCTGCCTTGTGTGCTGGCCAGGATATTGCCTGGGGTACCGGCTATTGCAAGGTTTCTCCTTGTGTGCTGGCCAGGATATTGCCTGGGGTGCCGGCTATTGCAAGGTTTCTGCCTTGTGTGCTGGCCAGGATATTGCCTGGGGCGCCGGCTATTGCAAGGTTTCTGCCTTGTGTGCTGGCCAGGATATTGCCTGGGGTACCGGCTATTGCAAGGTTTCTCCTTGTGTGCTGGCCAGGATATTGCCTGGGGTACCGGCTATTGCAAGGTTTCTCCTTGTGTGCTGGCCAGGATATTGCCTGGGGTACCGGCTATTGCAAGGTTTCTCCTTGTGTGCTGGCCAGGATATTGCCTGGGGTGCCGGCTATTGCAAGGTTTCTGCCTTGTGTGCTGGCCAGGATATTGCCTGGGGTGCCGGCTATTGTAAGGTTTCTGCCTTGTGTGCTGGCCAGGATATTGCCTGGGGTGCCGGCTATTGCAAGGTTTCTGCCTTGTGTGCTGGCGAGGATATTGCCTGGGGCGCCGGCTATTGCAAGGTTTCTGCCTTGTGTGCTGGCCAGGATATTGCCTGGGGCGCCGGCTATTGCAAGGTTTCTGCCTTGTGTGCTGGCCAGGATATTGCCTGGGGCGCCGGCTATTGCAAGGTTTCTGCCTTGTGTGCTGGCCAGGATATTGCCTGGGGCGCCGGCTATTGCAAGGTTTCTGCCTTGTGTGCTGGTGAGGATATTGCCTGGGGTACCGGCTATTGCAAGGTTTCTCCTTGTGTGCTGGCCAGGATATTGCCTGGGGTACCGGCTATTGCAAGGTTTCTGCCTTGTGTGCTGGCCAGGATATTGCCTGGGGTACCGGCTATTGCAAGGTTTCTGCCTTGTGTGCTGGTGAGGATATTGCCTGGGGTACCGGCTATTGCAAGGTTTCTGCCTTGTGTGCTGGCCAGGATATTGCCTGGGGCGCCGGCTATTGCAAGGTTTCTGCCTTGTGTGCTGGCCAGGATATTGCCTGGGGCACCGGCTATTGCAAGGTTTCTCCTTGTGTGCTGGCCAGGATATTGCCTGGGGCACCGGCTATTGCAAGGTTTCTCCTTGTGTGCTGGCCAGGATATTGCCTGGGGTACCGGCTATTGCAAGGTTTCTCCTTGTGTGCTGGCCAGGATATTGCCTGGGGTACCGGCTATTGCAAGGTTTCTCCTTGTGTGCTGGCCAGGATATTGCCTGGGGTACCGGCTATTGCAAGGTTTCTCCTTGTGTGCTGGCCAGGATATTGCCTGGGGTACCGGCTATTGCAAGGTTTCTGCCTTGTGTGCTGGCCAGGATATTGCCTGGGGTACCGGCTATTGCAAGGTTTCTGCCTTGTGTGCTGGCGAGGATATTGCCTGGGGTGCCGGCTATTGCAAGGTTTCTGCCTTGTGTGCTGGCCAGGATATTGCCTGGGGTGCCGGCTATTGCAAGGTTTCTGCCTTGTGTGCTGGCCAGGATATTGCCTGGGGCGCCGGCTATTGCAAGGTTTCTGCCTTGTGTGCTGGCCAGGATATTGCCTGGGGCGCCGGCTATTGCAAGGTTTCTGCCTTGTGTGCTGGCCAGGATATTGCCTGGGGCGCCGGCTATTGCAAGGTTTCTGCCTTTTGTGCTGGCCAGGATATTGCCTGGGGCACCGGCTATTGCAAGGTTTCTGCCTTGTGTGCTGGCCAGGATATTGCCTGGGGCACCGGCTATTGCAAGGTTTCTGCCTTGTGTGCTGGCCAGGATATTGCCTGGGGCACCGGCTATTGCAAGGTTTCTGCCTTGTGTGCTGGCCAGGATATTGCCTGGGGTACCGGCTATTGCAAGGTTTCTGCCTTGTGTGCTGGCCAGGATATTGCCTGGGGTGCCGGCTATTGCAAGGTTTCTGCCTTGTGTGCTGGCGAGGATATTGCCTGGGGTGCCGGCTATTGCAAGGTTTCTGCCTCGTGTGCTGGCCAGGATATTGCATGGGGTACCGGCTATTGCAAGGTTTCTGCCTCGTGTGCTGGCCAGGATATTGCATGGGGTACCGGCTATTGCAAGGTTTCTGCCTCGTGTGCTGGCCAGGATATTGCATGGGGTACCGGCTATTGCAAGGTTTCTGCCTCGTGTGCTGGCCAGGATATTGCCTGGGGTACCGGCTATTGCAAGGTTTCTGCCTCGTGTGCTGGCCAGGATATTGCCTGGGGTACCGGCTATTGCAAGGTTTCTGCCTTGTGTGCTGGCCAGGATATTGCCTGGGGTACCGGCTATTGCAAGGTTTCTCCTTGTGTGCTGGCCAGGATATTGCCTGGGGTACCGGCTATTGCAAGGTTTCTGCCTTGTGTGCTGGCCAGGATATTGCCTGGGGTACCGGCTATTGCAAGGTTTCTGCCTTGTGTGCTGGCCAGGATATTGCCTGGGGTACCGGCTATTGCAAGGTTTCTGCCTTGTGTGCTGGCCAGGATATTGCCTGGGGTACCGGCTATTGCAAGGTTTCTGCCTTGTGTGCTGGCCAGGATATTGCCTGGGGTACCGGCTATTGCAAGGTTTCTGCCTTGTGTGCTGGCCAGGATATTGCCTGGGGTACCGGCTATTGCAAGGTTTCTGCCTTGTGTGCTGGCCAGGATATTGCCTGGGGTACCGGCTATTGCAAGGTTTCTGCCTTGTGTGCTGGCCAGGATATTGCCTGGGGTGCCGGCTATTGCAAGGTTTCTGCCTTGTGTGCTGGCCAGGAAATTGCATGGGGTGCCGGCTATTGCAAGGTTTCTGCCTTGTGTGCTGGCCAGGATATTGCCTGGGGCACCGGCTATTGCAAGGTTTCTGCCTTGTGTGCTGGCCAGGATATTGCCTGGGGCACCGGCTATTGCAAGGTTTCTGCCTTGTGTGCTGGCCAGGATATTGCCTGGGGTACCGGCTATTGCAAGGTTTCTGCCTTGTGTGCTGGCCAGGATATTGCCTGGGGTACCGGCTATTGCAAGGTTTCTGCCTTGTGTGCTGGCCAGGATATTGCCTGGGGTGCCGGCTATTGCAAGGTTTCTGCCTTGTGTGCTGGCCAGGATATTGCCTGGGGTACCGGCTATTGCAAGGTTTCTGCCTTGTGTGCTGGCCAGGATATTGCCTGGGGTACCGGCTATTGCAAGGTTTCTGCCTTGTGTGCTGGCCAGGATATTGCCTGGGGTACCGGCTATTGCAAGGTTTCTGCCTTGTGTGCTGGCCAGGATATTGCCTGGGGTACCGGCTATTGCAAGGTTTCTGCCTTGTGTGCTGGCCAGGATATTGCCTGGGGTGCCGGCTATTGCAAGGTTTCTGCCTTGTGTGCTGGCCAGGATATTGCCTGGGGCGCCGGCTATTGCAAGGTTTCTGCCTTGTGTGCTGGCCAGGATATTGCCTGGGGCACCGGCTATTGCAAGGTTTCTGCCTTGTGTGCTGGCCAGGATATTGCCTGGGGTACCGGCTATTGCAAGGTTTCTCCTTGTGTGCTGGCCAGGATATTGCCTGGGGTACCGGCTATTGCAAGGTTTCTCCTTGTGTGCTGGCCAGGATATTGCCTGGGGTACCGGCTATTGCAAGGTTTCTGCCTTGTGTGCTGGCCAGGATATTGCCTGGGGTACCGGCTATTGCAAGGTTTCTGCCTTGTGTGCTGGCCAGGATATTGCCTGGGGTACCGGCTATTGCAAGGTTTCTGCCTTGTGTGCTGGCCAGGATATTGCCTGGGGTACCGGCTATTGCAAGGTTTCTGCCTTGTGTGCTGGCCAGGATATTGCCTGGGGTACCGGCTATTGCAAGGTTTCTCCTTGTGTGCTGGCCAGGATATTGCCTGGGGTACCGGCTATTGCAAGGTTTCTGCCTTGTGTGCTGGCCAGGATATTGCCTGGGGTACCGGCTATTGCAAGGTTTCTCCTTGTGTGCTGGCCAGGATATTGCCTGGGGTACCGGCTATTGCAAGGTTTCTGCCTTGTGTGCTGGCCAGGATATTGCCTGGGGTACCGGCTATTGCAAGGTTTCTGCCTTGTGTGCTGGTGAGGATATTGCCTGGGGTGCCGGCTATTGCAAGGTTTCTCCTTGTGTGCTGGCCAGGATATTGCCTGGGGTACCGGCTATTGCAAGGTTTCTGCCTTGTGTGCTGGCCAGGGTATTGCCTGGGGTGCCGGCTATTGCAAGGTTTCTGCCTTGTGTGCTGGCCAGGGTATTGCCTGGGGTGCCGGCTATTGCAAGGTTTCTGCCTTGTGTGCTGGTGAGGATATTGCCTGGGGTGCCGGCTATTGCAAGGTTTCTGCCTTGTGTGCTGGCCAGGATATTGCCTGGGGTACCGGCTATTGCAAGGTTTCTGCCTTGTGTGCTGGCCAGGATATTGCCTGGGGTACCGGCTATTGCAAGGTTTCTGCCTTGTGTGCTGGCCAGGATATTGCCTGGGGTACCGGCTATTGCAAGGTTTCTGCCTTGTGTGCTGGCCAGCATATTGCCTGGGGTACCGGCTATTGCAAGGTTTCTGCCTTGTGTGCTGGCCAGGATATTGCCTGGGGTACCGGCTATTGCAAGGTTTCTCCTTGTGTGCTGGCCAGGATATTGCCTGGGGTACCGGCTATTGCAAGGTTTCTGCCTTGTGTGCTGGCCAGGATATTGCCTGGGGTACCGGCTATTGCAAGGTTTCTGCCTTGTGTGCTGGCCAGGATATTGCCTGGGGTACCGGCTATTGCAAGGTTTCTCCTTGTGTGCTGGCCAGGATATTGCCTGGGGTACCGGCTATTGCAAGGTTTCTGCCTAGTGTGCTGGCCAGGATATTGCCTGGGGTACCGGCTATTGCAAGGTTTCTCCTTGTGTGCTGGCCAGGATATTGCCTGTGGTACCGGCTATTGCAAGGTTTCTGCCTTGTGTGCTGGCCAGGATATTGCCTGGGGTACCGGCTATTGCAAGGTTTCTCCTTGTGTGCTGGCCAGGATATTGCCTGGGGTACCGGCTATTGCAAGGTTTCTGCCTTGTGTGCTGGCCAGGATATTGCCTGGGGTACCGGCTATTGCAAGGTTTCTGCCTTGTGTGCTGGCCAGGATATTGCCTGGGGTACCGGCTATTGCAAGGTTTCTGCCTTGTGTGCTGGCCAGGATATTGCCTGGGGTACCGGCTATTGCAAGGTTTCTGCCTTGTGTGCTGGCCAGGATATTGCCTGGGGTACCGGCTATTGCAAGGTTTCTGCCTTGTGTGCTGGCCAGGATATTGCCTGGGGTGCCGGCTATTGCAAGGTTTCTGCCTTGTGTGCTGGCCAGGATATTGCCTGGGGTGCCGGCTATTGCAAGGTTTCTGCCTTGTGTGCTGGCCAGGATATTGCATGGGGTGCCGGCTATTGCAAGGTTTCTGCCTTGTGTGCTGGCCAGGATATTGCCTGGGGTACCGGCTATTGCAAGGTTTCTGCCTTGTGTGCTGGCCAGGATATTGCCTGGGGTACCGGCTATTGCAAGGGTTCTGCCTTGTGTGCTGGCCAGGATATTGCCTGGGGTACCGGCTATTGCAAGGTTTCTCCTTGTGTGCTGGCCAGGATATTGCCTGGGGTACCGGCTATTGCAAGGTTTCTGCCTTGTGTGCTGGCCAGGATATTGCCTGGGGTACCGGCTATTGCAAGGTTTCTGCCTTGTGTGCTGGCCAGGATATTGCCTGGGGTACCGGCTATTGCAAGGTTTCTGCCTTGTGTGCTGGCCAGGATATTGCCTGGGGTACCGGCTATTGCAAGGTTTCTCCTTGTGTGCTGGCCAGGATATTGCCTGGGGTACCGGCTATTGCAAGGTTTCGCCTTGTGTGCTGGCCAGGATATTGCCTGGGGTACCGGCTATTGCAAGGTTTCTGCCTTGTGTGCTGGCCAGGATATTGCCTGGGGTACCGGCTATTGCAAGGTTTCTGCCTTGTGTGCTGGCCAGGATATTGCCTGGGGTGCCGGCTATTGCAAGGTTTCTCCTTGTGTGCTGGCCAGGATATTGCCTGGGGTACCGGCTATTGCAAGGTTTCTGCCTTGTGTGCTGGCCAGGATATTGCCTGGGGTACCGGCTATTGCAAGGTTTCTGCCTTGTGTGCTGGCCAGGATATTGCCTGGGGTGCCGGCTATTGCAAGGTTTCTGCCTTGTGTGCTGGCCAGGATATTGCCTGGGGCGCCGGCTATTGCAAGGTTTCTGCCTTGTGTGCTGGCCAGGATATTGCCTGGGGCGCCGGCTATTGCAAGGTTTCTGCCTTGTGTGCTGGCCAGGATATTGCCTGGGGCGCCGGCTATTGCAAGGTTTCTCCTTGTGTGCTGGCCAGGATATTGCCTGGGGCGCCGGCTATTGCAAGGTTTCTCCTTGTGTGCTGGCCAGGATATTGCCTGGGGCGCCGGCTATTGCAAGGTTTCTCCTTGTGTGCTGGCCAGGATATTGCCTGGGGCGCCGGCTATTGCAAGGTTTCTCCTTGTGTGCTGGCCAGGATATTGCCTGGGGCGCCGGCTATTGCAAGGTTTCTCCTTGTGTGCTGGCCAGGATATTGCCTGGGGCACCGGCTATTGCAAGGTTTCTGCCTTGTGTGCTGGCCAGGATATTGCCTGGGGTACCGGCTATTGCAAGGTTTCTGCCTTGTGTGCTGGCCAGGGTATTGCCTGGGGTACCGGCTATTGCAAGGTTTCTGCCTTGTGTGCTGGCCAGGATATTGCCTGGGGTGCCGGCTATTGCAAGGTTTCTCCTTGTGTGCTGGCCAGGATATTGCCTGGGGTGCCGGCTATTGCAAGGTTTCTCCTTGTGTGCTGGCCAGGATATTGCCTGGGGCGCCGGCTATTGCAAGGTTTCTGCCTTGTGTGCTGGCCAGGATATTGCCTGGGGCGCCGGCTATTGCAAGGTTTCTGCCTTGTGTGCTGGTGAGGATATTGCCTGGGGTACCGGCTATTGCAAGGTTTCTCCTTGTGTGCTGGCCAGGATATTGCCTGGGGTACCGGCTATTGCAAGGTTTCTGCCTTGTGTGCTGGCCAGGATATTGCCTGGGGTACCGGCTATTGCAAGGTTTCTGCCTTGTGTGCTGGCCAGGATATTGCCTGGGGTACCGGCTATTGCAAGGTTTCTCCTTGTGTGCTGGCCAGGATATTGCCTGGGGTACCGGCTATTGCAAGGTTTCTCCTTGTGTGCTGGCCAGGATATTGCCTGGGGTACCGGCTATTGCAAGGTTTCTGCCTTGTGTGCTGGCCAGGATATTGCATGGGGTACCGGCTATTGCAAGGTTTCTGCCTTGTGTGCTGGCCAGGATATTGCCTGGGGTACCGGCTATTGCAAGGTTTCTGCCTTGTGTGCTGGCCAGGATATTGCCTGGGGTACCGGCTATTGCAAGGTTTCTGCCTTGTGTGCTGGCCAGGATATTGCCTGGGGTACCGGCTATTGCAAGGTTTCTGCCTTGTGTGCTGGCCAGGATATTGCCTGGGGTACCGGCTATTGCAAGGTTTCTGCCTTGTGTGCTGGCCAGGATATTGCCTGGGGTACCGGCTATTGCAAGGTTTCTGCCTTGTGTGCTGGCCAGGATATTGCCTGGGGTACCGGCTATTGCAAGGTTTCTGCCTTGTGTGCTGGCGAGGATATTGCCTGGGGTACCGGCTATTGCAAGGTTTCTGCCTTGTGTGCTGGCCAGGATATTGCCTGGGGTACCGGCTATTGCAAGGTTTCTGCCTTGTGTGCTGGCCAGGATATTGCCTGGGGTACCGGCTATTGCAAGGTTTCTGCCTTGTGTGCTGGCGAGGATATTGCCTGGTGTACCGGCTATTGCAAGGTTTCTGCCTTGTGTGCTGGCCAGGATATTGCATAGTGCGCTGGCTATTTCAAAGTGCCGGTCAGGACTTGAAAAAGTTAAATTATGAAAGGAGAACTTATGTCCAGAATAACCTCATGTGCTGCCAAGGTGAAGGGGACTTTAAGTCAGCAGCACGGGAAGCTTACATTTGAAGCTTCCATTTGTTTTGTGGGTCACGTGCAGCATTTTCTCAGTGACGTTTACAGTGGTGCTTATGGAGGATTTTGGTTTGTGAAGTGCGGAGACACACGTCGTGAATTGTATCAGAATGGAGGCAACACGACAGGCACCACATGTATTTCAACCTATGCTAGGGTGACCAGATTTTCAAAACAAAAAACCGGGACGGCCAACAACATAAAAGAGGGACTACCCCATCGCAGCCGACCAATTACCGCCCCTCCCCCAACACACCCCCACAACCACCCCCAACCATATTTCCAGCACTTCTCCTTTCTATAAACTGTATATAATCTCATTTGTGCAGATTTGTCTGTGAATCGTGGCATGTTAATTCAAAAAGAGCGTTAAATTGATGCCTGTTGTGAATGAAGGCAGGGGGTGCCAGGGGCCCCAGCCGTCATTCACACGTGCGCTCACACACTCGCACAATGAGCCACCCCGGAGACGTGTGACTTGCTCGGGTCCCCAGCGGCAACTGCCAGTGGACCGTCTTTATTATCAACTGTGCATGCGCGAGTCTCGATCCCGCTCGCGCATGCGTACATTGGCGTATTCACTACGCAACATCCCTCCCTTTTCCCTTGAACAACAAACATCATCAAACATTAGACTTAACAGTGATCTATTTAAGCTGCAACTGACAGTGTATCACTGGTTACGAGGCAGGGTCCATGATAAAGTCTTGGAACCTCTTGCGCCCCGCCCGGCTCGGGTACCTGCGTGCCTCAACATTGGGTGTCTCTGGTGCCCCAGGAGTCTCTGGCAGTCCATCATTTCCTTGTGGCACTTCTGCCTCCGGATCTGGGCCTTGCGTGACGATTTCTTCTGTGTTTACCGACCCTATTCGCTAGAAGAATGATACGTTCCGGGTGACTGTCCCTCGTGTATTGGCGGCCATGACCATAGACCCCTTGACGTGCGTCACTCCCAGAGGTTGTGTTTCGTATGGCAGTGACAGCTTTCCTTCAGGTCTCCGATTCCGCACCAGCATGATGTCTCCCACCGCAATCTCTTTCTCTGGTAATCCTCGCCGTATTGTCTCTCTCTCGTTCTGAGCGGCCCTCTCCGTTCGCACGTGGTTGTTGTCGATCTCCCCCGGATGTCACCCTTCCACTTCAGGTAGCAGTCCTCTTGGTACCCGGCTGAAGAGGGCATCCGCGGGAGCGACTCCCGTGGACTGGTGCGGCGTCGTGCGGTATTCTCAGAGAAAGTCAAATAGGTTGCGTCGGAGCTCTTCCCCGCGTTCATCGATATGCGGAACACTTTGTTGAGCGTGCGCATGAAGCGTTCGACTTCTCCGTTTGCTCTTGGCCAAAGGGGGGTGACTTTACAATGTTTTATCCCCCTCTCCTCACAGTAGCGAGCGAATAGCTGTCCTTTGAATGGTGTTCTGTTGTCCGAGCATATCTCCAGGGGAAAACCATGGGGAGTGAACATCTTCTCCATGGCTAAAATGGTGTGGTCACTGGCCCTGGATTCGACCAGCTCCACCTCTGGATATCGTGACCACTGGTCTGTCACCACCAGGAAGTGTGTTCCTCTGCCCGTGGATCCGAAATCAGCGTGCACTGTTCCCCATGGGCGGTCACTCCGTTCCATTGCCTGAATAGGTGGCCCCCTCTCCACGGGACTTGCTGCCTGGCAGGGAATGCAGGCCCTCATGAACTCTTCAACCCTTCTTTCCAGATCAGGAAACCAGACCTTCAACCTGAGCTGTGCTTTCGTCTTAGCCATCCTCTGGTGGCCTTTGTGGGCGAGCTGCAGGACTTTGTTCACCAGTGTTCTGGGTATCACGATCTGGTGGCCTCTCAGCAGGAGACCATCATCTGCAACCGACAGCTCATGGCGCGCCTTCCAGAGTGCTTGTAGGTCCTTCTGCGCTCCTACATTCCTCCGGGAATTGTTCTGGAGGACTTCCCGCCACTCCCCACTGGCTACGGCTCCTTTTATTACGATGAATGCCTCGTCAGTGTTGGATTCGTCTGCGATCTCGTGGCGCGCTAGGGCAACAGGCATTGCCGACTCCACCACCAGGTATATCGCCTCTATGCAGTCAGCCACTTCCTGCGAGTCTCTGGGTCGTCCGGTACCCGGATGGCGGGACAAGTAGTCTGCTGGGTTGTGTCTCCCTGGGCGGTAGAGTAGCCTGACCCCATACTCCATGAGCAAGAGCATCCATCTTTCTATGCGAGGTGGAGGTTTGGACCATGTTCCTGACAGAATCGGGATGAGAGGTTTGTGATCTGTCACTACGACAACTAGCTTCCCTAGGATGTAGATCCGGAAGTGTTTGCACCCCCACAATATGGCCAAGGCCTCACGTTCAATCTGAGAATATCTCCTCTCTGTCTCGGTGAGCGCCTTGCTCGCGTAGGCGATCGATCGCATGGTCTGCCTGCATGAGGACTGCGCCCAGCCCCACCGGGCTGGCATCGACCACGATCTCCGACTCGCGGTCCGCGTTGAAATAGGCTATGGTCTCTTATCGGACAGGGCATTCTTGATGGCTGTGAACGCCCTCTGTTAATTTCCGGTCCAGGTCCACGCAACGTTGTTTCTGGTCAGAGCCCTCAGGGGTTCCGACAAGGAGGCTAGGTCACGAATGAATCGTCCGCAATAGTTGACAATCCCCAGGAAGCTTCTGATTTCTGCTGGGGACGTTGGCAGTGCTGCCTCTCGAATGTCTTTCACCTTTTCGGGATCTGGGGAGATGCCCCCGGCGTGGAATATGAATCCAAAAAATTCCAGCCTGTCCTTCAGGAATTCGCACTTTTCTTTGTGCAGAGTTAGACCGAGGCTGCAAAGTCTCTCGAGGGCGTTTTCCAGGCGCTTTAGATGTTCTGCCTCCGAGCGGGCAAAGACCAGAATGTCGTCCAACATGTTTATGACTCCCTTGAGTCCTGACAGGGACCCCCTGATGGCATTTTGGAAGACCTCTGCTGCGGACGAGACCCCGAAACTGAGCCTTTTGTACTGGTATAGCCCCTCGTGAGTTGTAAAAGTGGTGATATACCTCGACTCGGGGTGGAGCTCTAGCTGGTGATAACCAGATCTCAAGTCCAGTTTCGAGAAGACCTTCGCCCCCTGAAGTTCGCCAACAATGTCGTCTAGGGTGGGCGTAAGGTGGCGTTCTCTCTTGATGGCTTCATTGGGTAGCCTCATATCCACACATATGCGTACAGCGCCCGGCTGTTTGGGCTTTGGGGCCACCACAATTGGGGAGACCCATGGGGTAGGTCCTTCCACTCTTTCGATAATATCTAAGTCAACCAATGACTGTAGCTCTTTTTCTACCTGAGCCCGCAGATGGAATGGGATGCGGCAGTGCTTTAGCGCTGTCGGCCTCACTGATCCATCGATGTGCAAACGTATGGGGTCGGCTTTTAGTTTCCCTATGCCGTCGAAGATCATCTCAAAGCGTTGCAGCAGGCGTTCCAGATCGGCATGATATACCGCTAACGTGAAGTGCACAATGTTCAGCGCTTCCGACGCGGCACAACTTAGAAGGGAGCGTAGGTTTCCGTTGGTGACGAAGAACCGTGCTTTGATTCTGTTCTGTCCATGAGATACTGGAGCCACGAACACTCCTTGGATGGGAAGAGGTGCATCTCCTCCAAATCCGTATATTCTGGCTGTGGACTCAGTCAAATTTGGCGGGCCTGGGAGTGCATTGTAGTGTTCGGTAGCCAACACACAGACAGATGCCCCGGTGTCTATGAGGACCGGAGTAGGGACTTCTCCGATGAGTACTGTACATTTTGGTTGTCGACTTTCGCCAGGGCCCTTGGCAATGCTGGAGATGAAGAAAATGTCCTCTTCTTCCTCTTCAGGGATGTTGAGGTCTTGCATACCCTGTTCGACAGCCGATACACCCCTCACTCTCCGAGCGTTGCTCCTGCCAGCTCTCTCTGGCCCCCTCGAGGCCGCTACTGGTGTCGCTGCCCTGCACACCCTAGCGTAGTGTCCTGGTATGCCACACCGGCCACATACCCTTGATTTAGCTGGGCACTCACCCACGTGCGGCAGGTCATAGCCGCAGTAGGAGCACGACAGAGCAGTGCTTGGAGTCGTGGAGCCTTCCCCACTCCTTGGTGTCCACCTCGCTCTCCCTGGACCAGAACGTCCGATCGCAAATGCCTCTTCCTATTTTCTCGAGTGCGTGGCTGCGTCCATCTTTGCCCGCCTGGCCTCAGCAAGTACGTAGGCCCTCCCAGTGTCCAGAATTTGCTGCAGCGCCAGCCCAGGTTCCCTCAGGACTTGTCTCCTTAGCTTCCCGGAACTGCACCCTTGCAGCAGCTGGTTACGAATCATTTCTTCTTCATTCGCCCAACGGCAGGAGCTTGCTAGGTGCCGCAGCCTCGCACAAAACTGGTCTAGCGACTCTTCTTCCAGTTGTTTTTCGGCGCTCATGACAAACCTGTCAAAGTCTACGTTTGCCATGGGAAGGAAATGGTCTCTGAGCGCTTGTTTTACTGCGTCATATGTGACTACTGGGATAGTGAGCGAGTCATATATCCTGTGGACCTCCGTTCCTGCTGAGTATACCATGATGTCTATCTTCGCCTCATCCTCCGTTTCCCCTGAGGCCCTGAAGAACATTTCTAATTTTTTGAACCACAGGAGCCATTTCGGTCCCAATTTGGATGGAGGGCCCGTGGTGTCGAATTCGGGCATGGGAGCCAAAGTACTGTGCATCCTGCGTGGGACCGGGGCCATGGCACCCTCTTGCTCTCCCTCCTCACCCATTGTGATGAGTGGTACTCACAGGGGGATGTAGTCCTTCGTGGGTGTTGAGGTGGTCTAGCCAGGTGGGCCTACTTGCGACACAGAATCCTTCTCTGACGCACCTTGTCGACTGGTTCACTTTTCTTCGATGCCACAGTCCTGTGGCCGCACAGGCTGTGTAAGTCCCACAACTTGGTCTCCAAAAGCTAGCCAAAATGTAGCTGGCGCACGAGCACCCTCGCGGGCCGCAACCACTGCATTCTGCGTGTGAAGCAAGATGGCGGCTGGCCGGCCGTGCGCATGGATCCGTGTCGACACGGAGCGACGATTTTCCCTCCAATGCCATCGGAGTGGAGAATTGCTCCGGAGTCGTCCTCGTCGCCAATGTTGTGTTGGCAGGGGGTGCCAGGGGCCCCAGCTGTCATTCACACGTGCGCTCACACACTCGCACAATGAGCCACGCCGGAGACGTGTGACTTGCTCGGGTCCCCGGCGGCAACTGCCAGTGGACCGTCTTTATTGTCAGCTGCGCATGCGCGAGTCTCGGTCCCGCTCGCGCATGCGTACATTGGCGTATTCACTACGCAACAATGCCATTGCATGGCTTTTTGTACAATAATTTTCACGCCAGTCTCTGTGGCACAGTCAGTAAGTGTTCTGACTTGTATCTGAGAGGTTGGGGGTTCGAGCCAAATCTCCAACTACAAAATTGTGAAAGTGTTGTGCAAAAATAATTATGGTTTTAATTACCGTAGCCCCCCAAACATGCAAACCCCGGACGGGGTTTCAAAAATGAAAAAACTCCTGGGACCCTGGGACGGAGGGTGATTTCCCCGGACTGTCCTGGGAAAACCCGGACGTCTGGTCACCCTACCTATGCCTGCGGAACCATCCATTGTGTGGGTCCAATGGTTGGACATTTTCGACACCCACCTGATTGCGATTGGTGGGAAAGGATTTGACCCAGAGAGGAAGAAAGCCATTCTCCTTAACTTCTTGAGAGTGGAAGGGCCAAAGATCTTCGAAACCCTGCCTGGGAATCCGACGCACCAAACGTTTATCAAGCCACGGAGCGCGCTCTGCTTGCTAATTTGGTCCTTGTATTAATGTCATCATGGAGTGCTATTTGTTTTTCTCACGCTCGCAGTAACCGGGGGAGAAAGTGAAGAGGTGTGTGGCATCCCTGAGAGGATTAACAAAGAACTGTGAATTTGGAGCACTTACCGACAGCCTGGTACGTGACCAGAGAGTGCGATGCACTGTGGACAAGAAACTGCAAGAGGGGCTCCTGATGGTGAGATCTCTCTCTCTCTGGATCAAGCCATCGCTATGGCTAAACTGGCTGAGCAGTAATGTACCCAATGAGCTTGAATGTCTCCGGTGCGGAAGTGAACAATGTCGGAAGCAAGCCTGTTACGTGGTTGAAGTCGCTGACTTCCCCCACACAACCTGGTCAGGTCTGATTCTTCTCAAGCTCCCCGGCCACAGGGTCCCAGAGTGAACAGTATGTGTTTCGCCTGTGGTGAGGGGACCACATCTCCACCAGCCCACATTATCATGCCAGAGGGGCAACATGTTTCAAGTGCAACAAGATGGGGCACATGGCGAAAATGTGCAGGATCAGGGGGGATGTGCGATGCGCTGAGGAAGACAACCTGTTTCATGAGGGTGTGCATGATCTACTCATTGCCAGTGTAGCTGGGGAGGACGTGGAAGTGATGGCTGACTCAGGTTTGAGGTACACAGTTGTAGGGGTCGATGTTTTACACACACGTGACATTGCTATAGGTGAATTTGACCCACCTGACATATGTCCTAAAGGATACAGGGGCTCATCAATTCACATTTGGGGTCAAAATCTGTAGAGATTGCTTTCAAGGGTAGAGTGATGAGAGCAGTTCTGTATGTAGCAAAGGGGTGCCGCTACTGAGTTGGAGGCATCAAAAGGGTCTAGGTATGGTCCTCAACCCCAATGCTCAGCAACCAGTTATGTTTGAGGGGAATGATTGGAATGGTCAGTTTCATAATGTGTTTGCCGACTGTTGAGGTTCAGTCACAAGAACATTTTGGGGAGCGAAACCTGTGGTACACAATGTTCATTCTGTTCCCATATTACTGAGGGAGAAACTTAATGTTGAGCCCAACAAGTTGTGCTTGAATGACGTCATTTAACCGATTGAAGTTGCAGAGTGGGTGTCCCCTGTGGTTATTACAAAAAAGGGGACCGGCAAGATTAGGATGTGTGTGGACTTTAGATCCCTCAACAATAACATCTGGGTAGATCGGCATCCTCCACCCAAGGTGCAAAAAATGATTACCTATCTGCACAGTGCAACGTACTTTTCCACAATTGATTTATCTAGCGCCTATCACCAGATAGCAACCAGATTCTAGATCCTTGACCTCGTTTGTTACACCGTTTGGTGCTTACAGGTTTCAAAGGATGCCATTTGGGTTGACGTGCACCACAGCCATCTTTCAAAGAGTTATGGAGAGGTTGCCTTTTGGAAAGTGCTTTCAGGATGACGTTTGGTATTCACTCTGAATCACATGAAGAGTATGTGTTGTGTGAAACCAGAAGGTGTCTCACCTACTGGTCCCCAGTGATCTGTCATTCAGCACATGATCATCGCGTTTGGATCCAGTTCCTGGGGGTGGACCAGTGCTGGAGGATCACCTGGGTGAGGGGTCTTTGGGTAGTGGGACTACGGATGATGAGATATGGTATCCATTACCACTATCGTACCCAGTAGGAAATTTAGGAACTCTACCCTCACCCCCTTTTCCAACAGGAACACTTTTTCACAGACAGCCAACTATAAGGGAAAACAGACTAACACCCGAGCCGAGTAACTGACATGTCCCAGTACTATGATCAGACGAGGTCAGGCAATTATCGACTATCACTCACACCTGATTTCCATTACACTTCTCCAACATGGATAAAAAGGCGGAGCATGCGAGCACACTCTGAGCGAAACAAAGCACACAAGGAAACAGCAGTTTCGAGACAGTAGCTGAGCAGGAGAGGAAAGATGGCAAAACAGAAGGGGATCGCAACAAGGGAAATTCCCATTACCTTTTCGACAAGGAATCATTACTTTCCAGAGACCTTGAGAATTGAAAGTGTAAGACCAGTAATCCAGGCTGAACAATCCTGCATCGTGTGTCCGGGATACTCGAGCCCCTCCCGCATCAGTAATCAAGGCGGGGAGAAGCACCAGCCACTGCAGCACCATCCTTGGATCAAAGAACAAGGCAGCATCAGTGAAGTCAAACAGCTGGTGAGTTGGGGAGACCGATACAAGCACTGGAGCGAACATTGTAAAAACATGTGTGATAAGAGACGCAAGTGAAGTTTAACTGCCGATGAGTGATTAAACTGTAAAGCAAGCTACAATACCTTTGAGCGGTCCGGCAGCGCGTGGTTGCCCAATCGAAGGTCTCTGTAAGGTATCCAGCTGAAAAGTAATACAAGTAAATACATTTGGTCCGAGCAAGGGAGAGCAATTTACAGAGAATGAATAAATGTGAATCAAAGTGGTCCTGCGACGGGTGAAGCAAAGTCCAGCGCACAGTCGAAAGTCCTCGATTTTGATGAAATAGAGAAGTTAAGAAAAGTATGTAAGTTTGGTTCGAGCCCAGCAGAGGGAGAGCAATTGAAGGTTTTGTGTTAAAGGGGGTCTGAGCCCAGTAGAGGGGGACCCGGGGTAAACAGTAAATCACCCAGAGAAGTTGTATATGTGAAATCCTAAGAAGAAAGGAACTTTAATGTTTGTCATGTTGCATCAGGCCCTCTCAAATAAGAGACTCTGAATGGCAAAGAGACTTTGGCACAGAAGGCCCTGATGTTGGAGTTTTGAACGGCATCCTCATGCTAGAGAAATCAGAGACTGTGCTAAGCTCGAGTGTGCCGCCTTGTCCCGTGCTGAAAATATGGGAAAGGGAAGCCAACGGCTTGAATATCCTGACATATAATTTCTTAAACACATTTCTTTTGCATAAACATTGTTTCCCACACTTTGTGTATTTAGAAGTAATGACTGGCAATCGATTTATTAGTATGGGCCCTTTTAGTTTGACAAGACACCACTAGGACTGCGCTATTATTATTTGATGGTCATAGCTCGCTCCCATCTTTAGATTTAGGATTAGATAGGTGTTCTTCAAATCCAATTGAAGTTCAATAAACACCCTTGAACTGTGATCACTTATGTCTGTCTTACTGTTTGATACCATGCCTTCCTTACAGTGTGTGTGAGGGATTGAATATTTTGGACCAAACTGTTCTCACTGCCAAGAAGAAAAGTGTAGGTTGAGCATGACGGAAGTATTGTACCAGGGGCATGTCACCGATTGGCAGGGCATCATGCCGAAGGTTGATTTGGTGGGGGCAGTGTTGAAGGCACCAGCGCCTCAGAACAAGGACGCATTGAAAGCGTTTTTAGGATTGCCAGAGTATTATTCTAAACTAGTAAAAAGGTTTGCAACCATTTATGCCCACCTGAGGGAACCTTTAAAGAAGAATGGCAGGTTTGTGTGGAGCACGGATGCCAGGAGGCATTTTCATGCATCAATAGCAGTATTACGAGTGCCCGCACCCTCGGCATGCTAAAGGAATTCTCATGACAGATGCCAGTGCGACAGGCCTTGGGGTTGCTCTTATTCAGGTTCATGAGGGCAGGGAATGTGGAATAGCGCTGCCTTGCAGTGTCCAGAAAGAAACTATTCTACAGTGGGGGGAGAAGCCCAGGGAGGTTTTTGGGGCGGTCGACCACCATATCCTTTTTGTGGGGTGTGCCTTTTTAAAAACTGAAACACCAGACACACACCAGCTTTTGCCAGCTGATAGCCCTATGCTGCACTCCTGATGGGAAAACAAGTCCCCAAGGTTATTTTAAGTATCTCGTGAACCCCATCCAACTCCAGCCAGGAGAAGTCTTAAGTCACGAGAGACCCCACTATCGATTAAATTACAATGCCACAAGCCTTCACTGTGTTCATAAGATACTCATATGATGAACAGGGCATATGAAGCATCTGTCTATCTGCTTGTCTACAGAGAAGCACCACAAAGCTGAGACAAAACAGTTTATAGACAGATACATTATTTTTATATGTAAGTTAGTCAATTTCACCAAAAAGCGCATTCAAATATTGCACCCACACTATTAACTCATAGCGTGGAAATCATTAGAAACAAAAATAGTTATACATTCACATAATCTCAAACAATGACAATATTCTGAGCTGAATCATAGTCCTCAAAAGCACCCAAATGTTCTCAGAATATCATTCGTGAAGTAGCACATTTAAAATGGAATTATTATGTGGCCAGGTACAACAAAGTAGCCACTTTAACTCAATTGTCCTTCTGGGCAGTATAATTCTTTCTGCTCAGAATCTCCTAAACACAACCATGTGTACCGACGCGTTTCGGATTACGCAACAATCCTTCTTCAGGGCGGGATGTGTTAAAGTTTCAAAGTAGTTCATTAATTCCCACAAAAGGGATGGATAACCTAATTAGACTTCTATGTCAAACAAGAGATTTCATAGGTAACTCTCAAGGAAAAAGGAAAACTAACCTCATTCCTGTGTATGTAGCAACAACCGGGATCAACCTGTATGGTAAAATATGCAAGAGTGGATTGTAAAGATTTGTTCTCAAACATGATTCAGCTTTTTGACTAGTACTGTTAGAGTTTAGTGTACTCACTCGGAAGGAAGACCAGTGTCTCACCCCGGGTGAAAACAATGGTGATGGGCTGGGCTTTCCAGTGGGCGGTGGCTGAGGGCAAGAAGAGATCAAATGAGTAATTTAATATGTGATCAAAGGTTTTGTGCTTATAACACTCTCAAGCTAGTTAAAAATGAGGTAATCACAAACTCACTTTCCAGAGGAAAGCTTGTTAAGATAACTCATTTCAAAATTGTTCTCTGATATTTCATTGTACATCTGACCGCCAAAATGTGCATACAACGAAGTGTAGCTCATGTCTGGCTTTACTCACTGCGATCCTCCCCAACTGTTGAACTGAGATACTGTCCATACGCCCAGGGGGATACGGCGCTCGTATGGGTTACCAATTAACATTAACTTAAAGACTCACACAGGCTCTCGTGTGCTCGTGTGCAAATGCAAGACGCTCACTAGTTGGAAAATATAAATGTGCCTGAGCATGTTTAGAGTGCAAAAGCCCTCTCTAACGGTATGCTGCCACAGTGTATCAGGTGCCCGTCAACCTATGCACGGGACTGTTGTCGCTCTGGGTGTCTCATTAAGAACACTCACCATAACAAAATACGAAACTCCCGGTTCAACCGCGCAGCTCGTCGCCAAGACGAACTGCTCGGGAGTATTCTGTTTATATGGTCGTCATGGAGGCGACGCGCATGCGCGTCTCGGCTCCAGACTTCCATCTTGGTGTGGGACTCGGTGACCGCAGTGCAAGACTCGCGGTACACTGTTCCCATACACTTTCGCTCACGGTACAGCTGGTACCTAAGAGAGTATCTGCTAGGTAAGTAACGGTGCCAGTATTCAAAAAAATATATAAATGTGGGCGAAATATACCCTGACCTATTCCATATTGATTGAGTATGTAGGGAAGGCAGAAGGGTCATAGGGGACAATAGAGAGTGTCAGAGGAGGGGGAGAACGGGGGAGGGGGGCATCTGGGCAAATACCCTATGGTGCCCCCACCTATCGCTGCTAATACAGCTGAGTTAGCAGTGGGTAAATTACTTCACGGCGGGAGAAGGGGCGAACAGCAGTAATATACTGCTCCAAGCCCCAAGCTCCCGCAAGATAATTAGGGTGACCCACGGGAGAACGTGAAGTGACCTGGAAATCCAGTCACTCCCAATACCACTAGGGACACTCATAAGTGCAGTACGATGATCAAGACTCACAATAAGATACCTGACATAATAACATATCTAGGGAAAAAGAGAAGAAAAAAAACTCTCCATGCATATGCAATTTATCCTGCGGATTCAAGCCCGCTCACATTCTGATTTGACAGTCTGCTGACTCCCTGTTACCAGGCTCGACATCGAACTCCCGGTGCCTCTGCCGTCAGTCCAATATACAATTTCGGGCAAGAGAACCAAATCGCATATATTACTCCACTGGTGTTGCAATTAGTGATGGCATGTTGTTGCCAGGGTGTCCTAAGACCAATATCCACAATTGTGGTACGTTTAGTTGATGAACAGCATTTGCAGTGTGCACACGGAGTATGGCCACTAGGTCTAGTAAGACCCCATTGTTCAGTGATGGTAAGTTGTGGTTCGGACTGGTTGCTAATATCATTCCTGGTTAAAAGTTCTTTAAGATTGCGACCACGTTTAAACGCACATCTAGGTGCAGAAATGGGGTTTTCGCACTTAGATAAGAGATGCCAGTTCTTCCTAACTATACTCACAATCTTGTGGGACAGAGGACTGTAAGTACTCACAAACACCAGACCATCAGGATCTGGTGCGACAGATTTGTTCTTATACTCTAAAAGGGCTTGTCGATGGTTATTGGAAGCCCTTTTAAGAGAACGTTTTACAATTTTACGAGGGTAACCTCTTTGAATGAGATTCTCACTCAAATTGGCTGCTTCTTCGTAGAATGTATCGAGATTGGTACTATTCCTCTTCAACCTCAAAAATTGACCAAAAGGAAGGTTATCACAAAGTGTTTTAGGATGGAAACTGTCATACCTTAATAACGAGTTACGGTCAGTGGGTTTGTGAAACGGTTTAACTTGTAACGTGTTATTGATGGTATTTACTTTAATTGTAAGATCTAAAAAGTCAATTTTGTGTCTGTCATGATGGATTGTGAACTGCAGGAAAGGATTGATGCCATTGAGCCAGTCAAAAAAGGCCAATAGTTGGTGTTCATTTCCATGCCAGATCATCAACACATCATCAATATACCTTTTCCATAAGGTCTGATGTTGACGAAAAATGTTGGACTCACTGTAGATGCTTTGAAGTTCTACTGAGTTCACATACAGATTAGCTAGGGTCGGAGCCACAGCCGAGCCCATGGCTGTCCCATGGATCTGTTGGAAATAATTATTGTTGAATTTGAAATAATTTTCCGTAAGAGCTAATGTCGTACACCAAAGTATAAACGAATTGGGAGTCATACCAGGTGTGCGTTTGGACAGCAGTAATTCTTCAATCATATCTAAAGTAGATGATTGTGGAATCTTAGTATATAATGAGACTATGTCCAACGTCACCACTATATCTTCACTGCTGTTAAAGGGAAAATGTTCAATCGAGTTAATAACACTTGTAGAATCTTGTATGAACGATTGCATCTCTGGCACATAACCTTTCAAAAAGGAATCAGCAAACTTAGCCAGAGTTTCTAAAAGGGAGTTAGTACCTGAAACTATTGGTCTTCCGGGCGGATTGACTAAAGTCTTGTGGACCTTGGGCAGAATATAAAATTCTGGGACTCTCGGGTCACTTTTGACCAAGTATGCCGCCTCCTTGTTAGTAATCCATTTCCTATCCCTTGCCTTCTCTACCTTAGTTGTAATTATGGTTTTAAGGCGGGTAGTAGGATCAATGCTCAATGGTTTGTAGAAACTGGTATCGGCCAACTGTCTATCGCATTCAGATATATAATCAACACGATCAAGTAAAACAATGGCACCCCCTTTATCAGCACTGCGAATAACAACTGATTTGTTATTTTTAAGATCATTAATCGCTTGGCGTTGTGAATGAGAGCAATTCTGATAAGTACGTGTCATAGCTGTGGCATCTAACTTGTCTAATTCTAACTTGACTCTCCGTTCGAAGACCACAGACTCTGCACTATGGCTAGAACTCGGGGGGACAAAAAGTAGAAGGGTTGTGAAGTCCACTATTAACCTGTTCCAAATCAAACGGGTTATCTTTGAAATATTGTTTCAGATGTATTTTTCTGAAGAGATTGTGTACTTCAAGACGTGTATTAAACTTGTCATAAGTGGCCGTAGGTACAAACCCCAATCCCTTTTCCAGCATCTAAGTTTCCACATCGGTCGGTGTATACGTGGAAAGATTGATTAGTAAGCTGTGTTGCTCCTTGTCACCCTGGGCTCGTAGTCCCATGTTGGCAAGTCCTGGTCTAAAAAACCAGTGGAGGAACCTCGTCCTCGATGTGTGGAACGGAAGTTCTGGGCTCTTCGTCTATTATTACCAATGCCAATACCTCGACCTGGACCGCGTCTTTGGGATCTATAATTAGAATCTTGTTGAAGGCCGTCGTCATCTGAGCTATGTGAGCTATAGGATGTATTGGCAAAACGGACATTTTTCTTAGCTGCTCTTTGGGGTCCATCATATTGTTGATTAGGGATGTAGCCCTCTTGTGTATACCGGAAGGCTTTTTCATGTGTATAGTCCGCTATATCCTTTTTTAACCTTCTGATCCTGTCTCTCACCGTGGATTCTTTAAAGTCATTCATCTCTTTGATAAATTTGGTCCAAACGCTTGGTGAAGGCCTCTAAAGGAACTAATTTTTTGATTTCATCTTCCAATTTTGCCAATTCTAAAGTTTGTTTTTCAGTCATTTCTTTCGCTGTATCAATTATTAAAATCAGCCAATCACGGCCACATTTATTGGCAATATAGATCCATCTCACAATGAACTCCTTATTGTCTAAAAACAATCTGGGCTCATTGTTTACAATAAGTCCTTGTGGTAACACTCCGTTCCTGAGGTACTCTAGCATAATAGTGCCATGAAGTTCTGTACGTATCAAACGTTTCTTCATTTGAAATAACTTATCCCAGTTGCTAATGTTAGTCAA
This sequence comes from Ambystoma mexicanum, assembly GCF_040938575.1. Lineage (NCBI taxonomy): Eukaryota > Metazoa > Chordata > Amphibia > Caudata > Ambystomatidae > Ambystoma > Ambystoma mexicanum. Next base: position 26,393,092 of record NC_090934.1, read on the forward strand.
GGGGGAACTCTCACCCTCGTTCGAGAACAAGGAGGATCTTGCTAATAGATCAGTGACATACTTGTCATCATAGCTTCGGGTTTTATCTGCCGCCATGTTGCAGTATGATAAAGCCAGAGTTCTAATATGGATTCTGGCTAATAGATGACACCTTACAAAAAGGGATACTTAAAAAAGATTCCGCTCTCTTACAAATGAACAAATAGTGGTGAATGTAATGTCCCACGACCGATAGCCGTGTAAAGAACACAAAAAACAATGGAGGGATTCCAAGCAAAAGAATTATCCACGGCCGTGCCTGGAAAAAGCATGTGAAAATAGACCAACTAAGAGGCCGGGATATGAAACCTAGTTTGGGTAAAGGGACAAGACTGGATAAAGTTCAAACATTTAGTTACTACTACAATTAAATCCACATAAAACACATCACACACTGGGAGGTGAAAAAATTAAATTCACATCCTATACATCATTGAAAAATTGATTTATTAATTGAATAAAATATACCGTAAGGATTATAAAATCTCATGATATATCAAAAACATAAAGATAATAAAATACATTTCAAAACATACTAATACATATGTATCAAATGGTATTCATTCAAATTAATGTGCAACACAACCAGACTCAATCACATCACCAATCACTCCATCCATACTAAACTCATACAAAACTAGAGTGCATACTTAAAAAAAAACAATAATAATCTCAAAAGTGCACGAAAAGTGCACCAACATCAGCAAACTATTTGCACAAAATATTCTAGTACCATAGATGAATTATAGTTAGTAACAAGTACTGTACTACTAGAAAATCAAGTGTCCGAAAATAGGAAACCTTAATATGTCATCTTAATTGACAATAGGATCAACACAAAAGAAGACCAATCATAAAACCGACATGTTTCTTTCCATCTTCATAGTTGAAATAGTTCAGTGGAAATTCATCAGGGTAAATTGAGGTCTGAAGTCTTCAGTGGTGAATGGTACTGGGCAGTTACACAAATCTGGATACCAGTCTTGGCCTAACACCCAAACAAAGGAACAAAAAATTAGTAATCTCATATCAATCCATTCAATGAGTTCAGTAAATGCATGTGTTAAGCTCTATCAATGGGCATAAGTGCAAGATCAAAATGACCTTTATAAGAAAAAATTCAGCTACAAACGGTCAAATGCAAGTAATGAGCAGACCTTCAGGGCATAGGAATAAAATTAATAGAATTCAAGCCCAATGTGCATTATAAGAGAGCAAGAAACAATTAAAAATATCCCATAAGTGATCAGGAGAATATTGGTATAACATCGGGCTCAAATCTACCACTACTCGAACGCAATGTAATAGTACCTAAACTCGTAGAATAGAAATAAATGGCTTAAATTGCATTCATAGTGATCCGGTCAAAACATAGAGGGCACAATAAAAATTGATATCGGTTTATCAATAGAACCAAACCCCGAGCCCTCCGTAGGGAAAGGAGGAGTATCAAAATGATACTATAAACTAAGAAGGGGCAGGCATATAAACCGTCTACAAAGAGTGCAGTAAATCTAAATGGCCATCAAAGCAGAGTGGAGATTCCGCCGCATTGCACTTACTATGCTGTGGGCCGGGAACAACTGTACAAGACAGTGGGTCGGTTGTGTAGTGATGAACAGTGCACTGTAAAACCAAGCGCAGTACCTGGAAAGGATTGCCCTACGAATGAAGGGAGCACGACAACAAACAAAAGAAATGTTGTTGTTAAATGTATGTGGTATCCAAGTGCAATACCACAAACTAGTGTCAAGCATCATAATGGGACCAAAAAATGGTGACACCCAGAATGTCATTAATATCACATGAAGAATGATGAAGGTAAAGCACACTTACTGGCTAAATCGGTATCAACAGAAGCGTAGTATAAAGTTGAACTGTAATATATCCAATCCCATAGTTGAAGGGAAATGTCATGTAGAAGAGAGACGCTGCTTTAAACGTATGTCACCTCTGACTGTTCACCATGCCTGATAAATCAATAAACCCATGGGCAAAACTGCCATCACTAGATTGAACAATCAGTAGAACAAAACAACAAAAGAACAGAAAGTGACATCATGCAATCCCTATTGCCAGCAAGGCAGTGTGTAGTTGCCGTATCAGCAGATGTCGACAAATGAAAATAATAATAAAACTCATGCTTTAAAGGAGCTGCTACACCGTAATGTCGGAGACGGAAGTCGTAAGCCCATGTGAAAGGTGGACCATGTAACATGTGACACGGTAATTCAAAACACAAAGTAACATATGCCCAAGTGCCCATGGAACAATCCTACAAGAAACGAATGCGTGGCCACTGTGACATCGTAAGCAGTTGAAACATACCATAAAAAATCATTGTAAAGTCATGTCCTTACCGAAAACTAGCATCCGACTCCCGTATGTTCCGCGAATGAAAACAACCTCTCTGAAATAAAAGAGGGACTGATAAGATACAATGCGCCGGCTCAATATAAGCCGCATCATGGTATCGATCGAATGAAACCACAAAACCGAGTGAAGTACGGGCGGCCATTATGAAAAGGTGAAGTAGGACGCACTGTTAAGTAGTAACAAAGGCAATTAAAGGACACGGAAAGCAAAACACTGTATACAAACAGTATCCTGGTGAAATGATGTAATGCACCAACACAATTCTATGCATACTCAAATGAACCAAATTAAATTCAAAATAAATTCAAAATAAATACGGAGATTGGGCACATCTTTCCCCGTGCCCATAATTATGAACCTCCAAAATAAACAACAGAAAACGGAGTGACGATGAACATGAATAATTCATGTTGTAATATAATCACAACCCAAAAACTAGAATCACAGTACCAGGTCTAGTTGTTCGTTCAGACCAATCAAGTAGCTTTTGGTTAAAAATATTAATCTCATTTCTTCTTTCATCAAGATACTTCTGCTGGTAATACAACCATTTGTAGTGCGTATCTTCTTTAAGATTGTCCATTGTAGATATTCGCAGTCATGATTGTTAATCAAAAAATTACCGACCATGGGAGCTGAAATGGTTTTGTTCCTAATACAGCTCTTATGTTCAGTGATACGAGTCTTCACTTTACGTTCAGTTTGTCCAATATACAATTTCGGACAAGAGCACCAAATCGCATATATATTACTCCACTGGTGTTGCAATTAGTGATGGCATGTTGTTGCCAGGGTGCCCTAAGACCAATATCCACAGATGTGGTACGTTTAGTTGATGAACAGCATTTGCAGTGTCCACACGGAGTATGGTCACTAGGTCTAGTAAGACCCCATTGTTCAGTGATGGTAAGTTGTGGTTCGGACTGGTTGCTAATATCATTCCTGGTTAAAAGTTTTTTAAGATTGCGACCACGTTTAAACGCACATCTAGGTGCAGAAATGGGGTTTTCGCACTTAGATAAGAGATGCCAGTTCTTCCTAACTATACTCACAATCTTGTGGGACAGAGGACTGTAAGTACTCACAAACACCAGACTATCAGGATCTGGTGTGACAGATTTGTTCTTATACTCTAAAAGGGCTTGTCGATGGTTATTGGAAGCCCTTTTAAGAGAACGTTTTACAATTTTACGAGGGTAACCTCTTTGAATGAGATTCTCACTCAAATTGGCTGCTTCTTCGTAGAATGTATCGAGATTGGTACTATTCCTCTTCAACCTCAAAAATTGACCAAAAGGAAGGTTATCACGAAGTGTTTTAGGATGGAAACTGTCATACCTTAATAACGAGTTACGGTCAGTGGGTTTGTGAAACGGTTTAACTTGTAACGTGTTATTGATGGTATTTACTTCAATTGTAAGATCTAAAAAGTCAATTTTGTGTCTGTCATGATGGATTGTGAACTGCAGGAAAGGATTGATGCCATTGAGCCAGTCAAAAAAGGCCAATAGTTGGTGTTCATTTCCATGCCAGATCATCAACACATCATCAATATACCTTTTCCATAAGGTCTGATGTTGACGAAAAATGTTGGCCTCACTGTAGATGCTTTGAAGTTCTACTGAGTTCACATACAGATTAGCTAGGGTCAGAGCCACAGCCGAGCCCATGGCTGTCCCATGGACCTGTTGGAAATAATTATTGTTGAATTTGAAATAATTTTCCGTAAGAGCTAATGTCGTACACCAAAGTATAAACGAATTGGGAGTCATACCAGGTGTGCGTTTGGACAGCAGTAATTCTTCAATCATATCTAAAGTAGATGATTGTGGAATCTTAGTATATAATGAGACTATGTCCAACGTCACCAATATATCTTCACTGCTGTTAAAGGGAAAATGTTCAATCAAGTTAATAACACTTGTAGAATCTTGTATGAACGATTGCATCTCTGGCACATAACCTTTCAAAAAGGAATCAGCAAACTTAGCCAGAGGTTCTAAAAGGGAGTTAGTACCTGAAACTATTGGTCTTCCGGGCGGATTGACTAAAGTCTTGTGGACCTTGGGCAGAAAATAAAATTCTGGGACTCTCGGGTCACTTTTGACCAAGTTTGTGATTACCTCATTTTTACCTAGCTTAAGAGTGTTATAAGCACAAAACTTTTGATCACATATTAAAGTACTCATTTGATCTCTTCTTGCCCTCAGCCACCGCCCACTGGAAAGCCCAGCCCATCACCATTGTTGTCACCCGGGGAGAGGCACTGGTCTTCCTTCCGAGTGAGTACACTAAACTCTAACAGTACTAGTCAAAAAGCTGAATCATGTTTGAGAACAAATCTTTACAATCCACTCTTGCATATTTTACCATACAGGTTGATCCCGGTTGTTGCTACATACACAGGAATGAGGTAAGTTTTCCTTTTTCCTTGAGAGTTACCTATGAAATCTCTCGTTTGACATAGAAGTCTAATTAGGTTATCCTTCCCTTTTGTGGGAATTAATGAACAACTTTGAAACTTTAACACATCCCGCCCTGTAGAAGGATTGTTGCGTAATCCGAAACGCGTCGGTACACATGGTTGTGTTTAGGAGATTCTGAGCAGAAAGAATTATACTGCCCAGAAGGACAATTGAGTTAAAGTGGCTACTTTGTTGTACCTGGCCACATAATAATTCCATGTTTAAATGTGCTACTTCACGAATGATATTCTGAGAACATTTGGGTGCTTTTGAGGACTATGATTCAGCTCAGAATATTGTCATTGTTTGAGATTATGTGAATGTATAACTATTTTTGTTTCTAATTATTTCCAGGCTATGAGTTAATAGTGTGGGTGCAATATTTGAATGCGCTTTTTGGTGAAATTGACTAACTTACATATAAAAATAATGTATCTGTCTATAAACTGTTTTGTCTCAGCTTTGTGGTGCTTCTCTGTAGACAAGCAGATAGAGAGATGCTTCATATGCCCTGTTCATCATATGAGTATCTTATGAACACAGTGAAGGCTTGTGGCATTGTAATTTAATCGATAGTGGGGTCTCTCGTGACTTAAGACTTCTCCTGGCTGGAGTTGGATGGGGTTCACGAGATACTTAAAATAACCTTGGGGACTTGTTTTCCCATCAGGAGTGCAGCATAGGGCTAGCAGCTGGCAACAGCTGGTGTGTGTCTGGTGTTTCATGTTTTAGGAATCTCGAGTGGCCTCGAGAATCTCCCTGCTGCACCTGAAATTGTGTATGAACTACCTGAATTTGAATAACCATACTCTAGCGAAATTACCTTAATATACACATCTTGACACTGTTGTGCCTTCCACCATATACTTTGTTCCTTTTTAAAAACTGATCACAAACCTTTGGCCCATGCGTTGAATGGGAAAAATGTGGGAGGATTAATCATTGGACCCTTGCCATCCAAGAGTACAACATTTCAGTTGCCCATGTTCCAGAGAATGTGTTTCTCATCTTTCCCCTTGAAGGGGGGCGGGGGGGGGCAGATTGTTGAGGAAGGTTGGTCCATGATTGTGGCTATTGGTCAGAATGAGGTGTGGATTTGGCTAGGTGGCATGTAGAGAGTGCGGCAGACGAGGAGATGGCCATGGTCCGTCAATTGTTGAAGGAGGGTTGGCCAGAGCGGATGGTTGGTGTGCGCGCACAATTTGTGCCGGTTAAAGTAGAGCTGTGGATGAATGGTGAAGTTTTGTTCACAGGTGAGAAGATTGTTCCTCCAAAGGGCATGAGGGGTGTCATTTTGGAAATCACTCACAAAGGTCACCTAGGAAGGAATATGACCAAAAAGAGGGTGAGAGAAACATATTGGTGGCCCCAAAATGGATGCAGAAGTGGAGTTTTTGGTTAAAAATGGTATGCCATGCACGACAAGTGGTAAGTCGCATGTGGTGGCAGAACCACCTTTGTGTCCATGAAACTTCAGGCCAAGCCTTGGGAGAGGGTGGCGCTGGAATAATTGGTCCCTTGCCTAAACGGTATCAAGGGTAGAGATGCATGTTTGTGCTTCTAAGTGGCCTTGTGGAGGGGGGTGAGATGACGTCACTGCCAGGCCCGTGGTGGAGCTCCTGGATACTATTTTCAGGGTGGAAGGTTTCCCTTCACTTTTGTCTACTAACAATAGTGTGCAGTTCAAGTCTAATGCAGTGGCTCCTTATTTGAAGGGAGCAGCAGGTCATCATGAGACTACAGCCTGTAGGCATGGTGGAGCGTTTCAACAGGGTGGTGAAAGGGACGCTTCAACTGGCCAAAATGCCCAATTTAGATCTGATGAGTTTAATTCGGGATATGCTCGGGCTTACAGGACCACACCCCATTCCACTACAGGTGTTATGCCTTGTTTGGCATTAAGTGGTAGGAGACCAATTGATGAGCTCACCCCGGAATGGCTGGGGACTTTATGCCCAGTTAATGTTAACAGAGCTGAGCTTATCAAAAGAGCAGAAAAGAGCCACGAGGGGTATAATCGCTTGTATGATAGTAGGAAGAGAGTTTGCAAGACACCGTTTTTGGCTGGTGTTTTTGTGAGGGTGAGGGGTGCAGACGCCCCATATTTGTCTGCTCCTAGGAGGATTTGCAGGGTCGTAGGTATAATTGTGGTACTGGAGGATAACACAAGACGCAGTGTAAGTGAATTGGTGAAATGACATGCAATGGAGTGTGGGTCTAGAGGAGTAGTGCCCCCAACAAGTCCTGCAAGCGTGGTCCGGTGATGGTGAGAGTAGTATGAGTGGAGTCCCGGGAAGAACGCGAGAGGAGTAGTGATGACCCCCTTGCGTGAGAGTGGTGATGCAGGAGGTCAGAGAGTGGATGGTGCAGAGGGAGAAGCGAGGAGGAACGGTTCAGGGGAAGGATCATGGGAAGGGCAGGTTGAGGCAGACCTGCAAAGAAGCGATGAGCCGAAGCGATGAGCCGGAGATCAGGCAAGAGGAAGGTGGAGCACGGCCCCAGTGGCTCCCCATCAAGTTCAAAGGCCATGTAGTGAGTGGAAGGTATGCACGGCACCTTCCCGCCACGTGCCTGTCCTGTGAAGGCTCGTGGGGTCTGCTGTGTCCCTTTGGATGCCTCCGGGGGACCGTCAGAGAGACGGCTGCTTCCGAGGATGAGACGCTCATGTTGCGAGCAGGGGACCAATGAACCTTTAACCTCCCTCCTGGCTTCCGGCTCCTATCTTATCCGGTTGCCTTGGTCGCCTGCGCCCTCAACAGCGGGCAACTTCCTTGAGACGCCGTTGGCTAGCTCAACGGGCACAGCCTCATTTCAGGAGGGGATTTTAATGCAGTACAAAACCCGCCACTGGACAAATCAATCCCAAACCTAAAGATTGAACTGCTCTTTCCTCCTTTAAACATGCACCTGTGTAGGGTCTAGTCATTGGCTGGAAGTGACACATTTGCGCCCATCCTCCCCATCACATGCTTCCCACGTGTGCACCAATTCCTTTTTACTATCCGCAGAAATTCTTGAAACTGATTCGCTGATGGCAATAGCGGATCACACAGACACACAGCGGCCTGGATCACTCACAAGGATACAAGATGTAGGAGGACGTCTCTTCACTGAGCTCAGCTTAATGTGGGGAATGACAAGTTTCAGTTCTTGACTTTATGTGAGGGCCTCAACACTAATGTTAGAGGCACCATCTTAATTTGCACCACACATCTAGAGACAGAAACAGGCAGAGCGAAATATGTTGTAATTAGCCCTCAAGGAATCAAAGCTGAAATGCACAGGGTGGAGTCCCCTTTACTTCCCTCAGCAAACTTCTTCCCTGCGTCCCTCTTCTACATTCACTTCTTCATGCGTTTACTTCTTCATGCCTTTGCTTCTTCATGAGTTTACTTCTTCATGCATTCACTTCTTCCATGCTTCCCTCTTCTACATTCATTTCTTCATGCCTTTGCTTCTTCATGCCTTTGCTTCTTCATGCCTTTGCTTCTTTATGCCTTTGCTTCTTCATGAGTTTACTTCTTCATGCATTAATTTCTTCCCTGCTTCCCTCTTCTACATTCATTTCTTCATGCCTTTGCTTCTTTATGCGTTTACTTCTTTATGCCTTTGCTTCTTCATGCGTTTACTTCCTTATGCCTTTGCTTCTTCATGAGTTTACTTCTTCATGCATTCACTTCTTCCATGCTTCCCTCTTCTACAATCATTGCTTCATGCCTTTGCTTCTTCATGCGTTTACTTCTTTATGCCTTTGCTTCTTCATGAGTTTACTTCTTCATGCATTCACTTCTTCCCTGCTTCCCTCTTCTAAATTAATTGCTTCATGCCTTTGCTTCTTCATGCCTTTGCTTCTTTATGCCTTTGCTTCTTCATGAGTTTACTTCTTAATGCATTCACTTCTTCCCTGCTTCCCTCTTCCACATTAATTTCTTCATGCCTTTGCTTCTTCATGCGTTTACTTCTTTATGCCTCTGCTTCTTCATGCGTTTACTTCTTTATGCCTCTGCTTCATGCGTTTACTTCTTTATGCATTCACTTCTTCCCTCTTCTACATTCATTTCTTCATGCCTTTGCTTCTTCATGCCTTTGCTTCTTCATGCGTTTACTTCTTTATGCCTTTGCTTCTTCATGAGTTTACTTCTTCATGTCTTTGCTTCTTCGTGCGTTTACTTCTTTATGCCTTTGCTTCTTCATGCATTTACTTCTTTATGCCTTTGCTTCTTCATGAGTTTACTTCTTCATGCATTCACCTCTTCCCTCTTCTACATTCATTTCTTCATGCCTTTGCTTCTTCATGCCTTTGCTTCTTCATGCGTTTACTTCTTTACGCCTTTGCTTCTTCGTGCGTTTACTTCTTTATGCCTTTGCTTCTTCATGAGTTTACTTCTTCATGCATTCACTTCTTCCCTGCTTCCCTCTTCTACATTCATTTCTTCATGCGTTTACTTCTTTATGCCTTTGCTTCTTCATGAGTTTACTTCTTCATGCATTCACTTCTTCCTTGCTTCCCTCTTCTACATTCATTTCTTCATGCGTTTACTTTTTCATGCCTTTGTTTCTTCATGAGTTTACTTCTTCATGCATTCACTTCTTCAGACATTTACTCCTTCATGCATTTACTTCGAATCACCTTTACCACGTCAGCATCTTCACATCGTCAATTTGGCAACGGATATGGTGAGGTAAGCTGTAAGGTTAGGATTGGGATCAAGGGGGCAGAGGGAGAAAATGGGTTCGAAAAGAAGGGGGGCTTCAGGGATCTTGCCATCTAATGACAAAGTGAAAGTTACAAGAGATCTATCGAGGGGTAAAAGTGACGAATGTATGCGTAAGTGAATGCGGAAGAAGTAACGACATACATCCAAAAGGGTACCCCAAAAGCAGAGGCGTAGCCAGGACTGTTTAACAAATGGGGCTGAAGCTAATATAGATAGGCCCACCGCAGTGACATTACAATCTTTAAATGCCCACGCAGCGCTGCTGACTGGGCATTTGCAGATCTTGGATGGGCCTTGCCCGCTCAGGCCCTCCCCTCTACACCACTGCTCATGCAGGGCACCAAATCACGTGAACTTCCTACACGCACCCACACCTAAACCACCTTTCACTGCAACTTGCTTTACTGCTGGCCCTGGGTTACCCCAGAGCCTGCTCCACTATGCAATGAATAGGGAAATGCAGCAATAAGACCCCCCAGACGCTAGATGCAGGGGTCCAATCGGGCTTCCCGTTCAACAATGAAAAGAGGCTTGTAAGAAAGGCATTTTCAGCTCCTGTCACTGCAGACGTCAGCACCGAAGGCGGCCACAGACGTCAGCACCGAAGGCGGCCACAGACGTCAGCACCGAAGGCGGCCACAGACACAGAAACACATTTCGGTTGCATTCTCCCAAACATCCTATGGAACCTCAGAACACTGCTGGTAGGTTGCCCCATCTACTCCCACTTAATTCTACCTGCGGCACACAATCAGTTTTATTACTGAAGCCGAAGTAAGATTCTACTTCTAAATATTTATCCTCCACTGGCGTTCATCAGAGCCACGAGCACTGCACTGATCGGGGCCACCAAAACTGCCCTCATCTTGCTCTACTCCACTGGCGTGCATCAGGGCCACCACTGCCTTCCTCTTACTCTACTCCACTGGCGTGCATCAGGGCCGCCACCACTGCCTTCCTCTTACTCTACTCCACTGGCGTGCATCAGAGCCACTAGCACTGCACTGATCGGGGCCACCAGCACTGCCTTCATCTTGCTCTACTCCACTGGCGTGCATCAGGTCCGCCACCACTCCCTTCATCTTGCTCTACTCCACTGGCGTGCATCAGGTCCGCCACCACTCCCTTCATCTTGCTCTACTCCACTGGCATGCATCAGGTCTGCCACCACTCCCTTCATCTTGCTCTACTCCACTGGCGTGCATCAGGGCTGTCACCACTCCCTTCATCTTGCTCTACTCCACTGGCGTGCATCAGGGCCACCAGCACTGCCTTCATCTTGCTCTACTCCACTGGCGTGCATCAGGGCTGTCACCACTCCCTTCATCTTGCTCTACGCCACTGGCGTGCATCAGGTCCGCCACCACTCCCTTCATCTTGCTCTACTCCACTGGCGTGCATCAGGGCCACCAGCACTGCCTTCATCTTGCTCTACTCCACTGGCGTGCATAGGGCTGCCACCACTGCCTTCATCTTGCTCTACTCCACTGTCGTGCATCAGGGCCACCACTGCCTTCCTCTTGCTCTACTCCACTGGCGTACATCAGGGCCACCACTGCCTTCCTCTTACTCTACTCCACTGGCGTGCATCAGGGCTGCCACCACTCCCTTCATCTTGCTCTACTCCACTGGCGTGCATCAGGGCTGTCACCACTCCCTTCATCTTGCTCTACTCCACTGGCGTGCATCAGGGCTGTCACCCCTCCCTTCATCTTGCTCTACTCCACTGGCGTGCATCAGGGCTGTCACCACTCCCTTCATCTTGCTCTACTCCACTGGCGTGCATCAGGGCCGCCACCACTCCCTTCATCTTGCTCTACTCCACTGGCGTGCATCAGGGCCGCCACCACTCCCTTCATCTTGCTCTACTCCACTGGCGTGCATCAGGTCCGCCACCACTCCCTTCATCTTGCTCTACTCCGCTGGCGTGCATCAGGGCTGCCAGCACTGCCTTCATCTTGCTCTACTCCACTGGCGTGCATTAGAGCCACCGCTGCCTTCCTCTTACTCTACTCCACTGGCGTGCATCAGGGCCACCACTGCCTTCCTCTTGCTCTACTCCACTGGTGTGCATAAGGGCTGCCACCACTCCCTTCATCTTGCTCTACTCCACTGGCGTGCATCAGGGCTGTCACCACTCCCTTCATCTTGCTCTACTCCACTGGCGTGCATCAGGGCTGTCACCACTCCCTTCATCTTGCTCTACTCCACTGGCGTGCATCAGGCCCGCCACCACTCCCTTCATCTTGCTCTACTCCACTGGTGTGCATCAGGGCCACCACCACTGCCTTCATCTTGCTCTACTCCACTGGCGTGCATTAGAGCCACTGCTGCCTTCCTCTTACTCTACTCCACTGGCGTGCATCAGGGCCACCACTGCCTTCCTCTTGCTCTACTCCACTGGTGTGCATCAGGGCTGCCACCACTCCCTTCATCTTGCTCTACTCCACTGGCGTGCATCAGGGCTGTCACCACTCCCTTCATCTTGCTCTACTCCACTGGCGTGCATCAGGGCTGTCACCACTCCCTTCATCTTGCTCTACTCCACTGGCGTGCATCAGGTCTGCCACCACTCCCTTCATCTTGCTCTACTCCACTGGCGTGCATCAGGTCCGCCACCACTCCCTTCATCTTGCTCTACTCCACTGGCGTGCATCAGGGCCGCCAGCACTGCCTTCATCTTGCTCTACTCCACTGGCGTGCATCAGGGCTGCCACCACTGCCATCATCTTGCTCTACTCCACTGGCGTGCATAGGGCTGCCACCACTGCCTTCATCTTGCTCTACTCCACTGGCGTGCATCAGGGCCACCACTGTCTTCCTCTTGCTCTACTCCACTGGCGTGCATCAGGGCCACCACTGCCTTCCTCTTACTCTACTCCACTGGCGTGCATCAGGGCTGCCACCACTCCCTTCATCTTGCTCTACTCCACTGGCGTGCATCAGGGCTGTCACCACTCCCTTCATCTTGCTCTACTCCACTGGCCTGCATCAGGGCCGCCACCACTCCCTTCATCTTGCTCTACTCTGCTGGCGTGCATCAGGGCCGCCACCACTCCCTTCATCTTGCTCTACTCCGCTGGCGTGCATCAGGGCTGCCAGCACTGCCTTCATCTTGCTCTACTCCGCTGGCATGCATCAGGGCCGCCAGCACTGCCTTCATCTTGCTCTACTCCGCTGGCGTGCATCAGGGCCGCCAGCACTGCATTCATCTTGCTCTACTCCACTGGCGTGCATCAGGGCCACCACCACTGCCTTCATCTTGCTCTACTCCACTGGCGTGCATCAGGCCCGCCACCACTGCCTTCATCTTGCTCTACTCCACTGGCGTGCATCAGGGCCACCACCACTGCCTTCATCTTGCTCTACTCCACTGGCGTGCATTAGGGCCACCGCTGCCTTCCTCTTGCTCTACTCCACTGGCGTGCATCAGGGCCACCACTGCCTTCCTCTTGCTCTACTCCACTGGTGTGCATCAGGGCTGCCACCACTCCCTTCATCTTGCTCTACTCCACGGGCGTGCATCAGGGCTATCACCACTCCCTTCATCTTGCTCTACTCCACTGGCGTGCATCAGGGCTGTCACCACTCCCTTCTTCTTGCTCTACTCCACTGGCGTGCATCAGGTCCGCCACCACTCCCTTCATCTTGCTCTACTCCACTGGCGTGCATCAGGGCCACCAGAACTGCCTTCATCTTGCTCTACTCCACTGGCGTGCATCAGGGCTGCCACCACTGCCATCATCTTGCTCTACTCCACTGGCATGCATAGGGCTGCCACCACTGCCTTCATCTTGCTCTACTCCACTGGCGTGCATCAGGGCCACCACTGCCTTCCTCTTGCTCTACTCCACTGGCGTGCATCAGGGCCACCACTGCCTTCCTCTTACTCTACTCCACTGGCGTGCATCGGGGCTGCCACCACTCCCTGCATCTTGCTCTACTCCACTGGCGTGCATCAGGGCTGTCACCACTCCCTTCATCTTGCTCTACTCCACTGGCGTGCATCAGGTCCGCCACCACTCCCTTCATCTTGCTCTACTCCGCTGGCGTGCATCAGGGCTGCCAGCACTGCCTTCATCTTGCTCTACTCCGCTGGCATGCATCAGGGCCGCCAGCACTGCCTTCATCTTGCTCTACTCCACTGGCGTGCATCAGGCCCGCCACCACTCCCTTCATCTTGCTCTACTCCACTGGCGTGCATCAGGGCTGTCACCACTCCCTTCATCTTGCTCTACTCCACTGGCGTGCATCAGGGCCACCAGCACTGCCTTCATCTTGCTCTACTCCACTGGCGTGCATCAGGTCCGCCACCACTCCCTTCATCTTGCTCTACTCCACTGGCGTGCATCAGGGCCGTCACCACTCCCTTCATCTTGCTCTACTCCACTGGCGTGCATCAGGGCCATCACCACTCCCTTCATCTTGCTCTACTCCACTGGCGTGCATCAGGTCCGCCACCACTGCCTTCATCTTGCTCTACTCCACTGGCGTGCATCAGGTCCGCCACCACTCCCTTCATCTTGCTCTACTCCACTAGCGTGCATCAGGGCCACCAGCACTACCTTCATCTTGCTCTACTCCACTGGCGTGCATCAGGGCTGCCACCACTGCCATCATCTTGCTCTACTCCACTGGCGTGCATAGGGCTGCCACCACTGCCTTCATCTTGCTCTACTCCACTGGCGTGCATCAGGGCCACCACTGCCTTCCTCTTGCTCTACTCCACTGGCGTGCATCAGGGCCCCCACTGCCTTCCTCTTACTCTACTCCACTGGCGTGCATCAGGGCTGCCACCACTCCCTTCATCTTGCTCTACTCCACTGGCGTGCATCAGGGCTGTCACCACTCCCTTCATCTTGCTCTACTCCACTGGCGTGCATCAGGGCCGCAACCACTCCCTTCATCTTGCTCTACTCCACTGGCGTGCATCAGGGCTGTCACCACTCCCTTCATCTTGCTCTACTCCACTGGTGTGCATCAGGCCCGCCACCACTCCCTTCATCTTGCTCTACTCCACTGGCGTGCATCAGGGCCACCAAAACTGCCCTCATCTTGCTCTACTCCACTGGTGTGCATCAGGGCTGCCACCACTCCCTTCATCTTGCTCTACTCCACTGGCGTGCATCAGGGCTGTCACCACTCCCTTCATCTTGCTCTACTCCACTGGCGTGCATCAGGCCCGCCACCACTCCCTTCATCTTGCTCTACTCCACTGGCGTGCATCAGGGCCACCACCACTGCCTTCATCTTGCTCTACTCCACTGGCGTGCATTAGAGCCACCGCTGCCTTCCTCTTACTCTACTCCACTGGCGTGCATCAGGGCCACCACTGCCTTCCTCTTGCTCTACTCCACTGGTGTGCATCAGGGCTGCCACCACTCCCTTCATCTTGCTCTACTCCACTGGCGTGCATCAGGGCTGTCACCACTCCCTTCATCTTGCTCTACTCCACTGGCGTGCATCAGGTCTGCCACCACTCCCTTCATCTTGCTCTACTCCACTGGCGTGCATCAGGTCCGCCACCACTCCCTTCATCTTGCTCTACTCCACTGGCGTGCATCAGGGCCACCAGCACTGCCTTCATCTTGCTCTACTCCACTGGCGTGCATCAGGGCTGCCACCACTGCCATCATCTTGCTCTACTCCACTGGCGTGCATAGGGCTGCCACCACTGCCTTCATCTTGCTCTACTCCACTGGCGTGCATCAGGGCCACCACTGCCTTCCTCTTGCTCTACTCCACTGGCGTGCATCAGGGCCACCACTGCCTTCCTCTTACTCTACTCCACTGGCGTGCATCAGGGCTGCCACCACTCCCTTCATCTTGCTCTACTCCACTGGCGTACATCAGGGCTGTCACCACTCCCTTCATCTTGCTCTACTCCACTGGCCTGCATCAGGGCCGCCACCACTCCCTTCATCTTGCTCTACTCCACTGGCATGCATCAGGGCCGCCACCACTCCCTTCATCTTGCTCTACTCCGTTGGCGTGCATCAGGTCCGCCAGCACTGCCTTCATCTTGCTCTACTCCACTGGCATGCATCAGGGCCGCCAGCACTGCCTTCATCTTGCTCTACTCCGCTGGCGTGCATCAGGGCTGCCAGCACTGCCTTCATCTTGCTCTACTCCGCTGGCGTGCATCAGGGCCGCCAGCACTGCATTCATCTTGCTCTACTCCACTGGCGTGCATCAGGGCCGCCACCACTGCCTTCATCTTGCTCTACTCCACTGGCGTGCATCAGGCCCGCCACCACTGCCTTCATCTTGCTCTACTCCACTGGCGTGCATCAGGGCCACCACCACTGCCTTCATCTTGCTCTACTCCACTGGCGTGCATTAGGGCCACCGCTGCCTTCCTCTTGCTCTACTCCACTGGCGTGCATCAGGGCCACCACTGCCTTCCTCTTGCTCTACTCCACTGGTGTGCATCAGGGCTGCCACCACTCCCTTCATCTTGCTCTACTCCACGGGCGTGCATCAGGGCTGTCACCACTCCCTTCATCTTGCTCTACTCCACTGGCGTGCATCAGGGCTGTCACCACTCCCTTCATCTTGCTCTACTCCACTGGCGTGCATCAGGTCTGCCACCACTCCCTTCATCTTGCTCTACTCCACTGGCGTGCATCAGGTCCGCCACCACTCCCTTCATCTTGCTCTACTCCACTGGCGTGCATCAGGGCCACCAGCACTGCCTTCATCTTGCTCTACTCCACTGGCGTGCATCAGGGCTGCCACCACTGCCATCATCTTGCTCTACTCCACTGGCGTGCATAGGGCTGCCACCACTGCCTTCATCTTGCTCTACTCCACTGGCGTGCATCAGGGCCACCACTGCCTTCCTCTTGCTCTACGCCACTGGCGTGCATCAGGGCCACCACTGCCTTCCTCTTACTCTACTCCACTGGCGTGCATCAGGGCTGCCACCACTCCCTTCATCTTGCTCTACTCCACTGGCGTACATCAGGGCTGTCACCACTCCCTTCATCTTGCTCTACTCCACTGGCCTGCATCAGGGCCGCCACCACTCCCTTCATCTTGCTCTACTCCACTGGCGTGCATCAGGGCCGCCACCACTCCCTTCATCTTGCTCTACTCCGTTGGCGTGCATCAGGTCCGCCAGCACTGCCTTCATCTTGCTCTACTCCGCTGGCATGCATCAGGGCCGCCAGCACTGCCTTCATCTTGCTCTACTCCGCTGGCGTGCAACAGGGCTGCCAGCACTGCCTTCATCTTGCTCTACTCCGCTGGCGTGCATCAGGGCCGCCAGCACTGCATTCATCTTGCTCTACTCCACTGGCATGCATCAGGGCCGCCACTACTGCCTTCATCTTGCTCTACTCCACTGGCGTGCATCAGGCCCGCCACCACTGCCTTCATCTTGCTCTACTCCACTGGCGTGCATCAGGGCCACCACCACTGCCTTCATCTTGCTCTACTCCACTGGCGTGCATTAGGGCCACCGCTGCCTTCCTCTTGCTCTACTCCACTGGCGTGCATCAGGGCCACCACTGCCTTCCTCTTGCTCTACTCCACTGGTGTGCATCAGGGCTGCCACCACTCCCTTCATCTTGCTCTACTCCACGGGCGTGCATCAGGGCTGTCACCACTCCCTTCATCTTGCTCTACTCCACTGGCGTGCATCAGGGCTGTCACCACTCCCTTCTTCTTGCTCTACTCCACTGGCGTGCATCAGGTCCGCCACCACTCCCTTCATCTTGCTCTACTCCACTGGCGTGCATCAGGGCCACCAGAACTGCCTTCATCTTGCTCTACTCCACTGGCGTGCATCAGGGCTGCCACCACTGCCTTCATCTTGCTCTACTCCACTGGCGTGCATCAGGGCCACCACTGCCTTTCTCTTGCTCTACTCCACTGGCGTGCATCAGGGCCACCACTGCCTTCCTCTTACTCTACTTCACTGGCGTGCATCAGGGCTGCCACCACTCCCTGCATCTTGCTCTACTCCACTGGCGTGCATCAGGGCTGTCACCACTCCCTTCATCTTGCTCTACTCCACTGGCGTGCATCAGGGCCGCCACCACTCCCTTCATCTTGCTCTACTCCACTGGCGTGCATCAGGTCCGCCACCACTCCCTTCATCTTGCTCTACTCCACTGGCGTGCATCAGGGCTGCCAGCACTGCCTTCATCTTGCTCTACTCCGCTGGCATGCATCAGGGCCGCCAGCACTGCCTTCATCTTGCTCTACTCCACTGGCGTGCATCAGGCCCGCCACCACTCCCTTCATCTTGCTCTACTCCACTGGCGTGCATCAGGGCTGTCACCACCCCCTTCATCTTGCTCTACTCCACTGTCGTGCATCAGGGCCACCAGCACTGCCTTCATCTTGCTCTACTCCACTGGCGTGCATCAGGTCCGCCACCACTCCCTTCATCTTGCTCTACTCCACTGGCGTGCATCAGGGCCGTCACCACTCCCTTCATCTTGCTCTACTCCACTGGCGTGCATCAGGGCCGTCACCACTCCCTTCATCTTGCTCTACTCCACTGGCGTGCATCAGGTCCGCCACCACTGCCTTCATCTTGCTCTACTCCACTGGCGTGCATCAGGTCCGCCACCACTCCCTTCATCTTGCTCTACTCCACTGGCGTGCATCAGGGCCACCAGCACTGCCTTCATCTTGCTCTACTCCACTGGCATGCATCAGGGCTGCCACCACTGCCATCATCTTGCTCTACTCCACTGGCGTGCATA
This sequence comes from Ambystoma mexicanum, assembly GCF_040938575.1. NCBI lineage: Eukaryota > Metazoa > Chordata > Amphibia > Caudata > Ambystomatidae > Ambystoma > Ambystoma mexicanum. The sequence goes on from NC_090934.1 coordinate 26,411,407, forward strand.
GGGCTGCCACCACTGCCTTCATCTTGCTCTACTCCACTGGCGTGCATCAGGGCCACCACTGCCTTCCTCTTGCTCTACTCCACTGGCGTGCATCAGGGCCACCACTGCCTTCCTCTTACTCTACTCCACTGGCGTGCATCAGGGCTGCCACCACTCCCTTCATCTTGCTCTACTCCACTGGCGTGCATCAGGGCTGTCACCACTCCCTTCATCTTGCTCTACTCCACTGGCGTGCATCAGGTCCGCCACCACTCCCTTCATCTTGCTCTACTCCACTGGCGTGCATCAGGGCCACCACTCCCTTCATCTTACTCTACTCCACTGGCGTGCATCAGGGCTGCCACCACTCCCTTCATCTTGCTCTACTCCACTGGCGTGCATCAGGGCCGCCACCACTCCCTTCATCTTGCTCTACTCCACTGGCGTGCATCAGGTCCGCCACCACTCCCTTCATCTTGCTCTACTCCACTGGCGTGCATCAGGGCTGCCAGCACTGCCTTCATCTTTCTCTACTCCGCTGGCATGCATCAGGGCCGCCAGCACTGCCTTCATCTTGCTCTACTCCGCTGGCGTGCATCAGGGCCGCCAGCACTGCATTCATCTTGCTCTACTCCGCTGGCGTGCATCAGGGCCGCCACCACTGCCTTCATCTTGCTCTACTCCGCTGGCGTGCATCAGGGCCGCCAGCACTGCATTCATCTTGCTCTACTCCACTGGCATGCATCAGGGCTGCCACCACTGCCTTCAACTTGCTCTACTCCACTGGCGACCATCAGGGCCACCAGCACTGCCTTCATCTTGCTCTACTCCACTGGCGTGCATCAGGGCCGCCAGCACTGCCTTCATCTTGCTCTACTCCACTGGCGACCATCAGGGCCACCAGCACTGCCTTCATCTTGCTCTACTCCACTGGCGTGCATCAGGGCCGCCAGCACTGCCTTCATCTTGCTCTACTCCACTGGCGTGCATCAGGGCCCCCAGCACTGCCTTCATCTTGCTCTACTCCACTGGCGTGCATCAGGGCTGCCACCACTGCCTTCATCTTGCTGTAATCCACTGGCGTGCATCAGGGCGGGAAGCACTGCATTCATCTTGCTCTACTCCACTGGCGTGCATCAGGGCCGCCACCACTGCCTTCATCTTGCTCTACTCCACTGGCGTGCATCAGGGCCGCCACCACTGCCTTCATCTTGCTCTACTCCACTGGCGTGCATCAGGGCCGCCAGCACTCCTTTCATCTTGCTCTACTCCACTGGCGTGCATCTGGGCCGCCAGCACTGCCTTCATCTTGCTTTACTCCACTTGCGTGCATCAGGGCCGCCACCACTGCCTTCATCTTGCTCTACTTCACTGGCGTGCATCAGGGCCGCCAGTACTGCCTTCACCTTGCTCTACTCCATTGGCGTGCATCAGAGCCACCACCACTGCATTCATCTTGCTCTACTCCACTGGCGTGCATCAGGGCCCACCACCACTGCCTTCATCATGCTCTACTACACTGCGTGCATCAAGGCCACCAGCACTGTGTTCATCTTGCTCTACTCCACTGGTGTGCATCAGGGCTGCCACCAGCACTGTGTTCATCTTGCTCTACTCCACTGGTGTGCATCAGGGCTGCCACCACTCCCTTCATCTTGCTCTACTCCGCTGGCATGCATCAGGGCCACCAGCATTGCCTTCGTCTTGCTCTACTCCACTTGCATGCATCAGGGCCGCCACCACTGCCTTCATCTTGCTCTACTCCGCTGGCGTGCATCAGGGCCGCCACCACTGCCTTCATCTTGCTCTACTCCGCTGGCGTGCATCAGGCCCGCCACCACTGCCTTCATCTTGCTCTACTCCACTTGCGTGCATCAGGGTCGCCACCACTGCCTTCCTCTTCCTCTACTCTGCTTGCGTGCATCAGGGCCGCCAGCACTGCCTTCATCTTGCTCTACCTTCCTCTACTCTGCTGGCGTGCATCAGGGCCGCCACCACTGCCTTTATCTTGCTCTACTCATCTGGCTTGCATCAGGGCCGCCACCACTGCCTTCATCTTGCTCTAGTCCGCTGGCGTGCATCAGGGCCGCCACCACTGCCTTCATCTTGCTGTGCTCCGCTGGCGTGCATCAGGGCCGCCAGCACTGCCTTCATCTTGCTCTACTCCGCTGGCGTGCATCAGGGCCGCCACCACTGCCTTCATCTTGCTCTACTCCGCTGGCGTGCATCAGGGCCGCCACCACTGCCTTCATCTTGCTCTACTCCGCTGGCGTGCATCAGGGCCGCCACCACTGCCTTCATCTTGCTCTACTCCGCTGGCGTGCATCAGGGCCGCCACCACTGCCTTCATCTTGCTCTACTCCGCTGGCGTGCATCAGGGCCGCCACCACTGCCTTCATCTTGCTCTACTCCGCTGGCGTGCATCAGGGCCGCCACCACTGCCTTCATCTTGCTCTACTCCGCTGGCGTGCATCAGGGCCGCCACCACTGCCTTCATCTTGCTCTACTCCGCTGGCGTGCATCAGGGCCGCCACCACTGCCTTCATCTTGCTCTACTCCGCTGGCGTGCATCAGGCCCGCCACCACTGCCTTCATCTTGCTCTACTCCGCTTGCGTGCATCAGGGTCGCCACCACTGCCTTCCTCTTCCTCTACTCCGCTGGCGTGCATCAGGGCTGCCACCACTGCCTTCATCTTGCTGTACTCCGCTGGCGTGCATCAGGGCCACCAGCACTGCCTTCATCTTGCTCTACTCCACTGGCCAGCTTCGTGGGTAGGCCCCTGCTAGTTTTTGAATTGCTATTTCCATGCCAACGCGTGGCACGGTATTGTCTGCAAAGACCAGGAACAGAACGCCCTGATCTCCGATCCAGTTGCTGGCCACCTAGAAACTCCTCCAAATCCTGACAGGACAGGCTAAATAGGGTGGGGGCCAGCACACATCTCTGCCTGACACAGGCAGGCCAACATCAAAACATTGCACTGCCAGTTCTCTATGCAGGCCTTACCCGACACTTGTCAGATTACCATTGTGAAGCACCCTAGCATCTGCACAACCACTTTCCCCAGACCGCCCTATTCATGGAGTTGAACACCACTATCCGACCTACACAGGGTTCTCTTCCCCCCTCATCCCACTGAGGAGTTGGTGCCAGTCGGGATGGAGAGAATGGAAGACTGAATGGATAAATTGAACATTCTGGACATCAAAAGCATGAAATCTAATGTATGGGAACTTCACACTATCACTCTGAAACACCTTCCGCTGCTTAGCCTGCACGTGCGGGAGTCCTTGCTTGGCTGAGGGTTTCACGCTCGCCTGGAACTCCAGCTCCTTTAAATGTTAAACTTGCAGGCAAGACCTAAGCGGAGCTGCCGCTTCAGCTGTCCCAGAGATAAATGGCAAGGCATGAAGGCTGCTCAAGGCAAGGCCTGAGCGGAGCTGCTGCTTCAGCTGTCCCAGAGATAAATGGCAAGGCATGAAGGCTGCTCAAGGCAAGGCCTGAGCGGAGCTGCTGCTTCAGCTGCCCCAGAGATAAATGAGCGGAGCTGCTGCTTCAGCTGTCCCAGAGATAAATGGCAAGGCATGAAGGCTGCTCAAGGCAAGGCCTGAGCGGAGCTGCTGCTTCAGCTGCCGCAGAGATAAATGAGCAGAGCTGCTGCTTCAGCTGTCCCAGAGATAAATGGCAAGGCATGAAGGCTGCTCAAGGCAAGGCTTAAGCGGAGCTGCCGCTTCAGCTGTCCCAGAGATAAATGGCAAGGCTTGAGCAGAGCTGCTGCTCAGCTGTACCAGAGATAAATGGCAATGCATGAAGGCTGCTCAAGGCAAGGCCTGAGCGGAGCTGGGAAGACATGAAGGCTGCTCAAGGCAAGGCCTGAGCGGAGTTGCTGCTCAGCTGTGCCAGAGATAAATGGCAATGCATGAAGGCTGCTCAAGGCAAGGCCTGAGAGGAGCTGGCAAGGTATGAAGGCTGCTCAAGGCAAGGCCCGAGCGGAGTTGCTGCACAGCTATGCCAGAGATAATTGGCAAGGCAGGAAGGCTGCTCAAGGCAAGGCCTGAGAGGAGCTGCTGCTTCAGCTGTCCCAGAGATAAATGGCAAGGCATGAAGGCTGCCCAAGGCAAGGCCTGAGCGGAGCTGGCAAGGCATGAAGGCTGCTCAAGGCAAGGTCTAAGCGGAGCTGCTGCTTCAGCTGCCCCAGAGATAAATGGCAAGGCCTGAGCGGAGCTGCTGCTTTAGCTGTGCCAGAGATAAATAGCAAGGCATGAAGACTACTCAAGGCAAGGCCTGAGCGGAGCTGGCAAGACATGAAGGCTGCTCAAGGCAAGGCCTGAGCAGAGTTGCTGCTCAGCTGTGCCAGAGATAATTGGCAAGGCAGGAAGGCTGCTCAAGGCAAGGCCTGAGTAGAGCTGCTGCTTCAGCTGTCCCAGAGATAAATGGCAAGGCATGAAGGCTGCTCAAGGCAAGGCCTGAGCGGAGCTGGCAAGGCATGAAGGCTGCTCATTGCAAGGCCTGAGCGGAGTTGCTGCTCAGCTGTGCCAGAGATAAATGGCAACGCATGAAAGCTGCCCAAGGCAAGGCCTGAGCGGAGCTGGCAAGGCATGAAGGCTGTTCAAGGCAAGGTCTAGGCGGAGCTGCTTCAGCTGCCCCAGAGATAAATGGCAAGGCATGAGCAGAGTTGCTGCTCAGCTGTGCCAGAGATAAATGGCAAGGCAGGAACGCCGCTCAAGGCAAGGCCTGAGCGGAGTTGCTGCTCAGCTGTGCCAGAGATAAATGGCAAGGCAGGAAGGCTGCTCAAGGCAAGGCCTGAGCGGAGTTGCTGCTCAGCTGTGCCAGAGATAAATGGCAAGGCAGGAAGGCTGGTCAAGGCAAGGCCTGAGCGAAGTTGCTGCTCAGCTGGGCCAGAGATAAATGGCAAGGCATGAAGGCTGCTCAAGGCAAGGCCTGAGCGGAGCTGTCGCTTCAGCTGTCCCAGAGATAAATGGCAAGGCAGGAAGGCTGCGCAAGGCAAGGCCTGAGCGGAGCTGGCAAGGCATGAAGGCTGCTCAAGGCAAGGCCTGAGCGGAGTGGCTGCTCAGCTGTGCCAGAGATAAATGGCAAGGCAGGAAGGCTGCTCAAGGCAAGGCCTGAGCGGAGCTGCTGCTTCAGCTGTGCCAGAGATAAATGGCAAGGCATGAAGACTGCTCAAGGCAAAGCCTGAGCGGAGCTGGCAAGGCATGAAGGCTGCTCAAGGCAAGGCCTGAGCGGAGTTACTGCTCAGCTGTGCCAGAGATAAATAGCAAGGCAGGAAGGCTGCTCAAGGCAAGGCCTGAGCGGAGCTGGCAAGGCATGAAGGCTGCTCAAGGCAAGGCCTGAGCGGAGCTACTGCTTCAGCTGTCCCAGAGATAAATGACAAGGCAGGAAGGCAGCTCAAGGCAAGGCCTGAGCGGAGCTGCTGCTTCAGCTGTCCCAGAGATAAATGGCAAGGTAGGAAGGTTGTTCAAGGCAGGATGGCTGCTCCAGGCAAGGCCTGAGCGGAGCTGCTGCTTCAGCTGTCCCAGAGATAAATGGCAAGGCAGGAAGGCTGCTCAAGGCAAGGCCTGAGCGGAGTTGCTGCTTCAGCTGTCCCAGAGATAAATGGAAAATCATGAAGGCTGCTCAAGGCAAGGCCTTAGCGGAGCTGGCAAGGCAGGAAGGCTGCTCAAGGCAAGGCCTGAGCAGAGCTGCTGCTTCAGCTGCCCCAGAGATAAATGGCATGGCATGAAGGCTGCTCAAGGCAAAGTGCTGAGCGGAGCTGGCAAGGCATGAAGGCTGCTCAAGGCAAGGCCTGAGCAGAGCTGGCAAGGCATGAAGGCTGCTCAAGGCAAGGCCTGAGCAGAGCTGGCAAGGCATGAAGGCTGCTCAAGGCAAGGCCTTAGCGGAGCTGGCAAGACATGAAGGCTGCTCAAGGCAAGGCCTTAGCGGAGCTGGCAAGGCATGAAGGCTGCTCAATGCAGGGCCTGACCGGAGCTGCTGCCTCAGCTGTCCCAGAGATAAATGGCAAGGCAGGAAGGCAAGGCCTGAGCGGAGCTGCTGCTTCAGCTGTCCCAGAGATAAATGGCATGGCATGAAGGATGCTCAAGGCAAGGCCTGAGCAGAGCTAGCAAGGCATGAAGGCTGCTCAAGACCGGGCCTGAGCGAAGCTGCTGCTTCAGCTGTCCCAGAGATAAATGGCATTGCAAGAAGGCTGCTTAAGGCAAGGGCTGAGCAGAGCTGGCAAGGCATCTAAGCTGCTCAAGGCAAGGCCCGAGCGGAGCTGCTACTTCAGCTGTCCCAGAGATAAATGGCAATGCATGAAGGCTGCTCAAGGCAAGGCCTGAGCGTAGCTGCTGCTTCAGCTGTCCCAAGAGATAAATGACAAGGCATGAAGGCTGCTCAAGGCAAGGCCTTAGCGGAGCTGGCAAGGCATGGAGGCTGCTCAATGCAGGGCCTGACTGGAGCTGCTGCCTCAGCTGTCCCAGAGATAAATGGCAAGGCAGGAAGGCAAGGCCTGAGCGGAGCTGCTGCTTCAGCTGTCCCAGAGATAAATGGCAATGCATGAAGGCTGCTCAAGGCAAGGCCTGAGCAGAGCTGCTGCTTCAGCTGTCCCAGAGATAAATGGCAAGGTAGGAAGGATATTTCAAGGCAGGAAGGCTGCTCAAGGCAAGGCCTGAGCGGAGCTGCTGCTTGAGCTGCCCCAGAGTTAAATGGAAAATCATGAAGGCTGCTCAAGGCAAGGCCTTAGCGGAGCTGGCAAGGCAGGAAGGCTGGTCAAGGTAAGGCCTGAGCGGAGCTGCTGCTTCAGCTGTCCCAGAGATAAATGGCAAGGCAGGAAGGCTGCTCAAGGCAAGGCCTGAGCAGAGCTGCTGCTTCAGCTGCCCCAGAGATAAATGGCATGGCATGAAGGCTGCTCAAGGCAAAGTCCTGAGCGGAGCTGGCAAGGCATGAAGGCTGCTCAAGGCAAGGCCTGAGCAGAGCTGGCAAGGCATGAAGGCTGCTCAAGGCAAGGCCTGAGCGGAGCTGGCAAGGCATGAAGGCTGCTCAAGGCAGGGCCTGAGCGGAGCTGGCAAGGCATGAAGGCTGCTAAAGGCAAGGCCTTAGCGGAGCTGGCAAGGCATGAAGGCTGCTCAATGCAGGGCCTGACCGGAGCTGCTGCTTCAGCTGTCCCAGAGATAAATGGCAAGGCAGGAAGGCTGCTCAAGGCAAGGCCTGAGCGGAGCTGCTGCTTGAGCTGCCCCAGAGTTAAATGGAAAATCATGAAGGCTGCTCAAGGCAAGGCCTTAGCGGAGCTGGCAAGGCAGGAAGGCTGGTCAAGGTAAGGCCTGAGCGGAGCTGCTGCTTCAGCTGTCCCAGAGATAAATGGCAAGGCAGGAAGGCTGCTCAAGGCAAGGCCTGAGCAGAGCTGCTGCTTCAGCTGCCCCAGAGATAAATGGCATGGCATGAAGGCTGCTCAAGGCAAAGTCCTGAGCGGAGCTGGCAAGGCATGAAGGCTGCTCAAGGCAAGGCCTGAGCAGAGCTGGCAAGGCATGAAGGCTGCTCAAGGCAAGGCCTGAGCGGAGCTGGCAAGGCATGAAGGCTGCTCAAGGCAGGGCCTGAGCGGAGCTGGCAAGGCATGAAGGCTGCTAAAGGCAAGGCCTTAGCGGAGCTGGCAAGGCATGAAGGCTGCTCAATGCAGGGCCTGACCGGAGCTGCTGCCTCAGCTGTCACAGAGATAAATGGCAAGGCAGGAAGGCAAGGCCTGAGCGGAGCTGCTGCTTCAGCTGTCCCAGAGATAAATGGCATGGCATGAAGGCTGCTCAAGGCAATGCCTGAGCGAAGCTGCTGCTTCAGCTGTCCCAGAGATAAATGGCATTGCAAGAAGGCTGCTCAAGGCAAGGCCTGAGCAGAGCTGGCAAGGCATCTAAGTTGCTCAAGGCAAGGCCCGAGCGGAGCTGCTGCTTCAGCTGTCCCAGAGATAAATGGCAATGCATGAAGGCTGCTCAAGGCAAGGCCTGAGCGGAGCTGGAAAGGCATGAAGGCTGCTCAAGGCAAGGCCTGAGCGGAGCTGGAAAGGCATGAAGGCTGCTCAAGGCAGGGCCTGAGCGGAGCTGCTGCTTCAGCTGTCCCAAGAGATAAATGGCAAGGCATGAAGGCTGCTCAAGGCAAGGCCTGAGCGAAGCTGGCAAGGCAGGAAGGCTGCTCAAGGCAAGGCCTGAGCAGAGCTGCTGCTTCAGCTGTCCCAGAGATAACTGGCAAGGCATGAAGGCTGCTCAAGGCAAGGCCTGAGCCGAGCTGCTGCTTCAGCTGCCCCAGAGATAAATCGAAAATCCTGAAGGCTGCTCAAGGCAAGCAATGAGCAGAGCTGGCAAGGTAGGAAGGCTGGTCAAGGCAAGGCCTGAGCGGAGCTGCTGCTTCAGCTGTCCCAAGAGATAAATGGCAAGGCATGAAGGCTGCTCAAGGCAAGGCCTGAGCGAAGCTGGCAAGGCAGGAAGGGTGCTCAAGGCAAGGCCTAAGCGGAGCTGCTGCTTCAGCTGAGCCAGAGATAAATGGCAAGGCAGGAAAGCTGCTCAAGGCAAGGCCTGAGCAGAGCTGGCAAGGCAGGAAGGCTGCTGAAAGCAAGCGTCCCCAAACAGCACGATCCTCCCCGCAATGAGAGACAATGAAGGACTCTCCCAAAATGGGAATAAGGCCAAGACAGAGTGCGGGTGAGCGTAAATGGGAGTTTATCAATCAGAATAGGGCATGCAAAGGACTCTGCAAACTCTGAGAGCGCTCTGTCTGACAATAGCAAAGACAGGCGTATATATTTACAAAAAACGTCATAAGAACCTACACACTATAGGGGGCACAAGTTCATGGGGATTGGGTGGCGATGACTAACTATAGGTGCTGCTGTGATGTGGTTGGCTTTGGCTGGAAGACGTCACTGGGTAGCCTCGTGGGTTGGGCTGGGCCTGGCAGGGTGGCAGAGTTCATCCAGGCGGTGTTGTGGGGCCATCGCGGCCAGTGGCAGAGATGAATGTCTTTTTCTGACTTATTAGCCCTAAGCCATGCACACCGCAGTCATTCAGACATTCTGGTATTATCTTCTTTAGTAAATCTTTCGATAGGTTATACAACAGGTTAATGCAACACAGGAGGAATGCACCTTGTGAGGGGACTGGAGGTAATACGTCAGGGCATGGTTACCAGTGTCCTGTTGACCGGGGCCATAGGTCGAGGGGCTAAGCTTCAGGGCCTGGGATGGGCGGTACATGTCTTTCTGCCTTGTTAGAAGTTGTTATGGATGTTCCGCTGTGTGTTGTCAAAGTGTTGGGTGTCTTGATTGCACAGGGCCATAAGTCTGCGATGGTCCGGTGGGTTGTGAGGTTTACGAGGGGGCGCGTGTGTTCAGGCAGAGGTTTACTGCTGTGCTGTAAATAATGCATGTGGCAGGTGGTGGCCTTGGGTGCTACAGAGGGGGTTACAAATCTTTGAAGCGACTCCAGTTTGGTTGGGGGAGGTAACGCAGCGCGGCGCGGTCTGTGCTCTCATGCCTTGGCAGCCTTCGTAGGGTGGGAGGGGAATGGCCTTGCACGTATTTCACAAAGGTATCTCCCTCGTGTGTTGCCGATTTAGGTAAAGACATCACAAACATTTGAACACTCTATAATACTTATTCAAAACATTACAAAACATGCATTTAAACCTTGCTGGATGTGTCTTGATTATACCCAGTCTGAGTACCTTATTCATACATAATGTTTTAACAAGTACAGTATTTAGTTATATGCATATATATTTGCAGTAAGTGAGGTAGAGTTAGGGTTGGTGGAGAACATAGAAAGTAACCCGCCACTTGTTCGTGACGGTGGTGGCGCATGTGGGGCCTAGACATGCACCTTCTCATGCATTCTTCACATGGGCCCTTTGTATGGTTACATTCGTTTTCTTGTGTCCTCTAGCAGCATTAGTTCAGTTATGGCACGAGCCCATGGGGTGTAAGTTTTCCAGTCATACACGTAACAAACAGATTCCTGGTGCGTGCCGTTATTATTAGTACCCAACTGCAATGGTATATGCTCACCATCGCTTATATCATGGGGGCATGATCTCTTGTAATTCTACATCTTACAGGCTTTTATAATATAAGGGATTTTATGAGAGGAAAGCATCCTTTGCAAGTAGTCTCAACATTAATATACAAAGATTGTCTGGCATATAACAACCATTTTACTGTTCTTTTCATTTGCCTAGGCCTGCTGGCCGGGTCATGCTGGGAGCGATGATACACTGCGGGAGGTGAACTGTTACAATGTTAGTGTATTACACTAGCTCATGTCCGTCTTGTTCGTGGGAACGTGCTCGCAGCGGATCTGCCAGGGTGCTGCGGCAACAAGGACGACTGAAACCCTCCAAGGGTGGGGGCCGCGCTGCAGTGCGCTGAGCTCACACCATCTTTTCCAGACAAAATGGTTTCTGGGCCTAGCTAAATTTTAATACATGTGGGCAGTTAATACGTGCGGGCAATGTCTCCAGTGGGTGAACCCTCCACCACCTGGGCCCGGGTGGCACGAGGGGATGCCCAAGAGAGCCATGGTCCTCACCTGGGGAGAAAGCGTAGGCGAGGGGGGGTCTTCTTGGACCAGTCCTCCCCTACATTTCCCCCCTTTCGTTACTAAAGTAACGAATTCTTTAAATCTTCTATCCTTCTACATTCTGCCTCGTCCATCACCGCCTCATCCCATGCTGGAGTTCCTTTGATGGGCATCCATGCTCTGCATACCCCGCTTAAGCTCTCACCTCTCCGGGCGTATTCATCTGGGGTACACATTAGATATATGCACCCACCATCTCCTTCCAAATCTACCCACACTTCCTCGTACCATTCTAGTATACGGGGCTCTTTAATGGTGGTGTGCCACAACTTATCTACAATATCTTTATCGTGATATATAGGCAATAGTTGATACCTGGGTGAGTTATCTACCCCTGTTTGCACTTGTGCTTCTTGCATCGTTTTTATTGCACCATGTGAGTTGCCCATTGTCACCATCATCATTGCACCATTTGGTACTGCGTTAACACAAACTCGAAGACCCACCTGGCACAGGCAAAAAAGTAGAAGGAGGAACACGACAGCTGTATTAAAAATTTCACAGTTGTTCCAAGCCATGAGGGAACCCAGGAGAAGATGTTGTCGAACCATGTACTTGCTTCTGCTCCACCTTCCATTTTCATTTTTTCTCCTAGGTTGTGGACTGCTTCGATCACATGGGACAGGGAGCCATTCTCTGCGTCTTCAGAAGGTACGAAAGTGCAGCAGGCACTTCCTATTTTTCGGCAAACACCACCGTCCATCGCCGTCAACAGGTCCAGGACATACCTGTTTTGCATGGTCATTAGTCGTAAAGCTCTTAGTTCCACTTTGATTATATTGAATCCTTCTTCAGTGTCGTTTGCCAGCTGAATCAATTCCCAGCGTGTTATCTGAAGCCATTTTGCGTTTGCCCTTGCTTGGACACTTCAGACGAGTGAGGCAAAAAATGTTTCTGCTGAGCTGAATAATCGATACTTGTCTGGGATCTGAGCCAATAGTTCTGATGATGCCTTTGATATGTAATTTGATGCTCGTCTGTTACGGGTCAGCACTTCTCCCTTGCTTCCAGAAGACAGGACATATATGTGTGACTCTGCAGTCGGTTGAGCCACACTCTGCATGCGTTCCTGTGTCCTTTTGCTCCCATCGATGTGGCTTTCTGGTATCACCATTAGAGCTGAGTGCAGAGTGGCCATTGAGCAGCTGCCACTCCATGACGGGGGAAGGTGCAGGTATGCCTGTTTGCCGCACACCCAGTACGTGTCCATCAGGGCCGCTGTCCCTTTCCTTAGGTCTGGGATGGTGAGGGTCTTGTTGCAGTTCTTGTTTGTTCCCACGGGGGTTCTCCCTTCTCCTTTAAAGCACAGTTTATAGTCCATTTCGCTCTGCAGTTTGAACAGCTTTTCAATGGCAGTTACCCAAGTTAGTTTGGAAATGTGTTCTCTCCATACTGGTGTACATGTTTCCTCTATCCACTGCAATTTATCCGGTGCCACACCTCTTAGTGCTTCCGCTTTGCACAGTACTTCTTCATCCTTCTGTTTGTTGTCAGAAAAAAGTGTCCCTTCTATCACAAAAAATGGTTCTTGCAAACATACCACTCCTGCCGTTTTTGGGTAACACGTTTTCTCGTTCTGCAGCATTTGAAAAGTCACTTCGTGTGCCTGGAAGGTGTTCTTAATCCTGCACAGCGTGAGATGAAGGAGACATTGGGCATCCACAATAGGCAACTCTTTGGGTAACAACACTTTGGGTGTACCTGATGCATGGGGGATGAGGGAACAGACATAACAGCTCTCGTTTGTTGTCTGTTTAGCTGTGGCACTCATGTCGGCATACCACTTATTTGTTTGATGGGGGTGTCGTGGGTCTTCCATCTTATCTAGACCTAGCCCATAATACTCATCATACTTCCTCCTCCCTGCTTCTCTCTTTCGTCTGTTGTTCTTGTTACTCATATACTTCCCGACCCCCTGGGCAGTGGACAAGCTAGACCCCCCTTTCTCATTCCCGCCCCCCTTGGCCCATTCATCATATAATATTTCGTGCATTGCTAATAGCTTTTCGTCTTCTTTCCTGACGTTATCTGGCAGATTGTTTTTTGGGTTGGGGGCAAGCTGGCTGGTGGGGGTGTTATACAACCATGATATGGCAGACGGGTTTCGGTCATTGAGACTGTGGGCATTGTAATTGGATACCCCTGGTGGAGACCCTGTGTTGCTCTGCATTCCACCTTGTGGCTTTTCTCTTTGTGAGGTCACAACACTGGATGGTGTGGTATGATACCCCCACACAAGTTTAGTTCCGTCCCATATCAAAAAATCACCTTCCCTGGAATTGGCACCTGCAGTTGCATTGGGCCCGGTGGTACTGTTAATTGGTCCAGTAGTGTTACTCCCTCTCCCCTCGTACATCTCGATAGAGATGAACGCTATAAACCAATATGTAACCAAGCCAAACATTATCATAAAAACAATGTGATACATACTGATAATCCACACTCATACGAATATCTACATCTCTCATATACTAATTCTCTCATTCTACTAATTCTATCCGTTGCAGGCTGCCCGTTAGATGCCATGGAAGCTCCTGTTTGAGATATAAAAGTGCATTAAGTGCATGCATGTAAACGTTTTGCTGGCACCATCTGTGCCAATACATTTGACGGGGAATGGAAGCGGGTGGGGATGCGGGGGAGGGGTATTCACAGACAAGGGTATATACAAGCTATAATATTATTATTTCATTAATTACATACCACTCAACAAGATTAAAAAAAAAGCACACACACACACATTTTTTTTTTTTTTTGCAATATCCTTGTCAGTCATTATTCCATTTTAGTCCAGTGCTGACACACACACACAAGTTGATATTTAGACATCCTACTCATTTGTATCGTTTGCTGTTGTCTGTGCCTCCTCATCTATCTCCTCCTGTACATTGCTGTATGCTTTTCGTACGTCGGTCAAATGCACCCAGTACCTCAAGCCCTTCACCTTCACCGCCGTGGGTGTGCAGAATATTACTTCGTATGGGCCATGGAATCGTGGTGCATTCCACCGACGCACAAAGCTTCTAACATAAATTGAGTCACCTGGCATCAGCTGTAGCTGTTGCTCGTGCTCCGTGACAGATCCTGTTACGTTTCCCTCTTCTCTAGTGAAGGGTGGGGAGAGTTGCTTTGATATTGCGCGCGCTGCCCTTGTTAATTTTCTTAGATAGTCTGTGAACTCATCTCCCAATATTGCGGCGCTTCTGTGAGCATCTGAGTGTTCGCGCAGTGGAGAGTGTGCTGTGTTCATTCGTCTCCCAGTCACGATCTCGTGCGGGGACAAATGGTGGTCCTTGCTTGGCTGATTTCTCAATTCAAATAGCGCTAGGGGTAGACAGTAAATCCAACTTTTCTTCAATGAGAAGCATAGTTTTGATAACCTGCCCTTCAACAGTCCGTTCATTTTTTCCACTACGCCATTACTTTGGGGATGATAAATCGAACACAATTTATGTTTTATACCCATTAACGTGGTAACTTCCTTGAAAAGTTCATTCACAAAATGAGTGCCGTTGTCTGAGCGAATTACGTCACAAATTCCCCAGCGCGGGAACACTTCCCTTACTAGGAACTTGGCGGCGCTTTTGGCATCAGGTCGCGCACATGGTCCCGCTTCCACCCACCTTGAAAATGGGCAAACAACCACGATCATGTACCGTGCGCCATTACACCTTTCCCCCATGTCTGCATAATCTATATGCAGTTCTCTGAAGGGGCCAATGGGTTTTGGAATTGTTCCCCGGAGTGTGCGTAATGTCATTCCTGAGTTGTATATTTGGCATGTTGTACATTCCATTGCCAATCGAGACACATGCTCCTGGAGACAGGGCACGAACCATTCTTCCTGTATTTCTGCTGCGATGTGCTGTTTGGTATTGTGTGCGGGGAAGTGTAGCTGTTGAAATGCAACTTCTAGTAACTGCAGTGGCATTACCACTTTCCCTGAGTTATTTTGGCGCCATAGTAGGTCTGTTCCTGATTGGCTGCATCCCCGTTTTGTCCACGTCAATTTTTCTTCTGCACTAGCTCCTTGCTGTAATTCTAGTATGTGTGATGAGGTCATCATGTTGTACCCTTCTGACAGTTCTTCGGTTGTTGTGGTCTTGATAATAAACTCACCTGTGTCGTATTTCTGAAAATAGGAAGCCTCCTTGGCGGCAGCGTCCGCTGCCACGTTTCCTAAAGATACAACATCTGTATTGGATGTATGGGCTTGGCATTTCACTATTGCTACTACAGTAGGGTTTTGAAGGGCTTCAATTAACTCTTTTAACAATTCTGCGTGTTGTACTGGTGTTCCGTCTGCCCGTCTGAATCCCCTACGCCCCCATCTTGCTAGACCTCCATGTACTGTCGTCGTCATGTAAGCTGAGTCTGTATATATCGTTACTGCACAACCCTTTGCGGCGTGTAGAGCTTCTATGAGCGCAATCAGTTCCGCTGCCTGTGCAGAGTAATGTGACGGGAGGCGGTACTGTACTAGTGTTTCAAACTCACCTTTTTCCAATCTCACTACCGCCATGCCGACGTGTTTTTCTCCAGTGTCCATATCAATTGATGCGGATCCATCCACAAAGTACACTTCCCCCTCGCTGAGAGGGTTTTCACCCACCACTGTGTCCTCCCCTCCTTCTCCTGTGTGAGTTGCGCAGTCGTGATTTTGCATATCCTCTAATGTGCACGCTTCTGTAATGAATGTGGCGGGGTTCACTGTTTTACATCTCACTATATGGATGTTGGCGCTGGACAATATAATCTCGTATGCCGTCGCCCGCTGTGTGGTCAGTGTGCTTTTTGATCTTTCTAGTATTGCAAATAATGAGTGTTCCACAAACAATGTCACAGGGCACCCCATTACTATTGTGGCACTTTTCTCAATCGCGAATGCGGCTGCTGCGAGCGATTGTTCGCACGCGAAATGACCCTGCATCACGGCATCCAAAGTACCACTATAGTACGCCAGGGGCTTGTGTCCTAAGGATGTTTTTTGTGTCAGTACCGCTGTCATAAGTGTTCCTTTGCAATGGGAAAATAGGTAAAATTTGCGTCCATAATCAGGGTTTGCTAGTACTGGAGCGCTTGAAATTAGTTCTTTCAGTGATTGAAACGATGTGCTCATTTCTTCTGACCATTTTATTTTGTCATTCTCCTGTTGTGCTTCTTTAAGTGCTTGTAGGAGGGGCCTGGTGTATGCCGCATAATCTAGTATCCATGCTCGGCAATAATTGCACATCCCCAAAAATTTCTGCATATCTTTCACTGTCGCGGGCTCTCCTACTGACCTTATTGCCTCCACCCTGTCAGGAATTATTCTCTTTCCGTCTTTTGATATGAGCTGTCCCAGGTATAGGACCTCAGTCAGGCAATACTGTAGTTTCTCCTTGTCTACCTTGTATCCCTTGTTGGCTAGTAAAGTCAGGAGTGTTGTTGAATCTTTTCTACATGTCGCTGCGTCTTGTGCACACACCAATAAATCATCCACGTACTGAATAATCGTACTCTCTACTGATAGGTTTCCCAAGTCTTCATGCAATATGCGGTTGAATATGCTCGGGCTCTCACAGTATCCCTGCAGTGTTCATATCTTTTTCCCCCCAGTGTGAACGCTGTAAGGTATCTACTCTCTTCAGCCAGAGGTATTGAGAAAAATGCGTTTTTCAAGTCCACTACTGTAAAATGTGATGCTGCTTTTGGGATACTGCATAGTATTGATGCAGGGTTCGGGACTAGAGGGAACTCTTTCTGTATTACATCATTGAGGGGGCGTAAGTCCTGTATCATCCTCCAAGATCCCCCCTTCGCTTTTTTTATTGGATAAATACATGTGTTACATGGGGAGTTTGAAGGCACTATTATCCCTTGTACTAGTAGTGCATTTATCGTTTCTTTTATCCCTTCTTCAGCCTCACGGGACAATGGATACTGTTTGACTCGGGGTAAGATAGCTCCTTGTTTTAATTTTATTATCACAGGTTGTACTCCATGCAACAGCCCTACATCATGGGGGCCTGTTGTCCATAAATTGTTTGGTACTAGCCTCATGTCGTCATCAAAAAATGACGGCGGTGTTCCTACCACTGCCATCAATTGGACGGGGATCTCTCTGGCTTGGATCAAAATGTCACAGGGCATCGCTATTTCCATTACTATCTCACCATCTGTTTCTGTGTCTGAAAAGAGATCCTCATCTGTTACCTCGCATAGGGCGAGGTTGGCGTTTGTACACAGCACTGTGCGCCACTCACATCCTTCTCTGTCCATTCCAATCACAGCGATCCGTTTCGTTGATACTTGCACAGCGTGCAAATCCAACGACACCACTGATCCTGGTGCTGCGTTTGGACACACTATGGGGCGGAATAGGAATTCTGCTGGAATCCTCCAATCCATGCTTTTTAGCTCTGGAACTATAAGGGCCAAAGTCTTTAGCCCTTCAATAAACATCTCTTCATTCTGTGGCAGCCCTCGTATTTCCTGTGCGGTTGTGTAGGCTTGCACTACCAACATTGCACGCAAGGGGCATATCCCGGGTGTGGAACACACTATTCCTCCTTCGTTAAATGATATGGTCATGTTAAGTTTACTCATAAGGTCCCTCCCCAGCAAATTTATCGGGGACTGTTCATAATACAGTAAGGGTGCCTTTACAGTCTTGCCCCCTACTGTTACATCCAAAACTTCTGTGTAAGGAACTTCAATTACAGCCCCAGAGAACCCCTGCGTCTCTAACTTCCTGTTAGATAACGGGAACCGGCCCTCCCTGACACATGATTTCTCCGCTCCCGAATCAACCATGAATACAAACTGCCTGTCTCCTATCTGCGCCCCTATCAATGGTTCCTCTGCTGCACTGTGGGTGGTAGATAGAACTGGACACGCAAGTGTTCTCTGTGGGCTGTCCTATGCGGGGTGTCTCATCGCCCCCCCTTCATTGAATACGTTACCTGAGACCACTGACATGCCGTTGTAAGGTGCTGGTGCGGGGGGCCCCGTTTGCTGCTGTCGCGAAAGGGTTGCCTGGTGTATATTGCATACTGTCGTTGTTTTACATGTTTTGTGGGTGGTTCTGTGTTCTATACTGGGGTCCCTGTTGCTGGCCGACATTACCTTGGCCTGGGTTTCTTAGTTGTTGTCCCATTGGGAGGCCGTATGGGCTTCCCGGGTGGGGATGGCCATATTGTTCTACCTCTTGGAACCCGTTATTTGGTCTGCTTCTGCACTCTCTAGAATAGTGCCCCCACCGTCCACAGTTCCAGCAACTTCCTTGTGCACCTCTAGGGCCCTGCCATCCATTTCCTCCCATTCCCCCGTACCCCATTCCGCCTCCCCTTCGGCCCCTGTACCCACCTCGTCCCCCTCGAGGGGTCCACTCTTGCCACTGCGGACCTCCACCTTGCTCTTGCTCATTCCACTGCCGCTGTCCTGCTCCCGCCCAATTAGCTGCCATCCTTCCTTGTATTGCTATCAGCCCCTCCTCCCCATCGTCTCCCTCCCTGCTGTGTGGGAGTGCGGCTACTGCCGCTGCGACCTTCACCAATTTTGTCTGTACTAACTTTGCTTCGTCTGCCAATCTTTTCTGAGCTACCTCCCTCTCCCTTTCCTTTATTCGTTTACAATGGTGTACTATTATGCTCTGAATTTCTGGCCATCCCTTTGCTTCAATACCTGCTATCTTGTCGAGCGCTTTCTGCACTTCCTTTGGGAGCCCTCTTTTTATAATGAAGTAAAATAAAGAGGTTGATTGATACCAAGGCGTGCCCGTCTCCGCTCTCCACATCTCTTGGACCCGAAAAATGTAATCCATAGCCTCCTCCCCCTCGTTCATTGTACACTGCATCACGGACTGTAAGTCAGGTGTATCTGGAAATGTTTCGCGTAAGGCGTCCCACACCCTAGCCCGCACTGTGTTGAAGGAGGCCCCATCATGGCGGTCACAATCTAATGTAACTCCTGGGAAACCGGCTTTAACCCATACTCTTTCAGCCTGATCGCCCACCGTTGATACGAGCAGACTTTTTACATCTCCTACAGCTAGGGGTACCCCAGCAGTATGTTTTTCAAAGGCGTATATCCACTTACTTGCCCCTCCTGATAACGGGGGCAATAGCTTTAATAAGTTGGCTTTGTCCATTTGTGCCCATGGGATATAGTTAGGTCTCCCTCCTCCTCTGTGTATCAACGGAAGCTGTAGCTTTCCTTTCTGTATGGCACCCGGACCCGATTTGGATGCTGATGTTTCTAGTGGTGCCATTTTTCCCACTCTGTTCCTCAGTCGTCCCGACCACTCATCGTCCAGTGTTCTCACTGAACATGTGCCATCCCCTCCTTCGCTTCCCCCTCCCATAGCCATGCTCAACCTGTCACTTTCTTCTAACTCGTCCCTTATGTCACATAGTAATTCCTCTCTATCCCCCATAGGCCTTTCATCATTTTCAGTATCTCCCTCACGTGTCTCTATTTCAATTATTCGTGTTGGTTCTTCCTCAATTCTGAACAGTATCTCACCTTTCTTCCACCCCTCTTCTGGTCTTCTTGTCTCGCCTGGCGCTCTAGACGTGCGCCCTGATCTAGTCGCATTAAGGGCTGTTTGTCCGCACATGTCTTTTATCCTTGAGAGCTCATCTTTCGCTATTGACAGTCTTGATTGTAAATCATCTGTAAGTTTCTCTATGTCCAATCTTTGTGTACTCGCCTGGCCCCGCTCCCCTGTACTTTCATATGGTGGGGGTGCAGTGGGCCGGTGGGGTGTAGGGGTTGTTGGGGGAGGCACATACGTCGGATCACTGTATCCTTCTGCCGGTACAGGCTTTTTTAATATCGGGTACAAACTTATTACCTCTACTGGTGGCGCTACACTTGACAATTCTTTGATATCTTTCTGTATCATCAGTGGATTGTCTGTAGTGGATGGGAGATCAGGATTTACTACTGGTGCTTTAGGCGGTGGTATCTCTTCAAATAACCTCCAAAGATCTAATATTTCCCTTCTATTTTGCAGCTGTTTTCCTTTGTACTTCAAGAAAATGCAGGTGACCACCATATCCAGAACGCTTTTATCAAATGACCCTCCCTCTGGCCATATCTGGGGTAGTCCCTCTCCCTTTAACTCAGTCACCCATTGGTCGTGATATTTTTTAATCCGCTCTGCGTACCCTGGGAGATTCTTACAGATATGTGATAAGGGTGTTTCAGCCCCCATTTCAGCGCTCTCCTCGTGCTTATTTGTCTCTGTGTGTCTGCAACTACAATATGAATGTAGTATCAATATTATTTTTCGTATTCTACTTTACATTCAATGTTATGCTCGGTTGGGCTCTCCCTCCCTATACTGTACAATACGAAACTGACTGTACACAGTGTCTACTTTGTTCTCTTTGGAGGACACATACAAGAGCAACCCATCATTTAGTTTAACAATAGCAACCCGGAAATGAAAAGGCACCCATTCACGTTACTGTATCACCGTTGCCTTCAAAAAAGTTTCATCCGGTCACACTTACCATGACCATTTGACAATTATACATTTATAGCCGTTTTACACATTCGCAACCTCAAATTGTCCCCTGACACATACGAGGTGCACACACCTCTTGGTAACACTCAGTACACCATTCACGCTGCCCTCCCTTTCCTCCCTAGCCGGCTGTCCCTGTCTGTCTTACTTAGATAGATGAATGCACATATGCATATATTTATATGTTTTAACCTGCTCTCCCCCTTCTCGTAGGCCCCCTTTTCTCTTACTTTCTTCCCAAGTTCGTGCTAATCTTGGTTTTTATTCTCCCCCTACCCCTAAAGAAAAAAGAAAAGAAAGAAGTAATAGCGATCACTAATATATTCTCAGTGCCCCCTTTTGCTGAACACTTTTATCTTATATTTCACTTCGTCATATATTCCCAGTACTAGTCAATATAGCACTATGCGGCGCCGCCTTCCACCCCCTTTCGGAGCTAGGTTCCCGTCACCTTTATCTCTTATTCACCTCGTAATCCTAATGGCCATATGCAAAGAAAAAGAAAGGACATTTTTCAGAATGATCTTTAGTATATCTTCGTACCCCCTTTTCGTTCCCTGTCCTGCACTTCTCTCCCCGCTCCCTTTACAATCGCTCACACTCAGTACTCACGTGCCCGTCTTGAACTGATAGTCTCCGAAACTGGGTCCGTCCAGGCAGTGTCGCCGTCAGCTCAACAGTCAGCCCCGACTCCGGCGAGCGGTACTCAAAGGGGATTTTTCAACCGGGATCCCGTACCCTTTCTCTATTGAGTGCGCACTTCTTAGTGTACCGGTCGCCGTTGGCGGGCAGCCTTCCGGAGCCGGCTCACCGTGCGTATCGCTTTTCGACCGGAGATTCTCGTGCCAAAAAGGGGACGGTTATAACGAGTTTAGGAAGAAATAAAATCACGCTATCGGGGTCACCACTGAAAGCAAGCGTCCCCAAACAGCACGATCCTCCCCGCAATGAGAGACAATGAAGGACTCTCCCAAAATGGGAATAAGGCCAAGACAGAGTGCGGGTGAGCGTAAATGGGAGTTTATCAATCAGAATAGGGCATGCAAAGGACTCTGCAAACTCCGAGAGCGCTCTGTCTGACAATAGCAAAGACAGGCGTATATATTCACAAAAAACGTCAGAAGAACCTACACACTATAGGGGGCACAAGTTCATGGGGATTGGGTGGCGACGACTAACTATAGGTGCTGCTGTGATGTGGTTGGCTTTGGCTGGAAGACGTCACTGGGTAGCCTCGTGGGTTGGGCTGGGCCTGGCAGGGTGGCAGAGTTCATCCAGGCGGTGTTGTGGGGCCATCGCGGCCAGTGGCAGAGATGAATGTCTTTTTCTGACTTATTAGCCCTAAGCCATGCACACCGCAGTCATTCAGACATTCTGGTATTATCTTCTTTATTAAATCTTTCGATAGGTTATACAACAGGTTAATGCAACACAGGAGGAATGCACCTTGTGAGGGGACTGGAGGTAATACGTCAGGGCATGGTTACCAGTGTCCTGTTGACCGGGGCCATAGGTCGAGGGGCTAAGCTTCAGGGCCTGGGACGGGCGGTACAGGTCTTTCTGCCTTGTTAGAAGTTGTTATGGATGTTCCGCTGTGTGTTGTCAAAGTGTTGGGTGTCTTGATTGCACAGGGCCATAAGTCTGCGATGGTCCTGTGGGTTGTGAGGTTTACGAGGGGGCGCGTGTGTTCAGGCAGAGGTTTACTGCTGTGCTGTAAATAATGCATGTGGCAGGTGGTGGCCTTGGGTGCTACAGAGGGGGTTACAAATCTTTGAAGCGACTCCAGTTTGGTTGGGGGAGGTAACGCAGCGCGGCGCGGTCTGTGCTCTCATGCCTTGGCAGCCTTCGTAGGGTGGGAGGGGGAATGGCCTTGCACGTATTTCACAAAGGTATCTCCCTCGTGTGTTGCCGATTTAGGTAAAGACATCACAAACATTTGAACACTCTATAATACTTATTCAAATCATTACAAAACATGCATTTAAACTTTGCTGGATGTGTCTTGATTATACCCAGTCTGAGTACCTTATTCATACATTATGTTTTAACACGTGCAGTATTTAGTTATATGCATATATATTTGCAGTAAGTGAGGTAGAGTTAGGGTTGGTGGAAAACATAGAAAGTAACCCGCCACTTGTTCGTGACGGTGGTGGCGTATGTGGGGCCTAGACATGCACACATGACATGCGCCTTCCCATGCATTCTTCACATGGGCCCTTTGTATGGTTACATTTGTTTTCTTGTGTCCTCTAGCAGCATTAGTTCAGTTATGGCGCGAGCCCATGGGGTGTAAGTTTCCCAGTAATACACGTAACAGACAGATTCCTGGTGCGTGCCGTTATTATTAGTACCCAACTGCAATGGTATATGCTCACCATCGCTTATATCATGGGAGCATGATCTCTTGTAATTATACATCTTACAGGCTTTTGTAATATAAGGGATTTTATGAGAGGAAAGCATCCTTTGCAAGTAGTCTCAACATTAATATACAAAGATTGTCTGTCATCTAACGACCATTTTACTGTTCTTTTCATTTGCCTAGGCCTGCTGGCCGGGTCATGCTGGGAGCGATAATACACTGCGGGAGGTGAACTGTTACAATGTTAATGTATTATACTAGCTCATGTCCGTCTCGTTCGTGGGAACGTGCTCGCAGCGGATCTGCCAGGGTGCTGCGGCAACAAGGACGACTGAAACCCTCCAAGGGTGGGGGCCGCGCTGCAGTGCGCTGAGCTCACACCATCTTTACCAGGCAAAATGGTTTCTAGGCCTAGCTAAATTTTAATACGTGTGGGCAATTAATACGTGCGGGCAATGTCTCCAGTGGGTGAACCCTCCACCACCTGGGCCCGGGTGGCACGAGGGGACGCCCAAGAGAGCCATGGTCCTCACCTGGGGAGAAAGCGTAGGCGAGGGGGGGTCTTCTTGGACCAGTCCTCCCCTACACTGCTCAAGGCAAGGCCTAAGCGGAGCTGCTGCTTCAGCTGAGCCAGAGATAAATGGCAAGGCAGGAAAGCTGCTCAAGGCAAGGCCTGAGCGGAGCTGCTGCATCAGCTGTCCCAGAGATAACTGGCAAGGCATGAAGGCTGCTCAAGGCAAGGCCTGAGCCGAGCTGCTGCTTCAGCTGCCCCAGAGATAAATCGAAAATCCTGAAGGCTGCTCAAGGCAAGGCCTGAGCAGAGCTGGCAAGGCATGAAGGCTGCTCAAGGCAAGGTCTGAGCGAAGCTGGCAAGGCAGGAAGGCTGCTCAAGGCAAGGCCCGAGCTGAGCTGCTGCTTCTGCTGGCCCAAGAGATAAATGACAAGGCAGGAAGGCTGCTCAAGGCAAGGCCTGAGCGGAGCTGCCACTTCACCTGTCCCAGAGATAAATGGCAAGGCATGAAGGCTGCTCAAGGCAAAGTGCTGAGCGGAGCTGGCAAGGCATGAAGGCTGCTCAAGGCAAGGCCTGAGCAGAGCTGGCAAGGCATGAAGGCTGCTCAATGCAAGGCCTGAGTGGAGCTGGCAAGGCATGAAGGCTGCTCAAGGCAGGGCCTGAGCGGAGCTGGCAAGGCATGAAGGCTGCTCAAGGCAAGGCCTTAGCGGAGCTGCAAGGCATGAAGGCTGCTCAATGCAGGGCCTGACCGGAGCTGCTGCCTCAGCTGTCCCAGAGATAAATGGCAAGGCAGGAAGGCTGCTCAAGGCAAGGCCTGAGCAGAGCTGCTGCTTCAACTGTGCCAGAGATAAATGGCAAGGCAGGAAGGCTGCTCAAGGCAAGGCCTGAGCGGAGTTGCTGCTCAGCTGTGCCAGAGATAAATGGCAAGGCATGAAGACTGCTCAAGGCAAGGCCTGAGCGGAGATGGCAAGGCAGGAAGGCTGCTGAAGGCAAGGCCTGAGCAGAGTTGCTGCTCAACTGTGCCAGAGATAAATGGCAAGACAGGAAGGCTGCTTAAGGCAAGGCCTAAGCAGAGCTGCTGCTTCAGCTGCCCCAGAGATAAATGGCAAGGCATGAAGGCTCCTCAAGGCAAGGCCTGAGCGGAGCTGGCAAGGCATGAAGGCTGCTCAAGGCAAGGCCTGAGCGGAGCTGCTGCTTCAGCTGTCCCAGAGATAAATGACAAGGCAGGAAGGCTGCTCAAGGCAAGGCCTGAGCGGAGCTGCTGCTTCAGCTGTCCCAGAGATAAATGGCAAGGTAGGAAGAATGTTCAAGGCAGGAAGGCTGCTCAAGGCAAGGCCTGAGCGGAGCTGCTGCTTCAGCTGTCCCAGAGATAAATGGCAAGGCAGGAAGGCTGCTCAAGGCAAGGCCTGAGCGGAGCTGCTGCTTCAGCTGCCCCAGCTGCCCGAGAGATAAATGGAAAATCATGAAGGCTGCTCAAGGCAAGGCCTTAGCGGAGCTGGCAAGGCAGGAAGGCTGGTCAAGGTAAGGCCTGAGCGGAGCTGCTGCTTCAGCTGTCCCAGAGATAAATGGCAAGGCAGGAAGGCTGCTCAAGGCAAGGCCTGAGCAGAGCTGCTGCTTCAGCTGCCCCAGAGATAAATGGCATGGCATGAAGGCTGCTCAAGGCAAAGTCCTGAGCGGAGCTGGCAAGGCATGAAGGCTGCTCAAGGCAAGGCCTGAACAGAGCTGGCAAGGCATGAAGGCTGCTCAAGGCAAGGCCTGAGCGGAGCTGGCAAGGCATGAAGGCTGCTCAAGGCAAGGCCTTAGCGGAGCTGCAAGGCATGAAGGCTGCTCAATGCAGGGCCTGACCGGAGCTGCTGCCTCAGCTGTCCCAGAGATAAATGGCAAGGCAGGAAGGCTGCTCAAGGCAAGGCCTGAGCAGAGCTGCTGCTTCAACTGTGCCAGAGATAAATGGCAAAGCATGAAGACTGCTCAAGGCAAGGCCTGAGAAGAGCTGGCAAGGCTGCTCAAGGCAAGGCCTGAGCGGAGTTGCTGCTCAGCTGTGCCAGAGATAAATGGCAAGGCAGGAAGGCTGCTCAAGGCAAGGCCTGAGCGGAGTTGCTGCTCAGCTGTGCCAGAGATAAATGGCAAGGCATGAAGACTGCTCAAGGCAAGGCCTGAGCGGAGATGGCAAGGCAGGAAGGCTGCTGAAGGCAAGGCCTGAGCAGAGTTGCTGCTCAGCTGTGCCAGAGATAAATGGCAAGACAGGAAGGCTGCTTAAGGCAAGGCCTAAGCAGAGCTGCTGCTTCAGCTGCCCCAGAGATAAATGGCAAGGCATGAAGGCTCCTCAAGGCAAGGCCTGAGCGGAGCTGGCAAGGCATGAAGGCTGCTCAAGGCAAGGCCTGAGCGGAGCTGCTGCTTCAGCTGTCCCAGAGATAAATGACAAGGCAGGAAGGCTGCTCAAGGCAAGGCCTGAGCGGAGCTGCTGCTTCAGCTGTCCCAGAGATAAATGGCAAGGTAGGAAGAATGTTCAAGGCAGGAAGGCTGCTCAAGGCAAGGCCTGAGCGGAGCTGCTGCTTCAGCTGCCCCAGCTGCCCGAGAGATAAATGGAAAATCATGAAGGCTGCTCAAGGCAAGGCCTTAGCGGAGCTGGCAAGGCAGGAAGGCTGGTCAAGGTAAGGCCTGAGCGGAGCTGCTGCTTCAGCTGTCCCAGAGATAAATGGCAAGGCAGGAAGGCTGCTCAAGGCAAGGCCTGAGCAGAGCTGCTGCTTCAGCTGCCCCAGAGATAAATGGCATGGCATGAAGGCTGCTCAAGGCAAAGTCCTGAGCGGAGCTGGCAAGGCATGAAGGCTGCTCAAGGCAAGGCCTGAACAGAGCTGGCAAGGCATGAAGGCTGCTCAAGGCAAGGCCTGAGCGGAGCTGGCAAGGCATGAAGGCTGCTCAATGCAGGGCCTGACCGGAGCTGCTGCCTCAGCTGTCCCAGAGATAAATGGCAAGGCAGGAAGGCAAGGCCTGAGCGGATCTGCTGCTTCAGCTGCCCCAGAGATAAATGGCATGAAGGCTGCTCAAGGCAAGGCCTGAGCAGAGCTAGCAAGGCATGAAGGCTGCTCAAGACAGGGCCTGAACGAAGCTGCTGCTTCAGCTGTCCCAGAGATAAATGGCATTTTAAGAAGGCTGCTCAAGGCAAGGCCTGAGCAGAGCTGGCAAGGCATCTAAGCTGCTCAAGGCAAGGCCCGAGCGGAGCTGATGCTTCAGCTGTCCCAGAGATAAATGGCAATGCATGAAGGCTGCTCAAGGCAAGGCCTGAGCGGAGCTGCTGCTTCAGCTGTCCCAGAGATAAATGGCAAGGTAGGAAGGATGTTCAAGGCAGGAAGGCTGCTCAAGGCAACGCCTGAGCGGAGCTGCTGCTTCAGCTGTCCCAGAGATAAATGGCAAGGCAGGAAGGCTGCTCAAGGCAAGGCCTGAGCGGAGCTGCTGCTTCAGCTGCCCCAGAGATAAATGGAAAATCATAAAGGCTGCTCAAGGCAAGGCCTTAGCGGAGCTGGCAAGGCAGGAAGGCTGGTCAAGGTAAGGCCTGAGCGGAGCTGCTGCTTCAGCTGTCCCAGAGATAAATGGAAAGGCAGGAAGGCTGCTCAAGGCAAGGCCTGAGCAGAGCTGCTGCTTCAGCTGCCCCAGCGATAAATGGCATGGCATGAAGGCTGCTCAAGGCAAAGTCCTGAGCGGAGCTGGCAAGGCATGAAGGCTCCTCAAGGCAAGGCCTGAGCAGAGCTGGCAAGGCATGAAGGCTACTCAAGGCAAGGCCTGAGCGGAGCTGCTGCTTCAGCTGTCCTAGAGATAAATGGTGCGGCATGAAGGCTGCTCAAGGCAAGGCCTGAGCAGAGCTAGCAAGGCATGAAGGCTGCTCAAGACAGGGCCTGAGCGAAGCTGCTGCTTCAGCTGTCCCAGAGATAAATGGCATTGCAAGAAGGCTGCTCAAGGCAAGGCCTGAGCAGAGCTGGCAAGGCATCTAAGCTGCTCAAGGCAAGGCCCGAGCGGAGCTGCTGCTTCAGCTGTCCCAGAGATGAATGGCAATGCATGAAGGCTGCTCAAGGCAAGGCCTGAGCGGAGCTGCTACCTTCAGCTGTCCCAGAGATAAATGGCAAGGTAGGAAGGATGTTCAAGGCAGGAAGGCTGCTCAAGGCAAGGCCTGAGCGGAGCTGCTGCTTCAGCTGTCCCAGAGATAACTGGCAAGGCATGAAGGCTGCTCAAGGCAAGGCCTGAGCCGAGCTGCTGCTTCAGCTGCCCCAGAGATAAATCGAAAATCCTGAAGGCTGCTCAAGGCAAGGCCTGAGCAGAGCTGGCAAGGCATGAAGGCTGCTCAAGGCAAGGTCTGAGCGAAGCTGGCAAGGCAGGAAGGCTGCTCAAGGCAAGGCCCGAGCTGAGCTGCTGCTTCTGCTGGCCCAAGAGATAAATGACAAGGCAGGAAGGCTGCTCAAGGCAAGGCCTGAGCGGAGCTGCCACTTCACCTGTCCCAGAGATAAATGGCAAGGCATGAAGGCTGCTCAAGGCAAAGTGCTGAGCGGAGCTGGCAAGGCATGAAGGCTGCTCAAGGCAAGGCCTGAGCAGAGCTGGCAAGGCATGAAGGCTGCTCAATGCAAGGCCTGAGTGGAGCTGGCAAGGCATGAAGGCTGCTCAAGGCAGGGCCTGAGCGGAGCTGGCAAGGCATGAAGGCTGCTCAAGGCAAGGCCTTAGCGGAGCTGCAAGGCATGAAGGCTGCTCAATGCAGGGCCTGACCTGAGCTGCTGCCTCAGCTGTCCCAGAGATAAATGCCAAGGCAGGAAGGCTGCTCAAGGCAAGGCCTGAGCAGAGCTGCTGCTTCAACTGTGCCAGAGATAAATGGCAAAGCATGAAGACTGCTCAAGGCAAGGCCTGAGAAGAGCTGGCAAGGCTGCTCAAGGCAAGGCCTGAGCGGAGTTGCTGCTCAGCTGTGCCAGAGATAAATGGCAAGGCAGGAAGGCTGCTCAAGGCAAGGCCTGAGCGGAGTTGCTGCTCAGCTGTGCCAGAGATAAATGGCAAGGCATGAAGACTGCTCAAGGCAAGGCCTGAGCGGAGATGGCAAGGCAGGAAGGCTGCTGAAGGCAAGGCCTGAGCAGAGTTGCTGCTCAGCTGTGCCAGAGATAAATGGCAAGACAGGAAGGCTGCTTAAGGCAAGGCCTAAGCAGAGCTGCTGCTTCAGCTGCCCCAGAGATAAATGGCAAGGCATGAAGGCTCCTCAAGGCAAGGCCTGAGCGGAGCTGGCAAGGCATGAAGGCTGCTCAAGGCAAGGCCTGAGCGGAGCTGCTGCTTCAGCTGTCCCAGAGATAAATGACAAGGCAGGAAGGCTGCTCAAGGCAAGGCCTGAGCGGAGCTGCTGCTTCAGCTGTCCCAGAGATAAATGGCAAGGTAGGAAGAATGTTCAAGGCAGGAAGGCTGCTCAAGGCAAGGCCTGAGCGGAGCTGCTGCTTCAGCTGTCCCAGAGATAAATGGCAAGGCAGGAAGGCTGCTCAAGGCAAGGCCTGAGCGGAGCTGCTGCTTCAGCTGCCCCAGCTGCCCGAGAGATAAATGGAAAATCATGAAGGCTGCTCAAGGCAAGGCCTTAGCGGAGCTGGCAAGGCAGGAAGGCTGGTCAAGGTAAGGCCTGAGCGGAGCTGCTGCTTCAGCTGTCCCAGAGATAAATGGCAAGGCAGGAAGGCTGCTCAAGGCAAGGCCTGAGCAGAGCTGCTGCTTCAGCTGCCCCAGAGATAAATGGCATGGCATGAAGGCTGCTCAAGGCAAAGTCCTGAGCGGAGCTGGCAAGGCATGAAGGCTGCTCAAGGCAAGGCCTGAACAGAGCTGGCAAGGCATGAAGGCTGCTCAAGGCAAGGCCTGAGCGGAGCTGGCAAGGCATGAAGGCTGCTCAATGCAGGGCCTGACCGGAGCTGCTGCCTCAGCTGTCCCAGAGATAAATGGCAAGGCAGGAAGGCAAGGCCTGAGCGGAGCTGCTGCTTCAGCTGCCCCAGAGATAAATGGCATGAAGGCTGCTCAAGGCAAGGCCTGAGCAGAGCTAGCAAGGCATGAAGGCTGCTCAAGACAGGGCCTGAACGAAGCTGCTGCTTCAGCTGTCCCAGAGATAAATGGCATTTTAAGAAGGCTGCTCAAGGCAAGGCCTGAGCAGAGCTGGCAAGGCATCTAAGCTGCTCAAGGCAAGGCCCGAGCGGAGCTGATGCTTCAGCTGTCCCAGAGATAAATGGCAATGCATGAAGGCTGCTCAAGGCAAGGCCTGAGCGGAGCTGCTGCTTCAGCTGTCCCAGAGATAAATGGCAAGGTAGGAAGGATGTTCAAGGCAGGAAGGCTGCTCAAGGCAACGCCTGAGCGGAGCTGCTGCTTCAGCTGTCCCAGAGATAAATGGCAAGGCAGGAAGGCTGCTCAAGGCAAGGCCTGAGCGGAGCTGCTGCTTCAGCTGCCCCAGAGATAAATGGAAAATCATAAAGGCTGCTCAAGGCAAGGCCTTAGCGGAGCTGGCAAGGCAGGAAGGCTGGTCAAGGTAAGGCCTGAGCGGAGCTGCTGCTTCAGCTGTCCCAGAGATAAATGGCAAGGCAGGAAGGCTGCTCAAGGCAAGGCCTGAGCAGAGCTGCTGCTTCAGCTGCCCCAGAGATAAATGGCATGGCATGAAGGCTGCTCAAGGCAAAGTCCTGAGCGGAGCTGGCAAGGCATGAAGGCTCCTCAAGGCAAGGCCTGAGCAGAGCTGGCAAGGCATGAAGGCTACTCAAGGCAAGGCCTGAGCGGAGCTGCTGCTTCAGCTGTCCTAGAGATAAATGGTGCGGCATGAAGGCTGCTCAAGGCAAGGCCTAAGCAGAGCTAGCAAGGCATGAAGGCTGCTCAAGACAGGGCCTGAGCGAAGCTGCTGCTTCAGCTGTCCCAGAGATAAATGGCATTGCAAGAAGGCTGCTCAAGGCAAGGCCTGAGCAGAGCTGGCAAGGCATCTAAGCTGCTCAAGGCAAGGCCCGAGCGGAGCTGCTGCTTCAGCTGTCCCAGAGATGAATGGCAATGCATGAAGGCTGCTCAAGGCAAGGCCTGAGCGGAGCTGCTACCTTCAGCTGTCCCAGAGATAAATGGCAAGGTAGGAAGGATGTTCAAGGCAGGAAGGCTGCTCAAGGCAAGGCCTGAGCGGAGCTGCTGCTTCAGCTGTCCCAGAGATAAATGGCAAGACAGGAAGGCTGCTCAAGGCAAGGCCTGAGCGGAGCTGCTGCTTCAGCTGCCCCAGAGATAAATGGAAAATCATGAAGGCTGCTCAGGGCAAGGCCTTAGCGGAGCTGGCAAGGCAGGAAGGCTGGTCAAGGTAAGGCCTGAGCGGAGCTGCTGCTTCAGCTGTCCCAGAGATAAATGGCAATTCAGGAAGGCTGCTCAAGGCAAGGCCTGAGCAGAGCTGCTGCTTCAGCTCCCCCAGAGATAAATGGCATGGCATGAAGGCTGCTCAAGGCAAAGTCCTGAGCGGAGCTGGCAAGGCATGAAGGCTGCTCAAGGCAAGGCCTGAGCAGAGCTGGCAAGGCATGAAGGCTGCTCAAGGCAAGGCCTGAGCGGAGCTGGCAAGGCATTAAGGCTGCTCAAGGCAGGGCCTGAGCAGAGCTGGCAAGGCATGAAAGCTGCTCAAGGCAAGGCCTTAGCGGAGCTGGCAAGGCATGAAGGCTGCTCAATGCAGGGCCTGACCGGAGCTGCTTCCTCAGCTGTCACAGAGATAAATGGCAAGGCAGGAAGGCAAGGCCTGAGCGGAGCTGCTGCTTCAGTTGTCCCAGAGATAAATGGCATGGCATGAAGGCTGCTCAAGGCAAGGCCTGAGCAGAGCTAGCAAGGCTTGAAGGCTGCTCAAGACAGGGCCTGAGCGAAGCTGCTGCTTCAGCTGTCCCAGAGATAAATGGCATTGCAAGAAGGCTGCTCAAGGCAAGGCCTGAGCAGAGTTGGCAAGGCATCTAAGCTGCTCAAGGCAAGGCCTGAGCGGAGCTGCTGCTTCAGCTGTCCCAGAGATAAATGGCAATGCATGAAGGCTGCTCAAGGCAAGGCCTGAGCGTAGCTGCTGCTTCAGCTGTCCCAAGAGATAAATGGCAAGGCATGAAGGCTGCTCAAGGCAAGGCCTGAGCGAAGCTGGCAAGGCAGGAAGGGTGCTCAAGACAAAGGCCTAAGCAGAGCTGCTGCTTCAGCTGAGCCAGAGATAAATGGCAAGGCAGGAAAGCTGCTCAAGGCAAGGCCTGAGCGGAGCTGCTGCATCAGCTGTCCCAGAGATAACTGGCAAGGCATGAAGGCTGCTCAAGGCAAGGCCTGAGCCGAGCTGCTGCTTCAGCTGCCCCAGAGATAAATCGAAAATCCTGAAGGCTGCTCAAGGCAAGGCCTGAGCAGTGCTGGCAAGGTAGGAAGGCTGGTCAAGGCAAGGCCTGAGCGGAGCTGCTGCTTCAGCTGTCCCAGAGATAAATGGCAAGGCGGGAAGGCGGCTCAAGGCAAGGCCTGAGCGGAGCTGCCGCTTCAGCTGTTCCAGAGATAAATGGCAAGGCATGAAGGCTGCTCAAGGCAAAGTCCTGAGCGGAGCTGGCAAGGCATGAAGGCTGCTCAAGGCAAGGCCTGAGCAGAGCTGGCAAGGCATGAAGGCTGCTCAATACAAGGCCTGAGTGGAGCTGGCAAGGCATGAAGGCTGCTCAAGGCAAGGCCTGAGCGGAGCTAGCAAGGCATGAAGGCTGCTCAAGACAGGGCCTGAGTGAAGCTGCTGCTTCAGCTGTCCCAGAGATAAATGGCAAGGCAGGAAGGCAAGGCCTGAGCGGAGCTGCTGCTTCAGCTGCCCCAGAGATAAATGGCATGAAGGCTGCTCAAGGCAAGGCCTGAGCAGAGCTAGCAAGGCATGAAGGCTGCTCAAGACAGGGCCTGAACGAAGCTGCTGCTTCAGCTGTCCCAGAGATAAATGGCATTTTAAGAAGGCTGCTCAAGGCAAGGCCTGAGCAGAGCTGGCAAGGCATCTAAGCTGCTCAAGGCAAGGCCCGAGCGGAGCTGCTGCTTCAGCTGTCCCAGAGATAAATGGCAATGCATGAAGGCTGCTCAAGGCAAGGCCTGAGCGGAGCTGCTGCTTCAGCTGTCCCAGAGATAAATGGCAAGGTAGGAAGGATGTTCAAGGCAGGAAGGCTGCTCAAGGCAACGCCTGAGCAGAGCTGCTGCTTCAGCTGTCCCAGAGATAAATGGCAAGGCAGGAAGGCTGCTCAAGGCAAGGCCTGAGCGGAGCTGCTGCTTCAGCTGCCCCAGAGATAAATGGAAAATCATAAAGGCTGCTCAAGGCAAGGCCTTAGCGGAGCTGGCAAGGCAGGAAGGCTGGTCAAGGTAAGGCCTGAGCGGAGCTGCTGCTTCAGCTGTCCCAGAGATAAATGGCAAGGCAGGAAGGCTGCTCAAGGCAAGGCCTGAGCAGAGCTGCTGCTTCAGCTGCCCCAGAGATAAATGGCATGGCATGAAGGCTGCTCAAGGCAAAGTCCTGAGCGGAGCTGGCAAGGCATGAAGGCTCCTCAAGGCAAGGCCTGAGCAGAGCTGGCAAGGCATGAAGGCTACTCAAGGCAAGGCCTGAGCGGAGCTGCTGCTTCAGCTGTCCTAGAGATAAATGGTGCGGCATGAAGGCTGCTCAAGGCAAGGCCTGAGCAGAGCTAACAAGGCATGAAGGTTGCTCAAGACAGGGCCTGAGCGAAGCTGCTGCTTCAGCTGTCCCAGAGATAAATGGCATTGCAAGAAGGCTGCTCAAGGCAAGGCCTGAGCAGAGCTGGCAAGGCATCTAAGCTGCTCAAGGCAAGGCCTGAGCGGAGCTGCTGCTTCAGCTGTCCCAGAGATAAATGGCAATGCATGAAGGCTGCTCAAGGCAAGGCCTGAGCGGAGCTGCTACTTCAGCTGTCCCAGAGATAAATGGCAAGGTAGGAAGGATGTTCAAGGCAGGAAGGCTGCTCAAGGCAAGGCCTGAGCGGAGCTGCTGCTTCAGCTGTCCCAGAGATAAATGGCAAGGCAGGAAGGCTGCTCAAGGCAAGGCCTGAGCGGAGCTGCTGCTTCAGCTGCCCCAGAGATAAATGGAAAATCATGAAGGCTGCTCAGGGCAAGGCCTTAGCGGAGCTGGCAAGGCAGGAAGGCTGGTCAAGGTAAGGCCTGAGCGGAGCTGCTGCTTCAGCTGTCCCAGAGATAAATGGCAATTCAGGAAGGCTGCTCAAGGCAAGGCCTGAGCAGAGCTGCTGCTTCAGCTGCCCCAGAGATAAATGGCATGGCATGAAGGCTGCTCAAGGCAAAGTCCTGAGCGGAGCTGGCAAGGCATGAAGGCTGCTCAAGGCAAGGCCTGAGCAGAGCTGGCAAGGCATGAAGGCTGCTCAAGGCAAGGCCTGAGCGGAGCTGGCAAGGCATGAAGGCTGCTCAAGGCAGGGCCTGAGCGGAGCTGGCAAGGCATGAAAGCTGCTCAAGGCAAGGCCTTAGCGGAGCTGGCAAGGCATGAAGGCTGCTCAATGCAGGGCCTGACCGGAGCTGCTGCCTCAGCTGTCACAGAGATAAATGGCAAGGCAGGAAGGCAAGGCCTGAGCGGAGCTGCTGCTTCAGTTGTCCCAGAGATAAATGGCATGGCATGAAGGCTGCTCAAGGCAAGGCCTGAGCAGAGCTAGCAAGGCTTGAAGGCTGCTCAAGACAGGGCCTGAGCGAAGCTGCTGCTTGAGCTGTCCCAGAGATAAATGGCATTGCAAGAAGGCTGCTCAAGGCAAGGCCTGAGCAGAGTTGGCAAGGCATCTAAGCTGCTCAAGGCAAGGCCCGAGCGGAGCTGCTGCTTCAGCTGTCCCAGAGATAAATGGCAATGCATGAAGGCTGCTCAAGGCAAGGCCTGAGCGTAGCTGCTGCTTCAGCTGTCCCAAGAGATAAAGGCTGCTCAAGGCAAGGCCTGAGCGAAGCTGGCAAGGCAGGAAAGGTGCTCAAGGCAAGGCCTAAGCGGAGCTGCTGCTTCAGCTGAGCCAGAGATAAATGGCAAGGCAGGAAAGCTGCTCAAGGCAAGGCCTGAGCGGAGCTGCTGCATCAGCTGTCCCAGAGATAACTGGCAAGGCATGAAGGCTGCTCAAGGCAAGGCCTGAGCCGAGCTGCTGCTTCAGCTGCCCCAGAGATAAATCGAAAATCCTGAAGGCTGCTCAAGGCAAGGCCTGAGCAGTGCTGGCAAGGTAGGAAGGCTGGTCAAGGCAAGGCCTGAGCGGAGCTGCTGCTTCAGCTGTCCCAGAGATAAATGGCAAGGCGGGAAGGCGGCTCAAGGCAAGGCCTGAGCGGAGCTGCCGCTTCAGCTGTTCCAGAGATAAATGGCAAAGCATGAAGGCTGCTCAAGGCAAGGCCTGAGCAGAGCTGGCAAGGCATGAAGGCTGCTCAAGGCAAGGCCTGAGCGGAGCTGCTGCTTCAGCTGTCCTAGAGATAAATGGTGCGGCATGAAGGCTGCTCAAGGCAAGGCCTAAGCAGAGCTAGCAAGGCATGAAGGCTGCTCAAGACAGGGCCTGAGCGAAGCTGCTGCTTCAGCTGTCCCAGAGATAAATGGCATTGCAAGAAGGCTGCTCAAGGCAAGGCCTGAGCAGAGCTGGCAAGGCATCTAAGCTGCTCAAGGCAAGGCCCGAGCGGAGCTGCTGCTTCAGCTGTCCCAGAGATGAATGGCAATGCATGAAGGCTGCTCAAGGCAAGGCCTGAGCGGAGCTGCTTCCTTCAGCTGTCCCAGAGATAAATGGCAAGGTAGGAAGGATGTTCAAGGCAGGAAGGCTGCTCAAGGCAAGGCCTGAGCGGAGCTGCTGCTTCAGCTGTCCCAGAGATAAATGGCAAGACAGGAAGGCTGCTCAAGGCAAGGCCTGAGCGGAGCTGCTGCTTCAGCTGCCCCAGAGATAAATGGAAAATCATGAAGGCTGCTCAGGGCAAGGCCTTAGCGGAGCTGGCAAGGCAGGAAGGCTGGTCAAGGTAAGGCCTGAGCGGAGCTGCTGCTTCAGCTGTCCCAGAGATAAATGGCAATTCAGGAAGGCTGCTCAAGGCAAGGCCTGAGCAGAACTGCTGCTTCAGCTCCCCCAGAGATAAATGGCATGGCATGAAGGCTGCTCAAGGCAAAGTCCTGAGCGGAGCTGGCAAGGCATGAAGGCTGCTCAAGGCAAGGCCTGAGCAGAGCTGGCAAGGCATGAAGGCTGCTCAAGGCAAGGCCTGAGCGGAGCTGGCAAGGCATTAAGGCTGCTCAAGGCAGGGCCTGAGCAGAGCTGGCAAGGCATGAAAGCTGCTCAAGGCAAGGCCTTAGCGGAGCTGGCAAGGCATGAAGGCTGCTCAATGCAGGGCCTGACCGGAGCTGCTTCCTCAGCTGTCACAGAGATAAATGGCAAGGCAGGAAGGCAAGGCCTGAGCGGAGCTGCTGCTTCAGTTGTCCCAGAGATAAATGGCATGGCATGAAGGCTGCTCAAGGCAAGGCCTGAGCAGAGCTAGCAAGGCTTGAAGGCTGCTCAAGACAGGGCCTGAGCGAAGCTGCTGCTTCAGCTGTCCCAGAGATAAATGGCATTGCAAGAAGGCTGCTCAAGGCAAGGCCTGAGCAGAGTTGGCAAGGCATCTAAGCTGCTCAAGGCAAGGCCTGAGCGGAGCTGCTGCTTCAGCTGTCCCAGAGATAAATGGCAATGCATGAAGGCTGCTCAAGGCAAGGCCTGAGCGTAGCTGCTGCTTCAGCTGTCCCAAGAGATAAATGGCAAGGCATGAAGGCTGCTCAAGGCAAGGCCTGAGCGAAGCTGGCAAGGCAGGAAGGGTGCTCAAGACAAAGGCCTAAGCAGAGCTGCTGCTTCAGCTGAGCCAGAGATAAATGGCAAGGCAGGAAAGCTGCTCAAGGCAAGGCCTGAGCGGAGCTGCTGCATCAGCTGTCCCAGAGATAACTGGCAAGGCATGAAGGCTGCTCAAGGCAAGGCCTGAGCCGAGCTGCTGCTTCAGCTGCCCCAGAGATAAATCGAAAATCCTGAAGGCTGCTCAAGGCAAGGCCTGAGCAGTGCTGGCAAGGTAGGAAGGCTGGTCAAGGCAAGGCCTGAGCGGAGCTGCTGCTTCAGCTGTCCCAGAGATAAATGGCAAGGCGGGAAGGCGGCTCAAGGCAAGGCCTGAGCGGAGCTGCCGCTTCAGCTGTTCCAGAGATAAATGGCAAGGCATGAAGGCTGCTCAAGGCAAAGTCCTGAGCGGAGCTGGCAAGGCATGAAGGCTGCTCAAGGCAAGGCCTGAGCAGAGCTGGCAAGGCATGAAGGCTGCTCAATACAAGGCCTGAGTGGAGCTGGCAAGGCATGAAGGCTGCTCAAGGCAAGGCCTGAGCGGAGCTAGCAAGGCATGAAGGCTGCTCAAGACAGGGCCTGAGTGAAGCTGCTGCTTCAGCTGTCCCAGAGATAAATGGCAAGGCAGGAAGGCAAGGCCTGAGCGGAGCTGCTGCTTCAGCTGCCCCAGAGATAAATGGCATGAAGGCTGCTCAAGGCAAGGCCTGAGCAGAGCTAGCAAGGCATGAAGGCTGCTCAAGACAGGGCCTGAACGAAGCTGCTGCTTCAGCTGTCCCAGAGATAAATGGCATTTTAAGAAGGCTGCTCAAGGCAAGGCCTGAGCAGAGCTGGCAAGGCATCTAAGCTGCTCAAGGCAAGGCCCGAGCGGAGCTGCTGCTTCAGCTGTCCCAGAGATAAATGGCAATGCATGAAGGCTGCTCAAGGCAAGGCCTGAGCGGAGCTGCTGCTTCAGCTGTCCCAGAGATAAATGGCAAGGTAGGAAGGATGTTCAAGGCAGGAAGGCTGCTCAAGGCAACGCCTGAGCAGAGCTGCTGCTTCAGCTGTCCCAGAGATAAATGGCAAGGCAGGAAGGCTGCTCAAGGCAAGGCCTGAGCGGAGCTGCTGCTTCAGCTGCCCCAGAGATAAATGGAAAATCATAAAGGCTGCTCAAGGCAAGGCCTTAGCGGAGCTGGCAAGGCAGGAAGGCTGGTCAAGGTAAGGCCTGAGCGGAGCTGCTGCTTCAGCTGTCCCAGAGATAAATGGCAAGGCAGGAAGGCTGCTCAAGGCAAGGCCTGAGCAGAGCTGCTGCTTCAGCTGCCCCAGAGATAAATGGCATGGCATGAAGGCTGCTCAAGGCAAAGTCCTGAGCGGAGCTGGCAAGGCATGAAGGCTCCTCAAGGCAAGGCCTGAGCAGAGCTGGCAAGGCATGAAGGCTACTCAAGGCAAGGCCTGAGCGGAGCTGCTGCTTCAGCTGTCCTAGAGATAAATGGTGCGGCATGAAGGCTGCTCAAGGCAAGGCCTGAGCAGAGCTAACAAGGCATGAAGGTTGCTCAAGACAGGGCCTGAGCGAAGCTGCTGCTTCAGCTGTCCCAGAGATAAATGGCATTGCAAGAAGGCTGCTCAAGGCAAGGCCTGAGCAGAGCTGGCAAGGCATCTAAGCTGCTCAAGGCAAGGCCTGAGCGGAGCTGCTGCTTCAGCTGTCCCAGAGATAAATGGCAATGCATGAAGGCTGCTCAAGGCAAGGCCTGAGCGGAGCTGCTACTTCAGCTGTCCCAGAGATAAATGGCAAGGTAGGAAGGATGTTCAAGGCAGGAAGGCTGCTCAAGGCAAGGCCTGAGCGGAGCTGCTGCTTCAGCTGTCCCAGAGATAAATGGCAAGGCAGGAAGGCTGCTCAAGGCAAGGCCTGAGCGGAGCTGCTGCTTCAGCTGCCCCAGAGATAAATGGAAAATCATGAAGGCTGCTCAGGGCAAGGCCTTAGCGGAGCTGGCAAGGCAGGAAGGCTGGTCAAGGTAAGGCCTGAGCGGAGCTGCTGCTTCAGCTGTCCCAGAGATAAATGGCAATTCAGGAAGGCTGCTCAAGGCAAGGCCTGAGCAGAGCTGCTGCTTCAGCTGCCCCAGAGATAAATGGCATGGCATGAAGGCTGCTCAAGGCAAAGTCCTGAGCGGAGCTGGCAAGGCATGAAGGCTGCTCAAGGCAAGGCCTGAGCAGAGCTGGCAAGGCATGAAGGCTGCTCAAGGCAAGGCCTGAGCGGAGCTGGCAAGGCATGAAGGCTGCTCAAGGCAGGGCCTGAGCGGAGCTGGCAAGGCATGAAAGCTGCTCAAGGCAAGGCCTTAGCGGAGCTGGCAAGGCATGAAGGCTGCTCAATGCAGGGCCTGACCGGAGCTGCTGCCTCAGCTGTCACAGAGATAAATGGCAAGGCAGGAAGGCAAGGCCTGAGCGGAGCTGCTGCTTCAGTTGTCCCAGAGATAAATGGCATGGCATGAAGGCTGCTCAAGGCAAGGCCTGAGCAGAGCTAGCAAGGCTTGAAGGCTGCTCAAGACAGGGCCTGAGCGAAGCTGCTGCTTGAGCTGTCCCAGAGATAAATGGCATTGCAAGAAGGCTGCTCAAGGCAAGGCCTGAGCAGAGTTGGCAAGGCATCTAAGCTGCTCAAGGCAAGGCCCGAGCGGAGCTGCTGCTTCAGCTGTCCCAGAGATAAATGGCAATGCATGAAGGCTGCTCAAGGCAAGGCCTGAGCGTAGCTGCTGCTTCAGCTGTCCCAAGAGATAAAGGCTGCTCAAGGCAAGGCCTGAGCGAAGCTGGCAAGGCAGGAAAGGTGCTCAAGGCAAGGCCTAAGCGGAGCTGCTGCTTCAGCTGAGCCAGAGATAAATGGCAAGGCAGGAAAGCTGCTCAAGGCAAGGCCTGAGCGGAGCTGCTGCATCAGCTGTCCCAGAGATAACTGGCAAGGCATGAAGGCTGCTCAAGGCAAGGCCTGAGCCGAGCTGCTGCTTCAGCTGCCCCAGAGATAAATCGAAAATCCTGAAGGCTGCTCAAGGCAAGGCCTGAGCAGTGCTGGCAAGGTAGGAAGGCTGGTCAAGGCAAGGCCTGAGCGGAGCTGCTGCTTCAGCTGTCCCAGAGATAAATGGCAAGGCGGGAAGGCGGCTCAAGGCAAGGCCTGAGCGGAGCTGCCGCTTCAGCTGTTCCAGAGATAAATGGCAAAGCATGAAGGCTGCTCAAGGCAAGGCCTGAGCAGAGCTGGCAAGGCATGAAGGCTGCTCAAGGCAAGGCCTGAGCAGAACTGGCAAGGCATGAAGGCAAGGCCTGAGCAGAGCTGCTGCTTCAGTTATCCCAGAGATAAATGGCATGGCATGAAGGCTGCTCAAGGCAAGGCCTGAGCAGAGCTAGCAAGGCTTGAAGGCTTCTCAAGACAGGGCCTGAGCGAAGCTACTGCTTCAGCTGTCCCAGAGATAAATGGCATTGCAAGAAGGCTGCTCAAGGCAAGGCCTGAGCAGAGTTGGCAAGGCATCTAAAGCTGCTCAAGGCAAGGCCCGAGCGGAGCTGCTGCTTCAGCTGTCCCAGAGATAAATGGCAATGCATGAAGGCTGCTCAAGGCAAGGCCTGAGCGTAGCTGCTGCTTCAGCTGTCCCAAGAGATAAATGGCAAGGCAGGAAGGCTGCTCAAGGCAAGGCCTAAGCGGAGCTGGCAAGGCATGAAGGCTGCTCAAGGCAAGGCCTGAGCGGAGCTGGAAAGGCATGAAGGCTGCTCAAGGCAGGGCCTGAGCGGAGCTGCTGCTTCAGCTGTCCCAAGAGATAAATGGCAAGGCATGAAGGCTGCTCAAGACAAGGCCTGAGCGAAGCTGGCAAGGCAGGAAGGGTGCTCAAGGCAAGGCCTAAGCGGAGCTGCTGCTTCAGCTGAGCCAGAGATAAATGGCAAGGCAGGAAAGCTGCTCAAGGCAAGACCTGAGCGGAGCTGCTGCATCAGCTGTCCCAGAGATAACTGGCAAGGCATGAAGGCTGGTCAAGGCAAGGCCTGAGCGGAGCTGCTGCTTCAGCTGTCCCAGAGATAAATGGCAAGGCAGGAAGGCTGCTCAAGGCAAGGCCTGAGCGGAGCTGCCGCTTCAGCTGTCCTAGAGATAAATGGCAAGGCATGAAGGCTGCTCAAGGCAAAGTCCTGAGCGGAGCTGGCAAGGCATGAAGGCTGCTCAAGGCAAGGCCTGAGCAGAGCTGGCAAGGCATGAAGGCTGCTCAAGGCAAGGCCTGAGCAGAGCTGGCAAGGCATGAAGGCTGCTCAATGCAAGGCCTGAGTGGAGCTGGCAAGGCATGAAGGCTGCTCAAGGCAAGGCCTGAGCGGAGCTAGCAAGGCATGAAGGCTGCTCAAGACAGGGCCTGAGTGAAGCTGCTGCTTCAGCTGTCCCAGAGATAAATGGCATTGCAAGAAGGCTGCTCAAGGCAAGGCCTGATCAAAG
Source organism: Ambystoma mexicanum (assembly GCF_040938575.1). Lineage (NCBI taxonomy): Eukaryota > Metazoa > Chordata > Amphibia > Caudata > Ambystomatidae > Ambystoma > Ambystoma mexicanum. The sequence continues at coordinate 26,451,565 of NC_090934.1, forward strand.
CTGGCAAGGCATCTAGGCTGCTCAAGGCAAGGCCCGAGCTGAGCTGCTGCTTCAGCTGGCCCAAGAGATAAATGACAAGGCAGGAAGGCTGCTCAAGGCAAGGCCTAAGCGGAGCTTGTGCTTCAGCTGTCCCAGAGATAAATGGCAAGGCAGGAAGGCTGCTCAAGGCAAGGCCTGAGCGGAGCTGCCGCTTCAGCTGTCCCAGAGATAAATGGCAATGCATGAAGGCTGCTCAAGGCAAGGCCTGAGCAGAACTGCTGCTTCAGCTGCGCCAGAGATAAATGGCATGGCATGAAGGCTGCTCAAGGCAAAGTCCTGAGCGGAGCTGGCAAGGCATGAAGGCTGCTCAAGGCAAGGCCTGAGCAGAGCTGGCAAGGCATGAAGGCTGCTCAAGGCAAGGCCTGAGCGGAGCTGGCAAGGCATGAAGGCTGCTCAAGGCAGGGCCTGAGCGGAGCTGCCAAGGCATGAAGGCTGCTCAAGGCAAGGCCTTAGCGGAGCTGGCAAGGAATTAAGGCTGCTCAAGGCAAGGCCAGAGCAGAGCTGCCGCTTCAGCTGTCCCAGAGATAAATGGCAAGGCAGGAAGGCTGCTAAAGGCAAGGCCTGAGCGGTGCTGCTGCTTCAGCTGTGCCAGAGATAAATGGCAAGGCATGAAGGCTGCTCAAGACAAGGCCTGAGCGGAGCTGCTGCTTCAGCTGTCCCAGAGATAAATGGCAAGGCCTGAGCGGAGCTGCTGCTTCAGCTGTCCCAGAGATAAATGGCAAGCCAGGAATGCTGTTCAAGGCAAGGCCTGAGCGGAGCTGGCAAGGCAGGAAGGCTGCTCAAGGCAAGGCCTGAGCGGAGCTGCTGCTTCAGCTGTCCCAGAGATCAATCGCAAGGCATGAAGGCTGCTCAAGGCAAGGCCTGAGTGGAGCTGGCAAGGCAGGAAGGCTCCTCAAGGCAAGGCCTGAGCGTAGCTGCTGCTTCAGCTGTCCCAGAGATAACTGGTAAGGCATGAAGGCTGCTCAAGGCAAGGCCTGAGTGGAGCTGCCGCTTCAGCTGTCCCAGAGATAACTGGTAAGGCATGAAGGCTGCTCAAGGTCTTATCAGCTGGAGATAGGCCTAAGGCCTTGCCAGCATCAGCTCTTCCTTACATCAGTGTATACCAGCATGCGCTCAGGAGCTGTGAGGTCCTCCTTGCAAGGGCCTGGCTGCTATACTGGCGCGGTCTCCTGCTACAGTGCAATATCTTCATCTTGCTGCAAACAGCTATCAAGCAGTGCCTGCCTTCCTGCGTCAGTCACCAATCACACGTGTCTGTATTCTACTTTGCAGTGAGTCAGTCTCCGATCTAGCTTGTCTGTATTCTACTTTGCAGTGCGTCAGTCTCCGATCACACGTGTCTGCATTCTACTTTGCAGTGCGTCAGTCTCCGATCACACGTGTCTGTATTCTACTTTGCAGTGCGTCAGCAGTCACCAATCACGCTTGTCTGTATTCTACTATGCAGTGAGTCAGTTTCTGATCAAGCTTGTCGGTATTCTTCTTTACAGTGCATCAGTCTCCGTTCATTTGTGTCTGTATTCTACTTTACAATGTGCCAGTCTACGATCACGCGTGTCTGGTTTCTGCTTTGCAGTTCGTCATTCACCGATCATGCATGTCTGTATTGACCTTTGCAGTGCGTCAGTCTCCGATCATGTGTGTCTGGTTTCTACTTTGCAGTTCGTCATTCACCGATCATGCATGTCTGTATTGACCTTTGCAGTGCGTCAGTCTCCGATCATGTGTGTCTGGTTTCTACTTTGCAGTTCGTCATTCACCGATCATGCATGTCTGTATTGACCTTTGCAGTGCGTCAGTCTCAGATCACGCATGTCTATTCTACTTTGCAGTGCGTCAGTCTCAGATCACGCGTGTCTGTATTCTACTTTGCAGTGCGTCAGTCTCAGATCACGCGTGTCTGTATTCTACTTTGCAGTGCGTCAGTCTCAGATCACGTGTGTCTGTATTCTACTTTGCAGTGCGTCAGTCTCCGATCATGTGTGTCTGGTTTCTACTTTGCAGTTCGTCATTCACCGATCATGCATGTCTGTATTGACCTTTGCAGTGCGTCAGTCTCAGATCACGCATGTCTATTCTACTTTGCAGTGCGTCAGTCTCAGATCACGCATGTCTATTCTACTTTGCAGTGCGTCAGTCTCAGATCACGCATGTCTATTCTACTTTGCAGTGCGTCAGTCTCCGATCATGTGTGTCTGGTTTCTACTTTGCAGTTCGTCATTCACCGATCATGCATGTCTGTATTGACCTTTGCAGTGCGTCAGTCTCAGATCACGTGTGTCTGTATTCTACTTTGCAGTGCGTCAGTCTCAGATCACGTGTGTCTGTATTGACCTTTGCAGTGCGTCAGTCTCAGATCACGCGTGTCTGGTTTCTACTTTGCAGTTCGTCATTCACCGATCATGCATGTCTGTATTGACCTTTGCAGTGCGTCAGTCTCAGATCACGCATGTCTATTCTACTTTGCAGTGCGTCAGTCTCAGATCACGCATGTCTATTCTACTTTGCAGTGCGTCAGTCTCAGATCACGCATGTCTATTCTACTTTGCAGTGCGTCAGTCTCCGATCATGTGTGTCTGGTTTCTACTTTGCAGTTCGTCATTCACCGATCATGCATGTCTGTATTGACCTTTGCAGTGCGTCAGTCTCAGATCACGTGTGTCTGTATTCTACTTTGCAGTGCGTCAGTCTCAGATCACGTGTGTCTGTATTGACCTTTGCAGTGCGTCAGTCTCAGATCACGCGTGTCTGTATTCTACTTTGCAGTGCGTCAGTCTCAGATCACGCGTGTCTGTATTCTACTTTGCAGTGCGTCAGTCTCAGATCACGCATGTCTATTCTACTTTGCAGTGCGTCAGTCTCAGATCACGCGTGTCTGTATTCTACTTTGCAGTGCGTCAGTCTCAGATCACGCGTGTCTGTATTCTACTTTTGCACCACTGTTTGGCACTGCAGTAAAGGTATTGCTCATGGTTACACCATTCTGCTGTACATCTTCACCGTCCGAATAATTGGGTACTACAAGGTGTGTTGCAACATACATGCCATGCTGGGTGGTCCAGAGATCAAAGGCATTTTAGGGCAGGAATACCCCTTGCTAGCTTCAAGCATCATCTGCTGATTTTAAAAGATAGAAGTATTTAATTAGCCAACAGACGCGAACCGAATAGACATTTTAGCTGGGCCATCGCTTATAAGGCAACCTAAATGTACAAAGCAATTACCAACTGCAAAGGTCAAAGCTGTTGGCTTTGCCAATGTTTGTTGTGACACTCGCAAGCAGGGAAGGACGATTGGCCAATCAGGTGGCTGGAACATCAGGCAGGAATATACATCCTCCACCCACTCTGTCGCCACCCAAGGCCCTTCCCTGGGCGGGCACCATTGTTTAATGTGGGGAAGCAACAGGGAGCCTCTCTCTGTTGCCTGCCCAGCTCCCCCCCCCCTCCAGGCAAACAAAAACTCTCCCACTCCCCCTGCCTCCCTCCACCGGTCCACTGCACCACCTGCTCAGGTCGCCAACATTGACATGGAAAAAGCATCCATCTTTTTGTCCCCCACTCAACATTGGCTGCACAAGCAGCACAAATCTCCTGGGGGGGGGGGGGGAGGGGGTAAATAAAAGCCATTCACACCCAGGATGAACCCCAGACCGTTAAGGGCCATGTCCGTCTCTCCCAACCCCCGCCCCAGGGCATGGGAGCCATAGTGGCAGTGGTAGGCGCTGGAAACAGCCGTTTGTGACCTGAGCACTGCAGCCTTGTTAAGGGCTGGCCGGTCTATTTTCCGTGGCCTTACACTCTTGCATGCTTGGACCAGCCATGTTGCACATGTACACTCCGGCCTGGCATCTGTTTATGCCAGTTTCTTTGGGTACTGAGATAGGAAGCCCCATTTGGCATCTTCCAGGCAAGCTTGTGACTTCTGGCAGAGAGCAGAGCAACACTGGAGTGAGACTGTCTGAGAGTCACCTGTAGAGTCCATGTGGTCACAGAACCTAAACCTCCTCGACACTTGTGGGTTAGCTCTGCTGAGGGAAAATAGGATATAGTGTGAGGGGACCCCGATACTACCAGGAAAAGGGTGCAGGCAACCCTGAAATCGGAGGCCTTGGGGGAAGAAAACCCAGGGCTCTGGCAACGGCAGGTAAGGTGGCAGCTGGAGTTTACTTTGAGTTATTTGATAGCAGAACTCTGTTTTGACTCTTCTTGTATAAACTCACAAATACAAGAAAATGCTCAGTTTGACCCCTTTTCAATTCTCTTCAAACTCTATGAATCGCGCCTTGAAACACTTGTGTATAGGCGCGTTATAAAGGGCATATCAATCCTGGTCACCCTATTAAGAGTAGCTACCCGCTTCTCTGCCCCATCCCTCTAGCCACTGTCTCCCTCATGGCGGTCACCTCTCTACCCCACAGCCCACCTGCCTCCCCCACTTGCTCTCTCTCAGCCTCCACTTGCCTGCAGTCTCTCCTGGGTACAGTGCCCTGGTTTCAGGGGCAGCGAGCGGCCTAGACTTATTGGCGGGCGTGCAGCGCCCCCTGCGGGTCATGAAAGAAACCTACCCGCATAGGCCACTCCAGCAGCGTCTCCTATCCACGCACTCGGCTCCACTCAGAACCTCCGTATAAAAGCGAAGCCCAGTAAATACCAGTGCCCCAGTCACACAAGGAAAGAAGGATGAAATAAAACCAGCACCCGAGAGAGAGAAACAAACACAAGCCAAATAAATCCTAAATGGGATGCTTAGGCACAACCCGGGCAGGATTTCTGAAGCCATGTGGGGCTATAAAATGGGGGCAGAGCGCCTACGGGTAAATTCATGAGCCAGTCACGTTTCTCAAGCACCAGCAGGTGGTACACGCTAGCTACACAGTGCACATGTGGTGGCTTAGAAATCCTGTACATTTTCAGTATATCATTTCCCCTCAAGCACTCTCTTGTGCGCCCTCTTCTGAAAGACCTTCCGTCCACCCCTCGTGTTCGGCTAACTACCGCCGCATCTTGATCACTCCCTTCCTTGGGGAACTCTTGGAGAAGCTGGTCTTGCCCCAACTGACCCAGCACACTGAGCTTGTTGGTAGCCTACACGACCATCAATCTAGATCCAGAGGCAAGGAAACTGCTCTCCTGTACACCTGTGAGGAGCTGCTTGCATCCCTGGACTCCAACTCCCCAGCTGCTCTCATTTTACTTGCTCTCTCCAATGCATTTGACACAGTGTAGAGAAGGAGCCAAGTACCCCCACCTCAATCACCTCGCCTACATTGCCTATATGTTGGGAGCCAGAGCATGAGACGTGTACAGAGCCATTGAAACTACAGATACCAAAGAGAATCTTGGAAGCAAGGGTCCCATTAAGACAACCATACTTGCATACGAGACAGTATAAAGGCTGTTCGAATTAAATCCCGGAAGAAAACAGGACGGTTGAATGACAAAGAAGAATGGTGACGTCACACAGAGCAGAGCTGACGTACATAGAACAGATGCAGAGACTAAAGAATGCAGACATTTCTATAAGGCATCAAGAAAGTATTGAAGATAAGTGACATCTTCGGTTCTAGATGAAGAAACTTATGCTATGAAAATAATGAAGATATCAAGCTGTTCTACACATGTAAATATGCAAAGAAACGCAAGCAGACGAAGTATTCATGAGGCTAGCTTTATAGTAAATAGAGGGTGGCATGCGCCAACATGTACATACATATTGGAGTCAGTAAAGGATGGATGTTCTCAATACGTACGATAGCAAAGCTGAGCAAGAGAAGGAAGGCCGCTTTTTCTATTATGTCGCAGTTAGAAAACAAGTGAATTGCATGCAAATCTGAGAAAGATGAGGCTAGATGAGTCAGGAAGCCAAGGTCATATCACACTAGGGTGAGTCGACATTAGATAAAAATCATGAAAGAAAGAATGAAGCGCCTGTTCAGAAGGAAACAACAACAGGGTCAATTGAGGCTTAAACCGCTAGGATAGTAACTGTCTTCCCTAACCGGAAGGGCATACCGGTACACACAAACCGCTTCACTGGGGAAAAAACATTCGTCTGCTTGCTGGTCATGGTACGACGAGACCCGGCCAGGCACAGCCAGCCATTTCATTTGCTGCCCCCCCTTTTTCTACAGGTACGGACCTACAGTGCGTCCATTCCACCGCCTGCCCGCGTTTTTTCCTGGAATCCCAGCATCCCCATCCAGGTAGGCGCTGCATTCAGCGTTTTCCTTCGCCTTTTCAGCACCTGTCATCACCATGCCCACTCACACGGCTTAGACTGATTCTTCTTCTTTTTATATTACTCACAACCTGCCCATCTATTGGTTCTGCCATTCATGGTTTGCCCCGTTTTCCTTCTGTTTTTCTTTTCTTCTCCTTTTCTCCTTTTTTCTTCTTTTTCCACCCCCTCCTCCCTTCCTTCCCCTCTTGTCTGTTTGCTCGTTCCTCTCCCCCCCACTTTTTTCCTCACTTTTCTTCTCTTTGTCCCCCCCCCTTGTCTGTAGGGGGTTTCTGTCTCTGCTTTAGCCACCATGCAAGTGGCAATGCTTCAACCAATTTAGTGAGAACATGCCTCTCCAGATAGCATTGAACAGCTATGTAACAGGATTCTGAGCTAGTCCCTGCATGTACCACTTTGTAACATTGCAATTAGAGGTTCACTCATGTCCTCCTTGCAATGTTCCTTGTGTCTCCCACTCCAGGATCCCACGCATCCTGCCATCACTGCCCTACTACGAGGGCAGACTTTGAGTATCACATGAAGACTGAATGTGTCCTGAAGAAGATGGTCTATAATCACTGAAAAACCATAGAAACCAGTCGACCAGACCTGTTGTGGCTCCACCACAACACAATACGATATCCCCCAGACCAATAGGGGTACCGCATAAAATCAAACTCAAAACCCAGAAAGCATGGGCTTTCAGCACACCCCATACCCAGTGGGACTGTGCGTTTTTAAAAGACAAAGTTCATATATTTATATTTTGATTTTACATTTTGGGCAACCACCCATATGCAAAAAGTTTTGAGCCACCAGGGTGAATAAATCATAAAGAAATAATCCCGATGTCTCCAATCTGCACATGTTAAACACGTCTTCTTGGTTTTTTGACTGCAAGATCTAATCCCCCTCCCGCACTCATTGACTACTCTGCTGGTTGCCCTCCCATCATCCTGTAGGCTGTTGTTGTCAACACTACACGCGGCACAAAGACAACCGCGTGCACAGAGCTGTAATTAGTTCCTACTTTCTCCCTCCAGGACAGGCCCTATACCCACAACTATCCATAGTCAGACAACCCTTCACAAACCCCCTCCCTTTTCCATCTCCGGTAAGGTTTTGGGCGTCTCACCAGGGGGCCAGAACAGCTCCCCATCTTGTGTCCAATGGTTAGGACTATCATTTTAATTATCACAACAACCCCTCTTGTCGTGCTTCTGTTCAGCAGGCATGGACAAAAACAAGAAGACGTCAGAGGCCTACTCTGTCCTCATCCTTCTCAATCCCTCTTCTGCCTTCGATGCAGTCAACCATACCATCATGCTCAACCGTCTCTGTGATAACCTGGGTATCACTGATCAGGCTCTGGCCTGGCTGACCTCTTTCCTCTCTGATCGACCCTCCCAGATCCAACTTGGGTCCTTCCTATCATCTATCTTCCTCTCTACCTGTGGTGTTCCCCAGGGGTCTAACCTCTCACCCTGGCTTTTCAATCAATACCTGGCAACTCTCAGCCGCTGCATTGCCATTTTCTGCTCAAAGTTTCAGTGCTACGCTGACTACACTCAACTCATTTTCAGGCTGCCCTCGGCCACTTCCTCTCCCTCTCTCATCTTGAATTGCCTAACTGCCATTCAAGATTGGTGTGCCGCCAATGATCTTTGTCTTGCTGGCATTCAGACAGAGATCCTCCTCATCGGCACACCTTCACCATCCTTTCCCCTCACTCTCTGGCCGGCCTCCCTTGGCCCTTCTCCTACCCCCACCTGCGAGGCTAAGAACCTCAGGGTCATCTTTGACTCCACTCTTTCCTTAACCGCACACATCTCCGATGTCTCTAAAAAGTCAAACCTCCTACTGCACCTCCACAGAGGTACTCTGCCTTTCCTCTCCTTCCCCCAGAAGCTCATGGTCTCCCAAGCTCTGGTTCCCTCTAGGTTGGACTAGTGTAACAGCCTCTGTCTAAATCTACCTGCCTCTACTCTCCGCTCTCTGCAACTAATCCAGAACAGGACTGCGAGACTTGTCCTTGGCCTCAAGCCCTGGGATCGTATCTCTCCAGCTCCGAAATCTCTCCATTGGCTCCCAGTGGATGCAAAGATTAAAATCAAAACCCTCTGCATTGTCCACAAGGCTTTCTGGGGCCTGGGTCCAAAATACCTTTAGCTATCCCTCAGCAAAAACCTCCCCTCTCGAGTTCTTCGCTCCTCTACCTCTAACTTCCTCAGTGTCCGTTTTTTTTCAAAGAAACGGGCTGGGTGGTAGATCTCCGTCTTCGGCTGGGGCCTCCCTCTGGAACAGCCTCACTGTCACTCAAACTTGAGAAGAACCATCTCCGGTTCCAGAAGCAACTCAAGACCTTCCTCTTTGCTTCTGCTTTCGCTCCCCCTCTCCCCTGCTGATCTCTTCTCCCTGGGCACCGTGAACCTGGCCACACTCTCTCCTTCGGGCCCAGGTACCTGCTCACCCTGCCACCCTCCCGCACTGCCTTTGGACCACCCCTTGCAGTGGAGTCTGTATCTGTACCCATACAGCCCCCCTATTTTTCCTCCTGCACTCATCAGACCTACTCTGTCTGCTGCCTTAAACCCAGCACTTGCCAATTTCTGGCTGCACTACCACTGTGTGTTGCCTTTATTATGTATTTGTTTCTCCTTTACTCCGCACTTTCCACTTCTTCCAACTTCCATGCACTTTTCTCCTCCCACTCTCCCATGCACTTGCGCATTCTCAATTTCACTGGGCCTAGTAAGATCCCTGTTTTGTTCTCCCCTGTTGCCCTCTCTCTTGCCTTGTCGTGCTCTGAAACACTTGTGTACTAGCACGATAGAAATAAAATATCAATATTAAAGAATAGTATTTTAATACACCAAAAGCTTGATTTTGTGGTCTTCTGTCACGTGGGGAGAAGTTGGACAAGCATGATGGTCACACCTACACACAAGGGCAGTGCATGCCGGGGGCGTGGCTGGAGCTCATGGAGTGAGGCTGCACTGGGGCTGAGCTCCCGTCCTGATCCTTGTTGTGATCCTTTAACTCGCCGAACATTGCGACTAACGCAACTGAAAAGACTACCGCAGTGCAGAGCAAGTGTTTATACCACTCACAAGCGAAGATTCGATGGAAGTAGGAGCCTGCATCTTGACAAACGAGCGCCATAGAGAAGCCCTGGGGGGACGGAGAAAATGGCGGCCTGAGAAGAGACACAGAGCGATGGGGGGAGGGGAGGGGCCCGCCCTGAGCCCTCTGTGTATGGAGGCGGCCACGTAATATCGAGCACCTGAGGCCGGATACAAATAAGCAGCAGAGGCGGCAAACCAGCAACAACTACCCGTGGTGACCTCCCGAGCGACTGAGGTGGATTTGCTGCGGGGTGCCTGGCCTGCGGTTGCCAAAGCAGTCGTGACCACACCCGGGAGGAGGACTGCGACAAGGGCAGCAGAGACCGGCAGCAGGGGCTGCGAAACCCAGCAATGTAACTGGCGTGAGAAGCAGCGCTGGCACGCCGAAAGGCACGGGAACACCGTCTGGCTGACAAAGGAGTCCAGCGGGGACCCAGACACCCCGGGCCTGTCAGGACCACGTAGCGGGAAGAGCAGAGGAACTACCTGACACAGTCAAGGGGCCCGGCACGCAGAGTGCTCCCGATGAGGTAAAAGCGGCTGCTCCTGCATGCGAGACAAGTGCGGAACACAGGGACCAAAATAACATTGAGAGCGAAGTGCACTGCTGCCCCAAGCCCAAGACGGCATTCACCTTGGGGCGCTGCCTGCCTTTGATGACACGGCAGAAACACATGGCAGCCAGCATTCCCACACATGGTCAGTGAGGGGAACTGAAGCAGAGCGGTGGGCCCTGGCTCTCTGGGATGGATTTGGTAGGATCCCAACAAAGTCAGCCCAAAAAAAGGGAGCACCAAACGCACCAAGGATACTAGGCAGTCCCGGAGCCTGGGTCAGCCGGGGGATAGCAGGTGCAGTGTCAGCAAGGGGCACACAGATAGCGCAAGGGCTGGTGCCGTGACAGGAAACCAGGGACGGGAGAAACACACCAAACTGCGTCAGGGGCCAACCTGCTGCGCAGCAGTCTAGATATCTCCCCCTACCCCGGGTGTTAGCTGTTGCACCATCTAACAGCTGGAATGCAATTTGGACCCAGAGATTGACCCAGAGATTGATCAATTTAACTTATAACGAGGTACGACGCTACAAATAATCGCGCCCATACGCGACCTACGGCTTGACATTTGAGGAAGTGGCTGACCGGCTGCAACCTGCAATAGAGAGGCAGAAGGTATATTCAGCTGAGATCACGCAGAGGGTCAGCACGCACAAGTAACGATCAAAGCAGGGCAGGAGACTGGCACACAACTAGGTGCTGCGAGTATCGCTCATTTCAGAGGGGGCACGGAGAGCTAGGCGGAGATCTGGTGTAGCGGGCCTGTGTTGCACTTGGACATGTCTCAATCCAGAGGGAAAAACAAGGAAAAGGACACAATTATGGACTCGTTTAACGCAGCCACACTCAAAGGGCAACCAAAGAGCGATACACCGCAACCAGCCCAACCAGACAAAGAGACTGAGACTAAAGACAGTCAAGTGCTGGAAGCAAATGCTGCTCTGAGGACCTTCATTAACACCAAAATTGGTGAAGTTAAATCCGACATGTAACTGATGAGGCAAGACATTTGTAACGAGTTACAACTACCGAGAAGGACCTGAAGAAGACAATGGATACCACTAGTGACCTCGAAAAGAGACTAAGAGCTGGAAAGAAAGAATGCAGCATTGGAGGCCAGGGCTGAGGACGCTGAAGGCTGCGCTCGGCGCAACAACGTTCGCTTGCCAGGGATCCCGGAAGGGATGGAGGGCCTGAACCTTACCGAGTTTGTCGAAAACCTGATCCTGCAGGAAGTAGGGGCAGAAAAGATGTCACAAGGATTTGTGGTGGAGAGAGCCCACAGGTCCCTGCAAAACAAAAACCACCACCCGGCTCCAATCCCCGTTCCATAATAGCAAAAATTCTCAACTTCCGGGACAGAGACACCATCCTGAGATTTTCAAGAGAAGGTGGGGTGATCCACCGTGACAATTCCAGCATAACCACATACCCGGATTACACGCCAATGGTCCAGCGAGCAAGGAACTCTTTTGTTCCAATCAAGGCAAGACTCGGACAACTACAGCCTAAATACATGCTGCTATATCGGTCCAGACTCAAGGTGCTATATAAAGGGAGACCAGTCTTCCTGGAGACACCGGCAGCGGCCAGGATGTGGAAGGAACATAATAATCTAGACCAAGGTGAAGAACAAGTCACCTGAGCCGGGCAGGCTGGGAACGGACGTATGGCGGGAAGGGGACCTACTAACTGCACGACAAGCGACTCCAACATGGCAAGGGCTGCATATATCACCACAAGGCAAACTATTACGCGACCCTCAAGACGGGACGAGGACCACCCCAAGAACGTTTAGGTGCCAGCACGTTGCCGACACCAAACAAACTCGCACATGACGACCTGGATGGGCCACGGCGGTGCGAGGGCGCTCAAGCGCTGCAACTGGAGCACGGCTGCTGAGCGCAGTTATTTGTTTTTGGGTAAGTACCACTGGTATACTGCACATGTTCGATGCAGTCTGTTTAGTTTTAGTTGTTTGTTATTTCATTGTATGGTCTTCGAGGGATGCTTGACAGGGGACGAAGAACGTCCTGACAAGGGTAGTGCTGCGGCCAAGGAGCTGCGGGGAGAAGGGCATGGAGGGGGGCTGGAAATGGGAACTAGAGCAGACAACGAGGGGTTCGGGATACATGATAATGGCGGTTGACATAAAAGTGATGACGTGAAACGTCAGGGGGATGAGCACCTACATGCGGAGAAACAGGATTAAAGCCTACCTTGGGAGGAAAAGAATTTCCATTGCCATGCTACAAGAGACCCACCTTTCCACTGAGGGCAACGATAAAGTGACAAGCCATTGGGGGTGACAGGGGTTTGGGGCTCCCTACTCTAAATATACTCGAGGGGTATATACATGGATACACGGGACAGTGCCCTTTAGGCTCCTGACCAAGGAGGCGGACCCGGAGGGGAGGTACCTGAAACTAAGGGGGAACATGGAACAGTTAGACATATGCATAGTAAACTGTTACCTCCCCAATCATGGAACTGCAGCATACCTGACCAAACTGAGCGCAAAGTTGGCAGCCTACCGGGGAGCTTCTTTATTTGGGGTGGGGATTTTAATTGTGTTCGGGACCCCACACTGGACAGGTCCAAACATCCACTGCAAGGGTTACAGCGGTCCTCATCCCCGCTAGACGAGGTAATAAAGAACTTGGATCTGGCAGAGGTATAGAGAGAAATGCACCCTGTAGACACAGAGTTATCCTACTACTCATCACCCCATAGCCTATACACTAGGATTATCTGCTGATTGATAAAATACATCTTCCCCAGATTGAACGGGCATCCTATCTTGGTAGATCGATCTCAGACCACTCACCCTTAGTTATGGAATGGAGGCTGAGGGACCTAGACCACTCATACCACTGTGGCGCATGCCAACAGATGCCCTCACAGACGTTGCTTTCAAAGAAGACCTTAGGCGCAAGATAGAGGAATACATAGAAATGAATGTGGGGAGTGTTAAAGGTTGGGACTTGATATGGGAGGCTATGAAGGTCATAGTTAGGGGAGAAGCCATTGCCAGCGCAGGGGGAATAAGGAAACTGCTTAGGGGTGAACTGGAAACAGGAGTGAAGAGGATCCAACAGCTGGAAGCCTTGGGCCAGAAGACCAGGGAGACAGAGCAGGAACTAGCGGGTATTAGAGAGGAATGCCGAAATGCCTGGGACAGATTATCAAAATTTGACTATATGACTAAAGTTACTAGAGTCCAAGAGGGAAAACCCAAAAGATTTGATAACAGTCATTAAAGATGACACAGGTGCAACACATACCACGCAGTTAGCGATAAACGATGCGTTCAGGGATTTTTACTCCAAGCTGTACAGTCACGAGGAGCAGGTCCCCCAAGAAACCATACGGGACACGCTAGAGGAGATAGAGTTTCCATCACTAGATGCAGCCCAGTGGGAAATGCTGGGCGCGGAACAGTTGAGGACGTGAGTGAGGCAATACAGTCACTGGCCACCTGCAAAACCCCGGGGAGCGATGGGCTACCCCCTGAATTCTATAAAGCATACAGTTCGGAGCTAGCTGTGATCCTACATGAAGTGTTCCAAGAGGCCTATAACACAGGGATACTACCGAAAAGCATGAGGGAAATGTTGGTTGTCCCGATCCCAATGCCTGGGAAGCCTGCAGAAGAGTGTAGCTCATACAGACCCATAGCTATGCTGAACTACAACATTAATATTCTTACGACTATACTGGCTAAACGGCTGTCAAAGGTAATAGTCCATAGTGCATGAAGATCAGAATGGGTTTGTGCCCGGCAGAAACACGGCGGGGAACCTACGCAGTTCATAAGGTGGATCAAGCTGCTCTACAAAGCACCAGTGGCAAGGGTGAAATCAGGAAGGGTGGTATCGGCGTTGTGGGACATCCAAAGGGGCACTAGACAGGGCTGCCCGGTATCGCCTATGCTCTACATTCTGGGTTTGGAACCTGCCGCCATTTATATCAGGAAACAGTTCTTTGATGCGGGCATACAATTAGGCGGGGAAGATCATGTTATATCACTGTACGCAAACGATGTGCTGCTGTACATAAGAGACCCACACCTCAATGTACCGGTGATCCTAGATGTTGTTTGGAATTTCACACGAATAACTGGGATCAGCTTTAGCACAGATTTTCGCTGGCTGAGCTGACAAATAAGAGCGAAGGGGACCTCCCGAAGGTCGGGATCAGGTGGCATTAACATATGTTTAGATACCTGGGGGTGAACATCTGGCATGCACCTGAACAGATGCAAGGGGGTAACACAATATTAGCGATACAAGGGCTATGAAATTCTATGAAATTCTGGGCCAGACTACCGTAGTCATTAATGGGGAGGGTGGCCGTGGTTAAAATGATTGTCCTTCCAAGGTTCCTATACCTCTTCAACAATATTCACTATTTCATACCTGCCTCCTCCTTTAAACTTCTGGAAAGGCTGTTGAGGGAATTGCTGTGGGGCCCCGCCAGACACAAACTGTCCTTAGATATACTTAAACTGCCATACAAAGCAGGTGGGGTTCAATTACTGGACCTTGAGAGATACTTCCTAGCGGCACAACTTAGTTACATGGCAAAATGGTTGGCTGACAAAACAACCTCAGAATCAAGAGCCAATATCTAGGACATATAAACAGCTTGCAGACAGACCGAACCCCAAGAGCAGCGGGCTTAAACAAGAGTGTGAGAGGGATATGGGTGTTGACATACCTGAAAGGGAGTGGGAAAGGATACTGGAATACCCCCAGGAAGCGTCAAGAAATGTTAGGTTTTGACTGATCCAGCTGAAAGTTCTCTACAAAACATACATGACCCCTAGCAGAATTGCTAAGTTTCGCGGTGCCACAGACCCATTGTGCCCCTGGTGTAAGTCAGAGGGAGCAGGCATAATACACATGTTCTGGGAGTCCCCCAAGGCAAGACTTTTTTTGGCACATAATAGAACAAGCATGCAGAAGGGCTGGGCTGTCAAGATATGAATGGACACCAAAAGTGTCTATTAGGCGCCTACCCGAGAGTTAGCAAGATAGGACACCTCCTAAAATGTATGGATATGGCATGTGTATTGGCTAAAAGGGCCATTGCAATGGCATGGAAGAGACCTGGCGGCCCGCAATGCACTAGATTGTATAATGAATTGGGGCGCTGGGCAGGAGCGTAGACGAAAGTGTAGGGCAAGGATGTTGCAAGGGCGTGGGTGAGGTGGGCCCGGTGTATGAGGCCTGGAAGACACTGGTAAGGGATATGTTCCATCCGTCCGACGACAAAGCCCCCCCTGAAATAGATAACTCATACTGGACAGACTGAACATGTACAAATTTACCTCCCTAATGGCAGAATGTGATTGGGCACTCAGGCCCTCGTGGCACTGGACAGCCCATGTGCTGATGCCCCAGGGACTCGGGGGCTACCCCACGAGACGCACCACACACGGAAGACTTCATATTGTAATTGGTTAATTTGTTATGGCACCACAAAAGGCGATAGAAAAAACCTAAAATAAAAGGAACCTCCCTCACGAAGAAAGCCAAATACCCGAAAGCATAATACCAACGATGAAGACTGTTGTTGTAAAATTGTTATTAATTTAACCTTACATATATACATGGTGATAACAAATTGCGATCCAAAGTGTTCTGTATATCATAAATGCCAATAAAAACATTTTAAAATAAACGAGGGCAGAGCGTGCCTTCACTGCCCTGAATTCTCCAGAGCAAGGAACATTTCCAAGGACGAGTTCAAAGTCCCAATTGACAGCAGACCGCTAAGGTGATGATGGATGGATATGTTCATTGGTGGGAAGCTATGGTTAAGACGAGCTCACCAGCACCTGCACGCTCAGCCTGCGTGCTGCTATACGTAGGTGAGAAGGTACTGACAGAGGTTAGAAGCCAACCAATTATGGGGGACTGCATGATCAAGTGTCCTATAGTTGTGTAGCCAATAAAACGTTGTATATTTAGTGACGTTCATAGTGACATGTTTAAGGGTAAGGGCTTAGTTACCCCACCTGATGTTAAGAAGCAAATCACATTGTTCCACTGCCCCAGACAAGTTTGGATCGTATACTTAGATGATCCTCTTAGACCCAATCACACTCACCATTAGGTTTTTGAAGTTTGCCACGTCGGATGACATTAGTAATACGAAGGTTAACGTCATCAATGACGAATATTTACTTTAAAAACGTAATTTTTTATTAAATGCTTTGAGAAGTCTCGAGAGAGTCATTACGCTGAGACGCCCGTCAATGTCCCTTGTACTCCCCGTTTTAGATAACTGATATTAAAACAGTTATCCTTTTGCCAACTACCTGAGTTGTTTTGATTATTGATGTTTGAATAATTTCTGCATCCCCATCCATCTCAAGTGTATTGCTAACTCATCTTAAAGGGCTGGAAGCTCCAGTTCACATGCTAGCTGAGAGGTTGGTTAGAGATCCATCGAGATAAGTAAGCTTTTGAGGTCCCGGAAATACCACACAACCTCTTCCATTCGGCTGAAAAGACAGGAGGCTCCCTGTAGATAGCGGTGTAGAGTAACACAAAGTCTTGCAAGCCAGGTTAGACGGGTCCCCTTGTTTTCATGCAGAATCCCCTCCCGGCGTCTACAGGAAGCTGAACAAACAAAGTTGGAGAGGACACTGAGGAGGCGTTCAATCCCGAGAGTCAGAAGTTGAAAAATTCGAATGGTGAGTAGAAAACTGAGCGAGGTAACAAGTAAAATTGACTTGAGGGGAGGCCAAGCAATTAAGAAGTATCACGAGAAGAGCCCGTGATAAAAGGGCACGCCTAGATGCCTGTGTTTTAAAGAACGTAACAGAAGGAACAGCACCTAAAATCCGTTAGCGGCTGACGTAGGAAACGGATTCGGTTAAAGACAAAATCTAAAGAGGGCAGTTCAAACTCTGTAGGAGAGGTTTTTTTAGAAGCAGGAATAGTCTTAAGAGGAAAGGCTAAGATAAATGTGGCTGGCCGAATGCGTTTGTCCATCTGTTCATTTTATGTGATTGTGTAAAAGTGACGAAATAAATAGACAAAACTGATAAAAGTAAAAAGGAGAAACGCAAGAGTTTAAGAACTAAGCAGGTATTTAATTAACTTGAATTAAGGGTGTTTTTAGCAGATTAAAGTAAAAAGCGTAATAATAAAGGGTTTGGAGCCTGCGACGAATGGTGCACGCTCATACTATTGCATTGATATTTTAAAAAGTACTATTGAAAATTTGCAAAGAGTAAACGGTGAGTATTGACTGTCAAGGAGTGACGTGTCAAAATGGAGGATATTACTCTGCTTATACACCTTTGCAAACAGTTGCCGAAACACGCACCTATGCTTAAACAGTACACTGCGGAATGGGTTAAATGAACCGCCGACAAGATGTTCATGCCATGGCCACAAGGGGGATCCCTATCAAAGGAAGTCCTGCAGCATATGACGACATATTTGCATGCTGCATATACAGGGAGAAAGTTAGACAAGCGACTAACGAGCTTAGAGCTCTGGAAAATGTACCAGGAGGAGAGAGAGGACTTGCCTCCTGTAGATTGGATACTTAATGTATGCACAGAGGGGCGTGAAGAGCCTTCCGCTCCACCTGGCGCGCCTGAAGCAGATGGCGATAGTATGAACGATGATGGGCTTTACCCACTAAGGGAGCTCAAGGCAGCAACAGGGTATAGCAACCCGACAAAATGAGTCACCTGCGCAAAACAGTGATGAGGGTCCAAAGAAAAATACTGAGAGAGGTGTAATCTCTAAGGTCCTGAGGGACAAGGAGAGACGCGACGAGGAGAAAAGCAATCGACCATGTACATCTCTAGATATAGGACGAGAAATAACAAGATGGAAAGGAGAAAAGGATAAGACTGATGAGTTAGCGCTTATACTGAATGAATGGGTGGGTGGTCAGATTTTGCTCAAACTCGATGGTAAGAGCATGGAGGAGGTAAGACAAAGGGAAGATGATGAGCAGGACAAAAAGGATAAAGATTGAAAGACGATGGAACAAAAAGAAAGAACAGACGGGAAGAGTTGTATCAAGAGGAGCAACAGAGAAAAAAGGAAAGAGCAGAGGAGCATTAAAAGTATAATATCAACAAGCAAGAAAGACTACAAAGGAAAAGATGGGAAGAAGAGGAGGTAATGGATCCTAATCCAGTAGTGGCATGGGAAGATTTAGAAGAATTTTTCCAACACATGAGCTGATAGCGGGTACATCCAGAGCAAATCTGGAGGATGAGCTTGACTCTGGAAGCATTGGGGACACATTCGATAAAGTTTACAATGACATGAAGCCCAAGAAAGTACTGGAGGGGAAAGGTAAAAATGATCGACTTGAGCGTACGCAGCTGTACGAAAAAGAAAGCCTCATGTAGTTTTGTACCCAAAGAGCTGTCTTTAGATAGGCCAACTCTGAACAGAGATGATTAAGAGAGAAGTCACACAAGCTGGAGACAAGATATGTCAGACAAAGATAGAGAACCTGCTTATGGGGAAGAAGGTAATACATGTGGACCTGAATGGTGTTTGTCAATAGATAAGGAAGTAAGATGGTCAGATTTAGAACGCCCTATATTGTCATGCCTCTGGGGAGGTGGCGTGTATGGAATAGATGGAGACGTAGCCTCCATTGATATTCCCTCTACGCTCCTTTCACGCAGTTCACTTGTCTAGTTGTTTGCAACATGGCTGTCGCCGGGTGTTTTTCTTTCAGTTCGATCTGGCGGCGGACGCGTTGCAACGTTCCTGGATTTTTCCTTTGGTGCCGACGCTCTGTGGTGATTTCTCTTAGCGGTGCTCCGCTCCTTTTGCTCTCTCTTTACTCCGCTTTATTTTCTCTCCTCTTTGGCTCCTCCTTTTTTTCCGTGTTCCACCTGTCTTTATCACTTGTAGTTTCTCTCTGCTTTCGCTCTCCCCATCTGCAGTATTTCTATACAGCCAGATCTTTCCTTCCCGCATCTCTTTTCTTGCCTTCCCTGCTTACCTGCTCTTCCGTGCGGACCTTCGGGCTCGCCCTCTGTGCCGAGACTCTTGTCAGTATATTTTTCCACTGCTCTCACGTTCTGTGACAGCCCGTGTACGGAACACACTAGCCCTATAGTATTACCTTCTACTTTGGACCTACGTTGTACGCCATTGCACCCTCGAGTAACAATACATTGCAGCATCGCCGATTCTACTACGGATTTACCATTCATCATTGGGGTTTTTTATGCCAGGAGGCTTTTTCCCTATATCGAGGCTGCTACGGGAGAGAGGCCACCGAAACACTGAGACTTAATGGTCACGGTGGCTTCCATCCGAGGCAGGCCGTATCTTCACAAAAAAAAGGAGCATCCGCTCCGAAGAAGGAATAAAAAGGCGGATCCGAAGTTGTTATCTTCAGGTGAGGAGGAGGGGGCAGAAGGGGAGACTGTGTCTTCAGAATTAGAGGAAGACATATCTGACCATTGTGACAGTTTCCAACGCCCAGAAATTAGGATGGCTACCGCCCAACAAATACAAGAATTGGTAGCAGCGGTTCAGAATCTAAACGTTGAAGTACAAAATTTAAAGAAGGAAAATGCAGCCCTTTGACAAAGGATAGCTGCGAAAGAGCAACAATCTGAGGATCTCCCTCCCATGGCCTTGGTATCAGGGAAATTTGATGGCTCGCCCAAGAAGGTCAAAGAATTTCTAGAGGCTTGTAATATCCACTTTGCGTTCAGAGCTAGTGCCTTTGCCTCTGACCATGCTAAGGTAGGATTTATGATCACTCATATGACGGGCAATGCCCTGGCATGGGCCACTCCTTTGGTTTCACAGACAGACCCAGTCCTCCAAGATTACAGTGCCTTTAAGACACTCCTTCAGCAAACTTTTCTGAGAACCGAGAGTACCTTTATGGCGTCCAAAGACCTTTTGGATGTCCGCCAAGGGAGCTCCGATTTATTATCATACATCACTTCCTTCAAACAATTGGCTGCAGAAGCAGGTTGGCCTGAACAGGCTCAATATACCATATTTCGCAGAGGTTTAAGAGAAGACTTGAAAGATGAGCTTGCTCGCATTGCCCGACCCATGACATTTGCTGATCTCTTAACTGCTGTGCTTTGCATAGATTTTCAAATGGCATAACGACGGATTGCAGCATAGATGAGACACCAGGGGCCTTGGGTTACTTTTGGCAGAATGTATCCCCTGTATTTGGGGGTAAAGAAGGTCCTCACAGAATATCTATATGATAATCTTGCCAACGGCCTGATAAGACCTTCAAAGTCCCCGGCTGGAGCTTCTCTGTTTTTTATTCCTAAAAAAAAGACTAAGGAATTGAGACCGTGCATAGATTACAGAGGGTTAAACAAGGTAACCATACAAGACCGTTACCCAATGCCACTTATAGCGGAGATCATGGAGACTGTTCAGGGATCTACCATATTTACTAAATTAGACCTACGCAATGCATACCATCTGCTCTGGGTCAGAGCTGGTGACCATTCGGTCTTTTTGAATACCAGGTAATGCCGTTTGGACTCGTTAATGCTCCATCCATTTTTCAGAGATTTATGGACCGTCTATTCTCTGACCTTCTTTGCCAATCCACAATAATCTATCTCGATGATATACTAATCTTTTCACGCAACCCTGTAGAACACGAGAAACACGTTAAGGAAGTCTTTCACAGACTGCAAGCAAATCGTCTATTGGTTAAACCAGAAAAATGTGTTTTCTCTGTGTCAACCATCTCCTACCTGGGCTTTATCCTTTCCGACCAAGGCACCACTATGGATGCCAAGAAGGTAGCCGCCATTCTTGAATGGCCCTCCCCTTTCACGGTAAAAGAAGTCGAAAAGTTCCTTGGGATGGCAAATTCTTACCAGAAGTTCATACCCGAATTCTCCCAGTTGGTATTACCTATCACCTCTTTGCTTAAGAAGTCTTCCTCTCCTTTCCAATGGTCACAAGCAGCCAGAAGACAGTTTCTCGCGACTCAATGTTTTTGTACTGCACCTGTTTTATATCAACCAGACCAATCCCAACCATTCATTCTAGAAACAGATGCTTCTTCTGCCGCAGTGGGGGCTGCTCTTCTTCAACTGCATGAAGGCAAGGAGTATCCCATCGCATACTTCTCCAAGACGCTCAATCCGAGTCAAAGAAACTACTCTGTAATAGAAAGGGAACTGTTGGCTATGAAGCTAGCTTGCTTGGAATTGAGGCATTTACTCCAAGGAGGAGAACATCCACTCACCATTCGAACGGACCACAAAAATCTGCAGGTGTTGCGACAACTTGAGTGTTACAACACCCGTCAGGCTAGATGGGCTCACATTTTTGCTCAATTCGATTTTAGCATCACCTATTATCCCTGGTTCTCAAAATCTGTTGGCTGATGCTTTATCTCGTTGCAGTAACTACAGTACCAACGAAGACTCTGAAAGAAATCATGTTCCCCCAGACCAACTAGCGGCATGCCCTCCTAGGTATGATAGAATAAAGACTACCTTTGTTTGGTCCGTCGGGAATGCTCCTGGCCGGCATAGGAAATGGAGCCGACACTGCGTCATGAACACTCCGTATTTCAGCGGATCACCCAAGAACCTCTCCGGTGGAGCCAAAGGGACAGTAACTGGAGTAGTTACCTGTATCTGGGAGGCTGCTGCTGCTCTTTCTGCTGAGCTTGGCAATGGGGTTTGTCCGGCTCGTGTACTGGTGAGGCGTCTTGCCAGTTCTTCAGTCCTCTCACGATTCACCACCAACTCTTTCCTTACAGCACTGGTTTCAGAGCGTGCTGCATGCACCTCCGCTCTTATTCGCCCAGCAAGAGGGCCAACTGGTCGACCTCTGAAGCCATGGCACTCGGGCAAAGCAAAAACGTGGGCTTAGCGTTCTGTAACGCTTACCTCTGGGGCCCTGCAGGAGTGCCTGGTCCGGTCTGTCGTCGGATGCTGGTCCGGTCTGTGCACGCCTCCTGATGTTTGCCCAAAACTCTCCCTCCCCTCTGGACACTGTAGGTTCCAAATCCAAACATCCAGGGTTCAGAGAGGCAGGAGTGATCTGGAAGTTTTAGTTGCGTTGCGCCTCCGGGCGTCTTCGCCAATGTCTTTCCAGTTAGTGGTTATGCTGGAGCCCAGTTTCCCTCACTGAGACTCCTACCAGTTCAGTTATGATTCGCCCCCAGTTCCTTCACTGAAGCGAGGTAGGTGGATGGCTAGTTGCTCCACTAGGTCAGTGGAATGTCCAGTCCAGCTGCGACACCCACAATCCACCCTTCCCGTATGGGTTAATGTTCCAAAGTAAATGTACCCAAGTGTTAATGTCTTTCTGCTTCTTTTCCCCCCCAGGCACAGTGTTCTAGGATCGACGGAGGTAGCAGCGCTGTTCTTCCTGAGCCCAGCTGACTTGTTAAGTATGCACGGGTGGTGGGCGGGTTGAGAACAGTTAAACGATTTCCGCTTACCCTTATGTCTTTTGTGTCTTTTTAATGTATTGCGGTGCGCGGAGAGCAGAGGCGCGAGAAGAATCCAGCTGATGGTGAAGAAAACAGAGCCGGAAGAAGTCTGTGGTCTGCACTCGTTCCGGTGAGTATTTCAAATGGATCTTGCTTTGCGCCGGGTTGGTCCGCGCTGCTCAGGACTTGACACGTAGTGCAGAGCTGATTTTCAGGATGTCTTGACACGTAGTGCAGAGCGGTTTTCAGGATGTCTTGACACGTAGTGCAGAGGTGATTTCAGGACGTCTTGACACGTAGTGCTGAGCTGGTTTCCCACGAGGAGCTCTGGGGGCAGGCAAGCATCACGCTGGCAGCCGGAGAAAACGCTAAGCACTGGGTGTGGCCCAGGGTGGGGTTTATATAGCCTTCGGCCCACCCAGAACCACTAGACCATCAGGGAAACGTGTATCATGGCCCTCTAGTGGCCATGTTGAATCCTGTCAATGAGTCCAGTCCCGGGGGCCATTTTGGGAGGGGCTACACAAGCAACAGCCTGGATTTGCGCCAGGCAGCTAACTTATCGGTCCAGGTCCTACCCTGAACCTTGGGAGTGGTCCGGATCGTGACACGCAGAAACCGTTGGGTCTGTTGGAATAAGGTCCGGTACCACCAGGCCCATGGAGCCACATATCTACCGACTTCATAGTTGATTTGCCAGTTTCTTAGGGGTGTTCCTGCATAATGGTTACTGTAGACTCATTTACCAAGCTAGCTCATTTTTCTCCTTTTGCTGGTGTTCCCACAGCCGCGGAAATGGCAGAGGTCTTTCTTAAGGACGTTTTTCATCTCCACACTCTTCCAAAAAGGATAATCTCTGATCAGGGAAGCCAGTACACTTCACGGTTCTGGAGAGTGATGTGTGACAGTTTGGGCATAGAAAGGGCCTTATTATCGGGATTTCATCCCCAGACAAATGGTCAAACTGAGCGGCTTAATGGCACCCTCGAACAATACCTCCATTGTTATATCAACCATCAACAAGACAACTGGGTGGCTTTGCTGCCCACAGCCGAGTTTGCCTACAATAATTCCATTCACACTGCCCTAGGGATAAGTCTGTTTTTCTGTACTTATGGCTTTCACCCCCAATCCATTTTACCTTCTCTCAGAGTCAGTTCCAACATACCATCCATAGAAGCCTCTCTTACTCAAATCCAATAAGCCCATAGTCTAGCCAGGTTAAGCCTACAGGAGGCGTGTGACCATTATAAAATGCAGGCTGGCAAACATCGTAGACTGGTGCCGGAATGGAGGGTAGGATCTAAGGGAATGCTCTCCACTAAATTTCTGCTTCACTGGGTGCATCCTTCCAAGTTGTCTCCTCGTTATATAGGACCATATGAGATAACTTAAGGTTAATCCGGTGATCTTCCGTCTTAAACTTCCCCGACAGTCTACTTCGCATACGACCTGTATTTTATACTTCCCAGTTATGCACATACCAACCGGACTTGTGGGGCTGGACCACTCACAGAACACAGATACCTCCTAACCCTTCACTTGACGAGTATGAAGTTGCACAGATCTGTGATTCCAGATATCGCAGAGGACTGGAATATTTTTTTCATTGGAAGGGGTACCCCTGGTTTGAAAACGCATGGCAACCCTACTCAAATGTTCATGCTCCTCTCCTGGTGAGAAGATTTCACAGAAGTCACCCAGGCAAGCCAGGGGAGGAGGTGTCCAGAGGGGGCATACTGTCATGCCTCTGGGGAGGTGGTACGTATGGAATAGAGGGAGAATGACAGGGCACATTTTACGTAAGTGTGGGAGTCAAGGATTTGCACAAAATAATAAATTTCCGAGAGGGGTGATGTCAAACCCGCCTGCATATTCACAACAGAATGGAGATGGGTTTGCTCAGAATCAAGCAGTCAGCAGACAAGCGCCGAGAGTGCAGCAAGACTTTCACACACAGCAGCCACCAATGAACCCGCCACAAGGGTAGTCACAGCAGTCACCCATGTAGGTATAGCAGAGCACATGACAGTTATTGACTCCTAGGATAGGGGGTGTCACGGTCGATGGACGGAACCCTTTCACAGGTACGGGAATGAGACTATACCCACAATAGGAGAGCTCACTGGGAGACTTAATGTGTTATATACTATCAACAACGCCTAATCCTCAAGAGGAACCGAGGGTTGACGTTAATATAGGAGGCAAATCTTTTTCGTTTTTAGTAGACACGGGTGCAACGCGCTAATATATACGAGAGGGGACATTTTCGATGTCTGTAAATGCCATGAATACTCAAGCATTCACAGGAGCTACAAGTAGAGTCCCTTATACCGACACACTACCAGTCTCCATAGGAGAGCATGACATGTCTGTAAAGTTATTATATTCAAGACAGACACCCGTCAATATATTGGGTCGAGATTTAATGACCAAGTTGAATATGACGATTTTGCTCACTGATGAAGTAATAGTGTGCTCAACACCAGGAATGCATTATTTAAATGTGAGTGAATTTAGGACAGATAGCCATATGAGGAGTGCAATTAGAACCAGAAGTTTTTCACTATGGGGTACGCATCCTGTTAAAATGGCTACCAGGCTTAGTGGGCACGACTATGAGAATACCTGACAAATTTTTATTTAGGCCAAGGATACCTATGGATGAAGAGCAAGGGCAAATCTTTCCTTAGAATTACAAACAGTCATAGTGTGCGGAGAAATGGCTTTGCTTGATGGGAATGGCCATGAAGGCAGACAATGGAGCACAGTGATTGCCATTGGGGAACGGTATAGCTGACTGACGTCACTAAGGAGATGTTTGGAGATTATCTATCTGATCTAGTGATTTTCAAGATGAGCATCACTTATTGGGTGAGAGCAATTAAA
Source organism: Ambystoma mexicanum (assembly GCF_040938575.1). Classification (NCBI taxonomy): domain Eukaryota; kingdom Metazoa; phylum Chordata; class Amphibia; order Caudata; family Ambystomatidae; genus Ambystoma; species Ambystoma mexicanum. The sequence goes on from NC_090934.1 coordinate 26,476,840, forward strand.
CAAGAGGTTCCTCAGAAAATAATGGTAGCAAAGAAACGCCCCGAGTATTACGATGAGGACATGGCAAAGATACCAGTTTCTTTATGGACAAAAGGCCCTTATGATGTAGGCCTATTAAAGGGAGCTGGGAAAATAAAGATTAAATTGAAACCAGGAGCAATTTTACCTCGAGCACAACAGTATCCCATGTCTCGAGAGGCAGCTGAAGGTATTTTTAAGACGATATCTGCTATGATGAAACAGGGTATTTTAGTGACGTCAGAATCACTGTGTAATACTGCGATTTATCCAATCAAAAAAGGGAAAGGAGGGCTGTGGTGTTTAATTCAAGATTTGAGACTGATTAATTAAATTGTAGAAGCAGAGTTTCCTCTTGTTCCTAATCCAGCGACACTCTTATATAACATACCTGTTAAGGCACAAAATTTTACTGTGATTAATTTGAAAAATGCATTTTTCTCAATCCCATTGCATAAAGACTCAAGATCTGACGTCATTTACGTTCAGTGCAAAAATAGAAGGGGTACCTGTTTTAACGTCCCTCGTTCTACAGGTCAATCAATCAGAAAATACAAAAGAACTCGAACTAGTAGACAAAGGTAAGGATGACGGAATGCACAAGTGATTTTTAACTTGGTTTCAATTCCCAAGATTTTATTATTTTATTCAAACAAAAAATGCTATGTCTAAAAACATATTTAACATTTCCTACAACACTATGGCCCATTCACTTTTCCATTCGTTCACATACATACTGTTCGCATCAATCTCTCATTCCACAATTCATTCTTTGAAAAAATGGTCTATATATAAAAAACAGTTAAACATCTGTTATATTTCCATGTGATTGCAATTCATTATACAACATCCCCACAAATTTGGGGTATCACAACAGACTGTGTTCTCTTATTCCCACAGATTCACGTCGACACGTGTTTCAGTTGCTCTCTGCGAGCATCACCATTAATACTCTCTCTGTACGGCAACCTTCTTCAGGACAAAACAACCCATTTTTCAGGCACATATATTGCATGGGCCACACCATCTATAAAAATATATAAAACACTACATGAGTATTGGGCACTCCCGTCAATCCTTTTTTCAAGTTATTTAATTGCATGTTAATATGGTATGATTTAAAAATGTGTAAAGCATCATCCGACTCACCTCCTATGCAATGGAATCGGGAGGGGCAGGATGTAGTATTCAATTTCAGCACGTCTTAATTGGAATCTTGAGGATGATTGTCCTCTGATCTAAGGGGTTAAGGCATATACCTATTACCATCTGCTATACCCAATTCGTTTGATTGCAAAAGCCAACATTATTTATATGTTTTAGTGAATCACAATCAGTATCCATAAATGGAAGTACAGGGCTCTGTCACTTACTCAAAAGTGGAAACAGCCACGGTCTGCGATGTTAATTCGTTTTTGAGCGCTTTCTTTGATGAAGAAAGTGGCTTCTAATTCCGAGGCTTCCCTTCTTTCTACACCTTGTGTATGGTTCCTCTAGTGGTTAGATTTTCTCAGGTACGTGAGTCTGTAAAAATATATACAGAGAACTTAGTTATTTCTATAAGCTCAGTTTGACTGATGTTATTGAGTATAGAAGTATCCAACTTTATGTTTGAGCATTTTCCTTTTTATTGTTTAAAGTAGCACTAGTGCTCCCAATTGTCAAGATGGGGGCGCGCAAGCCTCCAGTGATTGATTCAAAGGCAAACCAGAACCTTATTGTTTTGTGGAATGCATCAGTCTCTGATATTTGAGTAAGAAACAGTCCGTGTTGTTTCTTGGGCGGCATCATTCTTCAATTATCAACATTAATGCCCGTGTTAACTAGTTAGAGGATCAGTGCCTCCGGTTCTTAATTTTGACTGGGGCGAAACCCTCCCGTATCAAAAGTGCATAATTTCTGCTTCTGCACTATTCACGTAATCATGTCCAGTGGCTGACATGTGTATTCCAACTTACCTGATTCTCGCCGTCTATGAATTCTCCTTTCCGCGTACACCGCAGCCTTCACATTGCAGCCGGCAGGGTCGCGAGTTACCATTGATATGGCTCCTCGTGTTCATACGCATAAAAAGAGGACTAGAAAAGCACTCGCGTACGTGAGGGAGAACCTCCTCACTTCGCAGGTTCTACATCAACTCGTTATTTTTAGTTTTTTTTGTTTTATTTATAGACCATCTCGCTATGGTGTTTCAGCTCCTGTTATGATTGTTAATATTCGCCAAACAACTGGAAGATCGAGGTCACAATACGTCTATGTTAGCCATATAGATAGAACTATTCGGATGGCTGGATATTTTTCAATCCATTATTACATTCAGCCTTCATGCCATAGGTACAGGCCTTCCACTAGTGATATGCATTTTATTTAGATCTGTATTCTAACAAATGTATGTGTACATTTCAACTACAGATATATAAAGTATATAAAATACACTGAAATGCGGCATGTTTTACTCAGCATCTGCTATAGGCGTATTTTAGTAAGCGAGCTTTCAGTATTACACCAAACTAGGGCGTGCTAGATAGAGCCCCTCGCTCTTTTATTTCCTGTCTGGTGCAGCAAAAGAGATATTTAACATATTTGCAATCAAATGGTTCCATTCCACGGATAAATTCAAACCTCGTTTCACTGTGTCTAAAGTATATATCCAGCGTTGTTCCTTCTGATGTAAGAGAGTGCCCATGTCACCACCTCTCTTTGACGGCTTTATTACTTGTAACACGAACCATGTTAGGTCTGTGTCTTTATGCCCACATCTCCCGAAATGTTTCACAAGGGGCTTATTCGCCACTTTATTCCTTATACATGATCTGTGTTCCGAGATACGCTGTCGTACTTCCCTGGTAGTCTTGCCTATATATAATAGGTCACAAGGACATCTAATTACGTAAATGGCGTTCTTGGTTTTACAGTTGGTATGTGTTCTGAGTTGCCATTTCACTTGCCTGTATTCAAAGTTAGTTCTTACTTCTACCATAGGGCAAGCTACACATCCTCCACATTTGTGGTGACCAATCACCGGGGGCAACCCCCATTGGTTTAGTATTGTCTAGTTATTTTTTGGCTCCACATATGTATGTACTAGTTTTTGCCCAAGATTTTGGTTCCTTTTAAAGGCAAACATCGGTCTCCGATATAGGGACCCTTCTTGTTTCACAAGATCCCAATTGTGATTGACTATCTTCTTAATCTGGTTATTTATTGGATTATAAGTAGTCACACAGAACAATCGCTCTTCTTTTTCTTTTGGACAGTGTGTTAAGCATACATCTCTATTAGTATTTTTGGCCCTCTTCTGATTGTTTTTGACCAGTCTTGTTGGATAGCCCCTCTCCACCAGTCTATCTTGTAACTGTTTTGAGTGTTCCATGAATCTTGTTTGGTGCTACAGTTGTGGCGTATTCTTAAAAACTGCCCGTACGGTAAGTTATATCGCAGGCCTGCAGGGTGAAAGCTGGTATAATGCAGCAAAGTGTTGCGGTCTGTTGGCTTTCTATAGAGTGTTGTCTCCAATTTGGCTCCTATTTTTCTGATAATTAAATCTAGAAAACTCACCTCAACCATGCTGAATTCCATGGTGAACCTAATGTGGGTATCCTGTCTATTTAGCCATTGATGGAATGTTTTCAAGGATTCTACATTGCCTGTCCATGTTATAAAAATGTCGTCAATATACCTATACCAACCCATCAGGTGTTGGCATAGGTCTGGGATGGCTTGGAGTGCGTTCAGATGTCCAGATACAAACTTGTTCTCGAAATCTGCCATATACAAGTTCTTCACATCAGGGGCAAAAGTTGCCCCCATGCTAACCCCTCTGCACTGCTTGTACAACTGTTTGTGTAGGAAAAAGTTTTCAGTCATCGCCAACCTAGCACATTCGAGTATAAATGGTGTTGGTGGTTGGTGAGGTATATTTCGGGTATTCAGAAAGCTGCCCAAAACTTCCAAGCATTCGAGCTGCGGTATTGCTGTATATAGCGATTCAACGTCCATTGTTGCCAGGATCAATCCCGGAGGGCACTCAATTTCTTGTGTGATTTTAATCATGCTTGTTGAATCCTTGACGTAGCTTGGCATCCTCTCCACAAAAGGTTTCAAGAAGAATTCTACATACACTGACAGTGGCTCGAGTAAGGGGTTTATGGCGGAGACAATAGGTCTTCCAGGAGGATTTATTTTGTCTTTGTGAATTTTTGGCAGTATATAAAATGCTGCCGTTTTTGGATAAGTTTTATTCAGAAATCGTCTTTCTCCCTCACTGATCCATTCTTCTCTCATAGCATGGTCAGTAAGGCTTTGTATTTCCTCTTTCAATCTTAGAGTTGGGTCTTGTCCAAGGATTTTGTAGGAGTTTGTATCTCCCAGTAGTCTTAGGCATTCTTTTTCGTAGTTACTAGTTTTCATAATAACTATCCCGCCCCTTTATCCGCGGGTTTGATGGTTATGCCATCTGTATCACACAGTTTTTTTAGGTTGTCTCTTTCGGCTGTGGTTAGATTGTCTGGTTGGAAATTTTTCTTCTTGATGGCTTCCTTCACTTCTTTTGTAACCTTATTTTCAAAGGCCAAAATCTCAGGCGGGCAAGCATATGGAGGGGGGTTAGAGGTCGATTTGTTCTTAAGACCGGTTCTATTAGGTATATCTTGATTGTCTCCAGATGGTTGAGTCCTATCTAGATTTGGTAGAAAAATCTCGAAATAGTGTTTCAATCGTATATTTCGAAAGAAACGATGAAGTTCAAGTTCTATCGTAAAAGGATCTGCCTTTGTAGTGGGAACAAAAGATAAACCTTTCGACAACATTTTTAATTCATTAGGGTTCAGAATCATTGTTGATAAATTGATAATGGGTATTTTATCTACATTATCTAATGGTTCTGATACCACTGTCGTGTTCTCATTCCTGGTCCCCGATTGTATCGTCCCTGATTTTGTCTGGGGCGCCCTCTCTGGTTGCCTCGGTAAAAATCCCTCTGCTGTTGACCTCTTCCTCCTGTGTTGGTAGGTCCCTGGTTATTCAATGACGGATCTGAACCACTTGATGAACCAGAGGTATTAGAGAAAGACACAAACCTATTGTTTCTCCTGTAGTTGGCTGTTCCCACTTGAGTGGTGAAAAAACCTTCTTTCAAGTATGGATACGTTTTTTCTTCCGAATAGTTTGCCACATCTTTTTGGAATTTAAAGATTTTGCGATCAAGGTTGATTTTCCTGAACTTAACAATTTCCACTTCTAGATCTTCCAATTGTTTTTTGGCATCTTTGATTGTTTTGCTTTTTCCAAAGCAGCCAATTCGTCTCCCTGCTTTTTAGTTTCTTCTTCCGCCGTTTCGATTATGAGAATGATCCAGTCCCGAGAACACTTGTTGCCAACCCCACTGAAGTTCTTCTGGAACTTGGGGTTGTCAACAAATATCCTCGGGATGTTTCTCACCTGGAGTCCCTCAGGGATAATCCCCGCTTGCAAATATTGCAACATGAACTTCCCATGCAGGTCAGTCCTTGTCAACTTTTTAATTCTTTGTGCGATTTATTTCAATGTCATCTATTCCTTCCGCTACGGGCACTGCCGCGATAACATCAGCTGCTAATGCCGGTACTCCCATGAGCCTTCGAAAATGCTCATCAGTGAACGAAATGACATGTACGTTCTCCATTGTTCGGGGCTCTCTTGACGACATTTTTATAACATGGACAGGCAATGTAGAATCCTTGAAAACATTCCATCAATGGCTAAATAGACAGGATACCCACATTAGGTTCACCATGGAATTCAGCATGGTTGAGGTGAGTTTTCTAGATTTAATTATCAGAAAAATAGGAGCCAAATTGGAGACAACACTCTATAGAAAGCCAACAGACCGCAACACTTTGCTGCATTATACCAGCTTTCACCCTGCAGGCCTGCGATATAACTTACCGTACGGGCAGTTTTTAAGAATACGCCGCAACTGTAGCACCAAACAAGAATTCATGGAACACTCAAAACAGTTACAAGATAGACTGGTGGAGAGGGGCTATCCAACAAGACTGGTCAAAAACAATCTGAAGAGGGCCAAAAATACTAATAGAGATGTATGCTTAACACACTGTCCAAAAGAAAAAGAAGAGCGATTGGTCTGTGTGACTAATTATAATCCAATAAATAACCAGATTAAGAAGATAGTCAATCACAATTGGGATCTTGTGAAACAAGAAGGGTCTCTATATCGGAGACCGATGTTTGCCTTTAAAAGGAACCAAAATCTTGGGCAAAAACTAGTACATACATATGTGGAGCCAAAGAATAACCAGACAATACTAAACCAATGGGGGTTGCCCCCGGTGATTGGTCACCACAAATGCGGAGGATGTGTAGCTTGCCCTATGGTAGAAGTAAGAACTAACTTTGAATACAGGCAAGTGAAATGGCAACTCAGAACACATACCAACTGTAAAACCAAGAACGCCATTTACGTAATTAGATGTCCTTGTGACCTATTATATATAGGCAAGACTACCAGGGAAGTACGACAGCGTATCTCGGAACACAGATCATGTATAAGGAATAAAGTGGCGAATAAGCCCCTTGTGGAACATTTCAGGAGATGTGGGCATAAAGACACAGACCTAACATGGTTCGTGTTACAAGTAATAAAGCCGTCAAAGAGAGGTGGTGACATGGGCACTCTCTTACATCAGAAGGAACAACGCTGGATATATACTTTAGACACAGTGAAACGAGGTTTGAATTTATCCGTGGAATGGAACCATTTGATTGCAAATATGTTAAATATCTCTTTTGCTGCACCAGACAGGAAATAAAAGAGCGAGGGGCTCTATCTAGCACGCCCTAGTTTGGTGTAATACTGAAAGCTCGCTTACTAAAATACGCCTATAGCAGATGCTGAGTAAAACATGCCGCATTTCAGTGTATTTTATATACTTTATATATCTGTAGTTGAAATGTACACATACATTTGTTAGAATACAGATCTAAATAAAATGCACATCACTAGTGGAAGGCCTGTACCTATGGCATGAAGACTGAATGTAATAATGGATTGAAAAATATCCAGCCATCCGAATAGTTCTATCTATATGGCTAACATAGACGTATTGTGACCTCGATCTTCCAGTTGTTTGGCGAATATTAACAATTATAACAGGAGCTGAAACACCATAGTGAGATGGTCTATAAATAAAACAAAAAAAAAGAAAAATAACGAGTTGATGTAGAACCTGCGAAGTGAGGAGGTTCTCCCTCACGCACGCGAGTGCTTTTCTAGTCCTCTTTTTATGCGTATGAACACGAGCAGCAATATCAATGGTAACTCGCGACCCCGCCGGCTGCATTGTGAAGGCTGCGGTGTATGCGGAAAGGAGAATTCACAGACGGCGAGAATCAGGTAAGTTGGAATACACATGTCAGCCACTGGACATGATTACGTGAATAGTGCAGAAGCAGAAATTATGCACTTTTGATACGGGAGGGTTTCGCCCCAGTCAAAATTAAGAACCGGAGGCACTGATCCTCTAACTAGTTAACACGGGCATTAATGTTGATAATTGAAGAATGATGCCACCCGAGAAACAACACGGACTGTTTCTTACTCAAATATCAGAGACTGATGCATTCCACAAAACAGCCTCGCTGCAAATAAGGTTCTGGTTTGCCTTTGAATCAATCACTGGAGGCTCGCACGCCCCCATCTTGACAATTGGGAGCACTAGTGCTACTTTAAACAATAAAAAGGAAAATGCTCAAACATAAAGTTGGATACTTCTATACTCAATAACATCAGTCAAACTGAGCTTATAGAAATAACTAAGTTCTCTGTATATATTTTTACAGACTCACGTACCTGAGAAAATCTAACCACTAGAGGAACCATACACAAGGTGTAGAAAGAAGGGAAGCCTCGGAATTAGAAGCCACTTTCTTCATCAAAGAAAGCGCTCAAAAACGAATTAACATCGCAGACCGTGGCTGTTTCCACTTTTGAGTAAGTGACAGAGCCCTGTACTTCCATTTATGGATACTGATTGTGATTCACTAAAACATATAAATAATGTTGGCTTTTGCAATCAAACGAATTGGGTATAGCAGATGGTAATAGGTATATGCCTTAACCCCTTAGATCAGAGGACAATCATCCTCAAGATTCCAATTAAGACGTGCTGAAATTGAATACTACATCCTGCCCCTCCCGATTCCATTGCATAGGAGGTGAGTCGGATGATGCTTTACACATTTTTAAATCATACCATATTAACATGCAATTAAATAACTTGAAAAAAGGATTGACGGGAGTGCCCAATACTCATGTAGTGTTTTATATATTTTTATAGATGGTGTGGCCCATGCCAATATATGTGCCTGAAAAATGGGTTGTTTTGTCCTGAAGAAGGTTGCCGTACAGAGAGAGTATTAATGGTGATGCTCGCAGAGAGCAACTGAAACACGTGTCGACGTGAATCTGTGGGAATAAGAGAACACAGTCTGTTGTGATACCCCAAATTTGTGGGGATGTTGTATAATGAATTGCAATCACATGGAAATATAACAGATGTTTAACTGTTTTTTATATATAGACCATTTTTTCAAAGAATGAATTGTGGAATGAGAGATTGATGAGAACAGTATGTATGTGAACGAATGGAAAAATGAATGGGCCATAGTGTTGTAGGAAATGTTTAATATGTTTTTAGACATAGCATTTTTTGTTTGAATAAAATAATAAAATCTTGGGAATTGAAACCAAGTTAAAAATCACTTGTGCATTCCGTCATCCTTACCTTTGTCTACTAGTTCGAGTTCTTTTGTATTTTTTGTCATTTACGTTCAGACAGACTCACTTGAAATGTGCTTGTTTACCACAGGGGTACTGTGAGTCCCCATCGATTTTCAATAGAATCCTACAGATGGACTTAAGCAATATTGTTTTGGAAAGTGTTGCGTTACAGTACGTGGATGACATATTGGTCTGTAGCACCACAGAGGAAGAGTGCAGATGTGATTCTGTTGAGCTGATTATTCTTGCAGACAAAGGATATAAAGTAGAAAAGGAAAAATGACAGTACTGTCAAGAGGAAGTGCTATATATAGGCCAGTTAATCTCGCAGCAAGGAAAGAAGGTTACTCCTGAGAGGGCTGAGACTATATTAAAATCAGTGAAGCCAATCACGATAAAACACATGCAGAGATTTTTAGGACTATGTATGTGAGAGCATGGGTCTAAGACTACAGTTCATATATAAGGCTTTTGTTGCAAGCTCTGAAAAAAGCACAGGGCAATCAGGAAAAGATTGTTTGGAATGAGGTGATGGAAGAAGGGCTTGATGAATTGAAAAAAGCGATCTGTACAGCTCCCGTTTTGGGGATTCCTAATTATGCTGAGTAAATTCTTCCTTTTTTCACACACAAATGGCACTGTTATGACAGCTGTACTCCTGCAGAGAACCACGTTGGGGTACATGCCCCTTGCATATTACAGTGGGATTCTAGACCCAGTAATGAGGGGTCACTTCCCTTGCGAACAATCTTTCGCAGCCGCCACATTCTCCATTGAGAAGGCTGCCAGTATAGTAATGGGATGTTCTATGATGCTATTTGTCGAACATGCATTGTTTGCCAGTCTGGAAAAACCAAAAGGTACATTGACATCTCAAAGGGCTTCTGCCTATGAGGTGGTCATATCAAATCCAGCGCTTAAAATAGTTCGATGCAGAATAGTGAATCCTGACATGTTTGTAGTGGAACCACTGGCAGAGGGTGAGCATGTGCATGATTGTTCGAACTACGAGGAGTTCTATGATGAGCTCCCAAAGGTGAAGGAAAATGCATTAGCAGCTGGGGAGATTCTCTTTGACGGTTCCTCTAGAATTTATCAAAATGATGGACAAAGATACACAGGTGCCGCTGTGGTAAAGCACACAGCCAATGTAGGATTTGAAGTACTAATAAGTGCTCGATTACCGCCTCATTTTTCGGCTCAGGCTGCAGAACTAGTGGCGCTGATTGTCGCGCTTGAGAATCATGCAGACCAGGAAATAACGGTGTACAGTAACTCCACCTATGTGACTTCAACAGTGCACACAGGGCTAGCACAATGGAAAAGGAGGGGCTACCTAAGAGAGGACTGCACTCCGGTAGAACACAACCTTATTGGACAGACTTATTAGAGCACAACAACTCCTAGTAGCCATTGCAGTTGTAAAATGCCCAGCTCACACAAAAAGGGCAGATTTTGTTTCACGTGGGAATCAAAAAGCAGATGACGAAGCCAAACTTATTGTACGGAAGTAATTATTACTTTTTTTATGTGCTTGATGTAAATGAAAGCATGGTGGTGATGTGAGTCAAACTGTTATAACAATCTGTCTAGAACACAATTGGGAGAAATCCAAGGGGAAGCGCCCAAAGATATAAAGGACTTTTGGCCACGGAGAGGGCGTTCTTTAAACCCCTCTGAGGCATTGTGGCGACAAGACAGCACTGGTTAACCGGTGATGCCTGTAGCCTTGTTAATGGTGGTATTGGAACAGCTACACTACCCTGCGCACGTTACTTGAAAGAGCCTCGCTGCAACAATAGCAGAGGATTGGTTTGTTCCAAATATAGAACACGTTGCATTTTTTGTAGTAAATTGTATCATATGTCAAAAGTTTACAATTGGAGGAGTTATTCCGAGACCTAATGGTCCCTTTCAGCATTTACATATCAACTATGTTGACATGCTGCAAGTCTGTAATGGATGCAGATATGATTGTAGTAGTATGTCCCTTTTCAAGGTGGATCGAAGCTGGACCGTGAACACACCTAGATGCCACCTGTGCAGCCGAATTCCTAGCACAGGAAGTATTTCCTAGATAGGGAATATGTGAAGTATTGAGATCAGATAATGGCCCTTATTTTGTCAATGAAGTCTTTGAACAAATAAGCTTGTTGCTGGGCATAAAGCACAAGTTTTCATCGGCGTATCACCCGCAAACGAATGGTGCCTGAGAGACTCAACAGCCTGCTTTAAGATAGAATCTCCAAATTGAAATTGACTCTGAAGAAAGGATGGTTGCATTGTATACCGCTGGCATTATATGCTTTGAGGAACCAGCCAGGGCCAGACCACCATCTTACCCCTCACAAGATAGTGACAGGGAGGCGAATGAGGACACATCTCACCTCCATCTAGAGGTTTTAGTTACTTACCTGTAATTGTATATCTCCAGCATTGGTATCTTTCATAGATTCACATGCTTGAATATTCCCCGTCGTCAGACTGGGAATCCTGTGATTTAAATAATTATTTTAAAGAAATTAAATATAGATACATTATTTCCATAGCAATACAATGTAGAATGCCCCTTATGGCCTATGAGCCATTAACTTCTGTAGTCCCCTCCACCTCACCTTGGTCCTTATGGCCCTAACCAATGAGGTGGCAGGGTTTAAGCTCCACCCCCAGCAGCCATCTTCAGATTTTGAGCCGTAGAAGACTACAGGAAGGATGGCTGCGGGAAGAGGGAGCAGCCTCTCAGGGAAAGTGAGCGGGCGCATGTGAATCTATGAAAGATACCAATGCTGGAGAAATACAGTCACAGGTAAGTAACAAACTTCTCCAGCATTGGATCTTTCATAGATTCAGATGCTTGAATAGAATACCAAGCAGTTAGGCCATGCCCATACCATATGTACATTCTGCAGATCCTTCTACACACCTTACTATCCAACAAGTAACAGGTTACATTACCAGGGAAGGCGGGAAGAGAAGGCTGCTCTTACCTTACGCAGGGAGATGGCGAAGAACAACTTGTTCCACTGCCGACTCTTTGCTGGTATCTTCTTCCAGGCAGTAATGTTTGGCGAACGTATGCAGAGTGCTCCAGTTTGCAGCTCTGCAGATGTCTTTCAATGGTACTCCAGCATGAAAAGCAACCGAAGCTGCCCTCTGTCTGATGGAGTGAGCCGAAGGCGGTCTAGTAAGTGAATCGTCTTTTGACTGATGGCAGTGGCTGATACATTGGGAAACCCAACGTGCCAAACTTTGCTTTGAAATGTGCTGTCGTTTAGTCCGGCCAGCGAATGCGATGAGTCTAGTCGAGGAGCAGAATTCTTTAATTCTCTGGATGTAGAACTTTAGGACCCTTGCAACATCGTGTGAGTGTAAAAGACCTCTCCACATCGGAAGAGTGATTCATGAAAAAGGTAGGAAGTACGATGCGCTCTGTGAGCGTAATTTCTGACAGTACCGTGGGTAAAAATGTCAGGTCCGTCCTTAGTATGACACAGTCTCCAAGAAACAAGGTGAAAGGAGGCTGTGAAGACAGGGCTTGCAGCTCGCGAATCCTCCTGGCTGACATGATCGCTACTAAGAAAGCTGCTTTCCAGGATAAAAATCTTAAGTCACACCTGTGAATTGGTTAGTATGGTGGCTCCATGAACGCTGCTGAAACCGTGTTCAGGCTAAATGCAGGAACTGGTGTAGGAGTTGGCAGGAATGTACGCATCAATCCTTTAAAGAAAATTGGGATAGCCGGTTTGGTGAGGAAAGATTACTGACCTGGATAGTCGTGTATGCCGATATGGCGGACAAATCACCTTGATGGATGAAAGGGAAAGCCCTGCTTTCGCTAGGTGCATCAGGTACAGTAGTATTTGTTCGATGGAAACAGAGACCGGGTTCACTGAAGATGTTTCGCACCACTTGGTAAAACAGGGTCCATTTCCGAATGCAGGTTGTTCATGTAGAAGGGGCCCTAGAGGCCTGGATTACGTCCCAGCATTCTGCAGGAAGATTCAGATCGATTAATTTTCACTGCTCAGGAACCATGCATGCAATGAAAGGCTCGCTGGGTCGTGGTGGAGCACCTTCCGACCTTGTTGCGTTAAGAGGCTCTGATGAGCTTTGAGGCGAATCGGAGGGCATCGAGACAGGTGATGCAGGGTTGAATACCAAACCTGGCAAGCCCAATCCGGTGCTATCAGGATCATCGAGCAGGCCTGCTTAGCACTCTCGCTATGAGTGGGATAGGAGGGAAGGCATAAAGGAATTTTCCCGCCCAGTCCACTGAGAAGGCGTCTCCTATCGAGAGGTGTTACGGATACCTGGAAGCGAACCTTTGGCATTTTTTGTTGGCCTTGGTAGAAAAAAGGTTGATATGTGGACATCCCCACATGTGGAAAATCCGCCGGATTTCTGCTTCGTCCAGCTCCCATTCATGGGATGCTGAATAATCTCTGCTTAACTTGTCTGCCAGGACATTGTCCACTCCCGGTAGGTGTTCCACCTTGATGTGGACCTTGTGGTGCAAAGCCCAGGTCCATAGCTTTTGATGCTCTTGCGATGGCAATTCTGACCTTGTTCCCCCTTGTTTGTTTGTGTAGTGCATCGAGGTTGTGTTGTCTGTTTGAACGGTCACCGCCTGCCCTGCCAGTACCAGCAGGAAGGCTTTCAGTGCTCATCGAATTGCCCTGAGCGCTAACATATTTATGTACAGCTGAGATCTTGGGTGGAACAAGTGCTGTCATGATCCCTACCCCTGACCCCTACTAGCAAGTCAGCCTTCCAGGTAGGGACAGGTTTCGAGGTTCCATTATGGCCTTAAAGGCCTTAAAATCTCACCCGAGACTCTTGGAGTCAGTCCTGGCACCTTTGGCACCAGGCTCATAATCACTATGGAGAACACCTTTAGGTTGGGACTATTTTATTTGGAACTAATTTCTTGGGGACTTCAGTCAACATGGAGGCACTTGCATAGCTCAGTTCCCAAGGATTGAGCTATGCGGAATAGTGTTTAGGGTGTGGCTGGCCTGGGATTACTTTACTTGGACTACTTTACCTGAAGACTATTTAAACCACACCCAAACAGCAGAACACACTTCGCGTTATTCTGTTTGCAGCGTAACCCTCACCGTGTCCAGTTGGATCTCCAGTATTCTTTGATGCCAGCTATCCTTGGAACCGCGTGCCTGCAGAGAGAAAAAGAACATCGTTATTGGAATCCTACCTGTGAGTAGCATCCTGTCTTCAGCCCATCATCAGCTCCTGATGATTCTGCTTACCTGGATACATTTGATCCAGCGAACTCCATCATCTGGACACCGCATGCTTCCTGGAACACAGCAACCTGAAAAGAGGAGAGAGAACAACAACATTAGTGAGCGCATACTCACGGCTCCACTCGAACAACGAAAATCACAACATTCTTACAGGATCAGTCGCCTCTTGTTCAGCATCATACCGGAACATCACTGCAACCGGCAAAGAGTTCGGGTGTTTTCACTCCTCCTGACGTTCTCCTCCACAAGGAGAATACAACGACCTGCGTTGCGACGGCGGCGCCTGGAAAGAGAGGCACTGGACTGGAGCCGGAAAAATATCCTCCATTTAGATACGGTAGGCGGCCACCCCTCCCCTCCCATCCGGAGATCACCGCGTAGTGCACGTTCTCACTGCGCACCCACGGAACCTCTTGCGCTTCATCCCGCGGAAGACGTGGCAACACTGCAAAGCTTCCTCTCCCCTCCCTCGCCGGGGACCGAGGAGCGGGTGCCCTTGCTGGTGCAGGGCCTCGCACAGCACGTACTCATCCTGCATCCCCCGCCTTAACTTCAGATTTCTGTTCCGCGGATCACGCGGCTGCGGGTCTCCCTCTCCCCCTTCCCATGCTGGGGCCCACGTGTGCCGAGGATCACTTTCCCTGCATTCAACCCTGCAGATCCACGTCCTCCGACCCCGGAACAGAGGAGGGCACACGCCCTGGAGGTATAGAGGAGCACACTAGCGACCATAGCTGGACACCCCCCAACCCCAGAAGTCCCGTGCACCCACGCTGGGACACCAGCCACCCTACATAAAACGGCCAAGCCGTCCACAAGGGGCATATTAGCTGTGGCCGGAAACGTCCCCAGCAGCACTTCTCCAAATCTCACGCATCTGAACAGAGGAGCAAGTTAAAGCCTGAACCCCACAAATCGGACAAAGACCCTGAGGGCGCCTGCAAGCCTGACACCCAATTAAAGGAACTCCGAGTGATCCTCCTGCAACTGTTTACCACCCACGCCCTGCCTATGCCACCAACTGCACAAGGAACACCTCCACTAACGTGCAGTAAGAGAACCACGACTATTGACAGAGTAGGGTAGAGGGTTGGGCCCCCGAATCAGGGGCGTGTGCCTCCTCTACCCTGGACCACATCCCCTTGTTGGACACCACCAGTGATAACACCGAAACCTTGGGGTGCCCATGAACATAAGAGAGAAGCTTGCCCCATTCTCCTACGTCTCGACTCCTGCTGAGAACCGGGAGCATAACATGGCGAATAAAGAAACTCCGGTGAGTGAATCAGCAGCTACCAAAGGGGACATTGCGGCCTTACTGGGCGAAATAAAAAATATGGGTGCCAGCATTGGCTCCAAAATAGACAAGATCATGCAACGTTTAGATACCATGGAGGAAAGGCTCGAAGGGGTCGAAAACAACCAGAGATCCATAGACACCCTAGAAACAAAGCTCGATCAACGGATGAAGCAATTGGAACAATGTGAAGAGAACTTTAAACTCAAACTTGATGACTTGGAAAACCGGGAAAGACGGAACAACCTGAGAATTTTTGGCATCCTGGAATGAGAAGGGGAGATGGAGAACAATTTGAGGAATACTCTACACAATATCATTAAAATCCTAGTCGCTGATGATGCGATCGATGAACACAAGACAGAGATTACATAGAGCTGGAGGCCCCCCAGTTGGACCAAGATCTGTCCTTGCCCGATTCCATCGCTTCTAGGACAAAACTAGGATCCTTGAGAAGGCAAGGGCCAGCGAGTCAATCACTCTAGGAGGATCCCAGATCTCGATATACCAAGACCTATCATCTCTAACGTTAGCACTTCGACGGATGTGCAGAGCCATCACTAAACATCTGAAGGAAAAGAATGAGATATAGATGGGGATACCCCTTCTCCCTCTCCTTTGAATACAACGGCAACAATATCAAATTAATCTCCGAAAGAGAAATCAAGGCCTGTATATCGGACCTCCTCGGACCCCGCACAGAGGAACAAGATCGTGAGGATCCACAACGAGAAGAAAGAGGATGGCGCATACAGGACCCCAGAAGGAAACGAGTTAAGGGCTCGAGGAAATTCCGGAGAGGTAACACCCCCCCGGAGGGAGCAGACTCCTGATCCGAATTCGTGGTAAGATGACATTTATTCCATCACATATGTTAACGACCCGAATGAAGAAAGGAAGTACTAGGTTAAAAGAGTTTCGGAGCATACACACGAAAGGGGGGGTTGAAATGGGGCTCAATTAAGACTGAGACGTTATAGTGAGCAGAGGGATGTGAAGTAATGGGCCCCAATGGTGGTTCGATGCAGGACCTGTGCTCAAACCAGGGTTCGATCGGACGCCGCCAATCTGGGAAGGGCAGGGAGTGGGGGGGCTGGGCAGACATGAAGTGGGCAAAAGTTGTAGCAACATCGGCGATATATCAGAACATTCAAGACAAAGTGGGTTTACATGTACATTCTACTAGTTTGACGCGGGTCACAAACTTGCAACTAATAAACCCTACCCATGGCACCTATTGAAGAGCAGAAGGGCAAGGAGTCCCTCAGGATAGGAACACTTAACGTTTAAGGACTAAACTCAGCGACCAAGAGATCACTAGTGGCTAGAGAATTTCGTAGATCCCAAGTTGACATTCTTCTTCTACAAGAAACAAAGTTTGCGAAGGGGGAAGAAACGATGTATAATTGGGAAAGAAGGAGGAATGGAATTCTGGGGCTCCGGGTCACTCAGGAAAGGAGGGGTTGGAATTTTGATCAGCAAGGGGATCGATTTAGAGGTAGACAAGACTTGGTCCGATGTAAGCGTGCGTACCCTCCTGATAGCAGGGAACATCGCAAAGGTAAAAATAACGATTGCAGTAATATATTCCCCTAACACAGGACAGGCCAAGTTCTTAGAAAAGACAATACCCAAAATAATGATGAAGCCTCCGGCCATATCGTTCTGGGAGGGGACTTTAATCAATGGGCAGACCTGACCAAAGACTGGGAACCTGGCAACCCCGAAACGAGAAACCAAACAAGGGGAGATCGCACTGAGCTATTCGACATAACGGAGATGTACAACTTGAAAGATGTGTGGAGGATCAAACATCCAAATGAAAGGGGCTACACATTCTATTCCAACCCGCACAAAACATTTACCCAAATCCACTACCTGTATCTTACCAAAGACCTCATTGATACCACAACACAATCGGAAATAATCCCAATAACATGGTCAGACCACGACATGGTCCTGGTAGACATAGAATGGGTAAATTTGCCTGTCCAGGGAGGGAAGTGGCAGTGCAACGAGACCCTATGGAAAGATGTAGTCTTTAAAACTGAAATGGAAACTGAAATAAACAAATACTTCAAGTAGAATAATAGAGGAGAGGTCTCCAAGCAAACAATATGGGAAGCGGGTAAGGCTACCTGGAGAGGCATCCTAATACGTGAGGGATCTTCCAAGAAGAGAGAGCGGAAGATAATAGAACACAGACTTAGATCAGAAATTCATCAATTGGAAAGCGATATTAGGGGAAACCCAGATCTAGCCCAAGACAACCTAAACACAGCACAGTGCAAGAGGGAGGAATTAAACTATTGGAACACGAGCAAACTGTGCGTAAACTCCGATTCCTCAAACAGAAATTTTACGAAAAGGGGGACAAAGTTGATGCACTGTTAGCAGCCAGGCTCAGAGAGCAAAGAGCAGAGCGGAAAGTGAAAGAGATTATCGCAGAAAACCCCTCAACAGCTCACACCCCCCCACACTGTCCCAGAGAGTTTTGCTAACTTCTTTGAAACATTATACACCTCAGAAACGAGTCCCGGGCTATCAAACACAGACCACTATCTATCCTCAATAGATATGCCTAAAATATCGTATACAGAATCTGAACTTCTAGAATCCCCAATATCCGAATCTGAGGTCCAAGACGCAATTAAAAGATTAACTATGGGTAAATCTCCCGGGGAAGATGGTTATACCGCTGGGTTTTACAAAACCTTCAGCGCACAGCTAACACCATTCCTGACGGAACTATTCAATGAGATATTAGAAACAGGAGAAGCCCCCGACTCCTTTACGAAGGATCTAATAATAGTAATTCCAAAGGAAGGGAGAAACCCCAAATATTGTGGATCATACCGTCCCATCTCCCTACACAACCTTGATGCCAAAATGTACACCAGGGTGCTAGCCGCCCGACTGGAAGTACTGATGCCTCACCTCATACACAACGATCAAGTTGGATTTATACTAGGTAGGCAAGGGGCTGATACCATGCGCAAAACACTCCATCTTGTCCATTCATCAGAAACACTACTGGGTGACCCCTCCCTTTTCTCGATAGACGCAGAGAAGGCTTTCGACAGAGTAGAGTGGGAATTCCTGAAGGCAGTCCTGCGCAAGGTGGGAATAGGGACGAGATTCAGGAAGGGAATACAGGCAGTATACACATCCCCAAAAGCATCAGTATTTGTCAACGGAGAATACTCCAGATGGTTCGAAATGGGACGTGGAACTAGGCAGGGATGTGCCCTCTCCGCAATTCTCTTTGCGCTCTCCCTAGAACCCCTAGCCCAAAACATGCGACCCCAGGATAGAAGGGATGCGATTGGGAATGATAGAATACAAGATGGCACTCTACGCGGATGATATATTCTTACACATAACCAACCCCTCTATATCTCTTCCCCATGCCCTCCACTTACTAGAGGAATATGGACAACTCTCTGGGTTTAAAGTGAACAAGGCTAAATCGACACTGTTTCCCCTACAAGCAACGAAAGAGGAAAATGAAACTACATTTGTACCACTAGGTCTTAAACTTGAGCACTCCGCACTAAAATACTTGGGCATGCAGATCATCAAAACTTTAACAGATCTATATGAGGCTAACTTCCCTCCCCTCCTCCAGAGCTTCGCAGCGGACCTAAAAAGATGGAACAAGCTCACGATCTCGTGGTTGGGACGGGTTAATGCCATTAAAATGGTGTGCCTTCCCCGATTCCTGTACCCCTTCCAGATGTTGCCCGTTGAGATACCAAATGGGTTTTTTCAGGAAGCTAAAAATCTTATGGTCAGGTTTCTCTGGCAGGGGAAGAAGGTGAGGATCGCCTATAACACTAACACTCCCCAAGGATAAAGGAGGAGTGGGGCTTCCCGACCTTACGAGCATACTATAAAGCCTCCCAATTGCGCATCCTCATCCCACACATTCCTGACCACAAGCACCTCCAATGGATTCACATGGATAATGACTACTTCTCACCAGCTACAGTATCGGAATGGCTATGGACTCCTCAAACGAATTCAACGTAAAATCAGAGGCCACCCGATATTGAGCACCATCTGGAATATTTGGCGACCATGCAAAGAGATGCACAAGATCACCACCTGGCCATCCCCACTTAGCCACCTATGGTCCCCTGGCATAAACGATCACATACCCAAAGTAGGAAGATTCGAATCATGGTATGAGGCAGGCCTTGAAAGAGTAGGGCAGTTGCAGAAAAAAGACACTCATCCCACTACCAGAACTAACCGAAGCTCTAGGGATAGGCCCATTATCCACCTTTCAATACATCCAGATAAAGGGTGTCCTAACAAAACCCGAATGCACTGCCAAGTTGAAAAGAGAACTCACCCCATTCGAAAAACTCTTAGACACTAAAAATGAAATGAAAGGACTGATATCCGTAATGTACAAGGAACTCATGGAAGCGGGGGGCGGGTCCACGGAACAACTTAGAAGCATATGGGAAAGATATATGGGAGAAGAGATAAGCCCCGATCAGTGGGAAACAATGTGCAAAGCTGCATGTAAAACATCCCTATCCAGTCAATATAAATTACATGCCATCAAACTCCTACACAGGTGGCAATACGACCCACTCAAGCTGTCCAGAATGTTCCAAACAACGAGCCCAAGATGCTGGAGGGATTGTGGTGAGGTAGCCGACTATTGGCATATGTGGTGGAGCTGCCCATACATAAAAATATACTGGGAGGAGGTCCTGGGGTGGATCAAAGAAATAGACTGCATACAAAGACACCGACCCTCTTCTGACTCTGTTTGGCCTGGAAAAAGATGAAGAGGACTGGACTAGATTGAAAGGACCGGCCCCACAGCTCCTACTAGCAGCCCGTGCGCTGCTAGTAATGAAATGGAAATCCAAGACAGTCCCAAGCAAAAAGGAATGGATCAACTTGGCAACCAACATTTTTACAATGGAAATGATCACAGCCTCCTTACACAATAAAGCATCGCAATGCGAGATCTCATGGTCAGACTTCCGAAACAAACACCTCGTAGAGATCACAGACTCCCAGCCCGTACAAACTTCAGTCATAATGTAAGCCAAAAAAACCTAAAACTGACATTAAGAAACAAGTGTGACCCAGCAAGCAAGAAAACCCCACAACAGTAGATGTACAACTACTCATCTCAGGCACATCAAAACGGAAGGATGACTTAATGATGTCTTCCCAACCAATGGGGGGAGGCAGGTGGGTATGGGAGGTATTTTTTGTGGATTGTTACAACCAAAGAACAGAACCGAATACTATGATGACCTAACGTATTAAAAGAAACCTAAACCTTGTTCTTTTGACGTAACCATAATCTAACAGTTATGTATTACAGAATGTGTACAACCTTTGTTTAAAATCAATAAAATCAAATAAAAAAAAAAAAATGAAAGAGACAAGAGAAGGCAACAGCAACTATGTTTATACTGTGGAAAATCGGGGCACTTCCTCAAAGAATGGCCAGTGAAACCTCCAAGGAGATTTGTAGGGGCCACAGAGAAGGAAGATAATAAGGAGTCGGAAAACTACCAAGCTCGGGAAGAGTAGAGGTCAGTTTGTCGAGTGAGAAGAATGAGCCACCGACCTCACACTTTGCAATACCAGTGATACTGATCACCAACAACCGTCTTGGATGCATGCCATCGAAGCATACATAGACAGCGGAGCGTTGGGAATTATATAGTACGAGAACTGGCAGCAGAGATGGGGCTTCCCTTATGTTCAATGTCGACCACTGAAAAGGTTACCACTGTGGATGGGACAGAAATAGCTTCCGGACGAGTAACCCAATGTACAGTAGCACTAACCCTACAGTGCCAGGACGGACACCAAGAATCTATTGCCTTTGATCTCATCAAGGCTCCTCAGTTTCGACTAATATTAGGGATGCCATGGTTAGGAGCTCACAATCCTCAAATAGATTGGCGTGCAAAGAAGCTGCCTTTTCCAATGACTGTGCTCTTACCTGCTATTACCAAGAAAAGGAGGAACCCGATTTATGCACATCTGCGACTCCCAGAACGGCGGCATTAGTACTTGGCGCAACTAGTACTTTACCAAGTGAATACCAAGATTTTCAGGATGTGTTCCAGAAAGAACAAGATAATACGCTACCACCGCACAGGCCCTACGACTGTCAGATTGACCTCATACCTGGTGCGCACATTTCTTGTGGCAGAATCTTTGCACTCACAGAACCAGAAAACCTTCATTTGAAATATTATCTAGACCAGTACCTGGCAAATGGGATTATCCGCCCGTCTAAATCACCAGCAGCCAGTCCCTTATTCTTCGTACCAAAGAAGGAAGGAGATTTGAGGACTTGCATCGACTATCGCGCACTAAACCAGATCACCGTAAAGAATCGTCATCCACTGCCACTCATTCCCGAATTATTAGACCAAGTCAAGGATGCCCAAATTTATACCAAACTAGACCTTAGAGGGGCGTATCACCTGGTTTGGGTAAAGAAAGGAGATGAATGGAAAACCGCCTTTCGTACCAAATATGGCTTGTATGATCATCAGGTGATGCCTTTTGGACTTTGCAACACTCCCGCTGCATTCCAGTACTTCATGAACGATGTCTTGCGGGAATTAATCGATGGTTGTGCTTTGGTTTACATTGATGACATTTTAGTATATTCTGCCGCAAAACAGGACCATGTCAAGCACGTCTGCTCTGTTCTTACCAAGTTCCGCCAACATCGACTGTATGCCAAGCTCGAAAAATGTTCTTTTCATGTAACCAAAGTTGAATTCCTTGGTTTCATCCTCACTCCGAAAGGCATCAGAATGGACATGCACAAGGTAGATGCCATTCTAAATTGGCCGTCACCAACTTTGCTGAAAGGAATCCAGAGTATGCTGGGCTTTGCAAACTTTTACCACTGATTCATCCCAGACTTCTCTCCAACTGTACATCCAATTACATCATTATTATGAAAAAACAATAAGAAATTTAATTGGCCTGAAGAAGCATGGAAAGCTTTCCAAGAGCTTAAGAAAAAAATTCACTTCCGCTCCAGTTTTACGACACCCTCGCCCAGACCTCCCTTACATCGTAGAAACAGATGCCTTTAGTATGGCTATGGGAGCTGTTCTCTCACAAAGGGACCCTGAAACTGGCCAGCTACATCCCGTGGCCTTCTGGTCACGAAAATGTTCACCCCCAGAGCCCAACTATGCTATCAAATACAAAGAAATTTTGGCTATTATATCGGCTTTTAAGGCATGGTGACATTATCTCCTTGGAGCCAGACATACCGTCACGGTAATAACAGATCATCGAAACCTGCAATACCTAAAAACAGCGAAGGCTCAATCTTCACGTCAACTACGGTGGGCCCTTTTCTTCGCGAATATGATTATGTAATCACATATCGACCTGGAGTCCGAAATGGAAAGGCGGGCGCTTTGTCCCGATTGGCATTGATGAAAAGGTATATACAACTCCAGATCCAGTAGCCATCATTCCAGAGAACAAACTCTTAGGCCTTACAACAACTTTGACACAGACTGAACTCCAAGACAAGATTCAGCATTTAATGGATCCTAACACTTCACTAGAATGGTGTGCTCAAGGAGAACAGTACACAATTAAAGATCAACTACCATATTTTAGGAACAGTTTATATTTGCCAAAAAAAGAATTACAACAGCAAGTCTTTTCAGGTTAGCACGATTCCCTGATTGAAGGTCACCCTGGAATTGCCAAAACCCTAGCCAAGGTAAAATGAAACTATTGGTGGCCCACTTGGCGTAAAGACATTATCCAATTTATCCAGTCATGTGGCGTGTGCGCACAAAATAAATCTCAAAAGCATAAACCAGCTGGTCGTCTTCAACCATTGGAAATCCCTCCTGCACCATGGCGCACACTTTCCCTCGATTTCATTACAGACTTACCTCCCAAGTATTCAACACTGTTTTAGTGGTCGTAGACTTATTCTCAAAAATGGCACACTTTATTCCTTTTAAGTGTCTTCCAAATGCATCCAGTTTAGCAAAAGTGTTCCTGGAAAATATTGTACTGTTACATGGCTTTCCATCAGTTCAGATCTCTGATCAGGGTAGTCAGTTTGTGTCCAACTTCTGGGAAAAGTGCTGTTCGATGGCCCAAATCGACATCCGACTATCCACCAGTCACCATCCTCAAACAGATGGCCAAACAGAAAGATCTAATCAAACGCTCGAGCAATACTTGCGTTGCATGCTGCACCAAGTGGAAGGAAATTGGAAGAACTTGTTATGGATAGCAGAATATGCTTATAATAATTCATTACGCTCCAGCACTGGACAAACCCCTTTCTACATCCTATATGGCAGACACCCACGTACTTCTGAATTGAATCTTCCAACCACTTTGGAAATGCCAGCGGTTAAAAACATACATTCGACCATTTCCCAGGGCTTCAAAAAAGCCAGCTGAACACTTGCTACAAACCAAGCACAGACAAAAGAAATTCACTGACCAACACCGTAGAAAGGCCCCCCGACTATAAAGTTGGAGACAAGGTTTGGTAAGCATCAAAATATGTACCCATAAAAGGAACCCGGACCTTTTGTCCTTGGTATTTGGGGCCTTAATCCGTCATATCCATAATCAATCCAGTAGCCGTCAAATTAGCATTACCATCCAACATGCAAATTCACCCTGTGTTATCACTCTTGAAACCAGTACAACCAGGTACTCGGGTTACAACACCACCAACACCAGTATTGGTCGACAGAGAACCCGAGTTCGAAGTAAAGGATATCCTGGACTCCAAATACACCAGGTTCAAGTTATATTACCTAGTCGATTGGAAAGGATACGGCGCTCAAGACAGATCCTGGGAACCTAGCCAAAACATCCATGCATCACGTCTGATAAAAAAATTCCATCAGAATTATCCAACCAAACCAGACCAGGCAGAACCACCACTGGGAGAGGGGCCTTGGTGGAGGGGAGTGCTGTCATAATCACTACCCATGACCCCCACTGGCAAGTAAGCCTGCTAGGTAGGGACAGGTTTTGGGGTTCTATTATGGCCTCAAAATCTCACCGAGACTCTCTTGGAGTCAGTCCTGGCCCCTTTGGCACCAGGCTCATAATCACAATGGAGAACACCTTTAGTTTGGGACTATTTTATTTGGAACTACTTTCTTGAGGGCTTCAGTCAACATGGAGGCACTCACATAGCTCAGTTCCCAAGGACTGAGCTATGCGGTATAGTGATTAGGGTGTGGCTGGCCTGGGATTACTTTACTTGGACTACTTTACATGAAGACTATTTAAACCACACCCAAACAGCAGAACACGCTGTTAAGAGGGATTTCTGAACTCTGTCCTGGAGGGGCAGAGGTTCAGAAGGCCAACCTAGTTTCTTGGAACAGGGTAACTTCTGGACAAGCCAGACCAATCAGGGTAGCTATGGTAGGTGGTCAAGACTAAGTCGCAAGAGGGGTGAGGGTTTTGATTGATTGATATTGATTGATTGATATTTTATTTCTATCGCGCTCGTACACAAGTGTTTCAGAGCGCGACAAGGCAAGGGAGGGGAACAGGGGCGAACAAAACAGCGATCTTACTAGGCCCAGTGACATTGAGAACGCGCAAGTGCATGGGAGAGGGGGGAGGGGAAAAGTGCATGGAAGGGGGAGAGGTGGAAAGTGCGAAACAGAGGAGAAACAGATAAATAAAAATAAATAAATAATAAAGGCAACAAACAGTGGTAATGCGGCCAGCAATTTGCAAGTGCTAGGTTTAAGGCAGCAGACAGGGTAGGTCTGATAAGTGCAGGAAGAAAAAGGGGGGGCTGTATGGGTACAGATAGAGACCCCAGTGCAAGGAGTGGCCCGGAGGCAGTGTGGGAGGGTGGCAGGATGAGAAGGTACCTGGGCCCAAAAGACAGAGGGTGGCCAGGTGCACGGTGCCAAGAGAGAACAGATCAGCAGGGGAGAGAGGGTGCAAAGGCAGAAGAAAAGAGGAAGGTCTTGAGGTGCTTCCGGAACCAGAGTTGGTTCTCCTCAAGTTTTAGAGTGGCAGGGAGGCTGTTCCAGAGGGAGGCCCCAGCCGAAGACAAAGATCTACCCCCAGCTCATTTCTTAGAAAAACGACTGACCCTGATTGAGTTGGAGGTGATGGAAAGAAGAGCTGGAGAGGAGAGGTATTTGCCGAGGGATAGCTGAAGGTATTTTTGACCCAGGCCCCAGAAAGCCTTGTGGACAATGCAGAGGGTTTTGAATTTAATCCTTGCATCCACTGGGAGCCAGTGGAGAGATTTCAGAGCTGGAGAGATACGATACCAGGGCTTGAGGCCAAGGACAAGTCTCGCAGTCCTGTTCTGGATTAGTTGCAGAGGGCGGAGAGTAGAGGCAGGTAGATTTAGATAGAGGCTGTTACAATAGTCCAAGCTAGAGAGAACCATAGCTTGAGATACCATGAGCTTCTGGGGGAAGGAGAGGAAAGGCAGAGTACCTCTGAGGAGGTGCAGTCGGATATTTGACTTTTTAGAGACCTCAGAAATGTGGGCGGAGAAGGAAAGGGTGGAGTCAAAGATGACCCCGAGCCTCGCAGGTGGGGGTAGGAGGAGGGCCAAGGGAGGCCAGCCAGAGAGTGAGGGGAAAGGATGGTGGAGGTGTGCCGATGAGGAGGATCTCCGTCTTGTCAGACAAAGATCATTGGCAGCACACCAATCTTGAATGGCAGTTAGGCAATCAGAGATGAGAGAGGGAGAGGAGGTGGCAGAGGGCAGCCAGAAAATGAGTTGAGTGTCATCAGCGAAGCACTGGAAATTTAAGCAGAACATGGCAATGCAGTGGGCGAGGGTTGCCAGGTATTGGTTGAAAAGCCAGGGCGAGAGGTTAGACCCCTGGGGAACACCACAGGTAGAGAGGAAGATAGATGATTGAATGACACTGACAATGAGCACACAAAGCAAGGACACTTACAAATTACTACAGAGAGGTATTATATTAAAAATATAGACACATTTATTACGAGGCCTTTATAATATAGACCATAGCAAAGAATCACAATAATACTGAAGTAAACCAACACATCACAATCAACACAGTATATATACAAGACCAGAGGGGTCTAACGGATTAAGAAGCACGAAATATGTAGACCACCTAGATGGGGAGGAAAACAGGCAGTGCAAGTAATCTTTAGACCCAGTTCCACATCAGGAATATACCTAACTAAGAGGCAGTACAAGCCCTACGAAGAGAGGAGCCTTATACTCAATAGTACATGCACATGCTTGTGCCACTGGACAAAATAGGGTCTCTTCAAGGGTCACTAGCAGCTCAGGAAGGCGGATAAGGTCGATGAAGAACAGGTCCCCACTATTCAAGCAGGACTCCACTTGCGGGCAGAGGCAGGTTGAGAGTGCAGGATAGAGTCGCTATTTCGCAACAGCGGTGGAAATGAAATGGGCTCCTGCGCTAGGGGCCACCGGTTGGGGTATGGACTACTCACCGGTCCCCGATGCAGGTAGACCCAGACTTCACCAGTCAGTCCACTTCGCTGGCAGGTTCGAATGCGACAATCAGGAAGTCTCGACACTGTGTAGTTTCCGCGGTAGCAGGCTTCAGGGTCAAGAGGGTCACAAGTGCAGCGAACTTGCACAGATCGTTGCCACAGCAGGGCAACACCGTAACTGTGTTTACTCCTGTCCGGGCACCCTCATCTCACTTCAGACCTGGGAATGCCAAGTGTACGAAATTCAGTGTGATGGTGCCGTGGACACATAGCAAGCAGTATACCAAGTTTCGAGGGCTTCCTCGAAACCGCGGCGGTGACAGAGCAAACATCCTGTGTAAACTGGTCAGTCCACTGGTTGGCCGAGGGACACTTCCGAAGAGGCTTACTTGCAGGGTTTGATGAAGGTGCCGAGAATAGTTGGTCCCACTATTCCAATGGGTCGAAGCGCCTTCGCAGACCTTCTAGGACGATCAGATGCAGAGGGGTCTCGCAGGACGACAGCGGGCTCAGGGTGCCAAACCTTGCAGCGGGTCACCAGCGGTTCCTCGACTCTGCTTCTTGTTGCAGGATACTTGGTTCCTTATCCGTTGTTCATGTGAACTCAGAGATCGACAAGGTAGTGGTGTTTTCGGCCTCCTCTTATCCAAAGTTCCCTTCGCGCCAAAACGGAGAGGACCCAATGGGAGATCTGCTCACAAACACTCACTCCATACGTGAACCAATCACGGACCAAAGTGGTCCCAGGCATTCAGGACACTCCAGACACTCTGGCACCCAGGATGTGTATTGGGAACAGACATCCCAACCCACATCCTGGAGGCACACACCCAAGGCATGCAGAAGCCCGCGAAAGCTTTGGGTTTTGCGGGAAAGTGCATGACCAAATAAGGACGGACCCGGGTCGGCTCGACCTGGGGAAGGTGAAGGGGCAAGATGGCCAAAGAACAGGACAAAACCTCGTGGCATGTCCATTTTGGAGCCAGGCCACCTATTCGTGCCAAACGGGGTAATCGTGGATAATATGGCAAGAAAGGGTTCAAAACATAAGAAAAACAATAGCTGCCACCAGTCCTGTCCATGACACATCTGCACAGTTCATAAAAAGTCCTGCGAGAGTTTCTAGGGCCTTTGGAATGACTAGAGACCCAAGGGTACGGTAAAGTAAGTTACATTGCACTCTTGTTACATGTTGCACAAAAGCTGCAACATGAGGAAAGGACTAAGGGAAACGAAGTCTCCCAGTACTGACTGTCTTAAGGGCATGTCAGTTTCCCCATAAGAAGTGAGCGAAAGCCCAGAGGAGTGCGGCTGAGGGCTGCGCTTCTCTGGCAAAGGTTAGATCAGGGTGTAAAACAGCAGCAAAAAGTTTGGGGGTTGACACATGGAGGGAAAATTACATTCAAATATGGAATCTTTCCTAACACACGCTTTGCGTTATTCTGCTGTTTGCAGCGTAACACTCACTGTGTCCAGTTCGATCTCCAGTATTCTTCGATGCCAGCTATCCTTGGAACCGCGTGCCTACAGAGAGAAAAAGACCATCATTATTGGAATCCTACCTGTGAGGAGCATCCTGTCTTCAGCCCAGCGGCAGCTCCTGATTCTGCTTACCTGGAGACATTCGATCCAGCGAACTCCATCTGGGCACCGCATGCTTCCCGGAATGCAGCAAGCTGAAAAGAGGAGAGAGAAGAACAACATTAGTGAGCGCATACTCACGGTTCCACTCGAACAACGAAAATCACACGATTCTTACCGGATCAGTCGCCTCTTCTTTAGCATCATACTGGAACACTGCAACCGGCAAAGAGCACCGTGGCCTACGAAGGAAGGGGAAAGACACAGGTTAGCATATACAAGGCAAAATAGTGCCGCACATCACGCATTATTTACCGGACAGCATCGCGCACATCGCGCATTTACCGGCTCGTGCTCCAACCCGCGCGAAAAACACCAAAATCTCTTTGCATGCCTAAATAGGAGGAAATAAAACATTAATAACAATAAGAGGAAGGAAGGAAAGAACAGAATACAAAGACTGTAAAGCAGCAAGACCTACCTTAAAGACACTCAAAAGGGCGCGCACCAGTGAAGCAACTTGGTCGCTCACGCCCACACGAGACTACGCACTCCTGCCACGAAGAGCAGGACAGAGAGCATGCCTTCTAAGGAATTAAGGTGAGGAGAGGGCCAAGGGAAGATTTTGAATCCAATGGAGGTGGGAAGACACCCTACCAGAGACAGCTAAGTCTTGAATACAGCTCTCCTGTATTTCAGGCTCAACTTCCATCGGAGATACTACCCAGGGATCGGGGAAAGAGTTCGAGGAGTATATCATTGAACCAGGGTGGAGTGGCGTCCGCGTGGATACCAGGTGAGCGTAACAGAACGCGAATCCTAAACAACATAATCCACCTGGGCATCATGAAGACATCAGAAATTGACCAATTGGCTCAGCTGGGGCAGTTATGTGCCGAAGTACATTCAGCCAGGCAAGAAACCAATGCTCTCAGAAGGGATTTGATTGTTACTAAAGATCGTACCGATGAAATCAGTAGACAATTACTCCAATCACAGGCAGGACAAACCCCATTGCCTGGAAACATTCCACCGGCACAAGCACCAATCTCATCAACCAGTCCAGTACAAATAACCCTTCCTTTAGCTCTACCTGAACGATTCACGGGGGGATCCCAGGAGGTATGCTATGTTCATGAACCAGTGTCTTCATTTTCTTTGCAGACCTGGTGCATTTCCCAACAACCAGGCGCAGGTTGCTTTTGTTTTGTCATATCTGAGCTGTAGTGCTGCGGATTGGTCAGTACAATTAGTAAGTTAAGATGATGCATTGTTACATTACTTTGGGTGGTTTCAGATGGAAATGGAGAGAGTCTTTGCTCGTCATACCCAAGGACAAGCATTAGACAACAAACTTTTATCACTCCGTCAAGGAAATCAAGACTTGTTAACGTATATAGCAACCTTTAATAGATTGGTCCTTGAAGCTGGGTGGCCTGAAAACAAAAGAACCATGCTATTTCATCGAGGTCTACGGGGAGATTTGAAGGACGTCCTAGCTCAGGTGTTGACCCACCTAAACGCTGTGCTGAATTCATCAATCTGGTTGTGCAACTAGATCACAGACTACAAGACCAAAAGGCAGACGGACTAGATTAGACACTCGGGCTATGTATGTTCGGTCAAAGGACAATGCATCACGTGCATCGGAGAACACTGTAGAACCCATGCAAATCGGAGGTGTACGACCCCCATTAACAAAAAACGAAAAAGACAATAGAAGGCAACAGCAACTACATTTATACTGCGGAAAATCAGGGCACTTCCTCAAAGAATGTCCAGTGAAACCTCCAAGGAGATTTGTAGGGGCCACAGAGAAGGAAGATAATAAGGAGTCGAAAAAATACCAAGCTCGGCAAGTGTAGAGGTCAGTTTGTTGAGTGAGAAGAATGTGCCACCAACCTCACACTTTGCAATACCAGTGATACTAATCACCAGCAACCGTCTCGGATGTATGCTGTCGAAGCATACATAGACAGCAGAGCAGTTGGGAATTATATAGATGAAGAACTGGCAGCAGAGATGGGGCTTCCCTTATGTTCAAAGTCGACCACTGAAAAGGTTACCACTGTGGATGGTACAGAAATATCTTCCGGACCAGTAACCCAATGTACAGCAGCACTAACCCTACTGTGCCAGGACGGACACCGAGAATCTATTGCCTTTGCTCTCATCAAGGCCACTCAGTTTGGACTAATATAAGGGATGCCATGGTTAGAAGCTCACAATCCTCAAATAGATTGGTGTGCAAAGAAGCTGGCCTTTTCCAATGACTGTCCTCTTACCTGCTACTACCAAGAAAAGGAGGAACCTGACTTATGCACATCTGCAACTCCCAGAACGGCGGCATTAGTACTTGGCACGACTAGTACTTTACCAAGTGAATACCAAGATTTTCAGGATGTGTTCCAGAAAGAACAAGCTACTACGCTACCACTGCACCGGCCATATGACTGTCAGATTGACCTCATGCCTGGTGCACAAATTCCTTGTGGCAGAATCTATACACTCACAGAACCAAAAAACCTCCATTTGAAATCTTATCTAGACCAGTACCTGGCAAATGGGTTTATCCGCCCGTCTAAATCACCGGCAGCCAGTCCCTTATTCTTCGTACCAAAGAAGCAAGGAGATTTTAGGACTTGCATCGACTATCGTGCACTAAACCAGATCACCGTAAAGAATCATCCACTGCCACTCATTCCTGAATTATTAGGCCAAGTCAAGGATGCCCAAATTTATACCAAACTAGACCTTAGAGGGGCGTATCACTTGGTTTGAGTAAAGAAAGGAGATGAATGGAAAATCACCTTTCGTACAAAATTTGGCTTGTATGAATATCAGGTAATGCCTTTTGAACTTTGCAACGCTCCCGCTGCATTCCAGTACTTCATGACGATGTCTTGCGGGAATTCATCGATGTTAGTGCCTTGGTTTACATTGATGGCATCTTAGTATATTCTGCCTCAAAACAGAACCATGTCAAGCATGTCCACTCCGTTCTTACCAAGCTCCGCCAACATCAACTGTATGGCAAGCTTGAAAAATGCTCTTTTCACATAACCGAAGTTGAATTCCTTGGTTTCATCTTCACTTCGAAAGGCATCAGAATGGACATGCACAAGGTAGATGCCATTCTAAATTGGCCGTCACCAACTTCGCTTAAAGGAATCCAGAGTATGCTGGGTGTTGCAAACTTTTACCGCCGATTCATCTCAGACTTTTCTCAAATTGTACATCCAATTACATCATCATTACGAACAAACAATAAATTCAATTGGACCAAAGAAGCAGAGAAGGCTTTCCAAGAGTTTAAGAAAAAATTCACTTCTGCTCCAGTTTTATGACACCCTCGCCCAGACCTCCCTTACATCGTAGAAACAGATGCCTGTAGAATGGCTATGGGAGCTGTTCTCTCACAAAGGGACCCTGAAACTGGCCAGCTACATCCCGTGGCCTTCTGGTCACGAAAATGTTCACCTCCAGAGCTCAACTATGCTATCACAGACAAAGAACTTTTGGCTATTAAATCTGCTTTTAAGGCATGGTGACATTATCTTCTTGGAGCCAGACAGTAATAACAGATCATTGAAACCTGCAATACCTAAAAACAGCAAAGGCTCAATCTTCACGTCAACTACGGTGGGCCCTTTTCTTCACCGAAAATGATTATGTAATCACATATCGACGCATTGTCCCGCATGCGCATTGATGAAAAGGTTATGTCAATGATACACAATAATGGGAAAGAGAATTCGACACTCTCCCCCGAACCCGAATGAATTCGACCCTCCCACCATGGTTGGCACAGGTACCTGATAGATATAAACACAGGACACCACGTGGCAGCCAATGGGGGGGAAGAGGAGTTAGGGAAAGGTTGTGGATAGGGTAGGGGGTTTTAGGAACACCGGATAGAGGTTAAGGGAACACCTAGTTTGGATAGGACAGGGGAAGTAACAGGGTAAAACCCTAACCTCCCCAAAGCTACACTTAGTACCTTGTAATTACCATGTACATTTAATTCCTACTAATAACCATGCACTCTACATTCCTTGCTTAGTAGCACCTATGATAAGCACACCTTGATACGTGTACCGATTTGTCCCTAATACATGAATAACATGTGTAGCAAGCAGGATGAACACATACAGATGGGAAGGTTCCCATGATATTTAACGATACACATGGCCTTCAGGGCAAGCAGAAGCAACGAGTATAAACACTGAACATAACTGGCAAACATCCAAGGAGGTGGTCACTGGACCTTGACATTAAACATAAAACATATGCAGCCTGCGCATTCATGTCATGAAATTACCCCAAACCCAGTTACAGCACTGGTTAGAGGTGAATTGCTGCCCAACAAGATAAGAGCACCTGCGATTGATTAGGTAAAGAACATGCTTGCACTGTTCCCTCTGTGATTTTCGAACTTTAAATAGGCTGCACTGAGTTAGTTTGCATTTTACAGATAACGGTATGCCCTATCACCATGCCCCCATGTAATATTGCAAGTTCGTGTGGTCGAGAAGTGCTCATGAAAAGCACATACACAGTCCAACCCTGAAAGCCCTTCCTGCACTTATGTTAGGTCCGGGAGGCCCCACAAGCCTTCCCAGACGAAGTCTTCACACGCCAAAGGCAGCCAACTGCGTTTTCTTCTCCCGCCGCTGCTGCATCATTTCTGCCATCTCAGAAACGTAGAAATCATTACACGGCTGCATCTCTCGGTCTTCCTCCAACACCCGCTCCGTGCTGAAACCCAAAATAAGCCACACCTGCCGCGCGCCGTTGGCCCGTAATAAGCTGTCCTCAATCAATGTCAGCTGGCCACACGCGCGCGCAACTAACTACATATTTCCCAAGTGCTGCTGGGAATTGTAGTTTTAGTGTATTTCGTGGCTCTAGCCCTTTCAGAGCACTGTACACACTCCTCTCCTACTCCAACCCTTATTCATGACATTACCTCCTCTCTCAGAGCCCTTCCCAGGGCCTGGCTTAGATGGGTGTTGCAAATGAAATTGTTTAATGAACCGGGGGCATGCACAGCTCCTGCCGGTTCCCAAGAACAATCCTCAGGACCATAACCTTTCCATTGAATCAAATACCATAACTTCTGATTCCTTTCCTTGACGTCCAAGAGGCGTTCCACTTCATATTCCAACTGACCTTCTTTCATGATCGCTGGAGGCCGTTTAGTAGTCATCCCGGGAGCTGCAGGTTTAAGTAAAGATACATGGAATACCGGGTATATAAAGTCTTAGGCAGACGCAATTTCATAGCAGCTGCAGACACACTTAATAATTTCATATGGCCCAATTAATCGAGGCATACATTTCCGTGATCCTACCAAGGATAAATTCCAGGTTGACAGCCACACCCTGTCCCCCACTTGATATTTAGGACTTTCCTGTCTATGCTCATCAGCTTGTGTCTTGTATTGTCTTTTTGCTCACTCCAAATTTGCTCGTGCTTGCTGCGTGACTTCCAAAAGCAACTGTTTACGCTCTTCTAACACTGAGTGTTTAATCTACAACTGTTTGACCCACTATTGCGATATAAACAAAACATCACTTTTTCTTATTTTTTCTATCCTTTGTGAATATGATGACTGTATGAATGAGTTGTGAATGAATTGTTTGTGGAGGGATGTATTGCGGCTGGAGCCGAATAATGAATATAAATATTGTATATATTTTTGTATGACACATTTACTTGTACAATAAATAGAAAGTTACTATGACTTAAATAATAGTTAGCTGTCATCTTTGGTCTAGTGGGCCCAATTCCTTTATTATGCCTTCAACTCCTGAAAGGCTTTCTATGCCTCGGAACTCCAAGTAAACCGTACCGCCTTTTTAAGTAGCGTGATTGGAGCGACAATTTCAGAGAAATTGCTGATGAAACGCCTATAAAAGTTAGCAAACACTACACAAGATTGGATGTCTTTTATGCACTTTGTGGAAGTCCAGTCCATAACTGCCTGCACCTTTTTTGGATCCATCACAATCCCTGTTGCAGTCACTATAAATCCCAAAAACTCCACTTGCGTCACATGAAATGCACATTTCTCCAATTTAACACACAATTGATATTCCTGTAATCACTGGAACATGGCCCACACATGTTTTACATGCTGCTCTGGGGAATCTGAATAAATCAAAATGTCGTCAATGTAGACAATGACAAAAACATTGATGAACTTGTGTAATACCTCTTGCATAAAAAATTGAAAAGCCACTGGGGCATTACAAAAACCAAAAGGCATAACTAGGTGCTCAAACAACCCAAACTTCGTCCTGAATGCAGTGTTCCACTCATCTACCTCTTTTACTCCTTGTAATGTCAGTGATAATTCACAGGAAGAAATAAACACTTTAATAACTGGCAGGTTATCCCAAAGAATCACCGGTACCTCTCTTCCTCTCCTTGTGACTGCGACCTTCCAGCAGTGGAAGAATCTGCTTGTTCCAACAGGGGGGACAAATGCGAAAAGCCTCCCAGATACCCCTTCTCCCCACTAGAAAACCAGAGAGAAGAGATCTCAGGGATACCCTCTGGGGAAGAAAACCCTGTGTCGACGGCTGCGGGAATGTAGTCTTCAATGCAACAGAGATTCAGGTGAAGTCCGGAGACTGGTGGTCTTGAAAAAGAAATAAAATGGTAAGTACTTGAGGTAGGGGAGAGGTGGAAATGTAAGAGTATGATTCAGATTACCCTTAAACACGAGTGGGATGCGAGGAAAGGTGCCAGCCGGAAACTTCTGAGAATCCCTAGGGTAGCATGAAATAGTGAGATAAGAACAAGTAAGAGGACTGAATAGAATCGGGTTGAGGCCACGGGAGAATCTTTTACTTGGATAGAAAGAAGGGTGGAGCTTGGAGTTGAGTCAGTAGTGAAGGGTTTGGAGCGAACGGGTGCGGTACCCGTGTCGCGTATGTCTGTAGATGTAAAAAAGGGAGAAGATAATTGAGTATGGAGACGTCCGGAAGGTGGAGGATCCGTGTCAAAGTGACGGATCTCGGAGAGTCTGAATGTTGCTTACCCCGTTCCGGAGAGGAACCAGTGAGCCGTTTGGAGCGAGAAAGTGTTGGAGTCCAGGGAGTCGGTAAACGGAGACGTGGTACGGTAGGCAGGAGCGTTGTTGAGGAGTAGCAACGCATCCGTGCGTCGTTCACAGGAACAGATAAACCTTCTCTCGGGTAGGGGGGACGGTACTTCCTGGATACTGAGGCGTGCAACATCTAGACCCGCATCTTTAGTTGCGGCGGCCATCTTGCCAGTAAAAATGGCCGACACCCGCCGTCCCAAGGTCCATCGATGCCACAAGGACCAACGCCTTCGGAGAGGCGTGACACTCCTATCTGGCGATACGCGCCCCTTAAGTCCAGCTTAAAATATACCTTAGCTGCCCTCACTTGATCTAGTAGAACTGAAATCAGAGGCAATGGGAATCTGTTTTTTATTATTACCTTATTTAATGCACAATAATCAATGCATGTGCGTAACGTCCCTTCTTTCTTGGTAACAAAAAATAAAGGTGAGGAGACTGGGGAAGTAGAGTGTCTAATAAACCCCTTAGCCAACATCTCATCTAAATATTCCCATAGATACTTATTTTCCATTTCCGTAAGAGCATAAATTCTACTGCAAGGCAACTTTGCTCCTTCTTCCAATTCAATAACACAATCATATGGTCATGAGGAGGTAATTGCTCCACTCCTCTTTTTATCAAAGACTTTAGCAAACTCCATGTACTGTGAGGGAATTCCTCCTCCCATTGCTCCCACAACCTGGTCTCCTGGCCCCTTCTCAACTAGCAAAGCTACTGGCCCCACTTCTGGTATTGTGTTCCTGCCACCTCTGCTCTTCAAACCACACTGTCTGCCTTGCCCAATCAATTCTGGGGTTATGAAGTACTAACCAAGGCATTCCCAAAATCAACCGAAATTGAGGTGCTGCTATTAAAT
This sequence comes from Ambystoma mexicanum, assembly GCF_040938575.1. Classification (NCBI taxonomy): domain Eukaryota; kingdom Metazoa; phylum Chordata; class Amphibia; order Caudata; family Ambystomatidae; genus Ambystoma; species Ambystoma mexicanum. The sequence continues at coordinate 26,513,242 of NC_090934.1, forward strand.
CAAACGTGATTTCCTCCCTATGACCAGATGCACAGATCATTTCCAATGTTTCTGTCTGTTTCCATATTGGCCCCGACACTAACGGTGAAGCATCCACAGATTGCACTCCTTCCACCTTCCGTTTATCCAACAATGGTAGTCCTAACTGTTCAGCAAGAGTAATATCCACAAAGTTGCCTGTAGCCCCTGAATCCACCATCGCCATGACCTCTTGCTTAGTTAAAGCAAAACATAACATCACCAACATGTATAAATGAGAAGTCTTACTCCCCACTGTATTTGCCACCCATCTGGGGAACCTTGAGTCATTCAGGCCGGTCACCTGTGTTCCCCCTAAGGCCGGCCCATCTCGTTTCCCACTTCCTTTGTACTCCTCTCTCCTCCCACACTTTTCTGAGGTGTATTGGGGCATGTACGTATAAAATGTCCAGCCTGCCCACAATAGAGACACAATGTATTAATCTAACGTTGTTCCTTTTCTGCTGCTGATAACGGTCCGCTTACACTGCCAATCTGCATTGGTTCCACTTCACTAGTCCGTCCTCCCCTTCTCCTGTCTAATCTCACAAATGGGGCTACTTCCGGTCTTTTCTTGTCCCCCTTCCTCTCATTCATTCGATGATACAACCTGAACGCTAAATCTATCATTGCAGTACAAGTCCTTGGTTGCGGCTCAACTTGAGCAATAGCATCCTTAAATTCCTCACGTAAACCCTGATAAAATAACACTGTTTGCTTGGCCAGTCGGTTTCGATCACCAATCTGTTAAACTGTGTTACATATGTTACTAAATCCCTGGCTCCCTGCTTCAATCCCAACAACTCCTTATCCGTGTGCTAATGACACCGCCCGTTAGTCAAATAGCCTTCCAAATTCTGCTAAAAACCCATCCCAACTATATAACAGAGGGTCATCTTTTTGCACCAACAGCATGGTCCATGCTGCTGCATCTCCTGTTAAATATGAAATTACAAAGGCCGTTCTAGCCTTGATTGTCTCGAACGCTGTGGGTTTACACAAAAAATGAAATCTGCATTGGGTAAGGAACATCATGTATTTCCGAGGGTCCCTTGAAAAGCGTTCAGGCGCTGCAAAAGGTACACTACTGGGAGGTTGAACAGTGACCGTGGGATTCTGACTTATAGAAGCTCCCATTGCACTGGCACCCTCCAAAGGAGTACGCTGTGCTACCAAACTCTGTACTTGTGTCTTTAAATTATCAGAATCTTGTCGGGCATGAGCTAATTCCACCTGAATATCTTGAAGAGCCTTTAGCACATCGGCCAAAGGCGGAGGAGTCGCTTCCATTTGGCTTGGGTGGTCGTAAGTATCCCAATATGGGGGTGGCTTATTATGTCAATGATACACAATAATGGGGAAGAGAATTCGACACTCTCCCCCGAACCACAGAAGCCGAATGAATTCAACCCTCCCACCGTGGTTGGCACAGGTACCTTTATAGATATAAACACAGGACACCACATGGCAGCCAATGGGGGGGGAGGAGTTAGGGAGACGTTGTGGATAGGGTAGGGGTGTACAGGAGAGCGAGATGTCCACCAACGGGCCATAAGTCAGTGCTCACCCTCTAGCACTTGTAAGACAAGATAGCTGCACCATGTGAGGGATGGGGGTGCAGGATTCACCTACTCCAACATGACTCAATAATGAAGACTCAGTTTGGCAAAGGGAAGTCTGTTTAATGACAAGTACATCAAACAGGGAAGCAGTTGGGAATCAGCATTGTTGCGACCACCTGTCTCGCTCCGACTTCCTCGAACTTCAGTTGAACAGCAATTTTTATACACAAAACCCGTCATCATTGACGTCTAATGCTAAAAAACTTGTCATGCAATATAATTGGTTAGGAAAGGTAACAAATATAGGTGCTATATCTGTATATGATAATGGCGCATGCGGATTGGATAACTCTTATCGGGTGGGCGTCTACACCCCTCCCTCTACATCACACGTGACAGACATCACTACAAGTACGACGTCTCATTGGTTCTATGATATAAAGGACCCTAGATAACTTGGTCCATTGTGATTGGGCAGGTTACACCCCTAGACATAAATCTCCACGTTTAATTAGCAGCATGCAGAATGGACACCCAGGTGCCTGGTGTCCCAAGTTTCACCCTGCCTCCCTTCCATCAATCAGTATCTTGGGCTATGTGTCAATTAGTTGGCTGGGTATGGCCTCGAAACTGTAGCCTCTTATCAGGAAAAGTTATGGCATCCTGGGGTTCTGGGTGACATCAGGCGGTGGAACCTCTTGGCGCCTGGCTGGTCACATGCTAGTTTCACCATGAATCTGCTTTATTTTCTAGCTTTTTGTGTATTTGTTCTTCTTTAGCCTCGCCACCTGCCAGGGCCCCTCTTATCTTGACCTTCATGGGGCATGCTGGTATGCTCTGAAGTTTGATTTGTGTTAGCCGACGCTCTCCTCCCTTTCTCTGGATGACCTCGATTTCCTAGGCATGAGCCACTCTTTGTTGAGTTTCGATTTCGCTCCTTCTCTTGACTCTGGCTGGGTTATAAAACTTGGCCTTTTAGGCCTCTGGCAGCCTGGGAACATTTCTGCTTTACAAAATGGAGTCGCACTGTTATAATGTGCCTTGTTGAGGTAGATATATGGTTGGTGCTTGCCGCTCTACTCTTCTACCAAGCATTGCAAGCAGTATCGTTTCCTTTAGCTTCTTGGGTTTCAAGCCTATTTACACACGTTTAACTGGTTGGTTGCTTCCATCTTGTCTCGTAGGAACGTTTCCTTACATTTTAACATAGTCTCTTCCCTGTGTCCATTACATCTATTTTCATAGCTACTCGCACTGGCTTGCTATCTTCGATAGCCGTTTTTATTCATTCACGAGTCTGTCCAGGCCCTTGTGTTATTTCCACTGGCCTTCCATTAAGGCTCTTTGGGTCTCTTCATGGACCGTCTGTAGGTACTCTTCATTTCGTCTCAGCGGCTGGTACGGCTGTCTGATAGGGTACTGTGCTGCCCAGGGTTGTCTGGTTATGGGCACTTCAACAGGTATGGATCTTCTGATGTACACTTGGCAGAGTCCCAGTGCAGCTCTTTGATGGTTTATCTGCTCCTCATACGTCACACACCTTGGCGAGTCCGCTCCTGGTACCTCGAAATGAGGGGATAGGGGTGCAGGCCATGTCTGGGACCTCCTCTACACTCCCCCCTCTGGTCGGTTCATCGACCACTTCTGCAATCTCTTTTGCATTTATTTCCTTTGATTCTTCGGTGTCATGTTCATCTTCGTCAGGGTTCGTACATGATGGTGTGAACGTGCGAGTCTTTGGAGTCCATATTTTTATCACCCCTTTCAAACTCCCTGCTGTTTTCACATGTTCGTCTTTGTTCCATGTCATTAGCTGACATTGTCCATTTGCACTGCAGTAGATCCATTTTCCTTCATACCTTCTTCGTTTCTTAGGATATGTGAACTTTGTTCCTTCTGGTGCAAATTCACTGGCCTTCACAAAGTCTCTTATTTCTTCAGTCAGATCTCTGGGCTTCCATCCTGGCTCGATATCAACCATTATTTTCATCCCAATGGCTTTCTTCGCCGTTTCTTGGCACTGTGTGATGATTATTTTGATAACACAGAATCCCAGCAGTACCATTGCTAGTAGGGCTCCCAGAAACTTGAATATGTCTGCCATTGTGGGACCCATGAGAACAGAGCTCCAAACCAGCTCTCATCGTCCACTTCATCACTTTCTTCGATCATCTGATTTTTCAGGTTTGTCAACATACTTATGGCTTCTGTCAGGGTTCCATTTTCTTCATCGTGCGATGGTATAAATGTGCAACAAGATTCTCTGATTTTTGCACAAACACCTCCAACCATCGCTGTGATCATGTCTAGTACATATCTATTCTGGAGAGTCATCAGTCTGAATGCTCTCAGTTCTTCTTTGATTACGTTAAATCCTTTAATGGTAGAGTTGATGGTCTGCAATAACTCCCATCTGGTTATCTGCAACCATTTCGTATTTACACCAAATTGGACGTGGGGCAGGAGTAGTGTCGTGAATACTGTTGAGGTGAGGCTAAACAGTCTGTGCTCATATGGGATTTCATGGAATGCCTCTTCTCATCTGGCAGAAAAGTAATTTTCCCTCTTCATCCGGGATACCAGTTCTACAGATCTCCTTTTCCTTAGATGAGCAGATGAGCATCTGCTTTCGGGAAGCTGTCAAAATTCAGGTCGTTTTTTGGGCTCAGTAGTGCAGGAACGTGGACATTCACCAGTGTGCATATGCCTCCCAGTTTTTTGGCAGTCTTATGTATGCCTTGGATCCACATGCCCAGTAATGGTCCATGATGACTGCGGTTCCTTGTGTCATTCCTGGGGCTTCAAAGATTCGATCGCAGTTTACATTCTCTCCCATCTTCCTCGTGCCATTGTTTCTGAAGCATAGTTTCGGACTTTCCAGTGGTATTATTTGCAGGGGTCCTCCTCTGTCCTCGGCCCATGTCAGCAGCTTTACCAACTTTGGCCTTAGAGGTTTGCATAGCCTCTGCAGATTCTCTATTGCTTCTCATCAGGCTCCAAGGACCATCCAAGCTCAGCCAATCACTACTCCTTCTTCCCATCCATTTGGGGAAACCTCTGTTCCCCAGATCTGCATTTGTCCTCTGTTCTTCCAGATTTGTGCCTCTTCTGCAGTTTTTCCTTGAACGTTCAGTCTCGGGTTTCTTACCCATCGTGTTCCTGATCCTTTGACGTCAGGATTCTCATATCAGATCACATGATTCCTGGTGTGCATCCCGTTTCTTGTTTTAATGTCCTGGATGTAGCCATCTTCATCAGGGTAGTCCTTTTCGTTGGCCCATATCAGCAAGGCATCTCTTCCCATAAACTGTCCTCTGGTGTTGCACATTGCTACGTGTGACATACAGTGGGCTTTGGGGACATCAATTTCTACAGATACGAAGATCTTGGATTTTCCCATGCTGTATGGTAGAAGTGCACAGACGAAGCATTCTCCTTCTGACTGTCTTCGTCCTACTTCCTTCATGTGCTGATACCATATGTTATTTCCGAGATGGGCTGTGCTGTCCAGGTAAACATTAAGTTCATTGTTATCTTCATGCGGGCACCTCTTGATTCTCAGCGTTCTTCTGTAGTTTGCTGGAACTATGTCCTTGAATGCGTCTGCTGTTCTTCCACTCTGGGTGTCTCAGTGGAGAAGGTTGCCTTGGCTGTATCGCTGTGGTAGGAGAAGGTTTTGTGTTTCCTTTCCTTCCCTTTTGTAGTCTGTCATAGACTTCCTCTAACCACCATTGACTCACCAACCTCCCAACGCGGGGCTGTGTTGTAGGCCTGATGCTTGTTCCTTGCGTTGGAGCTGGCGTGCTTGCTACTATAGTCTCTGGAGTTCTAATTTTCAGTTCCTCATGCAGTTTCTTTGCTTTAACTATGAACGGGAACAAATGATCTATCAGCATCTGTGTTTTCTCTGTGAGTTCCTTGGTGGTTACTTCAGTTTTTTTGAGGGATTTTGCTATGCCCTCTCTTTGGTTTCTCGCTTAGCTCCTCCTGGTTATTTCCACTATTTTCGGGAGCTGTTCTGTCTGCAGGCAGTTTCCCCTTCTCTGTTGCACTTGTTTGAGGCCCTGTTGCCATTGACACTTGCCCTTGTTTGTGTGTGTTCAGTGTGCGTGTGTGCGCAGTGCTACATTTTCATTCACTCCGTGCTGACCCTGTCTCCAGCCTTTTTCTTCATTCATTAATTCATTACCTCAAGTGTGTATGAATCACGGCCAATTACATTTAGTTTTATCTTGGTTGTTTTACCATTGGGTTTTCTTGGGACTGGGATGACTATATAGGGTCTGGGTGCTTTCGTAGGCCCCAGACGTTCATTATCTGGTGGGTGCACTGAGATTGTGACACTTCGCGCACAAATAAAGAAAGCAGTTCTGATAGTCAACAATAGAAAGACAATGATAATTACTACGTATATACACATAATAGACTTGTAGGACATCTGGCAGCACTTCCTTCCAGGGAAGCGGGGGTGCCCCTGTGCTGGTGGTAAAACCAAGTTACTATTCTGTGCCCCCATTTCAAACAAGTCCATAGTCAGTTATTTATTCTTTTTCTTGCTCTGATCTTGTAGCTCATGAGTTCATTACTACTAAAGTCACGAGTGCTTTTCACGTGTCCCCCCTTCTTGCGGGTGCTTTCGGTAATCTCTGAGTATGCAGTACAGTTCCTGTGCTAGACTATGGAAAAGGGTTAAGCTAGCAACTTTGGTACATCACATTCATAAAGCATGTTTACAGTAGGTAAAGTCCCAGTGCATTCCTCGAATTTGCCTTGGTTCCGAGGACATGCTGGAACCTGTTCAATGCGAAGGAATGAAAAGGTGGAACTGCTAAAAATCACACAAAAATAAAATGTTGTAAAAATAAAGATAAAAATAAAAATGAAAGTGAACATGAAAAATAAAATACGGAGAAATAGAGGAAAAGGTAAAAAGAAAAAATAAGATGGTGTAATTCTTGTCTCTGCTCTCCTCGATCTGTCCTGTGGTGGAAAATTGAAGAACTGTGTCTCTGTCCTCGATATGTCCCACGGCAGAAGATAAAGCACTGTCTCTCAGTCTCTACGATCTGTCCCATGGTGGAAAGTCTCACTGGAACCTCCTAAGGTATTCTCGCTGGAAGTTAGATAGCTCCACCTGGAGCATTATGCCGTGGAGGAGTGTGCCCATGTGTGGGACGTTGGCTGGTTCTCTCAGGAAGGTGATGACGTCAACATCTGCAGGCCTCGCCACCATTTCCAGATAGACTGACTAGTCTAAGCAGGACATTGTGCGCCAGCCGGGTGTCCTCGGGTGATAGGGACATTTGTCCTGTTTGGCTGGGTCCTGGTCATGAGCTTCCCTTTTGATTCACATAGTCTCTGCACCTTCCTGCTGCGTGGACTGCCACAAGGTGATTTAGTTTAGTCCACACCTGGTTTAACTGAGCTAGGTTTCTTGGGTCTCTGATGAAAGTACGTGTGTCAGTTCTCCCGACGAGTCCTGGGCATTTCTCGATTATTTTAAAGAAAGTGAATGTGAGTTCATCAATGTCTACCGGCGGCGGAAGCATTTGTGTCCTCCTCGTTGTGCTCGGGTAGCTCGGCGAAGGCTTCCGTGATGACAGTCAGCAGTTGCCAGAATATTTTCTCGTTCGCAGGATCTTGAGTAAAGTCTGCAACACTGGTTTCTCTCCCTATGAGTGATGGATATGATATTACCACCAGCTGGAAGTATATTAGCACATCCCACTTGAGGGGTCTGCTGGGAGACACCATAAGTTCTGTAAGCAAAGTCTCGACACTGGTTGCTTTCAGGACGCTGTGTTACGCTCTCAAGAGATGTCCTTTTCTTTTTCCCCAGTCTATCAGAGTCTCGATTCTTTATACTACTTGAGTGTGACGTTATTTCAAAAATTTGTTTCATCAGCGCTGTTGTGGCTTTGTGTATGTAGTTCTCTTCTTTATCCTGCAACTGTGGTGCACAGAGTGTCTGTATTATTGTTCTTTATCAACTTTCCCTGGTTTGGGGAAATGTTCTTATTCAAAAGTCACAAATTAAAACAGAGTTTTGTCATTGTTTTGCTGCTCATGCGTCGTCCTGCCTCGCCATGGATCTTGTCTGCACGTGCTGAGGTTCTTCCCCGTTGTCTGTGGCTTCTTTGTGGTTGGATGCAGCTGGAGGGCTTTCTCCTATATAAGGTTTAATGTCATTCAGGAAGAGCCATGCCCTTCTGCCCTGGACTTTGACGGCTGAAGGAGTGCAGTCCTCTACAATGAAAGGGCCATTGAATCATGGCTCATCCCACTTCTTCCTTGTAAAGTTCCTTATAAGAACAGCATCCCCAGGGAAGATGAGATGAGAGGTGCGACTAGACCTTGCACGGCGTCTGTTTCAGCATTTCCTGTTGTATCTTGTACTGTGCTGCTGTCATGACACCTAAAGGTCCCAAGACCCCTGTGGGAAGCGTTGGGAGGACCTGGTCTGAGAGGCTGGCTGTATGGCGCAGGAACAGGCCTTGACCTGTACATTAGGCATTTTTGCCCCTTTCAAGATGGCCCCCGGGGTGGACCATTCAACTGGATCCATCATGGCCCCTAGAGGGTCACAGTACCAACATCCATGGTGATCTTGTGGTGCTGGGTGGGCCCAGGGCTATATAAACCCCGCCCTGGGCCATACCCAGCGCTTAGCGTTTTCTCCAGCTGAGGATTCAGCATGACGCTCGCCTGCTCTGATCCAGCACTTCACTACGAGGCAAGATTCAAGACTCCAAGGACTACAGCGCTTCACCGCGTGTCAATATCACTGCGCTTCACTAAGTGTTCAGGCTGCACAGCGCTTCACTACGCGTCAAGGGATCAGGATCAGCTGCTTACCTGAGACTTACCTCGGCTACCCGGAACCGCCACCAACATCACAGGAACACCATCGTATGGTGCACGGCTCCATCCAGACACCCCGTGGCTCCTAAAACACAAACGGAACACAGAGAGGGGGTAAGCTTCACACTAGTGACTCTTCCCGTGCCCTTCCCACTGTCCTCACGCTACTTACCAGCCTCACTGCGATCCTCCTCGTAGCGGGTCCGCGGTGGCCAGTCTCCCGCTGCAAGAACCTCCTCCACAGGCACATAGGACCCTGGAGAACAAAAGGAAGAACTAAACATATTAAAAACAGCAAGAAATACATGATCATTTCGGATTGCACTAATAACTGAATGAGACATTAGCCCATCTAAAAAGGCAATTCCAAGGCGGGTTGGTGTACAACAGCAGGCCTGGGCCATAACCGCCCCAGTGAAGTAACTGGGCAAGACAGCAAAACCGCTGTGAGCCAGTGAAGTAACTGGAGAGACACTTACCATAAGGGACACTCCTGGAAGATCCCTGAGACTTGGCCGCAAGGGCAAATCAGAACTTTATTATCCAGGCCACTCCCACCTCCCTGCCTACTGGGTGAGTAAACCTGCAGTGGGAGGGTGGAGAGAGTGTTTTGGGCAACGACAGGAGCAGAAGATCACCGACAGACCGGACCAGAATCGCTGACAGACCGGACCTGGCACTCCTGCTGGGCCCCAGAGGTAAGTGTTACAGCTGCACCCTTTTTGCCGTCGCTGCAGCTGGCCTGAAATGACAGATGCTGGATGTCATACAATTCAAGTACTCCTGCATCTCTGTCTCCAAGACCTCACTTGTTGGTTGGGCATCACATCTAGCTCTGTCTCGGGTGGTAAGAGGGGTCCTCATCTTTCTGCCTGTGACTATCTCGTGCGGCGTGAGATGATGGTCGTAGCCTGGTAGGTTCCGAAGTGCATACAATGCCAGTGGTAGACAGTGCAGCCATCCCTTTTTTAAGGTGAGTTTCAGCTTGGCTATCCTCTCCTTTAACAAGGCCGTTGTGCCGCTCACATATGCCATTCCCCTCCGGATGATACGCCGATGAGAACTTGTGCTTTATACCCAGCAACAAGTTGATCTGCTCAAAAACTGCATTAACAAAGTGAGCCCCATTGTCTGACCTCATTACCTCGCACCCCCCCCCCCCATCTAGGGAACACTTCCCTCACTAGAAATTTGGCAGCACAGGTAGAGTCTGGGTGTGCACAGGGACCTGCTTCTATCCAGCCAGAGAATGGACACACCACCACAATTAAATACCTGTACCCATTGCACACTAGAATCATGTCGACGTAGTTGATATGCAAGTGCTGGAATGGCCCATTTGGCCGGGGTATAACTCTTCTTACTACTTTTAGTGTGTGCCCAGTGGTGAATTGCTGGCAGATTATGCAGTTCACCATGAAGAACGCAATATGCTCTGATAAATTCAGTGTAAACCAGTCTTCTGCGAGCGTTGCAGTGAGATTTTCTTTTGACATATGTATAGGGTAGTGTAATTGACCCAATGCTACTTTCAGTAGGGCGACAGGCATTACTGGTTTACCAGTGCTGTCTTGCCTCCACAACCCGTCAGAGGGGTTTACACCCTTGACGTTTCCACACATTTTTCTCCACCTGAGGTGCCTCCCCTTGGAGTTCCATTAGCTGGGTCTGTCCCATGTTGCTATAGGCCTCTAGTGTGGCTCGTGCTACCATCATACGCTCATGGGTAGATGCCACCTCCACGTCCATGATTGTTTCATCCTTGGATGCCATGCGCTTGGCTTCCGTGTCCGCTTCATGATTTCCACGTGACACGAAATCTGTCGCTTTGGTGTGGGCGGCGCATTTCACGACCGCTATGCCCACTGGGAGATGTAGTGCTTTTATCAACCTGTCCAATAAGGCAGCATGTTGCACTGGCGTGCCGTCCGCTCAGAGGTAGCCCCTCCTTTTCCAGCATGCTAAGCCTGCGTGCACGGTAGATGTCACATAGGCAGTCACTGTACACTGTTACTTCCTGGTCTGCATGATTCTCAATGGCGAGTATCAGCGCCAGTAGTTCTGCAGCTTGCGCAGAATAGTGAGATGGTATTCGTGCACTGACGAGTACCTGGAACTCTCCATTCACTAGGTGTTTTATCACGGCCACGCCTGTGTATCTTTGTCCATCTTCTTGGTCGATTCTTGATGACCCATCAATGAACACGATCTTACCACCTGCCAGGGCATTTTCCTTTACCCTGGGGATTTCATCATAGAATTCCGCATAATTCACACAGTCATGTACGGGTTCTCCCTCTGTGACTGGTTCAGCTATGAATGTAGCTGGATTCACAGTTTTACATCACACTATCTTGATCGATAGGTTAGAGATAATCACTTCATATGCGGATGCTCTCTGAGATGTCAGCATGCACTTTGGCTTCTTTAGTATGGCGAATAACAAGTGCTCGACGTACAATGTCATGGAGCACCCCATCACAATGGATGACGCCTTTTCAATGGCGAACGCGGCAGCAGCTAGATTTTGTTCGCATGGGAAGTGGCCCTTCACGACCGGGTCCAGACTCCCGCTGTAATATGCTAGGGGCTTGGTACCCCAGTGAGGTTCGCTGCGCGAGCACTGCCGTCATAAAATTGCCATCGGTATGTGAGAACAGGTAGAATTCCTCTGCATAATTAGGAATCCCGAGAACTGGGGCCTTACAAATCACCCCCTCGAGTTCTGAAAACCCCTTTACGATTGTCTCAGTCCATTCCATTTTCCCCTTGTCGCCTGGCCTTTCTCAGGGCCTGAAGCAAGGGCTTGGTATACAAGCTGTAGTCGAAGACCCATGCTCTGACATAATTGCACAGGCCTAAGAAGCTTTGCATTTGTTTTATCGTGAGCGGTTTAGCCGTGTTCATGATAGCTTCAGCCCTTTCTGGGGTTCCCTTTTTCCCTTCGTGTCAGATTAGCTGGCCTATGTACAGCACATCTCGCTGACATTATTGTAGCTTTTCCTTATCAACTTTATATCCTTTCTCAGCCAGGATATGTTAATGCTAAGGGACATTTGTACCGTGCACTATCACCACCGTAGTGGTCCCTTGGCGCTCTGGTGGCTCTGAAAGAGGAGGGGAGGTTGAGTTAGTGGGAGGAAGCAGGAAAAGTGCAAGAGAGCAGTGATGTGCTGTTGGTGGCCTCAGCCCGGTGGGTCCGTTGGCTGGGCCTGGGGTGTTTGCGGCCGGTAGTCGTCGTGTGCTGTTGTGCAAGGCTATGTGTGTTTTTGTTTTGTTGTTGCAATGTAGTGAAGTTTGTGCGGTTTGTTGTGCTGTAGGTTTTGGTTGCGTTTGGTTTGGAGTTTGAGAGGTGTATGCAGAAAGGGAAATTGTTAGTAGGGTTGGTTAGTTTGCGTCTCTATCCTGGATTGAAGTGCTCCGCTTGCGTAGTCTCCCCTGTTGCGGCTCTGTCCTGATCTGGGTCTGACTGGCATACAGGTTCCATACTCCTCTAGTCCCCACCTCCAACATGCTCTCTGATAGCTCCCCTTATCCTCCATTTAGACTCTAGTGGCCAGTGCATCTGCCAGTGACGTGCTAACATTCACAATTCCATCTAGATGCGACGCAGGCTAATGTTCATAATTCTATCTAAGTGTGGACATGCTAGTATTCACAGTTCCATCTAAGTGTGGACGTGCTAACATTCACAATTCCATATAGGTGCGACGCAGGCTAATGTTCCCAGTTCTATCCAAGTGTGGGCATGCTAGTATTCACAGTTCTATCCAAGTGTGGACATGCTAACATTCACAATTCCATCTAGGTGTGACGCAGGCTAATGTTCACAATTCTATCTTCTAGTATTCACAGTTCTATCTAAGTGTGGACATGCTAACATTCACAATTCCATCTAGGTGCGACGCAGGCTAATGTTCACAATTCTATCTAAGTGTGGACATGCTAGTATTCACAATTCTATCTAAGCGTGGACATGCTAGTATTCAGAGTTCTATCTAAGTGTGGACATGCTAACATTCACAAATCCATCTAGGTGCGACGCAGGCTAATGTTCACAATTCTATCTGCTAGTATTCACAGTTCTATCTACGTGTGGACATGCTAGTATTCACAGTTCTATCTAAGTGTGGAAATGCTAACATTCACAATTCCATCTAGGTGTGACGCAGGCTAATGTTCACAGTTCTATCTAAGTGTGGACATGCTAACATTCACAATTCCATCTAGGTGTGACGCAGGCTAATGTTCACAGTTCTATCTAAGTGTGGACATGCTAACATTCACAAATCCATCTAGGTGCGACTGTCATGACCCGGCGAAATTGCCCCTTCTGGACCTCATGGTCATTGTCACGAAGGGCTTGTACTCCTTGTTCCTCCCAACATGGCCGTACCAAGCTCCGTGCTACGCACTAGCTTTCACGTCGTAGCACGTACTATAAATTGGTTGCTTCCTTGATCCTCATACTTCCTTCCTTGCCTTTTTTCCTGTTCCTGGACTTCCCCCCTACATTGCTTGTTATCGTTAATCCTGGACACCCTGGAACCACGAACTTCCCGGAACTCTGAATGCGCTCTGCAACCTGACGAGGCTCGGGCGAGCCTATTCAAGACCAGAACCACCCACAGGAAGAGTCCTGCGTCCGAACAAGGGAGATCCCGATCACAGGTGAGATGGGGGGAGATTTATGACAGTTTGAGACGCCGAACTATCAATACGGATTCTACCATGGAGAATGGTATTCAGGACCTGATGCGCGGAATGCAAGAGCTTTCCACAGAGATGCAGAATATAAAAGCCGAGAATGCAGCGCTAAGACAGCTCGTCTTGTCACGCGACTCCGCGAACAAGGACAGCGTATTATTGGGAGGAGTGGTTGATAAATACGACGGTTCAACAAAGACCTTACGTGGATTCCTGGATTCTTGTTTGGTACATTTTACCTTTAAGCCCTACTATTTCACAACTCCTAGGGCTAAGGTGGGCTTCATAATATTGCATCTTTCCGGTAATGCCCTTACATGGGCCACTCCATTACTCAATTCAGGGGATGCTCTCCTGGATGATTATGAAGGGTTCATCGCGGAACTCAAGACCAAGTTCGAACGACCAGAGCTGGTTCACAGTGCTCAAGAAAAGCTACTTAACTTCCAACAAGGATCCCAAGACATGTTGACCTATGTTACCAGATTCAAACAGCCAGCCAAAGAGGCGGACTGGCCCGTGGAAGCCAGTTTTACTTTGTTTTTCAGAGGTCTAAATGAAGAGATTAAGGACGAGCTAGCCAAGGTGGCACGTCCTAGTTCATTCCAGGCCCTCCTGGACTTGTCTATGCAAATAGACTTTAAAATCCAAGAAAGAAAGGCCGAAAAGAAAAAGAATAAAGTATCAATTCAAAGATACTCCCTAGAGAATACTACAAGGACAGAATCTGCCAAGAGTCCGAGCACTGATTCTGAACCCATGCAACTTGGAGCCTTTCGTGGACCAATTTCCCCGCAGGAAAGGTTAAGAAGAATGCACACAGGCTTATGCATGTATTGTGCCTCGGATAAACATCTAGTTAAAGAATGTCCTCTGGCTCCTCCCCGACGCTCGGGACACGCCAGCTCCCGATCCTAAATGGAGCAAGGTTTCGGGAGAGCGATGTTTGCTCCACATCAATTCCATCCTTGAACTCTCCTGGACAAAACAAATTGGTGATATTACAGGCCTTTTTATCGCCATCCAAGGACAAGGTCTACCCCATACTGGCCTTGGTGGATTGCGGAGCAATGTGAGTCTTCATTGATCAAGATTGGGTCAGAAGTCATAACATTCCGTATGAAGCAAGAAGTTTTTCACAGCCAGTGGAAGCGATCGACGGAAGACCTCTTTCCTCAGGACCCATAAGTCTGCAAACAAGGGAGATCCATCTTTCCATAAATCATCATCAAGAAAGAATTGTGTTTGACTTTCTAAAATCAGCCCATTACCCCTTGGTTTTGGGCATGCCCTGGTTACAAAGGCACAATCTATATATCAACTGGACGGCCGGATCATTATTCCTAGGCTCGGAGTTCTGTATGAACCATTGTTTAAACCTGGATACCTCAGTCACAGCCTCTAAACGTTCACCAAGGTGTCCGGAGACACCACTCATGGTTTCCAATATTGTACAAGTTCCAGAGATCTATCAAGGGTATGCTGAAGTATTCTCTACTGCCATCGTTCAAGCCTTACCTCCACATAGACCCGAAGACTGTGCCATAGATACTGAACCCTCAGCAGTGATTCCTTTTGGCAGGATGTTTATCCTTTCAGAACCAGAAAACAGAGCCCTCCGGGAATACCTAGACACTAATCTTGAGAATGGCACCATAAGACCTTCAAAATCACCAGCTGGTGCTTCATTGTTCTTCGTTCCTAAAAAGGATACCAAAGAGCTCAGACCTTGCCTGGACTATCGGGGCCTAAATCAACACACCCTGAAAGACAGATACCCACTACCCCTGATCTCGGATATCCTCAACACACCCTGAAAGACAGATACCCACTACCCCTGATCTCGGATATCCTTGAAGCTGTGAGAGGTGCAGTGATATTCACGAACTGGATCTCCGAGGTGCTTACCATTTGATCTGTATCCGGGAAGGAGACGAATGGAAAACAGCCTTTAGAACACCCTTTGGTCACTTTGAATACCTAGTCATGCCCTTTCGTCTGACTAATTCTCCCGCAGTCTTCCAGCGTTTTATGGATAGGGTGTTCTCAGACATGTTATTTCTCAATGTTATCGTCTACCTGGATGACATATTGATCTTCTCAAAGGATTCCTTGAAACATGAAGAACATGTAAAGGCAGTACTTCAACGTCTCCATGAAAATCAACTCTTAGCCAAACCAGAAAAATGTTTGTTTCATGCT
The DNA here is from genome assembly GCF_040938575.1 of Ambystoma mexicanum. NCBI lineage: Eukaryota > Metazoa > Chordata > Amphibia > Caudata > Ambystomatidae > Ambystoma > Ambystoma mexicanum. The sequence continues at coordinate 26,528,592 of NC_090934.1, forward strand.
ACATCAGTTCACTATCTGGGGTTTGTCCTTAGTTCAGAAGGAATTAGTATGGATCCTTCAAAGGTGAAGGCCATACTGGCTTGGCCCACCCCAACATCTGTAAAGCAAATACAGTCCTTCCCGGGGCTTGCCAACTTCTACCCGAAATTCATTCCTACCTTTTCCGAGATTGTTCAACCCATTGTTAATCTCCTGAAGAAAGACGTTCCATTCAACTGGTCTATACCACAAGACAAGGCATTCCAACGCTTGAAAAAAGAATTCACTCAGGCCCCCAACCGGCCCAACCTGACATAAATCGTCCTTTTCTACTGGAAACAGATGCCTCCAATTACGCCATAGGAGCACTTTTAAAACAAGAATCCGATGATAAGTTGGAACATCCCATTGCTTACCTTTCACGGACCCTGACTACCAGTGAGACTCACTACTCAGTTCTGGAGAAGGAGTTATTGGCCATTCGTCATGCCTTCACTGAATGGAGACATCTACTCCTGGGTGCTAAATATCCAGTTCAAGTCCGTACTGATCATCGAAATCTTCAGGTCCTACAATCCATGGAGTGCAGAAACAGTAGACAAGCTCGATGGGCCTACTTCTTTGCTCAATATCAATTTCAAATCTCACATGTTCCTGGACCGCAAAACATGATTGCCGATGCCCTTTCTCAGCGTCCCGACTACGTTCCCTTGGAGGATAAGATCTATCCTAAAATGTTTCCACCTACAATCTTTGTAGCTCAAGCGATCAATCTCCTGGAAGAAATCAGAGTACAGACTCAATCATCTGAAATCTGGAAGGACATATCCGAGAAAAATCCCTGGCGTTTGACAATCAAGGAAGGATATTTATTCAAGAACAATTCAGTGGTCATTCCGACAAAAGAACTTCAACAGAAGGTAATGAATCTATGATACTCTTCACTCCGGCCATCGAGGGGTAACCAACACCTTCAGTTTTATACAAAGACAGTTCTGGTGGCCAGGGATGAAGTCCAGCGTAGTTCAATACATCAAGACCTGTGCAATTTGTAGTCAGAACAAATACGATAATCAGAGGCCGGCGGGTCTGCTTCTACATCCTACGTTGCCAACCAGACCCTGGGAAGTTATTGCCACTGACTTCATTGTTGAATTACCACCTTCCCGAGGATATACAACCATCATGGTAATCATTGACTTGTTCACTCATCTAGCTCATTTTACACCATTGTATAAACTACCATCTTCCTCAGAACTTGCTGGAATTTTCCTGGAACATATTTTTCGTCTTCATGACCTCCCTTTCAAGATTATTTCGGATCGGGGACCTCAATATATTTCACAATTCTGGAAACATCTCTGTCATGTTCTAGGAATCCAACGTGCCCTTTCTTCAGGCTATCATCCACAAACCAATGGGGCAACGGAACGAGTAAATCAAACCCTGGAACAATATCTTCGTTGTTTTGCCACCAAGGTTCAAGACGATTGGTCTCTCCTTATACATTTAGCCGAATTCTCCTACAATAACTTAGATCATTCAGCTCTCAAGATCAGCCCTTTCTATTGCAGTCAAGGTTATCATCCGTCTGTTTTACCATCAGTTCTTCCAGAATCTACTCCGGTACCTACCCTTGACTCTTGGATTCAGACGCTGATCGACTTACAAAGAGAGGCCAAGGATCAGTTAGAACAGGCCCAGACTCGAACCAAAAGATATGCGGACTCTAAGAGAAGACCATCACCTTCCTATTCAGTTGGCGATCAAGTCTGGCTAGCCTCGAAACTGTTACCTCGACATCTACGACCAAACAAATTGGCTCCTCGCTATTATGGTCCATTTTCTATAAAGGAGATCATCAATCCTGTCTCCTTCTGACTTAAGCTCCCGGATTCCTGGAAGAAGATACATCCAGTCTTCCATACTTCCCTGTTGAAACCCTACGTTAGTTCTACTCGAAAACCCTTCAAACCCACACCTGTGTCACGCCACCTGTCCTGAGGTCTCCTTGCCCGTTACGGCGCTCCACGTCTTGGAGGTTGTATCCCCGCTTCCGGCTTCGGGGTTCGAGGGTGTCCCGGGTCTCGGGCGCTTCCGGGTCTCCTGTGCACGCTGCTTTGCGCATGCGCGGGCGTCCGCTCTCCGCGCTTCGCGCATGCGCAGTGCGCAGGATGCTCGATGCTGGGAGGTATGCGGCCCAAGCCTCGTTGTGGGGTATCCAATGCCTGAGAGACGGAACGGCTTGCGTTGCAAGCCTCCCAGGTGTTGTTGGGCCTATTTAAGGAGCCCTGATCCTTTTCCAAACCGCGTCTCAACGCGGTTTGTTCGGATCGTGTCCTTGCTGCCTTGTGTGGAATTCCAGTATTCCTGCTTGCTTCCTTCTTCCCCTGTTCTGCCTGGGGAACCCCCTGTCTCTCTGTCCTTGCGCTCCCTCCTTCTAGTTCCCTCCTGTCCCTGAGTCCTCCCTGGCTTCCCTTGTCCTGGTCCCTGCCTGTCCCTCCTTGTCCGCCTAGCTCAGTCATTCCTCACTCCTTCCCACTCCAGTCCCCGTGCTCTTCTCAATACCAGCCTGCCCTGCTTGCTTCCTTGCCTTCGTTCCTGGTGGCACAATCTGCTTCCTGCCTCCGGATCTGCATTTTGCCGGAATACTTCTGAGGACTTTGAACCATCTACGCAGAGGCTCCCCCTGCCAGTGCTTGCACTGTCCTGACGCCACATTAATCAGGGGTGAGCAATACCGTGGCGTTGGGAGCCGGTTCGCCTCCAATCCGGTTCTATTCGGGCTGGGGTTGGGCTGGTTCCCCGTGCCATTAATCACGTCTCTTCGGATCCTCTGACAGCCTGGCCTCATCATCAAGAAACCCAACCGGACGAACAGGTACGCAGCGTTCTCGTGACGCTAGTTACAACAGATTGAGACGCCTGTCTTCTGACACCTCGGACTCTACGATGGAAGAAGATCCGGGTCTTCGTAATGAACTTCAAGCACTTCGTGCTGAGATGGCGGCACTTCGTCAGGAAAACGTAGCCTTACGCCAAATGATGACACAGAATGTTGGTGCCATTCCACAACCCGAAGGTCCCATGGCTCACACGGCTCCCATCAAGTTCGATGGTGATCCCCGCCGTGTGGGAGAATTTTGTAATCACTGCCGTATACACTTTCTCTTCCGTTCATCTCACTTTACCAATGACAAAGCCAAGATCGGATACATCTTGGGCAACTTATCCGGGAACGCGCTTGCCTGGGCAACTCCATTGGTCGTTACCAATAATCCAATCCTGAATGATTTTCTAGCCTTCGAGAAAGCATTCTTGGATGTGTTTCAATCCCCCAATCTGGCTTCAGCAGCGCAGAATCAATTGATGGACATACAACAAGCCAATACCGATATCATCTCTTACATCAGCCGTTTCCGTCAGTTGGCAACAGACTCCTTATGGCCAGAGGTAACGCAGAAGACCTTGTTTCGCCGTGGATTAAGAGAAGAATACAAAGATGAATTGCTACACATTCCGGAACCTGACGATCTACAGAAACTTATTGAACAAGTGTTAAGGATAGACCAGAGGTTGGCCGAAAGAAGAGGCGAAAGACGACGTTTTGAGAAGGGAAACCTCAGACCACTGACCCATCCTACCGGGATGTCAGCACCTTCGGATGCCACCCAAGAACCAATGCAACTGGGAGCTGTAAGGGGCCCATTATCGGAAGAGGAGAAGAAGCGCAGGAGAAGCCTGCGATTATGTTTATACTGCGGGGGTGCTGGTCATTTTCTGGGAACCTGCCCTTTGCGTCCTATCAAGAAAGGGGGAAACTAGAAGACCTGTCGTCTAAGGGAAAGGCTACGACAGGTCCTTTCTTCCTTTCAGACCTTTCCAGCCCTGGATTACAACTGCCCCCAATGCAGCCTGCCGCCCTGATGACTCTGGGGATAACCTTGAAGTGGCTTGATAAAACGATTGATGTCCAGGGTCTATTAGATTGCGGGGCCTCCGGTAACTATATTGATGAGGCATTTGCCATCAACATTGGTATGCCTTTACTTACCAGGAGAACTGTTATACCAGTAGAGGTCATCGATGGTACACCTTTGGCTTCCGGTCCCATCCGGTTGCATACCATCGGCATGCTATTACAGGTCATGGGGCATGAAGAGAGGATAGCCCTCGACGTCATCAAGTCACCTTCGTATCCTGTGGTTTTGGGACTGCCCTGGCTTTTGCGACACAATCCTACGATCAATTGGGAGTCCCGTACTTTGACTTTTGTTTCTGCCTTTTGCCTAAATGAATGTCGCTGCCACAACACCTCCTTGAAGTCTACAACCTTGATCCCTCTGGTTCCAGGGGAGGACTCATCTGCTTTATGTTCTCTGTCCCAGATCCCAAATGTTTACGCCGACCTTTGTACGGTGTTTTCGGAGCCCGGAGAAATACCTCTTCCTCCTCACAGGACGTTTGACTGTTCAATAGACCTGATTCCTGGTGCTGTGATTCCTCATGGGAAGCTATACTCTCTAACGCAGTCTGAAAAACAAGTACTCCGGAATTATCTAGATGATTGTTCAAAGAAAGGTTACATCGTACCCTCCAAGTCATCCGCCGGTTTTCCGCTGTTCTTTGTTAAAAAGAAGGAGGGGACCCTGCGACCCTGTATCGATTACCGTCAATTGAATGACATAACACTCAAGGACAGGTACCCTCTACCATTGATTCGGAACATCATGGAGTCCTTACGTTCTGCCATTATCTTCACTAAATTGGATCTCCGAGGAGCCTACCACCTGGTTAGAATCAAAGAGGGCGACGAGTGGAAGACAGCATTCAAGACACCCTTTGGGCACTACGAATACAGGGTAATGCCCTTCGGGTTGTGTAATGCCCCTGCCGTCTTCCAACGGTTTATGGACAACGTGTTTGGTGATTTGGTGGGCATTTCGGTCTGGGTTTACTTAGACGACATCCTGATCTTCTCGGACGATCCAAAGTTACACGTCTCGCACGTTCGTGAAGTACTTCTGCGATTGTCACGGAATCACCTATACGCCAAAGCCGAAAAGTGCTCATTTCACCAGAATAGCATGGAGTTCCTGGGATACGTAATCAGCAATGCAGGTATCCACATGGATTCGGGCAAAGTGAAGGCTATTCTGAATTGGAAACAACCACATGATTTGAAATCCCTTCAACGGTTTTTGGGGTTCGCCAACTTTTATCGGCGTTTTATCCCGCAGTTTTCACAGTTCACGGCCCCATTGTCACGTCTAACCAGTGTCAAGATACCTTTCCTTTGGGATCATGTGGCATCAACTGCTTTCGAGCACTTAAAGACGGCGTTTAGTACGGCTCCCGTTTTGCGTCATCCTAACGACGAGCTGCCATATGTCATCGAAGCAGATGCCTCCGACTTCGCTGTTGGAGCGGTCCTACTGCAGAAACATCCTACATCTGGCGACGAACACCCTGTGGCCTATTACTCGCGGAAACTAACCTCCAGTGAGCTGAACTACGCAGTCATTGAAAAAGAACTTTTGGCCATCAAGACGGCATTCGAAGAGTGGAGGCATCATTTACTTGGTGGTCGTTTTCCTGTAGAAGTACATACTGACCATCGCAACTTGCAGTTCCTACGATCATTGCAGTGTCGCACTGCTCGTCAAGCCCGATGGGCCTTCTTCTTCTCTCACTATGATTTCAACATCACATACATCCCTAGCTCCCAGAACCAGAAGGCTGATGCCTTGTCCCGATCTCTGGAAAAAGAAGAAGTGGGGGACAGTTTGAACATGCCTATGATATCTCCCAAACACTTTCTACTTACCTTAGCTCCGCATCTTCAGAGGATCATTCGAGAGACCTTGAGGGATCCAGAACGTATCGACCTGCTGAAGAAACCCCAGATCTGCGAACGCAATGGGTTTTTGTTCTTTCTGAACCGGTTGTACATACCTTCGACTGCTCTTCGCTTGGACATCCTACATGGATTTCACGACTCTCGAGTAGCTGGTCATCGTGGTATCAAGGCTACCCAGGAATTAATCTCCAGACAATTCTGGTGGCCCGGATGGGCCAGGGAAGTGAAATTATACGTGGAAAGTTGTCCTGTCTGTGCTCAGACGAAGACACCCAGAAGAAAGCCTTTGGGGCTCCTCAAGCCTACTGAAACACCTCCCTACCCTTGGCATACTATCGCCACCGACTTCATTGTCGAGCTTCCGCCCTCTGCAGAACACACTTGTGTCATGGTGGTTGTGGACTGTTTCACTAAATACGCACACTTCATTCCATTCATGAAGATTCCAACCTCCTCCCAGATGGCATTGGCTTTTCTACACAACATATATCGGTTACACGGACTCCCTGAGAAGATCATCTCTGATCGTGGTTCGCAATTTCTTTCTTCTTTCTGGCGTCAGTTGTGTACTCATCTGGGTATCCACAGGGCCTTGAGCTCAGGCTACCACCCGCACACCAACGGCCAGACCGAAAGGACGAATCAGACCCTGGAGCAGTACTTACGTTGCTATGCCAATGCCACACAGTCAAACTGGTTAAGGTACCTGGACCTGGCAGAAGTTTCCTATAACAATGCGACCCATGCTGCCACTGGCATCAGTCCCTTTTTGTGTTCAGCTGGACAACATCCCAAGTTGGTTCCCTTCTCACCTGTGGTGTCCAGTTCCGTTCCATCTGCTGATCATTTGGTCTTCAAGATCCAGAAACAACATGACCTGGCCCGGAGAACCCTTACGAAGACACGCGAACGCATGAAGGAGCAGGCTGATAGGGGTCGAACCACGGAGCCCAATTTCCAGGTGGGCGATCTGGTTTGGTTGTCTTCCAAAAATTTACCAGTTCGTAATTTACCCACTAAGTTGGCACCCCGATTCTATGGACCTTTCAGAATTGCCAAACGTTTGTCTTCAGTGGCTTTTCGATTGGTGTTGCCCCGCACTTGGAAAATACACCCAGTATTCCATGTCTCCCTTTTGAAGCCCTATGTGCAGGATGTCTTTGGACGTTCTGGTCCTCGGCCCTCCTCTGTTCTGGTTCAGGGGGTTCCTGAGTTTGTGGTTCAGGAGATCTGTGATTCACGGATTCGTCGGGGTGTACTCCAGTTCTTAATCGACTGGAAGGATTATCCTGCTTGTGATCGCACCTGGGAGCCACACTGTAATGTGCACGCTCCCCGGCTTGTCCGTGAATTCTTTCTTCGCTTTCCCTGGAAACCTGGGGCCCCGGGTCTTTCTGGGAGGGGGCATAGTGTCACGCCACCTGTCCTGAGGTCTCCTTGCCCGTTACGGCGCTCCACGTCTTGGAGGTTGTATCCCCGCTTCCGGCTTCGGGGTTCGGGGGTGTCCCGGGTCTCGGGCGCTTCCGGGTCTCCTGTGCACGCTGCTTTGCGCATGCGCGGGCGTCCGCTCTCCGCGCTTCGCGCATGCGCAGTGCGCAGGATGCTCGATGCTGGGAGGTATGCAGCCCAAGCCTCGTTGTGGGGTATCCAATGCCTGAGAGACGGAACGGCTTGCGTTGCAAGCCTCCCAGGTGTTGTTGGGCCTATTTAAGGAGCCCTGATCCTTTTCCAAACCGCGTCTCAACGCGGTTTGTTCGGATCGTGTCCTTGCTGCCTTGTGTGGAATTCCAGTATTCCTGCTTGCTTCCTTCTTCCCCTGTTCTGCCTGGGGAACCCCCTGTCTCTCTGTCCTTGCGCTCCCTCCTTCTAGTTCCCTCCTGTCCCTGAGTCCTCCCTGGCTTCCCTTGTCCTGGTCCCTGCCTGTCCCTCCTTGTCCGCCTAGCTCAGTCATTCCTCACTCCTTCCCACTCCAGTCCCCGTGCTCTTCTCATTACCAGCCTGCCCTGCTTGCTTCCTTGCCTTCGTTCCTGGTGGCACAATCTGCTTCCTGCCTCCGGATCTGCATTTTGCCGGAATACTTCTGAGGACTTTGAACCATCTACGCAGAGGCTCCCCCTGCCAGTGCTTGCACTGTCCTGACGCCACATTAATCAGGGGTGAGCAATACCGTGGCGTTGGGAGCCGGTTCGCCTCCAATCCGGTTCTATTCGGGCTGGGGTTGGGCTGGTTCCCCGTGCCATTAATCACGTCTCTTCGGATCCTCTGACAGCCTGGCCTCATCATCAAGAAACCCAACCGGACGAACAGGTACGCAGCGTTCTCGTGACGCTAGTTACAACAACCTGTTGTTGTGGGCGACCAGTTGGAATGTGAGGTATCCAGGATATGTGATTCCAGGTAAAGAAGGGGTCGATTACAATATCTGGTCGAGTGGAAAGGCTACCCCCCTAGCAAGAGAACATGGGAACCAGTTTCTAATTTAAAGACCCCTCGTTTGCTCAGAATATTCCATCTTATTCAACCAGGCAAGCCTGGAGGAACCAGTCTTTAGAGGGGGCATGCTGTCATGACCCGGCGAAATTGCCCCTTCTGGACCTCATGGTCATTGTCACGAAGGGCTTGTACTCCTTGTTCCTCTCAACATGGCCGTACCAAGCTCCGTGCTACGCACTAGCTTTCACGTCTTAGCACGTACTATAAATTGGTCACGCCCCTGCGGGTCCGCGCGTCTCAACTCTATCTTCGATAGTGACCCGACGTGTGTTTGCTCTCTACATTTGCTTCCTTGATCCTCATTCTTCCTTCCTTGCCTTTTTTCCTGTTCCTGGACTTCCCTCCTACATTGCTTGTTATCGCTAATCCTGGACACCCTGGAACCACGAACTTTCCGGAACTCTGAACGCGCTCTGCAACCTGACGAGGCTCGGGCGAGCCTATTCAAGACCAGAACCACCCACAGGAAGAGTCCTGCAGCCGAACAAGGGAGATCCAGATCACAGGTGAGACGGGGGGAGATTTATGACAGCGACACAGGCTAATGTTCACAATTCTGTCTAAGTGTGGACATGCTAGTATTATGACACTCTATGTTATTGGAGGTAAGATAGAGTGGCAGGGGTTTTCTGGAGTAGAGTGATTGCTCTACTCCCCACCCATGTCACACTCACGGTTTTTGTTGGTGCCTGTTGGCTGCTGGCTTCCTTGGCGTCCACTGCGGACACCTGCAGACACATCTTGGGGTCGTCCTTTGCCTCGGGGTCCTTTGCCACAGGGCTGCTGGGCAGAGGGCTGACCTGGGATTCCTTGATGTGGTGTTTGTGGACCAATCCGGGTGGAGTGGGCGTGTTGGGAGGCGGACCAGGAAGCAGGGGATGTGGGACCATGCGCCGAGTGCGCTACGGTGCTTTTAAGCACCTTTAAAAAATGTGGCATTTTTGGGGAAGTGGGGGTTGGGAGACTCCTTACCTTGGGCCTGGGCACGCTGGGAATGGCGGAGGGCGCCTATAGCAGGCCCTCACTACAGCCTCTGTTTACTTTTTTTTTTTAAACGGACCAATCGGGGCACGGGGAGGCGGGCATTGTTACTGCATTGTTACTCAGTGATGCTTCAGATTAGAATGTCATCCACATACTGCAAAACGGCACTGTCTACTGCAGGACTCTGTTGAAAATGGATGGAGACTCACAGTAACCCTGTGGTAACCTTGTGCTTTTCAGGCACATTTGCCTGAAAGTAAATGACGTCAGGTTTTGTGAGTCACGGTGCAACGGGATTGAGAAAAATGCATTTTTCAAGTCAATCACTGTGAAATATTTTTCCTCAGTGGGTATGGTTGCATAGAATTGTGGATGGATTAGGGACTAGAGGGAATCACCATATTGCAATGTGATTCTGATGTCACTAGGAGGCCCTGCTCCATCATGGCAGAAATTGTCTTTGCGATCCCTTCATCTGCCTCTCTGGACATAGGATATTGTCGAGCGCTTGGTAAAATTCCTCCTGGTTTCAGTTTAATTTTCACTTCACCTGCCCCCTTCAGGAGGCCTACGTCATAGGGCCCTGCAGTCCATACCGCGACAGGCACTTGGGCCATGTTGTCATCAAAGTATTCTGGACTTATCAGCGCCAACATCATTTTCTGTGGCACCTCCTGTTTGATCATTTTGACCCAAAATATGAGACTCACTTCCACCCTTGTCTCTTTTAGGTCAGGGTGTTCTTCGAACAGATCGTCATCGTTGACGTCAGTCACTCGATACCCTTCTTCGATGGTGAAGGAGCAGAAAATGGTGTGCGATTATCGCCAAGTATGGCAATTAAGAGGTCCTTAACCCATGTATCCACTTCCCGGCTCCCGAAGTCAGCATTGGAAGCTTATTTTTTAGGTTCTCTCGGTCCATGTGTGGCCATGGAATATATTGTGGTCTTGCTCCCCCCTTTTCTAGCAGCGGGAATTGGAATGCGCAGTCTTCCTTTTCTTTCCCCATAGCTCTCCGGTCTATCGCTGGGGTGGCATTTTCGCCTTGCCATCTCCCTGGCAATGCCCTTAACCTATCTGCATAGGCAGGTGCTGACGCCCCCCTCTGACCGTGGGGTGTTCCTTCATGTCGGCCGGACTGCGCGGCAGACTTGGGTGTCCTACTTGCGGACTTGCCAGCATCTGACCATCGTATCCCTCGGTCCCCTGAGAGACGTTTTTCGCACTGTCTCCCTTCCTCGTGTGCCTCATCCTCCGTTTCCCCACCGGAGTCAGATTCTGAATACTCCGTTTACACAACTCCTTGCATCTTCTTCGTCCTGCCCAATCTCCAGTCTGTCTAGGGACAGTCCCCTGTTCCCACTACTTCGGGTGACATCCTCAGTGTCATATAGCTGAGTGCTTTCCAGGCGCTCATCTTCCCTTCCCCCATGCGATCTCTGTTCTAACCCCATCTCATCGTATATCTTATCAATTGTTTCCCCGATGCTTTTGGTGTCAAAGTCATCCTCAATATTTGTCCCACTCGTACCTGGTACCGAGTCATGTGCAGGAAATAATTCTTCTACGTCTTCCCATTCTACAACAGGATTGGGTTTTTTAACTTCCTCCTCCAAATATTCAAGATCTCGTGCCCTCTGTCTGCACTTGACTTGCGTTCCGCTTCCTCATCTATTTCCTTGCGCTTCCTCGCTTCTTCTCTAGCCTTGTCTACTTCCCTGATCCTTTAGTTTCTACGTTCCTTTGCCCTTCTAATTTCCTCATCTTCTCTTCTCTTCGGTCTCCTCTCATGTACCCTTTGCTCTTCTTCCTACCTTTGCTTATTCTGTTTGTACTGGTCATAGGCTGCCTTCTGTTTGCGATCGAGCTGTTTCTCTTGCTCTTCGCGATATAGTTGTTCTTGCTTCAGCCTATCCTTCCTTCTTGTCCTTTCATCCCTCATTTCGTTTTCCTTCTCTATCTCTCTCTCTCCTTGGTGTCTCATTAGACCTCTTTTTTGGCCTTTCATCATCACTTCCTTTTCCATCTAGTTTCAGCAATATCTGCCCTCCCATCCATTCGTCTTTTGTGAATGTTCTCATCAGTTCTACCTTTGTTTCCCTTTCATTTCTTTCCCTCTCTCACCTTAACGAGAGATGCACAACTCTGTGCCTGATCCTTTCCTATGTCATTGCGTCTATCCTTGTCCCTCGGGACTGCAGAGGCAAGGTTAATTTCCTGGTCCTTTTCTTTATTGTTGTTGCTACTATACGTAGGCGACTCATAATCGGGGTTGCTATACCCCGTGGCTGCCTTTAGTTCTCTTAGCGGGTAGAGCCCCTCTGTCTTACTTCCCTCAATGGCTGGCACAGGCGGACCGGTGGCGCGGTAGGCGTCTCACCCCCCTCCTTGCATACATGTAACATCAAATCTGCAGGAGACTCTTGCTCCTTCGTCTGCACAAACAACTTCCAAAGCTCTAGAACAGCAAGACGTTTCTCTAGCTTCTTGCCTGTATATGTGGCATGTAGATAAGTCGTCATGTGCTGTAAGACGGCTTTTGATAGGGACCCATTCTGTGGCCAAGGCATAAACAATCTTGTGGGCGGTACCCTTAACCCACTGTGTGCTGTACTTTTTTAATTTAGGTGCATGCTTCGGTAGTTGCTTGCATAGATGCGCAAGTGGGGTGACCTCCATTTTCAATTCCGTTACCAACAATATTTATAGTTTGTTATCCTTCTACTAGTATGAGCGAGCACCAGATAAGCAAGCTTCAATCCAATCTTTTCCCGCCAAAATTTATACCATCAATTAACTCAAAACCATCAATTCATTGGCGATTCCCTCTTCTTCACAGAATTGCGTACAACCCAATTTCATATCAAACAATCAATGATACAGTTCTCTTACATTCAACACACAACAGAACACATAGGACAGACACTTGACAGACTAGACGGACACCAGCTGGTCATAGATATACCTGCCTTCTAATCAATACCCCGTCATGGAGTTTAAACAAACTCCATTGATGCGTCTTTAAACGTCACCGTAGTCTAATTGTCCCTTATTATATGGGCTATGAGTTCACGTTTCTTCTGACCGCTGTATTAAAACACAGGAACAAGGTGAACCCTTACGTTTTTCTCTCGGGTGCCCCCCGGTGACCTTACGTTTTTCTCTCGGGTGCCCCTCCCGGTAACCTTACGTTTTTCTCTCGGGTGCCCCCCCCCCCGGTCACTTTACATTTTTCTCTCGCGTGCCCCCCGGTAACCTTACATTTTTCTCTCATGTGCCCCCCCCCTGGTAACCTTAGGTTTTTCTTTTATACTAGAGCCATTAACCCCTTATATATACAGTCTTCTCTACTTCTGACTATTCATTTTTCTCCGCCACCCTCCATTACCTTTCCCCTTCTTGTTCTAATGCCTACAAGATATTTGCCAAAGTAACAAGTTTGTTGTTTCACTCACCAATCGCATCTTTTTCTTCTCTGGAGCTTCGGGATCACCCCCCTCCCTCTTCAGCCTCTTGCGGTCTTTTTGTCCGATTAGCTGCCCGTGGGAATGAGAAGGGTTATGCTTGGAAAGGCAGGTTCCTTCAGACCCACTGCAGATTTTTATGGACTTACACTATCATTGTCCAGGGGAAGCTTCTCAACCTACTCAGCTGGAATGGCGAAAGGACTTGTGATATTGTCGAAGGCCTAGAGCTACTTCGTGCCATCGGTCTATAGGTGTCTTATAACTATATTAATCAATAATTCATAATCGATGGCCAAAACCATCCTCACGCTACCAAGTGTACAGGAGAGCGAGATGTCCACCAACGGGCCCATAGGTCAGTGCACACCCTCTAGTTCTTGTAAGACAAGATAGCTGCACCATGTGAGGGATGGGGGTGCAGGATTCACTTACTCCAACACGACTCAATAATGAGGACTCAGTAGTTTGGCAAAGGGAAGTCCGTTTAATGACAAGTACATCAAACAGGGAAGCAGTTGGGAATGAGCATCGTTGCGACCACCTGTCTCGCTCAGACTTCCTCGAACTTCAGTTGAACAGCAATTTTTATACACAAAACTCATCATCATTGACGTCTAATTCTAAAAAACTGGTCATGCAATATAATTGGTTAGGAAAGGTAACTTAAATATAGGTGCTATATCTGTATATGATAATGGAGCATGCGGATTGGATAACTTATCGGGTGGGCGTCTACACCCCTCCCTCTACATCACACGTGACAGACGTCACTACAAGTACAACGTCTCATTGGTTCTACGATATATAGGACCCTAGATAACTTGGTCCATTGTGATTGGGCAGGTTACACCCCTAGACATGAATCTCCACTTTTAATTAGCAGCATGCAGAATGGACACCCAGGTGCCTGGTGTCCCAAGTTTCACCCTGCCTCCCTTCCATCAATCAGTATCTTGGGCTATGTGTCAATTAGTTGGCTGGGTATGGCCTCGAAACTGTAGCCTCTTATGAGGAAAAGTTATGGAATCCTCAGGTTCTGGGTGACATCAGGCGGCGGTACCTCTTTGCGCCTGGATGGTCACGTGCTAGTTTCACCATGAATCTGCTTCAGTTTCCAGCTTTTTGTGTATTTGTTCTTTAGCCTCACCACCTGCCAGGGCCCCCCTTATCTTGACCTTCATGAGGCATGCTGGTATGCTCTGATGTTTGATTTGTGTTAGCTGACGCTCTCCTCCCTTTCTCTGGATGAACTCGATTTCCTAGGCATGAGCCACTCTTTGTTGAGTTTCGATTTCGCTCCTTCTCTTGACTCTGGCTGGGTTATGAAACTTGGCCTGTTAGGCCTCTGGCAGCCTGGTTACATTTCTGCTTTACAAAATGGAGTCGCACTGTTATAATGTGCCTTGTTGAGGTAGATATATGGTTGGCGCTTGCCACTCTACTCTTCTACCAAGCATTGCAAGCAGTATAGTTTTCTTTAGCTTCTTGCGTTTCAAGCCTATTTACACACGTTTAACTGGTTGGTTGCTTCCATCTCGTCCTTACGTTGTAACATCGTCTCTTCCCTGTGTCTTCCTGTGTACATTACATCTATTTTCATAGCTACTCGCACTGGCATGCTATCTTCGATAGTCATTTTTGTTCATTCATGAGTCTGTGCAGGCCCTTGTGTCATTTCCACTGGCCACTGGCCTTCCATTAAGACTCTTTGGGTCTCTTGGGGGCGTGGCTTGCGCGCACAGCAAATGGCCGCCTGAAGGGAGAGCTCCGGCTCGGCCAGAAAAATCCTTTGTCTAAATATCTTTCCTGAACCGTTCGACACAAGTTGGAGGAGAAGATTCCGGTGGCGAGGGGACTCCTGCACACACCCTCCAAAAATCGGACAAAACCGCAGCTGGACTGCCGAGAAATCCGAATCTGAAGAAGCACCGGCAGGGGAGAGGCAGCGTCGCCGCCCAGCAGTTCCGCGGCAGATCCACCAGAGGCCGTAGGAAGAACAGGCCGCGGTGGGGGAGGGGCACGGCGGTGAGGGGGAGAGGCGCAGAGCCTCCTGGAAAAACCAACGTCGGCCGGGCCTCGAAGAAAGCCCCGCTGCTGTACGGGCGGAGGGCGCGCCCGTGGGCGAGCTGCCGCGGAGCCGGCGAGCGCATCGGCGCGAGCCCCGGGCCCTGTACCCAACGGCCCCTCGGTGGGACCGGACCTGACCCGTGCAGGGCGCCTTGGTAAGGCGCGGGAAAAACACCGCCGGCCCGGCGGCGCAAGTGAGTGGGACTCCCCCCGCCCCGCCCCCCATCCTTTATGAGCATAATATGCGGCCCAACGAACACGGTAGAAGCCGCGCTGCATAGGCGCGGGGAAAACACCACCAGCGCAAGTGCGTGGGCCCCCCTCATCCCTTACAAGCATATTACGTGGCTCACAATACACGGCAGAAGCCACGCTGCGTAGGAACAACTTGGAGGCCCAGGGGGACTATTCTGGGACAGTGCAACTAGCCCCCAACCAATCCTGCGGATCCTGTATCTCCCCGTGGGGGGCACAACAACACTAGCCCGGGGGGCACCGGAGAGTCGCCCAGCCGAGTACCCACGGGTATAGGACTCCTCAAGCAGCTGGGACAGGGCAGCCCAGACGGGAAGGACAAGTGGAGGGGAACAGATACCCGAAATAAGTAGCGGATACACAAGACATAGAACCCCCATACTGTTTTGGTCCTGGTCAACGACGCCATACGTGGGAGGATACAACCCACTTCAGGGACGCTCATCATCCTATATGGGCCGCACTGAAAAGAGGGGTGCAGGGGGCAAAAAGGTTGGTCCAATGGACTCCTTCGCTAATTCCCAATCATGTGGGGTGCCTGGTGGGTCACAGCAGCCCCTGGACAGGCAGGAAGAGGACCCCTTGGAACGCCTGGCGACACTGGTCCAGAACGGGTTCATGGCTGTCAACGTCAAGCTGGACGATATAGTGGCAACGATTGGGTCCTTGAAGGCCAGAGTGGAGAAGGAGAGTGCACGAATAACGGAAACGGAGAATAGAATCAGTGCAAGCGAAGATACAATATCCCAACACGGCCGAGACATAGCCCAACTGCAGACTGAACTGCGGAAAACCCAGAGTAAATGCGAGGATTTGGAATCCAGATCCCGCAGAAACAACATACGGATTGTTGGGGTTGCGGAGACCTTCGGCAAGGGAGACATGGAGCGGCAGGTGGAACACCTTTTGAAAGGTATTCTTGGTTCTGATTCTCTCTCGGAACATTTTCTGGTTGAAAGGGCCCACCGCATCCTGGCGCCACCGCCGAAGCCCGGGGCACCGCCTCGTACCATTATAGCACGCATCCTTAATTATCGAGACAGAGATGCAATCCTCCGGCTCTCCAGGGAGAAAGGCACGTTGTACTTCGAACACAATAGAATCCACATTTACCCCGACTTCTCTGCTGGAGTGCAGGCACAACGCAGATCCTATGAGCCGGTGAAAAGACAACTACGGATGCGGAATGTACCTTATGCACTGGTCTTTCCCGCGAAGATCAGAATCCAACATGGAGGTAGGGCCCATTTCTTTGAAAATCCCAAAGAAGCCATGGCATACGTGGAGGCCTCTATCCCTCTCCCTCCCAGGGACAGGACACACGATAAAAACGCTGGGAACCAGCCAGGGGCGAAGGGGCTGGATGCGGCAGACTGAAGGGCTTGCACCGTTTAAACCATGCCACCGGGAAACATGATTCAGTACAGAGTACGGCCTGGACACAAACTTAAGGTAGGCCCGAGCCGTGAGCCCCCGACATGGTGGCCAGATAGCGACAGCAGCTACCCTCAGGAAAGTTCCAAGGTTATTTCAGGGGTATGCCCATCGGGGTAGACCCGAATGTTATTGGGCAACATCGTCAGGTTGGGGTAGATGATGTGGGGAGGGAATCAATAAGTTGTGATAAAACTCATTCTGTTGGGATCTATGGGAATCATGTAGGGGGGAGGAGTTTGGGGAGCCCAGTTGGAAGGGTGTTACAAGTTAAAAGTGGTGGTCACAACGCTGCACATGACATTCGCCCGGGGAAAACCGGAACAAGAATGATGAGACTAACACACAGCTATGGCACGTGCCGGAGTAAGAGATAAGGGACTGAAGTTAAAGCTACTTACATGGAACGTTAGGGGTCTGAACAATCAAGCTAAATCAAGAAAGCTGGGAGCCTACATTACTAGACATTGCCCGCAGGTGGTCATGCTGCAAGAAACTCATGCACTCCGTAAAGTAAACACAGCCTTCTTGAAGAACTGGGGACACAATCGATACTATACAGAATACTCCACACAGGCGAGGGGGCCCTAACCCTTATACACCCCTCGGTTGGCTTTCGATATGGAAAAAGCAAAGTGGATATGCTGGGACGCTTCGTCATAGTATGGGGGGAGTATAGCGGGAAGGGAGGTGGTGCTGGTGAACACATATGGGCCGAATCTGGACGATCCCGATTTCTATGTAAATGTGGTACATAAAATAGGATATACGGGACTTGAGCAAATTTTGTGGGGGGGGGGTTTCAACACGATCCTTGACGTCACGTTGGATCGCTCCAGTACAAAACACCGAGCACTCTCCAGGGCGGCAGGGACGCTGTCACAGATCCTGTCACAAATGGCACTGGTTGACCCTTGGAGAACACTACATCCACGTAGGAGACAATACACATTTTATTCTTCGGTACATGATACCGAGTCCAGAATAGACTATTGGTTGATTTCCTCAAGCCTCATACACCAGATAGACGACTGCGAAATACTTCCCCGTACTTTTTCAGACCACTCCCCTGTAATGATGACAATCATACTAGGAAGCATAAAACCCCCAGCCAGAAGATGGCGGATGCCACCAGATATCCTTAGCGACCCAGTAGTAGCGGAGTCATTACATATAGAGGTAGGACATTTCCTAGACATCAACAGGGGTTCAGTGAATAGCTGCCACACCCTGTGGGAGTCCTTAAAGGTATGGGTGAGAGGTATACTGCTTTCTAAGTCTACAGGTATGTTGAGGGCAGTTCGGATAGAGCTGGAGGAGGTGGAGAAATGCCTGGGGAACCTGGAGGCTAGATACACTGACAAACACGATAATGAAATGCTTTCAGATATCAATCGTCACTTGCTAGAATTCAATAAACTAGCTACCAGAGAACTACTGTACATGTCAACCCCCCATAGAGCACGTAGATATGGTGAGGGCAACAGAGCAGGGCGCACCTTGGCCAACTTAGAGGGCCGAGGGGAAACACACACCGATTTCCAGTATACTGATGGAAGACGGTTCAGTGGTCACCAGTGAAGACGGGATAAATGGAGAATTGTCTCGGTTCTACTCAAATCTCTATTCCAATCACGACTCGAAGTCGCCCGAGGAGGTGGAGGCATACCTCCACGGCATCACTCTCCCGACGTTGCCCCCCGAATACAGGCTGGCATTGGACCAACCCTTGACCACTGAGGAAATCGCCGATGCGATCAAATCTTTGGCCAACGGTAAGGCACCGGGCTCAGACCGGCTTGGTGCAGAATTATATAAGGAGCTTAGCGAGGAACTGACCCCGGTGTTGCTGTCGGTATGGGAGGAGGCTGTGGAGGTGGGTGCCCTTCCGCCCTCAATGAGAGAAGCCATAATCACAGTATTGCTGAAGCCTAGGCGACCATCCAATGAGAAGTCCTCTTATCGACCCCTATCCCTGCTTAACTGTGATGCTAAAATATTTGCTAAAATCCTGGCCACTAGACTTCTTCCTCATATGCCCACGTTGATACACCCCGACCAGTGCGGCTTTATCCCTACTAGATCGACGGCCCTCAACCTTAGGAGGCTGTTCGGTATAATGGCCCAGATAAAACCGGAAGCCCAGGCAGTAGCAGTTTCACTTGACGCTGAAAAGGCGTTTGATTCGGTGTCCTGGCTTTACTTGTTCAAAGTGCTAAGAAAATTCGGTATAGGTCCGTACTTTCTAAGATGTGTCGGTCTGTTATACTCGGACCCAGGAGCCAGAGTACTGACCAACCGCGTGCTGTCCGACTGGTTTAGGCTGGGTAAAGGTACGCGGCAGGGATGTCCTTTCTCCCCTATATTGTTTGCCCTCACAATGGAACCAGTTGCGGCAGCAATCAGGGAGCACCAGGGGCAAAGGGGCATAACGATGGCTGGTTTGACCCAATCCATATCCTTATATGCAGATGACACATTGTTATATATTCGAGAACCAGATGTACACTTAGGCCCTGCGATCGAGACAATACATGAGTTTGCCGAGTACTCGGGTTATAGAACCAACAGGTCTAAATCCGAGATATTCCCCTTAACCCCCGCCACGAGATGTCCCGCCAACACATATGGTCTGCAATGGTCCCCCACCAAGATGAGATATCTGGGAATAGTTGTGTCGGGTGGAGCGACCTCTCTATATGCTGACAATCACGACCAGCTATTAAGTAGCATTTCTACCAAACTCAGACTATGGACACGACTCCCCATCTCTCTCATTGGTCGAGTGGCCATACTAAAAATGGTAATACTCCCGAAATTGTTATACATATTCACTAATATTCCGCTGTGGCCGGGGGCACAGTTTTTCGCAACCCTCCGATCCTTGGCGGTGGAATTTGTCTGGGGAGGGAGCACAGCCAGAATGAAATGGGAAAAAATGGTGGAACCTTATGACAAAGGGGGAATAGCGGCCCCAGATTTTGAGTTATACTATCTAGTAGCCCAGGCCCAATTTATCAAATACTGGTATGACGAGCTAGATACCTCCCCACACGTGGTTATCGAAAAACACGCTGCTCTCCCCACCGATATACGGTCCATAATCTTTAATAAGAAACATAAAGATGACTGCCCATTCCACCCGGTTAGTATCACAGTACACGCGTGGTCTAGACTATTCCGCAGGCTCGGGATAACAGCTCCTTATTGCTCGGAAGCACCCTTCTGGAACTTTCCCGGTATAGCACCGTCCTATGACCCGGGTATCCGCACAAATTGGGACCCAGAGGGGGAATTTAAACTCCGGGACATATACCCTAATGGCAAGTTCATAACTTTGGAGGAATTTAAAGTAGGGATGGGAAGGGACCCGCTGAAAATATTACAATACCATCGCATGCGAATGTCTTTTAAAGCTAGATGGCCTCTGTTCCCGGAGGAACCACCCACCCACCCATGCCTGGCTGCGCTGCCCATCCGAGGGGGAGTTAGTGTCTCGGGGCTATACGCAGTTGTGCAGGGAAATACACCCACAACAAATAAGATCAGATTGTCATGGGAGACCGACCTGGGAACCACAATCCCGGATGAGAAATGGGAGAAATATTGTGCCTTAACCAAAAAAGTTTCCATCAATGCAGGTCTCCGCCAGATCCAATTTAAGGTGTTAAACAAGTTACATTACACCCCCCAGAAGGTAGCGAAATTTATAAGAGATGGCTCAAGCAGGTGCCTGAAGTGTGGGGTCGAACAGGCCGACTCATTCCATATGTACTGGAGTTGCACACTCATACACAAGTTCTGGGGCGAAGTGGCATCCATCCTAGAAGATATCACACAGATCCCGGCGGACCTTACACCCCAGAAATATATATTTGGTGACATTGGTAAGACCTCGGAAGTGACTAGGCGATTATTCAATGTAGCATGCGCAGTGGCTAAAAAATGTATACTGCAACAATGGAAAAGTACAAACGCCCCGAGTGCAAATCACTTCCTTAAAGAATTGGCCTGTGTCAATGAGTGTGAAGAACAATATGTAATGTCCTTGCCAAGTCCATGCAAACCCAAGGACATATGGGCTCAATTCAGGGTATACCTGTGTGAATCGGGGTCGGCGGGAAGCAGCCCGGGGGGGAACTGTTAATATACCAAGTGTGTAGAATCGTTAAATTGTAACCAAGTTCCGATATTGGATAAACGAAATGTGAAATGTTATGGAAGGTCATGTTGTGAAGTAAAGTGTACCACCACAATTGATAAATAAAGTTTTAAAAAAAAGACTCTTTGGGTCTCTTCATGGACAGTCTGTAGGTCTCATTGGCTGGTACGGCTGTCTGATAGGGTACCGTGCTGCCCAGGGTTGTCTGGTTATGGGCGCTTCAACAGGTATGGATCTTCTGATGTACACTGGGCAGAGTTCCAGTGCAGCTCTTTGATGGTTCATCTGCTCCTCATACGTCACATACCTTGGCGAGTCCGCTCCTGGTACCTCGAAATGAGGGGCAGCGGTGGAGGCCATGTCTTGGACCTCCTCTACAGGGGGTTTTAGGAACACCGGATAGAGGGTAAGGGAACACCTAGTTTGGATAGGACAGGGTAATAACGGGGTAAAACCCTAACCTCCCTAAAGCTACACTTAGTACCTTGTAATTACCATGTACATTTAATTCCTACTAATAACCATGCACCCTACATTCCCTGCTTAGTAGCACCAATGATAAGCACACTTTGATACATGTACTGATTTCTCCCTTATACATGAATAACATGTGTAGCAAGTAGGATGAACACATACAGATGGGAATGTTCCCACAATGATAAACGATACACATGGCCCTCAGGGCAAGCAGAAGCAACGAGTACAAACACAGAACATAACTGGTAAACCTCCAAGGGGGTGGTCACTGGACCTTGACATTAAACATAAAACATATGCAGCCTGCACATTCATGTCATGAAATTACCCCAAACCCAGTTACAGCACTGGTTAGAGGTGAATTGCTGCCCAACAAGATTAGAGCACCTGCGATTGATTAGGCAAAGAACATGCTTGCACTGTTCCCTCTGTGCTTTTGGACCCTTAAATAGGCCGCGCTGAGTTTGTTTGCATTTTACAGATAGCATTATGCCTTATCACCATGCCCCCATGTAATATTGCAAGTTTGTGTGGTCGAGAAGTGCTTGTGAAAAGCGCATACGCAGTCCAACCCTGAAAGCCCTTCCCGCACTTATCTTAGGTCCGGGAGACCCCACGAGCCTTCCAGGACGTAATTTTGACACGCCAACGGCAGCCTACACCGTTTTCTTCTCCCGCCGCTGCTGCATCATTTCTGCCGTCTCAGAAACGCTGGAAATCATTACACGGCTGCATCTCTCGTTCTTCCTCCAACACCCGCTCCATGCCAAAACCCAAAATAAGCCACACCTACCGCGCGCCATTGACCTGTAATAAGCTGTCCTCAATCAATGTCAGCTGGCCACACGCATGCGCTGCTAACTACATATTTCCCAAGTGCTGCTGGGAATTGTAGTTTTTTTGTGTATTTCGTGCCCCTAGCCCTTTCAGAGCCCTCTACACAATCCTCTCCTACTCCAACCCTTATTCCTGACAGGTATATACAACTCTAGATCCAGTAGCCATCATTCCAGAGGACAAACTCTTAGGCATTACAACAAGTTTGACACAGACTGAACTGCAAGACAAGATTCGGCATTTAACGGATCCTAACACTTCACTAGAATTGTGTGCTCAAGTAGAACAGTACACAATTAAAGATCAACTGCCATATTTTAGGAACTGTTTATATTTGCCAAAAAAAGAATTACAACAGCAAGTCATTTCAGGTTATCACGATTCCCTGATTGAAGGTCACCCTGGAATTGCCAAAACCCTAGCCAAGGTAAAACGAAACTATGTATGGACCACTTGGCGTAAAGACATTATCCAATTTTTCCAGTCATGTAGCGTGTGCGCACAAAATAAATCTCAAAAGCAGAAACCAGCTGGTGATCTTCAACTATTGGAAATCCCTCCGGCACCATGGCACACACTTTCTCTCAATTTCATTATAGAGTTACCTCCCAATCAAGGATTCAACACTATTTTAGTGGTCGTAGACTTATTCTCAAAAATGGCACACTTTATTCCTTTTAAGGGTCTTCCAAATGCATCCAGTTTAGCAAAAGTGTTCCTGGAAAATATTGTACGGTTACATGGCTTTCCATCAGTTCTGATCTCTGATCGGGGTAGTCAGTTTGTGTCCAACTTCTGGAAAAAGTGCTGTTCGATGGCCCAAATCGACATCCGACTATCCACCAGTCACTATCCTCAAACAGATGGCCAAACAGAAAGAACTAATCAAACACTCGAGCAATACTTGCGTTGCATGCTGCACCAAGTGGAAGGAAATTGGAAGGACTTGTTATAGAAAGCAGAATATGCTTATAATAATTTGTTACACTCCAGCACTGGACAAGCCCCTTTCTACATCCTATATGGTAGACACCCACGTACTTCTGAATTGGATCTTCCAACCACTTTGGAAATGCCAGCAGTTAAAAACCTACATATTACCATTTCCCTGGCCTTCAAAAAGGTAGCTGGAACTTGCTCCAAACCAAGCATAGACAAAAGAAATTTGCTGACCAACACCGTAGAAAAGCCCCCCCGAATATCAAGTTGGAGACAAGGTTTGGTTAGCATCAAAATATGTACCCATAAAAGGAACCCAGACCTTTCTTCCTCGGTATTTGGGGGCCTTACTCCGTCATATCCATAATCAATCTAGTAGCCGTCAAATTAGCATTACCATCCAACATGCAAATTCACCCCGTGTTCCACGTATCACTCTTGAAACCAGTACAACCAGGTACTCGGGTTACAACACCACCAAAACCAGTATTGGTCGACGGAGAACCTGAGTTCGAAGTAAAGGATATCCTGGACTCCAAATACACCAGGTTCAAGTTATATTACCTAGTCGATTGGAAAGGATACGGCGCTCAAGACAGATCCTGGGAACCTAGCGAAAACATCCATGCATCACGTCTGATTAAAAAAGAGCTCGGGGTCTCCAAGGTAGAGGAATTAGCACCTTCATTAGAATTCTTCCTAACAAGGACATCATGCCCAGAAGAGATTTGAAGGCGCGGACTGTGGTCGCCCCGTTGCTTGGAAACCATGAAGACCGATGAGTTAGTGCAGATATTCTGTCCGCTGACGGTCTTACTCTGGGTATGCTGGTGTTGATTTCCGCCCCCAGAAACAGCAATACCTTGTTGGGAACAGGGCAGAATCTTTCTTTGTTTATCGAAACCCTAACTCCTTCAAGAGTTTTATTTTTCTCTCTACTGTGGCACACGCCAGTCTGAGTGAGCTGGCCCTTATGAGCCAATCGTCTAAATATGGGAAGACTTCCCTTCCCGACCTTCTGAGGTATGCTGCCACCGGTGCCAGGCACTTGGCAAACACTCTTGGTGCTGATTTTAGGCCAAATGGAAGGACACGTAACTGAAAATGTGACTCCCCCACGGCAAACCTGAGGAATTGCCTGTGGGCAGGATGAATGGAAATGTGGAAATATGCGTCCTCCAAGTCGAGGGTGGCCAGGAAGTTGTGTTGGCTGAGCCACTACAGAACATTCTGAAGAGATGTCATCTTGAATTTGATGCGCTTGATAAACTTGTTGAGAGCTCTCAAATCCAGAATCGGTCTCCACTGACCGTTCTTTTTCTTCAACAGAAGGAACCGGGAGTAGAAGCCTCTTCCCTTTTGTCGGTAAGGTACCGTCTCTATAGCCGCTTTTAGGAGTAGCTTGTGAACCTCCAGCATGACCTGCTTCTGATGATGTACTTTGCGTGGAACGGGGGCAAGGAACAGAGGTTGGTCCAGAATTTGATGGTGTGACCTTCGCGGACGACCTGTACCACCCTCTTGTCTGATGTTATTTTTAGCCAACGTTGATAAAAACAGCTTACTCTCCTGCCCACTGGGGTGCGTCGTTGTTAGGCAGAATTATATCCAGTACCCTTTGGGAACACCACACACAATTAAGACTACAAGTGACAGTACAAATTCACCTTTGGTACAAGCCTGTACTACACAGTAAAGTGGTAGCAAAGGCTGGGCAGCCAGACCTATCTCAAGAGCAAGTGAGCAGTATCATTAGTTACACAAAGGACAGCAATTACTATGATTCAAACAAACACTGACTCAAGGTTATTGAGTAAAAGAATATACATTTATTTACACATCAGTTGTAAAACATTTCACTAAAGTAAAGCAGTTGAAAAATCACTCTTAATACACCACACCACGCCCAATAGATTATGGACAAGTTAAGCTCAAACAGAAGTGTGAGCAAAATGGCACTCCAGCAATTAAAAAAGGAGGGAAAGACAGGTTAGACCAAAATTGAGCAGCACCAACAGGTAAGTAAGCAGGGCAATCTAGAAAGAGGAACTACAGTGATGGAATCAAATCAAAAAGGCTTAGGGCCAAAGTCAGTAGGACAAAAGTCTTTTGCTCAAGATCACACCGTTCAGGGTAGTTCGCAGTTAAGTCTTTGGCAAGAGTTCCGGACGACGTTGGTCGATAGAAAAGTTAGTTTAAAAAGTAGAGAAGGACAAGCCCTCTGATTGGCAAAAGGTTTCACACAGCTTCACCGTGGCTGGACAAAATGAACAACCCGATTTGCACAGTACCTTTAAATGGAGAAGAAGCTGTAGCTGAGGCAGACGTTCCTTGCAGGCCCTGCAGGCTCATGGTCCCTGAAGCGACTGTCGAACTGACATGAAATAGGAAGACTGGAGGGTCCTGCACTGCCCAGGGAAGAAACCAGCAGCAGAGCAAAGCAACAAATAAAAGGTGCACTCCTTAAAACCCAAGCAGGGTCTGACCTTCCTGGCTATCCGGCTTACTGTAGCTCTGTACAGCAAATTTGACCAGAGGAGGGAGTCCTGGCTTGAAGTTTGGGCAAACTGGCTGGTCCCATCAGCTCAGGGGAAAAAGATTCCTGTTGGATCTTCTGTCATTCGGACCTGCAGCAGGGCTTCACTGGGCAGTTTAGTCATTGTAGGGGTCCTCTTCTATCAGCTCCTCGTTGGTTCTTCAATTCCAGTGGCGACTCTGCCTTTCCAGACCCAAAGACCTGCTTTTTTATGCAGTTTTCCCCCATTCACAGAGCCTGGCTGTCAATCACACAGCAGGGTGGCAGTCCTGGCGGGACAGTCACCTAGCCAATCAAACATGAGTGCAACTTGGGTTACCAAAGGAACCCATACCAGGGGTCCTAAAACCCCTCCCTCACATACTGCCTACCCAGACTTTCAGGCGCCTAAGGAGGGCTTCTGCATAGAAACCCGGAAAAGGACGGTTAACAAAGGTACCAAACCTGGTTTGGCGTGTGGAGTAAAACACGAGAAAGACTTTTTAAAAAAGAAATGGCGAATAAACCCAGCCGGAACCGCATAACAACGTATATAGTCTAGCGAGTTTAAGCTCGAGGCTAAAACAATACCAAGGTTATATAAAATAATTGCGGTAGGAAAAATAGGGTAGTTACCACTGCCACCAGCCAAGTCTTGATGAAAAGGGAGTGAAACAATGCTCCAAGCGAAACAGACAAAAAGGGATAAGTATTAATCCTTTCCAGTACTCTATGTAAGATAGTATGTACTGGGGCTGTGGATTTTAAAAAAGACTAATTAAGTCAATGGCAACTTTACATGTTCTGGGAGACAGTAGTCAGTCCCAGAAAATGGAGTCTGAGTTGGGAAGTCTAAAAGACAACCCTGTGTCACTGCACTGAAGGTGCTGTGTAACACACAGTAAAAATATGGTGCCTATGGAGTAGGTGAGGTTCCACAGTCTATGAACACAAGAAAATGTTAAACACACAGCGAAACACATGCAAGAGTGGGGAAAAAGGCTCATACTCTTACCAGGTGAAAAAAAATCCTAGAAATCCAGCAAAGCTGCTGAGGGGCTCAGTAGGTAAGGGAAATTAGCCATTCTGGAGAATTCTCCATAACAGTCGTGAGAGAGGAGGAAGAAGATAGTCAGTTTTGCTTGCTCTTGGCCTTGGCGTGGTTGGACCCACGCTTGCTTCTATGGGTGTACCTGTTTGATGACTGATGGTATCTGTCTTGAAAGGTGTTACTCTGCGTTTTTTGATTGTAGGGGGGTGGCTGAAACCCCTATATTTTGAGGATGCACCTCAAAAGGATCTTGGTCTTTGTCCTTAAGGGAATTGATGGCACGTGCCATATCAGTATCAGCTTTAATACCCTTAAGATGGTCGTCAATTTTTTTACCAAAGAGGTCTTGCCCATCGAAGGGCATATCTAAGATCTGAGCCTGAACCCCTGGTCTAAAGTTTGTAGCCTTCATCCAGGCTTGCCTTCTCAAGACTGTACCATGGGCCATTTGTCTGAAACCCGACTCTGCTATGTCAACAACCGTGTCTATCATATGGTCGGAGGTGGCCTCGCCATCCAATATGATTGCTTTGGCCTCTTCTTGCAGGTCGGCAGGCAAATGCTTGGTCAGTTTGGATATACAGAGCCACGGTCCAGCCGTGCCATCATGGCCAAGGCGTTTCCAGCCCCGATGGCGAGAGGCCAAAGATGATACCTTCTGGCCCATGGCTTTACGTTCTTTGACCAGTGGAGCTGAAAAAAGGTGAGGAAAGATTAACAAACCTTTTCCTGGCTACAACCATTAGGATGGAATCCGGTTTGGTATGCCCCCTTAGGCCTAATGGTGCCGTGTCCGGTGCCTTATACGTCTTCTCTGGCCTTGAAATGAGGGCCTGTGTGAACAATCGTGTAGCCAGAATGCTTGCTCCAGTGTCCCATATAGTAAGAGGGATCATAGTGACTGTTCTTCTACGTTTGTCTCTATGTTCACAGAGCACAGATTTCTTTTCTCGTCTGAAGGAACTTGTAAACTAAAGAGGTCCACCGCTTTACCAATTATGGTATGAAAAGACTGATTGAAAAAAGTAGGTCAGGCGCGCACCCTAGTTCCCAGTCAAAAATTCTTAATGCAAATAGTAACTGGGTTAAATCCCAACAACATGCAGTAGTAACAGGGTTGAATCCCATGATGCAGTAATAACAGGGTTGAATCCCATGTGTTGCAGTTCCAATTCTTCTGTTGATTTTCTCCTCCTAGTACTTTCCTGTCTCAAACATTCTTCAGGGAGGATGTAACCTTTTCAGGTGCTGCTAATTTGTTTTTTATTACAGTCTCACAGGATTCTGGTACATGTAGTGGTAAAGTTCAGTCATTTCAGATGGCCAGGAACCAACACCCCTCCAAAACACAGTTCTTACCCAAAATTGGGGGAGGGTAGAGTACCAGCATTGTGATCCTCCAAAGACACTAGATCTGGTGGTGAAGCATCTCCTTCTCACTAGGCTTTTCTACAATGTAATCGTCCCACTCATTCTGCACGTCTGGCTCCTGAGTAATCTCCCCTTCTTCAGGGTCTGAAAAATCCATGAAAGGATCTTCTTGCCAGTCGGAAATGGGTGCGGTGGATGGGACTATCGTGGGGTCCCTTGTGGGTGGTCTCATAGGATCACTTGTGGGTGTTCTTGGCGTAGGGGATGATCTAAAAGGGGAGAACCCTTGTCAGCAAAGCACTGAGCGTCCTGCTCCTGGAGCTGTGGGGAGGTTCCAGCGAGGGTGCTCTCTTCTGAGGTCTGCTCCTGGTGGGAGAGCTTCTTGGAGAATTAGGAGCCGGTGAAAACCGCCTTCGAGGAGATCTTTCCATTGGTGTAGAGGAACGATGCCTCTGTTTCCGACGCCTATTGAATTCATCAATGAAGCTCTGCATCAAAAGCACGAGTTCTGGATCATATGGGTCTGTGGGTTCCCCTGGAGTGGGATGCCAGGGATGACTGTTCTCCTTGGGAGTGATGGTCGGTTGCTCAGGAATGAGTTCGGATTCTGAGAAATCCTTATATGGGATATTTGTTAGGAAGTTCTGCCATTTCTTTTAAAGGAGAGAGTTGAGCTCCTATTGGTAGAATGAGGTCTTTCGGTGTATGTAGGCCTGTGTCCATTGGTCCGAACGACTCGCTTTCCTTGGAGGGCGTGTCAGGGATATCCGTGGGCAGTGCCTTGGACTTGTTTTTCTACGTCGACGAGGGATCAATAGTCCGACAGTATCTTTGTCGACGATGGTTTGGACTTCGTCAATGAGGATGTTGTTGCCGAGGGTTACGTGGACGAAGGCGGCTCTGTGGATGACGAGGGCTTCGTGGATGAGGGTGTCGACAGATGGTGCTCCTTGACCGTCAACGATTGCTTCGTTGACGAGTGGTGAGATTCAATCGCTGACTATTGCTTGGAAGTGGCCGAGTTTGATGACGATGACTTAGTCGTGGACGACAAGGTTTAAAGAGTCGTCGTTGACGTCTTGGGTTTCATCGATGGGCCTATATCGCTGGTGCCGCTCGTAGACGGCGTTTGACTACTGCCCTCCCTCCCCCCTGGAATTTTTGAAAACGTCTCCTTACCTTTGGAGGTGGTTTTCTCGTCAGGGTGCTTTTTCTTTTGGTCTCCAGATCCAAGGGAGGGAGATAGAGATGACAATTCCATCTTTTTCTTTCTCCTATGTGAGGGAAAGGAGCTTCTTTCCACAGAGGAGGCCCTTCTTTTTGAAGTTTGCCTCTCTGAAGGCTTCATAGACCATGCAGTGTCTGTCTTAGCTGATTCTTTATCAGAAGAGTGTCCTCTAGATTCCAAATGTCTATGTCTGTCCTGGAGAGTTTTGTTAGAAAAAGTCTTACAAATATCACATTTGTGAATTTCATGTGGATAGAGACAGTAAATTCACTGCTCATGAGGGTCTTTTATGTAGACCAGCTTCTTCTTGCATCTAACATAGTCCCTGAAAAGGGAAGGCTTCTTGGTAGTATATTCCTCTGACATGGTTTGAAGAGAGGATTCTCTCGACGAATTCTGAGTGAAAACAAGTGAGATCAGGAGATCAAAGTAAAGCTGTTATTGTGAAAAAATTAATAAGTTAACAGCAAAGAAAAATCGAAAAGCTCAGATCTGAGGATTCCCTCCAGTCTGTTAGACTGCAGTGAAAAATCTTAAGATTGCTGCCAGGGGCAGAGCTTAAACCCTGCCACCTCATTGGTTAGGTCCATAAGGACTGAAGTAAGGGGGAGGCACTACATAATAGGCCATAAGGGGCAATCTACATTGTATTTCTATGGAAATAATGTATATATATTTAATTTTTAAAAAATTATTATTTAAACCAGAGGATTCCCAGTCTGACAGGGAATATTCAATCATCTGAATCTATGAAAGATCCAATGCTGGAGAACTAGAAGTGATGCCCAGCCACCACCAGAATTGTTAGGAAAGGAGCTACATGATTACCTTACACGTATGACCTCAAGTATCTCTGTCATTTAAGCTCTGCTCAAGCGAAGGGATGTAGGGCAACGCAGAACACAGAAGGAGATGCTTCAGCAACAGGAGCTGACCAGTTTTGTCTTCCTAAACCTTTTCCTGGAGATGCAGTACTAATCTGCAATTTCCCTCGGAAGTGGCATGCACCTCGTTTCAATGGCCCTTTCATCGTGGAAGACGTCACGCCGTCTGCAGTCAAAGTGCAAGGCAGACATGCTTGGATTATCCTCAGCAATGTAAAGATCTACATTGGCTAGCCTGCATCACCCTCACCCGCACCCGAAGAAAGCATCAGGGAAGAATCACAGCACAGGCAGACTAGGTCTATGATGAGGAAGAAGAACAGAGAAGCTGCTGCCAAATAAATATAAAGAGTTTATTGGACTGTGGCTTATTTCGAGATATTCGTTTGTTATTTGTAGAAGAGTTAAGCAAAGATACTTCCTCTTGAGCCATGGGAATTTGTTGACATTGGATTGAGACACACTTGAGCCTTGATTGGAGAAAAATATTTTTAAAAAAAATAATATGCCAACCTGAGTTCTTTTTCCAACATCGGAAAGAGGGACAAGTTCTCCTATTCCTGTCTTATTGAAATTCCTTTCTAGGGTGCCTATGGTGGTGCCCAACGGCAACACTTTCTGGATCATTCTTGCAATCTTCCCGTTTAACCTGCACGCTTACTCTGTGCTGGTGTGGAGAACTACGAACGTTCATTTGTTCTTGCAAGATCCTAAAAATGGCCCAATCATGAGAACATTGCTTGCAGCAATCATTGAACAACTTCTTCAGCTTCCTGAGTTCAGTGTGGAAAACACAAATGCCCCTGTCACCGGATAATGCTTACAGACTGGCCAGTACAGTATTTCTCCATCTTTTCGAGGGGTGCCCACATCTTGTTGGGAGACAGACCGACGTCCGAAATTTCCTGAGGGACCCGAGAAACAATGCAGCACTCAATGAAATATTGAGAGACATCATAAACCAAGTGAATGGGTAATCTGAAAGAAATCTAAGAATGAAATGAGACTTTTGAGGAAGAAAATCAAAAGGCTTACTGATTGAGGAACAGTTGTTTCATGTTGAAAGAAAACCTTCATGTCTGGTCAGAGGCTAATTTGTGGCATATATTGGGAAATTGAGTTTATCATTGTATAGTAAGCCAGCTGAAGCTGATCGAGAAACATTTTGAGCCGATTCTGCAGATTTCAGAAATAGTGCATGATGTTGCCCCATTAAAAATTAATTTTTTTCCTTAAAAAATAAATATGGGCAGCATCAGTAGCAACTTTGTCTTGGCAGATCACAAACTTCCACAATGTATAATAGGTTATTGCTTTAAGTGGTCATGTTTGTGCACAATTTACACCTGTATTTTGTTCATAGTAATACTGCTCTCACACAGTACAAACATCTGATGTTGACATAGTGTGAAGATTCCTGTGTATCCTCCTGAGCAAGAGAAGGGTACAGACAGGGCAACTACAAGGCAGCGTAGACATTATGTGATTGTTCCCACTCTAAAGATACACGCAAGAGCACCTGGTCCTGTGATGAATGAACTAGGGTTAACTGTTAAAAGGAAGTCACATATGGACATTTTGCAAGACATTTTTATGCATAAAGCTTATGCTGAGAGGATGAAACTCATAGAACTTTTATCCTACTCAGGTAGCACATGTAAAAACACCCAGTCCACTGACGAATGGTTCTATGATTGGTCCAGTAAGGAGAAACTATGTTGACCTACAAGAGAGGAACGAGATTCAGAAGAAATGCTAGGGAGGATGATCATGAGCTAAATGATTAACTGGACAGCACAGCACACTTGGGGAATAACATTTGGTATCACCATATAAAAGAAGTGGGAAGAAGGACCTTGAAGGAGGAATGCTTTGTGTGTGCACTCCTGCCTTACAGCATGGGAAAGTCTAAAATCTTCATAGCTATTGAAGTAGACGTCCAGTCAGCTCATTGTCTAGCACACATAGCGCTCTGCAGAACAAGAGGTCAGTTCATGGGCTGAGATACCCATCTCACATGGGCAACTGAATGGACAGATCCAGATGAAGATGACTATGCGTAAGACTCAAAGACAAGAGACAGAGCTCATACAAAGAATCATGTTATTAGATATGAAAAGCCTGGAGTAAAAGGAGCTGGAATAAGATGGAAAAACTTGAGAGTCCAAGAAAAACTGAAGCAGATATCTGACATTGGAAAAACAGAGGCCATATGCAGATTTGGGGATCAGTATTATCACCTAATGGATGGGAAGGAGGAGTAGTTATCTGTAGAGCCTGAAGGATATATGATGGCACTGAATCAACTGTTTGGAATGCACAAGTAGGATGCAAGCCATTGTGGCCGAAACTTGCTAAGTTATTGACCTGGGTCCAAGACAGAGGAGGACCCTTCAGATAGTACCTTTGGAAAGTTCAAAGTAGTGCTTCAGAAACAATCGCACAAGAAAAGTCGGAGAGAATCAGAACTGCAGTCAAACCTTTGATGCACCAAAGATGAAGCTCAGAACAGCAGTGGTCATGGATCACCGTTGGGCCTGTGGAGCCAAAGCTTATATGAGATTACCCACAGACTGTGGAGGAATAGGCACCTTGGTGAATTTTTATGTTCCTGCGTTGGTGGTTCTGAAAAGTGACTTGAATATTGTTAGTTTCCCGAAAGCAGATGCTCATCTAAGGAAGAAGAGATCTGTAGAGCTGATGAATCGAATAAAGAGGGAGATCTGCTCACATACAGGCATACCATACGTGGACCAATCATGGACCACAGTGGTCCCAGGCATTCACAGCGCCCCAGACTCTCTGGCACCCAGGATGTGTATTGGAACCAGACAGTCCAGCCCACATCCTGGTAGCCCACACACACAAGGCATGCAGAAGCCCGCAAACGTGTGCCATTTCCCGGATGAATGCATGCCCAAATAAGGACTGGCCCGGGTCGGCTCGACCTGGTGAAGGGGCAAGATGGGCAAAGGACAGGACAAAGAACCTTGTGGCATGGCCATTTTGGAGCCAGGCCACCTATTCATGCCAAACACGGTAAACGCGGTTTACCTGGCAGGAAAGGGTTACAATTACATGAAAAGATAAGCTGTAACCAGCCCTGTCCAAGGCACATTTGCACTTCTCCTAAAAAAATACTTCGGGTGCATCTAGGGCCCTTTGAAATGACTACAAGACCCAAGTGCACTGTACTGTAAGGTACTTGGTGCTCTTGT
Organism: Ambystoma mexicanum; assembly: GCF_040938575.1. Classification (NCBI taxonomy): domain Eukaryota; kingdom Metazoa; phylum Chordata; class Amphibia; order Caudata; family Ambystomatidae; genus Ambystoma; species Ambystoma mexicanum. The sequence continues at coordinate 26,561,815 of NC_090934.1, forward strand.
AACATGTTGCGGAAAGGTTGCAACATGGAGAAGGACTAATGGAAACAAAGTCTCCCAGTACAGGGAAGTGCTGCAGAAGGCTGTGCTCCACTGGCAAAGTCAGACTATGGTGTTTAACAGCAGCAAAAAGTTGGGGTATACAACTGGAGGGAAAACGTCACATAAATTGGGAATCTTTCCTAACAGCAAGTCAGACTGAGGCAGCACAAAGTCATGGACCCTTTGCACGTGGCGCTACCAGAGCTGTGATGAGACGATGCCTGCGATGAGCATGTTACAGGACACTGTTCCACAACAAATGTACCTCTAACAGGGGCCTTGCAAATGATACTTATGAGCAGGGCACTTAAATGGGAAGTTCTTTATTAGTGGTGATCATTGGAGTTGCCATGGTCTCCCACAAGTACAATGATAGGTGTTAATGTTTTGCTGCTCAGAACAGAGGGTGCATTTGCTTCTAAAGCCCACACAAAGCTTCATTGAGTTATTTACATCAATGCCTTCTCTCAAGACAATTTAATAAAAAAGATTGTTCTCGGTTTATGATTTATGTGCAAAAGTTAAAACTGTTCAACCTTATAGAAAACAGTAATGATCCAAATAATCCATAGGCATGTTACATCAATAAAAGTCCATCAGTCGCAGTTAATTATTTCACATCTTGTAAAATTTGCTTGATTTGATATGTGGCTAAAACCATTGAAATGTGTTTTCCTAAGAGGATTCAACACCGGAAAGCCTCATTTGTGCTCTCCAGGTCATGTCAAAATTTGTTAAACCACTTCCTATACGAAACAGTGATTCAATATAGTTACAATTACACATGCAACATGATCAAAATAACATTCTCTCATACTTAAAATGTCACTAGTTGGCAGATTCAATCTCCATCTGTTGGCTTGTGATGCTCTTCCAGCAGTAGCAGGGCTACATGACCCAGAACCCCCTCGGCAGTGACTGTGGGGTACTCCGTCACCGTCTCCCAGAGTCATGGAGTCTTGAGGTCTGAAAGAGGCGACTGGGATATCTTGCATTGAGTCGGAGTGTGAGGAAAGGATGGATCTAAGAAGTCAGTCACTCCTAACCGGTGAGTGATGCAGCCCCTTCCCCTCCGATTACTAAATCAGGGCCAACGCATATGAATGACCTAAAGAACAACAAGGGAGTTACAAAAACTACAAACCAAAAAAACATTAGGATGGAAGGGGGGGGGTGACGCCAAGCTCCATCGATCCGGCCAATTCAAAGATAACTAATTATTTCCCACGTAACACGAGATGCAAGACCACACTAAAAAAGCAGCTAAGTAACTCACTCGCATGTTTGGATTTCATACATGTTCTAAGCATTGAAAGTAATAGACTTCTAGCAGCTAGGAACGATACACAATAGGAATCATCGACATCACTGCTGGAAATAGGTATATGATCTAAAAATAAGGACTTGATCCCAACTACAAAAGAGAAACACGAGGAGCACGTAAACATCCAATGTTCATATGGACATGTATGATCTCCTAGAAAAAGCGCACGTACTCCAGCGTTGCCACTTACAAATTCCAACAATAGTCATGCCGGTCTGAATGAAGAAATGGACCAACGTTGTTACTAGCTTTACCTGCTCCCTTCTTTGTATAGATGGAATGCTGTGAGTGACTGGCATGGAATGCTGAGTGAGAGAATGTTGTGTTATGAGTGGCTTCCATGAACGTCAGTTGAGATGATGCGGTGAGAGGATGCCGAAGCCGATGGATGTTTCTGTCCCTATGTACTTACCTGACCTGATGTACTTGTATGATGTACCTGGAGCACAGTAAAGAAGAGGATTACTCCTGCAATGATTTCAGTGTCATTTGTGGCCCGGGACCCAACATAACAACCAGTTACTAACGAATAGTAGAGCTAAATCGAAAATATCTGCAGCAGACACAGGTGAGAACATGGACAAAAATTCATCCAAAATGTCCAAATCGAGATTCCCTTCATGAATTCATAGCAGTCCCGTGATGCAGAATTCACTACCCTCCATGCTGGATTTCTAGTCAACCTCTAGTTAGACAAACGAGTATAGCGAGAATATTTATAAACAAGTGGTTCAACATTACCAAATGCAGAATAGGATCACCAAACAACTCGGCCTCTAGAATCCTAACATCTCACAATGAATTCTGAAAAATGTGATAAGAGTGGCACAAGGGCCACAGCCCTTTCAGGAAAGTCCCGGCTGGCGCCTACCAGCGCGTCCATTTCCTGAAGGAACAGTTAGCGTTGCCATCTCGAGGGATGGCACAAGCAAAGCCTACAAGCCAACACATCGGACTATACCATTGAGCACACAGCGGATAGGGTCTTGCGTAGCTGCGGCACTCTAATCGAGAGAAATACAACCCTAAAAAAAACACAAACCAGACTACTGAACACCAGGGCAACTCCCACTATGGGATGAGGGAGGGACACAGTAAACGTTGCGGCTGCAGCCCCGCAGAAGACCTGGGCTATGGGTACCCTGGATGTGATGGCAGAAATAGCATAAGCAGGGGAGTAAGGGCCAGCCAAAGGGTGGACTTCTGATAAGTTTTACAAACGCATATTCAGTAACAGAAATTGAGACGGATTCAGACTATGTTAGTAGGACATATTAGAAGGAAGTGGATAGAAACCGCACTGACAATTACTAACAAGCATGATAAGCTGGGCAGAGTGTTAGAAAACTATTCTTCATATAATCAATTCCAATTATAACAGGAGATCTCAATGCCAAAATATCTTGCCCCAAATTTGGCGAACTGGAGGCAGCATTGAATATCAGCCGGGGCTCAGTCAAATCAAGAGGCGAGCAATGACATGGGAAGGACATTGCTCAATTCTCTTTGGGGTTGTGGTTCGTAATGCAGACGTGTGAGGGTGATATCCCAGGAGGGTACTCTAGGATATGTAGCCATAGTGCCCCCACCATGGAGCATTGCAGACGTGAGGGTGATATCCCAGGAGGGTACTCTAGGATATGTAGCCATAGTGCCCCCACCCTGGAGTACTGCAGACGTGTGGGGGTGATATCCCAGGAGGGTACTCTAGGATATGTAGCCATAGTGCCCCCACCATGGAGCACTGCAGACGTGAGGGTGATATCCCAGGAGGGTACTCTAGGATATGTAGCCATAGTGCCCCCACCCTGGAGTACTGCAGACGTGTGGGGGTGATATCCGGGGGGGGGGAATCTAGGAGATGCAGCCATAGTGGCCCCCACCCAGGAGCACTGCAGACGTGTGAGGTTGATATCCCAGGAGGGAACTCTAGGATATGTAGCCATAGTGCCCCCACCCTGGAGCACTGCAGACGTGTGAGGGTGATATCCCGGGAGGGCACTCTAGGATATGTAGCCATAGTGCCCCCACCCTGGAGCACTGCCGACGTGTGAGGGTGATATCCCGGGAGGGCACTCTAGGATATGTAGCCATAGTGCCCCCACCCTGGAGCACTGCAGACGTGTGAGGGTGATATCCCGGGAGGGCACTCTAGGACATGCAGCCATAGAGGCCCCCACCCTGGAGTACTGCTTTTTACAGGCACGACTTCTCACGAGAGTGACCATTATCCACGAATAGTGACATCTCACTCTTATCCTATTAAGGGACGGGAGGGTCAGGCTGGAATCTTGGACAGCTGGCAAGCTAGTTACGGTAGCAGTGAACACATGGCACCTGAAGAGACAGTCATCATAACTGTCGCTGCAACCGTAGGCCCAGCAGAGCTAAATACTAATGTTGACAACTCCCGACATACAGGAATAAATAGAATCAGTGATACATTTAAGGAGGACTACCAACAACTGACTTCCACCTTGACTATGGCAATGCTGCCCAATACGCTGCCATAACTAGAGGAACTCTGCAATAATCAGATTAACCAAGGAAATCACAGTAAGCTTTGTAAAACACAACTCGCGGCTTAGATATGCAGACGATGTATTGCTAATCAATCTCACCCCTAGATCACTTAATGATTTAAACTTAAGAACATAACCTCATTAATACTACGAAAACTAAGGTCATGTCTTTCGTATCTTCTAGTGATCATAGATCAGCATCTTAACTGGGGTCCTCAGATTGAAAGAGATGCGGCAACAGCACGGCTCAATTAGACAATTCACAGCGCAGCATGCTGGCTATTCAATGGCTTCCGTCATCGCCATACAGAACGAGACCATTATATCCACATTGACGTATGGAATGGTGGTTTGGGGAGAAAGAGTAAAAGAGCCAAGTAAACTTGAAAGCTAATGCCTAAAGCGGATTAAAAATGTACCCGTTGGAACACCTGAGGAATTCTAACTGGAGGATATTAACACACGCCCCGTGGCTGCTATATTATCAGCCAGCAATGCAGTATCTTGCTTTCCTACATCTGTGCAGAAGCACAAAAGGTGGACAGATACTCCAATAATTCAATTTCCACTGACATGATCCGAGAGGGTTGTAGGTGGGAGTAGAGCCTTAAACTGACGGAGAGATCTGTGAGGGCCAATTTTAATAGGCTGTTGAAGATAACACTAGCAGAAATAGATCGAGAACATTGGAGTAATCTCACTAGTAGATCATGTAGTGTAGAGTAGTGGGCAAGTGGCCCATTCCTCACCTGCAATTACATGAGAATACAATGTAATCTTGTGGAAACACTTGGCGTGATTGTCCCCAGAATGGCACTAGGAAGAGGAGATATTATGTGCATTGTGCAAGAGTGAGGCCCCACTAAACCTCTCCTCTTGCCGTGGGATAAAAGCTACAAGACACAACTATTATGGAATGTGTACCTCGAGGGTAATACTGCGTTACTATCATATGACTACATTTTGGTTGCAGATTAACAGTTTATTACAAGGAAGAGAAGAATTTAAATATGATTAACAATGCAAGATTAGTCTAACTAGTGCGGAGAGTGCATTAATGGGATTTTCTCTTTTTAGTGTTATTTTGGAGTGCACATTCAATTGATGAAAATATTTTATTTGGTGCACTTGTAGGTGTTCTAAGGAGCCCATTTATTGGCTACATTATAAATACAAAAATGCCTGAAATGTGTAAAATTAAACGGTGCAATCTAATTCCATTTTCTTTTCCTCGTTAAAAGGAACAAGTTACTTACCTGTAACTGTTGTCCTCCAGCATGGGTCTGGCATGGATTCACATGCTCATGAATATTCCCCGTCGTCAGGCTGGGAATCCTCGGTAAAGAAAAAAATTCAGTTTCATTTCTGAACTGTCTTTCTACTAGTAACCAATACTGCCCCCAGCCAATGACTGCTCTACCTAAGCCCAACCTCTGGCAGCCATCTTCAGATTTGGTAACATGTAAAGTGGCAGTAGGACCAAGAGAAGAGCCGCAGAGGGGTAGGAGGGAGGGTTTGCATGCAAATCCATGCCAGACCAATGCTGGAGACCAGTTACAGGTAAGTAACTTGTTCCTTCTCCAGCATGGGGTCTGGCATGGCTTCACATGCTCATGAATACAAGAATACATAGCAGTACACACATGCACAACCACAGGAGGTGGAAAGGCTCAACATTAAGCATTTCATCAACTCAACATTAAGCATCTCTTACCTCCTCACCAGGCTGACCTTCAAGGGAACAGGTTGCGCAGCACTGCCTGGCCGACTCTGGACTCCTCCCTGGAATCCCGGTCGACACAGTAGAATCTCGTGAAGGTGTGCATCAACCTCCACGTAGCAGCCCTGCAGATGTCCAGCAGGCGCACACCAGACAGGAATGCCGTTGTAGCAGCGATCGCTCTGGTCGAATGGGCTCTCGGACAGCCGGGCAACGGTCGGTTTGCCAACCGGTGACAGTGCATGATGCAGCCGGAGAGCCATCTGGAAATGGAAGCCTTCGAGAGGGCCTTCCCTTGGTTCACAGGTCTAAGGTTCCCAAACAGTTGTTATGTCTTCCGAAGGCTCTTTGTGCGGTCCACGTCGAACTTCAGCGCTCTAGCTACATCCAGCGAGTGCAAAGTCATCCCAGCCGGCGACGAAGGCGACAGGAAGAAGGCAGGTAACACCAAGGGGTCGTTGAGATGGAAATCCGACGGCACCTTGGGCATGAAGGAGGGGTGCATCCTCAGCACCACCCTCGTGTAGTGGAATGTTAGGTATGGAGGTTTACAGGAGAGGGCCTGGATCTCTCCCACTCCTCGTGCGGAGGTGATGGCCACAAGAAACGCTGTCTTCCACGACAAGAACTTCAACGGCGCTGAATGCAGTGGCTCGAATGGAGGCCTCATGAGCCTGGTCAGCACCACATTCAGCTCCCACGCCGGGGCCGGGGCCTTCACCGGCGGGAATGATCAGAACAGTCCTTTCATGAACTCGTTCACCAGGCGATGGGACCATAGCGACAAGCGCCCCAGAGTTCTGGTGTAGCGGGAGATAGCCGCCAGATGGATCTTGATGGAGGCATGCACCAGCCCCGCCTTGGCCAGCGATAGCAAGTACGGCAGCACTTGAGGGGCCGTACTCCGCAGAGGGTTAATCTTCTGTGCATGGCACCAGACAGAGAACCTCTTCCATTTGTGTCCATAGCACGAGAGTCGAGGATGCCCTGGCCTTTGCAAGCACCTCCTCGCAGTCCACCGGGATATCGTACCCTCTGAACTCTAGTGCTGCAGGAGCCAGGCCTGCAGGTTCAGCGACCCGGGTCGTGGTGAAGGATGGCGCCTCCTTCTCTGGCGTGAAGATCCGCATCCATTGGCAGTTTGACTGGGGGGGGGGGCGTTGACATGTCCAGAAGGTCCGGGAACCTAATCTGCCTCGGCCACGCCGGTGCGCAAGGATCATCCTGCACCGGGACTGTCTGAGTTGACTGATGAGTCGCAGCAGCAACAGCAACGGCGGAACGCATACAGAAATAGGCCGTCCCAGGGGAATGAGAAGGCATCCCCGGCATGGGGAAGCTCTGGCACTTGGCGTTCCTCGCCGTCACAAATAGGTCGATCTGGGGATTGCCCCATAGTCGGAATAGGAGAACGACTTGATCCTGCAGCAGTTCCCACTCGTGGCACGAGCGCAGCTCCCTGCTAAGTGAGTTGGCGATGGTGTTCTTTATTCCTGCCAGATGGAAGTGTACCAGAAACATCTCCTGGGTGACGGCCCAGTGCCACAGATTCTGCGCTTCCTTGGATAGGGCTGGGGATCTGCTGCCCCCCTGCTTCTGGATGTAGAACATCGTGGTGGTGTTGTCGGTGAAGATTCTTATCACCTTGCTCTTGAGGGACGGGATGAACGACCCGAGGGCCCAGAAGACTGCTCGGAGCTCCAAAATATTGATGTGCAGAGACCTCTCCTCCGGGAGCCAAAGGCCTCTTGCGTGGAGAACTCTGGAGTGCGCTCCCCATCCCTCCAGGGAGGCGTCCGTCGTCACAGTTTCCTGCTGTGCTGGGGTCTGGAAGTCCATGCCCCCCACCAGATGTGCACAGGCACCCCACCACCGGATCGCTTGGCAGAAAGTTGAGTGTGATCCTGTCTTCGAAGCTGCCCGCAGCTTGCATCCAACAGATGTCGAGGGATTCCTGCAGAGGTCACCTCCGCAGCCTGCAGAGGCGCACGAGGTAGATGCACGACTACATCATGCCGAGTAGGGACTTGATGGACCTCACCCTGGCCACCTCCATGGTCAACAGCCGTTGTACTTTGCCGAGGATGGCCTTCGTCCTTTCCTCCGATGGGGAGGCCAATCGTGCCACTGTGTCGAGTCTAGCTTTGAGGAACAGGGTGACTTGTGACGGTACCAAGTGGGATTTTGCGAAGTTGATCGAGAATCCCAGATCCGTTGGACGGTCTTTGTTGTGTGATCGACGGCGAGTTCTCTTGACTGTGCTCGGATGAGCCAGTCATCCAGGTAGGGGTAGAGGTGAATCCCCTGTAGGCGCCGCCACGCCGTCACTGGTGCCAGGCACTTGGTGAATACCCTGGGCGCCGACTTCAATCCGAAGGGAAGGGCTTTGAACTGGTAGTGCCGCCCCTGGACCACGAATCGTAGGAATTTGCTGTGCCCCTTTAGAATGGGGATGTGGAAGTAGGCATCCTCCAAGTCCAGCGATGATAGGAAATCACCTCCCTCAAGCTGTCCCAGCACATGCTGGAGGGTGACCATCAGGAATTTCTGTGACTTGATGTACTTGTTTAGACGACGAAGGTCCAGGATGGGTCACCAACCGCCGGTGGTCTTCTGGACGAGGAAGTACCAAGAGTACACTCCGGAGCCTTTTTGGGACAAGTTCTATGGTCCCCTTCCTTAGCATCGCTCGTGCCTCACGAAGTAGTTGTGGAATGTGGTTTGCCTTCCTGGCCATGGGTGGTATATGGGGACACCTTCCCTGAAATTCCAGGGTGTGCCCGCGGGCCAGGGCATGTAGCACCCAATGGTCGGTGGAGATGGACTCCCACACGTTGACAAATTTCACCAGGCGGCCTCCCACTGGGGTGCTTGGGTGGGGGCCCGACGTCACGGCCAATTCAGCCCTGCTTGGCCACGGTCTTGCCGTCTTGGCCTCCTTGGCGACGACAACGAGATCCCCGTCTTGCCGCATCCTCTGTAGGCTTCCTGCGACGAGGAGCAGGCCGCTTGATGGTACAACGAGGAACCGCCACCGAATCCTTTGGAGGCACCTTGCTTGCCTCCGGAGTTCCAAAAGGACGGCCGTCGTTGAAGAACAGCCAAGGCCCGAGCCGTCTGTGTCTGTCTTGATGGCCTGCAGTGACTCGTCCACTGTCTTGCCAAACAGGTTGTTCCCGTAGAAGGGCATGTCCAGAACCCTGATCTGCACATCCTGGTGGAAGTCGGTGGCCTTGAGCCATCCGCTCCGGTGAAGGCAAACGCTGTTGCCCATCTGTCGAAAGCCAGTGTCAGCGATGTCCGTGGCCACCGTAATGGCATGGTCCGAAGCCACCTCGCCTTCCTGAAGGATTTCCAGGGCCTCAGCCCTCTTGTCGTCCGGGAGGAAGTCCAGCAGGGGAGTGATCTTAAACCACAGCTCCCTGTCATAACGAGCCACAATCGTGAGAGCATTGGCCGATTTAATAGTTGTCGCCGCCGATGAGATGACTCGCCATCCCATGTGTTAGGCAGAATCCCGTGCAGTGTCCTTAGGGACCACTACACACAATTAAGACTACAAGTGGTAATACAAGTTCACCTTTGGTACAAGCCTGTACTACACTGTTAAAGTGGTAGCAGTAGCAGAGCAGCCAGACTTATCTTAAGAGTAAATGAGCAGTAGTAGAGATTACACAAAGGACCACAATTACTGTGACTCAAGCAAACACTGACTCAAGGTTTCAGGTAAAAAATAAAAGTACATTTATTTTTTAAACCATCTGTTATAAAACACAATACGTCTATAAATTCAAACACGTAAAATACACTACACAACAAATTCCACTTGTTCCAGCAAATTCAAGTACCTTACGATTTGAGAGACCGGTGTTGCAATACTAACGCGTACCCGCAGATAGAAATGCTCACAAAGTTAAAACACACTTTGTACTTAAGAATTTCAAACAAGGGAAAAGTGAATAAAGATCATAGGCAATACTTTTTAAAGGCAAGGAGACTCGAGGACTTGTTCAACGATACAGATTAAAGTCAATAGGCCTGCGCCAGTGTCAAGGGAGCAGATGCTCAGTTGCCGAGGATCACACGTTGAACAGTTCTAGATTCGAGATGCCAAGAGTTTGTAAAGATTGTCAAATGGAAGGAAATGTTATAAGAGGGAGGGGATGAAGAACAAATCTTCGTGCAGGAAAAGGGTTCATCCCAATTCCAGCTGATCAGATGGAGAGAATGACCAAGTGTGCACAGTACCTTATTCCGTTGGAGAAGCTGGTGCCATGGCAGTTGTTCCTGGTAGTTCCTGCAGACTCACGGTTCCTGCGGCTTCAGTCGTGGGGACAAGTAGGACGACGTCTGGAGCGATCTGCACTACCCATGGATGAGGGCAGCAGCAGCGAAAAAGACGATGATGAATAAAAGGTGCGCTCCTTTAAATCAGGAGAAGGCTCTTCTGATGGCTATCCGGACCACTACAGCACAGCAGTGATTTTGACCCAGGAGAGGATTCTCTGACTGAAGAAAAGACGAGCTGGTTGATCCCACCAGGCCCAAGGGAAGACGACTCCGGACTGGATCTTCTTAGTCGTTGAAGGGGTAGATAGCTCAGGACTGCAGCAGGGCTTCACCGGGACTCAGGGTTGCAGCAGCCGTCTTCTTCTCCGCTTCTCTTCGGTTCCTTGTAGTTCCAGAGGCGACTGCCTTCTAGCTCAGGAGCCCTGCCTTTTATGCCAAAAACCCCCATTCACACAGCCGGGCTGTCAATCACTTATCAGGGGGGTTGTCCAGCCCGGACAACCACCTCAGCCAATCAACACAAAGTGCGACTTGGGTCTCCAAGGAGACCCTGTGCAGGGGGTGACTACACCCCGCCCTCACATTCAGCCCACCTAGACACCCAGACACCAAAGGAGGGCTTCTGGTCAGAAGCCCGCCAAAGGTCGGCGAACAAAGAAGGCAAACCTGGTTTGCCGCGCAAGAAAGACCCAAGAAGGAGGTTAACAAAAAGAAATGGCGATTAAACCCAACCAGAGCCGAAGTAAGTATTTGGGCTAGCGGGTTTAAAGTTCGAGGCTACTAAAATAGCCTAAAACAATACCATGTTATGTAATATAATGGCGGTAGGAAAATTAGGTTAGATACCACGGCCACCAGCCAAGTCTTAATGTTAAGGGAGCGAAACAATGCTCCAAGAGGTACAGATAAAAAGGGCTAAGAATTAACCCTTTCCAATATTCCATGTAAGATGGGGTGTACTGGATCTGTGGTTAAATGACTATGTAAGGTTAATGGCAACTTCACCCTTTTCTGGGGGACAGTAGTCAGCCCCAGAAATGGAGTCGGTGAGAAGTCTAAAAGACAACCCGGTGTCACTGCACTGAAGGTGCTGTGTAACACAAAATAGTGGGGCTACTGAAGTGGTGTACTCCAGAGTCCACAATCACAAAAACAGGTGAAATACACAAGCAAAACACAAGTAAGAGTGGGGGAAAAGCTCACACTCTTACCAAGTGGAAAAAATAAACTCCAGAAATCCAGCAAAGCTGCTGTGGGACTCACTAGGTAAGGGAAATTAGCCATAGAATGAGAATTCTCCCTAACACCATGGCATCCAGTTTCTTTCCCTCGGCGTCCAGAGGGGAAGTTGAAGTCGAAGCCGTCGCCCCCGTCACTTTCTTCTTGGCCGCCGCGGAGACGACTGCACCCTGAGGCACATGGGGGCAGAATCCGGGACCCGGTATTTCTTCTCATACCTGTCTCTCTTAGCAGGAGCCATGGAAGGGTTCTTCAGGAGCACCAGCCCCTCGTCCCAGATATCGTCCAGTAACGGGACCAAAAGGACAGTCTTCCTCTTGGCCTCCCGTCGTTGATAGAGGAAACCTTCCTTCTTCTGTTCTTCGGGGCAGAGCTGGAAGAGCTCAGATGCCCTGGCGAGCATGGCGTGGAAGGAGCCAATTTCGTCGAGAGGGGAGGTCCATTTCGTTCTCACCACCGTCGTCATCTGCCCCAGTCGTCGCCATCTACGTTCCTGTCTCATCCCACGGAGGAGCGGAAGGAGGTGAAGGCTGTACAGGCTGGAAAGGAGGAGAGGGATGAGTTCTCCTCCGCTTGTTTGGTGGGCTTCCCGACGGTCCAGGCTCCGCTGGATCGTCCGCTGGGGGTAAGGGCAACCTTGTCCTTATCTCTGTACACAAGGCCTGAATAGCCATCAAGATCGTTCCTGAGTTGCCTTGTGGCATAGGCACCGGTTGCGACGGTTGGGGAGTAGGATCCGCCGTCCCCTCCACGGCCCGCAGTTCCTCGTCAGCACCGTTGTTGCTTCTTCGTCCGCCTCGTTGGGATCCCTCCTGTAGCCCGGACCTCCGAACTTCTTGTCCAGGATCTTTGCGACGCCAGCCAACTCATCTTCAGGAGGTGGTATCTGTGTCCGTAATGGCTACTGGGCCCCCCCCCTCCTCCTCCGTCCAGGGTTTCACGGGGGTCTTATCGATAGGCTGAAAAGAGGATTCCTTCCGCGGTGGCAGGGAAACTCTAGGCCCAGAGGTTGTCTCCACTGGGATAGCCTCTGCAGGCTTTGCCAGGGCCGCCACGACTCCCTCGATCGAGGCCTTTGCCGGGTGAATCAGGGCCTTTGCGACTTTGGGCCCGAGGCCTTCACCTTCGGGGGTGGGGGGAGGGTCACTGCGTCACTCCCGCTCGGCTGTCTCCGTCAGGATCGACCGGTTCTTCTCCCGAAGCTTACACGGGTTCTCCAGTTTCCTCGTCCCCGAGCCAGAGATTTGGCTCGTGGTTGATGGCGTCGGTCATAATGCGCCCTGCCTGGCAGCCGAGGAGCCCGATCGATCGGCGCTCCCGGTGCCCGCGGACTCGCAGTGCTTTGCCTTCTGTTGGGCCCCCGTCGCCGGAGCACCCTCAAAGGTCTTAGAAGACCGCTCAGACTTCTTCCTCTTCTCATCTGCTACTGGGCCCTTCCCCTCCAGCCAGTTGGCGAGTCAAGTACGATCCCTCATCGTCCGTTCGGACAGGTTCTTACAAAACGCACAGTCCTTCTCCAAGTGCGATTTGCCGTCGTGAAGGCAGTAGAGACACTGTGAGTGCTCATCCTCCTTAAAGACGTTCTGTAGCCCGCATCCAGGGCAGCTCCTGAACAGCTTTGGTTCAACAGGCGTCATGCTTCCCTTGTCCTGGGCTATGACAATGCGGGGTAGGGCTCAAAGATCTTCTGGAATCCTCTGAGAAGTGGAAACTTGACAAAAAGAAGCCCTTGAGGGGCATAGAAAGTTCTGAAAACGGGTCCCCGTTGATCGGAAATAGAATCGGTGGAGCTTGAGGCTTTATTGACTGAAAATATAAGAGTAAACTTAAAAAAAACAAAACGCAGTAAAAGCTCGAGAGCTAAAGCACGAGGACTCCCAACACTTGAACGTGCGGTAAAAATCTGAAGATGGTTGCCAGAGGAGGGGCTTAGGTAGAGGGCAGTCATTGGCTGGGGGCAGTAAGACCCAGAGACCAGTGATTGGTTACAAGTAGAAAGAGAGTTCAGAAACGAAACAAACAGATTTTTTTCTTTACCGAGGATTCCCAGCCTAACGACAGGGAATATTCATGAGCATGTGAATCCATGAGCATGTGAATCCAAGCCAGACCACATGCTGGAGAACTAGATCCCCATACAATTTGTCTCTGAAGGCATTTCTTTCCATCTTTATCCATTTCAACTCCCATAGCTTTTCTTCAACATTCTTTTGTACATAAACAAGCGTCTCTTTATTGATGATACAATCCTGCATTTGCACTTCACAATTGCAAACACATTTAGTGCCTCTACTGGCAATAACTCAGAATCCTTAGGAGGATTTCATAGTTTTGAGTAGAGCTGTAATCCCTTCCATCTGCAATCCCTAATTCATACCCTAGAATGCCAACTGGTACACAGTTCGGTAGAGATCATGTTTGCCACCAAATGAAGCCCTCTAACCTACATAATATTTCTATACACCTGGTCTCCGCCATGTCGAGGCTATACATCATTGCTGGTATCACCTACACCTTGTAAAACCTTATAACGGGTACTAATGAGAATTTTCATATTTAGCCTTTCTGATTCATTCTTCATTAAAGGCTGATCACCAAGCACAAAGGCAAGATATACGCCTAGCGGGTGCACTTGATGCAGTCCAACGTTATCAGTAGACCATGATAATGTTGCCCGATTCCAAGACTTTTGAAAACAATGCAGTTGGATTTATCAATTTGTCTCCAACTTGTTCTTCTGTGCACTATTGCTAAAAACCAAGTATAGATCACTGTAGGCCTATTGGGGTATAATCCAGGATCAGTAGATCCGCATAAGCAATCCACTGGATTTAATTGACCCCCAGTTTGTTAAACAAGAATCCAGAAAAGACAAAGTTTGAATAGGCAAGGTGTTAAGACACAGCACTGTCAGCCCACAGGTGTTGGCAATTTGATCCATCGAAGTTTGTCTATTCCATCTGATCTGAATTTTTCGCTCACTATATAAAGGAACCTCCATTTGGAGTAAGGACTAGGGCATGCCACAACTGGCAAGCTTGGGAATAACCCTTTTCCATGGGGGAGTGGCGCTCATCTTCCCAGAATGGATACCTGTGTCCATCATCCCTACTCCTCCTTTGAATGCCTAGTTTGCAGACTCACTATTCCCTAAATCTCCTCTCATTATGGCCACCTCCAATCAGCCACCAGGCCAGTACACTCTCTTTCTCTATGAATGGGCAGACCTGGCTTCCTCCCTACTCCCCTCTTCCTCTCAACTCCTCCTGATGAGTGATCTTAACATTCATCTAGACTAGTCCGACTACTCATGTCCTTTCCACAACCTTTGCAACTCTCTCGCCCTTTCTATCCTTCCCTCTGGCCCCACACACCCCGTAGGCCACACCTTGGATGCTCCCATCTCTACTGAGATCCCCCTTGCTATCCCCATCACTACCTCCCTCTCTTGGACTGATCACTCCTCTCTCAACACACCTAAAGCCCTCCTCTTCTCTTGCAGCAATACATCTGGCACAGCCACTTGGCTTCAAAGTCACCAGACCCATGAGAAAAGTGACAGTGGTTGCCTTTGCCATCTCCTACTCTCCTCCACCCACCCCTGTGGCTGACTCCCACCCTGAGACAGCCCTTGCTAAACTCAATCTCTAGTTCCAACAATCTCGACATTTTTGCCCCTGTCATGAGGGTCCGGCTGAAGCCTTCCAAAAAGTACAACTCTTGGTACGACTCAGACCCGTGTACTCTTAAACGCAAGTGTAGGGCAGCTGAGTGGGAATAACATGCGTCGGGAGAAACATCTGACAAACTGGCCTGCCGCTACATTCAAAGGCATTATCGACTCTGCATCCGCACCAAGAAAAGAGTCTTTATTCAAGCCTGCATCTCTGCAGCATCAAACACGGCCCAAATGTTCAAAGTCTGCAAGGAACTGGCCAATCCTGCAGCAACCTCTTCTTCTGTCACACCCACCCGGGACTTTTGCTCGGCCGTGGCTACACATTTCACCACAAAAACCCAAGACATCCTTTCCACCCTCTCTTCGACACCACAGCATACACCAACATCGCAGCCTCCCTTGACCAATCCTCCTCTTACTATCTCCTCTTTTTCGCCCATCATACCGGATGAGGTCACCAGACAAGTCTGATCTATGAAGGCTTCATCCAAACAGGTGGACCCCTGTGTTAGGGAGAATTCTCATCTTATGGCTAATTTCCCTTACCTATACAGTCCCCCAGCAGCTTTGCTGGATTTGAAGGGTTGTTTTTTTCTCCTGCTAAGAGTGAGACTCATTCCCACTCTTAGGTATCTTTGCAATGTGTGTTCTAGGCTATTTTTATGTTTAGTGTCTAGGGGGTTTCTCTCACCTCCATAGAAACCATCTTTATTCACATGTGTTACACAGCACCCTCCATGCAGAGACACAGGGGTGTCGTAGTGACCCCCAAACAAACTCCATACCCTGGGACTGACTACTGTCTCCCAGGGCATGTAAAGTCCCCATTGACTTTAATAGGCAATTTTTATGAACTAAACCAGTACAACCCATCTTACTATGGAAGTACAGGGAACGCTTAATAGTTTTTCCCTTGTGTTCATTTTCGAGAGGGTACCGTACAGTCCCCCTCTCAAAAGTTTCTGGCTGGTGGCAGTGGTTACTACCGAAAATATTCAACCGCAAATATTTTCCTATGGGATATTCCCATTGTTCGAGGCTACCACATTTTCTGACAGCCTCTAACATACCGCCGGTGTATTTTAATATTAACTTTATTCCAATAGGTTTTATTTGCCAGAACTTTAATATAACTTCTTTCTTGTGTCTTTCTCTAAACTCCTAACCCAGGTTGGGGATCCTTTGTTCGTTCTTTTGGTGGGCTTCTGCTGAGAAGCCCTCCTTTCGGCGCCACTGAGTCTGGGGTGGGTCCATTGTGTGGGAGGGGGAGTAGGGCCCCTGGACAGGGTTGCCTCAGCAACCCATGTTGCACTCTCTCCTGATAGGCTGGAGGGTCTCCCGCCAAGATGACCACCCCACTGTGTGAGTGACAGCTAGTCTGTATGAATGGGGATCTTTTTGCATAAAAGCAGGGTCCTGAGGACTGGAAGAGCAAGACGTTGCCACTGGAACTAAGAAGCCGAAGAGGAGAGAAGCCAAAGACATCTGCAATGACTGAACCACCGGTGATGCCATGCTGCAGTGTCTCACCACTTTTCTCCAAAAAACGAGAGAAGATCTTCCTCTGCAAGAGCCTTCTTCCCTTGAGCTGGTGGGGCCAACCAGTTTGCCAATCACCTTCCCGGACCCGTCTTGGTTGAATCGCCAGTACCCCGTACTTGGAGACCAGATAGCCAGGCACCAGTCCACCCGGACCGCGATTTAAAGGAGCGTACCTTTGATTCATCGGGCAGTAACGCGACTTGTTTCATCCCTTGGTAGTGCAGTAACTCTAACCTTCCTCCACGACGAGAGACTCTCTTCCTCTGCTGGAACCCCACAAACTGCAGGAACTACCAGGAACAACCACCACCGCAGGAGCCACTTCTTCATTTATAAGGTACATTGTTCCGCCAGGCTGCCCTTTCTGCGTGGTAGTGCTAAAGGTGTTTTAAATCCTTTACCTACCTGTTGGGTTGGCCTCCCCTCTCTCTTAACATTGTCTTTCAACTCCTGCATCCACCTTTTCAAATCGTTAACCAAAGACTTGACTGCAGCTACAAGAACATTTCTGCTCCTGGGCCCTTGCCCTGTACCGCTGACTCTGGTACAGGCCTACTGACTCTGGCTAAATTTGTTAGAACTGCCTTCTCTAGATTGCTTCTCAACTAGAAATGTGTTGGTGCACCTACTTCTTATAACCACCCTTTCCTTCCCACTTTTAAACCATGTGAAATTACATTTTGCTCAGTTTTCATTTAAGTATTTTCTATACTGATGCATTGCGTTGCTTAAACTGGTTGGTTCACAAACTTATGGAAAGTGTTGCTAGGGTATGTAAGAAGATATTTCTGTATAACTTGTGCTTTCCCCCCCTTGTGAGAAATTGCTAGAGTGCCATTTGTGTTTGGTTTACACTGTGCCGTTTTGCTCAGTTTTCACTCTTGCTCAAACTTGTCTACAATTTAACTAGGGAGTTGTGAATACTTTCTTTGACCGAATTTAACTTGCTTTAAGAACTGTGATAGATGTGTTTAACTAGAAGTGTATAAAATAAATATATATATTCTTTTTACTACAAAGCTTTGGTCAGTGTTTCCTTGTTCCATAGTACTGAAGGCTTATTGTGTAAACCCTGAATACTGCATCTCCCTCTTGAGAGAAGTCTGACTGCTCAGCCACAGCTACCAACTAAATCTTTGGGATTTATTGCTCTCACCTGTAGTCCTAATCTTCTGTAGTGCTCCCTAAGGGAACTGCACAGGATTCTGCCCAACACCCTGCCCCTCCAAAACCATTAAAGACAATATCGACTCACTCGCCCCAGCTTTGGCTGATATCTGCAATCTCTCCTTTTCAACTGGAGCTTTCCCAACTGCCATGAAGCACTCCCTTGTGCACCCTCTGCTCAAAATAAATATGCCAACCCCACCGTTCTGGCAAACTACCACACTAACACCATAACTCCTTTCTTGGGCAAACTCCTGGAGAAAGTGGCTATCTCTCAGCTGACCCTCCACACTGAATCTATTGGTTGCTTCCACGACAATCAATCATTATGGCTTTAGAGCATCAGCTTTAGAGAGACACGGAAACTGCTCTTCTGAACACCCGTGAAGACCTGCTCTCAAATCTTGACACTAACACCCCCTCTATCTCCTTGACCTCTCCTCTGGCTTCGACACAGTTAGCCGCAACATCCTGATTGCACATATCCGTGACACACTGGAATCACAGGTCAGGCTCTGACATGGTTAACCACCTTCCTCTTCGACTGCCCATCCCCGGTGTGATTCGGAGCCTTTCACTCAACTATCTCTCTCAACCTGTGGTGTTCCCCAGGGATCTAACCTATCCCCCTGATTCTTCAACATCTATATCGCTGCCCTGGCACATATGACTGCCACTTTCACCTCTAACCTCCAGTGCTACGCCGATGACACGCAACTATCTTTCTGGCTACCCTCAGTCGCCTCTTCCTCTTCGCTCATATCCAACTGCCTGTCTGCTATTCAGTTTTGGTGTGCTGCAAACAACCTCTGCCTCAATGCCACCAAGACTGAGATCATTTGCTTTGGGACCCCTGCTCCTGCTTTCCCACTCTCGCTCTGGCCGGCCTCCCTTGGCCCTGCGCATGCACCCACCTGCGAAGCAAGAAACTTGGGGGGTCATCTTTGACTCCACACAATCCTCTCACATTTCAGACGTCTCTAAAAAATCTATCAGCTTCACCTACTCAGAGGTGCTCTACCTTTTCTCACTTTCCCCCATGAGGCTCACTGTCTCCAGAGCCCTGGTTCTCTCCAGGCTGGACTATTATAACAGCTTCTTCTGCAACCCCCCCTTCTGCCCTGCACCCTCTGCAACTGATCCAGAACAGAACCGCAAGACTTACCCTTGACCGCAAGCCCAGGGACCACCTCTCTCCGGCACTGAAATCCCTCCACTGGCTCCCTGTGGCGGCAACAATCAAATTCAAGACCCTTTGCGTTGTTCACAAGGCTTTCTGGGGCCTGGGACCTACCTACCTGCAATGCTGCCAACCTAAATACTGTCCCTCACGAGCCCTCTGCTCATCTACCACCTCCAACCTTCTGCGAGTGAGCCGGTTCTCCAAGCAGAGATTTGGAGTGAGATCCTTATCCTCAACAGGTGTCTCCCTCTGGAATAGCCTCCCTGCCACCCTCTCTCTTGAGCTCGATCTCCTTACATTCCAGGAACTCAAGACTTGCCTCTTCCTTCTCTCTACCTCTACCCTGCTAACCCAGTTCTCTATTTTTCCCTCTCTCCCTCCTCTTCATTTCAGCATGCTGACTGGCTGTTGGGTGTACCTCAGTCTCACTGGTCCCTGGCAACCCACCAGTCCTCTTTCACACTTGTCACAGGGCCCTACACCCCACCCACACTCAATGCACTTGTGAATTTAACCCTACAGAGTGGCTCTCTGCACTTACACAAGTCTCAACCAACTGGCTGCACTTGATAATCCCCCCTTCCCTGTGACCCTCTTTGCACTTGCTCGATCGTTACGCACCACGCATGAAGATCATATGTCTGTTCTCCTTGTCTCCACCCCTTAATTGCACTGTAAAAACTGCAGAATCGCTGCCAGGCCTATTTGCTGTCTCAAATTGTTTAATGTATTTTTTACTCACTTACTCTGCCTGTGCAGACTATTAGCATCTCAGAATTTCAAGGGCTCTGAGCGACTGTTTTTTCCCCCCCATGTACCCACCCTCCTTGAGCACTTTGTGCATGCCGCATACAGGCATCTCGCATTCAGCTTTTGGAGGCGGCTGTTGTGGAGATAATGTGGTGTGTGCTTTTATAGGAAGGGAGATGTACCATGAGCTAGTCTTGTTCTGTATCACTGGCCAGGAATACATGCTGATGGAATGTTGGTCTATGTATGATAGACAGCCCAGGAGAATGTTGAGTGAGTGTTGTGTGCGAGTGCTCCATGAGTGTCAGTTGGGGGTCTGAGCTGTATGCGAGAAGATGGCCGGTGGGTCTGTCATGGTCTGTTCCTGAATATGTCCTTTATCTGTCTACCTGTTCCTGTCATGTAGATACATGCAAATAACTGGAGCTGTACATATGTAACTATGTATAATAAAGTATCCTGGTTCAACTTACATGACTCCACAGCTGGTCTGTTTACTAATCAAGAGAGCCCTACACACCACCTTAAAAAGGCACAATATAAAACCATATAGATGTGTGTCCACACCTCTGCGCAAGCCGGTTTGATATTTCTTTAGCCTGTCCGAGATTTTACTGGATGCATCCAGGAGGGAAGATAAGTTTATAATTTCTGGGGTTAGACCCATTTCCATTCTTAAGAATCGGTACAATATAGGAGCAGCCAGAACCTGGTAAAACAACACTTCATCATCTAATGAAACAGGGCAAAGACTGCTACCCCAGAGACTAGGTGAATGTTTGAAAATGGCATTGGATAATCCATCTGGGCCACAGGCTCAGGAGGGTTTCAGACCTTATAGATTTGTAATGACAGCCTCCACAGTAAAATTAAAGCTCCACATAATGTCACCATCAAGCTCACTATATCTCCATGATCCGTGTGCCAGCATAGAGATCCGAATAATGAACATTCATTTAGGAAATGGAGTGAAAGCTCTTGAATAGGTCATTGAAATCCCAGACATTTTTAGAATTTTTGCAGACGATTGTACCCAACATTACCTCATTGCTTTCCTGATGTACACGTGATTTCTGTTGTCTTGCTCCATTTCTAGGCAGCTGCTCGTTTTTTTTATACACATCCATTTTTCTTTTTGATTCATACTGGATTTATTGATGTTTTAAATATGCCTTAAAAGGGTAGTTCACTCAGAAATGTTATTGTCCCAATCAATTCGGCTTTTATTTTCAATACATGGAGCCATTTTAAAATTAAAAAAATAAAAAAAATTAAAAAAAAGACGATCAGGGGGTGTGGAAGAGGGCCGCGTGAGTGGAGCTCTGCGCTTGGCCTTGCTATTTATTTAGTATTACAAGGACCCGAACAGCAGGTGTGCAACTGGAGGAGGTGCCCTGACTCCAGGACCTTGAGCAGAGTTGGGGTAGTGTGGGACAGGTCGCGTCCCAGTAGTGGCAGAGGCAGCCTCAGGCGCAGACACGAAGCAGCAGAGACCTGCTGCCAAGTACTCGGAACACAGCGGCCGACCGTGAGGAGGACCTGACCCGAAGTGCGGTTCACCCCCCACTCAGAGCCGGCGGAAAGGGAGCACCGGCACAGTATGCTAGTAAATGCAGACCGTAGGAGGGGAATAGGCCTGGCGGAGCGAGAGCCCCTCCCACCAACACAGCGCTGCAGGAGGAAGGAGCAACGAGGGGCCTGAAAGGAACTAGGCTTGGCGTTGAGCCACGACCCAAAGTGGCACTGGTGAGCTGAGGCCCCGGCTCCAAAAGTCCAGGCAGAATAGAGGCGGTGAAGCGCAGGTCATGTCCAGGCCTGCAGCAGTGGGTCCAATGCCAGTGCACAGACTGAACCCCAGAGAGACCCGCAGACCAGACCCCGTCGCACGAAGAGGCCAACAGGCGAACTATGGTGAGCTACACGGTCCGGGGGGTGGTTTGCATAGAAGTACCTAAAGGGGAGCCCCGGGACCATGAATCAGTGGAAGGACACTACATCGAGGAGGCCTGGTGGAGTGGCCTGATGGAGTTGTTGGAGCCCCCCAAAACAATGCTGCTGGGATCAGGAAAGGGCAACAAGGGACCTGAAATTACCTTAAGGTGGGCCTAGTCCCGAAGTGGCCATAGGTGAGGGAGCTGGAAGAGGGGCACAGACCAGCCTGGGGCTATAGGAGCTGTTGGCCACCCCCAACCGTTGGTGACCTGGGCAGGAGAGGACCCCAGCGAGGCCCCAGAGAAGCAAACATCCCAGGAGGGTGCTCACGAGAGATGAGCAACACGCCAAGGGGAGTTTTTCGAAAATACTCTGCTAAAGGAGTAAAGAAGGCCCATGCACCTGCCAAGGCAAAGCCTGTGTGAAGCAGGGGCTCAGTGCTGGACCCCATTGAGGAGGATATGACGGGGGAAGCGGGCCTGTACTGGAGCTGGGGGCCCTGGGGCATATACACTAAGACATTCATGCGGTTCTCATGGAGCTGAGAGCATTTCGGGCGGAGGTCCAGGCGCAATGGGGTCCCTCAAGGAAAGTGTGACAAAAGTTGAGGATCGGGTGGAAGCACAGCGTGCAACAGACAGGCGATGTGGAAGTTGGGATGAGACTAAAGGAGCTCAAACGCAGGGACATGGAGGTGAGGTGCAAGGTGGACAACATTGAGAACAGAAAACGGAGGAACAATTTGTACATTGGGCATCTCCCTGGCAGACACACCGAAACTCCCCAAGACCTGGAGAAATCCTTGTTGAAACTGCTGCACAAGCTACTAGGGGCCTCATCGGAAAGGGAAGTCAAAATCGACAGGGTTCACAGATGGGCAGGGTCCGGTGAGGGACCGAGCGCAGTGGTGGCAAAATGCCACTACTACAGTGACAAAGAAGAAATTCTCTGAATGGCACAAGAGATTGGTACAATAGAATGGGAGGGAGCCCAATTGAGGATCTATCAAGACCCATCGGTTTACAGCCTGAATCAAAGCCGCAAATGTAGCACCTCGACGAAATGGATTCAGAAAAAGGTGGTGAGCCATCGCTGGAGCTTTCCCTTTGCCCTGGCATTTGAGCTCAAAGTGGAGAATTGTTCTTCACCAGGGAGAGGAAGCAGACAATCTGCATAAGGAACTGCAGAGCGAGGAAGCACAGCCAGAGAGGGAAGGCCAGTGCCAGCTGAAGGAAAGTTTTAAGAGTGCATTTTCCCAGCCTAAAGAACTCATGAAGGAGCAAAGCTCGAGACACGCTAGAAAGTCAAGGGTGCGGCATCCACCGCCCCCGAAGTGAACTGTGATAAGGAGAACAAGACATGTGGGACATTGAGTAAACCGGCTGCACCCTTGGGCACACACGCTCATCGGGGAAGAGGCGGAGAGGCCAACTGCGAGCCTCCACATGCCCTGGTGACCTGGAGATTTGCAGGCGTGTCTGCGTAGTTGGGCTATATGAGTGTTTGGGTTTTGTTCTTGGGGTTATTTCTGTGGGCTGGGGAGGGCAAACAAGGAAGGGGAGGCAGTGGGAAGGAGGATGGGAGACCCTGCACACAGGGGAGAGGGTGTGTGGACCCCGGATAGGCTGGAGGTTCCGGGTGTAGGGAAACTTCCCAGAAAGGGAGATGGTTGAGCTGAAGATGGCAACCCTTAACCCTAAGGGACTCAACTCCCCAAATAAACGATCACTGACATAATCTGTTCCGGTCCCTAGAGCTATCTGTTTTGTTTCTACAGGAAACGCACTTTAAGCAGGAGATGGAACGTACGTTGCGGAAGGGGGCAGTGAGGCAAATGTTATAGACCTCGAACAGGGACCAAAAAGGAAGGGGTGGGAAGAGTGCTGGCATGATCCTTCCACATGAAAGGGATCCAGGTTAAGAGGGGATTTGGGAGGAGATTCTTGGCACTCAAGAGCCAGCTTGGATGGAGTCACGTTTACCCTGGCCACAGAATGTGCACCAAACATAGGCCAGCTCCCCTTTTTAAGGATCTTCGTGGCATTGGAGGAATGGGGGAGGGCACATGCTAGTGGGGGGGTGACTTTAACCTAGTGGCCGACCCAAGGTTGGATTGGTGGTCAGCGAGAGGGGGAGCAAACAATCAAATGGGGAATGAGAATGGGGATTTTGCAGCACTCCTGGAGGACAACTTTTGGGTAGGCGTCTGGAGAGCATCTCACTCCCAAGCAGGTGGCTACACTTCCTTTTCTCCGCCCACTCTACCTACACTAGGATAGGATCTCCTACTCGTCCCCAAAAAACAGACGAATGATATCACGTACCCCAACGTAGAGTGAGCAGTTAAGTGGTCGGACCACAAAATGGTTACGGCATCTTGGCACTTCAACGCTAGGAGTGTAATGATGTCCTGCTTATCGACCCAGTTTTTAGAGATTTCCTGGGAAAGGAGAGCTGTTCCTTTTTTTAGATGAACAACACATGGGATGTCCACACCAATTTAGTATGGGACGGTGCCAAAGCCATGATACGGGGCCTTTGATAGCAGAGGGGGGACGGAGGAAGTGGGAGAGAGGACTCATTGAGAACAGACTGCAAGAGGAAATATGAGGTTTCAGGGCTCCGCTGAATGGTACCGGGGACAGGACAGACCTGCTGCAAGACATCCGGGATAAGAGGCAGTCCCTACATGCTACATTAATAGGTGAGGTAATCAAGAAAATTAGGTATACTTAAAAGTATTACGAAAAAGGGGACCGGGTGGGGTCGCTGCTGGCTAACGGTGTCCGGGGCAGTAGGAGACAGGTGGTTTGAGGGGGTCATGGGCACACAAAGGGATCCCTGCATGCTTTGTGGATTACTATGAGGCACTGTATAGCAAGGCGCCGGAAACAGGGGACGATGCGGTTAGGACATACCCGGAGGGCTGGGCAATCCCAAAACTCACTACAGAGGCCATTGCATTCCTGGAAGCCAATGTCATGGCTGAGGCGGTTGCAACAGCCATAGAGAAGTTAATCGGGAATTCCCCTGGGGAGGACAGATACACCGCCGAGTTTTAAAAACAATTTCAAGACCGGCTGGCGATGGTTTTTAATGCCATTAGTGACATTGGTGCAGTTCTCTCTCCCCCCACCCCTTCCTGGAAGCAAGAATAGTGATACCAAAACCGAGGAAGAACCCTACATATTGTCAAGTATACAGGTCCATCTCCCTCCTTAATGTTGACTCTCAAGCTCTTTGCACAGGTACTGGCAACCAGGCTGGAAAGATACTTCCCGAAGCTGATCCACCCTGATCAGACAGGATTTATTATGACTAGGAAGTGGGCTGATAACCTTCGAAAAACCCTTCATGTGCTACACTCGCCTGAGATTAGAGAACAAGGAGCACTGATACTATCGCTCGATGCCGAAAAGGCCTTTGACCGCGTTAGTTGCTCGTTTCTTCAGGGGGTTCTGGCAGCGGTGGGTATGGGGGAGAAGTGGGTAAACTGGGTAGCGGCCTTGTACTCGAGACCCAAGGTGAAAGTATTAGTAAACAGAGAGGAATCGAGGGCCTATGGGCTTGGAAGGGGAACTCGGCTGGGCTGCATCGTCGCCTCTCCTATACACTTTAGTAGTGGAACCATGGCCAACCGACATCAAGCAGGACTGTCAAATCCGGGGGGTTTGGGTGGTGGAGAGGGGTGGGGGGAGGAAGTACAAACTCAGCCTCTTTGCAGACGATGCCCTCCTATATATAACTCGACCCCGGGTATCCCTCCCAAAATCATTAGCTAGAGTAGCAGTACACAGGAAATTATCCCAGTTCAAGTTGAATCTCAACAATTCAGTGGCCCATCCAGTGGGACCGGGAAGGGATCAGATTGGAGACTACATGAAGGAACTGAGCTTTGGCGTATGGGGTGAGGGGTTCCGCTACCTAGGGGTGCCAATCCAGAGGGACCTTAGTAGCCTATACAGTAGAAACGTCTCTCCCCTAAGGGGAAAAAAATCAAAGTGGACCTAGAACTGTGAACCAGGCTTAACCTGTCCTGGATGGCCAGACTTAACGTATTCAGATGGTAGTCCTCACAAAATTTCCATTTCTGTTCCAGATGCTCCCGGTTGCGGTTCCTGCGGCCTTCTTAGAGGCAGTTAAACGTAGGCTCCTGAAGTTTCTGTGGGTGTGGAAGAGACCCAGGATAGCGTATAAAGTTCTCACACCAACAAAGGATGAAAAGGGGGTAGGACTACCTGACTTAGTGCCTTACAATAAGGCGACCCAGCTAGGCGTACTCATTGACCATCAATAGCCGCATTCTGAGAAAAAGTGGGCAACTATGGACAATTCGATCCCGACCCCCGTCACCCTGGCTGAATGGCTACAAGTGCCCCAGAAGGAGATTCCACGTAGGGTCCTGCGGTACCCCTTACTAGAGGTGTTGTGGACAGTCTGGAAAGAAGGAAGTAGCATGAGGTGGATAACGACGTGGCCCTACCCCTGAAATGTATCTGCCCCTACCCCCCATTGAGGAACCTGATAGCAGAACCCTTATAGTTTGAGGAATGGTACGATGTGGGCTTCAGTAGGGCAGGACAGATGTGGGAGAAGGGGGAGTTGCTATCCATGGGCACATTGGAAGACCGTCTCCACATATATCGACTCTCCACATTTCGCTATTTTTTGCAGCTGAAGGGTGCTCTCCACGATGCGCGATGGGGGAATAATCTGCAAAGAGATTATACAGCCTTTGAGTCACAAAGGGAAGAGACACAAAGGGCTGTATAGCGAGCCTGCACAAGATGCTAAGGGTGCAGCATCCCCAGGGGGACCTCCATCGGGAAATACCGCATGATTTATGGCTCACAATTTGTAGACGCGTCACACACTCTACAGCCTCTCTCCAATATAGAATGCAGGCGATTAAGATCCTACACTGTTGGCACCACCCCCCACCGCCCCCGCCCTATAGGCCAGACTGTATCCGGGAGTGGAATAGTGATGCTGGAAGTGCTGACGTCCCAGTGCAAACTATCACCATATGTGGTGGGGATGTATCCATGTACAGACTTAATGGGGAGGAACTCCTCATGGATTAAGGGGGTGGATGGGATTTCATGAAAAGTGTGGCCCTGGATGTTATTTGGGGTGTGGGATGAGCATGAAGGGGAAGATCAGGGGAAACACATGACCCGTACGATGTTTGTGGCAGCTAGGTGTTAAGTGGCACAATTTTGGAAACGGGACAGAACCCCCATGGAGAAGGAATGGCTACAGAAAGTCATGGGGTTTTATGAAATGGAGTATATGATGCATATTCTTAATGAGTCCAGGGTGAGGATCAGAGAGATGTGGCTATGCTTTTTTTGTTCAATATGGCAGTTACCAGAATTACAGAGGGAACAAGCGTGGGGATGTAGGGGTTGTTGCCTCAGTTGAACAAGTTACTCTTACCTGGTAACGTTCTTTCCATGGGATGGTCTGACGACGTATTCCATATTTATGACAGGTAATCACAGCAACACAGATGTGGTGATTACCTGTCATAGATATGGAATACGTCGGAGGACCCAATCCTCGCAAAATATGTTTTATGGGCTATTTGCTGGAAGGGGGGGAATATCGGGGGGAGGGGAGATGGCAGATTACGGCCACGATAAGTGTACTATTGCAAATCAAGTCTATTCTGTATGCTGCTCTTTAAGTTATGAAATACAAGTAAAATGTGATTCTCAAAAAAAAAAAATCTTACCTAAGTTTTCTTCACTTTTATACATGTGAAAATACACCGCCATTTTGCGGAAATTTGATCCGTTGATCTATTGCCCTAAGTGCCCTAGCGGCAGTAATACAGATAACCCACCCCTAAAGTTGACATCACTAGTCAAAATTATATGCACCACCTATTTTAATAACGTTGGTGGGCAGTGTAGCCCAACGTTACCCGTCATCACCCACGTTATATTATCTAACACAGAACCAGGAACAAAAACACAGTAGGCAAAACGTTTTTTTTTCACAAAAAGGGTAAAAACATATATTTCAAAGAAAACAGCAATAATCAGAATGGTAGCAAGTACTTTTATTATTGTCATAACACTGAAAAGAGGAGATTATGTCCACGAAAACATCTTACAATGGCGATTCCTTTCAGTGATCAATCAGTCTTTGCATTGTTCACAGAAAGTTCTTATTTTCCATGATGGATTTTGCATCTACGGACATTGCGATCCATTAGTGAGAAGAACAGAGTGGTTTCAGTTTCAAATGCAACACTTTCACATCTGCACGTCTTCATAATATATAGCCTGCCATGTTGCTCCTTGTTACTGCAACGGTGAAAGGACAGACTGGTGTCTAGCGATCGTCCCAGATAATAGTTATCACAAATGCGTTGTTCACTAGTATTGTCCAATTTCAGGTGAAGAAGCAGTCAACCGGAAGACTCCCACCATGGCATATACACATCGGTACAATGTAACTGAAATCGAGAATAAAACATATTTCAGTACCCACTTTTTAATAGAATATACACATTACATAAAAATGTTACAATGAATGTGTTATAATTAACATGCACGAGGTCTATACTTTGTGTCAAATTGACCATTCATCCATGACATTGTATATCGTGTAGCATACAGCACACTTGCCATCTTCACATGGCCACACGGTCAAAGAAACTTTAAAAACAAATTACATAACAAAAACTCATGCATTTCTAATGTGAGTTCAGTTTTGAAAGGCTTACTGGCTTATGTGTAGATCTATTACAGCAATAATATTTCATTTGTGCATCGATTTGACTATGATTTGATGAGTATTTGTCAGGTGCCTATACAACAACTAGTGTCACCAGGCGCCACAAGACAAAGTGGGTAGGGAAACAAGGGGAGTAACTAAACAATAGTCCTACTAGGCCTTGTCACATTTGTATCGTGCAAGTCAGTTAGAAGTGAAGGAGTGCGGGAAGGTTGGGGGAGGGTGATGGACCAAGGTATTGGCAAGTGCTACTGGGAGCCCAGAAGGGGACGTGCCAGGGGATGTCAGGGGACGAAGCCACTGGCTAAGTGCTTGGATGGAGGTGTCTCAAGGGGTGAATGCCTATCCGCCTGCCAGTCAGGCGGGGGGAGGTGACCAGATGACAGGGCAGATGGGGCTGGGTGCCGTTGTGAACTTGGCAGAGGGTTTGGTAGAATGTAAGATTCATGAAGGACCAGGCCACCAGTCACAGCTGCTGTGGGCGACCACTGGGAAGCAGTAGCACGATTTTAAAGCTGGAGAGATGCAGTCCCTGGCCTTTAGGCCAAGGATAAGTCTTCCAGCCCTATTCTGGATTAGTTGAAGGGGGCAAAGGGCGAAAAGACGGCAGATTGAGGAGGAGGCTCTTGCAGTAGTCACGCCCAGAGAGTACCAGGGCTCTGGAGACATTGAGCTTCTGATGGAAGGTGGGGAAAGGGAGAATGCCTTGAAGGAGGTGATGTTGAAAGTGTGCCTTTTTGGAAAAGTCCAAGATGTGAGGGGTGAAAGACTAGTCTTACATCAACTCAAGTTTTTAGGCCTAACTAGATTGTGAGGGTAGGGGGCCCAAGTAGGGCAGCCAGAGGACTGGAGTGAAACAGGGTGCAGGGGTCCCAATCAGAAGGATCTCAGTCTTACTGGCATTAAGCCAGAGATCATGGTCTGCGCACCAAGCAGGAATAGCAGTCAGACAGTCCGGGAATGAGAGAGGAGGAAGAGGAGGTAGTAGAGGGAAGCTTGAAGGAAAGTTGTGCGTCATCAGCATAACACTCGGAATGAGTTGAGTAGTAGGGAATCGGGTGTCCAAATCGTTGCTCTGTTTCAATCTGCTGCCGATTAGCAAGATTCTGACTTTTCAGCGAAGTTAGACTATCCTAAAAGACGGTTTGCACTCACATTAATATTTTTTATTTTATGAGCATTTGTAAGGCTCTTTAAACAAACAGGATTGTGTTTCAAAGTGCCACAAGGCTAAATGGGATGGGAACAGAGCAAATAATGGCTAAAACAGAAACTATAAAGTTGTGGTCCTACTAGGCCTTGTATTCAGAAAAGCAAGTGCAATTGAGAAGTGCAGTGGAAGGGGGTGGGAGGAGCAGATAAATGAACAAGTGCTGGAGGCGGGACCAGGAGGGTAGTGCTAAGGAGAGCCAAGGAGGAGAACTTCAGGCTAAGTTCAAGTACAGGTGACTCACAAGGGTGGGTTAACCCCTTTACTGTTACAGGTCGTGGTTATTTTCTACCGCCATCAACAGCCTTAGGCTAATCGCATAATTGTATATATGTTAGATAGTGTATGATTGTGTGGTATTGTTTCTTCATAACTGTGGTTCAATTGTGTTTGAATTATAAGGCCTATAATCAATGTATTTTTGATCAATCTAAGAGTAATCGGTGTGGTTTTATTGTGTGTGCTTGTTGTGGGCTTCCGATCACTCTCAACCCTCCTGAGACTTGGTCTTTACCGCCTGCCAAGCTATCATAGATTGGTCTGGTTTGTCCAGAAGGTTCCCCTGTTCCACTAAACTAGGTGGCCTCCTAAACCTATGCCGACCAGGTCAGAGTTTAGAAATACATTTTAACAAATTGGTGTACAGTGGTGGGATAAGATCGGAGGTAACCAGTGTTGCATACTGATGAAATACCCAGTTTGTACTTCTACAGAAAACAGTGACCTTAGGTTGATTTAACTGTAAGCCACCTGCCTCACATTTAACATGGAAGCAATTGCAAACATAACTGACTGGTTCTAAATCCGAACCTCTGAGAAAGATCTGTTCTGAAAGAGGCTTGTCAGCCTCTGGAACTAAAGCTGAAAAGATCCAAAAGATCATGGAATGGCGGGAAAGCCATATCTCAGCTTGGCCCTCCAATGACAGTGCAGAAGGTTCTGGGGCTGGTTCCAGTAACAGTGCAGAAAGGACTGTTGCTGCCGTCAGAGGAGACATGTGATTATCAGTATGATGTAGTCTCCCATGCTTCTTTTGCTGGCTCTGAGGCAGAGGCCTGCTGGAATTCAAAAGACAAGAGCTGCCGTTTAAGCAGGAGGGGCTTTAATTCCATATGGTTAAGCTCGGACTGGAGATAGCAGAGAAACAGAAGGACAGGGGTCCCCATTTGGAGCTTGCTAGGTTACAAGCTGCCAATGGCTTCTCCTCTCATCCACGGTTCCCAAAAGATCTGTTTAGTGTGTATGGTGACAAGAATGATGACATGGATTGGTTAACTGCATTTGAGTATGCATGTGAAGTACATGAAGTTGTGGATGCTGATAAGATTGCATTGTTGCTCAGTCGACTACCCCATTCAGGCTGCAGTGCCATTATGGAAATGTCAAAGGCTGACAGAAAAGTCTTTGCGAAATTAAAGCAAACCCTGCTCTTAAAATTTGGAAAGACTCCTGCCTAATAATTGAAAAGATTCAGGGATTACAAAAAGAAAAGGTAATACTTGGGTCTCATATGGAACTGATTCCTTGAAAAACGTGACTGGCTGGGTGGTAAGTTATAAGGTCACCACCTTTGAGGGTATGATTTGTTTGGTCATGCTTGAACATTTTTTGCTTCTTGTTCCCCAGAGCTTAAGCAGCATTTGGCAGATTCTAAAGAGAAAGATCTTAAACTATCCAGTGCAGCAGTGTCTCATAAGGACAAGCCTGCTCCTGGTAAGCAGGAGGAGGGGAAACACAAAGATAAGGAGGGTGGGGGAGCTGATCAAATCTCCTCCCATAAGGGCCACAAAAAGCATAACAAGGGTAAGTCACATGAGAATGTTCACAATAGTGTGATTTATCCTCCCAAGCATAATTGTGGTTACAGTAAGCCTCCTTACGTCCCAAGACCAAGTTCTTGTGTGGCTTGTGGAGCAAGTGATCACGTGAAGGGGACCCCAGATGTAAGGTCAAATCCTTGAGGATCCAGTCTGGCCTTCCCCTCCTACGAGGAGGAATAAATGATCACAGCAGCATCCTTCTCCTCAGACTTCTTCCCAAGTGGGATATAATCTGAGATATTCGTAGTATCCCTGGGTTCCTGGGAGCCTAGAGTCTCATAGGCTTATGCTAGTGTTCCAGACAACACCAAGCACTACTTTAAGGACAGTGTGCTGATCAATGGAGTAGCCACTCCTGCCCTTAGGGATAGTGAAGCCAGCAGAACTGTGGTGAATGCCACATTGGTTAACCCAGAGGATCTTGCCAGAGCTCCCCTGATGCCCACCAAGTTTGCTGATGGCCCTCCTCTCAAGTTCCCAGTAATGCCTGTAAATCTAAGTATCAATGGTACAGTAGTAAGGAATCATGTGAGTGTTTAGAGGCAAGTACCCGAACGGTTCTGCTGAGAAATTACCCCCAGAGACTTGGGTCTTGTGGGGGACACAGCAGAACAACCATGCACATTGTCACAAACAAAGGCTGCTCTGGCCAAGTCCAAGGATGAGTCAAAGCCAAAGGGGAAAGCCAAGGGAGTCAAGAAACCAAAAAGAGGGAAAGAATATTCCTCCTAACTCACCTACCACTAAGGTGGAAGTAGTTGGCCAAGCACCTGAACCAGACTAGGCACAGTTGCTGCCCAGAATTCTCAACCCACATGACCATCCTAAACTCCAAAGTTTATTGGTTAAAAGGTGGTCCTGATAGCGAAGAGTTTAGTAAGGGCCAACACGAGTGCTCATTTTTAGAAGGCCTTAGGAGACAAGCCTCTTCCCAACTTGAGGGTGAACCTCCTGGGAAACATAGGATTTATTGAGAAGGTGGGCTCCTGTACAGTGAGCCCACAGAGTCTACTTGTGTATAGGCGTGTTACAAATGCCATATCATACTGAAGGAGACCATAGGAGGTTGGTGGTCCCCCTTCAAGTCAGACCCTTCTTCCTACAACTGGCGCATGAAGATCCTCCAGCTGGTCATATTGGGATCAAGAGAACCTAAAGAGAAAGATCTTAAGAAGCTATCCCGTGCAGCATTGTCCCATAGGGACAAGCCTGCTCCTGGTAAGCAGGAGGAGGGGAAACCCAAAGAAAAGGAGGGTGGGGGAGTTGATAAAACCTCATCTTATAAGGGCCACAAAAGCATAACAAGGGTAAGTCACATGAGAATGTTCACAATAGTGTTATCAGCAGAGGCTATCCATGCATTTTTACTGCATTTTTACTGGCCCAAAATGGCCATTGTAGGAGTGCCACTTGTCAGATTTCTAGTAAGAGTGGCTCAGCAATCCAGGCTCCATTGGTGACCCTCCCTGTGGTAGGGGTTCAATTGGAAAGTGTAGGAATTGACATTGTTGGTCCCCTTGACCCTCAGACATCCTCTGGCAATATGTCTATATTGGTGCTGGTTGATCATGCCACCAGATATCCTGAAGCCATCCCATTGAAGATTGACTGCCAAGTCAGTTGCAAAAGCATCAATAGACATCTTTACTAGAGCTGGCTTCCATAAAGAAGTTGTGTCAGACAGAGGCAACAACCTTATGTCCAAGTACATGCAAGCCATGTGGAAAACGTTACTTATAAGTTTATCAGCTTATCACCTACAAACTAATGGCTTAGTTGAAAGGTTTAATACAACTCACAAAGGCATGATTGGGGCTCTGGAAGAACCTCAAAGGAGAAAATTGGATTTCCTTTCTTTTGCCATGTTTACGTTTTGCCTACAGAGCAGTACATTAGGAAGGTGTTGGTTTCAGCCCCTTTGGACTTCTTTTTGGACTCTCCGTTAGGGGACCACTGGCTAAGGGTGGGAGCTTGATACTCCTCCTATCAATACTGACGTAGTCGATTATGCGTTGGGCTTAAGAAAAAGAATGGTCCTTCTGATGGCTCATGCCATTGACAGGTTGAAGGCAGGTCAAGCTTTGGTGAAACATTGGTATGACCAGGTGGTTTCCCTCATTCACTTTACCCCAGGCCAAGAAGTCCTGATCATGAATCCTATGAGCCCTACGGGACAAATGGGCAGACCCTTCCACAGTTGTGGAGCAGCTGGGCGAGGTAAGCTATTTAGTGGATCTTAAGAGACCTGGTATCATGATCCCTGCCCCCAGCCCTCTGAGACACGAGGCAAGAGCCAGGCCACTATCCCCTACATACCCCTTAAGGGCCTCTCCATCCCACCAGAGACCCACTTGGAGTCAGACCTGGCGCATGTGGCACCAGGCTCACACATAGCTATAAGAACAACTTGGCATTGGACTTGTAAGGTATTGTGGGGAAGATGGATACCCCCACATAACCCAGTTTATTGAACCGAGTATGCGGTCTAGCCTTTTGGGTGTGGTCCAACCCAGGGATACCTGGAAGCTATTTAAACCACGCCCGGGCAGAGAAACATGCTTTGCGTTTCTCTGCACCAACAGTGTGACACTCACCATGCTCAGATCTGTCTCCTGAAGGCCTTTGCCTTTCCTCCGCATCTCGCGCACCTGCAAGAACAGCATTAATATTATACTTACCTTGGGGAGTATCCAGCTTCCATCCATCGCTCCACCGGTCCTGTGGGCAGCTACGGCGGTGTCACCTCCATCTCGGCATGCCGCATCCTAGGGGAAGATAAACGAACGAAAGAAAAGACATGAGTAAGCATTCTTCATATCCTGGCTTACTCGAAAACTGTAACCCCTCCAACACCCAAGGGAGAAGAGACATGTTATATAGGGGACAAGAGTCAAGAAAAGGACAGTTCATAAGAATCATCCAACCTACCGGTCGGGCTGAAGTTACAGCAAGCCCAGCCCGTTGGGCCCCCGCCAGTTAAGCAACTAGGCAGCATAGAGCCCACATCAGTCGACGCACCCCTGCACCGAAGGCCAGGACGGAGAGCGCACCACACAAGAAAACAAGGTGAGTAGTGGACAAAGGGGAAGGTTTGATCCCCAAGGGAAGAGGGGGTCAAGCAACCAGTGTGTGATGTATTGACCCACGAGGCTCTGCCCTGCGACATCAATGTGCGCTGCTTTCACCAGAACCAACAAAATGGCCGCAAAAAGCCCTATGCGCGCTAAACCTCTGCAGAATTGCGCAGTGAAACCGGAAAAGTTAGCTGCCAATCTACTTTCCTGTGTGAGTGGGGAACAGGGGACCACACTGCCAAAACCGGTCGTTGGGCTGCCCACAGAAGGAAAAGGAACTAGCTGAAAAGTCAGTGCTCTGAAATCAGTTTTTCCTTGGCTGTTGAAACTGCAAAATAATGGCTCCCAAACATCAGAAAAGATCCAACATCCTTGCTGGGTGTTAACTATCACCTTATTTAAAGAATCCCCATAAGCACACAATGTCAGGAGAAGCCGAATTCATCATAGAATATCCACATTAAAAAGTGTGCTTGTCTGTGAAAAATCTGTCAGAATATGGGTGCTTTACCGCCGACTGCCTGCATGACAGCTGTCAGTTAAGTGCATTAGGAGTTTAAACTTGTGCATTAAAATCAAACTGTTGAAAAGAAGTGACTTGCAAGCAAAAGCAGTATAGGTTGCCACTATTTAATTTCTACGTTGAAAAACACTGGAATTAGAGATCTGTGTGTCTACTTTTTGAAAATGTAAAGTTTATTTTAGCAAAGACAATTTTAAACAAAGTGTGTTAAAGTAACCTCTGATGCCAGCTACAGAACTTCAAAGGCAAATTCCACAGCGTGCCCCAAAGAAAAAGGTATCTTCCTTTTGCTCTCTGCCCCAGGAACTCAGTCAGATGCTAATGAAAAGGGGAGGGGATTTTGCTCTGCTGCTTCTGGGGAGAGACAACAGGCTTCCTGGATTGAAAGGGTATGCAAATTCAAGTGTCAACAGAAACCCCTGCCAGCAGGAAGAGAGGCCTGGATTGCTCTTGTCCCATCAAAACTTTGGGGGCGGAACAGACAGATGTGTATCTTTAAAGCACAAGAAAGTATATGTTTTAAAAAGACACAGAACTGTGCAAAATTGTAAAAATCTGTAAAATATAGTGTTAACGTGAACATTCTGGTCACATTTTGAAACTACTCAGAACTCTGTGCTATGTTCAGAGACATGACTACAGAGATTGTGATTTTGTAGCAATTGTGATGATGCTAGAAATATGAAACTTCACAGGATTATGCCCAGATGTCATGCGCATACCATACATGTACAAGAATGTGACCAAATCTGACATTGGGCACCCAACCAAAAGCACGAAACACTGTCAAATCCGAACAGAAGCTCTCACTGAGATGGGACTCGGAGGAATACACGCTCCACTAAATCTGTGATGTAAATATGTTATTGCTAGCAAGTTGGCAAAATTGTAAATATGTTTTATATGAAAAATAGATCTACTATGCAGAAACAAAGGGGAGGTTCTCCCTGGATTGTAAAATACAGCATCATCATGACACCAGATTTCCTTCTCAAATCAGGAGAGAGGACAGACCCTAACCAATAGGATTCCTAGAGGGTGTGCCTAGTATAATTCAGCCTACCCAACCCTTAGGGAAATAGAGACAGCTTAGGACCTAGATACACAGACACATTCACCCATCAACTGATTGCTGGCGGAGTACTTTGAAACTCCAAGACTCCAGAACTTTGAAAGCAGAAAGTCCCATTTCCAAAGCTGAACCCTTCTCAGCTTGGCCTTTTAAAATCCTGAAACCAGATTTTACTCCAGACCTCCAATGGGAAACAAACCTGTTTCTGCTTTCTTGCTAAGAATTCTTGCTGGAATCCAGAGATCCAAACCAGTATAGCAGAGCTGTAACCAGATAGCTGCAACCCAGAACCAACCCGTCAGATCCAGTCCAGAGTGCCGTGCCAAGTCCAGAGTGCCGTGCTAAGTACAGAACCCAAGCGCCCTGAATTCTGTCTGGTGGGCTTGCAGAATTCCAGTGTAGAAATCTTTGACCAGATCCCCGACTGGCCCATTCCAAACAGTAGTAGTGAGAATCTATAGCATAGAATTGTCACTAGCAAGTATCGTATCCTTAAGCAATCCTATCCAAACCCATTCTATCATATCCAGAACTGCATTGTAGAAAATATTTTGTCTTACCTGAATCTTTCTCTCATCCCTTTAGTCCTTTGATAATAGTAGTGTTAAAATCATCTTTGCGCTAATATATTTGCTGAAGAAAGACAAGTGTCTTGGCAGGTAGAACCCATCCGGAGACGTCGCTGGATTGGTGGCTGTGCTGTTGTGTAGCTTGTGGCTTCATAGACTTCAAGAAAATCCTGTTTGTAATGTTCAAAAGCGCATCTTTCATTTGAAAATTCGGACTCTGAGTAAAACCGACCTCTATTAAAACCTTCATAACTTCCGTACCGTGTATGCTAGAAACGAAAATTAAGTCAAATTGAAGCTAACATCCTCAGCTACTCATGCGCTGAAAAGTTTGCCGCAAATGTTTCGTTTGGCTCAATTTCATCACATGTAAAACAGCTGTTCTTTGCATCCGACCTTAGAATTCAGTTTTCAATCTGCTAGTGACTCAATAATTGCTAGTGTTTATCTGATACCATACAAAGTGGCTCCCACTAGTTCTGAATCCAATTCAGTGAATTAAATCAATTTTGCAATGGTTTAAACCATTCATTCAAAGCCACATTTAAACCATTTTGACCTGTTTGAAATCATTCCTGCTTCTCTCTGTGATTGGGAAATTGGGATTGAAACTATTTGTTGAGTGTATTCCTGAAACCTGTTTCTCTCCTTCCATCTCTTTATCTTGCATATTGGGGGGATTGAGTAGTGTGCAGGGGGAAAGAGTGACATTGCATTGAACTGAACCCACGCAAAGTATTATTCTATGCTGCATTATTTTTCCTATCCATACTCGTTCTGATTAAAGAGATTGTTGATTGTACCATCACCCCATTGGTGATCATTGTATAAATATTAACAAGTGTGATATATATATTGTTGAATCCATAAAATAAATCTTTTAACTTTGCAAAACAGCCTGCTTCCTGGTTCAGTGAGACAGAGGGGATTCAAAGAGAGGGGCGTTATATAAGGGTACATCATTCAGAAATAAAAGAACTTAGAGACATAAATAAATAATTAAGGGTTCCAGCTGTGCATCACACACTAGGCATTGACTTAGGTGGAGCGCCGGGTTGAAATCACTTACAATATTGGGGGCTCGTCACAGGATTTCCGAATTAGATATACCACTTGTGACAGTCTAATACAGTGTGCTAACTGACGGGGTATACGATCCCTGTTGGGCTACCACGCTGTGTTACACTGTGAAAAGCACCCCTCAATAGGAACGCTCTAAGGAATTGGTCTGTTTTGCAAAAATAAAATAAACTTCTGTAAGTCAGGAAGGAAATTAATATTTCCAGAATGGCGACCTTGGTAGAAATCAATATGGCTAAAGAACACCTATTGCATAAATTATTTGTAAAAGGTGAATGGACAGAGCAGGATCAGAATGTGTGGTTGCAGGCAATCAGAACAGATCACTGCAACAGGGTTAGACATATGACAAGATCAGGGTCCATTACATGTGGCCCTGAGTGAATCATATATGGCCCCTAAGGCAAAGGAAGAGCAAAGCAAGAGCAAAGCAAGATTGCCAAAATAGCGGTATATCTATACCTACATATTGGAGCAATACAGGACAAATATGCCGAGGGCCAAGATTTGGCAAACAAGTAACTGCAGGCATTGGAAAAGGCCCAAACTGATCTGGACTCTGCTGAGCAGAGGCTACAGAGGAGCCAGGAATCGGAAAATGAAAGTAGGCAGTACCTAACCAAAATAAAAGAAGACATGGGCATCCTGCGGCAGGAGCAGGTAGAACAGGATACCAGAATGCCGGCCTTGCAGAAGGAGTACCAAGAAAGTGTGGACTCTCTACTGCAGAGCCAGAAAAAGCTGGAACAAATAAATTTCCCATTCCCAGGCTCGCAGAATCCGGGAGAGCCTAGAAGACCAGACGGGCACCTCTGGGAGCAGTGCCTCTGAGTCAGAGGAGGAGTGGACCAGGGTCACCCGAACCAAAAATGTCAATAAGGTAAAAAGGGCCTTGCTCAAGGATCCCCTAAAGCAAATCAAAGCAATAAGGAGCGTCATCACGCCCTATCATAAGAACGCAAAGTATTCCGTTTGGGAGCACCTAGAGCTCTTTGAACAGATGATGGAAACTTTCCATTTGAAGGACAGCAAAAGCAGTATTCAATATGTGAAATAGACCTTCTCTCCAGAATACTCCAGCTTCTTTGCGGGGCTGGAGGACCAAAATCATTCTATATGGTCCACCTATAGGGCGGCCATCTTGAAACATTTTTCTGTGCATAGAAACCCTCAGGAGGCTCGCAAGGCAGCCTACAACTTGCAATGTGGGGAAGATCAGGCCCCACAAGAATTTGTGCAGGAATTAAAGCATGCCTTTGCGCAGACCACCAGAAGGGTGCGCACTGACAGCAGAGAGTTTGTGAATACTTTTTTCCATGCTCTCCCCAAGTACATCATGACCCAGCTAGTGAGAGATTTTCACGAGAAAAGATCACTAAACTGGGTCATTGAACAGGCGACACAAATTTATGAGATGCAAAAGCCCATAGAAAACAAAAATACTCCAAAAAGCCCCAAATCAACCAACACCCCTGTTGCTGCTAAGGTGGCGGAGGTGAAGGTTGCCCCCATTTTAGATTTGGAGATGGGGAGGGCCTAAAAACCTGCCTGCAGAAAATCAGACCAATCTCAAGCACAGAAGGCCCTCTAGCCAATCACAGTCAGGGAGCCAGGGAGGAAATCCCACAAATGGGACCCCTAACTCTCCTGACTACATCAGCCCCCGCTACAAGGTGAATAGACCCATCCTGGGTTGTGTGTGGACTCCTCCAGCCCAAGCGGGTGAGGGGGAGCTCCAACCAAACAGCAGCTAACCCAGGGAACTTCCCTCATTTCCCACAGGAGGGCAATAATCCCCTAAATCTGGGACAGAATTTCTTCCCCAGGTACCCGCAAAACTTTCAACCCCAGAACAATCCATCCTTCTTTCCCCAATTTCCTGAGCCCAGACAACCTAATCCGGGAGAGGGGAGGCCAAGGGTAGAGGGGTACCCACATTTTCCAAACCCAGGGTATTTTCAGAGAAGGGATAGCTACCCTTCTCGGGATCAGCCCAGGGGAGAAATGAGAACCCTGTATCAGCCTGAGCGGGTGTCACAACTAGAGCGCCAGGTCTAAAACATGGCACAGGATCTGGGTTGCATGCCGAGGGCTCAACAGAACCCTCAGATGAGCATGCCGGCGCAGAATGTCTCAAACTCCAGACCTGGTGCTCCAGAGCAATGACAGGGGAAGAACCCCGACAATCCACCGGTTCCCAGGGAGGAGGCACAAGGGGAAGGGGGGTGTAAAGCCTTGGAGGAAGCTTCCTTCCCCACTTGTCAAAAGCCCCATGAAACCCAGGAACCAGAACCAAAATCTCCTGCCCTTGAAAGTCTGCCACCCAAGGAGCAGAGGGGGGGTAGGAGAAATAAAGAGCCCAAAAATACCCATTTTGAGGAGGAGGTACAAATCTTCCAGTTTGAAGGAGAGGGGTCCTCAGAGGAGTCTGGGAAAAGGATCTTCTCCAGAGATGGGGGAACTCCTCCCAAAGAAAAATGGGTCCCAAAGGATCCAAATCTAGACTGGGTACATGTGGGGACTGAGCTAGCGCCGCCCATCATCCAAACCCAGAACCAACATGAAAATCCTCTGGCTCAAACCCACCCTGGTGACTGCCTCCAAAAAGGGGGGGGCAGCCCAGAACCAGAACCAGGGGAACCCAAAACATCCCCCATATCTAGCTGTCACCTTTTCTTTTCAGATTCCCAAGACTCCCAACAGAATTCTGCCTATCTCTCTTCTCGATCAATGTCCAAAACCAATAAACTAACCCACCAGTTGTTCAAAAATGTACATTATCTGTGCCCCCTTGAGGAGAAGGAGGGAAGATTCTATGCCCCGGTCCAAATACAGGGGCAGTATATAATTTTGGCACTGGTGGACACTGGATCCCAAGCACCCTTCTGTCAAAAAGGGCCTTTGATGAACTGAATTTCGGGAAGGGTGGAGAAATACCAAATTCCTCTCTCCCCTCTTCCTGGACAACTTCAGAACTTCGATAGGAAGGAAATTCCCATCGCGGGGACTGTGGATTTGGAAATTTAAAATTAGGCGACACAAGGTGAAGCACCCAGTCATAGTTGTAACTCCAGAGGGCACTCCTTGTTTACTAGGGAATGAAAGCCTGCGAAGGTTGTCACCCCCAATAGATTGTGTAAACAAGGTTCTCTGGACCCAGACTAGCCTACCGATAAAATTAAAACAGAGTGTCAACCATGATAGTTTAAACGGCACCTGCCATATGGTTGAACAAAAATCTGACCAAGTAGAATTTTACTTCCAGAACAACCAAATCCCAGACGTGACAGTAATCGCAGTAGGACAACAAACTGGTGATGGGGGGTCCTCTCTATTTCTGAAAATCAACCTTCCTTCCAGTCTAAGGTGACATTCCACACTGGAAGGAAACACTCTGAAATTCTTTACAAATTCACAATCAGACATTCCCACTCCTATAGTCCAGAAAGATGAGAAATCAGCTCAAAGCCTGGCTGATATTCAGCAAATTGGAGAGCAGTTGTTCATCCCTATTCAGTTAAATGAAGGGAAGGACTCTGTTCTCACCCGAGTGTGTGTGAACAACAGTAAGAGTTTAATCTTCGAAGCCATGTTCTGCTAACTCCCAAAAGATCCAGC
Source organism: Ambystoma mexicanum (assembly GCF_040938575.1). NCBI lineage: Eukaryota > Metazoa > Chordata > Amphibia > Caudata > Ambystomatidae > Ambystoma > Ambystoma mexicanum. The sequence continues at coordinate 26,602,915 of NC_090934.1, forward strand.
CATTCCCACATTTAAACTGATAGACAAATGGGAAATGGATCTGGAAACACCCAATCCCAAACATCTCCTGCCAAGCAGGTGTATGCTCAAAATCTCCATAGGCAACAAGAGCATAGTCCATAATTGTTGGGTCGTGTAAGACATCACTGCCGCATTTTATTTAGGCAGTGACATTCTCAATCGCTTTGCCATTCGTTTGGACCTAATAAACCTCAAAGCTTGGTCCCGATTAGCAGATAATCCCATGGGCTTTGATGACCCAGAGAAAGCATTCAGGTCAGCTCAACTGCTGCCTTATGCAGTTGAAATTCAGATTGGAGAGGAAGTCACCATCCCAGAAAGGACCCGAGAATTCTCCCTGGAAGTGAAAGTTAAAAGAGGACCGAAATTGAAAAACCCTGACGCCTATATTCATCTAAATGCTTACTTCCAACAGCAAGTGTTGGGGGTAAACCCAACACCACTAGTCAATATTATTATTATTTTTTTTAATTAGTTTATCACAAACTTTTAAAAAACATACACGGTAAAAAAGAATCATTGCAAAAACAGCATATATAGCAAGATTATTAACATATTTTTCATATATTTAATCAATTGATCCTGATAACGTACACCCTTTGTTATTCTTGGCTTTTTTTCGCCATTTACCTTCCTCTTATTCTCACATTCTTTCCATCCTTTTTTTCTCTAAAAGTCTTGCTATCTCCTCTAAGAATGCTGTCAAGGCAAAGATTAGTTTCTCCTAGGTGCATGGTGCTTCACCATTCATCTATAGTATATGTGGAACATTCATTTAATAACTTCCCCAAATGTCTTGTTCTCTCATCTTGCAAGCTGGGGCATAAAAGTACCAGATGTTTTATCGTTTCTTCTTCGGAGTTACAGAGACAGCATAGGGGCTCCTCATGCGTCCTCTCTCCTCTTTGGTACAACGTCTCTCTAGCTTCCCATTCGTTGAGTCTGAAATTCATGAAGATTCTTCTCCTTTTTCTGCATGGGAATTGTATCATGTATTTCGGGAGTTCATTTTGTTTCTTTGCTTCAAAGAGCATTTTTCATTCTGTGATGTTGTCTTCTATTTTCTTGTGTTTCAATCCAATCCTGCATTAGCAGTTTTTTTTGGACTGCATCCGGATTTTGTATCAGAGTTTGTGTACTGGTGTTTAGCTGATTTAGGATGTTTATGCAGGATTCTTTCCATTTTTTGAGTATACCGTCCCTCTCTGGAACTTTCTTTTGCTTTAGTATGACGAATTGCAGGATGTTATCGTCATTCACAATTTTCCTATAGAAGTTTAAGGCGTTCCACGTGGTGGTTGTTTTCATTGAAGATAGGCTTAGTTCGTATCGCATACAGCTTGTCGGGAATCCCTTTGGCAATTTAAGGATCCTTCGCCAGATGACATGTTCACATCTTGTCCAGAATTCACAGTTGATTCCAAACATGGTTTCCGCTCCGTACGTTGGGGTCGGTATGAATTTGTTTCTGTAGAAACGTACCACTGGCACCATTGAGAACTTGCCATATTTTGCGTTGATCTTTGCTGCTTGAGCCGCAAGCTGGTTACATTTTGACACTAGCTTTTTAACCATGGGTTCATCACATATGCTTGCACTTAAGGTTACTCCCAGGTATTTGGCTTCTGGGACAACTCTAAGTACATCATTGCCCATCTTCCATTTAAATATGCGGGTCTCTTTATGGCGGTCAGAGCCTTGAAGATTTTTTAACACCAGAATCTCTGTTTTCAAGGTGTTAATCTCCATCTTACTAGTTTCCATGTAGATCTTTAGGGCTGTTAGTTTTCTCTGGAGACCAATTGGAGTATAATCCAATAGTGCAATGTCATCGGCATATAGGATCATATTTATATGCTCTTCATTGATTTTTGGAGGAAAAGATTTCACTGTACATAGCGCGTCCCCAACGTCGGATAAAAAGCAGTTGAATAAAGTTGCTCCCAAGGGGCAACCTTGTTTAACACCACGAGTAGTTGGTATGGGTGCTGTCAAATGTCCTCTTTGATCTAATCGTATCCGGACCGACGTTTCAAAGTGTAGGGCTTTGATGGCTGCCATTAAATCTGTCGGGCATCCTTTTTGGTTCATTTTTTCTCACATATCTCTGTCCACTCCGTCAAACGCGTGGGCAAGATCAATGAATGCGATGTATATTGATGTTTTTTGTCTTATGTCCTCCATTTTTGTTAAATTTAAGATGAATAAATTTAGGCTACAGCCAACACCTTTAACGAAGCCAGTTTGTCTTAAATCAGCTATTTTGGTATTGTGGATCCATGTGTTTAGTTTTAGTAATTGGCTGGCAAAGAGTTTCCCTACTACATCTAATAGGGCAATGGGGCGATAATTGCCTGGTTCCAACCTGGAGCCCTTTTTGAATATTGGCACTATTATCTCAGTTTTCCATGTTTTCGGGATCTGTCCTAAGCCAGCTACCATCTTGAACAGTTTGTGACAGAAGTCGCCCATTCTTCTGGATTTGCCTTTAGCATGTAGTTTGTCAGGTCATCGGGTCCAGGCGCCCGAGACATGCTTAGTTTTTTGATGTTATTCAGAATGTCGTCTCGCTCAAATTCAAGTTCCCATCCTTCATTTGTTTGTTCTTTTGGTGGATTATCACCCTCATCGTTCTGGAAGAGTGCGGTGTAATGTGTGGTCCATTGTAATTCCGTTACCACATTACTCAAACTGGCAGACTGTGGCATCTGTACTTCATTTATAGCTGCCCAGAAGTCCCTAGAATTTCTTTGGGCGAGGCGTTGCATCATGTTTTCCGCATCTTTTTGTTCCATTTCCGCCTTGTGCCATTTTAGCCAGTTTTTCTATTGCATTTTGTTTTCTTTTTCTCTCTTTTTCAACTCTTTTTTTTTACTTTGAGCTTCTATAATTCATAGTTTTCTCAAAGTTCTTTTCCTTGCAACCACTTCTGTATCGTATACATGTTTCGTCAAGATTTGCTTTTTATTTTTTCCCTTTTGGGATTTGTATACTTAAAGAAGTGTTTCGTATTCAATTTGTTTGTTCTCGTTGCCCCATTTATACAAAGTGTTTGTGAGATCCTTTATCTTTGCACTGTTTAGACGTAGCCGATTATGGCCTGGTTCAACTTCAATTTCTTGTTCCCATTTAATTTACTCTTTTGCAGCATCCGTATTATATGAAATTGTTATTAAGTTATGGTCACTTAAATCTGTCTTAATAACTTACATTTTTTTAGATCTTCAGACTCATGCTTTTGGAAGCTATAAAATAATCTATGATAGAGGTTTGGGACTATCTTTTCCATGTTGATTGGGGTGGGATGTCTCCTGCAACATTTCCATTAAGTATGTCCATGCTTCTTGCATCCAGTTCTTCCCATTTCATTTGTCTCAAATTATGCATACGTGTTACTTTATTGCTTCTTTCATCATTTGTTACTAAGTCCATGTTGAAGTCTCCACAGATTATGTCGGCATTATCTTCGACCTCTGTAATCTGATCAAGTATATCACATATTTGATCCACAAATGTGTATTCAGTCATCACCTTGTGTTGTCAGTATACATTGATGATGTACATCTCTTTTGGTTGGTCGGCGACCCAGTCACTATCCACTATTGTGATTGTATGTATGAAGATACATTTTCAGAGTTAAGTAGTCTTAGTCCACTCTCTCTTTTTACTATGGTCATCATGCCTGACATTGGAAGACCCTTAGCTTGGTGTATCGCCGGATTGAAGGCAACATCATATCCATCTGCTAAAGGCGGGTCAAGTAGCCATGTTTCTTGGCAACAGATAATATCAACAGGTTTAAGAAGAGCGTTTTCCGTTAATAGGTGGGCAAAACCTTGTGTATTCCAGGAGCCCACAATCCTTAGCTGTCTCTTATCATTATCCTTATGTTAACTGTTACTTGACGTGTGCAGGGCTCCAGCGACCCAATTCCAATTATCTCCAATTTCTCCCCTTAACTTTGGTTCCTCATTCTGTTGAGGGTCTTTTCTGCAATTTCTCGTTTCGATGGTCACTCTAAATGGTCTTTCTGTTTTCATCAAGTCACCGAATAGTTCTTCTCCTCCACTAATGACACCTTCTGTTTCTGGGTTAACTCTTTGTTTCTCTTGTGTCACACTTTGATTTTTGACAGTTGAGTATTTGGGTTTTCCAACTTTCTCTTACTTTGTTCGACTATCTGTTTTTTCTCCATCTCGTTTATTGACTTAATCTCCTTTAATGCAAACCCTAGATAGTATATTTCTTCTGCATTTCTCAAAATCAAGTCGTAGACATTTTTTGAGTGTATGTGTATCACTACACGATCAAGAGCTGAATCTCCTATAAATTCGACTCTTTTTATATCATTAGACGAGATTGATTTCATATAAATGCGTTAGAAGCTTCATAACGTTGAAGCGATTGAGGGTCAAACCATCTTCTTTAGGTTCAATGCGCTCCAAAAGGAGTCTAAAATCTGGTCCTTTTAGGGCCATTTTCGGATTTGCTGATTTGTTGGATTGGGTCTATTGTCGATCCTCCAGGGTTCATCAGGGATTTTGTCAATTACTTTTGTTTTAGTTGGTCAACCATCTTCTTCGTTTCTAGTGTTTGATCTTTTATCGCTTTCTGGTGAAGTCAGTGATTTTAGGGTCTCAGGTTTATTGTTATAATCTTTTTCCAGTAACTTTGTCTTTAATAGCGTCTTCTCCCTCTGCTCTTTCATCGTAAGGAATTCTTGAAAGGCAATCGCCTTCTCGCTCTTTTTGTCTGATTGAGTTTCTTTGGTCTTTCTGGAGTCAGTTTGGCCACTGTTCTCTTCCATGTGATCACTTTTTGGTATACTGATCCGTTTTCCGAACAAATGCTTTTATTAGTTAATGACTGATAGGAATGATTGAGCACCTCAATGTCGTGTCCGAATGACTTCCATTCTCATCTTCTTCGTCACTCATATCATATGTTGATACATTCAGGAGATCTTCTATGGTTTGCTTCTCTACTCTGGTCTCGCTATTTCATTGCATGTCCTTACGATCAGTTACTGTTTTTTCAAACGTTTGTTTTTTGGTTTCTTTCTCAGGTGCTCTGTTATTTGTTGTCTGTATTGTTACATTCAGCGCCTTTAAGTTTCTCAGAAACTTACATGAATTTTGTGTATTAAGATTCTTTCCTTTTGTCATGTTATTTGTTTTTTTCTTTGGCCTTAGTTCCTCTTTTATTCTCAGTGGTCTTTAGTTCTTCTGTTTTCATATCTTTTTCAAAAATTGCAAAGCTTTCTTTTGATGTTGAAACCCCAACGTTTTTTTGAGATTGACACCAAGGCTTGGGTTGAAGAGGATGCACCCAACTTTATGTTTGTTTTTGCCGCCTGCACTCTCTCCTCTATAAGCCTTTGATTTGACTCCTTGTCTGTCAGTTTATCTTTCTCGCTTAGATTTTCAAACGGTAAACCGTCTGCGTTTTGTGTTGTCGACGGAGTCGCAATCAGAGTTGAGGGAGTATTCAAGGAGGGTGCATTTGGTTCTACTGTGCAATCAAGCTAATTCAAGACCGATATATAGTTTCTTTGATTCTTTCCATTGGGTGCTAGTTCCTTTATCCCATCTGCATTGTCCCATACAGGTCTGTCTGTGTTTATTGGGGCTGTAGGTCGCGCTGTAGGGTTCATGCTTGCTTCTGTGCACGTTATATTTGGCATTCCTTGGTTCAGCTCAGTTAGGCTCTGATTTTTTTTTGCCTCGTTTTCTCGTTCAGCGATTTCAGTTCCTGCACTATGATATTTAGATAGAATAGATAGTGCTTCTTTTGCAACTTCTGCAAGTAACTTTTTGTCATCTCCAGAGTTTTTTAGGGCTTCCTTTAGTATGTTTGCTGTCAATTCATCTTTGTGCTCATCTTTTTGCAGTTGTGCTTTTAGTTCATGGAGTTTCATCTCTAGATTAACCATTTTTGTATTCACAAGTGCAATCAATGTATTCTGATCTTTGTAATTTTCGTTAAATTGTTCGTAGATTTTGGCTAATGGTGTGATTGCAAAAGCCATAGAGGACAGTCAGTTTGGCCTTAGTGTGTTAATTACATTTTCCATTATTTCGTTGCTGAGTTTTTTTTGTATCAAGTCATTTGCTCTTTGTCGAGATTTAAAGTTGGTGTGGTTTCTCATGTTCTTTTAAGGTCCTTGCTGTAATTCCGGTTCTGTTGATAGTTCCTCTGTTGAAGAATCTTCCGTTGAGGACATGAGCCCTTCACTCTTCTTTAGAAGGCTCTCGCTTTTTGCGGTCAGAGTGCGTTCTTCCTTATTCATGCCTTTCATTGTTTTTACATTTCTTTTTTGTGAGCAGCAGAGGTCTTCCATTGGACTGGAGTCAACTCTTCTTTTGCTTTTAGTCTCGTCCCACCTCAGCTTTGGGTGTTGGCTTTTTTTGGTCATTTTTCTGTCGAATAGGGCTTCTATTATAATTGTTACAGTCGTTTACTCTGTTATTTGAGTCATTATCAAGACCCATGGTCTTGACTGTGCTCTGGTTTTCATTCAGAGATTTAGAGACCTGTTAGCTTTTTTTTTTTATCTGCATTGACTTTTTCTGTCATGCACATGATATCCTTAATTATTTGATCAGCAACTATTAAGGAATTTCACCTTTCGTTTGTTATCTCAGTCTCATTTTCTAGTTTTTCGTCACAAGATTTTTTGCCCTCTTCTGTGGGGTGTCCAACGTCCTCATCAAAGCGATTTTTCATTTGTGTATTCGCCTTATCATTAAATCGGAATTGTGGCTGTGGTTGTATTGCTGTTTTGAAATCAGTTGAGTCCCAGTCGGATTTTAACCAAATGAATGGTTACATTTTATTTGTGCTTTTGTTCAACATGTCAACAGCTGGAGGCTCGAACACGCGCGGAAAACCAGATTGTATAACCTTTTGGACGGTCTGCGTGAAAGTAAAAGAGGGTAGTGGACTTTCGGCAGGACTTATCACAGGTTCCTTAGAAAATGCGGTTCTTTGTGAACCATTTATCGATTCAATGCAGTTTTCAATGCAGTTTTTTCACTCGCTGTCTCTGTATCAGGTTCAACCTCACCCCCACTCTCACCCTCCGCAACCTCGCACTCCTCTTCGCACGCATTTGTTATTTTAAGAGCGGCACTTAGATTTTCAGACTCATTTAAATTAGCTGACATACACATCTCCATATTCACAGGTAGTTGATCAGCAAATACTTGGCATTCAAGGTCCATAATGCCCGTACTGTCAAAAGGGAGTTCATGCGTGTCTTTCTCTAATAATAGTGTTGTGTCTTTAACTTTACTTGAAATGGCAGCTGTGTCTGCAAGAGCGCCGGCGGTAACTTGTTTCTGTTGTCGCTCTGGGACGCGTGCAGGCACGTATTCACATCTTGTCGATTTAGCATGCGCACAGCTGTTGTCTTGTTTCCATGCTTTTGCTGGATTAACAGATTGTCATGATGCCTGCCCCCGGGGAACCAGACCAGGTCCAGCAACCCCGGAAGCAGGCATCAAGCCATTTTGAGCAAGCCCAAAAACCCCTGCTAGGGGCTGTTTGGGCGCGGTCCTGGTGCCGATGGCGCCAGGCTCATATGGAGAGTCAGTCCTGCCACCATAGGCGCCAGGCTCATAGAGTAGAATTTACCTAATGCAGACCATGCTGCAAGCTTACCTAATGCAGACCATGCTGCAGAGCTCCAAGCCAAATGAGGCTTGGAAGGGACTATTTTACCAAGGGACTATTTTTTACTCGGGTGGGGCTGGGGAGGAATACTTACCTGGCACTACTTTGGAGGCTATTTAAACCACGCCCGAAGAGCAGCACACGCTTTGTGTTATTCTGCATCCAGCAGCGTAACGTTCACCGTGTCTGCAAGCCTGCATCCAGTCTTCTACCACGCCCGCCTTGAGTCTGCAGCTCCTAGAAAAAGGGAGGAACGGAAGGAGAAAAGGTTAGAATAAGAGCAAAACCTTCGATCCTTACCTGAATTCCAGACCACCGCGCCTTCGAGCTGGAAGAAAGAAGCATTTTGCGCGCGTCGCCTTGCCTGCTGCAGCGCCGCGCTGAACTCTCCGGCCTTCGCATCATCCTCACGATCCACCGCATCCTTCTGCACGTTCCTGCCGCCCTCTGGCACCTAAGGGGAACACAAGAACAGCAAAGGCAGCCAAGGAAATAAACAGAGGCAATAGTAACTACCCCCCATAGACTTACCCGATTACCGCCGGGGGTATTCTTCCTCTTCACGGGTCGGCGCAGTCTCCATTGCATCCTCGCCGTACCCCGGCCCCTAAGGGGAACAAAAGGACAACAAGGTGAGACAAAGCGACAAACAAGGTGAACTCTTCTCACTGCAACAGACTTACCTAATTTTACCGCCGGAGGCATTATTCCCCGAACTTCATATTTTCTCTCCACACCTGAATAAGGGAGCAAGCAACAGGTTACATTCTGGCCTTATTTTATCGAACTGTGTAGGATAAGCCAAATCCTTACCTCAACTTCGTCAGCTACCACGAGGAACTCTTCGCTGGGGTCAAGCTGCAAACTGCAAGGAATCGGACAAGAGTGAAAGTCAGACATGTGAACTCTTACGAACTACATATTTTTCAGAGTCATATTGTTCTGGAACTCACCAATTCCTTCAAGCCAGTGAAGCAACTGGTTATCAACGCGCCCCTGCGCTCAATGCAGGATGGAAAGCTCATCTTTTCGAACCATCAGGTGAGATTATAAGAGGGGACATCAAAGGTGATCTGTAGGGAGAACAGCGGGGGTGGGGGTATTTACGCTCAACTCCATGGGTGGTTAATTCCCTTTCTCCATTTGCAGAAGAATATTCCTACGGGCCAAGCAAACGAAACTAGGTGGGCCAGTCCAGTCCGTCATCTCGGCCCTACGCGTCACATTGGTGGAGACCGCAGCTGTCCAGTTCAGATCGACTCCTCTGTGGGAGCCAGGTGAGCGTAACACAGATCTTCTCCTCGTGAGGGGCCGCCCTCGAAATCCCGAGCTCTCAAGGCTCACAAGGAACACAAGAAACACTCCCTCGTCACTCCGCGTTTGCTCCAGGAGTGAGAGGGGATTAAGAATACTCCTTTCCAGCAATGGAGCTGGTTGACAGACTTGCAATCCAGCAGAGATACAGCAGGGGGAAAAACACAAGAAACACTCCCTCATCACTCCGCGTTCGCTCCGAACATGACACCATTCCAATGGAGGTGGATAACAGCGACTTAAAGAGTATCACTCTAGCCGCAGGCACCATTATTGGAATGGCGGTTGATGACCGACATTTTTCCATAGATTTAGGTAATGCACTGTTAGGACCAATCCCCAAGGACTGTTTTGACCGTGATAGTGATGACAACACCAGAAAGGATCTTTACCTAGCATGGGGGGAATTTCCTGGTGTACACTTCCTGCCCTTATGGTAGGGAAGATGTGACCTGTGACTTCAGGAGGGATGAGGTGATTTTCCAAGTGCGCGAGGACTGCCTTCCCCACCTGAAGCCACCAGTCCAAATCAGCACTCTGACCAGTGACTTCTCCACCCAGCTGGAGGAGGCCGCTGAGATAGCAAAACCAGAAGTCTTTCCAGGCTTCAGGCAGATGGTTGAAGAGAGTCAACCTAGCTTGTGCCTGTGAGACTCTGGAGCAGAAGCAAAAATTGAAACAAGTTTGCTTGGATTTTCAGGATCTCTTTGCGGTGGACTCATGACTGTGGTCACACCGACATCCACACAACAATTCCCACGGACCCTGGCATGACTCCAATGTTTGTGAAGCAATATCGTTTGCCTCTCGCATCAATAGACTCCCTTACTGAAATAATTAAGAACCTTGATTCCTGTGGGATAATCCGTCCAGTTCACAGCACCTTCAATAATCCACTGCTGGGGATTTTGAAGACAAATGGCCAGTGCAGACTCTACGCCGCCCTTAGGGAGCTCAACAAACGGGTGCATACTTCCCGATGGCCTCTTCCCTACATAGACCAAGGGCTGGCACAGATCCAGGGGTCACAGGTATTCACTGCCATTGAACTGACCAATGGGTACTGGACTGTACCTGTCAGTAGGGAGGACCAACAGAAACTGGCCTTTATCTTCGGGGGGCAGCAGTACACATGGACCCAGACTCCCTTCAGATACATCAACTCCGGCAATGAATTCAACATTTTTTTGCATAAGGCCATGCCCGACCTGGGTGAAAGGGGTAACCTGGCCTATGTAGATGATGTTTTAATCAAAAGCTCAACTGTGGAGGAACACATAGCGGAGATCTGTTACGTTCTGACACAGTTGTGGGCTGCTGGAGCAAAATTCTCCTTTCAAAAGGCACTGTGGTGTAGAACCCGTGTCAATTTCTTGGGGCATGAGATTACTCCTCAGGGTCTCTGTCCCCAGGAAAAGAAAGTGGAAGCACACCAGAAATTAAAAGACCCCACAACTCTGCGGGAACTAAGGAGCCTCTTTGGACTAACTAATTACAGCAGAAAGTTCATTGAGGACTATGCAGAGATCACAAGACCCCTGATCCATCTTTTAAAGGGAGGGTCAAGTGGGAGTGGGGTACAGAACAAGCCGAGGCAGTAAGACAACTCAAAAGAAGCCTCTCACAAGCGCCTTGCCTAGCTTACCCTGTCTAAAACTTGGAGACAGGGTTCTCTAATACATGCTTGACTGCAGTATTGTACCAAAAGCATGAAAAGGTCAATAAAGTAATCTCCTATGCGAGTAAAACTTTATCCTCTGTGGAGGAAAAATTCAACGATTGTGAGAAGGCACTCCTGGCAACGGTGTGGTCATTGAAGAATTACCGCCCGTTTATCCAGGGGGAAACACATCATAGTGGAGACTCCACACCAGCCTCTGCAATATCTCCAAAGTGACAAAACCCGGGCCGGAAATGTGAGTAATTCCCGAACTACTTCCTGGATTCTGTCAATGCAAGGCTTTCCTGTGGAGGTCACATATGGCCAAAACAAGAAGAGCCCCCTCGCGCAAGGTCTGGCTGACTTGCATGATTGTGCCAGAGAAAACTTTCTCAAGGATGGAAGTCTTAAAATCAAGGACAACATGGAGGCGTACCTTAATTCCCCACACAAAGTCTTTGAAGAAGACAGTGTGAGGGAATGCCCACTGTATGTGGATGGATGCTCCTACCATGTTGACAACGGGGAAAAAAACTTGTGGCCGGCGTAGGGAATGCATGGGTGAATGACTCCCCAGAACCTTCCACTGGGTACAAGATTGGTCCCCAAAGTAGTCAAGTGGCAGAGTTGATGGCTGGGCATCAAGCCAATCTCACTGCTGTCCAACAACAACTACACGAACTGGTCATAATCACAGATTCGGATTATGTACGGAACAGGTTCTTGGAGAACCTGGTTAACTGGAAAACCAGAGGCATGTTATGTGCGAATAACAAACCATTGAAACATGGGAAATGAATTCAAAATATTGATAATCTGGTCACCTTGAATGGGATGACCATCTACTGGAAAAAGATCAAGGGTCATTCCAAAGTAGAGGGACCAGACAAAACTGGAAATGACCTAGCTGATCAGCTGGCCAAAACTGGAGCCATCCAAGGGGATCTACTTGAGATTGAGTCCCTGTTGAGGGAAATCCAGGTCACTGCTATCACTAGGTCCCAGACAAATGCTCACAATAAACTCAACTGCACAATGGAGTAAGGAGACCCCAGATGCTGATTTGATTACGGCTCAAAAAGGGGATCCAATAATTGGTAAGTTTTATCAACACATTGAGGACCCTGGGAACTTTCCCCTGACGGATACCGATTACCTAGGGAAAGAGGACCTCAGAGTATTGATGAAATGTCCAAACATTTTCCGAATCCAAGACAGTTTGTTGGTAAGGAGATCCCTAGCTGGCCATGATCAGTGGGTGGTCCCTACCTCATTCGGAAGCCTGATGTTAAGTCATGCCCATGATGCGGCCACAGCCGGTCATAGGGGGGTTTCATACAACACTTGAAATCTTGAGAGGTTGCATACTGGCCACACATGCGGCAGGACCTCGACCAATCCTTGAAGGGGTGTCTTGTGTGTGCACAATTTCAGCCAACATCCCACACACACTGTGCGCCTCTCCAAAAGTGGGGATGACACTGCCATGGTCAGATTTACAAGTCGATTTTATCGGGCCTGTGATTCGCTCCTCTAGGAGGAATAAGTACATGTTGACTGTGACATGCTTGTTTACTAAATGGGTGGAATGTCTCCCAGCCCCAAATTGCAAGGCAGAAACAGCAGCTGTCCTGATGATGAACCACATCTGCTCGCATTTTGGACTACCCCAAAGGATCGAGTCAGACTGAGGTAGCCACTTCACTAGCGAAGTATTGACAAAGATGTGGGAGATACTTGGGGTCAAAAGGAAATTACACATTGCCTACCGGCTAGCCTCTAGTGGTGCAGTGAGAGATACAATAAGACAATTGTGAGCATATTAAAAAAGTTTGTGGCAGATTCTGGGCCAAGCTGGGATATTCGATTACCTCTTGTCCTGATGGCCATCAGATCTCCCTTTCATCTGCAACTAAAATGTCACTGTTTGAGCTGATGACTAGACGGAGGATGGTGCTTCCCCAGCATCTGCTCTGCAGGACCCAAGAGCAGACAATTGATTGATAACTGCCTCCACAACTCATGAGTATGTTGAAAATCTGAGAAAACACCTTCAACATGCTTTTGCCTATGCTCAACGAAATCTAGAAAGATCTGCAGACAGCATGAAGACCCACTATGACTTAAAGACTACTAGAAAAGAAGACCATGTAGGAGACTGGGTCTACTTATACAATTTCCAAAGGAACCAGGCCAAACAGCGCACATTTTTGCCTAACTGGAGGGGCCCTTTTGAAATTGTGGACAAAATCTCACCAGTCACCTACAAAATCTGCATCCCAAAAGGCAGTTTGGCAGAGGTGGAAGATAAGTGGGTCCGTATCAACCAACTGATGTGTTGACATCCTAGGCACACTACAGCAACTGGAGGATACTCTATAGCAAATGGAGGATTCTCCTGGAACCCCAGAGGGGGTCACTCCAGCAATAAATGGCCAATAGAAAAATTGTCCCGATATGCCAAATGTATGCGTTCGCCCCACTACATAAATAGTGGTGGGGAAATGTCTACAAATATGCTTTCGCTTTGTCATCCTAGAATTGGAAACCATGGAGACTAAAACGAAGGACCACCATGCTGGGACCAGAAGGAAAGATCCAAGGGGCCCGGGGTATCGCTCCATACTCGCATCAGGACTGGGCGAGAAGAACTGGTCGATCCACCCCTGATGGGAGAAGCTGATTAAATTTGCCCTTTGAACCAGAAAGAAAAGAAGGAACAAGTTACTTACCTGTAACTGTTGTTCTCCAGCATGGGTCTGGCATGGATTCACATGCTCATGAATATTCCCAGTCAGGCTGGGAATCCTCGGTAAAGAAAAAATCAGTATCAGTTTCGTTTCTGATCTGTCTTTCGTAGTAGTAACCAATCACTGATCTCTGTGTCATACTGACCACAGCCAATGACTGCCCTCTCCCTAAGCCCCGCCTCTGGCAGTCATCTTCAGATTTTTACAGTACGTTCAAGTGTTAGGATCCTCGTGCTATTGCTCTCGAGCGTTAGTGCTTTTTTTCGCGTTTTTTCTCAGAAAAATTCCTCTTTTTTCGGTCAAAAGAGCCTCACGCTCCACCGTTTCTTCATCTGATCAACGGGGACCCGTGTTGGATTCGTCTACGCCCCTCAAGGGTGAAGATTTCGTCGAGCCACGCTTTTGGAGGACTCCAGAAGTTTCTCAGGCCCATCTCGGACATGGCCCAGGAGAAGGGAAGCTCGACGCCCGGAAAGCTGTTCAGGGTCTGCCCTGGATGCCAGCTTCAGAATGTCTTTAAGGAGGACAAACACTCCCTTTGCCTTTACTGAGGACAATACGCACGTGGAGGACTGTGCGTTTTGCAGCAATATGTCGGAGCGGATCATGAAGGACCGCCATCAACGTCTCGCCAACTGGCTGGAAGGAAAGAGCCCGTCAGGCCAGAAGAAGAAGTCCGAGCGGTCTTCTAAGACCTTTGAGGGCACCCCGGCGACGGGGGTCCAACAGAAAGCCAAGCACCGTGAGTCCGCTGGCACCGGGAGCGCCGAACGGTCGGGCTCTACGGGCGCCAAGCAGGGCGCATCCTCCCCGGCGCCATCAACCACGAGCCAACACTCTGGCTCGGGTAAGAGGAAGGCCGAGCACCCGGCAAAACTCCTGGAGAGACCCCGGTTGTGCCCTAAGGCCCCATCGGAGGGGGAGCGAGGTGGTGACCCTCCCCCCAAGGAGAAGGCGGTGAGCGCACCTAAGGTGGTGAAAGCCTTGATCCATCCGGCCAAGGCCTCTATTGAGACAGTCCCTGGCTCAGCCTGTGGAGGCTACACCAGTGGTGGCGACCCCGGGGCCCAGAATCTCCCTGCCACCGCGGAGGGAGTCCTCTTTTATGCCCATCGACAGGACCCCCGTGAAACCTCCGATGGAGAAGAAAAAGGGGGGGCAGGAGGTCGTCATGGACTCGGCCTCAACCTCTGAGGAGGAGCTGATCGAAGTCTTAGGCCACGGCTCTGGCGTGGAAGAAGGCCATCCTGTCGGGAGGGACCCCGACGTGGAAGACGACGAGGGCGCCGACGGGGCTCCTGATCGCCCGTCGGAACTCCCTCAACCAGTGCCGCAAGACAACTCGGCGGCCATTTTGTTGGCTATACAGTCCTTATGCTCGGGGATAAGGACGAGACTGCCGTTACCACCAACGGAGGAACCGCTCCCGACGGGGGACCCGGAGCCAGGCCCTTCTGGGAGCTCTCCCCCTAAGAGAAGGATTCATCCTCCACCTCCTTTTCAGCCATCGCGCCCTGCTCAGCCCTCCTCCCCATCCACGACACGTGGGGATGATACGGGGACTGACACGGCCGCGACGGGTACAGACGACGAGATTTACGAGGATCTCCCGTCGTCACCTCCCACCCGGGCTTCCCCGCCCGACGAGATTGGATCGTTTCACTCCATGATCGCCAGGGCATCCAAGCTTTTCCAGCTCTGCCCAGAAGAAGGAAGGTTTCCTTTATCAACGGCGCGAGACCAAGAGGAAGACGGTTCTCGCTGTACCTCTACTAGACGATATTTGGGATGAGGGCCTCGCCCTCCTCAAGAACCCATCCACGACGCCGGCTAGAAGGGATCGGTACGAGAAGAAGTACCGGGTCCCGGACGCGGCCCCCTTGTGCCTTTGGGCACAGCCGACCCCGGACTCAGTCGTCTCCGCGGCGGCCAGGAAGAAAGCGGGGGGGGCGCGGCCTCTACGTCAACCTCCCCGCCGGACGGGGAATATTCATGAGCATGCAAATCCATGCCAGACCCCATGCTGGAGAAACTGATCATCCCAGTCTGGCGACTTCCCATTGACGGACGGTCAACGCCAAATCACAATGGCGGGCTTGTGGGATGTATTGACCCACTAGGCTCTGCCCTGCGACATCACTGTGCGCTGCTTTCACCAGAACCAACAAAATGGCTGCAAAAAGCCTTATGCGCGCTAAACCTCGGAAGAATTGTGCAGTGAAACCGGAAAAGTTGGCTGCCAATCTACTTGCCTGTGTCAGTGGGGAACAGGAGACCACACTGCCAAAACCTGTAATTGGGCTGCCCACAGAAGGAAAAGGAACTACCTGAAAAGGCAGTGCTTCATTGCAAGGAAACCCAGAAGTGCTCTGAAATCCGTTTTTCCCTTGGCTGTTGAAATTGCAAAATAATGGCTCCCAAACATCAGAAAAGATCCAACATCCTTGCTGGGTTTTAACTATCACCTTATTTAAGGAATCCCCATAAGCACACAATGTCAGGAGAAGCCGAATTCATCATAGAATATCCACATTAAAAAGTGTGCTTGTCTGTAAAAAATCGGTCAGAATATGGGTGCAGTACCGCCGCCTGCCTGCATGACAGCTGTCAGTTAAGTGCATTTGGAGTTTAAACTTGTGCATTAAAATCAAATTGTTGAAAATAAGTGACTTGCAAGCAAAGGCAGTATAGGTTGCCACCATTTAATTTCCATGTTGAAAAAGACTGGAATTAGAGATCTGTGTGTCTACCTTTTGAAAATGTAAAGTTTATTTTAGCAAAGACAATTTTAAACAAAGTGTGATAAAGTAACCTCTGATGCCAGCCACAGAACTTCAAAGGCAAATTCCACAGTGTGCCCCAAACAAAAAGGTACCTTCCTTTTGCTCTCTACCCCAGGAACTCTCAGTCAGATGCTAATGAAAAGGGGAGGGGGTTTTGCTCTGCTTCTTCTGGGGAGAGACAAGGCTTCCTGGATTGAAAGGGTATGCAAATTCAAGTGTCAACAGAAACCCCTGCCAGCAGGAAGAGAGGCCTGGTATCTTTAAAAAGACTCACAGAGAACTGTCCAAATTTGTAAAAATCTGTAAAATAGTGTTATGAAAATCAGAGACATAACTACAGAGATTGTGATTTTGTAGCAATTGTGATGCTAGAAATATGAAACTTCACAGGATTATGCCCAGATGACATGCGCATATATGTAAAAGAATGTGGACAAATCCGACATTCAAATCGGAACCGAAGCTCTCACTGAGATGGGACTCGGAGGAATACTCGCTCCACTAAATCTGTGATGTAAATAGGTTATCGCTAGCAAGTTGGTAAAATTGTAGATATGCTTTATATGAAAAATAGATTTACTGTGCTGAAACAAAGGGGAGGTTCTCCCTGGATTGTAAAATACAGCATCATCATGGCACCATGTGTTCTTCTCAAATCAGGAGAGAGGACAGGCCCTAACCAATAGGATTCCTAGAGGGTGTGCCTACTATAATTCAGCCTACCCACCCCTTAGGGAAACACATAAATAGAGACAGCTTAGGACCTAGAGACACAGACACATTCACCCATCAACTGATTGCTGGCCGAGCACTTTGCAACTCCAAGACTCCTGAACTTTGAAAGCAGAAAGGCCCATTTCCAAAGCTGAACCCTTACCAGCATGGCCTTTTAAAATCCTGAAATTAGATTTACCAACAAACCAAAAAGAACAGCCCGGCTGTGCTATTTCTGCTTTCTTGCTAAGAATTCTTGCTGGAATCCAGAGATCCAAACCAGTAGAGCAGAGCTGTAACCCAGAACCAACCCGTCAGATCCAGTCCAGAGTGCCATGACGTGTCCAGAGTGCCATGCTGAGTGCAGCACCCAAGCGTCCTGAACTCCGTCCGATGGGCTAGCAGAATTCCAGTCCAGAAATCTTTGACCAGATCCCCGACGGGCCCATTCCAAACAGTAGTAGTGAGTATCTATAGCATAGAATTGTCACTAGCAAGTATCTTATCCTTAAGTAATCCAATTCAAACCCATTCTATCATATCCAGAACTGCAGTGTAGAAAATCTTTTTTCTTACCAGAATCTCTCTCATCCCTATAGTCCTTTGATAATAGTAGTGTTAAAATCATCTTTGCGCTTAAATATTTGCTGAAGAAAGACAAGCGTCTCGGCAGTTAGAAACCATCCGGAGATGTCGTTAGATTGTTGGCTGTGCTGTCGTGTAGCTTGTGGCTTCATAGACACCCTACCTAGTGTAAAGAAAATGCTGTTTGTAATGTTCAAAAGCGCATCTTTCATTTGAAAATGCCGACTCTTTCTGAGAAAAACCGACCTCTACTAAAGCCTTCATAACTTCCGTACCATGTATGCTAGAAATGACATTTAAGTGTCAAATGGAAGCTAACATCCTCAGCTTTCCAACGAACCCACAACCGCATTCCTTCTAGTTTTTACGTAATCGCACTTCTCATGCGCGGAAAAGTTCCGAATTCATTTGACTCAATTTCATCATGTATAAAACAGCGGTTCCTTGCATCCGACCTCAGAATTCAGTTTTCAATCTGCTAGTGACTCAATCATTGCTAGTGTTTACCTGATACAAGGTAAGCGGGTCTCCCACTAGTTTTGAATCCAATTTAGTGCATTAAATCCATTTTTCAATATTTTTAACCGGTTTAGGCCGAAATGACCGAAAAAAAAGGTTGAAACGACCAAAAGTTCTAAAAATGCTACCACCAAAGGATCGAACACCAAATGTTCGATCCTCTGGTGCTAGCATTAAAAAAAAAACAGGGGCTTCTGGGGTGTCCCCCGCATGCCCCGCTCACTATACTTTATGGTATAGTAGGCGGGGGATGCGGGGGACACCCCTGCAGCCGTCCGTGTAAAAAAAAAACAAGAAAAGGACCCTGCAGCGCCAGTTCCCAATCACAGAAGTGAAAGGGAACTGGCGCTGCAGGAACCAGTGTGAAGGTGAAGGTAAGTGGGGTTTCTTTATGTTGGTGGTGTGGGTGGGGGTATGCTAGGGGTGTGGGGGGGTGTTATGGGTGTGTTGTGTGTGTGTGTGTGTGTGTGTGAGAGAGAGAATGTGTGTTTTAACAAATTATCGGGGCTGAAATGTCCGAAAACAAAGTGTTCGAACTTTTGGTCATTCGAGCACTTTGTTTTCGGATATTTCAGCCTCGATAATTTTTCATTCGGTCAAATCACTTGGATTCTTTTAACCATTCATTCAAAGCCACATTCAAACCATTTTGACCTGTTTGAAATCATTCCTGCTTCTCTCTGAGTTTGCTGGGGGAAATTGGGATTGAAACTGTATTTGTTGTGTATATTCTTGAAACCAGTTTTCTCTCCTTCCATCTCTTTATCTTGCATATTGGGGGGATTGAGTAGTGTGCAGGGGGAAAGAGTGACATTGCATTGACTGAACCCACACAAATTATTATTCTATGCTGCATTATTTTTCCTATCCATACTCCTTTTGATTAAAGAGATTGTTGATTGTAACATCACCCCATTGGTAATCATTGGTTAAATATTAAATAGCGTGTTATATATGGTGAAATCCATAAAATACATCTTTTAACTTTGCAAAACAGCCTGCTTCCTGGATCAGTGAGACTGGCGGGGGGGAGGGGGTTCAAAGAGAGGGGCGTGATATAAGGATACATCATTCAGAAATAAAGAACTTCTAGACATAAATAAATAATTAAGGGTTCCAGCTGTGCATCACACGCTAGGCATTGACTTAGGTGGCATGCCGGGTTGAAATCACTTACACCAGAGACAATAGAGTTAAACTCCGGCAATCCTGTGTTTCAGGCCCAGTCTCCTGGTCCAGTCTCCAGTCGAACAGATTCCAGGGAAGGGTTTGAGGTCGTAGGAGGTCCAACCAGGCTGAGCGGCATCCCCGTGGATACCAGGTGAGCGTTACACCTGGTCTGGCCCCTAAAGTGTTGCACATGAATAGGCTAAAGGCTTTCTTCCCTAGGGTTGAACATAGCAGCACTACCTTTGGCATCAGACAGAGGAAGAGGAATCAGAACCTCTGCCTGACTTGTTGCAGGGTAGCCCCTCAGATGACTCCATTGAGGGTATCCATGTGGCCCCTCACCCGACTTCTACCCAGCAAGAGGAAGTTAGAACTGTGCTTAGGTAGTTCTCCCCCTTGTTTTCCCCGGACTGTGGATTTGACACATTGGTGCAAAAACAAAAAATTGACACAGGAGATCGTGTACCAGTAGTGGGTACAGGATGTCAGAAAAAGTGAGATCTTGCATCAAGACAGAGGTCAAAAAGATATTACATCATGGGGTGATGGAACCCTCTAGTCGTGTTACGCTCACCTGGCTCCCACAGGGGCGTCGGTCGGACCGGACAGCTGCGGTCTCCACCCACATGATGCGTAGTGCAGCGATGACTGACTGGATCTGCCCTCCTAATCTTGTCTGCTTAACCCGTAGAAATATTCTCCTGCAAGTGGAGAGATGGATTTAGCCATTTGTGGATTCAAGTGATGGCACCCCCACAGTCCTCCCCAACTAATCACCTCCGAAACGTCCTCACAGCAATCTCACCTTATATTCTTGAAAGATGAGCTCTCCATCCTGCGTGGATTTGCAGGGGCGCGTTGATTCCATTTACTTCACTGGAAAATAGTCCCTTTCAGGCTTCATTTTGGATTGGAGTCATTTGCAGCATGGTCTGCCTGAGGTAAGTAATGACTATGAGCCTGGCTGTCAGACTCAGGTGTTCCCTTCTCCCCTTCCGAGTCACTCCAATCCCCTTCCTCCTCACCTGTGAGTTCTGAGTGTAAGGTTCCTCCGAACCGCTTCTTCCACAGCTCTTCTTTCTTCTTTCCTTTTTTTTGTGGAAGGGATCTGCCCCAAAGGGAAGCCACCCTGACCTCAAAATAGAAGGTCTGGGGGGGCCCCTCCTCCGGTTCAGACCAGAGGGGAAAAAGCCGTAGGCATAAAAAAACCCTGGGTGATGGTCTGTGATGATCTTCAACTTGAAATAGCAGAAGGTAAGTTCTTGGATGGGATGCCGGCAGGAAAGTAGCATACGGTAAAGAGTGGATTGGAGAGCCTATAGAGGAGCCCGGGGGCAGCCTCAGAGACAGACCGCGAAACACTGTAGCAAGACAGAGGGGGAAAGCTGGAGGAAAAGGGAAGGGAAATATGGAATAAGCTCCCTGCGAAACCTGGCGAGAGCCTGCGAGTCCCAGGAGAGAGGACAAAAGAAAGACAAGAGGAAGGGCGCCAGCAGCAGGGAAGAGAAGCTGGCACCGCGAAAAGGCGCAGGGCAGCACACAAAGGGAGAAAAACTTACGAGCGCTCCAACCCGAAAGCCTGACGCGAGTAGGTTGCAACGCGCAGACTTCCGGGTTGGAGCGGCTAAAAAGCGGTCTCCCCCGGCGGCCGGCCGAAAGACTAGACCGCCACTGAGCGTTGCATGGGGACGTGGCGGAACGGCTAATGGCCGCTCCAACGCCATCGGCTCCATGCACGCCAGTCACGGTGGTGTGTGACAGTATGCCCCCCTCCACGGCCCACACCCCCCGGTTTACCCGGATGGAGTCGATGAAACCGCCGAGTCAGCTTGGGTGCATGTACATAAGACTCAGGCTCCCAAGAGTCCTCAGAATGGGGAAACCCCTTCCAGGCCACCAAATACTCCAGCCGCCCTCGTCGATACCTGGAATCCAGAATACTCGAAACTTCATACTCCTCGGGGAAAGGCTGTTGGGCTACAGGTATGGTTAGTTTCCGTTTGTAAGGAGTATCAGGATCAACCAGTCGGAGTAAGGAGGAGTGAAATACAGGATGAATCCGATGCATACTTCTGGGGAGTTGTAGTCTAAAGGCCACCGGATTTATCTGTTTGACAATCTTAAAGGGGCCCAGAAATCGGGGAGTAAGTTTGGTCGGGTGAACCCATCGAGGTAGATATTTGGTGGACAGCCATACCCTGTCACCTACCTTCCAATCGGAACAAGGTAGGCGAGATCGATCCGACTGCTCCTTATACCTACTGCGGGATTGGCGTAGACTTTGCTGAGCAAACTTGTGAGCGGTGGTTATCTCAGCTAAATGGGATTCAAGCGTAGGTATATTGGAGAAGGATTTGAAACAGGGAAGCAATCCCCGTGGGTGTATTCCATAGGTGCAGAAAAAAGGACTGAGACCTGTAGCTGAGTGCGTGGAATTATTATATGCAAATTCTGCAGTAGGTAGGAGGGTTACCCAATTGTCTTGTACGCTATTAACATAACACCTAAGATATTGTTCAAGTGAGGCATTAAGCCTCTCAGTCTTTCCATTAGTCTGCGGATGAAATCCCGAGGAAAGGGCACGTTCTATTCCCAAACGCTGACACAGCGCCGCCCAAAATCGGGAGGTATATTGACTTCCTCGATCGCTGATAATCTTCTCAGGTAACCCATGTAACTTGAAAATGTCCCTAAGAAAAACTTCCGCCATGGCTGAAGCAGATGGCACTCCGGGTAGAGGGAAGAAATGAGCCAGTTTGGTAAAAGAATCTATAGTAACCATCAGACAGGTACAGCCCTGAGACGGAGGTAGATCTACAATAAAATCTGTAGAAATATGGGACCACGGTTGAACAGGGGTCTCCGTTTGTTCGAGGAGGCCATAAGGTTTGTGAGTTGGATTCTTATTCTTGGCACAGGTCAAACAAGTTCTACAATGTCTCTTGACATCTTGGGTAAGAGTGGGCCAGAAAAAAGAACGGGAGATAAGATCTAAGGTACCCCTTATCCCTCTATGACCTGCTGTCACATGGTCGTGGCCCCAACTTAGGATCTTGGATTGTAGGTTCTTGGTGGGGATGAACAACTTCTGACCCACCAGCAATAAACCATCAGACCATCGGACCTGGTGTTGTTGGTTCCGAGGTATCTGAGTCTCCGATTTGGACGTAGTGACCATTCTGACCTCTTGGAGAAAGGCGGAGGCCAGGCCCACAATACGGTTCCTAGGAAACATATACTCAGGTGTGGGTTCTGGTAGTACTTCGGGGACATCGCGCCTAGATAAAGCATCTGCCAAACTGTTTAAGGTTCCAGGAATGTAGGTAATGATGAAATCGTATTGACTAAAAAAATGAGCCCAGCGTGCTTGTCGAGAGTTCACACATTCCATATTCCTGAGGATCTGTAGGTTTTTATGATCCGTGCGTAGGGTGAATGGATGCAAACTTCCTTGTAGTAAGTGTCTCCATTCCTCGCAGGCAGCCTTCAATGCCAGTAATTCCTTCTCATCTCTGGTCTGTAGAAGAACAGCTCCTAAGGCTCTCGCCGATGCGTCTGCTTCTACAATGAAAGGCTTGGTTTGATCTGGCTGACGCAAGACTGGAGCAGAACAGAACCTCTCTTTAAGCGTTAAAAAGGCTTGGTCAGCTTGTTCTGTCCAGAGAAAGGGTCGTGACTCCTTCTTGAGAAGGGCGGTGATGGGTAGAACTATTTGGGAGAACTGACCTATGAACTTCCTATAAAAGTTTGCCAACCCCAGGAAGCGCTGTACCTCCTTAAGGGAAGTAGGAGCTGGCCAGTCCAGGATGGCCGACACCTTCCTGGGATCCATCGTGATGCCTTCGGAAGAAAGGATATACCCCAAATATGGCACGGATGAGACATTAAAGAGACATTTCTCTGGTTTGACCTTCAAGTGTTGAGTTTGAAGACGGTTAAGTACTGTTCTCAAGTGCTGGGTGTGTTCTTGTTGAGAGGATGAGAACACTAGGATGTCATCGAGGTAGACTATGGTATTCAGAAAGAGTAAATCTGAGAAAAGACGGTCCATGAAGCGCTGGAAAATGGCTGGTGCATTAACAAGTCCAAAGGGCATAACCCTATACTCAAACAGACCAAAAGGAGTTCTAAACGCCGTCTTCCATTCATCCCCTTCTCTGATACGGAGGAGATGGTAGGTGCTCCGTAAATCCTATTTGGAGAAGACAGAGGCGCCTTGTACGGCCTCAAGGATGTCTGAAATAAGCGGCATAGGGTAGCGATCCCGGATGGTGACCTTATTAAGGCCACGATAGTCTATACACGGTCTTAGTTCCAAAGAATCCCGTTTGGGTATAAAAAATAATGAGGCTCCAGCAGGAGACCGCGAAGGTTGAATGAGCCCATTAGTCAAATGAGTGTCCAGATAGGTACGAAGGGCCTTCTTCTCTGTCAAGGATAACGAAAACATGCGCCCAAAGGGTACCAGAGCTTCTGGGGCCAGCTCTATGGCGCAGTCTTCCGGCCGGTGTGTAGGCAGGTCCAGGACAGGAGTTTCCTTGAACACTTCTTGGTATTCCGACAATTCTGGAGGGATCCGACACACAGCACAAACGTTCTTATCTTCAGGAGTACTGATCTGCACTGTTTCAACCTGCGGCTGTATGAGACAATTCTGTCTACAAAAATCCAATTCGAAAGCCATAGTGTTGCAGGTCCAGTCTATAGTTGGATTATGTTTCCTAAACCATGGAATTCCGAGAATAATCCGAAAATGAGCCGCTCTGATGAGATCGAATTGTATCAGTTCGGAATGTTGAAGGATGGTCGCAGTTAGAAACTCAGTAGACTGAGTAATAGGTCCGGAGGAGAGTGGGGTACCATCCACTCCTTCCACCTTCTGAGCATCTTCACGTTGCAAGAGGATGAGACCTTGCTGGTTGGCCCATACAGTGTCCATGAACACCCCAGCGGCCCCACAATCAAGCAGAGCCATGGTGGTAAGTTCTACGTGTCTTGTCTTCAACTGGATAGCTACTACCATGAGACGCGCATCCATTGCTGGGACTTGGGGCGAAACAGTAACAGAAACATAGGGACTAAGGTTTAGACCTCGGATGCTAGTCCCCTTTAGGTCCGAGGTCGATCGTTTCCCGCCCGCCTAGGTGGTACATCTGGGCAGTTTCTAAGTAGATGGACATTGGATCCGCAGTACATGCATAGACCAGATTCTCTCCGTCGTCTTCTTTCCTCTGGTGTCAAAGGAGGTCGAGCTGTTCCAATCTGCATTGGTTCTTCCTTATGGCACAAGGATGGTATGGCAGGTAGAGAGGAGGTTCCAGCGGGATGGGTGACTGGGGTCTTTTGCTTCCTCCTTTCAGCCTTTCGTTCAGAAAGTCTATGTTCTATCTGCAGAACAATCGACATGAGATCTGATAAGGTTGTGGGTCGAGCTATGCGAGCCAGCTCGTCCTTGAGTTCCTCCCTGAGACCTCGACAAAAGAGGGTATACTGGACCTGTTCCGGCCACCCTGCTTCTGTAGCCAAACGTTTGAAAGAGGAAATGTAGGAAAGCAGATCACTGGATCCCTGCTGCACTTCGAGTAGCTCTTCAGCCGCTACAAGTGTTATGTCGGGCTGTTCAAATGTCTGTTTCAGCAAAGACAGGAAGGCATCATAATTCCGAAGAACTGGGTCGTTGGATGTGACGAGAGGTGTAGCCCAAGCCAGGGCATTACCTGTCATATTAGACACCATAAATCCCACCTTTATGTGGTCTGTGGAATAGGTCTGTGGACGAAAGGCAAAATGGACAGAACATGCTTCCAAAAATTCCTTCAAGCGTTTAGGGGCTCCATCAAACTTGCCGGAGGACAAGGCCATGGGAGGCAATTCAAACTCCCGTGCTTCTCGGTTAGTGAACAATTGCTTCAGGGTGGCATTCTCAGACTTGACGTTCTGTAGTTCTACATTCATAGCCTGAACAGCGGCTACCAACTCTTGTAACTGCTCAGGGGTAGCCATTGGAATCTTTTGGCGTTGCAAACTGTCAGATTCAGGTGTTCCCTTCACCCCTTCCGAGTCACTCCAATCCCCTTCCTCCTCACCTGTGAGTTCTGAGTGTAAGGTTCCTCCGAACCGCTTCTTCCACAGCTCTTCTTTCTTCTTTCCTTTTTTTTGAAATAGCAGAAGGTAAGTTCTTGGATGGGATGCCGGCAGGAAAGTAGCATACGGTAAAGAGTGGATTGGAGAGCCTATAGAGGAACCCGGGGGCAGCCTCAGAGACAGACCGCGAAACACTGTAGCAAGACAGAGGGGGAAAGCCGGAGGAAAAGGGAAGGGAAATATGGAATAAGCTCCCTGCGAAACCTGGCGAGAGCCTGCGAGTCCCAGGAGAGAGGACAAAAGAAAGACAAGAGGAAGGGCGCCAGCAGCAGGGAAGAGAAGCCGGCACCGAGAAAAGGCGCAGGGCAGCACACAAAGGGAGAAAAACTTACGAGCGCTCCAAACCGAAAGCCTGACGCGAGTAGGTTGCAACGCGCAGACTTCCGGGTTGGAGCGGCTAAAAAGCGGTCTCCCCCGGCGGCCGGCCGAAAGACTAGACCACCACTGAGCGTTGCATGGGGACGTGGCGGAACGGCTAATGGCCGCTCCAACGCCATCGGCTCCATGCACGCCAGTCGCGGCGGTGTGTGACACTGGCGCCTAAGGCACCAGGCCTGAACCCAGATAGCCCCTAGCCGGGGCTGCTGAGGTTTTAATAAATGTCTAGATGCCTGCTCCCGGGGCTGATGGGCTTGGTCCGGATGCCTGGGAGTAGGCATCATGACAAGTAGTCCATGGTTCAGTCCTGTGGTTCTTGAAAGCAAGCGTCCCCAAAAGGCATTACCCTCCCCACAATGAGAGGCAGTAAAGGACACACCCCAGGAGGGAATGAGACCAAGACCAAGTGCGGGACTCTGCAAGCTCCGAGAGCGCTCTGTCTGACAATAGCAAACATAGTCTTATTTATTACAAAACTTCGTCACGAGTTCCTACACACTATAGGGGGCACATAGTCTTGGGGATTGGTTGGCGTTGACTAACTATAGGCGCAGCAGTGATGAGCAGCTCCAGGATTGGTGGACATCAGCGTGGTGCCAACGTGGGGCAGATGGGTCAGCTGGATTCGTCGGGGTGGGGCTGCGAGGCCAGGCGCGGTCAGTGTCGTTGATGGTTGCCCTAACATTCTGCCCTTGTGGCCACACACACACTCATCCGTTTAGACGATTCCAGTTGTCATGTAAATCCTGCAATATGTTACTCTAAGGGATAATAGGATACTGGAGAAACACATGCAATGTGAAGCTTTACCAATACATCAGGGCATTGTTACTTCTGACCTGTTGACCGGGTGTCAAACTTGGGTGTCTGCTCTGAGGGCATAAGGTGAGCTGCCCTGTCATTCTGGCCTTGTTTGTTAGATGTAGTGAAGATTTACTTTATGATATGTTAGTACAGGGTTGAATGTCTGTTTTCCAAGGCCTATTAACTTGGGGTGAATCGGAGTACTAATGGATCAGTGAAGGTGCACTTTTGGCCCCTTGAGGCAGTGGGGTTTAGGACCAGGTTGTAAATACTTAATTCGGCCGACCATGGCGGCCTCGGATAAGGGGGAGGTGAATACTTGAAGCAGGTCCAACTCAATGAGGGGAGGTGAGCCTGTGCTGCCCGCGCACCAGCTCGTCCTAGTGGACCTTGGCGGGAGGAGGGGGAGATGGCCTTGTGTGTGTGAGCAATTCTTTGTGCCTGGGCTGCACACCATGCAGAACGAGGAGACGTTTAATAAAGTTAGTAATATTAGAGAGATTACATATTTCTAATGTCTATACATTCATATACTCTTCCATATACAACTATGAAATATTGGCAGTGTTTCATACATCACCGAATCATCGGATGGCTACATTTCATCAATCAAACACGGTAGCAGTTGGATAACACATGAGGTAGCGTTAGGTTTGGTGGTGTCCTCAGGAGCATAGAAAGCAATACGTTCAGAGGTGATCGTACATTTGCATTCTTGTTCATGTATTTAAACGTGTCCCACTATATGACATACGCTTATTCTTGGTAATGCTTGTTTCTGCCTTCCTTTGTACTTAGCAGCATTCAGTAGTTTGCATTAGGTGGGCTGTAGCAAGCCCTTTCATTGCCTCTTCTAGGCACATGGTATCTTACATGGGCTGAGGTCATTCTTACTTTACCGATACTTATGAACTTTTATCCCTTCCCCAACACGGGTGTTTATAATTAACAGCGCAACTCCATGAATTGATAGGCTTTGGTATGTGGTTGACACTTCATTTGGGGAACATATACAGGGGTTCATACGAGGAGGGCATTAACACCATATATCTTAAATGTTAGGGGTTTGGATGCGGGGTCGGGGTCTGTTCAATTAAGATGGTGTTTGTTATTTTCCAGACTTGAACTGCTTGTCAGGTCACTTCGGGGACAGTGATGTGCTGCGGAAGGTAAATGATACAGTGTTTGTTCTGATTCTTGTTCGTGTCTGGTTGCTCGTGGGAACGGGCCTTCAGCAGATCTACCATGGAGTGGATGCGCCGAGGGAGGACACGACTCCCTGTGCACAGTGAGTGGGAGCCAAGCTGCAGCATTCGCAGGCAGGCTGTCACGCTGGGGTTCAGGTCGCTATTATCTAAAATGGAGTCCTGATGCTTCCAAAATGGTATCCATGGTCTGTTACAGTACAACATGATTGGCCCTGTGTGTCGATCATCAGTCACCCTGTCACCTGGGCCCTGGTGACAGGGGGGCCCCTGACGAGCCACGAACCTCACGTAGGTGGGGTATGTCGGGGAGGGGGTCTTATAGACCTATCCTCCCATACATTCTAGTGCAAAAGGCAGGTACCTCTGAACTGAGGTTCTGTGTGAATTATAGGGCTCTGAATGCTGTCAACCAGGACAGAAGCTCACCACTTGCCCAGAATAGATGAGCTGGTGGATATCTTGGGTGCCTCCAAGTACCTCAGCACATTTGACTTCACTGCAGGGTATTGGCAAATAGCCCTAGCCCAAGGAGAAGAACAAGTTACTTACCAACTGGAACCGTTCTTTCGACTGGATGTTCCTCCAACATATTCCACATCTTTGACATGCAATGTCCACAGCTGTGCTGCTTTGGAAATTCTTTCAGCAGAGGGCGTCCTGCGTCGGGTCGATGTCCCTCGAAGGCCTCTGTCGAGGGTGCTGTCACCGGATGTTAGAAATAGGACGCACGCCACCTGTATCTTCAGTTTATGTTTTGTCCTCCATAACGTGTAACATGCTCATACACGACTGCTTGACTGCACATAGCCTTGCGGGAACACAAGCTGCAATAGTAATAGCTGCAATAGCATAGGAAATTCATCAGAGGGGCAGGCTGGGAGGGCGATTTCGAATACGTTGGAGGAACGAAAGAACATTACTAGTTGGTAAGCAACTTGTTCTTCGGATGGATTGTGTCCTCCAACGTATTCCACATCTATGACAGACTCCCAAAGCAGCATCAGTGAATGAAGGAGGGAGAAGAATTTAGAAACCCAATCAGATGGCAGAATAAAGCACTGCTTTACCAAAGGCCATATCCTGACCATGGAGCGTATCCAGGGAGTAATGCTTGACAAAGGTGTGGATGGAAGACCACGTTGCTGCATCACAAATATTCCTAATAGGAACCCACTGCTGCAGGGCTGTGGATGTAGCCACGCCCCTAGTGGAGTGATCTCTTAACCCCTCCGGAGGGCCCTTGCCCACCAATCTGTAATATTCAGTAATGGTGAGGATAATCCACCAGGACAAGGTCTGTTCAGTAACAGGCTGACCCAATCTGTGTCCAGTGTATCCCACAAAAAGCTGGTCGTCCACACTGACCCTGGAAATCCTAGAGATATAAAAGCTCAAAGCTCTCCTAGGGTCCAAACTATGAAGTCGCTCCTCTTCCCTACCAGGATGAGAGGATAGAAATCCGGAAGTACCACTTTCTGGCTCAGATGAAACAAACCCTACCTTGGGTAGGAAGGACGGAAGTACCCTCAGTACAACCCTATCCTTGTGGAACACAGTAAAGGGTGGCTTAGATAAAAGTGGCTGCATTTCACTCACTCTGCAAGCAGATGTAACTGCAACCAAGAAAACCGTCTTGAGACACTCAAAGGACAAGAGTGCAGTGGTTCAAACGTAGCATCCATCAGGAATTTCTAGACCAAATTCAGATCCCAATCTGGCACCTGAACGGGGATGGCGGGAAAATAGACAGCGCCACCAGGTAACCTTTAATGGTACCCACTTGAAGGCCCCTGTGTGCCAAAGAAAGCAAGATAGAACCATTGGAATGGAACACTGAAAAGGATAGACATTGTTTCCTGTGCACCAGTTGCAAAACGTACGCCAATGGTACAGGGATTTGGTTGCTGGCCCCCTGGCCGAAAGCAACACCTCCATCACGTCATCCGGAAGGTCCCAATCCTTATATCTCAACCTTTCAGAAACCAAGCGTGAATGTTGAGAGTCTTGACCTCTGGATGGAGAACCCGACCCCCGCCATGCGCCCCCACCACCCGCCAGCCGAGAGACAGAAAGAGAGAGAAAGAGACCGAGGATCCACTCAGTGGGGAAGACGGCGTGGAGGGCAGATGGACATTTCTAGAGGGTCCGGGTATCACGCTCTCCTGGCCCAATCCCAAGCAATGAGGATCATGTGGGATCCAAACCTCCTTCGCACCTGAGGAATGACGGGGACTGGAGGAAACGCATAGACAAGTGGGAAGGACCAATTCACGACTAATGCGTTCCCCAAGGCTCCTCTCGTAGAGAATTCCCTTCAGCAAAATCTCTCGCACTTGCAGTTGGCACCAGTCGGGAACAGATCCACTTGAGGGGTTTTGATTGGAGTACCTAACCTGACTTTCCAGTTGAGCACAGCCTTCAGCTGCGCCCTTCTGTGCTTTCGCTCATTTATCATGGGGAATGTGACACGTCCTTCAGGCTGTCGGGAAACTGTTTCCCTTAGTCTGCTACTTTGTTACCATTTCTTGGTAACATTTGATCTATGGCACTGGGAGCGATAGCCTGCATAAACAACTGAATAAGATGAATGCCAACCACCCACCACATATGGATGGTGCAGCCTTGGCTAGTCAATACAGCGCACCAACTAGATTGGGAACGCTCTCTGGGCCAGATTTGAAGGGACGCACAAACACCCGTCTGCCCCACATACATACAGGTCACGTAGGTGGTCAAGGCCGAACTTGGGTAGGTTATGAATGTGAGTGGATGCCATGTGTGAAGGGACTGAGTATCGGACGGACCAGATCAGGACAGAGACGCAGAGATGCTCCTGCACCACACCGGGAGAGAATACAGAAATTCAACGCCTCACTTCCAGACAGCAACGACAATTTCAACCCTCTGCATTAGGGATGTCATGATATTGATGTTTTGATGGTATGATAACTTTCATTTGAAATGACGGTATACCAGTTATTGCAGTATAACGTGCACCTGTGTATAAGCATTGTCTTAAATATTATTTTGCCAGGAAAAGTCACATTTTCAACAAGACAATACACAGACAAGAAAACATCACCAAGAAGTTGTCTTAGTTCTTCTTACAAACATTTATTTTAGTTTACACTCAGCGGAGCAGGAGGTCTAATTTAACTGTAAACCAATACAACCTTTGTAGAAGTTGCCAGTGGCATCGGATTCCTTGTGAGCGTAGCATGGGGGGCCTGAAGGAACCAACCAAGTCTGGCTCAGGGGGATCTCCCCTCAGAGAACACTGATTAAATTGTGCATTTTTCAGCATCATTTCTGTTAACAATTACAAAAAAAAGCCACACAGCACACTACCGATACCTCTCTGGAGCACAGAGGGGCACTTGGGCAGATCATTTGGGAGGGCGAGGAGGGGGTATCGAGGTAAGGAATGCTGGCTTCATGGTGCAAGTGTGGGCAGCTCTGTCACCAGGTCAAGGCTCCAGCTCTCTCAGGGGGCCCTGTGACCGACTCAGTCAGACTCACCAGTCACAAAACAGGTGCCTGCAAAACTGCAACCCAACTGGCACCCTTAGCCCTTCAAATCTCTTTTGATGTTCAAAGGAATGTGCATGATCACCCATTGAACACATCACGGCACACCTGCTACTACGAGGAACTTAAATCCATCAATTTTGTTAACAGTGTGCAATGCATATAGGGGTATAGGGTAACACTTAAATAGTGTGGGGGCGTGAGCAGAAGACCCCTCCCTCCTACAAATACACCATTTAGACGAATGAAATGGACTCCCTTCGTAATTGCATGTGCTTTCAATGTACGACTATTTTGCAGTAATGTGCATGCCGAGGCAGACTGGCCTATGGGAACGGAGGACCAATTGAGAGGCCGACCAGTCACCAGACCCTGCCCCAGTGCCCCCAAGACCTGCCCCTCTGCACTAGATTAATCAGCGACTACCCAACTAGCCAGCGATTACACAGCTTATTTTATTACACGTCTTAAATCACTGAAAGTACTGTGGAGTTAACTAGATTTTTCAGGTTGGCATTATCTTGCATTCTGGGACTTCTAGTTTACCAGCATTCAGGGTGTGAAAATTAAAGCCACAATTATATTCTTTTAGTTTAACATGTTGCTATAAAGGATTTACATGTGCCTTTATTATGAAATGCGTGTCTTTTAAGTAGCTCTATAACCATACACCTTGATCCTCAGGGACTCCCCCAACCCTCCTCGATATCCCCCCGCCCTCCCGGCAGACGGCACCACTAGTTCCTTTCTCCCACTTGAGCACAGCGAGATTGAACGAGTTGCAGGAAGTCGTTCAATCTCACTGTGTGCGCATGGAAGTGTTGCTTGTTACCTGGCTGCTGGATTGTGTGGGAATTTACAACATACCTGGATTCATGTGTGTGTGCCTCAAGTAACATCTGGCTCTATACACAGCATCAGGAATATAACATGTACAAATATAAATAAGGTATGCACGAATATTTCTTATACGGAATCTAAAATGTGGCCTGACAATTGCACCCCCAATGCTTTCTCGCTGAACAACGGTTCAATATTTTGCGCACACCCGAAATAAAGAAAAGTGACTGTTAATGAAGCTTGTATGTCTCCTAGTACAGACATTACCACCATACTCTCAGGGTAGCATAAGGAGGGAAGTGCATGTCTAGAAACTGAGCACGAGATAACATGGATGCCTTTGGGAAACAATGCATGGACGGAATCACTGAAGAAATGACTCTTAACCATCCCTATGCAAAAAGCAGAGATTGCTCAATGACAAAAAGAAGGATTTGAGAGCGAGATCATTCCAAACGGTTATGTGTATCCAAAAACACACACGTATTTTGCATATTGGTACAACCTTGCCAGGAGACATGATTCGTGCACAGGGTTTCTAAAAGCAAATGCAACCCATAGAGTGGTTTCTTAAAATTGAGTATACATTATTTTCGTGGAGACAATTATTTTCAGGACAGAACAAAGTGAAGGGACTTCTAAATAAATATGTGATAAAGGTATAACAAATTGTGCTTTTATGCATTTCAACACTCTGCTGGTGCACCACAAGGCCAGGCGTTTTGAAGAGGCAGCCCTGACACATCAGCAAAGAGGCACAGAGAGAAGGGGCGAGAGACGCGGGAGGGGCGCAGTCAGTCACAATAACGCATAATGATGCGAGAATTCCTGCTTCTCTAATAGCAGGAATATGCTGCGTTGCACACTAGCAGAGTATCGTAAGGCTTATCAAATAATCTTCTAACATTTTACTCGCAAATCACACTTTCCGCTTCAAGAAACTCTCTCATAATTGTGAAACAACGTGGCACACCTTGTGCTGCGCTACACTCCCCGAAAAGACTCATTCACAACATTGGGCATTCAAAGCTGTGCCAAGTTCCAACCCTCTGAAATGAGTGGTTTGCCACCCTCATTGCACACCTTTTAGTGAATATAAGGGGCAGAGGGAAATATGCGTGGCTGGCTAATTTAACTTGTTTTACTTACCTTAGTTCCCCACTGGCACAGAGATGCGACGGAGAAGAGGGCAGGACTACACCGGTCCTGAGGCCTGACCCGACTGCTTCAGCCAAGGGGATGGTGGGGTTCGAAAACAAATCATGTTGGCCGTCGGCCGCTGCTCCCACTCGCTGCCTGTGTGCACCAGCCAGGCCGTGCTTACAGACTCACTGAGTCTGCGCACCCTGGCTGGCTGGCACGCACGTTAGGGGTGACCCGTCACCCCTCACCCACACGACACCCAGGTTCGCACTGCGCAGTAGAGTCCGTGCCCAGCCCATCCTCGCCGACCTCCTAATGCAAGGCAAGGAAGGCCCTGCAGCTGATGCTGGCCTGCTATAAACACAGTGGAGTGCTCTAGCAGGCCAGCTGAGCTGCTGCAGAACCAGACCTCTGTGCACTGTGCAGCGTGGCCGCCTCATTGTTGCTGATATTTTCTTTTTATTTGAAGATCTGTCTATTCCGCAAACACCGGCACAAATTAACACTGACGGGACAGAACGGGCAGAGGAAAAGAAGGCCATGAGAAAGAAAGCGAGGGAAGAAGAAAGAGGATAGCAGTCCTGGTGTGGGGGCTGCTCACTCACCTTGCATTTAAAATCCTTAGTACAGGCACAGCATGCAAGTTGGAACCCGAACTGAGCACTGCTCAACTGTCTCCGACAGTGAGGTGACACGTGCTTCAGGATTCTGGAAAGTTCCAGCCTGGTCCCGGGCAAACTCCACCTCCTCTCCAGTCCTAGGCTCTCTGAAGCCAGCGCAGCCTGGGCCTTGGCAAACTCCACCTCCTCCAAACTCGCTGAAGCAGCCCAACCCAGCTTGGGGCAGGAAAACTCCACCTCCTCCACTCCCAGGCACCAGGCTCGCTAGAAGCCAGCCCAGCCTGCAGTTTTCAATTGGATTCATTGAAGTGCACTGCACAGTGTACGCACAAAAAAAAAATACATCATTTGAATCGGTTTACCTCCGAACAAAGTAAAGGTTATTTAAGCAAAATGAAATTGACCACGTTATTGATACCGGTATACCGTTACAACCCTACTCTGCATACACCTCTCAAACTAAAACCAAACAACCACAAACCTACAACACAAGAATCCGTACAAATTTCACTACACTGCAACAACAAAACAAACCACACAGACTCGCACAACAGCACATGACTACCGAACATAAAACACCCCAAGCCCAACCAATGGCCGCCAACAGCACATCACTGCTCCCTTGCACTTCGCCAGCTTACTCCCACTAACTCACACCCCCCGCGCCTCTTCACCCTTTTTTTCCAGAGCCGCCAGAGCGCCAGGGGACCACTCCGGTGGTGATAGTGCACGGTACAAATATCCTTTAACATGTGCCAAATACCTTACAGTACCGCACATAGGGGTCCTTTTGTTTTATGGCCCAAGCAACCCTCCAAGGATTTTTAGGTGTTTGTAAAAGTGTGCCTAGGATGAACTGTTGACAGCAGTTTACTTTTAAAGTATTTTCACTTCGTTTTTATGGACCATACTGCGTTTACCGTAGTTGGCCCAAGACTGTGGCCAGTGCTGAAAATGACCATGAAAGTCTTTTGTTCTGTCCTTTGGCCATTTTGTCCCTTTGCCTTCCCCTAGTTCGAGACCCCTGGGTATTCCTCATTTGGGCATGCAGCCTCCTGCAAAAACCGCAACTTTCGTAGGCTCCTGCATGTCACATGTGCTAGTGCCCAGGAAGAGGGTTGGCACTGTCTGGGCCCAAATCCACACTACTGGTGCCAGTATGTCTAGTAGCCATGAATGACTGGAACCACCGTGGGCCACGATTGGCCCACGTCTGGCATGCATGCAAGAGAGCAGATATTTCATTGGCTATCTGAGATTTGAGCGCAAACCAAAACTTGGATAAGATAAGGGGCCTAGATCCATTCTAGGTCAGGCCTACATCCATTACAGTTCGATCTACTGCGGTTCATACCGAACCTCATAAGGAGCCAAGAATCCTTAAGAAGAAAGTAGACTCTAGGAACCACCAGTGACATGCTTGGAAGGTTTGGCACTCTGACCCCACTATTGTCCCGTCGGACCCCTGTTTCTTCATCAAACCAAGAAGGCCTGCAACAGCGCTTAGCCTCTGGAGTAGTGGGTACTACTCTGGGCTTCTCCTACTTACCCTCGCAAAGAGCCTCTTCGAAAAAGTGTTCCTTGGTCTTCTAGTGAACTGACCAGCTCAACCCCAGGGTATCGCACAGGAACGCTGCTGTCACAAGTTGAGACTCTGGGAATCGCTAGCTTGTGGTCCCGGGCCCTCTCCCGCCAAAACTCGCTGTCCTAGCTTGTCCGGATCGCGATCTACGAGTGTGTGCCACGTTGAACACGTTTGCAGTCCCTGTGTCGTCCTTCTGTGGCGATCCTTGCTGAAAGTGCCTGCAGTTCTTGCCTACCGTGTTCCGAGATAACTGCACCTGAACAGACCTTCCTTCAAGGGCTGAGAAAAAAGTCTTAGTTACTTACCTGTAACAGTATTTCTCCAGCATTGGTATCTTTCATAGATTCAGATGCTTGAATATTCCCCGTCGTCAGACTGGGAATCCTCGGTGATAAATTTAATAATACATTTTTTTTCAAAAATATATATACATTGCTACCTAGCAGTGCATGTACATAGCCCATTATGGCCTATGAGCCATTTCATTGTGTAGTCTCTCCACCTCACTTTGGTCCTTTATGGCCCCAGCCAATGAGGTGGCAGGGCTTAAGCTCCGCCCCCGGCAGCCATCTTCAGATTTTGAACCGTATAGATTACAGTATGATGGATGCCGAGCATAGGAGCAGCCTCTCAGGGGAGGCGGGCGGGCGCATGTGAATCTATGAAAGATACCAATGCTGGAGAAATACAGTTACAGGTAAGTAACTAAGACTTCTCCAGCATTGGATCTTTCATAGATTCAGATGCTTGAATAGAATACCAAGCAGTTAAAACATGCCACCATTATATACATATATGCATAAATACAGAAAAACATATTTCTGATCAAACCTTTACCATGCAGCAACACAACGGTTATCTACTTCGGGAAAGGTGGGAAAGGAGGCTGGTCCTACCTTATACAAAAAGATGGCAGAGCACTGCCTGTCCAACTGCAGCTTCTTTGTTGGTGTCTTCAGTCAGGCAGTAGTGTTTCGCGAAGGTATGCAGAGTGCTCCACGTGGCGGCTCTGCATATGTCCTTCAAGGCCACCCCTGCGTGGAATGCTGTTGACGCCGCCCTTCCTCTGGTGGAGTGCGCAGACGGCGGTCTAGTTAAAGGGTCGCCTTTCAATTGATGGCAGTGGGTGATGCAGGACGATACCCAGCGTGCCAGACTTTGTTTAGATATATGCTGACCCTTGGTACGGCCAGAGAAAGAAATGAATAGCCGGTTTGAGGAGCGGAACTTCTTGGTTCTTTGCAAGTAAAACTTCAACACTCTAGCAACGTCTAGAGAATGTAAAGTTCTTTCCGCTTCAGAAGCGTGATTCTGGAAGAAGGTTGGTAACACAATGCGCTCAGTGAACGACATCTCCGAAAGTACCTTGGGGAGGAACTTCGGGTGAGGCCTTAAGATGACGCGGTCCTTCTGGAACAAAGTAAACGGGGGTTCAGAAGACAAAGCTTGTAACTCACTGATCCTTCTGGCTGATGTGATGGCTATCAGGAAAGATGTCTTCCAGGACAAGAATTTCATTTCGCATCTGTGTATAGGTTCGAAGGGAGGCTGCATGAGGGCTGTTAAGACGGTGTTGAGGCTCCAGTCCGGAACTGGTGTAGGTGTAGGCGGATAAGTACGCATCAGTCCTTTCAGGAAGATTTTAACCGCTTGTAAGGAAAGTAAGATTTGCGTCTCCGCGGTTACTGTGTAAGCCGCAATGGCTGACAGATGGACCTTGATAGATGACAGTGAGAGCCCTGACTTAGCCAGGTGTAACAAGTAGGGCAGAATCTGATCAACCGAGGCCGTGAGGCGATCGATTGCAGAGGTCTCGCACCATTTGGAAAACCTGGTCCATTTCCTGGTGTAGGTGACTTGTGTGGACGGGGCTCTAGCGGCCCTGATGATATCCCAGCATTCTGATGGTAACTTTAGGTGCATCAGTTTGTGCTGCTCAGGAACCATGCTTTGAGAGACAGGCTCCTGGGGTCGTGGTGGAGGACCTTGCGGTTCTGTTGTGTCAGTAGATATTGATGTGTCTTGAGACGAATCGGGGATTGACAGGATAGGTGCTTCAGAGTCGGGTACCAGACTTGCCGTGCCCAATCCGGTGCGATTAGAATCAAAGAACAATTCTGTTCTTTCACCCTGCGAAGTACCCTCGACATGAGGGGAATGGGTGGAAAGGCATAGAGGAACTTCCCCGACCAATTCACTGAGAACGCGTCTCCCAGTGATTGGTGCTCCGGGTATCTTGAAGCAAATCTCTTGCATTTTTTGTTGTTCCTGGTGGCAAAAAGGTCGATCTGCGGATGGCCCTATAAGGCAAAAATCCATTGGGTTTCTTAATCGTCCAGCTCCCACTCGTGGGACGCTGTGTAGTCTCTGCTTAGTCTGTCCGCTAGGACATTGTCCACTCCCGGAAGATGCTCTGCTCTGATCTGCACTCCGTAGTGCAAGGCCCATGCCCATAGCTGTTGGGCTTCTTGCGACAGGATCTGTGACCTCGTGCCTCCCTGCTTGTTTGTATAGTGCATGGAGGTCGTGTTGTCTGTCTGGACTGTAAGGACTTGACCAGCTATCACCGGTAGGAAAGCTTTCAGTGCCAACCTTATGGCCCTGAGCTCTAACACGTTGATGTGGAGCTGGGACTCTTGTGTCGACCAAGAGCCCTTGGTTTGGAGGTCCGCAAGATGAGCGCCCCAGCCTGATAAGGAAGCGTCCGTCCTCAGCAGAAGGGTCGATGTCGGTGCTTGAAACGGCATCCCCTGCAGAAGATTCCTCGGAACATTCCACCATCGAAGGGCTTTGTGCAACGCTGATGGAATCTGGACAATGTCTTCCCAGCATCCTGAAGCTTGTTTCCATTGGTGGTCCAGAGCTTCCTGAATCGGTCTCATGCGAAGCCTGCAGTTCGGTATGAGGAATATGCATGATGACATCATGCCCAATAGGGATTTGTAAGAGCGTACGGATGTTGTCTCTTTCTGTAGGAAGTTCGAAGTTAAGCGTAGAATTGCTGCTATTCTTTCTGACGATGGCCTCACTCTGGGAATGCTGGTATCGAGTTCGGCTCCCAGGAAGAGAGCTACCTTGTTGGGAACGGGGCAGGACTTCGTCTGGTTTATGGAGAAACCTAACTCTTTTAGGAGGTTGACAGTCCTCGAAACTGCCGAGCGAGCCTTTGCAGCGGAGCTTGCCTTTATCAGCCAATCGTCCAGGTATGGAAAAACGTCCGTTCTTGCCCTCCTGAGACTTGCCGCTACCGGCGCCAAGCATTTTGTGAAAACTCTCGGAGCCGATTTTAGTCCGAACGGGAGCACTTGAAACTGAAAGTGAAGCTCTCCCACCGTGAACCTGAGGAACTGCCTGTGCGCTGGATGGATCGGTATATGGAAGTATGCGTCCTCCAAGTCTAAAGTGGCTAAGAAGTCGTGCTTGTTTAACCAAGGTAGCACCCCTTGTAAAGCTACCATCTTGAATGTTATGCGCTTGATAAATTTGTTGAGTGCCCTCAGGTCCAAGATGGGTCTCCATTGACCGTTTTTCTTTCTGACGAGAAAGAATCGGGAGTAGAAACCTTTTCCCCTCTGACAATAGGGTACTGGTTCTACTGCTGCCTTCTGGAGCATTTTTGCAATTCGGACATGACCTGTCTTAGCATATGCACTCTGCGAGATGTTGGAGGCAGGGAAGGAGGTTGGTCCAGAAATTCTAAGGTGTGACCCTTTCGGATCACCTGCAACACCCATTTGTCCGATGTAATTGATTGCCAGCGCTGGAATAACTGGCTCACCCTTCCCCCCACCGGGGTGTGGTGAGGAGGGGGAAAAAATTGGTCGTCAGTTTTGCTTGCCTTGTGATTTCCCTTGGGCGGAGCCACGTCTACCTCTATGGGCGTATCTGTTGGATGACTGATATTTATTGTCTTGGTACGTGCCGCCTTGTGCTTTTTGACCATACGAGGAACGACCGTATCCTCTGAACTTGGAAGATGAGCCTCTAAAGGGACGAAAAGACCTATGGTCCTTAATTTTGTCCTTTAAAGAACTGATGGCTCTGGCTGTGTCCGTGTCTGTCTTGATTCCCTTCAAATGGTCGTCTATCTTCTTTCCAAAGAGATCTTGTCCATCAAACGGCATGTCTAATATCTGCGCCTGGACTTCAGGTCTAAAGTTAGTAGCCTTCATCCAGGCCTGCCTTCTGAGCACTGTGCCGTGCGCCATCTGCCTGAAGCCTGATTCGGCCACATCAACCGCTGCGTCGATCATGTGATCCGATGTAGCTTCACCATCCGCGATTATCGATTTTGCCTCCTCCTGGAGCTCTGGTGGTAATTGCTCCGCCAATTTAGACATGCGGAGCCAGAGCTCGCGATCGAACCTAGCGGTCATGGCCAGCGCATTGCCCGCTCTGATAGTAAGCGATGCAGAAGATGATACTTTCCTGCCCATGGCTTCCAGTTTACGTCCGTCCTTATCCGGTGGTGCCGACAACGGTGAGGAGGGGTTGGCGAGTTTCTTTCTGGCCGCCACTGTAATAACCGAGTCTGGTTTCGTATGACCTCTCAAACAAAGCGGTGCCGAATCCGGAGCTTTGTATTTCTTTTCTGGCCTGGACACCAGCGCCGGAGTCGATAAGGGCGTGGATAGGATCTTGGATCCGGAATCCCAGATGGTATCGAGGAGGGGAATTGTGGTCACTGTCCTCCTTCGTTTGTCCCTGTGCTCATAGAGCACTGATTTCTTTTCCTCAGAAGAAACCTGAATTTTAAACAATTCTGCGGCTTTACCTATAATAGTGTGGAAAGAGACGAGATCATCCGGCGGTGAGGCCTTGCCTGGCGAGTCTCTCCTCCTGGGCTTCTCGACTACGTAGTCATCCCACTCACTGGATGCGTCTGGCTCCTGTGTTATTTCTCCTTCTTCTGGTTCCGAGAATTCTCTAAAAGGATCCTCCTGCCAGTCTGATACCGAGATGGTGGACGGTACCATAGTAGGGTCTACATCCGGAGATCGCGGTCTGTGTGATGACTGTGGTGACGGGACTCTTGTAGGTGAAGCACTGTGGGTGCTGCTCCTCGGTCTTCGAGCAGGTTCCGGTGATCTCATCCGTTTTCGCGGTCTACTCCTGTGAGGAGAACAACCAGATGTGCCAGGAATCGGAGATGACTCTCTAGGAATAATTCCTGATTCTATGGGATCAATCGGGATTTGCTTCTCCCTTTGCCGTTTGTAAAATTCTTCTACAATCCTCTGCACGGATAACATGAGTATCGGGTCATGAGGATATTCGGATTCTCCCGTGGACGGTTGCCAAGGAGGGCTGTATTGTTTCGGTAAGGGACCGGTGGACTCTTCCACCACTTCCTCATCAGAGAATTCTTCCTGAAGAATTACATCCGGAAGTTCTGCCATGTGCCCCAAAGGTGAAAATTGCTGTACCAGTGGTTCAGTCTCAGTATTCTTCTCAATGACATTGTTTTCAATGACAGGTGTTTCAAATGTGGAAGGCAGCAATTCCTCCGTAACTGCCGAAATTTGTGGTGCCGCTGAAGGTGTTATGGACGATGCTATCTTCGTCGACAAGCCTCCAGTATGAGATTTCGTCGACGACTGAGATTTTCCCGTCGACGAGGGCTTCGCCGCCGACTGAGATTTTCCCGTCGACGAGGGCTTCGCCGTGGACGCAGGAGATTTCTCCGTCGACGAGAGCTTCGTTGACGAATGTGGAATGTGTTCCATGGACGACTGCGTCATGGATGAATGCTTCGTGGACGAGTGGTGTTTCTTGCTCGTCGACGAATGCTTCGCGGTCGACATGTCCGATGATCTTATTGTCGACGATGTCTTAAGCGTGGTCGTCGTCGTTGATGGTTTCGTCGACGGTATGGCCGATGACAGGCCTTTACCTTTCCCTTCATTCGTGGACGGTTTTCCCGCCGACTGTCCCCCCCTCCCGTTTTTTGCAAACTGCTCCTTACCTCTGGAGGCAGATTTTGCTGACTTTTTCTGGCTTGATAAGTCAACTGGAGGCAGAAAGGGTATCAGTTCCAGCTTCCTCTTTTTGAACTTGGGAGAGGAACTCCTTTCCACTGAAGAGGCCCTTCTCTTTGAAGTTTGTCTCTCAGATGGAGTGCTGGATTGGACAGGAGCTGTTCTGACAGACTCATCGTCCGAAGATTGATCCCTGGATTCCAAGTATGAAAGGAGTCTTCTATGCCTGTCATGAAGGGTCTTGGTGGAAAAGGTTCTACAAATCTCGCATTTTTTAATGTCATGTGGGTACAGACAATAAATGCAATGCTCGTGGGGGTCTTTGTTGTAAACCAATTTCTTCTTGCACCTCGTGCAGTCCCTGAACAGGGAAGGCTTCCTGACAGCCTGAGGTGCCTCCATTTCTGAAGAGAAGTTCAGTCGACGATTTTGAGAGGAAAACAACAAGTGTTGCCTCTAAGGTTAATTGGAAACAAAGCCCCTAAGAAGGGGAACAAAATGGAATATATTTACCAAATATATTCCACACAAAAGTAGAAAGAATTTGAAAAGAGCTTGAGGATTCCCTGTGTCTGTGAGACTGCGGTGAAAAATCTGAAGATGGCTGCCGGGGGCGGAGCTTAAGCCCTGCCACCTCATTGGCTGGGGCCATAAAGGACCAAAGTGAGGTGGAGAGACTACACAATGAAATGGCTCATAGGCCATAATGGGCTATGTACATGCACTGCTAGGTAGCAATGTATATATATTTTTTTTAAAAAATGTATTATTAAATTTATCACCGAGGATTCCCAGTCTGACGACGGGGAATATTCAAGCATCTGAATCTATGAAAGATCCAATGCTGGAGAAACATCATTACAGACGATCGTCACGTACCGCAGCTGCTGAGAGCCACAGCATCCTGAAACTGCAGGGTTAAGGAACAGATGAAGTGGGCTAGACTGCCAAAGTTTTGTCCGGACTGTGTCGAGGGTCCACGAGTACTTTCCTAACTTACCAGTGGCCCCCTGGCACATCCATTCACTTTTATGCACAAGTGTCCCATGAAAGATACTCACCTTGGCTGGTATAGCCTGCGCTCCCCAGCCTTTCCTGAACTCGGAAAGTCGCTCCATCTGCAAGAATAGACCCTCTTCTAGGAATAGGAACTTATTCTTCATCACCTCAAGCCCCTTCCTGAGCAGCTACAGCCCCCTGAAGAGATCTAGCTTTTTTGTTTGCGCACGACCACACGCTGTTAACGCACAACTCTACTTTGAGCGCTAGACTCCTCTTCGTTGGGCTGGACTACATAAATTGGGGCTTATTGATGAGACTGCCTAAACTGATCTGTGTTGATTCAGCCACTTTACTGTTACAGGTCGTGTTTATTCCCACCAACCCCCACTATCAGCTTTAGGCTAATCGCATAGTTGTATATATGTTAGATAGCATATGATTGTGTGTGGTATGATGTTTTCATAACTGGTTTAATTGTGTTTGGATTATAAGGCCTATAATACATGTATTTTTGATATATCTGTCTAAGAGTCATCTGTGGGGTTTTACTATGTGTGCTCATTGTGTGTTTCCAATTTCTCACACCTCCTGAGACTTAGGCTTGACTGCCTGCCAAGCTACGGTAGATTGGTCTGGTTTGTCCAGAAGGTTTCCCCTGTTCCACTAAACTAGGGTGGCCTACTAAGCTTCTGCCCACCAGGTCACTGTTCAGAAATCCATCTTAACAATAAGAGATCGAGAGTCACAGGTGGCCAGTCAGCATGTAGCTGCCACCAGCCCATAGCTGACTGAGCAATACACAGGTTCCCAAAAACGCACACTAGGGGTACAAGGGTGTAAATTATGAATGATTAAAATTATGGAATGCGCTCTTCCTTTTTCTTCCAACTGGGAAAAGACACCTACAAATCCTGTGTCACTGGCATCAGGTTGTACAAAAAAGGGTCTGCTGTGGTCAGAAGCACACAACACAGGTGCCCTGCACAGACTTTCCTTCAAGCTATCAAAGGCCCTCTGACAGTCTTCTGTCCAAGGATCCTTCGAAGGCTGCTGGGTAATCTCAGCTGTCAGATGAAAGGGGACGAGGTAGAGAAGAGCATATCTTTTTAGCAGTTTCCACAATTTAAGGAGGTCCTGCTCAAGTCGGAAGGGGGCATGGAAGGCTGTTCCAAAGGGAGGCACCAGCCGAGTAGAGAGACCTGGCCACCACCCTGTGCAACTTTGTACAATGAAGATTCCCCCTGCTAATAGCGCAGGGAGCTCTTGATTCTATTAAAGAAAAGGAGGCGAGCATTAAGCTTTCATCTTCTTTATTTTCCACTCTCCAGCAGTTTCAACAAATATAAACTTTGTAAAACTTTCCTTGAAAATTTAACTTTTTTTTTAACAAAAACTTCAAGTCCCATCATTCCTGTAGTCCCACAGTCTCTGGCCATGTGACCTAGTCCTTCCTGTTCCTCTGCCCTTCCTCTTCTTTGACTGCTTGAACTGCAATCCTTCTTAACTGCATAACTAACTGTCCAACTTGCTCTGAACTTCCTGCTTTGTGCTGGATTGGACTCTCACATTCGAACTTGCAAGCTTGTTCCAGATAACTGATCTAATCAGGATCTTCAGCTGTTCTTTTGCTCATCCCCTAATGCCAGGAAGAAACAAAATTGTGTATGTTAGGGCGGGAAATACACACCCTATTCTGGAAGAAATAGTCATGTTAATTATCAACAATGCATTACATCATTTACTTCATTAATTTGTGTATTCGGGACGGGAATTTAATGCTCGCCTCCTTGTCTTTAATAGAATTAAGAGCTCCCTGCGCTATTAGCAGGGGGAATCTTCATTCTATGTCAAGACGGAGGCGAGCATTAAGCTTGTTCAAAGCTTTGTGCCACTGTCTCTGCTATTGCATCTATTGGTCTAAAATAAAACGTCCTGAACGTTGAATCGCTAGCCCAGTCTGCTGCTTTAATGTCCTCTTGCAACGCTGCACCTTGCCCTACTGCTTTCGAGGCCATAGCTCCTCTGACTGAATGCGCACCGAATTTGGACATGTCAATGCCTGCCAGATTCATGATGTCTCTGACCCATCTCGCTATAGTGGCTGTTGCTACCCCTCTATGTGGTTTCCTACGCGCTATTAACAGTTGGGTTATTCCCGCCAGCCTCACTTCCGCCATTCTATTCTCGTATTCCTTAATACATGATGCCAAGCACCACTTAGGATGCTC
Organism: Ambystoma mexicanum; assembly: GCF_040938575.1. Lineage (NCBI taxonomy): Eukaryota > Metazoa > Chordata > Amphibia > Caudata > Ambystomatidae > Ambystoma > Ambystoma mexicanum. The sequence continues at coordinate 26,647,563 of NC_090934.1, forward strand.
TTGCATATACGGGTAAGTGATAGTAGCAGCATCTGTCTTTGTCCTCCTGGCTATGTTGAATGTCACTCCCTTTGGGCCATAAGTCTTCCGATTGATCTCTAATGCTTTAATGTCTGCTGCTCTCCTGCATGATATCATGCACAGGAGCATAGCAAGCTTACCGGACAACTGCGCCAGGGACAGATACCTATTGTTCGGCCAGCCTGCCAGAAATCTTAACACTATCGACACGTCCCATAGTGTGTCGTACGTTGGTTGCGGGGGTTTCCTAACTCTTATCCCTTTCAAGAGCCTTATCACAGCTATGTTTTCTCCCACTGGAACCCCTTCTATAGGCAGATGTCCTGCTGAGATTGCAGACCTATACACTCCTATAGTCCTGTAAGCTTTACCGTCTTGGAGCAGCTCTGCTAATAAATTTATTATTTCGACTAGAGGGGCAGAAACGGGATGAATATTTCTCCTTCTGCACCACGATGCCCACTTATTCCAAGCTGCGTCGTAGCTCCTTCTGGTAGAGGGTGCCCAAGACTCAGCGATGAGGCTCGCAGCCTGCGCCGAAATTCCTGGGAGATTCCAGCGTCTCCTGCTATCCTGCACGCCATCAACGGCAGTGTCCCCTTCACCCTCAGAGGACGATATGACCCAGCTGGGTCCGTGAGCAGGCTCGCTTCTTGAGGTAGTAATCTCAGGTAGTCTATTAACAGCTCCATGAGCGTCGGAAACCACACTTGCGATTTCCAGATCGGAGCTACTACTATGAGGCATGCTGCCTCTGTGCGTACTTTCGCTAGTACCCTGCTCATCATTATAAAAATGGCGGGAAACCGTAGAGTACTTGTTCTCTCCAGTCATGCAGGAAAGCATCCGCTGCCGCTGGGTCTAATCTCCAGCTGAAGAATCTCTCTTTCTGTGCATTCAGTCTGGACGCAAACAGATCTGTGTGAATCGGTCCCCACAGTTCTTCCAGCTGTCAGAATATGCCCTGCTCCAGCGGTATCTGGAGTTCCAATCCGCTATAACATTCAGCGATCCCGGGAGGTACTCGGCTACCACTGAAATCCCCGATTCCAGGCAGGTGTGCCAAAAATCTTTGGCTATTTCCGCCAGTAATCTGGATCTCGTTCCTCCTAAATGATTTATGTATTTGACTGCTGAAACGTTGTCCATCTTCAGCCGAATACAGGAGTTCACTCTCCCTTTGGTAAAAGCCTTGATCGCAAAAGATCCGGCTAATAGTTCCAGACAATTGATGTGCAGCTGGAGTTCTTCCGCGCGCCACCTCCCCCCTGTCTAGAAATCCCCCCATCGGGCTCCCCAACCTGCTCGGCTGGCATCCGACTATTATCAGATCGGGGCGGTCGCCAAAAATGGCTCTTTCGTTCCATGCTTCCATGTTTGCCAGCCACCACTGTAACTCCGTCCTGGACTCTTGGTCGATGTGTACTAAGTGGTGATAATGGAGGCCCTGTTGCAAATGTCTTATTTTTAACCTTTGCAGAGCTCGATAGTGAAGCAGACCCGGAAAGATTGCTTGTATCGAGGCTGCTAACAAGCCTACCACTCGTGCCACTGTGCGGAGGGATATAACTTTCTCTTTTTATGTCTCTTATCTTCCTGCCCCGAAGCTCTAGAGTTGCTGTTCTGGTATCCAACATGAATCCTAGGAATTCTAGCCTCTTGGTTGGTACCATCTCCGACTTGTCCTTGTTCACTAGGAAACCTAGAGACGTCAGGAGTTTCGCCACCCAGTCGGCTTGGTAGGAGTGTTTCTTTGCAGCCGGCTATCAGTAGGATATCGTCCAGATATATGATCATACGAATCCCCTTCTCCTTGATCGCTGCTGGTTTCATGATCTTCGTAAACGCCCATGGCGCTGATGCCAGCCCAAAAGGCGTTGTGGCGAATTGCCCGTTCCAGTCGAATGCCAGGTAGGGACAAAACTCCTTGTGGACTGGTACTGTCAGGTATGCATCTTTTAAGTCTATCCTTACTAGCCAGTCGTCTTGCCCGAGTATCCCTGAGCTGATGGGTCCCTTCCATCTTGAAATGGTTGTAAACTACCCATCTGTTCATGCTCTTTAGATTTATTACAGGTCTTACTTTGTCCTTTCGATGGACTAAGAACATATTGATCTATCGCTCGCTTCTCTGCTAGCTTCTGCATTTCTGCGTATAATAGCTTTTTCTCTATCTGTGTTGCGACGAGAGGATGGGGTGTTTTGCTTTGGATGGGGGTCCCTATGAACTCTATGTGCATGCCTTGTACTGTCTGAAGGACCCAGGCGTCGCTGGAAAGCGAGCGCCAGCTTTCCCAGAACATCGCTGTTCTCCCTCCCACTGGTGGGTATGCGGAAACTCTCACCTGTGGGGAAGTTGTGTCCTCTTCCCTGTCCTCTGCCTCTCCTCCCTCTCGGGAAGCGACCTTGTGGTGAGAAGAATGAGTCTGGTTGTCGGCTCTCCCAGTAGTTGTTTCTATTTCCTTGAGGCCTTCTGTACGATTGGAAGCGACCGGCCGCTCGGCCTCTGAACCGACCGGTCCCACTAAAAACTCTTTCCGGAAAGATTTTCTTCATCGAGGCTTGCGCCTTTTCTAGGGAGGCATAAGTTCCCACGAACCTTCCCATTTCTTTGCCAAATGTGTCGCCGAATAAGAGGCCTTGCGCTGCCTCGCCTGCTTCATAAGACGACAGATCTCCTAGTTTCTTGTCTATTTTCAGCAGGAAGCCTGTTCTGCGCTCCGAAGAAATTGCGCAGTTCGCATTGCCTAGAAGGCATACGGCTCTTTGCGCCCAGTTTGCTAGGACTCCTGGGTCCATCTCTTCTCCGGTGTCCTTAGCTCGTTCTGCCAGATCCATAATTTTCGCTAATGGACCAGCTATGTCCAGGATCTTTTCTTGGCAGCTTTTCCAGGAGCGGTCTATCCCTTTCCTGGGGTCTCTATTCGATTTTGCGACAAAGGAAAGCAGCTTCGGATCGAGTTCCGGGGCTTCTGCCACCTTACCCGGCAAGTCCGGTCTCGGACACTCCGCTCCCATCCTCTGTCTTACTTCCTTCTCCAATGCTTTACGCAGTCTCTACATCATATTTTGCTACCCTCGGGGAGGGCACCCATTCTGATCTGGGATTTCTTATTTCTTCAGGCCGGAACATATCAGAGGTTTCATCCTCTTCATTTTCCTAAGCCTTTTCTTCCGAGGAGGCTCTCCTCGTCTTCTTCATTATCAGCCTCCCCCTGAGAGGAGTTCGGAGACTCCCGAGTTTCCTCTTTGAGGAGACTTCCTTCCATATTGCCCATATTATCATCCCCTGGGTAGGGGGTCTCGAGGCTCGGCACCTGCGATTTTCTCATGAACGCTTCCCTTAGTTTGCTGAAAGCGTCAGAAGCCTCCGGGGCCTTTGATCCTGCCACTTCAAATTAGCCCGGGGGGTCAGAAGAGTCTTCGCTCTTCCGGGCCTTGCTACACCCCTTTGGGCCCTTTGCAGTGGCCCTGGTGGACGTGCTGTCTTTGGTGCTTAAGTTTTTCTGGCTCAAGAATTGTTCGATGGTCTGGAGTCTCTCCTGAAGAGGTTTAACTCCCTGAGCCACTGCCAGTGAATCTCCTAGCACCTCCTTAAAACTATAGGCTAGGTCTTCGGAGACTCCCTCTTCCTCCTCACTCCAATCGACATTTTCTGGTGCTATCAGGTGCCTGAAATAACTTATAAAAGGTGTAGTGGCACGTCCACTGAATCCACTCTGTGAGGCTGCACCTTATCTGCACCCAGTCTGATTTGTGCAGTATTTCTTGGGACTCTTACACTGTCCCTAGTGTAGATATACACTTAGTCGTGATTTTTTTCAGTTCAATTAAAACAATTATATCAATACTGGAGCTTATCTGCACTCCGTAACAAAGCGATCGCTCTGTCCTCTTCGAAACTCTACTCCACACAGAGCTTTCTGATGTAGGCTCCGCCTACCCAAAGGTGGGGGCCCCTCTTGCCAAGGGTCACGCTCTGGCTCTCAGAGGGATTCCCCTTGCTCGCGAGCCGCGCTCGCTGTTGTCTCCGCCCCCACAAGGGTAGGGGCTGGAGCTCATGCGACTACGCAGCGAGCGAGGGAGATTCCCGCTCGCTGCTATACGCGAGCGGAAAGGAACACTCGGTTTCCTCACTCGCGCATGGCCCCGCCTCCCCAAGGGTGGGGGCTCACCTGCTCCCAGCGCTAACACAGCGCTGTAGTTTACTCGTGTGAGGGAATCTGCAGGCCCCCGAGGTGCCGAGTAGTGCGGCACGGGGCCGCAAAATCCTCACATCTAAAGTCCAATATCACATCAAAATTCGAACGCTGCGCGCGCTCTATGGATATATCAAAATTGTACACGTGTTATTAAATATGCTAAAACAGATACATCATGTCACGGAGCATATGAAAAATGTTACTCATCTCTGGACAGCAGGAAAAGAAGAGGAAGGACAGAGGAACAGGAAGGACTAGGTCACATGGCCAGAGACTGTGGGACTACAGGAATGATGGGACTTGAAGTTTTTGTTAAAAAAAAAGTTACATTTTCAAGGAAAGTTTTACAAAGTTTATATTTGTTGAAACTGCTGGAGAGTGGAAAATAAAGAAGATGAAAGCTTAATGCTCGCCTCCGTCTTGACATAGAATTAAACAAGCAAACAGTGTAAACGGTTCAACCTGGCTTTATTTACAAAAAAAAATAAAAGAATTGTGATGAGACATTTAAATCTTGAAGTCAACCTTTCAACAAGTTGAAGTTTGGGAGGGGAAAACTTGTCGCAATCTCCACTGTGGCAGAATTCAGGGAGTCCCTTCATGTCTCTTGAGTGTTTCGTCATACACAATCCTCAAGTACTGTGTGAGGAGGTGAGCGCCTTGCACCAACCACCATTTCTTACGCTCATGTAACTGGCTCAATGGTCCACGTGCACATTCATGGAAATATTTGTTCGTTTGAACAATGGTGCATCAATGAACGCCATTTTTCATACAGCATGTCTACAGATCCATCACAAGTTTTTGAGCTCCACCAAAGATGGTTGCTGATAGAATGTGACCAAGTAAAAGTCTTTTATGTAGCCTTTATTTTTACAAGCAGCAGTAACTGAGAAATTGATTTTGCAACGTGCCATACATCATACTGATGCTGTATGCGTGGGAACTGCTCTCGCATGAACTTGGCTATTCCCACATGCCTGTCAGTGGCCATCAGGCCTATTCACAATCCAGAAGAATGCAGAAGTTCAATGGATTTAATAAACCCATATTTTCTACTGCACCCAAAGATGTACATTCAGTCACTTGCACGAAGACATAACTCACCATTATTTTGGTTTCCATGTATTGGAAGTGGTAAGTGCAGTATTTAGTAGAAAAACCTAGACTGTCACAATGTCCATCACCCGCAAGCCTGAGCCTTTTTTCCATCTAAAGCATCGCCCAGAAAAGCTTTTTGTTCAAATGTCCATGCCTGGCTAATAGCCAGGAACAAGGATTTCTTCCGATATCGGTAGTATTGAGTTTTGGCAAATGTCTCAAGTCCCACAAACGTACAGAAACTTGAAATTTTTGTGAATGTTGATCCGCAAAGTAGATGAACAAAGTACATTTTCAGCAGGCACTTTTCCAAGTATAGGTTGAGCAGACCATGAAAATGTATTATGTTGTGTACACAGCTACCCTTGATCTTCCGGTTTGTGCCTTTAACTACACAAGTAAAGTTCACCAATGGCTACCCACAAATCCTCCAATGTAAATTATGATCAGATCTCATAATTTTCATAATCTGAATCAAGCAGCAGTCCAATACAATGTATTTTGGCTCCTGTAACATCCAATCGTACTGCGGTACAGTGGTTTGCGATTCCATGGTGGTGGTGAAGTCCACCACACTCAGAAGAGTGAAGTCCAGATCACAAGCACAATCGTTGGTCACTTGCGAAGTTGCTTGACTTATTTCTGTTTGTGACATTTCCGGATTTTCAAAATGTATTAGTGAAAGAGTGAACATTCTGTTTCTTAGATTGTAATTTTTTTGCATGTGTGGATTGTGTGAGTGGTTCTGCAAGCAATTCAGAAAAATCATCTCTTATAACGTCCATGGGTTACTAGTGACATTCCATTCAAACTCCAGACACTGAACATCTGAAACACGGCTCTGAAGCTTGACTCGATCATGACATGGGTTTGGCCAGCCACATCATTAGTTTGTATTATCTGCATCTTCATGCTCTTCTTCCTGGGTCTCTAAAGGATGAAAAACATGCTTAATCTTTTGTACACATACACAATATATGAATTACAACCTGAAAATGTCAAATCAATACTTCTTAACCCTTTAAGTGCCATTGGTTTTTCCCCCAGTGCCAAGGCCTTGGTGATTTCGGTATGTCGCCATTCAATGCCTTGTAACTTTGATACACGAGATATCTCGGCCAAATTTGGCCCTTTTTCCGCACATGTAGCCGGTCATGACATCACCGAAGAATCCTAGGTTGCTGTAGGGGGGTGAGAGACAATAACCAAAAAGGGCGAAAATTTTGTGTCTTATCAAAAAATGACAATAAAACAATGTACAAAGAAGCCTGTGGTTTTTTTCCTTATAAGAGCTAGGAACAAATGGTTTGCTGTGCTGAATTCCCCAATGTCCTGGATTTCAAGAACAGGTTTAGTGGAAAGGAAAAAACATTTTGATGTGGTTATCAACCGTTTTGTGAGAGGTAGGCGATTTTGGCCATTTTTGCCAATTGGACATGTGTGGACGGAATGGAAGAAAAGGGTAGGAAAGCCGAATTGGAGGACAGAAAGGCATACCTTTCTGAAAAGTAGACAAAATTTCAAGTTTAGGACGGAGTGATTTGCGCAGGTCGGGTGACAACTAGGTTGAGGAAAATGCCATAGTTTGGGGAAAAAGCGGGAAAATGACCGAAAAAAAGATATGTGGTGGACATGGTTGGCTTGGTACGGCAATGGCTTCTATGAATTTTGAGAAAAACAATGCTCCGCTACATTCCCCCGACTCTTGCACTTAGGAAAGCACACATTTTGTGTAGTGTTTCACAAAACAAGCAATACCACAAGCCAAACACTGAGCCATGGTACACAGGAGTTTTATGCTTACATCCTGAACAGACATACTTGGCATGTGTAAATCAGGAAAACCAACATGGTGAGGAACGGCAAGCATACATTTTTTGAAAGAGCACAGGCAGACCTTAAAGGGTAGGTGACTTGTGCAGGTTACGAAAGTGTATGGTGCCTAAAGCAGCGACGAAATGTAGGGCATATTAGGGAAATGAAAGGGTTATGTGACAAAGGCCACCAGCAAATGGGTCGAAACGTTATGAAAACCACACAAACACATGTCATACCATTGTGTGTTCCCACAGGTGTCCCGATGAAAACGGTACCTCACATGTGTGGGTGCACCTACCTGGGTGCCATGGGTGAAAGCCTTAAACACCCCTAACCCCAAGTCTTCTCCGACAGCTGAATTTCATGATTTTTCCAGACGGGCACACCACACAGATATGGGCCTAGGGTGTCCAAGCCACCAAGGAAAACAGGGAACCCCATGCATTTCCGAAAAGAGGATATCCGTGGGAATCCGCAGAGGTCTGACTTGCGCAAATCAGCTCAGAATGTATTACCCAGAAACCCTGGCAAAGTCTGAAATGTGGCGAAAAAAATCCAATTTCCGCACATTTCACTCAGCGAGACACCCAGCCAACAACACATGGCCTACCGTCCTGCGTTCTCACCGGTGTCCCAATGAAAAGGGTACCTCGCATGTGTGGGTGCACCTACCGGGGCACAAAAGGAAAAGGGTAACCCACTGGTAACCCCAAGCCTTTCGGCACAGCACATTTTGTTCATGTGAGCAACCTACAGATTTGAGTCTAGGGTGTCAAAGCCAGCAAGGAAAACAGAGAACCCCATGCATTTCCCAAAAGAGGTGGTGGGCCTCCTACAAACGGCTGCGTGAGGTACACCCCCCCTCCATTTGGGGTGGGGGGAAGGGGGCCACCAAAAACTCTGGGACAGGCCCCCCAGTGGGTGGGGCAGTAAGGTTTGGGCACCCTGGTGGTGGATTAGCACACCAATGTGCCCCTCTGCACCAAGGCAAGTTTGGTAAACAAAGAAAAAAAAATTGAAAATGGTACACTACACTTTAGGACGGGCTGAGGGGCACCCTAAACCACCAGGTAATTTTCTAATGTAATGGGGTTGACCCTTCCCCCCCCCCCACACCAAATGCAGGGGGGCCTCTCATTCAGCCCTCCCTGGGGCCAGATGCCCCTTCCTAGGAGCAGATATCTGCCCCCACGGAGGGCTACAAGGGGTGCCCCCCATTTCCCCTTGGGGTGAGAGGGCCACCCCCCCTTTCCATAAAATAAATCCCTGGTGGCTAGTGGCCCCCCACTCCCACCCAAATTTTTGTTTTTTTGTTTTCATTTTGCCCCCTTCCCTGTGAGCAGATTATCAGCCATCTGCACCCAGGGGGCCCTGCACACTTAATTCCTGGTGCCCCCCCCTCCAATTGGAAGGGGGGGCACCTCATTTACTCCTGCCTGGCCAGGGAGGGCTACAAGGGGTGGCCCCACTTTCCACTTGGTGGGGGAGGGCTACCACCCTTTCATTAGTAAAAACCTCCCTGGTGTCTAGTGGCCCCCCATACTATTGCATTTTTATTTTTAATGTCACAATTTGCCCCCTCCCTGGAGGCAGATCAGCCATCTGCCCCCAGGGCTCTGCACATATGTGCCCCCGTGCTTTGGGGCCGGGGGTGGTGGGGGTAGGGCTTACTGTAAGCAGCCCCCACCTCCCCTGCCTCTCAGACAGATCCCTGGTGTCTAGTGGCCTCTGCGCCCGATCCACGCCCAGCAATGCTTTCACAAAAAGGTGTTGTTGGAAAGGGGAGAATCTCCCCTTTCCAACAACACCTCCCTTGATCTCCGGCTTGAAATACAGCCGGAGATAGAGGGGGAGAAAGGTGGAGACACCTTTCATTTTCACTGCGGCAGTCCGAAATGGTTGCCACAGTGAAAATTACTTTCACGCTGGGGTGCATTACGCACGCCGACATGAAAATGAAGGTAATCCAGCGCCTTTGCAGGGATCACATAAAACAAGGTGCCAAAAAGGAGGTAATGTCAAAGACGAGATAAGTGCCAAGGGCAAGCTAAGGGGCTAAACAACTTATTTAAAAACAAAAAACTTTCGCTATTTACCCTTGGTTTCTTAATTTTCCTTGGACCATTCGATTCTGATTTTCCGACCACGAGACCAAGCCGAAAAACAGCATTTTGAAATTGTATTAACCACGCAATTTGTTCTTCAACTTCAAGATTCATATATTCAAATTTACAAATATCATCACTTTCACTGTGGTAAACAGAGAATTAAAAATATTACATGAACATTACAAATGATAACCTTTAATTTATAAATATCTTATGTATACGTCTGGTCCATGGGTCTATTCAATTTCCACCACTTCAGTAGTACATTCCTTATACATAAATTCAACAGAAATTGGATTGTTAAACAATGTAAAGTAAAAATCGGTGATCCCACAAACTACATCTTGAGACAGTTGATTTAATGATTACAAAATCAGCTGAAATGTAAAAATATACAGTTAATCGTTTATGTACATAATGACAAAATTGTAATCAAAGTCGAACACCAAACATTTTAAAAAGACAGATTTGAAAGTGCACCTGATAATCTTCAGAGATGTAGCCTGGAGTTGTGTGATAATCCTGCAAAACATTCATTAAATGATGTGTTGAAATCTTTTATGATGCTTCCAATTTTTAATAAGCAGCTAAAGTTTATGAACAAAAGCATACTCCATCGATATAGTTCGTGAAAGTGTCTGTAATTCAGCAACAAAGTAGCCGTTTATGAAGTTTAACTCTAATTATGGCATTTGTTTCTGTGAGAAATACATTGAGGTTGTTGATCTAATGCTTTGCAACTTGCAGACAGTATTTCAAATTAAAAAAATATATAATTCAATAAATTCTCAGTTATACCTCATCCACCAGAACAGTTGCAGTAGAATAGTATGTTGTAGAAGTTCGAGCCTCCCCTATATCAAAGTTATATCAATAATAAAGATGTAAAAGGAAAAACAAATATGAATTACACGCGAAAGATGGTCTATATTTACCTAGAAGCCTACATGCCACTTAGATTTCTGGATGTCTATGCACTTGGGTGGATTTCCAGTTATTGCAACAACAATCCGTACTAATAAAGTCACTCATCTGCATGCACCACTCAAACTACCTCCACAGTACTGCAGTTTGCTATCTTGCTCTTTTCACGCTCCACCCTACCATCCACCCTCCCTCCTTGCATTACAAATCCACCTGAGCGCGTGGCGACCACTCAAGTGGTAACTTTGCGCGTTAACTTTGTTTACAAGGCAAAATTGTGGTCAACAATTATTTCGGTTGAACTTAAACAAATAAACATTTTGTACAGGCGCATCTGAAGGATTGGTATAAAAAAATTACTTCAATGGTGAGTGCGGTTGCTGTCGACTCCGGAATAGTGGTAGAAGTACAATCTCGGTCCTTTAATTCATACATATATTAAGTCCATTGCTGAAAAGAAAATTTGTATTATAAATTAGACCACATCAAAAGCGATAAAGTTCATGCGCAAGTCACTCAGCCTCACCAGGTGGATGTTGGACTGTCTTGGATTTCCTCCATGGTAACTGTCCTTCCATCAGTGCAGTCTATGTAATTACAGAGATGGTAAACTGTTAGGGTTGTTGTCTGAAGGAAGAAAGGTGTTAGGGTTGATATTCTCTTTCCTGTATGGATGTTAGTCACCTGTCTGTATGCGGAGTGCTTGATTTATGAGGCCATGAATGGACTGTTTGGGTATGACTGAGTAATGCTGCATGTTGAGATTCCACCCAGGACAGTTGACAATGATGTAGCCTGGGAGTTGGGAGCCAGTGGACGTTCCTTGATCCTGTAACTATCTGAAGTAATCTCCCGATATCATCTAATTAAAGGAACTTGAAGATCTCCTGGCGTCCAGTGTATCCTTCCAATCTATGGACCCCACTTAAGGTCAAACATATTTTTCAAAATTACCTATTTGTAAAAGACGCAATCTAAGTTTCTCGAGAAGGCTCGCATTGCACCGAAGTATTAGTCCCTAAACTAGGGATACACAAAGTAATCCACAGTTATAGTTGTATAAACTGTCATTGTGGCATTTGTTTCAGAGAAATACATCAATGTTATTGATCTAATGCTTTGCAATTTAATGACAGTAGTGCAAATAATGTTTTCATCAATTTGATAATCTTTGAGATTATAAAAGGGTAAGAACAAAATAATAGTAAAGCAGATGCCAATAATAACAGTAATGATCACAATATGGACAGAAGCAACAAGATAAATCAGTTAATGATCTGAAAAAAGTGAGTAAAGCCATGGAACTGACTAGTAACAAGGCGCATACTACAAAATCTGCATGCAGAGACGAATTCATGAATAATAGACGGGAACGAACAGAGGGACAAACAAGAAAACAGTGGGAGGGCGGGGTAGGGGAATCTCATCAATATGATTCCTGGAATCATTGATTCACAAGACTATGGAATCTGATATTCAAATATAAAGAAAACGTTGATGCATTAAAAACTAACGGGTCAAATATAAACTGTTCAAGAACCATGAGTAGACATACTGAAGTAATCCAAATAACAAATGAAATGAGCCCATTTGGCATTGTACCTGCATATAGCATCCAGGTATATAGCCACACACTGTTCAATTCTTTGCACATGGCAGTTGTTCCACCTTCCCATAATGGAGACATTTTGTAAGTGTTTCCAATTGGCAGTGATAAGCTTTAAGGCAAGAGCAGCCAAAAGGTCAAAGCTTGGCAGATGCATGTAAATGGATATCTTTGGCAGCAAGGCTACCTAGGAAAACATTCATAAATAGAGGGATATTGAGAATAAAGATTAACTTAAATCTCCAGACCTCTTGCCAGAATTTGAATACGAAGGGACAGTCAAAAAACACACGTTTGTAGGAAGCGGGACCAACACTTACTATCTGCATCGGTCTTAGATTTAGACAGTTTCAGGGGGGTAATGAAAGATCTATGTATGAAGAAGTACAGGTTTTGTGTATTGTTGGTGGAGGTGGAGATGCCCCTGATTCTAGTATACAATAAAGACCAAGTATGATCATCTAGGACACAACCAAAACCATACTCCCATTTTGAACGCACAAGCCATTTAGTGGTGGGATGCTCCATATTAATCAATACATTGTAAAATTTGGCATCTCTAATATCGGAGGCCATGGTCAAGAACAGAAGTCTAGAGGCATCATGCATGAGAACGGTTTTAGTAAAACACTGGAGTGTGTAAACACACATGGACCAATTATAAAAATGAAAATCCGAACTAGGGATGGGGTACAGACTTCTGAGCTGTTGGAATGAGAAAAGGGAGCAGCCATGAACAATCTGATGGATAAATCTGATGCCTTTATTTAACCAAGACATGCAATATAGAGCCCTTCCATTAATGGCAATATACAAGTTGTGCCACAGAAACAGGGACAGTTCCTTGGACAAGGTCCTGCAGTGGGGGAAAAGAAACAGTCTGAGGGCAAAGATAGAAGCCTTGATAGGGTCCGAGAATGCCGCAGAGAAGTGGCTAAAGACATAAATTAGGTCAACAATGTCACAGGGATGTGCCAGTTATTTTACCAACATACACCAGGAGGGAATGTCAGAGGATTTGGGAGGGGCAAACCAGCAACAGGACTGCTGGAGTAGAAATTCAGAATGATACAATTTAAAATCCGGGTATCTGACCCTCCATCATATGGGGATCTACATTTGCAGACCGCAATTCTCTTACACTTCTCTGATCCCCATAAGAAATTTAGGATGATTAAGTTAATGGACTTGAAAATTGAGGAAGGTAGAGGAACCAGAAGCAGTTGCAAATTATATAAAACAATGGGGGACAACATTTTAATGGTGTCGAGACTACCACATCAATGTTAGTTCTTTGAGTCTGTTAACCAATAGCTGCGCATTGAGCTTAACTGAATCAAATCACAAAGGATGCAAAACGAAGACCTAAATATTTGATCGAGTCATGGCCCATTTAAACCCAAACGCATCTAAATCATGTTTGACACAGAAAGAGTTAAGAGGTAAGATCTCAGATTTATCCTTGTTCAGCTTATAACCAGATACTAAGGAAAACTGATGTAGTCTATCTAGTAGATGAGGGAGATTAAGTTTCGGATTCTTAACAAGGATTAGAATATCATCTGCATATGCAGCTATTTTAATACTGGATCTCCCACAAGAGATCCCAGGGATGTTCCCATCAGATCTTATCATTTCTAATAGAGGCTCTAGTATAAGAATGTAAAGAATGGGGGACAAATGACACCCCTGCCTAGTTCCCCTTCGCAAAAGGAAAAAAGGATGAGGATTGGCCATTTATACAAATAGAAGATTTGGGACATGAAAAAGGAAGCTTAATAAGGGGGGGATGTACTTTTCGCCACAACCATGCCATCGAAGAGATCGAAAAATGAATTCCCAGTTGACACGATCAAAGGCTTTCTCAGCATCTGGCGCAATAGCGGCATGGCCTTGTATGTCTTTTTTATCCTTTGAAACAATATTCAGAGCGTTGAGCAGAAGTCTTGCATTCTCTGATATGTTCCTGCCCTTGACATGGCTAACTTGATCGGGTTTAACCAATCGGGAAGAGATGATTCCATTTTGTTAGCAAGTACCTTAGCAAAGATCTTGCGTTGAGGGAAATTGGTCTGTAATTGTTGGGGAGATCGGGGTCTTTATCAGCTTTGGGGAAAAGGATGAGTAGCACCTAAAAAGGATCCAGAAGAGCATTTCTGGGAAGCGAAGTAGGAGGATGACGTTGAGCCTAGGAGAAAGGGAACAGGCAAAATGATTAGAAAACTCAATAGAGAACCTATCAGGACCGGGGGCCTTCCCTTTACAGAGCGATTGATCACGTGAAGTGTGATATCACCCTGTAAATGGGAAAGATCAATCTGGGGATATGATAACCTACTGATGTTAAGACAGGAATCAATACTAGCAAGAGAGACTGGTCTCAGAGGTATACAAGTCACAATAGAATTGCTTGAAGCAGCTCAAAATGTCATCAGGATTTGTAAAGGTGGTACCAGATTTATCTTTAATGCGAAAAATAAAAGGTTTTTCCTTTTTGGTCTTAAGGTATGAAGCAAGCGATTTGCCGGCTTTGTTGGAATCTTGTTTTTAAGACGGACTGATAGAATTGTTTTTTCTGCGTTGGAAAGTTGAAGATACAATTCATAAAGATGCTTTTTATGCCGTTTCTTTTTTCTGCTAGAGTAAGCAATAATATGACCCCTTAGCGCAGCTTTAAAGCATCCCAATTATTGACCACTGAAGTGACAATCTAGGTTTTCAGCAAATTACTGTTATTGGAAAGATTTAAATGACTGGATAAACTGCTGATCTTGTAACAATTATTGAATCTCCATGTGGGGGGCGGCTTTTTCATGTTAGTAAAGTTAAAGGTGGTACTAACTAGGGCATGGTTAGAAATATTAGAATCGATGATGGTACCAGTAAGAGATTTAGATGAAAATATATAATCAAGGCGTGAAAGGGTAATGGGGGGTGGGGGGGGGGGGTTGGGTTTGATGAGAGCCACCAAGTGTCAACAAAACCAGTTTGTCAGACAATGGGCAAAGGGTTTATGGAACTTGGCGCTTTTGAACATGCACTTCGATTTCCTATCTAAGAAGGGATACAACACCTGGTTGACATCGCCACATATAAGATTAGTGAGACCGGAATTAAGAATTATTTTCTTAATGGAATCCCAGAAGCCAGGTTCAGTTAGGGTAGAACCATAAATGTTCATAATGGAAATAGAGTCAGAGCCAACCAGAAGTTTGATCCATGGCCAGCGCACATTAGTATCTGCAACCTGACAAAACTGACAGTTTTTGCTAAGAAGTATAGCAACACCATTTTTCCTACCCGCTGCAAGGCTGGCGATAACATCTTTGACCCAAAAGGATTTGAATTTCACGATTGTGAGAGATGGGTTTCCTGCATACATGCCACTGATGGCTAAAGTTTATTAAGGTGGGAAATGATGTTTTAATTGGTTGTTACATCCTTTGATGTTCCAAGTTAAACATTTAAAAACCATAGCGGCACATTAAAAAGAGTAAAATCAACATATGGACCAATATACAGCAAGGTATATGAGCAAACCAGAATAATATGTACCGTGTTTTTAAATCCTGAACCAATGACATGCAATCATGAAGAGGACGGCCCATGAGCAGGGGTCAAACACAAAAGGAAAGTACACAAGGGTAAAGGGAGGGGGAGGGCAAGCCGGACCACTGAATGAATGCTTTGAAAAAAAGGAAGAAAAGACCACTAAACCAGGCAGTAAAACATCAAAACTTACGACACTTAACAGGCTCAGGCTGGGATGTGAGGGGGAAAAAAGGAATAAGCAATAGGAGTATGACACACCTACAGAGCCGTCGAAATGAAAGACAGCCCACAGCAGGAGAAGGACGTCACAACTGCACCCGACCCACCAATAATACAAGGCAAAATTAGTAACAGCAATGCATAGAATACTTCTAAATAAACCGCTAAATGCAAAAGTGCATCAAGATCCCGATTAAGAATTCAAGGGAAGCGAAGTGTCCATGCCTTCAGTTTTAATGGAGCGAATAAAGGTCTTCAGGTCCGCAGGATCAAAAATAGCAGTTCGCCCATCATGAGTACCTTTGAAGGAGCAAGGATATAGCCCATATCTCACATTATGCTGTTTCTAAGAAGGGCTAAAAGACAGGAATTCTTTTCTAGCAGCGATCTTCGCCGCATCTTGAAAAATATGAACTCTGCTTCCGTGACAACTAAGAGTTTTTCTCTTTGAACTTAGAGACTGAGCTGGAGCTGTGAATATTCAAGTAGATATAATATGAGCGTACAAGGAGGGTGGTGAGAGGATGAAGGATTTCTTGCAGGGCCAATGCGATGGGCGCGCTGGATGTTAGATGATATATCCAATGGGAGGTGAAGTGGGGCTGGCAGCAACTTCTGTAGGAACGCTATAGGGTTAGTCCCTTCGCACCCCTCTGGCAAGCCAGAGATGCGCAGATTATTGCACCTGCTTCTATTCTCCAACTCTTCATTATGTCTCTGGAGATCTTGAACTGTTTTTTCCAGCACCACCACCCTTGGAGAAACATCCTCAACTAAGTCATACCTTCTCTCCATTTCATCTATTCTGTTTTTAAACCCCTTCCACCTGTCGTGAAGTTGCTGTAAATTCTGATTTGTAGTTTTGATGAAAGGTTTTAATGCTCTTATTTCCTGTAAGATAACCTCAATGGCAGGGTCAGCAGGGGAAGAGCGCTGGAGGTGAATCACTTTTTGCTCTTTTAAGATTGGCCGAGCAAGGGGTTGACACTTTGGGGATAATCAGCATTTTTTTTTATTACCCTTACCAGTGGGCATGGTATCAATTAGTATGATGTAAGTAGCCAAAGCAAAGCAAAGAGGGGCACCAAAAATGTACAGGACAGCGTTTGCATTTCAAAAGTAACAAGGATCAGCAACAACAAAATCCACAAATTGAAGATAGCCAAGTCTTAATATTTAGAATTGACTTCAAAACAGGTGTAGTTCGCAGCAACAAAAATGTCCACAAAATGTCAAATTGAAAATAACAGCATTATTTTGAGCTGATTACAAAACAGGTGTAATTTACTTGAAAGAGCATGCGGTGGCGCCAAAGCCAAATAGAGCTGACGAGGCCTGAGCCAGCCAGTCACATCACGATTGACGCTGGATGTTTCCTCAGATGGGGCGGAAGTTGACGGTAGCAGCACGCGCTCGGTGTCTGGAACCGGCAGAATATACTACAAGCGTATGCTGGAGCAGCGGGCACCCGACCAGAAGCGGTACCTACAGAACGTCGGTTTAGGGAAGAATAGCTGGAACGAAGGGGAGACAGTAAGTAAAGAAATGCTGAAAATAAGGCGTTGGTGGGGCAGAGCAGCACAATCAGGCAGCCATCGCCCCCGGCACCAAGCCACGCCCAAGTATTGCAAATCATTAAAAAAATATATATAATTAAATACATCAGTAGTCATACCTCATCCTCCATACCGGTTGCAGTAAAATAGTAAGTTGTTGAAGTTCCAGCCTCCCCTATATCTAAGTAATTTTAATAATAAAGAACTAAAAGCAAAATTGAAAATTTAATTTACACGTAAAAGATGGTCGATATTTACATAGAAGCCTAAATGCAACTTTAGGTCTAAGTAGGGATGCACTTGGTTGGATTTCCAATAGTTTTACAAACATTCTGCACTAATGAACTCACTCCTCTGCATCCACCTCTCAAACTAACTCAACAGCACTAAAGTCTGCTCTTTTTCCGCTCAACCCTACTAATCGACCCTCACTCTTTGCATTACAGATCTGCCTGGAGGCAACACAAGGGGCATCTTTGTGCGTCACCTTTGTTTCAAAAGCTAAAATTGCACATTACCAATATTTTTTAAGTTGAATTTAAATATATATTTTGTATTCTCGCATCTGAAGGATTAGTATAAAAAAATTACTTGAAAGGCAAATGAGGTTGCTGTGGACTCTGGAATAGTGGTAGATGTACAAACATGATCCTTTAACGGTTGCATATATTCATACCAGTGTGAAATAGAAAATGTAGATTCATACTATAAATTAGACCACAAGAGCGATAAACTTTATGTGCAAGTCACTCGGCCTCACCAGGTAGATGTTGGAAGTGTCAGTGGATTCCTCCATGGTAATGGTCTGTACTTCGATCAGTGCTGTCTACGTAAACAGAGATGGTAATCAACACATTTAACAAACTGACATTTGTAAAAGACACAATCTAAGTTTTTCGAGAAGGCTCACATTGCAACAAACTAGTGTATCCCTAAACTAGGGGTACACAAACTAATCCAAAGTTATAACTGTATAAACCAAACTACAGTACATTGTGCCACAAAGGCAACTTGTGCAGTATAATATCGATGGAAGTATCCAACAAAAACTCCAAACCGTTTGTTATGTTACACTATTTCAATGTATTTAATGATCATTTGGAAAATATTGAAACTACATTCAACAATTCTGCCTCCACTACACATCTGGGTCCGCATGTGCTGAAATTCAGAACGAACTGCATTGGAAATTAAATGCGAGGGATTCTGTGACAACGCTTTTTAGTGAACTGCATGCTGCAGACACGGAATCGATTGCTCCCCACGTCAGCCAAGACATCGTTGTCTCTGCTTTCAATCTCGGACACTGAAAATCTGCAGTTCAACAGCCATTTCTTTACTAAATGTATATTCTTCGGAAAGACATGCAGGACTGTTTTTTCACTTTTGGCATGGCTGACATTGGGGCAACCGAAAATACATGAAGGCATTTTTGGATTTTCCTTATGATCTGTTAAAAAAACTACAAAAAAAAAGAAAAAATGTCAGTGAGTAAAACATCACTAAATGCCATCTATTGCAAATATGCATTGAAAACATGCACTATGAAATATTACATTTGGAAACACTTCTCTTATGTTATGTGATATAATTGACATAGCATAACAGACCTGTACACATCTGTTTCTAGGCACCACAAGACAAGGGAAGATATGGCGAAGACCAGACAAGACAAACTACCCAACTAGGCCTTTGTTCATTCGGAATGTGCAAGTGCGACAATGCAAAGTGCAGTGGGAAGGGAGATGGGGAATTGCAAGGGAGATGGTAGGTGAAAGTGGGATCAGGGAGCACGGCTTTGTGTAAGTGCAAGGAGGCATGGGGCTGTAGGGGTTACAGTTACAGCCCATAAGTGCACGATAGGCCCAGAGGCAGGGCAAGGAAGACTGTTCATTAGGAGCCTGGTACCCAGTGAGACTCTTATGGTAGCCAAACAACCAGAGCTGCATTGCCTTTCTGCACAATGGTAGGGACCATACACCATCTCTCTTGTTGAGGTAGTACATGGCCACTGTGTTGTCCGTCATTATCAAACAAGCCAGAGCTGGCGGTGACAGCTTCCCATTCTTAGCAGCCCTACAATGGAATGCCCTTTCACCATCCCTTTTTTGATTTTGATTTTATTTTATTTATAAAGCGCAAAAAACCAGGCCCAGGGGCAACCGGGCGCATACTCTTAAACATGTTACAAAAAGCAGTAGTTACAGTGAGTTACAAAAATATACAGCATATATACATGTACCGAAGGGTACCATTAACAGTGTATAATACAGGGACAGAGCAGAGAGAAAATGTATATTCAGTTCTGTACCCCACATGGAGTCTGGACTGTGTCAAGGTCTCATGAGACTTGGGAGAGCAACCATGTTTTAGCATTGTTCTTGGAGTGGAATGATGGTTCAATTCTGATAGGTGTGGGCAAGGTGTTCCAGAGTTTGGAGGCCAGGACGGGGAAGCTCACCCCACCAGCTTTTTGGAGTTTGCATCTAGGCACGATGAGGCTGTGAGTTTGGGCTGCTCTGGTAGGTCGAGTGGAGGTGTGGCGTGAGAAGCGAGTGGACAGGTAAGGTGGGACGTTGTTGTTCAGACATTTGTGAGTCAAAGCTAGGGTTTTCAGGGCAATTCTCTGTTTTACCGGGAGCCAGCGTAAGTCCAATCTGACGGAGGAGATATGAGAGCGTCTCGGGATGTTTAAGGCTGCCCTTAAGGCATTATTTTGTACAGTTTGCAATTTATTAAAGTTAGACTGACTGGTCCCTTAGTAGAGAGCACTACAGTAGTCGATTTTGGCCATAACAAGAGTTCTGGCGAGTGTGATACAGTTGGTGGAGTTTAGGAAGGGTCTACAGGCAGTGATAAGTTTGCAGGTATAGGCCGAAGCTGACCTAACTGCATTTATTTGTCTGTTCAGAGAAAGCGAGGAGTCAAGATAGACCCCTAGCGTCTTAGTATCTTTGGAGACTTTAATGTCATTGCCGTCAATAATGAAGGACTTGTAGGTTTGGTCTAGTTTGTTGAGCCGATGATTTGATCCTAAAAGAGCTCAGTCTTATCATTGTTAAGGCAGAGTTTGTGCTGTGCCATCCAGGCCTGGATGACCGAGTAAACATCGTTAAGGGCTTTGGTGTCAGCTGTGTAGTCTCCTGTGATAGGGATGAGTATCTGGGTGTCGTCCGCGTAGTTAGTGTAGGAGACACCCAGATAGTCAAGCACATCGAAGAGGGGCTTGGTGAATACGTTATACAACGTAGGGGATACACACGAGCCTTGAGGAACGCCACAGTGAATGGGGGAGGGATCCGCTGAAGCCAGCGGTGAGAAGACCCTCATGGATCTATTGCTCAGGAATGAGTGGATCCAGGCATTGGCAGAGTCGGAGAAGTGGGCTGCAGATTTGAGATGCTGGCAGAGTATTTGGTGGTTGACCAGATCAAAAGCCGCAGAGAGATCGAGGAGAAGGAGAAGAGCTAGCTTCCCATTGTCCTTCAGTGACTCCATCTGAGTTTTCAAGTCGATCAGAGCTGACTCCGTGCCATGTTTAGGGCGGAACCCCGATTGTCTTAAGCCCAGGAGATTGTTTAGTTTGAGGTAATCCTGAATCTGCAGGTAGGCTGCGCGGTCCAGGATCTTGAGCAGGAATGGGACCGTAGTGATAGGTCTGAAGTTAGTTGGGATATTAGGGTCAAGGGAGGGTTTTTTGAGGAGTGGGATAACCCATGCGTCCTTTAGGTTGTCGGGGACAATACCCGTCTTGAAAGAGGCATTTATGAATGCTGTAATCAACGGGGCCAGCTCATGAGATGGTTCTTTGATAATAGGTGCTGGGCAGGGGTCGCCTTAGCAATTGGAAGGTTTTAAATTGTTTATGTTTTCTACTTCGAGAGTAGTGAGTGGGGAGAAGGAGAAAGGTTTATGCGGATAGGTTAAATGTGTATTAAGTGTAGGTGTGGTCGGTGGTTGGTCAAGCTGTAGGGATTTCTGTTTGTCCCTGATTTTAGATTGGAGGTTAGCAATTTTACCCAGGAGTGCTGACTGAATATTGGTGCACCAAGTGTTGTCTTTGGAGCAAGAGTCAGGGGGGGGCTGCAGGTGTCTCGAGTTCCTTAAGGATATTAAAGAGTTCCTTAGTATTGGACTGGGCTGACATAATGCGTTATTATAAGAATCTTTTTTTGCCTGGAGTACAGCTTCTTTATAGTTAAGGGTGGCTATCAGAAGACTGTCCTTGTGGGCGTCGGAGTGGTGACTTCTCCAGCGTGACTCTGCTGAGCGTTTCTCTTTGCGTAACACTCTAAGCTGGGGAGTAAACCATGAGTTAAGGTGTGCTCGTTGTTTGGGTTTCCTCAGTTTGAGCGGGGTGATAGAGTTGATGGCTGCAAGCAGTGACTGGTTATACATGTCGGCTAGGTTGGTGGGGTCTGAGCAAGTGTCAGGAGCGTTATTTAGTGTGGGAAGGATAAGGGGGGGGGGAGTATTTTTTCTGTCGTAATGTTCTTTTTATTTCTAGTGAGGGTGGCTGGGGCGACCAAAGGCCTGGGTGGTGGGGCTGCTTCAATGCTGAAAGTGATGACATGGTGGTCAGACCACAAGCAAGGGGCGTTGGAGATTACGCTAATATTGCAATTGGTGTCACTAAGCCAGTCAAGGGATCGCCCTTTAATGTGGGTGGGTTCCTGTATGTGGTGAGTGAAACCTAAATCTGTTAAGGTATTAGCTAGGTCGAGGGCCGCAGGATCATTAGGGTCTTGGTGTCCTAGATTGAAGTCGCCAAGAATGATGGTTTGGGAGTTGGATTTAGCATTGTTGAGTACTAACGTAGAGATATCATCCACAAAGGATGTGGGTGGACTAGGGGGTCTGTATTTTAGGTGGATGGTAGCCGTTTGGTTAGCTGAGAGTCCAAGCTTGACAGAGTAATTCTGCAGTTTCCACCTTAGTGCTTGGGATGGTTCTAAGTCTTAATGAGTTTCTAGCGATGAAAGCAATTCCTCCACCTCTCAAGGTGCGATCACATCTGATGATGGGAGTAATCAGTGGGGATGGCCAATGAGAGTGCCGGGCCGGAAGCCGCGTGCAGCCAGGTCTCGGTGATGGCGATGAAGTCGAGTTCCTGAGTTTTGATAAGATCAGCAATGTCCAGAGCGTGCGCAGCTAGGGATCTTGCGTTAATCAGGGCAGCTTTAATTAAACCAACGTTGCTTGATGAAGCTGTGATAGTTTGAGTGCGATGGGGCGTGGGTGAGGTGGCCGTTTGTGGAGGCGGGCTGTGCGTATGAGTTTTGAGGTATGAACTCAGGTACATGGGGTGTCCCTTCTTACCCATAAGTCTAGACCCTAATCTTAGGTTTCTAAGAGTGATAGGACATGGTTGGTTAGGTGAGGGTTTTTTGGCGAAATGGTCGAGCCATAGGGCCGGATCGTTGAGGTAGATGTTGTGGTATTGAGGTGCAGTACTTTGGTAGGTATCAGGAGATCTGTGAGAGGTGGCCATGGATGAGGTGTGCAAGGAGCTAGGTGCAGCTAAATCGGGAGGTGGTAGGTGTGATGACCTGGTAATTGACCACACTGAGAGTAGTACTTGTAATGAGGAGAGCAGTGACCTTAGGGAGGACCAGCGTGGTAGCATGTTACCGAGGTTAGAGAGGAAGGGCTGCTGGGTCTGTGAGGCAGTTATAGGTAAGCGTTACAGGCACTATTTGGCTAGGCAGTGCGTGCTCTGTACAAGCAATGCAGGCTAATGAGTTTAAGACAGGTTAAGTCTACTTATTCAGAGTCAAACAATGGGGGTGCATCAGATCAGGGTACACAGGCAAAGCAAATACCAAAGCTTGCATATACATTAGCATGTTAGGCAGGGAACAATGCAGAATGCAAGAGGCGTGATCTAATTGTAATGGTGCAACAATTCAGGCAGAGAAGACATTCTAGTGTTGGCAGCAAGTATTGGCAGATCAGGTAAATGTCAAGTTGAAAGGCACGGCAGAGTGAGGCAGGTACCCTGGAATTAGCTTAGATCATGTGGACATGTCTTACGCGGAGCGGTGCAACATATGCAGGCATAGATCAAAGTGTGGCGCAGCAAAATTGGGAATACACAATGAGCGTATCAGGCAGGCAGAGTAGCATATATCATTGAGCTAACAAGTGGGTCCAAGTTGCAGTTCTGAGCAAGAGCAGAAACCAATCATCCCTAAGAGCAGAAACCTCCCACATAGCCTTCCGTAAAGCCATCAAGACACTACTATTCATCTAAATACTGGGCTATACGCACACATTGCTCCCACTACGTCTGCCCTGACTACGGAAATGAAATTGTTCTACAATGTGCCTTCCCAGGCTATTGCATGTGGTCTCGACAAATGCCTGATGTATGCCTCATATAACTTAGTTCATTACCTGATCTATGCCTCGTGCAACTAAGTTCATTACCTGTAACAGCGCCTCAATGCCTCTGGCTGTTTGCGCACTTTATACATTTAAATAAATACATTATCAGGACATTCTTTCCCCATACAGATGGCAGAAAAGCCTTCAGCGCAGGTCTGATTGCTCTCAGCTCCAAATGATTGATGTGTAGTTTGGACACCGATGGAGACCAATGACCACCGATGGTCAGATCGTTGGTGTGGGCTACCCACCACATGAGTGAGGCGTCCGTCACTACTGTTCTCTCCGGCCTTGGTTGGCAAAAAGGCTCTCCCTTCAGAATGTTGTCCTTGCAGACCCACCACAGGAGATCCTGTGCTACCTTGCTTGGAACCTGAAGGAGGTCTGACATGTTGCCCGAGAATGGAGACCATTGAGTTCTGAGAGTCCACTGAAAGGATCTCATTATCAGGCGAGCCTCGAACCAAAAAAATGCAGGATGCCATGAAGCCGAGCAACCTCAAAAAAAGTCGAAGGCTGGGAGACGCAGGGCACTCTGAAACCTGGAGAACAGCTGCAGAATGTCTTGAGCCCTCACCTCGGGTGGCTAACTCTTTGCCAAGGATGTATCCAATACGGCCCGATAAATTGGAGCTTTTCAGATGGTATCATATGGGACTTCTTGCAATTGAGGGAGAATTCCAGTCTTTGACGAGAGTGGCTGGTGACGTTGAGATGATCCAGTGCTTGTTCGGGAGATTGCACCCTGATCAGCCAATCATCCAAGTAGCGGTAGACATGAATCCCACTCTGAGCATCGCTGCCACCACCAGCTTGGTAAAAACCCTAGGAGCGGAGGTCAGCCTGAAAGGCAGAACTCGAAACTGATCATGGTTTCGAAGTCTCTGAACAAAGGGAAGGCAGTAACGTTGGGCAATGGTTTCGAATGTCCAATCCTCCGAATGTCTGGCCATTCTTTCAGATGCTGAGACAGTCTGCCTCCCACTGGGGTTTCGTGACTCAAGGCCTCAGAGGTTTTGAGGCGGCTGAAACAGTGGCCGTTAAGGATGACCCCGCTTGAGCGGGTTTTGCACCTCGTCCACCACGAGGGAATCTTCTTTGGCGTCCTTTCACCAGCCATTCCTCTTGCTCTTCCAACTGAGTAGTAGCTAAAGGATGTACACCTCCAAGGCTGTCCACTGGGGCAAAAGGGCTGAGGCTGCCTAATAGCGGCACCTAAAGATTTGGCTGCCGCCTTCAAGGTCTGCAACCTCAATGCTTTAGTCAGCCTTTCTGCAAAAAAAGGATAGCCCCGCTACAAGGCATGTTAAGGAGTCTGGATTGCACATCCGGCGCAAATCCAATTTTCCTCAACCAAGCAAATCTGCGTATTATGGTGCTTGTTGCCATGGTCCTGCTGATTCAGTCAACAGAATCCAGACCCAACTGAAGAGACTCACACATGGCTTCTTTACCGTCTCTAACAATAGCCAAGAACCGGTCTCCTTCTTCCCCCTCGGGAATGTACTCAGCCGCCATGGAGATACAGTCCCATAGAGTGAATGAGAACTAAGGCACATGTGGAGTTGGCTGATTTAAGAAGTTATTGTAGCTGCCTGCACCACCAGACTTTCTGGGGTAGGGTGTCTTGACAAGTAGTTGGGGTCACTACTAGATGGGCGGTATTTTCTAGTCCGGTTTTTGTTTACTGCCGGAATTAAGTCTGCAGTTTCCCAATTTGCTGTCACCCTTTTTTGAAGAGCAATGTGGAATGGTAAAATGGGATACATTTGCGGACCCTCCTCAAGGATGTCTGTTAGATCATCCTGCTTGAAGGAGAGGCCAACTCCATCCCAAGTAATCACAACTTCAGACATTTATTTATTGGTCATTTGTTAGGCGCCGATACAGTTAGCAACAACTGTTTCAAAGCACCCATAGGGCAAGAGGGTGGGTAAAGAGCAAGGCAGACAATGAATTGCAACAAGATAAATAAGTAACAAGTTACTTACCTGTAACTGTTGTTCTCCAGCATGGGTCTGGCATGGATTCACATGCTCCCGAATATTCCCCGTCAGGCCGGGAATCCTCGGTAAAGAAAAAAATCAGTATCAGTTTTGTTCCTGATCAGTCTTTCTCAGTAGTAACCAATCACTGGTTTATGGGTCAAACTGCCCCCAGCCAATGACTGCCCTCTCCCTAAGCCCCGCCTCTGGCAGCCATCTTCAGATTTGGTAGCAAGCAAAGTGGCAGTATGACAAAGTGAAGAGCCGCAGAGGGGTAGGAGGGAGGGGTCGCATGTGAATACATGGCAGACCCATGCTGGTGAACAGTTACAGGTAAGTAACTTGTTCCTTCTCCAACATGGGGTCTGGCATGGATTCACATGCTCATTAATACAAGAATACATAGCAGTACACATATGCATAACCAACGGGAGATGTCAAAGGCTCAACATTAAGCATTACATCAAAAACTCAACATTAAGCAATTCTTACCTCCTCACCAGGTTCACCTTAGGCGAACAGGTTGCGCAACACCGCTTGGCCGACCCTGGACTCCTCCCTGGAATCCCGGTCGACGCAGTAGAATCTTGTGAAGGTGTGCGTCGACCTCCACGTAGCAGCCCTGCAGATGTCCAGCAGGGGCACACCAGACAAGAACGCCGTGGTAGCAGCGATGGCTCTGGTCGAATGGGATCTCGGACGGCCAGGCAACGGCCGGTTTGCCGACCGATGACAGTGCATGATGCAGCCGGAGAACCATCTGGAAAAGGAAGCCTTCCAGAGAGCCTTCCCTTGGTTCACAGGTCCAAAGTTCACAAATAGCTGTGATGTCTTCCAAAAACTCTTTGTGCGGTCCATGTAGAACTTCAGCGTTCTAGCCACATCCAGCGAGTGCAAAAGTATGGAGGCTTGCAGGATAGGGCCTGGATCTCTCCCACTCGTCGTGCGGAGGTGATGGCCACAAGAAACGCAGTCTTCCACGACAGGAACTTCAATGGTGCCGAATGCAGGGGCTCGAATGGCGCCCCCATGAGCCTGGTCAGCACCACGTTGAGCTCCCACGCCGAGGCAGGGGCCTTCACCGGCGGGAACGATCCAAACAGTCCCTTCATAAATTCCTTCACCAGGCGATGGGACCACAAGGACGCCCGTCCTGTGGTTCTGGTGTATCAGGATATCGCAGCCAGATGCATCTTGGAGGTGTGAGCCATTCCAGCCTTGGCCAGCGACAGTAGGTACGGCAGCACTTCAGGGGCCGTAATCCGTAGAGGGTTAATCTTCTGCGCACGGCACCAGACAGAGAACCTCTTCCACTTATGTCCGTAGCACGAGAGTTGAGGACGCCCTGGCCTTTGCAAGGACCTCTCTGCAGTCAGCTGGGATATCGTACCCTCCAAACTCTAGTGCTGCAGGAGCCAGGCCTGCAAGTTCAGCGACTCCGGGTCGTGATAAAGTAAGGCGCCTCCTTCTCTGGAGAGAAGATTCGCATCCGTCGGCAGCTTGACTGGTGGGGACGCTGACAAGTCCAGAAGGTCCGGGAACCAGATCTGCCTCGGCCACGCCAGTGCGACAAGGATCATCCTGCACCGGGACCTCTTGAGCTGGTTGACGAGTCGGAGCAGCAAAGGCAAAGGAGGGAACGCATATAGGAACAGGCCGTCCCAGGGGAACGAGAAGGCATCGCCCATGCTCCTCGGCTGGGGGAACCAGCTGGCAAACCTCCGGCACTTGGGAGTTCGTCGCGAACAGGTCGATCTGCGGTTTTCCCCATCGTCGGAAGAGTTGATCCACTTGATCCCGACGTAGTTCCCACTCGTGGCACGAGCGCAGCTCACTGCTGAGTGAGTCGGCGATGGTGTTCTTTATCCCTGTCAGATGAAAGGGCACTAGAAACATCCCTTGGGCGACGGCCCAATGCCACAGATCCTGGGCTTCTTTGGAGAGGGCTGGGGATCTGGTTCCTCCCTGCTTCCGGATGTAGAACATCGTGGTGGTGTTGTCAGTGAAGATTCTCACCACCTTGCCCTTGAGGGACGGGAGAAAGGACCTGAGGGCCCAGAACACTGCACAGAGTTCCAGGATGTTGATGTGAAGCGGTTTCTCCTCCGGGAGCCAAAGGCCTCTCGCATGAAGTTCTCCGGTTTGCGCTCCCCACCCTTCCAGGGAGGCATCTGTCACCGTTATCTGGTGGGATGGGTCTGAAAGTCTGTGCTCGCCGTCAGATGAGCGTGGGTGCCCCACCACTGGATCGCTCGTCGGAAGGTCTCGTTGAGCAGGATCCTGTCCTCGAAGCGGCCCGTCGCTTGGATCCAGCAGGCGTCGATGAACTCTTGCAGAGGGCGCATCCGAAGCCTGCACAGGCGCACAAGATATATGCAGGAGGACATCATCCCGAGGAGGGACTTGATGGACCTCACCCTGGCCACGTCTGTGGCCAGCAGACGCTGCACCTTGCCCAGGATGGCCTTTGTCCTTTCCTCCGACTGCGAGGCCAGACGCGCCACTGTGTGGAGCTTGGCTCCCAGAAACAGTGCGACTTGAGAGGGGACCAGGTGGGACTTGGGGAAGTTGATAGAGAACTCCAGGTCCGTGAGCAGCTGGACGGTCTTCGCTGTGTGTTCTACAGCGAGCTCCCTTGTCCTTGCGCGGATGAGCCAATCGTCCAGGTAGGGGTAGACGTGGATCCCCTGCAGGCGCAGCCGCGCCGCCACTGGAGCAAGGCACTTGGTGAAAACCCTGGGTGCCGACTTCAATCCGAACGGGAGGGCCTTGAACTGGTAGTGCCGCCCTTGGACCACGAACTTGCGGAACTTCCGGTGCCCTTTTAGAATGGGAATGTGAAAGTATGCATCCTCCAAATCCAACGACGACAGGAAATCGCCCTCCTCCAGCTGTCCCAGCACACGCTGGAGGGTGACCATCCGGAACTTCTGTGCCTTGATGTACTTGTTCAGTCGTCGCAGGTCTAGGATGGGTCGCCACCCTCCTGTCTTCTGTTTCACGAGGAAGTATCTTGAGTATACTCCGGAGCCCCGGAGCCTCTTTGGGACGAGCACGATGGCACCTTTGAGCATCGCCCTTACCTCCAACAGCAGTTGAGGGACGTGGTTTTCTTTCCTGGCCACGGGAGGAATGCGGGGACACTTTTAGAAATTCAAGGGCGTGCTCCTGGGCCAGGGCGCCCAGCACCCAACGGTCGGTGGAGATGGACTCCCACATGCTGACGAACTTCGCCAGCCGGCCTCCCACTGGGGGTCTTCGGTGGGGGCCCCGACGCCACGGTCGGTTCAATCTTGCTTGGAGGACGCCTTGCTGCCTTGGCCTCCCTGGCGACAACGGAGGGATCCACCCGACTTGCCTCGTCCTCTATAGGCTTCCTGCAACGAGGAGCGGGCCGCTTGGCAGTACGTAGAGTAGCCACCGCCGAAGCCCTTGGAGGCACCCTGCTTGCCTCCGGAGCTCCGAAAGGACGGCCTTCGTTGCTGGAGAACTCCCAGGGCCTTAGCTGTCTCCGTGTCTGCCTTGATGGCTTGGAGGGACTCATCTACTGTTTTCCCAAACAGGTTGTTCCCGTCGAACGGCATGTCCAAAACCTTGGCTTGTACACCCTGTCGGAAATCAGTCGCCTTGAGCCACCCTCATCGTCTGAGGCAAACACTGTTGCCTAGCTGGCGGAAACCGGTGTCGGCAATGTCCGTTGCCACTGTTATAGTGTGGTCCGACGCTACCTCACCTTCCTGCAAGATCTCCAGGGCCTCATCCCTCTTGTCCGGTAGGAAGTCCAACAGGGGGGCGATCTTGTACCATAACTGTCGTAGCGGGCCACGATCGCGAGGGCGTTGGCCGCCTTAATCGTCATTGCCGCTGACAAGATAACTCGTTGTCCCATTGCATCCAGCTCCTTTCCTTCACCGTCCGGTGGGGAAGTTCACGTTGAGGCCGATGGCCCCCCCCCCGCTTTCTTCTTGGCCGCTGCTGAGACGACAGTCAGGGGTCGGTTGCACCCTAAGGCACAATGGTGCCGCGTCGGGGACCTGGTACGTCTTCTTGTACCCATACCTCTTGGCAGGCGTCGTAGACGGGTTCTTGAGAAGGGCGAGACCCTCGTCCCAGATGTCATCCAGCAGAGGCACGGCAAGGACTGTCTTCCTCTTGGCCTCGTGCCGTTGGTAAAGGAAACCTTCGTTCTCTTTGGGGGAGAGCTGAAAAACCTCAGATGCCCTGGCGATCATAGCGTGGAAAGACCCAATCTCGTCGGGCGGGGAGGCTCGGGCTGGAGGCGATGGGAGCTCCGCCCCGTCGTCCCCGCCGTCATCCGTACCCATCGCGTGGCCGTGTCATCCCCAGGTACGGGGGATGAGGGCAAAGGCTGAGCAGGCCGCGAGGGCTGAAAAGGCGGGGCTGGATGGGTCTGTCTTCTCTTGTTTGGGGGACTTCCGTGGTAGGGGCAATCTCGTCCTTATCTCCAAACATAAGGATTGTATTGCCAACAAAATGGCTGTCTAGTTGTCCTGCGGCTACAGAAGCGACGGTTGACTAGGAACCTCGCCGGCACTGCCGTCGCCACCTTCGTCGGGATCCCTCCCGTGGGACTGGGCCTCTTCGACGCCCTCGTCGAGGCCCTCCAAGACTTCAACCAGTTCCTCCTCGGAGGCTGTGTCCGTGTCCACAATGGCCACCGGCCCCCCCTCTTTTTCTCTTGGGGGTCTGCTCGATGGGCCTGAAAGAGGCTTCCCTCCGCAGTGGCTGGGAAACTCTGGGCCCCTAGGTCGCCTTCACTGGTGTAGCTTCCTCAGGCTGCCCCAGGGCCACCGCGACTTCCTCGATAGAGGCCTTGGCCGGGTGAATCAAGGCCTTCACCTTGGGGGGAGGGTCACTGCCTCAGTCCCCCTCAGCTTGATCCTTCGAGATCGACCGGGGCCTGTCCAGAAGCTTCACCGGGTTCTCGGCCTTCCTCTTCCCTGAACCAGAGCGTTGGCTCGTGGTTGATGGTGCTGGAGAGGATGCGCCCTGCCTGGCAGCCAAGGAGCCCGACTGTTCGGCGCTCCCGGTGCCCGCGGACTGGCAGTGCTTTGCCTTCTGTTGGGCCCCCGTCGCCGAGGCGCCCTCACAGGACTTAGAAGACTGCTCGGACATCTTCTCACCCGACGGGCTCTTTCCTTCCAGCCAGCTGGAGAGACGAAGTTGCCGGTCCCTGATGGTCCGTTCCGACATGTTCCCGCAAAACACAGTCCTTCTCCACGTGCGTTTTGTCCTCATGAAGGCAGTAGAGACATTTCGAGTGCTCGTCGTCCTTGAACACATTCTGCAGCTGGCATCCAGGACAAACCCTGAACAGCTTTCCGGGCGTCGAGCTTCCTTTCTCTTGGGCCATGTCCGGGTAGGCCGCAGAAACTTCTGTACTCATCCAAGAAGCGTAACTCGACGAAAACTTTACCCTTGAGGGGCGTAGAAAATTCGAAACGGGTCCCTGTTGATCGGATGTAGACACGGTGGAGCTTGAGGCTCTATGTGACCAAAAAATGAGAAAACCTGAGGAAACCAAAAAGAAAATGCAGCAGAGTTGGTAACAGGATGGGATCGGAGCATGTTGCAAAGCAGCATCATAGAACTTTCAGTACGGGCGCAACCTGCACACAAACCTCTGCGCGCTGTGCCCAACAATCCATCCCCTTGTCGAACCGGACTTGGTAACCTATTAGCAGGTAAGTACAGTGTGTATGGAAGTAAGGGGACTAAGGGTGCCAATGTCACTACAGCAAGTAAGGAACAAGTTACTTACCTGTAACTGTTGTTCTCCAGCATGGGTCTGGCATGGATTCACATGCTCATGAATATTCCCCGTCGTCAGGCTGGGAATCCTCGGTAAAGAAAAAACCAGTATCAGTTTCGTTTCTGATCTGTCTTTCGTAGTAATAACCAATCACTGGTCTCTGTGTCATACTGACCACAGCCAATGACTGCCCTCTACCTAAGCCCCGCCTCTGGCAGCCATCTTCAGATTTGGAAGCACGTGAAGTGGCAGTATGACCAAGTGAAGAGCCGCAGAGGGGTAGTCGGGAGGGTTCGCATGTGAATCCATGCCAGACCCATGCTGGAGAACAACAGTTACAGGTAAGTAACTTGTTCCTTCTCCAGCATGGGGTCTGGCATGGATTCACATGCTCATGAATAAAGAATACATAGCAGTACACACATGCACAACCACGGGAGGTGGCAAAGGCTCAACATTAAGCATCACATCAACTCAACATCAAGCATCTTACCTCCTCACCAGGCTCACCTCAGGCGAACAGGTTGCGCAGCACTGCTGGGCCGACCCTGGACTCCTCCCTGGAATCCCGGTCGACGCAGTAGAATTTCGTGAAGGTGTGCGTCGACCTCCACGTAGCAGCCCTGCATATGTCCAGCAGGGGCACACCAGATAGGAACGCCGTGGTAGCTGCGATCGCTCTGGTGGAATGGGCTCTCGGACGGCCAGGCAGCGGTCGGTTTGCCAACCGGTGACAGCACATGATACAGCCGGAGAGCCATCTGGAGAGGGAAGCCTTCGAGAGAGCCTTCCCCCGATTGACAGGTCCAAAGTTCACAAAGAGTTGTGACGTCTTCCGAAAACCCTTCGTGCGGTCCACGTAGAACTTCAGCGCTCTAGCTACATCCAGCGAGTGCAAAGTCCTCTCAGCCGGCGACGAAGGCGACGGGAAGAACACGGGTAACACCAAGGGTTCGTTGAGATGGAAGTCCGACGGTACCTTGGGCATGAAGGAGGGGTGCGTCCTGAGCACTACCCTCGTGTCGTGGAAAGTCAAGTACGGGGCCTTGCAGGAAATGGCCTGGATCTCTCCCACTCGTCGTGCGGAGGTGATGGCCACAAGAAAAGCTGTTTTCCACGATAGAAACTTCAACGGGGCCGAGTGCAGAGGCTCGAACGGAGGTCCCATGAGTCAGCACCACGTTGAGCTCCCACGCCGGGGCCGGAGCCTTCACCGGCGGGAACGATCTGAACAGTCCCTTCATGAACTCTTTCACCAGACGATGAGACCACAAGGACGTCCGCCCCGTGGTTCTGGTGTATCGGGAGATCGCAGCAAGATGAATCTTGATGGACGCGTGTGCCAGACCAGCTTTGGCCAGCGTCAGCAGGTACGGCAGTACTTGGGGAGCCGTAATCCGTAGAGGGTTAATCTTCTGTGCGCGGCACCAGACAGAGAACCTCTTCCATTTGTGTCCGTAGCATTTAAGAGTCGAGGACGCCCTGGCCTTTGCAAGAACCTCTCTGCAATCGGCCGGTATGTCGTATCCTCCAAACTCTAGCGCTGCAGGAGCCAGGCCTGCAAGTTCAGCGACTTCGGGTCGTGGTGGAGGATGGCGCCTCCTTCCCTGGAGAGTAGATCCGCGTCCGCCGGCAGCTTGATCGGCGGGGACGCTGACAAGTCCAGCAAGTCCGGGAACCATATCTGCCTCGGCCACGCAGGTGCGACGAGGATCATCCTGCACCGTGACCTCTTGAGCTGGTTGATGAGCCGGATTAGCAGAGGCAAAGGAGGGAACGCGTAGAGGAACAGGCCCTCCCAGGGGAACGAGAAAGCATCGCCCATGCTCCTCGTCTGGGGAAACCTGCTGGCGAACCTCCGGCACTTGGTGTTCGTCGCCGTCGCGAACAGGTCGATCTGGGGTGTGCCCCACCGTCGGAAGAGGCGATCCACCAAATCCTGCCGTAGTTCCCACTCGTGGCACGAGCGCAGCTCCCTGCTGAGTGAGTCGGCGATGGTGTTTTTTATCCCTGCCAGATGAAACGGCAGCAGAAAGATCCCTTGGGCGACGGCCCAATGCCACAGGTCCTGCGCCTCCTTGGACAGCGCTGGGGACCTGGTTCCGCCCTGTTTCCTGATGTAAAACATGGTGGTGGTGTTGTCGGTGAAGATCCTCACCACCTTGCCCCTGAGGGACGGAAGGAAGGACCTGAGGGCCCAAAACACTGCACGGAGCTCCAGGATGTTGATATGCAGGGACTTCTCCGTCGGGAGCCAGAGACCCCTTGCGTGCAGATTTTCGGTGTGCGCTCCCCACCCTTCCAGGGAGGCATCCGTGGTCACCGTCTCCTGGTGGGCTGGGGCCTGAAAGTCCACGCCCGCCGTCAGATGCGCGCGGGTGCCCCACCACCGTATAGCTCGTCGGAGGCTCTCGTCGAGTTTGATCCTTTCCTCGAAGCTGCCCGTCGTCTGGATCCAGCGCGCATACAGGAATTCTTGCAACGGGCGCATCCGGAGCCTGCACATGGGAATGAGGTAGATGCAGGAAGACATCATCCCGAGGAGGGACTTGATGGACCTCACTTTGGCCGCGTCGGCCACCAACATCCGTTGCACCTTGCCCAAGATGGTCCTGGTCCTCTCCTCCGACGGGGAGGCCAGAAGGGACACTGTGTCGAGCCTCGCTCCCAGAAACAGTGCGACTTGCGCGGGCACCAGGTGGGATTTGGCGTAGTTCACGGAGAATCCCAGGTCCGTGAGGAGTTGGACAGTCCTTGCCGTGTGGACCACGGCGAGCTCCCTCGTCTTGGCGCGGATGAGCCAGTCGTCCAGGTAGGGGTAGACGTGAATCCCCTCGCGGCGCAGCTGCGCCGCCACCGGTGCGAGGCACTTGGTGAATACCCTGGGTGCCGACCGTAGTCCGAAGGGAAGGGCTTTGAACTGGTAATGACGCCCTTGGACCACGAACCTGAGGAATTTCCGGTGCCCCTTTAGGATGGGAATGTGGAAGTAGGCATCCTCCAAATCCAACGACGATAGGAAGTCTCCTTCCTCCAGCTGACCGAGGACGTGCTGGAGGGTGACCATCCGGAACTTCTGCGCCTTGATGAACTTGTTCAGACGTCGCAGGTCTAGGATGGGGCGCCATCCTCCCGTCTTCTTCTTCACGAGGAAGTATCTCGAGTAGACTCCGGAGCCCCGAAGCCTCTTTGGGACGAGTTCGATGGCGCCCTTCCTGAGCATCGCCTTTACCTCCAGGAGAAGTTGAGGGGCGTGAAGTTCTTTCCTGGCCACGGGGGGGACGCGCGGGCACCTTCTTTGAAACTCGAGCGCGTGGCCCCGGGCCAGGGCGTCCAGCACCCAACGGTCGGTGGAGATGGACTCCCACACGCTGATGAAGCCCGCCAGCCGGCCTCCCACCGGGGTGCTTCGGTGGGGGCCCGACCCCACGGCCGGTTCAATCCTGCTTGGACGCGGCCTTGCCGCCTTGACCTCCTTGGCGACGACGGCGGGGTCCGCTAGACTTGCCTCGTCCTCTGTAGGCCTCTTGCGACGACGAGCGGGCCGCTTGACGGTAGGAAGCGAAACCGCCGCCGGAACCTTTGGAGGCGCCCTTGCCTCCGCTGCTCCGAAAGGGCGTCCGTCGTTGCTGCAGAACTCCAAGGGCCCGGGCCGTCTCAGTATCCGCCTTGATGGCCTGAAGGGAATCGTCCACTGTCTTCCCAAACAGATTGTTCCCGTCGAAGGGCATGTCCAGGACTCTGGTCTGGACGTCCTGCCGGAAGTCCGTAGCTTTGAGCCATCCACGACGTCGAAGGCAAACGCCGTTGCCCAGCTGGCGGAACCCAGTGTTGGCGATGTCCGTCGCCATGGTGGTGGCGTGGTCCGAGGCCACCTCACCTTCCTGCAGGATCTCCAGGGCCTCCGCCCTCTTGTCGTCCGGCAGAAAATCCAGCAGGGGAGCTATCTTGTACCAGAGCTCCCTGTCGTAGCGAGCCACGATAGCCAAGGCGTTGGCCGCTTTAATCGTCGTCGCTGCCGACGAGATGACTCTACGTCCCATAGCATCCAATTTCCTTCCCTCGCCGTCCGGCGGGGAAGTCGATGTGGAGGCCGCACCCCCCCCCCCGCTTTCTTCCTGGCTGCCGCGGAGACGACGGAATCCGGGGTAGGCTGCGCCCGGAGGCACAGGGGGGCCGTGTCCGGGACCCGGTACTTTTTCTCGTACCGGTCTCTTCTAGCTGGCGTCGTGGAAGGGTTCTTGAGGAGGGAAAGGCCCTCATCCCAAATGTCGTCCAACAGAGGCACTGCGAGGACCGTCTTCCTCTTGGCCTCGCGCCGCTGATAAAGGAAGCCTTCCTTTTTCTTCTCCTCAGGGCAGAGTTGGAAAAGCTCGGAAGCCCTGGAGATCATGGAGTGGAAAGATCCGATCTCGTCGGGCGGAGAAGCCCTGGCGGGAGGCGACGACGGAAAATCCTCGTCGTATGCCTCGTCGTCCGTACCCGTCGCTGCCGTGTCAGTCCCCGTATGATCCCCTCGGGTGGACGGGGAGGAGGGCTGGACGGGGCGCGACGGTTGAAAAGGAGGTGGTGGATGGATCCTTCTTTTCTTGGTAGGGGGGACACCAGAAGGTCCCGGTTCTGGATCCCCCGACGGGAGAGGTTCCTCCGTCGGTAACGGTAGCCTTGTCCTTATCTCGGAGCATAAGGACTGTATGGCCAACAAAATGGCCGCCGAGTTGTCTTGCGGCGCTGGCAGAGGGGAATCCGACGGGCGAGCAGGGGCCCCGTCGGTATCCTCGACGATGTCGTCGTCGTCACCTGCGTCGGGGTCCATTCCGACGGGCTGGCCTTCTTCCACGCCTAGGCCGTGGCTTAAGACCTCGATCAGCTCCTCTTCTGAGGTTGAGGCCGAATCTACGACGACGCCCTGCCCCCCCTTCTTCCCCACGGAGGGTTTCACGGGGGTCCTATCGATGGGCACAAAAGAAGACTCCCTCCGAGGAGGCAGGGAGATTCTGGGCCCCGAGGTCGCCACCACTGGTGTAGCCTCCACAGGCTGAGCCAGGGCCGCCGCGACCGTTTCGATAGAGGGCTTGGTCGGATGGATCAAGGCCTTCACCACCTTAGGTGCGCTCACCGCCTTATCCTTGAGGGAGGGGGCACTGCCACGCTCCTCCTCTGCCTTAGAGCTCGACCGGGGCCTCTCCAGGAGCTTCGCCGGGGGCTCGGCCTTCCTCTTACCCGACCCAGAGCGTTGGCTCGTGGTTGATGGTGCCGGGGAGGGTGCGCCCTGCCTGGCGCCCGTAGAGCCCGACCGTTCGGCGCTCCCGGTGCCAGCAGACTCGCGGTGCTTAGCCTTATGTTGGGCCCCCGTCGCCGGGGCGCCCTCAAAGGTCTTAGAAGACCGCTCGGATTTCTTCTTCTTCTCGCCAGACGGGCTCTTACCCTCCAGCCAGTTGGCGAGACGTTGATGGCGGTCCTTCATGGTCCGTTCCGACATGTTGCCGCAAAACGCACAGTCCTTCTCCACGTGCGTCTTGTCCTCATGAAGGCAGTAAAGGCAGAAAGAGTGTTCGTCCTCCTTAAAGACGTTCTGCAGCTGGCATCCAGGGCAGACCCTGAACAGCTTTCCGGGCGTCGAGCTTCCCTTCTCCTGGGCCATCTCCGAGACCGGGCCTGAGAAGCTTCTGGAGTCCTCCGAAGTGTAGCTCGACGAAATCTTCACCCTTGAGGGGCACAGACGAATCCGACACGGGTCCCCGTTGATCGGATGTAGGATCGGTGGAGCTTGAGGCTCTTTTGACCGAAAGAATCGAAGTTTTTTGTGAAAAAGCGCGAAAAATAGCACTAACGCTCGAGAGCAATAGCACGAGGATCCCAACACATGAACGTGCAGTAAAAATCTGAAGATGGCTGCCAGAGGCGGGGCTTAGGTAGAGGGCAGTCATTGGCTGTGGTCAGTATGACGCAGAGACCAGTGATTGGTTATTACTACGAAAGACAGATCAGAAACGAAACTGATACTGGTTTTTTCTTTACCGAGGATTCCCAGCCTGACGACGGGGAATATTCATGAGCATGTGAATCCATGCCAGACCCCATGCTGGAGAACTTTACCGAACTCTTACATCCAATCCCCTTCTGCCACATGGAAGATTATAAAGCACCCCAAGAAGAAAAGGGTAGCTGGAATTTAATTTGTGAATAGATTCTTCCTTGTGGCTTGTCCAAAGCAGAATCGCTTCTAGAGCTTTGGTCGAAGGACTCATTTCTACAGAAACAGTGGGGGTATCCCAATTTGCTGCCTTACAAAAATCCAGGACTGGTATGGGTCAATCGGAAGTCTACAGATGCTGCCTTACCTCTCACCAAATTAGCATGCAGCCCCCTGGGTGAAGTGTTTTGTAATATGTATGCCTCCAAAATAACAGACCACCCCATTGTGCTATGGAGGCCCTGAATGCCACACCACTGGGTGTAGATTCCCCCATACGTCCCAAACCATTGCGCGGCTCTGCACAGATCTTTTGCTCCGGATATGTAGAATTTTAATACCCTGCCAACGTTCAGGTTGTTCAGTGCCAGTTTGGCCTCTACAGGTTCAGAAAGAAAATAGTTCCTCATTATCAAGGTATTTATTGAGTGCGCATCTAACTTCGAGAAGCAAATGAGCACTTTACAGAGTTATACAACAGTACAGATGCATAACGGAGCGCTTTTCAACGCTAACAGAACCGATATACAGCGAGGGTAGGATACAGGCGGGCACAGCAGTACAAGGTAAAGGGGAGGCGATGAAGAAATTATGGACCACCGTTGGTAGGAACCACAGCTTGAGGATAACTTTGTCCCTAAGAAAAATGATGCATGGGTCCACCACATAATGCTGCAATTCCGATACCCATCATACAAAGGATAACGACATCAAGGATGCACTTTGTAGGGTTACTCAATGTAAGTCGGTCAATGCCAGTGGTTCAAACGGCTTGTGCACAAGTGCATTTATCACACTGTTCAGATCCCACCAGCTATGTTCCCTGCTCTTTTGGAGAGAAGGGGTAATGGAAAGCCTAAAAAAAGTATTAAAATGCCCCTTTACTAAAGAATTCACCATGGATACCACCCGGCTTCCTTTATTCAGAAAGGCACCTATGGCCGCCAAGTAGGTTTTAAAGTACAAAGATACTCCAGACTCTGCCAGCTCTGTAATGAATGATGGCACGTGCTCTGTGGCCTCTGGGGTCCACCACGCTCTAAGCACCAATGGCAAAAACATGCCAGTTTGCTCGAGTACTGGGATCTCATGTTATCTGTCCTGCTTTCATGAAACCCATTTTTGTTTTCTGAGCCGTAAATCCCCAGGAACGAGACTGCTAAGAACAAAGATTACAGGCTGAGGGTGGAGCATCCTTAGTTGGAGAATGTTCACCAAATCTGGTACCCACCATGACGTCGGACTTCATGCTGTACATGCAGCAGGTGTGGGAGGGGGAGGTGTTTCCAACCGACTTATTGGGACGCCTTTGTATGCAGGCACAGCAAAGTACAGTTTGACAATTATACTTAACCACCTCTCACCAGCCTCTACCAACCCCCAACTTAACAGCAGTCTGGATCACCCTAGTGCACCTCTGTTGGAAGTGAACGTGGGTATGAAAGAAAAAGTTAGGATTCCTCTATCCCTCAGTCAAAAACAAGTTTTTTTTTCTCACTTGTATAGCGCATGCAAACCCTTTGGCATCAGGGTGCTGTGGTTAACCAATTACATGTAGCCCAGAGGCGGTGAGGTATAGATACAGGGAATATATATATATATATATATATATATATATATATATATATATATATATATATATATATATATATATATACACACACACACTTATGCAGCGAGTGCATTGATGGGCTTTCGGAAAGTTATGCACACCATTGATCTTTGCACCATGTGCCAAGAGCACCATAGTTATTGGTCTACAAAACAGATAAATGAAGAGCCAGGTTTTAAGGGCTCTGCGGAAGGCCCCATAAGATTCCTCCACCCTAAGCGCGAGTGGGAGAGAGTTCCATTGTTTTTCGGCAGTGACTGGAAAGCTTGACTCTCCTGCTTTTGCGCGTTTGAACTTGGGTTGTGCAAGTCTGTGGGTATAGGGTGTTCTGGTGGGTCTGTTGACTGAAGCATGGCAATGTTCTGGGCCACCTAAGGTGGGGTGATTTTGAGATGCATCTGATAATGGTGGGAGGGGTTTTGAATGAGATTAATTCCCGGATAAGGAGCCAGTTCTGCGGGCAGCAGGTATATGTTCAGATTTTGGTATGTTAGGGTGGCTGGTAAGGTATTCTGGATAGTCTAGAGTTCTTGGATGTTGCAGGCTGATGTGCCTGCAAAAAGGGCTTTATAATAGTCTAACCTCGTGCCAATCACTGCCCTAGCAATTGGAAGGCAAATATCTTTAGAGAGCAAGGTCTGGCGGCGTTGACGACTCTGGTAGCATGGGCTGCTGAACAGGATACTTGTCGGGTTAGCAAGAGTATTGCGTCCAACACAGCTTTTTACCGCTGCTGATGCACAGATCAGTGTGCCATCAATGTTGAAAGCAGAGTATTTTGTATCTTTTTTTAGCGCAGCAGGGGGCCCAATGAGAAGTTTTCTCATCGTTGAGGCAAAGACCATGTGTTGCCATTCAGGCTTGGATGGTGGCATAGTTGGAGCTCAGCATTGTCCGGTCCAGAGGTTATGAGCCAAGTTGAGAGGTTAAGGGGGATCATTTGGTTGTCGTCGGCATAGTAAGCGCATGCTATGCCTCAGGCATCCAGGCGGTCAAAAAGAGACTGTGAATATGCTGTACAGGGTCAGCGAGATGCAGGACCCCTGCGCTACTCCAAAGCAAATGGGGGCGGACGCCGCACAGCCTTCTTCAGAGAATACTTTCATTACTCTGCCTGCAAGGAAGGAGGCAATCCACACCAGCTTTCAGAGAGAAGGATGCAGCAGAGGTGAGGTGGTGACAAAGTATATTGTGGAAGGCAGGACAGGTCTAATAGGAGCAGTATGGCAGGTTCCCTTTTTTCCCCTGATCTCGTCCATTTGATTCTTAAGATCTAGGAGGGCTGACTCTGTACCACGGCCAGGGCGGAAGTCAGACTGTCGAACTCCGAGAATATGAGTTGATTCTAGGTGGTGTTGGATTTGCGCATATGCTGTTCTGTCCAGTAATTTTTGTAAAAAGGGGACAGTGGTGATGGGCCGGTAGTTGGGTATAGGTCAGGTCAAGTGAGTTTTTTTTACAAGGGGAAGAATCCAAGCTTATTTGAGGCTACATAGTACAACACCTGTTGCAAAGGAGGCATTGATGAAAACCGTGATAAACTGAGCTAGAGCTTCAGCACTTTCTTGTATGAGGGGGGACGGGCAGACATCCCCTTTGCACCTTGATGGCTTTAGACATTTTAGAATGATATAATCTCCTGGGTGGCGAGCTCACTAAAATTAAAAACAGGGGAGATCCTGTGGTGGTAGGGCTCATAACGCGAGTGGCTACAGTATCCTGGTAGGTGTGAGTTAAGCTAGCTTGTTTATTTTTTTTTCACAGCGCATCTATTTTTAGCAACATGGCATTCTGAATGCTGGTGCACCAGGCTGGGTCTTTCATCAAGGTGAAGGCTTCAAAGACTGGGGTTTCCAGTTGTCCAATGATGGAGAATAGTTCCCTTGTTTTCGAGCTGGCATTGGCTATTCTGTTGAAGGTGGTGGCTTTGGCTAGGATAAAGGCCGGTTTGAATTGTTTGGGCCGGTTTGAATTGTTTGGACAGGTATGCATCGTTTGGTATCATTTATAAAGCGCTTAGACACAAAAATAGTGTTTCAACGCGCTCCAAGACAGGGGGTTCGGGAGGAGAAGGAACAAGTTACTTACCTGTAACTGTTGTTCTCCAGCATGGGTCTGGCATGGATTCACATGCTCATGAATATTCCCCGTTGTCAGGCTGGGAATCCTCGGTAAAGAAAAAATCAGTATCAGTTTCGTTTCTGATCTGTCTTTCGTAGTAGTAACCAATCATTGATCTCTGCGTCATACTGACCACAGCCAATGACTGCCATCTCCCTAAGCCCCGCCTCTGGCAGCCATCTTCAGATTTGGTAGCACGTGAAGTGGCAGTATGACCAAGTGAAGAGCCGCAGAGGGGTAGGCGGGAGGGTTCGCATGTGAATCCATGCCAGACCCATGCTGGAGAACAACAGTTACAGGTAAGTAACTTGTTCCTTCTCCAGCACGGGGTCTGGCATGGATTCACATGCTCATGAATGTAAGAATACATAGCAGTACACACATGCACAACCACGGGAGGTGGCAAAAGGCTCAACATTAAGCAATACAACAACTCAACATTAAGCATCTCTTACCTCCTCACCAGGCTCACCTTAAGCGAACAGGTTGCGCAGCACTGCTTGGCCGACCCTGGACTCCTCCCTGGAATCCCGATCGAAGCAGTAGAATCTTGTGAAGGTGTGTGTCGACCTCCACGTAGCAGCCCTGCAGATGTCCAGCAGGGGCACACCAGATAGGAACGCCGTAGTAGCAGCGATCGCTGTGGCCGAAT
Organism: Ambystoma mexicanum; assembly: GCF_040938575.1. NCBI lineage: Eukaryota > Metazoa > Chordata > Amphibia > Caudata > Ambystomatidae > Ambystoma > Ambystoma mexicanum. The sequence goes on from NC_090934.1 coordinate 26,689,396, forward strand.
GGGCTCTCAGACGGCCTAGCAGCGGTCGGTTAGCCAACCGGTGGCAGTGCATGATGCAGCCGGAGAGCCATCTGGAAATAGAAGACTTCGAGAGAGCCTTCCCTCGATTCACAGGTCCAAAGTTCACAAACAGCTGTGATGTCCTCCGAAAACTCTTCGTGCGGTCCACGCAGAACTTCAGCGCTCTAGCCACATCCAGCGAGTGCAAAGTCCTCTCGGCCGGCGACGAAGGAGACGGGAAGAAAACAGGTAACACCAGGGGCTCGTGAAGATGGAAGTCGGACGGCACCTTGGGCATAAAGGAGGGGTGCGTCCTAAGCACCACCCTCGAGGCATGGAAAGTCAGGTACGGTGCTTTGCAGGATAGGGCCTGGATCTCTCCCACTCGTGCGGAGGTAGTGGCCACCAGGAATGCAGTCTTCCACGACACAAACTCCATCGGTGCGGAGTGCATCGGCTCGAATGGGGGCCCCATGAGCCTAGTCAGCACCACGTTAAGTTCCCACGCCGGGGCCGGGGCCTTCACCGGCGGGAACAACCGGAACAGTCCTTTCATAAACTCTTTCACCAGTCGATGGGACCACAGGGACGTCCGTCCTGTGGTTCTGGTATATCTGGAGATCGCCGCCAGATGAATCTTAATGGAGGCATGGGCTAGCCCAGCCTTTGCCAGCGATAGCAGGTACGGCAGCACTTGAGGGGCCGTAATCCGTAGGGGGTTGATCTTCTGTGCTCGGCACCAGATAGAGAACCTCTTCCACTTGTGATCGTAGCATTTGAGAGTCGAGGACGCCCTGGCCTTTGCAAGAACCTCTCTGCAGTCGGCCGGTATAGTATATCGTACCCTCCAAACTCTAGCACTGCAGGAGCCAAGCCTGCAGGTTCAGCGACGCCGGGTCGTGGTGGAAGATGGCGCCTCCTTCTCTGGAGAGAAGATCCGCGTCCGCCGACAGCTTGATGGATGTGGACGTTGACAAGTCCAGAAGGTCCGGGAACCAGATCTGCCTCGGCCACGCCGGTGCGATGAGGATCATCCTGCACCGGGACCTCTTGAGCTGGTTGATGAGTCGAAGCAGCAACGGCAACGGAGGGAACGCATACAGGTATAGGCCGTCCCAGGGGAACGAGAACGCATCGCCCATGCTTCTCGGCTGGGGAAACCTGCTGGCGAACCTCTGGCACTTCGAGTTCGTCGCTGTTGCGAACAGGTCGATTTGGGGTTTGCCCCATCGTCGGAAGAGTTGATCCACCTGATCCTGGCGCAGCTCCCACTCGTGACACGCGCGCAGCTCCCTGCTGAGCGAGTCGGCAATGGTGTTTCTTTCTCCTGCCAGGTGGAAGGGAACCAGGACCATCCCCTGGGCGACCGCCCAGTGCCACAGATCCTGTGCCTCCTTGGATAGGGCTGGGGATCTGGTACCTCCCCGTTTCCGTATGTAAAACATTGTCGTGGTGTTGTCCGTGAAGATCCGCACCACCTTGCCCTTGAGCGACGGGAGGAACGATTTGAGAGCCCAGAACACGGCTCGGAGTTCCAGGATGTTGATGTGCAGGAGCTTCTCCTCCGGGCGCCAGAGGCCTCTTGCGTGGAGATCTCCGGTGTGGGCGCCCCAACCTTCCAGGGAAGCGTCCGTCGTCACCGTCTCCTGGTACGCCGGCGTCTGAAAGTCCTTGCCCATGAGGTGTGCTCAAACGCCCCACCACTGAATCGCCCGTCGGAACACCTTGTTGAGGGGGACCCCGTCTTCGAAGGTGCCCGTCGCCTGCATCCAACGGGTGTCGAGAAATTCTTGAAGAGGGCGCATCCGTAGTCTGCATAGGCGCACCAGGTAGATGCAAGAGGACATCATCCCCAGGAGGGACTTGATGGACCTCACCCTAGCCACGTCCGTGGCTAGCAGGCGCTGCACTTTGCCCAGAATGGTCTTCGTCCGTTCTTACGGCGGTGCCGCCAGGTGCCTCACTGTATCGCGCTTCGCTCCCAGAAACAGGGCCACCTGCGACGGCACCAGGTGGGACTTTGGGTAATTTATGGCGAATCCCAGGTCTGTGAGCAGCTGGGCGGTCCTCGCAGTGTGTTCGACGGCAAGTTCCCTCGTCCTTGAGCGGATGAGCCAGTCGTCCAGGTAGGGGTAGACGTGAATCCCCTGCAGGCGCAGCCGTGCCGCCACAGGTGCTAGGCACTTGGTAAAGACCCTGGGGGCCGACTTCAATCCGAACAGCAGTGCTCTGAAATGGTAGTGGCGTCCCTGGACGACGAACCTGAGGAACTTTCGGTGACTTCTGAGGATGGGAACGTGGAAGTATGCATCCTCCAGGTCCAGCGACGATAGAAAGTCCCTTTCTCCAGCTGTCCCACACGTGCTGAAGGGTGACCATACTGAACTTTTGTGACCTGATGTATTTGTTTAAACGAAGAAGGTCCAGGATGGGGCACCAGCCGCCCGTCTTCTTCCTGACGAGGAAGTACCTTGAGTACACCCCGGAGCCTCTTCGGGACGGGCTCGATGGCGCCTTTCCTGAGCATCGCCCGTACTTCCAACAGCAGGTGGAACGTGAGGGCACTTCTTCAGGAATTCGATAGAGTGTCCTCTTGCCAGGGTATCCAGCACCCAACGATCGGTGGAGATGGACTTCCACACGATGACGAACTTCGTCAGCCGGCCTCCCACCGGGGAGCTTCGGTGGGGGCCCGAGGCCACAGCCGGTTCAGTCCTGCTTGGAGGTGGTGGCCTTGCCGCCCTGGCCACCTTACCGACGGCGGCAAGGCGCTCCCTGCTTGCCGCGACCCCTGTAGGCCTCCTGAGACGAGGACCGTGCCGCCTGGCGGTAGGACGAGCCACCGCTGGATCCCTTGGAGGCCCCCTGTCTGCCTCCGGAGCTCCGAAAGGGCCGTCGTTGCTGAAGGGCTCCTAGGGCGCGGGCCGTCTCCGTGTCCGTCTTTATGCCTTGGAGGGATTTGTCCACCGCCTTCCCGAACAAGTTGCTGCTGTCGAACGGCATGTCCAACACCCTGGTCTGGACGTCCTGACGGAAGTCGGTTGCCCGGAGCCAACCCCGTCGTCGTAGGCAAACTCTGTTGCCCAGCTGGCGGAACCCGGTATCAGCAATATCGGTTGCCACCGTTATGGCATGGTCCGACGCCACCTCGCCTTCTTGAAGTATTTCCAGGGCCTCGGACCTCTTGTCGTCCGGTAGGAAGTCCAATATGGGGGCCAGCTTAAACCAGAGCTCCCTGTCGTAACGGGCCACGATCGCCAGGGCGTTGGCCGCTTTGATCGTCGTCGCCGCCGACGAAATGACCCGTCGCCCCATGGCGTCCAACTTCTTTCCCTCGCCGTCCGGAGGGGAATTCGACGTTGAGGCTCCTGACCCCGCCGCTTTCTTCTTCGCCGCCGAGACGACCGAGTCTGGCGTTGGCTGGGCCCTGAGGCACAGGGGAGCGGTCTCGGGGACCCGGTACTTCTTCTCGTACCGGTCCCGTTTGGCTGGTGCCGTGGAGGGGTTCTTGAGTACCGACAGGCCCTCCTCCCAGATGTCATCGATTAGAGGCACCGCAATGACAGTCTTCCTCTTGGCCTCCCCGCGCTGATAGAGGAAACCTTCCTTTTTCTGCTCCTCCGGGCAGAGCTGTAACAATTCGGACGCCCTGGCGATCATGGCGTGGAATGAGCCAATCTCGTCGGGCGGAGATGCCCGTGCGACGGGAGACGGGAGACCCGTTCCGTCGCCCTCAGAACCCGTCGTCGAGCCCACCGCACCGTCATCTCCCGACTCGTGGGAGGATGAGGAGGGAACTGCAGGCCTTACGGGGGCGAGCGGAGGAGAGGGTTGGGTCCTCCGTCGTTTGTTCTGAGGACTTCCCGACGGGCCAGGTTGCGGGTCCTCCAGCCTGGGCCGTGGTAATCTCGTCCTTCTCAGAGCATAAGGACTGGATCGCAAACAAAATGGCCGCCGAGCTATCCTGAGGACTAGGTTCCGGCTGCGCCGGAAGGGAAGGCTGCTCTTCCTCGCCATCTTCCTCGGTTATCTCCCGAGGATCTTCCTTGCGGGACCGAACCTTCTCGAATTGTACTTCGGGATTCCTCGCGACCTCAGTCAGTTCCCCTCCGAGGTTGACTCCGAGCTCGAGGAGGCTACCGTGCCCCCCCCTTTTTCCATCACGGGGGCCATGACGATGGGCTGAAAAAAGGATTCCCTCCTTGGCGGCAGGGAAACTAGTCCCAGAGGCAGTCTCCGCTGGCGGGGTCTCTGCCGGCTTGGCCATAGTCGCCTCGATAGAGGCCTTTGCCTGCTGGGTAGGGGCCTTCACCACCTTAGGTGCGTCCTGGGCCTTCTCCTTAGGGGGAGGGGCGACGCCTCGCTCCCCCTCTCCCGAGATCGGATGGGGCTTCTCCCGAAGCTTACCCGGGGTCTCGGACTTCCTCTTCCCTGAACCGGAGCGCTGGCTCGTGGTTGACGGTGCCGGGGAAGGTGCGCCCTGCCTGGCGACCGAAGAGCCCGACCTTTCGGCGCTCCCGAAGCCAGCGGACTCGCGGCGCTTGGCCTGGTGTTGGGCCCCCGTCGCCGGGGCACCCGCACAGGACTTAGAAGCCCGCTCTGACCCTTTCTTCTTCTTCTCACCCGTTGAGCCCTTCTCCAACCAGCTGGCAAGAGGGGATCGACGGTCCCTCATGGTCCGCTCCGACAAGTTCTTGCAGAACTGGCAGTCCTTCTCTACATGAGTCTTGTCCCCATGAAGACAGAGGCATCGCGAATGTTCGTCCTCCTTAAACAAATTCTGCAGCCCGCATCCAGGGCAGCTGCGAAACAGCTTAGGTCCGGGTGACGAACTCGCGTCCTGGGCCATCTCGAAGTAGGCCGCGAATCTTCTAGAATCCTCCAAGAGGTTGATTCGACGAAATCTTCACCCTTGAGGGGCGTAGGAAAATCCTGCAACGGGTACCCGTTAACGGGAGTAGAAACGGTGGAGCTTGAGGCTCGATTAACCGTAAAAATGTGAAAATTCACCTGAAAAAGCGTGAAACACGCAGCAAAAGCTCGAGAGCTAAGCACGAGGACTCCCAACACTTGAGCGTGCGGTAAAAATCTGAAGATGGCTGCCAGAGGCGGGGCTTAGGGAGATAGCAGTCATTGGCTGTGGTCGGTATGACGCAGAGATCAGTGATTGGTTACTACTACGAAAGACAGATCAGAAACGAAACTGATACTGATTTTTTTCTTTACCGAGGATTCCCAGCCTGACGACGGGGAATATTCATGAGCATGTGAATCCATGCCAGACCCCATGCTGGAGAACATGGGATACAATCATTCATAAGGCCATGGAGAATTCCGAATGATATACAATAAGCATACTAGGCTTCACATTTCTGCTAATTCAAGTGTGTTAACTGATAGTGGAGGAGCGAGGGGGGTGGAAAGAGTGCAGGTACATCAATAAACCGACAGGATTCTAGTGCGTGACAAGTAGTGAGGGTAGGAGGAAGGGGGAGAGAGGTGGAGGCACGTAACAACTCAGCTATTCTAGAGAACATTTCTTGCTAGAATGAACACAAGTGGACGTTGACATAAGGGGAATGGATCAGGGGAGGGGAATGGTTCAGTTGTTATGGCAATTTAAGGTGTGCCACTATCACAAGTGTTACAGGTGCACAATGCAGGTGTGTGGAGGGACAAGGAGACACAAACTTATTGGGTTGAGTGAATTCAGTTTGTGAAGTGCACAGGCAGGAAGTACGAGTGATGGGGTAAGGGATAAGTGCACCTGGTTCAGGAAGGCCGGATTAAGTGCAGAGGGTAATCTCATTGGAGAAGTGCATAGAGCAGCAAGTGGTACGGGGACCCTGAGGGCAAGTGCAGGGAGTGGTGCGAGTGCCTGGGACCTTTAAGGTTCAGAGGTCGACCAGGCGGGAGGAGGTGGTAGCAGGTAGGGAGCGAATGTTAGCAGGGTAGTGGTAAAGAGAAGGCAGAGGAGAAGAGGAAAAGTCTTTTTTGCTGGAATTTAAGGAGATCCGGCTTAAGGAAGGGAGACTGTTCCAAAGGGTGGCCCCTGCAGAGGATAAGGATCTACCCCCAAGTCTGTTTGGAGAAACGGCTCATTCGAGAGTTGGAGGACAACGAGCGGAGTGCTCTAGAGGGAGTGTATTGGAGAAGAGTGTGTTGCAAGTAGTCAATGAAATTCTGTTTGAGAGCAGTGGAGGGGTTATTTTCCAAATGGTTTCTGCAGGTCTACTTGTTCCTACGTTTACCGCGATTTAGTGCGAGCTGCAGGTTTGACTTTTTTGGGAGTTATGGGGGCAATAGTGTCAACGGCATTACTATTTAGTTATAGCGATCAGCTAGGATCTCTGGGTCCGAGACAGCCAGGGGCTTAGGTTTGAGGACTTCAAGGAATGGTAAGAGACTTTCTTTGCTCATCTCCCTGGAGCTGCAAGCCAACATCTGCGGTAGCTGCTTGGTGCACAAGTTCAAAGGGAGCAGGAAGGTGATGTGATCAGACCACGGGAAGGGAGTGTTGGCCTCAACTAGTTTAGGTCTACTACCCAATCCAGGGTGTGTCCCTTATTGTGAGTCCGGGTGGCAGGCGCGTTGCACGAATCCTAGGGCGGTTAGTGAATTTGCTGGGGAGGTAGCTTGTAGGTCAGTCTGGTCATTAAGGCCAAGGCTCAGATCTCCAAGGAGAGTCACTTGAGAAGGGCTTTATATTGTTACCAAGGGTGTGGAGTAAATCTTCCTCAAATGTCCGTATGGGGCCAGGTGGGCGATAGACCAGGTGAAACGTGATGGAGTTGGTGGGGGAGCTGGTCAGTTTTAAAGAAGATATTAAAGTATTGACTTGTCTAAAGCATAGGTGGTATTTGGCTATGAGGGTACATCAATCTCCTCTAGAGTTCAACCTCTCTCACCTGAAGATGGTGAAGCCGGAGTCTGATGCTAGGTGAAGCCAGGTTTTTGTAATGGTGAGGGCGTCAAGATCCCCCACAGTCAGGAGATCGTGGATGTCGAGAGCATGCACTGGAAGAGAACAGCCGTTGATCGAGGCTAGGGTGAGAACTGGGCCAGACGGTTTGCCAATACCTAGTTCTATACCAAGTGTTGCCATGTTGGTGGTGGCAGTGGTGTTGGGGGGCTGAGCTTTTAATGGTTGGATAGAGGTGTTGGTTGCTCATGACAGTGGTGGGGCAGTGACATCACTGGCGGTGTCAACTTTTGCAGTAATTAATGCATAGATCCCAGGCACAGTAGTATCAAAGGCATAACCGTTGCAAGGGGTAATTACATTCACAGTAGTGGGAACATGAGATTTTGGTGCAACAGTATCAATAGCAACGTTGGAACCATAGCAAGGAACAAGTTACTTACCTGTAACTGTTGTTCTCCAGCATGGGTCTGGCATGGATTGACATGTTCATGAATATTCCCCGTCGTCAGGCTGGGAATCCTCGGTACAGAAAAAAAAAATCAGTATCAGTTTCGTTTCAGATCTGTCTTTCCTAGTAATAACCAATCACTGATCTCTGGGTCATACTGCCCATAGCCAATGACTGCCCTCTCCCTAAGCCCCGCCTACGGCAGCCATCCTCAAATTTGGTAGCACGTAAAGTGACAGTATGACCAAGTGAAGAGCCGCAGAGGGGTAGGCGGGAAGGTTCACATGTGAATCCATGCCAGACCCATGCTAGAGCACAACATGTAAGTAACTTGTTCCTTCTCCAGCATGGGGTCTGGCATGGATTCACATGCACATGAATATAAGATTACATAGCAGTACACACATGCACAACCACGGGAGGTGGCAAAAGGCTCAACATTAAGCAACTCTTAGCTCCTCACCAGGCCCTTCAGGCAAACGGGTTGCGCAGCACTGCTTGGCCGACCCTGGACTCCTCCCTGGAATCCCGATCGACGCAGTAGAATTTCGTGAAGGTGTGCGTCGACCTCCACGTAGCAGCCCTGCAGATGTCCAGCAGGGGCACACCAGACAAGAACGCCGTGGTAGCAGCGATCGCTCTGGTCGAATGGGCTCTCGGACAGCCGGGCAGCGGTCAGTTTGCCAAACGGTGACAGTGAACGATACAGCCTGAGAGACATCTGGAAATGGAAGCCTTCGAGAGAGCCTTCCCTTGATTCACAGGTCCAAAGTTCACAAAAAGCTGTGACGTCTTCCGAAAACTCTTCGTGCGGTGCACGTAGAACTTCACGCTCTAGCTACATCCAGCGAGTGCAAAGTCCGCTCGGCCAGGGACGAAGGCGACGGGAAGAAAACTGGTAACACCAAGGGCTCGTTGAGGTGGAAGTCTGACGACGCCTTGGGCATGAAGGAGGGCTGCGTCCTGAGCACCACCCTCGTGTCGTGAAAAGTCAAGTATGGAGGCTTGCAAGATGGGGCCTGAATCTCTTCCACGTGCCGTGCGGAGGCGATGGCCACAAGAAAAGCAGTTTTCCACGATAGGAACTTCAACGGTGCCGTATGCATAGGCTCGAAAGGGGTCCCCATGAGCCTAGTCAGCACCACGTTGAGCTCCCACGCCGGGGCTGGGGCCTTCACCGGCGGGAACGAGCGGAACAGTCCCTTCATAAATTCCGTCACCAGGCGATGAGACCAGAAGGACACCCGTCCTGGTGTATCTGGAGATGGCAGCCAGATGCATCTTGATGGAGGCATGAGCTAGTCCAGCCTTGGCCAATGACAGTAGGTACGGCAGTACTTGAGGGGCCGTAATCCATAGAGGGTTAATCTTCTGTGCCTGGCACCAGACAGAGAATCTCTTCCATTTGTGTCCGTAACACTTGAGAGTTGAGGACGCCCTGGTTTGCAAGAACCTCTCTTCAGTCGGCCGGTATATCGTATCCTCCAAACTCTAGTGCTGCAGGAGCAACGCCTGCAAGTTCAGCGACCTCGGATCGTGATGAAGAATGGCGCCTCCTTCTCTGGAGAGAAGATCCGCGTCCACGGGCAGTTTGACTGGTGGGGACGACGATAAGTCCAGAATGTCCGGGACCCAGATCTGTCTCGGCCACGCCGGTGCGACGAGGATCATCCTGCACCGGGACCTCTTGAGCTGGTTGACGAGCCGGAGTAGCAGTGGCAACTGCGAGAAAGCATAGAGGAACAGGTTGTCCCAGGGGAACGAGAAAGCATCGCCCATGCTCCTCTGTTGGGGGAACCTGCTGGCGAACCTCTGGCACTTAGATCGTCGCCGTCGCGAATAGATCGACCTGGGGTCTGCCCCACAGCCTGAAGAGTCGATCCACTTGATCCAGGCATAGCTCCCACTCGTGGCACGAGCGTAGCTCCCTGCTGAGTGAGTCGGCGATGGTGTTCTTTATCCCTGCCAGATGAAAAGGTACCAGAAACATCCCCTGGTCGACGGCCCAGTGCCACAGATCCTGGGATTCCTTGGACAGGGCTGGGGATCTGGATCCTTCCTGCCTTGTCGGTGAAGATCCTCACCACCTTGCCCTTGAGGGACGGAAGAAAGGACCTGAGGGCCCAAAACACTGCGCGGAGCTCCAGAATGTCAATATGAAGCTGTTTTTCCTCCAGGAGCCAAAGGCCTCTCGCGTGGAGCTTTCCGGTATGCGCTCCCCACCCTTCCAGGGAGGCATCTGCCGTTACCTGGTGAGCTGGGGTCTGAAAGTCTGCGCCGGCTGTCAGATGAGTGCGGGTGCCCCACCACCGGATCGCTCGTCGGAAGGTCTCACTGAGCGGTATCCTGTCCTCGAAGCTGCCCGTCGCCTGGATCCAGCCTGCGTCGAGGAACTCTTGCAGTGGACGCATTCGAAGTCTGCACAGGCGTACCAGATAGTTGCAGGAGGACATCATCCCGAGAAGAGATTTGATGGATCTTACCCTGGCTACATCCGTGGCTAGCAGGTGTTGCACCTTGCCCAGGATGGCTTTCGTCGGACGGCGAGGCCAGCCATGCCACTGTGTCGAGCTTGGCTCCCAGAAACAGGGCGACGTGCGAAGGGACCAGGTGGGATTTGGGGAAGTTGGAGAACCCCAGGTCCGTGAGTAGCTGGACGGTCTTCGCTGTGTGTTCTACGGCGAGCTCCCTGGTCCTTGCTCGGATGAGCCAGTCGTCCAGGTAGCGACAGACGTGGATCCCTTGCAGGTGTAGCCAAGCCGCCACCGGTGCTAGGCACTTGGTGAATACCCTGGGTGCCGACTTTAATCCAAACGGAAGGGCCTTGAACTGGTAGTGCCGTCCTTGGACCACGAACCTGAGGAACTTCCGGTGTCCTTTTAGAATGGGGATGTGGAAGTAGACAACCTCCAAGTCCGACGACAGGAAATCGTCCTCCAGCTGTCCCAGCACGTGCTGGAGGGTGACCATCCGGAACTTCTGAGCCTTGATGTACTTGTTCAGTCGCTGCAGGTCCAGGATGGGACGCCAACCTCCTGTCTTCTGTACGAGAAAGTATCTTGAGTAGACCCGAGACCCGACGAGCTCGATGGCACCTTTGAGCATCGCCCTTACCTCCAGCAGAAGCTGGGGTACATGGTTTTCCTTCCTGGCCACGAGTGGCAAGCGAGGGCACTTATTTAGAAACTCGAGGGCGTGCCCCTTGGCCAGGGTATCCAGCACCCAACGGTCGGTGGAGATGGACTCGCACACGCTGGGGTGCTTCGGTGGGGGGCCCAACTCCACTGTCGGTTCAGTCCTGTTTCGAGCCCGTCTTGCCGCCTTGACCTCCCTGGCGACGGCGGCAGGAACCTCCAGACTTGCCCAGTCCTCTAGGCCTCCTGCGACGAGGAACGGGCCGCATGACGGTAGGTAGAGGAGCCGCTGCCGGAACCTTTGGAGGCCCCTTGCTTGCCTCCGCTGTTCCGAAAGGACGGCCGTTGTTGCTGGAGAACTCCCAGGGCCCGGGCTGTCTCCGTGTCCGTTTTGATGGCTTGCAGGGACTCTTCGACTGTCTTCCCAAACATGTTGTTCCCGTCAAAGGGCATGTCCAACACTTTGGCTTGTACGTCCTGGTGGAAATCCGTTGCCTTAAGCCATCCCCGCCGTCTGAGGCAAACACTGTTGCCTAACTGGTGGAAACTGGTGTCAGCGATGTCCGTCACCACCGTTATGGCGTGGTCCGACGCCACCTCGCCTTTTAGCAGGATTTCCAGGGCTTCTGCCCTCTTGTCGTCCGGCAGGAAGTCCAACAAGGGAGCGATTTTATACCAAAGTTCCCTGTCGTAACGGGCAACGATAGCCAGGGCGTTGGCGGCCTTAATCGTCGTCGCTGCCGACGTGATGACTCGTCCCATCGCGTCGAGCTTCTTTCCCTCGCCGTCCGGCAGTGAAGTCGATGCCCCCCCTGCCTTCTTCCTGGCCGCCGCCGAGACGACTGAATCCGGGGTCGGCTGAGCTCTAAGGCATAGAGGGGCCGCGTCGGGGACCCGGTACTTCTTTTCCTATCGGTCCCTTTTTGCCGGCGTCATGGATGGGTTCTTGAGGAGGGAGAGCCCCTCGTCCCAGAAGTTATTCAGTAGCGGTACCGCGAGGACCGTCTTCCTCTCTCGACGTTGATAGAGGAACCCCTCCTTTTCTTCGGGGCAGAGCTGGAAAAGCTTGGATGCCCTGGAGATCATCGCAGGAAGGATCCGATCACATCGGGCGGGGAAGCCCGGGGAGGGGGGGGACGAGTGGTCCACCCCGCGTCACCGCCCTCGTCCGTCGTGGCCGTGTCATCCCCGCGGACCGTGGAGGTTTGAGCAGGCCTCGAGGGCTGGAAGGGTGCAGGAGGATGTGTTTTTCTCTTGGGTAGTGGACTACCCGACGGCCCTGCCCCTGGCTCCTCCGTCGGGGGTAAAGGCAATCTAGTCCTTATTTCAGAGCATAAGGATTGAATTGCCATCAAAATGGCCGCCGAGTTGTCCTGCGGCACTGGCAACGATGGGCACGATGGTTGGTCTGGGGTCCCGTCGGCACCGCTGTCGCTTCCGTCGCCCCCCCTTGTCGGGATACCTCTCGACGGGCTGGTCCTCCTCCATGCCCGCGCCGTGGCTCTCAGGGACTTCGACAAGTTTCTCCTCGGAGGTTGTATCTGAATCCACGATGGCCACTGCCCCCCCCCCCCTCTTTCTCCGCCGGGGTTCTTTCGATGGGCTTGAAAGATGCCTCCCTCCGAGGTGGCAGGGAGACTCTGGGCTCTGAGGCAGCTACCACAGGTGAAACCTCCGCAGGCTGCGCATGGTTGCCGCGACCTCCCCGATAGAGGCCTTGGTTGGGTGAATCAAGACCTTAGTCACCGACTGAGTGCTTGTGGCCTTCACCTTGGGGGAGGGCTCCCCGCCTTGCTCCCCCTCAGTCGAAATCTTTGAGATCGACCAGGGCCTCTCGAGAAGCTTGGCCGGGTTCTCGGATTTCCTCTTACCCGAGCCAGTGCGTTTGCTCGTGGTTGATTGGCGCCGGGGAGGATGTGCCCTGCCTGGCAGCCGAGGAACCCGACCGTTCAGCGCTCCCGGTGCCCACAGACTCGCAGTGCTTAGCCTTCTGTTGGGCCCCCATCGCCAGGGCGCCCTCACAGGACTTAGAAGACCGCTCGGATTTCTTTTTCTTCTCACATGACAGGCTTTCCCTCCAGCCAGTTGGTGAGACGAAGATGGCGGTCCCTCATGGTCCGCTCCGACATGTTCCCGCAAAATGCACAGTCATCCTCCACGTGCGCTTGGTCCTCGTGAAGACAGTAAAGACATAAGGAATGCTCGTCTTCCTTGAACATGTTCTGCAGCTGGCATCCAGGGCAGGCCCTGAACAGCTTCCCGGGCGTCAAGCTCCTGTTCTCCTGGGCCATGTCCGGGGTAGGCCTCAGAAACTTCTGGAATCCGCCAAAAGCATAGTTCGACGAAATCTTCACCTTTAAGGGGCGTAGAAACTCCAGAAACGGGTCCCCGTTGATCAGATGTAAAGACGGTGGAACTTGAGGCTCAATTTAACCGAAAAATGAGAAATTCTCCTTGAAAAAGCGCGAAAACGCAGCAAAAGCTCGAGAGCTATAGCACGAGGACTCCCAACACTTGAACGTGCGGTAAAAATCTGAGGATGGCTGCCGGAGGCGGGGCATAGGAAGAGGGCAGTCATTGGCTGTGGGCAGTATGACCCAGAGATCAGAGATTGGTTACTACTAGGAAAGAGATCAGAAACGAAACTGATACCGATTTTTTTCTGTACCGAGGATTCCCAGCCCGACGACGGGGAATATTCATGAGCATGTGAATCCATGCCAGACCCCATGCTGGAGAACTATAAAAATACATAAGATGAGAGCCAACGAAATGCTGTTTTTTGGGTGGTATTTTGGCCATTTTCACCAGTACACCAGCAATTTTGTTAATGTTTTATTATAAAAAGGGAGAAATCACAAGACACTATCACTAATAAAATAAAAATTAATAACACTTAAAAGTACTCTGAAAATATGGTCCTTTAAATATAAATTAAGTCTTTATACAGTGGACTGTAAACTATGTATATACAAAAAGGTACTTGGGAGAGCCTATTTATCTGGCATCCAGGGCAGCAGCAGCGGGGTTGGGGGCAAAGTTCTTGGAAGCTGGGATGTATATGCAAGAAGCAGCCGAGCTATTCAGCAATAGCATGGGGTGAGTGGGGGTGAAACTAATGTTTTTTGGCCGGGCTGCATTTGCCAAGTTGCAGCAGGGGGCACCACGCAATTCCTCAACGCAGGCCATGTATGCAAACATCAGCCTGGGGAGTATTTGCAGCCTGCCTGGCAGGGTGCCACCCTTTACAAATCACACAGTGGTCCCATCAAAGGGAGCACAATGTTTACCAGCTGAAAACCAGGAGAACCACCATGCTATCCCCGCACAGGGAGCACCTGTGAGCTGTAGCGCGGCAGTGCTACAAAGTGCTGCGAGGAGACTGGGTCTTTAGGCGTTGCCCTCCCAGTCATGGTAGCATCACACCAAACCCAGGGAGTGGCGCTGAGTGGCTCATAGCGGGGGTGCAGAACACTGGCTCAACCCTCAGTTGTGAAAGTTGGGCTACAACTGAAGTAACAGTGCTCAGTTTGTGCACTTATCCGTTTTTCATTTGAATGAGGATCACACGCTAGGGATCCTTAATTTCTTTCCTCTAGTTTCATTTGTGACTTTTCTCCACGTATATACGAAAAAACTAAATCTCTTCTGCCAGAAAGGGACCATGTGAATCATGCAACACCTCTGTCTATTTCAATTGGTGCAGTACTTTTGCAATTAGCGAGGCAAGGAAACAAAACATCTGCCTGTCCTATGGAAGAAGTCTCCCACGGAACCCAGACCTTTCCCTTCCATGAAGGCTACAGGGTGCATTTCAGTTTGCGTGTGTAGCAAAAAGGTCAACCACAGTCACGCCCGATTGATAGAATATCGGCAGTAAAGATTTCCGATTGAGAATTTATTTTATTATTCATTTATAAAGTGCTTAATGCCAGCAAGTTTTTTTTTTTTTTAAGCACAGGATCAGGATTCGAACCTGTGTCGCACTGCGTTGTCTCAGTTCCAAGACAAACGTGGTGCCCGAGCCATCCTTTCTACCCACAATTCATTTGTGTGCAGCATGTGTCAAATGACTCGCATCTGCCCTGATGTTCTCTCCTGCAGATGGCATGCTCCAGACACCAGTTCCAAATTTCCATTGCAAGAAAGCCATCTCTTTTCTCGTTTGTCCAGGTACAACAGCACAGTTGAAGAAGTTACTTTCTTACCTGGTAATGTTCTTTCGATGGGATGGTCCGACGATGTATTCCATATCTATGACAGATAATCACCACAGCTGTGCTGCTTTGGAAAATTTTCAGCGTCTGCGTCCTGCATCAATAACGCTGTCCTAGAGGGCCTCTGTCGAGCCGACATCACCGGATGTTATAAGTAGGACGCACGCAGCCTGGGTTGTAGTTTTTTTCCCCAGAACGTGTAGCACCAATCTTCTGCCAGTATGACCACAGAAAGCTTTGCTGAAACGTAAGCTGCAATCGCATAAGAAATTCTGTAGCTGAGCAAGTAAGGAGGGAGCGATATGGAATAAGTCGTCGGACCATCCCATCGAAAGAACATTACCAGGTAAGAAAGTAACTTGTTCTTCGAGGGGATTGGGTCCTCCGACGTATTCCATATCTATGACAGACTCCCAAAGCAGTACCAACGTATGGAGGCGGGAAAATAATTTAGAATATAGAAAATTAGAAAGCCCAAGCAAATTGCAGAATAGAGGACCGCCTTGCCAAAGGCCAAATCCTGCCCATGGATAGAATCTAGGGAGTAGTGTCTTACAAAAGTATGGACCGAAGCCCATGTGGCTGCTTCACAGAGGTTACGAATAGGAACAACCCTGTGCAGGGCAGTAGAGGCAGCCATACCCCTAGTAGAATGGGCCCGTAAGCCTACCGGAGGGTCCTTACCCGCCAAGCGGTAACATTCACAAATTGCCAAGATAATCCATCTAGACCAAGTCTGCTTAGTAACAGCTTGTCCCAAACGCCTTCCAGCATATCCTATATAGAGCTGATCGTCCACTCTGACCCGTGACATGCGTGAAATGTAGAAACTTAAAGCTCTCCTATGATCCAACCTATGGAGCCTCTCCTCTTCCTTATCAGGATGCGGAGGAAGATAAAATGCTGGAAGAATGACCTTTGGCTTAAATGAAATTCCGACACCACTTTCGAAAGAAAGGAAGGACGAACCCCAAGGACAACCCTGTCCTTATGAAACACTGAAGGGTTGCTTAACAGAAAGTAACTGCAACTAAAAATACAGTTTTATGGGTTAACGGTCTCAAAGGACAAGAATGTAAAGGCTCAAATGGAGTACCCATTAGGAATTTCAGAACAAGATTCAAATCGCAACTGGGCACCTGGAAAGGTGGTTGTGGAAACACATTAGTGAGCCCTTTCAGAAACTGAGAAATCAAAAGGAATCTTAAAATAAGAACTCAGACGAGCGCTTAAATATGGACAGCGCCGCCAGGTAACCTTTAAAGGGATAGTCCAGTAAAAATGTTTATTTTAAAAATAGATAGGCAACATTAAAAAAATACTAGCACTTTTTATTTTAAACTTCCTATGTAAAATTTTGAGCTATTCAAGCTCAAAATTCGCAAAAGCCAGCACATGGGCGCATCCATTTTGTGAAATGGATGCCCGTCTGTGCTGGCTTTTGCGGCACTAATGAAGGAAAAGCCAGCCAGCTGTAGTAAACAAAAGCTACCGCTGGGTGGCTTTTCCTTCATTGGTGCTGTACGCGGAGGACGGGGACCGGAGACCAGCGCAGCAAAGCTGCAGCTGAATCTCGGTAAGTGCTATTTATTTTTTTAAATAAGCACTAGCTGCGGAGGAGGAGCTTCGGAGGAGCCCGGAAAACTTAGAAATAAAATCGCAGCTTTAAAAACGTATTTATGTTTGCGGTCGCTTTTGAAGCGACCGCAAACAAATACAACGTTGTGTTTGAAAACGCTGCGGTTTTTCTTTCCAAGTTTCTCAGGCTCCTCCGGCTCGGATGAGCCTGAGAAACTCAGAAAGAAAAACTGCAGTGTTTTCAAACACAATCGTGTTGTGTTTCTGCCTGCTGTGGCTATCACTTTGAGTCTCCGGTGCTCCCCCAGGGGAGCACCGGAGACCCAAAGTGAAAGCCAAGGCAGGCAGAAACAGAACACGGCTGTGTTTACATGCCGCAGTGTTTCTGCCTACAGCTGATTTCCCATTTGGGGCTCTCGGGCTCCCCACGGGGGGCCCGAGAGCTCCAAATGGGAAATGCTAAATGCTGCAGTGTTTCTGCCTAAATCAGCCTTCCCATTTGGGGCTCTCGGGCCCCTCGTGGGGAGCCCAAGAGCCCCAAATGGGAAAGCAGATTTAGGCAGAAACACAACCGCGTTGTGTTTCTGCCTGCCTTGGCTTTCACTTTGGGTCTCCGGTGCTCCCGTGGGGGAGCACCGGAGACCCAAAGTGATAGCCACAGCAGGCAGAAACGCAGCACGGTTGTGTTTGAAAACGCTGTGGTTTTTCTTTCCGAGTTTGTCAGGCTCCTCCGAGCCGGAGGAGCCTGAGAAACTTGGAAAGAAAAACCGCAGCGTTTTCAAACACAACGTTGTATTTATGTTTGCGGTCGCTTCAAAAGCGACCGCAAACATAAATACAACGTTTTTAAAGCGGCGGTTTTATTTCTAAGTTTTCCGGGCTGGAGGAGCCCGGAAAACTTAGAAAAAAAAACGCAGCTAGTGCTCTTTTTTTTTTTAAATAAATAGCAGTTACCGAGATTCATGCAGCTTTCCTGCTCTGGTCTCCGGTCCCCGTCCTCCGCGTACAGCACCAATGAAGGAAAAGCCACCCTGCAGTAGCTTTTGTTTACTACAGCTGGCTGGCTTTTCCTTCATTAGTGCCGCAAAAGCCAGCACAGGCGGGCATCCATTTCACAAAATGGATGCGCCCATGTGCTTGCTTTTGCAAATTTTGAGCTTGAATAGCTCAAAATTTTACATAGGACGTTTTTAAAAAAAAAGTGCTAGTATTTTTTTAATGTTGCCTATCTATTTTTAAAATAACATTTTTTACTGGACTATCCCTTTAATGGTACCCAATTGCAGGCCTTTGTGGGATAAAGAAAGCAAAAAAGACAGAACCACAGGAATGGCACATGAAAAATGATCCACATTCTGAACCCTGCACCAGTCACAGAACTTTCTCCAACGGCAACGGTACACAGACTTTGTTGCAGGCCGTCTGGCCGAAAGCAACACCTCCATCACGTCTTCAAGGAGGTCCCAATCCTTATACCTCAACCTTTCAGAAGCCAAGCGTCAAGGTTGACCTCTGGATGGAGAACCTGACCACCCCCTCCCGTGAGAACAGATCGTCTCGGTAGGGAAGACTGCGTGGAGGGCAGATGGACAAGTCGAGAAGGTCCGGGTACCACGTTCTCCGGGCTGATGCCGGAGCAATGAGGATAATCTGGGAACCGAACCTTCATAACCTCTGCAGCACTTGCGGGATGACGGGGACTGGAGGAAACTCGTACAGCAATGGGAAGGACCACTACACCACGAACGCGTCCCCCAAGGCTCCTCTTGGAGGAAATTCCGGCGAGCAGAACCTTTCGCACTTCTGGTTGACACTGGAGGCGAAGAGATCCACTTGTGGGGTCCCCCAAAAGGCCAAGATCTCCAGGAGAATCTCCTGAGCCAGCTCCCACTCGAGAGATCGCGCTCTGCCTGCTCAGAGCATCCGCCGTCTCGTTTTCGAGAGATGAACTGCCGAGATCGAAAATTTCCTGCTGTATGGCCCAGAACCAGAACTGCATCGCCTCCCTGCACAGAGGAAGTGACCCTGTCCCCCTCCTCCCCTTTTTGTTGAGGTAGTGCATGGCAGAAAAGCCTTCGGGGCAAGCTTGACGGCCCGCAGCTCCAACAGATTGATATGGAGTCTGGACTCCGACGGAGACCAACGACCGCTGACTCAACTCGTTGGCATGAGCTCCCCATCCCGCGAGGGATGCGTCCGTCACGATCGTCACCTCCGGCCATGGTAGCCAAAATGGAGCCCCCTTCATCAGATTGCCTTCGACGGCCCACCACAGAAGATCCTGGGCGAACAAGGGCGGCACCTGAACGGGATCCGACATCCTGCCGGAGGATTGTGACCACTGCATCTTGAAAGCCCACTACAGAGATCTCATCCGCAGCCTGGCCTTTGGCACCAGAAGAATGCAGGATGTCATGAGGCCTAGCAACCTCAAGAATTCGAACGCCGGGAGACTCTGGGCATGTTGAAACTTGTGCACCATCTGCAGAATGTGATGAGCCCTCACCTGAGGCGGAAAACACTGCCCCAGGGATGTGTCGAGCACTGCTCCGATGTATTGGAGCCGCTGGGTTGGCGTCAAGTGGGACTTCAAGTTGAGGGAGAAGCCCAGCCTGTGAAGGGAGTGGCAGGTGACTGACAGATGATCCAGGACTTGCTCGGGAGAGCGCTCCCTGATCAACCAATCGTCCAGGTAGGGGTAGACGTGAATCCCCCTTTGCCGAGATACGCTGCCACCACCACCATGAGCTTGGTGAAAAGCCTCGGGGCAGAGGTCAATCCGAACGGCAGGACCCAAAACTGAAAGTGCTAGTCGCCAACCGCAAACCTCAGGTACTTGTGCCTGGGATGAATCGGCACATGAAAGTAAGCGTCCTTGAGGTCGAGACACCAAACAGTCCTGAAGTTGAAGGGCCTGGAGAACGAGAGTAACCATCTTGAACTTGTCCTTTCTGAGGAGCTTGTTCAAACCACGCAAGTCCATGATGGGTCTCAATCCCCCGTCTCTTTGAAATAAAAAAGGGGAATACCATCCCTTATTCCTCTCTGCTACTGGCACTAGTTCTATGGTGCCTTTCTCCATCTGATTTCCTGCGCAAGGAGCGGATCCACTCTTCATAGAGAGATTCCCTGGTGGATTGTCGCGAGGCCTCTGCCGGAAAGGAAGACAGTAGCCATGGGCCATGATCTCCAGAACCCACACATCTGAAGTAATGGCACGCCATTCTACAAGATGCTGCGCCAGCCTTCCCCCCCCCCCCCAACCAGCAAACCAGGGGACATGGCCTCATGACTTGAGCTGAAGCGGCATTGCCGGAGGGTAAAGAGGCAACTGCCCGAGCGGCCTTGGCACCTCGAGTACCTTGTTTTCCACCTCTGGCACTCCTACTGTGGCCCCTTTGACTTGCAGCTCCCCTCAATCTACCAAAGGAAGAGTAGTATCGAAAGGAACCTCCCCTCCATTGCTGTCCCCTAGGACAAAAAGGTGGGGGTTGGCGAACTGCAGCGCTCAACGACTTCGCTGCAGCTTTGGAGGTCTGCAACCTCTCAAGGCTCTCGTCAGCCTTGCTGCCAAAAAGATGTTCACCATTAAAGGGCATGTTGAGAAGCCGGGCTTGTACATCAGGAGCAAACTCCAACTTCCGCAACCATGCAAATCTGCGCATTATGGTGCTCGCCGCCATGGACCGGCTGACACAATCGGCCATGTCCAGACCCAACTGAATGGCTTCACACATGGCATCCTTGCCATCCTGAACGAGAGTAAGAAAGCCATCCCGTCCCCGCCCCCCCCCTTCAGGAATATGTTCAGCCGCCAAAGAGACAAACACTTTCTTCGTCCAGCCATCAAAACGCTAGTCGTCCCCATCACGAGCGATGGTAGGGTATGACAACTGTTTTGCCGGGGCCGTAGCCGCCTGCACCACCAAACTCTCCAGAGTGGGGTGCGTAGACAAGTAGCCGGGGTCGCTACTGGCTGGACGCTATTTTTTCCGGCAAAGACTTGCTCACTGCCGGGAGATTCTCTGGAGCAGTCCAAGCCGCTGCCACCCTTCTTTGCAAGGCCGTATGGAATGGCAGTACCGGGTCATCCTGCAGAAAATCCACTGGTGGCGCAGACCACCCCAAGTATTCCGTCACCCTCGACATAAGGCGCCGGTACGAGGACTCGGCGTGCCTGCCAGGCCTACCGAAATCAACCTCCAGAGGTGTCCAGACCACTGGCGTTGTGCAAAGACTGACACAGGTCTTCTAGCTGGCTATGACCAGACATGAGTTTGTCAGGAACCTCTTCAGGAACCATACCTTCAGACCCTTCATCCACCTCAGAGCTGTAATCCAGAGGCTGGAATAAATCCCTGGATGAGGACACAGAAAAAGGCTCAAATACAGACCTTACTGACTTATGCAGGGCCTTTCTGAGTTTCCACCGGTCTCTGGCACACCTCCGATAAAGCCTCAAAAGGCATTGAGGGTGTCGACATAATCGGCGTCGATGTCGAGCGTGGTGCTGAAGGCATCGACAAGCCTCGAGGGCAGAGACCCGAGCGTGTCCTTAGACAGCCTGGCCACCGATGGCGTTGACAGCTTCCTCAACGGCCTCGAAGACCTCACAGGCTCGCGACCTGGAGCGGGCATGGCTAGAGCGATCCACCTTGTCCGACCGGGACCTCGAAGGTGCCCGGTGATCGCGCCGACCGTTCGAGCCCGAAGGTGTGCGAACGGTGGCTCTAGCACGTTCCCTGCCGGCGGCTTTCGATGAAGCGGACGGAACGGAGCCCTGCGACTGAAAAATCGCCATCATCTCCTTACGAAATTAATAACATTCCGCAGGAGAAGAATGCTTAACCCAAAGGGCGTAGTCCTCCGACGAGGACGGCGACCGTTGACGGCGCTTCGAAGAGGCAGTGGAATGGCGGGACCCACTCCGGGACAGAGACCCCCTGGACTTACGCCGACGATGCAGAGAGTTGCCCCTCGAATTGTCAGTCGAAAGCCCAGTGGATCTCGACTTCCAGTGCTTGGACACCTTACTGACAGAAAGCTTCTTACGCTGCCGCAAGGCCTTCGATGTTATCGACTGGCACTCGTCACAATCGTCCGTGGCGTGGTCCTCACCGAGGCACCAGAGACAGGCGTCGTGCGGGTCCGTCAGCGACATCTTGGCACCGCAGTCAACACTTCTTGAAACCCGGCCGCGGGGTAGAAGATGAAGACATCATGGAAATCTTCACAAACGGGTTCGAAGAACTGATAGAACAACTCAGAAGAACCGAGGCACGCAGAGATCTCCGAAGCGAACACGTTTGCAGAAAAAACTGAACTGAGGCTACGGCCGTCGTGCGTCCTACTTATAACATCTGGTAACGTCGGCTCGATGGAGGCCCTCAAGGACAGTGCATCGATGTCGAAAATTTTCCAAAGCAGCACAGCTGTGGTGATCATCGGTCAGATATGTAATACGTCGGAGGACCCAATCCCCTCGAAGTGTATGTGTAGATCAATACCAGATGTCCAACCAATATGGGTAAAAATCCTTTATGTCTAACAGATCACCTTTAGTGCAAGTAATTCATGTGCTTGTCCTAGTCTTCCAGTGCAAACACTGCATCTCCAGATCTAGGGATGAAGCCGTAGCCACGGTCTTTGTAGGAATTGGGGTAGAAAACTAGACACCCTAATTGAGGTTCCCCTCCTCCATCCACCATTCCAGATCTTGGTGGATATTCTCTGAAATCAAATCTTCGTTTGAGGTTGCGTTTCCCCAAAACCATTCCAAAGCCAGGTAAAGCTGAAGGCTGCACAAATGCAGTCTGGAATGAGCCACAACAAAAACGCATGACAGAATCCGTAGCCGCTCAATCACCAGTAATCTTGAACTTCTCAGGAACACTCAGAATTTGTAGGTTTTCTGATCCATCACAAGGTGGATATACCATCTCTTCCGTACAGTCCCATACAACTCCAATAAATTGCAGTCATGTAGGCGTTAAGATTTACTTGTCCATTTTCAATGTGAGGATCTATGTAAAGGTCTGCTGAACTACTATAGACATGGTGTGTGACCCTGAATTAACCAATCGTACAAATCTCTGTAGATGTGCGTGTACCCCTTACAGACTAAGGTGCAAAACTAAAGCATTCACATCACCTTTGTGAAGATTCTTGGGCCGGATTCAGCTTGAAAGGAAGTACTTTGTACTGTTAGTGCCAACCCTGAATTGAGAATGAGGCATTTCCCATGTGGTGTCCAGATCTGTATGTGCATATAAGGGGCATCTTTAAAGTAATTAATCTAGTCTTCAACCAGTCGAAGATCAGGCCCAGGATTCAAATCTGTGTTGCTCTGCGTGGTCTTGCATCCAAGACAAACGTGTTGCCCCTGAGCTATCCCCTAAGGGAGTGAGAGCAAAGCCAATCTCCATCCAACAGTGCGGTGAGGATGGGTAGCAGTGTTACAATCTTGAAACCTCTATGGGGTTGTGCTTGATCAAGGATAGTCCTCCACCCCACCTTATATCCTGCTTTGGAAGTGCAACGAAGTGAGAACAAGTTACTTACCCGTGGTAACCTTCTTTCGATTGGATGTTCCTACCACGTATTCATCTTATGATCATCGCTCCAGCTTCAGCTGCTTTGGACATTTCTCCGACAGGGAGCAGTGTGTGCCGTCTTGCCGATGTCCCTCAAGGGCCTCTGTTCGACTGTCAAGGTCATAAGTAGCACATGCAGCGCCCGTTGGCTTCAGTTCTGTTCCCCCCCCCCCCCCAGAAGAGGGATTACCAGGCGTACCATAGACCCTCGACTCCAAGAAAGCATAAGTTTAAGACCACGTAAATTGTACAGCAGGGTAAGCTGGGAGGGGCGATGGGGAATACGTGGGAGGAACATCCAATATAAAGCATGTTACCAGGGGTAACTAACTTGTTCTTCGAATGGTTTGGTCCTCCCACGTATTCCTCATTTTATGACTCCCAAAGTAGTAATAATTTGGAGGTGGGAGTACAAATTACATTTTGTTCTAATCATGGACTGCATGAAGGACCGCTTTTGCAAATTGTCCCCCTTGACTGGAAGATTAATTCATGAGTAATGTCTCACAAAAGTGTGAACAGACCAAGTGGCTGCTGAACAAATGTCTGATTGGGACACATCTGAAGAGCAGCAGAGGTTGCCATGCCCCTTGTGGAATGTGTTTTTAGGCCTTCCGGCGGGTCCTTGCCCGCTAATTTAACATTCACCAATAGCCAGGTTGATCCATCTGGATATGGCTTGTTTTGTAACAGCTAGACCCAATGAATAATTGGTAATTTCTGCGAAATGTTGTTTCTAGGTATGTAAAAACAAGAGTACTTTTTTGGGTCCAGCCGATGTAATCTTTCCTCCACCTCTCCCGGATGGGAAGGTGGATAGAAAGATGGTAAAGTGATTTTTTGGGACAAGTGGATGTCAGAGACTACCTTAGGTAAGAAAGAAAGTTTCACCTTGCGAATAGCGTGGTCTTTATGGAAAACTATGTGGCGGTTTACAGGGGAAAGCCTGCAACTCGCTTACTCTGCGGGCTGACGTTACTGCAATAAGCAGAACACGTTACTGCAATAAGCAGAACAGTTTCGATTGTTAAGTGTTAATGGGCAGGACTGTAAAGGCTCAAAAGTAATGCATGTTAAAAATCTTAACACCAGATTGAGATCCCATACAGGGACATTGGGCCTCATTACAACCCTGGCATAGGACCATGGTGCTATTAGCACCATGGTCCATGCCGGATTCCACCATGGTGGATGGCGGATTTGCCGCCCCATTCCAAGGTTGGCGGGGCGGTAAATCCCCATTCACCATTGCCCCTTTCCCATTCCCATTTTTGCCCCATAGGGCTCAATGGGGATGGGGAAGGCGCTAATTACGGCACCGTAAATTACGGTGCGGTAACTAGCACCAAGGTCGCTTAGCGCCTTGGACTTTAACGCCTGCAAAAAGCAGGTGTTAAAGTGGGAATCTGGCGTTAAGGGTTTAACGGCGCCGCAGCCTTTTACAGCGCTGTTAACCCCTTAACGCCAGGGTTGTAATGAGGCCCATTGAATGAAACTTGTGGAAATACATTTTTAAGGCCGGATAGGACTTGAACAATCCGAGTCATCTTAAAATATGAATCCTCTGAAGAGCGCTTTAAAATATATAGCGCCGCCAGGTAACATTTGTTCCAATCTGGAGCACCAGATTAGCCAAATGTAACAAAAAGGAAAGCACCATAGGTGCGTCACAAAAAAAAGGGATCCACATTCTTATCCCTGCACCAGCTGCTGAACTTGTACCAACGACAGCAGTACTAAGTTTGTTGCTGGCCTGCTGGCTGAAAACAATCTTCATACGTCATGCGGGAGGTCCCAATCCTTGCATCTCAGCCCTTCAGAAACTATGCGTGAAGGCTGAGTGTCTTGACCCCTGGATGGAGAACCAGACCTTCCTCTTGCGAGAGAAGATCCTCTCTTTGTGGAAGATGCATTGGAGGGCAGATGGACATGTCCAGAAGGTACGGGTACCTCCTCCTCCTGGCCCAATACGGAGCAATTGGGATCATGCGTTTCCCGAACTTTCTCAACCTCCTGATCACGTGAGGAATGACGGGAACTGGAGGAAACATGTACAGCAGTGGAAATTCCCAGTCCACCACGAACGCGTCCCCCTAGAGCGACTCTTGGAGGGAATTCCCTGGAGCAAAACAGCACTTCTGGTTGATACTGGTCAAGAACAGATCCACTTGAGGGGGTTCCCCAAAGGGTGTAGATACTTTAAGGACTTCCTGAGCTAGTTCCCATTCGTGGGAGACATTCTGCCTGCTCAGAGCATCCGCCACCGTGCTCTCTCCAGCTAGGTGAACTGCTGATGGGGAGATTCTTCTTGAATTGCCCAGAACCAGAGCTGCATTGCCTTTCTGCACAGTGGTAGTGACCCTACACCTACTCTTGTTGAGGTAGTACATGGCCACTGTTGACCGTCATTATCAGGACATTCTTTCCCCATATAGAGGGCAGAAAGGCCTTCTGCGCTAGACTGATTGCCCTCCGCTCCAAAAAGGTTGAAATGCAGTTTGGACTCTGATGGAGACCAGCGGCCTCTGATTGCCAGATCGTTGGTTCAAGGTCCCCACTCCGAGAGTGAGGCATCCGTCACTACCGTTATCCCCGGCCATAGCTGCCAAATAAGATTCTCCCTTGAGAATCTGGTCCTTGCAAGCCCACCACAGAAGGTCCCGAGAGACTGCTTGGAACTTTCAGGTGGTCCGACATTCGAACTGAAAACTAGGACTATTGATCCCCAAGAGCCCATTGGAGGGATCTCATCAGGCGAGCCTTTGGCACCAGGGAAATGCGGGATGGCATGAGACCGAGCAACCTAAAAAAATTGAAGGCCGGAAGATGCTGGGCACTCTCGAATTTGGTAACCATCTGTAGAATGTGTTGAGCTCTCACCTCGGGTGGCGAGGCTTTCCCATAAGAAGCATCCAGGACTGCTCCAATAAATTGGAGTCTTCGAAATGCTGTCATGTGTGAGTTCTAGTAATTGAGGGAGAAACAGTCTGTGGAGAGTGTGGCAGGTTAATTGGGCTGTTCGTGAGCTTGTTTGGCTGATCAGAGTTGGTTCACCCGATCGTCTTGGTAGGGGTAGACGTGAATCCCTCTGCCCCATCTCCTGAGACTTGCTGCCACCACTGCCATCAACTTGGTGAAAACTCTTGGGCGAAGGTCAGCCTGAATGGCAGAACTCTGAACTGATAACGAGAACTGTCAATCGCGAACCTCAGGTACCTTGTGTGCTTGTGATGGATAGGCACATGAAATTAAGCATCCAGAAGGTCCAATGATATCATCCAGTCTTGGAGTTGGAGAGCCTGAAGGATTTGGGAAAGGGCAACCATCTTGAACTTTTCCTTCCCCGCCGTCCTTTTTGGGAATCAGTAAGTATGATGAATACCAACCCTTGTTCCTTTCCGCTACAGGTACATGTTCTATTGCACCTTTCTCTAGGGGGTAAAAGTTTCCTGCACAAGGAGCGAATCCAGAATTTTGAAAGTTGTTCCGATGGATGACCAATGCCTTTTTTTGAAAGGAAGGCAGTAACCTTGGGCTACAGATTCCAGTGCCAAAGCATCTGAAATAAAGCCTTGCCACTAGTTCAGATGCCGAGTCAGTCTGCCTCCCACCGGGGTCTTGAGTCAAGGCCTCAGTGGTTTTGAGGCGGCTGATGGTAAAACTGCCAAAGCTTGGGTCGCTCTCTAGTCCACCACGAGGGAATCTTCTGTGACCAGCTTGTCCTCTTCCAATTGAGGAATAGAATCTAAAGGACTTGCCCCTCTCCATGAAGGAGCCAGTAGGGGCGTTAAGGCTGTCTAATAGCGGTGCTAAGTGATTTAGCTGCCACTTTTGAGGTTTGCAGCTTTTACAAACTCATCCGCCTTGCTGCCAAACAGCTTAGAGCCGTCAAAGGGCATCTAGTGTAGCTTGCACATCTGGTGCAAACCCAGACCTCAACCACGCAAATCTGAGTAACACTGCTAGCCGCCATGGATCTGCTGATGCTGTCTGCAGTATCCAGACCTGAATGGAGACATTCGCCCATTGCCTCCTTACCATCCTCGATTGCCAGGAAGCGGTCTTTCCTCTCCTTCTGGGATGTGGTCAGCTGCCATATCTACACAGTTCCACAGGGTAAACGTAAACCGTGACAAGGAACAAGTTACATTAGTAAGATTTTAATGCCATACTGACAGCAGTAAATGCCTTTCTTGCCCAGGCCTCCACGCTTATCCCCAAAAGGAGGGATTGATGGGTATGTCGACTGCTTGGTAGATGTAGCAGCCTGAACCACCAAACGTTCTGGTGTATGATGTTTAGTCAGATACTATGGCTCGCTGCTGGAAGGTCTATTTTTTAGCAAAATATTTTATTCACTGCAGCTGCAGTTTCTGGTATCTCCCAATTTGCGTGGAACCTTTTTTGTAATGCAGTGCGAAATAGCAAAATTTGATCTTTCTGGGGACCCCGGAATAAGATGACCGCCATGTCATCCTGCTCAAAAGGAGTAGGCCCGCTATAGCCTATCCACCCAATAATCTTACTCAATAGTTCCATATATGAGGAGTCAGCACGTTCCGTAGGATCTGGCTTGACAAATTCCAACTCGGGAGAGGGTTCTAACCCACTGGTTGACTGAAGTTTGTTGTACAAGTCCTTTAATCCAGACTCGAAGATCAGTTCATCTGGCACATTTGGGGTGCCAAATTGTAACCCAAACTGGTGGTGCGTTATCTGAAGGTTGTTAATCTTCATACATAGCTGATAAAGATTTTTTTTTTTTAAAGTCTTTTATGCAAAGGTTTGAAAATCTTTTCCTGGACTACCACTGGCTCTGAATTTCGATGTAATCGTCGACAATGACTTCAAAGTCGGGAATCGCTTTTGTCAGCATGAACTCGGTACTGGCGTTGACAGCTCAGACTGTCGGCAAAGGCACCGACATGGTCTACTTCTGTTTTGACAGAATCCTCGATTGGCTTGGTTCCCGACTCGTCAAAGCCCTCGACGATTTCCAGTCAGATCGAGATTTTAATCGATGCAGACCCAACTTAAGACGCGGTTTCCAAGATTTTATTTCGATTTCCCTTTGTCACCTTTTTGCAGATCGATAGGGGCATGGGCTTAGTTCAAGACCGCATTCTTGAAGATTGAGCATTTCATTACGAAAGGCATCCCACTTTGCTGGGGACTCCGATCCAGTTGGACACTTACCTAATACAGGGAATCACTGGAGGTCGAAGGTGACCTATGACGCTGTTTCTTGGCCTTCTTCAAAGAATAATGGCGTGATGGACCTTGAGACCATTTAGATTTTTTGTGTTGAGAAGAATCCCTCAACTCATCCGTCTTTCTCTTTGAACTCTTCGAAAGACTTTGAAGGCAACCTCCCACCACCAATTTACGTTTACGCACCACGAGAGCCTTTTCTGTCATCGCCCGACAGGAGCCACAGTCGGTGGTACAGTGACCGGTACCAAAACACCACAGACACATGCGGTGTGGGTCGGTGATCAACAACTTCAATCCACAGTCTTGGCACTTCTTTAAGCCAGTCTTAAGCATTGATGGAGCTGACGGGGAGAACATTTTCTAAACGAAAATAACTATCGAAGTTCACAGAAGAACCGAAGCACGCTGTAATTCTCTCGAAGAGTTACCTTGGAAAAACAAACTGAAGCCAATGGGTGCTGCGTGCGCTACTTCTACTGATGACGTAGACAGTCAAACTGAGGCTCTCTAGGGACACCGACGAGTCGCACATGGTGCCCCCTGTCGAAAACGTTCCGAAGCAGCTGGAGAGAATGATCATAAGATGAGGAATAGGTGGGAGGACAATCCATTTGATGCAACCTTGCACTGGGGCTCTCCAACACCATCTGTTCTATGGAAGGAACAAGTTACTTACCTGTAACTGTTCTCCAGCATGGGTCTGGCATGGATTCACATGCTCATGAATATTCCCCGTCGTCAGGCTGGGAATCCTCGGTAAAGAAAAAACCAGTATCAGTTTCGTTTCTGATCTGTCCTTCGTAGTAATAACCAATCACTGGTCTCTGCGTCATACTGACCACAGCCAATGACTGCCCTCTACCTAAGCACCGCCTCTGGCAGCCATCTTCAGATTTTTACCGCACGTTCATGTGTTGGGATCCTCGTGCTATTGCTCTCGAGCGTTAGTGCTATTTTTTCGCGCTTTTTCACAAAAACTTCGATTCTTTCGGTCAAAAGAGCCTCAAGCTCCACCGATCCTACATCCGATCAACGGGGACCCGTGTCGGATTCATCTGTGCCCCTCAAGGGTGAAGATTTCGTCGAGCTACACTTCGGAGGACTCCAGAAGCTTCTCAGGCCCGGTCTCGGAGATGGCCCAGGAGAAGGGAAGCTCGACGCCCGGAAAGCTGTTCAGGGCCTGCCCTCGATGCCAGCTGCAGAACGTCTTCAAGGAGGACGAACACTCTTTCTGCCTTTACTGCCTTCATGGGGACAAGACGCACGTGGAGAAGGACTGTGCGTTTTGCGGCAACATGTCGGAACGGACCATGAAGGACCGCCATCAACGTCTCGCCAGCTGGCTGGAGGGTAAGAGCCCGTCTGGCGAGAAGAAGAAGAAATCTGAGCGGTCTTCTAAGACCTTTGAGGGCGCCCCGGCGACGGGGGCCCAACATAAGGCCAAGCACCGCGAGTCCGCTGGCACCGGGAGCGCCGAACGGTCGGGCTCTACGGGCGCCAGGCAGGGCGCACCCTCCCCGGCACCATCAACCACGAGCCAACGCTCTGGGTCGGGTAAGAGGAAGGCCGAGCACCCGGCGAAGCTCCTGGAGAGACCCCGGTCGAGCTCTAAGGCAGAGGAGGAGCGTGGCAGTGCCCCCTCCCTCAAGGATAAGGCGGTGAGCGCACCTAAGGTGGTGAAGGCCTTGATCCATTCGACCAAGCCCTCTATCGAAACGGTCGCGGCGGCCCTGGCCCAGCCTGTGGAGGCTGCACCAGTGGTGGCGGCCTCGGGGCCCAGAATCTCCCTGCCTCCTCGGAGGGAGTCTTCTTTCGTGCCCATCGATAGGACCCCCGTGAAACCCTCCGTGGGGAAGAAGGGGGGGCAGGGCGTCGTCGTAGATTCGGCCTCAACCTCAGAAGAGGAACTGATCGAGGTCTTAAGCCACGGCCTAGGCGTGGAACAAGACCAGCCCGTCGGAATGGGCCCCGACGCAGGTGAATCCAGTTTTTCTAGTTTCTTTAATCCTTTCACTAGATTTGATGAAAATTGCTGGGTTAGGAGTCTGGGGGACAGGTGCAGAGTAATTCTGGGGGTTGGTAAATCGGTAGCCACATCCTAGCCCTAATGCAAGTATCTGAGAAAACTGCTCTTCAAGATGTCAGGTGGCAGTGTATTCTTCTGCCAAGGCTTTGAATGCTGCTGTTACACCTGAACATCAAACTGTAGGCTTGTCCGCTTGTGCCGATCTCATGATTATGATCTGAGTCCTAGAACCTACTAGGGACAAACTGTTTAGCACTTAGCGAAATACCCTCCCAGTTTTTTCAACCTTCTACAGTGTTATGGAAAATTGAGCACAATTCCACTGCTAGGACATCAAACACAAGGCATGGACATCTTGGACATTACAGCAGCAGAACATTTGACAAAAAAAGTGACTCCAGAGGAACATGCCAACTCAGAAGAGTCCTGTGATAGTGCATAGAGCAAAAATCACCAATTCCACCCGCCAGACAATAAAATCAAACTGAATATTGCCTTACAAGTACAGTCCCTTTATTTTCTCTTGCCTTCAGTAAGAAAGCTTTAAACCCCATCCATGTTAACTAAGAATGGTCCTCAAAACATTCAAGTAGTTGTGACCGTGTCAGGGTCTTGGCCATGTCAAAGGGGTCAGCGGGGTGGGTTCAGTGATCTTTCTCAGCCTGGAGCAGGCTGCTTTCTAAAACAAAACTAGGCCTGCCCCAGGTATGCGAAGTAGGAATTGTATAGTCACTGGCCCCTAAAAAAATCCCCCCCGTCCTCTCCCCTTGGACAATGACTGCACTGATGCCACGCACAAGCTCTCAAGGCCTTCCGGTACAGTTGCTGCCACAGTTCTCAGGACAGCACAGAAAACCCAAAGCGGATTGAAAAGAGAACGAAGGAAAACCACAGAAGAAATGCGTCAGCAATACAACCAGCAGCCAACAAGTCAAAGCAGCAAAACACTATCTTGTAGCTCAGAATATTGACTTTTCAGCCCATAGCATACCTGTGAAACAGACTTGGCAGAACTGTGCTGGTAAAGGGAGGGGCTTATGTGGGTTTCTTAAAGCCTCCCAGCTGTGTAGCTCTCCTGGGGAAAACACAGGCACCGATTGGTGCAAAAATTCAGCTAAGTGTTGCAACCAATGGGGAGGGGAGATCGTCACTGCACACAAACAAGCACTACAAAAGCAAACAGCAGAGTGTGGGTGGTATGGGCGAGGTCGCAAGTGGAGAGACCAGTAGGAGGAAGGATGGCAGAGCAGTTTTTTGGAGAGGCAGATTTTGAAAAGGTGAGCTATTCTAGAGAGTGGCATCAGTGATGTGTAGTGCAGGAAGTGGAGAGGGGGCGGCCTAGGAGATGAGGGAGAAAGACTGAACATTGTGCAAGAGAGTAGTGACTGCAGTAATTACCAGGTTACTCACCGTAGTTGTCAAGGGACAAACCTTGGGACTCAGTAAACAAGGTCTGTGTAGGGCTCATGTATCTATAGTTGTGAACAAAACAAAAGCCGCTGCAAAAAATAACAAACTGCAACCATACAAAAGGCTTCTCTGTCCTCATTGCAGGAGAAGAACCTTTGAGACTACATTTCCCAAGCACCCCCGGGCCAGGAACTACATAACGAGGCCCACGCAGGGCAAAGCTCGCGCATGCGCGCGCGTTCGAAGCAACGCACGGGGCTTGTGCTCTCAGCTCGCGACCAGAGAGGACGTGCCGGTTGGAGCTCCTGCAGCGGGGATCACCACGAGGGGCCGCGCCCCCCAAATCTTCTCCAAAGGCCCCTCGCCTTTAAAAGATAAGTCGGGCTGTGCGAAGGGGAGGTCCACGTCACGGCGAAGTTTGCCAGGCGCAGCGTTACTGAGCAGACACTGGAGGGTCGCCCAGGAAACCAAAGGGGCACGCGCAGGGGGCACCGCCCAACCTTCCTAGTCCCCTGCTGCATAAAAGCTAAGTGGTTGTTACGGCATCGCAGACTTTAGCAGGTTGTGAACAGCACGCATATGAACAACGCGCATACTGTGAACTAACCCCCTTGGGGGGGAGGCAGAGATATTACGTTTGATTAGTCACGCGGCGTGCGGCTGTTAGTCACGCTTTGGTTCGTGTGATACGCCGCACAACCCAACGTTCTGGGAGGCAACTTGCACGCCTGAGTGCTCGAGACACAACTATTAAGCAGAGCCACGTGCGGCGTAAAACCGCACCATTGTTGCGGCTCCACCTTCTCACGTGTCACTAATAAAGGGGCAGGGAGCGGAGTAGAATGGGGGACAAACATAATGCATGCAGTGAATGGTGTTAAGAGTGTGTGTGTGTGAAGAAACACACCAAGTAATTCTCGCTCTCATTGCAGCATTGAACTGCTCCACAACCGCACCTGAGAGTGCGCAGGCAGGTGGCCAGCACTCACCCCAGAGCTAAGTGCCTTTCTGGTTCTACTGTATTGTATGCATGAGAGTGAATGTATGCCTATTGTGATCGTATTGCTTTGGATTGTGTTTTCCTATGTCCCCGGTCCTACCCACTTGCCCTCTCCTAACCGTCTTCCCGGTTACCCTCAAGAACTGAACCTGTCCAACCAACGATTCCCTAACCCTCTTTCCCCACTGGGGTTCCGGAGGCCTGTGAGAACTTCAGTTTGCAGGCGCTGGAACCGCTGGGGGGATGGTTGGTTCGTGTCACTCCTGGACCTGGAAGCTTGACAGTAGTGACCACCTTACTCCTAGTCCCCGTTCCTCCATACTTATGGGACATCTCTCCGTCCTGTGGGACGGGTCCGGAGAACTTTGTAAAAAGCATCAACATTTTTTCCAAAAATGTGTCCTTCCTCTCTTTCTTGCGCAGGGCCCGGCACACAGCCGTAACGCCGCCCATCTTGGCTCTGCCCCGCGTATCGCCCATCAGTCCTTTTCTATCGCTAGGTCAAAGACCGATTAGCAATAACAGAGGAACCTTATTAGAGGGGACGGCGGGCAGGCGTATGGAGGAAAGGGGACTATGGACTCCCTCCGAGTAAGGTGGTCACTACGGTGAGTAAGGAACAAGGTACTTACCTGTAACTGTTTTTCTCCAGCATGGGTCTGGCATGGATTCACATGCTCATGAATATTCCCCGTCAGGCTGGGAATCCTCGGTACAGAAAAAAAAAAAAAATCAGTATCAGTTTCGTTTCTGATCTGTCTTTCCTAGTAGTAACCAATCACTGATCTCTGGGTCATACTGCCCACAGCCAATGACTGCCCTCTCCCCAAGCCCCGCCTCCGGCAGCCATCCTCAGATTTGGTAGCACGTAAGGTGACAGTATGACCAAGTGAAGAGCCGCAGAGGGGTAGGCGGGAGGGTTCGCATGTGAATCCATGCCAGACGCATGCTGGAGAACAACAGTTACAGTTAAGTAACTTGTTCCTTCTCCAGCATGGGGTCTGGCATGGATTCACATGCACATGAATGGGATACATTACTCACCGGAATCGTATTTCTGATGCTTTTATCTGCTTGCATAGGCCGACATCTAGTGGAAGCTACAGAGTATTACAGTTTGTTTTTCGAAACTCGAAAATGGGCGTCGACACAGGGCGTGCCATTAATACTATCACTAGTGTGACGTCCACTGTACCCATGATCCCTCACGCGTGTAGGACCCTCAGATTGTATTTTTTCTGCCATGAGGTAGCATGAGGAGAAGCGCGAGTACAGATGATCCAAGCAGATAGAAAGAAAGGTAAGACTACAAGCATCCATGCGCCTTCTCTCAGAGGGGAGGAAGGGTGAGTCGCATGTGAATCTAAGCAGATACAAGCATCAGAAATACGATTACGGTGAGTAATGTATCCCTTCTGAGGCTTGTGGAATCTGCTTAGATCACATGCTGTGCATAGAGTAGCGAGCAGTACCTGAAAAAGGTGGGATGTGAGAAGGGTCATGAGCAAATAAATGTCTTAGAACCGCTTGTCCCACTTGGGTATCTGTGTTGGAATGGGTGTCAATGCAGTAGTGCTGAGTAAAAGTGTTAATAGAGCTCCAAGTAGCTGCTTTGCAAATGGTGTCAAGGGGGACATTTGCAATGAAAGCCAGAGTGGCCCCAATGCCTCTTCTAGAGTGGGCTCTTGGCGTGAAAGGCAGAGTTTTTCCAGAAAGGGAGTAACAGCTGGATACAGTTAATAATCCACTTAGAGATGGCACCTTTAGAGACGCAATCCCCCTCTCTGCCTGTAGCTACGGAGACAAACAGTTGGTCTGTTTTCCTTAACGGTCTGGTCTTGTTTACATAGTAGAGGACCGCCCTATGCACATCTAGGGTGTGTAGTTTCACCTCAGCCGAGCTCTGTGGGTCTTGGAAGAAAGCCGAAAGCTCGATGGACTGGTTCACGTGGAATTTAGAAATAAATTTAGGTGAGAACCTAGGGTGTGTGCGTAAAACCAGTTTATTTTTATGGACAGTAAAGAAGGGATCTTGCACTGACAGCCTGAATTTCACTGACCCTTCTTATAGATGTAATTGCTACTAAGAAGGCCATCTTATAAGTCAGGTGTTTGAGACTGCTTTTATGCATGGGCTCGAATGGGGGGCCCATAAGTTTAGATAGCACCACGTTAAGGTCCCATCCTGGTGGTGAGTTAGAAATAGGAGGGTGAAGTCTCTTTACTGCTTCCATGAAGGCTTTAACTACTGGTACTTTCCACCACGACACCTTGTTATGGGAAGTGGTGTATGCCGACAGAGCTGCCAGGTGTACCTTCAGTGAGATAAAAACCAGTCCTGCATCCAGCAGGTGGAGCATGTATGTAACAATAGTGGAAGGAGTGCAATCAACTGGGTTGATTTGTTTATTCTGGCACCAGATAACGAATCTCTTCCATTTGTCAAAGTAGCAGTGCCTCATGTTTGGCTTCCTAGATTATTTTAGGATGTCCATACACCTCTGTGGTAAATTGAGATGTCTGAACTCTATGACCTCAGGAGCCATGCTGCCAGGTTCATTGAGTTGGGTTGAGGAGGCACTGTTTGACCTTGGTGCTGGGACAGTAGGTTGTACCAGGCCGGAAGTTTGATGGGTTCGCATACCGCTAATCTGCGTAAGTGGGGGAACCACGGTTGTCTCGCCCACATGGGAGCAACCAGGACGAGAGTCGATTCTCTGTTCATCTTCTTGACCATCTTCCTGATGAGGAGTTGGTGGAAAAGCATACGCAAACATTCCTAACCAGTTCATCCACAGGGCGTTCCCCTGGGGGTCTGGTTGGGGGAACCTGGATGCAAATCCTGGGCATTGTCTGTTTTCGCTTGTGGCGAATAGGTCTACAGTGGGGAAACCCCACTGAGAGAAGATATCTTCTACGACTTCTGTGTAGACACCATTCGTGTTCTTCTGGGAGGGGGTCTCTGCTTAGAGCATCCACTAGAGAATTGAGATCCCCTGGAACATGTTGTGATGACAGAAAGATGTCCCGTCTGAGTGCCCATATCCAACTTTTCTGGGCAAGCGTGGACAGATTTGGCGAACGAGTCCCTCCTTGCTTGTTCAGGTAAAACATGGCTGTAGTGCTGTCTGTCCGGATTTGCACTGACAGATTTAGCAGGTAGGGCTCGAACGCTTGAAGCGCTCTGAATACTGAATACTGCCAGAAGCTCTAGCAGGTTGATGTGATTCTTGGCCACTGAGTGAGACCAGAGACCCTGAGCTGTGTGGTGGAGATGGTGAGCTCCCCACCCTGTCAGGCATGCATCGGTTGTGACTACCGCCTGTATCTCGGGATCGTAAAAGGGTTTCCCCTTGGACAGATTCTCTTGTCCACCAGTTTAGGCTTTGTACAAGTGTTGGCGAAACGACCACTAGATCGTCCCAATGACCACTTGCCTGAGACCACTGTTTCGCCAACCATTCCTGCATGGGACTGGGGCGCAGGCGCGCGTGGAGCCGAAGCTATCCCGCAGGGCAGTACCTTGAACTGGTAGCGCCGACTGTCCACCTTGAAGCGCAAGTACTTTCTGTGCGCTGGGAACATGGAAATATGAAAATAGGCATCTTTCATGTCCAATGTTGCCATGTAATCCCCTTTTTTTAGGAGGGGGATTACCTCTTGGAGAGTAGTCATGCAAAATTTTTGGGGCTGCACATACTTGTTTGCAGGCCGTAGGTCCAATACTGGACGCACTGCCAAATCTTTTTTTGGCACAAGGAAGTTGAATAAATACCCTTGTTTACCTGGTGTCCCGGGACGAGTTCTATCGCGCCCTTTGCTAGAAGATTGACAATCTCCTCGAGGAGGATTTTCTGGTGTTCCAAAGAATGTCTTCTTTGTCATGGAGGATGGTTTCGGGGATGCTCTAACAGTTTTATGCAGCACCCTGCGGATACTGTGGACAGCACCCATCTGTCTGATGTGATCCCTTCCCAAAGCTTGGGTGAAGTTGGAAATGCGTCCCCCTACTGGGGTTGCGTGAGAAGGGACCCTGACCGGAGCATCACTGTTTTGGTGGAGGTGTGCGGCCTCCTTTACTGGGACTGCCTCTACCTTTACCCCGTCCTCTTTTATTACCCCTGCCGTAACCCTGGGTAGACTGTTGGTTATTGTTCCACGGTGTACCCTGCCCCTGGTAATAGTTAGATCCTCTGAGAATTTTGGCCGCGCGGGCAACGGAAATTGCCATTCCCCCTCTGATTAGGGGGTTTATTGGTTAGTTGGCCTAGGGATTTGAGTGTCTCTTACTCGTCCTTGGCATTTTCAGCACGTCCTCGACCGCCTTACCAAACAGATCCGGCTCCACCAGTTTATCTAACAATGATGCTTGGGTTTCAGCTTTGAATCCAGACTGCCGTAACCAAGCGTGTCTCTTGATAACAGTTACTTATGCTATCAATCTGCCGGCGTTATCCGCGGCATCAAAGGTTGCTTTTAAAATGCAATCGGACACGGCTCTTCCCTCCGCCGCAACTTGTGCCAACTGGCTCTTTAAGGGTTCTGGGGAGGAGTCTGAGTGCCGCAACTTCTTCCCACTGATGGCAGTTGTAGCTGGCCAACAGGGTGGTGGAGTTGGCAATCCTTGCCTAGTAGGCGGAAATGGAGGCTACTTTCCTGCCCAAACCATACAGTTTCTTGCTCTCCTTGTCGGGAGGAGCTTCAGACGATGACAAGGGTGTTCCAGCCCTCTTACGGGTGTTTGCCAGGGAGTCCGGATTCAGATGCCCCCTTATATACAGTGGGTCTGATTGGGCTGCCCTGAAAAGTTTCTCAATCCTGGGGTTCACTGATATGGTGGGGTTAGGATTTAAAAGTGAAGGGTCTTCTCTCTGAATAGACTTAAGGAAAGGGATGGCCTGAGCAACAGGCCTCCTTTCTCCCACTAACTCTTCGGCGAAGTCCCTCTCCTCTTGAGCACCCTGGGTGTCAATGTGGAAATGTTCTGCCGCTCAGGACAGAACTTCATTCAGGAGAGGTTGATGGTCGACAGGGGAGTCGGTAATCAGGGGTTCTTTCTCTACTGGGGAATCTACTCCGTAGGTCTCAGGGTTTTACTCTTATTCTTCTTGGTCCTCATCATCCCCATAGTAGCCCGTACCAGTTTGCTCTTCCAACATGCCCAAATCTGGATCCTCACAAAAGGATCTATCCCCTTGATATTGAGAGTAGGGCTGTATATAGAAGGGGTCCGAAGACCGTGTTGGGGCTTCAAACCGGAACCTCTTACTTGGAGGTATTGGATCCTTAGAGCCTGAGGGTGCCGACCCGTCGGGAGTATAGGAGAGAAAAAGAGTTCAGGGTTTTTTGCGTAAAAATCTGCCAATGACATCCTTGACATAACCCTGTATGTCATCACTAGACCATTCTTTAGAACTGGGAATGACCCTTTCTGGGACTTTCTCCGCCTTATCCTGACTAGACTTCCTGGTTTTAGCAGGGGTCCTTGGGATAACAGAAGAATCTGACTTGTCTGTTTATGTGGAGTGGAAAGTTTTAGAGGTGTGTGAGGAGGCTGAGACTGCTTCCTTTGTTGTTTTCCCCCCTCCCAGTGGGCGGAAGAGTTTTCCCTGCTTTTTCGTCCCTTCAGAGCCTTCCGACGCCTGGCTTCGAGGTTCAGTGGTAGTGTCCCTAACCTTAGAAAGTGGAGGTAGGGACTCGGGAGCCGCCGTTACGCGGACTGCGGGCGCCGACTCCTAGAGTGCAGTCTGGGGATAGAAGTCGGCTTCGTCTTCCGACGATCGAACTTCCGTTACCTTGGGAGCAAGGCACTCTTGGCAACAGTGGATGATTGCCTGGAGTCATGCGGCGATCTACATTTCTTCTCCGGGCCGGCATCGAGTGTGGAAGTTCGGTGACTCTCCCCAGAGGACACCGATTCGGACCGTTCTCTATGTGCCTCTTTCCGAGAACTCGACGTGCGCGTCGAGTCTCGGTTGGACTTCATGTGCTTTGTGGAAGTGCTGTGGGTAGCGCTTGTGTCGCCGGGGGTCTTCCCCATATCGCCCTGCCGGACGACCTTCCGAGGTCGGGGACTTGCCCTCGCCATCTGAAAGCACGGCGTCGCTGCCATCGCTGAAGGCGCCCTCTGCTGCCATGGCCTCCTGACGCCTGGTGTGGTGGGCCAAACGCTTGATCGAACGGGCCTTAAGTGTTTTCAGTTTAAACCTATTACACGCTCTGCAGTTCGCCTCGGGGTGGTCCCTCGGCAAGCAGAGATTGCACATGGCGTGTGTCAACGCAAGGGTACTTGCGGTTGCACTTTGGGCAGAATTGGAAAGGGGTACCCTCCATACGCCCCTTGTGGCAGCGGGCTGTTAAGTGTAGGAATATATAAGAATGTACCTATATCCCAAAAGAGTGTAGAGTATGTCCACCCCCCACTCTCCCTACTTGCAGGGCCGAGGCCAGAGGCCTTCCGAGGCCAGGGCCTAGGCCAGAGGCCTTCTGAGGCCCAAATCCGTCGTGCAGCTGTCGACAGTCGATTTCTTCTCCGGGCCGGCATCGAGTGTGGAAGTTCGGTGACTCGACGTTGGGGTGGTAGAACGATATTTTGCAAAAGTATGGCTAAGGCCAGGGAACTCCGCAAAATGCTTCCGACCAGTATGGCGGAAAAAAAACAATCGGAGGGACCTACACGCGTGAGGGATCATGGGTACAGTGGACTTCACACTGGGGATAGTATTACTGGCACGCTCTGTGTCGACACCCATTTTCGAGTTTCGAAAAAAAAATACTCCGCAGCTTCCACTAGATGTCGGCCTATGCACAGCATGTGATCTAAGCAGATTCCACAAGCCTCAGAAATAAGATTACATAGCAGTACACACATGCACAACCACAGGAGGTGGCAAAAGGCTCAACATTAAGCAACTCTTACCTCACCACCAGGCCCTTCAGGCGAACAGGTTGCGCAGCACTGCTTGGCCGACCCTGGACTCCTCCCTGGAATCCCGGTCGACGCAGTAGAATTTCGAGAAGGTGTGCGTCGACCTCCACGTAGCAGCCCTGCAGATGTCCAGCAGGGGCACACCAGACAAGAACGCCGTGGTAGCGGCGATCACTCTGGTCGAATGGGCTCTCGGACGGCCGGGCAGCGGTCGGTTTGCCAACCGGTGACAGTGCACGATACAGCCGGAGAGCCATCTGGAAATGGAAACCTTCGAGAGAGCCTTCCCTTGATTCACAGGTCCAAAGTTCACAAAAAGCTGTTAAGTCTTCCGAAAACTCTGTGCGGTCCACGTAGAACTTCAGCGCTCTAGCTACATCCAGTGAGTGCAAAGTCCTCTCGGCCGGCAATGAAGGCGACGGGAAGAAAACTGGTAACACCAAGGGCTCGTTGAGGTGGAAGTCTGACGGCACCTTGGACATGAAGGAGGGATGCGTCCTGAGCACCACCCTCGTGTCGTGAAAAGTCAAGTATTGAGGCTTCCAAAATGGGGCCTGAATCTCTCCCACGCGCCGTGCTGAGGTGATGGCTACAAGAAAAGCTGTTTTCCACGATAGGAACTTCAACAGTGCCGTATGCATAGGCTCGAAAGTGGTCCCCATGAGCCTAGTCAGCACCACGTTGAGCTCCCACGCCGGGGCTGGGGCCTTCACCGGCGGGAACGAGCGGAATATTCCCTTCATAAATTCCTTCACCAGGCGATGAGACCAGAAGGACACCCGTCCTGTTGTCCTGGTGTATCTGGAGATGGCAGCCAGATGCATCTTGGAGGCGTGAGCTAGTCCAGCCTAGGCCAACGACAGTAGGTACGGCAGTACTTGAGGGGCCGTAATCCATAGAGCGTTAATCTACTGTGCCTGGCACCAGACAGAGAACCTCTTCCATTTGTGTCCGTAACACTTGAGGACACCCTGGCCTTTGCAAGAACCTCTCTGCAGTCGGCCGGTATATAGTATCCTCCAAACTCTAGTGCTGCAGGAGCCAGGCCTACAAGTTCAGCGACTTCGGGTCGTGATGAAGAATGGCGCCTCCTTCTCTGGAGAGAAGATCCGCGTCCACGGGCAGTTTGACTGGTGGGGACGACGATAAGTCCAGAAGGTCCTGGAACCAGATCGGTCTCGGCCACTCCAGTGCGACGAGGATCATCCTTCACCAGGACCTCTTGAGCTCGTTGACGAGCCGGAGTAGCAGTGGCAACGGCGGGAAAGCATAGAGAAACAGGTTGTCCCAGGGGAACGAAAAAAAAAGCATCGCCCATGCTCCTTGGTTGGGGGAACCTGCTGCCGAACCTCTGGCACTTGGGAGTTCGTCGCCGTTGGGAAGAGATCGACCTGGGGTCTGCCCCACAGCCTGGAGTCGAGCCACTTGATCCTGGCGTAGCTCCCACTCGTGGCACGAGCGTAGCTCCCTGCTGAGTGAGTCGGCGATGGTGTTCTTTATCCCTGCCAGATGAAAAGGTACCAGAAACATCCCCTGGTCGACGGCCCAGTGCCACAGATCCTGGGATTCCTTGGACAGGGCCGGGGATCTGGTTCCACCCTGCTTCCTGATGTAGAACATCGTGGTGGTGTTGTCGGTGAAGATCCTCACCACCTTGCCCTTGAGGGACAGAAGAAAGGACCCGAGGGCCCAAAACAGTGCGCGGA
Organism: Ambystoma mexicanum; assembly: GCF_040938575.1. Lineage (NCBI taxonomy): Eukaryota > Metazoa > Chordata > Amphibia > Caudata > Ambystomatidae > Ambystoma > Ambystoma mexicanum. Next base: position 26,730,575 of record NC_090934.1, read on the forward strand.
GCTCCAGAATGTTGATATGAAGCTGTTTTTCCTCTGGGAGCCAAAGGCCTCTCGCGTGGAGATTTCCGGTATGCGCGCCACACCCTTCGTTACCTGGTGAGCTGGGGTCTGAAAGTCTGCGCACGTCGTCAGATGATTGTGGGTGCCCCACCACCGGATCGCTCGTCGGAAGGTCTCGTTGAGCGGTATCCTGTCCTCGAAGCTGGCCGTCACCTAGATCCAGCGTGCATCGAGGAACTCTTGCAGTGGACGCATTCGAAGTCTGCACAGGCGTTCCGGATGGATGCAGGAGGACAACATCCCGATAAGGGATTTGATGGATCTTACCCTGGCTATATCCGTGGCTAGCAGGCGTTGCACCTTCCCAGGATGGCTTACGTCGGATGGCGAGGCCAGCCATGCCACTGTGTCGAGCTTGGCTCCCAGAAACCGGGCAACCTGCGAAGGGACCAGGTGGGATTTTGGGGAAGTTGATGGAGAACGCCAGGTCCGTGAGTAGCTGGACGGTCTTCGCTGTGTGTTGAACTGGTAGTGCCGTCCTTGGACCACGAACCTGAGAAACTTCCAGTGTCCTTTTAGAATGGGGATGTGGAAATAGGCATCCTCCAAGTCCAACGACGATAGGAAATCGTCCTCCAGCTGTCCCAGCACGTGCTGGAGGGTGACCATCCGGAACTTCTGAGCCTTGATGTACTTGTTCAGTCGCCGCAGGTCCAGGATGGGACGCCACCCTCCTGTCTTCTTTACGAGAAAGTATCTTGAGGAGACCCGAGCCCCGAAGTCTCTTTGGGACGAGCCCGATGGCACCTTTCTTGAGCATCGCCCTTACCTCCAGCAGCAGCTGGGGTACGTGGTTTTCCTTCCTGTTGTTACGCTCGCCTGACTCCCACAGATGCGTCGATCTGGACTGGACAGCTGCGGTCTCCACCAATGTGATGCGTAGGGCCGAGATGGTGGACTGGACTGGCCCACCTAGCTTCGTTTGCTTGGCCCTTAGGAATATTCTTCTGCAAATGGACAAAGGGAATTAACCACCCATGGAGTTGAGCGTAAATCCCCCCCCACCCCCGCTGTTCTCCCCACAGATAACCTTTGATGTCCCTTCTTATAGTCTTACCTGAGAGTTTAAAAAGATGAGCTCTCCATCCTGCATGGGCGCGTTGATAACCAGTTGCCTCACTGGCTCGAAGGAATTGGTGAGTTCCAGAACAATATTGACTCCGAAAAGTATGTAGTTCGTAAGAGTTCACATGTCTGACTTTCACTCTTGTCCGATTCCTTGCAGTTAGCAGCTTGACCCCAGCAAAGAGTTCCTCGTGGTAGCTGACGAAGGTAAGGATTTGGCTTATCCTACACAGTTCAATAAAATAAGGGCAGAATGTAACCTGTTGCTTGCTCCCTTATTCAGGTGTGGAGAGAATCTAAGAAGTTCGGGGAATAATGCCTCCGGCGGTAAAATTAGGTAATTCTATTACGGTGATGAGTTCCCCTCGTTTGTCCCTTTGTCTCACCTTGTTGTCCTTTTGTTCCCCTTAGGGGCCGGGGTACGGCGAGGATGCAATGGAGACTGCGCCGACCCGTGAAGAGGAATAGTACCCTCGGCGGTAATCGGGTAAGTCTATGGGGTAGTTACTATTGCCTCCGTTTATTCTCTTGGCTCACCTTTGCTGTTCTTGTGTTCCCCTTAGGTGCCCGAATGCGGCGGGAACGTGCTGAAGGATGCGGTGGATCGTGAGGATGCTGGGAAGGCTGGTGAGTCCAGCGCGGCACTGCAGCAGGCGAGGCGCATAAAATGCTTCTTCCAGCTCGAAGGCGCGGTGGATCTGGAATTCAGGTAAGGATCGAAGGTTTTGCTCTTATTCTAACCTTTTCTCCTTCTGGTCCTCCCTTTTTCTAGGAGCTGCAGACTCGAGGTGGGCGTGGCAGAAGACTGGATGCAGGTTTGCAGACACGGCGAGCGTTACGCTGCTGAATGCAGAATAAAGGGAAGCGTGTGCTGCTCTTCGGGCGTGGTTTAAATAGCCTCCAAAGTAGTCCCAGGTAAGTATTCCTCCCCAGCCCCACCGAGTAAAAAATAGTCCCTAGGTAAAATAGTCCCTTCCAAGCCTCAGCCTCATTTGGCTTGGAGCTCTGCAGCATGGTCTGCCTCAGATAAGTTCCACTCTGAGCCTGGCGCCTATGGCGCCAGGACCGACTCGCCATATGAGCCTGGTGCCAGAGGCGCCAGGACTGCTCCCAAACAGCCCCTAGCAAGGGTTTTTGGGCTTGCTCAAAATAACGTGATGCCTGCTTCCGGGGTTGCTCGACCTGGTCTGGTTCCCCGGGGGTAAGCTTCATGACAGCACCCGGCCCACCCCTCCCCTTCCCTCAAAGCCCCTCCTAAAGTCGTTCTTCCCCGTGGTTTTGGTTTCTCTGGGAAATTTCGGTGGAATCTTTTCACCAATCGAGGTGCATGCACGTGGTCACTAGGTTCCCAAGGCCTTTCCTGTGGTCCATAACCTTTCCAGTCGATTAAATACAGTTTTGACTTCACCATCTTGGGAATCCAGGATGTTCTTAACTTCAAATTCGGGTTCCCCGTCTATAAGGACTGGGTCCGGTGGCTTGGTGAGTCTTGTCCCTGATTGCACTGGCTTCAAAAGTGCTGCATGAAAGACGGGATGAATTCGCATATTAGCAGGTAAGTCCAACTTGACGGCCACCGGGTTGATAATGGCCTTAATAGAGTAAGGTCCCAAATATCTAGGGTTAAAGGTCCGGGTTCCCCTGAGAGGTATGTGTTTTGTGGCCAACCATACTTGGTACCCTATCTGGTACTGTGGAGTAACACTTCTATGCCGATCAGCATCTTTATTATATTTCTCCTTCGCCCGTTTTAAAAGTGCAGTTGCCTCCTTAAAGGCTTGTTTAATCGTAGCGTGTAGATGGTCCACTGCGGGCATTTCTAAGTGTTGGGGTGGGTCAAGGTCTGAGTTTCGAGGGTGGTGCCTATATAGGGTATAAAAGGGACTTTGTCCAGTTCCAGAATGTACTGAATTATTGTATGCATGTTCGGCAATCCAAAGAATGTCCTTCCAATTACTGAGTTTGATGTAACATACAACGCAGGTATTGTTCAAGAGTCTGGTTGGTCCTCTCCGTTTGACCATCGGTCTGGGGGTGGTGACTGGTCGATAATCTCACGTCGATTTGTGCCAATTGACATTTCTTCCAAAAATGTGAAATTAATTGACTGCCCCGGTCAGAGACCAATGAAACCCATGTATGCAAACAATGTTTGAGGAATTCTTTGGCCAGGATTGAGGCTAAAGGTAGTCCTTTTAAAGGAATAAAGTGGGCCATCTTGGAAAAAAGATCCACAATAACTAGAATGGTGTTAAACCCATTACAAGGAGGTAGATCGGTAAAGTCTAACGATAAGGTGTGCCATGGTGTAGGCGGAATGTCTAAAGGTTGTAAGGGTCCAGATGGTTTTTTCTTTTGACTTTTGTTTTGGGCGCAAATACAAGACATCACAAATGATTTAATATCCTTTCGCCAGGTGGGCCACCAGAATGGTCTTAATTTTAGCTTCAGTTTTTGCAATACCTGGGTGCCCCTCCACTAGGGTATCATAACGGGAAATGACTAGCTCTTGTAGTTCCTTGTGTGGCAGAAATAGTCGGCCTTGGTAATAAGGCAGATCATTGGCGACCGAGTAGTCTGGGCCTTTCTTTACCCAGTCCTGCAGGGCTGTAGGATCAAAGAGTTGCTGGATCTTTACCTGAATGTCCTCTACACACACTAGAGTAGTCATGCTAAGAATCCTTTGTTCGGAAATTATAGGTACTGGTTGTGGGTTCACTTCTGCCTCTCCCATCCGGGAAAAGGCGCCTGCTTTACCATTCTTACAACCTGGTCGATAGGTTATCACGAAATCAAACTCGGCAAAGAACAATGCCCATCGGAGTTGACGTGATGATTGGACCTTGGCTGTTTTTAAAAACTAAGTTCCGGTGATCAGTGATCACAGTAATGGTATGCCTGGCACCGAGAAGATAGTGCCGCCAAGCCTGGAAGGCGGATTTAATGGCTAATAACTCCTCGTCGGTAACCGCATAGTTTAACTCGGGTGCAGAGAACTTTCTGGACCAAAATTCTACTGGGTGAAGCTGGCCAGTTTCAGGGTCCTTTTGAGACAGGACTGCTCCCATGGCTAGACTGGATGCATCAGTTTCCACTATGTATGGAAGTTCAGGGCGCGGGTGCTTTAACACCGGTGAAGACGTGATTTTCGCTTTCAGCTCTTGGAAGACTTTTCAGCTTCTTCAGTCCACATAAAGCGTTTATTTTTTCGCAAGAGTGCTGTGATGGGATGTACGACATGTGAAAAATCTGGGATGAATCTGCGGTAGAAATTGGCAAAGCCGAGCATGCTTTGTACTCCTTTAAATGAACTTGGTGATGGCCACTTAAGGATTGCATCCACCTTTCGCGAGTCCATTCGGACTCCCTTTGGGGTCAGGATAAACCCAAGGAATTCAACTTCTGTGGCATGAAAAACGCATTTTTCTAGTTTTGCATATAGTTTGTGCTGGCGCAATTTCTCAAGGAATGCTCGGACGTGCTTCACATGGTCAGATTCTGAAGAGGCGTATACTAGAATATCATCGATATACACGACAACACAAACGTCAATGAGTTCATGAAGGACACCGTTCATGAAGTATTGGAAGGCTGCTGGTGCATTGCGCAACCCGCAAGGCATCACCTGGTATTCGAATAACCATACTTAGTGCGGAAAGCAGTCTTCCATTCGTCGCCCTCTTACACGTACCAGATGGTATGCCCCCCGGAGATCTAATTTAGTGTATATACAGGCGTCCTTCACTTGGTCTAGTAGTTCAGGGATCAGAGGCAATGGGTATCGGTTCTTGACAGTTATCTGGTTCAATGCGCGGTAGTCTACGCACGTTCTGAGGTCACCTTCCTTTTTGTTCATCCACAAAGAACAAAGCTGAAGATGCAGGGGACTTGGAAGGGCGAATAAAGCCATTGGCAAGGTACTGGTCTAAGTATTGCCGTAGGTGAAGGTTCTCAGGTTCCGTAAGGGCATAGATCCTGCTACAAGGGGGTTGTGCACCGGGTATGAGATCGATTTGACAATCGTATGATCTGTGAGGAGGTAAGGTGTTTGCCTGTTCCTTTTGCAAGACATCCTGGAATTCTGGAGGTAGTTGCATGACTGCGGTGGTTACTGTGGCCAGGCATGCGTTCTGATTTTTCTTTGGGTAACAGGTTTGTGCACAATCCGGGAAGGTTATTCTCTTCTCTCGCCAATCAATACAAGGATTATATGTTTCCAACCAAGGTATCCACAGTATTTGGAACTGTGGGGCTTTGATTAGATAAAACACAATAGTCTCTCGATGCCCATACTGACCCAATAGTGTCATCTCTGCAGTGGAATGAGTTACAGGCCCAGAGGCAATTTCAGTTCCATCGACTGTGGTGATGACATCTGAGGTGGTTTTTCGGCAGAGAGGTAGATTCATCCTGGAAGCCAATTCATAGTCCACATAGTTTCCTATGGCCCCGCTATCAATGTATGCCCTTACTGCGTGCATACACAAGGGCTGCCCTGGATCTACGAGGACCATTGGTATGATGAAATGCGAGGTCCGAGTGTCCTTCAAGCTGGGCAAGCGGACCTCTACGCTTGCCGGGCGTGGTCGTTTCCCCAAGTCTGACTCCATATGGCTTTTATCAGCAGCTCCTACCACATTCTTGGGTGGTTTTACAGGGCAATTCCGTAGAAAATGCCCAGAAGTTCCACAATATAGACAATTGCATTTGCCCTCTCCTTTCTCTTTCGCTCTGGGTTAAGGGTCCTTTAACCCCTCCAATTTGCATGGGTTCTGAAGCATCTGCTCCTTTCGGGTTAGCGTGGGTTTTGACCAACACCCGATTCTCAAACTTGGCTCGATCAGCCTTTCTGTTCTGAAGTCTGATCTAACTGGACCACTAAGTCTATATATTCAGCGCAGTCTTGAGGTGGGTTCACGACTTGAGCCAAGACATCCTTGAGTTCTCCTCGAAGCCCTCAATGAAATAACGTGATTCGTTTTACCTCGGGCCATCCAGTTTCCACTATCAAGCTATTAAAGGTTGCGATGTAGGATAGAAGGTCCTGGTTACCCTGTCGTAGGGACAAAAGTTTATTATCCAGGGCCTGTCCTTGGGAGTGCCGGGCAAATAGTCTTTCCATGCTAGTTTGAAAGCCCTGAAAATCCCGAAGAATTGGGTCATCCCGAGTAACTAGTGGAATTGACCAATCAGCTGCACTGCCGCTGAGATCCTTTTGTCCAGCCTGGCTTTGCAATAGTTGCCTAGCAAGGTCATCAGTTCGCTCCTTTGACAAAATCAGTTCTCTCCTAAGAGCATTGGTTTCTTGACGGGCAGAATGCACTTCAGCCCTCAGTTCCCCTACTAATTGGGCCAATTGGTCAGTCTCCGAGGTATCCATAACGCCCGGGTGGGAATTTGTGGGTAGGCTTCGCGTTCTGTTACGCTCACCTGGCTCCCACAGAGGCGTCGATCTGGACTGGACAGCTGCGGTCTCCACCAATGTGACGCGTAGGGCCGAGATACTGGACTGGCCCAGCTTCGTTTGCTTGGCCCTTAGGAATATTCTTCTGCAAATGGAGAAAGGGAATTAACCACCCGTGAAGTTTAGCGTAAATCCCCCCCACCCCCGCTGTTCTCCCCAGAGATCACCTTTGATGTCCCTTCTTATAGTCTCAACTGATGGTTTGAAAAGATGAGCTCTCCATCCTGCATTGAGCGCAGGGTCGCATTGATAACCAGTTGCTTCACTGGCTCGAATGAGTTGGTGAGTTCCAGAACAATATGGACTCCGAAAAGTATGTAGTTCGTAAGAGTTCACGTCTGACTTTCACTCTTGTCAGATTCCTTGCAGTTAGCAACTTGACCCCAGCGAAGAGTTCCTCGTGGTAGATGACGAAGTTCAGGTAAGGATTTGGCTTATCCTACACAGTTCAATAAAATAAGGCCAGAATGTAACCTGTTGCTTGCTCCCTTATTCAGGTGTGGAGAGAAACTATGAAGTTCGGGGAATAATGCCTCCGGCGGTAAAATTAGGTAAGTCTTTTGCGGTGAGAAGAGTTCCTCTTGTTTGTCCCTTTGTCTCACCTTGTTGTCCTTTTGTTCCCCTTAGGGGCCGGGGTACGGTGAGGATGCAATAGAAACTGCACCGACCTGTGAAGAGGAATAGTACCCCCGGCGGAAATCAGGTAAGTCCATGCGGTAGTTACTATTGCCTCTGTTTATTCTCTTGGCTCACCTTTGCTGTTCTTGTGTTCCCCTTAGGTGCCCGAATACGGCGGGAACGTGCTGAAGGATGCGGTGAATGGTGTGGATGCTGCGAAGGCCGGCGAGTCCAGCGCGGCGCTGCAGCAGGCGAGGCTGCGCGCGTAAAATGCTTTTTTCTTCCAGCTCGAAGGCGCGGTGGATCTGGAATTCAGTTAAGGATCGAAGGTTTTGCTCTTATTCCAACCTTTTCTCCTTCTGTTCCTCCCTTTTTCTAGGCGCTGCAGACTCGAGGCAGGCGTGGCAGAAGACTGGATGCAGGCTTGCAGACATAGTGAGCGTTACGCTGCTGGATGCAGAATAACGCGAAGCGTGTGCTGCTCTTCGGGCATGGTTTAAATAGCCTCCAAAGTAGTCCCAGGTAAGTATTCCTCCCCAGCCCCACCAGAGTAAAAAAAAATAGTCTCTAGGTAAATTAGCCCTTCCAAGCCTCATTTGGCTTGGAGCTCTGCAGTATGGTCTGCCTCAGGTAAGTTCCACTCTATGAGCCTGGTGCCTATGGCGCCAGGACTGACTCTCCATATGAGCCTGGCGCCAGGACCGCACCCAAACAGCCCCTAGCAGGGGTTTTTGGGCTTGCTCAAAATAACGTGATGCCTGCTTCCGGGGTTGCTGGACCTGGTCTGGCTCCCCAGGGGTAAGCATCATGACACCTGGCCACGGGTGGCACGCGAGGGCACTTTAGAAGCTCGAGGGCGTGCCCCTGGGCCAGCGTATCCAGCACCCAACGGTTGATGGAGAATGACTCCCACACGCTGACGAACTTCGCCAGCCGACCTCCCACCGGAGTGCTTCGGTGGGGGCTCGACGCCACGGTCGGTTCAGTCCTGTTTCGAGGCCGCCTTGACCTCCCTGGCGACGACGGCGGGAACTTCGACTTGCCCCGTCCTCTATAGGCCTCCTGCGACGAGGAACGGGCCGCTTGACGGTAGGTAGAGAAGCCGCTGCTGGAACCTTTGGAGGCCCCTTGCTTGCCTCCGGTGTTCCGAAAGGACGGCCGTTGTTGCTGGAGAACTCCCAGGGCCCGGGCTGTCTCCGTGTCCGTTTTGATGGTTTGCAGGGACTCATCGACTGTCTTCCCAAACAGGTTGTTCCCGTCGAAGGGCATGTCCAACACTTTGGCTTGTACGTCCTGGCGGAAATCCGTCGCCCTAAGCCATCCGTGCCGTCTGAGGCAAACACCATTGCCCAACTGGCGGAACACGGTGTCAGCGATGTCCGTCGCCACCGTTATGGCGTGGTCCGACGCCACCTCGCCTTCTTGCAGGATTTCCAGGGCTTCTGCCCTCTTGTCGTCCGGCATGAGGTCCAACAAGGGAGCGATTTGGGCAACAATAGCCAGGGCGTTGGCTGCCTTAATAGTCGTCGCCGTGATGACTCGTCCCATCGCGTCCAGCTTCTTTCCCTCGCCGTCCGGCAAGGAAGTCGACGTCGATGCCCCCCCCCCCGCCTTCTTCCTGGCTGCCGCCGAGACGACTGAATCCAGGGTCGGCTGTGCTCCAAGGCATAGAGAGGCCGTGTCGGGGACCTGGTACTTTTTGTATCGGTCCCTTTTTGCCGGCGTCGTGGCCGGGTTCTTGAGGGAGAGCCCCTCGTTCCAGATGTCATCCAGTAGAGGTACCGCGAGGACCGTCTTCCTCTTGGTCTCTCGACGTTGATAGAGTAACCCCTCCTTTTCTTCGGGCAGAGCTGGAAAAGCTTGGATGCCCTGGAGATCGCATGGAAGGATCCAATCTCATCGGGCGGGGAAGCCCGGGGGAGAGGAGGGGGGGGCGACGGGAGGTTCACACCGCCGTCGCCACCCTCATCGTCCGTGCCCGTCGTGGCCGTGTCATCCCCGCGAACCGTAGACAGGGAGGAGGGTTGAGCAGGCCTCGAGGGCTGGAAGGGTGCAGGAGGATGTGTTCTCTTGGGTGGTGGACTTCCCGACGGCCCTGGCTCCGGCTCCTCCGTCAGGGGTAAAGGCAATCTAGTCCTCATTTCAGAGCATAAGGATTGAATTGCCATCAAAATGGCCGCCGAGTTGTCCTGCGGCACTGGCTGCGACGGGCACGACGGTTGGTCTGGGGTCCCGTCAGCTCCGCCATCGCCCCTCTCATCGGGCTGGTCCTCCATGCCCGCGTCGTGGCTCTCAGGGACTTCGACAAGTTCCTCCTCAGAGGTTGTGTCTGAACCCACGACGTCCACTGGGCCCCCCCTCTCTGCTGGGGGCTTAATGGGGGTTCTTTCGATGGACTTGAAAGATGCCTCCCTCCGAGGTGGCAGGGAGGCTCTGGGCCCCGAGCCCGCTACACCACACAGGTGTAACCTCCGCAGGCTGCGCCAGGGTTGCCGCGACCTCCTCGATAGAGGCCTTGGGTGGGTGAATCAAGGCCTTAGTCAACGACTGCGTGCTTGTGGCCTTCGCCTTGGGGAGGGCTCCCCGCCTCACTCCCCCCTCAGCCGAAATCTTCGAGATCGACCGGGGCCTCTCCAGAAGCTTGGCCGGGTTCTCCGATTTCCTCTTACCCGAGCCAGAGCGTTGGCTTGTGGTTGATGGCGCCCTGCCTGGCAGCCGAGGAGCCTGACCGTTCGACGCTCCCGGTGCCCGTGGACTCACGGTGCTTAGCCTTCTGTTGGGCCCCCGTCGCCGGGGCGCCCTCACAGGACTTAGAAGACCGCTCGGATTTCTTTTTTCTTCTCACCCGACGGGCCCTTTCCCTCCAGCCAGTTGGCGAGACGAAGATGGCGGTCCCTCATGGTCCGCTCCGACATCTTCCCGCAAAACGCACAGTCCTCCACGTGCGTTTTGTTCTTGTGAAGACAGAGGCATAAGGAATGCTCGCCTTCCTTGAACACGTTCTGCAGCTGGCATCCAGGGCAGGCCCTGAACAGCTTCCCGGGCGTCGAGCTCCCCTTCTCCTGGGCCATGTCCAGGGTATGCCTCAAACTTCTGGAATCCTCCAAAAGCGTCCGACGAAATCTTCACCCTTGAGGGGCGTAGAAACTTCTGAAACGGGTCCCCGTTGATCGAATGTAAAGACGGTGGAGCTTGAGGCTCAATTTAACCGAAAAATGAGAGATTCTCCTTGAAAAAGCGCAAAAACGCAGCAAAAGCTCGAGCGCTATAGCACAAGGACTCCCAACACTTGAACGTGCGGTAAAAATTTGAGGATGGCTGCCGGAGGCGGGGCTTAGGGAGAGGGCAGTCATTGGCTGTGGGCAGTATGACCCAGAGATCAGCAATTGGTTACTACTACGAAAGACAGATCAGAAACGAAACTGATACTGATTTTTTCTATATTGAGGATTCCCAGCCTGGCGACAGGGAAAATTCATGAGCATGTGAATCCATGCCAGACCCCATGCTGGAGAACCTGGTAATACTCCTACGTCCCGCCCCCCTTCCACCATACTTATGGGAGATTCCCAAGCACTCCTTACAGGAACTACGGGTGGATGGAAATACCCCTCATTGAAAAAGGTTCTTCAGCACAGCCTGACGAAATTGAGCGTCAGCCCTTGAGCTCATGTCGAGCCAATGCTCACAGAAAGCAGATGGGGAGGCCCAAGTAGCTGCCTTAGCGATGGACTCTGAGGACATATATCTGAAAAGCAACTGCGGCTGCCTTGCCCCGCACCAGGTGTGCATGAATATCCTTAGGAGGTTTCAGCCCTTGGACGGTGAAAGACTCCATGATGCAGGCGGTGATCCGCCGAGAAATCGTTACCTTAAACGCCTGCTTGCCCTGAGGGTTACCGAAGGTCACAAAAAGAACTAAGCTCGGAAATCCTGTCCAGGTAGAATTTAAGAGCTCTTCGGACATCAAGACAGTGTAGAACCCTCTCAGCCTCAGAGGCAGGGTTCGGAAAAAAGACCGGTAGGGAAATCGACTGATTCAGATGGAATTCAGTCAAAACCTTCAGCAGAAAGCCCGGGTTCGTCCGAAGGACTACCTTGTCCTTGTGAAAGTCCAAGAAAGGATGCTCCACCCAAAAGGCCTGGAGCTCACTCACTCTCCTTGCTGACGTAACTGCAACCAAAAAGGACACTTTCCAGGACAAGTGCTTGAGGTCCACATTAGCCATTGGTTCAAGGGGTTTATGGCACAGCGCCGTCAGGACCACATTTAGGTCCCACGGCGGGTGCAGATTACGAACCGGAGGGTAGAGGCATGTCAAGCCAGCAAAATGCCTCTTCACCACTGGGTTAGCCAGGGAATAAGAACACTGGTCTGTAGAAAAATAAGCAGAAACCGCTGAGAGAAGTCTTGCATGACAGAACATGAACCCCTGACTCTGCTAGGGAGAACACAAAGGACAGAACCGTGTTAATCGTGGCCACCCTTGGATCCAACTTCTTCTCCAAAAACCAATGACAGAACCTGAGCCATTTAATCTTGAACTGAGATCTGGTCGAGGGTTTCCTGGCTGCCTGGATAATACACATGTTATCCGTAGACAAATTCAGATGCTCCAAAGACTAACTCAGGCACCATGCCGCCAAGCTGAGCGATTGAGGGGAGGGGTGCCACACCTGCTGTTCCCCTTGGTGAAGAAGATCGGGAGTTACTGGTAACCTGATCGGCGGATACACTGACAGGTGTTGAAGCTCTAAGAACCAAAACCAGGCCGGCCAAAACGGGGCTATGAGTAGAAGGGAACAGTTCACCGAATTCTTCAACTTCCAAATTGCCCGGTGAACAAGAGGCGGGAAGGCGTAAGCTCTCATGTTGTGCCATGGAATCTCGAGAGCATCCCTCAGAGAGGAGGCTTCCATCCCCCCTCTGGAGGCATACTGAGGAAGCTTCTTGTTTACCGCCGTAGCAAAGGGGTCCACCTCCGGTGTGCACCAACATGAGAACATCCATGAGAGGACCCCCACCTTCAACTCCCACTCGTAGCTGACCACTGTCTGCTGGCTGAGGGCATCCGCTGTGACATTCAGCTGGCCCGGGATGTGTACTGCAAGCAGCCAGACACCATGAAGCACGGCCCACCACCATATCTGGATAGACAGGTCCACGAAGGGGGGAGGGGGGATTAGTTTCCTCTTGTTTGTTGATGTAATACATTGACACCACATTGTCCGTGCGTATGTGGACCACCTTGTTGGCAATGAGCGGTCTTAACGCCTTGAGCGCCAGAAAGATTGCCAGAAGCTCCAAATGATTTATGTGCAGGAGCTTGTCCTGAGGCGACCAGAGGTCCGAGACCTGAAGATCTAACGTCGCACCCCAGCCCAGCAGGGAGGAGTCCGTTGTGATCATCACCGTGGGGGCTGGGTCCTGAAACCCTGCACCCACCGACAGGTTGCTGAGAGATTACCACCAGTCCAGGTCCACTCATGGAATCCAGAATTATTATCCGCTTGGAATCCGGGTCCACAGCCCGACGCCAGGAACTCCGAAGAGCCATCTGGGTCCGTCTCATCTTGAGACGAGCAAGAGGAAGAGCCAGCACCCACGAGGCCATGAGGCCCAGAGCCTCTGGAACCACCAGGCCGACATGCTCTCCAACTGCACAAACATCTGACACGTGGCTAACAGATCCGCCATTCTGTCCCCGGTCAGGTACACTCTACAGTCAATCATGTTCCAGCGAAAACCCAGGAAAATCAGGTCCTGCGAGACCGTCATGGAAGATTTCCGCCAGTTCACCGACAGCCCAAGATGGAACAGGAGCTGAAGGAGAGACTGGAGATGGCCCGCTGCTGCTAGCAGACAAGGGCTGCGTTAGAGCCAGTCGTCCAAATACGGATACACATGGATACCCTGGAGACGAAGATAGGCCGCAATCACCAACATCTTCGTAAAGACGTGGCGCCGAGCTGAGGCCAAAAGGAAGCACTCTAAACTGGAAGTGCTCCTCTCCCAAAGAGAAGCGGAGATATCTCCTGTGTGGGTTCCAAATCAGGATATGCATGTACACGTCATGAAGATCCACACCGCTGAGCCAGTCGCCCCTCTGCAAGGAGGAGCGTATCTGGCTGGGCGTAATCATCTTGAATTTATCTTGGGGTAGGAAAAGATTGAACTGGGAAAGGTCTAGGATGGTGCGCAGGCCAGCCTGGTTGGTTTGGGCACCGTAAACAGCCGGGAGTAAAGCCCTCCCCTCGCTCCCCGAGGGGAACGGGTTCCACAGCTCTGAGGTCCAGAAGTTTCTGAACCTCGGCTTTGAGGGAGGGCGAGCCCAACAGCTGAAAAGGAGGGTTTCAGGGTGGGGTAGGGGATAGAGGTAAGCGGAAGCCCGCTCAGGCGACTGACAAGACCCATCTGTCTTCTGTGATGGTCTGCCACGTCTCCCAATGAGACGCAATGCGTCCTCCCACCGGGGTCTCGTGCGAGCGTGAAAAACCCTCATTTAGTAGGTTTATCGGTGGGGGTGCCACCTGAACCTGAGGAGGAGGCTGAAGAGCGGGAGGAAAAACTGCGTCCGTTGTTCCCTACGGCAGTTATTCCCCGCAGGGGTATTCACTCTGCGAGATTTGCGGTCGAGGAAGCCCCTAAAGCCAGAGGAGGGTCGTGACAACCGTCTCTGTGATTTGAAAGGAGCCTTAACCAGGACAATTACAGCTGTCTGAGTGCTATCCTGCGTCTTGGTGAGCTCCACATCTGTTTTAGAATGAAAGAGCTCCTTACCATCGAGCGGAAGGTCCAACACCTTGTCCTGCACGTCTTGAGAATTTAGTGGCATGCAGCCACGCCTGCCGTGAGGTATCAACCCCCACCATAAGGCTCCAAGCCGAGGTGTCTACGTGAAGAGCCCCAGCCTCCAGGAGATCCTGGGCGAAGACCCTGGCGTCGGATAGGCCACCCTTGAAGTCTTCCAACTTCTCGACCGGGATGTGTTCCTTAAACTCCGACAGACCTTTCCACATCCGCATATGAGCCCCAACTAATATCAACTGATCATTGGCCTGCCTGAGCTGCAAGGCCGAGTTGGCAAAGATTTTCCTCCCTAGGGAGTCAAGGAGCTTGTCCTCCTTACCCAGGACCTGAGTAGCCGTCGTGGAAGAGGATGCTGCAGGTCTGGATTGCAAAGTGGCCGCAGCCACCACTGTGGAGGAGGGAGGCGGACAAGACAGGACCACCTTTTCCGAAGAATGTAGCCTGTACCTCGCGTCAATCTTAATGACAAAAAGTCCTGAGTGGCTTTTCCCAGACTCTTCGGACCTCGGCCAGAACATCCTTCTGCAGGAACAGGCCGATACGCTCAAAGGGAGACAGGGATAAAGCCCCAGAGGGCACGCCCACCTGCGGATCGGGTGCCTCGGGCACCGGAACCTCTAAGAAACTCATGTCCAGGACCCGGTCATGAAAAGCTCTGATAGAGCGGGGAAGGTCCTTGTTGTCCTGATTGCCTTGAGGGTCATCCGACAGGTCAGGATCCCGCTGAGCCGTGTCAGGCACTGCCTTGTCTACTGGGGACAATGGAGGCAAAGGCGGAAGAACCGGGGGAGGCACCACGGGCAAGGGATGCCCCAGCTGAACCACCGGTGGAACGGGTGGAGCCGAAGGTGTAGGTGGACATATCCCTGAAAAGACCTTTGAAATATTCCCTCATGGGGTCGGTGCGCATAAGCGCTTGAAATTTAGAGAAAAAGGCATCCTCCGGAGACTGTTTCGGAACCCGAGGAGGCCTCTCATGAGGTGGACAAATCCAAGGACATAGCGGGGAAGGGTGCCACACCGGCCCCTCCACCGACGTATCCACATAAATCAAAGGTGCCGCCCCCGCGGGCAATGAAACATTGTGTGGAAGAGGCATCCGGCCGTTCCAATCATAAACCGGCCGGTAAGGATGCTCAGAAGGGACCTTAGGTTCACCCAAGGGACCAAGCCCTACACCAGAGGCCGATGGCGTAGTTGTAGGGGTAGCACCTAAAATGGCCGCAGCAGTCGTGGCGGGAACGGGCGCCATTTTGACCTCATCTGAAGGGAACTGCGGCACGTGCGGTAGTGAGGAAGGGGTCCCCGTCGATGGATCAGGGGAATTAATCTTAGCCTTAACATAAGGAACCTCGGCAGAGCCGGTACTATGAGGCCTGGAATGTTTTTGTGACATACCAACCGCCAACTGAGCCTTTGAAGGAAGGACCTCAGCACTGCCGGTAAAAGAAGAACTTTGCTTCTTTGCCCCCTCAACAGGTCTGGTGTCACAACAAGAGCGGGAACGGTGAGCAACAGCTTTCACCCACAAAGCCTTGACCGGCCTCAGAACTATTGGTAGCTTTAGCCTCTGAACGAGGGACCTCGGACCCAGGCCCGGAAAAAGCCTCATCTGCGCGGGCCTCGAACATCCGTTCGGTAACAAGCCCAGCCAAGGCCTCGGGGTGAACCCCCGGTCTTATTTTTGAGGGAAGCCGACAGAGGCCTCAGAGCAAGCTCCGGTACCCCACGACTCAGTAGAACTGGGTCTACAAACAGCCTCCACAGGAGGGGCCTCGGAGCGTACTCCGGTATTCACAGGCCCCTTACGGAGACCCTCAGAGAAAACTCCGGTAGAATTATTAGGCCCGAAGGGCACCTCAGGGCGAACCCCGGTGACTGAGTGATCAACACCCCTCCCGGCCCGAGAGGAACCCGGAAAGGTATCCCCGGCCGGGGTGCTCTGAAAAGTAAAGAACTTACCGGGCGTTGTTTCTTCTCGTCGATGAACACCTGAAAATGTGAAGGAGTTCGTCGGAACACCTCCTCCCACCGCTCCAACCGACGTTGAAGTGCCCAGACTGAAAGGGAGTCACAGTAAAAACAGGAGTCCCAACGGTGATCCGGACCCAAACTCTAAACAAAGAGGATGGGGATGCGCCCTCGCGAAGCGCCGGTGACAGGATGAACAATCAGGAAAGTCTAGCTTGAACGACAGACAGACCAGTAAATGAAAGCTAGCGAGAGCCAGAGAGGAAAAAAGGGAAGAAAAACTTATGAGGATGCAAGTGCGTCCGGCCCCGATCGAGTGGAGAAAAGGACTGATGGGAGATGTGCGGGGCGGAGCCAAGATGGGCGGGGTTACCTCCGCGTGCAAGAAAGAGGGACATTTTTGGAAAAAATGTGGATGCTTTTTACAAAGTGCTCCGGTCCCGTCCCACAGGACAGAGAGATGTCCCATAAGTATGGAGGAAAAGGGACGGGACGTAGGAGTATTTGAGGGAATACAACTTGAATATAAGGAAGCTGCAGACAGGAGGCGTCACCGAGCAGTAGCACCAACCCCTAGGGAGGAGGAAAACCGGTGGGAAGAGGGACAGCCCTACCGCCACTTTCCAAACCACTTTCCATCTGGTGCTTCATTTGTGTTGCCACCATTGATCAGCAATCTACTGAAATTGTGAAGAACCACCCCATAGCTACAGAATGGAAACCCTTGAAATAGGAGCAAGACTGCATCATTCAGGTCATCTCATTAAGTTGCAATGGTTCTGAATAACCCTGTACCCCAAAGGCCAACAATAATGGCCCTAATAAACACAAGACACTGGTTAAAAAGTGCAAAAACATTTATAACAACCAATGGATGGTAATAAAATGCAAACTTGATACAAATGTACAGTTAGTCATGAAAACATCAAAAACCTCAAAACATCAAAAACCTCAAAACACAAAAACAGGACTACAGAGGTTGGCCTTTCCACGTACCTCTGTCCACAGATTCTCCTCAGGACTCCAAGGGCCAGCCCCCACCAAAACTCCCAAGGTCAAACATAACCCATTAACTACCGAGCCCAGCTCAAGTGAACGAGTCTAGGGCCTGGCCCAGCAGGCGTTCGAGAAACTAGCAGTGACCATCCCAGCACAGCAGAGCATGGCTCATTTCAGAACTCCAGGGTGTGGTGTCTATCCCAGCACTTGGGGACAGCCCACACATACTCCCAGGGATAATTGCCACAACATCCTGAAGGACGGCCTTGCCAAAGACCACACAGGCTGGCACACTGGTGACTTCAGCATCTAACCCATCATTGATCTCCAGTACTTGACTTAATCCAGAGACGGGCAACCTACAGTACAGAGTGTTATTTCAAGGCTTCAAACCTCTTGTTTAGGGAACAATGCCTACAAAGCCTCGTCTTTTCCCCCACTGAGCTTAAATCACAAGCTTGGACACAAGGGTAACACCCAACTGATTCAGAAATGAAATTCTACTCCAGACGCCTATGTAAGTGGAAGTGCCTTGCCCATGTGGAATCCGTCTGGGTGTTCGTATGAATCCTTCAATGAGTTCCAAACAAAAAGGAACTAATACATTGTCGAATTACGCCAAATCCAACAAATCAATCTGATGCAAGATTACATCTGGTGTTGGTGACTCATCGCTGCCCTACTTCAACGCTGCTCAATTACAAATTGGCAACATTTCCCACACTACACTGCTGAACAGCTCTTTGGAAGGAAAAGTCGATCCAGGCAAAGGTGAACCGTCTTAAAATACAACACAAAGAACAAGCCATAACAACGTCAGACTGGACAAGCTCCCTCAAAGTTCCATTCCACAGTCATATTGATGAAAACAGGACAACAGCACTGCGCTGGAAGCCATCGGACAGATTCTGGAAGCGCCGGTTAACTCCTCCATTGTGGGCCATCCACTGCTTAAGGCTGTACTTCTTTGGATCCCTTTTTGCAAACCGGGGATAATTTCTGTAAAAAGACAAAAACATGAATGTGTATTAAGCACAGTGCTTGGTGAGAGTTGGCGTGGTGCTCAAGAGTAAAATCGGCATAACACACTACAGGCAAGAAGAAAATAGAATGCGGCCAGCAGACATCTGTACAGAAGCGCAGACTGAAGCTGTGGAAGACTACCTTGTGGTAAGGTCAGATGGGTGCTGCCAGCTTTGCTCTCGATTCCTGTACTCCACACTGGCCACTTGGTCCATCAGGGTAAGCAGTTCATCATAGGCATCTAAATTAAGTTAAGAAATGTGAGAAGATAGACTAACAGACCAAAGTATCCAAAATGTTAATTGCATACAAGGGGTATATTTAGCCATGGTTTTATTCCTAGAGTAGGGGACAAATGGCATGTCCAAGGGAAAGCATTCTTGCTGCATAAAATGGCTTACACACCATAAACTGCAGGCCATTAAAAAGAATGGCCTATAAATTGAATAAACAGTCACCAACATTTATTTTTCAATAGAAGAGCTGATCTAAATACACACCAAGAAACACCCTAACTGTTGGGGACAATTTTCATCTCATGGCTAATTTACCTTACATAGTCCCCCAGTAGCTTTGCTTGATTTGAAGAGGTTTTTTCTCCTGCCAAGAGTGAGACTTTTTCCCACTCTTAGGCATTTTTGCTACGTGTGTTCTAGGCTATTTTTGTGTTTAATGTATGGGGTTTCTCTGACCTCTATAGGAACCATCTTTATTCACGTGTGTTCCAAAGCACCCTCCGTGCAGTGACAGGGGTGTCGTAGCGACCCCCAGACTCCGTACCCTGGGACTGACTACTGTCTCCCAGGGCATGTAAAGTCCCCATTGACTGGGAAGCTTGACTCCCCTGCTGTTCGTAGCTTGAAGCTAGGAATAGTCAGTGTGTGGGCCTGAGCAGATCTCAGGGCTCTGGTTGCTGTATGTTGTGTGAAACGTGAGGATAGGTAGTCAGGGGGTGCGTTCTGGGCCTTGTGGGTGAGCGAGTACTTTGAGGGATATACGGTGCGTGATGGGCAGCCAATGTAGGTTACGTCTGGTGTTGGAGATGTGGGAGCGCCTGGGTATGTTAAGAGCTGCCCTTATGGCGTTATTCTGCGTGACCTGGAGTTTATCAAGGTTTCTGTGACTAGTTCCTAGGTAGAGGGCGTTGCAATAATCGATCTTAGAGAGGAGGGTTCTGGCAAGAATCAGACAGTTCCCCGGTGTCAAAAAGGGACGGCAAGCTGTAACCAATTTGCACGTATAGGATGGAGACAACTGCGTTGGTTTGTCGATTGAGAGATAAGGTGGAGTCTAGATATATTCCAAGAGTTTTTGTAACGTTGGAGACTTTGATATCGTTCCCGACAATAGTGAAGGATGTGTATTAAGGATCAAGTTTCGCGAGTTTAGGTTGAGAGCCTAGAATGACTAGCTCCGTTTTTTCATCATTGAGGCAGAACCCATGATGTGCCATCCATGCCTGGATGACAGTGTAGACTTCATTGAGACGTTTAGCGTCGGTTACATAGTCACCAGTGATGGGGATGAGTATCTGGGTGTCATCCGCATTGTTTGTGTAAGAGACACGCAGATAGTCAAGTATATCAAAAAGGGGTTTGGTTAACACGAGAGTGGGAGATACACAAGAACCTTGTGGGACTCCACACGGGACATGGGCCGGGTCAGCTGCGGCTAGAGAGGAGAAAACCCTTAGTTCTGTTTGATGGGAATGAGCTGATCCAAGATGTGGCTGCGTCTGAAAAGTGGGAAGCAGTCTTGAGGTGGTGGCAGAGGATTTGATGATCGACCAATTCAAAAGCTGCTGAAAGATCGAGGAGGAGCTTGCCCTTGTCTTTAAGAACCTCAATTTGGGTTTTCAAATCAATTAAGGCTGGCTCAGTGCCGTGTCTAGGGGGGAATCCTGGATTTGGATATAGGCTGCTCGATCAAGAAATTTGAGGAGGTAAGGCACCGTGGTAATAGGTCTGTAGTTAGACGGATTACTGGGATCAAGATTACGTTTTTTGATTAAGGGGATGACCCAGGCGTCCTTGAGGTTGTCGGGTAAATTACCAGTTCAATCCGTGAGATTTTTTTTTTAATGTTAATTTTGGCTTGGAGCAAGGCAATTTTATCAAGCAGAGCCTTTTGTCTGTTAGTGTCACAACCGCGGGTTCCTGGCGTTTATGGAAGAGGTGGAAACATGGCGGCCGTCCGACTGTGCCGCCACGTTGTGCTCCCAAGCGCTGTTAGCGGTCTAGTCTTTTCCATCATGGCCGTCGCCGAGTGTATTTCCCTGTTTAGGCTCGGCGCGTTGCAACTTCTGATTCCTCTTTGTTGCTAGCGCTCCGTAGTTCTCTCGCTTGGCGGAGTTCTGCCCCTGTCCTCTTTTTCCCCCCGCTTGCCTCTTATTCCGTTGTCTTCTCTTCCCTCTCTTGCTGCGCCCCTTTCTTCTCTTGGGCGCTTGGTTGGCTTGCTTCCCTTCGCTCTATCCTGCCTTGCCCTCTTGAGGTTTCTCTCTCGCCCTGGCTCTCCTCCCCCCATTTGATTCCATCAGTTCCGTTCTCTCAACACACCTTGCTGAGCCCTTACCTGCTGGGTTTGCCGGTATCCATATTCAGCTAGACTTGGATTCTCCTCTCGTTCCGTATCATCGGATTTCTACGCTCCGAAGGGGTTTGTGCCGCAAGGCTTTTCCCCTTGCTCACTTGTCAGTCGCGAGGGGGAGTCACCGTTGATTCGTTCCCAAAGGGTCACGGTGGCTTCCTCCCGAGGCCGACCCTATCTACACAAGAGGAGGACTCCTACTCGTCGATCCCGCAGAAAGAAGTTGGATTTCTCATCATCATCAGGTGAGGAGGAAGGGGAGCTTGAAGACTCTCAGGGTTCGAGTGGGGTGGACGATATAATGGATAACCCTGTCGATACGCCCACAGCATCAGGCATTGTTGATAGCTTGCAACGCCCGGATACTGACATGGCAACTCCCCAGCAACTTCAAGAATTGGTCACGGCAGTACAAAACTTAAACCTGGAAGTTCAAGCCCTTAAGACTGCCAATACTGCTCTCCAACAAAGTTACCGCCAGAGAACAGCAAGTCACAGATCTACCCCCTTTGCCTCTGGTGTCAGGCAAATTCGACGGATCAGAGAAAAAAGTCAAAGAATTCCTGGAAGCTTGTAATATCCATTTCGGTTTCAGACAGAACGCCTTTTCCTCCAATCACGCTAAAGTGGGGTTTATGATCACACACATGACTGGTAATGCCCTAGCGTGGGCTACCCCATTGGTGTCCCAGTCCGACCCAGTGTTACAGAACTTTGTAGCATTCAAGGATCTTCTTAAGCAGACATTTCTTCGCACTGAAAGCGCTCACCTGGCTAGTGAAGACCTGTTGGATGTTCGTCAGGGTGGTTCTGACCTACTCACTTACATATCCTCCTTCAAGAGACTGGCTGCAGAAGCTGGCTGGCAAGAAGAGGCTCAATACACCATCTTCAGGAGGGGTTTGCGCGAAGAGCTGAAGGACGAGCTTGCTAGGATCCCTCGCCCAGATTCTTTCTCAGATCTCATAAAGGCTGTTGTACGGATAGATTTTCGGTTGACTAAACGGAAGAATGAAAGGAGAAAGACCCGTAACTCCAGTTCTTACCCAGAGACTCACCCATCGACCTCCTCACCTGCTACTCGTCCATCCACCTGGGAAGAACCTATGCAAATAGGAGCAACAAGAGCACCCTTGACAGCGGAAGAGAAGGGAGGGCAGCCTTTGTCTATACTGTGGCTCCTCCACACACCTCGAGAGACTGCCCAGATGTATCCCCCAGACGTCCGGGAAACGAACACCCTCGGTAGTTGGCAGGACGGACTACCGAGGGGCTTTCCCCAGTTCCTACGTCACTCTTTGTTACTTCAGCCCAACCCTCGGAAGACCAACGTTTGATGGTGGTATCCGTCCAGCTTCAATTCAGAGGAAAGGAAATGGAGACCCTGGCCCTGCTGGATTGTGGAGCAGCAGGGAACTTCCTGGACACCCTATGGGCCGACAAGGTAGGCCTTCGCAGGATAGCCAAGAAGGAAGACCAGAAGGTAGAGGGAGTAGATTGTACCCCTCTGTGCTCAGGCCTCATTACCCACACCACAGAGGAGGTACGGGTATCCATTCAAAAACATACTGAAGTACTGAGCTTCGATATCATCCGCCCAGCTCATTTCCCAGTCATTTTGGGGATTGGTTGGCTCCGACGACAACCCTACCATAGATTGGTCTACAAATCTTCTAAGTTTTCGTTCTGCTTACTGCCAGGAGAAGTGTCTTCCAGGACCCTTGTTCGAAAGTGTCAAGACGGTGTGTGCCCCTGAGAGGAGCACGATCCATTGTATCCCAAGCTGTCTTCAGGAGTACACAACAGTGTTCCAAAACCAACAACCTATGGAACTTCCTCCTCATCGACCTGAGGACTGTAGGATAGACTTAGTCCCTCAGGCTCTGGTTCCGTTTTGCAGAATGTATCCCCTTTTACTTGTCTGAAAAGGAAGTCCTTAGACGCTACTTAGATGACAACTTAGCCAACGGACTTATCCGACCTTCCAGATCACCAGCAGGAGCATCTCTATTCTTCATTCCCAAGAGGGACTCCAAGGACCTACCTTGTATCGATTACAGAGGCCTCAACCAACTTACCATCAAGGACCGGTACCCTATGCCCATTATCTCGGAGATCCTGGAGACTGTCCAAGGCTCGGTAGTTTTTTCCAAACTCGACCTACGTAATGCTTACCATTTGGCTCCGCATCAGGACCGGTGACTAATGGAAAACGGCTTTCCGCACTCCCTATGGGCTGTTCGAATATCAGGTTATGCCGTTCGGACTGGTAAATGCTCCCTCGATCTTTCAAAGGTTTATGGACCGCATATTTTCTGATCTATTGGGCCAAAACACTGTTGTCTACTTAGACGATATTCTGGTTTACTCCCGTCAGACCAAAGAGCATACTCGACATGTGAAGGAAGTATTACACAGGCTGCAGCAACATCATTTGTTGGTCAAGCCGGAAAAGTGGGCTTTCGCCAAATCCTCTGTCTCCTATCTGGGGTTTATTTTGTCCAGCGAGGGGATCACCATGGATCCCAAGAAGGTCGAAGCTATTCTAGGCTGGCCCTCCCCTTCGTCGGTCAAGGAGATTCAAAGATTTTTGGGGCTGGCCAACTTTTACCGGAAGTTTATTCCCGAATTTTCCAGACTCACTCTGCCTATCACCTCCTTACTAAAGAAAGCCTCCATGCCTTTTCGCTGGTCAGGGGAAGACGAGGAGAGTTTCATCTGCCTGAAAAGAAGGTTCTGTTCTGCCCCTATTCTGAGACAGCCAGACCAACTGCTACCCTTTGTCCTTGAGACAGACGCCTCCGCGGGTGCGGTAGGCGCCGTTCTCCTACAATCCAATCAGGGCCAAGTACATACCATGCCTATTTCTCCAAGACTCTGAACCCTAGTCAGCTGAACTACTCAGTCATAGAAAAAGAGCTCTTAGCTATGAAACTGGCTTGTCTAGAATGGAGGCATCTGCTCCAAGGAAGCTTACCCCCGTTCCCGATACGTACTGATCACAAAAACCTACAGATCCTACGTCAACAAGAGTGTTATAACACCAGACAAGCCCGATGGGCGCATTTCTTTGCACAGTTCCATTTTCTCATCACATACATACCTGGTACCCAAAACCAGGTTGCTGACGCCTTATCTCGCAGAGATGAGACCTCCCCGGGATATAAGAAAGAGCTCATGTTTCCTCATATCAAGATAATTTCCGCTGTATCGTCTTTCTTGGAAGAAGTGAGGGAAAGATCCCTTTCCCCAGATGAAACGCTCTTGCAAGTGGGGAGGACTCCAGTGGATCGGAGGGACGGTCTGTATTTCACTCGAAGGAGGCTTATCCTTCCATCACAGGACCTCACAATACAAGCTCTCCAGTGGTGTCACGACTCGAAGGTGGCTGGGGATAGAGGCTTACGAGGGACTTTGAAATTACTGCAGAGGTCCTTTTATTGTCCCGGTATGCGAGCCGATACTCAGACATACATCCAGACCCGTCTGACCTGTATGCAAAATAAACATTCCACTCGAAGTCCTCTTGGCCTGCTTCAACAAGACTATTCCCTCAGGCCCTTGGAAGCACATATCTACAGATTTCATCGTGGATCTACCGGTTTCCCAGGTCTGTACCTGTATCATGGTAACTGTGGACTCCTTCTCGAAACTGGCTCATTTTTCCACCCTTACCCAGGATACCCTCAGCCTCCCTTATGGCGGAAGTCTTCATGAAAGATATCTTCAGGTTGCATGGTCTCCCCAAAAAGATTGCGTCTGACCGTGGGAGCCAATACACCTCAAAATTCTGGACTGCCTTGTGCAAACTGCTGGGTATCGAAAGGGCTCTGTCTTCCGGGTTCCACCCACAGACTAACTGGCAGACGGAAAGGTTAAACGGGACCCTCAAGCAGTATTTGAGGTGCTTCATAAACAGGATCATAAACAGGATAACTGGGTTTCCCTCCTACCAACAGCTGAGTTCACTTATAACAATTCTGTACACAGCGCACTTGGAATTAGCCCTTTCTTTTGTACATATGGGTACCATCCTCAATCCATAGTACCCACCTTCTGGACTGAGACCCTCGTACCATCCTTAGAAACCTCTGGCGAAATTAAAGGAAGCCCATAACACCGCCAACCAAAGTCTTCTAAAGGCCAACACCCGAAACAAACTACAAGCTGATAAACACCGGAGACCTGTACCAGATTGGAACAGAGGTTCCAAGGTCATGCTATCCACCAAGTTTTTGCCCCGCTGGGTGCGTCCTTCTAAGCTATCTCCCCGATTCATTGGTCCCTTCGAAGTCCTATCCAGGATCAATCGAGTAGCTCATCGCCTCAGGCTGCCTAAAAATCTTAGCCGCATTCATCCGACCTTTCATACCTCTCAATTGCGTCCCTTTGTATCGGGGAACAGAAAACAGAATACCCCCAAACTCCACACTTTGCCTGCTCCCACCTCTGAGGAATACGAGGTCTCCCACATCCGGGATTCTTGATACCACAGAGGTCGCCTTGAATATCTTCATTGGAAAGGCTATCCTTCATCGGAGGATACCTGGGAACCCCGGACCCATGTGCATGCTTCCCGTTTGCTACGTCAGTTTCACAGATTACATCCCAGCAAGCCAGGGGGAACCCGACTTCGAGGGGGGCATACTGTCACAACCGCGGGTTCCTGGTGTTTATGGAAGAGGTGGAAACATGGCGGCCGTCCAACTGTGCCGCCACGTTGTGCTCCCAAGCGCTGTTAGCGGTCTAGTCTTTTCCATCATGGCCGTCGCCGAGTGTATTTCCCCGTTTAGGTTCGGCGCTTTGCAACTTCTGATTCCTCTTTGTTGCTAGCGCTCCGTAGTTCTCTCGCTTGGCAGAGTTCCGCCCCTGTCCTCTTTTCCCCCGCTTGCCTCTTATTCTGTGGTCTTCTCTTCCCGCTCTTGCTGCGCCCCTTTCTTCTCTTGGGCGCTTGGTTGGCTTGCTTCCCTTCGCTCTCTCCTGCCTTGCCCTCTTGAGGTTTCTCTCGCCCTGGCTCTCCTCCCCCCATTTGATTCCATCAGTTCCGTTCTCTCAACACACCTTGCTGAGCCCTTACCTGCCGGGTTTGCCGGTATCCATATTCAGCTAGACTTGGATTCTCCTCTCGTTCCGTATCATTGGATTTCTACGCTCCGAAGTGGTTTTTGTGCCGCAAGGCTTTTCCCCTTGCTCGCTTGTCAGTCACGAGGGGGAAGTCACCGTTGATTTGTTCCCAAAGGGTCACAGTGGCTTCCTCCCGAGGCCGACCCTATCTACACAAGAAGAGGACTCCTACTCGTCGATCCCGCGGAAAGAAGTTGGATTTCTCATCATCGGGTGAGGAGGAAGGGGAGCTTGAAGACTCTCAGGGTTCGAGTGGGGTGGACGATATAACGGATAACCCTGTCGATACGCCCACAGCATCAGGCATTGTTGATAGTTAGAGCACCATTCAGCGTCAGGTGTGTATGTAACGAGTGGGGCAACTGGGACTCGAGTTCCTGGAGTATCTTGAAGAGTTACCTAGTATTAGATTGGGCTTGAATGATGCTCTTAGTATAAACATCTTTTTGCAGCTTATATGGCTTCTTTGTATGTAATGGAGGCTAAGGTAAAGTTAGTGCGGCGTGAACCATGAATTGAGGTGGGGCCGCGGTTTTTGTTTGCACAATTTGAGGGGGGCGATGGAGTTGAGGGCTTTTAACATAACGCGGTTATAAGTATCTACCAATAGAGTGGGGTCCGTGCAAGTGGAGGACACTTGATTAAGTAGAGGGAGAAGTTTCTCAACCATAATATCCTTTTTGTTGTGTGCGTAAGTGGGAGGGGCAAGGTAAGGCAAGGTTAGTTATATAACTTTCCTCGTGTCTTTCTCTAAATTCCTAACCCATGTTGGGGATCCTTTGTTCATCTTTTTGGCGGGCTTCTACCGAGAAGCCCTCCTTTCGGCGCCACTGGGTCTGGGGTGGGTCCATTGTGTGGGAAGGGGAGTAGGACCCCTGGACAGGGTTGCCTCAGTAACCCATGTCCCACTCTATCCCGATAGGCTGGAGGGTCTCCCACCAAGATGACCACTCCACTGTGTGAGTGACAGCTAGGCTGTATGAATGGGGATCTTTTTGCATAAAAGCAGGGTCCTGAGGACTGGAAGAGCAAGACGTCGCCACTGGGACTAAGAAGCCGAAGAGGAGAGAAGCCAAAGACATCTGCAACGACTGAACCATCGGTGAAGCCCTGCTGCAGCGTCTCACCACTTTTCTTCACACGACGAGAGAAGATCTTCATCTGCAAGAGCCTTCACTTGAGATGGTGGGGCCAACCAGTTTGCCAATCGCCTTCCCGGACGTTCCTTGGTCGAATCACCAGTGCCCTGTACTCAGAGACCGGATAGCCAGGCACCAGTCCACGATTTAAAGGAGCGTACCTTTTATTAGTCGGGCAGCAACGCGGCTGGTTTCATCCCTGGGTAGTGCAGTAACTCGAACCTTCCTCCACGAGAGCCTCTCTTCCTCTGCTGGATCCCCCGACACTGCATGAACAACCGCCACCGCAGGAGCCACTTCATTTATAAGGTACATTGTTCCGCCAGGCCGCCCCTTCTGCGTGGTAGTGCTAAAGTTGTTTTAAATCCTTTACCTACCTGTTGGGTTGGCCGCCCCTCTCTCAACGTTGTCTTTCACCTTCTGCATCCACCTTTTCAAATCGTTAAAGACTTGACTGCAGCTACAAGAACATAGGCCTACTGACTCTGGCTAAATTTGTTGGAACTACCTTCTCTAGATTGCGTCTCAACTAGAACTGTGTTGGTGCACCTACTTATAACCACCCTTTTCTTCCCACTTTTAAACCTTGAAATGCCATTTTGCTCAGTTTTCATTTAAGTAATTTCTATACTGATGCACTGCCTTCCTTAAACTGGTTCACAAACTTATAGAAAGTGTTGCAAGGGTGTGTAAGAAGATATTTCTGTATAACCTGTGCTTTCCCTCCCTTATGAGAAATTGATAGAGTGCCATTTGTGTTTGGTTTACACTGCCGTTTTGCTCAGTTTTCACTCTTGCTCAAACTTGTCTACAATTTACCTAGTGAGTTGTGTATACTTTGACCGAATTTAACTTGCTTCAAGTACTGTGATAGATGTGTTTTACTAGAAGTGTATAAAATAAATATATATATATATTCTTTTACTACAAAGCTTTGGTCAGCGTTTCCTTGTTCCATAGTACTGAAGGCCTAATGTGTAAACCATGAATACTGCTCATCTCCCTCTTGAGATAAGTTTGACTGCTCAGCCACCGCTACCAACTAAATCTTTGTGGTACAGACATACCAAAGGGGATTTATTGCTCTCACCTGTAGTCCTAATATTCTGTAGTGCTCCCTAAGGGAACTGCACAGGATTCTGCCTAACATAAGGTAAGAATGAGTGCAGTCCAACTGGTGTGGAACTACACAAAACATCTCTTGGTATTAGGTAACCCAACTTTTAGTATAGGGCCTGTACTACACAAGTCGGTAGAGTGGCTGAGCAGCCAGGCTTATCTTAAGAGGGGTCATGTGAGCTTTAGAGCTGTGCAATGAAACTAGTAAATGCAAGTATCCAATTAAAAACTTGCAAAGTTATATGATATAATACATATTTATACACAAAGATATTTAAAGCATTGTTTTGAAAGCGGTAATTACCTGTAACATTAATCCCAAGATAGGATCCAATTCAAACAGTGAACAATAAAGCAGGTGAGTAAGTCATTTATATGGTACACATGTTCAAGCACCCATAGGGGACGTCATTTGAGGTCAGCATAGAATTTATATAGCATCACCTTTGCACTATTGAGTTTAAGTGAGGAAAGGTTAGGGGGTTAGATCAGAACAGACTGATTTGAACTGTTCGTTTTTCCAAAAGGGATGCAGTCAGTCCGTTATCCCCACCCGTCGGGAGAAGGCCAAGGGAAAAGGCATTCCCCTCTCTGCAGCTCCGCTGCGAAGGAAGCTGCATTCTACTGATCTACGCCGTGAATACAGCGAGATGAGCCCCAGCCCCTGCCTGCCATCATTGCTGGCCACGTGAGCGGCCAGCCGTAACTTCGCGGCTCTGGTTACCCAGGCAACCAGCAACAAGCTGGAGCCCGGGAAAATGCCAACGACACCGCCGCAGCCCAGGGCCGCTATTTGCTTCCATGGCCTCCCAGCCCCTGCCCCTCCTGGCTTAAATGGAGCTGGAGAAGGCAGACAGGCGAAGCCGCCGGGAGAAGGCTAAGGGAAAAGGCCCCCCCCCCCACTCAGTAGCTCTACGCTGCTCAACGGTGCAAAACAGCACCTGCTGTCTCTGTCTCCAGGTAAGCCCAACCTGACTCTGATCTCCTTGGCCGGTAAACATGCCAGCAACTCCTCACGAACCCCGCCATGCAGCACTAGAAACAAGAGACTCTGCTCGCGCTCCCTCAAACCCCTTACCGTATCCTACTCCCTCTGCACACGCAACCGCAACTGGAGGGTGGGAGGTAGGTTCCCAATACCGCCGCAACCAAAAGCCGCCTACGTTGGCCAACACTATCGCCTCCCGCACGCGCCATGCGCCTACAGCAACCCCCTGCATCGTGGCTGCCACACCTGCCTACTCTTCCGGCAGTACGGCCCCATTACGCCCGACTAATTTTGTCACCTCCAAGGATCCTCCGCGGCATCAGGACAGCCGTATCGGCCCCACTGACATATGCATCAATCGCACCCAAGGGACCAGTTTTCCTGCTTTGGCCAATCCTGCCCTGACACTATCTTTGAGCTCGCCAACATCCTTGCTGGCACAGCCTAAAACTTGTTTGCTTTCCCAGTCAGCTGATGCCACTTCTCTGCAGTCACCTGCTACCATGTACCTGCCACCTCGTGCACACCCCCTGCTAATTCTGTCAAGGTGATGCCCTCCATGCCTGCGCCGCATGTGGTCTATGAAATGCCCTCCATGCCTGCGCCGCATGTTGATCCTTGCTTACCATCTGCCAGTGTTATCAATGTAATGCCCTCCTTACCTGCTACGACACTTGTACCATTGCCACTATCTGCCACTGTTGATACTGTAATTCCAACATGTCTGCACCAACTGCTGCACCCTTATCCACATCCACCTCCTGTCCAACCCCCACGCTCTTCTGCGCACTGATTAATGCTTGCTCAGTTCCCGGCCACGCCCTCGATATAAATGAGAATGCATTACTTACCGTAAAAGCATTTCTGATGGTTGTATCTGCTTAGATTCACATGCTGTGCATAGGTCCGACATCCAGTGGTCACTGCGGAGTATTGCATTTTGTTTTTCGTAGTCGAAAAGGGACGTCGACAAGGCGTGTCTGAAACACACGCCCTCGATATAAATTACCTCATTATTAAAGACAACCTTGACCTCTTTATAATCACAGAAACATCGCTCAATGAAGGATCAGGTCCTGCACTCTCACGAGCCATCCCTACAGGTTATACGATATTTAGGGAATACCGAACTCAGAGGTGGGGGCGTCGCCCTCATTGCTAGGGAAGCTCTCGATATCAGGGAAGCCGAAGGGCAACATAGCAACAACTGCGACTACCTCTTTCTTAAAATTAACATCCCACAATTGCACCATTTCCATGCATATTTATCAACCTCCAGGTCCTATTGAGGGCTTCCAGGAGAACCTTATCCTCTCCATCTCAGACAACATCAAAAAGACCTCCCAAGTCCTGCTCTTGGGCGACTTGAATCTAGGCCTCAATGACCCCAAGGACTCCCATGCCCACACCCTGAATAAAGCCCTCTCCACACTGGGCTTTGCCCAAACCATTTATGAACCAACACGTCAAAAGGCGAACTTTGGACTGGATCAGTCAGCATAACTGCACTATCCAAATAACCGCTAACACTCCTATCCCCTGGTCCGACCACCACTATATTCAATTTAACCTCATTATCAAAACAGGTCCCACCTTGCCCGGAGGTGCTAGCGAGAAGCTCATGTCAATTGACAGAGAATATTGCACCCTTTCTAATGGTGCCCGCCCTGCAGGCTCCCTTCAACAACCCCGAAATCCTGGCTAGTACTTTCAAACACATTGTCACCCAGGCTGTGGATGCCATTGCATCCCTCTCTCTAAAGAAAGCCAAAAAGTCAAACATTCCAACACATGGTTCTCTAAGGAGCTGCTTGACCAACGCTCCAAAAAAAGGCTGGCACTCTCCACCTGGAAAGCTAACCCCTCTGAAGCCACTAGGAATGCTTTTAAAAGGCAAGATAGATGTGATAGGATTGGAGGGGGAGTCGCCCTTATCCACAAAGACTCACTATCCATCAGATTAGCAATCCATAGTACATGGGGTGGTAATGCTGATTTCCTATCAGCCAAGCTTCTGCTCTCCCCCAATAATCTAATCCACATCCTATACAGACCTCCAGGGCTCCCAGCTGACTTCCAAGAGCACCTTTCCCATCAACTCAGCAACAACATTAAAAGTCCTCCAAAATCCTTCTATTAGGAGACTTATATTTAGGAAACAATGATCCAAAGGATAAATCCGCCGCAACCCTAGCTAAAGAACTCACAGACTTAGGTTTCTCCCAAAGAGTCCTCACCCCTACTCACTCGAAAGGCCGCACCCTTGACTGGGTCATGGATCACAACTGTGCATCCAACATTACCTCAAACACAGCCCTTCCTTGGACGGGCCACACATGCATCGAATTCCTCATCCCCACCAACCCTAAACCTAAGACTCACCCACGCACCACCTGCCACAATAAGAAGTTCTAAAAAACTCAATGCAGACAACTTGCGTCCCCACCTTAAAAGCCCCTGCCTAGCACCACCTTTCTCTCAGGACCCAAATATACTATCAGCTATCTTCAATGATATTCTCACCAATGCCATAAACTCTATAGTCCCACTTGAAAGTAAGAAGGAAAAAAAAAATCCTTTCACTGCAACTCTTGGTTCTCGGAAGAACTCCGGACCCTCAGAGTTCAAAAGCGCCAGTCGCTTAAAAACTGGCAAATGGATCCGAGTGATCTAAATAAGAGCCTCTTCAAACAAATATCCCTCCAATCTAAAAAAGCCATCGTAGCAGCAAAATCCAGCTCCTTCAATGATAGGATCTCAAAGGCCAACTCCCAAGCTAAAGAACTAGTCACAATCTTTAATGAATTAGTCACTCCTCCGGCTACCGCTGACGAGATAACTAAAGACAAAGCCTGGTGTGCCAGCATTCAGTCCGCCACGCTCAATAAAATAAAACTCCTCCAGAACAAAATCCAAAACCACTGCAAAGCCCTCCCAAACCAAAAAACCAACCGCCCTACACAAGACAAGCGTAGTAATCTCAATCACGCTCAATTCTCCTTCAGAAACGTCACTGAACCCGAGGTCCTTAATCTCATCAAAAACCTCAAATCATCCCTCTGCAAAGCAGACATTTGCCCTCCCAAAATCATCAAGGAATGCACCAATGACCTAGCACCCCTGATTACTGCCTTCATTAACGCATCTTTCCAAACAGGAGCGGTCCCAAACAATCTCAAGGAAGCCTGGGTGCGGCCACTTCTAAAAAAAGGCCACACTTGACCCAGCCCAACCCAACAACTACAGACCGATACAGTCCCGTTCCTTCTAAAAATCCTGGACAAAGCACCACACATCCAGATCCAATCATACATAGAAGCTAACTCCATACTAGGCAAAAGAATCTGGCTTCCATGTCGGGCATGGAACAGAATCCGCCTTATTAGACCTAAAAAATCAAATCTCACAGATCATGGACAAAG
The DNA here is from genome assembly GCF_040938575.1 of Ambystoma mexicanum. NCBI lineage: Eukaryota > Metazoa > Chordata > Amphibia > Caudata > Ambystomatidae > Ambystoma > Ambystoma mexicanum. The sequence continues at coordinate 26,762,964 of NC_090934.1, forward strand.
GCAAACCTGCCTTGCTCCTCCTCAATCTATCAGCTGCTTTTGACCTGGTAGATCACCAAACACTAACACTCACCACCCTCACCAATGCAACCCATTTCTCTAATCAAGCAGCATCCTGGATCAATTCCTTCCTTGAAGGAAGAGTCATGAAGGTCTACTCCGACACAGCCAACGCAGATCCTACCACTATAAACTGCGGTGTCCCCCAAGGATCTTGTACAGCCCCCACCCTCTATAACCTATTCACATTCGACCTATTTGACTCCATGGGTGTTGCATATACAAACTATGCAGACAACACTCAAGTACTTTTACCCCTATCTGGACTATCACCAAGACACCACGGCCCTTCACAACATCTATGCCACGATCCAAGCTTGGATGGCAATCAACAGCCTCTGTCTTAACGGGGAGAAGACTGAAATTCTCATCCCGGGCCAGACAAACACATTATCGAAACTAAGCCCCCAATACAACAACTTCAACATAGACAACTCAACCATCTCCGTATCATCCTCTGTCAAGACTCTAGGTGTTCACATTGATGCAAATCTATCGATGAACAAACAAGTCAGCGCCATAGTCTCTGCATCAGTGTTCAGCACCAAACTCATCAATGCCATTAAACCCTACTTATCCACCCCCAACCTCTTGGCCATAGCTAGAGCAACTATAGGAGCCAAACTCGATTATTGCAACGCCCTTCTAGCCGGCAACTCCGCCAAAAACATTCACAGACTGCAAAACATAAAAAACAATGCCCTCAGAGCCGCCATGAGCATCCCTAGAAGAGACCATATATCCCACGCCAGACGTGAAGCACGGTGGCTCCAGGTCAAAGACCGTATTACTCTGAAAATCCTCACCATCACTCACAGGTGCATCAACAAAACCGCTCCAGCATACCTATCTGAAGCAATATCAAGGACCACATCCACTCACCCCACCAGAGCTCAGTACACCAATCAGCTACACATACCACGCATAAAGAGCCACAGCGGGAGGTCTAGGCTTCTCCTATATTGCACCGAAACTCTGGAACTCACTCCCTGCCACCCTTAGAGCTGAAACTTCCGTCTCTGTCTTCCGCAACAACCTCAAGGCCACTCTCCTCAACTAGCAAGTGGAAGACTGCCTCCTCCATTTCTGCCATGTATATTGTAATATAACACAAATGTAATATAACTATATTGTAACCTGTATATATACTGCTAATGACCATGTAACTAAGCTTTGTACTGTAACAAGTGCCACGATGTCCTCGGGCTGTTGTGCGCTATATAAATATGAATAAAACAAAAAACAAAATAAAGCCATCGCTAAAGCCAACATAATCCATGCCAAAGCCTCATCATTCAACGCTAGGATCAATGGTGCTAAATCAGGGTCCAATGAATTATTCACCATTTTCAGAGAGCTGGAGAAACCATCCAGCACCCCCCCCCACCCACTCCCCTCAAGCATGCAAGCTTGTGTAATGGTCCTCCTGTAACATCCAACACTGACGCACCATTTGACTTTAGAGACAGAAGTCGTAAAGCTGCTCAAATCCATCAAACCCTCCAACTGCAAGGGTGATGCCTGCCCGTCCCAACTTATCAAAGACTCAGCCACCATCCTCGCCCCATTCATAACTGCTTTCATTAACTCCTTCCAATCTGGACATGTCCCCACTGGACTTGAGGAAGCCTGGTTACGCCCGTTCCTTAAAAAAAAAAACATCCCTTGACCCAACAATTCCAGGAAACTATAGGCACATCACCACCTTCCCATTCCTACTAAAAATACATTTGAGACAAAGCAGCCTACCTGCAAGTCCAGAAATTCCTGGAAGATAACCATCTCCTCGGCCTGCGCCAGTCTTGTTTCCGCCCACGACATGGCATGGAAACGGCTCTCCTAGACATAAAAAAATCAAATGGACGATCTCAGAGACTCAGGCAAACCTGCGCTCCTCTTGCTCCTCGACTTATCTGCGGCCTTCGACCTGGTTGCCCATGACTCTGCAGCCATCTGGCATCAGCGGCCAACTTTTCCCCTAAAGTACGCGCATGGATCACTTCCTTCCTCCAAGAAAGGGCCATGAAAGTATTTTCAAACGCAGCCTGTGCCACCCCTAGCCTCATCAAATGTGGAGTCCCACAAGGCTCCTGCATTGCACCCACTCTATAACCTCTTCACGAGGCCTCTGTTCAACATCCTCGACTCCCTGGGCATCTCGTATACCAACTATGCGGATGACAGATGCTGATCCCACTCACTGGGAACTACCAGCAAGATACGACTACTCACCAACATATACTCCACTATTCAATCCTGGATGGCTGATAATTGGTTGTGCCTCAATAGTGGGAAAACTGAACTATTAATCGGCTCACCCACCACCCTGGCCAATCTCGACCAGCAGTACCTCTCCTTCACTATCAACAACATCCCCATCAAGGTTTTATACAATGTGAAGGCACTCTGAGTCTACCTAGACTCTGATCTGACCATTGACGGGCAGGTCAACGCCATTGCTTCCTCATCTGCATACTACTCTAAAGTTCTTAACGCTGATAGACCCTTCCTGTCTCGACAGAACTGCCTCACCATCGCCAGGGCAATAATTGGATCCAGGCTGGACTATTGCAATGCCCTCCTCATTGGGACTGTGTGTAAAAACCTGGCTAAGCTCAACCCTACTTAGCTCAAAGACTTGCCATTCATACCGCCACCAGACCTTTGAGACAAGGTTACTCGAACATGATTCGCACTCGCAAGACAAGGAAAGTCAGCGCTGGTGGCGCTAGCTTTCCCACGACGGCCGCCTACCGCTGGAATGCCCTTCCTACACACCTAAGAACGATAGAGCCCCACCAAGCAATCAAAACCAAGCTTTGTTTAAATTGTAGGAGTCCGCTATCTGTTGTGATAAGGACTGCGTTGATTATCAAATAATGATTTATGTAACTCTTGTAACTGCATACGAAGTCACCTATCAATGTACCTGTAACTAAGACACTACCTGGGTCACATGCCTCCACCAATTCACAATTCTTACAAATCTCCTGTAACAGCGCCTCGATGTCTCTGGGCTGCAAGCTGCACTATACAAATGGAAATAAATAAAAGTGTTCAACATTTAAAACCTGTAAGGGAACAAGCACCGCCAAAGCAAATAGGTTCAGAAGGAGGCCTTTATGGAGCCCAGACAGCCAAAGTCCATGGACAAAGTCAAAGTTCTAATGCTCTTAGAAAAATGTTCTTAAATAGGGTCCAAAAGAGAAGTCACAGCAACTCAAAAAGGGTTACCTTTGAAAGCAAAAGCTGTAAGGCAAATGCAGGCAAGTTGAGGGCAACTTAGTGTAGGGTTAAATCACACTACCAAGGATAAGAATCGCCCCAAATGGCCAAAGGATAAAAATGCCCGAAGCTCCACAGTATGTTGAAAATGAAGTGTTCCAGCTGGTTGCCTTCACGATCAATGCAGTAGACCCTGGTTCCTGGTACATGGTTGTGGTGACGAAAGGGAGGACGCCTGGTGGGCTCATGCGGCAGCACTCGAGGGGGACTCGGCAGCAATGGATTGCCATCGATTCAGCAGCTCTGGTTTTGGCGCCTTTTTCTCAGCGCCAATGAAGTACGAAAAGCTCTTGTTAGTATTTCCTTGATCCCTCTGTCCTGGACTCCGATCAGGAGACTCTGGGTGCAGATTTCTTGCTTCTGTAGGGTCCTCTGGATGCCCACGAAGATCTGGCCGGATTCGGACCTTGGAAGACAATGCACTCACAAGTGATTGAGGTACCCTGGGTATTGGGCTTCTGCAGACTTGAAAGGTCGCACCCAGTTGGGGCTTGCATCAAAATGGAGTTGGGCTCGAGGCTAGTTGGTCCCACCAGCCTAGGGGAGGAAGTCCTTTACGGGTTTTCCTGCTCGATTCAAAAAGGAAGTCAGCACAGCTGCAGAGCTTCACCAGGCACTTCGCGGTCCAGGAGTGCTGCTGGTGTCTTGTCTTCTGCTTCAGATGTGGTCCTCCAGTGGTCGACTCTGCTCTTATTCCCAAAAATCTCACTTTTTATGCAAGTTCCCATTCATTCACAGACCTCGGCTGTCAATCGCATCCTGCAGGACAACCAGCAGGCCAATTGGAACTGGTTTCATTCGGGCACACCAAGAGACAAAGGAAAAGTGCGTTTCGGGATCCTCCCTCACTTTCTGCCTTTCCAGACACACGAGCCTGAGCAGGCATCGGGACTGCCGTTTGGGGAAATGGTCACCCTTGTGTGCAGCACTGCAGCCGAGTTATCAGCTTGCAGATAAAGGTAACTAGGTAGTAAAAAAAGAAATCACTGCCAGCCATTCAAGTGAGTTATTGTAACAAATGCCCCAGCACTCCAAAGGGTGGTGTGTGTTGGACCCATAAAGTAAAGCTACAAGGGTCAATTAACTATTCTTGGGAACGGTACTTCACCCAAGAAAATATAGTTAAACATTAGAAGTCCAGGGGACTTCTCAGTGGCACTACACAAGGTGTGTGTCAATGCAAAACAGATGCCTATGGAGTTTACCAGACTCCAAGTAAGGAATATAGAAAATCAATGTCAGAAAAACATGGAGTTAGAAAAAAAAAAAAAAGTGCCAATCGCTCAGGAGTAAAAATTAAAAAGCCCCAAATCCAGCAAAAGGTCTTTAAGGTTAAAGGCAATTGGCACAGAAATGAAAATTCTCCTTAACACTAACCATAAAGCCAGGAAAAGGGCTTACAGTGCATTGATCGATAAACAACCATTACTGAATGCTGTAAAACTAGTCTTCCAGCCAATTCAATTTTCAGCATTCCTCCTTCATAAAGAAATTGCATACTCCCTGGGCGGCAAGATTGCATTCTACTAAGTATTCATCATAGTACTTCCACCCAAAGCAGTTTCAAGTGTTCATTCAGCAGTTGCTTTTACACAAGAGGAAGGCATGGATTTTCCTGAAAATACAGCTGCTATTTTCAGTTCAATCCTGCCAGTCACGTGAAAGAGATGCAACTCAGCCCCAATGTGATGAAGGCATGCAGAGTAAAAATGGAGATCGGCAAAGTGTTAACTGTAAGCATAACTGTGCTGCAGAGGACGAAAGAAAAATCAAACATTCTTGCAGTGTAACTTCCCTCCAGTATCCAAGTGCTTCACAACAACCATGCTGATATATTGCAAGTTATTATGGCTAATGAATGTCAACTATGTTTTTCTAAAGTCCAACTGGTGTGGGACTTCATAAGACTTCTCTTGGTATTAGGGACGCAACTCTTAATATAGGCCTGCACTACACACAAGTCAGAAGAATGGCTGAGCAGCCAGGCTCATCTTATTACGAGGGAAATCCGTACATACATAGGCACAAGAAAACACGTACTTTGTAATATTCAAATATACTTATTTATATATACACACAAGGCATACAAGCAAATCTAAAATACAGCAACATTCAATTGGAAATGGAATCAGATTATGGAAGGAATAATGTAGGCAAGTAACTTTCTATGCTTTACATATCCAGCACAGAGAGTGACGTCAGTTAAGGTCAGTAACAGCACTTTTATGCATCACCTTTGCCAATTTGAGTTGAGGGAACGTTTAAAGTTAGACAAAACACAGCTAGCAAATGTTAACAAGTACTCTCCTAGGAGAGATGTAGGCAGTCCGTTTCCTAACAATAAAAGGTATTCACAATTAAATTCTATGGAGGAACCAGCATTGCCAAAGTCAGTAGGATCAAGAAGATGGACTTTTGGGAACCCAGCAGAGCCGAAGTCAAATGGACAGTACCAGCTCGGATGACAATCTTCAGAGGAAAGTTTAGTTAACTAGTCAATGGTTCATGAAGAAACACAGGAGCTCAAGGGGAGCCTTCCTGATCACACAGGATGTTCGGCCTGCACAATGGAGTGAGGGTCAACTCTTACTTGAAGAAAACGGCACTTCCCAAGACAGGAAGCACCTAAAATGGAACGAGGTAATAACCCAAGCCCCACAGTAACTTGAAAACTGAAGAAATGGTAGCTGGCTTCCTTCTAGGTTCAACGTTGCAGGTCCCCCCTCCAACACCCCAATCCTGCTCCGTGGTGACGAAAGGGGGGGGGATAGGGGGAGGCCTTAAGAGGCTTCTGCAGCAGCACTCGGAAGAAGGGGGCCAACAGCAATGGATTCATCACACTTCAGCGGCCCTTCGTGGTTTTGGTGCCTTTTTCACACTGCCAAGAAGAAAATATGGCCCGGTTCGATCTTCGGAAGACAATGCACTCGGTAATGGTCCAGGTACCCCGGGTGTTGTGTTCTGCAGCCCAGGAAAGTCGCAGGACGTTGGGGGGGGCTGGGATGGCCCAAAATGAAGGTCTTGAGGCTAGTTGCCTAAGGGAGGAAGTTGTCCTTGGCGGACCTTCCCTGTCGATTGGAAAACTGGGTCAGCCCTGCTGCAGGGCTTCACCTGTGCGTCTACCCCTTACTGGAAGGTGCTGCTGGCGTCTCCGCTTGTCATCTGCTTCGGTTTCCTTGTTCCAGTTGTTGACTCTGCCGGGGGTCCCAAAATCCTCACCTTATATGCTGGAAGCCATTTATTCACTCCAAGGGAGCCATCAATCACATGGGGGTTGGCTGTCCGAGGACAGCCAGCTGCCCAGTTAGAACTGGTTTCCACCAGGCATACTGTAGTATTTTAGCAATTATTGTATAGGACTGGGTTTGGAATGGTAGCATGGAATGATTAGGTTGGAATGTGGAAGGAAGGGGAGGTGAATGTTCCGAGTGTGGCGATTGGAAGAGCGGGAAGGAGACATTGCAGTTGCGGGGCCAGTTATGATTACAAGATCCTCATCTTCACTAATAAAGCAGCGTTCCTACCATTCCTGGACACTGACCAATGGCGACGAGGATGAGAATTGGAGCTACGCCTTTGTGAAGAGGAATAAGCATAGTGGGTTCAGAAGTCCACAGTAATGCTGGTACGTGTCTCCATGTTGCGCCTGTCTGGTCAAAGAGGTTAACCTGCCGGCGAGCACATGAGAAGCTGGGCAAGGGTTACCGAATTGCTGTGCATTAATATTGAAAAATAAAGGAGGAAACCTTATTACAATAGTTACGCATGTGCGCCGATAGATGCAAGTGGTTATCAAACAATGCAATGTTGTTTGGTGGCTTTAGAGGAAAGGACGTAACTTGTGTGCGAAGCGGCCATCTATGAACCAGGCCGGCCCAGTCACTCATATTAGAAATACTCTGCGGCATATGAAGATTCTTTCAAACCATACAGCGACCTCAATTGAATGATTATACAGTATGCAGCGTTGCTATTAAAAATCATAGCGATTCTGATTGAATGACTTAAGTTTGTGGCATTTTATGCAGGGCAAGCACCAACGTTCCAGTGCACCAGCATTTACTTTAAAGTTATGAGCAGAATGCCTTCCACATACTGTGCACTAGAACAATGACAACTATCCAACAGCGTTTCAGCAGTTAATTTACAGTGAATTAGCAGAATATCTTCTACATTATAAACCAATACAAATTTGTCACTGCAAGAGGAACACGACTGGAAAGAATCAAGGTTTAACAAGATGCACGGGCATCCTCAACCATTTCTGGCAACAGTGGGGGAAACTTCTATTCCATGCAGGGAAATAGCAGGAATATTGGAAGAATTATGTAGAAACCATCGATGATGGAACCTCTACAGCATTTAAGAAAGCTGCTTTTACACTCTTGAAAATTGCCTCCACAAGACGGTTAAGATGGTGATTGTGATGGAGCTGATGAATATGAATTGGCAATACAAGCTCTTGACAACTATCAACCTAAAACCAATGTGGCAGTGATTAGATATTTCTACACCACCAAGGAAGGAGTGTGTATGAATAAGTCGATGCACTGACTGGCTGCGAGCTGCCATTTTGGAAGGGGCGTGCCAGGATGAATTGATTAGAGAGCAAATCATTATCCATACCAAGAGTAGTGTAGTTCAAGAAAGGTTGTGGATGTGTGGTGATCCATCTCTAGATGTAGCAAAGGCGATTGCTAAAAAATGAGAACATACCATTACATGCAGCAAGTCTATCAAGCAGGCCTCCAGATAAGGTGCGTACTAGGCCTTTTTATGCATGAAAATCTTGTAAATACGACAGCTTTATTTTCAGGTGTACATTTACAAAAGTTTAGAGCAGAGGGCAGTGCAAAGGTTGGGTTACTTGACAAACTAGAGTGCTTTTGATTTTTATCTACATTGATGTAATTGCATGCCAAGGATAAGAGCCTCTGAAACGGAATGTATTTCTCTGAAGCCTTTCAAGAAAATGAAAGTGCACACTGATTAAAGGAATGGTTTATCTCCATTCAGCTTCTGCTGTGTTTAAGCTCATGGAGCAAACAGATGCACTGTCCATATTTATTTTCCTAGCATTTTAGGATTGTACAACATTGTATGCTTTTCTTTCCAGTGAAAGCAAGCCAGTATTTCACAATTGTATTTTTCAGAGTTCCTGTGCTGTGTGCATAATCAAGTGGAGGCAGATCATTTTTACACTAATCATTTAATTTACACTCCAATTAGAAGTGTGTAAAATGACGACTGCCCGGTCTAGTTTACATCCAGTCAACCTTGCAGTCAATGGGGTACATTACTATAAATGGTCAGTGGCAGCAGTCTGTTCAAGAGTGAGTGATTGTCATTACACCAATGACAGGTGTTCTAGCCTCTCAAATCTTCAAGACTACAATTAAAACATGCAAAACCTGACTCCAGGAAGTGCAAGCGTTGTTCAAAAACACACACGAGTTACATTTGAACTAGAAACTCAGCAAAACCTGTCCGTGAAAATCCAAATAGACATTTAACTTTTGTAGCGCTTCATACATGGTTCGTCCAACATCTAGGCACTGATTATTATACCCTAGTCGATAATCTTAACCAACCTCTGAAGGATGTTGGCCAATAAGATGGCTCAACCGGATGAGCACTCGTTGCGATCTGTGTGTGATCTGAAGGTGCAGGTTCTAATCCTGGCAAGGTCATCTCAGCCTTTCATCCTTTGAGGTCGATAAAGGAGTAGACTTCGGTTTGGTGATAAGTGTGATTAATATGTTCTATGTACAGCACTTTGCCAAAAGCGGTACCTAAATAACCATGAATTTATATAATTTAGCATGTAGACCTTGCCTCCCTGCACTGTTGTATCATAACATTAGGTAATAGCTCCAGGAAAGGGACTTTTATGAAACATCAAAAGACAATACCATCAAACCCCAAAACACAAAAATTCATGCTTGCTTTACTATGTAATTGGCTAGATGTTTGTGTTTAATATTTAAATATATACAGGTGAGATCAAATGGCCATACCTTATAGAAATAATTAATGGTGTATTCTGTCACAATGCAGAAAGCTGCCGCATAGTAATGATTTCCATACAGGTTTTGGCCACGTCAGCTGGATGTCACATACATTTGACTCTTGCAAAGGAGAAAAGTCATTTTTACTCTTAAAATCACATTTACTTTTTTACTTTACTTTATTGCATTTATATTGTGCAACCATATACCCATAGGTGTGAGGGCGCAGACAAGACAAAAAGGTCAAGACCACCGGTAGGTCCGGGAGCAGAAAAGGAGAAACTGAGGATCGTAAACTACTACTTGAAAAGGAAAGTTTTTAAATCCTTCTTGAAGTTGCTCAGGGCTACAGAGTATCTCAACTGAACTGGTAGGGTGTTCCAGATAGCTGGTGCCACAAAGGCAAAGGCATCCCATTGTGCTTTTTTGGTTTTAACTTTGGGCTGGTGAAGCAGGTTCTGATTATTAGAGCGAAGATTTCTGCGATTGGATTTTATTCCTATATACCTTTGAAGGTAAGTGGGCATGGTGCCCTTGAGACATTTAAAGGTAATGACCATGAGTCTGAAGGTAATACGCGCATCCACGGGCAGCCAGTGCAAAGCGCGACGTGCCTCAGAAACATGTGCTCTATGGGCCAGACCGGAAATAACTGACCGCTCCGTTCTGCACCACCTGAAGGCGACTGATGGTCTTTTTTGCTAGCACCTGCTAAGAGGCTGCAGCAATAATCCAATGTTGATCCTATGATGGCACAAGCAATGAATGGACTCTGCGTTAGGTTGAGAAATAAGTGGTCGCATGTGAGATAGCAATTTAATATAATAGGTGGCCGAGGACAGTACTAGCCACATAAGAATTCATAGTAAGCGATTGGTCCATAACCACCCCCAGGATCTTTACTTTGGGAAGGGAGGGAATGAGAGCAAACTACTCAAAGTTTAGGAAGTAAAATACTCCTACCTCAAAATCTTATCTGGAGCACTGCTATCAAGGATCGTGAAAAGGCCTCGGAAACTAAGACAACTAAGGTGAATGCAGTGAAGGAGAACAAACTATCCAAGGAGATTAATTCAGTAAGAAGCAAAGAATAGAAAAACAAAGAAACTACCAAGTATCCTATGCAAAGGAATGGAGAAGAACATGTGTGGCAAGGGGTTTCAGGTGTGGCAAGAAGGGACACTGCTAATTCGCAACCATGTACGGCGGCACTGAACAAAAAGTGTTCGAACTATGGGTTGCAGGGCCATTTCGGAATTGTGTGCACAAATAAAAGCTAATCAAAGAATAAAATGTGTACAAGATGATTAAGCATGCGACAGGAAGTGGAAATTATGTTTAGAAGCAATAAAAAGAACACTCCTAAAACCATGTTTAAGATTGCTAGTATAATTTCAGAACTCTGTTGATTTAGCGACTCCTTATACTATTATAACAAAGGAGAGATGGCAAGAGTTATGCTCAAAAGGTTTTAACCCCATCCTGAAAAAAATAACAGATGGAGCGTTTGAGGGTTCTTGGATTAAAATATTAGGATACAGACTTCCATTGATTGAATTTAAGGGCAGGTTGGCAGAAGTTAAAGTGTATGTAGCTTCTAAAGGAGTACATGTTTTGGGATGGGAAGATCAGGCTAAATTGCAGATTAAAGTTAAATGCTGGAGGGCAGCAACATTTCCCTAGTGGTGGCCAACTTTGTTGAATCTGAATATGTCAGGTTAATAAAAAGGTATTCCCAAATGTGTTCAGAGTAGAAATTGGAAAGATTCGAGGATATAAACATAAGATATTAGTGAAGACTGAGGTTCAACCCATAAGGAACACTTAAATGACCATGACTGTACAATACTAAAAACCAAAGCTACGGGATAATAAAACCAGACATTACACTGAAGTTAGTTTTTCATTAATTAACTAGTTAAATCAACCTTCCTATAATTTCATATATCTGTACAAATAGAATGTGTTTTTGAAGATCACATAATACAAAGCATTTTTTTTCCTAAAAAAAATAAAAAATACAAGGCCCTGAGGAAGCACATCTGTGAAAAGAAGCTACTAACCGTAGTTATGGGACAAGACGTCCATCAGATGGGATTAGAGCACCTTTTTTGTAGTACCAAAAACCTTTTGTCCTTATATGCGTGGGCCAGCACATGTACGCTTTAACTCAGTCTTCCTGTGCCCCCCTCCACTTCAGTCCTTTTCTGATCTCCAAGTTTGGGGATCATCTAATAACCAAATGACATTTTAAGAGGAGGGCGGCAGGCATTTGGAGGAAAGAGGCTCTGCCCTAGGAGCAGGTTAGTTGCTAGGGTAACGTTCTTACTCCTACATCGTGTCCCCTTTTGACCATACTTGGAGATTGGAGATCACCAAGCAGTGGAACTGAAATACTGGGTCGCTGCATGAACTCACATTACATAAAAACATTTATTTTACCTTTGTATAGCGCACAAATAGCCCAGGGGCATCGTGGTGCTGTTACTTGTAGGAAGCTTAGTGGGGTCAGAAGTCACACATTTTACATTATAAGTAGTATACATATTATGCATTGAAGGTCATTAGTACAGTAGACTAGTTGCAGGAGCCGAACATTTGTAGATTGGTAAATAAAAACAATGGATTCTGCGACAATGTAGCGCTAAGGTCAATCCCTTAATTGAATGAATAATTACAATACAAAATAGTGTTAGAACTCATTGATGGTTTTGCATGTCTGCACAAATTCATAAGCAACAGCCAACATGTGTTTCAACTCACGCAGATCGTTCAAGGTTTGGATGACTTTTCTATAAGAGCCGTTGCATGTATTACTGAGTCAACTGGTACACTTGTCTTGAATTAAATTATCAATTAAAGAAATACAGAAGTTGCCTCGTCCTTTGTAAACCTGAATACACTATCGTTCGCGAGCATGGGTCTGGCATGCATTCACATGAATGTTCCCCGTCAGGCTGGGAATCCTGAATAAAAGGAAAAAAATTCACTTTAACTCTATCTCCTCTAAACCAATCCCTGCCTTCTGGCTCGTACTGCCCCCATCCAATGACCATCCTCTCCATAAGCCCCTCCTCTGGCAGACGTCTTGAGATTTGGTAAGCACGTAAAGTGTCAGTATGACCAAAACCAGCCGCAGAAGGGTGGGAGGGAGGGTTTATATGTGAATCCATGCCAGAACCATACTGGTGAACAATACAGGTAACTTAACCTTATCCAGCATGGGGTCTGTCGTGGATTCACATGCTCGTGAACAAATACATAGCAGTACAACATTACACAACCATGGGAGGTGGGAAGGCTCAACAGAAGCAACTGCACTCACCCATGGAATAGACTCAACTCAAGCAAAGCATTGGTTGGACTACTCTGGACTCCTTCGTGGAATTGTCGATTCAGTAGAATTTCGTGAAGGTGTGCATGGTCCTCCACATAGCAGCCATGCAGATGTCGAGCAGGTGCACACCACAGGAATAACGTCACTGCAGCGATAACTCTGGTGGAGTGGGCTCTTGGACAGCCGGGCAGCGGTCAGATACCCAAACGATGAGTGTGTGATGCAGCCGGCGAGCCATCTTGAAATGGAAGCCTTGGACAAGGCTTCCCCATGGTTCACAGGACTAAAGTTCATGAACAGCTGTAAAGTCTTCCGAAACACCTTTGTGCAGGTCACGTAGAATTTCCGGGCATGAGCAGGTTGAGAAAACAGATAACACCAAAGGCTTGTTGAGGTGGAATTCCGACTGAACCTTAGGCATGGAGGTTTGGTATGTAGCACCACCCTCGATTTGTGGAAAGTCAGGTACGGTTGCTTGCAGGATAGGGCCTGGATCTCACCTACCCTTCTGGCAGAGGTGATGGCCACAAAGAAAGCCTTTTTTATTTGTGTTTAGTTTGAAACAAACTTTTACACAAAAGCACCATCTTGTCTATATATGAAGTAAACATTTGTGACAGATTTGAATCCAACAATAGATTAAAACATTAACATTAAAACAGATACATTTCATTTTAAGGTGTTTGTATGTTAAGACAAACAATCCAGTCCTGCTGATTAGTGCAAATAGCAAAATGGGCAAATTCAAATTATGACAACTTTGAGATTAGCATTTCGAAGGGATTGTGTCCTCCGACGTATTCCTTATCTTAGATAGAAATCCTTCAGCTTTGCTGGCCTCGGAAAATTTTTTCGCCAGAGGGCGCTGCGCGTCGATGATCGCCGAGTCGATGACCCTCGACGGCCTCCGTGCCGACGTCGACGTCATCCTGCCTATAAAGGCCGCGCGCAGCGTCCGTTGCTCAGTTCCGTTTTTCCGCGCTTCGTTGTGCCTCGGAACACCGTTGCTCAGTTCTCGTCAAGATAACGTATATAATAACTACTATTTACCTCGATAATCGATGGCATCCTCCTCCGACCCGACGACCCCTCGGTCCGGTTTCAAAAAGTGCCGAGACTGCGGGAAGAAAATGTCGTTGACGGACCCTCACAGGGTCTGTTTGTGGTGTCTGGGAATCACGCACCAGAGTTCGGAGTGTGAGGAATGCCTTTCCATGACGGCGAAAGCCTTGAAGGAGCGTAGGGGGAAGCTCGAGAGAGGTAGGTCAACTTTAACTTCCTCGAAAGCTTCTTCGGTAGAGTCGAGACGTTCGTCTCCTCACCATAAAAAACACTCTCGATCTAGATCACGAAGTGGCTCCCACCACTCGTCGACATCGAGACACTCGAAGAAGAGACGTAGGAGATCCCCTTCGTCATCTTCGTCGAGTTCTCCTGAGAGAGTTCATTGCCCCACAAAACGCAGCTCGCAAGCTGAGTGGGAGGAATTCAGGAAAAAGATGCTAAGCGTCTTCGAGAAAGCGGCCTCGTCCCCCTCGAAGACAGCTGAGGGTGATACCCCGGGTAAAAAACCCAAAAAATCTAAACGCCGCGAGTCGCAGTACCCGGCGGAAAAGTCAACCCGAAAGCGCCTCGAGCCATCGGGAGATAAAGCATCATCGACGCCATCGTCGAAAACTCCTTCGAAACAGAGGTCGGCGCCATCGACGCCGTTGTCGAAGGATTCATCGGCGCATCAGTCGATCGAGTCGACGCCGACGTCGACGCCGATATCGACGCCGGTGAAGGAAAGAACCACGGCTACTCCACAGCCAACGGTTAGACAAAAGACCTCCGACTCGACGCCGAGAACGTCGACGTCGTTCTCGAGCAAGACTCCGATCCTTTCGAGTTCTTCGAGGCCTAGTACACATTTCTCGACGCTTTTCACGGCGCCTTCGAGTACTTTCACGTCGGTGTCGACGACATCGACGTTTTCAAGGCCTGTGATGATGGCTCCTTCTGCATTGGAAATGGGGTTTATACCATTCCAAAAACCAATGTATCCCCCTTTAACCTCGATTTTTGAGGAAAGGGAGGATTCAGACCAAGATATTGATTTACAGAGGACCACATCACCAGAGCCAGAGACTTTCGCCTCTGAGGAAGGAAGATTAAAAAATCTTCAGGATGCACTTCAGGAAGCTAGTGGCTTGGACACTTCTCCTGAAGCAGAATTTATCAAACCAGACCCAGGAGAACATGCGGAGACTCCATATAGAGCTCTGATGTCTAGAATCATAGAATTTATGGGTTGGTCTGCACCTTCTCCTGCCTTTCAGCAGGATGACCTCACTGACATACTGGACAAGGGCCCACAGGAGGATCCTGTGGTTCCATTTCACTCTGCTCTACAGAGAAGGATTTTGACAAACTGGGAAACGCCAGAAATTATCCCGGCAGTAAATAAAAAACTGTCAACAAAATACAGGGTGGCTAGTTCTGACCCTGAATATTTGTCAAAACACCCTACTCCTGAGAGCTTGGTTGTACAGGCTGCAACCTCATCAGGCAGCACATCTGCATACCCCACTGCTCCGCAGGATAGGGATGACAAAAAATATGATGCCATGGCTAAGAAGGTTTTTTCTGCCTGTAGCATGGCGTTAAAGTCTATTAACGCGACCTGTACGCTCGCTAGGTTCAGCCACACCCTTTGGGAGTGCGCTTCATCAGCGGCTGACTGCCTCCAAGAAGGAGAGGAAAGGGACGCATTTTTAAACATCATCAGGGATGGTAAAGATGCGATGTGCGAGACCCTACAAACTGGCCTAGATTCTGCTGACAGTATCAGCAGGGCCATGGCGGCAAGTACCACAATCCGCAGGCATGCGTGGTTGAGGAAGTCTGGTTTTGCCTCTGACGTGCAGACCAGGCTTTTGAATATGCCCTTTGACGGTTCTACCCTCTTTGGAAAGAAGGCGGATGACAGTTTGGAGAAACTGCAAACGTCCAAGGCAGCAGCCAAGTCATTGGGAGCTGCTATCCGTCAGAATACCTTTCGTCCTTCGGGATCATCGTGGAGAGGACGGTCCTTTCGTTACTATTCCTCATATGGAAGGGGCAGGGGACGACCGGCTCAAAGAGGCCAAGGAAGATTTACCCGTGGTGGACGGGGTAGGGGAAAGAAAGCCGCACCCGCAGGAGCAGGAGCCACTTTACCTTCGGCAACTGCATCAGCCGCTTCAAAACCACTCTGAGGTCTCCCCTCACAGAACACCAGTAGGGGGCAGGTTAACTCACCATCTGACGGAATGGCAGGCTATTACGTCAGATGCTTGGGCTCTGGAGACAGTAGCCCAAGGTTACTGCCTGCCCTTCCTACATATCCCTCAGAGTCATCCACCGGGGAACAACCCTTTGAAGCTTCCAGATCCGCTCCTCTTGCAGGAGGTTTTAGACCTGCTAGAGAAAGGTGCCATAGAACTGGTACCTGTAGCGGAAAGGAACAAGGGTTGGTACTCCCCCTACTTCATAATACCGAAGAAGGACGGAGGACTGAGACCCATCTTAGACTTACGGGAATTGAACAAATTCCTCCGAAAGGACAAGTTCAAGATGGTGACTCTCTCTCAGATCCTTCAGGCCCTCCAGCTTCAGGACTGGTTGGTATCTCTAGACCTCCAGGACGCTTATTTCCATGTGCCGATCCATCCCAGGCACAGGAGATACCTGAGGTTCGCAATTGGCAGCTCTCATTATCAATTTCGAGTTCTGCCATTTGGGCTAACCTCCGCCCCGAGGGTCTTTACCAAGCTAATGTCGGTTGTGGCTGCAAGTCTAAGGAGGGAAGGGATTCATGTCTACCCTTACCTAGACGATTGGTTGATCAGAGCTGTATCTTCGGAACAGGCTCAGAGACAACTAGATTATGTTTGCCACTTCCTTCACAAGCTGGGCTTCTCCCTCAATTTAAAGAAGTCACAGATGATACCATCACAGAGACTCCAATTCATTGGAGCAGTCCTGGACACTTCCCTGGGAAAAGCCTTGCCACCAGAGGTGAGGGCTCGAGATATTCTGCAGATGGTCATCAGATTTCAGAATGCCCAATATCTCCCAGCCTACGACTTTCTGAGGTTGCTAGGCCTCATGGCATCCTGCATATTCCTCGTGCCGGAGGCTCGCCTGAGAATGAGATCCCTCCAGTGGGCACTGAGAACTCAGTGGTCACAGTTCTCAGGAAGGATGACAGATCTCCTTCGGATCCCGGTCAAAGTAGCCCGAGACCTTCAGTGGTGGGCCTGTCGGGAGAACATCCTGAAAGGAGAAATGTTTTGGCAACCATGGCCGGAGATAACAGTAGTCACGGATGCCTCACTCACGGGGTGGGGAGCTCACGCCAACGACTTGACCATCAGCGGTCGTTGGTCTCCATCGGAGTCCAGACTACATATCAACCTGTTGGAGCTGAGAGCCATCAGACTAGCGCTGAAGGCTTTTCTGCCGTCTGTACGGGGAAGAAACGTCCTAATAATGACGGACAATACAGTGGCCATGCACTACCTCAACAAAAGAGGAGGCGTAGGCTCACTACCACTGTGCAGAGAGGCGATGCAGCTCTGGTTTTGGGCAATTCAGGAAGGAATCTCTCTATCGGCAATTCACCTAGCCGGAGAGAAGAACTTGACAGCGGACGCTCTGAGCAGGCAGAGCACAGTCTCTCACGAGTGGGAGATAGCTCAGGAAGTCCTTCAAGAGATCTTCGCCCTTTGGGGAACCCCTCAAGTGGATCTGTTCGCCACCAGTATCAACAGGAAGTGCGACAGATTTTGCTCAAGGGAATTTCCCCCGAGAGGAGCTCTAGGAGATGCGTTCGTAGTGGACTGGGAGTTCCCACTTCTGTACGCGTTCCCTCCGGTCCCTGTCATTCCTCAAATGATCAGGAGGTTGAGAAGGTTTCGGAAGACCATGATCCTAATTGCCCCGGATTGGGCCAGGAGAACGTGGTACCCGGACCTTCTAGACATGTCCATCTGCCCTCCAATTCGACTGCCATACAGAGAGGATCTTCTCTCGCAGAAGGAAGGTCAGGTTCTCCATCCAGCCATCAAGACCCTCAACCTTCACGCTTGGTGTCTGAAAGGTTGAGGTACAAGGATTGGGACCTTCCGGATGATGTTATGGAGGTGTTGCTTTCGGCCAGAAGGCCGGCAACTAAAACTCTATACCGCTGCCGTTGGAACAAATTTTGCAGCTGGTGCAGAGAAAAGAATATTGAACCCTTTTCTTGTGGTACACCTATGGTGTTGTCATTCTTACTTTACCTGGCTAATTCAGGCCTACAGGTTGGCACAATTAAGGGCTATCTCGCAGCGCTATCAATCTTTAAGCGCACTGCAGAGGAGCCTTCATACTTCAAAATTCCATTGGTAATACAATACCTAAAAGGATTAATTAATGTTTATCCCCCGAAACCTTTTCAAGTTCCCTTATGGGATTTAAACCTAATTTTAAACTTCCTAAAGGGTGCCCCTTTTGAACCACTACACTCTTGTTCATTGAAGCTTCTCACCCTCAAAACTGTTTTGCTAATAGCATTGACATCTGCTAGAAGGGTTAGCGAGTTGCAAGCCTTATCGTGTAAACCTCCACATACAATCTTTTACAAGGACAAAGTTGTTCTTCAGGTGAAGCCTAACTTCCTCCCGAAGGTAGTCTCGGAGTTTCACATCACTCAGAAGATTATATTACCTTCTTTCTACCCTCCTCCTCATCCGGGGAAGGAGGAAGAGAGACTGCACAGGCTGGACCCTAAGCGAGCCTTGAGCTTCTATATCAGCAGATTGGCTAAGATCAGACAAGCAGACCAACTCTTTGTAGGTTATGCAGGACATAAGTTGGGCCTTCCAATAACAAAACAAACCATCTCCAGATGGATTATTTTAGCCATTCTGGAGTGCTACAAATTGGCAGGAAAGGAGCCTCCTCAAAATCTAAGGGCTCATTCTACCAGGGGTATCGCAACATCCTCAGCCCTTCAAAGAGGGGTGCCAATTCGAGATATATGTGCGGCTGCCACATGGTCGTCCGCACATACATTTACCAAATTCTATAGCCTGGATTCCTCCTCTAGTCAAGAAACTAGATTCGGCAAGGCTGTGTTACACTCTGTCCATTCTGGAAGGGTAACATAACTTTTATTACTCCCGCCTCCAGTCACAATACCACTGCTATGGGAGTCTATCTAAGATAAGGAATACGTCGGAGGACACAATCCCTTCGAAGAACTAGTTACTCTTACCTTGTAACGTTCTTTCGATGGGATGTTCCTCCGACGTATTCCTTATCGACCCTCCCATCCATCCCCGCAGTATGACTTCCTGTGGGTTTGCAGCCTATGCTCCTTCAAGGTGATTAGTCTAATCCAAAAACATTACTGGGGACTACAAAACGGAACTGAGCAACGGACGCTGCGCGCGGCCTTTATAGGCAGGATGACGTCGACGTCGGCACGGAGGCCGTCGAGGGTCATCGACTCGGCGATCATCGACGCGCAGCGCCCTCTGGCGAAAAAATTTTCCGAGGCCAGCAAAGCTGAAGGATTTCTATCTAAGATAAGGAATACGTCGGAGGAACATCCCATCGAAAGAACGTTACAAGGTAAGAGTAACTAGTTCTTCTATATTACTACAGCCATGATAGACAAACGAAAGAGTACAATTGATAATACAATATAAATCCATAGGCACTAATTAAGCGCACCCATGTAAGTACTGAATAAGCTGCAAGTATATAAACGTTTTTCCACAATGGATTATTCTATAATAAATACAAGATGGTTAAAACACAACAAAACTTGTTCTTGTTTTACTGTAGTCATTCATTTTTGCAGAGTTAGTCACAGATAGTCAATAATCGAGTTATGGCCAGAACTAGAGAAGTATTGGTTCCCCACATACAGCTGATCCATAGCCATTCTCTAGATGAGGCTGTGCTACCAATGTAGGTTTTTATCAAAAACGAATTCTCCGATCTTCAAAATGCTCACAAAAGATGACCAAGTGTGTTAACATTTTAATTTGAGAAGCACACACAAACAAGCACCCGTAGGGCCTCCTTGTTTGTTTTTGTACCAATTTTTAATTCTAGCAGTAGTCCAAAACTGATCAAGTTTCAACTAAAATAAATCCCGGCCCTCCCAGAAGAAAACTGCATTAAATATGACTGCTGAGGTGTTTAGGAGAAAAACATGCAGCTTGTTTGAATGCCGAGTATGTGCTTCAGGTTTCAATAGTACACCAATCAAATTGGTATAATTTTTTTAACATATGAAGGTCTTACACACAAGACATGAGTATTGGAATCAATTGAATTCAATACGTTTTTCGTTTTATGCTTGTACAGCGAGATAGAAGCTGGATTGCCTTCCTTTAGCATCACGGCAAGATCTTCATATAGTGAATTGGATGGCGGTGTGAGCATTTTTGCATGATTGAGAAGTCTCCACTTATATCTGGCAGAAAGGGTTGAAATCCAAAATTCGTGGGACAGGATAGAAATGGGCAACGATTACACTAATCTAAGAACCAGTTTCCATATGCGACCATGAAGTTGATTAAGAATAGGATCAATGCAAGCAAGACAGATCAAATCCATACAAAATTACAGCTTCGCCTTTCAGGATATAGGAATCGATTAAGGTGAGCATAGAACATTTACAATATTTTCTGTAAATCAATTTAATTTGTGAAATCAGAGGATTAGCTTTACGCTCGAGCATAAGTATTAGTTTATTAGTTACTTACCTGTAACTATTTCTCCAGCATTGTTATCTTTCATAGATTAACATGCTTGAATATTCCCTGTCAGACTGGGAATCCTCGGTGATAAATTATTAAGAAAATATTCAATATACATAAACTGCCAACCAGCAGTGCATGTGCATGTACATAGCCCATTGTAGCCTATGAGCCATTCTATTGTGTAGTCCCTCCACCTCACTTTGGTCCTTTATAGCCCCAACCAATGAGGTGGCAGGGCTTAAGCTCCGCCCCAGCAGCCATCTTCAGATTTTGAACCGTAGAGTCTACAGTATGATGTATGCAGAGCATAGGAGCAGCCTCTCAGGGGAGGCGGGTGGGCGCATGTGAATCTATGAAAAATACCAATGCTGGAGAAGTTGCTTTCTTACCTGGTAACGTTCTTTCGATGGGATGTTCCGACGACGTATTCCATATCTATGACAGGTAATCAGCACAGCTGTGCTGCTTTGGAAAATTTTCGGCGTCTGCTTCCTGCGTTGACGACGTCGATACGTTGTCCTAGAGGGCCTCCGTCGAGCCGACGTCACCAGATGTTAGGTAGGATGCACAACGCCCATAGCCTCAGTTGTAGTTTTTTCCCCAGAACGTGTGGCACCAATCTTCTGCCAGTATGACCACAGAAAGCTGTCAGGGTCCGGCTTGACTGAATTCCACAGGAGCTGATGCTGGCCCCACAGACCCTCACCAGGAGTTCACCCCTCAACCCTTAAATATAAACTGAGCTGAAAACCCCAAGAAAGGGAAAGGGGAATTTGGAGAAAATAACGGAGACACTGCAGCCCTGCAACCATCTGGTAGGCTCTGGTATCTGTGGTAAACAAATACACCTGGCTACTTATATGATAAGATAAACTTCTTTTCTAAAATTATTCTAAATAAACTCTGAACTCTTCACCTCTTAAACCTCAGTAAAAGACTTATAGGCTAGTACACTGTGTGGAATATCTTGTAAATAATATCTTGTGTAGTGCATATAGTTCAAGCCACTCAAGTCTCTTTAGAATCCTAAAGTGATGGCCCTTGCAAACACCTTTCAGAACTAGATATTCTTCTTGCTTCAAAGTTTTTAACTCTATGTAGTTTTCAATGCTTTTATAAAATGCAGTCTTTCTCTGAAGTATTGAATTCCATTTGCATAAATTACATTAAATAAATATTCTTTAACTTTCTGGAATACTGCTTTCCTTCTGCGTGTGACTTGTTTCCTTATTTACACTAAGAACATATAGTTTCTTTCTTGATAAGCGTGTGCGTTAAACACGTGAAATCAGAAGACGTGAAGAATTGTCCTCGCGTTTAAAATACACACGCGATTCTTTTCCAACCCGCGCGTGTGAAAAAATACGTAAACGTGATAAAAATAGCACGCGCTAGTTAAAATGGACACGCGCTCTATCGCTACCGAACTCACGCGGATAAACGAAACGCAATTCACGTAAAATAGTTCACACGTTAAAAACAACTTGCGCTTAATCAAAATGGACTTGCGCTCTATCGCAAACCAACACGCGCTTTCTCATGAGACGTCTTTCACGTTAAAAATGTACACGCGCTAAAATTCACTCGCGCATTTCATTTGGGCACGCACTCTATCGCAAACCAACACGCGCTTTCAAAAAGAACACGTAAACGACGACTTGCGAGCTCGCGCACACATTAAACAGTCTTGAAGAACATTACACGCAGTTACTTAACTTTAAACTTCTACGCACAATCTTCAAGCTTGTTTTCCTTATAATAATTTTAACTGTAAATGTCTCTTTACTCAAATAATTTTGAAACTTGTTAACTCCAAGTTTTCTTGTAAAGGAAAATGAAAGTTCACGGACATTCTTAAAATCTTTAAAAGAACGATCCCACCTGATGTCTTCTTGTTCAAACTGGATCAGCCAACGATACTTACTTCTTTGGTAGATTTTCTGAGCTCTGAAAAGGCCTTACTTAAGGAGCTTAACTAATGTACAACCAGCCACTGAATTTCTATGGATGAAAGGCAGTTTAGAATCTTGCTCACCTCCCAAGAATCAAACCCATCGTCCTTTCCACCAATCAGGCAAACCAAACATATCATTGTTCCAGTTTCTTTCGCTCCATCTTGACTTGGGCAAGCACAATGTTAATTCTATGTACAAACTCTTCCTGTTACTAACCCAACCAGCTCTGAAAGCACAACTAACCCAGCCAGTCCTGACAAAAGCCTTGCGGAAACGTAAGCTGCTATCGCATAAGAAATTCTGTAGCGGGGCAGGCTGGAAGGGTACGATATGGAATAAGTAGTCGGAACATCCCATCGAAAGAATGTTACCAGGAAAGAAAGTAACTTGTTCTTCGAGGGGATGTTTCCTCCGATGTATTCCATATCTATGACAGACTCCCAAAGCAGTACCAACGTATGGAGGAGGGAAAAGAATTTAGAAATTTAGAATTAAATTGCAGAATAAAGGACTGCCTTGCCAAAGGCCAGATCCTGCCCAGGGATAGAATCTAGGGAGTAGTATCTTACAAAAGTATGGACCGAAGCCCATGTGGCTGCTTCACAAAAGTTAATGGGAACACACGCCTGCAGAGCAGTAGAGGCAGCCATAACCCTAGTAGAATGGGCCCGTAAGCCTACCGGAAGGTATTTACCCGCCAAGCGGTAACATTCAGAAATTGCCAAGATAATCCATCTAGACAAAATCTGCTTAGTAACAGCTTGTCCCAAACGCCTTCCAGCGTATCCAATAAAGAGCCGATTGTCCACTGTGACCCGGAACATGCGTGAAATGTAGAAACTTAAAGCTCTCCTAGGATCCAACCTATGGAGCCTCTCCTCCTTACCAGGATGCAGAGTCGGATAGAACGCCGGAAGAATGACCTTCTGGCTTAAATGAAATTCCGACACAACTTTTGGAAGAAAGGAAGGACGAACCCCAAGGACAACCCTGTCATTATGAAACACTGAAGGGTGTCTTAACAGAAAGTGCCTGCAACTAACTCACTCTGCGAGCGGAAGTAACCGCAACTAAAAATACAGTTTTAAGGGTCAACTGTCTTAAAGGACAAGAATGTAAAGGCTCAAATGGAGCACCCATGAGGAATTTTAGAACCAGGTTCAAATCCCAACCGGGCACCTGGAAAGGGGACGGTAGAAACACATTGGTGAGCTCTTTCAGAAACTGAGAAATTAAAGGAATTTTAAAATAAGAACACTCCTCAGACGAGCGCTTAAATATGGACAGCGCCACCAGGTAACCTTTAATGGTACCCACTTGCAGGCTTTTGTGGGCTAAGGAAAGTAAAAAGGACAGAACCACAGGAAGGTCACATGAAAAAAGGATCCACATTCTGAACCCTGCACCAGTCGCAGAACTTTCTCCAACGACAACGGTACAGGGACTTTGTTGCAGGCCGTCTGGCCGAAAGCAACACCTCCATCACGTCTTCGGGCAGTCCCAATCCTTATACCTCAACCTTTCAGAAGCCAAGCGTCAAGGATGAGGGATCTGACCCCCCCCCCCACTCCCGTGAGAGCAGATAGTCTCAGTAGGGAAGACGGCATGGAGAAAGATGGACAAGTTGAGAAGGTCCGGGTACCACGTTCTCCGGGCCCATTCCGGAGCAATGAGGATCATCCGGGAACCAAACCTCCGTAACCTTCGTAGCACTTGCGGAATGACGGGGACTGGAGGAAACGCGTACAGCAGCGGGAAGGACCACTCCACCACCAACGCTTCCCCTAAGGCTCCTCTTGGAGGAAATTCCAGCGAGCAGAACCTTTTGCACTTCCGGTCGACACTGGTGGTGAAGAGATGTTTGTCTCCACCCAGATGAACTACCAAGATGGACATTTCCTGCTGAATGGCCCAGAACCAGAGCTGCACCGCCTCTCTGCACAGAGGAAGTGACCCCCCCACCCCTCCCCCATTTTGTTGAGGTAGTGCATGGCTACCGTGTTGTCCGTCAGAATCAGGACATTC
Organism: Ambystoma mexicanum; assembly: GCF_040938575.1. Classification (NCBI taxonomy): domain Eukaryota; kingdom Metazoa; phylum Chordata; class Amphibia; order Caudata; family Ambystomatidae; genus Ambystoma; species Ambystoma mexicanum. The sequence goes on from NC_090934.1 coordinate 26,787,418, forward strand.
TTCCCTCGCACAGTCGGCAGAAAAGCCTTCAGGGCAAGCCTGACAGCCCTCAGCTCCAACAGATTGATATGGAGTCTGGACTCCGACAGAGACAAACGACCACTGCCTGTCAACTCGTTGGCATGAGCTCCCCATCCCGTGAGGGATGCATTGTCACGATAGTCACCTCCAGCCAGGGTAGCCAAAATGGAGCCCCCTTCATCAGGTTGCCTTTGACGGCCCACCACAGAATATCCTGGGCGACCAAGGGCGGCACCTGAATGGGATCTGACATTCTGCCGGAGGATTGTGACCAGTGCATCTTGAGAGCCCACTACAGAGATCTCATCCGCAGCCTGGCCTCTGGCACCAGAAGAATGCAGGATGCCATGAGGCCTAGCAACCTCAAGAACTTGTACGCCGGGAGACTCTGGCCATGTTCAAACTTGTGCACCATCTGCAGCATGTGATGAGCCCCCACCTGAGGTGGAAAACACTGCCCCAGGGATGTATCGAGCCCTGCTCCGATGTATTGGAGCCTCTGGGTTGGCGTCAAGTGGGACTTCTTTAAGTTGAGGGAGAAGCCCAGCCTGTGAAGGGAGTGGCAGGTGAAGTACAGAGGATCCAGGACTTGCTCGGGAGAGCGCGCCCTGATCAACCAATCATCCAGGTAGGGGTAGACTTGAATCCCCCTTTCCTGAGATACGCTGCCACCACCTCCATGAGCTTGGTGAAAACCCTCGGGGCAGAGGTCAATCCAAACGGCAGGACCCGAAACTGAAAGTGCAAGTCGCCAACCGCGAACCTCAGGTACTTGTGCTTGGGATGAATCGGCACAGGAAAGTAATCGTCCTTGAGGTCGAGACACCAACCAGAACTGAAGTTGCAGGGCCTGGAGGACGAGAGAGTACCCATCTTGAACTTGTCCTTCCTGAGGAGCTTGTTCAAACCACGCAAGCTCCTGATGGGTCTCAATCCCCAGTCTTTCTTTGAAATGAAAAAATAAGGGGAATACCATCCCTTGTTCCTCTCCACTACAGGCACATGCTATATGGCGCCTTTCTCCAGCAGGGATTTGATTTCCTGCGCAAGGAGCGGATCCGACTCTTCATAGAGAGATTCCCTGGTGGATTGTCGTGATCAGGAGGGATGGTAGGATACAACGCCTGCTTTACTGGGGCCATAGCCACCTGCACCACCAAACTCTCCGGAGTGGGGTGTGTGGTCAAGTAGCAGGGGTTGTGACTGGTTGGATGGTATTTTTTCGGCAAAGACTTGCCCACTGCCGGGAGATTCTCTGGAGCAATCCAAGCCGCTGCCACCCTTCTTTCCAAGGCCATATGGAATGGCAGAACCGGGTCAGTTGGAACTTGGTCCAAGATATCAGTCAGGTCATCCTGCAGAAAATCCACTGGTGGCGCAGACCACCCCAAGTATTCCGTCACCCTCGACATGAGCTGCTGGTACAAAGACTCAGCGTGCATGCCAGGCTCAGGCCTACCGAACTCCACCTCCGGAGAGGTATCCAGACCACTGGCGTCGTGCAAAGACTGATGCAGGTCTTCCAACTGGCTATGACCAGATAAGAGGCCGTCAGGAACCTCATCAGGAACCAAACCTTCCTCAGACCCTTCATCCACCTCAGAAATATAATCAAGAGGCTGGAATAAATCCCTGGATGAGGGCACAACCACGTTCTTTGACTTGGCCAGAGCCTTCCTCAGGGTTTCAACCGGTCTCCGGGGCACCTCCGATAAAGCATTCTCGAAAGGCGTCGACGTAGAGTGTGGCGCCGATGGCTTCGACACAGGCCTTGAGGGCAGAACTCTGAGCGTGTCCTTCGACAGCCTCTGCACCGAAGGCTTCCACGGACGCGAAGCCTCGGGAGAGTCCATAGACGGTCTCGGCGCCGAAGTCTTCTTCGAAGACCTCAAAGGCTCCGACGGTCTCAATGGCAGCGAGGATCGGGTCTAGGAGCGGGCATGGCTAGAGCGATCCACCTTGTACGACCGGGACCTCGAAGGTGCCCGGTGATCGCGCCGACTGCTCAAGCCCGAAGGCATGCTAACGGTAGCTCTAGCACGTTCCCTGCCGGTGTCTTTCGATGGCACGGACGGAACGGAGCCCTGCAACTGAAAAATCGCCATCATCTCCTTACAAAATGAATCCCGTTCCGCAGGAGAGGAATGCTGGTTGGGACAACCCGCCGACGTGTGGAGTCCTCGGACGAGGAAGGAGACCGGGGACGGCACTTCCATGAGTGCCTCAAAGAGGCAGAGGAATGGCGGGACCCACTCTGGGACCAAGACCCCCTGGATTTACGCCGACGATGCGGAGTCGCCCCTCGAATAGTCGGTCGAAAGCCCAGTGGATTTTGACTTTCGGGACTTGGACACCCTACCGACAGAAAGCTTCTTATGCTCCCACAAGGCCTTCATCGTCAACGACCGGCACTCGTCACAATTGTCCGTGGCGTGGTCCTCACTGAGGTACCAGAGGCAGGCATCGTGCGGGTCCGTCAGCGACATCTTGGAACCGCAGTCCTGACACTTCTTGAAACCCGGCCACGGGGTAGAAGACGAAGACATCATGGAAATCTTTAAACAAACGGGTTCAAAGAACCGATAGAACAACTCAGAAGAACCGAGGCGCACCGAGATCTCCGAAGCGGACACGTTCGCGGAAAAAAAAGTAACTGAGGCTACGGGTGTCGTGCGTCCTGGTGACGTCGGCTCGACGGACGCCCTAGAGGACAGCGTATCGACGCCGAAAATGTTCCGAAGCTGTGGTGATTACCCGTCATAGATATGGAATACGTCGGAGGAACCAATCCCCTCGAAATACAGCTACAGGTAACTAAGACTTCTCCAGCATTGGATCTTTCACAGATTCAGATGCTTGAATAGAATACCAAGCAGTTAAGCATGCCACCATCCTTACATATATGCATAAATACAGAAAAAACATTTCTGATCAAACCTTTACCATGCAGCAACACAACAGTTACATACCTCGGGAAAGGAGGCTGGTTCTACCTTATGCAAAGAGATGGCGGAGCACTGCCTGTCCAACTGCAGTGCCTTTGTTGGAGTCTTCAGCCAGGCAGCAGTGTTTCGCCAAGAGTGCTCCACATGGCGACTCTGCATACGTTCAAGGGTACCCCTGCACGGAATGCTGTTGACGCCGCCCCCCTTCCTCTGGTGGAATGTGCAGATGGCGGTCTAAATGGAGGGTCGCCTTTAAGCTGATGGCAGTGGGTGATGCAAGACAATACCCAGCGTGCCAGACTTTGTTTAGAGATATGTTGACCTTTGGTTCGGCCAGAGAATGCAATGAACAGTTGGTCTGAGGAGCAGAACTCCTTGGTTCTCTGTAAATAAAACTTCGATACTCTAGAAACGTCTAGAGAATAATGTTCTTTCCGCTTCAGATGCGTCATTCTGGAAAAAGGTTGGCAACACAATGCGCTCAGTGAGTGTCATCTCCGAAAGCACCTTGTGAAGGAACTTAGGATGTGGCCTTAAGATGACGCATCCTTCTGGAACAAAGTAAAACGGAGGCTCAGAAGACAAAGCTTTTAACTCACTGATCCTTCTGGCGGATGTGATGGTTATCAGAAATGCTGTTTTCCAGGACAAGAATTTTACTTCGCACCTGTGTATGGGTTCGAAGGGAGGTTGCACGAGGGCTGTCAAGACAGTGTTGAGGCTCCAGCTTCGAACTGGTGAAGGCGTAGGAAGATAAGTACACATCAGCCCTTTCAGGAAGACTTTAACCGCCGGTAAAGAAGGCAAGGATTGAATCCCCGGGGTTGTCGTGTACGCCGCTATGGCTGACAGATTGACCTTGATGGAGGGGAATGAGAGCCCCGACTTAGCTAGGTACAACAAGTAGGGCAGCACCTGATCAACCGAGACCGTGAGAGGATAGATTGCAGAGTTCTCGCACCATTTGGAGAAATGGGTCCATTTCCTGGTGTAGGTAACTTGTGTCAAAGGGGCTTTTGCGGCCCTGATATCCCAGCATTCTGATGGTAGGTTCAGGTTCATCAGTTTGTGCTGCTCAGGAAGCATACCTTGAGAGATAGGCTCCACGGGTCGTGGTGGGGGACGTTGCGGTTCTGTTGCAACAGATATGGATGCATCTCGAGGCGAATCTAGGGCCGACGGGATAGATGCTTCAGACTAGAGTACCAGACTTGCCGCGCCCAATCCGGTGCGATTAGGATCATAGAACAATCCTGTTCTTTCACCCTGCGAAGAACGCCCGCCATGAGGGGAATGGGAGGAAAAGCATAGAGGAACTTCCCCATCCAATTCACTCAGAACGCGTCTCCCAGTGATTGGTACTCTGGGTATCTCGAGGCAAACCTCTTGCACTTTGTTGTTCCTGGTGGCAAAAAGGTCGATATGCGGTTGGCCCCATAAGGCAAAAATCTTTTGGGTTTCCTTTTCGTCCAGTTCCCACTTGTGGGACGACATGTATTCCCTGCTTAGTCTGTCCGCTAGGACATTGTCCACTCCTGGGAGATGCTCTGCCTTGATTTGCACTTTAAGGTGTAAGGCCCATGCCCATAGCTGCTGGGCTTCCTGTGATGGGATTTCTGACCTCGTGTCTCCCTGTTTGTGGAGTGCATGGAGGTCGTGTCTTCTGTCTGGACTGTAAGTACTTGGCCAGCTATCACTGGTAGGAAGGCTTTCAACGCCAACCTTATGGCTCTGAGCTCTAACACAATGTGATGTTGGGATTCGTGCCAACCAAGTGCCCTTGGTTTGGCGGTTCGCAAGATTAGCACCCCAGCCTGAGAAGGAAGCGTCCGTCCTCAGCAGAAGGGTTGATGTCGATGCTTGGAATGGCATCGCCTGCACAAGATTTCCCGGGATATTCCACCATCGAATAGCTTTGTGCAAAGTTGATGGAATCTGGACGATGTCCTCCCAGCGTCCGAGAGCTTGTTTCCATTGGTGGTCCAGGGCCTCCTGAACCGGTCTCATGCGTAGCCTGCAGTTTGGTATGAGGAATATGCACGATGGCACGCCCAGAAGAGATTTGTAAGAGCGTACAGATGTTGTCTTTCTTCAGGAAGCTCGATGTTGAGCGCAGAATTGCTGCTACCCTCCGTGGATGGCCTCGCCCTGGGAATGCTGGTATCGAGCTTGGCTCCCAGGAAGAGAGCTGTTTTGCTGGGAACGGGGCAGGACTTTGTGTTGTTTATGGAAAAACCTAACTCTTTTAGGAGGTCGATAGTCCTTGACACTGCTGCGCGAACCCTTGCGGCGGAACTTGCCTTTATCAGCCAATCGTCCAGATAAGGAAAGAAATCCGTTCCTGCCCTCCTGAGACTTGCAGCTACAGGCGCCAAGGATTTTGTGAAAACTCTCGGTGCCGATTTTAGCCAGAATGGGAGCACTCCAAACTGAAAATGAAGCTCTCCCACCGTGAAGCTGAGGAACTGTCTCTTTGCTGGATGGATCGGCACATGGAAGTATGCGTCCTCCAAGTCTAAAGTGGCCAAGAAGTCGTGCTCGTTTCACCAAGGTAGCACCCCTTGTAAAGCCACCATCTTGGATGTTATGCGTTTGATGAATTTGTCGAGTGCCCTCAGGTCTAAGATGGGCCTCCATTGACCGGTTTTTCTTTCTGACGAGGAAGAAAAAGTAAAAACCCTTTCCCCTCTTGAGTGTACGGCACTGATACTACCACTGCCTTCTGGAGTAGTTTTTGTACCTCTGACATGACTTGCCGTAACATATGCACCCTGCGCGAAGTTGGAGGCAGGGAAGGAAGTTGGTCTCGAAATTCTAAGGTGTGACACTTTCGGATCACCTACAACACCCATTTGTCAGATGTAATTGACTGCCAGCTCTGGAAAAACTGGCTTACCCCCCCCCCCCCCACCCCCACCGGGTTGTGGCATTGAGGGGAAAGTGTTTGATGGTCAGATTTGCTTGCCTTGTGACTTCCCTTGGGCAAAGCCACACCTGCCTCTATGGGTGGATCTTATCTTGGAACGTGCCGCTTTGTACTTTCTGCCCATACGAGGCACGACCGTATACTTTGAACTTGGAAGACGAGCCTCTGAATGGACGAAAAGTACAATGATCCTTATTTTTGTCCTTCAAAGAACTGATGGCTCGGGCTGTGTCTGCTTTGATTCCCTTCAGATGGTCATCTATCTTCTTTCCAAAGAGATCTTGTCCATCAAAGGGCATGTCTAGTATTTGTGCTTTAACTTCAGGCCTAAAATTAGTAGCCTTCATCCAGGCCTGTCTTCTAAGTAGAAGTGCCGTGCGCCATCGGTCTGAAGCCTGATTCGGCCACATCAACCGCTGCAGCGATCATATGATCTGATGTTGCTTCACCATCAGCGATTGTCCTAGCCTCTTCCTGGAGCTCTGGTGGTAGCAGCTTTCCCCATTTGGACATGCAGAGCCAAAGCTCGCGATCGAACCTTGCGGTCATGGCCAGCGCATTACCCGCTCTAATGGTAAGCGATGCAGAGTATGATACTTTCCTGCCCATGGTTTCAAGTTTACACCCGTCTTTGTCCGGTGGTGCCGACAAGGGTGAGGCAGGATTGGCTAGTTTCTTTCTTGCCGCCACTGTGATAACCGAGTCCGGTTTTGTATGACCCCTCAAACAAAGTGGTGCGGATTATGGAGCTTTATATTTCTTCTCTGGTCTGGACACCAGAGCCGGAGTAGATAAGGGAGTAGATAAGGGCGTAGATAGGATCTTGGATCTGGACTCCGATGGTATTGAGGAGAGGGATGGTGGTCACAGTTCTCCTGCGTTTGTCCCTGTGCTCATTGGGCACCAATTTCCTTTCTTCCGAAGAAACTTGAATTTTAAACAATTCTACAGCTTTGCCTATTATGGTGTGTAAAGAAACCAGATCATCCGGCGGTGAGGCCTCGCCTGGTGAATCTCTCCTTCTGGGCTTCGACTACATAGTCATCCCACTCACTGGTTGCGTCAGGCTCCTGCGTTATTTCTCCTCCTCCTGGGTCAGAGAATTCTCTAAAAGGATCCTCCTGCCAATCTGATACCAAAATAGACGGTACCATAGTTGTATCCACATCCGGAGACCGAGGTCTATGTAATGACTGTGGTGATCGGACTCTTGTCGGTGAAGCACTGTGGGTGCTGCTCCTAGGTCTTCGAGCAGGTTCCGGTGATCTTGTCCGTTTGAGGTCTACTTCTGTGAGGAGACCTTCCAAACGTGCCTGGAATTGGAGATGAGTCTCCCCGAAAGGGATCCGATTCTATGGGATCAGTCGGAGCTCCTTTCTCCCTTTGCGGTCTGTACAATTCCTCTACAATCCTCTGTACGGATAACATATCGGGTCATGAGGATGTTCAGCCCTTTCCGTGGACGGTTGCCAAGGCGGACTGTGCTGTTTCGGGCAGGGACCGGGTCTCTATTCCACCACTTCTGTGTCTGAAAATTATTCTTGGATAATTACATCAGGAAGTTCTGCCATTTCCCCCAAAGGTGAAACTTACTGTACTAGTGGCTCAGCCTCAGTGCTCTCAAGAAACTAGTCTTCAACGACAGGTGTATGCATGGAAGGCGCCTCCGACTCCAATTCCACCGTAGCTGCAGGAACTTGCGGTGTTGCCGAAGGTGTTGTGGGCGATGCCATCTTCGCTGAAGAGCGTCCCGTGGACGGTGGTTCCATGGACGGATGTGTTTTGGATCCCGTCGACGAACGGGATTTCCCCGATGACTGATATTTAGACCCCGTCAATGAATGCAGTCTGTGCTCCATGGACGAGGGCGTCATGGACGAATGTCTCGTAGACGATTGGTGTGTTTTGCTAGTCGACAAGTGCCTCGTGGATGATCAGTCCGATGACGATCTTGCAAAGTCTTATGCGTGATCGTCGACTATGGTTTCATCGATGGTTTGGCCGATGACGGGCCTTTACCTTTCCCTTCGCTCGTGAACGGCTTCCCCGTTGACTGCACCCCCCCTGTTTTTCACAAACTCCTCCTTACCTCTGGAGGCAGATTTTGCTGATGAATGACTTTCTGGCTTGAGTCCATCGGAGGCAGAAAAGGTATCAATGCCAGCTTCCTCTTACTCTTGGCCATGGGAGAGGAGGTCCTTTCCACTAAAGAGGATCTCCTCTTAAGTTTGCCTCTCAGATGGAACGCTGGATTGGACAGGAGTTGTCCTGACAGACTCTTCGCCCAAAGATTGATCCCTGGCTTCCAGGTGTAAAAGGAGACTTCTATGCCTGTCCTGAAGGGTTTTGGTGGAAAATGTCTTACAAATATCGCATTTTTGAAGGTCATGTGGGTACAGACAATAAATGCAGTGTTTGTGGGGGTCTTTCATGTAAACCAATTTCTTGTTGCACCTCGTGCAGTCCCTGAACAGGGAAGGCTTCTTGACAGCCTGAGGTGCAGCCATTACTGAAGAGGAAGTTCACACGACGATTGAGGCAAAACAATACGTTTTTGTCTCCAAGTTTCATTGAGAACAAAGCCCCTAAGGGGAACAAAATGGAATATATTTGGAAAAAATATATTCCACACAAAAGTAGAAAAGGTTTGAAAAGCTCAGAGCTTGAGGATTCCTGGTGTCTGTTAAACTGCAGTGAAAAATCTGAAGATGGCTGCCGGGTGCGGAGCTTAAGCCCTGCCACCTCATTGGTTGGGGCCATAAAGGACCAAAGTGAGGTGGAGGGACTACACAATTGAATGGCTCCTAGGCTACAATGGGCTATTGTACATGCACTGCTGGTTGGCAGTGTATGTGTATTAAAAAATTATCTTTAACTGGCCGCCTGGGGGCGCACAGATGTGGATCCTCGATCCACAGACCTCAGAAGTGCCCTGAGCTCCCACATTTGACCCCTCTCCACCCGCACAACGACGGCCTGAGCTGTACGAACCTGGCCCCCATCTATCGGGTGAAAACCCGGAGAAGATCGGACCAGTCTACCCCCAGAAAAGTATCCCGACCCGTGCCTCCATACCCCCCCCGCCCCGAGCCCTCAGAACAGCACCTCGACCGAGGACCGTGGCCAGCGGAAGCCTGTGACTGCTGACCCCCGCCTACTATCCCCCCACAGAGTCATCATACCGTGCGGTTCCCCCCAACCCCCTGTATCCCAGATCGAGAGGACCCAGAGCGCAAGGCGGGGTCTGCTCTCTCCGCGCTGGGACATACACGGCGGCAGCAGCCTCAGACGTGGCAATGAGCAGAGCACACCAACGAAGTGGGTGAGTGCCCTCCTCCCTCCCGTAACACACAGGGCTCTCCTGCAAACCCTGTGCTCCGTAGTTCAGAGGCGCTCCCGACCCCGAATTCAGGCCCGAGCAGCACTGATCCACCCGCGAGGGTGGGACTCTTCCCCTAACCCCCTCCACCGCCCTAGCCAGTAGACAACGCGGATTGCGCGGGCCTGGTGCCCAGCGGCCTGCCGCGCACCCCGGCGCTACCTGGCCCTTGCCTTCCTCCACCAAGAGACCCCTGTGGAACCCCGCTGTCACAGCCCTGCGGTCTACGGGGCGGGAACGGCATCAAACGGCTGCATATACGGATCTCCACCACAGATGTACATTGCGACACCCCAGGCCCACCACGCTGCATCCGTTAGGTGGGGCACGAACTTCACCCCCCGACTAAGTGCGTAATATCTGGTGCCCCTGGGCACATTACCCACACTGGGGGCACCACACATACCACTTTGGTTGAACCCTCTTAGCAAGACTCCAGCAACCAAGGCAGACAACTCTCCCCCGCATCGAAGACAGCACAGAGGGTTGGGCCCCCACTGATGGGGCGTGTGCCCTCCTCTGTAGGCTCCCCCTGAACCTCCACTAGGGCCCAAGCCCTCCACCCCCGAGCCCGCTTTCACGCACCTCTACCAAGGTCTGCACATCAACCTGCAATAGCATTGGAGCGCCCCGGACACCGCAGCAGAACCAAGGACTGGAGTCAACGCAAATAGAGGGTGCTGTAAACGGAGGGTAAGGCCCCTGATCCCAGGGCGTGTGCCTCATAACACAACGCCCCTGATCCTCAGGGCACCGTGGACACTGCTCCTTAACCCACTTCGGGACTAGTTTAAAGCACCGGTACAGAGGGTAGGGCCCCTACTCCAGGGGCGTGTGCCTCCTCGCACCCACACATCACATGAGCACCGGAAGCAAGCTTGCTAGATACGCCTACACCCCACTGCATTACGATCCAGTCATCAAGTCCAAAATGTCGATGGAGCCCTCAGAGGGGAGCGGCAGCCACCAAGGGAAACATAGCCGCCCTCTTGAGAGAAATCAGAAATATGGGGGCTAATTTAGGTGGCAAAATTGACAAGATGACCGAGAGGGTGGATAATATCAAGGAGAGATTAGAGGGTGTAGAGAATAATCAAGCCTCGATACACACTAGAAACCCAACTGGACCTCAGAATGCGCACTATAGAGAAAAGGGAGGAAGACATCCGTTTGAAGATTGATTTAGAAAATAGAGAAAAGCGTAACAACCTGCGATTTTTCGGAATCCTAGAACGAGAAGGCGAAACTGAAGAGAGCCTCAAGCAAACTACATATGACATCATCAGGATCCTAGTCGCAGATGAAAACATTGACGAACCCACAATAGAAAGGATACATAGAGCTGGGGGTCCGCCAGGAGGTCCGAGATCTGTCCTGGCCAGATTTCATAGATACCAAGATAGAGCAAGGGTTCTCACGATGGCCAGGTCAGCTGACACCCTCACTATCGGGGGAGCCCAAATAACCATCTTCCAGGACTTATCCTCTCACCCTGGCCCTGAGACGTCTCTGCAGCCCCCTAACAAAATGACTCAAAGATCAAGGCACAAGATACAGATGGGGATACCCCTTCTCCCTCACGTTTGAGCACCGAAGCAGGAAGATAATTCTCCGCTCTGAAGACGAAATACGAGATTGTATTGCGGATCTCCTTGGCACTGCCCCACGAGAAGGATCACAGTGAACCAACACCCCCCCTCAGGCCCCAAAAAGGAAAAAAGTCAGGAGCCAGGAAATACAGACGACCCAACAATACGAAAGTACGGCACTACACATCCACCAGATCTGACCCACGACGAGCTGTCCAGAGAGGAATAACGCATGACCGACAGGCAAACAGTGAATCTGGACACTGCATGTATCGTTACTATTTCCATTACATAATAACAGTTGTTGCTTGTTAAGTTGAAATTTAAGTTAATTCTCAAGAATTGGGGGGGGCTCAAAATGTTGATACATGTGAAAGGGGTCGCGTGGCTACAACCCTCACGGGCGGTCCGACTGTAGACCAGCTGTGCGCACCTGGTCCAACTCCATCAAACAAAAACTCAGTTCCTCATGAGGAAAATGGTGGGCAAAAATGTAGAACTGAGAACAATGGGTATTACCCTTAATACCCAAAAAGAGGGGGGGAGGGTATACAAAATCCCGAGGCCTTGCAAGCCTCGAAACACTCATTTGAATGCTTCCATGGCGGCGACTCCATGAAAGACGATGTGACGTGTTTCACTCCCTACTGATCAACGGTCATGACAAATCAGGTGACAGGCATGGCACTCTTAAAATTGGCACACTCAATGTCAAGGGGCTCAATTCCCCCACCAAAAGGTCGCTAGTAGCCCGAGAATTTAAGAGCGAATCTGAATGTACTCTTCTTACAAGAAAGTCGATACAGCAAAGGCGAAGAACGGAAGGTGCTGTACGCCAGACTCTGCGCGCAATACTGGGGCTCTAGCCCCCTAAAGAAAGATGGAGTTGGCATTCTGGTCAACAAATCAATCCGATTTGAGCTCCTAAGGTCCTGGTCAGACGTGAGCGGCAGAGCACTTGGATTGATTGGCAAGATATGGGACGCCATCATTGCACTCGCATACGTTTATGCACCCAACACTGGACAGACCCGGGAACCCAAAACAAACAATCCCCAAGGTAATGAATGAGGCGGAAGGGGAAGTGATCCTAGGAGGCGATCTCAATACATGGATGGACCCAGATGTAGACAGGCAAGCAGGCAATCCGCCCACACCCCTCCCATCGGGCGCTGGACACGCACGGATTGCAGACATGGACACCTACAATCTTACAGATGCATGTTGACACAAATCCGAACTGAACAGGCTTCACCTTCTACTCTACTCCACATGCTCCAGAATGGACTATGTATATTTAACCCCGGCACTCACTGCAGCAACGACAGAATTTAACATATCACCTGTTACGTGGTCGGATCACGATATGGTCACCCTCGACCAGATGGCTCTACCCCGGAAGAGCTCCAAATGGCGATGCAATGAGACGCTCTTCAAGGATCTAATCTTCTGGGAACAATTAGAACAAGACATCACCCACTATTTTGAGCAAAATACAGGTGACGTCTCTACGAACATTGTTTGGGAAGCAGACAAGGCCACCTGGAGGGGAGTTCTCATCAGGGAGGGAGCAGCGAAGAAAAGAGCGCCAACTCATAGAAAGTAGACTTCGAAATGAAATCACCCAACTTAACCTCATGGGCCAATCTACGGGTCCCGAAAGATCACACAGGATCAAACAACCCAACGTCAAAAGGGAAGAATTACGGCAACTTGAAACAGGGGACATTGTGCACAAACTCCAATACTTAAAACAAAAACACTATGAACATGGGAACAAGGCCGGGGCTTTACTTGCCGCGAGACTCCGCGGCCAACAACGAGAGCGATGGGTGGCTACGGTCCATGACGAAGAAACACACCACGATCATAGACCCCCCCCCCAATATCCCTGAAGCCTTCGCCAACTTTTACGAGAAATTGTACACCTCGCAGGCCGCACCGCACGCAGAGGCGATTCCAAACTATTTGTCTCAAGTATCCATGCCGACCCTCCGCTGGAAGTAACAAGCCATGGACGCCCCCATCACAGCAGAGGAAATCGAAGATGCTATCAAAATACTTCCAGCTGGGAAGGCTCCCGGGAACGACGGATACACGGCAGGCTTCTACAAGACCTTCCAGAATGCCCTACTCCCTTTCATGGTTGACCTCTTCAACATCCTCCAATCAGGGGTGGCACCCGAATCCTTCTCAGAGGCGCCAATAACAGTCATCCCCAAAGAGGGAAAGGACCCTCAGCGGTGTGCCTCCTACCGCCCAATATCCCTCCTGAACATGGACGCCAAAATCTACATAAGAATTCTCACTGCACGTCTAGTCACACATGCCTGCAATAATCCATAACGACCAAGTAGGCTTCCTCCTAGGCAGGCAGGGCACAGACTCCACCTGCAAGACCGTCCACCTAATACATGAGTCCAGAACATCACTGACCATGCGAGCACTGTTTTCGATTGATGCCGAGAAGGCGTTTGATAGAGTTGAATGGCACTTCCTGGAGGCTACATTGAAGCCAATAGGCCTGGGCCCCACCCTTTGACGAGCAATCAAAGCTGTTTATACGACCCCAAAAGCCTCCGTAATGGTGAACTCCCAGTTCTCCTGGTGGTTCCCGCTCAGTAGAGGAACGAGACAAGGCTGCCCCCTTTCGGCAATACTCTTTGCACTGTCCCTAGAACCATTCGCCTGAGCCCTCCGAGCGGACAGCGCCGTGGAAGGAATGAGAGTAAATTATAGAGAATATACACTGGCCCTGTATGCAGACGACATCCTGCTCCATGTATTGAACCCACCGTCATCAATCCCACGGGCGATACGCCTCAAGAGGAATACGGGACACACTCTGGTTTCAAAATCAACAAGACCAAATCTATCCTCTTCCCACTCCACAAACCTTCCCCAGAACAGCAGGCAGAGCTTGAACGCCTGGGCCTCACTATTGGGGGCCCCACACTGAGATACCTAGGAATCAACATAAGAGACCTAGAACAGCTCTACGAGGCAAATTTCCCACAACTTCTACACGCCCTCAAAGCTGATCTTTCAAAATGGAAATCTTTCACAATCTCCAGGATGGGGCGCCTAAACGCGAACAAGATGGTGAGCCTTCCACGCTTCCTCTATCCCTTCCAGGTCTTGCCCATAACAATCCCGGAACAATTTTTTAAACAGGTCAAGAAGGTCATGTTGGAATTCCTATGGGGGGGGGGGGGGGGGAGAAACCCCGAATACCATACGATATCCTGATACTCCCGAAAGAACTAGGAGTAGGCCTCCCGGACATAGAACGATATTACCAGGCAACCCAACTGAGAATCCTGATCCCACACCTGCACGATAGAAAAGACCTCCAATGGGTCCAGCTAGATAATGATAATTTGGCCCACGTAACCCTCGCAGAGTGGCTATGGGTCCCCAGATCTAAGCTTACGAGACGCTTCTGCGACCACCCAATACTGGGTACTATGTGGAATATCTGGAGAAATGGGATGACTGGAGTCACGACGTGGCCCCCCCCCCCTAAACCATCATAGTCCCCCGGGATCCGAGAAGAAATCCCCGAACACGCCAGATATCAAACCTGGTTCGATGCCGGACTGGAGAGAGTTGGCCGAATGTGGAGAAAAGGGAAATCTCGGAACTAGAAGAAGCCCTCCAAATTCACCCGATTCCGATCTTCCTGTACCTGCGATTGAAAGGGGTGCTATCAAGAGGAGAATGGAAGGCCACCACGCGTAGAGAGCTTACACACTTTTTGGACACAACAACATGACCAAATGCCTAATATCCCACATGTACAAGGCCTTAATCACTAAAGACCAAACTCCGAGCCTCCGCCTCAAAGAAAAATTGGAAAGAGACTTTAACAGAGACTTTGACCAAAAAGCCTGGGACAAGATCTGCGAAACGCCAACCAAAATATCAATTGCCACCCAGTACAAATTGCATGCTGTGAAATGACTCCATCGTTGGCAATACGATCCCCACAGGTTGTCTATGTTCCAAACCTCCAGCCCGAGATGCTGGCGGCAATGTGGTATGGTCGCCGATGTGCCCTAAAGTGCGCATTTACTGGCAAGAGGTCCTGGGATGGATTAAGCAAATATACGGCATAGAAAGAGAGCCATCCCCCCTTTTGATGCTATTTGGCCTCGAAGAAATGGAAGAATTGGTGCGGGTGAGAAGGCTGGTGTCCACCCTGCTACTAGCAGCAATAGCAGGCCTAGTTATCAAATGGAAATCCCCAAAACTACCAGACGAAAAGGACTGGCTGAAAATTGCCATGAACATATACACAATGGAGAAAATAACTGCGGCCCTCCATGACAAAGCCGCACGACATGAGGAAGCCTGGAGCGACTTTGCGGGCCATTACATTACAGGTCCAGTCGCAAATGCCTCACCTCGACATTGACAATGTCAACCACTCTGCCCAATCAGGAACTGAATACTGAACATCAGACCGCCAATTAATCATGCCCGTCACAAACTACACCTGTAACTCAAGACACCAACAAGGATCATCGAGCAACGTCACACTGTCCACTTTAGTTTGCTATAACAAACGCTGCAACCTGGAAGTTGTATGAGCAAGAACAAGGAGATGGGGGGGGGGGAATTATACTGTTCGTCCATCAGACAGAGACGTGTATTTTATTGTTAAAATGTTGTTAAGGTAGGATGCAGTGGTCCTGTGTAGGAACTATGTATGATCGACTATGTACCCACCCAGCTGTTCACTTCTGATGTTAAAAAATCAATAAAACTGAATTTGGAAAAAAACCTTTTAATTATTTATCACCGAGGATTCCCAGTCTGACAGGGAATATTCAAGCATCTGAATCTATGAAAGATCCAATGCTGGAGAAGTCTACACAGAGAGCAAGGTGTCACAAGTTGTAGCCCAAACAGCGAGTAAAAGCTACCCGTTTAATCCGCAACCCATCTATGGACCAAGCAAAGGAGAATCATTTTTTCTTGTTATCGAAAATGTTGATCGCGGATTTAGTGGAGTTGGAATGAAGATTTAAATCCTGTGCACATTGAGCGAAAAGTTGCAATTTTGCCTGCAGTCCAAAAGGAGTTCTATCAAATTGAAGAATGTCATCAGCAAAAGCAAGCCAATGCAGGTGCAATTTGCCGAGTTTGATAGGAAAGTTGACACTTCAGTGCCAAAGCTTGTCCAAATCTCTCGGGTAAAGAGTAAAGAGCGTGGAGGGAGGCTAAATTGCACCCTTGCTCAACACCCACACACGTGGTAACAGGCACAGTAAGGGCACCATGTTTATTAACTCTTACCATATATGATGTATTGGAGTGTAATTTGGAGAGTAAAAAAAGGAGCATCTTTCCCCATCATACATTGCGAATCACACAATCGAATGCCACAGACGGAGAGATGCCATGTATACAGGACCAGTGTTTACCAATTTAGACTGACACCATCTTAGCCCACATATTGACTTTGCGGGCAGTCTCCATGTGTCTCCGCAATCCAATCTGAAAACGAGACAGTGTTATGTCATTTCATACGCGATTCTAATCCTCGTAAAATCAAAATGGAAAAGACTTTTGCCGAGACATCCAAAAGCTCTGGGCCAAAAACTCCCACGATCAGCTGGACTAACCCTTTTAAAAACTGGAATAATAAAATTGAGCCAAGATTAAAAAGGTACTTTGTTGGACTGATATAGGTTATCAATTTAATTTTTAATATTGAGGTCCACAGGCCGCGGTCATGTTTAAGAACGCAAGCCGGAATGCAGGGCCTGGAGCTTTGAAGTAATTTAGTTTCAGTATAGCCCATTCCACATCTGCTGCGGACCATGGGCCTAAGCAAGTATTGCACGTCAAACAATTCAAACACTCCACTTTGCTGAAATGTAAGGGCAATCTAAATTTATCAGTGAAATAGGAGGTCCATACTTCCGCAGAAATAGACTAGGTTACGTTTTCTGTACATTTAGGAGAGTTTCCTTAAGTATGCCCATACAGATCTTCTGTTGTTGCGTCATAGGTACAAGATAATCTTTTGATTCTCTAGGCTATGTGATAAATGTTTCATGCCTAAAAACCAGTTTGTGCTCATTGCAGATCGGTTTTCTTTATAAATTATAAATATACTGAAATAGGTAATGAAAGCCATTTAAGCGCTCTCAGTAACTTGTTTTTGGAACGTTTGGAGGCCGGACCCTTAGAGCTATAAGCATGAACATGTCGAGGATTAGTAGAGACAAGATGCAAGTTAATTTCCGCAGCGTGGATTGGATAAGGGAGTTATTCAATTTTTCTACCCGAGGAATAGTTAGACCACAATTTAAAGGAACTTCTGTAATAATGTCTTTATGAATCAGATACTTAAGTTTATTGCACAATTTCTAAAAGGGTGAGGTGATGAGAAATATCAAGCACAGGACATGCAACATTAATAGAGAGGAATATGATTAAGTGATTCCCCTAAGCCAGGAGAAAGGGTAGATGGCAATTCGCAGAGATGAAGCAAATTAGTGGAGGCTGCAAAATAATCAATGTAGGAGGTTTTATTGCCTCTGTGCCAAGTAAAAGGGAGAATAGATCTGACAATGCCTAACATATGGATATCCCATTAGGCAAGCAATTCAATCCATTTTTTGCCTCCAATGATAGAAGAGGAAACATTGCCACCAGACACCGCATCTGAGGAGCAATTCAAATGCGGTATACATCAGGAATTGAAGTCGCCACCAATGAGCATCCTATAATCTGGTTTAAAAAAGGCATCGTCAAGAATCGCATCAAGCTGCAAACATTTGGTCAACAATTTTATGGCAGGATTCCAATACAGAAAGTAAGGTGCAAAGTTTGCATCAGGAAAAGTTACATCTATAGCGATCACATCGTCCAGGGCCTTCGCCACCCTAGGAGAGACCTTTAAGTGATTATTAACGAGTACAGCTAGACCTCCATAAGGCCTGCCAGCATGCCACATATTGGCTGCCACTAAATAAGTGGTAAAGCCATTAATAAAAAAATGTTTAATTGCATGGTTTTTTGACATTAGAATTGACAACTGGTCATTAAAGATGTAGGAGTGAATCCAGAAACTGAGATTCTTAAACCTGCAAGAATTCCATGAGGCTACTGTGAGACGGCTATGCCACGGGTATAGAGCTGTTAGACTGGAGACTGTTTGCTAAGGGATCGTGCCATGACCAGTCCTTGATCACAGATAAAGAAACGAGATGTGACAATATAGCCTCATTAGGGAGGTTGGAAGTAGCAGTAGAAGAGATGACATCAGCCATCTTAGTTGTTGTATCATGTGTCTCAAGGAAGTTAGTAGCAGATTCATGTGAAGTAAAGTGCAGTGCTAAGCTTAACTGATTAAGATCATCACAGTGCTCCCATACTAATTTGGTGAAGATTGCAGAATAAAATTGGCATTTCATCCGGTTATAGATTGTAGTAAGTGTGACCCAATTAATATCATCGGAATTGAGAATTCTCAATGATGGAATGTTAAATGCATGGAGAATAAAAGACTTATTCCGCACCTGCCGTTAATCATTGGATCACTGATCCGTCCAGTGATATTTGAGGTTTCAGCAGTAAAATCGGCTGCAGGGAAATCGATAATAGGGTCACTACTCTTACCAAACTCAGTGGGAGACCGAGTTAGGAACAGTGCCCAATTTCCCCATTGTTAGCATGTACAGGGTTTGATACATTAGTCATACAAGACTCAGAGGGATTCGAAGATGTGGCGTTATCTGCAGCATGTGCCGAAATAGGTAATGCAGAATGTGGTGATGACATGGGTAATTGCTTATTTGCTAGATTGTTAGGAGCTAAGCTTATGTTCAATTATAAGCTCTTGATGAGCGGATAAATTGTAAAGTTCAGTCTGCTTAATAGCTGTCGAAACCATCACTGTTGGATATGTAAATTCAGCAGACTGGGATGTAGAGACTTAACAGGCATCACGTCGCCACCAGAACTCTACTCAGTGGCTGCCTGTTTTGATTTTATATATTTTTTGTGCTTGGAGACTCAAATCCACATTTTTAGAAGTACCACGCAATTCCCCTTTCATTTGAAATGCTTCCCTGTCCTTTATTTAGTTGATTCAAATCCAACACCATCTTCATTTGAAAGGTTACATACATTTTTGATATTAGAATTGTGACCTTTGTTTGATCAGAGTGAGATTTTTGGGTTTCCTAGTTGCACCTTTTAAAGATTTTTTTTAAGGGCCTTTCTCCTAAGTGGTCTGTTATGAAGCCGCTTGTCTATGTGCAAAATAATGTTTAGAAGGACTTTCGTTAATGGACTCAGCAGAAACCTGAATGTCTGCTACATCATTAGTAGACCTAATTGGCTCTTGTTATATAAAAACAGTCAAGGCTTAAGGACTATCCGGACCATTACATATGGAGGCAATCTCAATTACTTTATCTTGGGAACATGCACAACAGTTAGCTTGAACGGAATTGTCCGGCATATGAGAAGTTTTACCATTTCAAGATGTTCAATTTTTGCTGCAAAAGCAGTTATATTGAACCATATGTTGCTAGAATCTGTCATCTCAGAGCCCCTAGGTAAAGTCTCAGAATGTTGTGTACACATGGAAAAGACAAGATAAATAAGCAGTGTTAGCGTCTATGACAAGGTGCCACACAGCAAACAGACAGCCAAATCAGAGCAAGTCTGATGTCCCTCTATGGTAGTGACAGTATCTAGTACAGCGCTATGGAAAGATCTGCAACAATGCCACCCAGAAGCGACTCAATGAACAAAATATTAAACAGACGTGAGCTGTTCCGAAAGAATCTGCCGTGTACAGAGGCAAGCAACAAATACAGCAGCTCGATTACGCGCACGTCAAAGGATCAACATTAAACCAACCCCGCGGAGCACGAACATGCTCAATGCTAACAGGCATCTATACGCCGTTAACCCCATGAACACCATATCCAATTCACAAGCAGATGCTTACCGGATCCAAAATCATCATAAAAATCAGCAGAGAACACAATCCATTGTGCAATGTTACCGTGAGATAGCAAATAATTAATAGCGCACCACTGCACGTGGCCCAGCGGAACTGCCAAACTGGTACTTCAGAGGCACTTCCGATGCGCGTGCCCATGCCTTAAAACAGGAATTATGGAAGAGGGGCGGGCCCAACGCATAACTAAAGAAAAACAAAATTAAAGTATGTATTAAGGGCATTTGGAAGATTAATACAAGTCTCTGGTATCCAAGCATGTAGCAGCAGCAATGTAATCCAAGCTCCGACCTTAAATGTTAGTTCCTTTAAGAAGAGTTGTGAAGGTGAACAACAGAGTCCACTGCCAAACTGGCACTTCTGAGGCACTTCCGGTGCCGCTTTCCAAGAGAAACTTGAGCGGGGCCTTATGGAGGCTCGAAGGGGACCTCCCATGAGCCTCGTTAGAACCATGTTGAGTTCCCATGCGGGGTCAGGCGCCTTCACGGGCGGGAAAGATCTAAAAAGTCCTTCGAGAAACTCCTTGAGCAGTCGGTGGGACCAAAGTGAAGATCTTCCTGGTGACGTGGTGTATCCAAGGATAGCCATCAGATGTACCTCGATTGAGGCGTGTTCCAGTCTGGTCTTGAAGTATAGCAAGTATGGCAGGATCTATGGGGCTGACACCCTTAAAAAGGTTATCTTCTGTGACCGGCATCCTGTGGCAAAACGCTCCCACTTCTGACCATAGCACTTGAAAGTAGACGAGCCGGCTTTGGCGAGGACCTTCCTACAGTCAGAGAGGCGATCTTGAACCACAACTCCGTCGTAGCGGGCTACGATGGCCAGGGCGTTGGCGGCCTTGATGGTCGTCGCTGCAGATGAGATGACCTGTCGTCCCATCGCATCTAGCTTCCTACCCTCGCCGTCCGGAGGGGAGGTTGAAGTAGAGGCCGATGCCCCCCGCTTTCTTCTTGGCCGCCGCAACGACCGAGTCCGGGGTAGGTTGCGCCCTAAGGCACAAGGGGGCAGCGTCAGGGACCCGGTACTTCTTCTCGTACTGGTCCCTCTTCACAGGAGCCGTGGCAGGGTTGAGGAGGGCGAGCCCCTCATCCCAGATGTCATCAAGAAGCGGTACGGCGAGGACCGTCTTCCTTTTAGCCTCGTGCCGCTGGTAAAGGAACCCCTCCTTTTCCTCGGGGCAGAGCTAGAAGAGCTTGGATGCCCTGGAGATCATTGCATGGAAGGATCCAATCTCGTCGGGCGGGGACGCCCGGGCAGTGGCCGACGGGGGACACGTCCTGTTGTCGCCTCCGTCATCCGTACCGGTCGTAGTCATGTCCATGCCTGCATCATCCCCGTGGGTAGTGGACCGGGGGGAAGGCAGAGAAGGCCGCAGAGGCGGGAGAGGAGGCCTAGGATGCTGCGTCCTCTTAAGTGGTGGGCTCCCCGAAGGTCCTGACTCCGGTTCCTCCGTCGGGTCTGGCTCAGGCTCCTCCGTCGGGTCAAGGGGCAACCTAGTCCTCATCTCCGAGCATAAGGACTGGATGGCTGACAAAATGGCCGCCGAGGTGTCCTGCTGCGCCGGAAACGACGGGAGCGAGGGCTCTTGAGGAGCCTCGTCTGCGTCACAGTCACCCTCGTCGGGAATCCCTCCCGATGGGCTGGGCCTCCTCCACGACTTGGATGAGCTCCTCTTTAGAGGTCGTGTCCATATCCACGACAGCCACCAACCCCCCCCCTTTCCAACGAGGACTTTGTGGGTGTCTTCTCAATGGGCCTGAAAGACGACTCCCTCCGCGATGGCAGGGAGACTCTGGTACCTGAGGGCGCCTCCACTGGCGTAGCCTCCACCGGCTGATCCAGGGCCGCGGCGACATCCTCAATCGAGGTGTTAGCAGGGTGAATTAAAGCCAACGTCACCTTCTGTACGCCTGGGGCCTTCACCTTGGGGGGAGGGTCCGAGCCTCGCTCCCCCTCTGCCGGAATCTTCGAAATTGACCGGGGCCTCTCCTGCCTTGCAGCCAAGGAGCCCGACCATTCGGCGCTCCCGGTGCCCGTGGTGCTTAGCCTTTTGTTGGGCCCCCGTCGCCGGAGCACCCTCACAAGACTTAGAAGACCGCTCAGACTTTTTCTTCTTCTCGCCTGGCGGGCTCTTACCTTCCAGCCAGTTGGCGAGATGGAGGTGGCGATCCTTCATGGTCCGCTCCGACATGTTCCCACAAAACGCGCAGTCCTTTTCCTTGTGCGTCTTGTCCTCATGGAGACAGTAGAGGCATAACGAATGCTCGTCCTCCTTGAAAACGTTCTGAAGCTGGCATCCAGGGCAGGTCCTGAATAGCTTCCCGGGCGTCGAGCTCCATTTCTCCTGGGCCATCGAGGGTAGGCCTCGGAACTTCTGGAATCCTCCAAAAGCATAACTTGACGAAATCTTCACCCTTGAGGGGCGTAGAAACTCCGAAACGGATCCCCGTTGATCGGAAGTAGAAACGGTGGCGCTTGAGGCTCTACTTAACCGCAAAAAATGAGAAAATCTCCTGAAAAAGCGCAAAAATGCAGCAAAAGCTCGAGAGCTAAGCACGAGGACTCCCAACACTTGAACGTGCAGTAAAAATCTGAGGATGGCTGCCAGGGGCGGGGCTTAGGGAGAGGGCAGTCATTGGCTGGGGCAGTATGACCCAGAGACCAGCGATTGGTTACTACTGAGAAAGACAGATCAGAAACGAAACTGATACTGATTTTTTCGATACCGAGGATTACCGGCCTGACGACAGGGAATATTCATGAGCATGTGAATCCATGCCAGATCCCATGCTGGAGAAGAGGTTGAAATGGGGACCTCGGATGACACTTCCTCTTCGCCAGAGGCTGATCGGGGAGCTGAGGGACCAAAGGTACTAGAGCCGGGGGCATACTCATGTGTGTAGTGTTGACAGAATATCCAAGGGAATGTCCCTCGGCTGAGCAGGCAGACCAGGAAAACTAGGCCCTGTGCGGTTATCCTCCTCCTCAACGTCCTCGGGGACAGTGTGTAAGGTCTCCTGATCCTCGTCTGCACGAGACCTCCATGGTGTGGGAGAAAGCCAGGGAGGGCTGTTTCAGGGCCTCCTCGCCCTCCTCTTTCTCTCTTGAACCAAAGTTTGAGCCGGTTATACACCTTCCGGCATGCCTGCAGACTTTGCCAAAGTCACTGCTGCGGTTTCAAATTTTGGGGGTAGAGACACCCGAGCTGTGGAAGCTACCCTCGCAGGATCAGTGTCCTTAGCGGTCATGGCAGTAGCAGTTGTCAACGAGGTCTTAGCCGGGTCCGGTTGGACCTGCTTGGGTTCTTCAGCCTTTTTTCTCCTACGTCTGCGGCTTCTCGGATTTCTCATGTAGTTTAGCCGGTAGATGATTTCCTCTTTGAAAAGGAGCTCAATGGTAGGCTGGCAATGGAAATGGAAGGCGATTGAGCGAGATGTATCCACTTTGGGACCCGCTTCTGCGGCGAACCTGGTGGACTTCCAGCTCTTGGCCTGGTCTTGGGCCCCTACAGATTAAGCACTCAAAGGACTGCTCCTTGCACCAGCTGGTCCTGGTCGTCCCTGCATGGAGCACAGGACAGAGGTCTTGACATTAAGTCATGCCGCCAGCCTACTGTACCTGTCCCTCGATGTTTTCTTTCAAAATTAGAGGCAAATCTCACTTAACCTCCTTGTGGTCCGGGTGCAAGCAGTAAAGGCATTGTAGGAGTTTGTCACATTCTGTAGCCTGCATTTGGTCCAGGGCCTAAAGAAGGACCTTCCCCCCCTCCTCCCTCATGGTCGGAGGGCCCGAAGTAGGCCCAAAGGCCTTGTAGAATCTTCGATGATCTTTGCCCTTGAGGGGCATGGAACCTCACCGACAACAGGTCCCCGCTTTCAGCAGAAGAAAAGAGCACAGGCTTCTGTGAGACAAAAAGCTTTTTCTGTCAAAAACACGGAGAGCACACTCAGACTCCCAACACTGAAGCGTGCAGAAAAAAATCTGAAGATGGCTGCCAGGAGGAGGGGTTTAGGGAGAAGGCTGTCATTGGGTGGGGTCAGTATTACCCAGGACAGCGACTGGTTTAGAGGAGTTGCTTAGCTCTGGTAAAGTTTGTTCGACTGGATGTTCCTCCCACGTATTCCAAATCTTTGATATTAGATATCCAGCTTCAGCTGCTTTGGAAAAACATTTTGGCAGAGGGCCCTGTGTGTCGCTGCAGTCGACTCGATGTCCCTCGAGGGCCTCCGTCTCAAAGGTGATGTCATCAAAGGTATATATAGCATGCACAGCGCATATTGGCTTTAGTACTGTTTTTTCTTTCAGGGGGTTGGACCGTACTAAGCTTTGAAGGAACACAAGCTGTAATAGCATTGGATATTCTACTGTGAGGTAGGCTGGCAAGGCTGTGAGGAACAAGTGGGAGTAACATCCAGTCGAAAGAATGTTGCCAGGGGTAAGTTACTTGTCCTTAGAATGGATTGTGTCCTCCCACATATTCCTCATCTTCGATACTCTCAATGCAGTGTTTGTGTTGGTGGAGGGAGTAAGAATTATTTCAATGGTTTCCATGGACCAAAGGGAGGACAGTTTTTCCAAAGCTTCCATCCTGTCAGAAGAATCAAGGCAGCAATGTTTTGTGAAACTGTGTACTCGTAGCTGCCTGACAAATGCTTTTGATCAGGACACTTCTTTGCAGAGCTAAAGAGGTAGCCATGCCCCTGGTGGAATGGGCCCTCAAGCCTTCTGGAGGATCTTGCCCCGAAAGCCTGTAGCATTCTGAAATTGCCAAAATGATCCATCTGGATAAGGTCTGTTTTGTCAAAGCCTGACCCAGTTTGTGACCTGTATAGCCTACAAAATGCTCATCTATACGAAGTTTGGACAATCTAGAGATTTAGAAGTGTAACCTCTTCCTCCTTGCCAGGATGAGGGAGGGTAGCAAGTGGGTAAAAATGTTCTGTCCTACGTGAAAATCTGAAATTATATTAGGCAAAAATGAAGGCTTAACACTCAGGATGTCCTTGTGGAAAATTGTAATGGGTGGTTTACATGATGGTGCCTGAAATTCACACTCTACGGACTGAAGTTATTGCTACCAACAAAATGGTTTTAAAAGTTTGCAACCTTAACGGGCATGAATGTAGAGGTTCAAATGGTACACAGATAAGAATAAGGTCCCAAGCTGGAACCTGGAAAGGAGATTGGAGGGGGGCAGCCGCACATTAGCGAGTCCCTTCAGAAATGGCGTTACCAATGGGATCTTATAGTATGAAGATTCTTCAGACGAGCGCTTATAGATTAATAGCGCCGTCAAATAGCATTTAATTGTTCCAACCTGGAGCCCCAGATTGGCTAGGTATAGTAGAAAAGATAACACCTCTGGTGTTTTGCATAGTAAAGAGTCTACATTCTTGTCCTTGCACCAGCAGCAGAATTTGTTCCAACAGCAACGGTACAATAACTTTGTTGCTGGCCATCTAGCCGAAAGCAAAATCTCCATTACGTCATCTAGGAGGTCCCAATCCTCATCACTTAGCCTCTCAGAAACCATGCAAAGGCGGAGTCTCTTGACCTCTGGATGGAGAGCCCCGACACTCCTGCGAGAGAAGGAACTCTGTGGCAGACGTACTGGAGGGCAGGTGGACAGATCCAGACGGTCTGGGTACCACGTCGTCCTGGCCAAATCTATGATAACTAGGATAATGCGTTTCCTGAACGTACTCAACCTCCTGATCACGTGAGGAATGACGGAGACGGGAGGAAATGCGTACAGGAGTGTACACAGTCCACCAAGAACGAGTCCTGTAGAGCTCCTTTTTGGGGATATTCCCTGGAGCAGTACAGTACGCATTTCCAATTGACACTTGTCGCAAACAGATCCACTTGAGGGGTTCCCCCAAAGGGTGACTATCTTATACCTTCCCGAGCTAGTTCCCACTCGTGGGAGACTCTGCTCTGCCTGCTCAGAGCATACACTGCTGTGTTTCCCTCTGCGGCTAGGTGAACTGATAGAGAGACTCCTTGAATTGCCCAGTACCAGAGCTGCATTGCCTCTGTACAGGGGTAGTGACCCTACACCACTTCTCTTGAGGTAGTACATGGCCACTGCTGTCCGACATCAGGACATTATTTCCATAGGAGGAAATGTCTGGAAAAATATTACTGACCCCACCAAAAGACCTAAAACACACCACGAAAAGTTCCAACTACCAAAATGTCCGAACTTTTGGTGGTATGTGTTAAGTGAGGTCGGTATGACCCCCCCCCAAACCCCCTGCCAGAACAAACAAAAAAAAGCCTGGGGTTATGGAGGTGCCCCCCGCAACACCCTGCTCACTATAGTACACAGTGGAGTGAGCGGGGTGTTGCGGGGGCATGCCTGCAGCTCACACGAGCAAAAAATATAAAAGTAAACAAAAAGCCGTGGCTGCCCCCCGCAAACTATACTATATAGTATAGTGGGTGGGGGTTGCAGGGAACATCCCTGAAGCTCACCCGAGCAAAAGTTTAAAGAAAAAACAGAAGAAATGACCCTGCGCCAAGGGTTCCCCATCACAGAAGTGAAAGGGAACCGGCGCCTCTGGGACACAGCACATCTGAAGGAAAGTTAAGTAGTGGGGTGGTGTGTGTTTGAATCCGTGCGATTTGTAATGGAAATGTTCGCATGGGAAATTGCGTACATTTCCCATGCGAACATTTCTGTCGCAGGTAATTTACCTGCGGACAAATCATGTAGATCTTCGTACAGAGGGCAGAAAGGTGTTCAGCGCTAGTCTGATTGCCCGCCGCTCCATAGGATTGATGTGTAGTTTGGACTCCGATGGAGACAAACGACCGCTGATTGTCAGATCATTGGCATGGGCTCCCTACCCTGTGAGTGAGGCGTCCGTCACTACTGTCATCTCCGGCCATGGTTGCCAAAAATGTTATCCTGTGACCCTGCTTGGAACCTGAAGTAGGTTCCAAACGTTGCCTGAGAATTGAGACCATTGTGTTCTGAAAGCCCATTCAAGGGATCTCATCCTCAAACAAGCCTCTGCCGCCAGACAAATGCAGGATGTCATGAGGCCTAGCAACCTCAAACAGTTGAAAGCCAGAAGACTATGTACACTAAAATTTTGAGACCATCTGCAGTATGTCTTGAGCCCTCACCTCAGGTGGCAAGCTCTTTCCCCAATGATGTATCCAGCAGAGCCACGATAAATCGGAGCTTTGGAGATGGTGTCATATGGGAAAACGAATTGATGGAGAAGCCCAGCCTTTGAAGAGAGTGGCAGGTGACGTTGAGACGATCCAGTACTTGTTCGAGAGAAAGCTCCCGGATCAGCCAATCCTCTAGGTAGGGGTAGACTTTAATCCCTCTCCTGAGACTCGCTGCCACCACCGTCATCAGCTTGGGGAAAATCCTTGGGGCTGAGGTCAGCCCAAAAGGGAGAACGCGAAACTGATGAGAATCGGCAACGGCGAAACATGGGTACTTTGTGCTTGAGATGGATTGGCACATGAAAATAGGCAGCCTGAAGGTCCAATGACCATCCAATTCTGGAGTTGGAGGGCCCGACGGAAGTGTGACCATCTTGAACTTGTCCTTACTGAGGAACTTGTTCAAATCTCTCTAGTCCAAGATGGGTCTCAGTCCTCCGTCCTTTTTGGGTATTAGAAAGTTAATTAACTAACTTGTTTCTCCAGCATGGGTCTACCATGGATTCAGATGCTCATGAATATTTCCAGTCAGGCTGGGAATCCTTGGTAACAAAAAAGTTACACAGGAAGGGAGTAGTTTCTTACCTGTAACTCCATTTCTCCAGCGTTGGTATCTTTCATGGATTCACATGCTTAGAATATTCCCCGTCAGACTGGGAACCCTCGGTACACATATAGTCGTTTCCTATAGGAAAAAACTTCCGACACTTGTGTGTCCTATCCACATCTACGTCCTCTCCGGGGCCGTCCACGCAGGCCCCGTTGGACGTAATGGTATAAAAGGCCCCGCCCCCGCGGGTCCCGTCAGATTTCGGCCCCTCCAAAGTAGAAAAGGGGAAACCTGCTTATGCACATATCTTGCACATTGCAATCCGGGGAGGCTGGAGGGCGCATGTGAATCCATGAAAGATACCAACGCAGGAGAAATGGAGTTACAGGTAAGTAACTACTCCCTTCTCCAGCATTGGATCTTTCATGGATTCACATGCTTAGAATAGATTGTATAGCAGTATCATCGAAGACGGAGGTGAGAATGCAATGTAACTTACTTTTACAAGAAACACTCTCAGTCCAAATATGTGTATATATATATATATATGTGTGTAAGCAGCAACATATTTTCAGATATAAACATTCATAATACATAAATAAAATCAAGGGAACAAACATAGGCAAGGTAAGAGACAACAGCTTCACCGTATTTGGCTTACCTCATTGAAACAGATGGCGCAGCACCGCCCTTCCCATCTGTACCTCATCCGCGTGCTGCCTTTCCAGGCAGTAATGGCGTGTAAACGTGTGTGGAACTGACCATGCCGCCGCCTGGAGGATGTCTGTCGGAGGAATTCCTGCCCATAGAGCCGCGGAGGAGGCTGTCGATCTCGTGGAATGGGCTCTAGGGCGTCCTTGTAGGGGTCTCCCAGCCTTGGAGTGACTAAAAGTAATTGCCGAAGAGACCCAACGAGCCAGGCTTTGCTTGGAGATTGCCCTTCCTCTCGCCGACGGACCGTAGGCAATGAACAACTGTCTGGTAGTTCTGATATCTTGCGTCCTTTGCAGGTAAAATTAATGCCCTTTTGACGTCCAGAGTATGAAGGGCTTTTTCCGCCGTCGACGACGGGGACGCAAAGAAAGTAGGAAGGACCAGGGCCGAGTGCTTGTGATAGACTGTCGGTACTTTCGGGATGAAAGTAGGGTTAGTTGATAAAATTACTTTGTCCTTAAAGAATCTCATATATGGAGGATCTATGACCAATGCCTGTAATTCCGACATTCTTCTAGCTGATGTAATGGCAATTAAGAAAGCCAGTTTCCAAGATAGGAACTGCATGGATGAAGAGGACATTGGCTCAAATGGAGGCTTCATTAAGGCAGCCAACACCACATTTAAACTCCACGACGGTGGGAACCGTTTCGTAGGGGGGAAAGTTCTAAAGAGACCCCTCATGAAATGTTTCACCAGTCTGTCACTGAATAATGGTGAAGACCGTCTCCTCCTCGTAAACCTTGAAATGGCCGCCAAGTGCACTTTGATGGACGATGATGACAGCCCACTCTCAGCTAGGTGAAGAAGATACGGAAGAATTTGTTCAGGGGTTACTTCTAAAGGCTGAATTTTATGCTGTGTTTGACACCACGTACAGAACCTTCGCCATTTGCATATGTATGATTTGTTAGTCGAAGGGGCCCTAGCCGCCTGCAGAATTCTCCGGCAATCCGACGAGACTTTCAAGTTGCCAAACTCTGAAAAGTCAGGAGCCATGCTGTTAAGTTGAGGCTGTCCGGATTGTGGTGGCACACCGTTCCCTTGTCCCTGGACAGTAGGTTCGGCACTTTCTGGAGAGTTATAGGCTGTTCCAACGACAGATGGAGGTCGGAAAACCATGGTTGTCTCGGCCAATACGGTGCCACTAGAATGACCCGGCATTTGTACCTGCGAATCCCCTGGATTGTCCTCCGTATAAGGGGGAACGGAGGGAAAGCGTACAGGAATTTGTCCGTCCAAGGAAACGAGAACGCTTCCCCCAGGGATCCTTTTTGAGGCCATCTGCTCGCGAACTGTTCGCATTTCCTGTTTTCTTTCGTTGCGAAGAGGTCGATTGAGGGGGTCCCCCACCTTTCGAAGATTATTTGTAGCTGACCGGTGTCCAGCTCCCACTCGTGTATTTGAGCCATTGTCCTGCTCAGGGAATCCGCTTGCACATTTTTCACACTCGGGAGATGGTAAGCCACTAAGGATATGTTGTGTTTCAACGCCCAGTGCCAGATCTTTTGAGCTTCCGCCGAAAGGGTCCTGGATCTGGTGCCTCCTTGCTTTATCAAGTAGAACATGGCTGTCGTGTTGTCTGTCAGCACTCTTACTTTTGATCCTTTGATATGTGGAAGGAATGATTTCAAGGCCCATCTCACTGCCCTCAGTTCCAGCACGTTGATGTGTAGGTGCGATTCTGTCGAAGACCATCTGCCCTGGGTTTGAAGATCGTTCATGTGTGCTCCCCAGCCCGTCAGGGAGGCGTCCGTGATGATGGGGTTCTGAAATTCCGGCTCTTGTAGAGGAACCCCTCTGTCCAGGTTGTGAAAGATTTTCCACCATTGGAGGGATCTGATGACACCCTCGTCGTCGACGGTTATCCTGTCTGACCACCGGCCCGTGGCCTGCTTCCATCTGTCCGACAGGAACTCCTGTAGAGGCCTCATGAACAATCGGCAGTTTGCAGCTAGGTGGATGCACGAAGCCATGGAACCCAGGATTGCCACATATTTTCTCACGGAAAATGTGCTCTGTAGGCGAAGATGACTCGTCAGTTGTTCGATCTTCAATATTCTGTCTAGGGACGGTTTCACTATTCCCGAGTGGGTTTCGAATTGAGCTCCCAAGAACTTCAAGCTCCTTGAGGGCTTTAGAGAAGACTTTTCGAAGTTCACTGCGAACCCCAGTCGTTGCAGAAGTTGTAAGGTGGCTTGTACGCTGTCGTTGGTCGACGCTGGGGAGGATCCCCTCACAAGCCAGTCGTCGAGGTACGGGTATACATGATGCCCTCCCTTTCGCAGCCAGGCTGCCACAGGTGCCAAACATTTTGTAAACGCTCTTGGGGAGGACTTTAGACCAAATGGGAGCACTGCAAATTGGTAGTGTGTCTGACCTACCATGAACCTCAGAAACCTCCTGTGTTTTTGACACACCGGAATGTGGAAGTACGCGTCCTGTAGATCTAGTGACGCCAAAAAATCGTCCCTTTGGACGGATTTGATCACCTCCTGCAGTGTAAGCATTTTGAATTTTTTGACTCTGTAGGGTCTTGTTGAGGTCTCGCAGGTCGAGAATAGGGCGCCATTTTCCGTTTGGTTTCTTTACCACAAAACACCGTGAGTATACCCCTAGGCCTTTCTGCGATGCAGGGACTAATTCGATGGCGCCTTTCTGTAACATGAGTGTTACTTCTTGCCGGAAGATGTTTAGATGTGGCTGGGATAGGTGTATTGGTGGACATTTTGGAGGTTTGCATTTGAATAGTAGGGAATGTCCGTACCTCACAGTGTCCAAAACCCACTGATCTGTTGTGATGGTCTCCCATTCCTCGATGCAGCTTGACACTCTTCCTCCCAGAACGGTACTCTTCCCGTCATTGCTGGTCTTTGTTTGCTCGTCGACGACGAATAAGTTGGTCGTCTCTTGGAAGACTGGAAGTTTCTGCGCCGGCTTGAGGTCTGAGAGGCGCGTCTATATCCTTGGGAAGGATACGCCGATCTACCAAAAGATCTATCCCTGGTTGCTGAGAATCTTGAGTTTCCAGATGCTCCTCTAAAGGGACGAAAAGATGAAAGGGCTTACCACTGGAGAGAACCCAACGAGCGTGCTGTATCTGAGTCCTCCTTCATGCCCTTCAAGGCCTCGTCCACCTTTTCTCCGAAAAGAAGATCACCTTCGAAGGGCATGTCCAAAACTTTATACTGTACTTCGGGTCTGAAGTTGGTGCACTTAAGCCAAGCCTGGCGTCTTAGAACTCCTCCGTTATTTATTTGTTTAAAACCCGAATCTGCCAGGTCCACCGCTATGTTAATAGCATGATTCGATGCTTCTTCGCCTTCTCGAACCAGGGACATCGCCGTTCTTCTGTGTTCTTCCGGGAGGTGGTCCAGGATAGGTGCCAGTCTGTGCCACATCTCCCTGTCATATCTGGCCACAATCGCCAGGGAGTTAGCTTTCACCGTTGAGGCCCCCACAGAAAGAACCTTCTTACCAAACACGTCTTGGCGCCTCGCCTCATTATCTGGAGGGGTAGAGCATTTATGTTGGGCCTTTGCTTTTCTCGTCGCCGCCGATGACACCACCGAGTCCGGTAAAGGTTGAGCCGAAAGACACTTCGGTGTAGAGTCTGGTACTTTAAATTTCTTTTCAATGCGGCCTTTGACAGCCGGCTCAGAAAATGGGTGACGCATGGTTTGAACACCACCTTTCCAGACATGGTCTAAAATGGGTATTGAGAATATTGAGCGTCTACTCTTGCCCATATGGTCAAAAAGAAAACAGTCCTTTTTCTCCTCCTGTTGGACCAGGCCAAACTCCTTGCACGCTTTTTCCATCATAGAATGAAAAGCACCTATATCGTCCGGTGGTGACGGGTGAGTGGGACTCTTTGGTGTTTCCACTTCCACATCCGACACCCAGGATGGATCCCTAGATGGTGAGAGGGATATATCTGACGCTGACCCGCGGTCAGATAGGGAGTCCGAAAGCTCACCTTCCTCCTGGACTGCTGGAGTAGTTGGAACCCCGATCGATTTGGTCGGGCGGTGTGAAGGCCAGGCTCGCCTTCAGGGTTTTCTGGGAAAAACCTTTACATATTTCGCACTGGTCTGCCGAGTGGTGAGGGTGGAGGCAATAAATACAGTCTAAATGGCCGTCCCCCTCGTAAACCACCTTCAATCCGCACGTGGCACACGGGCGAAATAGAGGTTTTCCCGACATTCCGATAAAATTAACAAACTCACAGGAGTTCGACAATTCGAACAAAATCTAGCAGTAGAGACTACGCGAGGAGATCCCACTATCTTTGGAGACGGTTGAAATCTGACGGGACCCACGGGGGCGGGGCCTTTTATACCATTACGTCCAACGGGGCTTGCGTGGACGGCCCCGGAGAGGTCGTAGATGTGGATAGGACACACAAGTGTCGGAAGTTTTTTCCTATAGGAAACGACTATATATGTGTACCGAGGGTTCCCAGTCTGACGACGGGGAATATTCTAAGCATGTGAATCCATGAAAGATCCAATGCTGGAGAACTGTATTTCTCCTTTAAACCAATCGCTGTCCTCTGGGTCATACTGCCCCCCACCCCCATCCAATGACTCCTCTCCCCAAGCCCCTCTGGCAACCATCTTCAGATTTGTTAAGCACGTAAAGTGGCAGTATGACCAAGAAGAGACAGGGGTGGGGGGGGTTTCACATGCAAATCTATGCTAGACCCATGCTGGAGAATAGATACAGGTAAGTAACTTGTTCCTTCTCCAGCATGGGGTCTGGCATGGATTCACATGCTCATGAACAAATACAAAGCAGTACACCATTACACAACCATGGGGAGTGGCAAGGCTCAACAGAAGCAATTAACTCTTACCTCTGGAACAGACTCACCTCAAGTGAACAGGTTGCGTAGCACTGCTTGGCTAACTCTGTACTCCTCCCTGGAATCCCTGTTGACGCAGTAGAACTTTGTCAAGGTGTGCATGGACCTCCACGTAGCAGCCCTGCAGATGTCCAGCAGGGGCACACCAGACAGGAACGTTGTTGTCGCAATGCTCGCTCTGGTGGAGTGGGCTCTCGGACGGTCTGGCAGCGGTCAGTTCGCCAACCAATGGAAGTGCATGATGCAACCGGAGAGCCACCTTGAGATGGAAGCCTTGGACAAAGCCTTCCTATGGTTCACAGGACCAAAGTTCACGAACAGTTGAGCAGTCTTCCGAAAACCTTTAACCGGGTCACATAGAATTTTAGAGCACAAGCAACGTCCAGACTGCAAGGCCCTTTCAGCCGGTAACAAAGGCTTCGGAAAAAACACAGTTAACACCAAAGGCTTGTTGAGGTGGAATTCCGATCGAACCTTTGGCATGAAAGGGGTGCATCTGCAACACAAACGTCGATTTGGGGAAATCGAGATATGGGTGCTTACAGGATAGGGCCTGGATCTCCCCCACCCTCCTGGCAGAGGTGATGGCCATAAGGAAAGCCTTCATCGGCGGGAAAGATCGAAACAATCCGAACGCCTTGACGAGACAGTTGGACAAAAGATCTTCCGAGAGACCTGATGTAGCAGGAGAGAACAGCCAGATGCAACTTGATAGAGGCATGCCCAGTTACACTTTGGCCAAGGACAACAAGTATGAAGAATCTGCTGGGCTGTGACCCTTAGGAGGGTTGATCTTCTGCGACCGGCTCCAAATTGTAACGCTTCCACTTGTGCCTGTAGCACTTGAGTCAACGACACTCTGGCCTTGGTAACAACCTCCCTGCAGTCTGCTGACAACTCGTATCCTCCAAATTCTAGGGCTGCAGGAGCCAAGCCCTCAGGTTCAGCAACCCTGCGAGGTGATGCAGGATTGCGCCTCCTTCTCCGGTGAGCAGATCCACGACTACCAGAAGCTTGATCAGAAGTAACACTGACAGGCTGAGACGGTCCAGGTGCCAAATCTGCCTCGGCCACGCCGGGGCGATGAGTGTCATCCTGCATCAGCAGGAACCGGCGGGCAACCTTGTGGCATTTGGAGTTTACAGCCGTTACAAACAGATCAATCTGAGGCCTGCCCCACTTGATGAAGATGCAGTCCACCTGGTCCTGCCAAAGTTCCCACTCGTGGAAGGAGCGCAACTCCCTGCTGAACGAGTCAGGGATGGTGTTCGTCTCCCGCCAGGTGAAAGGGGATGAGGAACATCGTCAGACAGCCTAGTGCCAAAAGGTCCTGCGCCTCTTAGGAGAGCGCTGGGGATAAAGTGCCCCCATGCTTCCTGATGTAGTACATTGTGGTGGTGTTGTCCATGAAGATCCTCACCACTTTGCCCTTTAGAGACGGAAGGAATGACTTGAGGGCCCATAACATTGCACGCAGCTCCAGGATATTGATGTGAAGATCCATCTCCTTTGCGTTCCACAAGCCCCTGGCGTGCAGACTTTCGGTGTGAGCTCCCCAGCCTTCTAGGGAAGCATCCGTGTTGACTGTCTCCTGGTGCGGAGGCTTTGGAACCATGTGCTCCAGGTGACGTTTGAGTGAAACCCCCCCACCCCCACCACTCTATAGCCCGACAGAACTCCTAGTCTAGCAGGATCTTGTCCACAAAGCTTCCGGACACCTGAACCCAGGGAGCGTCTAGGAAGTCCTGAAGAGGTCGCATCCATAGCCTGCAGAGCCGGATAAGGTAGCTGCAAGACATGCCGAGAACCGACTTGATCCGCACTGCGGCAGCCTTCAAGGAGAGTCGTTGCACTCTGCCCAGAATAGCCGCTAACCTCTTCTCCGAGGGCAACACTAAGCAGGAGACTATAGAGTCTGGCTTCTAGGAACAGTGCGTTCTGCAATGCTGTCGAGCAAGACTTCAGATAATTGATGGAGAATCCCATATCCGTCAGCAGCTGGACAGTCAGTGTGTCCAATGGCCAACTCACAAACTGGCCCGAATGAGCCAATCCAGGTACGGGTACACTTGCATCCCCCGTAGACGAGGATGGGCCGCCCCTGGTGCCAGACGGTTTGTGAACACCCTGGGGGGCTGACTTCAGGCAGTAGGAGAGAAGCCTTGAACTGCCAGTGCAGTCCCTGCACCACGAAGCATAGGAATTTTCTACGCTTCTTGTGAATGAGGCCGTGGAAGTAGGCATCCTCCAGGTCCAGCGACGCAGAAGTCTCCTTCGCAAAGTTGGCTGAGCACGTGCTGCAATGGGACAATTCCTAAATTCTTGGTACCTTAGGTACTTAAGACGTTACTGGTGCAGAATGGGCCTCTAGCCCCCGGGTTTCTTTTTGACTAAAAAAGTATCTAGAGTAGACTCAGGCCCCAGAGTATCTGTGGGACGAGCTCCATGAACCCCCCCAATACCACCCCCCCGCCCACATTCCACCTTCTGGCAGCATGGTCCATATCTCCTACAAGAGTGGAGGGAAGTGCTGCTCCCACTGAGCCAACGGAGGGATCCACAGACACCTGTGCTGGAACTCCAGGGTAGCCATGGTATGTCCATGGGCGAGAGCATCCAACGCTCATCTGTCGGTGGAGATCTTCCACTAGCTGACAAATCCCGCCAGCCGTTCTCCCACAGGGGTGGGGGCCCGACATCCTGGCCTATTAAGTCCTGCTCCGGCACCTTGTCTTGGATGGCAACTGTGGCGCTGACCAGCTCCACAATAGGCCTTGGAACAGTCTCTGTAAGCTTCCTCGTGGACCTGGAGGGCTGGCGGTACGAGGAGAAACCCTTCGTCAATCTGCTGGACTTTCCACCAAAGTGAAAGGAAGAGCAGCGTTGCTGGAGCATGCCCAGGGTATGGGCTTTCTCAGTCTTGATGGCCTGCAGGGATTTGTCAACAGCCTTCCCCAAAAAGGTTCTGTTGAATGGCATGTCCAGTACCCTAGCCTGGACCTCCTGGCAGAAATTAAATGCCTTCAGCCAGCCTTGACGACTGAGGCAGACCCTGTTCCCCATCTGCCGGAAACCTGTGTCTGCGATGTCAATTGCCACCGTGATGGCAGGGTCCGAAGCCACTTCTCCCTCCTGGAAGGGCTATGGCCACCTTTGTCTTATCGGGGAGGATCTCCAGAATCTGGCCAAGCTTGTACCACAGCTCCCCGTCGTACCTGGCTACGATGTTGACCGCCTTGATGGTCGACGCCATGGTGTAGATAACCTTACTTCCCAAGGCACCAACTACTTCTTGCTGTCCGGAGGGATCGAGGACGATGAGGAAGGGTTAGACAACATCTTCCTCGCAGTCAGCAACACCACTGAGTCGAGAAATCCGGTACTTTTTCACCAGCCTATCCTGTTTAGCTGGGGCCGTGCAGGGGTTCAAGAGGGTTGGGCTTTCCTCCCACACATCGTCCAGCAGTAGGACGTCCTTTCATCGCCTGCATTTGCATTTCCATCCCCTGGCATTTTAACAAGCCCATTCCATCGAAAACACTCATCTAATTTTGGGGGGGGGGGGTCAGAAAGGGCAGATAAGGGTTTGGCGGGTAGGCAATAGACAAAAATAAGTCTGGGAGGGGGCTTTTCGATGGAATGTGCATGTTAAAATGACAGGGGATGAAATTGCAGGCGATTAAATGACATGGAACCCGTCCGGCAGGGGTACCGTCCTGATGGTCTTCCTTCTGGCCTTGCACCTCTGGTACAGAAAACCATCTTGGTCTCCTTCAGCATAAGCTGGAAAAGTTTGGAAGCTTTGGAGACCATGGAAGGGAATGACCCCCACACTCAGCTGCAGTGATCCGCCCACCATGACTATATAGTCGTCCTGTTGTCATTGTGGCTGTGTCCGTCCCTGTATAGTGGTCCATCGGGTGGGGTGGGGGGGGGGGGGGGGGAGTTCACTATGGTGGTACCCGATGCGGATATGGAGGCTGAAACGGGGGCATCTGATTATGCTTCCAATTAGCTGGAGGCTGGTCGGGGCCGCAGGAACTGGGGCATGCAGGATCCTTTTCTGGATTTCAGACACCAAAGTGTGCAGGGTCGAAAGGGTGTCCAGGGATGCATCCCTTGTCAGGGATGCCTCCCTCGGCGGAACTGGCGGGATCGGAGTGCTAGGCCCTGCGCTGTTGCCGCCATAGTGGTCCTCCACGTCCTTGTGGACTGTGTAGGGACTCCAGGTCCTAGTCTGTGGACAAAACTTCCATGGCCTGGGGCACTGCCTGGGACCTCATCACTACTGCCTATTTGGACCCTGAGGGGTCAAAGTCAGGCTCAGACAGCATCCACTTCGCCAATGTGCCAGTCGGCTTTGCCACAGTGGAGGCTTCCCACCTCGGAGGCAGGGACACCTTGGGTGCAGTAGGGGTTACCTTCACGGGGTCAGCCCACATCGCCTTCATGAGAGCGGCCGCCACCAGCTCAATCGTCGACTGACTTCCAGTGCTGCCTGGGCCTTCTTGGGCACGTTAACCACCTTTTCCTCAGCCCTCTGCTTCTCATGCAGCTTAGTTGGGTTGGGCGATTTCCTTTTTGAGGAGGAGCTTGATTGCAGGCTGGCGATGGAGGTGGATGATAATCGTGCACTGTCCATGGCGGGACCCGCTTACGCAGTGACCTTGATGGAGCTGGACTTGCAGTGCTTAGCCTCGTCTTGGGCCATCACGGATGGAGGGCCCTCAAAGGACTTAG
Source organism: Ambystoma mexicanum (assembly GCF_040938575.1). Lineage (NCBI taxonomy): Eukaryota > Metazoa > Chordata > Amphibia > Caudata > Ambystomatidae > Ambystoma > Ambystoma mexicanum. The sequence continues at coordinate 26,825,326 of NC_090934.1, forward strand.
AAGCCCGCCCCTCAGACTGGCCGGTCCTGGGTGAGGCATGACCCTGCTCGGGCATGGGGCAGAGGCCTTGGCATTTAGCCACGCAGTCAGTCTACTGTGTCGATCTTTCATCCTTTTCTTTGAAAAGCCGAGGTAGATCGCGCACTCTCCATCCTTGTGAAGACAGACATTGGAGGAGTTTGTCCTCAACAAACACGTTCGGTAACCAGCATCTGGTGCAGGGCCTGAAAAGGGACCTGCCTTCCCTCTCCTCCGTCATGGCCACAAGTGCGGAGTAGGCCAGATGGCCTTCTGGAAACCGAAGAAACGTCGACGATCCTTGCCCTTGAAGGGCGCTTGGAATTCACAAACTGATCCCAGCTGTCGCCCGATGGAGAGAAGAGCACACAGGCTCTTAGACAAAAATATAAACTTTCCGTCTGGTAAAAAAAAAAACGTAAAAGTAGATCACAGAGCAAAACTCGAGAATTCCCAACACCAAAACATGCAGTAAAAATCTGAAGATGGGGGAGAGGACTGTCATTGGATGGGGCAGTATGACCAAGGACAGTGGTTGGTTTAAAGGAGAAATACAGTTTGTAAGTGAAAGTGAAACTTTTTCCTTTTACTGAGGATACCCAGCCGGACGGGGAATATTCATGAGTATGTAAATCCATTCCAGGCCCCATGCTAGGAGTACCGTCATTTGTTCCTCTCTGCTGCAGGCACTGGCTCTATAGGGTCAACATTTCCTGCACAAGAAGTGGATCTGGAACCCTTAAAGAATGGCTCCCTGTTGGATGGTTCCGAGGTCTCTGAATAAGGCAGTAACCTTGGGCTATGGTTTCTAATGCCCAAGCATCCCAAGTAATGTCTCGCCATTCTTTCAGAGACAGTCTGCCTCCCACTGGGGATTAGTGACCAAGGCCTCAAAGGTTTTGAGGCGGCCGAATCAGTGGCCGTTGGTAAGGATGTCCTTGCTTGAGAGGGCTTTGCACCTCTGTCATCCACCACATCTTTTGGTGGCCTCTTTGACCAGCCATTCCTCTCACTCTTCCAACTGAGTAGTAGCGTAAAGATCTACCCCTCCATGGCAGTCCACTGGGGTGAAAGGCCTGAGGCTGGTTAATAGCAGCACCTAAACATTTGTCTGCCGTCTTAAGGTCTGCGACCACAAGGTTTTCGTCAGCCTTACTGCCGAAAAGGCAAGACCGTCAAAAGGCATGTTAAGGTGTCTGGATTGCACATCCGGTGCAAATCCAGACTTCCTCAACCACGCAAATATACGTATTACGGTGCTGGTTGCCAGGGCCCTGATGCAGTCAGCAGAATCCAGACCCAACTTAAGCTACTCGCACATGGCATCTTTGTAGTCTCTAATAGCTAGGAACCAGTCTTTCTTCCCCCCTCGGGAATGTGCACAGCCCCCATAGGAATACAGTCCCATAGAGGGAATGAGACATTTGCTAAGGCACATGCAAAGTTGGCTGATTTAAGAGCCATGCTCCCTGCATAAAATCCTTTCCTTGCCCATGCATCTACTCCGTCATCCCAATCTGGAGGGATGGTTGGGTTAACTGCCCGTTTCGAAGTTGCTGTAGCTGTTGGCACCAAGAGACATTTTGGGATGGAGTGCTTGGACAAGTAGTTGAGGTCAGGGTAGTCGAAGGAGATTTCTTGGGGGTTCCTACCTACTGCCAACTTCACCTTTCGCTCCTTCAGAACTTTTCTGGTCATCAACTGGCATTTCCAACAGGCCAAGGTCTTGTGCTCCACACCGAGACAACACAAACATAGCCGATGTGGGTTGGTTATCGACATCTTGAAATCAGAGTTCTGACACTTCTTGAACCCAGTCTTCGGGGTAGAAGATGTCGAAGATTAAGACATTTTCAAATTAACGAAAGAAGCGCGCCTCAGTTCTCGAAGTGTAAGCTTACTGAGAATAAAACGGAACTGAAGCCAACGGCCGCTGCACGTGCTTTATATATACACACCTTCGATGACATCACCCCCGAGAGGACTTGAGACCGAGTCGACTGCATCGACGCACAGCACCCTCTGCCGAAACCGGTTTCCGAAACAGCTGAAGCTGGATATCTAATATCAAAGATGATTAATACGTGGCAGGACACAATCCATTCGAAATAGTTTGTGAGTGAAAGTGAATGTAAACCCATGCCAGACCCCATGCTGGAGAAAGTCAAATTATTAGAAGAAACGCTCATCTGGTTTCAATTGCTGGTTTTAGAGTTATATCTATAATAAATGAAGGAGACCAAGGTCGATGGCTATAATAATGTACTGTTAAATCCACTTCCACATCTAAATTGGTATTCCGCTTACTATTGTAATAAGGTCCAAATTCCCTAGCTGTATTCGTTTTAAAGGTGGTGTACCTCATGGATCTAATCTTGCGGGCGCCATTTTGGATAATTTATTTACATTGGAATGATTACATCGTGTAGGAACATTACATAAATTCCGGTAATGTTAAGATACCTGGTAAAAGGTTCCTACGGCAATACTGATGTGAAAATAAAAAATTAAGCCAACTTAAAAACAAACCTACCTTTGCTTGTGTCTATGGACAGGATTAAATTTACCTAACTGGAGTGTTACATAAATTCTGAACTGAAACCTAGGTTACATGAAAGCAGCATCGAGATGTGGACCATAGCGCAAGACGAAAATCTCCAAGAACGAAACTAAACCTCTAATATCCATGAAGAATTTAAATGCACATACCGATGCAAATAAATCAAACTCTGCATTTTAGTCCCAGAAAAACAATTATAAGCTATAATCTTGATTGTGATCTTTTGTTGAAGTTTGAACTGAAAATAGCAGAACCAATTTCACTGGTTCATAGATCAGGATGGTCTGTTTGCGAAACTACAGCTTGTATAGGATTTGGATGGCAACTACTTCAATAATTAGTGTCTCCAATAGTCACGTACAAAAATGTATTAGTGCTCCATTACTATATGATACAGCTGCCAACGGACTCCATTATCAACCAGTAAAATTGGTTCTGCTATTTTCTGTCAATGTAGTGGTGGATTTAACAGTCCACTATTTTAGTTATCGGTCTTGTTCGCCTTAATGTATTACAGATACAACTCTGGAACAAGTAATTGAGACCACTTCAGGAGTTAATTTGGACTCATTCCACGGGATACACTATCGCCTATTCAGGTCTACAAATGAAGCAGCTGGTGCAATTCTTAAATTGGTATGGGATCCATTTTCTATATACATAATGATACTATTGCTTCTAGGTAATAAGAACAAGTTACTTACCAACTGTAACGTTCTTTCGATTGGATGTTCCTCCCACGTATTCCTCATCTTAGATATCCTTACCTTCAGCTTTGCTGCTTTTGGAAATTCTCTCTCCACCAGCGGGGGCTCCACTCGAGGTTCCAACGTCGATGTCCCTCAGCGACGACATCCGCTGTATTAATGCCTTGAGCGCGCCCGTTGGCCTCAGTTTTTTCGTATATTATAGCCAACGGATTGTAGTTAATGGAATGCCTCTTGACCCAAGCCATACAAATTTAGCGTGTATAATCACGTAAACTGTACTGTGGGGTAGGCTGGGAGGGTTAATAAGGAATATGTGGAAGGAACATCCAATCGAAAGAACGTTACAGTTGGTAAGTAACTTGTTCTTCGAATGGATTGTGTCCTCCCACGTATTCCTCATCTTAGAAAGACTCCGAAAGCAGTTTTGTATTGGAGGTGGGAGTACAGAAATTTTAATCATGTACCGAATGAAGTACTGATTTAGCTAATAGACCTTAAGAATGATAAGGTTACTCACTGTAGTGACCACCATACTCCCAAGTCCATAGTCCCCTTTTCTCCATACTTATGGGACATTCCTTTTTCAAAAATGTGTCCTTCCTCTTTTTTGCGTGGGGTACTGCACGCGGCCGTAACCCTGCCCCCCCCTTAGCTCAGCCCAGTGAATCGCCCATCAGTCCTTTCCCATCGCCAGGTCAGAGACCTTTAGGCAATAATAGAGGAACCTTATTAGAGGGGACGGCGGGCGTATGGAGGAAAGGGGACAATGGACTAGGAGTAAGGTGGTCACTACGGTGAGTAACCTAATACTCCTACTTCCCGTCCCCTTTCCTCCATACTTATGGGAGATTCCAAAGCACTCCTCAC